>NC_091831.1:31092500-33592500 GCF_037783145.1 Equus przewalskii
CCACTTCGGCAGAAGACTTTGAAGAGACAGTCTATGATGTGCCTCGCTGTCCTTATATTGAGATTCTCATGATAAATTCGTGCTCACATTGAGTGTCAGGGAAAAGTTTGCCTTTCCTGACAAATGGCCATACTTCCTTTTATCCAATAACTCATCATATTTCCCCTTTCGCTCTAGCTCAATTTAATGCGCAATTGCGGTAACTATCTTCTGCTAGGTTTCTGGTTTAATCATTTCTTCCCTTCATCCATATGACTTTGGATATTTCATCTTTAATCTCACTGTCCTGGGGCCTTTATTTTTAATTGTCAGTCATCTCAAATTTGTTTGGAGGTTGGTAGGAGCACAAATCATAAATAAATAAACGATAATCTTGACCCCTAGGCCGTCTTTTTAAAGTCGTATCTGCCTTAGTAACTAATAATTCCCTTCATTAACTCTAAGTTCCTTCCTGGTATTTCCAGGCAACTGCACCCAGAGGGCTATTATAAGATTCAGTTGGGTACATTAGGCCTGACTGAGAAGAGTGGGACTTTTTAGGAACGAACTGTTCTATATTGGTGTCACTTGGTCATTTTCCTATATAACTTAAGTCCTGGTAAGGCTCTCTGTCAAATACGCCCTCTTTTTGAGGAAATAGCAGCTTATCTCCCCGCGAGGATGGTAGCCGGGCCACTTCCACACCAGCCCCCTTAGGGACTGAGAAAGCAAAATGGAGGGGGGCTTCTTGGCACTGCCCTGGGACCCGTGGGAGGGGACACTCTTGTTTCTGCCTGAACCAGTTCTGTCACTCACCGTTTCCTACCCCCTTAAGCCCCACCATGGACCTCCTTTGGTGTGTGTCACCTTGATGATGGCTCTCTCTCCTCAATCCACTCCCCCACCCTCTAGGTCTCGCTCTTTAAGTGGTAGATTAAATCAGAGACAGCAATTCGTCACCCCTCCTTGCAGCTACATCCTTGCCATGGCCTCAACATAGGCCGAGTGCACTTCCTCACTCTTTGACTTAGACTTGGCTCTGTGACTTGCTTTGGTCAACACAATGGGGCAGAGTGACAGTGTGCCAGTTGCAAGCCTGGGCTTTAAGAGGCCAGGCCAGCTTCCACTTGCTCCCTGTGCTTCTGCCACAGCCACGAGAACTTCTGGGTAACTGCTGCTCCTTCAGCCTGGGGCCCGTAGTAGGCAGAGTTTCCCCAGACGACTCATGGATTCATGAGCAAAATAAATGCTTATTGTTGCATGCCACTGAGATGTTGTGGCTGTTTGTTATGCAGCAAAAGCTGACTGACGCACTCTGTGATAGATCCGCCCTCGAAGATCTGGTTCTTGTTCTTGTCCTTGTCCTTTTGGCCTTGACTCCTCAGACCATTCAGTTGATTCTCAGGTTCCCTGGAAACTAGACTTCACTCTTATGTGCAGTCCTCACCTGTCACAAGGACCCCAACTCAGGTCAGAGTCCTGGGCTTCCTGCTCGTCCCGTAGGGCTAGACTCTCCAGGATGTCCTAATAGGGAGTAGGCATAGAATGCGTGTGTCTCAGCCTCTGGAATTTGGGTTCTTGACACTAAAAATAGTTAACACTTACTGAACATATGCTGACAGCCTGCCAGGCCCTGCACCAAGTGGCTACTTGTGTAATTTCAGATACTCCTCAGAATTATGGGGCAGGTATTATTATTCTCTTTGCTGTACACATGAGGAAACTGAGGAACTCAAAGGAAAGTAACTTGCCCAATTCTCACAGCCACGTGGAGGGAGAACTCAAACCCACCCATGTCTAACCCAGTGCCCACACCATGCTGCCACCCTTTTATTTACCTAAATTGTGCGAATCACTCGAGCCCCACAACTCAGTAGGCAGACAAAGCAATCTCAATCCTGCTGGGGTCTCCTCACCTCCATCTCCATGCTCAGGGCCAGAAAGCCTGGTGAGGGGCCAGATCCTGGGTTTGGGGAGCTGCCGTCCTTGCCATTGCTCCCTTCTCTCTCCAACCCCCATTGCAGGTGGCCCCCTAGACTGAAAATTGTGGCAGGAGCCTGTATAGGGCCTGCATAGGACCCCCGTGTGCTGTGTCCTGCCAAGCAGTAGTGACGCCAGTGGAGGCTGGGGACTCAGAGGCAAGGGGATGATGGGTAGTCAGGGAGGTCTTCTAGAAGCCCAGGGAGGAGCTCCATGTGGCATGTAGGAAATTTGGATCACGCTAACTCTTCCAAGGCAAGGCCTGAGCCGCCCACTACTGCCAAAAATCACTGAACCACAGCAAGGCAGAGCCAGGTATGGCCCAGAGAACTTTGGTGACAGATGGGTAAACTGAGGCCCCTTTCTCTACAATGAAGTACCTCACTTCTCACTTCCTAGTAGCATCAGCAAGAATTACACGGCCAGGGCAGCACGTTGGTCCCCTTATTAAGGCTCATCATAAGCCTTTGTCATTAACTTAACATGAGGTTATGTCCCTTAATCCTACTTCTGCATCTTATGCATTTATTACTACTAATGGTCTAACTCATTCAACCGAGACTCGAACGTGCCAGATTACCACGAACAAGACACTCTTCTGGGCCCTGCACAATTGAAGGTGTCGCATTTTCCTTTAGACACCTTGCAAGAGCTTTTGTTTAACTAGGTGAGTATGTTTATATTGTGACAACCCGCCCGCTCCCCAGGTCCCAGGGACGGCTGAATTTGCTCTTCTCAGAGGTCCCTCAGGATGGGAGTCTGTTTCTGAGCAGACACATGTCATCGTCCCAAATCCTGAAGAGAAGAGTTTCCTACCCTTCTGCTTATTCCGAGTCTGCTTCCCACCTCGCGATGAGGTGTCTCAGCTGAGAGACGGCGTTCACTGCCCAAGAGACTTACTCCTCAGAACGGAGACAACGGTGGGCTCTGTTTCCGGCTGAGAATGCTTCATCTGTTTTTTATCAATTCCCTGGGAGCAAGGAAAAGAGAGAGTCACCCATTCATACCTTAGCCTCCCCCGCACTTGACATCTGTCCCTCCACAGTGGCCGTTAACTACCCAATCCCTCACAGAGAGGGAGGCCGAGATCCACTCAGAGATGCCCCTAGAGGCCACGGCTCAGCTGTCCCCTCACAGGGACCACGCGTCCTCACTGCCCTTCGACAGGTCTGCCGGAGTGACAGCCTCGTGGTTCCCCGGCCGTGGATTTTGAGCCCCTGGTACCTCTCTCACCCTTCTCTGACGGGTGTAAATTGGTTCACAAATCCTGAAATTCCTTTCGCTCATGCTCCGCTGAGTTTCCTCAGCGATTTTCTGGTTTATTGCCCGTTGCCTGGTTGCTAAGATTCCTTGTAAATTGCGTTGCCCTCTGCTCTGCTCTGCCATTTGTCCAGGCTCAACGTGGAAGCTGTTGTCCCTGCGTTTGCCATGTGCTGGCTGTGAATCGCTCGAAAGCAACAGCGCTGCTTCAGGCAGCCCAGCCGCCTGAATGGCAAGGAGGCAGCTCGGTGAAACAAAACCCCAAGGGCACAGAGCTAATTTATGCCACCAGGCAGAGCTCATCTTTCTCGCCTGTCGCATTTCGGAGGAGGAATCAATATACTGAGGTGGTGGGATCGCTCCGCGCTCTTGAAATGTTTCTTGACGCCACGCCATCACACCCTAGAGGCTGCAGATGACTGAAAGTCAGACGGACGGCCCCCTGCTAGCACTACAGAGACAGACAGATAAGATGTGACTGGGAAGAGGCAGACAGTGCAGGCTCTAGCCAGAAGATCCAGGTTCAGATGCATGCTCTGCCACTTCTTGGCTGTGTGACTTTGGGTAAGATACTCAATCCTTCTGTGCTTTAATTGCTCTTCTATAAAATAGAACTAACAAGAATTCCTACTACATTGGATTGTTGTGAGGCTTAAATGAGATAATATTTGTAAACTATAGACCCTGGCATATAGTAAGTGCTGAATAAAAAGTATTGTTACTATTATCATCAACAACATCATCGTCCCAAAGGAGCATGTCCGAAGCCAAGGAACGCTGCGCTCTTCACATCCCTCCACCCAGCTGATTTGTCTCCACGCTGTAGCACAGTGACTGTGCCCCCTCCTCTGGCCTGGCGTTTCCTGTCAGTGCCCTCCCTGTCTGCCTTCCTCTCCAGCTCCCTCTGGTTAGCACAGCGGCTTCACATTTCCTTACACCCTTTAACTGGGAGAGGCGAGCCACTTGTCGTAATGAAAAGGGGGGGCCTGGCTTTGCTCCCGTTTCTTCAGAACAGAATTGTAAATTACACATCACATTTCTACAGATGCCATAGAGTTGTATAAATTATAGGCAATGTTTTTATAACATATACATGTGAACCTTTATCTAGATAAAATATTTATGAAGGTCCCTACAGAAGGGCTAATGTACACTCCCCTGGCGTAGGCTGTTTCTCAAATGTTCTCTGCAGCCACCGGTGGCCAACATGCTAATGGAAGCATTGTTCCCTATTTCAACCTTCCTTTTAGCTGTCTTTACCAAAGGATGTTGCAGAACCCTGAGGGCTTAGAAGCCAGTTTTGAGGAGCCCTTCACAGGAACTCAGAGGTGGAAGGGACCTTAGAAGTCATTGAACCCGAACTCTTACTTGCCCAGGAACCCCTTTCCCAGCAACCGTCAGTCAATGGATACTGCAGACCTCCACAGAGGAGAGCGTCCTCCGTCGGTGGGTGGGTGGCCAAGATGTCAGACAGTTATTTCTTGAGTTTAACTGAAATTTGTCCCTTTACAATTCCTCACCCCGCACCCTCTTGGACAACATTGGAAAAGACCAGCCCTGTTAAACACAAGAGGCTCCTCAAACATTTGAATTGGCGCCCCCATCTTTCCTTAGCCCTCTCTTCTCCAGGCTAAATAGCCCAAATTCCCTCAGACATTCCAGGCCTGGTTCCTGACTCTGCTCCATCACACTCATTTTCCTCTGACCACAGCCTGGTCTATTCATACGCTCCCAGGAATGTAGAGCCGGCCTGGAATGCCTTCTTCTAGATGCTGTCTGACCAGCCCGGTGACACTCACGTCCCATACCGTGATACCATAATGAATTTAGATTCGGTCGCTGGTCTAAAATTTGAATTGGCTCTTCAGTTGTAGCTTTGACACCTGAAAGCTCTTCAGATCTTCTTCGCCATGGCTCCCCTAACCCGCACTTGCAAAATGGATTTCTGAACCTGAAAGTGGGACTTTACCTTTGTTCCTCATGGTTTTTGGCTCAACATCTGCATTTCCCCTACCGAGCAGGGAGGCAGGCAAAAAGGGCGGAGGGGTGGGATGGTGCGGGCGGAACTCAGCCACTCCAGCACTTAGAGAAGCTTGAGTTTTTACAGTGACCCTGAGTCTATTTCTCTTTCACCAGCATCTATCACGGTGCTGTGTACACAGTAGGCACTCAGTAATGACTGAATCTGCATCTAACCTGCTATGTCACCCCTGAATTACAAGCTCCAATATGTGGTGCATGTGAAATCTCTCTGAATATTGTCAAGTACTGTGCAGATATCAGTTATTGTTAATATTGCTATTATTCTGCCTACTAGAAGTCTGTTGAAGGCAAGAGCCATAAGTTGTTTTTCTCTATCTCCATAGTAGCTGGAATGATGGCGTTTATACAGCAGGTGCTCCATTAAACTTGTTGGTTGAATTGAACTGAAGGAGCTTGCGCAGCATCTTAGACACAGACTTAGAAGAAGAAAGTCCAAACTGGGATAGAATGTTCTGGCTAGCATGTGACAGGAGATGAAGGCATAGGATAAACAGGGGAAAGAACGATGAGAAGCTGGGGCTATGCTGAACCCAAAGGGCATCCTTTCCCAAGGTCTCTATACTGGATCAGCTGTCATTGCATAACTAACCACTCCATGGCTAAATGGTTTGGGATAACAAGCATTTATTATTGCTCATGAGACTGTGGGTCAGCTGGGCAGATCTAAACCAGGCTTGGCTGACCTCGACTGCTCTGGATCTTGCATCTGAATCGCCTGGTGGGTTAGCTGGAGTCCCCTCGTGCACGTGTCTGGCGGCTGGCTGGCTGTAGGCTGAGGGGAGGGGATGACGGGGCCACGTGTCTCTCGTCATCTAGCAAGCCAGCCCATGCTTATTCACTTGGCAGCTCCACAGAGTTCCAAGAGAAAAAGCAGAAGTGCACAAAATGTCTTGAGGCCTGGGTTTGGAACCGGCACACTGTCACTTCCACTGCATTCCACTGGCCAAAGCAAGTCACAAGGCCAGCCCAGATTTAAGGGATGGGAGGGAAAATACCTCCACTTCTTCATGTGAGGAGCTGCAAAACCAGTTTGCAAAGGGTGAGGATATAGGGAAGTATGAAGAACTGGGGACATTTTGATTATCCATTTACCCATTCCTTGCTTCCTTCCGTCAATCCATTTTTCTATTTATCCACCCATCCGTTCATCTATCCATCCATCCATCCAACACCCACTGACTGGAGACATACTTTAGGACAGGACCATGCTAGGCATTGGAAGCATGGCTGGAGAATGTGTATGTTGGTGACATGAACCCTGGGCTTTGAAAGGGGGTTTCAACCCGAAGAAAACCATCACTGATGCAGATCAGGAGGGCTGCTGGTAGCCACAGAGTTGTTTCTACAGGCATGAGTAGCCTCTGTCTTGCTGGGACCACAGCAAGATGGTCCCTATACAGAAGACCTGTCCGTGCTCATTTGCTTTTGTGACCAGGCTGAACCCTGATACCCACCCAGCACTGCTGCTGCCACTGCCAGAATCCTGAACAATTTACGCATTCAGTCAGTCACCACGCACGTTGCCACACTGCATGTCAATCTAGCCTTGGCAAGGACATAAACAACCTGATGGGCCTCTTGAGGACTCGAGAAGCCTGGCAGCTTTAATCGGCTGCAGAACTCTCCCAGGGTGACTCGGGACAAGACTGAGACCGCCGGGCCGGGTGCAGTCCAGGATAGAGAGCCCGGCGCAGAGCACTTGGCAGGGCGCTGTTATAGCTCAGTTTTATGAGCTCTTAAATCTCAACATTTACCAAAATGAGGGAGCCCGGCAGTAAGATTAAGCGCTGCTGGGCCCTTTAAATCATCAGCACCAGCCATCCTGGGGGCTAGATTTGTTTTAGGCCCTGGCATGATCTCTGTGTCACAGACCAGGTAAATGAGCAGTGGGGAAGAGATCGGGTTCCTTGGCAAGTTCTGCCACCTACTAGCTGTGTGACCTTGAGCAGGTGATAGAACTGCTCTGTGCCTCAGTTTCCTCTTCTATAAATGGGGTTGTAAGCACCTGCAAGAGAATGCCTCAGGAGGTTCAAGGGCACTATTAGAAGATCCAGTCACTCTGGAGGCCCTCGGTGGCTTCCAGCTCCAGGAACAACGCCTCCGCTCCCACCTCACTGCACAATGACTTGGAGCTGCAGGAGGCCCAGCACCGGTGGTGCTGTAGGACCCTCAACTCTTCATCAGCCAGAGTCAGAAAGAGATACTCTGACCCAGCCTTAGATGTCTCAGCCCCTGGAATCCTCTGTAATCACTCAGAGTGCCCTGGGGCCCAGGGTAGAGACAAGCCACAGCTGCTTCATGCTCCTACCTTGCTGAGTAACTCTGGACAAGTTACCTCATCTCTCTGAGCCTCTGAGAAGCATCACAATGCGCCCAGGGACTTTGGCGGAACAAATAGTGCAGCAGGTATGAAAATCCTTTAGAAATTGTGAGTCTCTGTATAACTCATTCCTTTATTCAACAAACATTTACTAAACCCCGTGAGCCAAGCACTCTCGCAGGCCCTGGAGACAGACAGGCGAGAGAGCCTCCATCCTCGCCAGACGCACGGCTGCGTGGGGAGGCAGGCAGTCAGCAAGCTCCCGTCACAGGGACAGGGCCCAGGGGAGCCCAGAGGACAAGAGCAGGTGTGCCGGAATATCAGGAAGGCTTCACGAAGGAGGCAAGGGCAGCGAAGGCATGAAGACCCAAAGGGGTTAGCCAAGCCAAAGAGGCCTGGAGGCGAGTGCCCTGGCCGACAGAAGGGGAAGGACAGAGGACAAGGTCATGATGTGGCCGTGATGGGCAACTGTGACTGGCTGGGGCCTGCGGCCCGTGTCAGCAGCAGGGGTCAGGGTGGGCTGTGCTGAGGCAGCTGGAATCTTCCCTAAAGGGCCTGGTTGTCAGTCAGCAGCAGCAGCGCAGGCTCTTGCAGGAGCTGACTGTGCTCCCTGGGAGAGAGAGAACGGCCAGCACCTCCTGAGCACTTACCACGTGCAGGACACCGCATGACATGCACACCATCTCCTGCTCCATGACCCCAGAAGGCAGGGCGGGCGGTCGTTATCTGCATTTGGCATGTTAGGTGACCTTGTAATCTGCCTGAGGCCACCCAGTGAATCCGAAGCAGAGCTGGCTCCATGCCCATGCTCCTCCCCAAGGTGCTTGATCACCTCTCTGGGAGCCTGGATGAAATGAAGCCTCCCCTACTTTCCCGGCGATCCCCAGAAGGAGCCTCTGTCTCCTGGGACCCCGCAGCACGGCCTTGTCCGCCAACACCTGCAGCACTTCCCACTCCCAGCCTCCCTCGCTGAGAGCAGGTACCACCTGACCCCAAGTCAGCCTCCTCCAACCCAGGGCCTACCATGGAACCTGCCAGTAACCCCTGTCCCTGGAGAACACACTTTGAAATCCTCTTCATTAGACTCCGAATGTGGGAAATTAAAACTGTGAGCTTGAAGCTTTCAGGGCAGCAAAGAATATTTACGGGAATGCCGTTTCAGAAGATCAAATATTTATAATACGGCAGACTCCATCATGCTGCCTGCTGTCCGAGCTTCTGGGGCTGCGGCGGCTGCATTATGAATGGGCCTAGTCATTAAAATGCTTTCAGAATGCTTTGTGCTCCAGGAGCTCCTCTCCGAGGGCAGGGTACAGGTTCCGTCTCCCCCAGAAACCACAGTGATGTCCACCTCGGCCCCTGCTCCCCAGTCCCGGGGAGATGCCCCTCCTCGGCTTAGGTGCTGGGTTTCCCGACGTGACTCTTCCCATTGTTACACCTGATGTAATCGCTAGCTTTCTTCCTGGATTCCCCACCCAAGAGTTCACTCCTTAAAGGGCAGGCAATATCTGTCTTCTACATGGCTGTTGTCCCAGGGCGGAGGGCAGGACCTGACACAGGGTAGGGGCTGAATAAATTATGACTGAGTAACAACATGCCCCCAAATCATCATTTTCTTTAAGAGCCTATCTTGAATCCATCAAAGAGGGATTTTGCTAAATCTGTTTTCCTCCCTCTGGCCACGTTTTCTGTAGATGCTTTCTTGTAATATATTCCATTTCACAAAGGATTTTGTTTCTTTGTTTGATTTGAAGTCACCCTTCCCGGGTCTAAAGTGATTCCCTTGCTGGCTCGCTTTTTCTTAACCGTTTCCTTTCTCATCCTTGTGTTATGACATTACAGTATTATTATTAAAAGAATTTTGTTATTATTTGTACAGTCGAATTATTGCTTTTATTTCTGTCTTCTCATCCCAAATTACCACCCCGTAGGTCTTCTGGAAACTTCTCTGAACTGTCTCTGATTTGGGGGTGGGTGTCCAGGGACCACAATGCCAGCTCCTCTCCGCTGTGGCTGGTCCGCTGATGAGTTCAGAGGTGGAACAGTGTCTTCCGGCAGGAGGCCAATCCACGTCCGGGCTTCCCGGCCTTTGCAGTGTCCTCGTGTAAATAACTGTGGAGAGTTTGCAAGGCCTCTAGGTCCCTTTTCCGCGTTTTGTTTGATGCTCAATAGGATGCACTTCGGGTCAGGAAGACAGCGGCCCCGACCCCAGGACATTCCCTTCTCCAGAGAGTGCTTCCCAAGTGAACCGATTAAGAGGTGGGGCGTGTGGGCTCTGGGGCCAAGATCTGTGACGCGGCTTTTACATACGCAGTATCCATTTGCAGGACAGGCTGGGAGAGACACATCAAAGTGTGGCCAGGAGGCAACCAGCCTCTATTTGGCTCCTGAAGGGGTGAGGCTGATTTTCTGGTTTGGCTCTGGAGCCCGGAAGAGGGCTTCCAGAGTGTTTCATATCAATTCTATTAGACGTGAAGTCTAATCAAATGCTTTTTGAAAAATCTAAATCACCTACATTTATCAGTTTGTTTGTACCCATATGTAGTTTCTACCTCCCAGAACGCTGATGGATTAGTGACAAATGGTTTCTTTCAAACATCCTGCTTACTTGTGTGTTCAATGATTTTGCCCTTTATTATAGATCAGCGGTTCTCAAACTTGTCCGTGTGGCTGAGCACTTGGAAGTTATGGGGCTTTTTGCGGAACACCATGAAATACTGATATATTTAATCCCATTATATGAGCCAGCAACAATTTTACTAGCAGAAAATATGACTATATTAATGTGTGCAATATAATATCACAACCACAAACACACGTGTCCTAGACAAAAAGAAATAACCTGCCAAGCTGAGTTTGGCTGTGTGAGCAATTTCTCTTTTGTATTTGTTTGCTGCTTGTTCATTCATGCTGCCATCTCCTGAGGCTGCCCAGCAGTCAAGGAGCAGGAGGCCAATGATTTAAGAAAAAAGTCAAGCTTTGGAGGTGAAAAGACTGAGCAACTGTGAGCAGGAATCCAGTTCATGCGGGTCAGAAAGCCCCTTCCAGCTGCCCAGACATGGGGCTCTGACATCAGAAGTGCCCCAGGGACATGGGCAGCCCCAGCACTGTCCTGAAGCCCTGCAGCTGCCAAGACACCTTGCTGGAGCACTAGAGTCCCATGTGAGTCGGCTGCTGCTGAGGTGACATCCCTGCTACTTCATGTTCTCATGCATCCTTAAGTCACTTGGGAAAATCTCTTCCTTGTGACCGCGACAAGCCAGGTGGACATAACTGGAAGGATAGAGAAGCAGGAATCCAAAGGAAGTCATCACCTGACCATCCATGTCCCCAAGGAGAGGCATAAGAGTTCTCTATTCCCTTCTTTCCCACAACAACTCCACCCCGGGCCTCCTGCCTCTTCAGGCCCTATCTGTTTGATTGTGGTACCCACAATCTTCATGGGTTCCAATCTTCAACCAGTGTTTTCACCACTTAGTTCTATACCTACTGTTTCAGTTTCCTAGAGCTGCCGTAACAAATTGCTGCAAACTTTGGGTCTTAAAACAACAGAAATGTATTCTCTCACAGTTCTAGAGGCCAGAAGCCCAAAATCACATGACTGGGTCAAGGTGTTGGCAGGGCTACACTCCCTCCAAAGGCTCTAGAATCCTCGCCTCCAGCTTCTGGTGGTTCCAAGCATCCTTGGCTGCGTGCATGACTCCAATCTCCACCTCGGTCTTCACATGCCTTCTTCTCTGCCATCTGTTGTAAGGATTTAGGACCCACCCAGATAATCCAGGATGATTTCACCTCAAGATCCTTAATCTGATCACAACCACAAAGACCCTTTTTCCAAATAAGGTCACATTCACAGGTTCTGGGGATTAATACATTAAGACATGGAAATCTCCCTTGGTCGGGGAAGGCACCATTCAACCCACACCCACCAAGACCAGAGCACCCTAGTGGGAAATCTTGTCACTAGGCAGGATGCTCGTTTGCCCGTATACCCGTCCTCTGTAGATGCCTTTCCCGCCCCTGCTTCTTCATCCCACTCTTGCCACAGTCTCCCCTTAACGTTATTGTAGGGTCTAGATCTCGCCTCGAGCCTGTAGTAGCCACCCCAGGGAAGGAACCGTCCTACCAGCAGGCAGACCCAAGACTTACATTCAGCGTTAGTCCCATCTCATCCTAAGACCAGCACATCTGACCTCCTGGAATTAGATTTTCCATAGAGACTGTGATTTATTCCAAAACGACAGATTATTTTAATAAAATAATTAACTCTTTTAAGGCTGGCTCCTGGAGATGATCTTTTGGGTACGAAGTTGACAATAATAAGGAAAATAATTAGAATTGTTTATTTTCTATAATTAGAATCAGAGGGTAAGATTATCATAGGTTTGATTAAAGCTGAGAATTTTGGAGGCAACTGGAAAGTCTTGTCCCCTCTGCCCCTGGAGAAATATTGTCCTTAAGATCGTGAATATAATTAAGCTGGTGATACTTGAGAACAGAGTTCCACCTCTGATGCAGCAAAAAAGAAGATGCAGCCCCTGCCAAGTCTAGACACCCAACACCAGCCCCAGAGGAATCCCACCAGGCCTGTGAGTGAGGGTCCCCAACGTCACCCCACTCTCCCTTTCTGCTTTATCACTTCTGAAATGCTTATCATCTGCCAGAGGATGATCATTTCATGTGCTGCTTGTCATCAAGCTGTTAAACTTCTTGCTCTTATATATTCATTTCAGCCATTCGGATTTTCCATCTCATTGTCTCTTGTCTGCGGTGCAGAATTATAAAGGAGCCTTCGAGACTCTTGCCAATCCCAACGCAGTCTTTCTCTCCTTTCAGAAGGTGAAACTGAACAGGAACAAAGTGGCCAGGGTCCCTGTCCTGGACCGCCCTGTACCCCATAGGCTCAAGGCGAGGGGGTGCTTGCAGACAGACCCACCTCCAGAGCGAAGCACAGACGATGACCTCAGTCCAGGCCAGAGAGCAGGGAGGCAGGAACTCCTGACACCACTACTTGGTAGAACTCAGCCTCACTTCCTGGCCCAAGTCATTAGGAAATTATCTGTTTCTTTTAATGTCTGTGTCTCACCAGCCGGCGAACTCCCAAGGACAGAGATAATAATAGCACTAATAGCCACCATTTATTCAGCTCTTACTCTGCGCCAAGCACTGTTGTAAGTATTTAATATACATAACCTCATCCAATCCTCATTTCAGCTCAGTGAGCTGGGTGCCGCCAGTGTCTTCATTTTGGAGATGAGGATGCTGATGCGCAGAGGGGTAAAGGGACTGGTCCAGGGATGGAGCTGGAATTTGAACTCAGACCGATGAGCTCCAAAGCCTCTGTTCTTAACTCCAGCACCAACCACAGTGCCTGTCACGTAGTGGGTGTTTAAGAAAAGGTGGTGAAAGGACCAAGTGGATAAATGAATGCCTTCTCCCGGCTTCCCCCACTGCGCCCAGGCTCAGCCTGTGTGAACGTCCAGTGTTCCACCAGCTCTTCCCAGCAGAGCAACTCCGCCACCTTGCTCTTCCAACCAGGCCTCGGATCTGAGCCCTGATTTCTGCTGTCAGGGCCTGGGCCTGGGGCCTTCCATGTGGCTGCGAGGTACCAGTGAGTGTGTGATTCTGGGGAAGAGCTGCTCACAGCTCCGCACAGTGAAACGTCCAGAGGACAAGAGGCGAGAGAAACCTGAATTCTCTGCTGAGACTCCGGTGGGTACTGCCATCGCCGGCGGAAGATGGGTGATTTGATTCACCCCATCGACGCTTTTCTCCCTTTCATGGTTTCCCCTTTTTTACCACCTCCCCTCAGGTCTTGGTTTTGAAGAAAGAGGCATAAAGTAGATGTGAGCAGAGGCCTGGTCTCCTGGATGCCCCACTGAGAAGGACAGGGCGTGCCTGGCTCTCAAGGAATCAGAGCCTCAGAGACGGGAGGGCTCCAAAGGGTGACCAAGACATAGAGGGACAAGACGCGCTTTGGAGCCGGGCAGACCTGGCGCTCCTTCCTCGCCAGGCGCCCTTGGACGAGTCTCTACACTCCCTCAGCTTGTATTTCCTCGTCTGTAAAAGCAGGACAGGAAGTCCTACCTTAGTCATGAGGATGAATAAAATGTAAATATGTACAGGGCCTACCTGTTTCTCTCCAGGCCTGGCCTAGGAAGTGGCCTGTGGCTTTCCCCTCCGGCCCTTCCGGTGGGTCTGTAGCAAGCCTGCTGTAGAACAGTGGTTAAACGCACAGGCCCTCGAGCCAGGCGTCCAGGGTGGGGCTCTCAGCTCTGAAACTTAATAGCTGCATGGTTTTGCACCATTTTTCTCTATGCCTCAGTTTCTCCAGCTATAAAATGAGGTGTTTAGCTGTGCCTCCCTCACAGTTGTTGAGAGGAGGAAAGGAGGCAGAGAGCTCAACAGGCCTTCCTGGAACGAGTACACAGCAGCAGTAGGGTGCCTCCATCCAGATGCCCGCCTCATCACCAGGAGACGGGGGGCACTGTCACCTGCTCCCTCTCCTCCTCCTTCCCCCGGCCTCGCTCCGGGGCACCTGGCATAAAAGACCCCAGGAAGGAATTGGGGCCCCTAGAACCTCATGCCCTCCCTAGAAGGACAAGATCCCCTGTCCGCCCACAGGAGAACACCTCTGCCCTAGTGGAGATTCAGGAACTGAGGTCTGGGGCTCTGCAGAGATGGGCCTGGGTGGGAATTCCCAGTGGAATTTACACTTAAATTCCAGGATTTAAGTTTACATGTAAACTTAAGCTGGTGACTTAACCTCTCTGGGTCTCAGTTTCCTCATCTGTAAAATGGGGAGAATCACAGTATCCCATCTCTTAGGGCTGCTGTGAGGCTTAAACGAGAGAACGCATGTAACTCCTTTGGAACAGACCCTGGCAGATCATGAGTACTCAGTAAAGTTTAGCTAAACCCTTTTCCATTTGTCCCGCACTTTACAGTTTATAAAGCGTTTTCACATCCGTTCTCTCCTTTTGACAATCCAATCATAAAGGCAGACCCCAGGGGACCTTCAAATTCATCGCATGCCAGGCATTCCAAAGTAGGAATTATCCCTGTTGACGGAAGAACCCAAGGATCCGGAAGATCTCATGACAGGCCCATGGCAGGGCCAAGCCTTGTGACACTGGAAAGCATCCTCTTAATCACGGTGCCAGGCTATTTCCCAACCAAGGAAAAATGTCACCACACCCATGAAGGCGTTTAATTTGGTCCCAGCCCTGGGGATCTAAGTCACTTCTCTGCGCTGGCTCTCCTGGGTAAACAGCTCTGCTACGTGTCACCTCCGAGAAGAGGCCACTGTTACAAGGCCAAGGCTTGGATGCTGACACACTGGGAACAGTTGCTCACAGCTTTCACCCTGCAAATAAATGCCTGGAGTCTGGCCAGGGGCAGGGTGACCTCAGCAGAGAAGAGATCGGAGCCCTGTTGACCAACCCCCCCAACCTGGAGGCAAACAGCCCCTCCTCTGCTGTTTCCAAGCGTGTTCTCTCAATTAAAATGCAGGCGGCGCCAATCCCCTGTTGGAAATTGTGCTGTTGCAAAGCTGGGGCTGTCCTCACGTTCCCCCAAACACTTGTTGGCTGACCCAAGGGATCTCTTTACCTAAAGGGTCAGAGGCCTGAGTAATCCCCAGTTTCGAAAGACACCCTTTTAAGAAAGGAGCCAAAGCTAAACCCAGGCGTCAACAGACACGTCTTCTATCCAAGAGCAAAGAGTGAGGAATTCCAGTAGCCCCAAATAGAGAATCTTCTAGTTTATTCTAAGAAAGTGTATTCATTAGCCTCCCAGCCGCACCATGGAGCTGCCCCAGGCCACTGTCTCCGAATGTGTTCCATGCAATATGCCAAGGACGTGAGTAAGAAGTCCACCGGGGCAAGAGGGCATGGGGAAGGGGGCTCCATTGTCAAAGAAGTTTGGGGAACTCTGGACTAAAGAAAGTTAAACCAGTGTCCTTCCTTCTCAAGCCTTTGACAATGCTTATGCGAATGAGCTACAAGAGAAGGATCCAGAACACAGTGCTTCCCAAACATGTTTGACAACCCTCACCAGGGAACTCTGTTCAACGTGGTGATGCCAGAAACGCCCCAGGGCCCGCCCGGAGAGCTCCATACAGGCAGGGACCCGCCTTCACGTCTTTGCTGCCCCCATAGCACTTGGCACAACACCTGGCCTCTAGTAGGAAGTAGCAAAAGTTTGTTGAATTTAATCGCATTCTAAAGGTTCTTAATCCTAAAGCTGTTCGTCAGTAGCTTTCCGAGGCCTTTGTCCTTGGAATTCTTGAAACAGATTCTAAAGCTCTCACGTGTCCCTAATGACTTAGAACAGTAGGAACTTTTGCCTCGATTAAATGTAGCTTAAATTCCTGCCCAGGATGGTAGTGGCTTCTGAGAACTCCTCCCTGGGGCCCGGGCCCTCACCCTCAGAGGCCAGAGAGGAGCAATTGGCCACACGAGTTCAGGAGCCAGCCTCCCTCCTCCCTGTGTGGCCGTGGGCGAGGCATGGACTCCGCTTCTCACGTGAAGCAGGAAGTCGAGACTGCCAGGGTTCACCTTCAGGATTCAGTGAGGATGGAAGTGACGTAGCTGGCACATAGTAGGCCCTCCTTCAACTTTAATTCCTTTCCTTGTCACACTTCCAAAAGCCTGAGTAAGATACAGGGACAAATTCAGCCTAAAGGCTTGGGAAGGACCCTAGTGGAGAAGGAAAATGCAAACCTTTAGCTGACAATTATTACAAACGCCAAGGGAGAGTTCCCGAATGATGACTCCACAAACACAGTTATATATACCTCCGAACCCCAGGGGCACCTCCCGGCTGAGCGGGCCTGGCTTGCAGAGGCCCGCGGCTTGAGGGAAGGCATTTACACTAGGTCAAAACCACAGAGTGCCTAGTACTTAGCCTGAGGTTTTAGCAAATAATTATAACCCCTATCACCAGACTTGGCTTCCCGTTCATAACGCTTAACCTATGCTGTGCAGCCTGCAGCTTATGGCCAGCAAAGAGCGGTGCACACGCCTGGCCCGGGGTCCCCCCTCAGCCACTTAGCAGCTGTGTGATTAGAGACCAGCTAATGTCAGTGAGCCTCAGTTTCCTCACCTGTGAGAACCATAAAGCCCAACTCCTGAGAACGTCATTATAAAGATGAAATGAAGTGGAGCAAAATGAAAGGACGTTATAGACTGGATATGTTCTGCCATTGAAAGAGGAGCAGTTAGGATGCTGTGTCTAGAAGAAGGCCAGTGAGTGCCCAGGGCACCCGACGTGTCACGCGGACTGCCCAGCGCGGGACGGCTCCTCTCTCTGGATCCAGCAGCAAAGGCCACGCTGGCAGCGCGGGGAGGCAGGAGCAGGCACGGCTGTTCTTCAGCAATCGCTAACGCCGCTGCTATCCTCAGGAGCGAGCAACCCTCGGGGGGCCCGGGAGGTGAGCTTTGTGGGTCCTCGCGGCTTGACTGTCCCCCATCTCCGCGGTCTTCACCCCCAGCTTAGGACTCAGGGAACCACGTGTCCCTGCTTGCCTGGTTTGCGCCTGTTGTCCCCACGATAAAACCTTTTACTCTCAAAAGTGCCCAGTTTGGAAGATAGCTCGCATGGTCCCTGGGGGGCGCGTCACTCACGGCAGGTGCCCCTGTTCTGCAGGACATTCAGGAGCAGTGATGGGCACAGATGAGCCTCGAGTGCCCGGGAGATTCAGCTGTGGTGGGGAGACTCGGGTGGGCCTTCGCCAGGACCAGGCAGGCACTCCGGGTTCCTTGTGCGGAATAAAGGTCCTTTCTCTAGTCCCACCACGCCGTCCTGGCCACCCTTCCAGGTGACTTCCTTCCACCTGTGACCTCCTCCCTGCAGATGTTGCTGACTTCCAGCCCAGCTCCCCCCAACCTGGGTGTGTTCCCTCCCTTCTTTGAATACAAGTGACCTCTGCTGAGCACATTCTACACACCCAATGTGGCTCCTGGTGCTACCCTCATCCTGTCCTCCTGGCCCAGTGAGTTAGGAAATAGTGTCTCCGCTTTACCGTTAGGGAGACAAAGCCTCTGAAACCACAATGGGGAGAAAGAAGGAGGCAAAGGGAGAAAAGGGTTCAGTTTTCAAGGCAGGGGATTGTCAATTACTACTTGGTCAATAAACGGAAATGAAGATGAGACAAGAAATTACCATGGAAGGCAAAGAGGAGAGAAGAGAGACAGAACCATTGAAGCTTTCAAACAGCTGAGCCTCCTGTGCTCTGATGGCGATGTCGCTGATCCTCGTGGAGTGAGTTGTGGTATCTTCATTCATTGTCGAGAAAACAGCAGGTCAGAGAAGTTAAGTGATTTGCCCAAAGTCACACAGCTCAGGAGTGGTAAAGCTGGAATTCAAACCTGAGTTTCCCGAGTGTAAGCCCAGAGCACTGCGGTCTACACCATGCTGCCTTGTTGTTGAGCGGGACCCTCAGCAGGTCTCGCCGGTAAAACTCCACCTGAAGATCTTTTTATGGGAGTTTTCTCTTACAGTGTGATCTTCCAAGATGGTGGCAGTGGGGTACAGGGCAAGTGTCAGGAGAAGGAGGACATCCACCCCACTCCACCGGGGCCTAGACGGAGGTCAGAGCAGCCTGTTTCATCCTGGAGCTCATTACAAAACCCTTCCCAGGACACCACCCTCTGAGCACCTACTCTGTACCAGGCACCCGGCCGGGCTTTGGGATGACAGAGGCCCAGCCCCTGACTCTCAGGAGCCCCATTCTAACGGCGGGGACCAGGCAAATGCCTTCTCCAGAGGCCCGCGTTGCCAGGCAGGAGAAGAAAGATGCCAAGGACATCATTTTAAAATAAGCAAAGTCTGCATGCCCGAAATCACTCTTGGAAATGGTGCATTTGCTTATGTGTGTGTTGCTAGTCTACCTCTGTGATTTTTAAGGGTTTTAAAGCAAAACATTTTTTTCCAAATAAAATCTTTCCCAGAAACCCAATATCTTACAGTGACAAGAACGATAATAATGCTGTGAAAAAGCTAAAGGCAGGGTTCTTGTGGTTGAATGAGCACTCAGATGCCACCCCCTGGACACCCCTAAACCCAGACTGAGGACTCTCAGTCCATACGATGACAGATCACGCAGCCGCTAAATTATTATTATAAGGGTTAGGTAGCAACAGAAGAAAATGATCATGTAATGATGGAAAACCAGAAACAAAATGCCAGGTGCACCGTGGCTCCTGCTGAGAAATTACACATGCAGGTGTGAGCAGTGGGTTTGGGTAGATGTTGACATTAATTAATTGCGTCTTAGAAGGGGGAGAGAGGGGCCCGTGTCTACGGTTTGGGGATGCAGTGAAAGGAGGATTTCCCAGGAGGGATTGGAGGCGCGGGTCCAGGAAGCAGCATCTGCAGGTAAAGGGAAGAACTGAAAATGTATCTGGGGACTGTCGAGTCCAGAGGGTTAAGTGGAGCACAGAGTGTGAAGAGGGGAAGTGGAGGGAGGAGCGGGAGGGAAGCAGAGTTCAGACGTGCTCCCCCATCACTGGGCGTTTTTTCTTTGATCTCCAGGCAGCACGGGGCCATGTTTCTGAGCACAAGGGGTGACACGTGGAGCTGTCTCTGTTCCCTGGTGGAAAGAGGGTCCAAGGGTTGCCCGTGGGGTGGTCCCTTGAGGCAAGAGCACCCCCAGCCCGCTCCCTGAGGGTGGGTTTGAGCCCTCTGTCTCCCTCCAGGAGCCAGGGCCCTGGAGACCCTTGCCAGGGTCATTGGCAAGCCCGGACTGTAAAGGCCCTGGAGGTCCCGGGAGCCTCGTGCAGAGGCTGGTTCAGGGTCCGCCATAAGAGGGCAGGAGAGGGCTGGTAATGGGCCAGCGCTGCAGCCTCTGCTTGCCTGTCGGCCTGGCCTACAGCAGGAGGCCCTAGGAGCCTGCACTGGCCTGGAGTCTGGGTGGGGAGAGGTGTGGGAAGGAGAGGGAGAAGTGAAGAGGAGCAAGGCTCACACTGTTCTTTGGGGCAAACGCCATGACGACAACTG
Organism: Equus przewalskii; assembly: GCF_037783145.1. Classification (NCBI taxonomy): domain Eukaryota; kingdom Metazoa; phylum Chordata; class Mammalia; order Perissodactyla; family Equidae; genus Equus; species Equus przewalskii. Next base: position 31,112,083 of record NC_091831.1, read on the forward strand.
GACTCAATCAGACAGGCTTGGATTCCCAGCTGACCCACTTCCTGGCTGTGTGAGATTGGATGAGTTAAGTGACCTCTCTGTGCCTCATTTCCTCTCTGGCAAGTTGAGAGACATTAATAGCAAAGTTATCAATGTGTTCACAGGAAAGAAAGTGAGGGACATCCTGTTTTGATCCTAATGCCCTGGGCAATGCCTGTCCCATATTTGTGTGCACAGACTGAGGTTTGAGTGGGGTCAAGGATAGGGGCTTCTCTCACTTTTACTGGAAGGAAGTCCCCTGGAGCCACTGGCCAGCACCTGCAGCCTCCGCAGGGCCTCTCCGGCTGCTGGGCCACATGCCTCCAGCCCTCTTTCTCTCACTCCACCTCCACCACTTTCCCAAGCAACACCAGGAAACAACTTGCCCACCTGACCCCCTGACTGCTAGGAACCCGGTCTCCAACCTGCTGGAATGTGCCACCAGGGGTGGGGGTCCCCTCCAGGAATTCCCTCCAGCTTCAGGGCCCCACCTTTGACCTAAGAACCCTGCATGGGACACTTCCCCAGAATGGAGTGAGTTCAGAGCCCAAGGGATGCACGTGCGCACACATGCACACGTGCGCACGCGCGCGCACACACACACACACACACACACACACACGCAGAGAGTCTCAGATCACAGACGCCAGAAGGTGGTTTCTCCAGGGAGCTGCCTCGGGCAACTAGGGCCCCAATCTCATTTATTGTCTGCCCCTACACTTCCCTGCTTTTGTCCCTTTAGGACTTTGTTCCCCAAACTACAGGGTTAGGGAGAGGGGGTGCTGGATCCCCCTTTACTGATTGCTCAGAGGGGTGGCACCAAGTGGCGTCGGAGAGCAGAGGCAAGGACCACACCTGTGTCACTCTCCTTTGGGGTCCCAGCCCCTTCCAGAGGGTCTCTCTCTCAGTTTACACTTAATACATATTTGTGGGCCACAGGTGATCGGATTATGTTCCTATTACCTGGTGACAACCGGGCACCACTGGCTTCCCGAGCCCCACACATGTGATCCAGCCTCTCTCTCTTCATCCCCCGCCCTCACCCCAAATCCTGCGAACAGAACCAGGCAGGCCTGGGGCGCCTCCTCAACAACCTCTAGGTCCTTACAATTGGGGAGCGGTCTGGACCCCTTTGAGCATCTGATGAAAGCAATAGACCCTTCTTCCCAGAGAAAGCCGTTCCGTGCATTCTTTTCTGCAAACATTCTGAGAGAAGGGATGGCTCTCCCCGCACACACTCTGCGGAGCCCATGCCTGGGCCCGCCTGGGCACGAGTGTCCGCATTGCTCCTGGGATGGCTCCTCCCGCCTGGGAGTCAGACCAGGTTGCTGTCTTGCTTCTGCAGGACCAGCAGGACTCTGCAGCCTTAAGCAAAACAGTTTGCCTCTGTGGGCCTCGGTTTCTTTGCCTGCAAGGTGGTGGTGATGCGAACAGCACTGCCCATCTGATGACGCTGTTTAAGGACCAGATGTGCTGGGGTACAGATGGGCAGCAGAACGGCTTACTCTTTAGGGGGCGGCCTCCCCTGGCACAGAGGGGGTGCCTAGCCCTGCCTTGCAGAGCTAATGCTAGGGGTCCTGGCAACTCAGCCAGGACATAAAAGGAAGGGCTGCCTCCTTGGCCCCAATTCCTCAAGTTCTCTGTCTCCAAGAATTTGGGGGCCACCTGGCCTAGAAGCTTGGGCTCCTGCCTCTTCCCAGCCCCTATAGCCACTCCTTCACCAAGACATGTTTGTCTCACCCCTTCACATCTCGCACTTCTGTCTTTCTCTCTCTCATTCTCTTGTCTGGACGACTCGAACAGCCCCCTGTCCACAGCTCGCCCCTCCAATCCATTTGCAAAAGAGTATCAGTATCTTCCTAAAACACCAATATGATCATGTCACTCCCGTGCTTAACCTCCTCAGTGGCTGCTCCCCATCATCCCCAGAATAAAAATCACACACCTTAACATGGCCCACAGGGTCTAGCCCATCTCTCTGGCCTCATCTTTCCGTACTTCCTAAGGACTTCAGGTTCGTGAACATGTGCTGCTCTCTCTGGCCTCTGGGCCTTTGCACATGCTGCTGCTCTTCCTGGAATGCTCATTCCCAGCCTTCCTTTCTCTTCCCCCATCTCCTCTCCATCCTTCTCTAGCCAGCTCCTACATGTCCATCACCTCTCCACTCAAACCTCACATGCTCTGGGAAGCTCTCCTGTCCCCTCTCCCCGGGGCCAGGTTAGGAGCCCCTGCCCTGTGCCCCTCTGCTCCCTCTGTCACCCTGTCAAAGCATCAACCACTCTGGGTCACCCATTGCCCCATTCAGTCACAAGCTCCACCAGGGAGGAGCCAAACCTGGATCGTGGCAGCCCCAACCCTTAGCACTACTGACCTGTGGTTGATATATGCTCCAGAAGAATGTGAATGAATGAATGAACAAATGCACACATGGAGTGAGACCAGGTCATGGACCATTTGTACAGGAGTAGAAGCCATGGCCCTTGGGGACTACAGTCCCCACTGGAATGCTCAAGGAGAGTGCGGTTCTTCTCTGCCCCCTGCTCTCCTCTCTGTGGCACGCTCCTTTTCCTGTAGAACACCCTTGTCCCAGCACTGAGCTGCCAGGAAACTCAGAACCCAATTCATCGATGTAATAAAAATAACCAGAGCTAACATTGAAATGCCCCAGGCAGTCTGCTAAACTCTTTACAGGGGACACTATGTTTAATCCTCAGCAAAAGCCATGTGAGGCTGCTGTCCCATTTCACAGATTAAGAAGCCAAGGCATGGAGGAGGGAAGGGGTTTTCCCAAGGTCACGCAGTGGATTACTGGGACCTGGGATTACGGCTCAGACCTCTGCACTCTGGGTCCAGGACTCCCGCCCTCAACAGCCTGCCTCTTCTGGGTGCCACGCTTTTCCTTCTTCCTAACACCTCCCCACCCTGCACACCCTGAGGTGCTCCCTGAAAGCTGAGCTCCTCTCCTGACGCTGCAAGACCCGCAGGCACACACAGGGCCCCGCGCTCCATTGCTGGTTCCTGCCCCGAGACTGCGGCTGTCTGTGAGCTCCAGCTCTCCCCGTAAGGAGCTCCGTTCCTCCAGTGTCTCCAGTGGGACTGCTTCACAGCCGCCAGGGTCTCACCGCAAACCCCTCTCCACCCAGCAGCCCTGTGTCGAGCTGCCTCCCATCGCCCTGTCTTTTTGTGTGTCCCACTCCCCCGCTCCTGCTGGGACACTGCCACGCCCCAGCATGGGTGTCAGCTGGAGGGACTTCAGAGCACCTGGGACAGAGGTTTTCCAACCGAGCCCTGGGGGCCAGGGGAGGTGCCTGGGGGAGGCCCTTTGGGGGTGGAGGGGTGCAGAGAGGAGCCCTGGGCCCCATCCTCCGCTTCATCCAGAGAGACTCAGCTGTCCATCTGCCGTGCAACAGAATGCTTTCAACTGAACAACCATCCTTTCTGACTGTAAGGAAGCCTTCAAGCCCCATAAGGAGGATCAAACCCTCAGCAGGTTCTGCGGTCCTCCCAAGCCTCCAGTCCTAACATCAGTACGAGGGAGACGGATTCCATCCTCTCCCCTGTTGTCACCTTGCAGATATTTATAGCATTACCGTGTCCACCAGAGATCGTAATGGGCTTTTTAGGCTAAACCAATTAAACTCTCCTCCCGTAAGTCATGTCTGCTGGATCGCTCCTGCTGCCCTTCTCTGAACTGGTTCTATCTTCATTATCTCGGCTCGCGGTGGCGCGGGGAGGGCACGGCCGGGAGTTCACACAGTGGTCATCCAGAGAGAGCTGCCTGTCTCTGCAGCCCCGCCTGCGTCCTTCCGCCCCAGCCGCCACTTCTGCCGCATCTCCTTCCCTGGCTGTGCAGGTGCTCCAGACCTGGGAGGCAGAATATACTCAAGGAGGGGTCATTGGTCTTTCCCTCCTTTTTTTCTTTGCTCCCTCTAATCTGCAAATAATAAGCATCTAAGCCTACAGGAAATAGGCCGGGCTGGCAGCATGAGACTGTGACGTGCAAAGATGACTGAGTTCCAGGATGTGCCCCCAGGCCCTGCAGTCTGCTGGAAGCTGGTGCAAAGCGTTTCCTGGCGCCTGGTTCAGATCCTAAGGGCTCGAGACGGTAATGCAAGGGACCCACTCACTTAAAGGCAACAAGACTATGTTCCCATTTCTTTCCTAAATCAATAATAAAATATTTGCTTTTTAAAATGGGACTGTGTGAGTGCTCTGAAGGCATATGCCTGACGGTGCACCTGCCTGGAGTAAGTTGATATCAGACAAGTTTGCCCATGGCTCAGTCTCCAGCCCGTGGACTCGTCACTCAGTCCATTGCCAAGAACCATCCTGGAGGTTTTCACCACCACGCGGCATTAAATTCCTTTTATGTTTAGTCATACTCCATGTAATTTACCCCCAGGATGGACCATTGGTTTAAGACAAGAAACATAAGGACCTCTGAGATGGAAATACAACATTGGATTCTTGAGGAACATACAGAACAGAATAATTCTCAAAATTTTCCCAATACTCCATAAACCAATGCTAAGAAAGGAAAACACACAGTGGCAATTACAGTCAATTTCACTGTTTTGTTTATTAAGGGTAAAGATGATCCACTTCTGTAATGTGCTTTTGGAAAGTGCTTGCAAATAGCAGTTCGAACTTTCTCTTTAATCTCAATATCCAATGGAAGAAAACTCTTTACATTTAAAAAACTAGTTGAGGGGGCCAGCCCCGTGGCACACTCCACTTCAGAGGCCCAGGTTTTATTTCCTACACCACTCATCGGCAGCCATGCTGTGGCAGTGACCCACATACAAAATAGAGGAAGATTGTCACAATGTTAGCTCAGGATGAGTCTTCCTCAGCAAAAAGAGGAAGATTGGCAACAGATGTTAGCTCAGGGCCAATCTTCCTCAGCAGAAAAAAAAAAAAACCCTAATTGATTTTTCAAAATGCAAAAATTTCAATAACTCAAGAGATTCTAAAAACAGTTTTTTATGCTGCAAGTTATAATTACAACCTGGATTTTAACATATATGTGTTCCCCAAATGAAACATACATCAAATTAAAAGTTGTCGACAAATCAGCTTTTTACATAATTAATTTAAAGTAAATTAAACAGTATTTATCATTTATTCAACGGGGAAAATGCCCAAATTCATCTTTAAACATTATGGATATAACTAAAGTGTGATTAAAATAAAACTCGTAATAAAATCTTTAATGATACACTGATCTAAAATTACATTGTCACATTTAAAAATCACTCTCTTACATACCACAGAAAAATTACAAAATGGATTTTAAAAATTCATTGGTGTTGTTCCCTAAATTCTTTTGGTTTTCCTCTTCTTGGGTCCTGTGGTAGGCTTGCATTTTTTGGGCCCCTTGTGATTGGATGAGGTTGTGTGCCTAGTTCTGGCCAATGAGTTGGGAGCAGGGGCTTCTAGACCCTCTAAAGCTCCTTTTCCCTCTGACACAGTGAATGGCAACATTTGAGATAGTGGCTGTTCCATCAGCCACCAGGCTGGGCCCTGAGCCCCATGATGAGCACAGCACTCCTGTTGACCCATAATGGACATGTCAACCAAACACTGTGCAAGAAAACTGTGCTAAGCCACTGAGATTTGGGGCTGTTTGTGACTTTATCTTAACCAAGCCTGTCCTGACTGATGCAATTCCCAAGCAGGAATATGTGAGATTACCTATCACTTTATTCCTAGTAGTAAATATCTCTGTCACTAGGAATAATAGTGCAGAGGGTCAAGCTCGGGCCCTGGGGAAAAACACTTCTATGTCTGAATCCTGAACCAGCCACTTACTAGGTACGTGGCTTGGGCAAGTTACTTAACCTCTCTGAACTTAGTCTCCTCATCTTTAAAAAGAGGATGCACAATACCCACCTTGATTGCCTATTAAAAGGATTAGAAATAGCATATGGAAGAGGTCTTGCCCCAGGACTAACACTGAGACACTTTAGAAATAGAAGCCATTATAAGGCATTTTAGTAAACTTCTTTTATGCTTATCTGCCCAGCACCCCTTTGCTGCTTCCCTTTCTTTTGGCAAACTCTTCCTCCCCCTGTCAATCACAGTGGCCTATGCCCTGGCTGAAAGGATGGGCATGTAACCAAGGCCTTGTCAATCCCCCTCCTCATTCACAGTTATTGGTCAAAGGGCTGGGCATGTGACCCAAGCAGGGCCAACCAGAAGGCTTTCATGGGATTTGCTATAAGGACAATGGGGGAGTAGTTCATCCTCCATGGATAGTGACCAGTGATGTGATAAACCTAGAGCCAACAGGGATCATATTCCCTACCATGTAGAGAAAACCATTCAGTGGAAGAGAATGAGATCCCCACATAGAGACAAGAGCCAAGAGATGGAGTGAAAACAAGGGAGGAAAAGAAAGAGGTAGGAAAGAAGAAACATGAGCTCTTATCATTGTTGCCCTGGATCCATTAAGCCTTGTCCAATGCCAGCACCACCTCTTTATTCCTAGTTATATTAGTCAAAAAGTTCCTCATGGGTTAAGCTAGTTTGCACTGAGTTTCTGTCGTTTGCAATGAAAAGCATTCTGATGAATTCAGACATTCGCACACAACACATAAGGTATGCACACACAACCATAGCACGAGCCAGGCAGAATGTGATAAGCACCGGAGAAGACAAAGCAAAAATACAGGGGCGGGAGCAGTCACGTGTGATTGGCTAAGGCAGGTGGTGATCAGGAAGGGCTTCCTGAGGGAGGTGGCATTTCAAACAAAGAGTTGAGGAAGAGTCAACGTCAGTGGGTGTTGTATTTGTTTATTCTACCTTTTTATGCACCAGTGAGAACATACACCCTTTCCCCACCTCATCTCTTTCAGACCTGGACAATAAAACCAGAAGGTGATGTGAATTTTCCCTATATCTCCATGACTGAAGATTAAATTAGTGTTAAAACATTTCAGAAAGTTTCCAGAGAGGGGTTTTTTTTTTTTTTTGAGAAAGATTGGCCATGAGCCAACATACGTGCCCATCTTCCTCTATTTTATATGTGGGATGCCTGCCACAGCATGGCTTGATGAGTGGTGCACAGGTCCGTGCGTGGGATCTGACCCAGTGAACCCTGGGCTGCCGAAGCAGAGCATGCGAACTTAACCGTTACGCCACCAGGGCAGCCCCCAGAGAGATATTTCTTGAACCCTAAATTCCCCACATCCTCCACCAAATACTAATCAGGTGCAAACAAAGTGGTAGATTCTGGGGATATACAGGTAAACAAGGCAACACGTCCCCCCAACCTTATGGAGCTGATTGTCCTTTGGGAGTGGGTGGCGGCGTGGTCATCACACATATTGGAGAGAGCCATGAGAGAAAGCAACAAAGAAGGAGATGAAAAATAACTGTGGGGTAGGAGTGAGGGTGTCCATCTCAGGCAGGGCATCTGAAGCCTTCCTGAGGAGGGGCCCCATGTTCAGGACTGGAGAGAAAAGGAGGAGACTGTCACAAATGAGAGGAAGCTCCTCAGGGCAGAAGGATCAGTGTGTTCAGAGGCTCAGAGGTGAGGAGGAGGGTATTCTCGAGGGGGACTGAGAGAAGAGCAAGGTGGGCAGAGTGTGAGGACAAGGAGGCCGGAGGGATGCAGCCCGAGAGCTAGCCAAGGGCTGGATCACTGGATCACACAGAGTCATGACAGCTATGGAGGGAGTTTGGGTTTATTTCACAGGTGTAGGAAGCCCCTACAAGTTTTCAAGTGAAGTAATGACAAGATCCCTCCCATACCCATCACTTCAAGGCAAATCCTAACTTTTGTCCCGTCAGCCCATGTGGAGGGATCTGAGGACCTCACTCACCAGACTAGAGGGTCCTCCTGGAGGCCAGGCGCCTCTGGCCGGGTGGCTGGCCCCCATCTCATGTCCTGGTGCTCAAGCTCCAGCCTTGACTCTTTGCCCTGCAGACACTTTTCTCTGAGATTTGGGCCTGCCCTGCTCTCCTCACTTCTCCTGGGCTAGAGTTTCTCCAAGTCTCGTCCCCGGAGCATCTGAGTCAGAATCACCCAAGGAGCTTATGCAAAACCAACTCCTGAATCCCCTCCCCAGAGGGGCTGACTGGGCAGACCTGGGGTCTAAGTTTGTAGAACCTGCTGGAGGCTTCAGAAGAACCCCTGAGAGGCTTCAGAAGAACCTCCCCAGGGCGGACGCCTGCTGGCTGGTTCACCTGCTTTGTTCTCCTGCTGGACTCCCAAACATGGACCGCCCGCCCAGGCTGCCCCCAACTCCCTGGACTCTGAGTAGCAAAAACCCATCTGCCAGGCCCAGACCCCCAGTGATTTCCTGTAAGACATCCTCTCCAGTGTTGACATCTGTCTGAGCCACCAACACCTGTCTATCACTGTGTCCTCCTCCCCAGGTCACCTGGCTTGTCAGCTTTTCATCCCTGCAGCCCGGGATCCGCAAGCCTCATAGGCAGCTCTACTCCCCACCGGGCCCTGTGGCTGAGCACGTGGCTTTTTGGTGGGACAGGCCTGAGTTTGAATCCTGGCATTGCTACAGACCAGCTGCGTGGCTCCAGGCAAGTAACTCACTCTCTTTGTGCTTCAGTTTGTTTTCTGGGAAATAGAGCTAATAATAACTCTCTTATACCTTGCTATGAGAATTTAATGAAACAATAGATTTAAAAGTCCCCAGCATAAAGCCAGCACGCAGCAAACGTCAGCTACTATTGCTGTCATTACCACGATTACTATTATTATTCCTGGCCAGGTGTGATTTGCTTGAAAACCCAGCTCGCATTCCTTTAAATAATGATAGAAGCCTTTCTCCTGACATGAGCTTCTTCTCCCTGCTGTCTCTCCCTGAGTGAGGACACTGGTGCAGGTACAGTCACACAGAGGTTCAGGAGAGGGGAGATGGCAGGCAGCAATCGCCCCAGGAGCCGGTTGTCCCCTCCCCAGGGTGGAACACTTGGCCTATGCTGACTTTTCAGGAAGGAGAGCGTCTGAGCCCCTCCTCCCAGTTCTGCCACTCTGGCTAAAATCTATATTTGTCAGCTTTGTACTCCCCTGATCTGAGATGTTTGGCTGCAGGGAACAGCTTCTCCAGGGGAAAAAGCACATAACCTCCAAGGCTTTCTCTAAAATCAATCGCATGAGTGGTTCTGCTGTTCTGGCACCTTTTTGTGCTCCAGCTGGGAGACCAGCTGTCTGGGAGCTGGGGCCACCGAGCAGGGCTGAGGCATGCCCGCCTCCGGATGGGAGAGGAATGTATTTTCTTCCAACCAAACTGCCTGGGGGTGGCCTGAAAGCTCCAGGCTCCAGGGACAGGGCCAAGGTGGAGGCCAACCCACATGTGAGCCGTCCCCTTACCTGACACCAACAGGCCATGTCAGGAAGTGAGCTGCCCAGAACCACACCTATTAGAGTTGGAAGGACCTCAGAGACCCTCTCTTCCAACCTCTCCATTCCAGCTCAGTCACTCTGAGTCCGCAGTGAGGTGAAGCCATAGCTCCTGGCCTCGCAGTGACCTCCCTGTGGGGGCTCGCTGCCTGGGCTGTTCAGCCAGTTCGTCTGTTGCCCAGAGTAACAGCTCCACACCTGGCTGGGCCAGCACCTCTCCCCAGCCCCGTGGTTGGCCCCTGGTTCCCCGCTGTTTACTGCCAGCATCATCTTCCTGTTTGCTTTCTTCCAGGAAGAGCCAGAGGGGCCAGGCAGGCCCACAGCTATTGAATGGCTCTTCTGAAGAGCAGACTGTTATTCCAGCATCTCTGGAATGTCTAGAAGAATGAAATGGAACTGCTACTTGCAGGGGTCAGGAGTGAACTGGTCCTGGCTTTGGCCCTGTGTATAATATGGGGTCAGGATTTTTAAACAACACCAGATCTCATATTTCGAAGCACGTGTGTATCATTTTCATGCCTACATCTCAATGCCCCTGGGAGGTTATGGTCCATGGGCTTCAGAGCCACCACAGTCTACAGATGATCAGCTGAGGATGGACCTTCAAGTGAGCAGCCCAGTCTACAGCTTCCCCTCTTCCTGCACTGAATTGAAGGTTTGGAAATCAGGTTAGTCCCATGTTCCCAGGCCCAGGCATAACTGATAGAAGAACATTTACTATAGGTGTGGTGCAGAATGTCCCTCAAAATTTATGGGGTTTCCACATAGAAGGCCAGTCCAGCCTATACAGCATCTTTGTGCAAAGCAGAAAAGGTTCCCCTTCCACAACCCATTCTACTCCAATTGTTGCAACATACTGATTTTGTTAGTACAAGATACCTGATTTCCAGGAAACTGTCATCATCCATTTACAAACATGTAATGTCTATGGCATGGACGGGGCCTCCATGGTTGCAGGACACGTCACCCGCACAATGGCGTGTCCAGCTGGGCTGCTGGCGCTGCTCTGCCTCTTATCTCCCATCCTTCCAAGATGGTGCCCTCAAGACTTTTGATTTTCTCCTTCCATCCCCTGAACAGTTGGCTCGGCCTGAGATGGACAACCTATGGCAACCCATCAACTCAGAGAGCAGATTGATGGGGCCCTGTGCTAGGCCCTAAGTGCCTCCTCTATCCTCCCCAGCACGAGGAAATGGCCAGAGGCCCCAGGGCATAGATAGGAGCCAACATGTGCTTGGAACAGGAGTGGAGCAGGAGGCCAGGAGCTGCCCACGGGCGTGAGGGGGTGGCAGGCCACCACGGGGTCTGTAGGGAGAGCAATAAATAGGGCACAAAGCCAAATGTGATCAAAACGCATTGAGACCCTCCTTCTAGGATCTCCCTCTAAGCTGGGAAAGGAAAATCCTGGCTAACTTCTCCTCCAGAGAGAGAGATGAGAGGGCAGGGCTGGGAGAGCAGACTCCCGGGTGTCATTCTCCCCCACAGGCTGGGGACAGAACTGTCAAGCTCCTGGGTACTCCCCACCAAAATCTCTCCAAATGGGAGCAAAAGAGACAAGTCAGACCCTGGGGGCTTTAAATTTATTTTCATCTTCCTTTAGGAGCCAGAAAGACAGCTTTGCTCCCTCGACCCCTCACTTGTCCCACCCCTCCCTCCATCTGGGCCTTCACCCTGGTCGCTGCCTCTGGGCTCATTATCTGCCCACAGATATTCAAAATGATTTCATTAACGTCATTGCAAATGCAGTCATGAAGAACTTATTAAGGAAGTCTGAACCGGCCATCGCTTCCCACAAAGAGCCAACTTAAATACCAAGCAGAAGATCCATTTACGGTGTCAAAGAAAACCCCAAATGTATACGGTCAAAGAAATATTGCTACTCTTGGTCGATGCACAGGGTGCTGCCAGAGAAGCTGCAGGAAAATTATTAATATCAATTTTGGGGAAACATGGATTAAAAATAAACAGCCGTGATCGGGGGCAGACACGTGACGATGGAGCGAATGTGAAAGGCAAGCAAGCACAAGGATGTTCAGTCACAAATTTTGTGCCTGAGTGATCAAGCTTTATTTATTCCCTGTACGGCTCGTAATTTTAACCTTTTATTATGCAAAGCAGCCAGTTCGGTTTCACATTGCCAAAGGAGGCTTGGCATGATTAACAGATCACAATTGCCGTCACTTCATCTATGAAAAGGTGGGCTGGCTGGAAAGAGATTGTTTAAGTTATTTTCAACTCTTTGGACACGGAGACATGGGCACCCTAAGTCAGCATTCTCTTCCAAAAGCTGATGCAGAGAAAAACTGATGGTGGGGGAGAGGAGTGCGGGGGATGACCCGGGATAAGCTCCAGGGTCTCAGGGAGTAAACCCTCCGTGTGTATGCCAGTGGACAGCCTTCAGAGTCCGGAGGTTCAGGATGGGGCTGAGCTGCTGAGCGGGAGGGTGAGGTCTTTGCGGCTCCTCGGGAGCTCTCCAGGGTCCTGGACAGCTCTTCTTGAAACTCTCTCTGACCTAGCGGGCCCTCAGGCCTTGAGCTGGTCCGCCACCTCTGCCTTCCTGGATTTTGCCCTCCAGATGCCAACTACACCTAACATGAACAGCTTGCCAGAGTCTGAATCCTCCTTGGTCTTACATCACATGAAAAAGCAGCATGGTATCGTTGAAAGAGGCTAGATTTTCAAGTCAGATAGACACGGATTTGAATCTCAGTTCTACCACTCATTATGTGAGCTGGGGAAGTACTTTGCTCCTTGAGCCTCAGCTCCCTTTTCTATAAAATGAGATCATGACATTTGCTTTTTAGGGTTGTTGTAAAGATTTTTAAAGTTGGTGAATATAAAACACTTATCTTGTGTCTGGCGTATAGAAGATGCTCAGTGACAAATACCAACGTTACTATGCATGTTAGCTTCAGTGCTGCACCTCCGCTGCTCTAGTAACCTGCCGATCTCTGGACTGGTGACCCCTTTCCCAGTTAGGAATGAGTTAGGACTCAGTGGTTGCAAGTAACAGAAAATGGGTTATGTAAAAAAAATAAAAATAGGGATTGCATTACAAGGACGTGGTGGTGTCTAATGGAAGCCAAGAGCTGGAGTGCACCACTTCTCGGTAGGGTTGTAAACTGGGAGTGATGAGCTCACCAGATCCTTCACCATCCCCCGTTTCTGCTCCTCTCTGGTGTCTCTGTACTCCATCTGGAGGTCAGCTGTCTCTGTTCTTCCATCCACTCAGCAGAATATGCCTTCCATCATTCATGAGTATTCACTTTGTAAGTTTAGAATAGATACTGGACCAGACTGGTTCCATTTTCTCAATCCCAATTCCAGTTTATTGGAAGAGAAGTGTCAAGTGGGACCTACCAATGCCGTTCAATAGCTTTCACTATGTGAAGCCAGAGGGGGAAATATTGCGTACATCGTATTTGCACAGAAGCTCCCAAAGGCATGTGCAGTCCCAGAGCCATCCTGTGTCCCTTGCAGGAGAGGATGTCAGAGTGACTGGGCCTCTCAATTTCCCAGTTTGTGCATCAGAGGCAGCATGACCCCAAAGGAGCCGCTCCTGACTGAGAAGGACTGACATGTAGAGAGAGCTGAGCCCAGACTCTGTCCCCACACAGCCTGTCCTAGGACAAATGTTCAGCCTCAAAGGGCTTCACTGCATAACCCCATTCTCCATGCTTTTTGGACCCTTCTCAGCATCCGCGTTTCCCACCAGTACGTCCTAACAGCCTTGCAGCAGCCTCTGTTGTCTGTCTGGGCAGTGCTTCTCAACTTGGCTGAACATCAGAATCATTTAGAGAGTGTTTAAAATATAAAGATCCTTAGACCACCCTCCCTTGGCTCAGTGGTGGGGGGCAGGAACTTATTTTTAAACAGCTTCCCTGGAAATTTGGATTTCCATCAGATTTGGGAGCCCTGAACTAAGGTACACAGCCTCACAGCAAGAACACGAGTAAAGGCTCTATTGTGCTGTGCCTGGAGGCAGGGGCTTTAGACATGACTTCTAAGAGCTGCCTCTGCATCATTCCTCAAAGGGAACTGGTGGCTTTCCTTTCTTCTGCTCTGACAAGCTGTCAGAAAACAGTGCCTTGGGGAGCACCCCAGGCTGTTCAACAGAAGGACTGCATCTGGACTCTTAAGGGTGTCGCCTCATCTTCCCAAGAACTCTCAGAAGAATGGTACCTGCAAGCCTGCAATTTGAGAAAAACAGTGTTTCAGCAAAGGACAGCTAAATCAGTGCCCTTGGGCAGTGGGGCAGGAACTTGCTTATGATGACAGGGTCACACTCTGCATGAGCCTCTGTTTACATCAGCCAACGCCAGGACTAATTGCTAAGGGTTCACTGGCAAAGGGAAAATGAAAGTCCCCGGCCCCGGAAGAGAGGTTTAGGGGCAGGTGGGAGAGGGTAGTTAGCACCAGGAGAGAATCAGAGGAGCTGAACCAGAAGAGAACAAGAAAGGGCTCAAGACGGAAGTTCAGAGGAAACTCAGGGCTAAATCAGGGCAAGCAGAGAACTAGATAGAAAATGCTAACTTCTCAGGAAGTCTGGGAGAGAAGGATGCTGGGCAGAAACCAGCTGGCCTCAGCTGGCCTCAGCTGGCCTGCAGAGACGGTAGGCTGAGTAATCTTAGTGTGGTTCATGGGAAGAGCTCGGAGCTTTCCAGAGACAGAATGTGGCCTTAGCCATGGATTTGCCTCTAACAAGCTGTACGATCTTGAACAAGCTGCCTAACCTCTCTGGTCTAGGTTTCGCCATCAGTTGATCTCTGAGTTCTCTTTCCACTCCAAGACTGTGGATGACGTTGCCACAGAGCTGGGGGAAAGCTGAACCCTAGCTGCTGTATGCGCCGGAATCTCCTCCTCATTCCCAGCCTGGGCCCTGTGGGGATCCTCCATACTCAGATCCACCACACTGAGGGGACCATCCCCTGATGACTCACAAGGAGGAGAGTGGGAGGCACCGAGGGAAGGTGGCATCTGGGAGGGAGTCATGGAAGGCAGGAGCCAGAAGGGGTGTCGCAGCCAGCTGAGGGGCAGAGGGCTCTACAAGCATCAGGAGATCTGAGGGCAGAGCAATGCTGCCATCATGGTCTTCCCCAGCCCCCAGCCCCGACCCCAGGGATCTAAAGGGACCCTGCAAAGAAGGCTCACTACCTCTACAGACAGAAGGAAGCCATAAGTCTGTTCGTGATCAGGTTACAACAGGCTGACCAAAGTCTCGGAGTTTTGCTTGGGGCTGGAATGACCTCAACACAGTGTGGTAACTAGGGAAGCTGACGGCCACCTATGCTTTTGATGCATGAAAACCAGATGGTGAATTACAGCTTCCTTGTGCAGTCTGCCTGGCAGCCATGGGGCCCGTATCAGCCAGTGTCTGGTCAGGAAAACAGAAAACCCAGCAGTTATTTTAACAGAGAGAATTTAATCTAGAGAATTGGTTAAACAGGTATTGGATGACTGAAAAGGCAAAAAAAAAAAAAAAAAATAGGGGGAGGAGGACACTCTGAAAACAGAGTGAATAACTACAAAAGCAGCTGTCTCACAGGGCAGGAACAAGGGAAGAGCTGGGGTGGTAGAATCCAGAAGCTTGGAGGAGGGGCTGTGGCCGGAGGAGCTGGCACTGGCCTCTGAGGGTGGGAGCCGCCTGGCCCGTGATCTGAGTGGGCACAATGAGGCTGACTCGAGAAGCGTGCCAGAAAAGCCTGAAACTGGGACCAACTTCCGCTGCCAGGATAAGCACCTTCATTAGGGTGAGGTTGACGAAACAAGAAGAAAATCAGGAAGGAGCACGTCCCAGCGCCCTCCTCCTCCTGCCTTCTGGTCTCCTTCTGGCTTCCCCACTGGCAGAACCTACCAGGGACCAGCTGCTGGCAAAGGAACGTGCAGTCTGAGGAGTCCCAGCCCAGGCACCACAAAGCCGAATGAAGAAGAATGGGGTTGGGCAGAGAGACCAGGGCTGGCAGTCTGTTTGGCAGCTGTGGGGTCCACAGCAGGTGGGGGAGAATTAAGGAGGCCCCGGGTGCAATGTGAAAACTAAGCTGAAGTTTGCTTTGATATGATGCTTTGACACCCATGGAACTGCAAGGATCCCAGTGGCTGGGTTTGGGGTGAGACTCAGGCTTGGAATGGCAGTGGGTTCCCAGCTGGCGCCCCGGTCATTCAGAGTGGGACAACCCCAGGCCGGAGACAGGGAACCAAGAAAAGTCCCTTGGCAGCCTCACACCTCAGTCTCGGCATTTCCTCCTCCTTCTTTCCTTCCTATGAGGAAAGGGGGACAAACCGTGAGGAACTAATTCCTCCATGCAATGTGGAGAGAGAAGAGCACCCCCCCTCTCCAGGAAAATCTTCTCCCCCGGAATTGCCCCCCAGGGGGCACTACTTCTGCCTCCACCAGACATTGTCCTTTCAGCATCAAACCCACTGCCCTGCCAGAAGCAGAAAGGTTAGGAGGCTCTTTTTCTTGTCACAGAGATGTCTGCAATATATCGGGGGCTCATGCAAAAGTTTGCATTGGCCCATTTCACCAGCTCCATCACGGTGGGAGTACCACATGTCAAGCCTGGGAAGCACCTGCCTGCATAGACCAGGTGTGGAAATGTAGCCCAGTGGAGCGGCCACCCTGGGTGCCAGGCCATTGTCCCTCAGTCTTGACCACTTCAGAGCTGGCGGCCCAATCTCCCACTGCCAGCACTGCAGCCTGCTCTGCCGAAGCACGCAGAATGATGGAATCCTCGCCAATGCCAGTTGGTGTGTAAGTACCCCGATTCCTTTGCGCCCGGGTGGGCTACCTCTGAGCGGCCTGTTCTATGCTATTTCCCAGCGGAATTAAACCCTGGATGCCCACAGCAGTAACTCCCTTGGTAACCCTTTTCTGTCTTCCTGTCTCTTTCCCACTTCCATGGCAGTGTTCCCCAGGATTACCTCCTGGGTCTCAGCATCCAAGGCCAGAGGAACTAAGATACCCAGGAAACAGGGAAAAGGGAGTGCGGCCTCATGTCTAGCAGGAGCTGGCCCCCTGGAGAAGACCCAGCTGGGGCCACCACAGTGGGCCCAGGCCTCACCCTCTGGAGGCAGCCCCAGCGGCCCCACAGGAAGTGCCCCCAGCCAGGCTGCCCTGTGCAGTCGGGCCTGACGCTGGGGCTTGAGGTCTTTCCGAGCGAGGCTGCAGCTGTGCGGCAGTTGGTGTGTTTTCCCCAGACTCTGCCACACCCGTGTCTCCCTGACACCCGGGCCTTTGAGCTCTGAGCATGCTTTTGAAAGGGGAAAATCTGGGTCAGGCAGTCACCATCTAAACGAGGTTTCAAAGGACTTTCCATTCCCCAAGCCCTTCCCTTTGAACTTGGCCAAGACTCTCCTCCAGAGCTGATGTTCCTTCCTCAGAATGATAGCCCAAAGGTGAAAAATGCAGGGCAGCCTCACCGCAAGTGGGTGGAGTTGTTTTTGAGTCTGATGAGTAAGCGAGGAAAAGTACAGGCAGCTGAGCCGGCAGCCCCGTCCCGCCAGGGCTCACCGGGCTCTGTGCCACGGCCTGGCCAGCTGCCACTCAGAGGACCCCTCTCTTGGACTCACAACTGGTTAAAGCCGCCACCCTGGCCTTTTCTCCTCCTGCCTCCTGATATGACCCTGTGATTCTCCGGTCATCCGCAGAGCTCCGGGCTCAGAAATGTGTTCCAGCATAGACAGGGCCGGAGGGCACTGCCAACATCGGTGTCACCACCCAGAGAGCTGGTCCTCACATCCTCGGGGCATCCGTGCCTGCATGCCCCAGGCTACTGGCTCATTTGGCCAATTCAGCCTAATTTGATTATGGAGACTTTTCCCCGTAGCAAGTGGAGTGACTGGGAGTTGGTCTCTGGGTATGTGTATGATTTGGGAGATGGGAGTGGAAGGCAGGCTTCCTTTCTCTGGGCTCCCAGGGAGTGGAGCATAGCTCAAAGGAACAACGATGTATAGGTCAGACGTCTGTCCCCCATAGCCACCAGCTGCTCCCCAGCATCCAGAAGAAAAAGGGCCTTAGAGCCTCTTGGCCAGTCCCAAAGGAGTCCAGAGAAAGCCTTGGGGCCTGCCATACCCACTGGCCCAGCTCCATGGGGGAAGAAAGGGGACTGTCAGCAGTGGGGACACTCCTCCGAGAGTTGAAGGCAGTGCCACCCAATGGGCTGATGTGCTGGGTTGGAACCCGAAGAAGGACCCTGCCCGCCGGTTTGGAGAGCAAGAAGGGAGGGTCCACGAAATGGGCCCCAGAACCACCCTCCTCCATGCTAAGTCCCTCTTCCTGGTACTGTCAGAGCTAGATGTGTTCCAGCAGAGGCCGATCCTTTGCTTTTTTATTTTTATTTTACTTTTGGTGCACAGTCCCATGAGTTTTAACACATATATAGATTCACACAACCCCTACCACAATCAGGATACAGGACAGTTCCATCGCCCCCAAAACTCTCACTGCCCCTACGTAGTCATACTCTCCCGTCGCTGTAACCACTGGACACCCCTGACCTCCCCTGCTAAGATGGAGGTCAGGAGAGGGGAACCCAGTGAACTGAAATAAAAATGAAGCCCAGGAGTGAATTACATGGTGGGCCAGAGCGAATGTGAGCCATGTGGGGCTTTCTCCAAAACACCAGGTGTGTTCAAGGCTGAGAACACCTCAAGTTGAGGCTTTAGGTGGACTCAGCAAGACATGAACATCACGGGGAGAGACTGGGCTGGACTCTGCTGTGTGCCTCTGGGCAGGCTGCTTGGGCTCTCTGAACCTCAGGTGACTAGGGCTGATTCTTGCAGGTTTGATGAAGGTGTTTTGATTGTGACATGGTCAGGCTCTGTGGTGAACATCAGAAGAAGGTCCAGATAAAGGCTTAGACCCCACGTGTCCCCTACCTCCGAGCCACGCTGGGGGAAAGAGCCCCTCCTGAAATAAAAAAAGTTCCTTTGTACTTATGCAAAATCTATGTTTCACAACCAAGAAGTTTCTGGTGGTGCAGGAACTGTTCTCAGACTTAGGGGCCAGGGAACAGAGCTGATCCAGAGGACAGAGATCCATTCTGGCAAAAGTGGCCATAAATTTGTGGTTGTGTCTGAACTTGCTCTCTGGACCCCCCCTCCCTGCTACCCCGTGCCTTCAGTCCCGCCTCCACTCCTCACTCGACCACAGTGAGCTCCCCAGGGCGGGGAGCTGAGAGCTGCTTGGGGTTTGAAGCAGGGAGACCTGGCTCAAAGCCGAGCCACTTTCTGGCTGGGTGACCATGGACAAGTCACTCAACTCACCAGCTTCACTTTCCTCATCTATAAGTAGAGATGATGATAGTGCTCCATCGTGGGGCTGTTCTGAGGGTCAACTGGCAGCACGTGTACAGCCCTTGTGTGGGCCTGGCACACACATGTCCAGGCGCGCACACACACACACATACACACAGCGTGCTTTCAGGAAAGCTCAATCTTGTTTGTTGCTTGATTGTTGTTATTGTTGTGTTTTAAACTTCAAAGAAGGATGTTGGACCTCAGCTCTCTAAAACTCTCCCTCCGCTCTTGTATGAATTAAAACAGAGTGGGGCCTACTTTATCCACTTTAGAAATTTAAAGTTATGCAAAATTGACTTACTGAAAACAAGGGCTACTCCGGAAGAAGGGCCAGTTCTGGCCCAATTTTCAGCCTGGAACCCCAACTGAACCCAGCATGGGTTTTGTTGTTTGTAGAAGACCAGAAATTCTCAAGCCCCTCCTCGCTGGTGGAAAGGGTCCCCCGACAGGGCAGAGGCCCTGGCCAGAGGAGCAAGAGGACACCTGCGTGTTCCCATCCCACCCGCATCCCTCTATCACTCACAGCCCCTCCAGTCTGCACTGAACCTCCAGACTCACGTTTTAAGCCATAGAAGTTGGCTTCTGGACCTTGCCTTGGCCACACGAGGTGAGAGGACGTTCAACCCCCACCTCGTAAAGGTACAAAAAGACTCCATTTTGCCTCAACAGGTACCTGAAAAGTGCACAATAAAATGGATTGTTGTAAAGCAGCCCACATCTTCCCAGAGGCCCAGGGTTGCAATCAGTGGTGACTATAGCAAATTTATCAGTGATACCACCACCAACATCGTAAAAGCAAATACTGTAGGTCTCCATAATCACTTACGGTACTCCAGTTAAGCTCCAAGTCCTATAAAATGGGCATAAATATACTGAACACTTTATTGCATGAAGGAAACCAATGGCCTATATGCAATATATGCGCAGCTATAAAAAATACAACTGTGTCATAAATTTGAACTAAAACCAATAGTCTAGACTTAATGGACATCAATTAAATATTTAATTAATGCCAGTTTTTCCTACTTGCTTTGAATTCCAAATGAATTTGGGAATGATGATTTGGGTGGCTCAGGTCTCTTTTAAAAGCTGCCCAGGGAAGTTGAGCGGGTACCTTGGTCCCTCGATATATGAAGGTCCCAAGAAGGCAGCTGCATCCAGCTCAATGCACGGAGCTCCCAGTAGAGTGGTGAGCCATGGTTGTTGAGGAAGGCGTATATCCCACTGAAGAGCACGCTCAGAGGGAAGGGCTGCCCCATGCGGCACTCCCCAGCCTCCCCCACCTCTGAAGGGGAAGTCGCCCTGCCCAGTTACCCAGCAAGCCTGGTGGCCAAGCCCTGGCTGCTGAGCCAAGGTGGGGGCAGTTTTATGGAGTGGCCACAGGAGTGCTTCGAGGGACCACTGGCATCAGAATCGGGGGCAGCTGGTTAAAATGCAAATGTGAGACGGGCCTCTCCCTGACATCCTGCTTCGTTATGGCTGGGATGGGGCCTAGGAACCTGCATTTCAACCAGCTGCTTGGTAACTCTGGTGCACACTGGAGCTAGAGAATCCCTGCAACAGGGCTTATTCTCATCTCACCCTGCTCCTAGCCATGCAACACAGGCCACTGCTGTTCCCCAGCTCCACAACAAAACCGAGTGTGAGGGCCGCCTCATATCCATTCTGTAACTCTCCTCCTCCCCTGCAGGGACCCCTGTCAATCACTGGTTGTGCATCTTTTGAGACCTTTTTAAAAAGGCATTTGCATGCTCATATATAATCTGAAGTCCTTGTTGTTTATACGAATGGCATCATTCCGTGTGCGTTGGTATGCAGCTTGCTTTCTTCACTTTACAAAATGCCAGGAAACCACTCCACGTCAGTGCGCATCGATCTGCCTCATTCTTGCTCTCTCCTGCTCTGTACTTCATAGCAGGGCTACCCTATGGGTAGTTAATCACACCCATGCTGACGAATGTTTAACTCCTCCTCCCCCTTTTTTTTTTCTGGTTACTGACCATGTTTCTTTGCACAAGTCCTTGGCTTCATTCACAGCCTATCTATGGGCACTTCCCCAGCCTAGGCCCTGGGCTAGGGGACGGAGAAGGAAGAAAATGGCCCTGCGATTACTCCTGGTAGGGTGGGCAACACTGTGTTGACCCTCCACACTTCAATGAAAAGCCTTTAATTGCTTACCAGGCCCATAGCTGGAACACTAGCTTCTTTCCCTAACTTGTCTACACCTTAATGAGGATCCATGCCACTTTACACCTGGGACGCCCAGCTGTTCTCCCCACTCAGGAGTCTCCAGCTTGTGCCACCACATTGCTCTTCCCAAGCCACCGTTTGATTGTATCCTCCCCTCTAAACCAGGGTGCTAACTCCTGCCCTGGGCTGGGTGCTCCCTCCAATCCAGCACTCACCTCCTCCCCAGCCTTCCCTCCCCGTGGTCCCCTCCAACGATCTCGAGCTCCAGCTGGCCAGGAGTTTCAGCTCCCTAAGACCCATGTGGGAGGCTGTTGGGATGCCGTCCCCACCAGTTTGTAGCCCTGTGAATAACTGCCTGCCCTGAGAGCCCCACACGTGGCCGCCCCCCCACGAGAGCCCTCTGGGATCGCTCCCCAAGCAAGGCTTCCCTCTGTCCTCCATGCTCCCCAAACACTCATAGGCCCCCTCCTCTGTTGAAGTTCTTCACTGCAAGGAGTACCAGCTCCCTGTGTGCAGCTCTCCTCTTCCCACTTGGACTGCCAGCTCCTCGCTGAGAGGGTAACTCAGGGCTGCCCCAGCGCAGACGCCCTGTGACCAGTGAGAGGATTCTGAAGGACTTGGATTCTGTACTCGGCTCCCTTCACCCCTTCACTC
Source organism: Equus przewalskii (assembly GCF_037783145.1). Classification (NCBI taxonomy): domain Eukaryota; kingdom Metazoa; phylum Chordata; class Mammalia; order Perissodactyla; family Equidae; genus Equus; species Equus przewalskii. The sequence continues at coordinate 31,133,609 of NC_091831.1, forward strand.
TTTTCCTGTGCGATTTAAACCGACTTGCTGATGAGCACATCTCCAGCCCTGCATCTTCTCCCAAAGTCAAGACCATACGTCTTAGCTGACTACTAGAACCATCGACTAGAGGTCCCTGTGTGTCTGAAACAGGGTATAAAACCTGGCCCCTCCAGAGTCTGTTTTCCAATTCAGCAAATGAACGTGGCAGTCCAGTCCTTCCTCTCACCCGCGACAGCTTCGGGAGCATCTCAGCTCTCAGCCCTTGCAGAGACTTTCTCAGCTGTGGGTACTGACGGGTTTCAACCTACTGGATCAGCCTCATCCAGGGGCTCAGCTGACCCCGAGCACATCCTTCAGCAAATGAGGAGGCGCGCCCTCCCCCACAGCAGCAGTTCTCAACTTCAGTGTGCGCCAGAGTCGGCCCGGGGATTTGTTGCGAGGCAGTTGTTAGGCTGTGACAGAGTTCCTGATTGAGAAGGTCAGGGGTGGGGCCTGATCACTGGCATTTCTAGTAAGTTCCCAGGTGATTCTGAAGCTGCTAGTCTGGGGACCACACTTTAGAACCCCTGCCTTATTGGGTTTGGAACTGGCTCCTGCTGCCCTGATTTTGAGATGAGCCTGAGGTAAATCCCTACTTACTCCACATCCACCTCCAAACCCTGTGGTTCTCTGCTTGCAGCCAGTTTCATGCAGCTGACAGGGAGAGTACCTGGCAGGGCTGGTGGCCAGGTCGCCTGGCTGCGCAGCTGAGGGCTGGAGGGCAGCTTCGTGGGGTTGTGACAAGAGTGCTTTAAGGAACCGCTGGTGTCAGAATGACCACAGCCCGAATGCCCCTCCTCCTTCCCAGCTCCGGCCCTCTGTCCCCTGTATCTCATGCTCTGTGTTCTTTGGAGGGTCACAGGCACTTGGAGAATCTGACAAAAGCAATGGACTCCTGTCCCAAGGAAAGCATATATATAGACGATTCTCCATACAGTTTCAGAGGACATCACAGACACCCCCTCAAAGCCCACCATGGATCTCAGGCCGAGGACTCTGTTCTAATTCAGTGATTCTCAGTCTTCACTGTGCAATAAGATGTCACCTGGGAACCTAAAAAGTACAGATGCCTAGAAATCCCACCACCATCACCACTGCAGAGATTCTGATACAACAGGTCTGGGGTAGACCGAGGTATGGGTCTTTTCTTTTCTTTCTTTCTTTCTTTCTTCTTCTTCTTCTTTTTTTTTTTTTTTTGCTGAGGAAGATTAGCCCTGAGCTAACATCTGTGCCAGTCTTCCTCTATTTTTATGCAGGATCCTGCCACAACATGGCTTTATGAGTAGTGTGTAGCTCCGTACCCAGGATCCAAACCTGTGAACCCCAGGCTGCCAAAGAGGAGCATGTGAATTCAACTACCACAACACCAGGCCAGCCCCGGCATGGGTCTTTTTTAATGTGCAGCCAGGTTGAAAACCACTGTATCTTGCCTCCTCCCCTTGACCTAGCCCCTCCTCCCTTTTCCACACTGCCTAGGCCTGATGCATCTCAAGGCCTGTCTGCTTAGCGGAGCCCCTGACCAGTCCTGAGCCCCTGTTTCCTGCCATGATGATTACGGGTGGATGGGGTGGCTTGGTGTCTGTCCAGGGCCACCTCTCCTCAATTATCATCCTCACAAGTGTTCACAGCCAATCTCTAGGCTGTGTCCCGTGTCTTCTCTGAGAGGGCATCTGGAGCAGTCAGCCCCATCCTTGCCCCCTGGGAACAGCCGGATGCCCCATTAACCGGGCCGCTCCTTCCCACTTAGATTCAGATTAGCAGTAGAAGGAGCTGCTATTCTGTCTTGTCTTCAGAAACAATTAAGATGAAAAAGTGTCTCAAGCAACCACATGGAACGGTCGGCTTCAGCCCAGGTGTTCACACGCCAACGAGGATCGCAGCATCAGGGTAGCATCCCAGGGGGGTGCTTCAAGATTTCCAGAATGCAGGACTCTAATCAATACCCAGAGCAGCATGGGCGATTGTAATTGATTAAGTGAAGCACTTAAATAGAACAATCACAGTCTAATTATTGCTCATCGCTGACTCGAGGTATCCTCTAAAATTATAAAAACCAATCTGTGGCCTCTCCCTACTCCTCCTGAGGAACTGGGCGGGAAGAAGTAGAGATTGGGGGTGGGGGTCAGGGTGAGAAGAGGAACAGTGAGCCGGCTCCTGCCTCCCGACTGGGCAGCTGGGGTTTCTGTCTGCTCAGCTCCTTTCCCCTTTTCGTGGTACCAGCATTTCACTTTCCCTTTGAGGAACTAACCCCTCCATTCCATGATGTCTTGGTAGCCCTGTGCCGCTTTCCCACCCACCCTCTTCCCCCTGAGCAAGATCTGGCATCGAACATCATCTTGCCAGTCAGACTTTCTCTGGTTGAATTTAAATTTGAATGAATTGACCAGAGGCCATTCCACTGGCAGTAAATGAATAAACTGCCCTTTAGTTCCAGCTAATCACCGGGCCCCCTGAGCTGTTAACCTGCCTTGTACCACCCCGGATTATTCAGCTTTTCCTGTATCCTTTCAATAATTCCTTTTATGTTTAAATTAGACAATGAGGGGATCTCTTCTCTAGTAAGAGCCAAGAGGATGCTCCTGCCTGCCCAGGGGGTTCAGGTGAATCTGAGGGTTTGTGTTTCTCGTGCACATTCATCTATGCGTCCCATCCTAGACCTCAAGGCCCATTCTTTCCCTATCAGGGTTCTCACTTTAGCATAAGAAACCTGTTGAAACTGTGCTTCCACATCCTTGGCAGTTTTGCACCCTTATGAGGAGATCCCGAGCCCAAGTTTCAGCAGTCTGCCACACGAATGCGGAGAAGAAGAGCCTTTTTACATGCTGCCAGGGACGCCCTCTGGCTTCCACAGCACGCTCTGAGTTGCTAGTTAACTGAACCTCTTGTTTTTTTTCTTTAAGATTTCTAGAATGATATACAAAAGTCACCCAATTCCATAATCTTTATTGTTACCATGTCCCCCACAACATTCAAGTGCTAGTGTTACTGCATGAGCCAATGCTTTCTCTCCCACTGTGTGTTGTCCCAACACACCACTGGCAAGAGTCTTAATATTTGTGAGCTACAGCATAGGAGAGGTTTTTACCATCCCACTTACCGTCATCCATGTGGTCCTTTGGGTTGGGTGAACTGATAAATGATCCAGTTCCAGAATCTCATCCTAAGAGTATGCTTTCTAGGACCACTTTTAGTACCAGTGGAATTTGCTTGGGTTCCCCTGAAAGCAGTTCCTGAGACAAGGACTAGGGTGCACATTGTTTACATGGGAGGTAATCTCAGAAGGCAGAAGTGAAGAACCAAGAAGAATCATACAGGCAAGGGAGAAAAGCCAATTGGAGATAGATTATTGAGCTGGTCACCATAGTGAGTAATTGGGGCTCTATCTACCGGGGACCCTTTTTAGAGGGATGCACCTCAGAATTCCTCCCCAGCAAAGGATAGGAAACTGGGGCATTTATTTGCCAACTATTTCTCCAATTGTGTCCTCTTTGGTGGAGATTGGCTTTGGGGCATCAATCACCCCAAGAGGATGGGGAACATGTATATGAAGCATCTGCTCCACTGCCATGCAGTGAGTATGGAATCTAGATACACTGACAGCCAGAGCCATAGTCGTTGAGTTACAGTATATTTTACCCTCAACCATTAGTCAGTGGGGGCCTAATCAACCACCTCCACCCAGCTGGAATGAGGAGCCCTCCCCTCATGTGTCAAGGGAGGCTGGATGGGGAACCTGGACTTGTATTCCCAACTAGCAGTAACATGTGGTACCCTCCCATCCTCTGATGAAACAGCACTAGAAAAAGCCGGTGAAAACAAAAAGTTTAAACAAGATCCAGAGCGTCATAACATTATACCCGTAACGTCCAGGTTTCAATCAAAAATCACTCATTAGGGGGCTGGCCTGGTGGTGCAGTAGTTAAGTTCGCATGTTCTGCTTCAGCAGCCTGGGGTTTGCCGGTTCAGATCCTGGGTGCGGACATGGCACTGCTTGTCAAGTCATGCTGTGGCAGGTGTCCCACATAAAACAGAGGAAGATAGGCACAGATGTTAGCTCAGGGCCAGTCTTCCTCAGCAAAAAAAGAGGAGGATTGGCAGTAGATGTTAGCTCAGGGCTAATCTTCCTCAAAAAAAAGAGAAAAATCACTCATTATACTGAGAACCCAGGAGCTCTCAAAGTGAATGAAAAAGGCCCTCAAGAGATACCAATGCCAGCATGACAGAGATGTTAGAGTTATCTAACAAAGATTTTAAAGCATCCATAAAATACTTCAACAAATACAAACGCAGTTGAAGCAAAAGGAAAATAAAAAGCTTCAGCAAAGAAATCGGAAGTCGCAGAAAAAAAATTGAAGATATAAAGAAGAGCCAAAAGGAAATTTTAGAACAGAAAAATACAATAACCAAAATTTAAAATCTCAGTGAATGAGCTCAAGAACAGAATGGAGAGAACAGAGGAAAGAATGAGTGGATTCAAGCAGATACAAATAGGGGGGCCAGCCAGCTGGCACAGTGGTTAAGTTCACATGCTCCACTTCAGCTGCCTGGAGTTTGTGGGTGTGGATCCTGGGTGCAGACCTACACACCACTGGTCAAGCCATGCTGTGGAGGACGTCCCACATATAAAGTAGAGGAAGATGGGCACAGATGTTAGCTCAGTGACAATCTTCCTCAAGCAAAAAGAGGAAGATAAGCAACAGATGTTAGCTCAGGGCCAATCTTCCTCACAAAAAAAAGAGAGAGAGAGACAGAGAGAAATACGAATTACCTAATCTGAACAAGGTAGAGAAAATAGACTTAAAAAAAAAAAAAAAAGACAATGAACAAAGCCTCAGGGAACTGTGGGACTATGACAAAAGATCTAATATTCATCATTCATGTAATTGGAGTCCTGGAAGCAGAGGAGAAAGAGGGCAGGACTGGAAAAAGTACTTGAAGAAATAATGGCCTGAAAATTTTCCAAATTTGGCAAAATACATAGACATAAATACAAAATACATAAATTTCAGAAGATGAACCAACTCCAAACAGGATAAACCCAAAAAAATCCATACCAAGACACATCATGGTCAAACTTCTGAAAACCAAAGAGAAAGAAAAATCTCAAAAGCAGCAAGAGAAAAATGACCTTACCTACAGGGAAAAGACTATTTGGATGACAGTGGATTTCTCATCAGAAACCAACAAGGCCAGAAATAAATGGCACAACATTTTCAAGAAAGGAAAGAAATGTCAAGCTACAATTCTAAATCTAGCAAGAACAACAACAACAAAATCCTTCAGGAAAGGAGGGGTAATCAAGGCACTCTCAGATGAAAGAAAGCTAAGAGAATTTGTTGTCAAGAGATCTATCCTAAAAGAATGGCTAGCAGAAGTTTTCTAACCAGAAGGAAAACGATAAAAAGAAGCCACTTTGGAACGCCAGGAAGAAAGAAAGAAAAATGAAAAAATGGGTAAAATACCTATTTTTCTCTGTTCATGAGTTTTCTAAATTACGTTTGACAGTTGAAGCAAAAATTATAACACTGCATGATGTGGTTATGAATTTATGTAAAAGAAATATACAAGACAACTATATTGTTAACTGGGCAGGATAAAGAGGCATAGAGGAAGATAAGGTTTTTACAGTTCACTTTAACTGAAAAAATGGTAATACCAGTAGACTGTGAAAAATTAGGTATATATAATGCAATAGTGAAAGAAACCACTAAGAAAAGCTACACAAAGAGATACACTCAAAAACACTATAGATTAGGGACCAGCCCAGTGACACAGTGGTTAAGTTCATACGTTCTGCTTCTCAGGCAGCCCAAGGTTCGCTGGTTCAGATCCCAGGTGCAGACATGGCACTGCTTGGCAAACGCCATGCTGTGGTAGGCATCCCACATATAAAAATAGAGGAAGATGAGCATGGACGTTAGCTCAGGGCCAGTCTTCCTCAGCACAAAGAGGAAGATTGGCAGTAGTTAGCTCAGGGCTGATCTTCCTCAAAAAAAAAAAAAAACACTATAGATTAATCAAAATGGAATTCTAAAAAGTGTTCAAGTAGCCCACAAGAAGGCAGGAAAAAGAAAAGGGAGAAACAAAAAACAGAACAAACAAAAATAAAATGACAGACTTAAGCAATGATACATCAATAATTGCATTAAATGTAAATGGTCTAAATACACCAGTTAAAAAGCAGAGATTGGCAGAGTGGATTAAAAAAATGATCCAACTATGTTCTCTCTACAAGAAGCTCACTTCAAATATAATAATATAGGCAGCTTGGAAGTAAAGGATAGGAAAAGTAATTTCATTCAAAAATTAATCAAACGAAAGCAGGAGTGGCTATATTAATATCGGGTAAAGTAATATCAAGTAAACTTCAGAGAAAAGATAATGACCAGAAACAGAGAGGGGCATTACATTATAATAAAAGAGTCAGTCCAAAAAAAAGACATAGCGATCCTAAATATGCATTCACAAACAATGGAGCTGCAAATATGTGAAGTAAAACTGACAGAACTGAAAGAAAAACAGACAAATCTACAATTACAGTTGGAGACTTCAACTTTCCTCTTTCTGATAAAACAACAAGACAGAAAATCAGCAGAATGTGGAAGAATTCAAAACACCATCAGCCAACAGGATCTAATTGACATTTATAGAACACTCTACCCAATAACAGCAGAACACACATTCTTTTTCAAGTGTTTCTAGAACATATATCAAGATAGACCATATCCAGGGCCACAAAACAGACCTCAACAAATTTGAAAGAATTTAAATCATACAGAGTGTTATCTGATCAAGTAAAATCAAATAGAAATCAATAACAGAAATACAACTGGAAAATCTCGAAACACTTGGAAATTAATATACTGCTAAAAAATTCATGGGTCATAGCAAAAGTCTCAAGAGAAACAAAAAATACATTGAACTAAATGAAAATGAAAATACAACCTATCAAAACTTATGGGACAGAGATAAATTAATGCTAAGAGGAAAATATAGCATTAAATGCTTCATTAGAAAAGAGGAAAAGTCTCAAAGTGATCATCTAATTTCCCACCTCAAGAACCTAAGCAAAGAATGAAACAAACCCAAATAAGATCAAGAAAATAATAAAGACAGAAGCAGAAATTGAAAACAGAAAAAATGACAGAGAAAAGTCAATGAAACAAAAAGCTGGTTTTTGGAAAAGATCAACAAAATTGACAATCCTCCAGCAAGAAAAAGACAAAAAGGAGAAAGTAGACACAAATTACTAATATCAGGAATGAAGCAGGGAATGTAATGACAAACACTGCAGACATCAAAAGGATAAGAAGAGAATACTATGGACAACTCTACACATATAAATTTGACAACGTAGATGAAATGGTAAATGCTATGTGCCATCAGGTAAACATACAGGTAACGTCGTACTTAATGCAGGAAGACTAAATGCTTTGCCCTTGAGACTGGAAACAAGGCAAGAATGTCCCCCCTTATCCTTCCTCCTCAACTCCATACTGGAGACCCCACAAATGCAATAAGGCAAGAAAAAGAAATGGAAGGCGTACAGATTGGAAAGGTTGAAATAAAACTGTCTCTATTCATAGATGACATGCTTTTCTATGTAGAAAATTTCAAGGAATCTATAAATGACTGGAAGTGAGTTTAGTAATTTCACAGACTACAATGCCAATATGTAAAAATTGATTGGACTTTTATATACTAGTAAGGATCAATTAGAAATTTAAAAATTTTCAGTACCACTTACAATATTACCAAAATATGGAATACTTAGGCATAAATCTAACATAAGTGTGTCATGTGTCGGATCTTTATGCTGAAAACTAGAAATCACTGATTAAAGAAATCAAAGAAAAAATAAACAAGAACTATATTGTGTTTCTGGGTGGGAAGGAAGGCCCAATGTTCTTAAAATATGACTTCTCCTCAAACTCATCTATAAATCCAGTGCAATCCCAATCGAAATTCTGGTGGGCTTTTTTGTAGATATTAACAAGCTGATTCTAAAATGTATACAGAAAGGCAAAGGGACTAAAATAACCGAAACAATTTTGAAGAAGAACAAAGTTGGAGGACTCATTGTCTGATGTCAGACTAACTATAAAGCTACAATAGTCAACAGGGGGGAACTGGTGAAAAGGTGGGCCGTAGGCCAGTGACACAGGACAGAGTGCAGGTGACACAGCACAGCACCGTGGGGCACAGGCATTTTCCTCACTTCTGAGGGAAGGCAGCACCATTCTATGCCTTGAAGGGTGGCAGCTTTAGACGCATCAAGAGCTAGCCCCTCTGGCTTTGACCTCAGCATTTTTTGCAGTAGGCACTAACCACAAATACTTGAAAAGTTTTTCAGGAAACTTCTCAGGTAAAGGACATCAACAGTGGGGAAAAGGAGGGTGCCAATGTGCATGGAAGATGATGGAAGATGGTGCAATCTAACCGTTGCTTGTAGCCTGGTTTATGAGCACGTGTTGACTACCCCCTGAAAACTCCTAGATGTAAATCGAGTGAGAATTTGATTGGGGGGTGATGGTGCTGGAAGTGCGACCTACAGAAAAGAGACTAGAACCTAGAAAATAGGGCCTTTACCACGAGTGTGACCCCAGCAGTACCCTGGAGCCTGGGAAACAGGGGTTATTTTTACTTTTTTAGATTTCCCAAAATGGCTACATAAATAATAGGTGCTCAACAAACATGTGTTAAATAAATAAGAGGATGATCTCATCTATACAAACAGATTTCACTGGCTGATGTAATTCACACAATGATATAAATATAATTCATGACTTACAAGACTTACATTGAGGGCAGGAACTGGTTTTTTACATCTTTGTGTCCCCACCATGACTAGCAAAGTATTCTCTGTACAAATATGATGGATCCATGCCCGATGTTTAGTACAGGATAAGGCCCCAACCTGAATGAGACACATTCACCTGTTAGGTCTGGTCTGAAAATCCTCACCAAAGGCATAGGCGTTACACCAAGTTCCTGTCACACCACCTCACCACGGTGACAGCAATTCAAAGGGTGCTGATGGGCAGAAGCTTATGCTCATTAATTGGTAATGAGGAGAGGAAATTATTTCCCCTAACAAGTTAAGTTTCTGCCGATATCTTGGTGGAATTCCTTCTCTCCTACTTTGTTTACTCACGCTCAATGCTAAAAGGAGATGTCGTTTATCTACACTTTTTTCTGGATAGTTCAGTCAACACTTTAGAGGTCAAGCCGTCCTAAGAAAAGCGGTTTTCAGTTAATGGCTAGGAAATGAAGCTTTTCTTGTCCTTTCTGGGCAGTTTCCTTTGTGAATAAATCAACAACCTTGAGGCTATTTAACTCTTCTCTGGCCACTGATATACCGAGAATGGTCCAGGACTAAGAATTATTCCTGCCACTTGGGATCTACTGGGAATTACGCAAGCCAGGACCAGCTCCCAGGGGAGGAGGCGGCCTGTGGAACAGGTTCCGGGTCCCCTCTGCCTGCCCAGAGCTGGTGGGCGTCAATGACACTGTTGGCCAACTGATCTTCCGGAAGATTTTAGACTTTAGTCTGATGTTCCCATGGCATAGATTTTTGCAGTATTGAATAGATGGTGAAATTCCTGTCATGCAGGAAGATTCTGCCAGAATCCAGATGTTGGCCTGAACTCCCATTCCTGGCCCAGCACAAGTGGCCCCCTGAAGACAGTAACAAGGAACCCCTCCACCCCACCCCAGTGATGGACTCTTTGGGGACTCTGTGAAGGACAGAATATATGGCCCTCCCACCCCAACATGAAGGGAATGAAAACCCATTTGGGAGTAACTGGGATGTAGAAGACGGCGGTCCCCAAAGACCCAGCCCATCATGAGTGGAGGAGGCTTCTCCCAACGCAAGAGGGCCCCGGAGAGGGCTGCACTCCAGGGCTCTAGACTCCGTCAGTGCAAACATTTTCCAAGGGTGTGGTCTAGAGAGGTGGTTCTTGATGTTAGCAGGCTTTAGAATTATCTGGAGGACTTGTCGAAACACAGATGCTGGGCCCCATCCCGGAGTTTCTGATGGAGCAGGTCTGGGGTGGGGCCTGATAATTGGCATTTGTAATGGCTCCCCAGGTGATGCTGATGCTGCTGGTCTGCAACCACACACAGAGAACTGCTGAGCTACCGTGTGAGACCGCCAGGCCCGCCTCTCGCTCTGTCTGGTGTCGTCTGAACAGGCCCGTCAGATTACCCTTGCTTTCTAGTCGGGCTTCTCTCTCCCCCTGGCACCCCCACCCTCACTCCTGGTTTGGCCTTCGATGCCGATGGCTCCCCATCCCGCCTCCAGCTCTCTGGCCCTAGTCTTGACTCAGCTCCTGCTTCATCCATGGATCTCCCTTGACCTCCAACCTGGCAGGTCCCCACCCTCCCCGCTGGATGGCCTGGTCAAGGGAATTCTCCACCCAGACAGCTCCTTGCTGCCCTCTCCTGGTTGCTGGAAGCTGAACACTGGCTGGCTACATGAAAATCACCCCTTCGGAGTCTGTCAGGCTCTGCCTTGAAGGATCTTACATTCCAGCTGGGGAGATAAAACCAATTCCTCACAAAGAACCTTTAAAATGTTTGCAAAGCTCTGGATCAACCAACTCAGATGCGAAAGAATACAAAGCTGTATTTAGGGCATATGCACCTCTCTATAATCAACAGCTCTGCTCCTGAACACCTGTTTCCCTGACTGCCTCAATTTATCCCAGAGGGAATTCACAAGCGGTTGATCCGGGGCTAGGAGTGGCCCCTAACACTTCAGCCTTGAGTTTGGCTCTTCCCTCACATAGCTGACAATCTTCCTAAAGGGGCTGAGAAGAGGCAAGACTCCAGGCTAGAGGGGATGTTGTGCAGGCTGCAAGGTTCCCAGGTTAGCCCACTAAAGCCCACTGATCTCATCTGGGGAGAAGCAATGTAGTCACTATCTTAGTCGTTTTAAAAGATCCAGGAAAGCAGTGTGGAATAAGAAATGTTTTTTAATTTAACTTGTCTAGCGTTGCTTGAGGAAAAAGGGGTTCAATTACAGGCAGGTGAGAAGGTCAGTGCAGACCTGTGTCAGATTCCGAGGGGACCTTGGGGGCTTTGGGGCTGCGGCACTGCGTCTTCATTCCATCTCATTTCCCCCAGAACTTATGACTTTAATTTACCAGAATAGAAGCGTGTGCAGACACTGTGCCTGCTCAGCTGCTGAGACAGGGAAATGTGGGGTTTGCAGGCGGAATTGGGGGGAGGGAGTAGAGGAGGGGGAGACGGTCTCAAGGGAACTGGAGAAGATTGGGGAGAATTTAGACAAGGCTGTGTGGCTGGGAGGGGGAGGTAAGGACAGAAAAGGTGAAGGGAGAGCAGCGGGGGAGGGGTGGTTAGAGGGAGAGGAAGGGAATGATGATGATGGCTGAGACTGTTGACCCTGATGACCTTCCTCATGTGACGACTTACATGTGAGAAATGGGTTAATGAAGTGAGAGCCTGGATCTTGTTGGGGGGCCCTGAAAAAAGGCTGTGGGGCAGAAAGGAGCGTTAAAACATTGGTATCAAGTCAAACTGAACCCCCAAACATCTGTGGGAATTCAGGGCCTTTGTGCTAGGGATCCCAGGGCGGGGACAGAAATGGGGGTGTCTGAGTTGGGCTCTCTGCCTTGCCAGCTATAGGTTCTTAGGATCCTCCCTGTCCTCCCCCCAAAACACCCCACTTCCCAGACCCTGCTCCCCCCTCCCAAGGGTATGAATCTATGAAGAGGTAAATACGGTCTTCCCTCGGTATGGGGGGGATTGGTCCCGGGCCCACTGCAGATACCAAAATCCACGCTCAAGTCCCCTATATGCAAGGGCGTAGTATTTGCATATATCCTGCACACGTCCTCCCGTGTAGATTAATCATCTCCAGTTCCCTATAATACCTAATACAGTGTAAATGCTATGTATACAGTTGTTGTATTGTATTGCTTATGGAAAAGTGACAAGGAACAAAGTCTGTACATGTTCAGCACAGACGCAATCATCGCAGGCCTTTGAATCTGCGAATGCGGAACCGTCGGTACGGCAGGCCCACTGTACCCGCTCAAGACGGCACTAGGCAAGATTAAGGTTCCTACCACCCAGCTCTAAGCAAACCCACCCCTCATGGAGTGGGGGCACGAAGTCCACAGGGCCAAGAGGACGTGCCCCCCGCCCCCCGAGCCCCAATCCCATTTCCAGACCCCTTCTCCAGGAATTCCTTGCCGGGGAGGCAGGAGCCTGCTTCCAGCCCTTCCTCCTGAGAGCAGGCTGTGCCTCCAGCCTGTGCACCCAGGCTCGGGAGCCAAAGGGCGGCTGTTGCGGAGATCTGCACAGAGCCCGGAGCGTGCGTGCTCCTCTCACAGCAGAAGGCACCTCGCTGTGTGGGATGTTGGGGGGGAGGCGGGGGCCCAGTGGGGCTCAGGGCCAGGGGTAGACACTCCCTGTAACATGTTCACACAGAACCCCAAGGAGTGGAAAGTTCCAGATTCAAACCTGGCCTTCCAGCTCTTTCTGAAGGTGTCTTTGTCAAGGCAGGAGGACAGACCACGTGTTATCTAACAACGAGTTCGTTTGATCTTTAACTCTTAGACACTTACACGGACAGCATGAGACCCCCTCTGACTCATGCCCAGGCCCTGCGAATACTGGGGGGGGCCTGTCCAACTCCAAACGTTATTGAGTAATGGAGAGTCTTCTGAAGGTTTCAGAGGAACAGGGGGAAGGTGACAGTGCACATCACAAAGCAAAACTTCCTAAAATTTCTAGTAACGGGCTCTGTTCTTCCCCCAGATTTCCTCTCCCTACTGCAGCCAGCTCATCTCTCCTCTCCCCCCAGGAACCATCTCCCGGGCTAGCCTCTCCAGCCCTGCTACATGCACTGACTCACTCCGCCACCCCCAAGACTTCTCAGAATCCCCTCAGCTCCTGTGCCCCCTCTGAACGAAAGTCCTGCGCCTGGTTAAACAGCTCTCAGCAAACGAAAAGCCTGTCCCATCCTATGTCGGAATGGTCCCTTCCTCACCACCCCCCCCGCCCCCCACAATTTGTCCTGCTTTCTGTTATCACAGTCTCCTCTCCATCACTGCTGTGTCTTTGAGTCATCTCTCCCACTGGGTGGTGAGCAATCAAAGGGCAGAGACTGTCCCGTTCAGCTCCGTGACTCTTTGAAAGTATTCACACCAGCTTCATGGACGCATTCGAAGAGGAGTTGGAATCTGTTAGGCCTGAAGGATAGGTAGAACATGGAAAATGAAGTCAGAAGAGGAAAAGGGTAGAGGAACAGGAAGAGCAACAGTGGATTCTCCATATTCTGTGGGTAACAGTGAGCCATTGAAGATTCTTGAGCTCGGGCATGACAACACGTCGGGAAGATCAGTCTGCACAGGATTTACTGAAGTCGGGACAGCCAAGATGCAGGGACGAGAGGAGAGCAGTTTGGCCCTTGGATGTCAGAGGGGCAGAGGTGCAAAGGCAGGACAAATGGATGCAGGATCTCGGGCTCAGCAAAATGACTTGCCCAAGGCCACATAGCTCAGAAAGCCAGAACTAGAACTCAGGTCCCCCGATTCCCAGCTGTACAATTTCCTCCATATTGAGTTTCAAAGGAGGTGGGGCGGGACTGTCTTGAAGGCCACTGAGAAGGAAGGTTTGCCCCACAGGCATGGTACTGAGTTCTCTAGCCAGGTTCTCCCCGGGTGCTGCTGGCCATGTGCTAGGTCACAGCTCTCTGCAGGAGACTCTGGCCTTCCCCCTTGGGAGGAATGCAGGCCCTGACCTTGCAGGGTTGAGAAACACCCCTTGTGGAAGAAGTTTGTGTTCGCTACTGTTCAGCTTCTCAGCTCACCCTGGGAGAGGCGGGCAGATGGTGATGCTTATACCCTGGGCCTTGAGGACTGGGTGAGGGGAGAAGGGAGATGGGATAGCCCCTGACAGCTCTACAGTGCTCCATGGCTCCAAAGCTTTAGTCAGACCAGCCCACTTTCCCACCTCTCTATATGGTGAGTCATATCCATCTTTCAAGACACTTCTTCCAGGAAGCCTTCAATCCTCAGACTTCCCTCCTCTATACCCACAGCCCTGTGCTTCCACTCCCATTTACCACTTGCCACCCTCTGCAGATTATAGCTGTGTGACTTTGGCCAAGTCACTTAATCTCTCTGTGCCCCAGTTTCATCATCTGTAAAAGGAGGGTGATGAAAGTATTGTCCATAGGAATTTTAAGAGGATTCAATGAGGTGCTAGAGAGAGCAACTGCTCCGCACCTGCATGATGATGACAATGATGCTTCATCTGTTGGTTGACTGGGGGTCTGTCTCCCCCACCACTCTTCAGATTCCTTGAGGACGGGGACCACATCTGGCTTGTTTGTGTCTCCCCGGCTCTGGCCCAAGGACCAGCTCAAAGCAGGCCCATTTATTCAGCTCTCCAGCACTTACTGAGCACTTGCCATGTGCCAAGCCCTGCGATAGAATCTGGGTTTAGAGGTAAAGAAGAAGTTCAGGGGCCCCCAGAGTCCAGGTGGACACAGACCTGTATATCAAGAGTGTAGCAGAGGGTCTGGGGGTGGCCGAGGCTGTGAGCACAGTCATGCACGAAGAAGAAAGCAGGCAGTCTCCATCAAGTCAAAGCTCACTGAGATGAGCTGAACTGTCCCATGTGAGCCCCACAGCAATAGCATTTAAGGATGAGGAGACAGCCACTCAGCTGAGAAAATCCCACTGCTAGTAAGTCATGGGGGGGTCTGGGCCTGCTAAGGAGCCTCTCACTTCTCAAGGAGGGAGCTCACAGTGACCCCGGGGGAGATCCCTCCTTCCACTGCTCCCCAGCCTCAGCCTCTGCCCGGAGTCTTACAGCTTAAAGGACTTCCGGGCAATGTCGATTCACTCTCTGGGCGCTAGCCCAGGCCAGCCCCCAGGCTCCAGGGTATTTTTAGTTCTGGGCGGCCAGGCCCCGGTGGGTGATTGGCAGCAGGTGGAGCCTACGTTTTCCGAGCCCTCCGTGTTGTTCCTGGCTCCGCATGAGAGGTGGCTGGGCATGGGGAGGGGGCCGAGGCATACCTGGCACCCCGGCCCACAGCTGCCTCATTGTCCCTGGGGGAGGAGCTGGGCTGCTGCTGCTGCCACTGACCCAAGGCTGGGAGCATTCTTTCCTGTTGATTCATCAGGGGGAATGCTTTGGGCCCAGCTGGGGCGTGGCAGGGGCACTGGGGGGACATCTGGGACATGGGAGGCCAGTGGGACAGTAGTCCTCCAGCAGCCGGGTCAGTGTGACCATCACCCAGGGGTCAGAAAGGTCCACCTTGCCATCCTAGCTCTTATCACATCCTGCCTCGTGGCAGCGTCTGTTTACACGTCTGCCTCCCCCAGCAGACTGGGAAGGCCCCCCTCCCAGCCACCCCCTGCAGTGTCTAGCACTCCAG
Organism: Equus przewalskii; assembly: GCF_037783145.1. Taxonomy (NCBI): domain Eukaryota; kingdom Metazoa; phylum Chordata; class Mammalia; order Perissodactyla; family Equidae; genus Equus; species Equus przewalskii. The sequence goes on from NC_091831.1 coordinate 31,149,048, forward strand.
CACCCTGTCTAGCATGCAGGAGAAAATCAATAACGGTTTGTGAATGAATGAGCCTTTGGAAGACACTCGGGCAAGGTGGGAGGAAGAGGGGGAACCAGGCTGTACTGATCTGGGCCTAGGGAGGAAGCTGGCAGGCTGGAACTCTGCCCATTTTACAGACAGGAGCACTGAGGCACTGGGAGGGACCAGGACTGCGGGAAAGAATCTGGAGGAAAGGGGCTGGGATTCAGGCACCTGGGTGCCCAACTTAGCTGATGGGGTTCCAGTCTTTCAGCCTTTTCTACTTTGTTTTATTCCACAGTCTCCCCCACTCCACCCTCCACACGCCCCCTCCCCCCATGAGCCTGTGAAGGGCCAGGACTGCCTCATTCACTCCGTAAGGAGTTGTGGCAGAGGATCGAAGTTCTCCATTTACTGGTTATTACCTGGGGAGGCAAGTCGTGTCTCCTGAGTCTCAGTGTTTCCAACTGTACAATGGGCAGAACAGAGGCCTCTCACCCACATAGTACTCAGCGAACTTGGAGGGACCAGGGCAATGGAGAGGACCCCTGTTGCCCTAAAGAGAAGACACCTGCACCACACCAACCCGACCTCAATTGAACCGAGCCCCCCTCCGCCCCTTGCTCGCTCCCGGAAGGGTCTGCGCTGTGCTAGGTAACCCAGCCCGTAGGATTGGGGCCCCCGGGCAGGGAGGCGCTTCCCGTGAAGGGCGCTGCGCTGTGGCACTGGCACCTTCCGCGATTCAGTAATGTAATCCCCAGGTCAACTCTCCAGGGGGCATGTCACCCGATTTTGCAGAGGAGGAAACTGCGCCTCAGACAGGGACTCACGAGGCCGCAGCGGCGCTCCAGGCAAACGTAGCCCGCTGGCGCCTGGCCGCCAGGCTCTCCGGGAACCCTGATCCTCCCACGGGCCCTCCTGCTGCAGGCGCCAGTTTCTTCCACGGAAAACAGCTGCCCCGCCTCGACCCCCCGCAACTTCGCGACCCCGAGACTTCCCGGGCCGCGGGCGGCGGACCCCGGGGTCTGCGGGGCTGCGAGGGGCGGGGGTGCGGCCGCCCTGGCACCCGTCCCACGGGGGCGCGGGGCCGAAGGGAAGGCCGGGCGGGGCGCCCGCCTCGGCCAGGTCCGCCCGGGGGCGGGGCCTGCGGGGCCTCCTCCCGGCCCGCTAGGTGGGGGGCGCCCGCTGGCCGCCGCCGGATAAAAGGGCCTCGGGCTCCCCAGGAGGCCGCTTACCGCTGCTTGGCCTCGGCAACCCGGTCCCAGCCCCCGACCGCCTGCGCTCCAGCTGGTGAGCCCCCGCCTGGCCTCAGGCCCTGGGTCTGTCTCTTGCTGTCCTGTCTGTCTGTCTGACTTCTGTCTCTCTGTGGGTCTGGAAGCCTCTGAGAGTCCTTGAAGGCTGGGGACTGGGAGGGATGGGGGTCCCACGGACAGTTAACCTAGCCCTCTAGTCGCTCACCAACCTGCTTCCAGTGGAAGGGACCAAGTTGGGGAGCTTGGCCGAAGGCCTGCCCAGGGTGGTGCGCCCTGGCCTCGGGGTGTCTGCGTGTCTTGTTTGTGAGCACTCCAAGTGTAACCATTTCTCTGCCTGCCCAGATGTCACTCCTGTGACTTGGGGGACAAAGAGGGTGCAGCCAGGCTCTCCAACTAAACAGAGCCGAGCTGATTATGCTGGGGGTATGGGAGAGGGCAGAGGATGGAGGTGGGCAGAGGGCTTCAACCTCTACATGTTCGATGGCAGGACAGGTAGAGCTCAGAGCCCGTTTGCTGCCTCTGCTTATAATCAGTGGCCCCAGGGAGGGTATTAGGGTGAGGGGAAGCCCTGACCCATCTCCAAAGAGCTAGAGAGAAGGGGCTTCAAGTGATCCTGAAGCTGGTGCCCAGCAGGACAGCACCCCGATGCCCTCTCCTGAATACCCTTGGGCATTTGCAGCCCACCCTCTCAGGGGGCCAGGTCAGGCCAGGTGCCAGAGTACCCTGGTAACACCTGGAGCAGGTGCTTCTCTGCTTCAAGTTGGCAGGTCCTGGATCTGTCACTTGGTTGCACTCAATGCTGGCACCCACCTCAGTGCCCTCACTTCATGGCTGGGTCATACATCAACCAGCAATAGGGTGGAATTTCATTCATCTCCCTGCCTACCTTCCTTCTTCCCCCTCCTCCTCCAACTTCCATCTCTCTCATGGTTGAGAGCCTGGCTTCTGGAGCAGGCTGTCTGGGTTTGAATCCTGGGGCGGGGGGGGGGGGCGGGGGGGGGGGGGCAAGTTACTTAGCTTCTCTGGGCCTCATCATCTCATTTGTAAAGTGAAGATAAGAATTCAATATATATTTTTAAATATATAATAATAATTATTATTATTATTAACTGCCCTTCCCCCACTCCAACCTTCTCTCCCCTCACCCTGTCCTCTTCTCCTTCACTCGGGAAAAGGCAGTTTTCTTCTCAGCCTGGGCCTCTTCTCTGTGCTCGGCTTTGGGAGAACAGTTATGAGGAGACGCTGGAAACTGGTGTGGAGACAGGAAATGAACACACCAAGTGCTCGGAAGGTGGGGTGTGGGAGGGATTAATGGAGGGGCAGCGTTAGAGCTGGGTGTTGAAAGATGTGGAGGACTTTCACAATTGAGATAGAGGGAGAGGGTACTCTGGGTAGAAGGAACAGTGAGGGCGAAGGCTTGGAGTCTGGGAATTGAAGGATCTGTTTGAGGAATATGAGGAGAGGAGTTTTGTGTGAGCAAAAGCTCTAAAGAGAGCTGCACTGGGCGGACGGCTGGGGAGAGTGGCTCTCCCTGGACCCGACTCTCGGCTCCTCCTACCGCCCATCCAGCTCTTGGGCAGCCTTCATGGAAGGGAGCTGCCCTGCTCTGGCCCCAGGGTCCTGCAGCAGAAGCCCACCTTGGAGGGGAGGCAGTCGGTTGGCCCAGGACTGTCCACAGCATCTAATAAGACCTCCTCAGTGCTGTGGGGATGTCAGCCACAGCCCGACAGCAGACCTGCCTGGCCCACCCCATGGCCCATTGGAGCATGTCACAGATAGTGCTCATTTCAGAGGTGTTGCACCTGAGTCTCAGAGAGAGGCAGCACCTGATTCAAGTCACATAACAACTTGGTGGCAGAATGAGGAGCCTCCTGACTCCTGGGGGCAGGGGGCAGGGTTGTCTCTTAGCCAGACCCAATGTGACCACTGGGTCCCAACAGCTGGTGGGCCCTAGGCCCAATCCTTCCCATCCTCTCTAGTCATCTCGGGAAGGTCCCTAACCACAGTGACGGGTTTGGCTCAGTCCCTAGTTGTCCCTGTGGCACACGGAGGAGGGCATGGGGATATCCCAAGCAGTAGAGAGCACTCTGCTGATGGTGACAGCCAGCTGGGAGCCCCCATAGGCTCCTCAGTGGGGAGGGAGGTGAAGAAAACAGTGTTTAAGTCTGGAAAGGAAACGCAGGAGGGCTCAGGGTGGGAAGAAACTTCGGCAGGGAGAATGGGGAGGAGGCAACACCCAGTCTCCAGAAGTGGAGAGAAGAGAACCAGGGCTCAGAGAGAAAAGAGGCAAAGCTGGAGAATGTTGCAAAGAGGGGTCCCGGGGACTTGCTGTTGAACTAGGATGTGACCTCCATTCCTTCTTTATCCGAAGAGTGGCTGAAACCTAGACCAATCGTTCTATAGTAGCTGTTACAGTTACTGTTGATAGTTAACTGTCAACTGAGAGGGTTTAACATGTATTCACTCATTTAATCTCCACAAGAATCCTCTAAGGTAGGTGCTATTATTGTCCCCATTTACAGATGGGGAAACTGTGGCACTGAGAAATTAAATCACTTGCCTAAGACCACCCAGAAACTAATTAGCAGAGGGGGGATGTGAACCCAGGCGGTCTGACTCCCAGTCTGTACACTTAAGCACTGTACTATGCCACCTTCATCCATGCAACTGCGGGTATTTGCTGGGTGCCACCTACATGCCTGGCACTATTCTGGGTGCTGGGGGCACAACGTGAAGCCCTCGTGCCCATGGAGCTTCATTCCTGAGCTCATCTAGTGCACTTCTGGGAGCCCACTCCACCCAGCCCTGGGCCCGCCCAAGCAGGAGGATTGGTGGCTGAAGGGGGTGGGGCTGGGTGCAGGAGGGAATAAGGAGTGATTCTCAGCCAGACCCAGCCCTTGGGGAAGGGAGTGGCAGGAGGCCCCGTGAGACCCTCCCTGCTGACCAGCTACACAATCCCTCAAGGGCAGCAGTGGCCATGGAAGAGGGAGGTCTCCCCAGAACGAGCTCTCTTAAGACTCAAGCACTGAAGAGGGAGTCAAGGACCCAACTTTCTCCATCCACTGTTCCAGGCCGGGCTAAGCTCCCCATCGGCAGCAGATCCTGGCATGGAGGAGCTTCAGCATTGGTGGCTACAGACAGCTTTAACCAGCTATGACTCTCTCCTCCATGCTCCCAGGACCAAGGCTGCTAATGCACCAGGGAGAGAGGACCAGCCCCCAACCTCATTGCGTTTAAGGACCCAAAGAGCCCTGGAGACAGGAGCCCTCTCTCTGGTGTATGGTCACTGCTTAAACCCTCCAGTGGCCCCTCACTTCCTCCAGGATGAAGGACAAACCCCCTGCACGGTGCACAGGCCTTGGTCCTCTGCCCTCCCAGCCCCCAGTACTGCAGGAGGGGGTTGAGAGAGGGCATTTCCTGCTCTTACACAGACTCAGCTCTTTGCCTCTTTCCTCCTTTGCCCCTCTGTTCTCTACCTGGAGTGCCCTTTTCTCACTGGGGCGAATTCTTCATCTGACAAGGCCCGGGCTGAGTGTCCCTTCTCTGAGAGCCTTCCCTGATTCGTCGTCTCCGAGCTTCATGAAGGCAGGGAGTAATGCTCCATGTCTTCAGGTCTGTGTCCCAGTACCGGCCTACTAATAGCCTGAAGCAAGCATTCCAAACACGTTGGTTGAATCGGAGTACGAATCCTGCCCCCGATGGACCTAGAGCACAGCCCGAGGATATCACACACCACCCAGGCTGGAGGAGATTCAATTAGACAGTATTTGCTTCAAACTCCTCACTTTGGAAATAAGAGATCAGGACCTCGAGGTGTGAGACTTGCCCCAGCCACACGGCAAATGAGCAGCAGAGGCCTAGACTCCCAGCAAATGGCTGTTTCCGCTCCAGCATTCTGTGTGCCTTCCATGGGGAGGGAGGCCACGGTGCTGGGAACACCAGGAGGGCCATGCCCCTGGGCTAGATGTTCTGGACCTGAGGGCACCCCTGGGGGCTCTCCTATGACTCAAAGGGTAGGCCATCCCCTCTTCCTACATGTAAGACTGTCTCAGGAATAGCCATTTGTTGAGCGCTTACCACGTGGTAGACTTGTGCTAAGCACTTTACATGCAGTGTTTTAACACTCACAACGACACTGTGAGACAAGGATTTTATTTATGATTCCCACGCTACAGATGAGATCGAGACTCAGTAAGGTTAATCTTAAACTTCCTCAAGGTCTCATGGCCAATGAATGGTGGGTTGGAACCAGATCGACTAATCTCAGAGCCCAGACTCAATCAGTGCCCCCACACACACATGCACAGTCACACACACACACATGCACTTGCAAGGGCCCTGCCATCCTTTGTCTCTGCCAGCAGAAGAAGCCTGAGGTCAGGGTAGTGGTAGTGATCACTGTCACGTTCACTCATTCTCCAGGTGCCTGAGCTCCAGTTGCCCTTGAAGTCGCCATGATGTGGTCCCCACCAGCCACCCTCTTCCTGCTCCTGCTGCTGGGCCAGGCCCCTCCCAGCAGGCCACAGTCACTGGTCGCCATGAAGCTACGGCTGGTGGGCCCAGAGGGCAGGCCAGCGGAGGGCCGCCTGGAGGTGCTGCACCAGGGCCAGTGGGGCAGCGTGTGTGATGACAACTTCGCTCTCCAGGAGGCCACGGTGGCCTGCCGCCAACTGGGCTTTGAGTCTGCCTTGACCTGGGCCCACAGTGCCAAGTATGGCCCAGGGAAAGGTGAGTGCTGGGTGCTGCCCAGCAGGATGGTGAGGAGATAGCAGTGGGCTTCTCTCAGGGAGTGGGCTCACTGAGGCTCAACAGAATACATCAGACTCTTGTCCATCTTTTTTTTTTTGGTGAGGAAAATTGGCCCTGAGCTAACACCTGTTGTTAATCTCCCTCTTGTTGCTTGAGGAAGACTGTCACTGAGCTAACATCTATGCCAATCTTCCTCTATTTTGTATGTGGGATGCCATCTCAGCATGGCTTGATGAGTAGTGCGTAGGTTCACACTCAGGATCCAAACCTGCAAACCCTGGGCCACTGAAGTGGAGCATGCAAACTTAACCACTACACCACCCAGCTCACCCCTCTTGCCCATCTTTTAATACCCAGCTCAAATTATCTCTTCCATGAGGCACTTCCTGAGTGCCCCAGCTACAAATGATCCCTGCTTCAACCCTCCCATTCTTGCTTGCAATGAGGTCACCACCATCACCACCACTCAACTGTAAGTTCCTTGAACGTAGCAATTAACACACAGTAGGTGCTCACCAAGCATTGTTGAGTGAATGAATGGATGGATGAATGGGTGAACACGTAGGTCTAATTACAAGACCGATCTGGCACTTTCCAAAAACAGTTGCTACAGGACCTGATGCCAAGAGGAGGCAGCAGGCAGGGTTGTAGATGCCAAGATCCCAGGAGAACCAACTCCTCTCTCCAACCCCGACTTTCCACTCAGGGTTTGGAAGGGGAAAGTTGCTAACTGTGGGGTCCTATCCAGGAGGCGGAGCTTATGACTTGCCTCTCCAGGTCCGTCCCTGAGCATCACCCATCCCCTCCCCTACAGGACCAATCTGGCTGGACAATGTGCGCTGTGTGGGCACAGAGAGCTCCCTGGACCAGTGTGGGTCTAATGGCTGGGGCGTCAGTGACTGCAGCCACTCGGAGGACGTCGGGGTAGTGTGCCATCCCCAGCGCCAGCGAGGCTATCTTTCTGAAAAGGTCTCCAATGCCCTCGGGCCCCAGGTGAGGAGGCTGTTCAGGCCCTGGCCTGAGCTGAGAGTTGGGTCAGGGGATAGAGAGCCTCCAGGGGATGAACCTGGAGGAGGAGGGAGGGGAAAGGGAGCAGAGTGTGGGCTGAGAAGCATCCCTGGGCCCCGACTCCTGTTGGTGGCCTGGAGCAGGTGCGCGGACAGAGGGCCCAACTTGAGGCAGGGCAAACCAGGGAATCATAGGCTGGGCCTGCTGGAAATCACTGAAGCTGCTCCCAATAAAGGAGACAGCAGGGGGACAAGGGGCTGCCTCACCCACAAGGCCTAGCCACAATTGCTGCCTCTTCCCGGCACAAACAACCCCAAGCTAAAAACAGCCCAAGCCAAACAACAGGAGCAGGCAGGGCAGGTCTCTGGCTCCCACCCTCTGCTGCCAGGCAGCCCCAGCCTGAGGACAGTGGCCCTGGCCCACTAAATGCAGTGGGCCAGGATGGGCAGCTCTGCACTGGTCTAAGTCACCCCAGGGCTAGAGTAGGGGGGTCTCGTGGGCCAAAGGATCCTGAAGTACTTGGCCTGAGGTCCATCCTCAGCTCTCCCCAGGGTGGCATGAAGAAGGCCCCTCTATGCTCAAGGGAAGCCTCCCTAACTCCAAGGGCTCCCATCCTGACCCCAGGGAAGGCACAGATCTGCCTGGTTCTCTCCAGAGTTAAGGAAAGGACCCTAAACAAACTGAGCTTCTGCCTCATGCTCACACTTCGGTCTTCAGTGAATCTCTCCCCGTCTCTGGGCCTCAGTTTCCTGGCCTGTCCAATGAGGGGGCTGGGGGGGGTGGTGATCTCTAAGCGCTCTGAGCCCCAGCTTTCCCACATGAAGACCAGCAGTGGGCTCAGCAGAGGCAGGAATCCTGGGGCCCACAGTGATGGTGTACCCTGCAGGGCCAGCGGCTGGAGGAGGTGCGGCTCAAGCCCATCCTTGCCAGTGCCAAACGACGTAGCCCCATCACCGAGGGAGCCTTGGAGGTGAGGTACGAGGGCCACTGGCGGCAGGTGTGTGACCAGGGCTGGACCAGGAACAACAGCAGGGTGGTGTGCGGGATGCTGGGCTTCCCCAGTGACGCGCCTGTCGACAGCCACTACTACAGGTAGGAGGATGGCTAAGCAGGGGGACCTGGGGGAGGCAGGGCTGTGGGGCAGTGATTGTGTGTATGCACGTGCGCATGTGTGTGTGTGACATGTGTGTGTGACAGGTGGACCCTGCAGAGCTCAGTGAGATTGGCAGGGTGGGTGTGTATGGCACGACATTCAGTGTGTCTGGATTGGGAGGGAAACAGGCGCAACTGAGGAATGTGCCTGGATTCCCTGGGTTACAGGTCCCTGAGAATAATTAAGAGAGTGAGGATGAACTTCAAGATCCTGGGAAATACCTAGAAACAGTCAGAATATAAACATTGTGCTTGCCAATCATCTAAAAAGAATTGACTATAGTACAGAATGCTCCCAAAATGAAAACCATTGAATGTAAACCTGTGACCCTGATTAAAAAGCTAGACTTTACTGAAGATATTTACAGCGGTGCCCACAAGGATAGATGGCCTGAGTTCTGGTCTCAGCTCTGCCAGTAACTAGCTGTGGGGCATCCATAGGGCATCTGGGCCTCAATTTTCCAGTCCCCAGGGAATCATCTCAACTCTGCCCCAGTGAATTTCCTCAACTCTGACCCAAGCCAGGCTTTGACTGCATTGCATGTAAGCAAGGAGTGGGGTAGGGCGGCATTTGGGAAAGGCAATATAAAAATATTGTCGGAAACGTGACAGAACTGTCAGAAGATTGCATCAGCCTGTAAATGATGGCCAGTCACAGTTCTACCAGCTCTGTGTCAGTGAAAACCATGGATGTTTCTCATCAAGGGAGAAGCCTCCCAAAGGACATCTGAGTCATCTGCCCTCGCCCACCTCTAATCAGTTTTAGTTGCTCTTTCCTGTGTCCTGGACTTAGATGACCCTGGTCCCTAAGGCCAGCCACGTGGCTCTGTCCTTGGGGACAATGGGGATGGCAGGCCCCTGGTTCCCCACCGCCTGGTAATTGCACACCTGCACCTGGCTGACTTGCCCATCACCCATGAGGAGGGCAGCCCTCATTACAGCCGCCTGTCCCTATAGGTCGTGTCTCTGGGTAGGCAGCCCCCGCCAGCAAGGCTTTCAACTTCCACCTGTCCCCAGAGGACCTTCCCCCTGGGCCCCTTCCCTTGGGGTGCTCGCTAAAGGTTCCCCTTCATCTGGACTGAGAGAGGGTGAGCTTGGAGCTGCCTGCCCGGGGGCAGCCCAGTGCAGAAGAGACCGCAGTTTGGGGCTAGTCCAGGGACCTTGCTATGCCCTCCTTTCCTTCCCTATAAAATGGAGACCATTGTTATCTGTGAGGTGGCCGCCCTGTCAGGGCTGCTGTGAAGCACAGCATTGAAATAAGATTTGTGAATGAGTTTACAAACTGTGAAGTCTGGTGCAAACTCAAGGACAACTATGAAGAGCCAGGGTGGCAAAGGGCGGGACTTCTGCACCCACTCCACTCCCTACCTGCTTCCTCCCACCACAGGAAAGTCTGGAATTCGAAGATGAAGGATCCCACGTCCAGGTGAGGAGTGGCACCCCCTCCCCTCCCTTCCCTTCCCCAGTGCCTTGGTCTCCCGAGTCCTGAGTGCTTCCCTCAAACCCTCCCCCACCCTCAGTCTCCTTTGTCTTCCAGGCTGCAGAGCCTGACAAAGAAGAATTCCTTCTGGATCCACCGGGTCAACTGCCTGGGGACAGAGCCCCACATGGCCAACTGCCAGGTGCAGGTGGCACCAGCAAAGGGCAAGCTGCAGCCAGCCTGCCCAGGTGGCATGCATGCTGTGGTCAGCTGTGTAGCAGGGCCCCGCTTCCGCCCTCCGAAGGCAAAGCCCAGGCGCAAGGAGGCCCAGGCAGAGGTGGGTCTCCAGGGGCCTGCACCCCGGCCTGGAGGCACAGGCCCCCTCTCAGCGGGACCCTACACAGTTGGGGGGGGCGCTCTTCAAGACAGGCAGGAGAGGAGGGAGGAAGCACCCCTATCCAGGAGGCATCAGTTCAGACTGGGAGGAGGACAGCGAATCACAGAATGGTAGAATCTTGGAATTTATTTGAAAGGAACCATTTATAACCCTGCCATAAATAGAAAGCTGACATCACTGGTCATGAATAGAAGGTAACTATAAAAACAGTAATTACATTGTATCTACATCCCTCTGAGGGGAGAAGGTACTGCACGTGAGCCTGGCCCTTTGTTATAAAAACGAACGAGCAGGTGCTGGTGAGGGGTTGTGGACATGGCGGCACCGCAGTGAGATGATCTCCTCCATGAAACAGGAAGGAATGGAAGAGAATGCAAATGGAAATAACTTCCCCACTGCGTGAATCAGTTTAATTAACACCACGTCCCTGCACGTCTTTAAAATCATCCCACAGATCTCTTTGGGAACAGCTGATCTAGTTCAACCCCAAAGAACAAAGAAGCCAGGGCAGGCGGAGAGGGAGTGACTGGCCTAGAGTAGGAGGGTTGTGAAGCCCAGGGACCTCAACTCCTAAGACTTTCATTAGAGCTGGAATTGGTTATTACTATTATTACTGTCGCGGTTCTTGGTCATTGAAGAAAGGGAGATTGAGGAAAATGGTTTATTCAAGGTAATAGCTATCAGCAGTCAGAGATGGGACTGGAACTCCAGTCATTGGCTCTGCCCAGCTGGATGGGGCCCTGCCTGAGCTCCCTCTGCAGTGGCTCAGCCCCTGCCCCCTCCTCAGCCCTCCCTGAAGGTGATTTTCTCCCAGCAGGAGACGAGGGTGCGCCTCCGCTCTGGGGCCCAGGTGGGCGAGGGCCGGGTGGAAGTGCTCATGAACCGCCAGTGGGGTACAGTCTGTGACCATGGGTGGAACCTCATCTCCGCCAGTGTTGTGTGCCGTGAGCTTGGCTTCGGCTCTGCTCGAGAGGTCCTCTTTGGGGCACGGCTGGGCCAAGGTGAGTGAGGAGGCCTGGGGTGGGGTGGGAGGGCTTGGATGTGCCACTGGTCCATCTTTTGGTGGCTCTGGGGTGCCAGAGCCCAGGTCAGAAGATCCCCCCTCTGGGGAGAGGAAGCCACAGGTGTGGGGCTACAGAAGTGGAGCATAACATGGCACCTCTCTCCCTCTCCCTGTAGGGCTGGGGCCCATCCACCTGAGTGAGGTGCGCTGCAGAGGATATGAACGAACCTTAAGTGACTGCCCCTCCCTGGAAGGGTCCAAGAATGGTTGCCAACATGAGAATGATGCTGCTGTCAGGTGCAACATCCCTAACATGGGCTTCCAGAATCAGGTGAGCTCAGGTCTGCGCATGGCCTCACACTGGGGGCTGGGGGAGCCCTGAGATAGCCCTAGGACACAGCCTTGAGCCAGTGGGGAGGGATTCATGAGAGGCAGCTGGCACTTCTGCTGTCCCTCGGAGCCAGCCTGGAAAGCCCTGTCCTCCCTCTGAGTCTCCCCCGGCCTGGCCCACATCCCCCAGGGCCAGGTGCTGGCCTCCAGAGATGTCAGAAGGCAAAGGGACACTTCAGGTGGATGCACTCCCCCACCACACCCTCTTGGGTCCCCTGTGAAGTTGAGAAAGAAGGTCCCTGGGGCAGGGGACCACAGGACTGTCAGTAATGGGCAGTGTGGCATTGGAGAGGCTGCATGGGATGGTCAGAGTTCAAGTGTCGTGCTACCATGGACTGTGGGCAAGTCACTCATGTTTCTGAACTTGGTTCTCTCTTTCATGAAATGGTGTTAACTGTCTCCTAAGGTCATGTAAATGGGATGACTTCAGGAGGAGGATGGCGAGTACCGGAGCAGGGGCCCCGGGTGCAGGCACATAGAGTCAGATTTCTCTAGCGGGCAGCGGCGTTAGAGACTATCTAGTAAATGCCCTCGAGTTACAGAGAAGGGGAAAAACTCAGAGAAGGGTTTGTCTCCAGGGCCACACGGTGAACTGGCCTGGGCAGGTCTCAGGGCTGGCAGTCCTGAGCTCTCCCCTCCTAAGGCCGCCCCGCTCCTCACACATCTCTGACCATTGCAGGTGCGCTTGGCTGGTGGGCGCAGCCCTGCAGAGGGTGTGGTGGAGGTGCAGGTGGAGGTGAACGGGGTCCGACGCTGGGGGTCCGTGTGCAGTGACCACTGGGGGCTCACCGAAGCCATGGTGGCCTGCCGACAGCTTGGCCTGGGTTTTGCCAACCACGCCATCAAGGTAGGTCCCTGTCTTGATCCAAAACTTCCTGTGCTAAAGCTGCTAACCCTTCATTCATTCATTCAACAATTAATTATTGAGTGAAACTATGGGCCAGTATAATGCTAGGTGCTGAGGATACTGTGGTGAACAAAAGACATAGTTCCTGTCTCACCAAGGAGTCACTCAAGTGAGGGAGGCAGTCATTAATAAAACGTTCACACGACAGGCACATAATTGTGTCTATGGGAAAGATGAATTGAAGTTAGCCAGATGAGATGGGCAGAGGAAGAAACAGCCCATGCAAAAACCCTGTGGCCAAAGGAAACTTGATTCAGTTGAGGAAATCAGGGACCAAAGGTGGAGTGTGGCTATCAAGGGCAAGTGGTGTGAAGTGTGAGGGTGGAGAAGGAGGGCAGCGGCAAGACCGTTCAAAGGCTGCAATCCAGATTTTTAAAAGATTTCTTCTTGCTGTTTGGTAGTTGGGATGGAGACTAATGTGAATACAGAGAAACACTGTTGTAGTGGCCAAGGTGAGAATGATTCTGGCTGGGGCCAGGCTAGCGGCAGTCCTGGGGAATAAGTGGATGGACTCAAAAGATATCAAGGAAACAACATCAAGAGGCCTTGGGCATGGGTGCAATGGAGAAACCTCTTCAACTGAGCTTGTACTAGCCTGCCGGGCAATGCTGGCACACCTCACCTGGAGAACTGGGCTCAACTGTGGGCGCAGCCGACCATCTGGGGCTTTATGAGGAACAGCTGGTGAAATGGGACAGGCCACCTGGGTGGACAGGAAGGGAACAGGAGCATCCTCTTCAAATTATGGGAGAGTGAGGGGGCAGGGCCAGTGGTAGAGGCCACAGGCAGCAGACTTTGGCCTCAATACATGGAAGAAATTTCTAATATCACAGGGGTCCAAATTGGCATGGACTATCCCATCACTACAGCTTTTCAGGCCTAGGCTGGGCACAGCCTGGTGGGGGTGGTCTGATGGGGTCCTAGCTTCAGCTGGGGGTCAGGGGAGATGACTCCAAAGGCTCCTCTCAGCCCTAACTGGGTGACATTGGCTGTTTCCTTAGGACACCTGGTACTGGCAGGGGACGCCAGGGGCCGGAGAAGTGGTGATGAGTGGGGTGCGCTGCTCAGGCACAGAGCTGGCCCTGCAGCAGTGTCAAAGGCATGGGCCGGTGCACTGCTCCCATGGCACAGGGCGCTTCTCAGCCGGAGTCTCCTGCACAGACAGTGAGTAACGGGAGGCCCACGGGGCCTGGGGACAGGCAAGCATGGGTTCCCCCAATTTGGCAAACCTATACCTCCTGTCCTCAGGGAGGGCCCCAAGTACTGGTCCCAGCTCCAAGGCTGATGGGGAGGAGGAGAAGGAGAGCAGGACTTGGAGGACCAGCTCTGCCCTTCCAGCTGTGTGTGTCACAGGGGGATGCAAACCCCGCCCTGCCTATCTCACAGAGTTATTGTGAGAATTAAACCAGGGAATATGTGAAAACACAAGGCTGTACAACAGTGTTTTTCAATTTTCATGTCATGACCAATAGTTAAAAAAAAAAAGAAACAGAATAGAAAACAACAGAACGTGTTACATTCAGTACGGGTAGTATTTTTTTCTTGGAATTATGAATGTATGTACAAGGTCACAACATAAAATACATTATTTTTTACTGTGGTTTTAGTAAGAAAAGAGTTTGAAGGCTGTTGTAAAGGGTTATAAGTGTGAGGACACATGGGGCATAAGGCTCTGCTGTGTGTTCTCCTGAGCTGTGGGATTTTCCCCAAAGGCTTTAGAACAAGACCACTTTGAGGCATCGGTCTGCCCCACAAACCCAGATTCTTGGGACAGCAGCATCTGTTTGACATCTGCCAACCAGGTCTGTGCCAAGATAACTATATCTCGTCCAAAGGCTGCAGGCTAGCACCAAGCCTAGTAGCCACTTGACCTTCTTCCCAGCCAAGCCTCAATGCCAAGACATCCTTAACCTTTGTCAGCAAGCTTTAGGACTTCCTCTCTGTCCAGTGCACCTTGGAAGAGCACAGGGCCCTTACAGCACACCCTCTCCTGCAGGCTAACGGGGCATCAGGTGGGCCTTCCCAGCACCAAGGCTCACAGCACACTGGGGGCCTGCTCTGCCTCCTGGGAGCCATGTACCCTTCCCTGTTCTACCGCCTGGAGTGGCAGCTCTCCTCCTAAACGAATTTGACGCTTCACAATGGCTGAGCAGAGAGCCGTCCTGCCCCCTCTCTGGCCATCCCTATTTCTCCTCTGTGGTTTTTCTCATGTCTTTCTTTCCTTCATTCTCTGTTCTTCTCATTCCCTCTGAAAGCTCTCCTTTTCCACAGGAACTCTAGGGTTTGTCGGTTGGCACACCCTGGCTCTCTCCAAAACATACCACAGGAATTTCGAGAGCATTTGGTGATAGCACAGGTATCATACAGCAAACCAGCCAAGCCCTGCTCCCACCCTCAGTGCCCATCCACTGAAGTCAACCAGGGTCCTCACCTCACTGTTGTCAGCACTCAGGCTCACTCACCCATGATGCCTCTGCCACAAGTCTGTACTGTCACCCTGTTTTTGCACCAACAAGCATTGAGAATGGGCAACTTCTCTCTCTTGATGTTACATGGCAACAGCTGCAGATCTCTACATTTCCATGCTGACACACGCGGGCTAGCAATGGTAGAGGAGGCATGTGGCTTCTGAGGACGGTAAGAGCCCGTCACAGGAAGGGAATGGGAGAGGCACTGAGCAGCCTGTTGAGACACAGGCTCCAGCATGTTGGATTTTTATGCAGAGAAGCACCAAGAGTCCATGATGCCTCAGAGAATGCACAGGATACCCTGGTATGAATGCCCATGATCACAATCAGGTTAGAACAGGAAACTTGGAGGAAGCACAGGCCTAGAAACTGCAGCAGAATGGACTAGAACGGCAGAGCTCAGGAGCAGGCTCGGAGATCAGTCTTCCAGCTCTCCCTCCCAGCTCCTCCCCTGCCTTACACTGAAGGAACTGAGGCCCAGGGAAAGAGAGTGACTGAGCTGAGGTAACCAAGTTAGACATTAGCAGAGCTTACAGAGGCAGGCTCCACAATGGCACTTAGAGGCTGAGAACCACTTTACAAAAGAAATACTAGCTTACATCAATTGCATGCTTACATCGGGCCAGATAATGATCTAAGCATGTTACAGGTATGATCACATTAATATTATCATCATCCCCATCTTAAAGATGAGGAAAATGAGAGACAAAAAGGCTAAGCAAGTCACAGAGCTAGTTGATGCAGTCAGAAATTAAGCCAAGACATGAAGCCAGGCGGCTTGGCTCCAATGCCAGCAAGCTTAACTGTGACACTTTAGCTGCCTCCCGGGTTAAGGCAACAGATCATTCCTTATGATTAGAACTCATGTCTTCTGGCTCATAAACCGCCCTCCTCTTCTGGGGTGCTCCAAAAGAGCTTGGTCTGGGGGCAAGTCTGGACTCCTGGCCAGAGAGCAAACACAGCTGTCTTCTACCTTTTGCATCCCTGCCATGCTTCCTGTGACCCAGGTGCTCCAGACCTCGTGATGAACGCCCAACTAGTGCAGGAGACAGCCTACTTGGAGGACCGCCCGCTCAGCCTACTGTACTGTGCGCACGAGGAGAACTGCCTCTCCCAGTCCGCTGACCGCATGGAGTGGCCCTACGGACACCGGCGCCTGTTGCGCTTCTCCTCACAGATCCACAACCTGGGCCGGGCTGACTTTCGTCCCAAGACAGGACGCCATGGCTGGATTTGGCACCAGTGCCACAGGTTAGTGCCTGCTCCTGCCTTGGTTCTAGAGGGACAAAAAACAGGGTCCAGGGACCAAACCAGTCTGGTCTTTCCTTGGCCCCAGGCAAAGTTTCCCAGGAGGGCTGTGTGCGCTGGGTGAGAGCCTTCCGTCCTAGCTGCCTTACTGGCCTTGCCTCCGGGAGGCAATAGAGAATCCCAGGAGATCAACCTGCCATCTCCATCACTCCCTCACCTGCCCAGGATGGACCATGTTGATGGTGCTCGTGGAGTCCATTCCTCCATTTCCCACAGTGATATCCAACAGAGCAGTCACTGCCAGCAGAGCTGGTCTCTGTTAAAATGATATTGGACAACTTTTCTATCTTGGAAAAGCCAGGTAAATGGAGGACTCCTAGAAGCCTGGAGTCCCAAAATACATCCAGGATGCTGGCTCTGCAGAAAAAGCTTGCTAGTTTCTGCAGCAGCAAAGCAAGGTCCCCAAAGAATAGCATGAACACTGGTACCAAAAGGGAACAATGGGCATTCTTTCCTGCCAGACATCTCCAGCCCAGACAGGAGAGACAATGCCTGTGACAAAGGCAGAATGGAAAAATGTGTTTTTTCTTTCAAGACACAGCTGTGGGTGGGGGAAGCTGAGAGGAATGGGCAGCGACTTTGGGACTTGGCCTTGCCTGAGATAATAAGCACCTTTCCCTGTAGCATGAACAGAGTTGTCATTACAGGATAGGAAACAACGGTAGCAATTTGGTCCCAGGCTGACAGGGAGCAGGGGAAGCGCCCTCCTCAGCAGCTCGGCTCCTAGGCTGGTCCCTAGAAGTGCCCCTTCTTTCACATCTGGTTCAGGCCTTGCAGCCAGGCACCAACCTGCGGGAGGCTACCAGGGCAGAGCATCACCTCTCCTCACCTGGGTTAAGACCCTAGGTGATGGGGGCAGCTGTGCCTTGCTGCCTGGCAGGGGTGCCAGAAGAGCAGGCCATGGGTCATACTAATGTTGGGTTTGGAAGGGAGAAGGGCACGCCCTGCTATTATGACGTTCCTCTCTGGGTAATGATGGGGCCTAGTGCCTCGGTCTTCCCTGCCAACTCCTCCAGAGAGGACCCTCTCTCATTGCTGCGAAGCTGACAGCTCTGCTCCTTCTGCAGGCACTACCACAGCATTGAGGTCTTCACCCACTATGACCTACTCACTCTTAATGGCTCCAAGGTGGCTGAAGGGCACAAGGCCAGCTTCTGTCTAGAGGACACAAACTGCCCCACAGGTACGTGGTTTCCTGTCAGCATATCCTCCTCGTGTTATATTCCTTGGCCCCTTTGGGGTCAGGTTCCCCTGTCTTGCTCAACAGTCTCAGGCACCTGGAGACTCTGGCCTGACAACAGCCAGCACTCAAGGCAATTCAAAGAGATCAATTTTTTACCTTCTGAAATCTTAGGTATAAGGTCTCTGCTTTCTCTGCATTCCCAACATACTTTGTGCCAGTTTTAAAATGCTTAACACTTTCTATTTTGGGTAACAGTTGTAGACCTGTTTTATCTCTGCCAAGTTCTTTGAGGGGATGGATTGTCTCATTCTCATCTGCATACCCACAGTTCCTAGCCCTTGGCAATGGCATGGTAAACACTGGCTCTTCAGAGGGTTGCATGGATGGACAAATGTATTAGCACAGCAGGGCTGGAATCTTCCAACCACATTTCCTAGGCAAACAGGGATTTCCATTAGAGCATCCAAAGTAACGATCTCTGTCACAGACGGGGTTTGCTACAATGCCGGATTCATCGTTAGTAGGAATTCTGGCTCTGATACTCAGGCAAGTTATTTAACTGAACCTCAGGTCCCTAATCTGATTGCATGTAACTGGTAAGGCTGGTGTGAGGATTACCTGATAAATATATGAAAGACCTAGCAGAGTGCTTGGTCCCTAGTACCTACTCGGCGCCTCAGTAATTGTCAGCACCCTTCCTTGCAGGACTGCAGCGGCGCTATGCGTGTGCCAACTTTGGGGAACAGGGAGTGACAGTTGGCTGCTGGGACACCTACCGACATGACATTGATTGCCAGTGGGTGGACATCACAGACGTGGGCCCTGGGGATTATATCTTCCAGGTAAGGGGGCTTGTGGGGATTCCTCACAGGGACTCCATTTCCTCCAGATGTTCCCAAAGCTACCAAGGTCAAACAAAGGAGGAGTTTCATCCAACAGGTCTATCACTTGAAGGAGCTATGTTTGGTAGAGGGGAAAGAACACCAAATCAGGATCCAGAGGACCTAGGTTTGAGTCGTGACAATTGTCAGTTGTGACTTCAGTCCCCACCTGCAAATAGGGACATTAATTTCTACCTTCTGGGGGTGACTGTAAGGATTAATGAAGCAAAGAATATAGACACACTGTACAAGTCTACATGAAATGTAAAGGATTATTAGCCACTATCAGCTCGCTCCAAAGCCAACTGCCTGTTTTCAGTTGTCCCCTTCTCTCACTCCAGGTAGTTGTGAACCCCAAAAACGAGGTGGCAGAGTCCGATTTCTCCAACAACATGATGCGGTGCCGCTGCAAGTATGATGGGCAACGAGTCTGGCTGCACAACTGCCACACAGGTAACTGCAAGCCACGGTGGGGCCAGCCCGCTGTGGGCTCGGTGGGGCTGGAAGACTCCAAATGTACCGCTGTGTGTGATCTGAATGTGTGTAAAAGGCTAGGAATGGAACAGAGATGAATTTCCTTTGACATCTTCACAGGCAGAGTTCTAGAACAAACTGGTCAGCCGGTCAGCCTCATCCGATACCTACTTCTACATCCCTCTTTGTCCTTAAAGCTGTTTGCATTGTAGACTCAGTCTGGCATCTGTCCTGGAAACCTTCCCCTTACTTCAAGCCATGTCAGGATTTTCCTTTTCCAGTCTGTTAATTTTCCTCTCCTTTTCATATGGTCTTTCTTAGCTGCCTCCATCCTAAGCTGACTGCCTCACAGGCACAAGTAGGAGTCCCCCAGGTCTCTGTTCCTATCTCCAGCTGTGACGACTGCTTGCAGGAAGGAGACCTTCCTGCAGGATTGGCAGTATCAAAGGAAGAAGCAACGATCCAGTGGTGGGGGGTGGGAAGGCAGGGTGATGAGGTGGTTGCTCTACTTACTTATAAAGAAAGGTCACGATTCCTCTATCTTCAAGTGTGAAAATGCTTGGATTTGCTATGGGATGTGCATGTTCACACTCACACTTACATATGTGGGGTGGGGCAGGGCAGACCCGTCCCCTCAGTCAACAAACATTTATTAAGAACTACTTCTGTGCCGAACATGGTGCCAGGCACTAGGAACATAAATGGGAGTAAGCTGGGGAGCTCAGTGTCTAGAGTAAGTAGACATGCAAATGGATAACCCCAATACTGCTGAGTACCCCAGACCGGTATGAACTAAATGCTGAGCACGCAGAGAGAAAGCAACAACCTAGAGGCTAGCACAGGTCTTCCAGAGGAAGTGATGTTTGGGCTGGGTTTCAGAGGAGGGGCAGAGTCAGAGAAGCGAGGAGTAGAAGGAGCACAGGATGTGGCTCTAGGAGGCTTCACTGGGTTCCAAATCCAAATCCACCGCTTTCTAGCTGTGAGACAGGGAGGAAATCTCAACCTCAGAAGTTTTCTCTTTTGTAAAACAGGGCTCTGTACTTCAAACCCACTCATGCTTTTTGCAGGGAGGGTTATGATGGTTCTTGCTATCCTGTGGACTTCTGGGAACCACCGACAAATTTCAGTCAAGGGGGACAAAAAGATCAGATTTATGCTTTCAAGAGATAACTCTGGCAGCAGATGGAAGACAGATGGGAAGAGGAGGAAGAAATAATCTACGGTTTCAAGTTTGTCAGACTGAGTACATTTTGCTGCCATCCAGTGAGAGAAATGCAAGAAGAATCAGGAAGTGGGATCTGGGGCTGCGCACAGGGAGACAGCGGGTCCTCCATAATGCTGGCAGCAGGCTGCAAGGGATCCAGGACAGTGAGAAGCCAAAGAAAAGTAATGCAGTGCTGACCCTTGGGAGGGTCCTTACAGAAAACAGACAGCACACTGGGATGAGAGTCCAAGGTTATGTGATGAAAGGACTACTTACAGAGGTGTAAGACTAAGGAAACAAGGCGTGTGAGATATCCAGGGATAAGCAAGAGTGGAAAGCTTTCCACCTTTTAGGCTTCAAGGGGCAAAAGGTGTCCTAGGAGACCATTACTGCCAGAACAGGGGAAGAAATACCCCAATCGCTCTCTCCTTCCGCCCTCTCATCTCTTGCTATTGTTTCCACTGACCTAAATCAACCAGAAACCAGAGGATGAGCGAGCCAGGGTGAGACAATCTCTAGGGGCCAGTTCTCCAGGGCACAGAGAGGACAAAGGAGGGTACAGAATAAATCTGGAGAGGGGGCAAAGGAAAGTAACCAGCACAACCCTTCCCACTCAATAGCCTATTCTTCCTGACACCCCTGAAAGTGCACACCTCTCGGGTCTATCTCTATAGAACGGACTGGGCTCTGTGCCCTTGACTGACCTGAGGTAAAAGATGAGCTGGGCAGAATGGATCTGTGTGTTTGTGAAGTTGTCTGGGAAGGGATGAGACCATGGTGGGGTTGGCTACTTACTTGTTTCCCTTTGGCCCACAGGAGATTCATACCGAGCCAATGCAGAGCTCTTCCTGGAGCAGGAGCAGCGCCTCAGGAACAACCTCATCTGAAGCCATCACTGCACACTCCCAGCTGCTGCCCACACACCAGATACCTCAGCTTATTGGAGCCATGCCCTTCACAGAGCCCTAGCTCAGAGGGAAAGGGGCCAGTGCCAAAGGGCACCAAGAACCTGCTCAGGAAGCCTTTTGATGGCAATTCACCAAACCAGGATGGTACTGCTCCCTCAGGATGGCTCTGGACCTGTCCCCTCAAGGTCTTTGGTCTATGGACTGTGGCCTCCAGGCTTTGCTCAGCTGAGCTCCTCTTCCATAAGGACACCCAGTCTTTCCTGGATCTTGCCCCAGAGTTCCTGGTTCAGGAGCAATCAGCTCCTTAGGGATGGACTGTGGCCCAGTCCCCCATTTAAATGGTGCTTTGCAAATGTCTTGGAGGAGTAGAAGACAAAAGACCAAAATACACAGGCGGTGGGGTTAGCTCCCTGCAAGGAGCTCAAAGCAATACAACTTGTGTCAAAGTCGCAACGGACAGAGAAGTTGGTGAATTCAGTACCTTGCTTGATCTGTCCTCATTTAGAACTCACCTGTCATACTCTCTAAGAGTCTGTTCTTTAATTCCCTTACCTTTATCCTACCACACATATGGGTGTTTCTAATATCCCTGGAAGCTTAGGCCTCAGGCATCCCCTTATGTCCTGATGGGCCAATACCACCAGTTACTGAGTGCTTGAGAAGGGGCAAGATTCACAGAAGTGGCCAGATGGGCCTTCCTGCAGAGCAGCAAGAGAAGGCCAAGCAGAAAGACTGCTGGGGTAATATGGACTCCAGCCCCTGCTAGGGCCTCTGCCAAGGAAAAATACATGCCATGTACCTGGCAGGCAATCCAGTCTCCCTCAAGATCACTGTGCTTCTCAGGACTGGCCTAAATTTCAGGTCTCAACCAAGTTTCTGGAGTGAACTTTGCAGTAAATAAGTTTTTGCAATGGAAAGAACATCGGTGAAACAAGCCACTCATGTCTGTAGGAATAAGACAGGTCTGGTAGAGTGGAGGACAGGAGACTAGGTATAAGTCAGAGGGGGACATTTCATTTAGTTAAGGACTAAACCTAGGAAAGGCCCCCTCCCTGCTTGATGTGGCTGTGATATGCTCTTACTCATACTAAAATCCCATGATCTTCTTGGACATGATTCTTAATTTTTATTCCACTTAGACACCTTAAAAGATGATCCTTACAGGTCTGACATCCTAATGCCAATAAAGGTTGCTCACTATGGACTGCTACAAAGATAAGACCAGCTATGATTCTTTGCAGTTCCCAGCACAGTAGCTTTACCCCTTGGCCCACCCGCTGAGCTGGTGGCTAGGATGTGTGGGGCCCACACAGTACTCACAACAGCCCCCTACATTTCTCTGATCAGATAGCAGCCTTCGGTCTGCTTCCCAATTCCTCCCCAGGCTCAATGCTAAAACATGGGCTGGACTTAACCTTTCCAATGAAAGGCAGGAGGCAAGCAGGTGAAGTCCAAGGATTGTAAATGTTTATAACTGAGGCTGCAAAGCCAAAAGGAAGGGTAGCAGATGGGGCCGATTTACAAAAGTACTCCCCTCCCACATCACAACAGCTACCCCCTCCATAGGAAGTCAGAAGCTCTGGGGTATCCTCTAAGAACACAAAGAAGTGCTTTCTTCCTTCTCCTCTACCTTCTCTCTTCTCAACTCCTTCATCTCCTTCATTAGGCAGAGGGAGCATTATATTTTGGCATGGCAGTTTAGGTAAACAAGGGAAGGACTGATTTCCTGTTGGATCTAGCAAACATCTCCCAAACAGTAACAACATTATACTCGCACATGCAGCTAATGGTCTGTGAAAGAATGTGCAGCGTGTGGTGACTGATGACTAGATTCAGGCAGGGAGGCTACCCACAGCTTCTTGCTGGATCCAGTTTCCAAGAGGGCCAGAAAAAAGCAGGCCAGGCAGCCAGCCACCAGCTCTGGTCTCAGCCTTGCTGCCCACATCACAAGTTTGATAGGTGCAGCCAGTTCTAATTCTTGGAAAAAACTACACAAGGGTAGTGCTGTTACACGTCTGAGTTGAAAGGGAAGGACATGGGAAGACTGGTGGCTGGCATGACTTGTAACTAGATGAGGAATGTTAACAGAATACCAACCACCAAATTCCAGACAGAACCAAAAATGTGAGAAGATTTTTCACCTCGGCATACTTTAGTCTCAGAGAAACTAAAGTGCTGGGAACCTCAACTTACTAGGCAGAAGCCTAAGGTATTTCTATTCCACAAAGACCTTCACTCTACAGGGAGCATATCAGAATTGAAGGGGAGTGTACCTTTCTACTATAAAGTCCAGGTGATCCTAGGATTCAGACACGTATGCACAGCAGAGTGCGTTAACTGTCTTCTCGAATACCTGAAAAGGAGTCAGCTGCAGCTACAGGGTGCTCTCCAGTTAGCTCAGCTTATGAAGGCATGGCTTAGATATGGCCAAGGATTTGACTCCCATCTGGGCAAGCTCAATGTAGTCCGTGCTGGGCCACGGCAGGCCATCTTACCTCCAGCCAGTACACATCAATTCCAATCACCAGAAAAATCTAACTCAAAAGCATATTTTCTACTAACCGTAGATGTAGCAGCACTCCACAGATTTCAGTATTGGCTAAAAAAAATCCCTTCTCTGGGTCTGGTTATAAGGATAAGACTGAAAGTTAGAGGTGGCTGACTGTTAGCTGAAAAAAAGCCTAAGCTACTAGCCACTTAGTACACAGCATTAGATTGAGAACACAAGTAACTTCCAGAAATTACGAGGACTACAAAAAAAGCTGAGTAATAAACGTGGGGCTATATGTTACCATTAACAATGCCTTTAAAAGTTAAAATGCTGTCAGAAGGGGGAAACACCCTCAAAGGCAAGTAATAGGGGCAATCATCTCTTTTTTACTGCCCAAGGTCATTCTCAGCCTTGAAGCAGCAAAACAGAGCAACGGTGTGCCTCCGAGGTCTACCACTCAGAATGAAGCCTGGCTCCGGCTCCCTGCATTTCCTTTCAAATGCAGCTGTACAGTTCAAACAGACCTGCCCATCTTAGAGAAGTCTGCTCTCTGAAGACAGACAGCACAATCCTGCAGCTAGCAGCCAAAGAGAGGGGCACTGGCCTAAGTCATCTGGGACCGAAGGTCAGGAGAAGGACGTATTTAATCCCTCAAACGTGGAATGGAGGCGCTGAACACGAACAAGGGACACTTTCAGAACCGAGCAAGAATGAGAAGACGATGCTGAGGAACTGCTGGCGGGCTCTCAGACCAGAATAGCAGCAGGGACAGCTGGGCCAGGACCAAGACCCAAGGCCAGTGTCATCTGAGGAACGTGTGAACAGAGGCCCACCCCACCACGGTCTAGGCGATGCTAATAATCCATCATTGTCATGGGCACTAAATTACACAAAAAAGAGGCTACTGCCCATGGTGAAAGCACAATGAGACACTGTTTCTTGCTACTTCAGCATCTAAGTTCTGGCATTACCGTTTCTTCAGTGTAGAACTACTTTCCAAAAGCACTGAGAATACACATATGAGATGGATAAAGCCCGAGCTGATGGCTCTGACTTGTCGTGTCCTTTAGGGAACCTCTCACTACTCGGAGGTGGTGTCTTATCCTGGCTGCTCTTCGCTGTAATGGATGAGCTGGAGCTTCTTGCCCAGTGCCTCTGGCACAGGCTGAGAAGATCATACCAAGAACATGCTGTGTGACAGATGCCCTCTGCAGGATGTCACATTTGACAGAAATGGGAAAAGGCAAGAGGGTGGAGTCCGGGTGCATAAAGAGGCCAAGAAGGGGAGAGGAGCTGCCACATGCCAATTCCAGGAGAGGCACTTTATAGTATATTCTAGGGCAGAGAGATGATCAGCTCTCTATTCAGTGGGGTTCAATAAAACCAACAGATCCGCTGAACTCATGCACAGAATTACAGGAATGAAGATTCAAGGAGAGCTGCTCTCCAGTTTCTTTGTAGGAATAATAAAATTGACAAATACCAGAGTGATATATGTCATAAAATGGGCTTTAATATCTCCCTCATACAACATCCAGTACTGCTTAAACTGGAACTGGCAGGCAGCTCCCAAGACTGGCTTCCTAGGAGGAATGAAGCTGCCATGCCCCTGGCTGCTGTGCAGCTGGAGCAGCCCCAGGCACTCAGCTCAGTACAAACTCTGGAGTCCAAATATCTGCTACAGTTCACCAACTGTGGAGTTCTGAAACTGGCAGTGTAGATTCTGTGAATACCAAGTACACCAGACACTGTTCTGTCTCTTTGTACTAACTGTGCCCCCTTCTCCCCCTCAATATTGCTGTTCTCAGTTTTGTGAGGTACTAAGGAACACCCTGCCCTTGCAGGGCCTGAATCTCCCATCAGCGCAGGTTTGAATCCTCTGTTGTATTTGCTTAAAACATCTTGGAAGTGGGACCCATGCTAACACGACTTGCCCTGTCCAGATGACTCTTGGAAGTCACATCTTCCATGTTTCTTCCTAGCTGATGGCTCCTTTCTATGCCCAAAACAGGAAAGTGATTCCAAAGAATTGCATTTAGGAGTGAAGACAGACAGGAGTCCATCTTCTTTCTATACCCAGTCAATCCTTGTCTTGATTGTTTTATCTCTTTCTTTCACTAACATGCACATTTGCATGTACACAGAGCTCTGGAAGCATCCTCTTATCTGAAGACTATGGAAATATTTTCTGAATTCATGGGATTATCCCCTTCATTGAGTGATGTTCAAACTGCAGATTGGTCTCTGCCTTCCCAGATGTCTTCCCGTTGCTTGGCTTCCAACCGTTTTCTCTCTATAAATAAGAGCAGTGTTAAAAGTGGTAGTCTACTTCATATAACCAGTGACTTTCCCATAATCCAAATTACAAGGCAAATTTTAATCATGAAACAGCTGGATTTCCTGGTCTTCTCTTACCTAATTCCAGAGTTAAGAACTTTAACTTTCCATGGGCTTTGTAAGTGAAAACAACGTTACTATTACTCTATAACAGAAAAAGATCTGGGCCTAGAGAATAAAAGCTATATGGAATTAGTGAGAATCTAGCAGGATGCAGATTCTAGTCTTGCTGACAACGTATTTATTTTAATTCTATTTCTCAATTGTGTTACTGTTCCAATATAACTGTGCATTATTCCCAGCTTACTGATCTTTACAAGTAATTCAATAGGCGTCAAAAATACGTTTCAATATCCTTCTTTTACCTTCTTGCTCAAATGAAAATGGCAGCCACAGGGGCTTTAGTCATATCTCCCTACTATAATCTCATGGAACAATATTTCTGAGGCAAACCAAATTTCACTATTTTCAGAGCACTTTCAGGAGCCAGAAATTTTCTGGAATACACCATCTCAACATGGAAAAATGACCACATATAATGGAAGCAAACTAAGGACTATTTCTAAAAACAAAAAATGCACAAATCTGGGCAATCTGTCTTCAATTTTTAACATAGATGCTTGGTTTTCATTTAAGAAATGAAATTCATTTCATTTCCTTTCACTAAGACCTGAGAAAATACAGACCATACACGGTTTGGTGGTCTGAGCACTTCACTAGGTGCCACAATACCAGTGCTCATTTCATGGCTAGTCATTGATCTTGACACCACAGAATGCAGATGATAAGCCTAAGTGCTTCCTTCCAAGGGCTATTATTTCAGACAACGTCTGCAAAAGATTTTGCAAGTCATAAACCAAGGGGATTACAGAAATCAAAGGGAGTTTAGAGTTAACACTTGCTATTTTGACCTATCTTTCCAAATCAGCAGAATCCCTTACAAAATTCCTATACTCTATTTGACTGTACTTTAAGGGCAAAGAACTTGGTCAGGAAGCTGACTGGCACTTGGAAACGTGAAAAAGAGAAATTCACTGCTATTTGGGCACCATCTTGTGGCATTATGTGAATATAGCAGCAAAGTTACAAGAGGCAAAAAATGGGGGTCAGCAAATTCCAAACTGAAGGCTAGCTAGTTAATTCAGTGTCCTGTGACTCTGCTTAAGGCAGGCTTGAATGGGGTCGGGATTTTCCAAGCAGAGAGCACTAAGGATAATGACTTGTCTCAAGGACCCCAGGATTTCTTAGGAAGGCACTGTGGTTCTGATTCTTACAAACAGGGGAAAGTTAGAAGGGGATCAAAAGGTAAAAGCAAACTTAGACAAAAGCAATTGAAAACTGGTTCTGGATTACAAGAAAAAGTGAAGAAACCAGAAAAGTGAACTATTAGAACTCAAACTCTTCGATAAGCTTGGATACTTAAATCAGAAAGGCATACGGGAAGTAATAAGAAAAGAAATCAAGGAGCAATAGAAAAATATGACTGGCCCATAAGCCACAATTCCAAAATCAAAGCAGTTCTGAAAACAAAGTTTTGTTTTTTTAAAAGCTTGGGGCCAAAACTCATTTGGTGGTAAACCTAACCTGAAAAGACACAAGGCTATTTATAGTCTTTTTTCGTATGGCTACTTATAATGCCATATTTTCTGCTGCAGAACTATTAATGTTAACAAGTTTGATTTTGATATTATGAAGCATATTAACCATATTACCTTTCTAAAATTGGAAAAGTTCTGAATTCTGAAATATTTCCTAATCTAATGCTTTCTAATAAAAGACAGTAGATCTTTATTACCAAATACATGTAAATACGATGAAATTCTGGTGGTAAACCACATGAGAAAACCAGTAAGAGTAGGGAGACAAATTAAAAAGCACAAAGAAATAGTGAAAATGTGAGGCATAAATTTAGAAATACAGACCATGAATAAAATAGAGAAACATAAGTTAGTATGACACTTAAAAATACTTTCTTCATTTTAAAGAGGAAATGGAAGCTTGGAGGGGTTAAGTGACTTGCTGAAGCTTACATAATCAGTGAAAAACTGAAGCTGGAACCCAGTCCTTAAGTCTTAAGCCATCATACTTTCCACTATCCTGACATCTGAAAATATCTACAAAGAAAGGGAAAAAATATGAAAAAAAATGTAGTGACAGAAAGATAAAGAAACATGTTGAAAGGAAAGCAGATAATAGCTGATAGACTGCATGAAAAAGCTCCTATTAACTTTATCTCCAACAATTATAAAAGTAAACTAAGTAAAGAGAAAGCCCAACAGCAGCCATAAGGGCATGAAACTAAGGAAGAAGAGAAGAATGAGTATGAGATGATGAACCTAAAGCACTCATATAAGCCGGCCCTGAAGACTTTCATTTCCCCGTATGATAAACAAACTGGCAGAAATGATTATGTTAAATGAGTTGAGTGAAATCATCACTTCTCGCTGAGGGAGTGGAAAGTGTTGAAGGGGCCAGTTTGGTGTCACGTTTAAAAAAATTAAAGAAAAGAGATGTAAATTAAAACTTTCAAAATTTACTTCTACATCTAGAAAATAATGAGAAAAATCATCACAAAATCCACTGGCAGCCACCTGCAGAGTAATAAGCAACATGAAGACTTAAAGTACAAGTCTGGTCAAACTAATCTAACTGCCTTCTTTTATGGGTTGACACATCTGGTAGATCAAAGAGAATTAATATAAGTAACCTCTTAATTTTAGAAAAGTTTTAGAATTTAGGCTTATCGAGTATTTATGTCATCATTAATATACTGGAAAAATATAATCTGGATCACAGAAGTGTTAAGGAGGCATATAACTGAGGGTGGAATGATTCTCAAGGTATTCGTGTCAACACAAAGAACTACGTGCTATTTATTTAGCAATAGTTGGCGAACTGGTCAGTTAGCCCTAGGGCCAACATTTTCATCTCTGATCCAGGCCAAGGACATAAGTTTATTAAACAGCAGGTGACACCAAAAATATGGGTAAATACTGCATGTGAGAGAAAAATATCACATTAATCTGAAAGGAAACATGCTTAGATATGAAGGGAACTGCACATCGGGGGAAAAAAGACACCAAGAAAATACCACACGACCTAGATTATGAGTCAGCAATGCAGCACTGTCCTTGAAGGCAGAATAATGGAATGCCTCAAAAGAATTTCAGAAGGTAGCAATTGTGATTAAATTTTTATTATAGTTAACTAAGTATCCTATAGAGATGATTTTACTTTCAAGTTCTTAGTGATTTAATTAATCAAAGTAGGAGATCAAATTATTGTTTACTCACTCTGCCTTTCAGGCCTGTGACCCAAAAGATGACCTTTTAGAACTAGCCAATTAATCACCTACCCCAAGAATAAAATCGAAATAAGTTATGAAATAAAATTATAGCAGGCTTTGAAAATGAGAGACTAGCTTCTTCTGAGAAGTCCTGACATTTATCTCCAATATCAGGTGGGAACCAACTGTTTCGATAAGTGGAACAAGAGGGAAATTTTACACGTATTCTCAAGTTAGGTCTTTAAAGTGTGGTTTTGTCATTTAGTATGAATCACTAGGTTAAAACATGTGATTAAGTCAAATAGAAAGCACTCAAGGATAATCTCTGCTTTAATTTCCCACTCTTAGCTACCTCTGAGATGTTATGCACTCTGCTGCACTAAAAGATACTTTCTCCATCTTCAAAGACTTATGAACTAAAGCTGTTATCCCCCAGATAAATACAACATGATTTGCTTAAAATGATTTGGGTACTTCCTTTTTCAATTCTTCCCAGAGTAGCTTTACTTTCTGAATCTTCTTTTTAAGGACTACGACACCGACTTCTCACTAAAAGGGTAAGAAAGACCAAAGTAGGGTGGAAGAACTTAGCAGGAAAGTGTTTAAATCCCAAATTCATTAATTAGAAGGGTTACATATGCAGTGGTCACCTCCGGGTTTTATAAAGAAAAACAGGGAGGATCAGAAAGGGTTCAAAGTAGAATCATGAAGGAAATAAGATTTATGAAGAAAAATTAAAGTAACCAATGTCATTCATATATTCAGTCAATGAACATGAATACTGAGTACCTTTTTATGAACCAGTCACTGTGCCAGACAGCAGAGCTCTTACAGTCGGAAAAAGAAAGATAGATTATTCTATAGTATTATTAATAAAACTACCTATATCAGGATGGCACATAGATTTCAATTCCCATGCTAATTTTGATCAATTGGCAACAGTCAAGTCAAAACTCACCAAGGAAGGTAGGTCATGACTGATTAGCACTGTCTGTCATGGATAATGGACAGGGAGCAGCAAGTACATAGTACATATTTGTCATTAGTGGCTCATATTATTATAATAAATCCTAATTTCCCAAGAGTCACATAAATAATAGCATTCTGATTTTGTAAAGCACCTTTCTAAACAATTTTACACAGGTTAACTTATGTTGTGCTCAAAAAGTGCTCAATGATTAGGTAAGTCAAGCATTATTTTTCCTTTGTTGGCAACTGGGGCACAGAGAGGTTTCAGAGACTTGCCCACGGCCACACAGCCAGTTAATAGCAAAAACTCTATTATAGCCCAGATCCCCTCATTCCTGAATGATCTACCCTTGATCTTTACAGTTACAGGCTCTTAGAACAGAATGGTATCCAGATGTTCCCTCCTTCTACTAAGGAAAAAAGAAGAGGAAACTGGTTTAAACTATTACACAAATTTAAGTTAGACCTAAAGAAGAATGTTCTGACAGTGAATGCTGCTGACCATGGGAACAGATAACTAAAAAGAAGCCTGTCATATTTCATTTTCTGAAGACCTTAAAAAAATTTTTATCTTTTTTTCCCTGGGAAAAAAGTCCTTCAAGAGAGATTGGAGTATTGTAGAAGGAGCATGGGTTCTAATTAGAGAGGCCTACGTTCAAATGCCTCCTCTCAATTTACCAGCTGGGTGACCGTAGGCCAGTTACTTAACTTCTCTGGGCCAACTAGAAACTGGAGATAATAACCATGCATCAGAGTTATAACATGCTGCATTGCCTGGAGTTTCCTTCCAATCTTCTTAATCACAAAAAGCTTTTCATGGCTTTTAATATTAAAATCTTCAGAACTAAAGTGAGAGAAGAAAAAATTGCTTAAAATACCAGGTTCATATTTTCTGCCTTACTCAAAGCAGAAAACCCCACCAGATTGTTAAGTCTTAAGGAGAGGAACAACATCTTGCCATCTCTCTAATTCTCCTAAATAGAGAGCACAATGCATCGCACAGGGCAGGTGCTCAGTGAATGCCAAAGGTAGTTGACAGAGTATTACAGAAAATTTACAATAAAGAGTAATGACAAAAAATATGCATTGGAATCTGAGTTGGACTCACCATATAGTGATAATGTTCTACTACTAATAAAAACAGCAGCAGCTAACATTTATCACATAATTATTATAGGTCTATAGAAACAAGAGACAGAGCGTTCATATGGTTTTTGAAGATGACCAAGTATCTTTCGTGGATTATGTCACTTGATTTCCATTTTATGGATGAGGAAACAGAGGCCTCCAGACAGTAAGTAATTTATCCAAGGTCACAGAGCCACAAAATGGCAGAGCTTAGATGTCGAACCAGGCAGTTTGAGTCCAGAGTCCACAATACTATGTACTATGCTGTCCTGACCCCTCCCCGTCCAGTGAAAGAAGATCTGCAACAAAAATATCTGTTCTGTTTAATACCTAAACAGTAATTTCCACAGAAAAAGATCTTTAAGTGAAAAGTCTTGGGCTCCATGCAGACAGATGTAACAGTATTTGCTCAACACATGAAGAAGCCAGAAAGAGATATATCAGGAATGTTCCATATGCATTTTCTCAGATATTAAGAATGGGAGTCCTGAAATATAATAAGGGAACAGTCCTCTATAATCCACACCGCCGCAGCACCAATGGACAGGAGGAACTTATCACAGTGGGTCTCGATCCACTTAAACAAAAGCCCTTCCTTAAAAAGGCAGCAGCAGGGTACCCACTTAGCCAACAGTCTCATTTGTAATTGCATCACTGAAAGTCCTCTGTGTAGCTGGGCATTTAAAACAAATACTGCAAGTGGAGATCATGCTGATGTGCCTAGAGAGAAACGGAGGGGAATCCTCAGGTGCTACCCACACAAAAGCACTGCTGCAGCACCTGTACAGACAGGTGATATCACGCTCCCAGGCAAGCTTGATGCACTGCAAAGAGTCATATCTCCTTTCATAGATACTGCTGTTATTACCTCTACTGATCTTCTGAGATAACTGTGCTTATCACAGAGAAATCATTTTCCACAGGGATAACCAATTAATAAAGAGTTAAGGACACTGCACATTCTCCTTTAATCTAGTTCTGTTATTGCCATCTATAAAAACCAGAGGAGTCTTCCCGTTTCTATAGTCTGCAGGAGGCCTTTAAGTGAACAACACACTGGAAAAATCAAAACTGCCTCATTATAATCATTAAGGTTTCAAAAATTAGTTGGGTTCAACCCTGAAACTCTAGCACCTGCCATGACACACTCTGTCACTGGTTATCTGGCCAGTGCAGCTGAGAGCCTGCAAGCTGCCTGCTATCACCAAAGCAGAGTGGACAGGAAGTATTAATGGCCTTGTTAGACCGGCAATAAACAAGGAGTTTGAAACTTCAATTCGTTTAATGGAAAAATGAAGTTCCTTTTCGGTAAGTGGAATTTTCAGAATAAATTGCCTTCACAGATTCCACAGATCGTGGGCTAAGGCAATGAGACTGTCTAAAGCCTGCAGGTTGATAAAAAGTACTTAAGTGCAAAGCCAGAGTCCCAAGCCTTTACATACAAGTCAACAGCCTATAAAAGAGGAGAGAGATTTTAACCTCAACTCCAAACAAGAGGGAAAGAAATCTCTGCTTGTGGATCATTTGAAATCCTTTCTGAGAACTCTTAGGTACTGGAAAATAATCAGAAGTTAGGTTAATCTAGATGTGCTCTAATGAAGCCACTCAGGACTGTCTTTGAAGAAAAAAAACACCCCCTACAGTTATCATTATCAAATGTCAATTGCTGGCTTTTCCTTAATTTGTCTTCTACCCAAGATCTAAACCATTTTATAGTATCATGGCAATCATGGCCCAGTAAAACCACAGCAAATAATGGTTTCTGCCTGGAAAACTATTACTTCTTCACAGCAAAATTTTTCTCAGAGTTTGGAGCAAGAATTATAGAAAAACCCATGGGTGAGCTAAGAACCGGAAACTATTTCTTGGAAAACAATAGTAGGAGCATGGATCAGGGTGCCTCGGCATGTGGAACATGCAGACAAATCCTGAAGTGTCTTCTTCCTAAATATAAGGCTTAAAAACAATGTCAATGTACTTGGGAAGCTTCTAGGAAACGGAAATGACAAAACGGAATGGGCTTTAGTCATTTTTCTTTTTTTATACATGCCTTATAAAGTGAGCTCTAAAGGGACTAAAGAAGAAAGCCATCACTTCAACTCACCTCGGGCTTCTTGCAATTTCTTGAGCTCTGCTTCCCGTTCAGTTTTGCTCTGCTTACTTCGAACCCCAAGGGCACTGATAACTAACCTTCTGGCTAAGGCTGCTGAAGTCTCAGGACGCTCCTTTGCTGGCTGGAGGAACTCTGAAAGGGAGAAAGGGAGGGAGGAGGAGGGAGGGAGGAGGAGGGAGTAAGGAAGAGAAAGCACTCTAGCTCCAAGTGATTTAACTCAGTAATTAACATACAAAATAGACTAACAAGGGCTGCATCAGCAGTAATTAATATAAGCCTGATAGATGACGATCAGAGGAAATTAACATGGCAAAGCACAAACAGAGCTGGCTTCATTATCTGTATTAACACAATTTCTTACTGTGACTCTATCAAACAGCTAAACAGAGGTAAACTAGATAAGGATATCATCAGGCAAAGTTCCTGCATTGCTTGCCTAGTATCTCCCACTCTCTCCAAGTGGCTGCTCAGATGCCATTATTTCCAACATAGCCTTTTCTTTTTTCCTGTAAGAATATACTTACTTTAATACTAAAAATAAAAGTGATATGTTTTTAGAACTCTGGATGCTGCACAAGTGCTGGAAAAAACAATAACACCACTATCAACATGATAAAGCCCCGAGATGACAGGCTTACCGGCATAAGCTCTAGCTTTGGCCTTGGCTGCTCTCGTGGCCTGTGACAAGGGTCGGGTCTTCACCATGGCATGTTTACTTCCGAGAGCATCACGAGCTGCAAAGAGGAACAAATGTAAGGAAGGAAGAGACACGAAGAAGACTGACGCAAAGGAAAATTTAAGGCTAGTTCTTAGAAAGTTTTTCCTAGATGTTATGCTTTTTTTTTCATGGCAAGCAAAAGAAATTGGTAAACTCTAGAAAATCCAAAAGGAACAACTTGGCAGCGATTATTTTAGATCAGAGATCAGCAAACTATGGCTCTGTGACCGTATCCAGCTAACTATCTGTTTCTGTAAAGTTTTACTGAAATAGAGCCATGTCCATTCCTTTGCATATTGTCTACGGATGTTTTCTTGTTACAGCAGCAGAGTTAAGTAGTGACAGAGATCTTATGCCCTAAAATATTTACTGTCTAGACCTGTACAGAATAAGTCTGCAGACCCGAATTTTAGGTTGTTCAAACAGAAACCAAGATCTCTGATTTCTTTGAATGCCTCTGCATCAGATGTATCATGAGGCCAAGGATACATCTGAAAAGGCCGTTATCATACATTCTGAAAGTAGGTATTACTACCTCTCACCAGAAAGGTTAAAGGGCTACTTAAAATTCATTTGTCTGAGGGGAAAAAAATCACAAATATTGTAAGATTTAGCCACGTTGGCTTCTTCAATCTCTACCTACAATCTGTTTATGCTCTATTATAACTGACAGTTATGCAGCAAACAGCCTTGGAAGGAGCTGACTCTCCCTCCAGATACCAGTGCATGAAGGTGAAAAGGGAGAAGGCGAGCACCTGGGTACCAAAGTACTAGACCTCAAAAACCTGTATCTGTCAATTACCGATACTGGCTGAATAAAATGCCAGCCAACGTTGGAATAGAAGGGAAATAAGAACAAGTAGCAGCAGAAAATGCACAATATTAAAAAGAACACAGAAATCCACTGGGTGAATACCTGTAATCGGACTGGAGAATACTCCTAGGGCATGTGTATCATCCACCCATTTAATATCAAATCCTTTCTTTCTGCAACAAAAGAACAAATTGTATTTCTTAAAATAAAATTTACTTTTATGAAACATCTTTCAAATAGAGTCTCACAAAACATTTCATGAGGAGATAAAGAGAAACACTCAATTAGCACACAGGTGGAATGGGGATAATGACACAAAAAACAGCTTGGAGGACAGAAGAAGCCATTGAATTTTAAAAGCAAATAATACCATCATAAAGAACTACTTGGGAGTATTTTACATTCCAGTCATTTATAGACATCAACTAATTAATCCTCACAAGCCCCTTGGGGAGGTAAAGTATTTAATGCACTATTTACAAGAGATGTTCTTACGGAGGGGAACAGAAGAGGTGGAAAGAGGAAGCAGAGGAGGAGCAGAGGAGGAGCAGAAGAGTATTAGAGGAGGAGGTGGGCAGGGAAGGTCACCTGGATTTAATGCAAATGCAGGCACAGGGACAGAGAGGGAGAAGGACATAGGTCATTCAAAGCAAAAAAATCAGGTAATGGAGAAAAAGGACAGGTATAATCAAAGAGGCTGACCTATTCTTTCTTTCTCGTTTCAGAGAAAGGGAAAATAAGAAAGAATTGTGGCAAAGTCAGAAAAATTCAGGATAAAAGAAATCAAGATAAGAGAAATATCAGACCAGATTAGAAAGAATGACCATTAAGTACTAAAAAAAAACACCTTTATTTTGGAACAGAGCTATACAGTGAGCACAAGGACTATCAGGATGATGCCATGACAGGTGTCATTTTTTCAGCTAGGAGCTTAAAACTGCTCACAGACTCAATACAGTTCTGTGGAAAGAGCAGAGGTTTGAGGATCAGACATAAATGGACTCAGGTTCTGCCACCCTGAGATCCTGGGCAGGTTTAACCTCTCTTTAAGCTAAGTCTGCTCATCTGTAGAAATGGGCACAGTACCTTCCTAACAGAGTTGTGAAAAACGGAAATGAGATCATCCATGACAAAGAACATGGTGTTAAGCAGTTAGTGGGCATTTACTAAATGAATGGTGCTCATTATTTATTAATAGCAATATTCATCAGGAAAATTATTAACTCTGATGAAGATAGTGATTAGCACATAAAGCTGACACTGGTATTTAACTCACAGGTGTTATTATAAGCTTCTGCACCCTGACTTTTTCTTTATTTTTATTAAAGCACTATGAAGAAGAAAAAAGACAACTGCTAAAATATCTTCACTCTTTAACAACCAGTGAAGAAAAAAAATTGCTTTGAGGGAAAAGGAATAAAGGAGGCTTTGAACATTAGTTAGAGAATTTCCTGAATGTAAGGGTAAGTTTGACCGTGACATGAAATGACCACAGGGGTTGGAGACCGCGGACAAGTTCAATAGGAGAAGTCTATATTATAAGATAGTTTGCAAAAATGATAGAAAAAGGCCTAGATAGGTTATGGAGGGCCTTTTAGACTTTGGAACTTCATAATCCTTTAAAATGCTCTTTTGGGAATATTAGGGGGTTTTTATAGAAAAATGGTCTTACAGGTAAGAATAGGAAGAAACAAAGCAAAGGGAAGTTAACAATTCATAAGAATTAACTAATCTTCAGGAAACTCTAGACATCAACAAAACTGATCCTTGGTTTTAATCATTATTAACAACAATCTAAGGTAGTTCTACTTTGGGATTTAATCTCATTGGCTGCTTTTTAAAATCTATTATGCATTTCACATAGAACAGGCCCTGATATTGGGTCTTAACGTAACTGCAATGATTTAGACTAACTGACCTATACTATCTACACAGAGTAAGGTCTATGGCAGAGAAGTGTCCTTCAGGATCCAGTCACCCCTTCCTTCTTTTAGTTATAGAACTGATACTCCCCACCAACCAAATTTAAGTGAGGTATATGGCTGCTAGCTAGTATTGCCTGTTCTAAAACTTCATAAAATAACAGCATGCTTGTTTTTGTACATAAAGTTTCATTGAATACAGCCGTGTTCCTTTGTTTACATCTTGTCTATGGCTGCTTTTGTGCAATGATGGCAGAGTTGCCTAAAACATTTACTATCTGGCCCTTTAAAAAACAGTTGGGGGCTATACCCTAACTGATACAAAATCAAGATGTACATGAATTGATTTTTAAATTTAAATCTATAATATCAAACAATGGACCTGGATCATTTTTAATATCAGGATTGGAGCATTAAAGTATAATCCTTTTTGGTATTGACTAATTCTTTCAGATCTTGAAATCCTTTTTCTCAGTAACTTTTTTTCTAGATTGTTTCTTTATTGCTGAAGCTTATTTTTTCTTACAAGTTAAGGATACAGAAGTATACTTCTGACTCTTTTACCTTTTACATATATGTATAAACTATATACATAACAAGGGTTAGTGCAATTGTTCTCAAACCCACTTACATTAGTTTTAACTTATATTTTCACTACATGATTTAATTAAATAAAATTTAAAGGATGAAATATGAGGCTGAAAAAGATGAGTTGCTGTGTCTATAAAAACTTAATTGAATGCTTTGGAAGACCAGAGAAAGGTGAGGTCACTAAAAAAACCCCAAAAACTTTAATCAATTTACATTTAGGAAAAATAGCTATAAAAGAGAAAACACTTTAACCTATGAGGAATATGTACTCAGATGACTCTGAAGGTACATTAAAGTTCTTGCTGCACTTTAAAGAAATTAAATTGAAAGTCACAGGTGATATATTATGAGGGTGAAGTACAAGAACTCTTCCATCAATAGAGCAATAACTTTAAAAAAAAGGTGGCTTTCGTACCACATCAAAGACTGGCAAGTGAATGAATATTTATATGTGTTGTTAAAATGAACCAGTTGAGACATATAACAATCATTTTTTATCATTCTCCACTGGACTATTTCTACCTCAGTGGTCAGAATAACTTCAAATCAATTTAAGGTGCTCCTGGACTGTTGGGGCTTTTGGGGGCTTGGCAGAAGAAAACACACATCCTCTCAGGAGAAATCCTCTTCTTCTATTGTAGGCCTCAATTCCCATAAAGAAAACTACAAGGAAAATGGTTGGCTCATAGTAAAAAGATAACTAAATCTCCAAAAAAGCAAGTCACTATAAGAGAGAAATTGCAGAAATAGAACTAAAAGGACTTCAGAGAAGACTACAGAAGGTCTATGTTTAATATACTTAAAGAAATTTTTAAAATCGTGAAAATATCTGGAGAAAATAAGAAGCTAAAAAAAATGACCATTCAGACTTGAAAAAAAAATAGAGAACTTTGCAAAATGAAAAAACAAAATGAAATTTAAAAATTCAATGGACAAATTTAACAGCAAATTTAACACAGCTGAAGAAAAACATCGGTGCACTGGGAACTAGAGCTAAAGAATTTACTCAGACTCTAACAGAGACAAAGAGATGGAAAACATGAAAGACAGGTAACATGAGGGTTAAGTGAGAAGGTCTATTATACATTTAATTGGCATCTCAGAGAAGGTAAAAGAGAGAGAAAGACGGGCACAGAGGCAATATTTGAAGAGATAACGTCTGAGTGTTCTCCAAAACCAACAAAAAACACTAATTCACTGATTTAAGAAGCCCAAATAATCTCAAGAAGAATAAATAAAAAGAAATACAAAACCACATCATACTGAAAATACACAATACTAAAGACAAAGAGAAAACCTTAAGAGCATCCAAAGAGCAAAGACATTACATTCAGAAGTGACAACTGTTAGACTTTCAGCTGGCTTCTCATCCTCCACAGAGAAAGCCAGGAGACAGGAGACTAGTATCTTCAAGTTCCTGAAAGAAAAGTAACTGCCAGCCTAGAATTCTATACCCAGCAAAAATGTCTTTCAAGAATGAAGTTGAAATAAAGCCATTAAAAAACAACAAAAACACCCCAACTGAGTTTGTTACCAGCAGACTGTTACTAAATTAATGCTAATAAATATATTTCATGCAGGAGATTTCAGATGGAAGGTATGAGATCCAAGAAGATATAAATCAAGTACACAGAAAGTGGATAAATCTGAATGCTGAATATATAAAACAATAACAACATCAAACAGAGTTTAAAAAGGAAAAAGAAAAAATTAAAAAGAATCAAAATAATCACAACAGCATACTAGTTGCGGGGGGCTAAGAGGTGGGGAATGGAATTGGGGAATGGAGTTAAAAGTCCTTATAATGTTTAGAAAGAGTGTAAAAAATATTAACTTTAGCCATTGATAAGTTAAGCATGCACTTTGTAATAGAACACAGAGTTTCATTTCCCCAAAAAATGGAATGAGAAAAAAATACCTCATCAATCCAAAAGAAGGCAAGAAGAAGAGAAAAAGATGGGACAAGTAAACACACACAAAAAAGATGGCAGGCACACATCTAAATATATCAATAATTACAATAAATATAAATAGACTAAATGTACCATGAAGACAGATTCGGAAGTCATCATTGATGACATTCTTCTTAAATGCTAAAATGGGGCCTAAAAAGACTATTTGGCATTTTTAAGGAACTTAGAAGAAGAGTCGTTTGATATAGAAGATTTCTAATGCACTTGGAAAAGGCAATAAACAAACTTGATGCTAAAGCAAACCAGTGGGGAATATGAAAATACAAGATGAGTTTTCAGAAGACATTTTAGGAAACTTCATCCCACCCTCCCTAACACACCCAACCATTTGCAAATACTTACTGATAACTGCAGAAAACCCGTAGGAGGTCTTCAGTACGAAATTCTTGGGGGAAGTCATAAATTTCAATGACATGTGGGAATTCACAATCACTGAGGTCAATATCAGGAACTTCATAGTTGTAATAATCAAATCTAGATTCCTGGATGCTTTCTCTATTCTTCATATTCCCTGATAACTAGGGAGAGGAGGTATATAAGCAACTGTTACATCAAGCCAGGGCATTATAAAATATTCTACCATATATAATCAATCCTCCTCCTTGTCTCCATGTTCCTATTCCTTAACCTTTAGCATTGTCTCTGTATTAATGCTGTTCATGAATATAATAATGACCAGAGTTCTCTTTCTCAGTTTATATTATACACGTGGAATACTCGAAAAGATGTTGAAATTCCAGCAAAGATAGGCAATGCATGAAAGTTAACTTGCATTTATCAACCAGTGTGTGAGAAAACGTAGAATGATTAATGTAGTGAGTTACAAATGGTACATCTTAGAAAATGAATTTCGGAAAATAGCTGAAGAGATGAATTAATAACATTTGCTTTATTTGATTTTATTGATCAGGCTCATCTCATAGTTTCTTTTCTGAAAGTGAACAAAAACAAAGCAAAATTTTTAGAAATGAAAACACTTTGTGAGTTCACCTTTTGTTGAATGTAGCTTATAAAGGAATTTGTTAAGACAAATGTAAGTGGTACAAGTAATTATATTTAAGGTCCCTAGCATGAGAACTACCTAAAGGAATTCCCACATAGCGGGTTAGTAAGGAATTAATAGTAATGAAAAATACTTAAAATTTGGCTACCCTGTGAAAAAACTGAAGGCTATTAACTATTTCACATCAGAAGCAAGAGAAGGGAAAGGGAAGAATGGAAAGTGGCAGCAAGGCTATCACAGTCATTTTGTTTTTCACCTGTTATAAAACCTAGATGCTAGCACTGACCACCCAAAGCCCTCAGACCCAAAAGTGTCTTCTCTCTGTTAATCAAAAGTCCACCTTGAAGTCCCTTCAAGCTTTCTCTCTTTTATTCTGAGCCTCTTTTCCCATCATGTGAGGAAATGAGAACTTGCAATGCCAAGGATATATCTCCTTTCCTTGGAGAAGTGAAAAATGGATTCAAGAATTTTATTCGGGAAGGAGGGTTGGGGGAAGGTGACATAGGTAAAATCAACAAAAATGTTCATTTATTGCTATGCCTCTAGTTCCTTTTCTCCACTAAATTTCAGTTTTACATCTAAAAAAGTGGGCATAATAATATTACCTACACCTCATAGACAGGGGTGGATTACATGAGATGAGGTAGTAAGTGCTTAGCTTACTGCCAGACACCTAAGTATTCAATGAATTCAACCCACTTTAAACAAATCTTAACTGAGTGCCCAATCTATCACAGGCCAAGCATCACGTTATTCCCACTCTGCTTAGGATGTAGAAAGCAGGAAGAGAATATTCCTCCCACAGTAACAATGAAAAAAACCAGCTGATCCACAAAATCAAAACTTTTCTTGAGTTCACCAGACAGCTGAGAATACAAGACAACCAAGGAGACTGAAATCCACAGAATGACAAGTCCTTCCAAAAAGAAACAGAACACAAACTGTTTTGCCTTTAGCAGATGATGGAAAGACGTGGCCACCACACAAGTGGACAAAAGCCTGGAGTAGGCTGGAGTATCAGTTTAGAACAACTCAGAGCCCCAGAAACAAGGCGGGTCTGCAATGATTTGAAGTCCATCCTTATGCCAGTACCACACTGTCTTGATTACTGTAGTTTTATAACAGGTTTTGAAATCAGGAAGTTTAAGTCTTCCTATGTTCTTTTTCAAAACCATTTTGGCTATTCTGGATCCCTTACATTTCCATATGAATATTGTCAATTTCTGCAAAAAATAAAAAAGGGGCAGCTGGAATTGCATTGAATATATGAATCAATTTGGCAAGTTTCCTAACAAT
The DNA here is from genome assembly GCF_037783145.1 of Equus przewalskii. Classification (NCBI taxonomy): domain Eukaryota; kingdom Metazoa; phylum Chordata; class Mammalia; order Perissodactyla; family Equidae; genus Equus; species Equus przewalskii. The sequence continues at coordinate 31,190,394 of NC_091831.1, forward strand.
ATTAAAAAGAGATGAACATGGGATGTCTTTCCATTTATTTAGGTCTTCTTTAATTTCTTCCAGCAATGTTTTGTAGTTTTTCAGAGTACAAGTTTTATAGTTCTTTTAAGTTTATTCCTAAATATTTTTTTACACTATTGTAAATGGAACTGTTTTCTTCATTTCAGTTTTGGATTTCTGGCATTGACTTTTTTTTAGTAAAGATTTTATTTTTTCCTTTTTCTCCCCAAAGTCCCCCAGTACACAGTTGTATATTCTTTGTTGTGGGTCCTTCTAGTTGTGGCATGTGGGACGCTGCCTCAGCGTGGTTTGATGAGCAGTGCCATGTCCACGCCCAGGATTCGAACCAACAAAACACTGGGCCGCCTTGCAGCGGAGCGTGAGAACTTAACCACTCGGCCACGGGGCCAGCCCCCTGGCATTGACTTTTTGAGTTACTTTGCAAAAACCAAAACACATCACTGCATGTCCATGCATTTACAAATTGGGGCTAAAATATGCATTGTGAGAGGTAAACAACACATGACTACAAAACACCTTGGAAATATAAATTCTAAGAGCCGATTACAAAGAGGCAGGAAAAGACAGGCAGGATGATCTGGCAAGAAAATATGATTATGGTCCTTTGTTCTAACCTAGTCAGCCAAATTGAACTTGTATACTTATATTCCATTTGTGGGGTAACTATGAAGCATTTTGGCTTTTGAGACTGATTAAATGCAAAGTGTTAATAATAGCAAAACATACAATTCTTATGCTACATTTCATGGAACAATAGATACAAAGCCTACAAGTTACACACTCCTGACTAGATTTTCCTGTAACACTCAGATTCTACTATTATCAGGGATTCTGACATTTTCCTAAGAGGAGGAAGAACTTCATTTCATTTCCCCAGGGTATCGATATTGTTGGGATAAGCTTACATTTCTAATTTCCACTGTAACACTTTAATGGAAGTATAGTGGTAGGTAGGAAACTGTTAAAGGTGCTTTTTCTCCTGCAAATCTCAAAAAACATGCACGGGGGCCTTGACAGAGTAAAGGAGACAGGAATATGTGGCACAGAAGGGAGAAATGTCTAAGAGAGGACAATACAGTATGAAGTGAGGACCAGAGCAAGATGGTAAAGCAGAGTGGGGGGTTGGGACCACTGTCATAGAGAGATTAGACACGGCAGTGCAGACTGCTTTAAGGAAAGACGAAAAGATCTGATGCAATGATTACGTAGATACCTTTGTAGCAGACGTGCACCGCCCAACACAGTAGCTATCGCCCACAAGTGGCTACTGAGTACTTGAAATGTGGCTACTCTAAATTGAGATGTGTTTTATCTATAAAATACACATCAGATTTCAAAGACTTAATACAAAAAAATCTAAAATATCTCATTAATAATTTCTTATATTGATTACATGTTGAAATATTTTGAATATATTAGATTGAAAATATATTGTTAATTTCACCCGTTTCTTTTTACGTTTTTTAATGTGGCTACAAGAAAATTTTATACACAAGGCTCACATCTGAAGCTTGCATCGTATTTCTATTGTAGACAATTGAAATGTTTACTCGAAGAATCACACGTAGTGAGGCAATACTTGCTATATTGTCAATGTGAAACCTTCATATAGTAAGACTCACATACATATTTTTCTTTTTTACGGGCAAGAAATGTTTAATAAAGCAATAATAGAAGGGGAGAGGTTTATAAAATATTACCTGATTTGCCGTGACATAACTGCCCTGATTGCTACTTGTAGAGGGAAAAGAGAGTAGCAAGTCAACTAGGCATGCATCACTGAGCTTTTTATTTTTTGTTGGTTTTTGCTCGATTCTTGGTTCTTTGAGATAAAAAAGGAAAAGCAAAAAGTTCTGAAGTTACAAGTCAGTTACTTTCTAACAAGCCAGTTACTCTCTACAGACGAAAAATAAAAATAAGCTACATTATTTTGGAATAAGGTTATCTTTATATCTTTGACAGATGCACAGTTTTTATCATCCCAATTACAAAGACGGAGAATTGCATCATAGAGAGACTAAAGGATATCCTTAAGGTTACAAAGCAAATTACTGACAAAGTTTGAAACATATCTCAGGTCTCCTGACTGCTAGTCTAGTATCCCTTTCATAACATGATGAAATAGCCTTACAGTGAACAGAATCAGAATCAGTGGCTGTAGCAGTGTTCAGGACAACTAATTCTCTCTGACTAAGGATTTATGGATATAAGCTGTTCTAGGAGGAAGGGGAGAGGGAAGGGAAGGGAAAGGAAGAAGAGAAAGAAGGACTAAGGGACGGAGGATCAACAGTAAAGCTGAAAAGACAACTCAGGGTTGTTGATTTCTTTCCAGTCCTATATTCTAGATAGCATACAGACTATAGATTAAACCTCCCAAAACACGGCTTTGATCATATTATTCCTTTGATGGAAAATATTCAATGGCTATATTTAAAGCTCCTATAACCTGGCCCCAACCTACCGGTGGTAGACAGAATAATGGCCTCTCAAAGATGCCCAAAATATATAAAGAACTCATCCATCTCAACAACAAAAAAACTAACAACCCAACTGAAAAATGGGCAAAAGATCTGAATAAAGATTCTCCAAGATGGCCAACAGGCACATGAAAGGATGTTCAGTATCATTAACTATCAGGGAAATGCAAATCAAAACTACAATGAGATATCATCTCACTCCCTCAGAATGGCTACAATCAACAAGACAGGAAACAAGCGTTGGAAAGGATGTGGAGAGAAGGGAACCCTCGTACACTGCTGGTGGGAGTGCAAACTGGTGCAGCCACTATGGGAAACAGTATGGAGACTCCTCAGAAAATTAAGAACAGAACTACCATAGGATCCAGCTATTCCACTGCTGGGTATTTACCCAAAGAACACGAAAACACGAATGCATAAAGATACATGCACCCCTATGTTCTTCGCAGTATTATTCACAATAGTCAAGACTTGGAAGCAACCTAGGTGCCCATCAAGGGATGAATGGATAAAGATGTGGTACATACACACAATGGAATGCTACTCAGCCATAAGAAACAATGAAATCTTGGCCATTTGTGACAACATGGACGGACCTTGAGGGTATTATGCTAAGTAAAATAAGTCAGAGGGAGAAGTCAAATACTGTATGATCTCACTCATAAGTAGAAGATAAAAACAACAACAAACAATCACAAAGAGACAGAGATTGGATTGGTGGTTACCACAGGGAAATGGAGGAGGGTGAAATGGGTGATTAGTTCATGTGTGTGGTGATGGACTGTAATTAGTTTTTGGGTAGTGAACATGATGTAATCTACAGAGGAATCAAAACATAATGATGTACACCTGAAATTTACATAATTTTATAAACCAATGTTACTGCAATAAAGGAAAAAATTTTTTAAAAAAAGATGCTTATGTCCTAATTCCCTTTACCTGTGAATATGTTACATGGAAAGGAGAATTAAGGTAGCAAATGGAATTAACATTGCTAATCAGCTGACTTTAAAATAGGGAGATTATCCTGGATTATCTGGGTGGCCAGTATAATCACAAAGGTTCTTAAAAGCAGAGGAGCTCAGAGGCATTAGAGTCAGTGTGTTAGAGTGATATGATATTAAAAAAACTTGACTGGCCATTGCTAGTTTTGAAGATCGAAGGGAGCCATGAACCAAGGAATGTGGGCAGCCTCCAGAAGCCGAAAAAGACAGGAAACGGCTCCTCCCTTAGAGCCTCTAGAAAAGAACACAGCCCTGCCAACACCTTAATTTTAGTCCAGTGAGACCCATTTTGGACTTCTGACCCCTAGAACTGTAAGATAAAAAATCTGCGTTGTTTTAAGACACCAGTCTGGGGTAACTTATTACAGCGGCAATAGCAAATTAATATACTTTCCTTTCTAGCTTTATCTCATGTCACCCCTTCAAATATGCTATATTCCAACCAAAGAGTAATACTCACTATGCCTCAACAAATCTTGCTTCTTCCTGCCTACCGCTTTGGTCACATTATTTTGCAAGAGCTGCTACCTGTCAGTTTCTCAAATCCCAAAATATCACACCATTCTCCAAGGACATACTCAAACATCAGCTCTTGTATGATTCCTTCCCTAAATACCCCAAAGCATGTATAATCTGACTCTTCCTCTATACTTTCACAGCATCTACCTCATCTGTGCTACTTTTGTAGTACACACCTTATATTACAGCTAGACCCACCTCTTGCTCCAACCTTATCCTGACCACCTAACTGCCCATCCAACATTTAACATACGTCTAACAATCATGAGAAAAAGAACTTGAAGAAAGAATTTTAATACGTAATAAAGTTATAAGAATGAAGAAAGTGCTACCAGTGGGTAGAGGAGAATGAACTTTTCTTACTCTTCCTCACTGCCCAAGTAAAGAAATAATACAGAGAAAAGGCAGAGAAAGGTACCATAGGTAGAAGTGTGCAAAGGCACACAAGGAGTGTGGTATTCATCGAACAGTTCAGGGTGGTTACACTGATTAATGTGAGGACTTGGGGGAGTCTTACGGCTTTAATTGTGCCCCCCTCAAATTCGTATGTTAAAATCCTAACCCCCAGGGACCTTATAACATAATATGACTGTATTTACAGGTCTTCACAGAGGTAACTAAGTTAAAATAAGGTCCTTAGGGTGGACCCTAATTTACTATCAGTGGTGTCTTTCTAAGAAGAGGAAATTTGGACACAGACACAGAGGGAACACCATGTGAAGACACAGAGAGAAGATGGCCATCTACAAGCCAAGGGGAGAGGACTCAGAAGAAATCAACCCTGCTGACACCTTGATCTTGGACTTCCAGCCTCCAGAGTTATGAGAAAACAAATGTCTGTGGTACTCTGCCACAGCCAGTCTAGAGTACTATGTTCTGGCAGCCTAAGCAAACTAATACAGGGAGTGAGCCTGCAGTTTCAGTTTCCTCATGAATATTCTGCTTCTATAATTCAACCATAAGGGACATGTCATATTTATCCCTATATTCCTCCACTGCACAGATTATTTTGCACAAACTAGGCATTCAATAAACATTTGTGAAATGAATAAAATGCACATGCCTCAAGTTAATTACTTTGTCCAAATGCATGCTTAACAAGACTGATTCTACATAGAGCCCTCATCAATAAGGATTTGATTTATGCAACATACAGTTTTTAAATGATTCTGTATGGCAATCTGATATTTGAAAAAAAACCTGACACTTTTTTTCCTTTCCCTTTACCAATAAACTTGAATTGCTATGGTTATATAAATCATGCAGAAAATCCAAAATTAATAAATTATAAAAGGAAAACAACAATAAAATTTCAAAACAGATCATCTAAACTTCTGAGAGTGACAAATTTAGGACCTAAATCTGGGAACATTTTGTATTTTTTACAAGCTGTTCTCATAGCCTGGAACGCTTTGTCTGCTCCTGATCCTTCCTACCCTTTAAGATCCAGCTTCAATCTTTATCTCCTCTTGAAGCTTTCCTTATTGACTCCAATTTGGTGGTCTCTCCTTGCCCTATACTACAATATTGTAACACTTAGCAATTGGATATATACGCTATTTCATCAGTTCTAAGATGCGTATTTTTTCACATTTTGACATCTCTGATATCAAGATGCATCTTACAATCATGCATATTGTCACTACTTTCCTGCAACATGCATGAGCATCAAAAGTACCAGTACCAAAACGTACAGAAAGGGTGGTCAGCAGCATGGAAGAAAATCCAGATATAAGAATAGCTCTATATAAGTGCAAAGGTGACTTAAGAATTCAGCAACAGTTGTTTTTGCTCCTTGTATGTATTCTTTTAAAAAATGTTGCATCACCAAAGTTCTTGATGGCACAGAAGATGAATCAAGATAAAAAGGCATCAATATCAATGACTGAGACAAGAAATTATTAGAAAGAGTTGGACTGTAAATATTAAGTTTTAGGAAAACCTTAACCAATTTACTTCACCTACATTGTCTTTATGTAAGAAATGATAAATGACAAAATTTTATATCTAATTAAGTCTAAAAGAGTTCTTTCAATATGTATAAAATAAAAATTCTAAAGGGTAAGCATTGTATGAAAGTTTATTTTTTTCTTTTCTTAGTGATACATAAAGTAATGATGTATTTCACAATCAATGGTATTTTCAATTCAATGAAACAGAATACTCCTGTATTTTTTTCTAGTCATTTCTCAGAATAAGTCTCATCAGCTCCACAAGACTATAAATTCCTTAAACATTGTTATCCTTCTCTTTTATCCCTCACATTACCAATGTTAGAGCTGAGCACAGAATAGCTCTACGATGTCTGCTGACTGGCTGAGACCTGTCAGGTAGAGGCAAAGGCTTACTATCACGGAAAGAGCCCAGGGCTAGAAACCAGGAGACTTGCATTCTAGTGCCAACTCTGGCACTAACTTAGCTAGGTAAGTAACAACCTTTCCGGGCCTTAGTTACCTTACCTATAAAACAAGAGGGCTAGACTGCACTATGATTCAGGTTCCTTTCAATGTTAACATACCACTTTTTTAAAAAGACTTGTACAGTTCTATCTCTTAGGTTAAATTTCTAGTTCCTAGTGCTTATTGTTCCAGGGCTATGATATCACCCTGGTTCAAATCTTGGAAGGTAGAAATAAGAACACTTTTGTGGGTACTTTTAATTAAAAACAACATAATAAACCACTTTAGTTATGGCTATAACAAATTTAAATATGGGGGGCATCAGGGACAAGGATAACGGAGACTTGAACACAAGTTGTTGGTATAACATTACTGTGGTGACTTCAAACGTCACTGTCTATTTACATATTTACTTACAGAATTAACCCATATAGTCAATTCTCTATTATGTAGGTTTAGGTTATTCAAGTCCTTTATTTTGTTTCTATTTTTCTCTTCCACTGTTATCTTGTGGCTACTTAACTGATAATTAACTCACTTTCTATTGAAGAAAATCAACTTAAAATTTTATTACTTATCACAAACTTTGATAAATTAAAATATTTGGTTGGAGAACAGGCTTAAACTATAAACAAAAAAAATAAGGTTTTTGGATTATCTGGATTTGATTCTATCTAAGGTATTTCAATATCACAGAAAATTGAGAATAACAGCCAAGAATTGTTCATGTTGGTCTATGGTAACATAGATAAATCAAAAGCTAGAATTAAAATGTGTTACCCATTTAACTTCCTATCTTTGGTAGTTAGGGAAATAACACTGTTCATTTAAAAAACTAAAAAGTATTTCAAGTCCTTTTGAATTTCTCATGATCTAAGTTCAAAAATATCCAAAAAGAGTTCCCTAAAAAGACACTACTACTACGATGTGTAATAAACATATAAGTTTCCAGCCTTCTTCTATACTGTTTAGGGTATAAGTCCTTTTCAAAAGCAGAAAAATAAATCTAGATCCTAAACTCTAATACTTTATACATTAAGTAAAAGAGTAGATAATGTCTCCAATAGTATTCCCTCTCTGCAAATAAAATTATGTAATATATCTAGGCTATGCCTCCACTGATCTTCTCAAGAAACCAAGGCCAGAAATGCAAACTTTGGCTTCATAAATTTATAACACAGCATAGGTGGAATGCCATGCAAGGTGCCATCTGAAGATTTCTCTAGAATAAGTAACAGCAATATCTCAATACCTCTGATTATCATCAGTGGGAGAATGCGATTGCCATAGCTTTGGATTAAGCCATAGTAAAAGAGAAGAAAGGGAGGAAGTACACAAGGAAGCAGAAAAGGAGAAGGGCAGAAGGAAATAAGAAAAAAGAAAGCTACAATGATGAGACGTGTATAGTGCCCCAACAGTTGGCTGGATGATCATTTACTGTCCCCAGTGCCAGAGGATAATTTTGAGAGCTCTAATTCTCTCCCATGTATGGCACACAAATATATGGGCAGGGACCAAGTAAATATCACGAACCAACATGGATCTGGCTCCTATTCAGACAGTACAGAAAGGTTAACACAGCAGACTGCTGTTGGCATTCTTGGGAAGATGCTATACAGATCCAGTGAACAGTGAAAACACTCTAGCAGATTAAATTTATAGTCAAGAGGAAGACCGAGAAGGCAGGAAGACATATCTGTATTTTCTTTCCTTCTCAAAACGACTGGAAAGACTACATGAAGAGAGCCCACTGATGAAGTAGAAGGTAAGACTAGACTAGCCTGGAACAGTAAAACTAAGTCAAACAGGGATGCTAGAGGTTTGAATCTTCCCAAGCTAGTCCTGATAGCTTGACTCAGGTATGCTATGATAGTCAGTGAGAATGGCTGTCCATGAGACCTAAGAAAAACTGCAAAGCAGACACACTTAGCATTTTTTGCCATTCTACTCCTTGTTTGATTTCTCTAGTCCCTGATCCACTTTTTCCTTCTACCTCCTTTAGCTACTTAAAATCCTGCATTACACCCAGGCCTGTCCTCCCACATCAAAACTTTTCCTTGTTTATTACTTTATAAAGCATTAGTCTTTGCCTATCTGTCCCTCTCAGAAACAGGCAATAGATATGTTCTTCTGACCTTCAAACTGCAGACTCAGACCTACTGGTTTAAGACATGAGTCAGTTTTGTTCCTGGTAGGCAATATAATAGTATGACCCATCATCTGAGGGATCAAAACTACAGTCTTAGTGCTTTAAGCCTAGTATCCAGTATGCCTGGGCATCCTCTTGGCTCTTCCTTAACAATTTCAGCCTTTGGTCAATCCACACAAAAGATTTTCTGTATAAGGTTACTGATCCGTGCTTAAATTCCCTCTGCCCGAAATCTAGGGCTTATTGCAAACTTACACCTCCCTGCACTCCAACCTCAAATTCATCACAACAAAAAAGTCTGAATTTAAATATGTTTAGACTGTCACCTACCCGCTTCAGGAGTCAGGTCTATAGCTGGATCACTCTTTTCCTTCCTAGGACTCCTTCCCAATGCCTAGCAACAGAGTATCCAATATGCCTATAAGTAATTTCTGATAGAAATGATTGAATTAATTCAAATCAAAGTGTGGGCGACATTTAATTCTCCCAAAGGTCTGTTTCTATCTTTAACCAAGCTTTTTAACACAAATGAATTTCTAATTTTTGGATACAGCTGTTGCTGTCTATTTTTTTCCTGACTAGCACAGAGTATACGCTCTGGTTCTCTTTGCCAAACCTACCATTTCCCTTCCCTGCTATTGTCACTAAACAGAGAATCAATCAAATGGAATGAAACGTAAGTACCCCTACCCCATGTGCCCCAACCACATCCCACATCGCACATCTCATGGAGCTCAGTGAAGCAAAAGTCCTGCCAGGGACCGAGGAAGGCACACCAGGAATCTGAAGTTTCGGACAAGAATCCCTCCTTGTACTGACGATATAGGCCCAGAGCTGTTTACCTTTCTTTAGTTTTGAAAAAAGATCAGAAATTAAAATGCTCTTGGTTTGAATGCAGATTCAGAGGGAAAAAACATTATGCAATAAATCTACAGAGCTCAGAAGGGAGGTTTTTAATTTTAGGAGTTAGCTGGTTTTAAAAAAAACAAACCATGAGCAATAGAATCCACTTAATGTTCCCTCTTTTAGAGTGAACTGGAGATCTAGTCATCATCCACTAATGAGCTGAACAATAAACAGTATATAACTCAATCAGATTCTTCATTGGATGTCCTAGGGACTGCATTCGAATATACAGCATCTGGAAGGTGAGTCTCTAAGCCCCTACTTAGGCAGTCAATAACATGTTAATTCAGACATTTTAATAAAAATATTAAATATAAACCTGTTAAAATGAGTTGGAACTATTAATTAAGATACTGTGAAAAGAGAAATTAAAATAGTAATAGAAGAGTGAGGGAGTATATGGGAACTGTCTGTACTTTGCATTCAATTTTTCTGTAAACCTAAAACTGCTCAAAAAATAGAAATGGAATAGAAATTAGGAACAGAGAATAATCTATAGAAGTAGGGATTATAATCTCTTGTTTAATTCTATGGCCTGATCAACATGAAAGAGTATCAACCAGTTTAGTCCTTGGGGATCTAATCCTCTACTGAAGCCATTGTCTGGATGACTCATCAGACAATCAAATCCAGTATTAGGACATCTCTTACACGGTTGTTCTACATTAATTATCCTTCAGAATGTTATGTGACTATCTAATCACATGGTTACATCCTGCCTCTCCAAATAAAGTACAAGTAACTTTAAAGCAGAGAAAAAAGCTGGCATGTAGCACAGTGCCTTTAACATAGTACAGATGATAACAATATATATCTGACTATTTGCAATGTATAGTTGATCAAACTCTAGGTGCTCAATATTTGCTATTTAACTGCAAAGTGATGGGGTACTAAGTATCAATGAGATCCCTAGGGGGTGGGATATAAAGGACTTTCCTCACTTTGTACTTCATATAATTAGCTTTTAGTGGTTGGATTATTCATTTTTCAAGTTTCGATTTTCTACTTAAAAACAGGGAGTATTTTTGCAAAAGACTATAGGGAGCCAGAGCAAATGTACGAACATGAGTGAGCACACACAAAGGGAAGATGGTTTGGGAACGAGTGGTGTTCCTTTACTCTTCTCTTTTCCATGGTTATACATTGTTACTGGCCTTCTGCAACAAAGGGAGACTCCTACCTAAATATTTACCCCTATTTAAAAACTCAAATCAAGGCCAGAAATGGCCAGTGAAGGGACCAGATGCCAGTGTCTACCAACATCAATGTTATGTTGCTGGTATCCTACGAACCCTCCTACCAATAGGTTTGCTGATCCATATACAGGAGGCAGCAGGGGCTACAGGAGTTCTATCTAGACAACAATAATTTTTGTGTTCTTGTACCAAGATCTCATGGAAGAAGTTAAAAGAAGTCATGCAAACATCCTTTTCTTTATCAAGTACCAACTTAGGTGTTTGGGCATCCCATACCATGGCTTAAAGAGATTAAGTATGATCTTTTGGAGACTGATCAAGAGTTACAGTTCCTGGAGCTCAATAATGGACCCACCTGTGCTCTCTACGCTCCTCAGGCAGTTTTCGAGTTTCAAATGTCACAAGAAACTGCTTCGCATGCCAATGGCTGCCACACCCTCCTCTACAGCATACCTCCCTGCCTACCAGAAGTATGAGACATACCTCCATGTCTAGCCATTGTCAACAAAGAAACAGGCCAGCTGGGAAAAGAGCCAAAAATCTTTTGGTTGGAAAGTTTTCAAGGTAGACAGACACTCTACTTTAGCCTTCAATAAAGTATGTTTGGAGCAATATAAATAATAAATTAAGAACAGTCACCAAAGGGCTATTAATTTTATTTGGTTTGTGACATCTTTTAATAACATTATTATTACATCTTCTAAAATTCAAAGCACAGGAGATTGTAGTTTGGAATTGGATCTGCTACCTGCATTCTCAATACATCTCCTTCTTTCTTGCTCTCTTCCACCCTCATCCCTCAACACAGAACCCATTCCCTACCAAGCATCTCCAAAGATAACCAAACATAACATCCAGGCACTGGATGTCTTCAGCTTGTAAAACTACATACTCTTTTTTCCTGCCATTCCCAAGTTTAGGTCATGTTAGTATCCTCTTTGGCTACATTACTATGCTCTTCAAAATACTGAGTAGTTGCCTAAATTCTTTCATACCTATTCTAAACAGTGTTAAGACCCGAACAACAAGGTTGCACAGCTGAACCCTGCTCCCCAAATACAGAAGCCATATCCCTAAGCTATCACACAGAAACCAAGTTCCAGCAGCAATGATGTTTTGAAAGGCCCTGAAGTCCACTCTAAAAAGGCGGAGAGCTCTAACTCTGCCCTTGCCTACATCCATTCAATAAATATTTATTGAGTCCTACCATGTGTAAAAGGCTCTGTGCGCCAGGTCCTTCTTTTTACGAAGCTTTTCTTTCTCTCCTATGCGTACCTGTGCCCTCTACCCACTCAGGTAGTCACTTTACCAACTCCTATGAACACTGCTTCCTTTCTCATACTAAGGCCTTCTTTCAATGCTTAGATTCTTAATAACTTCTCTATATTCACCTAACTTCCTGCATTATTAGTAATTCTTAATCTGATTTGGGTCTAAAACCTCTGCTGAACAGTGTTTTTCTTTCTAATTATGGGCTGACAGCCATCTCTAGTTACCACACTCACATTCTGATACACATTTAAGTTTGTGTATTACCTTTGAGCAGTGGTTCTCACTTTATGTGCATCAGAATCACCTGAAAAACTTGTAAATACACAGACTGCTAGGCTAAAGAGACTGCATTTCTAACAAGTTCCCAGGGACCATGCTTTGGGAACCATCACTTTTGAGACTCTGATGAAAACTATGAAAAAGTGTATATATATATAAAATTTTGCACACAATTTCAAGGGGTTTATGGATGACCATTTGTAGACACCTTCTGCTCTAGATTTCTTTCTAAGGAATGTTTAGGACGTAGTGTTTCCTGACTTGACCATAAGTATTAATTGCAGTACAGGTGTGCATGCAAACATCTCCTAAGAATGATGAAGAAATACCTGGTACTGGAAAATCAGTTCTGTCCAATGTGCTGCCTTCTTCAGCCTCACATGTCTCTTTCACATGCATGTAATCATTTTTCTGCACTTCTGGTTTAATTCTCAGAAACAAAAGACTCACTGTTGAGTATTTAAAGGGCTTTTTGGAATCACTCAAACAAAACTATTTTATAGGTGAGAAAGTGGTCTGGTAAGAAAGAATATAAACATTGGATTAAGACAGAACTAGACTGAAATTCTGATTCCGCTTTTCCTAAAGGTATGAACACTAAGCTTCAATTTCCTCATTTATAAAATTTCGGATTTCATAGGGAAATAATTTTTTTCCCTTCCAGGGAAAGGTTTTCATAGGGAAATAATTTTTTTCCCTTCCAGGGAAAGGTTACATGAAAGGAATGAAACAGGGAGTGGTTCTACTATTTCTTATTTATGGTAAGGAATTTTTTTTTTTTTTTTAAGACTGACCCTGAGCTAACATCTGTTGCCCATCTTTTTTATTTTTTGCTTCTTTTCCCCAAAGCCTCCCAGTACACGGCTGTATATTCTAGTTGTAGGTCTCTCTAGTTGTGCCATGTGGGATGCTACCCAGCACAGCTTGATGAGTGGTGCTAGGTCCACACCCAGGATCCGAACTGGCGAAACCCTGGGCTGTTGAAACCTTGGGCTGCCGAAGCAGAGCATGCGAACTTAACCGCCTGGCCACAGGGCTGGCCCCTATGCTAAGGAGTTTAAACGGTAGTGAGAGAACGAATGTCTAAATTAAGAAAATGAGAAGACTGAACTAAATAATTTCTAAGATGCCTTCAAATCCAACATTTTGTATGTAGGAACTTTAACTAGCTGGCATGTCATTATTCACTTATATTTTCTATAGGTACTCAACAATCATTTATTCTTTAACTCATCATAAACTCCTTAAAAAGAAAATCATACCTTTATTTTTCTATTCCTTTCTCTACTTTCTTCCCTCTACAGTGTCTAACAACATTCCAAGATCTACTGGAAACATAAAATTAATATGAATAATAATAAATTATTCTCCTTCCCTCAAACAGGCCTGGGAAAATACATCTTTCCAACACAGAAAAGCCCTTCTGAATAAGTTTCCCTCTGTATTTCCTCAACAGCCAGAATCTATTAAATTATCTTTAATCCATTCAACAAGATCTCTCAGGACTTGGCTATTACAGATATAGCTCAATTCTGTATGTTTTACATTTTAAAGATCTATCAGACATTCTTTTCTCAATTTACAATCTTATTAGTTTATTGCAGAAACTCTTACATTGGATGTAATATGAGTGAATGTGCACAAATGTCTACCAAAATTATACCCCCAAATCCCAGGTTCTAAGAATCTAGAAATCACCTTAGCATCCAGCCATTTCCACTAAACATACCTCTTGTAGAAGACGTGGATCCAGGCAGTCACCATCATCATTAAACATAGACTCCCAGCTCTCCTCAGTAGCAGCACTTCCTTCAACATGAGAAGCTTCAGTTGCTTTCAGTTCCATGGATGTTTCCACAGACACTGATTCTGTATCAGGAAAGGATACACCAAATTCTGTATTCTCCGAGTCATCTTCCTCTTTTGTTTCGAACTCTTCAGCAGTTTTTAGTTCAAGTAATGTCTTTGTTATATCACCAGTACAATCTAGATCATTGCCCAAGGCACTGTCTGAAAGTACTTTTGTCCCATTTAACATACTGAGTTCAGAGTCCAAAAAAGTGTTACAATTACTACCAGCAATCTTCTTTATAGGTAAGGAGGAAGCACAATCTGACAAGCTCTCTATCAATTTTCCTGTTGACTCAGTGAAACCAGATGAAATACTCTCAGCATAAATATCTGAGCAAGCAGTCAGGTTGCTGAAATGTTCAGTGTCATTTCCACTTCTAGCTACATGAAGAGGAGCTGTAGCTGCACTCATTTCTAGATATTTTGAGAAACTACTTGTGTTGCTACAGGCCTCGTCAGCTATTCTAACTGCAACTACACAAGGGCTGCCTACAGTTACTTGATCAGATGTGACATCTGTAATGTCCATCACACATGCCTTATTGGTAATGTCACCTACACTCTTAGACCCATTATCTGTACCTGATTCATGAGCAAGGACGGCTGTATCAGAAGGTTCATACTTTACAAATAATTCATCAGTAGTGCTGTCATTCTCCTCACACTCTCTAATCATTGTTGGCTCAAAAATGCCATTTGTGCTCTCTAATTTGCTGACGATAGTCATTTTATGAGAGATGTGACCCATAGTCTCAGGAATGGAATCTATACCTTTCTGACCCAAGATGAAATCTGTACTGTTGGCTACATCACCAACATTCTCAGCTTCAAAGTCTACAAAAGTTTGCTCAGTGACACCATCTTTTGGACTTCCAGGAACGGAGACAGTGGTGATGCCTCCATTGCTGAGCTTCAACATTCCACCTGCTGTTTGCATATCTTGTTGTACAATTCCAGAATCAGAGCTTAGTTTTATCGGTGCAAGCATACTCTCAGCTTTCAACACAGAATTAAAAACTCCAGGAAACTGGGATAGTATCTCCACAACTGTAGTATCAGTTTCCATTCTGCTTTCCAAATCTCTGTCTTCAAATGTCTCCCCACTTAGCTCGTGCCCACTGAAATCACAGAATTCCACATTTTGGAATGGTTTGTTTAGAACCTGAGATTCACTGATTTCTGAACAAGACTGAGATACAAACAACCTCTCCTGTCCTGTCACATCTGTGGTTCCAATCTCAAAACACTGCACCTTCTTTGGTTTAAAATGTCTTTGTAAAAATACACTAGGTACAATCCCAGGATTTGGGCCTCTTTGCTGATGTGCTTGGGATAATACTTCTTTGGATTCTGTGGTTCCCTTCTTAGTACAAATCCTATCTTTCTTTCTTTCTTGAAGGCACGCATCTTTTCTTAACTTTGTTGAAGATTTCTGTCCTTTCCTGTGATTGTGCTCCTTTTTATCAGGATTAATACTCAGTCTTTGAGCTGCAGGTTTGTCTCTAAAGATCTCCTTTTGGGAAAGACAATCTTCTTTTTGTTCCTCTTTCACCATGGAGTTAGATGGACCAGAGTTTTTTTCCTTACCACCTGACTCAAGGAGGACTACACCCCTTCGAGCTTTAGGTACATAAAGTGCCATGTCAGGCCTTCTGGCTCGAACTCTGCATCTCTCTGCCTCTTGCTGCATGGCACCACTTCAATCTGCAAGAAAAAGAGAGAATGATTTAATTACCAGAAACTAATTACAATGTATTGAACCAAGAGATTTTTAAAGACTAGGTAGAGGGCCTAGTAATCCATCCTATAGAAACCCTCAAGTTAAAAGTAAAACTTGCCATAAAATAATTAATGTAATCAGGTAAACAACTAAGAAAAATAAATTCCAAAATAACTCACGAGCCCATGAATTTTATCCATATATCTTCTTTCTTCATTTTCCCAAAACCCTTTATCTCTACCTCCCAAGTCCTCTCTACTTTTTAACAAGTAGCCTTGTCTAAAGATGAATTAAAACAGATTACAACAACGACTGCCAGCTATCAAGTACTCATAAAACACAATGATCTTCATAGTCTAGGAGCTCAGAATTTACATGGAAGAGTATATTCAAGAAGGACCCCTAAAAACACATTAGTTGAACATAAATATTTATACATAAATATGATTTTTAAGAGTAACTTGAATGTAGCCTAGAAAATGAGATGAAATCAGGAACTGCTTTCTAGAAGATCTGCTTTTGAACATAATTTTTAAGGAAAGATATGGGTAGTGCAAAAGAGAGAGCCATTATTCTATTAATACTATTTAATCAAGTGACCTACTGTAAGTTTTTCTTCCTTCCAGCAGCAATAAAACAGGTCTGGGTAGGATGAAGAAGGGTGGAGGTCATGGAATGTGACGAGACAACTCACACTAGTAACTTCCTGACAACCTCCACCGTGGTTGGTCAATGGAATTTAACAAGAGGAAATAATTTAACAAAGGTTACATAAACCTTTATCTACTATCTATAAAATACAAGGAAATGTGCTAGACAATTTCACACTGAAATAATCTTTGAATCTTCAAAATAACACTGTGAAGTAGGTATTATTTGTCCAGAGCAGAGAGAATAGGAGGTGCTACACATTGCAAAGAAATACCTATATATACTCAGAAGCACCCATTGTTAATATTTCACCACACACATTTCAAAGAAAGAGATAATAAGAAAGAATGAACGACTAACAAATCCTGTCCCCTCTATTCCTGATCCCTCATTTCACCTGATACAGAATACTTCCTCAGTGAAAAGGCTCTGCTCTCCTGGCCCAGGCTATTTTCTTTTCAGCCCAAGTATATACTATGGCCCTGATAATCAAGTGTCTCCAGTGATCCTCTTGTCCCTTTTCTCTTTTGATGTCTTAATTATTGTCTAGCCCACCATTCTTCATGGATTTTCTATCTTTCCATTTGTGGAAGAATATGCCTTTACCATTTAGTCATGCCAAGATCTTTCAAAAATGCCTACTTTTCAAAGATCGAAGTACCAAAGGGTATTTCATCGGAGAGAATGCCATAGACATAGTATATCTTGATCTCAGTTAGCAAACCATCTGACCAAATACCTCATGATAAACTTCTGTATTTAAATTGCTAAAATGTGGGTTACTTAATGGAACTGGGAGGTGGACTCACAACTGATTAAACAACAAAAGTAACGATAATAAGTAGAAGTAAATCTAGAGAGCGTTAAAGTAGAACTGTGTCCCCACAGCCCTTTGAAATTGAACATTTTACAAATGAACAAATTGCAATTGCAACTGCAATTGAACAATTGCAATAAACATTGCAATTAACACAAATCCATAGGATTAATATAGACCAAAAATGATAAAATTACAAATTAATATCATTTCTACAATCTGGAATGCTGTGCTGAAAGCAATATGAAGACATAAGAATAAATAAACAAAATCTGCTTTGGGTAAAAAAAAAGAATCGAATAACACAGACGACTTGACTTGTGTACAATTTGCATAAAAAAAAGACCTAAAGGCTTTTACTTCATCTACAAAGTCAATAAAAGCCAAAAAGTAGTGATGTGGATGTTTAGAAAGGCAACACAGTCTTCAGAGTCTAGAAAATATACCATACAATGTATGGTTAAAGGAACTAAAGGTATACTTCTTGCCCAAAGAGGTCTAAATGGAAACAGCCCAGCTACGTTTATACACAAATGGTTGGTTGCTCTACAGAAGAGACAAATTTTCTCTTCTATGTTTGTGTATTTCTCCAGAAGTCAGTACCAGAACCAACTGGCAGAAATTAAAGGAAAACAAAGTTTGGCTCAATATAAAAAAGAACTCTACTTCTAGAGTTCTCCAACACTATTATCAGGTAATAAGCTGTCTCTAGAATAATTTAAATACAGTCTGGATAACTGATAGACTAGAGAAAGAAGTTCTATCTCTAAGGCAGATTGGTCTGGATTAATTATAAGCATTCTTCAAACTCTAAATTCTATGATTCTGTTTCTCATCTACATACATCAAAGGCTTCATATCAAGGACATATATCAAAGGCTTCAAATTGAAAATTATCATTATGTGCTACAGCTAATGCCTTTTAGAACTCACCCTTTCTTTTTTCTTAGTTAATGCCCACATGTTGTCATGGTACAATATCCTAAAGCTGAATAACAGTATAACAAATTTATATTATTGTCTATTTCCTACCAAAACACTGAATTCAATTATGCCATGACCAGCAGTGTGCTGCTAAATGATTAGCAACTGGCTTTCCTAGTGTAGTTTGGAGTACTGGTTGATGTTTTCGTTTATGTGAATGATGTCAACAACGTTTCTCTGCTGAAGTGGATAATCATTTTTGAACAAAAGAATATATCCTCAATTTTTTGAGCTATGCACAATTTAATAGCTAAAGACACGACACTTTTAAGTTTGCATTACTAGCATTTTCTCCAACACTTTTAAGTCTAGACAATCAATAAACAATAAATCAAGCCTTGATTTATGGCATTTGCCGATCTCTGGGGTGTAATATTCCCACCATGGCTAATTTCAAGCCTCCAGTGTGACATTACTGAACATGGAGTTGGAAAAAGACACAAAGTAGCACACCATGACATATTTCAGCCATAAACGTACAATATACATAAATAACTTCAAGAGCATAGATCATAGTAAAAGGTAGTAAAATAATTAGGAAGTGATGAATTTTAAGTATTTATTATCTTCTTATAAATGTAATTTACTTAATAATAAGTTATATAAATTTAATTTTTAATAATGGCTGTGTTTAACAATTTCTTTGCAAAATTCCTAAAATTTTAACAATCAGCTCTCAGGCCAGTAAGAGATGCTCCAATATACCACTGGCTGTGACAATTCTTTAGTAATAACTCACAGACACACAAAAATGAGAAGCATCCTCATCTTGTGGACTTTCAAGATAATGCTAATTTATTGTGAAACCTTGTTGTATTTTTTCAATTTTTTTTGCAACTGTAGGCATGAAAAGCCTTTAACATTGGGAGAAGGTGTGCCCACCATATGCAATTTTTAAAAATCTAAATTGGATTAAAATTTGCCTACCCAGGTATTTACTACAGCACTTGATATTTTCCTTTTCTCATTTAACACAGGTTTGACTTTTTCACAGTGTTCTAAGTGCTTTTATCAGTCCAATTTGCTTCTTAACTGAAGGGGAGAACCAGTTACTTGGAGTCTATTTTGCAGTTAATTTATCCTGGAATTTATCATGGCCATTAGCATGCAATTCTTTTCAAAATTACATTTTCTCCTTTTTTTTTTTTGAGGAAGATTAGCACTGAGCTGACATCTGCTGCCAATCCTCCTCTTTTTTGCTGAGGAAGACTGGCCATGAGCTAACATCCATGCCCATCTTCCTGTACTTTATATGTGGGACGCCTGCCACAGCATGGCTTGCCAAGTGGCGCCATGTCCGCACCGGGGATCTGAACCGGCAAACGCGGGGCCACTGAAGCAGAACATGCGAACTTAACCACTGCACCACCAAGCTGGCCCCTCAAAATTACATTTTCTAAAGGGATAAAAATTCAGCTTCCTCCACGATGGTGGGCAATTAATTGCTAACATAGGGCTTTAAAATATTTTACTCCAAATCATTTTTTCTATACTATACTTTTGAACAGTGGGATCATAACGTGAGTACCTGTCCAATTGCTTCTACAGTTTCAAATTAACCTTGAGAGAAAATATCAGTAACCTCCTTTACGTACCTTTCTGACTCATCTTCCTGAGTAAGTGAACTAGCACAAAACAAATCAGGCTTTTACATTTTCCTAACAGAATGTCAACGCTGTTTGTCCACATTTGGTATCTAAAACATATGGTTCCCTCTTCAATCAACAGTACAGAATATTAGCACTTAAGGCACTCAGTGGATAATTCAACCATGGATTTGATCCAGTACTTACCGAAGGCTCACTTGAGACATCTGATATTTGAGAGAAATGCCTAACAAGCATGTTAACTATTCTATTTTCCAGAACAAATTCTCTATGCTCTCTCACTTTGTTAGCTCATTAGAATGCATCATAACTAAACCATATATTTTGTCTTCAACTTTTTACTTGCAAATAATTTCAAATTTATACATAAGTTACAAAAGCAAAAATACTACAAAGAGCACCTGTACACCCTTTACCCACATTTATTTACTGTTAACATGTTATCCCATTTGCTCTATCATTTGCAAGTATGCATGTTCCCTCTCTCCTCTTTCTCTACACACACACACACACAATTTTTTTTTCTGAACCTTTTGAGGGCAAATTACAGGCATCATGGCCCTTTATCCCTAAATACTTCAGAGTATTATTTCCTATAAATACTCATATTCTCTTACCAAATCAGAATACAGTTATCAACATCAGCAAATTTAACACTGATACTTTTATCAAATCTAACATGAGTATTCCAATTTTGTCAGGTGACCCAGTAATGTCTTCTATAGCATATTTCCCTAATAGCGGATCCAATTTAGAATCAGGTAATGCATTTAATTAGCACATCTCTTCATCTTTCACATTCTAGAATGTTGCCACAGCCTTTCATTATCTTTTATGACATCAACATTTTGGAAGACTAGCTCCTCGTCCCACCCTCTTTTTAAGAGAACATCCCTCATTTAAGGTTTGTCTGATGTTTCCTCATGACTAGACTAAGGCTATACATTCTCAGCCAGAATAGTACATAGGTGGTCATGTGTCCTTCTCAAGCCATCACATCTGGAGGCATATGACTTCCACCTGTCCTTCAGTGGTGCTCTTAACTTTATTACCTGGTCAAGGCATTGTCCAGTTTCTCTGCTGTATAATTACTGTGTATTTTGTCCCTTGCAGCTAAGCAGTCTATGTAGCAACATTTAAGAGCATGCAAATATCCTGCTCCTCATCAAAATTTCCCCCTAGATTTAACATCCACTAATGATTCTAATCTGATCCAATCTTTACTATGACGGTTGCAAAATGATGATTCTTCAACTCTACAAGTCCCTTCACATTTACCAGTCAATCCCTGGCATTTTTCTGAAAGCAAAAGTAAACCATATATATTAGCTCACCAAAGAAACTAAAATTCTATGACGCAATGCTAAAATTTCAGCTTTCATAGTTGGTTGATACAGTAAATGTCCATGTGAAAAACATTTTCTAACTTTTGCAAATCAAAGTCGAAAGTAACTATCATCTTATCCGATGTCCCATTTACAAAAAAAAAAAAAAAAAGGAGGAAAAAGCACGTCTCTCAGACAAAGTTATATGGTCCCTTTAAAAGGCACAGCACAATGTGTCCCTTTCTGCTCTTTTCCAGAAAACACAGAATTTAAGTTTGGTGTTCAAACTCAATGATTAATCCATCCTAGATGTCTGGTAATATTTATTTCTCTGTCCCTTTTTAAACCCATCTCAAATTCCTTTGGGAAGGAGACAAGGCACAATCAATTCATACATGTTATTAAACAGAAACGTGAGAGCATGGGAGGAAAACATTTTTTTGTGGAACAATATATTTATTTTATATCTATTTTCAACCTAGATTTGTTTGAACTATGAAATATTCTTTAGAATAATGAAATGTCTCAAATGAGGTATATATTGAGTTCTGACCCTGACATCTCCTTCAAATGATTTGCAAAAACTATGCAATACAAAGAAATTTACCCACGCACATATTAAAATTCCAATGTAAATATCCTGAATGCAAGATTCAACAGTTTGATTTTCAATTCAAGATGACAGACAAAGCACACAAGTATACCCTCCCCCTAAAATGGACACACATCTATATGGGAATTCATTTTATAATAAATGTGGCACTTCACATCAATGGAAAGATATGGAACATACAATGTCAGGACAAGTGCCTGGCTTGTCAATACCTTATTGAGGATTTTGTGTATATATTCAAGCGAGATCAATCTATGATTTTTCCTTCCTAGTATTGGGAATTATATGATTGGATTATCAAAGTTACCATAAGATACATTATGTAAGTTAAAGATTTGTTACAAGGCTGGGCTTACTGTTTCTTAAATGTTTGGTAGAACTCATCTGTAGCATTGTCTGGGAATGGTAATTTGTGGTGAAGATGTTTAAAAACTATTTTCTTTAATGTTAAAGGTCTACTGAAGTTTCTCTTCATGAGTCAGTTTGGCAAATATATTTCTCTAGAAAACTTGCCTTTTGACCTAAGTTTTCAAACTTATTGATATAAAAGTTGTTCATGGTAACTTTCTTGTTAGTAAGCATCTCTCCTATAATTACCATTATGTGTCTTCTTTTTTGGTTCTTAATGTTGTTTGTTTGTACTTTCTTCCTTTTGTAATTTATCAGTCCTGCTAGAAATCTACTTTATAAGTCTTTCAAAGGACCTGATTTTGGTTTTATAAATCTTCTCTACTTTTTTTTCTATTTCATTAATTTCTGCTCTCACCTTTATTATTTTCTTCCTTCAATTTTCTTTAAATTATTCTATTTTTCCTGGGTTAATTTCTTGAGTTGGTGACTTAATTAGAGATATTTCAAAGTTTTCTGTTGTTGCTGTTTTTAACTTTTGTATTACAAAATTTTTAAAACATATATAAAGAGAAATTATTATAATGAACTCCCAAACACCGATCACTCAGCTTCAAATCATGGCCAGTTGCTTCCTCACTTTATCTGTGCATACACTCCCATCACCATCGAATTATTTTAAACCAAGTCCCAAGTATCATTCCGTTTCATCCTTCAATACCACAGTATAAAGCTTTAAAAGGTTGACTTTTTTTTTTTTACAAAACCATAATACCAATACACACCTAATATATTTCCTTATATCATCACATATCCAGTGCTCAAACCTTGCCAGCTCTTTTTTTTTTTTTTTTTGAACACTTGGTTTGTTAAAATCAGGATCCAAAAAGATCAATAGGTTCCATTGGTCTTTTCGTTTATAGGGACCTGTCACACTGTTTTTGTTTTTGTCCTCCTATCTTGCCATTCATTTGTTAAAGAAACTGGGTTATTTGTCATATAGAATTTCCTACATTCTAGACTTTGGTGATTGCATTCTTGCAGTATTGTTTAATAAGTTCTTATACATAGTCTTTGTACTTCCTAAAAAGTGGTGGTGATCTAGTGGCTTGATAGGATTTGGGTTTAATTTTTTTTATAGCAAGAATATGTCATAAATCATGCTATAAATTTCCTATTGCATCACATCAGAAAGCAATAATGTCTGATTGCCTCCTTGTGGTAATGTTAACACTGATCACTGGGTGCAGGTGCTGTCAGCCCAGCCATCTACTATGAAGTCATCCCTCATCAGTCTTTCACCCAGTGATTTTCAGCAGCCTTTGATGAATGTTGCCAAGATACACTATTTGCAAAATGATGACATTCTAATTCTGTCATTCTTTTTGCATTTATTAGCTGGAATTCTCTTATAATGAACTTTCCCTCAACAACCATTACGTGACGCTGAGATACAGTTTATATGGGTAAGACAGAATACTCGATTATTTATTTACCAGTTTCTGAACAAACTGGTTCCATGGCATCCTCCAAAAGGTAACCAACATTTTTTTAATTGATTTTAACAAAACAAAAAAAACCACAGATTTTAATTTTTTCGTGTTTCAATTCATTGCAATAATTATTCTTCTTGAAGCTCAAACTATCTTTGGCCAATGGCAGCCCCTTCAAGGTCCGTTTTACACAAATCCAAGTTGTCTTTGATAGCTCCTTGCTTTCTTGTATGAGATCTTGTCATACCAGAGCTTACCCAGAGAGCTGGAATCAGCCACTTTTTTCAAGAAGCCCTCGTTCATTTGGTGAGAAATAATATCTTAAAACCACAATCTGAGTTTACTGCTACTGAGTTGGTCATTGTGGGTAATCACTTTCAGATCTCACAAATTTTTATTTTTGGAATGAAATAACAATGAAAACACATATTTCCATGCTTTTTTCATCTCATAAGTTATTTAGAAGTGTCTTTCAAGTGTGTGTGTGTGTGTGTGTGTGTGTATATATTTTACATATATTTTTTAATTGATTTCTAACTTAATTACACTGAAGGTCTGAATGACATCAATTCTTCAAAATTTTTTGATTTTGCTTTATGGTCTAGTAAATGATCAATTTTGATAAATGTCTCATCTGTACCTAAAAATAATGTATACTAGCTAAATGTTTGGGTGTTGTGTGTATTCATTAAATCAAGTGTATTAAAGTATTGTTCAAATCATATCCTTACTTACTCTCTGTATTAATTATTGAGAAGAATGTGTAAAATACCCACCATGTTTGTGGACTTACTACTTTCTCTAGTTTTGTACATTAGTTTTTATATAACTTTTTGAAGTAACATTACCAGATACTTATATTTAGAATTGTTCTATCTTCCTGGTAAATTTATTTTACTTATTTTTTTGATTTTTTTTTTGGCTGAGGAAGATTCACCCTGAGCTAACATCTGTGCCAATTTTCCTCTGTTTTGTATGTGGGTCACCGCCACAGCATAAGTGTGTAGGTCTGCCCCCAGGAACCAAACCCGGGAATTTAACCACTAGGCCATGGGGCCAGCCCCTGGTAAATTTTTACTTTTACCATTATGTAGTGATCTCTTCGACTGTTGAATTTTTAGGGGGGAGCCCTAAAATTTATTTTGCCTAAAAGTAATATACCTATGGCACTTTTCATTTAGTTAGTATCCTTTCTTATCCTTTTACTTTCAACCTGTGTCACCACGTTGTAGGTGTGTCTCTGGCAAATATTATACAGTTGAACTGTGTATTCTTTACCCATTCTGTCACTGTCAGTCTTTTAGTTGTCAAATTTAGTCCATTTACATTTATTGTGATTATGGGCACATCTGGAGTTGTTGTGCTTCCTTTCTGTTTATCCTACTTTTAGTAGTTTTTTCTTTTCCTGCTTTTTTGCGGTTGATAAAGTTTTTATTCTTCTTCTACTGCTCAGAAAGCTCTATACCCTACTTCTAGTCTCTTCTTAGCATTTTAACATGAGTGCTTGTCTAAATGTCTAAAGCTAATCCTTATTTGTATCTGTCCCCAGACAATCGTATGATGTTTTTATTTCACAATCCCTTCCATATGTACTCTTAGTTTTTGTCTGAAAATATCTTTACATTGCTCTCATCCTTTAATGAATTTTGACTTCTACTGTTACTATTAAGAAATCTGGAGCCAGCCCTGATGGTCTAGTGGTTAAAGGTCAGCGCACTGTGCTTTGGTGGCCCAGGTTTGGTTCCCAGCCAAAGAACCACACCACTCGTCGGTCGGTAGCCATGTTGTGGTGGCAGCTCACATAGAAGAACTAGAAGGACCTACAACTAGAATATACAACTATGTACTAGGGCTCTGGGGAGGAAAAAGAAGAGGAAGACTCACAACAGATGTTAGATCAGAGCCCAGCTTTAAGGGAAAAAACAAAATCTGTTGTCAGTTTGTCATTGCTTTATAATCCCTCTTTCCCTTATGATGATTCTCAAGATAGTCTCTTGTGTAGTTGGGGCTCTCAAGTTTCTACAATGTGTTTAAGTGTATGTGTAGTGTTATTTTACTACTAAGAAAATACTATGCTTCTTGAATTTGACTATTTTAGCTACGTGTCTTTTACCAATTCTATTCATTCAGGACAATATCTTCAGATCCATCTTCCACATCACTAGTTTTCTCTTCAAATTTGCCTATTTTACATTTTATCCTATTCAATCAGTTTTTAAATTTTAATGACTAAGGTTTTATTATAGAAGTCCTATTTATCCCCCACTCTGCCCGTGATCTCCCTGGTCTTATGTTGTTTAACAGTTTTATTGCTATTCTTATATTTATGTCTTCTTCTTTTATCTTTCATCATTTTTAACATTCCTATTTATTGCTTAATGTTTATTATTATAATTGTGGAATTTACTTTTAAACTAGTCTTATAATTAGATTTAACTTTTATAATTAATATTAAATATTTATTATTTAACAGTTCTACTTTCTAAAGTTCCTCACAATTTAATTCTGCTGTCTCTTGTATCTCTGACTTTTGCCTAAGGCATTGTCCATTTTTTTTTTCTGTAATTTTGGGTAGTGAGCTCAACATCAGTGGGGCTTCATCTGTGGAAATTTCATACAGCCAGACTACAAGTGTTCCTCTATGAAGCAGTTCTGCATTAATGTTAATTTTGAAGTTTGAGGTTTTCTAGACCACG
This sequence comes from Equus przewalskii, assembly GCF_037783145.1. Lineage (NCBI taxonomy): Eukaryota > Metazoa > Chordata > Mammalia > Perissodactyla > Equidae > Equus > Equus przewalskii. The sequence continues at coordinate 31,216,721 of NC_091831.1, forward strand.
CAGTAAGTATAAATATGAAACACAAACCCACATGAGGGTAAAACAGTAGCTACAAAATCTCAGGAAACTTTTCCCCTTCACTCAGAACCCAAGTAAAAACAGACAAGCTTCCTTGTTTTCTTTCTGTAACTCTGAGCAATTTTTTTTCTACTCTACCCTTTGAGTGAGGTACAGCTCTTGAGATTTAAGGCTTCATGAAGTGAACTCAGTTTCCAACTCATCTCTCCCAGGCCCAATGCCTCCACTCCTATTTCTCACACACCTATTTCTCACACACCTATCAATATCTAAGCCTCTTAGTTACCAAGAACAGCAACATTAGTAAAATAAAAAGTAAACAGAGAGATCTCGCCAAGATGGTGGCATAGGCAGACTCTGAACTCACCTCTTCCCATGAACACAATCAGGTTACAACCATTCTTGGAAAAATTATCCCAGAGAAAGGGGGTTTGGTGGGTGGGCACAAAGGGTGAATATGACTGACAAATAATAATGTACAACTGAAATTTCACAAGGTTGTAAACTATCATAATCACAATAAAAAGTAGAAAAAAAAATTACCCCAGAAAGAGAACTGAAAACTGGATAAAAAGAACCCTCACAACAAGGGACAGCCCTGACTAAGGCCAAAGAGGCAGAAATTCCTCTTGAGAGAAAAAAGCCACCCAATTAACAAACAGCCAACTGGGGGCAGGGGGAGCCTAGAGTCCCTGGGTACCTGCAGGAAGAGCAACCCTGCAGCAGCAGCAGGACACATGTAGCCCACAGGGGTCACTCCTGGAACATCTGGACTGGAGAAGAGAGGGAAGCACACTGCTGGGGTTCAAAAGGCATCTTTTACACAAGGCTACTTTTCCAAGATTAGGAGACACAGATGACTCACCTGATACAGAGATATGAGCACAGAGAAAGGGGCAAAACGAGGAGGCAAAGGAAAATGTTCCAAGAAAGGGAACATAAAACTCCGGAAAAAGAACTAAATGAAACAGAAATAATCAATCTACCTGACAAAGAGTTCAAACGAAAAGTCATAAGGATGCTCACTGATCTTGGGAGAAGACTGGATGAACTCAGTGAGAATGTCAACCAAGAACTGGAAAATATTAAAAAGAACTAATCAGAAACGAAGAACACAATACTGGAAATGAAAAATTCACTAGAGGGACTCAATAGCAGAGTGGATGATACAGAAGAATGGATCAGCAAGCTGGATGCAAGACTAGAGGAAATCACCCAAGCTGAACAGATAAGAGAAAAAAGAATTAAAAAGAACAAGAACACTCTAAGGGAACTCTGGGACAATATCAAGCACACTAACATTTGTATTATAGCTGTCCAAGAAGGAGAAGAGAGAGCCAAAGGGGCAGAAAATCTATTTGAAGAAATAATAGCTGAAAACTTTCCTAACCTAAGGAAAGAAACAGACATCCAAGTGCAGGAAGCACAGAGAACACCAAATAAGATAAACCCAAAGAGGCCCACACCAAGACATTTTATAATTAAAATGTCCAAAATTAAAGATAAAGAGAGAATCCTAAAAGCTGCAAGAGAGGGGCAATAAGTGACATACAAAGGAAATGCCATAAGACTATCAGCTGACTTCTCAGCTGAAACCCTACAGGCTAGCAGAGAGTGGCACAATATATTTAAAGTTCTGAAAGGAAAAAACCTACCGCCAAAAACACTCTACCCGGCAAGGTTATCATTCAGAATGGAAGGAGAGAGAAAGAGTTTACCAGACAAGGAAAAATTAAAGGAGTTTATCACCAAGAAACCATTTCTACAAGAAATGCGAAACAGACTTAAGTGGGAAAAAGAAGACCACAAATAGGAACAAGAAAATTATCAAAAAAAAAAAAAAAAACAGACAATAAAATCACTGTAAAGGCAAAAATACAGTAAAGGTAGCAGATCAACTACCTATGAAGATAATACGAAAGTTAAAAGAAAAGTACTAAAATTACCTATTTCAATGATAAGAGAATAATGGATACACACACACAAAATAAGACATTGGAGGGGCTGGCCCCGTGGTCGAGTGGTTGGGTTCGCGCGCTCTGCTGCAGGCGACCCAGTGTTTCGTTGGTTCGGGTCCTGGGTGCGGGCATGGCGCTGCTCATCGGACCACGCTGAGGCGGCGTCCCACATGCCACAACTGGAAGGACCCACAGCGAAGAATGTACAACTATGTACCGGAGGGGCTTTGGGGAGAAAAAGGAAAAAATAAAATCTTTAAAAAAAAAAAAAATAAGACATTGGATATGATTTTAAACACATAAAATGTGGGAGGAGAGGAGTAAAAGAGTAGAGGTTTCAGAAAGACGTCAAACTAAAGAGAATGTCAACTCACTATAGATTGCTCTAATCAAAAGGCACAGGGTAGCTGACTGGATAAAAAAACAAGATCCATATATATGCTGCATACAAGATACACACTTCAGACCTAAAGACACTCACAAACTGAAAGTGAAGGGTTGGAAAAGGATACAACAGGCAAATGGCAATCAAAAGAAAGCTGGGGTAGCAATATTTATATGAGACAAAATAGACTTCAAAACAAAAACTGCAACAAGACACAAAGAAGGGCACTACATAATGATGAAGAGAACAATCCAACAAGAGGATCTAACACTTGTAAACATCTATGCACCCAGCATAGGAGCACCTAAATATATAAAGCAATTATTGACAGACATAAAAGGAGAAATAAATAGCAACACAGTGATTGTAGGAGACTTTAACACTCCATTTACACCAATGGATAGATCACCCAAACAGAAGACCAATAAGGAAACATTGGCCTTAAACAACACATTAGACCAGATGGACTTAGTAGATATATACAGAACATTCCATCCAAAAACTGCAGAATACACATTCTTTTCAAATGCACATGGAACATTCTCCAGGACTCGTCACATGTTAGGCCACAAAACAAGTCTCAATAAGTTTAAGAAGACTGAAATAATACTAAACATCTTTTCTGATCACAAAGGTATGAAACTAGAAATCAACTACAGGAAGAAAATCAGAAAAGCCACAAATAAGTGGAGATTAAACAAAATGCTACTGGACAACGATTGGGTCAATGAAGAAATCAAAGGAGAAATCAAAAAATACAAGGAGACAAATGAAAATGAAAATACAACATGCCAAACTCTATGGGATACAGCAAAAGCGGTTCTAAAAGGGAAGTTTATAGCAATTCAGGCCTACCTCAACAAACAAGAAAAATCCCAAATAAACAATCTGATAGTGCATCTAAAAGAATTGGAAAAAGAAGAACAAACAAAACCCCAAATCAGCAGAAGGAAGAAGAAAATAAAAATCAGAGCAGAAATAAATGAAATGGAGGCTAAAAAAACAATAGAAAAAATCAAAGAAACCAAGAGCTGGTTCTTTGAAAACACAAAGAAAATTGACAAACCTTTAGCTAGATTCACCAAGAAAAATAGAGAGAAGGCTCAAATAAATAAAATCAGAAATGAAGGCAGAGAAATTACAACAGAAACTTCAGAAATACAAAAGATTACAAGAGAATACTATGAAAAGCTATACGCCAACAAATTGGATAATCTAGAAAAAGTGGATAAATTCTTAGAATCATACAACCTTCCAAAACTGAATCAATTAGAAATAGAGAATTTGAACAGACCAATCACCAGTAAGGAGATTGAAACAGTAATCAAAAACCTCCCAAAAAATAAAAGTCCAGGACCAGACGGCTTCCCTGGTGAGTTCTACCAAACATTCAAAGGAGACTTAATACCTATACTTCTCAAACTCTTCCAAAAAATTGAAGAGGAGGGGAAGCTTCCTAACTCATTCTACAAAGCCAAGATTATCCTGATACCAAATCCAGACAAGGACATCACAGAAAAAGAAAATTATAGGCCAATATCATTCATGAACATTGATGCAAAAGTCCTCAAGAAAATACTAGCAAATCAAATACAACAATACAGTAAAAAGATCATACACCATGGTCAAGTGGGATTTATTCCAGGGATGCAGGGATAGTTCAACATCTGCAAATCAATCAATGTGATACATCACATTAACAAAATGAAGAATAAAAATCACATGATCATCTCAACAGATGCAGAGAAAACATCTGACAAGATACAGCATCCATTTATGATAAAAATTCTAGATAAAATGGGTCTAGAAGGAAAATACCTCAACATAATAAAGGCCATATATGACAAATCCACAGCTAGTATCATTCTCAATGGAGAAAAACTGAAAACTATCCCTCTAAGAACAGGAACCAAACAAGGATAAGGATGCTCACTTTCACCACTCTTATTTAACATAGTATTGGAAGTCCTAGCTAGAGCAATCAGGCAAGAAAAAGAAATAAAAGGGATCCAAATTGGAAAGGAAGAAGTGAAACTGTCACTACTTGCAGATGACATGATTTTATATATAGAAAACCCTAAAGAATCCACTAAAACCTTTTAGAAATAATGAATGCACTCAAGTTGCAGGATACAAAATCAACATACAAAAATGAGTTGTGTTTCTATACACTAACAATGAAGTAGCAGAAAGAGAAATTAAGGATACAATCCCATTTACAACTGCAACAAAAAGAATAAAATAACTAGGAGTAAACTTAACCAAAGAGGTGAAAGATCTGTACACTGAAAAGTACATAACATTGCTGAAAGAAACTGAAGAAGACACAAAGAAGTAGAAAGATATTCCGTGCTCTTGAATTGGAAGAATTAATATAGGCAAAATACCCATACTTCCTAAAGCAATCCACAGATTCAATGCAATCCCTATCAAAGTTCCAACAACAGTTTTCACAGAAATAGGGCAAAGATCCTAAAATTTATATGGAACAAGAAAAGATCCCAAAAAGTCAAAGGAATCTTGAGAAAAAAGAACAAAGCTGGAGGTATCATACTTCCTGATTTCAAAATATACTACAAATGTATAGTAACCAAAACAGCATGGTACTGGCACAAAAACAGACACACAGATCAATGGAACAGAATTGAGAGCCCAGAAATAAACCCACACATATATGGACAGCGAATTTTTGACAAGGGAGCCAAGAAGATACAATGGAGAAAGGAGAGTCTCTTCAATAAATGGTGCTGGGAAAACTGGACAACCACATGCAAAAGAATGAAAGTAGACCATTATTTTACCATCACCATGCACAAAAATCAACTCAAAATGGATTAAAGACTTGACTGTAAGATCTGAAACCATGAAACTTCTAGAAGAAAACATAGGCAGTACGCTCTTCGACATTGGTCTTGGCAGCATTGTTTCAAATATCATGTCTGACAGGGCAAGAGAAACAACAGAAAAAATAAACAAATAGGACTACATCAAACTAAAAAACTCATGCACAGCAAAGGAAACCATCAACAAAGTGAAAAGACAATCTAACAATTGGGAGAAGATATCTGCAAACCATAAATCAGATAAGGGGGTTAATAGCCAAAATATACAAAGAACTCATACAGCTCAACAACAAAAAAACTAACAACCCAATTAAAAAATGGGCAAAAGATCTTAACAAAGATTTCTTCAAAGAAGATATACAGATGACCAACAGACATATAAAAAGATGTTCAACATCACTAACTATCAGGGAAATGCAATCAAAACTATAATGAGGTATCACCTCACTCCCATCAGAACAGCTATAACTAACAAGACAGGAAACAATAAGTGTTGGAGAGGATGTGCAAAGCAGGGAACCCTCACACACTACTGGTGGGACTGCAAACTGGTGCAGCCACTGTGGAAAACAGTACGGAATTTCCTCAAAAAATTAAGACTGTATCTACCATATGATCCAGCTATTCCACTGTTGGGTATTTATCCAAAGAACTTGAAAATACAAATGCATAAAGATATATGCACCCCTATGTTCTTCGCAGCATTATTCACAATAGCCAAGACTTGGAAACAACCTAGGTGTCCATCAAGGGACGAATGGATAAAAATGTGGTATACATACACAATGGAATACTACTCAGTCACAAAAAAATGATGAAATCCTGCCATTTGTGACAACATGGATGGACCTTGAGGGTATTATGCTAAGTGAAATAAGTCAGAGAGAGAAAGTCAAGTACTGTATGATCTCACTCATAATAGAAGACAAAAACAACAACAAACAAACAAACACATAGCAAAAGAGACTGGATTAGTGATTACCAGAAGGGAAGGGGCGAGGGAGGAGGGCAAAAGGGGCCGATTAGGCACATGTGTGTGGTGATGGATTGTAATTAGTCTTTGGGTGGTGAATGTGATGTAATCTACACAGAATTCAAAATACATTACAATGTATACCCGAAATTTATATAATGTTGTAAACCAATATTACTGCAATAAAAAGAAATAAAATTATAAACAATCTAAATAAGAGTAACTTCTGAAAACTATGGCCCATCCACACAATGGATCAATATTCAAAACATAATGCTAAATGAAAAAATAAAATTACAATCCAAAACATTTTTTTTGCACAAAAGTGTGTGTGCGTACATGAGTGTGCAGTCAAATACAGGGCTGTGATTCCTGGGTTAGAATCCTAGCCCCATACTTGACTAGCCCTTATCTCAGACAAACTATTTAATTTTATTGTGGCAAAAGTTACCACTCTAAGCCTTAGTTTACTGAAAGCATAAAATGAGGATAATAAGAGACTTATTTCATAGGCATATTAAACAGATTAAATAAAATGATGCGTGTCCAGAAACTTGCCAGTCACGGTAAAAGTCTCAATAAAATTTACCTATTAATAATAGGCAGTTGAGTTACTTAAGTTACAAGTTTGCATAGGGAATCAAAAGTCCTTATAATACAATAATATTCAAAATGTGTCTTGATCATCTATAAAATCCGTTTCTACTTGACACTAACATCTACTGCAACTATGTATCCCGGCTTTGCCCATCAATCTCTCACTAATAGTCTAATGTTATAAATATCCAATAACACAAAATAAACACAATATAACTCAATGTAAAGTGAAAATACAAATCTCGAAAAGAAAGCAGGATTTCACGAAGTCTGTGAAAATAATATTGAAGGAAGTGGTTATCTCACAGCAAAACCCTTGGAGAATGAAGATTTGGCAGAATCAAACCAGTGAACAACTGAAGAAGGGAAAATCCAACAAAGAGGATGACAGAATAGAAATTGAGAAAGAAAACGTCAAGAGATTAAGAGAAATCTCTCGAGAAACTCCTAAACTGTCAATAGTTTTGGTAATACTAATGTACTAGTCTAGTCTATATGATAAATACTAAGAAAATCAAAGTGAAGGATGTTATCAGACTATCACACAATTTTAGAGGAAAAATTATACCAAGAAAGTATATCGTCCTTTGTTAATTCTAAGAATTAGCACAACTGAATTACAACCTAAATCCTATTAATATGTGGTAAAATAAACATTTTTATTGCAGAAAATTGTCCCTAACAAATCATTTTTTCATTAATAACTATGAAACTTTAGTCTCCATTTTAAATAAGTCCACTTTAAGAGGTATTCAAAGTACCAATTTTCTCACTTAACAAGAATTTCTCATAAATGTATATTCCCAAGGGCAGAAAGGCTATTATCTAAACTGTTAACAGTGGTTACATCTGGGAGAGCAGAAACCAAGAGGGAAAAGAATTAAGGATTACTATCTTTATACATATATCTCAGTATTATCTGAACTTGTTACAATAAAGGTAGTATTTTTGTAATTAAAAACAAAATCACTAAAATTTATAGACATGCTATTGGTTTTTTTTACTGCAGTAACATTGGATTATAACATTATATAGCTTTCAGATGTACATCGTAATATATTTCGAATTTTGTGTAGATTACATCATGTTCACTACCCAAAAACTAATTATAGTCCATCACCACATATGTGAGCCTAATCACCCCGTTTGCCCTCCCCGCTTACCCCTTTCCCTGAGATAACCACCAGTCCAATCTCTGTTGCTATGTTCTTGTTTGTCGTTGTTTTTATCTTCTACTTATGAGTGAGATCATACAGTATTTGACTTTCTCCCTCTGACTTATTTCACTTAGCATAATACCCTCAAGGTCCATCCATGTTGTCCCAAATGGCCAGGTTCATCATTTCTTATGGCTGACTAGTATTCCATTATGTATATATACCACATCTTCTTTATCCATTCATCCCTTTGATGGGCACCTAGATTGCTTCCAAGTAAAGACACGCTATTGTTTTAGTGTAAAAGGCCATTACTATAAGTTGGTGTAGGAGAAAGTAAAGGCAATGAAAATTGATAAACAGACCTTTATTCGACAAAGTTATATAGGTAGGAAAATGATGAATAGAGAAAAGAACAACTGCTTTAATATACTTGACAGGATAATAAAACAAGCATGTTGGAAAGATACCATCAAATGTTGCAGAGTGCTGAGCAACCTCTACTTTCTGGTCTAAGAATGATCTAGAACTACACTGTCCAACACAGTAGCCACTAGCCATACACAGCTAGTGAGCACTTGAAAAGTGGCTAGACTAAACTGAGATGTGCTATGCATGTGAAATACTCCTGGATTTCAAAGACTTGCCATATAAAAAAAAAGTAAAATATCTCAATATTTTTATATTGATTATATGTTGAAATGATACTATTTTGGATATAATGGATTAAATAAAACATTAAAATTAATTTCAGTTATGAAAACTGTTATAAAGTACAGTTATAAAAGATATAAAGTACAGTTATGAGTCATATAATGACATTCCTGTCAACAACAGACCACATATATGACAGTGGTCCCATAAGATTAGAACCATGTAGCCTAGGTAGGCTATACCACCCACATTTGCGTAAGTACACTTATGATGGCTGCAAAACAAAATCACCTAACAACACATTTCTCCGAATGTAACCCTGTCCTTAAGCGACGCATGACTGTAAGTTTAAATGTGGCTACAGAGAATTTAAAATTACATATGTGGCTCAAATTTGTGGTCCATGTTATATTTCTAATGGTATAGCACTGGCCTAAGATCTTGTTATATTCTTAATGCCACAAGAACAAACACAGTCTGCTTTTCATGTCTTGCTTATTTCAGATTTTTCCACTTTCAGCAACACGGGACTATACGAAACCAAGAAATCAACTAAAGCTTGAATGCATAGATAAGCTGATCTCTGCACAAACATTTTAATGTTCCATTAGCTCGTAATGATCAAAAAAAGTATCAAAAGAAGTCTAGTTATGTTTCATAAATCAGAAAATAAGATGATTAGACAACATTATGTGGTAAAAGTTATCCTCAACAAATTTAGGAGCATTCCCCTGAAAATGAAGACTTTTTATATATATTTAAAATTGTGGAGGGCCCTAGATTTAGAGTCATTTCTTTGTATCTTAATAAAACAACTTCCTTTGTTTTACTATACGATCAAGAGCATTCTTATTCTCATTGGTCTACTTACAAACTGGCAAAACTAAGAGATGCGAACATCCTTTGGTTCAGCAGTATATTTGTTCATTTGTAATGGAATAAAAATATCTTAAAAGTAAATTTAGTAGGTTTATAAGTAAACGTAATATGTAAAATATATTAACTGACACAAGTAAACCAATAGATTTCTGAGCAACAAAAAGTAATTGTATACTTCTAAATTCTAGCCATCCCCACAAAAAGATAAAGGCTCTTCCTGCCCCAATTTCATAGTTTGGTGAATGGTATCACTGTCAACCCAGTTGTTCAAGCCAGAAACCTGGAAGTCATTATCCCTGACATTTCAATCAATTACCAAGCCCTGTTCATTCTACTTCTACACTGTGTCCAGTGATTTTCTAAAATACAAATCAGATTTGGCCATTTCCCTGTTCAAAATTCTTCGGTGGCTCGTTGTCACATACAAACTTCAAAGTATCTTTCATAGCACATTTGGCCCTACATGATCTAGCTCCACTGCCACCCCTAAAACTGCCTATCTGCCTCATCTCCAGCCACTCCTAATTTCAGACTTTATATTCCATCAATTCCAACTCCTGGTAGCAGCACAAACACACCTAGCTGCCTTCTCACATCTCTGTGGTTTAAGACATACTATTTTCCCAGTTAGACGCCTGTCTTAGAGTCTCCTACCTGTTGTCCTTCAATTCTCACCTTAAAGGTTACCTCCTCTAACTTCGTCATTGACTCTCTGATATACTGTGGTCCTACCCATAAGTTCCCCTGTATAACTCTACATATACCTTCACTAAAGCAATTACCATACTGCTTTATAGTTACGTGTCTGTATGTCTAGTTCTCTTCTAAACAGTAAGTTCTTTCAGTGCAGGATTAATGTCTTTTTGCCTTTGTATCTACAATGCCATAGCACTGCATTTGTCACTGAATAATATCTGTCAAATTACGGCAGATGAGACTTCTCCATAGGTGATGCTCCCCCAACCTCCAGTTGAGATTTGGAGCCCCATTCACTCATTTATTCATTCCACAAACATTTACTGAATACCTATTATGTGCCAAGTCCCATCTTAGGCACTGGAAACACAGCAATGAACAAAACACATTCTCTGGTTTCATAGAGCTTACATTGTAATGGTGGAGACAATAAATAAACACACACTTAAGCATATACTATAATGTCTGACAGTCATAAATGCAATGGAGTAAAATGAAGTAGGGAAAGAGATATGGAGTGATAGGGTGTGTGTGGCTATTTTAGAAGGAAAGTAATATGGTAAGGCAGGGAAGACCACTCTGGGGAGTTAATATCTGGGCTAATACTTGAATTGGGTCAGCGACTCACACAAATTATCCGGGGAAAGAAAATTCCAGGGAAAAAAAAGAAGAGCAAGTGCAAAGGCTCTGAGGCAGGACAAGCTTGAAATGTTCAAGGAAGAAAACGAAAACAAGTAAGTGTGGTAACAGCAGAGTTAAGAAGAGGCACAGGGGGCGGCCCCGTGGGCGAGTGGTTAAGTTCACGTGCTCCTCTGCGGCAGCCCAGGGTTCGGATCCTGGGCGGGGACATGGCACTGCTCGTCACTGCACATTGAGGTGGCGTCCCACATGCCACAACTAGAAGGACCCACAACTAAGATATACAACTATGTATGGGGGGTTTGGGGAGATAAAGCAGAAAAAAAGAAAAGAAAGATTGGCAATGGTTGGTAGCTCAGGTGCCAATCTTTAAAAAAAAAAAAAAAAGAAGAGGCACAGAAGTTAGTGAGATAGCTAAGGGCCAAAACAAGTAAGGGCCTGCAGGTCAAGACAAGAGTTTTGGATTTTATTTTGAATGTGTTGGAAAATCACTAGAAGTTTTCAACAAGAGAATGACATGATCTGACTTACCTTTGCTAAAGCTTTTTCTAGCAAAACCGTAAGGAGTTGACTGTAAGAGATAAGAGTAGAAAGAGGAAAATCTGTAAGGAAGTCTAAAAACTAATTGACGTGCAGTATGTCTAGGGTAGTTACAGAGGAGGTCGCCAGAAGTGGTGGGACTGATATATATTCCGAAGAGAAAGCTAACAAAACTTGGTGGACTGATTATATGCGATGTGATGAGAAGAGAGGTGTAACTTTGAAAGTTTTGGTCTGATGAACCTGGGTGATGACAGTTACATTTACTAAGATAAGGAAGACTGGAGAAGGAAATAAGAAAAGAAGAATCAAAAGTTACGATTTGACATTTTAAATTTGAACGCTAGTTGGACATCCTGTACAGTTATTAATGCAGCAATTGGCTATATAAATCTGAAGCCCAGGGGAGGTGCAAGAATTGGAGATAAAAATTTAGGAGTCACCACCATAAAGCTTCAAGTCAAGGAACAGGATAAGACCAGCTAAGGAGTGACAGAGATAAAGCGCCAGGAGAACTGAGCCATGGGGACCCTTTAGAGGTCAGGAAGAGGAGATGCAGCAAGCAAAGGAGACGGAGGAGGAATATTGGAACAAACAGAAGCACGCAGTATCCTAGAAGCCAAGTGAAGAAAATATTTTTAAAAGGCAAGAGTATTTGCATTAAATGTTGAAAGGTCAAGTAGGAAAAACTGAGAATTTTCTACTGGATTTGGCAGGATAAAGGTTGTGGGTGACAATGGAATGGTTTCAGCGGAGTTAGAGAGATTAATACCTGACTGGAACGGGTTAGAGAACAAGTATGGGGTAAAGAAGAATGATCCAATAGGAAGGGAGAAACAGACGATACAAATAGAGAATGAAGAGGTTAACATAATAAAGGCATATTTACAATAGTTTTTAAATTCTGGAACAAAAAGTTAGCAACTATAAGATCAGAAATTCTATCAATACCTGCTTTGTCATATCTTTATTAGAAACGCAAGGGGAGTATTAAGTAGAATATGATATTCTGAATTGCTCAATTATTCACCTCAGGACAGTTAAGGCACCTTGAGCCTCAGTATTTATATATAAATCAAACTCACATATTCAACATCTTTCTTAAAATTATTTTTGCCTTAGCAACATTCAGGATTCATTAAAGCCTGTACAAGGCAGTTCTTCAGTCATTTGAATTCAGTCTAAGGAACACAGACAAATTAATTCTGCTTCCTTAGCAATGGTCAGTATGGATCTTTGCAGTACCAGGTGATCTTGTGAATGTAGCAGCTAATATTCACTTACAAGCTTTTATAGAATGCTTCAGTGTTCTGATGACAAAACTAGGTCAAAAGTTCTTTTTCTTGGTCACTATGAGCCTACTTCCTGACAAATGAAGCTCCAAGTAGAAAAAACGGAATTTCTTTAAGCTAGTTACCTTTTTTAAAGATAACAGATGGCTCAAAGCTCTATATTAGAGGGGAAATCTAGTTTTAAGAAAAATTTAATAAAGTATAAGGCTAACCAAAAAAAGTACTCTTTTTACATTTTCCATAATACAAAAGCATTATACAATAAACCTAAAAATAAAAAATCTGTATCCTCACCTTACAGAGACAACAACTGTTAACATTTTGCTGTATATGGTTCCAGATCTTTTTAAAAGCTTTGTGAAGGAGACATATGCTATGAACACAGATTTCTGTAGAGAAAAACTTCTAAGCCAGTTTTTTTCAAATCTTTTTCTGCACTCCAGTTAAAAACATTTCACATGATGACAGTATATACAGGACTCACACACATATATGTGACTGAAAAAAGTTCCATAAAATACCTACCCTTACTATTTTCATTGCTAACTTTTTAATCTATTCTATTTCACTTTTTTAATTTAAAAAATTTTAGATTCTTACCATAATTTAAAATCAATTTATTAAGTTGTTTCACTTGATTGACTGAAAAACACTATCCTAAACAGCATATTTAACGTCAGAAATTTTTACAACAGGGATAGAAAACATTCTCTATTTCAAATATCTGAAATTTTGGTTGTAAAGCAAGATAAAAGGGAAAGTAAAACACAAGTTAAAAATCAGAATATTATACCACCTGACCAGGAATCTTTAGCAAAATAATAAAATTAGGAATATACTCAATCTTTCCACACTTTCAAGGGCTTCCACTCCCAAAGACGAGCACACTTCTGTCAACAGGAAACCAAGGAATGTCCTTCCTTTGCAAGAGCTTCACTTTAAAATATACTTGATCCAAACACAACATAGAGGCACTTGTGTGTGATATTAACAACATGAAAAACTATACTTGGACAGCAGAGAAATGGCTTCATATTTTAAAAACTATAAAATCTGCTAATGAACCACAACTGATTCTGTTTTCTTAATGCATCCTTCCGTAAATACACTTGCACTAGCTAATGCAATCACATATTGCACACGTGAAAACACAAAATAATTCCTACATCGACTTGCAGTTTTATTCTTACTTCTATTCAAACCAGGTTTACAAAATATACGTTATAATTTAACAGAATAAAGACAATAATTTGTGAAATCAAAGAGATTACTCTAGGCCTTCTCTTTAACATACCCGGACTGAAGAGAAACAAGTTTTAAACCAGGTAGACACTCATTGAGAGGACCTTACACAGACCTTACTCAAAGGGATGCAAGAAAGATTCATTAATAAGAAGCAGAATGAGGAATCAAATAGTTCTACTGAAACTAAACTGCCATGTATACAATGAGACCTTACTCACTGTGAAAGGCTGATCTCACCCCACACATAAAACAACTATATTATGACCTCCAGAATACTACTTTTGAGCAGAGTACCTTATTTTTATTGTTTCTGTCTCTTCACCACCTGTCACTTCTTGCCACTCTAAGCATTTTTATTTCTCTGAATCTAATGGGTGCCGTAAATTTCAGTGTGTTCAAACTATATACAAAATAAGAATAAAAGGCTTCTAAGTAAGGATCTGAGATGCTTCATATTTGAGCAAAGTGTATGACCTTTATGACACTTATTTTGGCCACTTAGCAGATTTGCTTACTTGACGACATTCAAAATAGTAACATCCTCATTTAAGCCTCTCAATAACCCTACAAAGTGGTATTATTACCAGTCCAATTCTACACATGAGAAAATGAGGCATACGGTGTTAAATAATACGTCAAAGGCCAAGACCTAGAATGTAGCTGATTCTAACCTAGATAACCTGATCCCAGTGTTTGTGCTCATAACTGCCTTACGGCAATATGAACACACCAGTGTTTAGCACCCTCTGCTTTAATATCTTCTTTTCCCCTAAAAGATTGGCACCTGAGCTAACATCTGTTGCCAATCTTTTTTTTTTTCCTTCTTCTTCTCCCCAAAGTGCCCCCGCCTCCCCGCAGTACATAGTTGTATATTCTAGCTGTAAGTCCTTCTGGTCGTGCTATGTGGGACACCGCCTCAAGTATGGCTTGATAAGCAGTGCCATGTCCATGCCCAAGATGGAAACCGGGAAAACCCTGGGCCACTGAAGCGGAGTGCACAAACTCAACCACTTGGCCATGGGGCTGGTCCCTGCTTTACTATCTTTGACAATGCCCTGGGAAAGAAAAATAGTTAGGAATAACTGCATCATTTGACGTCTAGGAGATCGGAAGTCCTAACTACCTCCTTTCTTCAAAAGCTGCTCCAAAAGACATTAACTGAGCCATGGAAGTAAAAAGCCAGAGAAACACTGGTGGGTCAACAAAGCTGATCAGGAAGTTTTTAGGGGTCTAGCCTTGTCTAGGATTACACTGTGTTTGTCCTGTAATGAATCCAAACCCAAGACTCTCCATTGCCATTTGAAGACCTACTTGTCAAGAATTGTTTAAGACTGTTCCTTTTGAAATGCAGTCGTAAATGATCTCTGAATGCCTGTCACATGCTGTAGATTTCAATAAATATTCCTGAGTAAACGTGGGTTAGGCATTTTCTGCTCCTTGCTGCCATTCTAAACTGTTAGCTTTTCTGACTCTCAATTATACCTTCAGCTCCTTGAAAGCAAGAAATGCCTTATCATTGTTATATCCTCAATGCGCAGCACCATTCCTGGCACATGGATGGCTTTCATAAACGTTTGGTAAATAAACAAGTATAAAAACAAATGTCCCTAACACAAAGCAATATTAGTGCAGATGTTTCTCCTTAACTTGAGACTGTAAACAGGCGAAAGGCATGTGTATTCTTGATCAAAGTTAAAAATTCTTTATCATTGTGTTATTTTTTTTATTCTATTCATTAGCTATTTTCCTACTAATGTAGATCCTTCTTAACTTGCATATGTGACACATGATACATATCTATTTACAGAAAGAGGCCTTATATGCAAACTGCTGGTGAGAGCAAAATTAAACCTGAGCCAGGTTAAAGGCCTGTCCTCTGGTTCATTCTTGAAAACCACAATGTCCTGCCACCATCAAAGTAATGATGCTCTGTATTTTTAAAGTATTTCCCATTTTTACAGATAGTTGAAACATAGACATGTTCCAATTATTAGAAATGCTGCAAAGCACTAAGACCATGAATGTTTCTGAGATTATAAAAACTGTGATATTGTGGATTTAAAAAACTGTACATAGCAATATAATTGAAATTTGTACTGCACTAAATCATTGAATTCAAGCACTGTTCTGTGTTCATATATATTAACTCATTTAACCATCATAACAACTCCTTGAGGTATGCATAATTATTATTGCCATTTTACAGATAAGGTAAATACGACTCAAAGTCACATATCTAGTTAGTAAGTGTAGGAGCCAGAACTGAAACTCAACTTTGACTGATTGCTCACAACTCTGCATCCCATTGTATATCCTCAACAAAACAACTCTGAATTTTCTGAATCACAAGTGCCTAACTTTATTGTGATAACATATCATGTTATTTCTAACTCCATCATTTTGAGAAATAAAGGAAAACTGTTTCCCTTCATGAGCTCCACACATATGTTCCCATCTTAACCACTAAAATCTTGAATCATATAGGGATTGTTTATCACTAACTTTCCCTTTTCTGAAAATTAGACTTTGCCCCTCCGATACTATGAAAACACTACTGACACCCA
The DNA here is from genome assembly GCF_037783145.1 of Equus przewalskii. Taxonomy (NCBI): domain Eukaryota; kingdom Metazoa; phylum Chordata; class Mammalia; order Perissodactyla; family Equidae; genus Equus; species Equus przewalskii. The sequence goes on from NC_091831.1 coordinate 31,233,161, forward strand.
CCACTGTGTTCTGTATAAAATTTGCCACAGCTATTAGTGGCGGTGGTCACTACCTTAGACGACTCTGGAGTCTTAGAAGACTTGACCTCTAATGCAAGTTCTAAACATTTATGTAATATCCATCCACCACACTAAATGCTGAGTAAAAACACCTGGAAAAAACAAGAAAATTACAAGATTAAATACAGTAAGTTTCTCTCTGCATGGAACAGCTCTTTGAGAAGATCCATTGTAGGCTATTTGTGTTCCAAAAGAGCAAAGAAGCCAGTTTGCAGATTTTGTTTATATGCCGACAGGCTAAACATCAAAACTGAAGGTATCAAGCTGCCTTCTGTTTTTCTCAACACGCAAAAATGACCAGGAAAGAGAATTTTATTCGCCATGACTTACATATTATTTATTTACATATTATTTAGATATTATCTCCTTTTCACCTTTTCTGACTTACTTCCACCCAAAACCTCAAGGAATTTTGAATCATGGGCCATGAATGGTGGTTATTTGTTAAAGTAAACCAAGGATCTTTTCTTCTACTCTCCCTCTCAAGGAAGGAAGGAAATTTGGAGGTTCTGCAGAAACATACCAAGACTTTCACTGGATACACACTTCAAGTTTTCCCTCTCCCTCACTCTCCACATTCAATCAATTGACAAGTTCCCCTGATATTCATACCTGAATATCTCTTTAATCTGTCTAGTTTTTTGTATCCTAATACTACTCCAGGTTAAACCAACAAACACAAATATGCCTAGAATACTCTAAAAACTCATCTGACTGGTATCCCTGATTTGCTTCCTTTCCATTCATTCTTCACCTTGCATCTAGAATGACACTTTTAAAACAATTAGCTGCTCAGATATTCCTCTCCCTAAAATCTTTCAATGACTTCACATCATTCCTATGATAAAATCAATTCTTTTAACATGGCTTACAAGACTCTTTCTAACCTGGCTCCAATCAATTTCTCTTACCTTTTGCAACTTCTGTCCTTATATGCTATACAGCCACATCAAACTTCTTTCATATTCTTGAACTCTTCATGTTGTTTGTTTCGTGGATTTTTTTCATCTTAGCCTCTATACTGTCTCTTCCCTCTACCTAGTCTACTCCCCTACAGCCCCTTAACCATCTTCACCTAACTAATGTCTACATAACCTTTAGGTCTCCAACATAGCTCTTTCGCTGAGAGCCTAATCATTCTAAATTACACTAGGTGTCTCTGCCATATACTTCTCCTATTACAGCTCTTATGTTTTATTATAATTACTTCTTCAATTATTCAGTCTTTCCCACTAAACTATATGCTCGCGAGAAAAAAGATTATGTCTTCTTACTCATCACTGTATCCCTAACACTTAGTATAGTGTCTGGGCACACAGCATAGACTTGATGTTGTTTTGTTTTGCTTCTTGGTAGAATGAACGAATGAAAGAATAAATTAACAAAAATAACAACTTGGGGGTAGAAATTGAAAGGGAAAGATTTAAATAGTACTCTGATCAACAAAAATCCCATATGGAAATCACACCCTCAAGGGGCTGGCCGGGTGGCAGAGTGGTTAAGTTTGTGTGTTCTGCTTTGGTGGCCTGGGGTTCACTGGTTCAGATACTGGGCGCAGACCTATGCACCCCTCATCAAGCCATGCTGTGACAGGTGTCCTACATATAAAGTAGAGGAAGATGGGCAAGGATGTTAGCTCAGGACCAATCTTCCTCAGCAAAATAAGAGGACTGGCAGCAGATGTTAGCTCAGGGTTAACCTTCCTCAAAAAAAAAAAAATCACATCCTCAAATAAATAAGTGACACTTTTGGATTCTGCTTAGGATGTAGAAAGCTGCAGATGTCATTCCCACCCTTAAAATAAACAAAATAAAAGGTGGATAATGTGCAAAAACACAATTTTCTTGAACTCATCAGAGAAGTATGGTCACAGGACAAGCAACTAACCCAAAATCTAAGGAAAGAAGACAGGCTCCTCAAAGGAAAGATAGAAAATGAACACTTCCTTACCTATCTAAACACTGGACACCACACAAGCCAGTAAGAAGAACTCGGTTAAAATGTTTTAAAAATTGCTAAAGGCCAAACGTGGGCTACCATGAGAATGTAGAACCCTTGGCAACCACAGAAACAAGTAGAATTCTCATCCACTCACAGAATCTTCTCCATGGACCTCATTAGAGGCTCAAAAAAAAAGACTAAGGGCAAGGCAAGAAAGAAGTCTCCCTTGTGGTGCAGACTTGGGAGAAGGGAACAGCAGCCCCTGTGGGAAAAGTACCAAGCCCCACCTGGATCCTTCTTGCCTACCTCCCCTATGGAAACAAAAGCCTTTTGTGGGTGGTGAAAAGGTGGCAAATCCTGTTGCCCTCAGGCAGTAAGTGAAGGCCCACTGCAGCTAGGGGCAGTAAACAAAACAAAAACACTTCTAGGGGCCAGCCCTGTGGCCAAGTGGTTAGGTTCGCAGGCTCCACTTTGGTGGCCTGGGGTTTCGCGGGTTCAGATCCCAGGCGCAGACACGGCACCACTCACCAGGTCATGCTGAAGTTGCGTCCCACATAGCACAACCAGAGGCACTCACAAGTAGAATATACAGCTATGTGCTGGGGGACTTTGGGGAGAAGAAAAACAAAAACAGAAGAAGATTGGCAACAGTTGTTAGCTCAGGCGCCAATCTTGAAACAAAAAAAAACACTTCTACTCCTAAGGAAGGAGTAAGTTCACTGAAAAAGCCCCACCTCAAGAGTCAAGGGAAAAGCATCTACCTAAAACTGAGACTGAACCAAACCAAGAGAATGCCCTCCTCGTCTTCCCCCTACATTAGGCTAGCAGGCCTCAAGTAACAGTAACAGCAATCTACTATTCTGGGAGGAGTGAAAGCATGGAGAGAGATCTCTCTGAGACGCAAGCTAAAAGCAAAGAAGACCAAGGGGATGCACTATAATTAGTGTTCAGGTGGTGAACATGATGTAATGTATCCAGAATTTGAAATATGATGTACATCCGAAAAAAAACAAAAATTAAAAAAAAACAAAGCAAACATATTAAGTATGAATAAAATTAAAAGTGTATGCATTTTATTACCAAAAAAAAAAAAAAGCAAAGAAGACCTAAAGCTGAGCGTAGAGCAAACATTAAGAGAAACCTTTTGGCAAACCAAACCCCACCCAAACACAAGCTAATTCTAGAGAAACTTGAAGCCTATAGTAAAACTGAGGGTAACCGAGCAACAATAAAACCAAAACTCAGCTCAAAATCCCAACCAGACTGGCCTGGCTCAAATCCCTTCTCCCCTCAACACACACACAAAAGTCTTAGCAAAAGATAAAGCATGCTTGTTTCTGGGCATACTTTTACCTGACTCTCTACACAAAATGTCCAGATTTCAACCAAAAGACATAAAAAGGAGTAAAGAAAAAACAAAACAAACGAGAAAACACCTGCATTGTCAAGAGACAAAGCAATCAACAGAACCAGACTCAGAAATGACCCCAATGCTGGAACTATCATACTGGAATTTAAAATAATTACAACTAATACATCAAAAGTGCTAAGGGAAAATGTGGACAACATGCATAAGCAGATGGGTAATTTAAGCAGAGAGGTGGAAACTACAAAAAAGAATCAAATGAAAATGCTAGAACTAAAAACAGGGTAACTAAAGATAGAAAGCCTTCAATGACCTTATCAGTGAACTCAATACACCCATGGAAAGAATCAGTAAAGACACATCAATAGAAATCACTCAAACTGAAACATAAAAACAAAAGAGAATGAAAAAGACAGAAGAGAGCATCCAAGTGCTATGGGACAAAATCAAATAGTCCAACATAAATGTACTTGGAACCTCAAAAAAAGAGATCAGAGAAAATGAAACAAAAGCAATATTTGAAGAGATAATGGTCAAGAATTTTCCAAAATTAATCAAGTACATCAAACCACAGATCCAAAAAGCTAAGAACACCAAGCAGTATCAAAACAACAAAAACTCACACCTAGACACATCATATTCGACCTGAAACAAAAAAAGAATTAAAGATAAAGAGAAAATCTTAAAGCCAACCTCGTAAAAAAGATATATACAGCCAGATATCACTGAAGTGCTGAAAGAAAAAACTGTCAACCCAGAATTCTATACCCAGCAAGAATATCTTTCAAAACTGAAGGAGAAATACAAACTTTTTTAGACAAACAAAACATAATTCACCAAGGCAAAAGACTAGAGAAGACAGAATACACGATTATCTCAATAGATGCACAAAAAGTATTAGACAAAATTCAACACCCATCCATAATAAAAACTCTCAGCAAGCTGAGAATAAAAGGGAACTTCCTCATCTATATAAAAAGTATTTGCAAAAAAAACCCTGGAAAAAACAAAATGAAGCAAAGTAATAATAACCTACATCACACTTGATGGTGAAAAACAAATGCTTTTCCCCCTAAGAGCAAAAACAAGGCAAGGATGATTGCTCTCACTACTTCTAGGCTCTAGCCAATGCAATAAGGCAAAATATATATGTATATTGTAAATATATGTATATGTATACATAAAAGACATCCAGATTAGAAAGAAAGAAATAACAACTGTCTTTATTTGTAGACAATATAACCTTCTACATAGAAAATCCCACAGAATTTACAACAAAGTCACTAGAACTAATAAGTGAATTTAGCAAGGCAATAGGATACAAGTACTTCTATATGATATCAATAAACAAATAAAAATTGAAAATTGAAAGAGTATCATTTACAACAGCACTCAAAAACATGAAATACTTCAGTATAAATCTAACAAAATATGTGTAGAATCTATGCTGAAAACTACACAACACTGATAAAAGAAATCAAACATTTAAATAAAGATTATTAAGACAAGATTAAGATGTCAATTTTCCCCAAAATTATCTCCAGATTTCAATCAGAATCCCAGAAGGAATTTTATAGAAATTAACAAGCTGATTCTAAAATGGATACGGAGAAGCAAAGGAACTAGAATAGACAAAACAATTTTGAAAAAGAAGAACAAAGTTGGAGAACTCACACTACCTGGTTTCAAACTTACTGTAAAATAATCAAATCAGTCTGGTATTGGAAAAAGGAAAGATATACAGATCAATGGAATGGAAAAAGAGTGCAGAAACAGACCCACACATATATGATCAATTGATTTTCAACAAAAGTACAAAGGAAATTCGATGGAAAAAGGATATTCCTTCCAATAAATGGTACTGAAACAACTACAAATTCACACGTGACAACAAAGAAAAGATAAAACTTCTATCTATACCTCACAACATATACAAAAACTAACTCAAAATGAATGACAGACCTAAATATAAAACCTAAAACTATAACACCATTAGAAGAAAATATAGGAGAAAATCTTTGTGACTTTGGCTTAGCCAAAGATTTCTTTTTTTTTTAAAGATTTTATTTTTTTCCTTTTTCTCCCCAAAGCCCCCTGGTACATAGCTGCATATTCTTAGTTGTGGGTCCTTCTAGTTGTGGCAAAGATTTCTTAAATACAATACCAAATGAATGATCCATAAAACTGAAAAAAAAAAATTTAAATCAATAAAATGGACTTCAGCAAAACAAAAACCTTCTGCTCTTCGAAGACACTGTTAAGAGAATGAAAAGACAAACCACAGAATGGGAGAAAATACTTTCAAATCACATATCTGATAAAGAACTTTTATCCAGAATACAAAATGAACTCTCAAAATACGATATCCAAAAACAAAAACAATTTGAACAATACTTCACCAAAAAAGATATAAAGACAAAACATGCTCAACATCACTTATCACTAGGGAAATACAATTCCATTTATACGACATTCTGGAAAAGGCAAAACTGTAGAAACAGAAAATATATCAGTAGTTGCCAGAAACTCAGGCTCAGGAAAGGGGCACAGGGGAATTTTTCAGATTGATGGAACGGTTCTATATCTTAATTGTGTAGGAGTTACGTGACTGTATGCTTTTGTCAAAATTTGCAGAATGTACTCTAAGAAAGGTGAATTTTACTTTATGTAAATTAGATCTTAATTTTTTTAATAAAAAAAGAAAATCTCATCCCGTAGAAATTCCTACCAAACTATAGCTGACAGTACTGACTCTTTAATTTCTGATTCTTGGTTTTAAAATATACCTATCTGGAAGCCAGTGAGTAATTAGTGTGGTCTTAATGAAGTTATATAAGCAAGACTAAAGATCAATTTCTCTCTTAAAACTTGAGGCTATAGTCTTTCCTAATTTAATTCTGCAGTTATTACTTAAAACTTTCACTGAGTTACTCAACTTTCCATGAGCAAAGACTGTAAAACTCAGTCTCCTTTGACTGTCAGCTCTATTATCTACTCCATATATAACCAAACCACACAATTCTTTGCATTGTACTCAGGGAGATATATAAAACTATTTTTAATCTGGATAGTTTTATTCTGAACAACTTTAGAAAAGACAGCACTGAGAGTATTCTAAGATACTCTGGCAATTCCAAATGACATTAGGCATATCAATATATAATAATTTTTTCTAAAACATACCTTTTTTCATAATTCCTTGCTCAAAAACCTCAGTGATTCACCAGAGCCTACAAGATATAAACTAAACTTACCTGGCATTCAAGCTTCTTCACAATTTGGTGTCAATCTACTGTTCCAGTCATGTTCCTACCACTCTCAGACACAAATTCTCCATTCTGCACCAGATGGCCTCATGGTCTGTTCCTTCCAAATTCCGAAATGCCCTCCTTGAATTATCTCAGTTTAAACACTCCTAGTCACTATTCATTCAAAAGACTTATTTCAAATCTTTAACTATTTGAAAACACATTGATTTCTCCTTTCCGTGCATTCATACGCGTTCATTATCTATGGTAATCATTTGTCATTATATACTACCTTATATGCTTGTTTAAGTGTTTCACCATGAATGTCATCTCACACTCTATAATAGTTTCTTGAGGGCAGACACTGTTTTTCACATGCTTCTTGTATACCCAGGAATACAACAGGTACTCAATAAATATTCAGAGAAAAAAATTAATGTGCAAGTTAACTTACAAATTAATTTCAAATCACTTTAAGTTTTAAATTAATTTAAAATACTTAACTTCCTGGAAAAGCTTATTTTATAACTAGAGAAACTGAAGCCGGGGAGGAGACTTTGCTCCCTGAGATCTGCTACTGTATCACTATCACATTCATTTTCGTATTTCCAGAGTTGAATACAGTGCCTGACACACGGAAAGCACTCAAATATTTAACTAAATTTCATCTTCTAAGGCCACAAAGTAGGAAATGGAACCCTGGAGTTCTATCCCAATCCTCCCAAGACGATGTTAGTGTCTTGAAATGTTCTCTAATTTCTCGTATTTCTTCACAGATTGTCCCTGAATAGATTAAAAATATTACAAAGACAAAAACTGTGCTTTCTCCTCTCTTTAAAGCTCGCAGAGCAACTATTACAGTGCTGAGTACATGCATAGTAGGTAGGCAATATTTCTATCAGATTTCTTAAAAGTAACATAAAGGCAGCTCATATATACTTCTCTGCCCCATATAAAAACATACTAGTTACTCTCCCTACTGGGAAGATTTATTTTTTATCATCTTTGGCACAAATTCTAGAATGCTATCTTCCAGGTCACATGCTCCGATAAATATGCATCCACAAGCAATTATGGAGATAGATAGCTTATGGGGGAGGGGGCACTCTTTGGTCAGGTCCCAGTGCTGGCCTGTGGTTAGGGGGAAGGGAAAGTGGGGGGAGGGTTGTGGCCCTGCAATTAATCACTGCCCACTCTGCTTAGGGGTATTTATCACAGCCCGCTGTCAGGTAAATCACTGGAAAAACACCTCTTCAGTAATTAATGTGAAGTGACGGATGGACAGCCCCTGGGCCCATTAATCAGGAACATCAGCAGCCTACTGAGATTATGAATGTCAGGATGCATAAACTGCCGGTGGATCAATAGGCCCAGGAATTCATCCAAGGCTCTCATTTCCGAGGCATCTCCGGTACATTAGGCTCCCTCAATCCCTCCCCCAATCTGAAATGAAAAGCAAGGTTTCAGAACAAAGAGCAAGAGCTGAGGTCTGAAGTGACCACTGTAAGAAAATAGTCAAGGAAGCTGCCCATGGCAGGCAAGGTACCAGGACAGGCAACAGGAGCACAGAGCTTTACTGGCAAGAAGCTCTCAGAAGGCTCAGTGCCCTGAAAAGCAGGGTAACAAGGAAAGTAACAGCTAACATTCAATTACTGAGAACCTTATTATCCATTTTAGGGTAATCCAGCTTCTTGCTTCTAATCTTTTATCCATTTTCCTATCCACATTTTCTTTCCTTCATACTGGCACCAATAATATGGAGTAGAGAGAAATAAGAGAAAGAAAATCCAATTTCTGCTACCTAACAACCTAGGTAAAAGTTACAATTTAAGAGGAAAAAGAAGCATTTGCTTAAAACAAAATCGCTGAATTATCCTTGAATTTAATTTAGCCTCATCCCTCATTACCATGATGAACTGGGAATTGCCAGAAGTACTTTCAATTTAGAAAAAGGTGGTCTTTCTGATTCATTAGCATTTACAAAGCAGTTTGCCAATATAAGATATGGGATAAAGGCTAAAACTGTGTGGTGGGATTCCAGCAAAATGAAATCAGCTCTTAATTCTATTTCTTCTCCAAGTCAAACAAAAAATTCTCCATCAAAAGGGTCTGTTCAACTTGTGGAACAGTATGGAGCTGAAAGAGAATTACTGTTCGCTCATCATCCAAGTTAAGCCAAATGTTGTGTGAGAAGTATGGCTGTGCTGTGGCCTCATATACTGAACACACTCTAGGCTGCAGTGACGGGAACGAGAGTGCACTTGCCACTACATCCCGCCAAACCCCAGTGCTGTGCTTTGTGGTCAGACTCAGGCCAGGGCTGCAATAGTTGGTTAGAAAGTGTCTCAGAGTTACGGCTGCCTGTTCCGCTAAATCTCATTTCATCCTACTGATGGATGGATAGACAGATGGTGGCCTGGTGAAAGTAGCATTATCAGGCAGCTTCTATGGAGCCTCTGAATGATGGATAGCCCTCTTTCTGCTTTCTCCAAACCACCATCGATCCAAGCCATATTTCAGTGGTCAGAAGCCCAGTAATATTAAGACACACAATCAGGTTAAGTTACTTGCAGTGTAAACCTCTAGAACAGAAATTCTAACACCTCTGCTTTGCTGTCATGAACTGGGCTGAAAATGCTACAGTTTTATTCTTTCTAGCTGCTAACCCAATGAATTCCAACAGCTCAAAGCCCAAAGGGAACAGCTGGGCTCCATTCCTAGGAACACTTGAAAAGCTAGTTTCCCTGCCAAATTTTTACTAGCCAGTTCTGTGAAATGAATTCTGCAGTAGTAGTGAGCAGATCTGTGAATATGTGTATCCAGTGGAGTGTGAAGCCATTAGAACCACACAAACCACCAAGTTTGTCGGTGATATAATCACTAGCCTCAAACGTGTGGAGCCTTGGATCTACCAAGTAGACCCTGCCTACTAACATCAAAGAGGGTGATTAAAACCAGGACAGATTAAGTCTTCGTCTTTTGCACATAATCCTAAAAGGCTATTTCTATCTAGTCTGCCTGGCTGGCTTCTACTCTCTTGTGTACACATCAAATCATAAGCACTAATCCTCGCTTGTTTTCACAAGCACACGTCTGCATCCATTTGCTCTGTCACCTTCTACACACTCATCTCAGCTTGTCTATTTGGACTCCATGCCTTCTTTGTTCTTTCCGCATTATCCTGTGCTCTCAGACAGCTACTCAAACTCGTATAACTGGACTCTGTATCAAAGTTATTTCCACTCAATGGCCTTTGACTCCAGCTTTGTGATATAGATTCCCAGAACTCACATTCCCTTTTCTAAGTTCACGTATCCCCAAATGACTTCTCTAAATGCTTCACTATCAACTATACCCCAAATCAGCTTGGCTTGGCTCCTAGTCCTGCTCCTCTTGACTAATTTGCTGCCACCCTGACCCTATGCTCACAGGGAATTTGTTTGTATTTGTTTGTGGGGTTAGAAAAATGTCTTGGTGGAGTGGCAATTATTGTTCTTCTTGCTGTCATGGTAGTTTACTTGAATACTTTAATATTTATGTCTTAAGAACACACACAGCTCTGTTCCTAGCAAAAAAAGCTATCATGTACTATTTTTACAAGATACTACTTAATTATAATGTCATTTTAAGCATAGCACTGCCCTTCACATAAACATTAAAAAATTTTTTACAAAATCTCAGAACCACATTACTGAAAGAGATCATATAGATCAGAATTCAACGTCCTAATTTTTAAACTGAGGATCTGAGGTTGCAATGTCCATGATTAGATATACACTAAGTAGCAAAGCAAGACTGGAACCTACATTTCAATTGCAAGTGCTGTGTTCACTTTACTATATTTCTCAGACATTCTGTTTTCATCCTTGGGATTTCAGTGGGCATGGGGGTAATGAGGATTGAGTGCCATTCGTGTGTATGCACCTGTGTGTTTTGGGGGAGAAAGGTGTCCACAAATTAAATTTGATCACCTATACTATTGCGCTTCCCATCCAAGTTTCCCATGAGTCATCTAGGACCCACTCACTATCTTAGAGAACAAAATCAGATGAATCCCTGACAACTAGAAACCTCTACTCTTCTTTTCTCCCTTCTTAATGTAATTGACCCAGTCCTACCTACAAGGTTGAAAAGAAAAATGCAGAAATATATTTAATGCAAGTAGAATCAGAAAAGCAAGAGGCTCCATAACTTAAACTAAATGAAGAGAGTAGTAATGTGCCCTCTTCGTTTCCAAGGACACATTCTGGTCAAATACAGAGCACAATTTGACTGATTGGACTTCACCCTCTGGTGGCCAAGATGTGTCACTGCTGCATTTCCTAATGGCCAAGATACCTCCAAATAGATCTTTATAACCTTATAGTTGAATATCATGTCATATAACCTCCTCATTTTAAAGATGAGGAAATTGGTTATGGAATTTATCTAAGACTTACAGCTATCTAAGTGGGAACTGAGACCAGAACTCAGATCTCCTATCAACTAAAGTAGTGGTTTTATCACCATCACGGCTGCCTTAAGCAGTTTTCCACCGATATACAGTACTCCCCCCTTATCCATGGTTTTGCTTTCTGCAGTTTCAGTTACCCATGGCCAACAGAGCATTCCTAAAGTATTAGATGGGAAAAAAAAAAGTATTAGATGGAAAACTCTAGAAATAAACAATTCCTAAGTTTTAAACTGCAGCCATTCTAAGTCGCATAATGAAATCTCATGCAGTCCCACTCTCTCCCACCCAGGATGTGAATCATCCCTTTGTCCAGCATATTCATGCTGTTTACGCTATCTGCCCATTAGTCACTTAGTAGCCCACTTGGTTATCAGATTGACTGTCTCAGTATTGCAGTGCTATGTCCAAGTAAACCTTTATTTTTATTTAATAACAGTTCCAAAGTGTCATTAATTTCTTATTGTGCCTAATTTAGAAATTAAGTTTTATCATAGGTATGTAGGTATAGGAAAAAACATAGTACATATAAAGTTTGGTACTATCCGTGGTTTTAGGCATCCACTGGGGGCCCTGGAACATACGCCACACAGATAAAAGACAACTATTGTATACTCAGGATATACTAGCTAAGCAAAGTTTAATCAGGAAGTTAATTGTGCTACAGAAATAATCACATAATGCACATCAAAGCCAAACATATTATCCACACCAATGTTCATCTCCATTAGTATAAATGATCAGGATGACTTTTCCATCCCATTCCCATAAAAATGTGCCTCATACACTGAACAAGAACTCTACTACAACTATTCGTAGCACCAAACAAAACACTTCTCCTAAGAATTCCAAAAAAGGCACTTCCTCAGAAAAAATAGCCTGTGTTACATAAATAATAAGGAACGACAATTATGTGAACTCTTATTTTATTCCTATATACTCCCTAAGTTCATAGAAAGGCTGTTTTACTTGCATTAACCAAATATGTTATAATCAATTTTTTTTTTTTTTTTAAAGATTGGCACCTGAGCTAACATCTGATGCCAACCTTTTTTTCTTCTACTTTTCCCCAAGGCCCCCCAGTAAGTAGTTGTGTATTCTAGTTGTAGGTCCTTCTGGTTGTGCTATGTGGGATGCCCCCTCAGCATGGCTTGATGAGCAGTGCCATGTCCCCCAGGATCCGAACTGGGAAAACCCTGGACCATCAAAGCGGAGTGCGTGAACTTAACCACTTGGCCACGAGGCTGGTCTCTAAAATAATAATAATAATAATAACCAATTTTTTTACTCATTTGCAAGGCTATCTTAAGCCAACACAAAGATCCCTTCCTTTCACTAAAAAAAAGTCTTTTTATAGTGTTTCTCTTTGGTTAAGAAAGATGCATTAAGCAATGCCTAAGAGAACAATGACCTTTTTCAAAATCTGCTGCTGTGAACCACGTCTAATTATGTTTTCCGTTTCATTAAGGTTTAGGCCCTACAAGCAAAACTGAAGTAGTGGTAGAGTAGTACCAACAGTAGTAGCAGAGGAAGAGAAAGAGGAAAAAATAAGCAGCTGCCATTTAATGAGTGCCTATGATGTGGCAGGAACTGTGCTAAATGTTGTATGTATATTATCTCATTTGATTCCAACTATACTAGGAAGTAGCCATTATTATCCCAAGTTTACAGATGAGAAATCAGAGGCTTAAATAACTGAAGATCATACAGCTTCTAGGCGTTAGTTAAGATTTCAAAGTCCCTGCATGTAACTACTACACCTGACTGCCTGATAGTCAGCAGGATGGTCTCTCACAATAATGTATTAATTTAATAAATATTCACAATTTGCTTAGAATCTGTATAAATGCAAGGCAACAAAAGAGAGCTCAAAAATGACTATAGTAAAATAAAATCAACTAGGATAAGAATGAAAGAACTTTAATGATTTCATGGCATGTCTATTCCCAATAACCTTCCAGACTTGAAAGTGCTGACAATAATAATTCACTATCGTCTCTGAAACTTCCTCATTCACCTTGCCTCACCCTCAAAGCCATATGGTGAAGAACCTCACCAGGTGTCAGGAGAGGAACTCCCTCTCTTCTATTCCCCATAAAAATAATCTCTATACTTCTTCCCATCTACTCCCCCAACCATTTGAAAACATTATCCTTCTCCACATACTTCCTTTTCTCCAGAGGCACATGTGAACATGGGAACAACGACCAGTGAACTAAGTAACACAATTCTTAGACTGGAGGAAGCTCCAAAGCAGAATGTAGAGTGCACTTTCAAATCTGAGTCTAAAAACAAAAGAAACTCGGCACATCAAATACCTACTGCAGATGGTATTTTCAGATTTAATGTTAAACAGAATTTAATAGTTACAGTATTTCAATATTAGTCTGCCTTGGACATTTACAGCCTTTGCCTCTCTGCATGCAGTTAGACAAAGAATACAGACTGCAGAACAGTTCAAGAAACAGTTCATGAAAAATCTGAGTATCAAGACTATGAAAGATACAAAATACATGATTCCGGTAGGATCATGGGAGCCCCAAAATACATAAATTATGGCTTGAAAATGTCTTTCTTGCAACATGACACAATTCCTGCCCCCAACTTATTTTACACTCCACTGGCTGTAGTCGCCATGCATCGGCACCAACTGATTTCACGCTTTCTAAGATCAGGAAACAGTCCGCAGCTTAGTCTCTCTCACACTCCACTGATATGGTAACGCCATGGTTCACCAACTTAACTCTTCCAAGTTTAATGTTAACACCTATTATTGACCACCTCAAAAGGGAGTCAGACCAAAGCTTTAATATAACTGAACAATAGCAATATAATATGTAAGAAGAGAGAAAAAAGTCTGCTTCCTACTCTGCATATGTGCCTGGCAGGCAGTAAGGGGGAAAGCAAGAAGGGAAAAACTCCCTCCTAAAACTTATTTCCCTCACTACATATCTGGAGGTTGTTTGTGCTTCTAGACTTATTTGAAATTAGTTCCTCTCCTGGATCTATCCTGGGTTACAGTGATATCCTATAGTTGACAACAGAAGAGCTGGAATGCATTAGGCTTTGGGGCTAAGCCTCAAACTAGACATCCACTAAACTTCATCTTTTTTACCATTTAGGATTCACAGACTAAGGCTAATAAACCATTGAATAAATTTTGAAAATAGAGGCCACTAGGCGTAATCTGTGCCAAGTGTCTTACATATATTACCTCATTTGATCCCAACTACATATTAAGAGGTAGCTATTAGCTCAATTTTACAGATGAGAAATCTGAAACTTAAGTTACTTAAGATCTCACAGATTGCAACTGTTGGTTAGGATTTCAAAGTTCCTGCACTTAACTACTACAGTAGACTAGAATACATGCCTTCTAAAAAATGGGGTAAAATAAAACATAGCAGAGAATAGTTTAAAAACAAAAAACACCAAAGTGCAATAGCAACAAAAGAGAACAGCTGTAAAGGAGGTGGAGTCCCTATGTTAGAGAGAGAGTTACAACCCTGTATGTACCTCATCTTCCGCATTGTAGCTACATTAGCTAGTGTGAAGGCCAATGTGGCTCGTAAGAAACACTTTAAAGCAAGCAAAGAAAGTATTAGATAATTAATAAATAAGAGCTTCTTACATATGCAGATTGAAAGTTTACCTAATTAAAGTTTCAAGAATAACAAATGCTTACCTTAGAATATAATAATATCTTTAGCACAATGCTCCTTTAAGGATCAAGAAGCCTATACCGAGTGCTACAGAAGCCTTTCAAAGAAGAATAATCTACTTAACAAACATGCTCAGGTACCTAAACTGCATTCTAATCTATTATTCTTATGATACAAAAAGAAAGATAAATGTTGAAGACTGGTAAAAGCTAACAGTAGGTAATGGCATTTTCTCACAGTCAAACAAATATTTACTAAGTGCACATATTGTACTGAGATCTATGCTAGAGGCAGTGGAGAATGTAAACTAAGCCTACAAGTAATAAAATGGTTTGAACCACATGAATAACGTAGCCTCCCCTTTAAGTTGTCTCTATTTGGGAAAATAAGAAGATTTTCTTTAAGTTGTTTTAAAGTAGTATATAAATGATAAATAAAGAGAAAAGCAGTAAATGATAAAAACACAGAGAAGAGACATATCACCAAGGGCCTGGAACGGTTGAAGAAGACGTCATAAAGTAGGTGGAATTAGAACTCGGCCTTTGGAAGCTGGCATTGAGAGAGAGAACTCAAGGAAGACACTCCAAGCAGAAAGCACGGCTTGAACATATGAAGAGGTAGTATGTCAAAAAGTGTTATTTTCGAGATAGTTGTAAAAACTAGTCTAGCTAGAGGCAAGGGTTCAATGTAGGGAAATAGTGGAATATTCGGTCAGAAGGACTGTTTTCAGCCTGGAGGACCTTCAGCACTAGGTTTAGGCATGTGATATCCTAAGCAATGAAAAGTTGAATCTAGACCTTACAGACAACTCCTGAAAAGTGATACTATTACAGTGTCTTCCCTTACCCCATTTGCCCTTTCATTTACCCCTGGCATCTTTTTTAATATGCATCATCAGTGTAGAGGCACTGAGATAGCACACAATCTTAAGACTGACATCTCTCTTATGCTTACTTAATCCAATGGTATCAATGACCAAGCTGTAACATATTAACCAAAAACAAGGAATAGGACCAACAAGAGAGAGAGGCTCTAAAACAATGTACCCCAAATCTAATCTCATATTCAGAATTAGACATTACGCCTAGGGGAGTAATCAAATACATTTACTAGGTATAATCATAATCAGAGAAAGAATAGAACCAAAGTTTGCCCCACATTAAATTCTACTCCACAATCCAAATAATATCCAGAAACTCATGCCTTGAGGTCCGAT
Organism: Equus przewalskii; assembly: GCF_037783145.1. Lineage (NCBI taxonomy): Eukaryota > Metazoa > Chordata > Mammalia > Perissodactyla > Equidae > Equus > Equus przewalskii. The sequence continues at coordinate 31,249,104 of NC_091831.1, forward strand.
GAAGATGGCTATAGTTGGCCAATTGTTTCTGAAATAATACCATCTGGTGGTATGTGTATATGTGTGTACAAAATCTAATAAATAAATAAACAACAGGATAAAGGCTTTGTCTGAGATAAAGGCCTAGTCATTCTGGATCCAGATATGGTAAATGGCCTTATACCAGTGCAATAATTCCTGGAAAAGATAAGCCCAATCCCCATTACTCTGACTTTTATAGTCTCATTTCCTGGCATGAAATGATATTGCTACTCTCTTCAAAACTTTTAAATCTATCCAATCCATACTCTCATCAATATAACATTTAACCTTACAGTTTTGACGAGAGAATAAAATACTAACACCTTGAAAAGAAAAGTGAAACACACTATTTCTACCCTACCAAAACCCACACACACACTCTACCTGTTTATTTCATATTTAGCAGAGCTAACGAGAATAGCTTCCATCTGAATTGCCCACAGAACTGAGTTGCTCTGCTCCTCTCTCATCTCTTCCCCTCCCCATCCCCTCTAAAACTTACACACAACCACCTCATTCTGCTGTCCACCTTCCCAAAATGCTGCCCAACACTCAACAGGCTGTCACAGATTGTTAGCACTGCGTTTGGGGACTTGAGAAGCACTCTTGTGGGACAGCACAGAGTATTAGTACAGCATTTTCCCGGACACAATGTCACTCTTTATAGCCAGTTGCAAATTACTTTCTTCTTAAAAAATAATACTTCTAATAAGACAGGCACAAGGAGATTTTAAATAACCAAGATTAAAATTCACTTTGGTTTGCTCTGAGAGCTGGGTCATTTCAGAGCTATGTACGATGAAACCCCATGCCTCCACTTAAACGAGCCACACATCCCATCTAGCAAACATCTGAAGTCAGCTTCTGATGCTAACAAAAGCAAAGAGACTATCAAAAAGAATCTTTCTCCTTTTTTCCGTGCCTATAGCTCCTCATCCTTAGATTCTATCTGAGACAACATTGTTTAAGCTCAGCTCTCCACATCAACATTTATGTCTCACCATGCCTTGCTGTGCAAAACCATTTAAAAGACAATTCTGCAAATCATCAGTATCATTTTATTAAGTTTTCACCCAACTTTTGCCATGTGTTTCAGCAGCACACAAGTACAATTATCTTCTGACAGTTGCTGTTACTGATTCTCTCGTTACCAGTAAAGCCTTCACCCTACACATCAGCCTCCCAGTTGCCACTGGTTACACATGAGAGCCAGAAGCTGGAATAAACTGAAAATATCATCAGAGGATGCAGGTAAGAAAAATCTCTCACAAAATAGCAGGTCCTATCAACTTACTACGTCTTCTTGGAAAAAAATTTTAATTGAAAATAAACACCTATAGAGTAGTATTAAAAAATCAGGGGCTGGCCCCATGGCCAAGTGGTTTAGTTCACGGACTCCGCTGCAGGCGGCCCAGTGTTTCATTGGTTTGAATCCTGGACGTGGACATGGCACTGCTCATCAAACCACGCTGAGGCAGCGTCCCACATGCTACAACTAGAAGGACCCACAACGAAGAATATACAACTATATACTGGGGGGCTTTGGGGAGAAAAAGGAAAAAAAATAAAATCTTAAAAAAAAAAAATTTTAAATCACGGGGCCAGCCCCATAGCCGAGTGGTTAAGTTTGCATGCTCCGCTTCGGCAGCCCAGGGTTTCACCAGTTCTCATCCTGGGTGCAGACGTGGCACCACTCATCAGGCCATGTTGAGGCGGCGTCCCACATGCCACAACTAGAAGGACCCACAACTAAAATATACAACTATATCCTGGAGGGATTTGGGGAGAAAAAGCAAAAAGAAAAAAGAAGATTAGCAACAGTTATTAGATCAGGTGCCAATCTTTAAGGAAAAAAAATTAAAATCAGTTTTACTAGATAGCTAATTATCTTTCATTTCCAAGTTCTTCGATGGCATTATTCATTCATCTTTGTTATGCTTTACTGAGGATTCAGTGACCATCTATTCTTCCTAAACCAGTTCATCAAACCCCTACAATAACCATGCATCTTTGCTGCTCCCTATGTGAACAACAGGGAAGCTAGAGCTTGACAGGAAGAATGTTAATTCTCCGTTTTTACAGAGGCAAGAGACTGAACAGAGCAAAGCTAGTAATCCAAGTTTGAGAATTAATTCCAATATTTAATCAGCTCCTGTTCTCTCTATAACAAACACCAAAATTAAGACAGTCAGTGACTAGAAGCAAGAAAACCTTTAAAAGACCCTAAGTCTTTCAGGAAATTGCCACTTTCAAACTTGTTTTACATACGAGTTACAAAATAAAATGACACTGAAGGAACAAAATATAAGCAAACATTTAGAATACATAAACAATATTTCTAAAAAATATGCATAAGTATAGTTAACTGACTTACCAAATAAGCGACATTTATTTTTTGAATAATAAAACTCTAGAACATGCAGATAGACTGTCTGAAGGCAAATGGTACAAAAGCTCCCTTCTGATGGACAGCAGCCTCACCTGGAAAATAATAATAATAAAAGTTATTTTTATAAAAATATGTAGTTATCACTTCTTTGACACCTGTCTGTGCATTCAACTTTCATTATCTCACTTCATGATACTAAGAGTTTAACACAGTGATTTACCATAGAATGTGCAATGAAAATAAAGACACACAAAAATACTTTTTAGAGGCTAATCAACAAAAAAGAATATGGAAATGTCATCTTCTCTCATTCTCAGTCCTCTGAGAACTAGTCTGAGGGGAATGAAATGCCTATTGACTGTCACTAAAAATGAGATAAGAAACAAAATAATACAGATGATCAAAAACAGAAAAAGATGTTCAACTTCCAGTCATTACTGTAGTTCTAACTTATAGGATGGCACATGGTGGATGCTCAATAAGAATATGCTGAATAGATGGTTGAACACACAGATAAAAAATAAACCTTATCTTGGGGCTGGCCTGGTAGCGTAGTGGTTAAGTTTGCGTGCTCTGCTTCAGGGGCCAGGGTTCACAGGCTCGGATCCCGGGCGTAGACCTACGCACCGCTAATCAGCCATGCTGTGGCAGTGCCCCGAATACAAATAATAGAGGAAGACTGGCACAGATGTTAGCTCAGGGCTAATCTTCCTCAAGCAAATAAAAGAGAAAAATTGGCAATATAAGTTAGCTCAGGGCTAATCTTCTTCAGCAAAAAAATAAATAAATAAATAAATCTCATCAGTTAACAAAGAAAAAATAAATCACATCAGTCAGCAAAGAACTGCAAAGTAAATACACTCTTTTTTTGCCCATCAAACTGGCAAAGATTAAAAAAAGAGCAACTCTTTCGGTGAATGTAGACTGAATAGGGCTCACACATTGTTAGCGGAGGTATACATTTTATTAATATAGAAAGCATTTTAACAATATTTCAAAATCTTTTATAGATCAAAGGGCCTTTGGACCAGGTAATTCTCCTTCAAAGAATTTATCATAAGGAAATAACTGAATTCTACAAGGATACTTATTCCATAACCATTTATAATAGTGAAAACTTATAAACAACTTTAATGTCCATCTATATGGGCCAGATTAAATAAATTATGGTATATTATACTATGGAGAACAATAAAGATATTTTAAAAAATAATGTAGTTCTAAATATTGATATAAAGATCTAAAAAAGTATAACTTTTTCAAAAATGGAGAATTTAACAAGAAGCGTACAAAATCAATATAAAGAAAACTTTAAAACATTTCTGAAAGACACAAAAGTAGATCTGAACAAATGGAAAGATGTTCCTTGTTCTTGGATAGAAAACTCAACACAAATCAACATGATACAGATGTTAGTTCTCCCTAACTTATAAAGTTAATGTGATCTCAACAAAAATCTCAATATGAGTAAGTTTTTTTAATGGAAACAGAGAGCTGATAGTAAAGTTCAACAGAAAAATAAACAAGTATAAGAATAGCCAACAAAACATTAAAAATGTGAAAAGCTAGCCCCTCAAACAGTATCAAGCATCTCTAACTACGACAGTGTGATAAACAGTGCAGGATCAGACAGACCAGGGCAAAAGAAAACAAAGTCCAGAAACAAAGTCAATGGAAACTTACTATATGACAAAGGTGGCATTGCAAAACACTCAGGCAAAACTGTACTTTTTAAAGAAAATATGCTGGAACAACTAATTAGCATTTGGAAAAAGATTAACTCACAATATTCATTAAAAAAAATCCAAATGTTATCAGGGATCCAAATCTAACAACTAAAATCATACAAGTACTAGAAGAAAGCTTATGTAAATTCTTCTTTAACCTGAGTAAAGGGAAGGGTTTTCTAAATATAAACCAAAATTCAGATGCAACAAAGGACTGAAAAACTGGACTACATAAAATAAAAGCCTGGGGATGGCCCAGTGGCATAGTGGTTAAGTTCACGGACTCTGTTTTGAGAGCCTGGGGTTCATGGCTTTGGATCACAGACCTACACATTGCTCATCAAGCCATGCTGTGGCAGCATCCCACATACAAAAAATAGAGGGAGGGTGGCACAGATGTTAGTTCAGTGACAATCTTCCTCAAGCAAAAAGAGGAAGACTGGCAACAGGTGTTAGCTCAGGGTCAATCTTCTTCACCAAAAAATAAATAAATAAATAAATAAATAAAAGCCTAAACACACACACTCCAAAGTCAAAAGACAACTGACAAACTGGGAGAAAATATTTGTAACATATATAACTTATAAAGAGCTAATATTCCTAATATAGTTTTTAAAACTCTTAAAAGTTGAGGGAGGAAAAAAATCCAAAAACCTGACAGAAAAATTTTTTAAAAGATACAATTCACACAAAAAAAAGATATTAAAATGACCTTTATACATTTGGAAAGATGTTCAACTTCACTACTAATATGAGAAATGAATATTAAAACTATATTGAGGTGCCATTTCTTACCTATAAGGTTAGCAAAAATTAAAAAGTATAACAACACAATCTGATGGTGACACTGTGGAGAAACTAACACTTTCCTACATTGCCGGTGGGAATTCAAATTTGTACAACCCCAAAGAAAGGCATTTAGCAATTTTTAAGAAAACTATATAGATGCCTTTAGAGTTCTGACTCAATCGTTCCATTTTAAGAATTTACCCAAACAAACAAAAATATATATGGACAAGATTAGTCATTGCAGCACTATTTGTAAATGCAAAATACTGAAAACAGCGTAAGAGAATGGTTAACACCCTCACAACAGAGTACTGTGCAACCATAGGAGGAAAAGACAGAGGGAGAGGGCTAGCTTTATAAACTGATGTGGAATGGATTCCAAAATATATGGGGCTAAGTGAAAAAAGCAAAGTACAAAAGAGTATCTATAGTATGCTACCTTTCATCTAAGAAAGAAGAGCAAATCAGAAAATATACATGTATCTCCTCATTCCTGGGAGGAAAAACACACAGGAAGGATAATTCAAAGAATGATAAGATAGGTTACCTACAGAGGGTGGGTGGAAACAGGGTGGAAAGGACAGAAGAAATGGGTGACACTGCTCTGAGTATGTATTTTTTACACATTTCTGACTTTTGGAACCATGTTAATGTTTCACATATTCAAAAATAAATAAGATTGAATAGGATGAGGAGAAAAAGTTAGAATACAAAAAGAACTGACCTGTATTTCAAATGACTAAATAACCACATGAGGGAGGGAAGAATGCTGAGGAGAGAAAACTAACGCTAGTAACTCTGAACATGGCTTTTAGATCAGCACTGTCCAAAAGAAACAGAATGGGAGGCACATATGTAATTAATATTTTCTAGAGGCCACACTGAAATAAAAGTAGGTGAAATTAATTTTATTAATATATTTTATTCTATCTTATGTATCTAAAATATTTCAATACAAAATCAACATAAAATTATTGAGATACTTAAGATTCCTGATTTCATACAAAGTTTTCAAAATCTAGTGTATATTTTACACTTACAACAAATCTCAATTCACGTAGTTAGTGGCTACCCTATTGGACAGTGAAGACAAACCATATGCCCTTAGGCTAAAGGAAAAAGCTATCGACAAATATTGAACTCTATGTACTAGGTATCTTTTAAACAGTGGTACGAGTTAGCAATTCTATTTTCCGATATTTAGGATTGAGCCAATAAGTAAAAACACGAATAATGGGGCTAGGGTTCTCACTGTTGGAAGGAGCTGTGAATACAGAAGGAACGAAGGACAGAATAAACCCCGTAGTGTTAGACTGTAATCACAGGTATCTCTATCAACGCACCGCTTTCAGTAGACAAAGATGTACATGTGTGCTCACACACACACGTCACATCAACTTCCTAGACACCTGCTGAGAGGGCCTAGAAGCAATGACACCCAGCTGCAATGAGGACATCTAGAGTCTGGATCCTGGCTTACAAGGCCATTCTCTGCTAAAAGGACAAGAGCTCCTTGAAGAAATAACTCATTCTAGGGATCAAGCTTGGAAAATGCAAGATGAGCCCAGAACATCTTGTTGTGGTAAAAAGTTAGGAAGTACTCAAACAATAACAATTGCAGGCCAAAAGAAGACAATCAGCTTGAAGGGGCTCCCGTTGGCCAAATCCGGGACAGTGTCAAAACAAACAATGAAATAAAGTATCATTATAAATAAGTGCAGAAGCAATGAGGAGAATTAGAAAATCACCATTTAGGAATCATGAAAATGATTCAGGCAGAAATCACCAACGGATACTAACATTACTGAGTAAAAGTTCAAGGAGTAATAGGCTATTATTTATAAAGTCTCAAAGCATCTTTTCAAAAATACCTCAAAATTACAAACAAAATGTGAATGTACTTAATCCCACCGAACTGTACACTTAAAAATGGTTAAAATGGTAAATTTTTTTAAGTATATTTTACCACCAAAAAATTACAAAAGGAAAAATAACTTTACACTGGAAAACCTGGCAGACACTTCCTTAATGAAGTGATCCAAGATCACATTACGAGTATTTCAGCATCCTGTGCCTCCTGACATGATGCCCTGAGAAGCGTAACATTACTTCTGTGGTACTCTTGCCGGAAATAGATAACCTGAATCCTATCACGAGGAAACATCAGATAACCCCAGATCATAGGCATTATACAAAATAATTGGCCTGCACTCTTCAAAAATGTCAATGTCTTGAAAAAACAAAGATAGACTGAGGAAATACTCCAGATTAAAGGAAACTAAACAGATATGACAACTGAATGCACTCTATGATGTGAAATTTTCTCTTGTACAATAGTACATTATTGGGACAATGGGTGAAATTTGACAAAGTCTGTAGATTCGATAATAATATTAAATCAATGTTAATTTCCTGATTTTGACAACTGTACTGAGGTTACCTAAAAGCATGTCCTTATTTTTAGAAAATGCACTCTGAAGTATTTAGGTATACAGGAAATTCAGGTATACGTATACAAGTTTTTAGGTATAAGTCTGCACCTTACTCAAACGATTCAAGAAATAAACATTGAGAGATAAAGAGAGAGAGAGAGAGAGAAAGGAAATGTAGTAAAGTGTTAACATTTGGAGTATCTGGGTGAACTTTCTGTACATTCTTCTAACTTTTCTGTAGTGTGAAATAATGTCAACGTAAACAGAAAAAAGATGTTAGCACAGTACCTGGCACATAATCTGCAATCAAATAAATAGTAGCTTTAGATGTTAAGGAGAACATTATCTCTATATTCTGTGCAAAAAAATCATCCTGACTCAAGAGATTTATACTTTCATGATGGAAAAAAATGGGGAGGAGCAAAATAATACATATAGTATATTCCACTTAAACATATTTGCACAAATACACAGATAAATGAAGAGAAAAGACTAGGAAATATACACTAAACAGTTAATAGCAGCTAGCTCTGAGTAATGGAGTTTGCTAGCTTCCTTATAATGAAGATGAATCGTTTTTATGTTTTTTTCTGAAAATTACTTTTAGAAATTAAAGGGCTAGCCCACAATCAAGGAAGCCATGACATCCTTCCTTTTCTATCACAGTACCCCCCTCTCTGCAGACCTACATTTAGTCACTGTATTTGAGCACCATATTCTGTTACTTTGCCTTTCATATATTACAATTAAAATGATCATGTGGTATCATTTCACATAAAAATATTCCAGTTAGTTTGTCAAATCATTTCAGTCTTGCGGGTTAAGAGAGTGGAATGGACATACACAAAGAACTGTGCTTCTTTCCAAAATCCTACTAAAATAACAGTACAGTCTTTTTTTATTTTCCAAGACATAAATCAACAAGGATGGAGAGAGCAGAAGAGGAGGAAAAAGTAACAAAACTTCGGAAGTTGGAACATACACAGATGAATGCTAACTGTATAGCAGATCCTGGAGAGCCAAATACAAATCCAGCAGTAGAGAAAGCTGAGACCCAAACCAATTTATAACCAGAAACCCGCACAAGGGTCAGGAACTGCCAGCACCATCTCTGGAACTGGAAGTGAAGTGGGGAAGGGGCAACAGGTGAAAGCTGTTTGAGGAGAAGTTAGATCCTTAGATCCCCTCCCCCTCCCTGAAAGAAGACTTGAGGTTATCTCTGCAGAATGTAAAACAGATGATCTCTAGTTTGGGGGCTGAATAGAAGTGCAAAGGTCTTTAAAACTGAGTGATTAAGTGAGCATACTGAACACTAAGCTCTACTGCTCCCACCCCCATCCCCACACACCAAGCTCCCTGCAAAACTCAATATAAGGGCCCTCCAGGTACCTACAAATACCCAGCACAGCATAAAACAGACACAGACATGCACCAAGGCACATCACTGTGAAATTTCAGAATACTGGGGACAAAGCAGAGATCCAAGAAGTTTCCAAGAAGAAGGTCCAAACAAAAGAAGATTCATGTTGGCTTACTACTTCCGAACAGCAACAGAAGACAACGAGAAAAAAACTATGCCTTCAAAATTCTAAAGAAAAGTATTTCTAATCTAGAATTTTACACTCACCCAAACTATATTAATCAAATGTGAGAACAAAAACAGAGACATTCTGACATGGAAAGACTCAAAAAATTACCTCCCATGTACTTTCTTAGAAAATTACTAGAAGATTGAGCAAACTCAGGAAAAGACTGATTGTTCGTAGCCATGGTAAAAAGCTGCCCGGAGAACCAGTTTTAAGTCCACTCAATTGATAACGACAACTTACCTCAGCAGCTACTCTTTCACAAGCCAACCAATCAGGGACAGATTCACTCCAATAAACACACCCCTGAGCAGTAACCAATCAACAACGTCATCCAAATAAAATGCTTCTGTACATGATGTTAACCCACTTCCACCTCTTAAAATCTTCCAATCCCTGAACTCCATACTCCCCAAAAACACTATGTAATATTAACAATCCAGTGTGTTTAGGGAAATTATACCTGATGAGATATTCTGGACAGAGAGTGATGGTCTCATCATCCTTTGGCGCCAAACAGGGAAATAAAACAAAGACAGACATGGGATATGGAAAACAGGATATCCAACACAAGAGAGAAGTGAAGGAGTATTGGTGAATGGGGATTCCAGGACAACTGTGCACTAAAAGTAGAAGGCAACCAATCCAAATTGACACACGAATGTTGAAGGCTATCATCCCCATGCTGACACACTGACATCTTTTTAATCTGACACAACTACTAGAAGATGTGCTCCACCTGAGCAAAAGGGTTAATGAAGAATGAGGAAGATAAAGAATTCCAACAACACTGGGAATCAAAACCACAAGGAGAGAAAAGTCTAAGGATGACAACAAGGGAAATCATTCCAGAACTGTGCAGAAGGCCCAGGTAGCAGGCCCAGAAAGGAGGACAATGAAGGTCTCCAGAAGAGAAGTTTCCAAGAATCTCTTTTTTCAATTGAGGTCACATTGGTTTATAACATTATGTAAATTTCAGGTGTACAGCATTATATTTCAGCTTTTGTATAGACTGCACCGTGTTCATCACAAAAAGTCTAGTTTCCATCCATCTCTATACATATGTGCGTGCTCCTTTATCCCTTTTGCCCTTCCCCCTCCCCTTCCCCTAACCACCAATCTGTTCTCCATATCTATATGTTTGTTTTTTTATCTTCCACATACAAGTAAAATCATACAGTATTTGTCTTTCTCTGTCTGACTTAATTTCACTTAGCATAATACCCTCAAGGTCCATCTGTGTTGTCACAAATGGCACGATTTTGTCTTTTTTTAATGGCTGAGTAGTATTCCATTGTATATAATATACCACATCATCTTTATCCATTCATCCATTGATGGGCACTTAGACTGCTTCCAAATCCTACCTATTGTGAATAACCCTGCAGTGAGCATAGGGGTGCATATATCTTTTCAAATTAGTGTTTTCATGTTCTTTGGATAAATACCTAGAAGTGGAATAGCTGGATCATATGGTATTCCTATTTTTAATTTTTCAAGAAATCGCCATACTGTTTTCCATAATGACTGCACCAATTTGCATTCCCACCAGCAATGTAGAGGGTTCCCTTTTCTCCACATCTTCTCCAACACTTGACTTTTTAATAATAGCCATTCTGACAGGTGCGAGGTGATATCTCACTGTAGTTCTAATTTGCATTTCCTTAGTAATTAGTGATGGTGAACATCTTTTCATGTGCCTGTTGGCCATGTGAACATCTTCTTTGGAAAAATGTCTGTTCATATCCTCTGACCATTTTTTTTTCCCCTGAGGAAGATTCACCCTGAGCTAATATCTGTTGCCAATCTTCCTTTTGTTGTATGTGAGCTGCTGCCACAGTATGGCCAGTGACAGAGGTGTAAGTCCACACCCAGGAACTAAACCTGGAACAGCAAAGCGGAGCATGCCGAATTTAACCACTAGGCCACCAGGGCTGGCCCTCCTCTGCCCATTTTTTTTATCAGGTTGTTCACATTTTTGTTGTTCAGTTGTGTGAGTTCTTCATATATTTTGCAAACTAACTCTTTATTGGATATATGATTTGCAAATATTTTCTCCCAGTTGGTGAGTTGTCTTTTTGTTTTGTTGATGGCTTCTTTTGTGCAAGAATTTCTTTAAAAACAAAGAAAATTGGAACTGACAGACTACTGTGACTGATCTTGTGGAAAAGTACACTGAGAGGCTACTATTTAAGACATTATCAGCAAATAAAATTTGCACAGGCTTAATAATGTAAACACAGCAGTAACTATTTTATTTAACCAAATATTGTAATATAAGTAAATTGGGAGGCTAGGGGAGGAGTAGCAGTGGTCATAATGGTTTAAAAACAGTAAAATTTTCTCTTTCGTAATAGAAACTCAATATATAATGAACAAATTGGTAAATCAAAAGACAGCATTACACATATATTATTTAAAAATATGGAGAGGCCAGCCTCATGGTCTAATGATTAAGTTTGGCGCACTCCATTTCAGTGGCCCGGGTCCAAGGGTTTGATCCCAGGAACAGACCTACACCACTCTTCAGCCATGCTGTGGCGGCAACCCACATACAAAATAGAGGAAGACTGGCACAGATGTTAGCTCAGAGCTAATCTTCCTCAGAAAAAAAAAATACGGAGATATGTAAATGCCAGGAGAAACAGCTTAAGGAGTTGAAAGTGGTTACCTTTAGGGAAAGGACTAGAGAGAATGGGAGAGGGTGGGACAAAAACTACTCACTATATTTTTGTTATAAACCACTTTTTTACTATTTGACTGTTTAAACTGTCTATTTTAAACTATAGATCTGCTGATAAAATATGAAAAACAGCAACATATGAACATCTTATCTTAAATATACTCTTCATCATTCAAGAATATATAAATAAAACATTTTCAACTGAAAGGGACAAAAAATCCTAGGGAAAAAGTTCTCCCCTTTTTGTTGGAAGACCCTCATATTTCCAATACTGAAAGAGCATAAACATACAACATACAGAAGAGCTTTAAAAATAAAAAATGTTAAAGCAAATTAACAATTGAGTGGAGAGATTTAAGTAATTGTAATACTAGGAAGACTGTAGGTCTGACCTTACAAATTCATTAATGATCAAGAAAGTGCAAATAACACATTTAATTAAATTTGCTCATTTATCTATTTTTGGAAGTACAATTAACAGCAGTGAGAGAGAGCAGTAATATAAAAGGACAGAGATGGATTAAAAACATTGGCCAAAACAACCAAATTGGAGAGTGGATGGAAGGCTAGGTAAAATTATAGGCTTAAAACAACAAAAAAAGATACCAGAAACTTATTTACCATCAATTTTACTGCACACTGTTGCCATGCGAAGTAATTTTGGCCAACACTAATATTAAATGAGGATATATGTATACACACACATACACATACATATATACACATAATATTTTTCTTTATGAGACTGATAATTCTAATTAAGCAAGGATTCATGAAGGTATTAGACTCTAAAAACAAAGTACTATTGACACAATTTGACAAAAGTAGTTTTACACTCATAGTTTCCTAAGTATAGAAACTCTATCAGGGATTACCAATAATTAATTAAACTGTCCTAAAGACAATTAACTCTGTTATCTACCCTTTATTCTTCATCTAGCTACATTTGGATCATCCTCACTATTTCTGTTCTTTATACCCAGGCACTGACCATTCAAAACAGTCTATATTCCCCAAGTTCTCTAGCAGGAGTATGGTTCTGTGACTAAGTTTTATCAATGGAATATGAACATAAGTGGTATATATAACTTTCAGGAAGTATCCTTAAAGGGAGGGAGATGTGTTCTTACTCTCTTCCTCCTTTCTGCTGGTTGGAATGTGGATGTAATGGCTGGAGCTCCAGTAGCTATCTTAGACCCTAAAGTAACTTTGGAAAAGAATAGAATCCATGCACAATGGAGAGACATAACACCATGACAAACAATACCAGTCCCAGACTACTTCTGGAATTCCTGACATTGAGAAAAATACACTTCTATCATGTTTAAGTCTCTCTTACTTGGTTGCAACGAAATCTAACCCTAATGAATATAACCTCTATACTAAAATACACTCCTTGTTTTCTTTCTTTCTCTAAACAATCTCCCTCTGCTCCTTTGCTGACTCTTTTTCTGCCTCCCACTTCCTTCCTACGAGTATTCCCCAATATTCCATCCTTGGTCTTTTCTGCTCTAGGCCAAACATTCTACAAAATCACATCTCTATAGGTCTGACTGAGCTCTAATTTCATCTCCAGCTGTCTATCATTCCACTTGTACAAGACATAATTATACAGGAACGTAAGTGATTTTTAAAACAAACAAAAGAGATAAACAAAGTGGTGGTAATAGCAATAGCAGTAGTTTGTTGTGATGGTAATAAATAGCTAATATTTACTGAGCTCTTACTATTTGCCAGCTATTGGTCTAAGAGCTAACCCTCACAACAATCCTATGAAATAGGCAGTATTATCACCATCCCCATTTACAAACAAGGAAACTGAGACCCAGACAAGCTACATAACTTGCTCCAGACACATAACAAATGTACTAAAGAAATCATTCAAACCCAGGCTCTCAAGAACCCACCCTCTTAACCAGTACCCACTAGCACCTTATTCTAAAGATGCTATCACAGCTTAAAACTTTTCAAAGCTGTCCTCAGCAACCACAATAGTCATTTAAATATCCTCTATGGTGATAAATTTCATGCCTCTGAAGACTAATTTTTAGAAACTGCCAAGTATCACTTAGAAACAAGTATGGTAAATAAGATGAGTGATCAAGCAAGATAACACTGTTCTGGGGACAAAGGATATGACCACCAAGTAATGAGATTAGTTTTCTTGTACGGCTCTACTGGTTCTGAAAGCAGTTCCAAAAGACAATTCCAAAGAATATCAATTTGCTAGAATAAATGCATTGCCTCAAAAATGGATTACTTTAAAAGGAACAGCATTCATTTACTAAGTTCTTTATTTTTAAAGCATGAGATTTTTAAACTACCATTTAAATTATCTAATACCTAAAACTCATATTAGCAATTGAACTCATTATCGTTCTCCCTAGATCCATCTGAGATCCTTTCCCAACGTAACTATCAATGGTACCACAATACACTTGACATGCCAGGCTCAAAACTTTGAGGTATTCTGATTCTTCCAGCTCTTCTAACCCCACCCTAATTGTTCTTCCTCCACAAGAGCTATCACGTTTTCTATTTCCACATTATTCTATGACTGTACTATTGAAATACTCTCCAGCCACTCCCTACTTGAGGTTATCACACAAAATTGCCAGTACAACCTTTCAAACTCTCCTTTCATCATATGACTTTCAACAGAAGTACTGTTACCTATAGGATCAAATCTAAGTTCTTCAGGCTAGCTTTCAAAGCCTTCCATTAATTCTTCTTCATTATCCCTACACACATATAAACCCAACAAATCACATCTCTTTCCTACTCATCATCAGTAAAAATCATACCATTTGTGCAATACTGTTAACGTTTCCTTTTTGTCTTGTTCAGTTCACATGTTGTACTCTCTTTTGCTTCTAACTACTCTCTGTGTAGAATTTTTTTCTGTTCTTTCTACTCAATTTATTATTCTCACTTCCTTCATGATCGTCCTCTTCCATGAAACCTAAATAACCTCACATAGATACTCTGCATTTTGCATTCCTCTACAGAGAGATCATCCAGGAGTAGAACTGGAAGAACCTCAAAAACTGACCAGACTGGGACTTCTTTTGTGTATGAGTGATTTTCTAAGGAGAGGGTTAACTTTCATCAGATTATTCTGTCAAATACCTTGGAAGGTTCATTTGACAGCGGACAAAATGGAAGCCCAGAGATATCCTCTAACTTACCCTAGTTTTCAGTCTGGCAATGGCAAAACCAGAATTTGAACCCTAGTCCCCTAGGTTCCCAACCAAAGTAAATATAAATTTAAAGATCACTGCCCAGTAATATAATTCATGCTATGTTCCTGAAAGAGTGATAGACACTATTAATAAACATGTTATTTTTTTTTAAGAAAGCAAGATACAAAATGTACATACAATAGTAAGAGATTCCAATTTAAGAGAGAGAGAGTGTGTGTGTGTGTGTGTATATATTACATTAATACCCCACACAGGGAAAACAGTCACTTCCAAGTGGTGAAAATATAGCTATATTTTCAAATCCTACATAACGAACATGTCTTGAATTTATAATATTAAGAAATACTTAAATTAAAATTATATGACATCATGAAGTCAAAGATAAATTCCTCAACCTTGAACTCAACTGTCAGAGGCAAAGAAAAGTTTCAGGCTGCCCAAGGAAACAAACAAGCAGCACAATACAAAAACGAAACATCACGGCAAAAAGGGAAAGAATAGCAATGTCATATTGACAATATTGGTGGCAAAAACCAAGCGCTACATGGCTCCTGGGGCTTGTTCACTTTAGTACTTAATAAATCATTGGTTCTCACACTAGAAGAGTCAAGAGGCCTAAACTGTCACCGGGAATTGAATGTATAGAAAGATGAGCATGCTGACTTTGAGACAATTATTTGGGATGGTTGCAGAGAATTACCAATCATATAAACAAATCAAGACTATTTCTTTTCTTTCTGGGTCTTCTCCTAAAATGAAAATATGAAATGAAGGTGCAGAAGTTCTGGGAAGATTCTTGTGAAGAAAAAGTCTAGAACCACCAAAATAGGCTAATAAATTCATCTTTTCCTAAGTTTTTAATTCCACTCCAAAATCCCTTTATCAAAAACTCTTGGGGCCAGACAGGTTTCAGAATTCTGAATTTTTTCTCAGATTTTAGAAAAGTTAATATGGTAGATATTCTATATGTTACAAAATATTCCAACCAGGGTCTGGGTCAACACTCTGTAATTAAACACACTAATATGTCTGTGGAAAAAAGTATGACTAGTTATACTAGGTATGATAAAGACTACAAACCACCTTACATCAGTGCAGACTGGATTGTGCCGCCAAGTGAGTCTGCCACAAACTTCCTACAAACTTTCCACTTTCACAACAGTTGGAATTTCGGAACCATGGATAAGAAATTATGGACCTTAAACTAGCTTCATCGGAGAGGTGAGATTATCAGTGGATTTTATTTGTTTTACAAATGCTGAGAAAATGAACTCAGAATGATTATACAAACCAAAGTGACAAAACCAGTAAGTAGCAGAGCCTGGATTCAAACCTTGACTCCAAAGGTTAGGTTATCTCCACAATACAATACAGTCTCTCCAGAGCGTGTCTTAGGGGCATAGGACAATCAACAAAATATTCCTCTTCAGAACTATTCAGCACAGTCATTACTAACTGAGTATCCACTAGGCACACTTAGATGCTACTGCTGGGAATGAGCGTACCTTCCAAAAACTTCTTTTAAGTAAAAAATGGTCAAGGAACAAAAGTGTTTAAAACACAAAGGAAAAAAATAACACATTATAGCATACAAAGTAGATTGTAATGCAAGTGACTCTCTGTTGTCATAGTTTTGTATACAAGTTTGTAGTAAAAACAGTTACCTCACTGATTCATAACTAAAGGTAAGCATTAAAACAGTAAAGCAAAGCCAAGGGATTCCACGTCAAAAAAGAGAAGTAAACGACAGCCATAAAAAAAGACAAAATCATCCCATTTGCAACAACATGGATGGAACTTGAGGGTATTATGCTAAGCAAAATAAGCCAGAGAAAAACAAACACTGTATGATTTCACACATATGTGGAAGACAAACAAACACATGCACAAAGAGAAAAGATTAGTGGTTACCAGAGGGGAAGGGGGTTGGGGGTGGGCATAAGGGGCAAAGAGGCATATATAAATAGTGACGGACAGGGGCCAGTCCGGGGGCACAGCGGTTAAGTGCACTCATTCCACTTTGGTGGCCTGGGCTTCACAGGTTCGGATCCCAGGTGCGGACATGGCACCACTTGGCAAGCCATGCTGTGGTAGGTGTCCCACATATAAAGTAGAGGAAGATGGTCACAGATGTCAGCTCAGGGCCAGTCTTCCTCAGCAAAAAGAGGAGGATTGGCAGCAGATGTTAGCTCAGGGCTAATCTTCCTCAAAAAAAATGAATTAAATAAATAAATAAATGGTGACTGACAAATAATAATGTACATCCAAAATTTCACAGTTATAAACTAGTATGACTTCAATAAAATAAAATTTAAAAAAGAGAGTAAAGGAAACATTTCCTAAACATCTGAATCTGCAGACATCTTGTAGTCAATACAGCATTTGAAGGAATGAAAAATAGTATATTTTAATTCTTAACCCTAAGACTTTGCTTTGATCAACAAAGCAGTGTTCTCTATTAGGTTTTCCTCTTTGCTTTCTCTAAACTCTCAGTCCTTGCCGATACACATACACCAACGCCACTATCAGCACCAATCACTAGGTTTCCATCTTCAAAAAATGAAGGTCATGGGGCCAACATAGTGGTTACGTCCACATGCTCCACTTCGGAGGCCCAGGGTTCACAGATTCACATCCTGGGCACGGACCTATGCACCGCTCATCAAGCCATGTTGTGGCAGCGTCCTACATACAAAATTGAGGAAGATGGGCACAGATGTTAGCTCAGGGCCAATCTTCCTGAGCAAAAAGAGGAAGACTGGCAACAGTTATCTCCGGGCTAATCTTCATCGCAAAAAAAAAAGAAAAATATGAGGGTCACCAAGTCTTCTATAAGGACCCTACCCACTAGGCTAAACTTTTAGAGTCAAATAGTCTGGCTTAAAAAAACAATGCAGGGGAGGACAAAAAAACGCTCCATAAAACTATGTCCTAGTCAATACTTAAGTCATAAACATAGATAATTGTTCTGCTACAAGCCATAAAGTGCAGATGGAAAACAGCAGTCTCACTACAGGTTACAAATGAAGTACTAGTCCAACAGCACATCTCAACAACGATCTTTTCACAACAGCATTTCTGAAACCTCCAAAAGTGAAAAACAGCATAATATAATCTTTATATAAAATGCAATTGCTAAAAAAAGCACAAAACTCTACAATGTGAGAACCTCTACAGTATCTTTTTTAAGTTTATGGGTTAAAGATAACTATCCTCATTTTACAAACAAAAAAAATGGAATCTCAAGAAAATACTTTATCTAAAATTATCATCATCATTTTTTACCATCATCCTAGTCATCAATTACAACAGCAACAAAATAATGAGCACTTACTCACTTTAGGCACTACAAGACTCCTTATATTCACATCTGACTTAATCCTTATAGACACCTTGTGAGGTAAATTATCCCCATTTTAAAGATTAGTAAACAGGTTGAAAGAGGTCAACTAATTTGCTAAAAGTCACAGCACCAGAATTTGAACTCAAATTTGTTCAACTTGGTACATTACACTAATTCACTTATTGCCATTCTCTTTTGTCTTTTGAAACATGTTCAAGGATTTGTCAACCAATGATTTCAGAATAAATACAAGATTACCTAATTACTACACCTTCAAACCCATAAAGAATTGATTGTAAAATCCCCATTCTCTACAAGGGGGAAAAAAGACAAAAAGCCACCTGCTTAGAGTCTCAGAGCTTAACTGCCAGAAAAGAAAACAAAATGGAATATTGGCTACTTATATTCTGAATTCTAACTATAAGGAAACCCAGATTCCTAGCACATTTACCTAGAATAGGTGACAATAACCCCAATATTTCAGCTAGTTTGCACACACACAGAAAGTTAGCAGGATTATGTCAGAATCACAGGGAGGTTTAGCACGAGCTGTATCTGAAAAGGTGAAAAAGACGTACGACCTGCTGGAGACAGGCATGAGTTTATCTGAGAAACATTAAGTGCTTTCTGAGATCCTCGTATCTGTGGTGCTGAAGGTTCTAACAGAGCAGGGGGTAGACAGGTGTGTGTGTGTTGAAGAGATGGAAGTGTCCAAATTCTGGTGGATCTTAAAATCCAGATAAAGTTTAAAACTGACTCTACAGGTGATGAGGTCTTATGTCACCTCTTCACCAGGAACACGGCATAAGAATATGTGTATGACTCACATTCGTTTCCAAAGACACTTTCTCCCTACTTATTAACTCATCTGACCTTCATAACGACCATGATCATGTTTATGACAAGTTCATAAAGACACGAATGTGGTTTTAAAAGTCAACTGACCCGGAATGGAGACCGGAGAATAGTGAGGTTATATTTGAAACATGCTTTCTCGCATTATTACTTCTCCTGAACCCTACAACAAAACTGGAAGGCAGGCCGACCGGCCGGCCAAAGGCTACCGTCCCCATTTTTCAGATGGGAAACCGAGGCTGCGATAAACGGGCTGCAAAAGATCACAGGTCCAGCAAGTGGCAGACCCGAGACTCCTCCCAGGACATCAGACTCTAACTCCTGTACTCCTTCAACTCTGGGAGGTGACTTTACTGATAAACAAAACTTTAACCATCGGACTTAGGGTTTTCCGAGGGCGGCCCAAGAAAACCAGGAAGTACAGCCCCCTGCACAGACGGCTCACTCCCAGCCCATAGCCCGGGGCTCCGGGCAGCGGAGTGGACTCACTCGAGAGGCTCGCGGCCGGGAATCAGGCAGCAGCCCCGGGGTCGTCTCGGGGCGGCCTCAGCGGCCCACAGCCCCGTACCCCCGGGGGGTCGCCACGGACCCGCTAAGTACCTGTTGAAACCCGGGAAAGGAACGTCCCCTCCGCAGGGAGTATCTGGGGCTAGGGCCCAAAGCCGGCACGCAGCCGCTGGGAGAGCAAAGGGCCTCGGGAAGGTACCCCGCAACCCAGGACCCGCAGGGGTCGAAGGGCGGAAGCTTCCCAGTAACCCCCGCCCCAGGCGGGGGCCCGCCCCGCAAGTCACGTGAGGAAAAAATACCGGTAACAAAGGGGGAAAGGAACTCTAGTCCGAGGGGTAAGGGGAGACGTGGAGGCGAGGAGCCCAGCTTGGGGCACGAAGGAAGGGAAGGACAGGGACGCGGGGCTGCTCGTTACCAGGGGCGCCGTCGCTCTCGGCTTCCGCCGCCGCCTCCAAGGTCTTGCTCTTCCGCTCGCGCCGCTGGAGCGCGCGTCAGGCCTCGGCTCCGCCCCCGTCGCCGCGGGGCCTTCTGGGGGCTGTAGTTTGCGCCAGGCCTAGGCCCCGCGAGCTGCCTCTCGGTCACGTTGCTGGGCGGGGGGCGGGGAAGGGAGGGTTCCTGGCGAAGTGGCGAGGGTGGGAAGATGTTTACGCTCTCTTGCTCAACCCGCCCCACTTCCCCTCAGCTAGAAACGTGCTCAGATGTCCTTATATGTCACGCAGTCAGACCATCCCCCTTCTCTTCACAGCCAAGTTTCTTGAATAAGGTAGTCTAAACTCACTGTCCCCGCTTCCTCCTTTGTCCTCTGTATTGCAGCTTCTGCCCCTGCAGAAAATGCCGTTTTTGCCATCAGTGTCCTTGTTGCCAAATTCTTTGGAGGTATTTTCCAGTCCTCTAACTTAAGGTTTAGGCACTATTTGACGCTGTAGGACATTATTTTCTAACACTATGCAGGTTTCCCTTCCTCCTTTCAGGTCATTCTTCTCAGTCTCCTTCAAGAATTCTTTTCCTAACTCCCGTCTTAAATATTGGTGTTCTCCAGAGTTCCAGGTAGTGGAGTGGGGGAGGGGACACTCCTGACCCTTCTCTCCTGTTCTCATAGTTCGTATTCCCAACTTCCTAGACATCTCTCTTCATTCACATACCACAGGCATCTCAAATACAGCAACTTCAAAAGTGAACTATCCCGTCCTCCCTAATCATTAATATTCACTCCAACCTTCAACCTAGATTCCTCCTTCTCTCTCACTTCCTCTTCCACCCATGTCCATATGGTCACCAAATCTCGTAGAGTCCATGTCCCGAGTAACTCTTCAATCTGTTCTCTCTTCATTCCCACTGCTAGTGATTTGACCCAGGCTCGCATCATTTCTTATCTGATTACTGCATCAGCTTCCTTACTGGTCTCTGGACCTCAGTACCTCTATCCAGTCTTCTCTACTGCCATCAGGCCCATTTATGCAAACAGCAAATTTAATCATGTCACACTGCTGGTAAAATGCTTTAAAGGATCCACTTGATTGAGTTTGGGAAGAAGAATGGAGGTGAATCCTTTGGGTGGCTTTTACAACATATGGATGCCAGCCCCACTACTCCCCTCACCCCCACCCCATCCCATATTGTGGCTGGGAGATTCAGAGAAGGGAGATTTATAGCAAATCATATTTTAGGATAGGTGGGCCTTTTTTAAAGTTCCGCAGGTGATTCAATCCTTCAATAGGATGTATTTTGGTTCATAATATGTACCAGGCATTGTGCTGGGTACTGAGAAAATAATGGCGAGCAAGACAGACCTTGTGGAGTTTTCATTCTCTTGGAAGAGGCAGATATTAATCAAATGATTCCATGCCAAAAAACAAAACCAAGAACAACAATAAAACACAATTACCAGCTGTGATAAGAATTATGCAGGAAAAGTAATCAGTCCCTTTCCCTCTGCCAAGTGCCCCAGCCCAGCTTGGGAATAAGTTTATGCTCCTCAGCCTGTCAGAGTCTCCCAGGAGCTAATCTGATCCCACTCCCTCCCACATACTCCTGGATCTATGAAACTACTGTACTGCACTTGCTCTCGCCTTTGCATAAGCTGTCCCTCTGTTTGGAAAACACTTCCCGTTCTCCCTTGATTAACTTCTACCCTAATTCTCCTCTATTGGACTCAGAGCAAATCCAGTAGAACACCAGCCACATGGAGGGATTTTCTGAGGATTGGACTGAGTCAAGTGATAGGTCCCAGGCAAGCAGAACTCAGCTGAGAAGGGGAGCCAGAAACAGTTGAATGTAGGCTACTGGGAGCAGGTCTACATTAGCCATTTTTGAGCTATAGGGCCTGAGCCAACATACTCATCCTTCAAAACACACATCAAATATCACCTCCTCCAGGAAGTGTTTGCTGAGCTTCCCCAGGATGAACTACTATTCCCCCAGTCTCTTTCCTGGGTACTCATTGCACCCATGCTGACCTCCCTCCCAGTGATATGCTACGGCCAGCTCATACCAGCTTCAAAAAGCCAACTGTTAAATTCTCAGGAATTTTGCAAGTCAGTTTTTAAATCATTGGTAGCTTGAAATCAGCTGTGATGGGAGTATTTCCACCATCATGGAAATCAGCAAAGGACAAAGCAGGGCCTTTTTTTTTCTTGAGGGTCAGTTGACCAGCATACCACAACCTGGGTCATACCACACATCTCTACATTGTATTGTGGTGATTACCCCCCTATTAGATGAATTTCTTGTAACTTCATTTAGCAAATATTTATTGTTGTTAATTACTATGCACCAGAGACTAGCAAGATACTGAAGGGATATACAGTAGAGAACAAAAGAACATGGTCCCTACTGTTATGAGCTTACAATCTAGCAGAAAGAAAATAAACAAAGAACACCATACTTACAAATTGAGCTGGGCCACTTTGTGATACAACATTCCGACAATGAGCGGTGATGGACATAGAATACTACATTACTGTGCTTTAACAAGGCAGTCTAGGAAGGCCTCTCTGAGGAGGTGACCTTTCCACTTGAGCACGAAAGGGTGAGAAAGAGATGGTCAAGGGGAGAACCAGAGAAAAAGTGTTCCAGCCAAAGGGATGAAACTATAAAAAGGAAGAGCTAAGCTGTTTGAAGGACAGAATGAATGGTCGGTTTTGCTGGAATGGTGTGATGATTAATTTTATGTGTCAAGTTGACTGGGCCACAGGGTGCCTAAATTAAATATTATTTCAGGGTATGTCTTCCAGGATGTTTCTAGATGACATTAACATTTGAATCCCTGGACTCAGTAAAGTAGACTGCTCCACTCTCCATTGCTTCTCAGCCTAATTGTATGAGCCAATTCCTTGCAATAAATCTCTTTTAAACATATACATATACATATATATATATAACGTATATAGGAGATATACAGAGATAGAGATATAATATATGATAGATAGATAGAGAGATAGATAGATAGATATCCTATTGGTTCCTATTTCTCTGGAGAACCCTGACTAATACAGATGGAGAGAGTGTGGGCTGAGTGATCCAGATGACATGATGAGGTAAGTAGGACCAGGTGAGAAACCTGGATTAAATTATAGCCACCAAAGTGTTCAAACAAGGGAGTGATGTTATCTGATTCACATCTCAAGTACAATCACTTCTGCTTTTGTTTGGAGGACCAGAGTAGAAGTTTGAACCCATTTGGTGCAGTAGTCTAGGTAAGAAATAATGAAACGAAGATCTGGCAGTGAAACAAAGTGGGTGGATTTGACATGTATTTTGCAGATTGAGTCAATAGGACTTGATGATAGATTGAATGTAGGGGAGGTGGGGCCAGAGGCTGGGTAACAGATGGGCTGGGGAAGGAGAGAGAGGACCCAAGGGCAGAAATTATTTATATTCATCTTCATATCCTCAGCCCCTAGAATAGGGTGTGGCATGTAGCAGGTGTTCAATAACTGTGTGTTGAATGAATTTATCCATTCTGGGTGCTAAGCTCTGCGCCCTATCACTGTCACGTTACTTCATACAGGGCCTCTACTAGTCCATATAGTACCTTTGTGCAAATTAGGAAAAAGCGCCCCTTCCTCCAGGGTGCACAGATTGATGAGTGGAGCGTCGGCTACATTTCAGGCCCCACTTACCCCCTCAGCTGGCATCATTGTGCAGTGCACAGTCTACACAACCACAAACATCAGCCTTGCTTAACATCCCTGGGAGATGATTTAGTGGCATTAAGCCCGGGGTTCACAGGGAGAATTTGAGTTCCAGGGGAAGGAAGCTGCCTGCCTGGGCTCACCAGAGCTGCTGCTGTGACTGAGATTCAAACCTTTGCCCGCTGACTCCCTGAGGGCTCTTTAGCCTTGGAGCCACGTTGTCTCTCCCAAATCACTCAGCCCATCAATAAAAAGCTAAATTCAAAATGGTGAGTTTGCTTCCTTGAGTTTCTCATCTGTCTCAGTTACTATTGTTAGAGTATTTCACATTTACATAGTATCCAATAAGTGCTCAGCGCCTTACAAAATACAATAAAGGAACTCGAAACCAAAGGACCTTGATTTTTTTTTTTTAACAGAATAAATAAGGAATGACTGGTTAAAAGGGACCTTAGCTCTTGGATAAAAATGAACTGTGGCATGTTGGTTTAAGGCGTTGCTGCAAGCAATAGGAAAAAAAATATGCTCCTGAGCAAGCTGTTTTTCCTTTGCATCCCAGACCAGAAGAGGAGGGGATATTGGAGCAGCTGGCTTCAGAAATGTAAACAAGGGAGGGGGTCTAGGTTGGGGGTCAAGGGCAAAAGGAAGAGAAAGAAACACCTAAAGGAGGAACAGGATTCTCCCCTTTAATAAATAATAGCATTTAACATTTAGCAAGGGCTTAATATGTGCCAGGAACTGTGCTAAGCGCTCTACGTGCCCTATCTGACTCAATCGTCACACAACCCTACAAGATACGATCTATTATTACCACCATTTTCCTTTGGAGGAAGCTGAGGCTCAAGGCTACGCCCCTAATAAGTGACAAACCTCAGATTTGAAGCAAGACAGTCTGGCTCTAGAGTCTGCCCTCTCAGCCACAAATTAAACCACCTCCTACAGATGTTCCTGATGCCAGGTGCCCGGTTTTAGTAGTGTGACCCTTTGGAGTCCTAGGATAACTAATAGAGGATGTCTGGTTCTCAGACTCTTAGGCATTCCGTGTTGCCTGTCTGTTCAATGATTGGGCCATGATCATCTCCAGCCCAGCTTCAAAGTGGACAATTTGAACAAGGCATGTATAAGAGAAAAACTGCTGGGAGACATTTCACAATCTCCTCAGAGTTTTAATATCCTCCCAATATAATATCATAATTACCCAGATGGTATGGAAGATGGAGGAGAAATGTTATCAGGAGCGAGGGACTAAAGGAGCCTGCCCTTTGGAAATGTGGGCCCTGATTGGTCTCTCCAAACTTGAGCATTCTTTCCTTTTGTGATTTCCAGCCAATAAGCACAAAAAGATCCAAACTTTATTGGATTTTGGGTGGTTGGATCCCTTTCTCATGAAGTGCTACTATCTAGAATTGTATAGGTCTTAGGCATCAACTGGAGGAAAGATAAGACTTTTTAGGACACTGGGAGGGCAGAGTATCAACAGGTACTCTCATTTAATTCATAAAAAAAAGCAGGATAGAGAACTCTGACGAGCAGCAATGACTCCAGACCCCCAAGCCTAAGTTAGGAGCCCAGAAAACTCTCCCACCTCTAATTGAAGCTACCTCAGAAAGGGCATGGCAGCAGCTATTGTTTTGGTTGGCTCTCTGGGTTGTGAGCTCACAGTATCTGATGCTCTTACCCAACTGTGAGCTGTGCCAGCACCCCCATCGCACACACACATACTCCCCTCACAATTAGCTTTTCTGCACCAAGCCTGTTCCGTCTGCCCCTTGACCTCAAGACTTGTATGGCTAAGTTCTCCAATGCCACAATGCCCGCTTGGAGGGGAGGGCTTAGCGATATTATGCCCATATTCATCCATATACATTACACAAAGTTTTGCTCATAAGGAACAGAGATGAATAGGGAACAAACAGATTTTTTAAATTACAATGTTAATTCGTTTTTGCCTCAGGAGAGTCATAGAGGCAGAGTGACCCTTCTTCAAAGTTTCCTTCCCAGCGCACAATCCCTCAGTCCCAGACTCTTCCCCATGGCCCCAGAGCACTCAGAACACCCTGTCCCTTGTCAACAGCACCTAGCACAGTGCCTTAAATGTAGTAGAAACTTGATAAGTATTTGTTAAACAATCATCTTATCTATTCAACAACAGAACATCAAGAATTTGGCAAGACACATCACAAAGAGTTACATTCTCAGGAATATCCTAGAATTTGTAATCCAGTCCCTCATCTAGGGCAGCGGGGCCCCAAATCAGCCCACTTAACTCAAGAAAGCAAGAAGCCCAGCTCCAGGCAGACAGAACTTCTTGTTACTCTCCAAACCGCCATATTATTTCACACCTCCCTTCCTGTGTATGTGCTATTCCTCCAGCCCGGAATGCCCTGTCTCTCCATCCTCCACCTCCATCAGCATCCAACTCATGTCACCGCCACGAAACTTCCCTGGACTAGCAAGTCACTTCTGCCTCCTCCTCCCAATGAGCTCTCAGAATCCTTAGTTATAGCACTCCCCACCAAATCCTAATTATTGATGTGTGTCTCTACCCCACCACAGTGAGTGTAACTAAGCACCATGTATGGCACATGGGCCCCACATTATTTTTTGGACAAACTAGTCCTCTCCCTGTCATTTTAGAGGGGGCTGGGAATGTGGAGCCAAGCATAAAATCAGAGGAAATCAAGGAACCAATGACTTTAGTTTACACTCTCATTCCTCAAGAACGCTTTTGCACACAATCCCACCTAATTCCTTTGCCTCCAGAAATAATGTTGCAAAGCATAGGATGCTTTGCCTGGGAGTAGGCAGAACTTCACAAATTTCTTGACCTGGTCCCTCTACCCATCCTTAGTCTGATCCATAATAAAGATCTCTGGAGCTGAATAGCTTGGGTTTAAATCTTAGCTCTACTAATTACTAGGTGTGCAACTTTAAGTAAGTTACTTAATCTTTCTGTGTTTCAGTTTTCTGATGCATAAAATAATAATAATAGTGACAACACAGAAGGTGGGGAAGGGTTGTGAGAACTAAATGATACATTTTATGTAAAGTCCCCAGCTCTTGGCATATAATAAGGGCTCTATAAATAGTAGCTGGTTCGTAAGCAATCCAAACTTAAAGATGACGAAACCATTCTATTTAAACCTTCAGAAGGCTGGGTTTGTTCCAAGACATCCTGGGCAGGGAGGGGCTGTTGGGACCACTTTGGAGTTACATCTGGAGGCTCAGACAACTGGTATCACTGACCTTTGGTTCTAATCTAGATCCATCACTCACCAGCCATAGACTTCACCGAAGTAGCTCATTTTCCCAAAGCCTGATGTCCCCACTTGGGCTAGCAGTACTGAACTGTCTCACAAGGGGGTGACGAAAGGATCAATTCGTGTTAGCAAAGTGCTTTGCAAATGTAGCATGCTAAATATTAATGGGTCTCTCTGAGTGTCGGGAAATGTGCAATCTGAACTCTGCTCAGGGCGAGCTGAAGGTGGGGAGAGCAATTCTGGGCAGTCCAATTGCCACATCCTTGGTCTAATTGGGAGGTGGTGGTGATGGAGGAGGAGTGAGCACAGCGAGCATCTCGGGGCTGGGCAGGGCTGCAGGATGGCAGCTCTGGAAGGCAGGATGTTCTGAGGAAGCACCTAATCCACAAATAGACAGAAACCTAGGGCAGGTTTTGGGTGAACCCAGAAAAGTCCTCAGGCTTTCTTTACAAGGAGCAAAGCTCACTGCTTGCTGTTCTCTTACTCCTCAGTTCTGGAGAGAACAGCACTGTAAGGATGTCAGACATCTGAGTTTTTGTCCTGCTCTCAACCTCCCAAACCACGTGGATAGGGTGATAAGTAGACATTTTTTTTAACCTTAGCCAGAACTCTCAGTGCAGAATCTTTAGTGTGGTCAGATAACAGGGACTCTCTGCCCGTGTAGCTGCTGAACAGCTGTGGAGTAAGGCATCCTTAGGACTTTGCTCAATTGCCATGTCTTCCAGGAAGACTTCTTGGATCCAACAATGTTGATCTGGGAGTTCCTCTTTGGGGCTTCCATCATGCTCTGTGCTTGTTCCTATAAGTGTATGTAACAGACACTGTCAGTGCCCTGCCCACATCCTCTTGGCACCATCGTTTCCTATACACCCATGGCTTTCCTACACAGCCTATGGCCATGCATGTGCTCAGCCAGAGAACAGGACAAGCCAGAAGGTGGGAGTTAATGGGAGTAAATACCCCAGATTCTCACCCTCAGAGGGGGGACGACACTGAGATAGCTTCTGCGGTAGCTCTGAAAAATCCCCAGTGGGATTGAACTCCCATTGCCCACAACTGTAACCTGCTCATGAGTGCACCCTGTATTGGTTCCCTTTCCTTCCCTGTCTCAGCTTCTCATTCCTCCACTAGTACTTCCTGGGATCACTGCCTGGGGCTGCTTCTGGGCACCCAACCTAAGACACTGCACTTACCCTGCTGTATGAGCATTGTTTGTGCCTCTCTTTCTCCCTAGACGTAAGTGACTTAAGGACAGAGACTGTGTCTCCTTCATCTTTTTATTCTCAATGTTTTGCATCATGCCTGGAACATAAGGGCTCAGTATATATTTCTTAAATGAATGAATGAGTTGAGTACTGGGCCAAAGGATGATATTAACAATAATATCTGGCACTTACTGAGCTCTTGTATAATATTTCCCTCACTATTCTCAATATCAGCCAAGAACCTGGGAATTCTGTCCAAGGGCTTAGAAGGAAAACAAATACCAGTAATAATTGAACTTTCCAGATGTGGTCAAAACTTGCCTGCACACCCTGGCAGTCAGCTTGCATCCTGGCGGGCTACTCCCAGAGAGCCCTGCACGTATGTCTCCTGAAGCTCCGGCCTTGGGGAATTCATCACTTCGGGTAGGACAGTGGCTTCTGCCGTATATAACAGCAAATGCTCCTTTCTCCTCATGCCAGTTCCTCAGGCCTCCTCTCTCATTTTTGTTCTCCACATTAAAAAAAAAAAAAAAAAACTGGCTGGCTATTTTTCATGAATTTTCTGCAGTATTGCCTTTCTTCCTGACTTTTTTTCTTTCTCAGTGCTGAAAGAAAGGAAAGAACATGAATCTGTAAGAATAGTGTCCAAAAAGCTGAAGCTAGAGAAGGAGCGAGTGCTCCAGGAAAAGCTAAAAGCAACCAAAAGGACTCAGTAACCACATCTGGAGAAGAACATCAAGAAAAGGCTAGGGGCTGGCCCCCCATGGCCAAGTGGTTAAGTTCGCACGCTCTGCTTCGGCAGCCCAGGGTTTCACAGGTTTGGATCCTGGGTGTGGACCTAGCACCGCTCCTCAAGCCGTGCTGAGAGGGTGTCCCACACAGCAGAATTAGAAGGACCTACAACTAGAATATACAACTTGTACTGGGGGACCTTGAGGAGAAGAAGAAAAAAAGAAGAAGATTGGCAGCAGATGTTAGCTCAGAGCCAATCTTCAAAAAAAAAAAAGAAAAGTCTAAACCCGCCATTTGTGGAAAGTGTGGGAATGTGCATGTGACAGAGACGAGGAGTTAAACTATCCCACCTTTGTTTTTTTCCCCACCTTCTCCAGTCTCTACAAAGGTGTTCAAACTAGAAATTATATGGTAATCAGTATGAGAATGTATAGAAATCCAGCAGAAGGAAAGCACCTAAGCAATTTACAGTGAGGTCACATCATAGAAATTCAAATATTGGCATTTGGGGAAAGAAAAACAGAGACAAAGAAAGCTAGAGAGGACGAGCAAGCAAGTGCAATTTAAATCGTCTAGCACATTCTGCCTGCCTTTCCAACCAGTGAGCAGATGCCCCAGTATGAACATGAGATGGGAGAAAATAAAATAATTGCTAATATTAATTGAAATACTTACTATGTGCCAGGTGCTAGTCCAAGGACCTCACATTCATTAGTGAATTTGATCCTCAATGTAACCCCATGAGGCAGGAACTATGTTATCCCATTTTACAGATGAAGAGACTGATCCATAGAGAGGTTGAGTAACTTGCTGGTAGTCAGACAGCAAGTAAGTGGTGGAGGCAGAACTCAAAATTAGACAGTTTGGCTCCAGCCCTCACTAGACTCAGTTCCCAAACGCCACCAGTAGGAAAAGCATCTAATGGACTAAGAGTGATTCGAGGGTTCAGAGATCCATATCTTTCATACTGCAGGGCTCCTAATGCAAACAAACCAATTCCTTGTGTGCACAACTCAAGAATCAGTCATCTGGTGTGATGCTAAGAATATTCAAGGAAAATTCCGAGGATATGTCAAGTTTAGCTCTCTATGCTCACTTCGAACGTAACTCTTGTGCTAGATGCCAATCTTCTGTGCATGCAATTTGTCTAGGTCTCCAGGCCCAGGTGGGAAAGTCTCCCGAACAGCTGAAAGAATTTACAGATCTCAGAGGCAGGGAAGGGGAGCACTTGCATGGTGACAGACAAGAAGTATGTATAACTGAAATTTCACAATGACGTAAACTATTATGAACTCCATGAAAAAGAAAAGTCAAAAGAAATCTTTGAGAAATCACGAAAAGTAGAAAATATCACGGGATTTCAAATGAGAAACTATTTGGGCTCATTTTCAAAGAGATTGGACTTGTTTCTAGAAACTATAGTCATGTACACTGGATGTTAATATCAACTGCTGCTAGTTTTTTAGAAGAAGTCATTAAAAAGATTAACTCCTTCGTTCGCTCCACAAATCTTTATTTGGTACCTGTTACATGCCAGGCTCTATTCTTGGCACTGGGGATACAGCAGGAACAAAACAGATAAAATCCATGCTTTCATAGAGTTTTCATTCTATTGGGGGACTGTCAATTAATAAATAAATATAAGGATAATTTCAGGTAGCAATAAATCTTACTAAGTAGATAAGGCAGACCAAGAGGATGGCAAGTGATGAGTCAAGTAGGGGGAGTTGGGGGTCTCTCTGCACAATTGACAAATGAGCAGAGACTGAAAGAAGTGAGGGAGCAAACCATGGGAAGGTCTGAGGGAGGAGAGTTCCTGAGAGGGAACACCCAGTGTGAAAGCCCTAAGATGGGAACCTGACAGGTTCAAGGGACAGCAAAGAGGTCTGTGTGACCAGAGTGGAAAAGCTCAAGAGTTCATGTGGGCCATGAGAGGTGGCCAGGTGGCCACGCAGGACACTACCATCCACTGTAAGGATCATTGGGTTCTTTTCTGAGTGTTATGGGAAACCTTGGAGGGTTTTGAGCAGGAGAGTCATGTTATCTGATTTGGTTTTTAAAGAGATAACTCTGGCTGCTGTGAAGACAGGAGAACAAGCCATCTCTGTTCTCTACATTGGAAGTAACTACCTTTTCCTCTGTACTTCCACAATATTTAGCCCATGTCTTAATTATAGCATTTGTTTAACTCTTTTTTGTGTCCCCCCCACACTAGAGTGCAGTTTCCTTGGAGACAAAAATATGAGTTTATTTGTCCTTGTCCCTCCACCTTGCTTGCCCCTATGGAGCCCTCATGTCCACTGGCACACACAATGTCTGGAATAATGCTGAGCAAATGAAATGCTGAATAACTCTGAAAAACGACTAATATTACAATGAGGGAGGTTTCAACTGAAAAGGAGGAACTTTTGAACAGAGTCAAAAAATTGAATGGTCGTCAAAAAAACAAAGTTCCGGGTTAGAGAAGATGCTCAAGACTTCCAATCTTTTGCAAAGAATGTGGTAGCCTGGCGATTTAATCATCAGATGGGTGATTGTGCCTTTTAAGGGTCTTTGGAACTCTGAGCTTTTGTCATTCTAAGAATAATTGTTAAGTCATGAAAAATAGGAGGTGGTCCATTCAGGAGTTGGCATGATCCACCTCAAACAAGTCGTGGTCACACTTCCACAGACATTCTGCCTGCCCAGAGGTGCCTCGATGCACCTTGTAACTTGGTGAACTTCTTTTTACCTATCAAGACTCACCTCAGTGTCCCTTTGTATTGGCTTGTACTCTTAATTAGTAAGATCACAAATGGAGCACTGTGCGCATAATGGCACCACAATTTAAGAGGAATGTAGACAAACTGGGGCATGACCACAGGAGGCTGACAGACAGTGAGGGGCCTGCAAACCAGCTACTGTAAGAAACAGCTGGAGGGCCAGCCTGGTGGCGCAGCGGTTAAGTTTGCATGTTCTGCTTCTCGGTGGCCTGGGGTTCGCAGGTTTGGATCCCGGATGTGGACATGGCACCGCTTGGCAAAAGCCATGCTGTGGTAGGCAGCCCACGTATAAAGTAGAGGAAGATGGGCATGGATGTTAGCTCAGGGCCAGTCTTCCTCAGCAAAAAGAGGAGGATTGGAGGTAGTTAGCTCAGGGCTAATCTTCCTCAAAAAAAAAATAAAAACAAGAAACAGCTGGAAGCATTTAGATTTCCTCTAGAGAAAAGAAAGACTAAGGTGCGAGGGTCAGGGTATGGAAGAAACAACAGCCACCTTCAGGTAGTGAAAGGGCTGTCATAGGACACAGGGAGAACCTGACTACGTGCTGTCCAGAAGGCAGAGGTAGAACCAGTGGGAAGAAATTACAAGGGGGCAGACTTCTGTCCTGCTTAAAGAAGCATCCTTTCAATGCCTAGCCGCCATCCTTTCCTGCAATAGGAACACAATGTGTTTTAATTGAACTGGAGGTTTAACAATTCAAGCTATTTGAGAACTGAAACAGGCTCACAAAGCCTCTAGAGCAGTGCTGCAGAAAGCCACGGAAGGGAGTCCTACAGGACTGATGTTAGATTGGAGTAGATCAGGAAAGGCAAAAGCTTTCCCATTAAGTCCCAGCCATGCAGGTTGGCGGGGGCCACCTGAAACACTGGTGAGAACATTTTGAGGCTACATCTCTGCTCGGCAAGCAAGTACGTGGATGTCAAAGGGCAACATCTGCTGGGGGTAGAGGAGTAGGGAATGGCAGTAAGAACGCCAGCCCCAATACCTAAGGACTCTTCCAACCCTTCAATTGTATGCTCCTCTGTTGTTACTTGCTTGTATATTGGGCCTCAGTGGCTCAGGTGCAACTGCAGGTGTGAAATTCAATAAAGTGTCTTCCAGTCTCCCTAACGGGCACACATTGGTTGTATTCTGCAAAATCAGCATGGAACCTCCATCCATGGGCCCCGTGGCTTTCAGATCTGCTCAGAGACCTGGGGCAGCTGGCATTGATTCTGTTTGTTTCCTTAGAAGGAACAGTATTGATCTACTGCACTGTGAAACCTGCTCCTGGGTCACCTAGTTCCAACAAGCAATTCCCTTGTCTTCGGCAGCCATTTCAGAGTCCCCTAGACACTCTACTTCTATTTGGCTCAGCCTCCAGCTATGAGTCTACTGATGCTGGGCACCACTGAGCAGCCGCCTTTAATCAGTGTACTCTCCTTTCCCACCTTCAAACAAAGCCACATTGAACATTTACCTCTTCAGTGCCAGAAACAGCGCTGGGCATATGGCTGGCTCCAAACCTCAGTCTGTTGTAGACAACAGACAAACAGAGAAGGTACCAAGTCTGGTATAGGCAATCTGGCAAAGAAAAGTGAAATTGGGGCTGGGTGACAGGAGAGGAGGGGCCCAAGCTCTGCTGGGGAGTGGGCTGGGCTTGCCAGCAGCTGCTGGGAATGCTTCAACAGAGGGCTCAGCAGAGGAGGGAGGGGGTCTTGAAGAATGAGTAAAGATCTCTCCTAAAGTAATTAGTACAATGTTATAGTTTGGAAGTCACCTCTAATGACCTGACAAGAGTTCCGAAGATTGGTCAACAAAGTGTGAAATCAGGGCTAGAGCTGGACAAATTGTGAGGAAGATAAAGTTTGGCATTTCCCTTCCTCCTGGATCCTCTCCCTCAAACATGGACATGCTTCCTCGGGACCAGGATACCGCCCCTTCCTTTAACCCCAGAAGAGGGCGCCCTGAGCTCTCACGCTGCCCCTTCAAACACAGGGCTTGTCCACTCAGGGTTCTATGTGGGCTCTACTCGTGTAAATTCTGCCAAGCTGCAGAACACTCAGGCTCCTGCCACCAAAACTGATGTTCCCCACCAAGTTCATAGCAGCCGTGGTCACAATAACCAAAAGGTGGACAAAACCCAAGTGTCCGTCAATGGATAAATAAACAAAATGTGGTGTATATATACAACAAAATATTGTAAGCCTTAAAAAGGAGGGAAATTCTGACACATGCTACAACACGGGTAAACCTTGAGGACGTTATGCTGAGCGAAATAAGCCAGTCACCAAAGCACAAATACCGTATGATTCCGCTTATATGAGGTGCCTAGACGTGTCAAATTTGTAGAGGCAGAAAGTAGAATGGTAGCTGCCAGGGGCTGGGGGAGGGGAGAATGGAGAGTTGCTGTTTGATGGGTACAGTTTCAGTTTTGCAAGATGAAAATATTCTGGAGATTGGTTACACAATGTGACTGTACTTAACCTACTGAACTAGATACTTAAAAATAGCTAAAACGGTAAATTTTATGCTTCGTGTAGTTTACCAAAATTTTTTTTAATTGCAAAAACAAAAAACAAAGAAATCCTCCCTAACCTTCCCCTTGCGCCATCCTCCAGAACCAAGCACAAGCTTCTGAAGGGAGCTGACCTTACATGTCCTTTCATCTCACAGTCTCTGATGCTATGATTTCTGCCAGGAGAGGTCAGTTCAGCCAATAACATGATTGTGCTAAATGGGTGATAACAGATAAAGTGGTACTCTTCCCAGATAATACACTGTAACCAGAATCTTCGAGAAATCATTCCTGGAAGCCAAGGGTCATATTTAGCAGAGAGCTTTGAGGAACGGAGACAGCCCTTGCAGAGAGAGATTTCTGAGCTCTCTTTGGCCTGGAAGCTCCGTGACAGGAAGCTGGGGTTCACCTTCATCACTGCTTCACCCCAACACATGGCCCTGGACCGGGGGCTAAGAGACACTCAAAATGCGTTCATGTCCCCCCACAACAGTGAATAAATTAATTAATGAGTAAATGAAGCTAGGCCCTTTAAATAACGCAAAGCAGGCAGTTTTAAGCGTAAAGCATCTTATGGGAAAGGTGTATTTTCTACTTGTGCATTGAACAAGTTAGTTATGTCTGCTGGCACTCCTTCTTTTGGGGGAACTACTTCTTCCTCATTCTTGTGGTCTTTGGGGCTGTCAACCACTGCATCCTTCCCCACAGGCCACAGGGGTGGGCATGTGACCCAGACTGGGCCAACCGTAGTACTACATCCTTTAGACCCACTGACTGGTCCAGTTATGGGCACAGGACCCAAACAGGGTCAGTGAGAATCCTTCTGTGAGATTTGCATGCAGACATGAACATCAGTTGTGAGCTGTTTTGGATCACAAGCCAGTAGCCATCCTTCCCACCAACTAGAGAGATCCTGCCTGAGAACGAAGCCATAGAAGAGGAACCCAGAGCTGGAGAAAAGGAGACTGCATCCCGACTTCAGTATATTAACGCCTGGATGCAGCTGTGCGTAAAGCCAGACCAACTCTAGAACTTCCCAATTATAGGAGTCAATAAATTCTCTTTTTTTCCTTGAGCTTGTTTGAATTGGGTTGACGGACCTTAAACAAAGAATCCTGACAAATACAGTCCATTCATTTCAGTTTGAGTGTTTTCCACATGTGTTTCACCTTACAACATTGACTATTTTTAAGAGTCCACAAAATGTATTCTGCACCTCTTTGTATGCAGTGCACCAAGACACAGCATACAAATCTGGAGAGAAAGAATTAGAAAAGCCCGTTCGTCCTCAGGGACATTCTGCTGGAGGTGAAGGTTGGGGGAAGGGAAGAATTTCATTTAACTAGTATTTTAAAATTATCTGCTGTGTGCCAGATGTTTTCACAAGTAACTGCAGTTCAGCATCACTAGCACTGAAAATAAGGTATTAGTATGTGTACTTTACAGATAAAATCATGGTTCAGAGAGGTTAAACAACTTCCCCAAGACTACTCAGCTATTAAGAGGGAGAACCAGGTTTCAAACTCAAGCCTCTGACGCCAAGGTCAGTGGGCTTGCCACTGCACAATCCTGCCTCTCAGACAGGAGATAAGACAAGCTCAAGGATAGGATGAGGAAAATAGAGGAATTCGTTCCTTGACCCATTCAGCACATACTTATTCTGTGTCTCCTGTTCACTAATTCTGTGAAAACGCTTATTAAACTAATATACACTACATAAGTGTAAAATATTATCAACATGTGCAAGGCACCATGCTAGGCCCTGGAGAAGGGGGGAAATAAAAAAGAATAAAATACCCTCTTTCCTTAGGGGCATACCATAGAGTAGACTAGAAATATTACACAGCGAAGTATGATTAATGGCACAAGAGAGGTTCAAAGTGCTCTGAGAGCTCTGAGCAGGAACATCTGATTGAAGGAGCCGGAAAGACTTCATTGAAAAAAGTATATTAGGTAAGTGCAAATGAAGGTACTGCTGCTGATGTCTTCACTCAGGTGCCGATGGGATTTTGGAAGGAATGGGAAAGAAAAATGAAACAGTAAAAGGAGGGAGGAAGGAAGGAAAGAAAAAGAGAGAGAAAGAAAGGAGGGAAGAGGAAGGGGAGGGAAGTAGGGGAGGGGAAAGAGAGGAGGGAGAGGAAGGGAAGAGAAGAGAAGAAAGAAAAGACAGACAAAAGAAGAAAAGAAAGGGAAAGAGGGAGGGAGGAGGGATGAGAAAGGAGACAATGCAGCTACCCCAGGGCCTGGGGCTGTGGCCTAGACAGCAGGCCATGGAACAGGGCCTCCCTAACCTTTCTCTCTACAGACTCTTTGTCAAGGCAGGACACCCTCTGGATTCCTCTCTAATCCATTCTGCTGATCCCTGAAAAGTAACTCACATGGTTACTTAATCCAGTAACCCCCACATCCCAGAACAGAAGGAACCTTGTAATTCCAAAATTCTAGAGGTTTTTGAGTGGAAATAAGAATCACCTGGGGAGCTTGCTTAAATGCAGACCCCAGGCCCTAACCCCAAAGATTTGTTTCCAATAGCACTAGTTTGAGTCCAGGGAATTTGCATTTATTAAAGTCATTGGGGTGAATCTGATGCAAGTGGTCTGAGGACCACACTTTGAGAAACATTGCAGCTTAACTGTATTGATTCACGGGTAAAGAAGCAATAGACTACCAGAGAGGTTAAAAGACTTCTTCAAGTCACACAGCCAGTTAGTGAAAGATCCAGGTTAGTGAAAGAACTCAGGTCTATAGACTCTTACACCATTGGTTTTTTTCCACTAGCCTCAACAGCTACACAGCTCAGAGTTTGCCCTAAATACCGATATTGTTGGAGGATAGATCAGCCCTCAGCTTCCAGGAACATTCATATGGACCATGCTCTGAGAACCACAGCTCTGAGTCATCAGTGTACAAGATTTCGGAGCAAGCTTCTCCCAGATTCCAGTGTTAACTTGGACGTAGCTAGCACTAAATAAATACTTGCTGACTTGATAAATCCCTAGGCTGGATACAAAAAAAGAAAAAGAAAAAAGAGGTTCTAGTGAATCGGGGGCAAAAGAATAAGACTCCTTCTCAGGCACCTTCTTGTGGCGTCTCATCTCCATAAGGTTGCCCTTGCTTCAGGCTAGTATAACGAGTATTTATTGAGCACCTACTATTTTCAAGGCCCTGTGCTCTGTGCTTAGGGGATACACAAATAAAAGACAGCTTTTCTATTCTGATGAGTGACGCAGGATGACACGTTGGAGGAGTTCAAAAGAGAAAACACTCATCTATCCGGGGAAATCAGAGCATACTTTACTGAGATGTCTTTTGAGATGCATCTTAAAGGATGAACAGGATTTCAATAGATGAAATAAGAAGGGAAGGTGGTCCAGGTGGGATTCATCTCATTGGCAGCAAGGTGTGGAAGAAACAGTAAATAGACCCGTCTGGCTGTAGTTTAGGCATCAATGAGAGGTAACGAGATTATAAAACTGGAAAAATAGTGGAAAGACCCTGTAATGGAAGACATATTTAGAATGGCAAGTTTGTACCAAATCTGAAACATTTTGAGAAATCACTGAAAATGTTTGATTGCTTTGATGTTTTAGGAAGATGTTTCTGATAAATTTGTTGTGTAGGGTGGTCAGAAATTGGGATAGCCAGGAGGCAGGACACCAACTGGGAAGAGAGTCAATTTGAGAGAGAGGTAATGAAGGTCAGGATGCAGCCAAAGGCAAAAGTGTGAGGTCATGGCAGCTGATCCGCTGTGGGTTGTAAAGGAGAGAAGTATATGGATGACTCCAAAGTTTCAAACTTCGACAACTGAATACTCAGATATGGGGAAGTAAGTTTGATTTGGCTTGGGTGGTGTGGTGAAAATTTTGGTCTGAAATGCTAAGATTAAAGCTTCATAGACCACATATAGATGCTCAGAAAAAAACCTATCAGTGCTAGAGTTGGAGGTGAGGAAACAGGGGTTAGCTAGGGGTGTAGAGGAATCATCCACATGGATGTGATCACGGAAGCTACTGGAATGGGTGAGAGCAATGAGATATAAAGGGAGAATAGAGAAAAAGGCTATAATGGTTATATGTTTCAGTTGCAAATTGAAGCCCTACATGTTATGTTCTGAATAATACAAGGAATTTATTGACTCATGTAACTGAAAAATCCAGTGGAGTGGGCTTCAGGTATGGTTCAATCAGAGACCTGGATCCATTATGGTTCAGTTCTCTAAACTCTACTCTATTCTGTGTTTTGGTTTCATCTTCATATGAGATTCACTCAAGGTTGTAAAAGAGGCCAACAACAATTAGGTTTATATGCTTTATCATTTATACTCAAGAGGAGGGAAAGAACTGGCTTCCCTCAATCATCAAACAAAAGTCTTGAGCTTTGCTCTCTTTGAATCACCACAGGTCACATGTAAATGTCACATGTTGATTGCTTTTCCATGAACTATCACTGTGATAGGAGGAATGGTGTATGTTAATGGGCTTAGATCTGTCATAGCTTACCTCTAGAGCTGGGAGTGGGATCAATTCCACTCAGTTCTCCTGTTTGCTATACAATAGGAGGTAGAGATAATTTAAAGTTCACTAAAAGGTCCAAGAACAGATTCTTCTAGAGGTACAACATTGGTAGGATCAAGGAACTCTGAGGAAATTGCGTTGCCATGGAACCCCAGCTAGGAGCAGGTTTCAGTGAGGACACAATAACCAACAAGGTGGTGGGAATGATAACTGATAAAAGGTCATTTGTTTGGATAATTATTGGTGGCCTTGAGAGGGCTGCTTTAGTTGAGTGTTGGTCATCAATAAAAGAGAGTAAAAGACTGAGAAGGGACTGGAAGATTGGAAGGTGAGGTGTAGACTATTCTTTCAGAAAGACGGATGGTGATGGAAGAAGAGAGTAGCTCAGAGGGGGAAGGGAAAATGGCTTATTACTTTTAGCAAAAGGGAGACTTGAGGATATTTTGCAGGCTGTGGGGAAAGAGCAGGAGAAGAGGGAGAGATGGATGATGTAAAAAGAGTGGAGTAATGAATGCAGCATGGTTTTGAAGAGACAGGAGAGAATGAGGTCAAATATGTAGGCAGGGAGGTTTGTTTGGAGAGGAAATTGGACACCGCCTCCTGAGAGATGAACCTAGGAGGGGAGCCAGGGTGAAAATAGAAATGTTGATGCGGAAGGAAGTTGAGGAAACTGAGGGAGTCGTGCTATCACTTTTTCAGTAAAGTCACTTCTGGAGGGTGAGGTGGCTAGATGCCCCAGGCAGGCCCGGAAGATTTGGAACAACCCCTGGAGGAATTCACTATGAGGCTACAAAACAGAAGTAAAAAGACTGGAGAAATGCAAATTCGCACATCTTTCTGGGGAGCAGTCTGGCACCTTGCATCAAAAGCCGTAAAAGTGTTTCTAGCCTTTGACCCAATGATCCCTCTTCTGGGAATATATACCATTAAAATAACTGAAAAAGAAATATAAGATATTTGCAAAAAAGATGTTTATTGCTGCCCTGTTTATAATAAGAAAATCTTGGAAACCACCCAAATGCTGCACAATTGGGGAATGGTTAAGCAAACTACGGAACATTAATATGATGGAATATTATATAACCATTTCAAATGATAAATATGAGTTCTCTGTCAATACCTGAGAAAGTATATACAGAAAAATGTTAGGTAAACAAGGTAGAGTATGAAATAAGATGGATAAGTTGATTTCTACCCTGGAGAATGATGCTTATACAATGATATGGTTCATAAGAGGTCACTGAATTAGGTAAACAGCTGGTGGGGAAGCAAAGAGATTTTTTCCCCTTTAGAAAATTGTTTAAATACACACTTTTTAAAGAGTTGCCAAGCAGCTGAAGGCAGTCAGCATGCAGTTGTACTGATGCTAATCCGCAGGGCTCTTGGGCAATCTCCCTTTGCGGAGAAAAAAAAATAAGAGTGGAGGACATTCAGAGCCAAAGACTGGGAAGATGGTGGGTCAGCAAGGCAGGAGGTAGCAAGAGACGACCAAGGTCTTTGCTGAAATGGCTCGTCATGGCTCAGGCTTTGTAGGGAGGTGAGCAAAGACAGGACAAATAAGGGGACTCAGGACATTGGGAGGAGGGGAGAGACTGAAGACCCCAGGGGAGTAGAGAGTTGTGCTAATGGAAGTGAATGAGTGAGAGCTTTGGGGTCCCCAGAGGAGTGTTACAGAACTGGGGGTCATGGGATGACGAGAAGATGAGAACTAACTGAGTGGTGGTTGAGGGGGAGGGTGGAGAGAGGTCCCAGGAGTAACAGAGGCTGAAGGATAGTGATATTAGATAAACATTCTGGAATGAACAGAAAGTACAGTAAGCACAATGGCCGTGCATTCCTTTGTTCACCCAACAAATACTTGTTGAGCTCCTACTGTGCACCAGGCACTGTTCTAGGCACTAGGGAACCAGCAGTGAACAAAACAATGTGATTTGCGCCCCCTCCCCCCACCAGGGACTGCACCCCACAGGGTGGCCCTGAACCACATTTCCTCTCTACTAGCATATGGCTGATGTTCGGTTACCTTCTGTTAAATGAATACAGAAATGAGATGACTTCTGTTGGTCTTTTAGAGCAGGGTCCACTCAGTGTGCTAGAGCCCAGATGCACATGGAGGGGAGGTCTTCAGGGCTGCTGGCCTGCCCTCAGGCAGCTGGATAGTTGCTGCCTGAGGAGGTGAGCACAATAGAAATGGAGGAGTCAGGTTCCGAGAGAAGAGACATCATCCTTTCTAGAACCAGAGGGAATGACAAGAGCACTGAGGCAGGGACAGTATATATGAAAACGGAGAGTGGTGTGTTTGAGAACGTGCTCATGGAATGTTCTTGGTGTTT
Source organism: Equus przewalskii (assembly GCF_037783145.1). NCBI lineage: Eukaryota > Metazoa > Chordata > Mammalia > Perissodactyla > Equidae > Equus > Equus przewalskii. Next base: position 31,290,075 of record NC_091831.1, read on the forward strand.
TCCATGAAGTCCTCCATTCACCATTTACTGGGCATCACCTAGGTGCACAGCTCTGGGCTAGGGACCGCGGGGCCTGTAGAGATGAAGAAAATTCAGCTGATGTTCTCAGAAAGCTTACAAAGTTATAAAATAAGGGTTGATCTTAAAACTGGGGCTGAGGAAGAGAGGAGCTACCCCTGAATCTCCCAGTGAAGGAAGAGGCTGTGACAACTGCCCACAGCTCTGTGCCCCTCCGGAGTTATCTGAAACCTAAGCGTGGAAGCAAGAGTACTGTCCTGTGCAGGTTTTCCAGGGCTCAGCCAGAGGCCGGAAGTGCACTGTGGACTGGGAAGGTGGAGAGACAGAGGCTGAAATGCTGACTGCACAGCCAGGGCTGGGGAGGGGTTTGGGGAGGGGACGGCCAGAAGGGGCTGCTGGACTGGGAAGAGTGACAGTGACCGAGTGATGGGGGCTAGTTCTAGGAAGGTGACAGAGACCTTTCTCTAGGGTCTTATCTTGTCCAGGAGAAAATGGACGACTTCAGAGAAGTGGTGTGATGCCCTGGAGGCAGAGAAGCCTGAGCTCACAGAGATGGGGGAGGGGACGGTTGGATGGGATCTTGCTCAGGAGCTGGACACCACCACAGGTCCCTCCACCAGTCTGCCTAAGGGCTGCAGGCTCCAGAGGTGGGGTGGGGCAGGGTGGGTGGTTCGTTCAGTCAGTCAACAAACTTTTATTGAGCTCAGACAGTCCTGGTTTCTAATGCCTGCTCTGCCATATACTAGCCATGTGTTCTTGGACAGGTCACTTCTCTTCTCCACCCCGCAGTTTCCTCACCTGTGAAACCAGGCTTAATTACATAAAATAGTGTGTATGAAGGACAAACAGAGTGCTGAATAAGCCATCAGCACACGCTAGCTAGCATTTTCATTAAGAACTGTGCCTAGTTCTGCAGGGGATACAAAGAGGAGCAAGGTACAGCTCCCCTCCCCTTCCTGCTAGAACTCCCTGTAATGAGGAGAGACAGATACAAACGAGGGATTACAACAACTAGAATACAGTGTGGTAATTGTTAAAACAGTAGCATGCCTGCTATGGGAGTCTGGAGGAGGAAATAATTAGTTCTGCCTGGAGAGGTCAGGGAGGGCTTCCCAGAGGAGGGGACATTTGAGCTGGGCCATTAAGCAGATCACCTGGCAGAGAAGAAGCAGAAAGGCATTACAGCAGAGCAACTGCCTTGAACAAAAGCAGGAAGGCATGCAAGGGCAGCGTGGGTTGGGGAATCGTGACTAGTGCTGCTATCCTGCAGCTTGATGGGGGGAAGAGGGGAGAAGACTGGAGGGTCATTTGGGGCCAGTCTGGGAAGGGCGTTGAGCTAAGGACCTGGGCTGAGGTTTGGGGACAGATTCCTACTGCAGGGTGCCATTTCCAAGCATTTATCAGCAAGGGAGTGACATGCTCAGGAGGGACGCCTCTGGGTAAATGGAGGACTGAGGGAAGGTGGTAAGAGCAGGTGCAGGGACTCTAGTGAGGAGGCTGCCTGCAGAGCAGGCCTTGCCCCCTGCAGCCATGCAGCAGAGCGCCTCCCAAATGATTTCTTGTTTAGGGATCCAGGGCCCCTCCGCAGCAGTGAGTCATCACTGGTACCCACAGCATCCAGGTGCTGCCACCCACACGTTCCCTTGCGGCAGGGCAGCCGTCCCCCCTCGTGAACACAGTGCCAAGACGCTGAGGGTCCAAAGTCCCTCTCCTGCCATGCTGGGGGTGCTCTGTGAGCCCCACACAAGTTTGGGGACTGTCAGGAGGCAGCCTTGGACTCTCACAGGAGGAGTGAAAGGACAGTCCCCACCTGTGAAGTTGATTCTCCTTTTCAAAAAGAGAGAGCTTTGCTGATGAAGAGCGATAAGTGTCTTTCACTGGTGAGGAAAGGATTTTAATAACGTCTGCTGATGACTCTTGCCCTGCTCCACTGAGATACAGAGGCTCATTCTTCTTCTCTTTAATAACCTGGCTCGACTGCACCATGGAGGGAGCCAGCTCTGGCGGCTCCCTTCTCCTCGCCCCACTGGCGCGCCCTACAACCCCCGGCTCGGGTCCTTTGTCGTTTCCTCAGTCTCCTTCTCTTCCCTGCTGTCGGATCCCACTTCCCTTTCTTCTCTCACTTGCCTCTCATTTCTCTGAGAGGGTCAAGAGGCTGGGAGGAAACTTATTAACAGGAAACTCGCTCCAAAGAGATGGATGGGCTGGCCAGTGGGAGAGTGAGCTCCCCGTCACCTTGGCAGTGATCACATAGACTGGAGATCTTGCCAAGGAGATTCGTGTGAGCAGATAAAATGTGGCGCTCAGACTTCAGTTTGCTTTAGAACCACCTGTGGAGCTTATTCAAAACATAGTTGCAAACCCCACTGCTGAGCTTCGGCTCTCTATCCGCAAACAGCCAGGGAATTACAGGAGGCCCAGGCAGGAAGCTGTTGGCCATTCTTTGAGAAACTCAGCGATGAGCTTGGATGAATAGCTGCCTCCAACTCTGCTAGCCCCATCTGATAGCCTTTCCTCCAACTCCACCTTTTTTCAGTAATCCATGTAAGTCCTGAGCCATGATGGTGGTTTGGTAACTTGAACTGTACAGTATGTCAAGGCTGGTTTTGTCATCACAGTAGCTAATGTTTACTGAGCGTATGTGTACAAGGAATCTGGGTGAGCACTTGGCACACTTCTCATGTAATCACCAGCCGTGAGGTAGGTCTTATTATCCCCTCTATTGCCCTGGTGTGACTCGCCCCGGGCTCCAGGCCAGTAAAGGCGGAGCAGGGCCCCAGGCCTGAGCTGTCAGTCTGCCAAGCCCACGACCCTAATTCTGCTCCATGGGGCTCACAAAACAAGCAGATTGGGGTCCAGCCCCGTGGCCGAGTGGTTAAGTTCATGTGCTCTGCTTCGGTGGCCCAGGGTTTCACCAGTTCAGATCCTAGGTGTAGACATGGCACCGCTCATCAGGCCATGCTGAGGCGGCGTCCCACATGCCACAACCAGAGGCACTCACAACTAGAATCTACAACTACGTACCGGGGGGCTTCGGGGAGAAGAATTGAAAAAAAAAGAAGATTGGCAACAGTTGTTAGCTCAGGTGCCAATCTTCAAAAAGAAAAGTCAACGACAACAAAAAAAAACGGGCAGGTTGGAGATAGGTCAAAGGGGAGGAACCATTTGAGGAAAACTGTTATGGAAACTTCTTTCCTCAGGAGACAAAGACTGTTTCCCCAATTGTTCTCCTTCCCCTGGGCCTTCTTGTGTACGGCCTGATACCCCTCCTCCCAAATAACTCTCTCCCCTCTCCATCCCACACTCTGAACTCAATTCCCAAACTACCCAGTTTGCCACCATTCTCCTGGGCTCTCGGGCCTATAACGTGTAAATTTCACCTGACGCCCTCTGTCCTTCAGCCCCTACACCAAAGGCTGGGACCCCTTCACTGCAGCCTCTTGGGGCTTCACCCTTGATTATTCTCTGGCCTCCCTGCCAGGCCCCTACTCCCACCGCCACCTCATGCCTGGAAGACTTCCTTCATTACCTTCCTAGCCAGAATTCAGTTCTCCAACCTTCCAATATTCTAGGATGGCTAGCGTCAGTTACATCTTCCTAAACCTCTGCTGTCATCTTGCATTACCTTGCTTAACCATCTCCATTGGCTTGGCATCGCCTTCCACACGGAGTCTAGACTCCCCTGCCAACCCAACCCTTGGCTCCCTCCTCCGGCTGCAGGAATTCTCTTTCCTGCAGGTCCAACATATTATACTACGCTCTTTCCAGCCGCCAAGCCTTTGCTCACAAGATTTTGCCATCAGACAAGCCCCCCCCCCCCCCTCATTTTCTCTAATCTCTCCTTCCTTTAACAGCCCAGTTCCAAACTCTTCGCCTCCACAAAGCCTTCTCCGGCTGAGCCTACCTTCCTTTACTTTTCATTCCCTGAGGCTCAGGGTGCACGGTTGGCATCACACACTCTCACACTTATTTAGTTGTTGTCTTAGAATTATTCCAAGGTTGTTTCAGGTCTGCGTGTTTTTCTCTGCCCAGGGTGTTTAAGAACAATAGCCAGACCTTCTTGCTCTTCAGCAGCCCCTCCCTCAGAACATACTGAGTGGCTTTAGTAACTTTGCATTGAATTGAAACCATTCCTAAATGACCATCCCTTTAATTACAATGAATGACTCCGAAGTCCAAAGCCAGTGGAGTGTGTGCTTTGTGGATAGAAATGATCAGATGATATAATGGGGACAAAGAACACAGGACTGAAACGTAGGACACCTGCTTTATAATCGCCCACGTTCTACTGAGCAGCTGCGTGATCCAGGGCAGGTCACTCCACTTCTCCGTCCTGAGGGGTCAGGCCAGACATTCTGTGAGATCCTTTCCAGCTCTGACATCCTATGATCTGCGCTAATCCATTCACTCTCTCTCCTAGCTGATGATCGAGGACACATGTGTTTCTGTGGACCTTGCTTTACTTAACATGTGAAATGGAAACTACGGTGACAGTAGTTAATTTATAGAGTTGTTGTAAGGATTAAATGCAACTATTCAGAAAGCTCTTAGCCTGGAGCCTGGCCCATAGAAAGTGATCAATAATTGGTAGCTATTATTAAGTCACTTGGCCAGGGTGAGGAGAGTGGGTGTTCCCAAGGGAGAAAAGAAGGCTGTCCCCTGGTGTTCTGATCCAAGTAGGAAGTCCAGGAGTCCATGACGCCACGTGAGCTCTGAAGAGGTGGGGCTGGGGCCCTGCCCAGGGGCCTTGCAGTGGCTGGAGCACCAACTGTCCTGTTAATGACAGCACTGCTGGCAGTTGGGGTGACCCTGTTGTATAGTCCCATCGATTTTCCCATTACCCTTTAATGCTGTGTATTAAAGGCTTTGCAGATCCACTCTGTTACCTTCTTTCTTTATTATCTCCAGGGCCTGCCCAGCTGCTTGGGAGGATTAAATTGCTTGGATGCTGTAAATGTCTCCACGGGGTGAGACACCTCTTCTTGGGCAGAGCTTGGAAGCCAGGACTTGGAGTCCTTCTTGGCTCTCTCCTCAGGTCATGCACACACTGACGAGGACCCTACAGTGAGCACAAATTGTGCACCTGGGACCAACGCATAACCCACTGCCAGTTGGAGGAGGAGACACCAGCAGAGCCAGGTCCTCACTCTCCTGCAGGCCATCTCCTCTGGTCTTACCTGGTCTCAGCCTGCTCTTGGTGAGTGACTGTCTGCGCTTGATCTCCCCTCTCCACTTGCTCATCTTGCTTCCTGTGGGCCCCATCTGGCCCTGCCCAGATCCCAAGATTCATCCTCCGGCCCCGCCTCCTGGTGACCTCTTCATTTGGAGATTCCATTTAGTATTCTGGATCCTGATACACACAAGCCTTCACAAAAAAGCCTTGAGTTCGCTTTGATTTTCTTATTTGTGAAATGGGACTAGGAGTCCTCTCGTCAGGACCAGAGGGAGATGGAGTCCATATGGTTCTCTGAGCAATGGAGGCCGGGGGAACAAGCACAATTATTTTGAGGTATGACCAAAGATAATGAGGTTGATATTTCATACTACAATTCATCTATGCAAATTAATTTTCTCCCATTCACCTTGAAAAGCAAAACACCAATTCAGAGATGTGCGTAGAAGCCATCCTCAGCTGGCATCCTAGTCAGCGAGTCTCCATCCTCTGAGGGTAGATGTGAGTTTTGGAGATGGTCAATCAGAATTAAGTCTGGTGAACAAACTAAGTGATCGAACAGCATACTCTCCTCCTCCCTCACAATGATATAAAGTAAAGAGATGAGGGGGCTGGCCCTGTGGCACAGCACTTAAGTTCACACCTTCTTCTTCGGTAGCCAGGGGTTCGCTGGTTTGGATCCTGAGTGTGGATCTACACACTTGTCAAGCCACGCTGTGGCAGGCATCCCACATATAAAGTTAGAGGAAGATGGGCACGGAAGTTAGTTCAGGGCCAATCTTCCTCAGCAAAAAAATGAGGAGGATTGGCAGCAAATGTTAGGTCAGGGCTAATCTTCCTCAAAAAAAATTAAAAATTAAAAAAAATAAACCAAAGAGATGACCGTATTGTTAAATTGGTACTAAGACTTATCTCAATGAGGAGTTCTAAAAAATACTTTGGAATAAGTGTTGCTTCCCAAGGTGACAGCTTTGAAGGGAAATGCACTTACATGATTAAGCTTTGATCTACTTGTATATGAAGCAGGACTTTTTGGTGGCAGGTGAAAGAAATCCAAATCAAACTGGCTTAATGGGGAAAAAATAACTGATTGATTAGGTTGTGTTTCAGGCATGGCTGGATCCAGGGACTGAAATAATATATTTAGGACCTGGCCTTTCTTGATCTCTCTAAACTCTTCTTGTGCTTTTTTTTCATTTTCAAGCAGGCCTTCTGAACATAGTGGCCCCCAGTTGCTCAATCTTCGAATCTAACAGAAAAGAGAACTTTACTTTCCCACCAGTTTCAACAAAAGCCCTAGGATGGAATCTCATTGGCTTGGCTTGTGTGATACCCTTCCCCAAAGAATCACCATGGCCAAGGGGATGGAATTCCCTGCGTGATCAGGCCTGGGTCATATGTGCATTCTTGAAACCACATTTACCCCACACGGACCAAGAGTGGGAAAGGGGGCACTCCACAGAGGAAAAATGAGGTACTGGTCCCCGATGAGAGGCAAATGCTTACTTGGCAGACGAAAACAACAGATACCTCCTGCAGCTTATTTCTTTTAATGGGTTTCCTAGTTGCCATATTAAAGTGATAGAATCATGAAAGCTTTTCTTTTAACATTTAACTTGATTCTTATATTACAGTTCATAAAATAAATAGAAATGTAAATGTCCCTCAAAAGCAATTTATACTTCAGCAAAATTAAAAAGCAACTGGTCCATTCATTTCTGGTGGCATCTCATGGTGTCCTTGGGACGAGATGTAGGGCATTTGTCTGCAGAGGTTTTCAGGAAGGTCTAATCAATTAGCACAGACATGTTCTCATTTGTTCTCCCCTTTATACAACATCTGGCTGGCACGTTGGGCAACACTGCGTGGTTATAGACTAGAACAGTGGTTTTCAAACCATTTTTAGAAGCAGAACCCTTTTTGTGATTGTAATCCCCCCAACATATCACACAGACCACTGGTTGACCTGCTCTAGTTGACCTGGGATAGGACACCCGATTCCCATCCGCTAAGCTTCCTCCTGCCCCTGTTCTTCCCGCCTTTCCCTCAGCCTCTGATGCATGACTGCAGAATCCCAAGGCTCCGGGAAAGGCCATTTGAAGACCACTGGAAAATAGCAAAGTAACTGGCTGCCTAGAGCAAAGGGTAGGGCTTTGGCTTGAGCATCGTAGTTGAGAGAATCACAGAACAGACATAAATGGAGCACTTACTGCTCCAGCCTTATTCCTTCTTTATCTCATTTAATGCCTATGGCAAGCCCATGAGGTAGCAATTATGATCCCCTTTTACAGATGGGAAGATTGAGGCTCAGAATGTCACAAAGCTGGCAAGGTCTGGAGCAGGTTTCGAAGCCAGGTCTTTGTGATTCAAACCGTCCCTGCCTCCCTGGATATTCATGGAGTGCTACTGTGGGCCAGGCGCCGTACCAGGCGCTTAGTACAGGCTATTTCATTTGATCCTACAGAACTCTTTCCCTGAGGGAAAGAATCCAGACACCAAAGAGCACATACTGTATGACTTGATATAAATTTCAAAAATGCCTCTACCTAATCTATAATGGTAGAAATCAGAAATAGTGGTTACCCTCAGTGGGGGGAGTGGGTGGTGCTGACGGGAAGGAGCCCTGTGGAGCGCTGGCAATGTTCCGGATCTTGAGCTGGGTGATGGTTACACGGGTGTACACATATGTAAAAATTCATCAACTGTACCCTTGAGAGGCATGTGCTTTATTGTTAGACCTCGGGGTTTTTTAAGTAAAACCCTACTACTTTAAAAAATTATCACTGTAAATAGGAGGAAACTATGGCTCAGGAGGGTGAGTTGTCTAGAAACACATGTCAGAACTGAAGCCTTCCAAGGACTTTGTGAGACAGTCCTCCTGGCCCGTGGGCTCATCTGGGGCATTTTCAGGGACCTCTGGGGGGAGCAGTAACGTCTACAGATTGTCATCCAGAAAGAGCTGCAGTGGTCAAGGTGGTGGTTGGTCACTTCAGACACCCAGGGCCATGTCTTTGTCCCTGCCTCCCCCGCACCCACCACACCATCTTCTTCTCCACTGCTTGGCTCGGGTTTGATGGCTCCTTGGCTCTCTCTAATGTTTCTGTGTTGGTTTGATGGCTGCGCAAGCCCTCCCTGGGGACGAGGACAGAGCACTGGGCAAGGCCTGGGCTCAGAGCTAGGACAGGTGGAGGGAGAGAGGTTGTGAACGGGTGAGGGAAGGGAAGCCTGGCCTTCTCAGATGCCACCAGGGACTCTGTCTCCTACCAGAAGTCCTGCCCTCTGCTCCCTCTGGTGCTCAGAGCCTCCTGGGCCAGTCCCCACACTCCCCTCCGAGTGTCACTTCTGTCTATTCAAACCCTGCCTAGGTCCTTTGCCTCTTCCCTTACACTATAAAAGCAGCTTCTAATTTTAGTTTCCATTGTAAGGGAGACCCTGGGATTCAGGCCAGGGATCCAGGGAGCTGGGAAACCACAGTCCCAGGGGCCGGATCAGCAGCATAACTGAGTGGATAAATCGCAGCAGCCTTGGCATTGACTGGGTGTAAATCTAAGTCTGATGATGAATCACCGTGGGGCCCTGAGCAAGCCCCTGGTTCCGTGGATCTGAGGTGCAGGGCTGGGTCATGTTCAGGGTGAAAGGTTGCCTCCCTCCAGTCCCCTTCGCCTCGGATCCATCCCCCATGAAGCTGTAGGAACGATCAACCCTAAACCCAAATCTGGCCACATCATTCTTCCACTTTAAACTCTTTGATGCCTCCCCTTCCATCCAGTAGCAAAGGGGAACCATTGAAGGGTTTTAAGCAAGGAAATAAGTGCTATAATAGAGTTGACATACGAGCCAAGTCTTGAAGGATGAGTAGGATTCCAGTAAGTGAGCAGAGAGCCCACTGAGAGGACTCGTGAGATATGAAGTTGGAATGACCGAGTAGGACAGGTTCCCGCTGTCAGGGCCAGGCTAAGACATTTGGACTTCACGCACAGGCACTGGCAACTAATGATGATTTTTGAACAGAAGAATAATCTGGCTATGATGTTTCCAAAAAAAGAAAAATTCTATGTAGGATGATCCAGAGAGGAAATAGGCTAGAGGCAGGAAGATCATTTATTCATGCAACAAGCATTTATGGAGTAACTACTGTGTGCCAGGCACTGTGCTGGGTCCTGAGGGATCAGTGGCAAACAAAGAAGATATGGATCTTGGCCTTCTGAACTTCATCCCTGACAAAAAGGAAAACTATTGAACAGGAAATTACCAAGGTGATGCGTGATGGGAAGGAGAAGTGCCGGGTGCGGCAGGAATGTTTATCAGGGACTCTTATCACCGAGTCTGGGGTGGTAGTGATGGTCCAGCTGAGACCTAAAGGATGGGCACAGGAGGTGCAGGGGTGGGGAGGAAGCATTCCAGGCACAGAGAACACATGCAAAAGGTCTCTGAGGCTGGAAAGAGGGACAGGACACTTGGAAATTTTTTAAAAGTTGAATACGGCAGAGCTCAGAGTGGAGAGGAATCCTGGTAGATGAGGCTGGAGGGGTGAGCGGTAGGGGTAGTGGGGGAGGTTTGAATGGAGGGCCTGTGGGAAGGTCCATTTATCATTTTAAAGATAAAATCTGGCTACCGGAGAATGGATGGGGAGGGCAAGAGGGATGCAGGGCAGCCATTTAGGAGGTCATTGCGATCCCAGGAGAAGGATGACGGAGGCCTGACCAAAGCTGTGGTGAACGAGTGGAGAGGAGTGGATGGTTTCTGGGGCCTGTGGAGAGGGAATCTGCAGGACCCAGTGGGAAGGCAGAGGGAAAGGCAGGAGTCAGCGAGGACTCCAGGGTTCCTGGCTTGGAGATGACCTTGAAAGCCTCTTCCCCTTCCATCCTTCCTGAACACCAAGTCGCACGTGCCATGCTTTGCCCTTTCACTGGATCACAGGCTCCTTGAAGCCAAATACCAAGTCTTGCCTTGCCCTGGACAACACCTGTCCCAGGACCTTCCAGGTAAGAGAAGTTCAGTAAAGAGCTGCTGAATGAAGGAACGATAACCACTGAGGAAACATTTCAATCCCGTCTGTGGCCAGTCATGGCCAGACGCAGCTTCCCCTCCCCTCTCGGCCCTCTCCCCTTTCTCCTTCACGCCCCACTAGTGACAGGCAGAGCCCAGGGGCAAGGGGCAGAAGTGGGTTGTGGGCACAACGCCACCTGGAATACTTAAAACATGAATTGCGAGTCAAGTGGCCCCCTCACCGTTAATCGATGGCAGCATATCCTGATCGCTTTCATTATTATTATTTTCTTATGCATGTGTGATCGGGAGATTTATTGTTGAGGCTACAGAGGCAAAATCAATTATTCATGTTATAAATTAGAAAATGATTTATGTCTACAGGAGACGAGGCCTCAGCCAGCCGAGCCCATTACGGATAAGCTTTGCTGAAAGGACCAAGATTTATCTGTAAACTTCACAAATTGCAGCTCGCCAATCCAGTCCTGTTCCCAACCCTCCCCCAGGGCACCCATCCCTCTTCCTGAGTCCTCCGGTCTTTCTCTGTTGTCCACCATCCCCTTGACTCCTGTTTCCTCTCCCTGCTTCCCACTGATTTCCCTTTGTTCTTTCCTGTTTTTTCTTTTGACAAATGCCCCATCTCTTACTGATATCTCTTTTGGGGGAAGACACTCTTGAAGCTTCTAACTAAACTTTCTGGTCACTGGGTCCAGGCTGCCCTGTGTGAGGAGGAATGAGGCAACAGACTTGGGAAGAATCGTCTTTTCAGTTCATCTGCAAACCTGTCAAGAGATTGAAGGACCGAATCCTGTCTCAGAGCAGCTGACTCCTGCTTCTTTGGGTAAAAGACAATCATTACCCAGCATCTGCAGTCCATCCTTCTCTTGGGTTCTTCCCAGAGAACCTGGTAATGAGGAGCAATGTGAGGATGTAGAAAGTCCATGGGCTTTGGAGTCAAATGGACAGGGGGTGCATCCTAGGGATGCTGCCAACAATGTGACTTTAGGCAAGTCACTTACACTCTCGGGGCCTCAGTTTCCTCATCTGCAAGATGGGTTTCCAGCATCAGCCCTACCTCATGGGATTGATGAAGGAGTAACAAAGATGGCAGGCACGAAGAAGAAGCAAGGATAGCAGACCCAGCACTGTGCCTGGCACACAAACAGTGGCCCTAAGGGACCCCAAGATGTTGGTTCCATTTGTGTGGACCAAAGATTGCAGAAGAAATATCTCTCTCCCTGTTTCTCATTCTTCTGTCAAACAACAACGGCTGCCCTGGACTCAAGGAGGAACTGAGCTGGGATCCTGAGGATAAGGGAGAAGTCTGTCTCGACGACGACCACTTCCGGTGAAGGCATCGCAGACGTAGGCAAAAGGGCTCCGCTCCAGGAATCAGAAAACCAGGGCTACAGACTCGCTGTCTCTTATGCTCTGTGACCAGGGCAATCCACAGTCCTCTCTCAGTCTCATTCCCCCTCCTCTCAGATGGGGAGGATAATCCTGGCACGGGCTACGTCAAAGGTTTTTGTATCAAATGAAAGGAAGACGCTAAGCTTGCTGGGAAAACTCTGCGTCTCTCCACAATCTTGATAATAACCACAACACAACCTTACAGCATTCTTACTGGGTGATTTCATGGGAGAAAATTGGCAAAAAGAGATTTGGGTCAGTTGGAGGGTGACCATGGCAGAAGAGCGCTTAAGAAGAAGCAGTCTTTCTTTTTTGAGGAAGATTAGCCCTGAGCTAACATCTGCTGCCAATCCTCCTCTTTTTGCTGAGGAAGACTGGCCCTGAGCTAACATCCGTGCCCATCTTCCTCTACTTTGTATGTGGGATGCCCACCACAGCATGGCTTGCCAAGCAGTGCCATGTCCACACCCGGGATCGGAACCAGCGAACCCCAGGTCGCCAAAGTGGAACGTGCGAACTTAACCACTTTGCCACCGGGCCGGCCCCCAGTCTCTTAATTTATTCAGTAATTGCACCTAGAATGCCCTGAAATAGCCCCAAAGCCCCCTAAGGGATTTTTACACTTCGCCAGGGGCTGTGGGAGCCTTGCCAGCCTACTGATTCCTGAGCTCCTGTTCCTGCCAGACTTCCAGATCCAAGGCTAACATAACGGTACAGGGTGATCTCATATCCGATTGGGGCAGTGGCAGGAAGCGCTGACCCCAGAGAGCTTCACCCTTCTGAGTGCCCACAGTGTGCCAGGCCCAGGGGATACTGGTGAACATAGCAGGCACAGCAGCTGCCCTCGGGGAGCCTACTGTCTAGCCGAGGAGACAGACGTGAAACAAACCACACACACACACACACACACGTAACCCTATAAATTGGAAACTGTGAGAAGAGTCTATGATAGAGATGTACAGAGAGCTATGAGATCCAGGCACAGAGAGCTATGAGATCCAGGCACGGGGACTAGCTGCAGGCTGAGGAGTCAGGCAAGTCCCCCATGATGAAGCGAGTCTAAGCCAAGACCCAAAAGACGGAAGGACAAGGAAAGGGTAGCGAGAGGAAAGCATCAGGTGGGGGAGACTGCTGAATCCCCTGCAGGGAGGGGCGCGGGGAGCTAAGGGAAGGAAAGCAGGCCAGTGTGGAGGAGTACCTGGAGCCAGGAGCCAGTGATTGGAGGTGGGGTGGCAGGCAGGCATGGGTCAGCTTGTGGGGAGAATCCCAAACTGCCTCCGGCTCCCCAGCTGAGAACCTGCCTGCCTTTGAGTGATTGTCTAACTGAAGCGCAGGAGCCCGATCCCAGGGGCATAGCCCTGGCCTGGCGGATTCAGCTGCATCCTCTTCTGAGGGGCTGGAACCTTGGGATCTGCTGAATCTTCCCCTTCAAGGCATCTCATGTTGAAAGACAGCGCCCCCTCCCCCTGCTCCCTAGAAGATCATGGGAGACCAGGCCACAGGCTCCCTGCGGAGGTGCCATAACGTCCACTCAGCACTGCCCCCAGAGCCCTGGACCCTTTCCCCAAATCCATGGGCACCTGCCCAGTGGGTCCTGAGGCCTGAATGTAATATTTCTCACCTGTCATGGCACTCTCTTGAGTCCTGACACTTGGTTTTTCAGCTGATGGGAACCCCGTGAACCCCTCCTCTCCCTGTGTCCCGTGAGACAGTTCCCAAGACCCCTGCTCCAGCCCAGGGAAGAACCACAGACCCCAGAGCCAGCCTCGAGTGCCACCTGGGATGCACCGATCTTCTGACGCCTCTCCTATTGTTGACCACGAAACCTCAGTCTCACCCCAACTCCAGCGATATTCTCACTGGACAAAACCACCAGATTCAACTTTAATTCTTTCATCCGATTCTCCAAGGACTGGTGTCAGCTGTTTCCTTGGAGTGTCAGACAGTTCTCTCAGAATTTCCACCTACCTTAAAGCCCAGGGTAGATGATCTCACTCCCTGCTCCAAATGCCAGTGCCTCCCCAGGGGCCGTGTCTGTAATGAGGTTCAAAGTCATTAACATGGCAGAGAAGGCCCTCGAAGTGGGGCCCCAGGTGCCCATCATGTCCCCAGCCCTGTCTGTCCTCCAGCTGTACAGGACGGCTTGCTGTGTACTGTCCCACCTTTGTGCCTTTCACTCACCCTCTCTCATGATCAAAATCTTGCTTGTGCGCCATGGCCCAGTTCCAACATTGCCCCCGCAGGGGTGGAGGAAGTACAGTGTAGTAGAGAAAGCCCAGGGCTTGAATCTTGGCTTCTCTGTTCAACAGCTGTGCACCCTCCCTCAAGGCGTAACCTCTTCAGGCCTCAATCCCTCCACATCTTAAATAGAGGTGGCTCTTTCCCTCCAGGGCAACTGTAGAGTCTGCATATTTGGTTCAAACCTGGCTAAGGAGACAGGGGAAGACTCAAATCCAGGCAAAGGGATGGGGAGCAGCATTTTGGGATGTGATCTAGACTTTTTAGGGGCCACAAAGCAGGCTTGGGATCGGGCCTCATTACTACTGTGGAGATGAGATGACGCCTGTGAAAATGCATCATAATGTCAGATATATTGCTGTGCATCTCATAGTTATCATCATATCTGGATTATCAAGGAAGGAAATCAGGGGCTTTGGAGGGAGAGGTGGTGGCAGACTTGGACTCGTGACAGGAGCCAGCAGCTGCCCCTGGGACACCCACCAGCTTGGAACAGGATGGGAGCATCAGCTCCCACTGGAGAGGAAAACGCAGGAGGTTGACGAACTAGCTTTGGCAACGCTTGGTTACCTTGTCCTGCCAATAAAGTCACCAGGATTGAAAAATGGAAACGACTCCCTCCCTTGCCCTTGTCCTCGGGTGTTCTATGTGTCTGAGCTTTATCCTTTTTGCTGCCAAATTACCTTTGCTCCCCTCGCTCTGAAAAGCTGGGGGCAAAATGACCCCCCTATGTAGGTAATACAGGTACGCAGGACGCATTAAAGGGATGGACGGTGCTGGAACTGAAGGTGGCTGCACTCACGGGGGGGAGGGGTCTGAAGAGAAGGGGCCTTCTGGTCTCTCATCCCAGGTGAGAGACAACCCATGAGGCTTTGTTTAAAGACTAAAGGGAGTCAGTCTAGAGCAGTGTCTGTTAGCACAGGTTCAGAATCAGACAGGCGTGGAATGGAACGAGTTCTGCCACTTAATAGCTGTGTGACCTTGGGCAAGTTGCTTACCTCTCATCAGTGTGCTCATCTGAAAAACGGGGGGAATAATATCTACCTCACCAAGTTGTTGTAAGGATTAAGTAAAGTTACTCATTTAACTAACGCCTAACTAATGCCCAACCTTATAACTGTTCAATAATAAGTGGCAGCCATCATTATTAATAACCCTCCCAGCTGAACCCTCCAGCCTTCTCTCAGAACTGTGTGAAAAGGTCGGGAGTTAAAGTGAAGCAGACTGGGAGGAAGAAGGTAAGATTGACGTTGGGAAGATAATTATGGCTGAGAAGAAAATAGACTTATGTAGGGAGTAGACTTTGCCCAAGAGCTTGAGAGCCCTGCCTCAAAGCCCCCTTGGCATGTCATCAATTGGGGTAGTGGGCGTAAGAATAGAGCAGCCAACAAGATTTATCCTGCCCAGCCCATGCAGGGTGCAGGTAGGGGCTTGCAGAGACTCTGGGCTGGGAGCCAGGCTGGTGGGACTGTAACTGGGCCTGAGCTTTTCCTCTTTAAAGGATCTCTAAGTCTCTAGGCAGAAAAAAGCCTAGTACAAATGTAGTAAATGCTTAATAAATTTTTGTTGAAAGGAACGGAAGTGTTAGGGAGAGTGAGAGGGCAGAAGGGAGGAGAAGAGGAGAAGGACGGCAGACTCAGACTCCAGGCTCGCACCTGTTCCATCTGCCATACCTGCCAGGTAAGCAGCCCGCATCTGGTCAGCCGCGCTGCCTCAAAAGCTCGGCTGTGTGTGTGTTAGAGTCTCACCATTCCCCATGCTGCTCAGAGGCCTACAGCTGCTCCATGACCCCGCCCCGCAGGGTAGACCCTGGCAAGCCTGTGGCCCCTGCACCTCCAGCCACCCGCCCCCCCGCCCCCTGCACAGGCAGGGCAGCATAGGTAGGAGCTAGAAACTCCCAGGCAACTTACTGCCTCTGTCCTCCTCTGACCCCGCGCATCTTTTCAGCTGCCATCCCAGCTCCTTTCCCTGCTTCACTGACCAAGCAGCTCATCAGCGCGCTGTCCCTCAGGCTCCAGAGCCTTCCGCCGCCTTTGTGGTGTTGGCCTGTTTCACCCTTCCGAAAGAACAGCATTGTCTGAAACCTCCCCCACCCTCCTGCAGGCTTGTAACTGCCTCTTGCCTCACCTCCCCCTCCAGCCGACTCTCCCCCTACTTCCCAAAGAAGCTTCTCCTGTCTTCTAGATGGTGGCCCCATTTAGTTTTGAATTAAATCAGTGCATCTGGTTCTGTCCTGTGTGGGTGTTTAGACATCCAGGGTCATCTTATGAGACCCTCCTCCCTCCCCCAGCCACCTTCAAATTTACTCACATCTTTGGTCTAGAACATTCTCCACTCCCATGCCACCCTCCCCACTTCTCCTCCTATCCGTCTACAGCGGATGGTTCTGTGAATCCCTACATTGAGCTTACCTCTTCCAATACGGAGTACATATAAGGCCCAGTTCAAATGCCACCTCCTCCATGAAGCCTTCCCAGAGCTCAATCATCAGAATTAATCACCAGCACTTTGCTTACAACACTGTTTTAAGCAGGATTCACAGGCTGCCTGCATTAGTCTCAGCATGTGTCAGCCTCCGCACCCCACCCCGCTCTAATTTTATAAACAGAAGCCCTCTCTTATTCATCTCTGCATCCTTGGCACCTAGCTTGTTTCCTGGAAGGTGGAGGGTATGACAATAGTGTTTACTGAATTGACAGAATGGAAGGCACTCGTGGTTTGGCTGGGTTACCAGGTACTCAGCTCCCTCAGAAGATGAAAAATTATATCGTTAAGAAGAACCTTGCTGCAGGTTCACAATCCCTCAGGGAAGGAGCAACGACCTGGCAATTTTCCTCTCCAGCACTGTGGCCTCCTGCGCACATAGAGAATGACCCCCACACGTGCCTTTCCCATCTGTCCTCACGCCGCCATATTGCAATCGTTTTCTGCAGCAGTACTGATTTCCGGTTTGGAGTCACCTTGTTTCCTACTAGGGCCTCTAGGTCTTTTCATCCACACGCAGATGTAGCCGCTGAGTCCTTCCTCCACCTCCACACGCAGCTTTTCAATCAGGGAGTTTGTTTTTCCCTCTTTAGAGGAAAACAGTTTTCATCCATTTGTCTATATATTTACCAGGAAATAATCCAGTTGGGGCTCACATTCTTCTTTGTCTTCGTCCCAACTTCTATTTCCCTTGTCGATGACACTTTCAGGTTAAAAACCTCAAGCAATTGTGTGTCTTCAGATTCACTCCTCTCCCAAAGCCAAGGAGTCAATTCATTTTTGGGAATGTTTCTGGATTCACATCTCCCTTCCCGTTTTTAGAGTTGCCACTGTCATAATCTAGTCCTCAACACCTCATACCAGAGGGATGGCCATCATGGAATGCCAGAGCAGGAGAGGACACTAGAAATCGTGGCCCAGACTTCTCGTTTTAGAGATGGGGAGACTGAGGCTCAGAGGTGAATGGACTGCCCTGTGTCACACTGAGAGAGGGAACACCCGTGAGGGCAGGTCCATGTCTACCACATTCCACTCTGTATGCCCAGCGCCTGGCAAAGTGGCGCACAGCTTCGTGCTCAAAAAGCACAAGGCTTGTCTGACAGACCAGGTTCAGGCTGGTCTTCTGACTCCCAGCCCAGGGCTCTGTCCACCCTGCCAGGACAGCGGCCGCCTGGCTCATCTCCCAGCCACCCACCCATCCTTTGCAGTCTCAACTGAGCTTCAACATCCAAGAAACGCTTCCTGTGACAGGCTTTCTCCTGCCTCAGAACTTAACACGGGTCCTTGATCATTGCCTTGTAATGAAACATATTTTCCCTCCTTTCTCTAATTATAGGAGCATTGACAATATATATTGTTGAAAGTGATAGAAAGAAGATAATGGGCTTTGATATTCTAAATTTATGAAAATCCAGACCTCATCTCCTGGCAATAGGATCCAAGGCTAGGAAATGAGGAACTGTTTGAACTGGCCTGATGGGGATGCGGAGGGGAGGGACAGAAGGGGGTGCAGGGCCAGGCAGGAGAAGGTAGACGAGCCAGAACCCAGGAACCCTTGGCTGAGGGCCTTGTCTGGGGGAGGCAAAGGTCAACTGTCCCGCAGTGGGCAAGCTCTGACCGGGACCCAAGTAGGGAGGTCAGGACGTGCTCGGTCTTCAGCATGGAAACCAGGAGATGGGTTCACCCAGAATGGTGTCTCCACTGAGTGCGTCCCTGTCTTGGTGTCTGGAGCTTTGGTGCTGAAGGGAGGACTACCTCCAAGCATCCTGATGTCTTTAGTCAAACATCCAAGACTGGGTTCCTCCCTCTGTATTAGTTTTCTCGGGCTGCCATAACAATGTGACCCAGACCGGGTACACAGGTGGCTTAAATAACAGAAATGTTATTTTCTCACAGTCCTGGAGCCAGAAGTCTGAGATCAAGGTGTTGGCAGGGTTGGTGTCTTCTGAGGCCTCTCTCCCTAGTTTGTAGATGGCCACATTCTCCCTATGTCTTCACTTGGTCTTTTCTCTGTGCTGGCACATGTCTGTGTCCTAATCTCTTCTTATAAGGAAACAAGTCATAATGGATTAAAGCCCACTCTAATGACCTCAGTTTAACTTAGTTACCTCTTTAAGGGCCCCATCTCCAAATACAGTCACATTACAAGGTATTGGGGGTGAAGTCTTCAACATATGAATTTGGAGGGGGACGAGAATTCAGCCCATAACGTCTTCTCAGAGGACAGAGTCCAGGGTAGTATAGACACAGGATAAGGCTTCAGAGGACATACCTGGCTTCTCCTTGACATGTGTCCGTGGGCAGAAAAGACTTGGAAGTGAATAGCAGCTGATGAATGCCCATGGGTTTAGGGGCTTCCAGTTAAAGAGCTTTTAGAGGGGACTGCTTCTGGGACTGTGGCAGCAGCAGCCAGGATCTGAGCATGCAGTATCTTCATCACTATCCTAGGAAAGGCAAACTCAGCCTGGACGGGGATATGCAAAAGTCTGCCTGGGCAGAACCAAAGTGTGAGACTCAGCTTGTTGTCCCACTGGCAAATGGACTGTGGGGACCCCAGGCAGCAGAGAACTCTCAGAAATAAGAGTTGGGAGCCAGCGAAGCAGCTCACTTAGCAGGACCAAAGTGGTGAGAAGTAGAGTAAGGCAGCAGAGTCAAGGACCCTGAGAACAGAGGCCTGGTGGTAGATTGATTGTGCTCACAGCTCCAGTTAATGACCTTGCTGAATTATACCCTCTACCCTGTAATTTTGTAGTCCTGCCCATTCTGACTCTGGTCTCCGCCATGTAATTTGCTTTGGCCAACAAAATGCTAGCAAACATATTTGCAAGTAGAAACTTGAAAAGTGCCTGTGTGTTTCCATCCCTTGTGCAATTGGGCTTGTTGGCCATACTCTTCAGCCTTGCCATGAGAACACGTCTGGGCTAGCCTGTTGGACATTTGACAGAGAGCTGAGTCATCTCATTCACCCCAGTCATCCAAGCCATCCAGTCACAGCCATCCTAGATCAGCCAACAGCAAGCCAACCACCCCACAAATGTGGAAGAATTCAGCCATCACAGGAAAGCCTCCCAGCTGAGCCTAGTCTCCATCATTGACCCACAGCAAGCTAAATAAACGCTTATTGTTTGAAGCCTCTGAACGTTGGGATGGTTCATCAGAGAGCATTATTGTGGCAACAGAAAACTGATTCAAGAAACAAAGCAAGACAGGCAGGAGCCAAGCACCAGACAGCAGTCAGTGACCCAGAGGCCCTGGGATCTGAGAGAGCCTATGATCTCGAGATCCTGAGAAACCAGACTGGCTGAAGACTAGAGGCCAGAGCAACAGTAAGACTTGACCCCTGATGTCAAGGCAGCACCCTCCTTACCTTGTATTCCTGATGCTCCCCATGTCTTGCCCTTCACTCTGCCTTTAGTCAATGTTATTTGTGCATTTGCCTAATTCCCACACTAGATTTTATATGTCTTGGTTTATCTATCACTGTCTCTCTGCATCTCCCCACTTCTAAGGGTGCAAGAAAAATGCATTGAAGCAAGATCCAGGAGCCTGGCTCTTCTAATACTAACAGAGTGACCTTGGGCAGCTCACTCTCCATCGCTGATACTCGGTTTCATTGTCTGTAAAATGAGGGGTGGGGCCAGATGACATCTCGAGTCCCTCTAACTTTGTTATTCCAGGGTTCCCTGTCACTGGTGATCCCAGATCTGTAGTTCCCTTTTCCTTTCCTCCCTCCAGTTGTTTTCCTTGCCTTCTTGGCTGTATGCACTTTGTTCCGGCTACCGGAGGAATAAAACATTAAAAACCTATGCATTTCTGGTGTCATCTATTATCAGCTTTCCCTCATCATCTATTAGGAAGAAACATTCCTCCTTATCTTCCTCTTGTTCCTACTGTATTTTAAAGAATGTTTTTCTATTTCCTTTTATGTGTTTTGCAGGTTGCATCTCATTTCTTTCTTTGATTTTTCTTTTCTCACACCTATAAATTCTGGCTATTTCTTTGTTCTCTTCTTGGGCAATCCAGCCAAGCTTCCTGTTTTTGCCTTTCCAACTGGCAGATCTGTTCCCTCTGCAGCTTTTTGTCTGGCCAATGAGATTTCTCCTCATCACTTACCAGACTTGTTCATGGTGGAGTTTTTTTTTCATAGGCCTTTAATTAATTCTATGCTGGAGAGCTGGTTGATAGTCACAGCTCTGCAACTTAACTAACTGAGTGACCTTGGGAAGGTCGCTTGGCATCACAGAGCCTCAGTTTCCTCACCTGCAAAACTAGGAAGTACCACCTGCTCTTACTATCTCCACAGTTGTTATGAGGCTCTGAGGAGAAGATGATACAGCCTTTGGTAAACTGCAGAGAATTGAATAAAGAGAGGGTCATTGTTTTTATGGATCTTCTGCCTTATAAAGGTGAGCTCTGCAGGTAAAACCAGGAACCAGAACTGCTTTTTGTCCCAAAGAGCCCACTAAGCGGGGCTGTTCACCTTTCCTGGGCTCTGTTTCTGGCGGCCTCTCCACTTTCTTCTCAGAAGATAAGACCATCTAGGGAACCCCTGGTCTAACTGCCTGGTCTGTGTTTCTACTATAGGACTCTAGAGGACTCAACATTTTTATTTGTCCATTCTGATTCCCCTTCATCTTTCTTCTGGTTCTTTAGGAAGGTCCTCCCTCACTTCAGGTGATGTCATTTGAGCCCTCATTCTCATCCCCATGTACCCTTTTCCCCCTGATCAATCAGAGTATGTGCACATGACCTAAGCAGGGCCACTCAAGATCTTATCTGTGATTGATGCACGGAAATTGGAAGAGAGAAGGTTCTTTTCTGCTGGTGTTGCAAATCAGAGAGGGTGTGATTCTGGGACTGCTGGCAGCCATCTTGTCATCATGTGATGAGAGCCCATCTCCAGAATAAAGCAAAAGAGAGAATGAGGGCTGGAGGAAGGGGCAGAGTCATGATGACATCATAGTATAAACATCCCTCCATCTCTCCTCCCCACCAAGATTCAGCATATCTAAAGACAGGTCTATTCCTAGACTTCCTAGTCTTGTGAGCTAATTACCTACCTTTTTGATCAGGCTTATTTGAGTTGAAGAAACTATTATTCCACTGAGAGATCTCTGACTAACATACCTCACACATCTTAAATAGTTCTGGAGACTCTCTGCTCCCTCTCATCACCAGTTGGTGCTGTCCCAGGGCAAGGTGGCAAGAAGACACTTAGAGAAGGAAGGGGAAAGAAGAGCTGGTCTTTCCCCCTGTAAGCTCATGCAAGCTGTGTGCAGACTAAAATATTCCTTCCTCCCATGGTAGCCTTATGGGAGGAACCATGAGGATTTAGAAAGACCTCAGACTTTGGAGAGAAACAGACGTTGGCCTTAATCTTGCTCCTACTTATAAGCTATGTGATTTGGAACCCATACCCTCTCTGAGTTCCTGTCTCCCAGAACTATTTAGAAAGAATGAATGTACAGAACCTGACTTGTAGTAAACACTCAATAAATGATGCATATTATGAAAAGTTTCCTAATCTTTCTGAATTCAACTTTCTAAACTGAAATTGTCTTTCTTTTGCGTTTCCTTTCCTGTTTTTCTTGGAAACCTGTGTTGCAATAGTTTTTGGTTATTTCTTCTGAGGTTATCTTCGACTTTAAAATACTCAAAGAATTATTCTTCCATACTGTACCTGGATGCTGCCTGTATATAATAGGCTCTCAGTGAATGTTTGCTGGATGAACGAGTCGGTGAACCCTGAATTGGAAAGTGCATTCACCTCACTATAGCTCTACCTTCAGCACCATGGAGCTGTCCACAGTGCTCTCTAGGCAGTCAAGTCAGAATTTAGAACCTAAATGTGGATCGTTTAGCAGACTTATTTAACTCTTTCAAGTGTACTGTCTGATCTCTCCAAACCAGAAGTAGGCTCCTAGGTAAGAGAGAACTTTTCATATGTTTTAGTTTTTTCTTCATTCATTTATTCATTCATCAACTTTATGCAAGTTCATGTGCTAAGGAGCTATCTATTCCCTTCAAACAGCCTACAGATTCCCAAAAGTAAACTTATAAAAACAAAAACTTTCCTCTGCACATTTCTAGACACATAGTCTCTGCTCCATGGGGATGAAAACAGGTTCACTTGATATTAAAGGTGGAAAAAACCTTAGAAATCATTAAATACCACTCTAATTATCCCATTCCACCTTCCCAAGCACAATTTATCTATTTAGAAATGCAGAAACTGATGCCCCATGACTTTTCCAAGGCCATATTTCTGGTTTGTTATTTATTTTTCAACAAATTCCATAAGCTATATGCAAATAGTGAAAGGTTTCCATCTTTGGAGTTCTGGAGAGCAATCCAAAGTTCTCCATAATTTACCCACAAACCCCACCCCGGTCAAGAGCCCTCTGGCACTCCTTGTCAAGCGTCTGCATGGCTCCTTTCCCCTCATCTTCTCCATGAGTTTGCCTGAGATTTGTGTTCAAGGCCACACAACTGTTCTTTCTTTTTTTCATGTATTCCTTGCTCTCAGATTAGCCTGGCTGCAGAGCTGGCCCAGAATTTCAATCACATGCATCACACCATGGTCACCAGCACCAGGAACCCCTCTTGGGGAGCATGTTTTGCAGATTGCTTCTGAGAAGTCAGGATTCCCCTGTCAGATTATTCTGTCCTCCTTCCCATCACTTTCAAATACAGAATTATTCACTATCCTCCTCTCCCTTGCACAGAACAGAAAAGCTTCTCCATCCCCCTACACTGAATTCATGTCATTCAGTGGGGGTATTATTCAGACTTGGGACGTTTATCTCAAAAATGGAGGTAGGAATCACCTGGTAGGGTCATAAAAATGGTAACCTAGGTAAGATTTTCAAGACCCTTTCAGACTGACCCTTACACGTAGAAATCACCATTATTCTCCCACTCTACCATCCCTAGGCTGGTATGCCTAGAGCCCTCTTATATGGATATATCACCCAGGCCTCACCTCTACGCATCTCTGGCAGAGGCTTCCTGAGGGAGAACTGTGCTTGGAGGAGAGGAGGGCAGGGGAGAAAAGAAGTATATATATACATATATAATATATATATATATATATATATATATATTTGTTAGCTTATTGCTGGCTGTCTCCCCCACCAGACTGTAAGCTCTGTGAGGACAGAAACCAAGTCTATTTTGTTTACATTGTTCACCCAACAACTGGGACATAGCAAGTATTCAATAAATACTTTTTGAATGAAGAAATAAGTTAAAACCAAAGAAGAGAAACTGGAGAGGCAAGCAGAGAAGAGGCCCTTCCCTGCACACACATCTCTGTCTTGTAGTTAATGGAATGGGATGGATGAGAGGGCAGCCTGTCCTCAGAGGCTTGTCCAAAGGGCCTTCATGATCCCTCCCCTCACCCAAGGGCCAGGGTTGCTTCCCGTGATTTCTGATCCAGGGCTGACATTAGTCCTCAGGGGAAGACAAAACAGGCGGCTGACTCTTTCTTCTTATCTTTGTCCAATCATCTGTAACTGTGACAGATGGCAGCCAGGGAGGGTTGCATGTGAAAAGGGGCAGAGACAGTGAAAAGACCAAGGCAGAGAGGAAGAAGCTGCCTCAGGGTTTCAAATTCAGGTCACTTCTGAGTTCTACATAGACGAGATGGACAAGTCTTTCTTTGGTCTCCAACACAGGCTGAGCTCTCTCTTCAGCCCACCATGCAGGGCTCTGGAGACATGGGTGTTCTGGCCAAACATGTAGACGTCTTCCTGCAAGGCATTGCAGACAAGATTCTTAAGGGAGGGGCCAGGATGCCAGAAGCCATCTCAACTTCTTTAGAAATGCCCAGAAGTGCTCTGGGCTCTGCATGTCTTGGTTTGACAATCTAAGCCTCCATTATTTGATCTTCAAACTCCTTTACCAGCCTCACGGCCCATTACACTCACTCTATGTCTCATACTCCCTTTATGCCCCCTCTGATTTTTCAGGGAATTAGGAACTTCCAGAATTCATATAGAAGAGTCAATGTGCAAGAATACCCATAACTATTTTGAAAAAGGACAAAAAAGAGGGGCTTGTCCTACCAGATGTCCACACATATTACAAAGCTACCTGAATTTAAATAATGTGGTACAGGCTCAGGTATAAACAAAGAGGACAATGAAACAGAACAGAATCCAGAAACAGACCCAAGTATTTAAGGGAATTTGGTATAAGAAGAGGATGTTATTTTTAATTAGTTGGGAAAGGATTGATGATTCATTAAATGGTGTTTGAGAAATTAACCATGATATGGAGAAAAATAAAGTCAGATCCCTACCTCATACCACATAAGATAGGTTACAACTTTTAAACAACTTCCATTCTACTTCTAACATTTCTTTAAACTTGGATTTCTTTAAACCTGCACTTCCGCACCTCTCTGTTTTTGATTATATTCTCACCTCTATCTAGAATATTATAAGTCCTAACTCTGCTCCTCCTCTCCTCCAAGTAACTCTCCCCTAAAAGCCCAGGATAAATTCACCTCCATACTGAAGCTCTCCCAGGTTTCTCCATTGGATTGGAAGCTCCTCAAGAACAGGCCCTATATCATACCTCTATATATCTATTGTCAGAACCTAGAAAAGTTCCTTGTAAGAATAAGGAGCTCTGTAAATATACAGTAATGATTATTATGGTGATGATGATGGTGGTGGTGATGAGGATAAAGAAACTTAGCTGAATGTCCTGGGAAATAGGATGGATGGCTCATGGTTTACAAACAAAATGATCTCCATCAAGCTGCCTAATTAGATCAAGAGTCAGAACTTCAAGTTCAGTTCCTTCTCTGACATCTATCTATTAATTCCTGATTTGAGATTCAAAACTTAAAAGAATGCTTGTTAACCAAGGCCATCCAAGATCTTACAATGGCCTATACTCAAGAAGGTTAAAATGCCACTGTTTGGAAATAAGTAGCAAAATCATAGGAATTAAATTTTTAAAAAACTCTCACCACTAATCCATTAATTAAATAGCATTTGTGGAGCTTTTTCTATGTGCCAGGATCTGCAGAAGATACAAAGAGCTAAATTCAAAGGAGCCAATTAAAAAGGATGTACACAGGATATGCCAAATTCTGATTCTGTGATTAAGAACACGGGTTTGAAATCAGAAATATGTGGATCTAAATCCTGATTCTGCCACTTACTATCTGTGCAGCCTTGAGTGAATTATTTTACCTCTCTAAGCCTATGTTTCCTCATTTATAAAATGGAGACACTATAAGTATCTAGTTTATAAGGTTGCCATGAGAATCAAATAGAAGGTATGTAAAACACTTAGCAGAGTGACAGACATGTAGGAAACACTCAATACATGCTATCAATACTTTTTTTTGTTTTAGAACAGCATTTCCAATCTGCAGACAGTAGACCCTAGTGAAGCCCCAGAATTATTATAGGGGAACCTCAAGTCTGCACGACCACTACGAAAAACCTATAGAATGAATAAATTATATACCTCTCATGCATTTGCCTTACTATTTTTCAAATGGATATAAATGCTGCTATAATGAAAAAAAAAACTAATCTAAGAAAAGAATATCATCGTTCACTTTATCACTTGATATTTTCCCAACTTCTAAGCTACAAAAAAAAAATAATAATAATAATAATCCAAAGACAGTGAGAAGGTTTTGCTTCCTTTTCCTTGGGAAACTCAGAAACACACATATGAGCGGGAGGTGAAGGATTCTAAAAGACCATCCTTCACATAAGAGTTTTGAGAGAAAATCCCAAATTTAGAGATTTGAGCTGAGGCTAGGCATTCCTCTCATTCCCTTTCCTTCTGTCTGTGACTGCTCACAGATGGGAACCGAATGACCAGGGTCCTTCCTCACATCACCGCTCAGCACAGGGTGGCTGTACCATGGCTAATCCTCCAGTTTCCCCATAACTGCCATTACAGAAAAAATAAGAAAAGCCCCAGGCAGAGGCGGGTCCTCCTGGGGAGGGTGCCGGTGAATGGAGACCAAGGAGAAGTTAAAGGGACACTTCTTAATAGAGCGGGAGGGGTTTGGAATTGTGAAAGGCAACATTAAGATCGATTTCCCTCAAAGTGCCTTTTTCGTAAATGCTATCTTTGGGTGTTTAAGTGGATAATCTTTATTTTCAGGAACTTTTCTGAGGGAATTGGACTTGAATCTTTGAAATGCTGACGTTCCATTTATTGAAGACCCTGTTGGTCTCTGGTGGCCCAATATTTCAGTCTCCTCTAAGGTTATTGCCAACTTTAGATTTCTCAACTGCAAAAATCCAGGCATGTACTGGAAGGTGTGGCTGAGAGGGACTGTACAAAGAGCAGGGGTCAGCCCAAAGAGGCTACCAGCATCTCACACGGCGAGACCCCGACACGGACGTCAAGTGCTCAGCCTTCTCAGCCAAGAGACACAGACAGAGACAGATAGGCAGAAAGAGACAGAGAAGGGTTTCACTTTGTCAGTTTCCAGAATTACACAATCAACAAGCCACTGAAGCTCAGAAAGGGAAGAATCTTTCCCAAGTCCAAGGAATGCGGGTCTAGAAGAGCTGGAATTAGAATCAAGTCTCCCAGCTCACCAGTGACACCCTCTGAATCTGCCACGTAGCCTTTTCCCACAGTGGCACCATGGAGAGGGGGACCAAGGAGCCAGGAACTCCAAGAACTGAAGGTAGGAAAAGAAGACTATGCTGACTTGCTTTCTGCCATGCAGCCTCTGAGTGGTGCCAGAGTGAGGATTGGGGGGATGCAGGGGGCGGGTCATAGGATGGAGAAGGAAGGAGACTGAACAAAATTTCCTGTGGAATGTGGTTAGGAATTCTAAACGGGACAACTTTTGGCCTCTGGTCCCTGCCCCATCACCCCCAGCAACGCCGCAGCCTCAGGTTCATTGAGTGTTCACCTCACCTCAGCCATGGAGACACCTTCCCCTGCCTCGGTTCAGGAGCATCGCATCCAGAGATAGAGACTTGAGAACAGATTCGAGCAGTCTGATGATGGAAGAGTAAGTGGCTCCTGGCTCAGCAGTATTTGGATACCAGGTGTCCTAAGCTCATTTGAAATGTAACGTGGTCTCCTCTGGTCAGTGGATGAGAATGACTCAATTGGTTGGATTTACTTTGGAAGAGGGGCACCTGGGAAGGGGCTGCTCTCTTGGACCTTGTATAATTATGAGATAATCCAAGATATGCTGAAATGCTTCTAAAGCCCATAACTTGCCTCTCCCACTCAAATTAATTCACCTCTGTAAAAGGCAGAATTGGAAGAGGGACACCAATAACTTCTGTCGCGAAATTTAAAGATTTTATTTTTTTTCCCCTTTTTTCTCCCCAAAGCCACCGGTACATAGTTGTAATTTCTTCGCTGTGGTTCCTTCTAGTTGTGGCATGTGGGATGCTGCCTCAGCGTGGTTTGATGAGCAGTGCCATGTCCGCGCCGAGGATTCGAACCAACGAAACACTGGGCTGCCTGCAGCAGAGCGCGCGAACTTAACCACTCGGCCACGGGGCCAGCCCCCTGTTGCCAAATTTAAAAGTTCAAGAAGAATGGTAGAAAATGGGGAATGTTGCCTTGGTTTCCCCTTCTGGGTCCAGCCTCCCAGGAAGGCACCCGATATTCTCATCTCTACCCTCCCCATCTTGCCCCCTTTGAATGGAGCTATCAAATGCCAAACCGTAGGTATTGACTCTTGTCTCCAAATCCATCCAGTCACCTCCCATTTGCCAGTTTTGACCTCTGGGTGTGCATTCTTGCGTTTCCTGGCTTTCCAACTCCCATTTGGTTCCGCATCTCATCTCTGGATGGTAATATCAGCACCCACCTACTTCTTGCTGATGATCATTGGGGATCTTTCCCCAGTCAACCTCCACTCTCTTCCTCATACTCCAGTCTTCTGTTTTCCCCCAAGCCCCTTACACAATGACCCAGAAAAGAGGCACATTTCTTCAGCCTGCCTCTATAGGATAGACCATCTTCCTGCTTAGCACCATCTTGCTTAAAGTGCATCCTCTTGGCTGTTCAGTTCAGTACTGAAATCTTACTGTGCTAGACGCTGAGCGTACAAAAATTAGTAAGACAAAAATCTCTGTTTTTGGGAAACTTACAGTCTGGTGGGAGGGAAAGAGCAGTAAACTAGCAAAACATATCAGTCAAGATTCATCTTTGGGTGACAAGCTTAGGCAAAAAAAGCAAGGGGACTGGGGCAAGATGAATTTACTAGTTCATTGTATCATATAGCTTAAAAATTGAGGGATAGCTAGCTTCAGGCACACTGTGATCCTCCAGTGATGCCCTGAGGAACGTGTCCCTCTCCCCTCTCCACTCTGCTTTCCTCTGCCTTTATTCTCAGACAGGCTTTCTCTACGTTATGTCCTCCATCCCCACCCAGATGCTCCAGCCTGACACTCTACTAGCTTAGTAACTTCCAAGAATATAACTCTGTCCCAATAGCTTCAGGACAAGTCTAGAGTAGGTCTCCTATTGACTTGACTCAAATCACATGCTTATTCTTGAACTAATTACAGTGGCCAAAAAAATGCAATGCTCTGATTGGCTAAGCCTAAGTCACATGCCCACTGGAAATCCATGGACAAAGATTAGAGAAGGGATGGTGCCCCAAGGAAAATCAGAAAGCCATGTCTAGAAAAAAGATGTTGGACAGGCAAAAATAACAAGTATGCATTCCACAACCAAAACATACCTTCTCACCTGTAATCTCCTAGCTTTTCCAGGCCATCAGCTGGCTAGCTTGACATCTAAATAATCAAAGTATTATTATGCACCAGTGTGTTAATATGTCACCACTTTCTTGTCATCTATTTAAACTCTTGCTCTTTAATGAAAGGCCCAATGCTATACCCTCTACCAATGACCGATGGTGAAAAATAGAATCCCCAAAGCAGAACAGGGGTGGGAGACTTCAAAAGAGAGCAGCCTTTGAGGTGCCCCTCAAACACGACATCCCTCAGCAGCTCTTCCTCTGATGCTCAAAGAACTGACCCTAGACTATGCCACTCTACTTACATGTAACACTGTTTTAGTTGCATCACTTAAAGGCAAACACCGCTGTTTGTACAATAAAGACTCAGTTTTTCATCACAGGGTGTTTGTGTATTTGTGTGCATGTCTGAGTCTTATTTCAAGCACAAACAGCCCAGCTTGAATCGTTAAAAGACTTCATCATTTGCAAATACACAAATACACCCCCTCCGTCTTCCAACTACCTCCACCCGCCCCTGAGACTTTGAAAGCATTCTGCGAGGATTAAAGGGCTGCCACCACTCTTTCTAGGCTGCCTAGAATAGGATTAAACTCTGTGCCATGTTGAAAGAAAACCTATAGGTTAGTTAACTAAGCCGTTTGGCCTACATCCGTTGTCTCAACTGCCACAACTTTGGCAATGTGCTGCCAAGGAATGACTCTACATTGTCAAGAATTCAGGAGCAGCTAAAAAAAATTAAAAGAGGTCTACCTGCCAGCCAAGGATGATTCACTCAACCTGGAAAATAATGTTCTGGCAGTAAAAGTCAATGGGCTAAAGGCACGCCGTTTGTGAGGCTGTGCCGTCCCCTCACAGCGAACTGGGGTGCCCTGATACTTTCTGTAACTAGGGGGCTGGGTGAGTCCCAAGACCATCAGAAGTCCACGCCTGTAACCTGGGCTTTTCCTCTGGGGATTATGTAAGAGAACTACCTTCCTCAGGTGGCAGCACAGAATGGAAAATTCTCAGGTTTGGAGATCAGGCGGATGTGGGTTTCAGTCTTGGTGCTACCATTTATTTGCTCTGTGATTGTGAGCAAGCCTCAGTCTCCAGATTTGTAAAACAGAGATGATAATACCAACCTCCCAGTTGGCTGAGATGATTTAACAAATATTTACTGAATATTTACACAGCGCCAGACCCTGGGGACATAGCAGGGAACCAGATATGCGGTCCCTGTCGTCACAGAGCTCTAATTATTTAAGTCATGTAATAGTGTATGCAAAGTAACCGTCCCATAGGAAATGGAGGTTATTAGTTGTGACGGAGACCTAGGAATGCCAAAATCTTACCTCTTGGGGGGATTGGGAGGAAGGAGGGAGGGAGCACCCCCAAGTGCTGTGAGGAGACACCCCCAAAGGACCTGGGGAAGTGGGTTGAGCTGAAGTTCTCCGTCAACAGAAGAAAGAGGTTGGTGATAAATCATTAGTGAGTGTTCACTTAAGTAGGAAAAGTCTTTTTCAAGCCTTGGTTGGGGTAATCAGAACCCTCTCAACCTTAAAACCATCCTGACAGCAGTAGGTTTTGTCCTCATTTCACCCATGAGGGAGCTACAGCTCAGAGAGGTTAAGTGCTTTGCTCAAAGTCACACAGCTGGTAAGTGATGGAGCTGGGACCAGCACCTGAGTCTGTCCAGGGCTAAACCCCATGCTACTAACTCCTGCACCATAGCCCTTGCCTTTCCAGCTCCTTGAAAGGGGTACAAAGCCCCCAGGCTCTAAAGAAGACAGCCCTTTTCCTGAGGTCCACACAGCTGCTGAAGCTACTGAGTCTGAAGGTTACTCTGAACAATCGTCATTCTTGTATTCATTCACGAAATATTTATTAAGTGTCAGACGCTGTTTTAGCTTTGGGGATGCAACACTGAACAAGATGGACAGAAGTCCCTACCCACATGAAACCTATATCCTAGTAGGGTGAGAGACAACAAAGACAATAAATGATAAAATATATGGTAGGTTAGACAATGATAAGAACTAGGGAGAAACACGAGGCAGGGAGGCAAGGCGGCGTTGGACAGAAAGTTGCAGTTGCAGATGGGGTGGGCAGGGAAGGCCTTGTAGAGAGGCTGTAGTGGAAGTAGCCCACATGGCTATCTGGAGGAAGACTAGGGAAAGAGTAAGAGTCCAATGAAGGGCAGAATCAGTCTGGGAACTGGCTTCGGCCATGCCAAACCAGACAGGGTCATGGCGGCCAAGAGAATGTGCCCCACAGACCCCCAACTGCAGGGACAAGATTGACCAAGCCTCCCAGTGTCCAGTTCTGAAACCCGTCGCCCAGTTCACACCAAGGTCCTGCTGCCCACGGGCTGCACCCAGCCAATGACTGAGAACAGTAGGAATGCTGCAGCAGGCCTGTGCCTGGGAGACATCAGACTGCTTGGATGGCAAGCTTGTGCCCAAGAACACCCTGAGGGCCCTGCTGAACCTTCCTTAGACTGCGGGGTAGTTAAGCATGCTGTTACCCAGCTTCCCTCCTGCACTCAGGGTCAGGCTTGCATTGCTTCTTTCAGCCTTTTTAGCTCCCTCCCCATTTTCTCTCACAGGGTGTTTCCTCCAATAGAATTGATGCTCCTTTAATCCTGTCTTGGCATCTGCTTCTTGAAAGACCCAGACTAACATAGGGTGGATGCAAAAAATGGAGAGAGACGGAAAGAAAGAGAAAGAAGAGAAGAGGAAGGAATGGGAGGGAAGGAGAGAAGACAAGAGGGGAGGGGAAGAAGGGGGACCAGGGTTTCCAACAGGCTGTGCTCACTGAGCTAAACTTGAGTTATCTGGGATTGAAGCGTCCCCGCTCTGCAAACTCATCCATTTCTAGGCTTTTGTACTCTCTTCTCTTGATTTGTTTTGGTAATTTACTAGTGGAGTTCCTTTTCAGTAAATGACAGCAACAACAAAAGCTCCAGTGTTGTCTCTGCTAACCTGAGGAGGGAAGGTACTCATCCATGTCCCAACACATGGAGCGGAAGCCTTGATGACAGCAGCAAGGGGGATCAGAGGCCAGATGTGGTGGTGGCAGCAGCCAGCCCCGTGGGAGGCTGAGGAAGACATTAATGATGGAGGCCACCCAAGGATAAGAGTAGGGAGGAAAGAGCAGGGGCAGCTGGGGGTATCCCTCCCCCAGGCCCAGGTTTTGGCGATGTTGTGGTAGGTGTGTTGATGTGCGGGGGTTTCTGAGGCCGGGGATGCAAATGCCCTTTCAGCAAGGTCTGTCTTAGGCTCACTGACTTCAGTTTCCCTTTTGGTTTTGAAGGCAAGTCAGTCATTCCAGGCTGTTCTGCAAACATCAGCTCCAATCAATAGCATTGGAATCGTTTCTTTGCCCCATTTGTTTTCAACAGCCCGCCACCGGCGGTCCCCTGCGCTGACTTTCTCCAGTGGCAGCTGTGCTCTCTGCGCTCTCGGGGCTCCCTGTCGGTGCAGGCAGAGGTCCCCAGCCGAGCAGCAATCACAAGTTCAGGCCTTTAATCTCCTGCTCGGAGGGATAAGGCCCCAGTTCACCTCCCTGTGCAGATTATAGGCACTTACTGTGTAAGCAACAGCCAGCCTCCTTTTCCCTCGTTCTGCGTTTGCTCTTGGGAACAGCATTTCCAGGGTAGGAGGACCTTTCCTCACTCATGAGACACCCGAGGACTTGTAAACCTCAGCAGCTGCAGGGAAGGCCAACAGCTAGGTTTCCAGGAGGCAGAGACTCAGCAAGGAGAAAAGGGCTCATGCTCCATCCCCACTCTGTGCTCTAGCACAAAGCCCTGCCATGGCCAGACATGGGGCATCAAAGCAGGTCACTGGAGAACCTGGTCCCGCCCTCACCCAGATGGTTCCAAGAAGCTCCAATTATCCATTTTCCCAGCTACTCACATTTCTTCAGCAAATTGGAAATTCTGAGCCCCTACTCAACACCCAGCACTGTGTTACCGCCGGAGCACACAAAGCTGCTCCCAATGACCCTGCGGAACACCAGAAGAGAGGGCCATGTGGACTGCCAATGGCCACCGCTCATTCAGCCAAACTAAAATGGTCTTCAAATCCTGGAAAACAGCATGGTGGGCGTGTCGCCTTTGGGGGAGGTGGGTTATTTGCTTTGCCATTTATTCTGTTTTCCTTTACATGTTGGTTTATAACTAAGTCTGACTATGCCAGGCAATGGATTTCAGCCGTGGTGGGAACTGTTCTATACGGAAGACCACTGACTCACAAAAAAAATCTATCAAAGAAGAAAAGTGATAAAAATAGAAACTAAAGCAGTGTGGGTGGAGGTGGGTAATCACCTCACTAGAATATAAGCTCCACATGGTCAGGGAATTTAAACTGCTTTGTTCACTACTGTGTCTCCAACTCCTGGCACGATGACTGGCACAGAGTACATGCTCAATAAATACTTACTGAATGAGTATTGAATAAACGGACAGAGAGAGATAGGATTTTAAAATTAAAATCAGGGGCTATAGTGTATTACTCATTAAAAACAGAAAATAATGATGAATGTACTTCTTTCTATGGCTAAGAAAGAGTGGTCATAGGAGAAGGTGCAGGAAAGAAAGTCAAGATGGTAGCCAGACGGAGACACTGAAAGGGCAGGAGCAAAGTGTAGGCGGCAACTGGGGAAGGTCCACGTTCCCCTCTTGCTTCTCTGACCCATCTGTTCCTCGTTCTCTGCATCTGCTCTGCCCTCCAAGCACTTGCCAAAATCTGCCCTCCAAACGACACGGATTATTAACACTTCAAGTCTCTGGGTCTCTCAAATGCCAAGGCTGCCCAGCCTGGAAGATCAGCGTGTACGTGGAAAGGCAAGGATGGAGCACGATCTGGATTATCTCATTTAGGCCTCAAAACAGCCCAGCGAGGTCAACATTATCAGCCCCACTTTACTGACGGGGAACATTGAGGCTCACAGGGTTAAGCAAAGTGTCCAAGGTCACACAGTTGATAAGCATCAGAATTGGGAGTTATTCCCAGGTCTGACTTGAAACCCGGTTCTAGTTTGTTTGTTTGTCCAGTTTTATTGAGAAATAATTGACCTGTATCACTGTCTAAGTTTAAGGCACACAGCATGATGGTTTGATTTACATATATTATGAAATGATTATCACAATAGGTTCAGCTAACCTCCATCATCTCATATAGGTGGTCAAAAGATACAGTTCCAGTTAGAAGATAAATAAGTACTAGGGATGTGACATACAACAGGATGGCTATGGCTAACACCGTTGTTAGAGTAAATCTTAAAAGTTCTCATCACAAGCAGAAAATTTTTTCTTTTCTTCTTTCTTTTCTTTATACTGTATCTACATGAGATGACAGGTGTTAGCTGAACCCAGTTCTAGTTTTAGCTCTGCCACTACCCACGTGACCCTGGCCAAGCCATTTCATCTATTTGGGCCTCAGTTTCCCCATCTATAAAATGAGGAGCTCATGGGACAGCCACCCAGTACAGCCCCACTTCCAGATGCGTCTTTCCATCAAGGCAGACCCCCACCAGTCTTCCTCTGCGCTGCCTGGAGAGCCCACGTCTCTCTGCAGCTGGACCCCATGCAGCAGATGCTGAGCCGGGCCATCCCACTGTTCACCGTCTCCAGTTCCAGCCAGGCTGACTCCTACAGCCACTGCCTCGTCGTCAGCTTCCTCTCCTCCACACCCCTTCCTTTGCTAACACTACTTTCTCTCTCCATCTTTTAAACCTCACCCAACCAGAAACCTCTTCTCTCTCCAGAAACATACCAACTCTGAGTGAGAGAAACGCCTGGGGATAGGGTGGGCCCTCCTCAAAAGCCAGAGCCTTTCTTCATGTTGCAATTAGAGCTGTTGGCCCGCACGGGCAGATGCTCCGTTGACTCTGTTGCTGCAAATAGCGGAAGGTGGGCAGGAAGGGACAATCTTAGAAACATGACATAGGCCACCCATTCTTCTTTCTCCTTCACTCCTCTTTCCCGTACCCCATGTCCTGGGACCAGGAGTTTGCTCTTCTTGGAAGTGCAATGCAGCATCTGGGCAGGATGGGGTAGAGGACAAATGAGAGCAGAGACGGTAAAACTGCAGCAAGGGGCTGGTAGAGGCTGGCAATGATTGACTGCCAGTGTTGGGAGCTGGCCAGGGCACCTGGGCGAATGCATTGGCAAAACAGGTCAGTGTCTTGGCACATCTTCTCCTCCTGCGATTTGGGTTGAGTTCTGGGCTGGAGGACACAATGCCTCCTCTGAACTCCTCTGAGGGAAAACTGGGGAAAGGGGGTTGGGCAGAGGCTGGGCCTTAGAGAAGCGGGTGGAGAGGGCTCTAGTCACTGGCTCCAGCATAATCATAGGCTGCACGCCACCCCAGGCATCTGGGACACTTAGAGCTGCTCAACCAATAATGATACTGGCAATGCCTCTTACTGAGCAGGGCTCAGTGTTCACAAAGCCTTTGCACTGGGCCTTATTTGATCCACACAATAATTCTGTAAGAAAGTAGGGCATGAGCTGTCATCACTTTACAAACAAGGAAACCGAGGCTGGATACACTGTTTGAACGAAGAGCTTATAAATTCTGCCTTGGCCAAGGCACTCCTCTTCCCAGTAGAGACCCAGATTAGATACAGGCTCAAATGAGGCAGGGCCAGAAAAGGCACCTTCCTCTTAGAGAGGCAATACGGCACAGTGGGTAAGCATATGGATTGTGGAGCCAGACTTACTGGATTTGAATCCTGGCACCACCACTTACTAGCTGTGTGACCCTTGGCAGCTCATTTGCTTCCCCTCCTCGTGCCTCAAATTCTTTCCTAGAAAGGGATTATAATAGGATTTATTTGTTAGCTTGTTGAGAGAACTAGATACATTTAATACTTGGCACCACACCACGCATGCGTTAGCTGTTATTGCCATGATTAGGTGGGGCTGTGAACTCATGTCCCAGTGAGCTAGACTGTGCAGTGACACTCTTTCCTTATGCCAGAGGACACCATTTGTTTTGTTCAACTTCCTAACTCAAGTCTGAGAACATGATGCTCCTATGGGATACAAGGTCGCACCAAGCCAAAGGAAGGGGGAGAGAGCAAAACAGGGGCTTGCCCCAATGCCTAGAGTTAGGCTGGTCTAAGCCTCCTCCCCAAGGCTCCTGGGGTCTGCGGAGTAACCCCGAGTGTGGCTGCCTCAGGGAGAGATGAAACGGGGCAGAGGTAATGGCGTCTTCTCACAGGGTTGCTGGTTTTGGACCATAACCCAACTTCACCATCCTCAGGGGTGGGTGAGAAAGTGAGGTGGCCAAGAGTAGACACATCATCTGACAAGGGGCTCACGCCCAGCTGCTGCCGGCTTCTTCACCAAGCCTCTGTCAGGGCCAAACATCAGCCATGTGGAGGCCGAGCCTGGGTTACCACTCAGATCCTCTAACTCTCGTCCTGACTGCCCACAGTACTAACTCTGCTCTGCTCATCAATTCTGTTGGCCACCATCCCGAGCACCTCTGAGCCCTCTTCACCATTGATGAGACGGGGGTCATAATTCCAAATGAGCTTGTAGGCTTGTTTGGAATTACTCTGCGAATGGCATGAAAGGCCTTTGCAAATGGGCAGGGCTATTTAGATTGACTGAATAGCTAGCCCAGGTCCACGTGCAGTGCTTCTAGAAACAAGTAGGGTCTGGCAGGGTAAGACCTTGGATTTCTGGGTGCTGGAGAAACATCCAAGGGAAATGGATGGAATTGCCCAGATGTCCACAGTATTGACTCTTTTCTCTCCACACTCTAGGGATCTCTACACACCCAGATTTAACAGCAATAATGGAAACTACAGGTTTCCTATAATTTCATGACCCCAGGGCAGTATTTCTTGAACTTTTGGGGACTATGGACCCCTCTGAAAATATAATTAAAGCTATGGGCTCTTTCCCCAGGGGCATATGTTGCATGTGGATGCTGGGAACATTTTGCAAACAGTTTTGAAGGTACCACAGGCCCCTTTGAAGACTATTCCTGGATCCCTGACTCAGGGCACATCATTGGGTTTGGTGGTTCTATAGAAGAGTGAGACTTTCCTAGGCTACCTAAGCAACCTGTAATAATAAGAGTTTTTACATTTATTGAGTAACTCACACTTCCATTCCATATCCTCACAGTTCTTACAGCCATTATGTTTATGATGAAAATGAAGCTTGGAGGAGTTAAGTGACTTGCCCAACGTCACATAGCTAATACTGAGAGCTACAGATTACTACAGCTACCTACCAGGCATTTCAGGTATGTTAAATCTAATTTCCCAGCAGTACCATAAGGTAGACTTTATTATTCCCAGTTTGCAGATGTGGAAACTGAGGCTTGGCAAAGCTAAGTAACTTACCCAAGATCACACAGCTACAAGTGGCAGAGCTGGGATCTGAACCCAAGATTGGCTGAGAACAAAGCCCATCCTGGCCATGTTGGGGATCCTTGGAACATGAAGCAAGCATTTTTATGGTAACAAGGCCATTCGTTAACAAAGGAAAGGATTTTATTTAAAGGGAGCATTTGGATCGTGTAGATATATTGGCGTTTCTCCAATATGGAGCAGGAAAAATATGTGTATTTAGATGCATAACCATCATAACAGCCTGCCCAGATCTGGGTCTTTCAGCCAGGCCAAACCACCCCGGGCCCCATGCAGCTGGCCCCAGTAACAGCAAGCTCTGGACACACCAGGCACATTGCTATGAAAGCCCTAGACTCACTCACAGCATGCCCACTTTTGCGCCTTGATTTTTCTAGCAGTTACTTGGCATCTGCTCTCTTGGCTTTTCTCCCACCCTGAGCCCTGTGCCAGCAGACCTGATGACCAACTGAACTTTACCTCTCTCGGAGTCCTGGCCTCTCTCTCAGGTGCTGTTTGAGCTCATCCTCTGTTCTTGCTCTTGCTTCCTCTGGGGTCCCCTGTCGTGCCCTCTACACCAAATCAAGCCTATTTGATCAACATTCTCCAGCCAGGTGTGTGCCTCTCCTCTCCGGGTGGGGTCAGACAGTAGTTCTCAGAGTAAATTAATATGCTGCCTTCTAGCTTAACAATCAGCCTCTTGTAAATTTGGTTGGTTGACATGAATCAGACATGCACTGATTTGACTCAGCTCAGCTGTAAACCTGAGTACAGGTCTCCTGGTGTCGTTACTCCCATGTCTTCAAGGTCAGTCTGAACGCCGGGGAGGTACAAGGCTGCCACTCAAGCACGGGTGCATCCATTCACACATTTACTCAGCACCCATGAGTGTGAGGCCCTGAGTGTATGCTGTGGCCACACAAAGGGAACTAATATTTTTTGAGCTCCCACATGGGCCAAGCTCTGGGCTGGGTGCTTTTCATGGTTTCTTATTCAAAGCTCAAGACACAGTCTCTGACTTAAGGGTTATATTTTTGAAAATATTTGGTAACAAGAAGCACAAAACTGGCTTAAGTAAAAGAAAAAAAATCAGAGATTCCTGGGAGAGATAAAAATGCACACAATAATTAGCATACATGGTAGACTGTTATAAGAAAACCATATGAACATTTGAGGGAGCAATATGACACTTGCTAGTAGGAGAGGTTTGTGTACTAACACCTCAACTTTAAATGTGCTTCCCTGTGTTTTCCACAGTGAATCCCCATCTTCTCAGTCATTTACACACTTGTTTTTCTTTTCCACCTCCAGACAGGTCAATACCATGCCCATCACATGTCAGTAACAATTCCACTTGTTCAAGCAGCAGATCAAGGCAATGATATGGACCCAATGCATCTTGATTTCAGCGTGGCGTTTGACAAATGCTTTGCCTAGTGCCCTTGAGGATATGATGGGGAAATGAGAATTGGGTCAGAGGACAGGAAGTGGAGTCATAGTTGGATGAGCAATAACAGTCAAAGAATGTTGATTAGTTTTTCTGTGTCAACCCAAAGGAAGTCTCTAGTGACATGCCATAGAGCTCTGTCCTTGGCGCCGACCTCATTGGCATTGTTACCTGTGACACAGAAGACGATGTACAGATGTACAAAGTGTTCTAATCAAGTTTGCAGCAGACACAAAGTTGGGAAACACACTTACCACTAGAGATGACAGAATGGAAATAAGAAATGACCTCAACAGGAAGGAACACAGGGCTGAAACCAACATGATGGAATGAGAAGAGAGAAATGCAAAGTCCTGCATTTAGGTTAACAATTAATTGCACGAGTACCGGATGGGGTAGACCTGGTTTGGCAGCAGTCCATGAGAAAATGACCCATTTGTTTGTTATTCTGTAAGTTGGCCACTAGCTCAGGCTGGTCCAACTGTGTTATGCGGTTGATACATGATACATAAAGTGAACACAATCTTGGCCGCATTAAAGGAGGCGGAGGGCCTCTTGTCTAGATCATAACACTGCCTCCATGCGCTCAGAATTGGTCAACCCTGTCAGGAGCACAATGCTCAGCCCTGGGCACTCCAGGGTACGAAGGACGTTGAGAAATGAGAGCACGTCCTGAGAACGGCAGCCAGGTGGTGCAGGAGCTGAAAGTCAGGTCCATACAGAAGGCTTACGGGGGCAGGGAAAGTCTGTTCCAGGAGAAGGGACAAATCAAGGGACTGCCTCAAGCAGGTGACGGTTGTCATGTGGAAGCTGGTGTTGACCTCCTCAGTGGGCACCTCCAGACCAGCCACTCCCAACTACGTTGATCTGCTGGGACCCATGAGACAGATAATGTCGACATGCCCAACACATTCCCATGGCAGACCTGCATTTTTAGACATCCCCATACTCACAGGAAACTAAAGACCTTGCAATAACTTGTCTTTGTCACAACAATCAAAGTCATGTTAGTTGCAGTGACGGCCTCCAGCAGGAGTCTGGTGGTTGAGGAAATGTCACAGTTTCTCTTCCTGCTTTCCCATCCCCGAGAGGGAGAGCATTCTCCCCACCATCAGGTCTCAGGGTGTCAATCTGGGCCTCCTGGTAGGGGTGGAGCCCGAGGGGGCTGAGGGTAAATAAACCCACAGTTGCAAAGATGCTCTTGGTCTCCTGCACTTTCATCTACTTCTTCCTGGCAAGGATGGCCTTTCCTTGAGTTG
Source organism: Equus przewalskii (assembly GCF_037783145.1). Lineage (NCBI taxonomy): Eukaryota > Metazoa > Chordata > Mammalia > Perissodactyla > Equidae > Equus > Equus przewalskii. The sequence goes on from NC_091831.1 coordinate 31,330,169, forward strand.
AAATATTAAAAGCCAAGAATTGGGTAGACTTTTTGGCAGGGAAGTCAGAGGAATGGGCCTTTCGGCTGGCTTGGGTTCTAGGCTGTCCTCAGTGAGGTAAAGAGTGCTCCGAAGGGTCCAGCGTGGCTCCCTGGCACCCTGCAGTGGGGACTGGGGCCAGAGTCCCATGAATAATGACCTGTCCTTTGCTTTGCTCTCTGTTTTTCACAACTCTGGGGGCTTCTCACGGAGACATGGCCGGATTGCCTTAATTGGGTCCCTAGACAAGGATTATCTGAGTCTGCCAGCCATCTCCAATAGTCATGGGACAATCACAGTCTACCAGGGTAGACAGACCTACCCACCCATTCAAGACCTTGTTCTGGTTTGTTTGTTTGCCAGCTGGGTGACCTTGAGCAAGTTACCTAACCTCTCTTCTCAGTTTCCTCATTTGTAAAATGACACTAATAATGGTTCCTACCTCCCAGGATTAGAAGGAGGGTCAGATAAGATAAGATGCATAAAGTTCTTAGCACATTGCTAGTCCCAGAGCGTGCGCTCAATGTTAGCACAATAGTTGACCCATCCTTCCCTCTCACCGGTACTGACATCCCTGGGCAGAGATATGATGGGTGCGTATGTGAGTAATGCCCGACACGTGGCAGCAACACCGCACTCTTCTCTTCTAACCAAGAAAGTGTCCAGAATGCAAGTGAGGAAAAGCAACATTATTACAGGAGTAATCTTGAATCTGCACAATGTAATTTAAGAAGTAAATAATTTGCAAATTAGGCCACTTTATTTTTAGGAAAAATTACTGGCATCATATGTTGCAACTGATCACAATCTTGAGCACTGTGATGCCAAGCCGAGAGACTGTGTGTGTGTGTGTGTGTGTGTGTGTGTGTGTGAGAGAGAGAGAGAGAGAGAGAGAGAGAGAGAGTGAGTGTGTGAGTGTGTGGGGGTGGATGAGGGGAGAGAAAATGTGAGGGGAGAGGAAGAGAGAGACAGAGAGAGATGCAAATTCCTGGGCCCTACCCCCTGAGATTTTGATTCAGCAGGTCTTGGGGAAGGGGGCACTGAGCTCTGTGCCACATTTTCTGGAACTTTGAGAAGCACAGTCCCAGAAAATAGAACCAGCAGTTATTTATGGAATTGAAGCACTCTGTAAAGCGAGGTTCCGTAAAAAGAAGAGTTCTCTAAAAAGCAGAGGGATCCACAGTGGGGCGGACAGGGGCACTGAGCTCCCGACCACTGGAGGGACTCATACAAGGACCTGCCGGAGAACCCACAGGCAGAGCAGGTCAGCGGTCACCTGAGGAGGGCGGGCACCGGCCGAGCCTGCCTCCCCCTCCCGCCGCTGGGGTCTCCAGGCAGCCGGCCGGGATGTCTGTTGACATAGACGTGAGCCCCCACCTCACCCTGGGGTGGAACAGAGAAGCAAAAATACGTCTTGGACAAGCTCTCTTTCTTTTCGTCGCTCTCTCCAGTTTGAGTGGCAGGGACGTGGGTAAAGACTCAAGGTCAAAGACTCCGTCTCTGCTGGGCTGCTCCTTGGCTGCCCAGCAGAAGGCTCGGGGCATCCTTTCTCTAGAGGTGGCTGTGCCTGGGTAAGGAGACTCCGATAGTGACAAAACCCTACAAGCTGTACTTAGGAGCTGGTGGTGGGTTTCCTGTCACGTCCCCACCCAGCACTTGAGTGTTTACAGACCCTCACTGCTGGAGACAATGTAGCAGGTGGTGATGAGCAGGGGTTCAAGGCCACACAGTCCAGTAGAAATATAATGCAAGCTACATATGTCATTTAAAATTTTCGGGGCCGGCCCCAGGGAAGCGGCGGTTAAGTTCACAGGTTCCGCTTGGGCGGCCCAGGGTTTGCCAGTTCAGATCCTGGGTGTGGACAAGGCACCACTTGGCACACCATGCTGTGGTGGGCATCCCACATGTAGAGTGGAGGAAGATGGCCTTGGATGTTAGCTCAGGGCCAGTCTTCCTCAGCAAAAAGAAGAGGATTGGCAGCAGTTAGCTCAGGGCTAATCTTCCTCAAAAAAAAAAAAATTTTCTAGTAGCCACACTAAAAATAGGAAAAAGAAACAGGTAAAGTAAATTTGAATAGCATATTTTATTTAACTTAATATATATCCAGAATACTACCATTTTAACATCTAATCGACATTAAAAATTATCAATAAACTATTTCACATTCTCTGTCTCTTTTTGTACTATCTTTGAAATTGGGGTTATAATGTACAATTAAAGTACATCTCCGTCTAGACTAGCCACTCATCAAGAGCTCAATAATCACATCTGGAAAGTGGCTACGTTATTGGACAACACAGTTGTACTCCCTAAACTATCCTAAAGGCCACCCAGCTTTTCGTCTTACCAGCACACGACCTTAGGCGGGTTATTTAACTTTTTTATCTGATTGTCTCTTTCATAACTAGTGATGATAATAATAGTGTCTCCATCACAGAGCTGTGATGAGGAGTCAATGAGTTAACATGTATAAAGCATATAGAATAGTGGCCGGCACATAGCAAGTGCCCAGAAATTCAACCCTCCCAGGCCCGTCACATAGGATGGGCAGGAGTCTTCATCTCTTTTTTATTGATAAGACATGGACATTTATTAAGCCCTCAAGATGTCAGGGGCTAGAGATCATGATCTCATTTAACTCCCCAAAAACCTAGAGAAGGAAAGATTATTGCCATGTTTTAATGATCAGGCTCAGAGAGGTCATCTAACTTGACCAAGGCCACACAGCAAGTACCTGGCACAGCAGGGATTCAAACCCAAGTCTCCGAACTCCAAAACCCTATTCTTTTCATTGAACAATGTGGCCTGAGATGAAAAGAGGAGACCCGAGCAGTCAGAGCAGGTAGTGAGAACTCCGGGCTCGGGCCGCCGCCTGATTCCTCCAGCGCTCTCCCCCTCATCCAATCTGCTTCCCGAAGGGTGGGAGTTTGGCACCATAATAGGGTGAAGGAGACATTTTTGGTGGAGAGATCCCTCCAGGGACTCCTGCAAATGACATCTCTTTAGGGGGCTCCCCAAGTTTGCCAACAAAACTGGGCCTTAGCACCTGAGCTGAAGGCACAGAGAGGATGGAAGAAATGGAAGATTCTTAGGTTCACCAAAAGTATTTCCCAGCATCAGAACCCAATTCTTGCCCAGATTCCACCTGGTTTCTATGTCTTTGAGTCCTCAGTGCTTTGAAAGAAGGAAGCAGGTGCTCTGGCCAGAATGACACAGCACAAGGATGCGTCCAGGTGCCTCTCCCTGGCTGTCCCTTACCCCAGGACACCCCAACTCCCTAGCCTGCAGGTAAGAGGGAACAGGAGGAAAAGGACTATAAGAAAAACAGGAGACCCCAGAACAGGGATCCAGTTACAGAGAGAAATGAGGGAAAAGAGAGAGAGCGAGGGCGATTGAGAACAGCAATGCAGCAAAACGAGCTTTTAGTGATAATTAATAATTAACATTTCTAATGATGTCCCGGCGACAGGAAGAGGCCAGCACAGGGCTCTGGGGCACAACTGGGGGTGACAGTGACCTCCAGGAGGTCTGGCAGCCTGAGCCTCATTAACCTTCATGAGCCCCCCATGCAGCCCTTCATGCAGCCAGTGGGCTGCCCAGGCTGCAATGGCCATTGTCATGACAATCTCAGAGAAGGAGGCAGCTGAGGGAGTGACTTAGGGGGACAGGCTGCACATAGGAGAGGGTTCTAGGGAATTCCTTTTCTGGGCTCACAGATCCAGCTTCTATGAAAGCCAGGTTTCCCTTGGCCGAGGCAAGCAGCCAGAGAAGGCATGTTCAAAGACATTCACAGAACATTCCTATGGAGCAGCAATGCGCTAAGAGCCAAAGGAAGGGGGGAAGGCAGCGGAAGGGAGTGAAGGCAGGGGAATGCCTGGGTGAGGGGAGCTGTCCCAAGATGGGGCAAGGATGGCCAAAGCCAAGAGCGGGAGGGACTGGTTACATGGATATGGATGTGAGGATGATGGTTGGACTGGATGGTGGGTGGTCCCCCCTACATGCATCTGTTGAAGCCCTAAGCCCCAGTGTGACTGTATTTGGAGAGAGGGCCTTTACAGAAGTAATTAAGGTTAAAAGAAGTCATGAGAGCGGAACTCTGGTCTAACAGGTTCAGTGTCCTTATAAGAGGAGGAGACCCCAGAGAGCCCCCTCCATCCTGTGCACACAGGAGAAAGGCCATGTGAGTACGGAGGAAGAAGCTGGCCATCTACAAGCCACGAAGAGAGCTCCCCCCAGAAACCAAGTCAGCCAGAACCTTGATCTCAGACTTCCAGCCTCCAGAACCGGGAGAAAATAAAGTGTTGTTTAAGCCCCCTAGTCTATGGCATTTTCTTAGGGCAGCCTGAGCAGACTGATACAGCTACGGCTGAAGCGATCATTGTAGTCGAAAGACCAGCAATGGGCTCTCAGGTGACCACCTGTCCCAGTTGTCCCAGAACCGAGGGGTTCCCTGGGACGCAGGGCTTTCAGTGCTAATGTTGGGGCAGTCCCAGGCCATCCAGGATAGCTGGTCATCCCAGTGAGTGGCAGAGGGAGCAGTAACAAGTAGCAGCAGATGTGGTCTGATAATTAGCTGATGCTTTATATTATATTTGTATCATATTTATGTGTTTATTCACTTTTAAGCTGCCTCATCCCTAAAGGATGTGGATGCTTTAAGCCCTCATACACATACGGCGCTTTATGGATACAAAGCGTTTTCACAAACACCTCTGCCCTGCCAGCTTGAGCCAGCTCTTTGCCCGCCAAGCTCAAGCATGGCCCATTTTACCCCAAAGGCCAGTGGGGGCTCAGCCAGCTGGAAGGACCCTCTCTTGCAAAAGGCCCGTGGCCCCAAGGAGCTCTGGTCCTCTCACTGGGTGCCAAGCAGCCTTGGAGCTCAGATTCTTTCCAGCCGGGTGGGGCCCGGACTTTGGCAGGCTTACTCAACTCTCCCGGGATTCTGAGGAAAAATCTGGTCCAAGTGCTCATTAGTGGGTCTATCTAGTGCGACTCAAGTTTATTCTGTTTGTTGCTGTAACTCTCTATTTTGACATAATGTCAAATTTACAGAAAGGTTTCAAGAACTTCATGAAAAAAGGGCTCTCATATCCCCTTTACCCAGATTCACCAATTGTTCACATTTTGTCCATTTGCTCAATAATTTCTCTCATTTTTTTTTAATCTAAAGGATAAAATAGGAAGTAAGCTTTCCTAGTGGGTATGACACAGAATGACAGCAGGACATATGTAATACGGTAAGTAAATGTGTCCGTATATTGGGAAGACATATATGTATTTTGGCAACTCAACACCTGCTTACTGATAGAGATGTGTCATCATAATCTTTGGTGGCAACGATCATCATTATCTGGGGCTGGGGGTGAAGGGGGTTGACTAGGATGAGAGGCAAGGAAACTTTGGGGGGTGATGGAAGCCTTCTATATGCTAAGTGTGGCGGTGGTTACAAAAGTGTATAAACTTATCAAAACTCCTCCATCTAAATGTACGCTTACAATAGGTGCATGTTGTTGCAGACAACTGATACTGCAATAAAGTATAAATTGATTTTTTAGATGTAACTTTTTTTTCAAGTTTAGTGGCCTCGGTTCTGAAGGACGCAGGAGAGAAAAACTGATGCCTGAAGAAGTATGGATTTTATGCCCCTAATTGTCATACATTTACGTGGCACTTCTTGTATGTCAGGTTCTGTTCTAAGCACTTTACAAAAACTAACTCATTCGATCCTCATAAGAAGCCTGTGGTGTAAGGGCTGTCATGGTCCCCATTTTACAGACCAGGGAGAGAGGTTAGCTAGAGGCCTAGGGTGGCACAGCTAAAAAGTAGCAAAACATGACACTGCACCCAGGGAGGCTAGCACCAGAGCCCTGCTCTTCAACATGATGTTGAGCTGCTTCTGTACATGATAGTGAGAAACCAGGTCCTGTCTAAATGCAGACTGTCCACTCCACGGCAGAGGCGGCCCCTGAGCACCTGGGAGAAGCCAGCGGGCAGAATGAAGCTGCCCATCGCTGGGGCTTTACTGCTGAGCGACCACACACCAGGCTCTCCTCCATGTTCTGCCATCCTCGACACTCCCTGGGTCTGCCAGTCCCGTCTCTAGTGCTTTCCAATTGCCCGATTTTGGAAGCATCCAGCAATGCCTTTCAGTCTAGTGCTGGAGACAGGGTTGGTCATTTAAGCCACTCTGTCTGTCCTCAAGAGAAATTAACAGAAAACAAATATGTGTGTGTGATTTCCTAAAGTTCCATGTTTCAGGAGCCAGAGCTTGTTTCCTTATGACCTGTGTGCTTCGTGTAAGTTGGGGCTCTGTGGGCAGAGAGCGCTGGCCCAGATTTCAGGAGACCTGGTTCAAGCACAGACTTTGCTGTGTGATGTGGGGCAAGTTACTTCCTTTCTCTGAGTCTCAGTCTTCTCACTTAAAATAATAGACGGTTAGACCAGATCAGGGGTTCATGGCCTATGGATCCCTAGGAAGTCCATGGAGGGCTTCAAATGTTCTAGGAATCCCCCAAAATTTATATGCAGAGTATTTTTGCATGTGGTTAAAGGGGCCCATAGATTCATCTGACTTTCAAGGGAAGAGGAAATGGGAAAGGAGAGCATCGCTCGCCTGCCAAGATCCTTTCTGGTTCTAAAAGTCTGAGATTCTATGTCTTAATCTAAGTCTTTGTATTGTACACCAGCCTGGAACCTGCATTCACAGAGAATGACAAAGGAGACGTAGGACATTCGTGGGAAAGCGAGGACTAGCACGTGGGTCTCCTGATTGTAATCCAGTCTTTTTCATTCATTCATTCATTCACTCATTCCTTCATGTATTCAACAGATATCCATTATAATAATGATGTATTATTCAAATAAATTTTGACCAGTATTTCCCCATATGCCCAGAGCCTCTACAATGCCCTAGGGCCTGATACAGTACCTAGCACATAGTAGGCATTCTCTATGTATTTGATGAATGAAACAGTGAACAAGGACACTGAGTAGGTGCTGGAAATGGGAATATGGGGAGAAAGGCTGAAGCCCAAATCAGGAGCCCCAAGTTTTAGCCTCAGCATGGCTCCACGCAAAGCCTCTTCCCCTCTCTCCTCTCCTTTCCCATCTGTAAAGTGAGGGAACTAGACTAGCTAAGATCCAAGTCCCTTCTGGATTTAAGGTTCCAGGATGTCCAGACTATCCACTCAGCTTGGGTTCTGAGGAAGAGCAGAGCCTAAGAGCCCAGGAGGTCTCTAGCTTAGTGTATTAGTTCTCTATTGCTGTGTAACAAATTAGCCTAAATCTTAGCAACTTAAAACAACAAATATGTATTATGTCACACTGAGGGTCTGAGGGTCGAGAATCTGGATAGCTCTGGCTCAGGGTCTCTCATGAGGTTCCAGGCAAGATGTAGGTCAGAGTGGCAGTCATCTGAAGCCTTGACCGGGGCTGGAGGTTCTGCTTCCAGGCTCACTCATATGGCTGGTGGCTGGAGGCTTCATTTCCTTGCCATGTGGGCCTCTCCATAGTGACGTTCATGCCATAGCAGCTGGCTTTTCCTGGAGCAAGTGATCTGAGAGAGAAAAAGAGTCATCAAGATGGAAGCTGCAACATCTTTTTTATAACCCAACCTAGGAGGTGCATCCTATCACTCATGTTGTATTTTATTGGTTGTACAGATCAATCCTGGTGTAACATAGGAGAGAATTCCACATGGTATGAATATCGGAAGGTGGGGATCACGAGGGCCATCCAGGAGAGCCAAATTCCATAAGGCCCCCGTTTAGACAAGGCCACTGCTCATAGCTTTTCTGGGGGGTCCCAGAGGGGAGAGTTTGGGTGTAGCCAGCCAGCATCATCAGTGGAATATCCTACTCACTCCTTTCCAAAGCAAGCCCAGGAACTCTGCAGGGCTCCTTGCTGACCCCCCCACTGCCCACTGCAGCCCTGCAAGGCTGAGGGCAGAGCTGTGTGGGCGGCTCAGCAGGGACCATCCTAAAAAACCAACAAAGCATCTATTAACCAGAACAAAGTGAGCCAGGACCCTCACTTCATCGGATTTTTTCCATATTTCCCCACTCTAATAAATAAATCTAAATACTTATAGTTGATGATGAAGAGACAAGTGGCAAGCAAGTGTATTGCTATTAAAGATTTTTTAAAAATCCTCCAAGGGTCTGTATCTATCTGCTTGTATGCTCTCTACAATGAAAATATTGTTAGATACTGCCCGATCCAGAATTCTCCATGAAGGATCTGTTACCTTTGCTTTGCTTGCTAAGGCAGAAAAGTGGGATAAAACATTTTAGAAAGTTTTTAAAAATCAACATTTCTAAGAATGCAGCCTTTCTGCTGAACTTCCATCTAATTAGGAAATTAAATTAACCAGACCATTTCACTTCCTCAGTAAGTGGGGTTGAACTTCTTGTGGCTGCGACTCAGACTCCTTTCTCCTTTTCCCCGGCACAGCCAGCCCTTCCCCACCCCGCCCCCCCCCTCCCCCCCATTTCCTCCCTCAGCCTGGAATTCTTGGTGAGCCTGGAGCTGGAGTGAGAAGACGTGGGTTCCAGGCTCTGTTCTGTCTCTTACACCTAGGGCATTTGGCCTTTCTGAGCTCCTTTTTCCTCACTTATAAAAGGAGGAGATTAACAGACATGATTTTTCACCCCAAACATTCTAGGACTTCTTACACTGACCATTCTCTCCTTCACTTTCTAAAATCTGACTGCCTTTTCAGGATGCAAGTAAAATGCTGTCATCACCTTGAAGCCTCCTTTATCTCTGCGGGCAGAAGTAATTCCTCCCTTCTATATGATCCTGCAATGAATACATGTTAACACATTGTAACACATGTAACGTAACACATCATGTGTTACGTATTATGTATAATATATATGCACATTTTGTCTTTCCAACCAGACTCTAAGCTCTTTGAGGACAGGGACCTGGTCCTCCTCATCTTTATATCCCTCAGCACTGCACCTAGCACATAGTAGGTGTGCGCATTCTGTGGTTTCAAGGGCAACCAAAGACAATGCTGTGATTTTGCAGCACACTGGTGTATTGGCTGCCCTCAGCCAGCAGGGGGAGCACGTTTGCTCCTTAAAATAAGCTGATTCCCAGCCTTTACTCTCTCCTTGGTGAGCTGCCGTGGGATTTATCTCTGAGGATGAGAGAGGCCCATGTGACTGGGATGAAGGCGGGGATGAAAGAGAACTTGTTATTTCTGACTAAGAAGCCACCATTTATTTTGCAACTTGGTAAACAGAATAACATCTCAAGAGCAGAGAGCAACCTTCATGATACATTCAGAACAACTTCCTGGCTGGAAGGCCTGCATGCGGTTACAATAGGGATACATTCTTGATTAAACACTGAGGAACTCGGGGTATTAAGTCTATGATAAATTGGGAGATAGGGACCTGCAACCTCATTTCTTTTGAGGATATTTAATTACAACATTCCGCTATGAAATTACAGCCTCATTAAAATGGTTTCTCATGGAAGAGAGGGTCTTGAAAGGTGAGACGATGCTCATAGGATAGGTGCTGTGCCTTTTGGGTTTTCCAAGAGCTCTGCTTGTGTCACTGCACTCTGATCAGAGATCAGAAAGAGGAGTTAAAGCATCTCTCTTCTGAAAACAGCCCTTGGGGAGAGTGGTCTCTCTCTTTCCACTTACCCCCATGAGCCTGCCTCACAGAACCTGGAGTGCCAGGCAGCTGGGATCTTATTAGGGGAGATGTCTGGTGGATAAACAAGCTTCCCTTTAAAAGCAGATACCTGCCAGTAATGGGCAGCTTGCTAGTCACTCACATCTTAGTATGAATTATACCAATCATCTTAATTCAGTTCTTACACACACACACAAATGGAGGGAGGCATTGTTTAGCCTGAGAATGGTTAGTTTTGTCATATATTAGAAGAAGTCATACTTTTGGAATACAGAATACTCTGGGGGGAGGGAAGCCAGACTGATAAGTCTTTGTGGGAGGGCTTTAAGCAGCCAGAGAGTGGTGTGAGGAACATGGAACAGAGAGGGTACCCAGAGGGAGGTGACCATGCTGAGAACCACACTGATAGCAACTTCCCCTGGAGTTTTCGAAGAGCCTGCTCAATCCCCAGTCAATGCATCAGACCGTGGCCTGATTTTTCGTTCAGAAAATACAGCTCCTTGGCTTTCTTAGTGAGTTAACCCCTTCTCCACCACCTAGAAGCAGAAACATGGCAATTCTGGTGGTTTTGACCTTGTGGTACTTGTTTCGTCTCTCAGAGATGGAGACTTGATCTCCTCAATCATCAAACATAGGAAGACTGTCTTACTCCCCTCACAGGAAATAAGCACATTCCTCTACCCAGCACAGAGCAAGCCCTCAGCTGTTGTTGTTGTTGTCAGTACCCAGCACATCGGAGGCTCTCGATAAACACTGGCTGGCGTAATTACAGAATCATTCTGTGTCCTGTATCCAGGGTCGGTCTGTGAAACAAAGTCTGCTGCTCATTACTTACGTCACGTTAGCTTTTCACCCCTGAGCTGCCTAATTAGGAGCCAGAGAATGGTGTTGAAATAAACCAAGAAATCTGACAACCCCGCTCTGCTCTCCCGTTCCTCCGTCACTGCGCGGACCAGAGCCGTGCTCCTTAGGAGGTGAGCGCTACTTCTAGGAACGAGATTCTGGAGCACCTGGTGGAGATGGTCTGTAAATGCCAGACGCCTTATGGCAAAGTCCCATCACGTCTCAGTTCTGTGACTTTAAGCATGTCACTTAACCTCCTTTTATTTTTCTTCTCGTCTGCAAAATAGAGACCATGTTAGTGGGGCTGCTGTGAGCACCTGACGCCACCACGGCCACTCAGTGCCCGATGTAGAGGAGGAGTTCAGTCCAATTAGCTTCCTTTCCTCCAGCCCTTTCTCCTGGCTGCTCTGTAGAGGCCTAGAACATCAGAGCTGCAGGGAATCTGGAAGACCAGCCAGCTCTGTCTTATTCGTTCAGATTCAGGAAGGACACACAGTGAGAGAGGGGCAGGCCCAGGTGAGAGGTTGGCTGTCCTCTCGTGGTCCATGCTCACCTGCAGTGTTGTTCACGATATCACCATAGTGGGGCTGTTGGCTCAGACCTCAGTTCTCCTGGTTTCATCTAACTGGGCTTGTGGCTCTCCACATTCTCTGAAATTACATCAAGGAAGCTCTAATGACCATTAGCCGCCGTGGCTTTTCCTTTCTGAGATCGCTTCTGTCTTTGGCTATAAACTCATCTGTGTAAGCATTTGTACTCTGCTTGTATTTCCAGCAGCCGTTAGGAATCGTGCCCGGGTCTGGGCTTCTCCTTCCAAGTGCAGGAGTCTCGATTCAAATTCACAAGCCAGAGTCTGTTTGCTGGAGCACATCCAAATGTGGGTGAGTGAGAACAGGCAGTTTATAATCCCGAGATGCTAATCTACCTTGCCAGGTTCTGAACGTGGTGGAAGAAGTAATAAAGTTGGAGAACAGAATGGGTTCCAGGCCTGAATGACCAATTAAGCCTCTTTTGAAATGACCAAGAGCAGTATCTCTAAGATACAAGCTAATTACAAGAATTAACAACAACCACTACCAACAAAACCCAGACACTTCAACTATGTCAAGTACTGAGGACCAGAAATGTAAGCCATCTTATTCTTATTTTTACTGCATCTAATATTTTACTGCCTGTCTGTCAAATTAAGCCAAGTCCTAGCTCTGGCCTCAGTTCACCTCTGGGCCTGGGTGTTCAGGGAGGGGTCTGAAGAGGAAGGGGGCAAGGATGACAGGAAAGCACAGGAGGGATAAGAAGGTCTCTGAGCTAAATGCATAACATACTGGTCAAAGGGCCTCTTCTCCCCTGCCACTTCCAACCACTCATCCAGCAAATATTCACAGAGCAAGCACTTGGCAAGCACTGCCCTAGGCACTGGGGTTGCCAAGGCGCCTGCCGCACGGATCCGAAATTCCTGCTGGGGAATATAGACAACGAACAAGCATACAAATAGAGAACGCAGATAATCTCAGAGAGTGCAAAGCACTAAGAAGGCAACGCGACAAGTGAATGGGACAGTGAGGAGCTGGGCTTGACTAGGGGCACCCTGCATGGATGGTTGCAATAGCATCTTTGAGGAGGTGACCTCTATGAGCTGAGACCTGTGTGATGAGTATCCAGCAATCGGTAAACCTGAGAGAACATTCCAGGCAGCAGGCATAGTAAGTGCAAAGGCCCTGCATGAGAATGCGCTTGAAGACCGGAGAGAAGTTCAGAGTGGCTGCAGCCCAGGGAGCCGGGGCTGTGGGATGAGATAGGAGAGGTAAGCAGCGGCCGGATGTGTCAAGGCGTGGGGAAGTGTGATAAGGAATGGTTAAATAAAATGGCCCCTGGGGTCAGACCAACCTGGATTTGAATCCCAGGCTTTAAGATTTACCAGCAGCATTACCTTGAGCAGGTTACTTAACCTCTGAGCCTCAGCCTCCTCAACTTTGAAATGGGGATGATGATATCAGACCAGCCTCACATGGTTAATGTGAGGAATAAATGACAGGAGCCACTGAAAGTGTTTAGAAGAGCACCTGGCATACAGTCAGTGGTCAATAAGTTCCAACTTCTATTATGGCTGCTTACCACGGACTCCCAGGGCCACGGCTCCATGGCAGGCTTTGGACCCAATTTCAGCCGCCACCACTGAGGAAGCCACCAGGTGGCGATCTTTCAAGCTTTTCTAGTTTCACCCTTGCTGGTCATGCCTGTCCTTGTGTTCACCTAACAGGAAAGTGCAAAGACCCAGTCCTCCAAACGCTGGCTGGGTACTGGGTTACTGGAAATATCCAAGGAGTATTCTCTGATTTCACAACAAAATATACTGGGAAGAACCCCAGGCTAAGAGTCAGACCTGAATTCTAGTCTCCACGTTACCTGCAGACCCATCGAGCTGGGCAATGCATGTGATCCTTCTGGGCCCCCATTTCCCCAACTACCTTTACCATGGTATCACTGTGAGGCCCAAACGAGGTGCTGTGTGTGGAACAGCTAAAGGCTGCCAAGTGAGATTGAATGACAGCCTCAGCTTTGCCACTTACTTGCTGTTACTTAACCTCAGCTCATTCATTTATAAAATGGGCATAATAATAGAATCATAGGCTTTCTGGGATGATGAAAGCAGTCAAGGCACGTGAACAGTGTCCACATGTAAGCACAGCCTTGGTGTGCACTGTTATCGTTTGTAAAGCACCATTTAGGCAGACCAGCTTGTGAACACAGGCCGTGTAGCTTGGGTTGTGGCGACTGCTGGGAACTGTAGAAAAAGAAGAACATGTGACAAAGGAGGAGCTCCCAGGGCACCATGGATAAGCAGAGAGGGGGGAGAGAGCCACATGGAGATGGGGAGGGAAGGTGTACAGTAACCATGTCAGGGAGTCATCTCCGGCCCCAGTCCCCAGGCAGAGGTTGCAGGATTCAGGACGAGGGGCGTCGCTGGCTGGCCACACTCCCCAGCCTGTTCCTACTTTCTTTCTCTTTCTGCACGAGTTGGGCATCAATTCCCTGCTGTATTGTAAGCTCCTTGAAGGCAGAGAATGTCTTATTCATCTTTGTTCCCCCACTGGCCTAACATGGAGCCCATACCTAACAAGCCCTGGATAAATGCTTGCCAGTGACCCATCCATCCTGGGCTGTGCAGGGAATTGATCACATCCCAGACTCCCCTGGGCTGTGCACTGAGCCGGAACTCCGCCAGCCCAGCCTGTGACCTGGGGATGCTGGTGATTCTGTGCTAATGTCCTTATCTCTAAGTGTGTGTGGAGCATGCGATGACCCCAGGCAGAGGGAGAAAAGGCACTGGCACCAGCTGGATTTCCTGGGCTTCTCATTTGCCCTGGACCTGTCCCTCCTGCCTGGAAGGCTCTCGGAGGGGGCACATGGCAGTGAGCGCTGTGTAATTGCTTAATGGCAGGGAACCGATGTGGGGCGGAATCGCTGGGTCACGGGGAAGGACTCAGGGGGCTGCATGAAACAGGCCCAGTGTGCCGAGAAAGAGCACTCACATCCCTAACCCTGCTTTGCCACATGAGAACTTTGTTGGGGCGAAAGGATCATGCCATCTTTCTGGGCCTGCTTCCCCAATTCCACTGCAGGGAAAATGTAAATACCCACTTCTCTGTCTTAAAGGGCCTGGCCTGACCCACAGAAAGTGCCTAATGCTTGTTGAACATCCCGATGAGACAGTGCACTAGATGATGCCCCGTAAATATTAAAGCAGACCTGGGAAGACTTTTCCATCGAAGGACTCTAAAAGCAGAAGAAAGGGTTATCACACCCCACTCCAGGGCTCTGGGGGTCTCACCCAAAGGGAAGACTGAAAAGTCTTTCCAAGGCTTACACTGTGTCTAAAACACACGTGCATGACTTTGCATTCGACTCCGTGATATGTCCAGATTGATCGAAATGAAAAGTACGTTTTCAATTTCTTAAATTACCTACCGCTCTTCCTCTTGCCCTTGCCCTTAGCGCATCTTCTAGTAAAAACAGATACTCCAGGAAGATGTGGCACCTTTATCTGGGTAATCTGTGGTCCTAGAATATTCCTCAAACATCCTGTTTAAGGAGCACCATGGAAGAGCACTCCTCAGGCCTAGTTATTTGTGTTAGATATTTTGGTGGGCCAGCCTCTGCACCCTGCTTTACTTCAATAGAATACTTGGCTTTATCTGTTTTGGTCCAGTTGACCCCTGAGGATCCAGAATGAGCCTCCCTTTGCTGTCCTGCTCGCAGGCTCCAGCCGACAGGCCGTAATTGGACAGATCAGACAGCAAACAGCCTGCGGGGCTCTCTACTCAGAACTCTACCGCCTGTTCCGGCTGTTCTCGCTGCCTGACCCTCTGACCCCCTGCCTCCCTGGGGCCCACTGTCCCCTCCCTCCCCTCCCTGCCACAGCCCCCAGCCCTGCCTTGAGCTCCTGTCTGCCTCCTGAGACACCCTGAAGCCCTCTCCCCACGCCTGTGCCTCAGCCTTGCACTCAGCCTCATATCCACCTTTCTCTGGAAAGCCAATTGTGCTCCGGCTCTTAAAGACCTCCAGGGGAGCAGTTTCTACAACCTCTGCAGGAATCTTGTTGGAACATCTCGCAACTCTCACGGAGAAGAAAGCCTTCTGTTCATGAAATCTCAATTCCTTTCTGTTGCAATGAGCACGGAGTTGCTTTCATTCTCTGCTAGTTTGAGCTACACTTAAACAGCCGTCATGCCTCGTGCTTCTCTCCTTGCTCGCCGGAATGTGGAGTGCTGGCTCTGCTTCCGGTCAGCCCTCATCTGCTGTGTGCACTGCCCTGGCTCGGGGCTGGGCTCCTTGCTCTGAGGCATGAGCAGAGCAACCCTGAAGCAGAGTAGACAGCCTTCCACCAATGGAGGTGGGGCTGAGCCAGGGGGTACCCTGCGCTTCTCTGGGTGCCCAGAAGTAAATCAAGGACACTGATTGAGGGCCTCTTGTGGCCAGACTCTAAAGATGTTTATGGGAAATATAAAACCAGGTCTCTGTCCTCAAAAATAGCACTATGAAAGAAGCAATTACTTACTGGACTCTCTGGACAAGGGTCGTTGCACTGATTTTGGTCCCAGAGACTTAAATTGGCATCCCAGATCTGCCTTTCATGAGCAGTACCACGCTGGGCATGCCATCTCACCTCTCTGAGCCTTCATTTGTGTGTCTACCTCACAGGTAAGTGTTACTGAGGATTTTTTAATTTTTTAAAGCACTACACAAATGAAAGGATTACTCTAGATTGGGGTGTAGAGAATAGGAAGGCAGGGAGACCTACGGATTTGCCACGTAGGAATACCAAGGTGAGGTGCTAAAGGTCTGGGAGTGAGGAGAAAGGGATGAAATGAGCAGCATTTCAAAGAAAGGACAGGCAGGTGGAGGTGACAGGCTGGGCACAGAGATTGGTGGAAAGAGAGAACCACAATAGTTATCATTTATGGAACGCTCACTATGTGTCGGGCGCACTGCTAAGTGCCTTGCATACATTATCTCTCGTGTTCCTTATAAAGCCCCGTAATGGGTTTTATTATCGCCATTTTACCCTTGCCTCGGGCAGGTCATAGCAATCCTTCCGGACCCTGAAGCTGAACCTGTGAGAAATGCATTCTGTCTTTAATGGAATTTGGTGTCAAGATGAGGCTGGATTTTTAGGACAAATCAGAGAAGAACCAAGAGGTGCAGAGATAGGTGGCGGTGAGGGGAGGGAGAGTGCTCCACAAACCCAGAAATAAGGATCATAAATCATCTCCCTTGCAAATTTTAATCATGGATTCCTTTTCCCGGATGCTGTCAATTCTTGTCCACTTGTTCTTATCAGCCCTCACTTCTATCCTACCTACTTTCTGGATAGTCTATCTCCTCCTTCCTCCCTCCCTCTCTCTTCTCTCTCTCTCTCTTTCATACACACACGCACCCCCTGGCTCAATTACCCTTTCCATCTTCTTTTGTGTCAATGCTTGACTCTGTTGATGACAACATCTTCATGCTGAGTTTAGACATTCAGCTCAGAGTAGAAACATTCTTCTCCTGCCCTTTGCTTCCTCTCCCAACAGCTTCCCTTCCTTTCTCTCTTCTGATTCTTTCCCTGCTTTTACTTACTCCCTCCTGGTCACCTTCCCCTCCTGTTCACTTTTCACCTATTCCTCTCTCTTCCTTTAGGATGAAACTGGCCAGGGCACCCCTAGGCCAGGAGGCCCCTGGCATTTACTAGCAGCAAGAACTGCCTGCTGCCACTCCCCAACTGCTAACGGTGTCTTTTTTCTTCTTCTCTAAACCATGACCATGAGCTCATGTCTGTCAGAAACCTGGCTGGGTTGGCAGCTGGATATGCCAGACCAGGAGGGCTGGAACCTGGATCAAGACCTACCTGCTAAGGCAGGGCCAGGGTCTGGTGAGGTCCTGGCAGCTGGTAGTTGGAGGAACTGAAGCCAGGCTAGGGGCATGTCAAAGGAAGCTGGCATGAGGCAGTTGGCAGAGGCCCAAGAAGGCAGCTGATGTCAGAAATGTGAGGCAGCAGGTGGCAAAGACTTAGCCACAGGGAGAGAAGTAGAGTATACAGATCCCAGAATCCTAGTCCCTGAGCATCCGGGTCATGGGATGGGGTTCCAGGGTGGGAGAATGAGATAGCAACCCAGGTATTGGAGCTGGGGGTACCAGATGGAGCTCTGTCAGAAGAAAAAGGTAAGAGCAGGTACTAGGACATGGGAACAAAGGCAAAGCAGGACCAAGGTCAGCAATAAGGCTAGCCTTAAGATTCAAGACGACACTTCCCCGCTGTTGACCGTGGGCTCCTGGGAGCCTCCTTACCATGGAGGGTATTGCTGGCTGAGTCAAGCAGGCATAGAGAGCTGTGTGGTCAGGGCCCCACCATGGCTCTCCCTTTTACTGTCCTTCTCCCTGCATCACACTCTCAGCCAGCGCCTCAGATTGCAAAGCCACTTGACTACGGGGTGGGAAAATCTCAAGGCACCCAAGCCATCCAGGTACAGATTAACATCTTGCTCGAACATCCACCTGCATCACCACCCCCAGGCTCCTCCCCGCTCAAAGAGGCTCTGACCTTTCTAACCAGACTTTTCTAGGATTCCATAATGTCCTCTTTTGTCTAGTGCCCCTTTCCCAGGTCTGCACTCCCTCCACCTGGAGAAGCTTGCTGCAGCATGGGCCCCCATTTTAAGCTGTGCTGAACTAACTCTCTCTGGCCATCTGGAAGTCCACCACATTTATGGCTTCTCCGTAAGAGCTCCTTCTTCGCCCCTACTTCCTCCCCTCCGAAGTCCATTCTGCACACCTGCCACTTATAAGCTACTGTTAACACTAGTGCATCCGAAACTCAATTTCATCCCAATGCAATGTGGTCTGAGAGGAGGTGACTTCCTCACACTCCCTCACTTCTTTCACAGTTTATGGTGTCTCATTTGCTACTGTTGCTGCATTTCCACACCCTCACAAAACATTCATTTCTTTGGGGACAACCAATCCTAAAATACCCTTCCACAATCTCTTATCGGCAACTCCAAATTCCCAAATCTCTGAAAATCAAGAGGTGGATTTTTAGGGTTTTTTTTTTTTTTTTTTGCAAGTTTGGTGCCCAAATTCATCTGGCAACACCACCAGCCCTACACTGAGGTGGCTTGAGCTTCACATCCACCTAGTGTGAACATTCAAGAATTTTATTGCACAAATATTAATGCGGCTGATTACAAGATGCTGCCCAAGACCTTACAAGGGACGTCTCAGAAGGTACCCTACCTTTCTGAATTCTACACCGCCTCTGGCTTCAAGGGCTTCTGATAAGGACTTGAGGAACTGGAACAACCTCTCTGTTCTTTTGGAAGAACAGATCTGTTGGAACAGAAGCATGTCTAAGGTCTGTGATTCCCTGGTTTTCTCTCTCCCTCTGGAGAGTGGGGAGATGGCCAAAAGGGTCAGTGAGGGTCACAAGGAAACCAAAGACAGCAAATCTGATTTGGAGAAACAAGGGTTGACTTTGTATGACTCTGAGCCCGGACTGTAGGAGAGAGCTCGTCCCTGAGAACGTCTGCTCCGATGGGCTTTCAAGATGACTGAAATGACACACACACGATGTCTTGAGCTTTTAGAAAATGAAGTGCCATGTAACGTTTCTAGTACTTTTTTTTAAAGTAAATATGTTTAATTGGAATAAATTAACCAGCAAACACTGTATGTTCACTCTGTGCCCAGTTTCACGCTGGGTTCTATGAGGTAGTTAAGCATAAGGCACAGACTCTGGACTTGAAGCGCTTCCATTCAGATTGGAAGGCCACGTTTCATGTGTAAGAAACTATTAGAGAGAAGACAGGACAACAGGCATAATAGAGCTAAGTTGTTATGCTAAGATGTTGCTGACCTGCCAGAGAGCTGGAGAGGTGAAGCTCGCTGTTCGCCAAGCGGGAGGTGAGACTTAGTTTGGGCGTCAAAAGATGAGGACACATTTTAGGCAAGTGTCCTAGGCAAGAATGGACAAGGTTCGTGGGGGGACCGTATGGAGAGACACTTCACTGGAGTGGAGAAGGCTGGAGTCAAAGTACTGGGAGGAGACTGAACAAGCTGGATGGGGTGAGGAGTGTGTTCAAAACGTGCGTGTCTTAGTCAGCTCGGCTGCCATAACAAAATACCACAGACAGGGGGGCTTAAACAACCGAAGTTTATTTTCTCACAGTTGGAAGCTAGAAGTCCCAGATCAAGGTGCCGGCAGGTTTGGTTTCTTCAGAGGCCTCTCTCCTTGGCTTGCCGATGGTCACCTCTGCATTCTCACGTGACCTTTCTTCTGCATACGTACAGAGAAAGAGGGAGCTCGCCAGTCTCTTTCTCTTCTTATAAGGCCACCCATCTTAAGGATTAGAGTCCCACCCTTATGACCTCATTTATTTAGCTCCGTAAAGGCTCAATCTCCAAATACAGTCACATTGGGAGTTAAAGTTTCCACACGTGAATTGGGCAGGGGGCATAATTCAGTCCATAGCAGTGTGCATGCACCCCAAGAAAGCAGGCTGCATCTGGGCAATTTGCGAGGGCAAGATGTCTGCAGTGAGATGGGCAGGGCAGGGCTGGAGCACTGAGTGGACACAGACACGAACTGAGTGAATGGACATGGAGGACATTAGAGGAGTTAGAAATTGTAGCACCAGGACTGCCTGGCCCACCAATTCAACACTCCCAAGTTCAAGTGCAGAAACCAGATTGCATGCTCTGGAGAACTTCCCGGAGAGAATGTCTGTCATTTCCTGCATTTCTCTGTCCTTTCCCAGCACCTCTAGCCTGCTAAACCCTTACCTGGGTAGCTGCAGGAATGCGTGAGATCATTACAGACCTGTTTCGTGCACAGAGCCTGTTCACATCTGGATGGCTAATGCTGCTAATTACTGTGCTGGTTACTAAATCTGTCGGGTTTAGGTGAGGTGAGGCTCCACAGCTGGGGCTGCTGCTCACAGCTTCGCCGGCAGAGACAGAGGTGAGAACACAAACCAAGAAAGGTGTGCTCAGATGCTTGGGATTGAGTGAAACTGGTTAATTACCAGTCACTTGCTGTCTCCCTGAGTTGGAGTTTCTGGCTAAGGAACACTCATAGATCAGACAGAACATGACAACCTGCAACTTATTTCCACGCTAAGGAGGTGGCAGGGACCAAAATCAGAGACAAGTGTAGAGATGATCTCTCAGGTGCCAGGGCCATCACCACATGACTCAGATGCCCTCGGGACAGGGTGGTGGCACGACGCCGCAAGGGATCGGGTGTGCCCGGGGTCAGTCTATTTGCTGCTGGGGGAAGGTCCTTAATCTGGGGTCCTAGATTTAGTGAACGCCCCAAAACTGTGTATCAACATGCGTGTGAGTATGTGAGCATTTTTCTCAGAAACAGACCATAACATTAATCAGACTCTTGAAAGGCTCAAAAGGGTTATGTGATCCCCAAAAGAAGGATGATTATAAACCACTGCCCTAGACCCCTAGTGAAACAGGTTAACACTGGGCAGAGCCCCAAAAGAGACTAGGGGTCCCTAATGATCCTGAAATTATACTCAAGGGGGGGTGTGTGTGCGTAAATGTGTGTGTGTTTTTCTAGAGAAAGCATTCAATAGTTTTTGCCAGATCTCAAAACGGTCCCCATCCCTCAAAGGGTTAAGAAGTGAGCTAGATGGGGGTCCCAAAAGCTAGAAAGATTGCCTATGAAAGCTAGAAAGAAAGCTATTTCTTTCCAGAGGACTATCACAGAGACCTGAAAACAGGGCCCAAAGTAGGCCCTGGAAGTTCTGCTCAAAATCTGGGGATAGCCAGGTCTTGGGCCAGGTGGGGGCTGTCAGGGGCCCTCAATAAAAGAACACATTGCAGTCATTTTAATTAAAAGAGTCAAGTGCCCAGACGCCAGGGTGACGGCCACAAAGGCATCAATAAATGGGGAGACAGTCCTAGCTACCTCCCTCTCAATAGCCTATTCCCAGATCTTTCTCTTCCAAAGCCCTGTGCCCCAGCTTCCAGAAAGCCTAAGACCTTTCTCACGGAAGCTCAAAATTCATTCAGCAAATCCTTACTGAGCGCCTACTATGTGTCAGGCTCTCTATTCTAGGCGCAAAATAAGGAACTTGACTTCACTATTCTCTCCTGAGGCCGTTTCCTGCCCCGCACACAGGTATTTTGGGCACTGCTGACCAAGCGCGCTCTTCCCAGATTTAGCACCCGCGGCCCCTGGTCCAGAGGGCCGAGGCCATCCCGCCCACCGCAGCAGGCTGGGGGTCGGGGTAGGGGCAGACGGGGTGGGGAGGGGAAGTAGTACCTGTGAGCAAAGCGGTGAGGGAGGCTGGAGGGGCGTACCGGACCAGAGCGGCGGGCCCGGCTCAGCCCGGGCACTGCCGGGGCGGGGGCTGGGCGGGGTGGGGTGGAGACCCTGCTGGCTGGCGGGCGGGCGGGGACCGGGGGGAGGAGACGCTGCCCGCAGCCGCCTCCGCCGCCGCGCCTGATCTCCGAGCTGTGCTCGCCCGCTCCCCGCCCTCTGGGGCCATCGCGAAGCTCCGCTCTCCATACTGAGCAGTCCCCGCGAGGCGCTCGGACACGTCCCCAGGCCGGATAAAGATCGGCTCTCCACTCGCTCCGCAGCGCGAAATCTCGCCATCAGCGCGGCTCGCGCGGCCGCTCCGGCCCGGCCCGGCGACGCCAGATCGCTATCTGGGGGGAAGCGGGAAGGCAGCGCCGCTGCTGCCGCCGCCACCCTCGGCCCCGCGCGCAGGGGTGGCCGCGGGGCCCCGGGGCTCGCCGCCCTCCCTTCCCCCTTGCCTTCCTTCCCGGCGCTTCCTCCCGAGGGACCCCTGTTTCCCGCCCGCCCCGGGCCCCCAGCGCCGCGCCAGGCGCGCTCGCCCCAGTCGCCAGGCCCCGCTGCTTCCTGAAGGTTACGCGACACGGCGGCGGGGTGCGGGGGGCGCCCGCCCTCGCCGCCGCCCACCCCAGCGCCAGCCGCGCCGCGCCGGGCCGGCCCGGTTGCCGGCTGCTGCCACCGCAATCCCGGCTCCTAAATCAGCGCGGGGAGGCGCCCCCTCCCCCTCCGCGGGTTCCCGGGCTCCCCGGGCCACGATTGGCCGCGCGGGCGCCCCCCACCCCCGGGCCCCTCGCGCCAGCCGCCGCGCCATTGGCTGCGGGTCTCCGCCAGCCTTTACATAAGCCCCGGCGCGCTCGAGTGGAGTTGTATAAAGCGAGCGAGCGGCGTCGGGGCGGGAGGCTCGAGGCCAGCCCGGGACCGGGGCTGGAGCTGGAAGGCGGCGGCGGCAGAGGCGGCAGCGAGCGCCCGCGCTCCGACGCCCCTAGGCGGTGGGGCTGAGAGAGCCCGAGGATGGCTCCGAGCGCTGACCCCCGCGTGAGTATCCGCTCCGGTGCCCCCACCCCCTCAGGCGGAGAAAGTTTCTCCCGCCTTACGCGCCCCTCCCGATCCGCCCACAGGGGTGGCGGGGATGCCGCCCGGGAACCCAGGAAGACAGAGACCGCGAAGGCGGCGGCGGCGGCTTGGCTTCCAACTTGCCAAGAGGCGCAGGACTCGACTGGCGCCCGGAGCCTTTCCTGCGGGCCGGGGGCTAGGCGGGCGCGGGCTGGGAGGTGAAGGAGAGGTGGGAGTGGAGGCGTGGGGGCCATAGCCCGCACAGTGGCGGGCAAGGTGTTGAGGCGCGCTGGAGGTCAGCTGTTTGAGGAGGGGGCACCGGGTCTGGGAGGGAGCGGAGCAGGTGAGGCGGGATGTGCCAGGGGTACTGAGGAGTCACCCAGCCAGGCAGGCTCAGGTCCGGCCCGGGCAGGGGAAGCTACTGGCCTTGGCCGGGTGCCTACGCTTCCAGGATGGGCAAGAGCCCGGGGGAGCTGGCGTTTTTTCCCCAGGGAATCCGAGCTCCCGGGCACAGCACTAGGTGGCAGAAAGCTCCGGGAGCCAGCCCCGCGCGGCGTAGCTGCCAGCTAGCTGCCTTTGCTGGACCGAGGTGTGGTCTCTTCGCTTTCAGCCTGTCGCAGACAAGCCAGCTTCAGGCATTCCGGGGGAACCAGGGGCCCTCCTTGGCCCCGTGGGGGCACATGGAGGCTTTGATGAGGCAGCAGGCCGGGCTGGGGGCGTACCTAGCATTGCAGCGCGCTTCTTTGCAGTACAGTAGTTGGGAACCCTGGTTAGTCCCGTTTCTGCAGAAACCAACTCAAGAATCCAAAGTCATCCCAGCCTGGATGGGAGCCTCCCAGAGTGATTGGGAAATGCTCCTGAGGTTGAAAGGGGGGGCACTCCTCTTCCTCCGGGAATGACTAATGAATATTGGTAGTGGGGTGTGCACCTAGTGTGGCTTCTGTGCACCCCAGGAGACGCTTCAGCTCTCCAGGCAGGACACATTCTTGAGTCACGCTTGAGGTCTCTTCTGGGATGGCTGCAGGACTTCCCAAGTGAAGCCAGGTGGAAAAGAAGGAAAGAGGGTTCCAGGAATAGGGGACGGCTCTGTAGTGCTATCATGAATTAGGGGAGAACTCGTATGGGAAGAGAAACGCTATTGCTGGGAGCTTTTTTGACCCTCATGACTTGGAGCTGGAGATACTCAAGACTGAATTAGAGCGAATTCAGAGAGTCATACTGTCCCTCACGCTCAGCCATGAGGAAGAGGAGACAGAGAATGGAAAAGTGGGAACATGGCGGTTGTTCCAATATGGCCCTTGAGGAAGCGTTTTCTCTCCCTCTGACTTGATTAAGAACGTTCTCTGGCAGCAGGCAGGGCCTAAAGTCAATTTAAGAGGCAACGAAGGGACTGTAGGTTCTTGATGCTGGCATGGTGGACCACAATTAAAATATTCTGGTTCCTAGTTGGTACTAATGGGCTCTGGAGAAGGTCAAAAGGCGGGGTGGGGATTACTTGCTCTGCAGCTGCTCATTTGGGGCTGTATCCCTCACCTGTACCTCATCCCTGAACATGGGTGGGTGTTTTGAATTCCTGGGGTAGCTGCTTCAGCCTGGAGATCTATTGTGGGGGCTGTCAATCCATACCCCAATACCTAGCTCCATCCTCTGCCTGCGGTCAACATTTCCCAAGACCTTCTCTCCACTGGGGATTTGTGCAACGAAATAACTGCTTGTTGCTCTTTCTTCCCTTCTCTCCATCTGGGCTGCATCTGGTGTTCTGAACCCTGATGTTTATTGCCTGGCACCTTGATGTTTGGTTAAGACGTCCTATCGCTGCACAGGAGTGCCCCTGTGAATGTGTGGACCAATGGCCTGTGTAATTGTAGGGAGTGAAACATAGACTCTTAGAGAAAGAGGACCACCGACCATGAAGGCAGTCCTATTAAAGAGCTTGTGACAGTCTCCTGTTCTCAATCTTCCTTGCCGCCTGCAAAGGCGATGGGAGCCTAAAGGTGGAGCAGGCTCCTTGGTGTCCAGTAGGGGGCGACAAAGGCACCCAGCTCAGGACCAGTGACTTTTTTTTCTCACGTCTTGCCCTTCGCTGCCCATAATAACTTAAGGCTTTAAGCGAGCGCAGGCCACAGCCCACAACAGTCACCTTCATGATTGGAACCCTTTTACCACGTGTTTCCTGGACTTCAGGTGGTCCTGTGATCTCAGGGGCAATGGGACAGATGCAAGTACAACATTCCGAGGGAACAGAACTGGGGCTCGGCCCCACCCGCTCTCTGAGATCATTCCTTTGTGCTTGGTGCTGGTGTGTTCTTCAAATGCGTTAAGGGTTCACAGAGCCAAGAACACCACAGCTAGGAGAAAGGAACCTTGAAGAACATCTAGTCCAACCCTGTCCTGTCCCCAACACTCACATGCACACTTAATTTACAGATGACAAAACTGAAGCTCAGTAAAGACAAGTATCTTGGCCAAGGTCACATGGCTACTTAGTGGAAGAGACAGGACCAGGTCCCAGGATTCCCAGTCCTCTGCTCAGAGCTCTTTCCACTCCTGCTTCCTCTTTACTGTGGAGGTGGACATGTGTTCTCTACACAGTAGGTACTCATGACTGCTGACTGATTAGACATTGGTAAATTAATAAATTTTGTAAATTTGGGGAAATTACCTTTGAATCTATTATTCAGAATGAGGAGGCGAAGCAGATAAAGTTCTTGTATATACAGGTAATAGACATTCCTAATTATTCTTTCCCCTTCCTCCATTATCTTGTCTCATTATTCCAAGTGGTCTTGTAGGCAACAGCAATGTGGCTCCAAGTTTCCCTCTATGTATTTAGGAATCAGAAGTGCCCAGTCCCTCACAGTGGCCTTGGAATCCAGGCCTGGAGCTCTTCCTTTCCTCTGCTAAGTTGTGTTGGCATGGGGGTCTTTCTGTCCTTCAGCCACACCACTGCCTGTGGGACCTCCAATACTCAGATCCTGGATGAAGTCGAGAGTTTCCAACCAGTATTTGCCCATTTTTCCATCCTTGCTGCTCCCAGCTCAAGGTCAGAGTGCTAGGATGTTCTATTTTTGCAAAATCCTCGTGTTAGGGCTTCTTGGGTGACCTGGAAGATGTTACCATTTCCAGTGCTCTTTTGCTGTTCTGTGAGTCTGGCTGTTGATATCTGAGCTGGGTGCTGGGACGGAGGTTTGCTGAGTGGCCTGTGGGCTGCCCCCTCTGTTTCCTCTCCCCACCCTGCTCCTTTGCACACTGCATGGAGTTCCCCTCGGAGCCTCGGCAGACCTGGCAGTGACCCTCAGGAGGAACCAGTGCTGCCGAGCCAGAATTCCGAGAGGCAGATCCTGTCTTGTCCCTAAGGCTCACCCAAGGGATGCTTGTTGCCAGGGAAGATGCTTGAGTTTCCTCATCTCCTTCAGGCTCACAGACAAGTTGGGTCTTCGTCTTCAGGGGAAGGAGAGAGGTGGTAGGATAACGTGAACCACCAGAGAGCAACAGCTCCCTCCTTTAGAGTGCCAAGAGGCTGTGCTTGAGATCTGTGCCAGCCCCTAGCTCTAGCTGAAGAATTGTGCCTGCGTTCCCAAGGCTTGGTCTGGTTCCGGATAAGGCCAGAGGAATATAATTACATAAAATACAGCTGTAGCCCAGGATCTCTGGACTTTTGTTGGAATGGGGGAGAGGATATAGAGTTTGAGAAGGGGCATTAGACACTAAGGAAACAAGAAGTTGCCCCTTTCATGAGCCCCGCTTGATGGTGGCCCTTCACCCTACTCTCACAGGGAAGACAGCCCTGTGCCATGGAAAGGACACAGGCTTAGAATCTGGCTCCACCTCTTACTGGCTTAGAGACCTGGGACAAACCGCTTAACCTCTGCATGCCTCAGTTTCCTCCTCTGCAAAATGGTGAGGCTGGCAACCCTGTGATGAGGGTAGGATAGTGAAGATCAAAGAAGATGGTCTTTAACATGCCTCTGCCCTTGGTAAGATGTAAAAAGGTATTTGGTTGGGAGGAGACATTACTGCAAGATCACTGGGAACCATGTTCCAATGAAAGTCTCCAATGAGGCCGAGGGTCCAGGTTTGCACATCAGCCTCTGCTCACAGCAACATCTGGGCTGATGGACAAGTCCTTCTTGGCAGGGCTCCCTCCCTGGCTTCTTCCCTCCCCTACCTTGGGATTTTCATTTTGGGGTTCTGCCATGCTTGGGGAAAAGAAATTTTACAGGTCCCAGGATAATTCTGAATGTGATGGAAGGCCCTGAGCTATTGATTCCTAAGGAAGGATCTTTCTGCTGGGAGAAGCCTTCCTCGGAGCCCGGTGATTTAAGAGTGCTGACAAATCCGTGCTCTCCGAGCCTCCTGCAGGCTGCAGATACAGGCTTCCAGGCCAGCCGGGCTCTGCGAGGGATTTCTGGGGAGCCTGGCTCGTTGCTTAGGGGGTGTAAACCTGTGAACTCTCCTTAGGAGGAAGTATGAAATCAATTGGTTCATTATCACACCAAACGCACTCTGGACCACTTAGGGCATTTCGGAAATGAGAAGCGGCAGAGGACTGGGAGGTTGTACTTGAAAAGCATGCAGAAAGGTGTGAAGGGTTTGGGGAAGAGGAGGGGACAGGAAGACCCTTTTGCACTGAACCACTCATATTCTTGACCTTCTTGAAGTCCTTGAGTTGACTAGAGGGCTTCCTTTGCCCCCTAAATAGCTGGCAAGATCTGGGGACATTTTTGATTGTGACAGCTGGGGTAGGGAGGGCTACTGGCATTTAGTGGGTAGGGGCCAGGGATGAAGCGAAACATCCTGCAGTGCACAGGACAGTCCCCCCATAAAGAATCACCTGGCCTGAAATGTTCCTCGTGCCCAGGCTGAGAAACCCTGGACTGGAAGAGCATTGTAGCATAGAATCACAGCGGGTCAGAGTGGGAGGGGTTTTAGAAATATTCTCATCCAACTCTCCCACTTCACAGTTGAGGACACTGAGTTCCAGAGAGGTGAGGAGACCAGCGGGGGTCACACAGCAAGCGAGTGGCAAAACTGGTCTGGAACTCAGAGCTGCTGTCTCCTGAGGTTGACTTACTCAGACGGCTCCCAAAGTTGTTGTGAAGATTAAATGTGAGCTGTGAAAACAGAAAAATATAGACTATTAGTAATATAGCTATTATTAAGAATTTGGGAGTTTGGAAAGTTCTATTTCTAGCTATGCCACTGACTCATTCTATAATATTGGGCACATCGTTTCCCCAGCCCTCTGCCTCTCTGTGAGTAAGTGTGTGGTAGGGGGTGGTCTTAGCAAATGATAAGCATATCATAATCGTTATCTTTAGAGGTAAGTCCAAAGATGTGCCCTTCAAAAACCCTAGACTCTTAAAAAAAAAAAAAGATAAAAATTTTCCTTGAAAGAAATCATGTTGACTTCATAAGAAGCAAAACATTTGCTTCTTGGAAAAATTCCACTACCCTAGCCCTGTAAGTTGGTTCCAGCCCGGGAAATGTGATCAACATCCGGAGGAGAAAAGGATAGCTCCACAAATGACAAGCGACTGGATTTGTCCCCAGTCCCTCCGGGAAGGGGAGGCGGTGACTTCTACACCCTTTCCTGCTCAACCCTCTGGGCACAGGGAAGTTCTACAAGGAGCTTCAAGGAGAGATGGGAAGGTGTGGCATTATTTAGTGAGACTTTGTTTACTTAACAGACATAGTCCTAAAAATCTCTTCCCAGGGACGTTTTGACATATTGCTTTCATTAGTCGCAGAAGAATCGCCGAGTGCAGAGAGTGTAAAATGGCCCTTTCTATTGTTTCCAGTTACTCTTATCTTTGTTTCCCCCCGACAAGAACAGTGACAAGGTCACGCATGGGAATCACTGCGGAGCTCAGGGTGTCCTGATGACCAGAGGAGGGGCTGCAGGGACTTCCCTCCCTAGCAGCAGCCCCCGCCTACCTGGAGAGCACCATCCAGGTGGGGATTTCTCTGTAGGCATCCCTGCATCCTTTGATGTCTATCTGTCTGTAAGGACCCATCGCATCATACAAACCCTGACACAGCTCTCAAGAGGGGACACAGGCCTGGGAGCCCGAGTGCCCCCTGCATGGGCAGAGGAGCTCTTGTGGGATTGGTGGGAGCAGCCTCGGTCCATGTTTTTCACAGAAGGCCCATCCCTGGTCTTGCACTCAGCACTGGAGGGAGGAAGTCACTTGACACTCCTCTTGTTCAGGGGGATCACTACGTAGGTCCCATCGCTGTTCCTCCTTGAATGTTCTGCCTTCCTGGAGCAGGCCCCCCAGCCTCTGGAGGTCAGTCCCTGTAATCAGAGGTGTTGAGCAGACAGGTCCTTTCTGTCACTGTTGTCTAAGTGATGTCACGTCCCCTTCCACCCTGGTCTCTAAGAACAGACTCTTTCTTGGAAGTCACCATCACGCACCTCTCATCTGAGAAGCTATGTACATCCAAAGAGGCTTTTTCAGGTGGGGAAATATGAGTCCCCAGGAAGGAGAGAGGCTGCCTGGCAAGCTGTGTGGAGGAGGAGCTGTGTCTTTGTTCTCAACTATAAACTCAGTGCCAAGCACAGCGCTTGACACATGGAAGGGCTGGATGGGCACTCAGTGGCTAAACAAATGAATGCGTGAATGTGGCTGGCCACTCTGGGGCAGAGGTGACCCCTGGGATTAAAGTAGATCTCCAAACTGACCAGGTCAGTGAGGCCAGCTTTCCTTCTGGCTCCTTCCCAGAGCTGGCACTTGGCACCAGGGTTCTATAAACCTCCAAAGGTCCCACTGACCAAGCAGGGTGTGAGAAGCCCATGGGGGCCCAGCCCGCATGCTGGTGGCCAGCTCCGAGCCTGGAGCAAGGCCGGGTGTCTCCTCCTCTCCCTCTGCATGCTCACCCCCTTCCCTCCCTGCTCCCACCAGGCTGCTGCAAGGAAGCTCAGCGTGGGTTTACCTTGCTTTAAGCTAATAGAACAGATGACCCGTTTGGGTTTCCACTGAAGACAGACTAGGCCGTGAATCATGGCTTCACAGGAAGATTCCTGGGAGGAGGTGTTTAAATAGCAAGGTCCACTAATGCATTTTAAATGATTTGCAATAAAACCCTAACCCATAGACTTCTAGGCCTGGAAAGGAACTTTGGAGGTCATCGTGCCCCACGCTGCCCCAGGATGGCCACCCCTCTGTGACACTCACTTTTCAGAAACACAGCCTACCTGCCTGCACGCTGCTGCCCACGTTCTAAGATGCCAAGTCTGATCATATCTGGGCCAGATGACACAACTTCCCCCACAGTGTGACTTCAGGCACCTGACCTTGGCAGAGCAGGCTGGACAGGCCCCAAGGCGGCTTCACCCAAGACTGCATCTCCTCTCTCCTGCACCCTCCCCCCTCCTCTCTCCCTGGGCTCCACAGCCCACAGGCTGCATTCCAGCAGCAACAGCCACAGTCTGTGTCACATCCATGCCTTTGATCCCAAAGTCCCCACCCTCTGGAATGCAGCTCCCCTTGGAATCCCCATTCTCCTCCTCAGAGAGAGAGAGCCTTTCCTGCCTGCCCTGCCCACCCATCTCGCCAGGCAATCCCTCTCTCCTATGGGCTTACCTGTTGCTACTCTGGACCGTGTCTCCCCCCTGGCAGACGGTAGCTCCTTAAGGTCAGGAGCTGTACCTTAGTCATCATTTCCAGCCTGGCCCAGAGACATGTACGAAATGTTTGAAGAATGAATGTGTATGTTAGAGTAAACTGAGGGCTTCTGCGTTTGGAAAGCAGTATTTAGGAAGTCAAAGGACTCTCTAGGGTCCCTAGACAAATGAGGAACAAGAGCAAGCCTATTCCGCAAAGTCTTGCAGTCCCGCACACTGCAATCACCGTTTGGCCTAGTGGGCCTGGACTCCACCTTCTGAGAGGCATTCATTCATTCAGCAAACTCTGTTAGCAGGAGCAATAGTACGAGTGTTTTTCCCCTTACCTACTGTTCGTGGACTCCGCCCGCCAGGCACGGTGCTCAGCACTCACACGCATTATCACATTTCATTTCCCCTTTTACAGACCAGGAAGTCCGAGCCGTTAATAACACTTATTAAGGACCTGCTGTGCCTTGTGCAAAGGCTAGGAGACTCCATTTGTTCTCTCACTTTCAGAAACACCATTTCATTAGCCTGCTGGTCCCTGTGGCACCTCCTAGCCCGTGTGCCCTGAGTTTTCATCTGCCTTTGTCTGGAGCAGGACCAAGTATCTAAGTGCAGCTGCAGGCTGTGTCTGGAGCTCTCTCCAGGTGGAGGGAGGGAGGAGGAAGCCTTGTATTTTCTTGGTGCTGGGGAAGAGGCATAGGACACGGTGGCCCCTGGAGGGTGGGGAGACGTTTGTCTTCCAGGCTGGCAGTGTAGAGGACCAGGACGAGGACAGGGTGGAGAAACACTGATGACTGAGGCATTAGAATGTACACTCCATGGGGACAGGGGCTTTATTTTGCTCTCAGCCATTTTTCCAGTGTTCAGAGCTGCGCCTGATGGAGAGTAGATGCACACAGACATTGAGTGAATGAGTGAATGGCAGCCTCCAGCTTTCTTCCTAACTGGCCTCAATGTTCTTTCTAACACTCCATTCCAGCCAGGTCATTCCCTAACCCTCTGGCTTGTGTCACGCCCAAGGTCTCCTGGGTCTTTTCCGGCCTCCTTAGCAATACTCCTTCCCACCACTTGTCCTGCCCCCCTCCTGTGCTCCAACTACGCAGAGCCTCATTGCACTACACGAGCTGCTCGCCCACCGTGCACACGCTGGCCCCTCAGCCTGGAACGATTTCTCCGCCTTCTCCCTTTGGCCAGCTTACCACCGCCTCTCTCTTAGGCCTTCCCCAGCTGCTCCAGGCACACACAGATGCTTGCTCCTTCCACTGTGTTCCCATCTCACTTGGTTTAAGACAAGTTTGGTATAGTGAGAGAAACTGCTTAGTGTAGTGTCCAAGAATACCAATCCTGGAGCCAATTGGCTTAAGCACAAATCCTGGCCCGAAAAACATATTAACTCTGTAACCTTGGGCAAGCTGCTTAACTTCTCTGTGCCTTAGTTTGCTCATCTGTAAAATGGGAACAATAGTCGTATCTATCTCACAAGGTTACTATGAAGATTAAATGAGATCATCTATGGGACGTGTTAAAGTAGTGCCGGGCATGTAGTCGGTGGTAGTGTTATTATTCCTACCTATTCCTCAAATAGTACTTGTTACATGAAACTGCAATAAAAATTTCAGTTTGCCTTGTGTTCAGGATCCCATGAATTAGGCTGGAGAGTGATCAGCTCTGAGATTGAGAAAGGAAGCTCTGAGGGCCGTGTGGAAGTGGGGTGAGGTGAGAGGAAGAGGGGAGCACTTAGCAAGTATTGCTATTGTTCACATGACGGATAAAGGGCAGATCCCAGGGGGTGGGGGTGGAAAGCCTAGGCAACTTTTCAAGAGATTCATGGAGTGGAATTGACTCTGTGACCTGGGGGTTGTGAAGAATGATGAAGAAGCAAGAACCAAAGATGACACCAGATTTCCAGTCTGAATTTTGGGGTTTGAAGGGGCCCAATGAATAGGATCCCACTTCCTTGCTCAGATTCATGACCAAGTGAGAGAGAAAAATACAGGGGAGGAGAGAGGCAGGGCTCAGGCAGAGGGAGATTAAAATGCCACCATCATTACAGATAGAGCTGTTTGGAGGACCCGGCTTCCTGGCCAGGAGTGGGGTCCCTGGGGCCTGCTGGTGCGCCTGCATCTCCCACTGCAGTCCTCCCTGTGGGCGGGGGCAGGGCTGAGCCCGCCTGGCCAAGCGCAGCACATGGCAGCGAGTGGCCACTGCAGGAAGGCAGGTCTGAAAAGGGCTCTCCGTGCCCAAACTGACCAATCGGATGAACCCCTGCTCCTTCGGCCCTTGGGAGGAGGCCGTGGGGAAGCAGGGAGGCCTGCAAGGTTGCACTGCTCCAGGATTCCTCAGTCTCACACTTTTGACATTCTGGGCTGGATGATTCTTTGTTGAGGGGCTGTCCTGTGCATTGTAGGATGTTTGGCAGCATCCCTGGCCTCTCTCCCTAGATGCCAGTAGCAACCCCCTTCCCTCGTTGTGACAACCAAAAATGTCTCCAGACACTGACAGATGGTCCAGGGGTGGGAGTTGGGGAGCAAAGTCGGCCCGGCTTGAGAACCACTGCTCTAGTCTAATGGAAGGGCCTCTGGGTGGAAACCAGAGGAATGGGAGGCGAATGCTTCCCCCTCACTCCTGTCCCGAGGGGTGGTGCGGACGGGCCTGTAAGTAGGTAGTGCTAGAAGGGCAGGGGGGGTGACAGCTGGGTCCTTCAGACCTTGGAGGAGTCCGCTCTCTGTCTGCTCTTCCTTTTCCTCTCCTCCTCCTGCCCGTCCTGTCCGCCTAACTTCTTAACATCCCTTAACATTCAGCTCTGCCATCCCACCTCCTCGGAAGCATTCCCTAGCTCTGCCCCCCGCTAATCTATGTCTCTTCATGCTCCCTCCTCCACAGCACCCCTCACTGTGTACTGCAGATGTTGACTAGCTTTCTCCCGGTGACCCCAGCGCCACCAGGCACCATCCTAGGCTCAGCCAGGGTCCACAGGAAGTGTGGCTGTGGGTGAATGAGCCAGGGCAGCTCCCCTTAGCTCTTCTCCAACGATGCCCTACTTCAGGTGCTCCTTTGGGGTCTCTGCAGACCTGGTGGCCCGGCTGGCAGGGCAGAGTGCTCCCGTGGCAGCCTCCCTCCCTCATGCCTCCGCCCTCTCGCAGGGTCTGGAAAGAGTCTGTGTTCCCAATAGTTCCCAGCATCTGAGGCCTCAGGGCTCTGTGGTGAGAGCTCAGGGTGGGGGCATCCTCGGCTCTTTCGATAATTGCTGAAGAACCACTTGCCCTGACAATTGCCCTGGGAGCCTGTCCCCACAGCTGCCTGACCCTGCATCAGAGTCTAGGTTGCCTGGTTACCAGTTTTCAGACCCAACTCAGGAAAGTCCCCAGGCCACAGAAAACTGAGTTTGGCTGCCTGTGACCCACAGCCACTGTCGAAAGACTGTCTAACTTTAGCACTTTCTGGACGAAAGGAAAGGAAAGGAGCGTGGCCCCCGCAAGAGGCCTTCATGAACTCCCTTAACCCCTGCAACCTTGGCCCGACGTGTAATTCCCATGTTACAGATGAGGACACTGAAGATCAGAACGATTAAGGAAGAGGCCCAAGGTCACCAGCTGGTTTAGGGTGAGTCAAGATCCAAATCCAGGTCCCTGACTCCAGGCTTTGGTTTGTTTGCCTTTTTTCCTCTCTCTTCATCCCGCTGAGGATTGTTAAAGAAGTTTGCTTATGAAGCATTTTTAAGAAATAATTACTACCAAGCAATTCTTCTCACTGTCCGAAACACGAGTCCTACCATCTCTCGCCCTTGTTAAGAACGTTGTTGGCTCAGCCCACACATCCCCTGTGGGGCCTCTGCCCTGCGCCCCTCGGCCCGAGCTGTGCTTCAATGTCCAGCCTGGCCTCCTGCGGGCTGCTCTGCCTGCGATGCCCTCCATCGCACTTACACTACTTCCTTACGCTTACTGCCACTCCTGGCTGTGGGTACTGCTCTCGGTACTCAGCTACCTAGTAAGGGCTGGCTGCACAGGCATTCAAGAAAACAAAACCCTTCACTCCAACCTACTTTTTAATTCTATTTTTAACTTTCTTCCACGTTCTCCCAAAGGATTCAGATGTTCATAGCAGTGTGACAGGAGGTCTCCCGAGCCAGCCGTGGAAAATGTGAGGTCACTCCGGGTGCCCACCGTCCTTCTGCTTCGGGCAGTCCCATCCTGCTCTGCTTTCTTCCCCCAAATTCCACATCCTGCCTTCTCCTTTGACACTCTCTAGCTAAGTAGATTTTCTTCATATCCTTCAACAAGCTGGTGATAAATTTTGGTAGCAGAAACATTTTTCACTTCAAATCAGATTGCAGCTTACACTCCCATCTGGGGACCACGAGTCTGGGGCAGTGGTTCTCAACCCAGACTGCCCATTAACATCATCTGGGGAGCTTCTAAAAACCTACAGTGCCCACGCCCCACCCAGACCTATTAAATCAGAAGCTGGGCAGCAGCATAGTTCTAAACACTCCCCAGGTGATTCTCTTGGGCAGCTAGGGTTTAGAACTACTGGTCTAAATCTTTGCTACTACAAGTGAAGTCTGCAGACCAGCAGCCTAGGCATCTCCTGACAGCTTGTTAGAATGCAGAATCTCAGGCCCCACCCCAGACCAGATCAGAATCTGCATTTCACCCAGATCCTCAGGCGACCCATAATCACATTATAGTTTGAGAAACATTGCTTTAGGGAAAGAACAGTTTTTAAATAACTATGGCAAGTTGCAAGCAATTTTCTAGTGACTCTTATAATCATTTGGACATATTCCTTGCTTCGTTTGTTTAACAAATATTAGTTGAGCACCTTCTAGTACCAGGCATTTGGATGGTTTGGGGGAACACGTTGGCGTGCACCTCTGTCTTGGCCTGCAAATTCCTGCCCACATCCTGTTTTCTCTAGGCTCTGACCTTTGATGGTAGCTCTCTCTTGTCTCCTTGACCTGACCCCCCTCCAGTTCCAACTCTGCCCCTCTTCTCACTTCTTTGCAAAACTTAGAGTCAGAATCCCTCTTTGTCACTTCCTGTCAATTGTGGTAATTTGACTTTGAGCTGAAGACAGCTAGGACTTTGAGTGTAAAGTGATAAACTGAGCCTGCAGCCCTGGGGATGGCATAGCCCAAGGACTGATCTCATCTCCTTACGTCTAGAGGAGCAGGAGAAGGTTCTTGAACTAATCTCGCACCTTCACTGTGTTTATAGCCTGGTTTCTTGACTGTGGGAGCCAAGATATAGAACCTTACTATTCAGTGTGTAGTTTATGGACCAGGACCATGGGCATCACCTGGGAGCTGGTTAGAACTACAGAATCTTGAGCCCTACTGCAGATCTGTGGAATCAGAATCTGCATTCTAACAAGACCACCAGTTGATTCATATACACATTCAAGTTTGAGAAGCACTGGTATAGAAAAGCGTTTCTCAAATTTTGCAACATATTGGAATCACACGGGGAGCTTTTAAAACTCTGATGCCCCTGCTACATCCTATGCCAATTAAGTGAGAATATCTTGAGATGAGACCCAGCCATCAGTATTTTTTTTATTGTGGTAAAACATATATAACACCAAATTTACCATTTTAACCATTTTAAGTATATAGTTCAGTAACATTAAGTACATTCACATTGCTATGCAACCATCACCACCATCCATCTCCAGAACTTTTTCCATCTTCCTAAACTGAAACTCCATATCCATTAAACACTAACTTCCCATTCTCCCCGTGCCTCCACCCTTCCCCTCCCCGCCAGAAGCCACCATTCTGCTTTCTATCTCTATGAATGGGACTACTCTGGGCATCTCATATAAGTGGAATCATACAGTATTTGTCCTTTCGTAATTGGCTTATTTCACTCAGCATAATGTCTTCAAGGTTTATCCTTGTAGTGTGGGTCAGAATTTCCTTCCTTTTAAAGGCTTGTAATATTCCATTATATATTTACACCACATTTTGGGTTTTTTGGGGTTTTTTTGAGGAAGATTAGCCCTGAGCTAACTGCTGCCAATCCTCCTCTTTTTGCTGAGGAAGACTGGCCCTGAGCTAACATCTGTGCCCATCTTCCTCTACTTTATATGTGGGACGCCTACCACAGCATGGCGTGCCAAGTGGTGCCATGTCCGCACCCAGGATCCGAACTGGTGAACCCTCGGCCGCCAAATGGAACGTGTGCACTTAACGGCCGTGCCACCGGGCCAGCCCCTCACATTTTCTTTATCCATTCAACCATTGATGGACACTTGGGTTGCTTCCACCTTTTGGCTATTATTAACACTGCTCTATGAACAGGGGTGTACAAATATCTGTTTGAGTCCCTCCTTTCAATTCTGTTGGGTATATACCCAGAAGTGGAATTGCTGAATCACATGATAATTATATTTTGGATTTTTTGAGGAACTGCTGCACAGCAGTTTTCCACAGCAGCGTCACCGTTTTACATTCCCATCAGCAATGCACCGAGGTCCCAATTTCTCCACATCCTCACCAACAATTGTTATTTTCTGGGTTGTTTATTATAGCCACCCTAATGGGTGTGATGTGATATCTCATTGTGGCTTTGATTTGCATTTCCCTAATGATCAGTGATGTTTAGCATCTTTTCATATACTTATTGGCCATTTGCATATCTTCTTTAGAGAAATGTCTATTCAAGTCCTTTGCCCATTTTGAATTGGGTTGGTTGGTTATTTTCTTTTTTTTTTTAAGATTGGCCCCAAGCTAACATCTGTTGCCAATTTTTTTTTCCTTCTTCTCCCCAAAGCCCCCCAGTACATAGTTATATATTCTACTTGTAGGTCCTTCTAGTTCTGCTATGTGGGACACCGCCTCAGCATGGCCTGATGAGCAGTGTTAGGCCTGTGCCCAGGATTCAAACCAGTGAAACCCTGGGCCACTGAAGCAGACAGCACGAACTTAACCACTCGGCCACAGCGCTGGCCTGTTTGTTTGTTTTTCTTTTGTTGTTGAGTTGTAGGAGTTCTTTATATATTCTGGATATTAATCCCTTATCAGATATATGATTGCCAGATACTTCCTCTCATTCTGTGGGTTGCCTTTCACTCTGTTGATAGTCTCCTTTGAGGCACAAAAGTTTTAAATTTTTATATAGTCCATTTTATCTTTTTTCTTTTCTTCTTGTGCTTTTGGTGTCATATCCAAGAGACTATTGTCAGATAACAGGGCAGTACTTTTTAAAACACTTGTATTTTTTAAAGCTCCCCAGGTGATTCCAGCTAAGGTTGAACGGTGTTTCTCAAACTCTAATGTACAAGTGAATCACCTGAAATCCTGTTAAAATGCAGATTCTGATTTATTAGGTCTGGGGTGGGGCCCAAGATCCTGCATTTCTAACAAAATCCTAGATGATGCTGATGCTGCTGGTCTGGGGACCACTCTGAGCAGCCAGGGTGTAGAGGAGCATTTCAATGACCTCCTTCATCTGAGTCCTGAGAGTCGAGGGTGGATATTTATCAGACTTTTCCCTAAGTTTCCCAACCACGACGGTTTTTCAGGACAGGCAGCTGACCCTCTAACTTTCAGTTGGTACTGAGCAGCCCCGGTGGGTGCACTGGGTCTCCGGCATGGCAGAGGAATGAAAAGTAAAATGTATGTTCTCCCCGCCCAGCTCTCACCCCCGCCTACTGGGGGCTGCCATCCACTGGTCTGCCCATGCCGGCTGAATTCAGGGTCCACACTAATGATGGCTTGTTCCTCTCTGGCCTTGGCATCTGTGAGGGAACTCCTGTAGAACCCTGCTGAAAAGCTGTTTTGCTCAAAATATGTTTAATGTGCACAGAAAGGAAAACCACACAGCTTGGTCTGAAGTTTATAGAGGAAGCTAGGAAGAAAAACTGCTCAAGGTCTTCTTCTAAAAAAATCCTTTAATCCATCATAGAATTTTAGAGCTGGAAAGGACCTTTAGAGACCTACTCCCAAACTCTCATTTTGTAGAAGAAAATTGGGGCCCAACGAGGCTCTGACTTGTTCAAGGTCACCAAGCAAAACAGAGGTCAGCCCATAGGTGTATTATTTCTTTTTAATCTTGCTTTAGGTTATCTGGAAATGGATAACACAGAGTAGTTACTTCTTTCACACGGCTCCTTTAATTAAAAATTCTACTTTTTCATGGAAAAGGTAGAAATCAAGAGGCTAGATTGTGGTTCTTGCCCCTTGTGGCCTTCATTAGAAAATTTCTACCAGTTGCTTGTATTACCCTAATAGGACCTGCCTCCCTGGTGGCAGTGACCCAACTGCAGGTGCCTGGGAGGAACTAACCAGCTTCTAGAAGGCATGCTGATGCCACTTTCCTCTTCCATGCCCATTGCAAACATTGTAGGCTGATCACAGTACTCTTTCAAGCCACTGCCAATCAATTGGATTTGGCTCTCAAGTTGAAACTCATTTGCCATCCCTACAGTAGAGGTCATACTTTGAAAAGTCCAGTGACCTTCAGATCCGCGCTACATGTCAGCATGTCTACACTTTCCACTATACTCTTTAGCTTCTCATTTTCCATCCAGCTGCTTATTAATCCAAATTTGAGTTTCCTTCATCCAGTCAAACTTTCTGCAGAGTTACGGAACTCTCACCGTGATGCATTTGTGTTTCGTGACTAGACAGCGCAGTAGAAGGTGCTGTCTCATTCAGACATCTCTCTAATTTGGACTGACCTCACTCTGATGGTGTAACACCCAACTTGTGCCCAGCGAACACGTCCCAAAAGCCTCCTTCCGGGGGGGGCTCGGCAAGGTTAGTTTCTGCCCTGCAGTGTCTCTCTCCAGCAAGGCATCAGGGAGGCTTCTGCATCAAGCTTGGCCCCAAAGGCCAAGGCGCTTCGTTTTGGTCTCTGGGTCCTGAACCAGAGCAAGCTCATTCTCTGGCAGTCTCCATATGGGGAGTCAGTCTTCAGATCGTCTCATCATTAAGATGTCACCCTCACTCAGCCTTACTGTCGGCTGCCCGGCGCACTGACAAGCCAGCAGGAAAAGTCCCATCAGGAAGGGGGTTGCTGCCTTCTGAAGGCAGGAAGGCACGGCTTTGCCTGCGGGACTGGACCCGCACAGCCTTTGTGGGATCTGTGCCAGCGGAGCCTTTGGAGCGCTCTGTGAGTTCTGAGTCTAGGCCTGCAGGCGGAGTCTCAGGGTGTTGCCATCTGTAGCGTTCTAAGCGTCTCCCTTGCTTGAGCTCAGAGCGGGTGGAGTCCTTCCACCTCCTTGGCCATTCTCATCTGTCTCCTGGGTGCGTGCCATCAGCTCCCATGGCCCCAGGCTGTTTGGCAACACCCTGAGTTATGTTAGAGATATAATAATGAATTATACAATGGATTATACATAATTAATTTATAATAAAACACACATGCAATGGTTTAATTTCTCCAAGTGAATGATGCATTGCTCGCCAGAGCCTGCTGGAATACTTTCCCTCACTGATTGCTTTCTGGTCTGGAGGTGATGGCCAGCTGCCCTAGGGAGGGGCTCTGGCTGGGGGAACCTGCCAAGTCACAGATTCCCTCCAGGCTACCTCTGGGGTGTGTGGCACAGAAGGATGATCCTTCACTACCTCTACTGTTGTTCTAGACCTGGATACTCATGGGGGTCTCACACCACCGCTGGACTGATTGAGAGCTGTTATTTTCTTCATTCTCCAAACACTTCTCCCAGAGTATGGGAGATGCCCGTGTATTTATACTCTACCATTCCTTCCTTCTCTCCTTCACTCATTCACTCAACAAATATGCATTGAGTGCCTATTATGTGCCAGACACTGTCCTTGGCTTGGTGTACATGAGTGAACAAAACAGACAAAGATCCCTGCTCTAGTGGAGCTTAGATTCTAGCAGAGGGAGACAGATAATAAGTAATAAACATAGTGAATAAATAAATTAGATAATGTGTTATACGGCGATAGGTGCTATAGGAAAAGAGAAAGAGCAAGATAAAGGTGACCAGGCATGAATGGGGCAGGTTGCAGTTTTAAAGAGGGTGGTCAGAGCAGGTCTTGTGGAGAAGTGGTGGCCTAGGAATTGGCGACCCCTCCAAGAACAGGGAGAAGGGCACTGCTGCGCCTGCCTACCCGGGTCAGATTGTCCTGGGCTGCTTTGGCTACAGATCCTTCAGTAACATTTATACCTTTTGCTTTCAGATGTTCAGGATGTTCCTGTTCCTGCTGCTGCTGTGGTTTATGCCCCCCACTGAGGGGTCCCAGCGAGCTGAACCCATGTTCACGGCAGTCACCAACTCTGTTCTACCCCCTGACTATGACAGCAACCCCACCCAGCTCAACTACGGGGTGGCAGTTACTGATGTGGACCATGATGGAGACTTTGAGATCGTCGTGGCAGGGTGAGTGCCTCCCCCTCTGAGTTTACAGCTGTATTAGTCAGCTTTTGCTGTGATAAGGCTGAGTAACAAATAATTCCAAAACCCAGTAGCTTGCAACAACATGCATTTTCACTCACAGGTCTTGGCTGGGCTCAGCTGGGGTCCTGGAATGCTACGTCCACACCTTTAGCAATTGCAGTGAAGTGGGATGGAGGGTAAATCTGAAGGAAGGTGTTTGATCCACAGGCTTTCCAGGGAGAAAATCTGAATGCTCTGCATCAAGGCACTCTCTGCATATTTGAGCCTCCTTGGTTATGCAGGCATTACTTCCTTACCAGTGGGACTCTAGAATCTCTGTGTAGGAAGGGCTTAGGTGACAATTATGATAGAAGGGGATGCTCAAAGCTGCCTTCGCATGGCATTTTACATAAGACTGAGAAAGCATTAATTGTCCGTTTCAAAGAAGGGAGGAACATGAGAATTAAGCTAAACGTCCTCTAAACAATGCCCTGGTGCCACTGCTCCCTTCTCTCCTGAGAAGCAACATCGTGTAGGAAGAAAAGCAAGATTTGGAGTCCAAATAATTTGAGTTCATGCCCTAGATCTACAATTTCCTAGTCACAGGATCTTGAGTCAGTCCCTTACTTGCTGAGATTCAGATATATCATCTGTAAAAATGGGGCTAGGTGTAATGCCTTCTTGTCCTGAAGCCTCAGTAGGCTATTGCACATGACAGTGCATTGTAAATTCTGCCGATCACCATTGGTAATTATTATTCATGGGGCACTAGTGTGTGCCAAGCACTGTGCTAAGCCTTTCACATGCACTGTCTTATTTAATCCTCCTGACCACACTCTGAAGTAAGTATTCTGTCATCCCCACTTAGAGAAAAGGGAGTTAGGGTTCAGAGATGGTAAGCGACTTGCTCTCTGTTAAGTAAATAGTACATGGATGGGTCAGGATTTGAACCCCAAGGCTCCCTAACTCTAGAGCTGCTAAACTACATTGTACAAAGTTTCATTATCACTTCAAAAATCAGTCAATCAATAAGAACACTATAGGGGCCTGTCAGCCTCGTTCGGGAAGGCCTGAGGTTTTACAGCAGCACTGAACAGGCAGGTAACATTATTTGCAGCAGTTGCATGTAACAGTCAAAAGCATTGACCTTGGATTTGAAAGACCTAGTTTTAATTCTGACCATACCACCCAATAGTTGTGAACCTTGTGCAAGTTACTCAGCTCTGCAGCCCCACTTTCCTCATCTGGAAAATGGGCAGATTGAAATCCAGCCCCGCCGACCTCACAGGTATCAGTGGTGATGACGTATAGAAAAGATACTTTGTAAAGTGCATTTCTTCTTTATTGTGTTAATTTCTTCTACCCCGTGAAGAGCGGAAGGTACTAGATTCCAGACCTGGGAGTCCAGACTAGCACGCCATCCCATAGAACCTTTTGTGATGAAGTAGATGTTCTGTGTTGGTGCTGTCCAATATGGTGTCCACTGGCCGCATGTGGCTACTGAGCAACTGAAATATGGCTACTGTGACCAAGGAACTGAATTTTTAATTTAATTTCATTTTAATTATATAGCTACACTGAAATTAAACAGTACAGTTCTGGGATTTTTGAAGAAAAAACTAAAGAGCAGAGTATAATAGAAAAAGGAAAAACAGAAATGGTTGTACAGTTGCCTGAGGTGACCCGTGCAAGGCAAGGGCCGAGCAGCCTGTCTGTGCTCGGT
This sequence comes from Equus przewalskii, assembly GCF_037783145.1. Classification (NCBI taxonomy): domain Eukaryota; kingdom Metazoa; phylum Chordata; class Mammalia; order Perissodactyla; family Equidae; genus Equus; species Equus przewalskii. The sequence goes on from NC_091831.1 coordinate 31,372,276, forward strand.
TCTGAGAGTGTCCAGTCGCTGTGAAGCAGAGAGCGGCCCTCCTGGGCCAATCCTGCCTCCCAGAGCCATGTGCCACTCTGCCAGAGTCTCTGGTTAGAGGACTTGGATGCATTTCTGAGATGTTCTGGTTGGCCCTGCCTCCTGCTAGGTGACACCAGCCTCCCCCTGGTAGACCCTGGGAGTTGACAGAGGACAGAGAACAGCAGGGGGACCATTCTTCCCTCCTCCTGGGCCCCCCACAGGTTAGTACTGTGAGCATACTCTCCCTCACCTTGGACCATGGGCCTCATGCGCAGGTCTCCATCCCACCTATCCTTTCATGAGGATGGGATTGCTACTGCATCTCCTGAGCATGAAGCTTCTTTCTTTCCAAGTGCCGGGCGTTCATTTCATCTTCCTTTTCAATGAAGTCTCTTTGTCTTTCTCGTCCAAGGGACTCAAGAAATTTGTTTTTCATCCTCTATGGTAGAGAAGCTAGAGCATCATTTGCAGTCAGCTGCGAGTAGATGTCTAAACCTCATCCAGCTTGCTGCTTACTGTGGTCCTGCAGCACTTTGGAGTCGTCCTCTGTCCCCTAGACACAAGAACCAAAACATCCTAGGTCTTGATCCTGAATCAGCCAGAGATCAGGGAAAGGCCTTTCTCTCTTCTCCCGGGGAAGGGCTGAGTCAGGCAGCCCCGGTCTGAGAAAGCTTGAGCTACCAGATGTTCTTCTGAAAGATGATGGTGCTCACCCCCAGTAAAGAAGAGTTACATGGAGGACAGGATGGCGAAAATGGGCAGCCTCCCAGCTCCAGGTCGGGCCTTCTTTGTGGCTGTTATGAAGCATCAGGAGTTCTCAGAGCATCAGAAAGACACGTTCTAATTTAAGGACCAAAATACATTCCAAAGGCAAATGTAACTTTTTATTATCTTCAGCTTAGGATGATTTGTCACTGTCTTCTTCTTTGGGCTGGATAACCAGGGGTTGACCATACAGACGTATTTAAATCAGGACCTTGGGAGGTCATTCAGTCCATCATTCAGTCCATCCCTTGCCTTTCAATAAGGCCACACCTATAGTTTTTGGAGGCTCCAGTTATTTAGAGCCTTCCAAGGGAATGTGTGCAATCTTTTTGTAATCCAGCTCAATTACTTATGTCAAGAATCCGTGACTAATCTGAATCCCTCATATTAGCATGTAATCAGCGATTTCTTTTAACCTTTGTTTTGCTATTGCCTTTGAAGATATAAACCAACTGGTCACCATCCTTTCAAATAATGACATCTAGGATCACTGCCCTGCCTTCCTTTCCCTGTGGACTCCTCGCCAACATTTCTGACTTTGACTTTTATTCTCTTTCATCCGCCTACACCCTCATTTAACTCTCTTTCCTTCTCTGTTTCATTGTAGACTCTGTTTAAGAATCGTGTAGCAGGAGTTGAAATTTTAAAAAATTGAGTGTGAATGCCTTTACCTGGGGCACCTGCGGTTCTGCTCCGGACAGACCCACTCTCTATTATCTCCTAGACCTTTCCATTAGCTGGCCCCTGGAGGCATTTACATTTTCAACCCCTGGGGTAATGGTCAGCTCTTTGGTTTATAAGGCACCTGGTATTTGAACTTGTCTTGGATTTGTTGACCTTGTCGTGTGTCTGACTCCAGCCCTGTTGCTTTGAGTATTTACTCTTTGAATAGGTTTGTTTTGTTTTGCTTTTTTGGTATCCTCGTTCTGGGTATTGATGGCATTGATTTTGAGCATGTTACGGGTGAGTTTGTTTTGTGTTTCAGATGCTCGAGTTAATTGTGATGGAAGGCGTGCGCGTGCATCTGACTCGGGGAGGAGCAGAAAATGCCTGCCCTTTGTTCTGCAGGGATGGGGGAGGGAAGGGGCCGGCTGTGCTCCTCCGCCACAGCTGGACGAGTGCCTCCGCATGTGGAGGGCCTATCTGTTAAACGGCAGGTGCGTGATTGCGGTCCGCGGACAGCCTCCTCCCTGCGGGGTGAGGGGAGGGTTTGATCACCCCCGGAGACGGCCGCGCACGCACAGACCGTGCAGGATCTGCAGGGCTGGTTCCCCGGGTAAATAAAAAGCCCAGTGGCTTCCCCTTTTCTCAGTGGAACTAAACACCCAATCTACAGTCTCACGTAGTCTGGAAAGGAATTCCTGTTGGTGTCAATCGTGCACAATTCCTTTAGAGCAGCCTTTGTTTCCTGGGATATCCCCAGAGGTCTGAGATAACCCCCTTTCCCTGTCAGTTTCCAACAGAAGTTTTGCTCAAATGGAAAGATTGTAGCGGTTGTAAAGTTTCAGTCACGATTTAGATCAGTTTTTCTCTACAAAGAGCGTTCATTTGATAAAACTTTAACGCTTTCTTCACACTTGGAAGGGTTTCCTTTAAAGGGATGCTACATATGGGAAAGCAGTGTTTCATTTTTTCTTAATTTTGCAACTATGTCAGAAAACTTTTTTAATTTACTAAAGTTAATTGAATTATTTAAAAGGCAAACTGTATTCAATTACCAGATTAATCATAACCATATAGGAGATATTTTTGCCATTGTAAATAATAAGAACAATGATAAAGAATGAGATATTTATCTATGATTTAACCAAAGCAGCAATTATACATTTTACTATAAGTATATATAAATACATGCAGCGTATCTAGATGTATATAGTATGTATAGATATAGTAGATAGATGTAGTATTCATATAAATATATTTAGATATATGTATATATAAACATGTTTATGTACATATATACACACACCCACTTTTAACAAAATAGGAAAAATACTTTTGAACTTTCAGTCCTGACTGTTGCTTTGTAAAAATATATTTTAATAGATTTGATCATCAGTTTTCACAAGTTAAAATATTAGATTATTTCATTCAGTTTCTCTTTCCTTTTTAATTTAAAATATATTTTACATTTTGAGAACGCAAATACGTTTTATGGCAAAAAGAAATTCACACAATATAGATAAAAGTAAAAATCCATCTTTACCAACCCCCCCAACTCCAAGCCCATCCCAGTCCCTTCCCAGAATAACGATTATTTTCAGTTTGGTGTTTATACTTCTAGAAAGTTCTATGTTATAAATATATTTTCAAAGTATATAATTTTTGGAGGAATCAAACTGATACATATTGTCCCAAAACTTGCTTTCTTTCACTGTCTAATATATTCATTGTTCGAACATATAGATCAAGCTTATGTTTTTTAAGTTGCTGAGGGTGGATGTACCACATTCATTTTGCCAACCCTCAAGTGACTTTTAAGCTGTCTCTGATCTGTGACCTTTGCAAACAATGTGGTACTACACATCCTTACACACATATGCAAATATCCTTACACACATATGCAAATATTTCTCTGGGATAGATACTAAGAAGTGGAAATGCTGGGAATTATATGTACATTTTAAATCTTAGTAGATGTTGCCAAATTGTTTCCAATCTCAATCTTATTCTATTTAGTTATAGCCTAGAAATAAAAGGTGAATTTTGGGATTATTGAGTTCAGCTATTCCAGCACCTACTGTGTGTACAGCCACATAGGCTCCAGTGTCCGAACTGTATCCGTTTAGATGTAGTAGTTCCAAGAAGGAGAAAAAGGCCTGTTCTCCTTCTGCAAAAAAAGCTGCGGCCATTAACAACTGGATGGAGGAACTTCAATACTTTGAATACTTCAAACTGCTAAAAGGACTTCCTCTAAAGCTGCCTCTGCAAAAACACATTTCTTAAATGGGTCACCCTTAACCCTGAGATCCATTGTCGTCGGTATCATGGAAGAATGATTGCGGGGCGCCAGCTCTTCTGCTATGGTTAAGCATGGACTGCCCCTGATTTTGAATACTAATAAGACATGAACTGGAGCAGGAGCCAGGTCTTTTAAACCCATTCTTAAAACTTTTCTAAAGAGGTTACTCAGCAGTGCGTGGCAGGTTTTCCAGAGATGTCTCATGGCTGCACCCAAACCTCCTTCTCCCTGGACCTGGGCAGCCTTCAGCACTGGGCAGAGATTCCACCCCCACCCCAAGTCACAGAGTCTCCTGACAGCTCAAAAGTCTGAGGCCCCCACATAGCTTCCCTAGCCACACACACACCCAGAGCGAGGTGTCAGGAGGTGTGGTGGGCAGAATAATGGCCTTCCAAAGATGCCTGTGTGCTAATCCCTGGAACCAATGAATATGTTGTTTTACATGGCAGAAGGGACTTTGCAGATAGGATTGAAAGGACCTGGAGATGGGAAGATTATCCTGGATTATCCAAGTGGGCCCAATGTTTCACAGGACCCTTAAAAGTGGAAAAAAGGCAGGGGCTGGCCCCGTGGCCAAGTGGTTAAGTTTGCGCGCTCCGCTGCAGGCGGCCCAGTGTTTCGTTAGTTTGAATCCTGGGCGCGGACATGGCACTGCTCATCAGACCACGCTGAGGCAGCGTCCCACATGCCACAACTAGAAGAACCCACAACGAAGAATACACAACTATGTACCGGGGGGCTTTGGGGAGAAAAAGGAAAAACTAAAATCTTTAAAAAAAAAAAAAAGTGGAAAAAAGGCAGAAGCGGAAGTCATAGTGATGCCATGTGAGAGGGACTCAACCCACCATTCCTGGCTTTGAAGATGAAGGGGTGGGCTGCGAGCCCAGGAATGTGGGTGACCTCTAGAATCTGGAAAAGGTACAGAAATAGATTTACCCGTAGTGCTTCTAGAAGGGAATGCAGCCCTGCCAACACCTTGATTTCAGCACAGCAAGACCAACGTTGGACTTCTGATATACAGAACTGTAAGATAATCAGTTTGTATTGTTTTTTATGCCACTAAGTTTGTGGTAATTAGGAAACTAATACAGTAGGTAAAAGGTCAGGTGCTTGGTGTCATTTTTCAGAGAGCCAATGGCCATTACCTCAGAGAATTTTAATAGTGTTATTCTAATAACTTCACAGCAATAAAAGAAATATACCACTCACAAGCGTATTATTTAAAAGAAATATATCACCAACAAAAGTATTATGTGGAATCAGCGATAGTCCCTTATCTTAGGAACATGTGCAGTTTTGGAAAGAACCCCCAAAGCACCCTTTGTTCCTTGGTGACCATCCACATTAATTCACCCTGCAGCTCACTGTCACCTGGTGCCATGGGTGGTTGGAGGTGGGGAGAGGGATTTGGAGCTTTTAAAGATCTCACTGTCCTTGATGTGACAAACACACCCAAATTAGGTGAGGTCATAAGTGACCAGCACCCTCAGAGAGAGACAAGCATTCCAGGAGGTCAGTGCAGGTGGAGAGCACTTCGGATGGGGAATCACGAAGGCCTGGGATGGGGCATCTGGATGACCTCAGAAGGACAGGTAGCACAGAGTCTGTTTAACAAGGGGACAAAGGCCTCTCCAGGTTGAAGGCAGCTTTAGGCTTATTGGGATGTTGTTTGTTTGTTTTAAATTCATTTTTTTTTAAAAAGCATTTTAACAAAAAACTGATTCTCACAAAGTAGTGAAGAGTATTTATAAAAAACCATTCCAAAATAGTAATATAATTAAGGCACTAAAATTGCCTCTGCTGAAAACGGCAAAGCTACTTTTAGGAGTCTGAATTTTTCATCCATTCAGAAAGTGGATGTATGCCCTGTCTCCAGTCACTCGCCTTTTAGTCTCTCTTCTCCCCATTTTTTTAAGTGGTGAGCTGGCTGGAAGGCCTGCCATGTCCCCTGGGCCCCACTCTGGTCTCCCGTAGGTGCAGACACACAGCAGGCTGGAGCCGAGGCCAACCCTCCCCACCCTGGCAGCCGTTCAGCACACAGGCCTTCTCCCTCCTTCCTCCTCCCTCCCCTTCCCTCCCCAAGCACACCCCACCCCTCTCTTTGAAACACCCGCCATTTCACTCCCAGAACCACTTCTGCTCTGGGGGGCCCATCCAACCCCTGCCTCCCTCTCTTGCATTTTTCCTCACGCAGCGCCCCCCCCCCCCCCCCCCGCCCCAGTCCTCCTGATCTGGTGAGTCATTTTCTTTCAAGAATGCTGTGGTTATGACTTAATTTTCCCTCCGAGGAAGCGGTTACTTTTGAGATGCGGGCATCTAGAAAAATACACAAGAATGTGAATAAACATCCCCACTGCAGATTTTTACCATGCTCTCCCCTTGTTTATCTTCACCTGTTTGCAGACTAAAGTTCTGAAGGGATGGAGGGCAGAAGCAACAGATGTCTGAAATTTTACTCACATCATCTCATTTTAAACCACCACAGCTGTCTATATGATATGCAATATTTAATTCAGTCTGTCACACATTTTTTTCACATTTTAACATCACTAAAACTGGGCTGTGACCCCAATTTGCAGCTTGCATTTAATTGGCAGTTTTTTGTTTCCTAGATATATGTAAAATAATGGTGAATCTTATCACCGATGACTCCTTAGATTTGATGAGAGTGCTGTAGATGGTGTTGTCCCCATTTTGCAGATGAGGAAACTGAGGCCCAGAGATCTGCTGAGGGTCATAGAGATGGCGAAAGGCAGAACTATTATTCTATATATGTCCATTAAATTAAGCCTGTTAATTGTGTTATTCAAATCATAATCTTTATTAATATTTTCCTGCCTATTAATAACTGAGGGGCTTGTTTTGAAATATCCTACTGTGGTAGCCCATTCTTTCTGTGATTCTATCAAGTGTTGTTGAGGCTCCTTTACTAGGTGCAGTTTTAGAATTCTTATATCCTCCTGGTGAATGGAGCCATTATCATTAGAAGCGCCCCTGTCTATCCCTAATTACGCTTTTGGTCTGATGGTATTAGAGCTATTCCATCTTTCAAAGGTATCTGGTATATCTTTTTCCGTACTTTTACTTTGAACTTTCCAAAGTCTTTATGTTTTACATGTGTTTCTTGTCTGCAGCATATACACAGCTTAAGTTTTTTCCAACTATTTGACCACGTCTGTCCTTTTACTGATGAGTTTAGCCCACTTCCATTTAATGGGAACGTTGATATGTTTGAACTTGTCTCTGTTTTTTTTTTTTTTAATTTCCATGTTTTCAATGCTTCTTTTTTTTTCCTTTCTTGCTTTAAAAAAGAATTGAGAGCCAGCCCTGATGGCCTAGTGGTTAAATTTTGGTGCGCTCTGCTTTGGCAACCTGGGTTTGGTTCCTGGCCCTGGAGCCACACCACTCGTCTGTCAGTAGCCATGCTGTCTCAGCAGCTCACATGGAAGAACGAGAAGGACTTACAACTAGAATATACAACTATGTACTGGGGCTTTTAAAAAGAGAGAGAGAGAGGGAGGAAGATTGGCAAGAGATGTTAGCTCAGAGTGAATCTTTCCCAGCAAAAAAACAAAGGCAGGAACAATACTTTTTTTAAAAAATTGATTGACTGGTTTTTATTGGGGGTGTGGGGGAAATTCTTATTTTATAAATCCCGTTGTTTTTTTTTTTTCTCTACTCATTTAGGACTCATTCCCTCTACTTCTGTTCTTCAGTGGTTTCCTTTGAAATTTTATGATACATTTTTAACTTGATTAACTCCAAAATTATCTTAATCCCTTTCTATAATAACACAAAGACTTTAGTACACCTTAACTCTGAATACCTCTTCCTGGCATACATATAGTATTTTAATTTTCCCTTAGTAAACCCTACCAGTTACTATTGTTATTATCTAAAGACAGTGTTCTTTATTCTCATCCATTTCTACCATTTTTATTTGCTCAGCTTTCCTTCTTGTATCTCAGAAAGACCTTCTGGGACGGGATTATTTTGTTTCTCCCTGTTAGATGTTCCTTTACTGAATGCCAGATGCTGGTAAACTCTCTCAGTTTTTGTTTAATCTAAAAATATACTTATGATAGCTCCATTCTTGAAAGAGAATTTTCCTGTATTCAAAATTTTAGGTTGACAGTTATTATTCCATCGTCATCTGCTGTCATTTCTTGCTGAGATGCCTGTTATTAGTAATATCACTTCTTTGTAGTTGATCTGTCTCTTGTCTCTCTTTTTCGTCTTTTGGATTTTGTAGTTTCACTACTATGTGTATAGATAGGGATCTCTTTTTTTGAAAAACCCAGCTTAAACTTCTTGAATCAGAAGATTCATGTCTCTCATCAGTTCTGAATAGTTCTCAGCCATCATATTTTTAAAAGTCTGTCCATTCTCTACTCTCTCCTTCTAGGACTTCACTCAGATAGGTCAGGTTTTCTCATTCTAGCCTCCAAATCTCTTAATCTTTCTTATACTATTTCACCTCCTGTCTCTCTGTGATGCTGCATTCTAATAAATCTCCAGGTATATCTTCCAATTCACTAATTTCTTCTTCAGTTGCATCTAACCTGTTGAGTTTTAATTTCAAAAACTGTTTTTCATTTCAAGGCATTTCATGTGGTCCTTTTTCAAACCTCCCTAATCATTTCTGATATTGTCTTCTTGCTTACTTGTTTATTTCATCCTTCATTCCATTAAACATTTTATACAGACATATATTTTGTGTGTTACAGTTCTGATATCTGCAGTCCTTGGAGGCTAAATGTCTTCTCAGGGTTTTTTTCTCCTGCTTATTTGGGATGTCTTGCCTTCTTAATATATTTGCTTGATCTTAAAATGTGTGAGTTCTGTAGGCCTAAATTGGAGATGCTTTTTACCTGGGAGGATTTGTATTCACCTCTGCTGAGGGCCCAAGGGTCCTATTGACCTGGGGACACTCTGTCTCTCTTCAAGGGTCCTGACTTAATTAGGATTCTAGGTTTAGCATCCCCACTGTGCTGCCAGCTCCAGGGTTAGTAATACTCTTAACAGTGCTCTGAGTCCCTCATTCCCATTTGTTTACCACTCACTGCTGCCAGATTTAGTTTCAGCTCATTTTTCTCTGGGGTGGTGTGGTTCTTGAAGATTTCTCTTAAGTTTATGAGCCCTGTAATACATTAAAAATATGTTCTGTCTAGGACCTACTTGTTTTGTAGTGGTAGGATCCTTCAGAGGTCTACCATATGGGTGGAAACAGAAGTCTGGAGCTGTCAATAGATTTAGGGTCTCCAAAGCTTATTTTTCTATTATCAAGAAGACATGGGAGGGTATATGCAGCTAAAGGAAGTGGTATTTAAGAGGTTCTCTCCCTTAGCTGTTCAGAGATGCTTGAACTCAGTTCTTGCAAAATCTGAAGAGCTCTACAGCATGAGAGGCTTGGGCATGAGATGGAGAGGGAGAGGGATGTGTGTGTATGGGGAGAGAAGCATATGCAGTAAGCCACGCAGTGGCACTCAAGTAGTCAAGCCAGATCCTTGGACTGTGCCTCTGGAAGAGATCAAAATCCATTTACAGCATAGATTATACCATATAAGGATTATACCATATAAGGATACTGGTGTTTGGCTATGCCAACCAAGGAAATGTGTGACTGTGCACATCAAAAAGGATCCCTTCCCCCTCAGCAGTTGTATTTCCATGTTGTTTATAGAATGGTTACAGCCAAATGAGGTCATGGACAACTACCCAGTATCCTTTGACATGCCCTAGTGTTGTAGTCACTGTGTATGCTGGCCGTCTGTGGGCAGTGAAAAAATGAGCAAGTTGATGAGGATTCTCCCTGGCTGAAAGCTATCCTGGAGAGCAGCATTGCACTGGCAGTCTCATCACATAGAATAGGGTAGCAGAACTTTCTCTCTGCACCTCCATAGCACCTTCATTCCTTCTTAACGGGAAGAACACTCCCCCTCCTTTGGACAGCTGTTCTAATCACAAGGCCCTGTGGCACTGCCAGTGAGAGTCCCTCTTTGGTCTGTAGGGATTAGACTGGAGTTCCCTATGACCTAAGACTCTACGATCAGTGTCTTTATCTGAGATTCTCCATCCTGAATGTAGGAAGGAAAACTCTCCCTTTGCTCTTGGGCTGCAAAACTACCATAGGTATATCCATGTCCCCTGTCCCACGGAGGACCCTGAGAAGATGAAGGTGACACAGAGAAGAAGAGGAGAGAATCCTGGGGGCGTCAAGGCCATGGTTCCTGTCCCTGAGGCTCCTGGACCTATGAGACTCCTGCACCTCTCCTTCAGTTCTGGGAGCACCTTGCATACCTCCAATAAATCCTTCAATCCAACTTTTTTTCTAGAGCTACTTTTCTCATCTAATGCTGAAACTAATGACTTGTAAATTTAGGCGAGAGCAGCCCCTTTGCAGGGCACAGCAACCACTCTATCTGGTGCTGTGTTGCAGACCGTAGCATAACTGTCCCGAGCCCCAAAGGAGATCCTGTGGCTCTCTAGTCACAGATAAGATTCTTAAGAATATATGTAAGAGCAATTGATGATCTGTGATCACTGTTAACCTATGTTTCTAAGGGAGTATTTACTAGCTGGATCAGATTGAAAAGGAAACTCAAACCAAAGAAATATCACAATGTTATTTAATTAAACAGTAAACATTGTATGTACACACTTTGATCAAGAATTCTTCTAAAAATTTCCCCTCTCACATTAGAGTGCAGATTGCTAAAGGCAGGACCTTTTTCTTTTTCATCTGTGCACTACACTGCCTAGCACATAGTCGGTATTTGATGAATGAATGAAATAAAATTGGCAGGGGTCTTATGGATGGATGGAGGGTCTCAGGTAAGGGGGTTAATGAAAATAATAAACATTAGGTATAGTCAGAAGTGATGGATTCAAGGACCTTAGCCTTGAGAGCAACATCAATCAATTCAGTAAACAAATCCTACATGTCTGCCTGCCATGTACATAGCTGTGTGCTCAATGCTTTGGCAGATACAAGATACAAGAAAAAAGGAAGTCCCTTCCTTCAAGCCATCTTAGTCGTAAGAGAGATAAGGCATATATGGAAATAACAGAACAGAATGTGATATGAGCTATAGAAGAAACACTTTCCATGTTCAGCACACTTAGCAGGTTCATCTCTCCTGTGAATAGTCCAGTTTTCCCAGTTTCTTATAAACACTGCATTTCATCTGAAGTTGTGGTAATAAGATTTTTCTCCCCCTGTATGGAACTTTATGTGACAGGTTTGATCTTCTCTTACTTATTACAGCCGAGGGCCCTGTGTTCATTTCCTTTTCATTAAACCACAATAATTGTTTGTTGACCAAGTAGTCTAAGGAACTGACAGCATCATTGAGCCTCCACTCCTGGTTCTTCCTAGTTCCTGTCCAACACCTCAGAGAAGCAGTGACATTCTCCACAATACACCGATAACCAGTTGTAAAAATGCCACCCTTATGTTATTTGAACATATACTTTTCCGTCAGTAATCTGTTGTCCATATGCTTCCTTCCAAGCTAAAGCAAAGTATGGAAGAAGAAGGAGGCAGAAGGAAGCTAGCCATTTTTCCCAACCCCCTCCAAACAAGATGAGCCGTGATTCTGGTTGCTCTACTATCTTTTAAAGTTGCTTCCCTATTCTGGGAAGCTGCGGCTACACCAAGCTATAGCTGGGGCTGCACTCTCCCATCTCCCTTCGGCCGTTGCTCTATCTGGCTGGCCTGAAAAGGCCTTGGTTAAGCCATTTCAGCACCTGATTCCTGGACAGCACCAGAGCCCTGAACCAGGCCCAGAGGCTGGACCCTGCCCTTCCCTCACTGTATTCCCCACTTGCAAACCGTTTTGCTTCCACAAATTAGGAAGACTTTGAAAAGCATGGCAAGTCTCATTATAAAAGTTTTCTTTTCAGACAATTCATTAATGTCAAAAGGCAAGAGCTAGTGAAATAACAGACATCTCAAAGTTTCCAAGGACGTATCTAAAATCTAAGTCAATCTTTTGAACGTGTCTAACATTTCATGGGGAAATAAATCTTTAATTTAAAAACTAGGAAGTAAGAAGTAGACAGGTTCGTTCTTGGTTCAAAAAGCTAGAGAGCTAAAGAAATTTTCAAGGGACACTGGTAACTTTCTGATGCGTATCAGATAATAATACTTCCTAGATTGTGGTGAAGACGAATGAGATAAGGCATGCAAATTGCTTATGACAGCACCTGGCACATACTAAATGCTCAATTGTTAGTATGTTGAGGGTGATTATGTTTATTTTATGCCTAATATAAAGTAGCAGTTTATCTGGACCAACCCTCATTTAGAAACCTCAGTGTCTCTATCACTTTTTCCATTAATGGGATAACATGGCACTGTGAAACATTTTTTGTTTCTTGACAAGAACTATACATCCTTTGTTGTTAATTTTTAACACAGTCATTTGAACATTTTTATCCTGTGTTGTCTGCAGACATGCGATCCTAAAATAAGTTGTCTTGTGTTTTACTTAGTTTTCTATAAATCAATGTCCCACCTAGGAAAAAGTTTATTTACCCCTATTACATTAGTCAGCTCTTACTCATTCATTCTACAATTTTTCTTTTTAAGCGCCCATGTACCAGGCACCTTGCTGAGCCCTGGAAGTTAGTAGTGAATGAAAGCATCTCCTGGCTTCACTGAGCTCAGAGAGAATCAATATGCCTGATGAATTAAAGAAATTCATACTTTGGGAAAGAATTTCAACTTCCTCCAACCAAATCTTTTATCAGAATTCATAATTTGTAACCAGAATCATTTCTCATTCTTACTGTCTATTCTCGCTAAAAGATGCTAATAAGAAATGGAATGATAAAACAAATGGGGAGAGAAAAGAGAAGGACATGACTGAGGCAATCCATGAATTAATCAGCCCCTGAATAATCAAGAGGTGATATATAAAATGTAAGTATCATAGTTCATGCCTTCTTAAATAATTAAACATATTAAAGGAGGGACAAAAAGACCACATTTCAGAAGAAATTAGTAGCCTTAAGGCAGAGGGTGAACAAAAAAGAGCTCTATGGTAGCATTTCTAAGCCTTTTCTATATTGTAATAAACCAAGCTGGTAGCAGTAAGAGGGATTGTTATATAGATTCTCCCATATATTTTAAAGCAGCAGATGCCAACCTAGAGGTCACAGAGTTATTACAAGGCGTCTGAGAATCCATCTGTGCATGGGCGTTTTATCAATAGACACTAAAGCACAGCTACTATTATATGGAGATTTTTTTTAACATTAAAAAGGTCTCTTCATACTTGAAAAGAGTTGAAAACCATGGTCTTAAAATATGTGCTCATGTACTGTCAAAAAAACTAGGGTTAGGGGCTGGCCCCATGGCCGAGTGGTTAAGTTCGTGCGCTCCACTGCAGGCGGCCCAGTGTTTCGTTGGTTTGAATCCTGGGTGTGGACATTGGCACTGCTCATCAAGCCACACTGAGGCGGCGTCCCACATGCCACAACTAGAAGGACCCACAAGGAAGAATATACAACTATGTACTGGGGGGCTTTGGGGAGAAAAAGGAAAAAAAAAAAAAAAAAACTAGGGTTAAAAGGAGCCAGAGAAGGGTCGTTGAAAGGAGAAAAGAGAGAGACAGACTTCAGACAATAAATGGAGAACAGAAGAGTGAGAGAAGAAGAAAGAGAAGAGAGGGAGGAAATGCACGCGAGATATAGAAGGGAAATTATGGAGTCATGCAAACCTGTGTTAAAACTCCACCTTCTCTTCCTAGCTGTGGTACTGTGGAACAAATTACCTAACCTCTCTGTGTTTCGGTTTCCTCATCTATAAAGTACAGACCGTAAGAACTAATAGCTTACTTCATAGCACTCTGGTAGTGGTTCAACAAAATAATGACACAAAATACTTGGTCCAGTGTCTGACACACGGAAAATTTTCAAATGTTAGCTACCACCACCACCACCACCATCCTCATTTCCTACTGTTCTACTTTACATCTACCCATGAGATCTTTCAGAGTTTTACCTGTCAGCAAACACCTGAGTGCTAATTTCTGGTCCATTCCCATCTTTAATAAACTAGGTTAGTCAGAACTCTTTTGATTGCAGTAGACAGTAACCCTTGCTAACTTATCCTCCCCCCACTCAAAAAAAAAGGATCTAGTGGAGGCACATTGGGGTAACTCACATAACTCAAAGAAAATCTGATCAACTGAGCCTCGAGAAAGCAGGCCCGGGGCAGCAGGGGACACCAGGACTCACATGAGCCAGAGTCCAAACATGGCTGGGATCACTCTCCCTGACTTTCTGCCTCTCCTCCCTGCCTCTGTCTCTTGGTCTGACAGCCTAATGCTTTCAGAGCATCTTTCTCCATGAGTCTGGAAACAAAACCACCAGCAGCTCCCAGGCATCTGTCTTCCCAGCCTGACTACCAGAGAGAACGTTCCAGTTGCAAGAAAAGGATTCTGAGTGGCCACACACCCATCTCTATGGTTCAAGGAAACCATCTAGTTGGGAGAGGGAAGCGTTGATTCTCTAAATGTAAGAGGTTCTGTTCCTAGATCCAAGAGGGCAGTGTGCTGAGCAGACAGACAACTGTGATCCAGTCATTTGCTCAGCAAGCATTCATTTAACACCTACTGTGTCCCAGACCAGTATTCCACGCTAGAGACACAGAGGTGGCCAAGACATTTAGTCCCCGTTCTCATGGAGCTGATTTTCTAATGGGAGGGGCAGCCATAAATAAAGAGACAGGAAATTTGAATTTGTTGAGAAACAAGGCACACACATACACATGCATGTACACACACACACACACACACACACACACACGTATGCCCAAATACACACACAAATTCATCTTGGGAAAATCTTGTACAGCCTTGTGCTGGCATACTTTGTCACCACCCCCAGAAGCCTCAGGCACAGACCGCTTCCCCTTTCCAGGTTGCTCTGGAATCCCTCAGTTAAATCATCCACTTCAGCACCCATTTATCTTCCCTTCTAACCCTCAATTTTACTCCTTTTGAAACCTATTGAGATCCAGTGATGCAAAAAAGACACCAGCTAGATTTCCAAGAAAATTTGCATGCTCAGAATTAGGAACTAAAGGTAGGGAGGTCTGGAGAAATGTTCCAGATGCACTCCAGTCGGGGAAAAAGGACAAAAGAGAAGAGAGGCGAGGAAGATCAGTGTGGTGGAGTTCTTGGAGTGTGTCATGCATGAGAACTGTGGCTTGGAACAGAGCTAACCAGGGCCTCTCACAGGGGGCCAAGGGGCTATGGGGCCCCAACCTCACTCTCACAAATGTGAGATTCACGTATTTGTATTGGATGTGTTGGGTATTTGTGTGTGTTCCAAACTTTTTTTTTCTAATGTGAATATTTTTTAAATTATGTGAATGATTTTGGCAACCCTGTTTTAGCATTTCACTATTTGTAATGTACTAAGAGTCTCAACAACTGGAAGTGACCCAGTCCTCTCTCAAATTTTGGGAGGCTCTGGCATTACCATTTAATAAGTGCCTACTGTGTACCAAACTCTGTGCTTTCTCATTGATGGAGGTGCTATTGTTTCCTGTTCATAAAGGAGGAAAGCGAGACCCAGAGGGCTGGTCTCTCTTGAAGGTCATGAAGGTCATGAAGAAGCAGAGCCAGGAGGAGATTGTGGCCTCTTTGGCTCCAAAACCCAAACTTTCTTCCCGGCCACGGTTCCTGAGCCGGACCAGTCTGGAATGAAGTTGTTTTCATTTCATAGCAAAATTATCTAAATAAGGATGATGTAATTTTTTTCATAAAGCTAAAAATATCCCATCTAAAGGACTGAAGTTTTTAGTTCTAAGATTGTATCATTCTTGCTTTTTTGGGTATTAAAAAATATTCCTATGGTTATCATATTGCAGATGGTAGTTGGTCTTTTTTATTGTCCTCATTTGGCAAAATAAAATATTGGCAATGCTGTGTGAGTGCTCCAAAGTTTGTGTTTTGAAAATCTACTGTGCTATGAAGTCTCAAAGTCTGGAAAGCAATGTTCTACATAATGTTGGCATCTCTAAAAGGAAGAGTGGCCCTTCATTGAGTGTCTGCCACATGCAGGCACTGGGTTGGATGGTTTTTGTGTATTATCTCTGACCAGACCACTAAAGGGAGGTCTTGCCCTGGTTTTACAGATTAGGAAGCTGAGGCTTAGAGAGGTGAGGGTCCTTGCCAAGGGTCTTGGGCTCTAGTCCTACACCTTCACTCTCTCGTGTATGGTGGCAGGCTGCTGAGTCTCCCCATCCTCTGTGCATCTCGCCCAAGCATCTCTCCTCCAACTCCTGGGCCTCATCTGAGACACTAGTGTTCCCAGCTGAGGTTACAGCCTCATCTTCCCTTCACACTTTCTGTCTCCCAGGGCCCAGCCCTTTCTCCACACACTGAAGCTTTGATAGATTTCAGAGCCTCCATAAACAGCATTTTAGAGGGCTGAGGCCAGCTTTTGAAACTCTCTTCTGGAGTTCTGGCTTGGAAGAACTTCCTGGAGAGACTAAACAGGGAGGTAGTGAGCTGCGTGCTTCTGTCCCTTGTTGGCCAGGAACATTGAGGTCAAATGGGTTCCCCAGAGCTCTTGGTAGTTCACAGGAAGATCTCTTACTTCAGTGCAGGGCAGGCTGGGATGGGGGGCCAGCTACTGCCCGGGGGGCTTCAGGGCCTGGCTTGAATGTTCATAATGTTCATAGTGGTCTTGGTGCATGCATGTGGGCTTCCCTCTGTGTGCAGGCGTTGGAGGGTGGTTTTCCCCAGCACAGGCTGGTTTTCTTGGGAGCATGTACCTTCAGTCTGCACAGGGGACCTTGGCACTTTGCAGAGGCAAATGCACCTTTGGGTTGAACAAAGGCTATTCTCACTTGTTCCCCAGCTCATCCACAGTCACAGTCTTATAGTGTGGCCTCATGTGACTGCCTGATGTAGCTGTGGCAGGCATACACGCAGACAGGAAGAGCGCCTGCTCTCTTCATTAGGAAGAGGAGGAGAACTGAGCTTGTTCCCTAGACTCATGAGTTCTCTGTGGGAGAGGGATAGGGTTTGGCTCTGCCTGGAGAAGATGGACCAGTCCATGGATGTATGTATATTTTAGGCGATATTAGATAAAGAGAAAAAGCTTCCATCAGCTTATGGAGCTGGTTAATGAGGCTGGTGTAATTTACAAAGTGAGAAAAATGTTGACAAATAGAGCAAAGCTTAATATTACACATAGCGTTATGCAGAAGTAGTAATAATAATAGTAGGACTTAGCTGTGGTCCATATTTGTCATTTTTTGTTGCCTAGTATTGACTCTCTCTTCCTAAGAATACCCTTCCTTCCTCATGGGAAATTGCTTCTCCTCTTTGGTGGGCATTTTTGGGGAAACGGTAATCAAGGGATACTGCACTCACTTGACAAAAGCCAAAAGGATCCCTGGAGGTTCTTCCATCAGATGCCAAGGGGAAGAGCCAAGAGGTGGGCACAAGCCCTAAGCACATCCAATTGGAATCTCCCCCGACACTCATTTTTGGGCAGAGCAAAGCAAGGATGGAAGAAATGTTTGGAATTAAGTCATTTTCACTGTGGCATCTGAGCTAGGCTGTCAGAGGGTTCTGGCTCCTCCTGGAGCTGTCCGAGCCTAGTCTTCCTGCCTCCCCTTGAACCAGTGAGCTCCCCCATAGCCTGCCAAATCAATTTTCTTTTCACATACATTAGACGTAGTCAGTTTCTGTTATTTATAACCAAGGAACCCCAGCAAGCATCACCCACCCAAGTTAGTGCTGTCTTCTTCTCGGTGGCCTGCTAGAAGGTCATACACCTGGTCCAGTAGTGCTGCCATCGCTCACACATTGCTCAGGTGCTGGGCCTCCTCATTGGAAATGGCCTTGGGGAGCTGTTTCCATGCCACACAAGAACACGTGACTTTATAACTGTGCCTCAATTTGGACCCCAAACAACATTACCAGCTCCCTCAGCTGGTTATTCACTGGACTTGGCTACAAATGCCAAAAAGCCTTTTGACTGTTTCCAAAAATAAAATCCAGCCTCACAGGATGAGGATCTGCTGCCACTGTGCTTATTCCAAATCATGTGGCATCGATTTGAAGAAAATTCTCCAGGGAGCTCCCAAAGTATCTGGAACAATGGCAGCAGCCTTGGGATAAGTGTCTGGCATCTCTGGATGACTGCTCAGAAGGGGGAGAGACACTACTCATTTGGATGAATAGAGTCTGGTGTGTTTATTAAATAGCTCATCTCATTATCTAGATGTCACATTCCATAGTAGAGACATGTTTCTAAGCCTAAAAATTAGACTTTGTTTTAAAGACCCTTTGGAAAATCCCCTACATACAGCCTGAGAACAATCCCGCCAAACCCACATCCCAGACGTAGCCAGGTAGGGATTTCCGCCTTCACACTGGAAGCAGATGAAGTTTAACAGGCAGTAGCTATTGTCTGTTATTCTTAAGTGGGATGCATGTCCTCCTCCCAAGGATGGGCTGCAAACCTAAAACAAGAGGAAAATTAACATCCATCAGCAAATCCTGCTTTGGAGCCTCTTGTGTAGGTGTCATGCTTTCTTGCTTTTCAAGTTTCTCTTAGATTGAGAAGCTTGCCTTTAAGTTTCCAAAATAAGAATGTGTGTGTGTGTGTTGTGTACACGTATGTTTGAATGACATTATGACACCCCAAACTGAAACTTCAGAGTGGGCGGAATACACCCTCCCCATCCCACCCTCATCTCATCTCGGTGTGACCCCTGCTGTGTCCACACTCAGTCAAACAAGAGAAATGGATAAATCTGCTGTCATCCACTCCCATGCCATTGCCAGGGCCAGGGTCCTAGACCAGCCTGACAACTGAAGAATCCCGCTTTCAGGCAGCGGGGCAGGAGAAATGTGGTCTTTTTTAATAGGGAAAAAAAGGAAGAGTGAAGCTTTCAGAATTGACTTCTGTCTCTTGGTGTCTTACAATTTCCATCTCTTTGTGATCAAAAGATCACAGCCCAACAAGGGGAGGGAGAGAAGAATCTCTACTTTTGGCAGGCTCCAAGACAGTCTTGGATTATTTATTTGTTCTGTAACTCATTTCTGTCAAACATTCTTTTTCTATCTCTTGTCATAAAATATTGAAATGCTAGTTTCTCACTGGATGTCTTGGCTTTAACTATCTGTCCGACCTTGGACAAATTATTTAACCTCTCCAAACCTGTTTTCCTGAGGGTAAGCTCAATGCCTGACACAACATAGTGCTCAGTAAGTCTTTGTGGGTGAGTGAATGATTTCTGAGGTCCTTCCAGTTACAATGTTCGGTGGCTTTCCTGATAATTGAGGGGAATCTAGCGATGGGCTTCCTCTCATCGTGGACATCACCATTGCCTCTTAGCATGTTTCATATTCATTTGGCGTTTATTCTCAAAAGCGTTGTTCTGCCATTCTCCTGAGCATGCTCACTACCATCCTAGGCATATAAACTTCACCTTGGGAGTCTAGAATTGAAGGTCCACCTGATTTACCCAGTAGAATGGCTATTGACCACCATTGCTCAATGCTCCTGGCTTTTACTTGTCAAAAGTCGTGTGCTCATTTACTCTGTGCATTGGAAAACTTTTCGTAGACAACAGCTCACCCACTTCCTTCAACTCGTAGTTGTCTGCTAGGTCATCCACAACTGATAGGTGAGACCATAAACTTTGCTCAAATGTTGAGTCGCTCTTTGCATTCCTAGTTCTCAGTTGGCCAGCACCTGAACTTGCACAATTGAGGTGCTTCTGGAGTTAATATTGTTCTTTTGTGAAGCTGATTTACAAAGTGTGTCCCCTAGAGACTCACCCCTAATCTGCATTGTCAGTGGGGACCGCTACAGATTGATGGTGGGGAATTATGATTGTCTACGTGTTGTGCTTTCATCCAATTTTCTGATGTGTTTTGGTAATGATGTTGACAGTTGTGTGAAGATCTGTTACTGAAATTAAAGCAGCAGCAGCATTTTTGAGCTTGATGATTAGATTTGATTAGATCAGAGTGGGTTTTACTTCTCCCTCAGAGCCAGCAGAGATTTACTGTCCACCAACTGATTTAACTTCATGCTGGAAGCTGGTTAGTGACATAAGTTACCATCAGAAAAAGAAATGTCAGGAGCATCGGAACGAAAACCCAACCTTGTTTGACTTTTGTGATGACCTTGAAGGGGCTGCAAACGTGCACATTATCAAAGATTTCTGCTGGCGGAGCATCATAGAGAAAATAAATGTTGACACGTTTTGGTGGACATTTGTATTGATGAACATCTTCCAACAGTAGCTATCATTTGAGTGAGTCAATGAAATCAGATAAGGTAAAAAAGAATAGCATTATGGTTTCTGGATTTTTCTTGCCACTGGCAAGAGGTGAAAAGAACCATTTCTGAGTCTGAGTCTACATGACTTAAAATCACAATAAGATGCTAGGATAAAGCTCATGAGTGGTCTTGTGCAAGAATTTCCTGTAAGGTGATATGTATAATTTCACTTTGTATATTAATTCTTAAAATAATCATAACAAATAATTCACAGAAGAAGAGATGCAAATAGACAATGGACAGGGAAATAATCTATAACTTCACTAAGAATTTTCAAGATGCCGCATAAAGTCAGAATCTAGTTTTCAGCAACGAAATGGCAAAACTCAGTGTTGGCAAAGGTGTGGTAAGATGTGGGTATTTTCATGAACTACCAGTGGGAGTTCAGAAATCTGGAAAGAAATTTGTCAAAAGGTACTAAGAGCCTTAAAAGTATGCAGACTTTTTGACTCTATAATCCTACTTCTGTAACTCTGTCCTAAGGAAGTAACCAGAAATATATGACCAGAAATTTATGAGCAAGGCTATTGTTGCACCTTTTTATAATAGCAAAAAAACAGAAGCAACTTTATTATCCATTAATAACAAAATGGTTAAGTAAATTATGAAACACAAACATGATGAAATACTGTGTGGTCATTAAAAATTCTCTTCAAAGAATATTTAAGGACATGAGGGAAATATTCGTGATAGCATAACTACAGGAAAGAGGCCTAATAGAAAACTTGATGCACCATGATCCCAACTTTGTAAAATGTTTAAATATGCCCCCTAAAAGACTAGAAGGAAATATACTGGAGTATTAACAGTTATTCTAAGTGGTGGATTTAGAAGTGATTTTAATTTTATGCTTTTCTGTATTTTTCCAATTTTTGTAAAATTTGCACAAAGTACCTTTTTTCATAATCAGGAAAAACTTTTAATGATCGTAATCACAGAATCCATAGGGTCACCCAAGAATTTTTTTCAGCATTTCAGATCCTCCAGATGAGAACAAGGAGAGCAATTATGTGTTTCTCTTTATCTAATTTGGAAAATTTTAGCAGAAATTCCATGGGCCCGGATGCCTTGTTTTTTTTCAGCCACTTGATGATTTTCTGCACCTTGTCAAGAATCAGAGGGATTCTGCAGATTCTTTTGTCTGATGTTGCAGGATAGAGTTGAAAATGTGTTCCTCAATAATTGTCTTAACTGAGAAGGTCTCTGGAATGCTCTTTCCAGAGCTCGGTGACAGCTTCATTCTTATTTAGCAACTCTCCATCCAGGAGCAACACGGGGGCCAGCGGCTACTCGGGGGGCGGTGTGTGTGTGTGTGTGTGTGTGTGTCTGGCACTTAAGTCTACATGTGTTACAAAATGCTAGAGGAATGCTAGAAGCTTTCATGGGGTCATTTTTCCATCCCTTCTCTGTGTCAGACTTCTTTGAGGCTCTCCAGGTTTCTAGACGCCTCGTTTTCTCTCCAGGTTGGTGTCCGTGTGCTGGAAATTTAGAGCCTTCTTCCTCCTAGCCACGGCTGAGGAGCTTGGACTCCAGGATCTGAGGTGTGTTCCTACTCCAACCTGATTTGTTTTTATGACAGTGGGAGTCAGTCACTCCCTCTATCCCCTCCTCATTCTTAAGAAGCCAATTGGGATGTTTTGTGGAAGTGAATCCCAAGACTTCCTCACAGACACTACTGATGGTGGATTAAGACCCACCCCTCAGTCAGCAAGAATGGAGCTCGGAGCGTAGAATATAGTATTGGAGGTTCCGGAGGCTTAGAAGCGGATGGTAAACATGGTCTCTGATTTAAAGGGGAGGCAGGACCCAAACATTTGCCCACAACTGAAATGGAAGCAAGTGCCTTGCTAGGTACAGCTGCCCCAAACCCTCCTTGTGTGAGGGTGGGGGTGGCAAGTAACATTCATGGAGCACCTGCCGTGTGCCTGGCACTGTGCTAAGCACTTTACGTGAATCTTCTCATGACTCCTCAGCAGTCCTCCGAGACAGATACTATCATGCCCCCATTTTAAAGATGAGGAAACTGAGGTTTAAGAAACTCTGCAGGTGAGTTTAAGTTGCAAAGCTAGAATTCAGTCCAAGAGCTCACACAGGCCCTTTGACCAGTGTATCCCAAGCTTACTTAGGAGAGTCCCCCAGAGTGTTTATTAAACAGACAGCCCCAGGCCCTTGCAGCTTCCCTGACAGTGTCGTCTGGGAAGGGACCTGGAAATTGATTTTCTTTAACAAGTGCTCCTGGTGCTTCTGACCATCAGGCAAGCTTGGGAGAGATGGTGTTATAAGCTGCAATGGTTCTTGGGCGTGGCTGCAAGTTAGAGTCATCTGGGGAACTTTTTAAAAAATCCTGGTGCCCAGCTCCACCCTGAGACATTGCAATTTAATCGGACTTGGGTGGTACCCAGGCACCAGGATCTTAAAGCACTCCAGGTGATTCTAAAGTGCAGCCAGGGTTGAGAACCACCGCTCTGCTGCCTCGGCTGATTAAAATTAAATCAGCCTGACTCACTCTAAAAAAACACTGGTAAAAGAAGAATCGCTCAGTGCCGACCAACTGTCTCCCACTTCCAGCCGGCAATCAGAAGTCACGTAAAGGCTGAAGGAGGAAAAGCAAAACACCCGGCAGCGTGTGACGCCAGGCCCCAGCTCCTGATTGAATACCAAAATCTGATGCCCTGAGCCTAGACGAAGAGGGAACTCTACGGCGGCTTGACCGCGGTGGTTCTCACGCCTCAGCGTGGATTGTTAAAACGGATCGCAGGACCCTGACCCCATCGTTTCTGATGCAGTAGGTCCGGGGTGGTCTGGGCTGATGCTGCTGGTCAGGGGACCACCCTTTCAGACCACTGCTTTAGCATTTTGGCTGTCACTGAACTCAAGTGCTACATAAGCATAAGGACAGCCCAGCCCTGCTTCCTGGCCAATGCAGAACTGTGCTTTGGAGGGAGAATTTCTCTGAGGGGGCTTCTGGTTGGGCCATAGACCCTTTGACCATGACGTTTGTGGGAGACACCACTGAGACATCCACCCAGATAAGTCAAGGACCAGCCCCATCCCCCTATGCCCACCCTCAGTCATAGGTTATCATACACACACTCTAGACACAAATGTTAATTCACCAAATCATTCAACAAAGAGTGTGTCATGCCTCCTCAATGCCAGGCAGTGTTCTAATCGCTAGAAGAATGGTAGACGAGTCAGACCCAATTCCTAGCTTCATGGAGCTCTTGTAGGGAACCACCAAACATACAGAAAAATAAACAACTTCAGAGAGTGGTAAGTGTGTGAAGCAAGCAAATCAGGGTGCTGGAATAGAGTGTTGTGTGGATTGGGAGGAGTAGGAAGGCCTTTCTGAAGGAGGACACTTGAGCCCAGACTTGAATGACAAAAGGAGCTAGTGTTTCAAGGACAGAGAGAAGAGCCTCTGTATCAAGAATGTCGTTACTGGGTTCTTAAGTGCAATGAGGGCACAGAGGAAGCCACCGGCTCCAAGTGTCATAGGGCAGAGGGAACAGCTTGTGCAGAGACCCCTGAGGCTGGACTAGCTTGGTGCATGTGAAGAACGAAAGCAAGCTGAGGTTGAGAGGTAGGCAACAATCCCTCGCACCAGAAGGTTCTATACACCTGTTCTTATGGGAGCCTCATCACAGTTCTGTGCTGTAAGCGCAAAGAGAGGATATGTCCCCATTTTTTGTATGAAAAACGGAGGTGGAGAAAGGTAAAGGGTCATTCCCAAGGTGACAGGGCTGGTAAGAAATGGAGCCGAAGGTGTGCTTCTCACACTTTTGCGTGCACACCAATCACTGGGCACCTTGTTAAAATGCAGATTCTCACTGAGTAGGTCTGGGGTGGGGCCTGAGACTCTGCATTTCTGACAGGCCCCCAGGTGATGTCCCTCCTGCTGGTCTGTGGACCACATTTGGAGCAGCAAGGCCTCAGGTCATTACTCTGTATTCTGGCTATTTGATCAGGTGGACTACGTCCTTGGAATTGACCTCCCTCCCTTTCTACCAAGGGGTCCAGTATCAGAGGTGGCAGTCCTCTCAGATGCTGACCTAACACCTAGGGAGAGGCCATTGGGACCTCCCAGGCCCCTCAGGAGCACCAGAAAGGCCAGCGGGAGTCCTGGCTGGTGTGAAATCCTTCCTTTGTCTTGGGCGCAGCTCCGGGGCAGGCCATACATACTGATGACCGAAGCATATTGGCTCCCTGCCACTCTGATTTACACTCCTGAAGTGCTCATCAATTCCGATAGGCAACTTCTTGAGTTATTTTAGGTTTTCAGTTTTGATAGCAAAAACCAACTCCATAGAGCCAACATTTCTCTTCTTGGTCACGTTTCCAAGGATGGCATAGCTGCCTTCTACCTCTCTGGTTGCCTTGCTAACCAGATCTTGTTTCTGTCAGGGCCTCAGAGCTGATGTCCCTCCCCCAGGCTTCCTTAGTCTCAAATTTGGATTGGCATCCTGAGAGTTGCCATTAAGATTATCCCAGAAAAAACATTAGCAGAGATTGTAAACAGCTGGCTTTCTTTTTAACAGCAGGAACATCATTGCACTAGCCACTGTTATCCAGAGAAGGAAAAAAAAGCTGACAAGATTTGATCTGTTGGACCTTTCACAGGGCCCTGCCCCATTGAGTGAGCAGGACCGGCCCTAAAAAGAAACCTCAGAGATGCAATTACAGCTCCTGAGCCTTACTCCCGTCTCGCTCATGTGCCAGACAGTGTTCCTGGAGCTGCTGCTCTCCTCCCCAACCACACAGTATTCAGACATCCCGATTCAGCTCCTGTCATGATGAGCAGCTTGCCAAAGGACTCCTAGAACCTGTCACAAAAGAAGCCTGAGTGGGGGGCCCTTTATCAGTTACCCTGGGCCCTCTTAGCTGTCAGGGGCCCAACCTGGCTCAGCTGTTCGGAACTTACCCATAAATTCCAGGCAAACCCAATACTAGTTTGGCAGGAGACTGCCGGAGAATACCAACTGCATAGAGAGGCTTGGCAAATACTTGCTCTTTTCCTGTGACATCCTGACAGTCCGGCAAAGACTCAAGTCACTCGGAGTTATCTACTTTGCACTTTTCACGGAGATGATCCGCGGGCCTAAATTAACCAACATGACCGAGCTGACCTGTATTTGTCTACATTTTATTCAATTCAACAAATACTTATTGAGCTGGGTGAAGGAACTTTGGTAATCGCTTGCGGAGAAACAGAGATGTGTAAGGAGCAGTCCCCGTTGTCAAGAAGATTGAATCTACTACAGAGGAGCCCATAGAAACATCCACAAATATCTGGACACAAAATAGAAAGTGATAAATTCGGGATTCAAGGCAGGAATAGAGTGTGGTTGGGAGCTGGGTGGGAGAGGAGATTAATTCTAACTGGAGAAGTCTGGGAAGATTTCGTGGAAGGGGTGACAATCAATCTGGTTTGCCCATGGGATAGACAGAATTTCGACCCAGGTATGAGCACTTTTAGTGAAACAAACAATATCTACCATGTATAAGCTCTTACCATGTCTCAGACACTGTTCTAAGTGCTTTACGTGTGTTAGCTCATTTGATCATCTCATTAACCCTGTGAGGTGGGTGCCTATAGTATCATCCCCGTACTACAGGTAAGACAGGTGAAGCCCTGCCAGGTCAGGTAACCTGCCCAGGGCCAAATACTAGTCGGGGGGCAAAGCTAGGATTTGAACCCAGGCAACCTAGAGCCCATGGCCAGGCTGGTAACTACTAAACTGTTACCTCTGTGTACAAGACATTGGTTTCCTTTCTCATTACCCTCATTTTAAAGTCGTTAGTCAACTCTGCTGAGCCTTGTCAGAAGCAGAGTAAGCACTGAGGACCTCCTGGACATGTCTGTCTACTCCCTCACCAAGGGCTCTTGAGCCACCTAATCAGCGAGGGCCTTGACGAGAGCCAGCTGCTGCAGCCTGCCTTTCTGGGCTCTAGAAAGCCAGCAACGGGCTGAGGAGGGCTGCTTCCCCACCCTGGAGAGTCTGGTCCTCAGAGGCCAGCTAAGCCCATCTGTCTTCCTCTGGGACTTTGGGCTCTGTGTCCATGATCCCTTTAGGATCCTAAGCTATAAGATGGTTGGGGGAGGGGGACCACACACCAGGGAGATGATTCCTCTCTTTTCCCTGACTTCATGGCTTGGGGCTTTCATGGCCCCAAGAGGCAGCAGCAAGCTGGTTCCTCACCACACAGGCCCAGGAGCAGCTCTGGCAGGTGTCCCTGCCTCCTTCTCTCCGGTGGGAAAGGCTTTTGGTGCAGAGGACAAAGCAGTATTTAGGCAGGGCCTCTGCATGTGGGTTGGGGGCCTGGAACACTCCCCCTTCCTCCCACCCCCGCAACCCCCAGTGTGAGGCTGGGCTGGCCTGGAGGAAGGGCACCTTTCTGTCATTTGCACAAAGGATCCATTTAGGACTCTGCAAAGGAGATGTGGCTGACAGGTCGAACAGAAATGGTGCCACCTGACAACAACCCCATGTCCTTAAGGAAGAAGAGATGACTCTGTCTTGACCTGGACCAAGGGACTGACAGGGTTAATCCTATTTCTCCTCTTTGATGCTAAGAGATGTTGAATCTTTCAGCTACTTCTCCTCTGAAGAAAAGGAAGAAAGAGAATTCCTCAAGCTCCCCATCCCCACCCCTTCATCCCCACCCCCCCAAGCCGACATCTCTGTGCTCAGGAGCTGGGAGGTCTGACTGAAGTCTTCTGAACCTTCCAGCCGGGAGACAGGTCAGGGACAGGAGCTGCCTGCCTCCCCCACCCTGCGCTCTCTGAGAAGAGAGTGACGGCCAGCCCAGTCCATCAGCCAGGCCCCAGGTCCCCCTTCGCCCTGGGATTGGTCCAGGAGCGTTTTGTGTTAAATGCCGACGTATAAATTTGTAGACGTTCCTTGTGAGCGAATTGGATTCCTTCACACGGCCCTTAAGTGCTGCCATTTAGCCAGATTTAACGAGAGGCTCTGGCCACGGTCCCCGCCTCCCGCACCCCCTCCCTGCGCTGAACCCTCCAGAGTCACCGGGAATCGATCCCAGGCCGGAGACAGCCAGGGGCTAGTGCGCACTCCAGCCGGGCTCTGCCGCTGGCCGCGCATCCTCTTGGCTTCCTCCCCGCCGCTCTCCGCGCTCTGCGTGCTCCCTCTCCTCTCTCCTGCCTCCCGCTCCCTTTCTCCGAACGCAGCCGCCCGCCCGCCTTCCCCTCTTCCCTCCGCTCTCTCCCTCCTCCTGTCTGCGCCGCCGTGGCAGCTGCTTCCAATGCAGCGAGATGCACCAATTCATTCAGCCTCGCAGACTCTTTAAGGTCGTTACTAAATATATCAAGCAGAAGAAAAGGGTCTTTTTTTCCTCTCTCTGAACAGGAAGCATAAATGCCGGCCTTAGGATCCACGCTAGTCCTCTCTGATCCCGAATGGGACGCAGTCCAGAGCCAGCCCGGTGACCCTGGGAGGAGGGCAGAGGTGAAGTGGGGTGGGGTGCAGGGGCTGCTGGGGAGATGTCGGGAATTAGAGGTGAAATCCATTTTATATTTTCAAGAGTTTAACAGCCCCGGAGACAATTTCCACCAAAGCTATTTCTCCCTCTCTAGATTATTTTTCTCTATTTTTAAGGAGATTGGGAAGTGTTGAAAGAGACTGACTTGCCAGTCCCGGAGAAGGATTTTTATTCAAATGCCCTAAGCAGTGTTGTTTCTGATATTTTTCTAAGTTGTAAGCAGATGACCTTGCCGCCTGGGCAGTCACCAGTGGTGAACCACCAGACTTCAGTGTTGCCATTAGAGGAAGTGGACAACCAGTGGGTCTGCAGGGTACACATCGGGGTCCATGCCTGACCCGCTCTCTCCTCTTGGGTCATGCTCTCATGGCAGCTCCTGGCTCTATCCAATCCTCCCTACTACACACAGACACCCCCTTCCTGGGAGTCTCTGAGATCTCTTCCACTCCTCCGAATGTGTGTAGGCAGAGCAGGCAGAGTTGTGATTTAAGAGAAACGCCTCCTCCCCATGCAAAAATATCTCTTGCACACAGCATGCCGCGCTATCATTTAGAAGTTCTTTGAGGGGAGATAAAAATATAAGTGGTATTTTATCTTCAAATCAAAAGTAGATGAGGTCACTGGAGAATGTGTAGGGCAGTCATTTTTGACCTTTTTTTTTGGTCACGGGCTTTTTTATGAGACAGAATGCTGTGGCCGTCTCCCCAGGTGCAATGTGCACACTGTCACAATCACAGAATTCTGCATAGCGTTCTAGGGGGGTGCATGAATCCCTGAGACCCTTCCTCAGACCCGCTGCACCTCCAAGTAAGAGCCATGGGGCCAGGGAAGGGAGGCTGGGGACACTGGCATTTCAGTGACTACCTAAAAAGAAGATGCATTGACAATGGTCAGGAGAAGTCAAGTGGAGGAGAACGTTCTAGAAAAGTGGGATGTCACTGAAGCTACGGGCACAAAGGGGTTCAGGATGGAGGAAGTGGTGCCCATGAGATACCTCAGAGAGCTCAGAGAACAGAAGGACTGAGAAGTGTGCATTAGAATTACAACCCGGCAGGTTGCTGGCGGTGAGCTTGGAGGAAAGTTTCACTGGGCAGAGGGGAAGGAGTCGGATTTTCAAGGTGGGGTAAGATGGTGGGGATGGTGGGTATAGATGCCCTCTTCAAAATCTTGGTCCAGTGGGGGAAGAAGCAGCAACAGGTGCTTTGGAAACACAGAGGAAGGAACTGTTGCTTTCTGGCTGGGGAATGAAAAGGAAGACTTCACAGAGGAGAGGATTTTTGAGATGGGTCATTGAAAAATAAATAGGAATTTACCAGGCAGAAAAGGAGGGCCGGGGAGGGCATTTCAGGCAGGAAGAAGAGCATTTTCACAGAGATGGTGGCATGGAAGACCACACTGTGGCTGGAGATCCAGGAATAATGTGTCTGTTTGTGCAGTACGTGAGAAGAGTGGGAGGGAGGCAGCACTGAAAAGCAGGAGAAGCCAGAGGGCACAG
Source organism: Equus przewalskii (assembly GCF_037783145.1). Classification (NCBI taxonomy): domain Eukaryota; kingdom Metazoa; phylum Chordata; class Mammalia; order Perissodactyla; family Equidae; genus Equus; species Equus przewalskii. The sequence continues at coordinate 31,401,345 of NC_091831.1, forward strand.
GGGCTGAGTCGGCTGTGCTGTATGCTGTCAGGCAGTGAGCAGTCATCGAGGCGATATTTTTAACATACTTTTCTTGTCTTCTGATTCTAAAAGTAACACAAGCTCATTATAAAATTTCTTTAAAATATGGAAAAATATAAAGAAACACACATAATTGCTGTTAACATTTTGGCATCTTTCTTGTAGTCTTCTCTCCATATACTGTTTCATTAAATCGAAGGCACCATCCTTTGGGAGCACTTCATTCCTTTAGGTGCCACTAAGAATGTTCAACTACACTTGACACAGTGCTTCTTTTCAGAGAGAGCGAGATGCATCCCATTTCAAATAGGTTAAAGTGTGACAAGAAAAAAATCTGTGCCTTGGAATTGATGAAATAAAGCTATGTAGTTTTTTCAAACTTAAGTTCACATTGTATTTCAAATTTTGTATCCTGCTTCTTTATTCAGAATTGTACCACAGGAATTCTCCAAGTTATAAAAGTATTTGTAATGATAATTTTAATGACTGCATAATATTCCGTTACATGGATATTCCACAATTTATGCAATTATTTCCCTATTAATAGGTATTATGTTGATTTCTTTTTATTGTTGTGTATAGTACCTGAATAAAAAATGGTGGGCATAAGTTTTTTTTTAATTTTGTTTTTCATTTTTAATATTTTTATCAGGGATAAATGTATACCACGAGCTAAACATTGATGTGGTATAAGAGGACTTATCTTTGACAGATGTGGTATTCTTTCTCTCCAAGGGTTATAAATAAACTGTTGGTAAACTTAGCTGCGGCTCTGTGTTCAGTCCTGTAGCTCTATTTCCTAATTGTGGTAAAATGCACATAATATAAAACTGACCAGTTTAACCACTTTTAAGTGGACAGTTCAGTGATGTGAGGACATTCACATTGTTGGGCTAACATCACCACCGACCATCCACAGAACTCTTTTTACCTTGCAAAACTAACCTATTAAACAATAGCTCCCCATTTCCCCTTCCCCCAGCCCCTGGCAACCACCATTCTGCTTTCTGTATCTATGAATTTGACTACTCCGGGTACCTCATATCGGGGGAATCATGCAATATTTGACCTTTTGTGACTGGCTTATTTCACTCAGCATAATGTCTTCAAGGTTCTCCATGTTGTAGCTCGTGTCAGATTCCCTTCCTTTTTAAGGCTGAATAATATTCCATCGTATGTATATACCACATTTTGTTTATTCATCTGTCGGTGTTCATAAGCTTTTATCTAAATTTTGGACTCTTTCTCTAGAATAGATTCCGAGTCGTTGATCAAAAGATATGAAAAAAAAGTTAAACTCTTGATACATATGTGAAATTGCTTTCTGAAAACTTTATACAAATTTATACTCCATCAGTGTATAACCCTGCCTGTCAGCACTGGATATTGTTATCGGGTTTATTTTGTTGCTTTGATACCAGAAAAATAACATGTCATTGTTTTAATATGCATTTCTGTGAGCGTTCCTAATGAGAGTGAACTTTTTCTTCTATCTTCAGTAGCTGCATGTGTTCCCTCTTTGTAAATTGTCTTTTTGTGTCCTCTGATCCTTTTCCTAGGAAAGATGTCGTGTTTTACATATTACTGTGTATGCACTGCTTGTAGATTAGTGATTTCCCCGAACAGTCCCCAGCATGCCTGAGTGCCCTCCCGTCTTGTGTCCGGCACTGCCTGGGCATTGGAGAGACTGCTGTGAACCGTCAGACAAAACCCCTGCCCTGGTGGAGTTCACGTCCTAGTGAGGCAGAGGGACATTAAGCAAGATAAACAAACAAACTATGTAGTACCTTAGACGGAGTAAGTGCTAAGGAGAAAAGAAAAATTGCAGAAGGAGATAAAGTGTTGGGACTGGGTGTGAGGAAGCCTTACCAAGGAGTCTGAGGCCAGCCCTGAGGAAGGGGAGGGAGGGTGCCCCATGGTCACCAGGTAAGGGGTCCAGCCCGAAAAAAGGCCCTGAGGCTGGCACACAGGGGCTGCGGAGCTGGCACAGAGTGAGGAAGGGGAGATGGGGGGCGGTGAAGTCTGAGTGTGGCCAGAGCGGCAGACCGTGCCGGCCCGCAGGGCTGCTTGCTCAGACTTCGGCTTCTTTCTCTGAATGAGAAGAAGGCCATTAGGAGTTGGATTTTGAGCAGAGGGGTGACGTGATGTGACTCGCACTTTAAAGGATAGCTCTGTTTCCACGTTGAGAATAGACTGAAAGAAGGATGGAGGGAAGCCGAGCGAACTGGTGAGAAGTTCTTACAGTAATCCAGATGAAAGATGAGGGGCTCAGAGCAGAGGTTAGCAGGAGAAGAGTGAGAAATAACGAGGTTCTGTGTCTATTTTAGGGTGAAGGAGATAGGGTTTGCTAATGAATTGGAGGTAGGGTGTGAAAGGAGTCAAGTGAGACTTCGAGCCCTGGGCCTGAGCACCTAGAGTCAGGAGTTGAGAAAGGAGAGACAGCAGGAGTGGATGTAGAGGGGCGATCAGAGCTCGGTTCTTGACAAGTGACATTTGAAGTGTCTATTAAACATTCAAGAGCAATGTTGAGCAGGCAGTTGGATATACGAGTCTGGAGTTCAGGGAGGAGGTCTGGGGTGGAGACATAAATTTGGGAGTTGTCAGCAGATACATGGTATTTAAAGCCGTGATACGGTGTGAGGTCACCAGGGAGTGGGAAACGGATGGAGGAGAGAGCAGAAGCCCAGTGCCTGAGCCTGCTGCCTCCCATGTCAGGAGGCATCTGCATCCTTTGGTGTGTTTTTGGCACCCCGAGGGTTACCAGGGATGGGGGAGAAGAAGTGATCAGATCTGTGTTTGGGATCAGTGGCTCTGTAGGGTCGCCTGTGGTTTATCTCCTGAGTGTGGAGAGGATCTGAGCGCTTCCCATCAGGGCCCCAGCAGGCCGTGGTTAAGGTCTCTGATTTCCATGGTTACTTTTGACCAAAGATCAGCTAACTCTTTAATCTAGAGAGCCATCAGCAACAGGGCGAAGCATATTGGCAGCCCTTTGATATTGACAGGGGAACCTGCAGGCTGGGGAGAAAGAAAGGAAGAGAAGGAGCAAGGAAGGGTGACAGGCCCGAAGGAAGGCTCAGGGCTGGAATGGCAGCCCGGTTGTCACTGTCCACCAGCTCCTTCTTTAAGCAGTGATTCTGCTTCTGGGGAAGGCAGGGAACGTCAAAACACCTGGTGAGCTTTATCAACCTGTTTTTCCCTGGCCCCCAAGCCTCTGACCCCCGCTCTACCCCAGGAGATTCTAGAACCCTCTCCTGCCCCCACATGAACCTCTCCCCATCCCCAACAGAGAACCCTCACTTTCTCTCAGATTGCAGCTGGGATAGAATAGCAGTGCTTGGCCAAAAAGCACACCTTTCCAGCACATGATTCCTTCCCTATGTGGCTCAGGGACATATTAGTATTAAGAAGAGTGACCTATGGGACTGGCCCAGTGGCACAGTGGTTGGGTGCGCACGTTCTGCTTTGGTGGCCCGGGGTTCACCCGTTCAGCTCCCAGGTGAGGACATGGCACCGCTTGGCATGCCATGCTGTGGTAGGTGTCCCACATATAAAGTAGAGGAAGATGGGCACGGATGTTAGCTCAGGGACAGGCTTCCCCAGCAAAAAGAGCAGGATTGGCAGCAGTTAGCTCAGGGCTAATCTTCCTCAAAAAAAAAGAAAAAAAAGGAAGAGTGACCCTATGATATGTCACCCAAACCAGCACATATGACATGGGAGAAAGGGGGACCTATTCTTAATTACCCAGAACAACAAGCATAAACCGGGACTCTCCTGGGCGGACTCTGATATTAAGACCACTAGCGTAGCTCCAAACGTGGTTGAGAAGTTCCAGGATCAGCATAGCCTAAAGGAGATTATTTAAAAAATAAATCTCTGAGCCAGACTCCAGAAGTAGTGGCTCAAAATCTTTGGGGATGGAACTCCCCTGTGACACTCAGCCCTCTGCGTGTATTCAGGACAGTCAATTCCTTGTCTCCTTCTCTTTGACTCCGAGTTGCCCATTTTCCCTGACTAGATCCTGAGCTGTGGTAATAAAACAGAAAGAGCTGTCCCTCTGACTGTGCACACCCAGGACTCCTAAAGGGACAGCAAGATGAACTCCTTAGACGTCCCTCCCCTGGCACGTGTTCCTCCTGCAAGCCAGCATCATTCCCCTTTTGTAATCTATTCTGGCTCTGTCATCTGTGAATTTAAAACCTTTTTGAATTTCATTTATATTTTAAGCCTGTTTTCTCTCCTTTGGATTACAAATGCCATAAATTTCCCAACTGTTGAATAGTGCTTCTTTTATTTGTCCTAAATGCCAGTTCTCTCTCCTTGCCGAGGTCTTAGACTTCTGAAAGCTAGAAGACAATGAATCTTTCTGGGAAGTCATATATACTCTTTCCTTATATGTCACTTCTGTGTCAACAGTCATAGGGCTGGAAGGGACCTTGAACATAGTCAAAGTGAGCTTACTTTTTCAATTCTGCCCACCGGATCTCCCCTTTCCTTGTAGCTACCTAGTCTGTTTAAATACATTCAGTGACGGAGCACTCACTACCTCCAGAAGCAACCAGCTCCAACTCTGCAGAATGTGTTTTTATGTTGGTTTTTTTTTCTAGCTTTTTTGAGACATATTGTCTTAATAAAGACAAATGTTGCACATGTAACATTGTGTAAGTTTAAAGTATACACCATGATGATTTGATACACATATGTTACAAAATGATTGCCACAATAAGGTTACTTACATCCTCACAGAAAGTTTTGTTGTTGTTGCTTAAAAATCAGCCTCTCTTAGGGTAGAATGATTCATCTATCCTAAAGGAAGCTTAGGATAGATTAGAGTTGGAGACGTCAGTGTGAACTCATGTTTAGCTTAATATAGATACGGATGGCTACATATAAAAATATTTATAGAGATATATGTATACACACATGGCTTAGTATACACACGTATTTCCTTGCTTTGTCATCTGAGAGAACCTAGAAGCAACTGACACCCCAGTAGGAGTGAGCACACCTAGCCCCTAGATCTTGGTTTCTAAAACCATTCTCCATGCGGCCAGCCCCGTGGCCGAGTAGTTAAGTTCTTGTGCTCTGCTTTGGCAGCCCAGGGTTTTGATGGCTTGGATTCTGGGTACAGACATGGCACCATTCATCAAGCCATGCTGAGGTGGCATCCCACCTGCCACAACTAGAAGGACCCAGAACTGAAAATATACAACTATGTAGCAGGGGGCTTTGGGGAGAAAAAGGAAAAAAATAAAATCTTTGAAACCATTCTCCAATAAAAGGGACCAGGGCTTCCTGGAGAAATAGCTGATTCTAAGACCGGGGCAGGAAATATGCAAGGTGAACCTGGGCATCTGGTAGTAGTAGAATCTAAGGAAGTGGTAAAAAACCAACAATGGGTGGGGTATGTCAAAGAGGCCAGGAGCCAACTGAAAGAGCTCCCAGTGGCCAAGGCTGGAGCCATTTGAACAACAACAAAGTATAAGATTATGACACAAAGTGTAAAATAAATATCAATGAATCTATACTGATATAAATAAATGATTGAGCAAATACATAAATGACAGAGGATAGACACATCTCCCATGTGGAAAAATTCCGAATAATGTTTGTAGATACTCCAGCCTCGGGGAGGTGAAGCATAGCTCCCTACTCCTTGAGTGTAGGCTCTGCGCAGTGACTTCCTTCCATGGGGTGCAGCATGGAGAGGGAGAAGAGTAACTCTATAGGGGAGGAATTGACGAACGCTGCATCAACCAGGTGATCACGGTTAACATCAACAGGGGTCAGTCATGTTCATAGTATGTACCCTTGGTATGAGGTAATGAAAATGGCACTTTACCTCTATGGTCTTCCTTCCAAAAACCCATAAGCCCAGTCTAACCATGAGGAAAACATCAGGAAAATTCCAGTTGAGGGACTTTCAACAAAATACCTGACCAGAATCCCTGAAACTGTCCAGGTCAGCAAAACCAAGGAAAGTGAGAAACTGTCACAGCCAAGGGGAACCTACAGAGACGTGACAGCTAACTCTAATGTGGTACCCGGGATTGGATCTGGAAGGAAAATGGGATCTTAGGTGAAAACTAAGGAAATCTGAATAAAGTATAGACTTTAGTTAATAATGTATCGATGTTGGTTCATTAATTGTGACATATGTAACATACTAATGTAGGATGTTAATGATAGAGGAACTGAGTGTGGTATACATGGGAACTGTCTGTACTATATTTACAATTTCTCTGTAAATCTAAAGCTATCCCAAACTAAAAAGTTTGTTAAAAAAAGAAAATCAGCCTTTCCTGCCTACCTCCTCACCTTGGCTGTCCTTGGCCTTAATTCATTCTTCTGTGCAGCCGTCCTACTCACGTCTCCCCCTGCCCCACCTACCTTCTCATTTCCAAGTCAGGCATCTCCATCTCCTTCATCAGATCCTCTGAATCCTGGTTTTAGTTTGTCTCACTGACCAGATCTCTCTTCTCCAGACCGCTCAGTTTGCCAACTGCCTCCCAAATTTGTTGACTTGCCCAGAACGGACCACAGCGCTCTGAGTGTGGCTGTACAATCCAGGGAAGAGCAGGACCCTGTCACCTCCTTCAGCTCACATACATGATATCTCTATTAGTACAACTCACAGTGACTTCAATGACTTTTACTTTTGGGGACAGCCACCTCACATCAATATCTCCAACTCAACCACCTAATTTTTTTCAAATATCTTCTCTACAAATCACACCAGGAATAACTTTCTGCAAAGTTGAAGCTTACGAAAAATGAGACAGGTTGCCCGTGGAGGTAGTGAGTGTTCTGTCAATGGGAATATTCAAGAACATTTGGCAGCTACAAAGAAAGGGGAGATTTGGTGGGTGGAACCGAAAAAGGAAGTTCAATCTAATAATGTTTGCAGTCTCCTGGACAAGGTACTTAACTGCTCTTGCCTGTTTCCTCATCTTAAAAATGAGGATAACAGTAGAACCTGCCTCGTAGGGTATTGAGGATTAAATGAATTAATGTGTGTAAAGGCGCTTAGAACAGTTTCTGGCACTTATTACTATATAAGTGTTTGCCATTATTTTAAGTTACTAATTAATATTTGTTCCGAGGATGGAGACAGTCCAAGTGTAAGACCTGCCAGCAGCTCCTATAGATCACTCCTGGCTCACAGGTCCCTCTCGGATCCTGGCTCTGATGCCAAACACCCTGGCTTCCTCCCCAGCTTTATGTCATCTGCCATTTGACCAGCAGGCCCCTCAGTGCTCCCTTCCAGTTCATCTGTGTGCATGTGGTAGAGAAGGAGGTGGAGGGCAGGGCCTGAGCGTGGTGGGGTGATGAGGCTGGGTCTCCTACCAGCCCGGCTGGTGTTAAGCCAAATAGAATGAAATACCCTCCATCTCTGGGCGCCAGATTGGTCTTCCCACAAATCATGACAAGCGCCTTACACATGCTAATGACCCACTTCCTCTGGTTTGAAAGCCCAATCACTTCAGGAAGATCAGGGTAAATGATGGGCTCAGTAGCTATCAAGAAAGAAGGTAGAGGTGCTGGCATCTGAACTTAATTAGACTCCTGTGCTCTTTCTAAGGCCTGATAAGGTCAGGCAAATACATTCAGCGTTAATAACATTATCAGCACGAGCACCGCATGGTCGGCAAGCCTTGCCAAAGTCAATACATTAAGTTTTTGTGGCTTGAAACATGTGTCTTCTATTCATACTCAGGCTTGCTTCTTACGTGCCAACAGCTGCTGCCACATCTGGAAAGCCTGTGTCTGCTGTGGCTTCCTTTCTCCTATGAGTGTTTTATGGGACACCCCCCCCCCAATCCTTTTAAGAGAAAAGGGTTCATTCATTCATTCTCTTGACGGCCTGTCAAGCAGCAGCCCTGAACGTTTGCTGCAGGGGACCCATGTAGACAGGATGAGCTCATGCACCAGAGAAGTGGGCCTCAAACATCAGTGTGCAGAATAACCATGAGGAGTGGGTGCTTAGGAAAGAGGCATTTTCAACCCTACTCCACACCTGCTGTGTCAGGAAATACTCATCAAAGGGTTCTTAGGCCCCCATAAGCCACCCACCATAATGCATGGGATCCTTGGTATAATTAGTAAGTCATTCATTCTGTCTTGAAGGAAGAGCAGGTGAAACTTCACAGAGGCTTACAGCACGAGCCAAAGCCTGCAATAGCGTGTGAGTGGAAAGAGCCTAGAAAGGCCACTGAGGTCTGATTTTGAGAGGAAATATATTTAAGGCATAAGCCTTGAAGACAAACAACCTGGGTTGAACTCCAACTCATCCTTTGGTGCCTGTGTGTCCTTTAGGCAAGTTACATAACTTCTCTGAGCCTCAATTTCCTCATCTGTAAAGGGCACCTGCCTACCTCTACCTCTCAGGGTTGACAGGTTAAAAAGGAATAAATATCATTATAAAGGGTATTTACCAAATTGCCTGGTATGTTGTAGGTGCTCCACAAATGATAACTACTCATAAAATAGTACTAAAAAGAAATATCAGACAGATATTATTCTACCTTACTGAGGAGTTTCTAGTTTATTTTGTAGGGGCCATGAGTAGCAATCAAAGTTTTAAAAGCAGAGGTTACATTTCATTTAGTCGGTCAATCAATTATTGATTATGTGGCTGCTACATGCCAGGTTGTGCCAGGCACTGAAGCTGATTAGGGCCATGTTTTAGAAGGTGGCTCTGGTGGAGGGTGGGACATGGATTGGAGGCAGGAGACCGTTACAGACTTTGTGATAGTCCAAGCCAGTGGTGCTCAAACTTGAACGTGCGTTGGAATCACCTGGAAGCCTTTTTAAAAACATAGGTTGCTGGGCCTCATCCTGAGTTTCTGATGCAGTAAGTCTGTGGTGGGGTCTGAGAAATTCGCATTTTTAACCAGCTCCCAGGTGATGCTGATGCTGCTGGTCAGGGGACCACACTTTGAGAACTCCCAGTCCAGCAAAAGAAGACAGTGCAAAAACAGAAAGAAGACGCAGGTAATGAGAGACAGTGGGGACTGTTCTAGGCAGGGGTCTTGGGGGTGGCAATGGACAGGAGATGGTGATGGCAGGGCCCCAGGGACTCAGGGCTGGGCCACCTCTAAGTCTGGCCTCAGGGTTTGCATGGCCCTGGATAGTCTGCACACCCTTGGGGTCCTGCCCACCCACCAATGAGGAGCTCCTGCAGTGACCCGTCCAAACTTTGGAACCTTCAGCCCTGTCGTCCCAGTGGGGTTTCCCACTGTGGTCTCTCTCTTTATCTCTTTTATGTTCAGAGGAAAGGCTTTTCTCTTTTTTTTTTTTTTTTGCTCTTCTATTCTTCCTGGGATGTTGATGCCGCCGAGATGCGCGGGTACCGTTCCGCAAGAGTGCCCAAGGTGTGTATTGAATTTCGGTCCCGGATCATTTACTGTGCGGTGGCAGAGAGAGCAGACGTTGTTTGGCTTCCTGTGGAACTCTCCACCTTCTCTATTTTCTGTACGGAAGGACCGCAGAGCCTTGCTCAGCAGCCGGCCCCTGAGTTCCCTGCCTGTAAGAACCTCATGGCACCAGGAGCCCCAGGTCCCCATGGCATCACGAAAGCTCCTGTGAACCCCAGTGGAAAACTGGAGAACGTTTGTGTAGGTCTTCCAAGCATCCATTTCATTTAAAGCTCTCCATAACTCAAGCTGTTACTGAATTAAACGTCGAAACAAACAACAATCAATAGCCTAATAATATTATGTTCTGAAATGTGTTCTTTAATAATGACTGTAGAGCTCTTTGAGGGTGAAATGAGTCTGCGTGTGCACTAAACAGTGATCTGCGTTAATTCCTTTACAGCTGCTAGTTTTGAAAAATGGTTCTGAGTGTTTCTTACTGATGCAGACTGTTCTGTTTTCTGTGCATCAGAAATTTCTCCTAGGTGGCTGGCTGTGATCCGCCCCTCCTGGTCTTGTTCGGAAAGGCTGCTTCTGATCTCGCAGCCTTTCCTCCTTTCTCTCGCCTGGAGTGTTGACTAGGAAACTGGACAGAGAGCCCCAGCGCTTGTGACCTGAGGCCCAATTGCAGACGGGCTCTGGGTGAAGAAAGAGAATAGCAGGCGTGGAGGCTGCAGGACCAGGGATAGACACCTGCTTGGCTCCTGAGCACAGTGATGCTCCAAAGCTTTCCGAAGGAAGTTAAAGACATGGAAGCTGTCTTCTGGGATCTTGTGTCCTAACAAAGACACCATCGAAGAGGGTAGACACAAGAAGACATAAGCACTAAGTACATGTGGAAATTAACCAGTGACCATTAAAATTAGATGCAAGCCTGGGGTAGGTGCTTATTATAGGAGGAGGCATGAGATCAATGCATGTGAGCGTTGGGCTGCTTCTGCTTAAGTGGAGTCAGAATTCTTTTCCTTAGCTGTCACCACTCTAAGTGGAAGAAGAACTAGGAGAGAGTGCAATTTGGCTTTTGGGTTTAGGACTGTAAGGCCCTAGAGAAATTAATATTTTCCCCAAGATTCTGTGTGTACTTGGTCTACTCCCTGAACACATTCTCAGTCCCTCCTCTTCTTTCCCTCTGACCCAAGATCCAGACTGATAATTTATGTTTCTTAGCATCATTGAAATTACTTTCACTGGGTCAAAAAAAATTATATTGAAGAATTTTAAACATACAAAAGTCAGCAGAATAGTATAATAGCCCCCCTATAATTTTGGTGGGTTTTTTAATGACCGTTTTTCCTAATCATTGATGTTCTGCAGTGCAGTGTTGTTGTATTTCTTGTTTGAAGTAACAAAAGACGAGAAAAAGAATAGGTTTTTATAAGGGAAGGAGTAGAATATAATGTTGCAAGTGACAGAAAGAAGGTAGATGCACAACTTCTTTTGACTTCCATCTTCTCCATGAGGCTCCTTCAAGCTTGAGCAAGTAGAACCAATCATCTAGGAAGGGAACTGCAGCCTAAGGCAGGGGAGGGGCCCTTCTGGTGATCTGAAATGAAATCATGGGACAAGGGGCATCCCAGGGCTGGGAACCCCACAGCTGTGCTCCTGACGACATGTGGTGATCCCGGAAAAACGGTGCAGAGAAGAGAACAGGCAAATTGTTTCAAACAGGGGGAAATAAAGAGTGTGTCTGTCCATTAAGGAACAGTGAGTTCAAACAAATGACTTGTACATTTTTAGGACACTGTGTGTGATCTCCATGAGCTAGCACTGGCTGCCTAAGAATAATCCACACGCAACTAACCTTGTTTCCTTGCAAGGAGCATATTTGGCTGGTGGATTGGCAGAATGCTGTAGACATTGTTTTTATTTTAGTGAAGCAGTTAACAGCCTCCTCACATATGATTGTAGCTAACATGTTGACCCATGAGTCAGAGGATCATTCTCCTAGTGGGATCACGTCCCGGAGGTTGATTCAAAAGCCTGAAGGGAGGCTGTGAGCAGAGAGCCTTGGGGCTCTGTCCTGGGTCCTGCCCTGACGAAACAGTTTTGTATCAGTGACTCAGCTGAAGATACAGAAAGCATGCTAATAGGAATTGAAAACAGCAGACTAAGACCAGAGATGAAAGAATAATGGTTTGACATTCGAAGAGGAAAAGGTTTATGATGTAAGCAGTTACTTTATCTTAGATGCACACTTGTGTCCAGACGTGCGTGTGCCCTTGTGTGTGCAGGTGTTTTCCTAGTGGGTACATAGTTTGACTTGGAGGACACGAGTGTTTGTGTGATGAGCTCTCCTTCCTCTAGAGGAAGGTACAAAACTGTGATGCTGCTGGCAATGGTAACTGCAATTTATTGAACAGCTACTGTGGGCCAAACAATGAAGTGGGCTGTGCAGAAAAGAGCTAACACAGCAGGCCTAAAACCGTGGTCCTTAGAAAACTCTGCTTGCAAGGCTGGCCTTGGCTGGCATCTGGGAACCTGGATTTGGGGAGGATTCCCACTATCCCCAGGACAGACAGGAGTGGCTCACTGGGCCTAAACTGTTTGTACAAACTGTGGTTGATGCCGAACGCCTGCTTTCCTTCTGGGAGTCTGGAATTTGGGTATGTGTTAGGCAGAGGGTGCCTATGTGACCAGCCCCCAGTAAAAGCCCTGGATGCTGAGTCTCTAATGAGCTTCCCTAGGAGACAACATTTCACATGTGTTGTCACAACCTGTTGCTGGGAGAATTAAGCGTTCTGTGTCACTGTCCTGGGAGAGCCTTCTTGGAAGCTTGTTCCTCCAGACTTGGCCTGGTGCACCTTTTCCCTTTTCTTATTTTGCTCTGTATTCCTTCTCCATAATAAATCTTAGCCATGAGTACTGTGTGCTGAGTTCTGAGAATCCTCCTAGAGAATCATTGAACTGGGGTGGTCTTGGGGACCCCCGATCCACAGGCTTGATCCTCATTATATCATAGAATTCTTTTTTTTTAAAGTTGTTTCCTCTATTTTATTACTATTGTTTGTGTGTATGTGTGAGGAAGATTAGCCCTGAGTTAACATCCAGGCCAATCTTCCTCTACTTTGAATGTGGGATGCCTCCACAGCATGGCTGATGAATGGAGGGGGTCCACACCCAGGATCCAAACCCGCGAACCCTGGGCCACCAAAGTGGAAAGCACGGAACTTCAACCCCTTGGCCACGGGGCCAGCCCCCATCATATAATTCTTATAGCAATCCTACATCTCATGCTGGTAACTCACTGATCTGGGGCTTGAACCCAGGTCTACCTCCAAAGGCTCACTTGCTCCCCGGAGTCACGGGGTGGCCTGATCTCTCATGCGCTCACTGATACAGGCCCTGAGACTGCAGTGGAGAGTCCTGGTGTTCTTCACAGTCTCCCTGTCTCATCTCAGTGTCTTCTGGGGTGAGACTAAACCAGTGAAGAGCCCACCTTGAAGCAGCAGGGGTGGGGGGTGGTCCCTGTTTTCTCAGGCCCGTGGAATTTATTCCTGTTAGTTTCATCCATGTGGATTCTCTCTGCCTCTCTTTCTTGTTATCTGCCCCCTGGGAGACCAGGTGGTTGTATATTCTGGCAAAGAAGGTGTGGGTGTGAGGGCTAACCAGGGGTTAAAGGCTGATGTTGGCTGTGTCCTCACCTCATTGGGTGGCCATGAGCTGGTCATCCCTTCCTTTTCCTATCAGATAAGAAAAGGACATGCTCCAGACCCATAGAATGTACAGCCAAGAGTGAACCCTAATGTAAACTGTGGACCTGGGGTGATAACGATGTGCCACCGTAGGTTCAGTGATTGCAACAAATGCACCGCCGTGGTGACATCGATGGCGGGGGAGGTTATGTGTATGTGGGGACAGTGGGTATATGGGAACTGTCTGTACTTTCTGCTCAATTTTGCTGTGAATTGAAAATTGTTCTAAAAAATAAAATTTATTAATTAAAAAAAAAAAAGGACATGCTCTAGCTCTCCAAGTGTGGTTCAGGTTATAGATTAGGGCAGCAAGAGATCACCGCTTTCTTAAAAGGGTGACTAATTTCTAACATCCCCCACTGCTATCTCCATTAAGTGCTCTGAAATGTCTTTGAAAGGGAAGAAATTGTCCCCTTTCTTTTGCCAACTGGCATGCGATGTGCCATCCTCTCCTCCAGCCTGAGAAGGCACGGAAGGCCCAGTTCTCTGTCTCTAAACTGTGTCCTTCACCTAAGGCGCCCCGGGGCTGAGGGAGCCAGAGGTTTATCATGGAATTACCCATTTTGTGAGCGTCCTGTTTCCAGGAGCCCCCATTTTTCTGCTGGCCTGCAAGAGCGCCCTTGCAGGGCTAAGAGGAGGCAAAGGAGGAAGATACTTCCACCTGTGCAGCCCTGGGGGCGGTAGAAGGATGGGAGGTAGGAGGGCCTGCTAGGACCTGCCCCAGTCGCCAGGTGCGAGCCCACTTCTCCTGACTGACACAGGAAGTGGCGGGAGGTTACATGTATGTTAACAAAGGTCATTGCCGCCGCCTGTTTCTGAGCCCCTCCGCCCCCCACCTCCTCCCCCAGGCCCCCACTAATGTGTCTTTGACTTCTCACACACTTTAAACCCAACTTCCTGCGTGCAGAGAGTCCACTGTACTCTCATGCAGTAGATACAGTCAATGCAAGGAGACAGTTCACACTGCCTCCAAAGCTTACCACCCTCAGAGGAGTGATTGCAGGAAACCAGCCAGGAGAAAGGTGAGAAGAAAGCTGTGTAAGAAGGCGAGCTCTAGGATCCTCAGTCCTGGGTTCAAGTTGGCTTCTGCTGCTTTCCAGCTGTGCAGCCTTAGACAAGTTGCTTAACCTTGCTGAGCCTTAGTTCCTTCATCGGTAAAATGGGGATAATAATAGTTCCTACCTTATAGAGTTATGAAGATTAAAAGAGACATTCAGGCAAAGTGCACATCGTTCATAATAAGCATTCGATGAGTATCAGCTGCTGCTTCTACTGATATTGCCGACAGGTATTGCTGTTGCTGTTAGGAGCAACCCACTTTCCCAGGGTCACAATAAAAGCATACTCCTTTTATTATCGCTCACTCCCTTCTCCCCACCCGCTTCCTCACTTCAATTCTGTTACCTCTTCTTATTCTAAGAAATCTCCCATTGCCCCCTGCAGAGAGCCTGCCCATGCCAGCCGGACAATCCCAAGTCTTTTTGGAGCATTTCCTTCTCCTCCCCAAAGTGGTGCCCATTCTCCTAATACGAGTGCCCTTCTCCTCAGTGCACTTTCCCGGAAGTTCTCCCTGCCCCGCTGACACCTCCATCTGAGAGGCTGGCTGTCACCCTGGCACACCACTGTGCCTTGAGAGAGACGGTCTTGGTCTGTGTTCCTGTTCTAGCCTGAGAGCCTATAGTCGTAGATTTCTGTGACTTAGAGGAAAATCTGAGCCAAAGCAAATTTTTGTTTGTTATAGTTAGTTTGGGTTTTGTTGATGGTGGTGGTGTTTTTTGTTTTATTTTGCTTAATTACCGCTGTTACTGAGTATAGCATTTATTTTTAACGATCAGGATAAGATCTTGTCCAAAATGAAGATGCAGAACAGCAGACAGTGCAATTCCTTCTCGAACCCTGGTCCTGGAGTGGGGTCGTGGGCCGGCTTGAAAGCACAGCTTCCAGAGTCTCCCGCAGACCCCCATTTGTCCGCGCACTGCCGCTCCACAACTAAGTGACCTTCGGGCAGTCACTTGACCTCCGGTGCCTCATCTGGAAAAAGGGATAATTGGTTCATTGGGAGGAACACGAGAACATGCAGATAAAATCCTTAGCCCAGTGCCTGGCAGGCAGTAAGCCGTCAATAAATGCTAAGCTCTCATTATGACACATTCTAAAATTCAATCAGAACCTGTGCTCAAAGCAGCTGTTTTGGAATATGTTGAAGAGACTGGTGTCAGTCAGCCTGCCGCCTGGAACTCACGTGTTTCCTCTGGAAGCAGATGTAATTGTAAGTCCCTAACGGAGGCAGGTGAGCTTCCCTTAGCTGCTTACATGGCACCTTACAAGTTGTGAGTTGTGCTCTGTCACTGAGGCAGCAGGTGCCTGCTAGAAGGTCATCTAGAACCCCACAGACGTCGGTAAATAAACCTTTGTGATGATCAAAGCTGTCAAGAAAGTTCCACACCCCGCCCCCCCCAAGGCCCCACCTTTACATACTCCATCATCACAGCCTCCTCAGGGACTCCTGTCTGAGGCAATGGCTGCACCTTGAATTCATCACCATGCATGTGACTGAGACCCTTTGGGCATAGTGTGGATGACAGCACCCTCAGACGTGAGCCAGGAAGAGTGACATTGCATGTCATTGTCCTGGGTTGACGCCACCCCTCTCCTCTGGAAGCGCTACTGAGGGACAAACAGCTGGACCCACCTGTTCTGGATAAACATTTTCACTTTCAAGTGGTCTCAGGCTGAATATCAAGGGAACTGATAGTAGAGAAGTGCACACGCCAAAGGAGATGGCAATGACAATAATAGCTATTCTTTAGTGAGCACTTTTTAAGCCTAGGTGCCTTATCTCATTCAGTTCTCACGACAACCCTTTGTGGTAGATACTATTATTGTTTCCATTGCACAGATGAGAAACATGATGCTCAGAGAAGTTAGGTAACTTGCCCAAGGACACAGAACAAGGACAGGATGGAGAGGAGATTTGAGCCCAGATGTGTCTCCCTCCAGAGAAGGGTCTCCTGAACCTGGGCCCCTGCCCAAAAACCACAAGGCAGTGGGATGCAGAGCTTGGCTTGCAAACTTTATTTTCAGTGAAACCCTTTGGAACAAAAAGAAAGTCTTCTGCAGTCTCCTAAGATCTAAATCAGATGGGGTGGAACCACCTTGGTTGAAGACGACTCAGAGCCCTTCCCATCCTCTCCTCTCCCCTCGGCTCCTTGAGCACCTTTGAGCCCCGCACGACACAAACGGACACCTCTGGTGAAGCTGAAGGAATAGGGACTTCAGAGCTCCCGCTCTTTCTTTGTGATGGGGATACAACTATTGGCCTTACAGAGTTCATGAGAAGATTCAGTGAGCTAATGCATATGAAGCACTCCTATACTCCCCAGCTACTATCATTGTTAGGTCAACTGATACGTCTTATGGGAAAAGAAGAGAATTCAGAGGGAGCTGTAGTGGGATGAACGGTGGGCCCCCAATGTCCATGCCCTCATCCCTGGATCCAGTGAACATTACCTTATATTGCAAAAGAAGTGATTAAGTTAAAGACCTTGAGAAAAAGAGCTTATCTGGATTAGCCAGTGGGCCCTAACTGCAACCACGCATTTCCTTAAAAGAGAGAGGCAGGAGGTGAGGGAGGCAGCCACAGGCCAAGTAACACCTGCAGCCACAGGAAGCTGGAAGAGGCAAGAAGAAGGTCTCCCCTAGGACCTCTGGAAGGAACGCGGTGCTGCCCACACCTTGGTTTCAGACTTCCGGCCTCCGGAACTGTGAGAGGATAGATTCCCGTTTTAAGCCATCCTGTTTGCGGTAATTTGTTAGAGCAGCCCCAGGAAACTGATACAGGGATTCATGGCCCCAGCTTGGCCCCAGTGCACGCTCTGTGCATGGGAATTGTTTCACACAGAGATGGAGGAGTAGCGAACCTGCTGGAATCCTTGGAATGATACATCAAAGGTGCATACCTTATTCCTGGACATGGGCGAGCAGGCTTTGTCAGGAGTCCTCGCAGCTCTTTCAAGACCCTTCCAAGGGCAGAATCTCCTGGTCACTGTAGATTCCTGCTCAGATTTCCTGAACCTCAGCTCCAGTGATCACAACATTGAGTCAGTTGCTTATAATACCCAGAGTGTCATTTTCTGGCAACAGGTCTGCATGTATCTGTTGAGTCCAGTCATTGTGTGGACGGGAGCTTTAGCTGTGCTGTCACATGGAGCTGCAGCCCCATCGGCACCCAGGCCCAGAGGGGGCTCTCGTGACAAGCAGTAATGCCTCCTGGATGCTGCTCTCGCTGCAGCTCCTCCTGTGTCATCTCACTTCAGTGTTCGCCTTGAGCATTGAAAATGGAGCTGAGCCAAGTTAGGTCTGTGCTGCCACGTGGGCCCGGTGTGGTCCAGGGTCCAGCCTGGTCTTGCCATGTTCCTGAGCTGCAAAGATGTTCCTCCCAGGGTGCTTCCACAGCAGCCGGGCCGTGGAGACTTCTCCACGAGAACCATCTGGCACAGATTTTTCACCTACACCTCTGAGAACTTGCCAGAGCAGCAAAAGAAAGAAACAGTAACTCTTTTTTGGGCCACCACCCCTGCTGAGGGGGTATCACGTGCTCGTTCTGCACTCACTGGTATAATTTGGAGAGAGCTTTGCCAAAAGGAATCCCTGGTCTAGCTAAAATAATATGTTACTTCATGAATAGAAGAAAAATAAGGCATTACGGTAGGGTAAAAAGAAACTAGAATTTGGAGTCAGAGGAAGCAAATTCAAGGCCCAGCCCTGCCTCTTTCCAGCTGAATGATGGACACATGACTAACCTCTGGCCTTAGTTTTGCATTTAAAGGGGGAAAGGAGATAAATAATGACCCCCACTGGATCGCTGAGAGGATTAAGTCATGTGGGTGAACCAGAAATCGCTATGCAGCCGCGGACGCACACTACGAGACCATTTGGTTCCGTGTTTTGAGTCCTGAGATCTGGGCCGGGTTAGCCCAATCTAGACACTGTTCTACTAAAGAATGGCTGTTGAGGGCCGGCCTCCTTGCCATTTATTGAAGCTCGGAGTCAACAGAGACCTCCAGCTGGGCTCCTATCACACGTTGCCCCATCTCCCTTGTCATACATTGAATTTCAAAAGATGCTGGCTAGTTTTCTCTTATCTCTAAAAGAGAGTGTTATGGTTCGCAGCTCTCCCTTTCTGAAGGAACCAAATACAGACATCAAAAGGAAAAGAAGAAAGCTCATGCCATCCCCAAGGTCTGAGTGCTCACAGATGCCTAGGCTTGATCTGACCCTTTCCTGACCTGTGTGTTGGGAACAGCTTGGGCAGAACTGCAGAGGGCGGGGCCCTACTGGCCCTGGGAAGGGATGGTGGGCACAAGGAGAGCGGAAGCTCTATAGGAAAAGGCTAATGAAAGGAATCACTGGTTTCCTGTCTGCTCTGAGCAGGACTCACAAGTGGCCGAGCTCTGGGCTGGGCTCTGCCCAGTAGCCCAAAAGAGTGAATGGTCCCTTGGAGTGGGAGTCTGCTCAGCTCCAGGTGGAGAAATAGGAAGGATGAGGGTGACAGGTCTGTTATTCTCCACCCTCAGGGAGGAGAATATACAGCCACACATGTATATCCACAGGAGAATATGTATCCACAAGTGTGGAAGGGAGATTCAAATGCACTGGGAATTAGTCACTGATATAATCCTTCTAGGTGTTTATACTGTAGCTTGTCCTCTACGTGTTCAGCTGTAGCGATGTCGTTATAAACCCCTAAATGGCAGAGATGATGTCCATCCAAATCCTTTCATACTGGAGTCGGTACACCGCATGTCAACTGGTCCTTAATGGATCTCGATGAGCTCGGAAGACTAGGGATGAGTCTCACAGTTTGGTGAACATGGAAACCACCTGGAGCTTGAAATGCTGGTTCCTGGACTCCTGGTCTGGACAACATGCTGATTCAGTAGGACTGGCTGGGGCTCAGGAACGTGCATTTTTCACAAGCTCTGCAGATGTTTCTCCTGTAAGTGGTCTATAAGCTGCTCTTTGAGAAACGCTGATCCAGACCAGCCCTTCTCAAACTTTCATGTGCACGGGAGTCACCTGGGCATCTTTAAAGAGACAGATTCTGACTCAGAGATATGGGGCTAGAGATTTTGCATTTTAACATGCTCCCTATGTTGTGGGTGCCACCTGTCCCCATCCCCACTTTGAATAGCAAAGATCTACCTGCTAGTCTCCTGCCATCAGGATGTACCAGCTCTAGCAAGGGCTTTAATCTGGGTGGATGGTTCGAACATAAAATGTCTGTGTTACCTAATATCTTAGACTATAGTCATGTACCTTTCATTTGCCATTAAAATAACTTTCTTTTTAATTGCCAGTCGGGTAGGTAATTTTTATACAGCAAGCACTTTAACAAATAAATATCTAGATACATTTGGTACATTCTCACTAATACTTAACACACAGCATTTTCTATCCCTAAACTTTAATGCACATTTGCTCCAACAGCCAGATTCTGATTAGTGTTAATGCACGGCTAAGGGAATTCAAGCCAGCTTGGCAACAAAGACCCTTCTGAACGAATGCCTTTCATAGTTGGCAGCTTTATATTTTTTTAAAGCAAGAGTCTCTTCTAGGACTATTTCCTTCAAATCAAAATGAAGAGTTTAATTCATCAGTTAACACTCCATAGCAACTGGAAGGCTTCTGCTTCTTCCTGCAACCGTTATTTCTCAAGACACAGCCAGACGTGCCCCCATTAGCTGCAGTGTGAGGGAAAACTACCAGGAACTCAATGTTCCCGGTGGGATGGGATGGCCAGGCTGAGTCGGGAATGGAGTCCAGCAAGCGGATCAGCACATCCACAGGGTCTGGAGAGAGCATGTGGAGATCCAGGCAGGCAAAGGGGGCTGGGGGCCAGCACAGCATGGCCCACGTATCCCAACTGGCCCAGGGTTAGGGGAGCTCCGACTGTGACTTATATTAGAAACTCCAAGCAGATAGTTTTCATGGAGGAAGCTCATCGTCATGAAGGGGGACCTGCCCCCCCGCTGGAGTCTGGGCCAGGACTCTGGTTGGATAGAGCCCTGGGCCAGAAGGACAGGCCTTTTCTAAGCCGAAGATGGCCATCTCTAGTCCCCCGTGAGCTGTGACCAACAACAACTCACCTGGTCCCTGTCTTCACATGACAGCCCTGCGCTTCACCAGCCAAGACCTGTCTGTTCTCTGCCCCTCACCAGGGCCTGCGTCCTGTGTCTCGGGACCTGTGTCTCCTTGCTTGTCCAACCCAGGCATCGGGCCAGGCTGACTTAAAGCACCCTCCTGCATCCCTCCTGTCCAGTCTGGTGCCCAGCGCCAGACTCCTCCATCCTGGAGAAAACGACAGCCGCTTTCTGCCCAGGCCCTCAACAAATTCCTATCATCTTCCTTTCACAGGGCATTTCTGCAACTCAGAGGGCCTATCATTCAGCTCCTGTCGAATAGAATAGAAGAGCTAGGGCTCCCCGGGGGCCCAGGCAGCTGCCTCTGCTCAGACAACAGCCATATATTGTGTGTGTGCGCACACATGCCGAACCTACAGCCACGTCACAGTTACATATGTTATCGCATTTGACCGTGAGGTAGAGCAAATATTATTAGCCCCACTTTATAGATGAGGAAACTGAAGCCTAGTGAATGTGAGCAGGTTCCTTTATCAAACATGGTGTTAGGGGCTAGAAGAATAAAATATAGTCTAGGACTCCATGGAGCTCACAGTCTTCTGTGCTCAAGGCTACACAGGTAATAATCATAATAATTCATTCTTTCAAAAATATTTATCGAGTTCCCATTATGTGTCAGGCACTGAGTGTATCTGGGAGAGAAGAAGACGGACTAACCAGTGTTTATTGAGCATTTGCTCTGTGCCCAGCACCGTATTCAGTACTTTGCAGATATTCTCTGAATCCGTGGCACAACCCTATGGCAGGGGAGCTGCTGTCAGGAAACCGAGGCTGGGACAGGTTGGATGACTCGTCCAAGGACACCCACACAGCTAGAGCGTCACTGAGCAGGGATCTGCCCTCAGGCGGTCTGACTTCTGGGTCAGGCTCCTCACCGCAAAGCTATCTTGCCTCTCAGCCTTTCTATTCTAACTCCAAGTCCAGGGTGCTTTCTGCTGCTCCGTGTTGCCCCCACAGAACCCACCTCACTCCTGAGAGAAGATGCTCCCACCACCTTTACCCAGCTACTCCAGAGGGCTGAGGGCAGGCAGCCCCCATTCTGGAGCTCAGACCCTGGATGTCTGCCTCCACCTGCCCCCACCCTGAGCTCAGCTCCCTGAGACAGCCCTGCCTGTACTCCACCTCTGCCTGTGCCTCTCCCCAGGTTGATCCCTAGCCCTCTATTCCGGCCTCCCTGCTGTGATAGCTCCACTCCCGGTGCAGAGTGTGTCTTCTCTGCACCCTCAAAGACTAATCATATCCCCCTACCTGCCCTCTGCAACTCACCACCCCTCAAGTTGTCCCCACTTCACCCTCTCAGGTGACTTAGCTGCATGCCCCCTTTACCACGGGAAATGGCCAGGTGTTAGCTCTTCAGTTGCTATTCCGACTTCTTCCTTCCTCAAGCTGTGACTTCCACATGCTCCTCTCAGCTAAGCTCCTCACCTCTCAAGGTCTCTAGGCAGTAATTTTCTAACCACTCTCCTCCACCTCGTCCTGTCTCCTTACCCATCCTGGCTTCCTCTCCTCCTCCCCTCTCTTCTTAATCCCAGAATTATCCACCCGCTGGTACTTTAGACTCTTTTCCCCTCCACCTCCTCCACACCTTGCCCAGGTGCCTTCTCAATCCACTACCGTCCTGGATCTTTTCCTCTTGCCCACAAACACGCACAGGCCCCAGAGCTTGGTGAAACCATCACTTAACTTCTGTGTCCCCTGGCCAGTAGCCTAGGCCTTCCTGAGCCCTTCTTGCCCTCAATGAGTCATCTACACTGTTGCCCATCCACTCTCCTCTGCCCTCACTCTAGCTCCTCTCTCCTTTCTAAGGATACAGCTTCGCTGAAGGTCGTCAGTGGCTTCCAAATTGCCAATTCCATTTGCTTGTTCCCATCCTTGGCCTTTTTGACCTCTTGGAAGCATTGAGCACTGTTGGCCAAGCCACTCTTTTTAACTCTTGCTTTCCTAATTTCTGGGCTTTCTGGGCTCTGCTCTGTCTTCGGAGTCATTTGCTTGCAAGGAACAGAAACCTACTCAAGTTAGCTCAGGAGAGGTTTTTGGAATAATTCGGAAGAATCTCGTGGAACCCAACTTCCATTCTTCTGCACTATTGTTTCAGTTCTCTTCCCTGGCCAGTGCTTCACGCCCACAGCCACGAGACAATGGCCCCTAAATAGTACTTTGATACAGTGGTTTACCCTGTTCAGAATCCTTCCGCAGCTCCCCATTTCCTTCTAGATAAAATCTAAAGTCTTAGTTTACATGCCACATCTTCCACAATCACAGCTGCCATGTACTTTCCAGTTCTCCTTCCACTCGTTTCCACTATTGTCCAACACACATTTCTGTGTTGTCCAGCTAGTCTACCTCCATTCCCCAAGCACGTTGTTCTGTTCTCTGATCTGCTTCATAGCTCACACTGTTTGTTTTGTAATGCCTAACTCATGTAACCTTCTATTAAAATCCTATACATCCTTTAAGTTCTAGATCAAATGCGCTTTCTTTATGAAGACATCACCCCAGCAGAAGCAACCTCTCCCTCTCCTGAAAGCTTGGGATTGAGGCTGCTCCTTATCTGCCATGTTAGGCCGGAGGCCTTCTGAGCAGAGAATTATATTGTGTGTCAGGCAGGTGCCCAACCTGGAAATAGAATCCCAGAAGGGTGGAATGAGCTCCTTGGAGAAGGATTGGTTTATATTTCTTACTCTTAAAGAAGAAGGAAGCATCCGTTGGGTATTAGCCCCACCATTCTGCCCCTAAATTGGCCCACCTACTCAATCCAAAGAAAGATGGGCACAGAGACCAACAGTGTTTTAGCTAGAAGCTTCTAGGTATTAATAGCATGAAGGAAAGAAAGTTTGAATAGAGATTTAAAGTATTTTGTGACCAAGAAGTTAAGTGATTTGCCTGAATTGATGGAAAGTTGATCAGAGTTGGGCCAGGGCTCACTTCGTGTCCCCCCAGGCCCCATACTGGGCTCATCACTGTCAACCCTCAGTGGCCTCCTGGTTCCCTGCAGCCAGCAAGGATGCCTGGAACAGAGACCTAAGAAGCAGGAGGCCAAGAACCAGACCCATTTCCAGAACATAGTGAGTAAAACGGTCATTCTACTTTCTGTGTTTACCTATTTCTGGATCTTCTGGAAGGGAGTGGGGGGACCTTGTGATTTATCTAGAGGACACAGGGACTCGGTGGTGCCAGGGAACCATTGCCTTCCATCAGTAGGCCCTGGCAAGTTTGTCTCCAGAATGTACAGACCCAGATGTGTGACCCTCTATCTGGAGACACATTCCTCATCCTTCCTGGCACTTCTCTTTCTGAAAATACATGGCTCCTGAGATGCTGCGCTCACTAGCTTTGGTACTCATTGAAGGCTGTCAACCAGGGGCTCCCAGCCCCTGGCTCTGAGGATGGACACGTGACACAACCTGAAAGAATCAGAGCCCTTCCTTGGGGTTTTTCGTGTTGGAAGTGAGGAAAGGAAGCATCTCCTCTCTGTGCTGAAGCTGAGGTGTGAGGCTGAGAGTGTTGCCACAGGTCAAGCCTTCTGAAGAAAGGTGGTGTGAGAGAATGAGGCCAACAGATGGAGAAGAGAGGAAGAGGCAAGGAGAAACAAAGTCCTGACAACCTCCTGTCTGAATCCTGGTGCCAGCCACCCCAAGGCCTAGCTGTACTGCTGCTGTTCTGGCAGTTTGGACATCCGAGCCAGTAAATTCTTCAACTGTTTCAGGTGGAGTATTTGCTGCTTGCAACCGAAGAATCTTGCTTAACACGGTCTCCGTCTGTCACCTGGATCCCTCCTTTGACAGTGCGTGGAATGCCTGCCTCCCTGTCTTCCTCTTTTCTTGAGATAAACATACATTGAGGAATAGAGTCATGGTCTTCGTCATCATTATCATCATCAATGTCAACAAACATGACTGAGCACCTGTCTTTTCCTGGCATTGTCCTAAGTGTGGTGGGGGATAGAGCTGCAAATGGCAGTCTCTGCCTTCTGGGTGCTTCCATGCTCATCAAAATATAAGAAATACCAAGGGCACGGAGCACATGCTGAGCACAGATCTTTTTTAGAGTAAAGCATAAATCAATCCGTCTGCATGGAGCTTTTACAGAACACAGACACTCATCGCTGCAGATTATTCTGACCTTTTGGTGCCAAACATCCCTTTCTTGAAAAACCATCCACCCCTTAGGACAAAAGGGTTTCATCCTTCATCTTAAAGTTACTTTCTTCTTTGCACTGTATTTGTGGAGCCTTCTCCACCCTGGTTAGCTCCTAATTCAGGATCAAATTTGTTGGTTTGTTTTCTGGGATACCCTTTCCAGAGTTAACCAATTTACTCCCCTGTAAAATCCCCAGCTGCAGATTTCTCACCATGCCCAGAATGCTCCCATTACCAAAGTCTCCATTCCTTTAAAGCAATACCCGGCCTCTGGATATATCCTGCTCCAGGATACAGTCTGTGAGTCTCCTATTTGAATGCCTTCCCGTATGTTTTCTGATCCTATTTGACTTCGAAGGCTTTCAAAGAATTAAATATGTGAAAAGGACAAAAAAGAGCATCACACATCTCCAAAGAAATGATCTGTGCTCAAGGTCGTGCATTCAAAATGGGAAACAGATATGGCTAGAAAGGAAAGAAGAATGAGGAGGAAGAGGAGTAGAAAAACAGGGGTTTCTGGAATCCTTGTATTTCTTATTACCCTTCCACTCTCAGGCTCTGCACAGACTCTCAGATTTTCTGAGATGCAAGTATCAACCCAACAGATCTAGGCCTCCCCTGGGGAGGCCTGCCTGCTGTGAATTCTAATGGCTATCATAGAGAATTCCACTGATTTATGAATAATCCTTTTTTCTACTTTCCAGGGATAAATTCCTCTTCCCCTTAGTTCTGAAATGATAGGTCAGAATTATCTACTTTGTTTTCAAAAACTTAGTGGCTTAGAAACAATTTATTATTTCTCACAGGTCAGGAATTTAGGCAGGGATCAGCTGGGTGCTTCTGCTCCACGTGACATCAGCTCGTGCCACTTAGCTGCATTCAGCTCTTGGCTGGGCTGGGCTAGAAGGTCCAAGAAGTCTTCACTCACATGTCTGGTGCCTCAGTGCTCTTCCACGTGGCCCCTCCGTGGGGCTAGATTGGGCTCCCTCAGAGTCTGGTGGTCTGAAGGTGGTCAAATTTCTTACATGATGACTGGCTTCCCCCAGAGACAAAGTGGAGCTGGTAGGCCACTTAAAGGCTGGGCCCAGAACTGGCCCAACATCTCTTCCACCATGTTTTCCCAGTGGAGGGAAGTTACAAAGTTAGCCCAGATTCAAGGGGAGGCCACATAGACTCTACCTCCTGATGGGTGGAGTAACATGTGCGTACAGAGAAGAAAGAAAATGATGGCAGCCATTTTTGGAGATCAACTACCACACCCCTTTTACCACTTCTCTCACTGAGAAGGCACACACTCTTGCTCGTCTCTTAGCCTTAGGCAAACCCCCATATATAAAACACTGTTCTCATCTTAGGCAACTCTTCTCAGTCTCTTTTCTCCCCTGTAGGTTATCTTGCCTCACTATCTACATCCTAAGACCTAACATCTCCCTTACATTCAACCTATGCTCTCCGTGAAACACTTGTTTCAGAAAACTGTGTATTCCCAAGTACTGACCCCAAATTAATTTTTATTAAAGCTTATTTGAATTTTGTGTTCTGTTATGATAATGATCACTTAGAACTTGTAATGTACTCATAATATAAGACTGACAACCATTTAAACCAGGAATTGGAAATCCCTTTTTTTTTCACCTCTCCAAAGCCCCAGTACATAGCTGTATATTCTAGTTGTAAGTCCTTCTGGTTCTTCTGTGTGAGCTGCCACCGACACATGGCTGCTGACAGACAAGTGGTGTGGTTCTGCCCCCAGGAACCAAACCTAGGCCGCCAAAGTGGAGCACACCAATCTTTAACCACTAGGCCATCAGGGCTGGCTCAGAAATCTTTTTCTTTTTTTTTTCTGCTTTTTCTCCCCAAATCCCACCAGTACATAGTTGTATATTTTAGTTGTGGGTCCCTCTAGTTGTGGCATGTGGGACACCTCCTCAGCATGGCCTGACTAGTCGTGCCATGTCCACCCCTGGGATCCAAACCAGCAAAACCCTGGGCCACTGAAGCGGAGCATGCAAAGTTAATCACTCAGCCACGTGGCCAGCCCCAGAAATCTTTTTCTATAAAAAGCCAAATGGTAAATATTTTCAGCTTCCGAGCCATATGGTCTTTGTCACAACCACTCAACTCTGTTGTATAGCCAAAGCAGCCATAGATAATATATAAATGAATGAACACATTTGTGTCCCAATAAAACTTTATTTACAAAAATAGGCAGCAGGCCAGATTTGGCCTAAAGGCCGTAGTTTGCTGATCCCTGCTTTAGACCAAGGAATAAGCTTGTCTTTTAGGCTATTTTGTCTAATGATTAGCTGTTTGACTTTCAGAAAGTCACTTTTCTCTGAAACGTACTTTCTTCATTTATAAAATAAGGATATTGAAGTGACCAAGAATAAAATACCCCCTTATGCCTGTAGTTGTGAAAATACAACACATCTTTAAAAATCTTTAGCGGAAATGGCCCAAGTGGTCACAAGATGGGTTGTTTCTCTATGATAACATCTCAGAGTCCTGTTGATATTTCCATGACTTTTCTCCTTCCAGGAGTCTCTTTATTTGTTTCTGTAGGTCTGCATCTCCCCTTTCCCGTGTGTCTCTGTTTCTGTATTTTCTGGCCAGATTCTTTATCTTTGTTTGTGTGTGTGTTTTTCTCTCTGTGCTTAGGGGTTCATTGCCCCTCAGTTTCCATTTTTGTATATTCTTGTGTCTCTGTGTTGCATTCTTTGTGTACATACATCTCTCTTCTTTCTGCCCTGCCTCTCTCCCCTGAATATAATGTTGAATATGTATATATTTTTCATTATTTTCCTTTTTAATGTAAAAAATGTTCCATATTCTTAATTTTCAAAGTATATAGCATATTTTACATATCTTTCAAATTAAAAAAATGTTTCCTATTTATGTACAATGGG
Source organism: Equus przewalskii (assembly GCF_037783145.1). Lineage (NCBI taxonomy): Eukaryota > Metazoa > Chordata > Mammalia > Perissodactyla > Equidae > Equus > Equus przewalskii. The sequence continues at coordinate 31,428,718 of NC_091831.1, forward strand.
ATATCATATGTAAACTACTTAGCATAGTATCTAGTATATAGTAGATACCCAATAATTATTACATCCTTTTATCTGACTCCCCTTTATCTAACTGCCTAAGTGATTTTTTTTCACATGGGTCAATGATTCTTATCAGAAGAAAAAGGTGAATCCTCTGTGTCTCTCTATAACACTTTGTTATTCTCTCTCACCCTAACCCAGGACGCTAGCTCTTGGCCTCCTCTTTGTCCTCACAATATTTGTACATATCTTTTGGGAATTATGAAAGTGGAGGATCAAAGATCAATCAAGAGACTAGTGGCTCAGTTGACCTTTTGCTCAGCCACCCAGGGGTGATCTGCTACCTTCCACAGGCTCCTTCTCTTTTGTTCACTCTGCAAGTGTTTATTGAGCGCTCACTGTGCTCTAGGCAATGGGGAGATGGAAGAGAACAAAGCAGACACAGTCCCTGCCCTTGTGAAGCCTATGGTTTACTAGCACAGGTGGGTAATATAGGTGACCAGACAGGAGTAGGACAGTGGATGCAGTGATGGGAACGCCGACGGGGGAAGATCTCTCTGAGATGCCTTTGGAGGTGAGACTAAAGGAAGAAAGCCAGCCTAGGACAAAGCAGGAGGGAAGTGGAGGGAGAGTGTTCTAGTCAGAGAGCAGTCCTGAGAGAGGGCCAGGGCTGGGACAGCACCTGCTGGAATGTTAGGAGCTGAAAGGAGACCATGTGGCTGGAGGAGGTCAGCGAGGCGGGCGGCAGACAGAGCTGGGCTCCAAGGCCAGGCGTGATAAGGGGTCTGGGTTTCATCCCAACATAATGGGAAGCCACCAAAGGGTTTTAGGCAAGAGAGTGGCTCATCTGATTTATGTGTTAAAAAGATGACTCTGGCTCGCGTGTGAGGGAGTTAGATTGGTGGGGGCAAGCAAGGAAACAGAGAAAGGAGCCTCTCCAGAGATGGTGGCAGTGAGGGAGGAAAGCAGAGAAAGGATCTGAAATATTTTAGGAGGTGGGAATGACAGGACTGGCGGATGAATTACATGTGAAGACAAGAGGGAGGGAGAGCCAGGACTGACGCCAGGTTACTGGCTTTAGGACTTGGGTGCCCATTGCAAGGAGGAGGGTGATGAGCGATCAATAGTTCCGTTTTGGACGCGTTCCATCAGCGATGACTGTGGGCCGTGCAAGGCGAGATGTCGGGCAGGCAGTCGGATATATGAGTCTGAGCTCGAACTGGGGATTTGGGTTGAAGATATAAATTTGGGAGTTGTCAGTCATGGGAATGGATATTATCCCCTAGTGAAAGGGGCCAGAGAGAGACGAAGGGGGCCCAGGACCAGGCCTGGGACTCCAACATTAGGAAGGTGGGGAGAGGAGAAAGAACCTGCAAAGGAGAAGGAGAGGGGAGCCGGAGAGAGAAAGAAAACCGGAGGAGGGCATCGTGTGAGCCAGGAGAGGAGAGAGTTTTTTTTAAGAAGGAAGTGGGGTGGTGGAGGCCGAAAGAGCAGCTACTGTGCCATATATGGCTGAGAGGCCGAGGGAGATGAGGACAGAAGGGGCATCCCTAGATGTGGCCCCAATGACAGCGACAGGAGCAGCTTTGCTGGAGTTGGGGTTGGGTAAATGGGCAGTAAGACAGTGGAGACGGCTTGTGAAGACAATGCTGAGAAATTTGGTTATAAAGAGGAATAAAGAAACACACCTGCAGAGGATGAGAAATCAAGGGTGGGATGTTTTTGGATGAGAAATCCTAGAGTGTGTTTGGAAACTCTCAAAACGCTCACTGGAGAGTGAGAGGTTGTGTCTGTCTTTTTTCTTTTTAATAATGATGAAAACTTAACAATTGTGTAACTCTTCACGGTTTACCAAGTGTTGTCACACACTCTCTTCTCCTCACAGGCACACTGTGAGGTATATAGCAGCCCTGAGTTATAGATGAGGAAGCTGAAGCTTGGAGGAATTGAGTGACAAGCTCAAGGTCAGAACCAGGAGGTGGCGGGGCCAGGAGCCCATGCCTAGGCTGCCCTGGGCCTAACCCCCAGGTCCCTCCCTGCCCACAGCAGTCCTATCCCACGGGAGTACCCAAATCAGACAGCACTCACACATGTATGAGCTGTGCCTTGCTGGTGTCTCTCAAGCACATTTTCCAATGGCCACAGCCAATCCCTTCTGCCTGCTGGCCCAGCCTGGGATGTTAGGAAGTCACAACTGCCTTTCAAGAACATGGGACCTTCTCCCACTTCCTAACTCCATTTGAGCTTCAAAGCCTCCCAAATTTCTAGAAGTGCCCAACAATCTGTGACACGTGTCAGAGAGAGAAAAAGTGAAATCCCGTGTAGCTCCCATACAGCTCCCCAGGCCTGGCGGCGCAGGGGCTGACCCCCGAGAGGGACTGAAGGGGGGTTAGCGACTGTGGCTAGCCTCTGCCCCTCATTCTCCACATCTGTGAAATCCTGGGATTGTCATGAGGAGGGAGTGAGACAGTGGGCATGTAGTGCTTAGAACAGTGCTTGGCGCCTGGGATGGCTCTGTGAATGCTCCCCGTGATTATTTTTATTTATTCACCCACTCGCTCAGACATTTGTGAGCACCTTCTCTATGCCAAGCATTGCTCTAGGCACGGCAAATGTGGAGATGCATCCACATGCTGCCAGGGCTCCAGAAGCATATGTTTTCATGAGAGAAGTGATGTTGGAACACAAACAGCTCTGCCCTCACAGGAATAAGCGAGGTGCAGCAGCGCCCTGGGCCTCCAGAGAGGACAAGATCGCACCCAGCCCAGGCAGTCGGGGCAGGCTTCGTGGGGGGATCGGGGGGTGGGGAGAACATTCCCCACGGTAGGGGGCCGCTACGGCTGAGCAAAGTCACAGAAGCTGAAAGGGTCAGAGCCCATTCAGGGAACAGAGAGGAACCCAACTGGAGCATCAGCTCTGTGGAGAAGGAAGGGGGGAAAAGCCTGGTTCCCCTGGAGGAGGATTGTGAGAGGATCGGATGTCAGTCCAGCAGACCCAGCAAAGGGCAGCCTGGGTGGAGGGCAGGGGTGGCAACTCCGTGCGCTGACCCCTGGCCTTGCACCACGGGTTGTGGAGAACCCCACCTAGGAGCTGTTGATCTGGTTTCATGTCTGTAGCCCTAGGGGTGGTGGTGGCAGAGAAGGGGCCAGAGCATCAGGATTTGTCCCAGCCTGCCACGTAGGCTTGGGGTGGACTCTCTAGTGCTCACTCTATAATAGATGGAGGAATTTAAGCCAGCCTAGCAACCCCACCGTACCATCCCTTTAGGGGGTGCCCTGGAATTAGCACCCCGAAATTCTTCAAAGAAGAGATGATCCAGGACCATCTGCTCCCTGAAGGCCACCACCACGGGAGCAGGGACCAATGTGTGCATTGCTAGCCATCCCAGATTCGGGGGGAAAGGCCTGGCCTCCATGGTGTGCGGAGGCTACGGCCCCTCTCCTCCCACTGGGGGCTGGCTCCAGGGGATGGTGAAGATGTTCCAGGAAACCTGAAGGACAGGGAATGTGAAGAAAGGGTGTCAGTGCTGGACTTCATGTGGTGGTCCCCCAGCCATAACCTGGGGAAGGACATGTCTGCTCTGCTCTCCTCCTAAGGTAAGAGTCAGACTCGTGGAGCAAGAAACACAGACCAAGAGGGCTCTCACTGAGCTTCCAGCCCAGGGCCTTTCAAATGTTGGCTCTGAAATCCCTTATCTAAACATTTTATGGAATGTGATGCCTAAAATAAAATACATCAACATAGAAATGCTCTGGTTGAAACTGAGAGTGGAGGGCCCAGAGACCCGCCCCAGGGCCCCATTTGTCCACACATTTTGTGACCCTCTGATTTAGTCCAACTCTGTCATTTTGCAAAAGAGAAACCCAGAACCTAGAGAGAGGCACTGAGCAGCCTAGGGTCACAAAACTAATCTGTGCCAGAGTCAAGACCTACAAGAAGGAAATGAAATCAAGGATGAGAAAGAGCTTTGTAAATTGTAAAGTACCGTAGAAATGTAAGGTTAGTATCTCCGCCATTTACATGTTCTCAGGCTTTTCTCCCAGTCACTACTTTAGGGGAGGCTGCCAGAAAAACAACGCAGAGGGCTGAGAGGTTGGCCTCATGGGCAGCGTGGGAAGAACACAGGATTTGGAGCCTGGAGACGCTTAGAGGCCCAGTGCTGCCACATTCGTGCTGTGTAACTTTGGACAGCTCACTTTGCCTTTCTGACCCTCGGTTCCTTTTCTAGAAAAATGTCTCATTCACTTCTTTCTGGGATTATGTGGGGCTCAGGTGAGATGATGCATGTGAAAGTGCTTTTAGGAAGGCCCAGGACGACAGTGTCTTGTGAGGAGGGGAAGAGATGGCAGTAAGCAAGACCCGGAGGCTCTGAGGACCGGAAGCCACTTCCTGTCGCTGGGGGCTGGAGCCAGCTGCTGATGGGGCTGGAACCCAAGTGCTGTGTCTTTCCTGTCCTAGACAGTCCCATAGGTCATGCCGCACCCTCGATGCGCAGCCCTCAGACACTCATCGTCAAGGCGTCGGAGGCGCCGCCTTCCATCACCGGGTGCTGACTCAGCCGCCATAAGCCCCGTCTCCCCTTTCACACACTGTGGGTGCCAGAGGGCGCCCGGCCAGTTGCTCAGCGTCCCCCAGACTTCACTGGCTCTGCATCTTGGTGATGAGGGAGAGGGCCAAGTTGGAGCTGTTTCAGGAAAGCAAGAAGTGATTTCTCTCAAAGACCTTGGAGAGTTCTTTCCGCCCTCCCCCAGGGTTCTCAGCCAGGGCCCATCCGGCAGATGAACTTCACTCAGGATGCGCACGGGCTCAGGTTAAAACAAAGGCACGAGGCCCGGGCTAATGGATGGGGGTTGGCTGGGTTCCTTTGGAGAGCCTGGCAAGCCGGTGCTCCGGAGGCAGGAAGAGGCCCACAGACTTTCGTGGCTGTGCTGGCTGTGTGTCTGGGGGTGACCTTGGGCACACCGCTCTCTCCAGTTGGAAAGGCGATGGGAAGAAATCGACCGTGGGACTCCTAAGCCCTTAGACTGAGACGTGAGCTCTGAGGTTTCATCCGTTCAGTCGTTCAACAAGTATCTACTGAGAACCTATTGTGCGCCAGGCACTGTTCTAGGTCCTGGGGAACCAAACAGACGAAAAATTCTGCCCCGGTGGAGCTGGCAATCTAGTGGGATCAGGCAGAGAAGGGAGAGAGAAACAAGAAGGCCGCGAATTGTCAGCAGGTGGTAAAAGTCGTAGAGAAAGAGAGTAGGGGTGAGGGATAAGGAGTACAAAGTGGGGGTGGCTGCAAGTTTCGGGAATGTGGGCAGGAAGTCCTCAGAGAAGGAACAATTGAGCAAGGATGTGAAGGAGGTGATGGAGGGAGACAGCCCTCCAGAGATGTGGCTATCTGGAGGAAAAGCATCCTGGGCAGAGGGAACAGCAAGTGTACCCTGAGGCAAGAACATGCCTGGGGGCTTCAGTGCGGCAAGGAGGCCACGTGGCTGCAGGAGAGTGAGACAGGGGAGAGAAGAGGTCTGACGAGCACTTTAAGCATTTGCTTTGAGTTCCTTAGAAAACGAGATCCAGCAGGCCTGCCCAATGACTTTTGCATCTCCTGTCTGAGATGCTGATTTCGTGCCACAGGACTGTTTAAATGCCGGGACCTTCTGTCAGGAGGCAGTCATTCCAAACCTCAAGGACAAAGCCTCTGCTCCTCCAGGGCTCATTTATGAGGGCTCTTGGGCTAGCAGAAAGGGCCCAGGTTCAGTCCCAGCACCTGACCCTTACTCGCTGTGTCACCTTAGGAAGGGTACACAACCTCTCTGAGCCTGTTTCCCTGATGAAACCCATCAATTGCCTCATTTATAAAATGAGTTACTAATACAGCTTCCCAAGGCTGCCTCACTTGATTGTTAGATTTAAATGAATGAGATTGTAAATATGAAAGTGTCTTTTACGCTGAAATGGGCAAGGTACAGGTCAGAGAGGTTTTTGTTTTCCTCAGGGAAGCCTGTGGTCAGGGGTTGTCACTGGTTGTCCACTCCTCTCTGCCACGCTGCTCCTTGTATTGTGTCCCATCTGGGCCCAGTCGACTCACTTTGCCTGGGCCCGGATCTGACTCAGGAATGATTGTCAAACGCCTGGAGACACCCGAGGGGAGCCTGCCGAGGGCTCCCCCGAGATGCTCTGAGGCTGAACTGTCCAGGAGGACTCTGAGCCCATTCCTCTGATCGGTGCAACCGGCTGGGCCCAGCCGCTCCTCCCCAACGCCCCTGCCCTTCCTCCTCCAGGTACAACGGCCCCAACCTGGTTCTGAAGTACGACCGGGCCCAGAAGCGGCTGGTGAACATCGCAGTGGACGAGCGCAGCTCCCCCTACTACGCGCTGAGGGACCGGCAGGGCAACGCCATCGGGGTCACAGCCTGTGACATTGACGGGGATGGCCGTGAGGAGATCTACTTTCTCAACACCAATAATGCCTTCTCGGGTGAGGATCCGGGGCCTCGGGCTCTTCCTGCTCCCCTCCGTCCTCCTCCCAACAGCCATGGGGGTAGGGCCTTGGGGGCCCTGGCTTTCCTCAGGCTACTGTCACAGGCTCCTCCAGCACAGTCCCCAGCTGCCTCCGGGACCTCACTCTGCCCTAGCAGAGAGAACCCCAGGAGGACCCCTTCTTCTCTTGTGCATGAAGCTTGTTCTCATCTCCTGACCCTGGAGATGCTGGGGCATGAGCCGAGGACCAGCCCTCTGCCTCAGACTCCCTGTCCTCTTCGCCTCCCAGTCTGAGCAGCCCCCTAGTCTCCTAACTCCTTCCCTCCCCCCCATCCCCACTGACCCTGTCTTGGCTCAACCACCCAGCATTTCTCGCCTGGGTGGGCACCATAGCCAACAGACAGCCTCCTGGGATCGCCCCCACAATGCTGCTAGGGGACCTTTCCAAAATACTTTGAAGTCCTTCAAGGCCCCCTACAGCTTTTAACTGAGTCATTTATTCACTCCCCGAATTCTTCCAAGCTCCTGCTCCATGCCAGACTGGAGGCACTGGGTGCTGGGGATGCAACTTGAGGGGAGACAGACCTTGAGTTTGGGGAGCCTTTCCTAGCCCAGAGCACCTGAGTCACCTGGGGGTCTTGTGCAAATGCAGATTCTGACTCAGCAGGTCTGGGGTGGGCCCGCGGTCCTGCACTGCTCACACGCTCTCAGGCCATGATGCTGCTGCTGGTCCATGGACCACACTTTGAGTAGCAAGGTCCTACACACTCAGGAATGGAAACAGATGCCCAGAAGCCTAAATAATAGTAACAATAATGATAACAGCTAATACTTAAGCAGTGCCTACTGTGTGCCAGCCCTGATCTATGCACTTGATATTAATTATCTTGTTTAAGCCTCATAACAGCTCAGTTAGGTAGGTACAGGTGTATCTCACTTTCCAGTTGAGGAAACTGAGGCACAAAGAGGTCAAAGGACTTGACCAAGGCCACACAGCTTGTAAGTTCCAGTATTCAAACCCAGGGGTCTGACTCCAGATCCATCCTTTCAATCAAGACACTCTGTGGCCACAGGGCCTCGTGGAGAGCCTGGCTCACAGTGGGCGCTCAGTGTTTCACGAGTTGGGGGCTGTGTTCTTGGGGCTCCAGATCAGGGTAGGTCTCAGCCCCTGGTTCTCACATTTCCTCAGGCCTGAGCTAAGCCCAGTCCCATGGGGCTGTAACATCTGCATGAAAGTCCAAGGTCACAGTGTCCCCTGGAGGATGCAGGGCCTCCTGTCCCTGTGGGGCCACGTTGGACATGTCCTGGACTCCTCCAAATGGAGCAGCCTCTTGGGTTGATCTGGATGACACCCTGTGGTTCACACCTGTGTATTCACCGTCCTGACCCTCCCAACCTCTGGAAGGCAGGTGATTGCCTGACTACGGGGACCACCCTGCCTGCCTGTCCCCACCCCACACACACTGGCTTTCCCCTGGGCTCATAATCTTGTCCCTCCTGGTTGTGGAGCCCAAGCCAGGATCCAGCCCCTAGAGGCCCCTGATGTTGAGGCCTGCCAGTTGCATGCATGGGAGGGGAAGAGGTTGGGGCTGATGCCAGGGGCAGGGGCAGGCGGGACTGGCTGGCTGGCAGCCAGCCTCATGCAGCCAAGAAACAATGAGCCACAGCCCTGAGTAGTGTTTTATGGGTTTTCATCTCATCTTGCCACCAAGTGAGGCCTGAGAGATAGTAATTGTCCCCACACAAACATCAGGGCATGATTACCCAGCTGGATTTACTGCCCTCTCTCCAACGAGCCACAATTGGATTAGGACACAATTAATTGATGGGCTGATCAACCCTTTAATGTGGGGCAAGGTCAGGAGGGGAACAGCAGCCAGGGACAGCTGTGGAAGGGGTGGGTCCCCAGAAAGATGCTAGAGGGCAGGGAAGCAGAACTGTGGGGAGAACTGTGGAAGGGGGCTGCTCAGTGTGGGCTCAGCAGGCTGGATACCAGAGGAAGGGGACAGACTCTCCTCCCTACTCACGGCACACAGAGCACCTGGGGTGGGAGCCGTCCGGTGCTCTGAAGCAGCAGCCCCGCCCACGCCCTTAGAGTATTCCATTGGGAATCCTGTAGTGGTGGTGCTCTGCCCAGACTGCACATTAGGATCTCCTGGGGAGCTTTCAACACTCCCAGTTCCCAAGGTGCCCCCGGTCCAGTCCAATCCGAACCTCTGGGGGTGGGACCTGGTTATCAGGTCTCCAGGTAATTCCCGTGTGCAGTCGAGGTTGGGGGCCACTACCCCGGAGTCATGTTAGTTCTGTGCTCAGCCTAACCATAGCCCCATTCATTCACTAATGTATTCATTTGTTGGACAGATAGTTATTGAGCACCTACTGTGTACCAGGCACTATTCTAGGCACTGAGGATGCCCCAGTGAATAAAACAGACAAAAATCCTACCTTTGCGAAGTTTGCACTCTATCCCCAGTGCGTCCTTACATTTCTCTAAGTATCTGACTCCCCTCCCCCGGCCCTCTGGACTCTAAGCTCCTGAGGGCAAAGTCCCTGTATTGGTCATTTGGTGTCCCCCTCTGGCCCTTGAAGATCCTGGAGCTCTGTTAAAACCTGATGAATAAATATAGGAAGAGCAGACAGGCACAAGCCGTGAGGTCTGAGAGGAGGTTTGCCAACAGAGGGAAGACAAGGGGAGGCAGGCACAGTGGGGCCCCACAAGGTCCTGGGCTTCCTGGCCATCATGGCACAAGTGTCCACCCGAGACAGGCTGTAACCCCGCCCCTGGGGCTGGAGTGATGGTGACAGTGCCCAGCAGCCTCGGCCCAAGGCGTGCACCTCCCTGTGACCTTCTGTGGGTCTGAGGGATGTCTGTGGGTCTGAGGGATGGCTGTGGGTCTGAGTTAATTTTTCAGTTGAGTGAGTCAATTGATTGATCGACAGGGGGTGGGGTGTGGAGCCAGGACATTGGCGCCATGTCAGCACTTCCCTGGGTCCAGCTGGCATGGCACACAAACATTACCACCCGGGCCACCATGGGGGGTCTGGGATCCTCTCCAGGAGCCCCCAGTCAGCCCACACCTGCCCCTGCATATGACTGGGGGCTCCTTTGTCCTGTGCTGGAGTGTTAGAGGGACACTGAATGACAGGTCCTGTCTGCTCTGGGCCAGCCTGTGGAATGTCAGTACTGGAGTCCCTGCATCCTGGCGGTGTCCTGTGGGAGTCAGTTTGTACAACCTGGGACCTGCCCCTTACTTACTGGATAACCTTGGGCAGGATACTTGACCTCTCTCAGTTTCGATCCCTTTATCTGTAAAACAGGAAAAATCATATCACCTTCCTTAGCTCCACTCCCTCGAGTGGTTCCGTGGACTATATCTAAGTCTTTACCATCGCCTACAACACCCTTTCTGATGTGAGCCAGGTTGCTTTTCTGACCTTGTGTCCTTCACTCTTCCTCTCGCTCAGCATTCCCGCCTGAGGCCTTTGTACTTGCTGTTCCCTCTGCCTGAAATGCTTTTCCCACCGCTGTTCTCAGGGCTCACTCCTACCCTTCATTCAGGACCCTCCTCACATAAGGTCTCCCCTGATCACCTTAAAATCATACCCCTATCACTCCCTATGCCCTTAACTTACTTTATTTCTCTTCATACTGCTCACTACTGTCTGAAAGTGTGTTATACATTTGTTAATCATCTCTTCTACTAAACTCCATGGGGATGGAAACTTTGTCTTATTTGCTGCTGTGTCTCCAAAGTGCTTATGTCCCTTAGTAAACATTTAGTACATGGATGGGAATGAACAACGGAGATAATGAATGAAAAGCACATGTAGTGGTGTCTAGGATTTAATAAGTGCTCACTAAGCAATAGCTCTTATAATTCTCTGGCATGAAGACCCTCGGGGAGTGTCCTGGGCAGAGGGGCCACAGATCTCCCCCCTGGCGCACGGAAGAGAGAGACCTGAGGAACAGAAAGAGAAAAGGACCATCGTGTAAATCAGACACCACCCAGATGAGGGTACCAAGTGGGCAAGGGTCAAGGGTTAAGAGTTGGAAAGTAGCTAAGAAGGAGGGAACGGAGGAATATTGACCCCAATCTCAAGAAGGCCTGGACCAGGAAACCGGCTTACAGCTTAACTGACCTGGAAAAGTACGAGCCACTGTGTTTCAGGCAACACTGCTTGGTGAAAACAAGTAGGAAAGTGTTCAGGACAAAGGGAGACAAGAGGCAGTCCAAGCACCTCCCTCCACATCCAGGAGCCCAGCACCTGCAGCTCCTGCTGAGGGCCCATCCTCCCGGGGGTCCTGCACTGGCCACCCCAGCTGCTTCACTGCATGGCCCTCAGCTCTCCCGCCCACATGACCTGGCCCATGTAGTGGCAGCGCAGTACTGGAGGGGTCAGCATGAACCGTGAGCTGTACCACTTACCTTATTCTCACTCATTCAGTTCAACAGAACGGTCGCTGCTGTCCTGCTATCTTCAATCTACATACACCTTCCTCCTTTTCTACGCAGATAGTAGTATGCTCTACTCACAGTGCTGCCCCTTACTTTTTTTATTTAACAATCAATTTTGGATATGATTTCATGGCAGCACAAAGAGAGCCATCCCACTTTTTATGGCTGTATAGTACTCCACTGTATAGATTTGCCATTCATTGACTTGGCCCTCTGTGGATGAACACTTAGATTGCTTGTGATCTTTTGCCCTTACAAAGAGTGCCACAGAATGAATAAGCTTGTACAACATGCCACTTGCAACAGTTGCAGGTGTATCTGTAAGGTAGGTTCATAGGACTAGAATTGCTGCAACAAAGGAATATACATGCTATAAACTAGGAAAACTATATACAGTTTTCCTAGGCCTGGCCAAAAGTGTCCTTCAAAGGGACCATCCTAACTACATTCCCATCAGCCCTGACGTGAGTGAGCATTCCCCAACATTCTTGCCCACAGTATTTGCCAATCTGATAGGAAAAAAAATAGTATCTAAGTGTAGCTTGAATTTTCATTTTTCTTAAATGAGTGAGGCCGAGCATATTTTTATATATTTGAGTCTCTTGTCTGCTCATAGCCTATGCCCATTTTTTCTATTGGTTATTGGCCTTTTTCTTATTGATTTGTAATATCTCTTTATAAATTAGGGAAATGAGCCCTTTGTCATACAAGTTGCAAATAGTTTTCCCTTGTTTGTCATTTTTCTTTTGTCTTCGCTCATGGCGGGTTTTGCAACGTGGAAAATTTTTATCTTTATGAACTTGAATTTCTCCCCCTTTTCTGTAACGGCTCTGGGCTCTGTTCTACCTAGGCCATCAGCCGGGGCTTTTGTAACCTCTGGGAGAGGAGGCGTCAGTCGCCGTGACAGAGAGAAGGAGGCATGGGGGCGGGCTTCACTTCTAGCCTCTTCTGCCTACACAGATGAGCCATCTGCTCTTAAGAGCACGCCCCTTGTCCCGCACTCCTCCCCAGGCCCAGGGCCAGCTGCACCAGATCCTCTGCGCTTTGCTTCTCAAAGCATGTTCCACAGCCCAGCAGCACCGGCAACAGCTGGAAGCTCATAAAAATGCAGAATCTCAGGCCCCACCCCAGCCCTTCTACACCGTCATCTGCATCTTAACAGGATGTCCAGGACGTCTTGTGCCTGGTAAAGCCTGAGGTACGCTGCCCTGAGTCTCCACCTCTTCTCCTAGGATCCTCTGGGCCCTAAAATGGATCTAGGATCTCCTGATCGCCAGCTGTTTCCCCTGCATGCAGAGTCCTGATTTGCAGCTCACCTAGCCTGGCTCCATTTGGGGAGATGAGCTCATGAACTGCTCAGGCTCCCTGCCCATCCCCCTCCCCATGCCTCAGTCACATGTGGCCCCATAAGCTGCAAGGATGGGACGAGGCTGTCAAAGCAGCACCATAAAGCCATTTCCTCCCTCCTAACACAGAGTGAGATTCCTTGGGAGCCGAAGCCGGGACTGCCCTCCACCAGCCCTCACCCTAGCTCTTTAATATATGGTGGGTTGGGCTTTGAAGTCAGACCACAGTTGGAAGTTCAGCATTGCCGCTTAACAACAGCTGTGCAACCTTAGGCAAATGACTTAACCCTCTAAGCCCCCATTTCTCTGTAAAATGAAGATTCTATCTTCCTGACATGACTATGGAGAGGGCTAAGCGAGCTAATGTGGGTGAAGCACCTCACAGGGCTTGATCAGATTTCCTTCTTCACCCTGGGATGGAAGAAGGAAGACTGGGGTCAGAAATTAGATCAGGAGACATGGGGGGAACCTGGGTTCATTCTTTTTAAAACTGTCCTCTGCCTGAACTAGTTCTTTCTTCCCCTGAGGCCATCACTGCTTTGCTGGTTTTTCATTGACTGAGTCTTGTAAAGCATTTTATATTTAATGTCATGGTTCCCTCCTGGGATGTGGCTCATGAGGACCTGCAGTGGCCCCGCCCTGTAATTCCCTGGGTGATGATGATGACGACGGTGGTGGTGAGGATGGTGAGGATGAGGAGGATGATGGTGGTGGTGATGATGAGGGTGATGATGGTGACATTGATGGTAAGGAGGAGGATAGTGGTGATGATGATGATGATGTGGTCATATTGATAGTGATGATGGTGAGGATAATGATGATGGTGATGATGAGGATGGTGGTGGTGATGATGGTGAGGATGAGGTTGAGGATGATGAGGAGGAGGACAATGGTTTGTTGTTATTATTTATTGAACGTATCATGTGCCAGGTATTGTTCTAAGTACTTTACTTACATTTTCTCATTTAATCCTCACAAACACCTGCTGAATAGGTGGCCATTCTCATTATCCCACTTTATAGATAAGAAAAAGACAAATTTGTGACTTTCCTAAGGTCAACCTAGGCCAGGGATGTTGCTGGCTACCTCCCCAACCCTGCTGTTTGGCATAATCTCTTTGCTTTATGAATGAGGTTGGAGGCTGAGCCCTCTGCCCTGCCACATGCTTGCTCACCCTTCTCTTTGCCACCAATACCAGACCACAAGTCAGGTCATCTCCCCGGGGTGGGGGCAGCCCCTGGGAGAGGGGGCCATCAGGCCCATGATCATTAGGAAGAGCCCTTTATGGCCCAAACTCACCCTCCCAGTGACTCCAAGTTGCCCTCTCGGGGCAGAGCTGGGTGTAGAGGGGATGAGGGGATGCTGAATTGAGTACCATTTTCTTGATTGTCACCGCTGGCCTGGATGCAGAATCTTCCTCTTTTCTGTTTGTCTGATGACTCCTCCATCTCTCTCCCTTCTTCTTCCTATGCTCAAATGCAGCTGCTCCCTGGAACTCGGTCTATGGCCCTGGTCTTTCCCTTCTGCCCCAGCTCAGCCTCACTGCTATGCAGTCTGCCATCCCTCATGACCAATGACCTCTTGGACATGTCTTCTCAGCCACCTTATGACCACCTCAAATGCAAACTGTCTGAAGCCAACCTCCTGCTCCCACCCCCAGCAGGCCTAATGCCCCTGCTTCTGTCTCTGTCCCCACATTGTGGACCACTCTCTTACTCTGACCCACCACACCCAGCCAATCCTTCCTGCCTTTCCTGCTCCAGCCTCTTGCACTTGGCGGCTTCCTCCCTGCCCCCACTGTCATCACCCTGGATCAAGCATGAGCTACTACAAAAGTGTCCATCCCACTTCATTTTCTCCCTTGCCACCCCTTACTCTGCTTCCGGGGTAATCTGGAAACGCTCTTCCTCTGTCATTCCCCAGATCAGAAACCACCAACAGCCCCTTCGCCCTCGGTCCTGGAATTACTGGGTCTCCTGCCCCGAGATATTTCTCCTCCTCGGCCTGCACAAACCCGCCTCTCTAGGAAAACTTGGTGTCCCCTCTGTGTCTTTGCCTGTGCCACCCTGCCTGCCTGGAGCACCACCCCTCCTCTCTGCCTGACAGAGCCATAGAGTACGCTGCTCAGAAGCACAGGCTTTGGAGTCAAAGAGACCTGGGTTTGAATCTATCTCCATGACTTACTAGCTCTGTGACCTCGGGCTGTTGACTTAACCTCTTTGCCCCTCAATTTCTCCATCTGTACAATGGGGCTACACCACCTGTCAGGGTGGCCATAGGGTTTAGGTGAGATGATAGTTGTAAAAGAGAACACTTCATGCAAAGCCTGGCCATACTAAGTGCTCTATAAACAAGTCATTGCTGTTGTTACTCTACCCTTCAAGTCCCCATTCAGGTGCCTCCTCCATCGTGAAGCCCTCACTGATCACTGTGGCCTCTTCTGTCATGATTTCACAGCGTCTCCCAGATGTACCACCCTGTCCTGCCCCAAGGGGCTCTGCTGGCTGTGGGATCTTAGGCAAGTCCCCTTCTCTCTTGTGCCTCAGGACTTCGTCTGTAAATTGGGCATAAAAATAGTTCCCATCTCATGGGTTATGGTAAGGATTAATGAGTGAATATATGTGAAGTGCCTGGCACATGGAAAGTGCTGTAAAAATGTTAAGTATTATCAGTTTTATTACTGTCCCACAGCATCTCCTCTACCTGTCCCTCGTTCTGTCAGATGGACTGTAAGCGCCCTGCGTCAGGGACGGAGACTCCTTCTTCCGTGTGGCCTCCCTCCCTGCCTGGCACCCAGCAGGCCTTTCCAACTGGCCGCCTGGCAGCAACTGGCAGTTCCACTGGACTCTGAGATCTTCAAGCCTCCTTTAATGCCAAGTTGCCAGAGTCAGGCTGGGAATGGGAATCCTCAGAGTGCCTCTCATGGGGGCTGTGACCTCCAGAGCCCTCTGCCCTGCCCTTGAACCCTCCTATTTCTCCCAGGCCCCCGCCCTCTCAGGGTCTCCCTGAGAAACTCAGTAGAGCCCTCTCTCCTGCAAAGAACAGCCTCTCCTCTCCCCGAGCAGCTGCCCCCTTTCGGTGAGGGACCCCAGGGCAGCGTGCAGCTACAAGGAGCTGGAAGGTGGGATTAGGCACTGACATGGGCCAGGGGCCAGTGCTGGGTGTTTATTGCCTGTGCCATCGACCCGCACAGCTCGCTGTTTATCTGTCTTCCTGACACACCTAATTACCCAGGTTGCAGCTGCCAGAGCATTTGCTCTTCCTAAATCATGGGGCTCCCATCCCTCCTGTCGCCTAGGCCTCCAGGCCTCTGCCTGCAGAAGGGCTGCCATTGATTTTGCCGTTCCCATTTATGATCTACAAGGCTCTGCATCGCTGTTGCACATTTTACCTTAATTAGTTTATTCTTCTGGGCGTCCCTGGTCAGCTCGGAAGCCAGGAGGCTGGAACGGGGAAAGAGGCTAACAACGCATGCCACCCTAACCCCTCTGGCCACAAAGTCCAGAGCCTGACCAGACGTCAACACTCTAGAACAGCAAGTTGCCCAGCACAGTGCTAGTTTCACAGGACGCTGATAGGTGAGCTGCACATAGGGGTTCTGTGGCCAAGTACGTTTGGGAAAGGCTGGATCAAATAAAATTAAGCAGGTAATTTATTGCAGGACTTTTCAGTTTTAACAGACTGATGTCCATTGAGAATCTCCAAGAGGGAGGTGGAATGTGGTCTTTCCCAAACTCAGATGATCATGCGATCTTCTCTCCAGGCAGCTCACAGAGACGAGGGTTCCACAAATCACACTTTGGGAAACATTGTCTTGGGTGAGCAGGAGGAATGGAAGGTGATGAGGCAAACAGAGCTGGACAGAGGTCGCCCTGGGCCCGTTTTCTCATCTAATCTAGCTGAGGCAGGAACTCGGCAGCCTGAGACATTTCTCCCACTGAAGGCGGAGGTGCCATCAGAGCTCTGCAGAGCCCTGGCTGCCGGAAGCTGCTTTCTCCCCTTGGCCCAAGCTTTGGTAGAATTTAACCTCAGTGTTTCAGGGGAGACTAGACCTGCTGGAGGCGCAGTCTAAAAGGGCTCTGGTTTGACAAGGGTCGCTCGCTGCTGGTGAAGGCTGGAGACCCAGAAGCTGGCAGGGCTGTCCTCAGAGGGCCCCAGGCATCGGGAAGCGATGACAAGGCTGGCTGCCACTGCCTCGGGGACAGCCGTGAGCTTGGCCGTCTAGGTCCACAGTCCTTTTTCCCTAGTTGTGAAACCCAAACACTCTGAAAGCCTCAAGTGCTTTTTTTAAACTTGTGGGAAAATGAATTGATAGCAAAACTTGTCCTGAGCTGTCGTGAGCTATTTATGGGCTTTATTTATCCCACTTAGTGTGAATATTCAACTATTTCACTGCAGAAATGTTAATGTGTTTAATTACGGGGTGCCGCCCCAGTGCCTGCTGGAGGTGTTATGTAATAAACGGCGTGTGCACTGTGTTACCTTTCTAAAATATGAAGGAAAAATATAAATTTCTAAACACATGTAATCCCCAGGGATTGCAACGAGGACCTGTGGACCCAGGGAGGTGCGGAGCTGTGATGAGCAATCGTGGGGTGCCTGACACGGGACCAGGGTCTCAGCGCAGTTTCCCCTGTAATTCCCACAGGGACACTGTGAGGCATGAGGCACAGCTGTTACCCCTAGCTCTCAGACAGGAAACCAAGGCCGGAAGAGGATGAGCAGCCAGTTGAGGCCCCGGAGCTAATGGGAGTCAGAGCAGGACGCAGGTTGGGGCCATCTGAGTCTGTCTGGAACCGGCTCCTCAGTTGCCCCAGTGCCTCTGCTGGGCAGACCAGCAGCTGTGGCTCCTCAGCCTAAGCCACCACCTGAACAAATGGCTTCAGGTCTCCTGGATCTGCTCCCCGGCTCCTCCATGGAGGGCCTGTCCCTCCCCTGGATGGGGCCTCTGTGCCCTCAGGGGGTCAGGCAGGGCAGGATGGCTCTGCTTCTGTGCCAACTCCCTGGTGTCTGGCAAGCATCCCTGAGGCCAGCTCCAGACCCACAGATGATGCACAGCCCTGCGGGCCCCTGTGGTCTTAGCAGGCCCCCACGTGGGGCCACTCAGAGAGCAAACCCTTTTGTCCTCTCCTGGACAGAGCCACCTGAGGGATCCTGTATACACTGCCCTCATCTACACACATTCACACTCAAACACTCTCATACACTCACTCTCACTCTCATACTCAACTTCACACATGTTCACTCACACTCTTACTTTCACACTCATTCTCACACATTTGCACACTCACACTCACACAACTCATTCTCATTCGTTCATCCTCACGCTGACTCTCACCACACCCCTGCAGGGCAGAGCTGATGGCCCTAACGGACCTTAGAGAGCATGTCCTCTATGAGATGGAAATAATCGTTTCTATGCCGACCACTCTGAGGGGCGCTGTGTAAACCTTTAATGTGCATCATCTCATGTACTTCTCACATGGAGTTGAATGTAGTTATTATCATTGTCCCCATTTACAAATAAGAAAACCGAAGCTCAGAGACGCTAAGCAACTTGCCCAAAGTCAACAAGTAGAACCTAGAAGTAGAATCTGGGGAGAAACGAGCCTGGGACTCGGCCCGTTTACTCCGAATCCCGAGGTCTTAACCGCTGTGCCACGCTGCTCCCTTCAGTCTAAGCCCATTGCTCTTCCCTGCGCCAGCAGAGTCGAGTCCAGTGCTTCCTTACCCAAGTCCACTCTTCCCCACGCTCACCTTGCCTGATTCCTTCCGCTGCTCCCCCCCATGCTAGTCCTTGAGGATAGACCATTATCCCTCCTAAAACGTGAATGTTCTGGGTCTCACAAGAACAGGAAATAAACCAAGGATGAGGGCAGAGGGGAGAGCTCTGCCTTAGGCATCTTAAAGGGTTGAGCCTCCAGCCACCGGAAGTCTTCCCCACTTCCCCAGGACAAAGCGTCTTAGCCGTGAATGAGCTTCAGGAAGCCACAGACCTCCCGCAGTTACCTACGGCATGACGTGTGGTGCAGGTGTGCGACTCTGAGCTAAGGCTCCTTAGTCTCCATCCAGTTCTCAAAGGGGTCAGTTTCCCAAAGAGGTGGAGACGGCTGCCCTCTAGGCGTCCCCGGGCTCCCTGAGTGCTGCCCTACTGCCATCTGGTTCCCTGGGGGTGGAGGTGACAGACCTGTCAGAGCTCAACTTCCAGCCCCTTCCTCCGACCGGACTTAGAGACCCACCTGCCAGCCAGGACCACTTCTGAGACCCAGATCAGGCCCAGTGATCCAGCAGAGAATGTAGGGGCAGCTCCTAGAGGAGGAGACACTGTAGGTTGAGTTTGGGTCCTGACATATTGGCAACCCCAGGATCTCCTTGACGCTGTTGAGGAGCGCAGTGCAGGATGTGAAATCCAGCTGTCGAGGGTCATTTCAGACACACATTAGCGGTAACATTTCTTCCTTAGTTCCTAAGGCCTGGGCTGGCCATTTTCATAAGCCTCAGAGTCTCTTCTCTCAACTGAATATACCTGAGTGCCTCCCCAAACAGAGGAATCTCACCCGCTTGAATGAGGGCTGCAAGGAGTGCTCACCTTGTGGCGGGTGCCCTGAGACATACCTGTGCACTGGTCCACTGTCCACAAGCCCTCCCTCTCCTCTTCTCTCCAGGGGTGGCCACGTACACAGACAAGTTGTTCAAGTTCCGCAATAACCGGTGGGAAGACATCCTGAGCGATGAGGTCAACGTGGCCCGAGGCGTGGCCAGCCTCTTTGCCGGGCGCTCTGTGGCCTGTGTGGACAGGACGGTGAGTTCAGGGGTGCATGGGGGCATGGGAAAATGTGGGGGCACACAGCAATGTGAGGGCCAGGAGGGGAGCCAGCAGGCAGACGTCCACAGCCAGAGTGTGTCTCTCGAGGGCAGAGCCCAGGGCTGTACCATCTGGGCAGCTCCCTCAGTGCCTTGTGCATAGTGGGAGCTAAATACTAACTAAGACTTGCAGGATGAGTTACAATATACTTTCACATCCCTTCTCCCATGCAGCCCTCCCAGTAGCCAGTGAGGAGGCTGGCCAGGGGCTGTCATCATTGTGTCCATTGGACCTAGGAGGGCACTGAGGCCCAGCTTAGAGCAGTGACTTGCCTAAGGACCCAAAGTGGATTAGTCATATGGCTAGGACATGAATCAGAATCTTCTAGGTGTAAATCCTGTGCTCATTCATTCATTCAACTAATGTTTATTAAGTGCCTACTATGTGCCAGACATTGAGCTTTAGGGCCCCCCGTAAATATTTATGGAACAAATGAAGGCACAACAGAGGGGCTCATGTTGGGGGAGTGGAGGGTTGCCTGGATATGCAAGTTCTTTGGTTAATCAATAGCTCTATCAATGCCTTTGTGCCCTGCTTGTCCACCCTACATGAAGGTGCCAACCCAACGTGGATGGGGAAGAAGGCCCAGTGGGCAGGGACAGGAACAGCTGCGGCCATCTGCCCTGTGGGGCGGGCTCCTCCCGGGCTTGCGTCCCGGCGCCCCAGCCGGAGCCAGAGGCTTGCTGTGGAGGTGATTTATCCCTCCTGTCACCTGCTCCCCTGCCGCCCCCTCCTTGGCTTTATAAACAGTCATCACTAAATCAGGGGCCCAGCTGCTGCCCAGCTTCCACGGGAGCATCTCTGGCCTCCGTTCTCGGGGCAGGGGCAAGGGGGCTGGCTCATTTCAGGATTGAGATGGCACCAAGGGGTTTGGGGATTCAGCGTGAATCTTCACAGCAGGGGCCTCCAGGCTTGGGAGAAGGCAGGTGCCAGGTATAAATATTTATTTCTTAACAAGCCGGTGCTGGGAAGAGAAGCCAAGCTGGGCTGTGAAGCCACATTTAGCCTTGACCTGAATCTGTGCCACCTGGACTCCTGCCTGATAGGAGGGAACGGGAAGGCAGCTCTGTGAGTGGCGAGGGTTGGGGGGTGCCAGGCCCAGCTGCTGCTGGAGGCCTCTTCCCAGCCTCCTCCTGGCTTCCTGTCTCACTGTTTCAGCACCAAGGCTTCCCACACTCAGCTAAGGTGGGAACCTTCTTGAGCTGGTGGGAGGGCCTGAAGGTTGATCACAAGGACATGCACTCTTTGTCCTAACAAGGTCATCTGCACACCCACACATTTAACCACAGGACAAAGAAACCATGTGAAATGAAAAAAAAAAAAGGAGCTTTGGCCCCACAGCACAGTAGGCAGGCACTTAGCAGCTTGCTCAGTCCCTGCTCAGTCCCAGCCTCGGGGAACTAGAAAGAACCCCTATGGTCAGTCTGCCACCAGGAAAGGGACTGTTTTCCATATCCAGCCACCACCTCGGCAATCCGTGGAGCCTGAGAACTGTGGAGGCAAGGAGTAGGGAGAGGTCAAGGCCAGTCTGGAAGCTGAGAGAGGAATGCAGCATGATATAGACAAGAGCAATCATAATAATGATAGCTAACGATTATTAACCCAGCAACACGCCAAGCCCTGTGCTCAGTGGTTTACATGCACCATCCTACTGAATCATCATAACAAGCTTATGAGGTAGATGCTATCATTATCCCCATTGTACAGATACGGCTAGGCTTCAAGCAATTAAGCAACTTGACCTTGGTCACACAGTAAGTGGCAGGCAAAGCCAGGAATTGAGCCATGCCCGCCTGAAAATGAATCAGATGACTTTTTACCCCTCAGCTACCCTGCCTGTGGGTAAACCTGAATCAGACACAAATTTCAAACCACAGGTTCTATTACAGTGTTCATCCTACTCCTTCCTTGGCCCCACAGCCCCGACCGGGGGCCTTTTGTCTACCTGGTCAGTGGTTCTCAAAGTGTGGTCTCCAGACCAGCAGCATCAGCATTGTTAGAAATGCAAATTCTCAGGCCCCACCCCACTCCACCCTTCAGACCTATGGAATCAGACCCCCTGGGAGTGGGGCCTGGAAATCTGGGTTTCAGCCAGCCCTGCAAGAGACTGATGCAGGCTCAAGTTTGAGAGCCACTGCCCCAGGTAAATGTCCCAACCCCTACCTGTGCCCTTCCCTCCCTCTCCCCTTGCAGCCCTCATTCATTCTCAGCCCCAAACCTGGAACACACGCTGCCCTTCGTCTTCAGCTGCCTCATCACTCACCCGCCTTTCTGGATCCAGCTCAAAGCCGATCTCTTACAAGAAGCGTTCCCTGATCGATAATGATTATGCCTCATGTTTATATAGCATTTTTATCTTTCAAAGACCTTTCACATGCGTTGTCTCATTTCATCTTCTCAACAACCCTGCCAGGAAGCAGGGGGAATATGATCCCCTTTTAACATGTGAGGAGATGCAGCCTAAGAGGGCGGGCGAGGAACTTACCCAAGGACATAGAGCCAGTTAGGGGCAGAGCCTGGACTAGGACTCAGGATAGTAATCCTAGATGAGTGGTTCTCAAAGTGTGGTGCACGGGCCAACAGCATCAACTTCACAGGGGAACTTGTTAGAAATGCACATTCTTAGGGCCCACTCCAGACCTATTGAATCAGAAACTCTGGGGATGGGACCCAGCATCCATGCTTTGACAAGCCCTCCAGGTGATTCTGAGGTAGGCTAAAGGGAGAGACCCACTGCCCTGGGCCCAAAAGCTTCAGAAACATCTCCCTTCACCTGGAGTCATCCCACCCTCCCAGAATTACTGTGGTCAAGTTCACGTGTGAATTTCTGCAATCTTTCACAACTGTAACACATCTCTGTTAGTCAGTTTCATCACCCCAATACACTGAAGTAAGGAACTAGGTATAACTGAATTTTATAAATATCCTAATTTCTAGCAGAGTGCATTTCAGTTCATTTGGGCTTAATTGCCATTTGTTGATGAGATTGCTAACAGCTGGTAGGGTCAGGAACGGTCACAGTGATGGTGTACTTTCCCCTATGGCCCCATTCATTTGCTCTTCATCCCAACGTTCCATGCACATATACCCGGCTCCTGTGATGGGCAAGATCCCTTCAAACTTCTCACCTAATCATGAAGCCATGTTGTAAAGCAGTGTGTCTCAAACTTCAGTTTTGCATAAGCATCGCATGGGGATCTTTTGAAAATGCAGATTCTGATTCAGCAGGTCTGGGGTGGGGCTTGAGAGTCATATTTCTAACATACTCCCAGATAACACCAATGCTGCTGGTCCAGGGACCCCTTTAAGTAATGAGGTTTATAAACCGTGGATTTCCAGGTAGCAAGATAGAAACTCAGATAACCAAAAGAGAAGGGGTGTGGAAGTCTTTAGGGAGCACCTTTGCACTCTTCCCCAGCGTCGGCCCCTAACACGCCCTGCCTTGCATTTTACATTCCAGCAACACCGAGCAGACTGCTTGTGTTTCCCCGCATACATCATTCTCTGTCTCGTCTCTGCCTGGAAGCATCTTTCCCCTCCACTTCACCTGGCTGAGACTCCTCTTAGAAAACCTTTTCTGAACTTCCCATGGCTGGGTGCCCTTCCTCTTGGTTAGGAGCCCCTCTTGTGTGCACCCAGGAAATCCTGTACGTACTCTCTCAATCATACATATAATTGTATGATTGTTGACATGTCTGCATCCTCCAGGAGACCCTGAGCTCCTTCACTGGCCTCACCCACCAGTCAGACAGACCCAATCAGCTTCCCCAAAGAAAATGCTCCCCTAGGAAGGTATAAAGTCAGTGATCAGTTAGGTGAGATGGGGGTTCTGCTCATGAGCCAGTGGGTAAGAAATATAAGCAAGCCAAGAGAGCCAAGAAGAGGGGGTGACAGGGCACTCTCTTTGCCTTGAATTCAGCTGTTTCTCTTGGTTTGCTTTGTGTTTATGGCTGGCTTTTAAACTAGTCTATAAGCAACCTAAGATTGAAGACTTTGTCCTAAGGACAGTTATAGCAGGGCACCTTGCACATAGTTGGAGCTCAAGAAAGATCTACTGTCTGATTAATTGGAGGGAAATGATGAAAAGGATGAGAGTAAAGCTAGAAAACTGATTTAGAAATTGTGTGGCTCTCTTGGGGGAAAGGAGGCATCCATTGAAGAAATAACACCATTATAATAACAGGCAGAAAAGAATCTTTCATCAGCACTGTCTCGGACTAGAGAAGAGAATGACTACAGCAACGAGGAGCTGGCGCCCAGGGCTTCTCCTCGATGCAAAGGAAAAAAAAAATATTTGAGACAGTGTTATAAAGGCAAAAGCAATATATTTCTTTCTGGTAATATGGGAAAAACAAGCAGATGGAAGAGGGAAGGAGGGCCCGTGCATATCTGAGTCTCTTGTGCTACCAGAATAGAGGAATGAAGGAGCATAGGGTGGGAAGGGCCGAGGGAGATGGCTCAGGAATTTGCTTGTCATCTTGGCTGGAGTGAGCTTGAATGGGAGAGAGAGAGACTGAGAATAATGGGAACTGGTAGATCAATCAATCAGCAAATATTTATTGAGCAGCTACCCTGGCTGGCAGCTGGAGAGAGCTCAGCTGGAGGGAGGCACATTAGAAAATTGTCTATAAAAAGGTGGTTGTGGGGGAGAGAGGGAGGGATGTGTTCTTCTGGAACAGGATAGAAGGAGATGCAAGGCGGCTTTGTTGTGGGACTCCGGGGGCCGTCACGCACCTTGTAGCTTCTGTGGAAAGCACCTCTGGAGTTGGGCCGTGGACAGCCTGCAAAGCTGTGCACCACAGGCCGGGGGAGAACCCCACCCCGTGAGAGAGCTGTGGTCCTCCAAGAGGAGGGGAAGAGCTGCTTTCTGGGGAAAAGACCACGATGAGCCCAGACGGGTGTGCTCACCTATCCCGCTTCCCTTCCTCCTCAGGGCTCCGGACGCTACTCTATCTACATCGCCAATTATGCCTACGGTAACGTGGGCCCTGATGCCCTTATAGAAATGGACCCTGAAGCCAGTGACCTTTCCCGGGGCATTCTGGCACTCAGAGATGTGGCTGCTGAGGCAGGGGTCAGCAAATATACAGGTATGCAGAGTGACATGCAAGGCTGTGAGCTGGAGGGGCTGGAGGGGCTGGAGGGTGGGGCCGGGGTCCAGGCCCTGCCAGGCCAAGTCTAATTCATCAGAGACCACAGGAGAGGGTGGGTTTGTGTCCCTGGGGAGGAGAGGATGAAGGCTTTATTCTATCCCACCACCCACAGAAGGCTCCTCCAACGCTGCCTCTCCAAGGGCTGACAAGATACCTGGCAGGTGTGGGCTTTGGGGGCCACAGTGGGGGGCAGCAGACCGAGGGTGGGAACACCACCACATCGTCCTCTCCCTGGGACCATTGCCTGCCCCGTTCCCTGCTGTAACCTGCATGATGGGTGAACAGGTTCTGCAGGAGAAAACTGACAACTCACAAAGGCCAAGATTTAAAGCATTCTTTATTGCCAAACAGCAGATGAAATTATTTACTTACACATAAGCGGCCAGGAATTGAGTGCTAAATCCCTGAGCTTCAGCTGGGTCCCGTCTCGGATAACTGAGCTCAAAGAATTGTGTTCTTGTTCCAAAGCTCTCCAGCACTTCTTCTGAAGTCACGCTCCCCCCGCCTCTCTCTGGATGGGGGGACCTATTGTCAGAGTCTCTGACGGGGAGATCTTTCTAGGGAGAGCTGTTTTTCTAATTCCAGCCCGGCTGCTGACTAAACTCTGATCATCTGCCAATAGACTGCTGATGGCAGAGCAATCCTGTTCCTGTTTTGGGTGCCAAAAATCAGAAGCGAGGGCTGTGCTCAACTTCTCACGTGAACTTCAGCCCACTCACGCCCAACCCGCACTTTGGATGTAGAAATTCTCCCATTGGTTGACCCTCCCCACGTATCCAACCTAAACTGCACTATAGACTTCCAAAGTGGCAGCCTGCCTGAATCCGAATCCCGAGGCTGGGGTTGGGGGGAGAACTTGAGAGGTCACAGGCAGTCCCCCCGCCGCCAGACACCTGGGTGGTGGCATAATCTCAAAGTCCGGCCCAGAAAGGGTTGTCACGTCCTCCCCTGAGTTTATGATGCCTTTCTCTAGCCAGCTCTCCACCTCGGTGAAAGGGGGAGATTAATGCTGACCTGTCTGACAAAGTTTGTGGGAACAAATGGCTAGACAATAAAATAGTTTGCACAGCTCCAGCCCCATCAAAGTGCTCGGGAGCTCTGCACGTGAATGTGCAGCGGGAAGGCTGGGTATCAGTAATAAACCATGTTTTCCTGGGAAAAGGAAGAAACAAGCAGGAGCTTGAGCTAGATTTGTACAGTCAGTTTTTCTGAATAGTTCTCAGTTCTGTGCACTGTGCTGGCTTGGCAATTAAGTGCCTTGATCTGCAGGAGAAGGAGGGTGGGAGCTGAAGCACTTGAAAATGATGAGATGGAAGGGAGACAAGGTCTGGGAGAGAGGGTTATACACAGAATAAAAGAATTCAGAAGGTTGCGGCTGGGTCTGAGCACGAAGGGGACATTGTTCACGCCGGCTGCGCTGGCAGAGGGGCTGGCAGGAACCGAGGAGGGGGAAGGAGGGAACCAAGAGGAGACAGCTGAGGAGCACGGATGGGGATGGGAGCACCAGCCAACTGTGCTGGGCTGTGCTGGAAGGACTGAGCAGCTCAAGGAAGGGACGGCAGCTTCCGTGGAGCATGCAGGCAGGCGGGGGCAGCTGGCGTGCCCAGAGGACACGTTAGAGCAGCTTTGCCGACTTCCAGAGCCATTTGGCTGACAAGAACCTATTTGGCCCACCAAGTTACTATTCTGTCTGCCCGCCTTCCTCAGCACACCCTTCTCCTGCCCGCCAAGCCCCCCAACTCTACCCTGCAGCCCCTGTTGTCACTCCGTTAAGCGACACATGGACATCTGGCCAGAAAACTAGCCCAGAGCGCCCCCTGAGCTCCAGGAATGGACCCCAAATGGAAGGGCCACCGCACAGAACCCAGCTTGATTGCTGAGGCCCCGGCACGTGGCCAGTGCTCAGCTCCAGGCCGGTGCCATGGGACCTGGGAAGCGACGAGGCAAGCCGGCAGCGAGGAGCAGGGCCCTGAGCAGGCTGGGAGGGAAGCTAGCTGTGACCAGATGTGCAATCAGGGAACTGCAGGTCTGCAGCCAAGCCACACAACACCCATCTGCCGGACAGACCACAGAGAAACTTTTGTGTTACAAAAGAACAAACCGAGGTCGGGAGAGGAGAAGGGACTTGCCCAAGGTCATACAGGAGTTTTGTGGAGAAACTAGCACGTAAAGCCCTGTCCCTTTTTGCCTAAACTGCCAAAACTTGCTGACCTTTCTGATGACCTCCGGCTTGAGAATCCTGCTCCAGCCTGCAAGATGAGAGCGGCTGGTGAAGGAGGAAGGCCCCGCACCCACGGGGAACCAGCCCCGGGGAATGGCACTCAGCACTGTCAATGTGGTCCCCGGTTTTTGAGGCTGAGGCCGCTGCGGGCCTGGGGTGCTCCGGGCAGCAGAGGGAGGCCCGGCAGGCCCCGTGGGCAGATCGGCCAATGGCGCTGCCCGCACCCGGGCTGTCCGGCTCCGGGGGAGGGGGAGGGGAGGCCTCCTCTCCAGACCCGATTCCGCGGCGGCCGCTGCTCCGCTGGGTCACAGCGCCATCTAGCGGCCAGCGTAGCCTCTCTCGGGGGACTCGAGGGCCCCGCAGGGCGGTGGTGCGAGAGCCGCTGGTGCTGAGTTGAGCAGACATTAGGCTACTCCCCATGGTTCCTGGTTCGATGAGAATCCCAAGCCCTGATGTCCCCAGCTGCCCGCAGCCTCCTGGAGGCCGGACGTGCCGGGAACTGCCTTGCATGGCAATCCTGAGAACTAGTCTCCCCATGGCAGAGGGCCTGGCATGGAACCCAAGGAGAAGGAAGCTGGGGACCAAGAGGTCTGCTCTGCCTTTGCAGCCCCGAATGACCTTGGGCACGTCTCTCAGCCTCTCTGAGCACCCTGAACTAGCCATCTAGCACAGCTGCTAAAGAGGACAGGGTCTGGAGCCAGAGTGCCAGGTATAGATCCTGCCTCCACCACATCCTCCAGTCCAGGCAACAGTGGACAATTCATTACCCCATCTGGGCCTCAGTTTTCTCACCTGCAGAATGGGGGTGTTGTGAGAATGAAAGGAGGTAAACAGGACACGTCTGGCACTGGGCCTGGCACACAGGTTCTGCCCACTGAGCACAGCAGACATCAACACCCTCCTCCTCTGAGGTCCTGACTTTGTGACCCCAGGGCCCTCTGCTGGGCATCTCCTGCATGTAGGGAATGCCATGCCATGCACAGGGGGAGCACAAAGCAAGCAGACCCAGCCCCGGCCCCGAGGCATTCTCCACACGTCCCCTGGCCTGTCCTCCAGCCCTGGGCACAGGCGTGGGTATCTTCACCCCATCTCCGCTGGAATCCATCCCTCTTCCCTTCTTCTCTCTTGACCCTGCCTCCCCTGGCCTCTACCCTGTCCCCAGGATCCCTGCATTTGGAATTCATCCTTTGAGGGAGCATCTGTCCGGGCTGCAAGGTGGTGATTAAAGAAGCCTTAATAGAAATTTGGAAAGAAAATGAAGGTGGATTTATGACGTTGGGTGGGGAGTTGCACTGTTGGCTGGGAGCAGTGCTGAACAAAGCGGAGGGCTGATCTGATTTATAGGAAGTCATTACTGTAGGAGACGGAGATGCCTGAAGCCCAGCTGAGGCCTCCTGGCGGATCCCACCAGCCAGCACCAGAGAGGTGACCGGGGCCACAGAGTGGGGGCTAGAGCCATCCAGGTCCCCAGGCGGGCACTGGCCTTGCAACAGGAGCGCAGCCAGATCTGACAGGCAGGGACAGGCAGGCCTGGAGTGACAGGCTCCTCAGCCGGGGCCCAGGACCCCCAGGGAGTGCAGCCATGGCCTGCCAGGGGTACCCAAAGCCCCAGGATGCACAGGGTGTCAGATGCAGTAAATGATTGACAGGAGGGGACATCATTTTTCTTTTAAAACAAACATAGATATGTTATCCAACACAAATGCTATCTTGGTAGGCATTTTCTGCAGCTAAAACAAGAGATTTTAAAGCAATGTCAAGCCTGTGGCTGGTTACTCTGGACCTTTCCAGGAGTGCAGAGCCCGTCCCTGCCGAGAGGGGACTTTAGTAGAAAGGTTTGAGAGTGTGCTGTGGGGATGGCACAGCTCTGGGGTCCCTCAGATGTGGGTGGGAGCTGTGATCCTCTGTCTGCCGCCTACGATGATACCTCCCTGAGCGTCCCTTCCTCACCTGGAACAAGAAAGGGTGAGATGAACGGTGCAGGGTCCCTTGTCCAAGGGACCAAACAACAGGGCCCAGAGGAGCTATTCCTGCCTCTCCTTGACCTTCCCTCTCTCCTGAAACAGCTTCTTCCAGGCCCCTCACTGTCTGGGCATTGCACAGAGAAGAACCACTTCCTTCCTGCGCCCATCAGGTGCCTGAGGTTTGGAAATCCCACCAGTGGACAAATGATCGAACCTGGCCACCTGGCCACCTCCCCCTCAAAGTCCTGCAAGGATGGGCAGGAAGGATTGGGGAAGGAATGTCCTTGTCTCGTACCCTCCATACCCATGCCCTGGGAACCCTGCCCAACATCTGGATGGCTCACTGAGGCCTCTCGGATGGCAATGCCAGCAGCAGCACAGTATTACTGTTAGAATTTTCAGGAAATTTAGGATGAGAGACCCTGTTAACATCCTGTCCTTCTCACATCCCCTTCTCCAACACACGTGTGTGCACATGTACACATGCACTGCCCATTGCCCCACCCCTATACTCTTGAGTGGTTTTGCTACTCTTTTACAATATCTTGGATGTTCTTGGCAGCCTGCAGGCCTTGGCATCCACCAGAGTCATATTTCTATCAATTAATCAGCAGAGTAATCCCACGGGTCCAAGTTCCTTGGCCCATGGGCCTTGCTGCAGAGCCTCCACAGTACACAGTCTAGCTGGGCCCAGGAATCCACTCCCAACCACGCTTGTCCTGTGGTCCAGCCTGGAGGATGCTCTGAGAAGTGGAGTGGAAGGAGCCTTGGAGAGTGTCTCATTCTCCCACCCATTTTACAGGGAGGGAGAGCAAGGCCTGCAGAGTTTCCTAACTTCCTGCAGCCAGAGAGGGCGCTAAGGTGGGGCAAGAACCTGGAGGCCTTCCTTAGAGAGCCAATCCCCTGCTTCTTCATCCCTGGGTCCTTCGGCCCGCAGTTTGGGGTGGTCCAGCAGCATGGCTTCCCCATTCCCCACAACCCCTCTTTCTCATCCTCACCCACCCACACCTCCAAGGGCTGACCCAGATGCAATCCCAGAGATGAATCGCCTGCACCCAAATTGGAGTCTGCATCGCCCAAGTGTGGGGGTTCAGAGGTTTAGCGGTGCAGCTCTTAATGGTAAGCGAGGCTGCCCCGTGGGGCTCAGACCTGATGAGTGGATCATCAGAGGGGTGCCGGAATGTGGCAGGAGGAAGGGGGGCGCTGGGGGAGCTCGTTTTCCCCTGTGGTCCAGCACTCCTTCAGGAAGGCAGGGCAGGGAGCGGCATTCACACCCCACAGAACAAGGAGGCCTTTGAAGCTTGAAAGTGCTGGGAAAATAAAGGGATATTATTCACCCAGCAGGTGGGAAATCGTCCCAGCTAATGACTATGTGGCACCTGACATTTTCCAAGGTACCTTCCAAAAAACACTCACTTAATATTTATGATAGCCCTGAGAAGCAGCTATTATTATTATCAGTCTCGAGTTATAGGTGAGAAAACAGATGCTCAGAAAGGCTCAGTGATGTGCCCAAGGTCACACAGCTCGAACTTTCTGATCCCCAGTCTTTCCCACCACTAGGGCTGCCTTTCCAGCCCCAACTGGGAACTGCTTGTCCCCAAGAAGATGTACTGGCCTCAAGAATAAAAGAATTAATTGATGTAAAGTGGAGTTTAAGTCTCTATTGGGACTCCTTCTCCAAGGCTAAATAAAGGCTGACTTCCTCCTTGGTAGCCCCATAAAGTGTGTGCTACCCCTTAGGAGGGGAGGACAAGGTGGGGATGATGGAGGAGCGGGGAGGAAGAACTGGGGGAGGAGGAGGAAAGTCTGGGTAGAAGATGCTGAAGAAGGGGCCTCGGTCATGAACCAGGCAGGGAGTGGAGTGTCAGACCACACTTAGGATGGATGGATTTTATTGGTTTGGAGAGGACTTACATGATCCACCTGGGGGTAGTTTCCCCTGCAGCATC
Source organism: Equus przewalskii (assembly GCF_037783145.1). NCBI lineage: Eukaryota > Metazoa > Chordata > Mammalia > Perissodactyla > Equidae > Equus > Equus przewalskii. The sequence goes on from NC_091831.1 coordinate 31,459,144, forward strand.
AGCGAGGGGTACAGACACCCGGCTGTCCCTGCCTCAGACCCCAGTTAGGCCCTCCATCCTGCGGCTGGTGGGGCCGGTGCCCAAGAGGCCGGCTCACTGACTGTCCACTCACCTGCTCCCCAACTGTGCAGCAAACTTGCCAAGAAAGAGTTGTGGGTAACATCTCTGTTATGGTCTGGTTGCCATGGCAATAAATTGTCACTAATTAGTAGTGTGGTTACCATGGTAATTTTCTAGTAATTACAGGTTACAAATGGTGCAAGGCTTCAACCCAACCCAATTAGTTAATTAGAAAGATTTAGAAATTTGTCCAAGAGGGAAATAACCTGCTTTGTAGAAAATGAAAGGAATGTGTCACAGCTTGGGAGCCAGAGGCAGAGAGGAAATTGGAGGATGCCGGGGCCGGGGAGGAAAAATGGAGTTGCATGGCGGCAAATCCCGCAGCCCCACCTGGAATTTCCAGGGGCCCAGGCGAGGCCGAGGGTTTCTCACGGAAGCCTGCTCCTGGACTGGAGTCTGGCAGGACCAGGGCAGGAACAGCTGCCAGAGCCACTCGGCAGCAACCCTTTGAATGGGCAGAAGTGGTGCCCAGGTTGCAGCCCAGACCCCTCCCTGCTGGCTTTAGGAAAGGCATCTGAAAACGTCCTAATGAAAAGCACATGCCACATCTTGGATGATGCTCTCCAGAAGCTTTGTGGATTTAGTGGCTCCATTTTCATGAGGTTTGGGCTCTCCTTGAGAGCTAATTAGATTACCTGAGAGGAATCTGGAGGCACAGGGCCCAGAATGTGTTAACGAGGAGCCCAACCATGGGAGCAATGAGAGTGGCAATGCCATTTTGCCCACTCTGTCCCCCTGGCCCCAAACACCGGCCCTGGTGCACAGGCTCCGTTTGCACAGGTGAGAATGGCCCCATGATTTCCTCCAGGGACATCTCTCAGAGGACAGGAGCAGCCTGGGGACCAAGAGAACCTTCATCCCAAATTAGCACAGTCGCTCTGCGGAAACCTCTGCCCCATCCAGAGGCGGGCAGGCAGGGGGCCTGGCCTGTCATCACTCAGGTCTGCCTGAGCGCTCATTTATTTAAAAAAAAAAAATCGAGTTCTTCTGAGCGCTCTGAGAACTGTTCTTATAGTACTGAACAGTCCTTTAGAGCAGCGCTTTTCAAACTTTACTGTCCACATAAAGCACCCAGGGGATCTGGTAGGATGCGGGTCCTGATTGGGCCGGGGCCTGAGATTCTGCGTTTCTAACAAGCTCCCAGGTGACGCCCCTGCGGCAGGTCCGCGGACCTGACTCTGAGTAGCGAGGTTGTAGGATTCACAGAGACCTTTCACGTGTCTCTCCTCATTTTATCCTCTCGAAAACCCTGAAATAGAAAAGGCAGGTCATGCTGGCCCCGTTTTATAGATGAAGAAACTGAGGCTAAACGGGTAATGTAAATTGCCCAAGGTCACGCAGTTTTGTAAAAATCCAAGGGGGGACTAGAATCCACATCCTGGTCCTGGTCAGGCTGTTTTCTGCTCAGTGTTTCCACCGTTTGGGGGGGTGGCTTTGGGGGCTTTATTTGAAAACCACCGATTGGGGGTGGTTTGTTCAAGACGTCTGAAGATTGGACTTCTTGATGTGGTAGCTCAAATTTGATCTTGGAGACTTCAAACCATAATGTAGAGCTGGCTTGATTCCTTTCTTCCTTCAAAAATATACACTTTATTGGATTTTTTCCCCTTTCAAACTACAGAAGGAATTCTTGTTGCAACAAGCCAAACAATACAAAGACATTCAAAAAAAAGGCCAGCTACTGTCTCTCCTTCCTTCCCCAATCCCCCCCGTCAAGGTAGCCCAAAGCGCAGCCTTTCCCACCTTTCCCCAAACTCAAGAGCAAGCTTACACAAACAAGTCCAGGAATATCATGTGCTTTCCTTTTTTTTTTTTTTAATAAAAGTAAGATCACACAGTACTATTACTTGGCGAATTGTTTTTTCATTTAACAGTATGTCATGGGCATGCTTCCAAGTCAATACGTATGGATCTGCCAGTCTTTTTAGTAGCTGCAGAGTGGTCCATCATATGGATGCGCCGTAATCCATCAACCAGTAACTGTTGATGGACGTGCAGGTTGTTCCCAATTGTTTACCACGTCAAACAAAGCCAAGTAAGCATCGTTGTACCTACAGCTGGAATCTACTCCTGTAGGTTCTTAGAACAGGGACGCCCCCAGTGTCTTGACCAGCATGTGTGTGACTAGGGATGGGGCTAGGGGTTGTCAGGGAAATCTGTGACTTGACCCAGATGTTGTGGGTAGAGGTGGGATTAGGATTATTGTCATTCCACCAGCGAAGGGAAGGGAAGGACCTGTGTGGTGGCCTTTGTGTTCCTTAGGTCGTAGAATCATTCCTTTGGCACAAAGTGACCTGATCTTGCTCCTCACTTGCCTTGTCATCAGTGTGGTCACCCTCCACACAGGTTTGTGGGACTGTGAGTCCAGATCTGGGCTCAGGGAAACATCCAGAAAGTTGGAATTCCAGCACCCCAGGTTCTTCTGAGGCATCACCGTAGCAGCTTCTCAGAGGCAGCCCCCGTCCTCCACACGGGCCTGGGGCTTTGCTTCTGCCACCTTCTGTGCATCGATGTCCTCTCCTAGGGGGCCGGGGTGTCAGCGTGGGCCCCATCCTCAGCAGCAGTGCCTCGGATATCTTCTGTGACAACGAGAATGGACCCAACTTCCTCTTCCACAACCGGGGCGATGGCACCTTCGTGGACGCTGCTGCCAGCGCTGGTGAGTGCAGCCACTGCTCTGTGTCACTTAGACCCCCAAACCCATAGGGGACTCTGGGCTGCCCTGCCCCTCCAGCATGACCTCACAGGCCTCAGGGAGAGCAGGACAAGTCATCCTCTGCACCACACAGGGAAACGATGCTTGTCACCTCCAATTCCACATCCCCCATGGCTCAGGCCACAGGGGATGTTTGCCATGGAAGAGGGGGACCTTGAACTCCTGACTGTTATCCATTTTCTAGCAACTGAAATTGGCCCATGTTCCTCTGAGTCTTGCTTGGGTCTCTCAGCATCAATTTCCCCTCCAAGCTGCCTCTCTGCATCCCCCTCCCACATTCATCTTAAACATTCGATTCAATCCACTAACCATTTATTAAGCCCCTGCTAAGTGCCAGGCTAGTGCTAAGAGCTGGGGATGCTGACCTGAGTAAGGCTAAGACCACCTCACCCCCCAGACACATGCACACAAGGCACTGACATTCTAGAGGGGGAAACAGACAAGTAAACAAATAGCTCTAATAAGAAGCAGAATAAAATCCACGTAAAACAGTGCTCCAGGCTCCCAGTGTGCTCTCCTTCCTCTCTCTATGCTCATCCCTCATCTGCCTCAGGGCCTTTGTACCTGCTATTCTCCCCCCTTGAAATGCCCTCTCCCCCTTCTCTATCTGCAGAACTTCTATTTATCCTTCAACACTCAGCTCAGATGTTATCTGTGAACGCTTTCTTGCCTCCCTCTATGGCACCTAGCAGAGATTGGCACTCCCTCCTCTGCGTTTCCACTGCCCTTGCATGTACCTCTCCCCCCGGTTTCTACATAGCTATAACAATCTGTCTATGTCTACAAGGACTGGGCACTATTCTGTTCATTCTTGACACAATGCTCAGCACACGGTGGTCACCCAGTAACTTTTGCTGAATGACAGAGTGGACGCCCCATAAGTTTGTGGATGTAATCAGTCTGCCCTTCAGCCACTTCTCCCCACCCACGTCCTCCCCACCCTGCCAACGAACAGAAGGTTTGATTTTGCCTCCTTCTTGGCGGCATAGGGACAAGCTCTGGCCTCCAGAAGAAGAGGTGAGCGGGGATCCAGACACATAGATCAGAGCTCCAGCTGATGCTGACGGCTAGCATCCAATCCCCGAGCGTGTGCTAGTCCATTCTCTGTGACTTAGGAGTACCTGCTGCCCTGCTGTCTGCTGGGAGTTCCCAATTGGAACACCCCTCACACACTTGTAGCCAGTGGATCCCCGTCCTTGCCTCTCCCTCTTCTCCTTCCCCGGCAAAGCTAAAGTTGGAGGCAGCTCCCCTGGCCTGTCCTCCCACCCAGCTCACCCCTCCTGGTGCTGTATACTCTGGCAGCGAAATTTCTCATTGCTGAAAAATCATAAAATGAAGAGGAGGCGGTGGTGGAGAAAACCTAGAGGATTTGATAAGGTGTTAAAGAGATAGAAGCAGAGGTGAGCGAACAAGTTGGAGTGGGAGAAGGTATCAGGCAGGAGGAGAGAGGAAAGGTGCTAGGCCCGTAATTGAAAGTCAGAACGATTGCAGGGGCTTAACAAGACATGTCAAGAGGGCATTCATCACCCAAACAGATGCTGCTGTGAAATGCAGCCTGGCACCGATTATTCCCGTGAAAGGGAACCAGCTTCTTGTCAAGGTGCCTCGTAGATAGGAGAGAAATGGGCCAACACAGAAGGCCACCGACATTAGGGCTGGGGGGGGGGGAGGGGGTTCAGAGAATTATGGGGTATTAATCCTAGAGGTTGGAGGCAACCCCCATTCCTTTGCAAACCGTCTTTCTCAAGCCTGGGTCTCACTGCCTCTTCTCCCCCCATCCCACCCCTCCTGGGATCCTTCCCTCCCCCAAGAGGGTGCTCAGCCTCCAGGGTTCTCAGGGCGTCCCTCCCTCTCCTGGCTCCCATCCTCAGGATCTCTGTGTTTGCAGCTGGAAAAGCTCCCAGTGCCGTGGGGTCTGTGATCCCCACCTCCCACTATATTGTCCTATTGCCCACCAACTCCGAGGGCCTGGTGACCAATGGCAGTTTGTCCTCCAAAAGAGTCAGCAAGGGTGTTTAGAGCTGGCACCCCCTACCTTTCAGCTCTGCCCTTGGCCTGAAGGAACGTGTCTGCCTTGGGCAGCCAGGAGGTCAGGCCATCCTTTGAGTAAAGCCACCCTCCGTCCTCCCCCAGGATCAGCTCAGTCCCATGGCCACTGGCAGATGCAGGGACAGTGTAAGCAGATGCCATTGGACACAGAAGCTTCCCTTCCTCGATCTCACAAGGCCCGCTGTGGGTTTCTCTGTCATGGTGCAATATTTTCTCAGCTGTCACCAACATCCCCAGTTGCCTTCTGTCAAATTATTTACGTGTCTTCCTTCATTCAGCAAGTATTTACTGACAACCACCGGGTCACCACAGGCCCTGAGACAGACGCTGTGTGAACACAGGTGAACAAGAAGATAGACCCTGACCTCATAGAGCGTAAGGTCTAGAGGGATAACAGGACCGTGAGCAAGAAAACCACGAAGGAGCATAATTGCACGTGTGATCAGCACGATGGAGAAAAAGAACAGGAGGCTGTCAGAGTGAATGACAGGGAGGGTGGGAGGGGCTGTTTTTGTGAGAGTGGTCAGGGAAGGCTTCCCTGGGGAGGTGCCATTGTAGCTGAGAGCAGAAGAAAAACAAGGAGCCAGGTACCTGAGAGCCAGGGGAAGAACATCCCGGGAGGAGAGACCAGCTTGAACAAGGCCCCAGAAGCTGGAAAGTACTTGGTTTGTTTGAGGAATGAAGGGAGCACAGGGTGGCCAGAGCTTATGAGTAAGGGGGAAAGTGGTACCAGAGAAAGACCAGGTAAGGTGGGTGGAGGCCTTGCACTCCCTGGACAGGAATTTGAACTTGACCCAAGAATACTAGGGAGCTACTGAGAGATTTAAGCAAAGAGTGACAATCAATGTAACATCACCCAGTGGCAGTGTCGCCACTGGCTGGGGAGGCCTTCAGTCCTCCAGAATTTCCACCAGTCTCCTTCCTCCCACCCATGCCCCCCAAAACTGAGTAAAAATAGTGTGCTTGCTGGGCAAATGCCGCTTGAAGATAAGTCTCTGGTCCCCTTCGCAACCAGATGGCAGTCCCACCTCCCGCCCCTAAGGAGAATTCTGGGATGGCAGCCGCATCTCCTCATCTGCTCCCCAGAGGGCAAGGGACAGAGGAGGTGACCCTGCCTTGTTGCTCTTCATGGAGCTCCCGCAAGGTGAGTGGTGGTGGAGGCTGCAGGGGGTGCTGCCCTGAGGGTCCTGCCTTTCCTCCCAGGTGTGGACGACCCCCACCAGCATGGGCGAGGTGTCGCCCTGGCTGACTTCAACCGCGACGGCAAAGTGGACATCGTCTATGGCAACTGGAACGGCCCCCATCGCCTCTACCTGCAGATGAGCGCCCACGGGCAGGTCCGCTTCCGGGTAAGAAGGGGCCTCTCCCTCCCTCTCTTCTGCCACCAGCACTGCGAGTGGCCCTGCCTTGTCCTGGGGATACAACCCGGCCTGTGCCTCTCACCAGGCTGAGAAGGAGCTGTGGCTCTGGAGAGCCTGATGGGGGCAGGCCACAAGGAAGGCAACATCTGGGGGACCATGGACTCCATCCTGGGCTGCTGCAGTGTCTATAGTTTCCGGAGCAGAGAGAGCCGTGAGCCGAGGAGGGAGAGCAGCCCCCCAATGTGGGTGGGAGCAGGGCAGAGGAGCCCCAAAAGGCTGACTTCGTTCTCTGGATTGGGGGCACCTAGGTCTTGCCAAAAACCCCGGAGGGAACAAGAAAACTCCAGCATTTGCCTGAGGCTTGATGGTCCTGGGGAAGTCTCCAGGGACCTTATGTCCGGGTGACCACCACAAGTGCCCTCCCCTGTAGGCAGCCACCTGGGGGTGCTCAGGCCCAGCCGCTCCCTCCCTGCAGAGGCTTGAGCCCCAGGCTCTCTGGGTGAGGAGGAGGTGTCCCTGAACTTGGGACAGTTGATTCTGGAATCCTGGATGATTCTCATCTTTATTCAGCTTTTTGTTCTCACCCAGGTTCTCTGCCAGGGGCGACTTTTCCCCCAACCCAGTACATGGGACAATGTCTGGGACGTTCTTGGTTGTCACAAATGGGATAGAGGGTGCTACTGGCATCTCGTGGGCAGAGGCCAGGCATGCTGCCATGTGTCCCACAACGCACGGGACAGCCCCACAGCAAAGAGCGATCCAGTCCCAAATGTCGGTGCCCAGGTGGAGGAGCCCTGCTGACCTTCTGACGGCCCCTCCCCAGAGCTCACAGGAGCCAGGATAATAGGAAGAATAGATGCCCCCTTGTCAAGGCCTCCCGTGTGCCGGGGACGGTGCTAAGTGCTCCACAGACATTATCTCAGAGGCCCAGGCGTCCCGTGGGACAGCCCCAAGGGCTGTGTAGGTTTCCATTTTTGTAGGATCAATAGAATAATAACGAACTTGGGATCCTAAGGTCTCTGTTCCCCAGCTCTTAAGGCCCTGCTCAGCCCACCCTGACCAACTGGCCAGGCTCTTAGTCAGCCTCATTACAGCACTGATGGGGACAATGTCCCTCCTCAGCCTCCCCAGAGCAGGCAGCTCATTCCTGCGGCCAACAGAGATGGCTTGCCGTCAGAGGCCCGGGGCAGAACCAGGCCCATGGGCCGCAGGACACGCCCAGAGGGCCCAGAGACACCACCTGTGCCCTTCCCAGCCCCGGAGGCAGCAACAACACAGCAAACAGCCACTGCTGCCACATTCCCTGGGGCTGCCAGCAGGGGCAAGGCCAGGACAGATGCCCATGATCTGTCTCATGCCCCTCTATGCCAAGCATTTCACAGGCAGTCCTCACATCCGGGGCAGCTCTTACCAGCCCCATGTTACTGATGAGGGAAGTGAGTTCTAGGGGCTTAGATAACTTACCTAAGATCATACAGCTGGTCAGCTGAGAAGCCTGGATTCAAGTGCACAGCACTTTCCAGGGTCCACCCAGCTTCCGACTCTCACCGCGGAGGAGGAAGGATGCCTGCTGGAAAGGGCATCGCCTCGGGAATCAGAAGCCCTGGCTACGGCCTCATGCGTTAGCTCATGCGTTAGCTGTGACTATGGGCAGGTCCCATCCTTCTCCGGGACTCGGTTGCCTCGCCTGTAACATAGGATACTAATGTCCGTGCTGCTTCAGGGACTGGCGGGAGGGCTACACGTGATCCTGGCTAGGGAACAGCGAGTGCTTCGCTGGTGAACCGGGACTGTTCCTCTTACCTCCTTGTTCTACAAGCAGCCTGAGGTTCTTGTGGTCCTGAATGCGGCCACTCGAGTCCCATGCTGGGAGGGGAGGGGGCGTGTTAGGTCGAGCAGCATCCCCCAGGACACACACAGTGCGGGGAGCCGGCCTCTCGCCCACTCCCAGCCTCCCCTGCGTCTGCCTGCTGACCGGCAGCCCTCTCCCCTCCCAGGACATCGCCTCGCCCAAGTTCTCCATGCCCTCCCCAGTCCGCACGGTCATCGCCGCCGACTTTGACAACGACCAGGAGCTGGAGATCTTCTTCAACAACTTCGCCCACCGCAGCTCCTCAGCCAACCGCCTCTTCCGGTAGACACTTCAGCCTGGCTCAAGGCTACCCACTTGTGATGGCCAGGGGTCAGGGAGGAAGGTGTAGGGCTCAGAAGGGAAGCCCCAAGGGCTGAGGTGGGGGAAGGTCCCCTGATAAAGGAACAGAGAAGAGGGAAGGACAGGATTGGGCAAGAGACTGCGAGAATGGAGGGCGAATCCTGGGCAGAAAGCCGGCCTCCTGCTGTTGTGGGGGGAAATGGGCAGAGGGACATGGTCAGGTGCCCAGAAACCAGGCTCCACACTACCACAAAAAAGGATGACAGTCAAATCCATTTGGGCACACCTGGGTTAAGCAAAGACAGGCAGGTTTATTGACTGCAGGACTTCTCAGAGCCTTAACATCACCATGAGTATTTTTACTTTCTGAAAGATGGATGGAGTATTCCAAATAGATTTGACCACAGGACACTTTTTTCAAAGATTTTCCTCTTGGGACTGATGCACTGGAAAGCATCCTTTGAGAAATGTCAGATGAGACAAGTAATGGTAGACAAGGAAAAGGGAGTTACAGAATGAAAGCATCTGAGCATCAAAGCATCTGAGCATTGCGTCGAGGGAAGAAGGGTTGGATTTTCAGAGGCAACACATCTCTAAGAGGGGAGGCCATTGGCATCAGTCACCGAGTGCTTATTTAAAGTGCAGAGTCCCAGGCCCAACCCAGATCCCCTGAATCAGAATCTCGGGGGTGCGGCCCAGGAATCTGAATTTCTAACAAGTGCACCAGGCATCAGGTAATTCTTATCAAACTGAAGTTTGAGAAGTGCTGTTGGGGAACAACCTCAGGACCCACGTGGCCTGAAACGGCCCTGTTCCTGGCCTGAAACACGCTAGTAGAGCTCGGGACCAGGTCGGGAGAGGAGGGGGGGCTGCGGCGCGGGCTCAGGGAACAGGCCAGACCACCACCTGCTCACTCCCAGGCCCCGTGCCCTCCCCTAGGAGGGCCCCAACTATTAATAAAAGGCGAGAGCTGTGACTAAGCGTGTTTTAAAATATAATTATTAACAAAGCATCAATCCTGACTGGATGTAATCACCCCCCGAAGGCACCAGATTTACTAATTAGGTGCCTTGCAAAAAGCTTATTCACAACTTCCAGATTAATTGCAGAAGATCAATTGCTCATTAACAGAGACACTGCTTTCCTTCTTGGGCTAATAAAGTGTCACTCGCCAGGGCCCCTGAACACCAAGGAGTCTAGTGCTCTCATCTCTGTGGCCCAAGATCCAAGCACCTCCCCCTGCCCCCTGCCCGCCCTGCCTGTCAAACCTCCCAGCCTCCCTCCGGCTGCTCCGAGGGCCCTGGGCTGTCTGTGGACAGGGTCACCACGCGGTCGCCCTGTGGCTTAGTGTGTTTGTTTCCATGCAGTGGCCGCAAAAGCCACTTCCCGGGTACGTGGCTGTGCCCCAAGTCCCCATGGCAGATGGCTGGGGCCTGAGCACACAGTGGAGAGTGTGGGAGCTACATCTGGGGCTGCCGCTCAGCGGCAACTCTGGAAGCTGAGCCCCCACCTGTCCCATACCGCTGGGCTTTTCACCTGTCGCTGAATGGAACACGGTGGGCTCCTTGTAGGAGGCACTGTGGACTCAAAGCCTCGGGTGTGCCTCAGTCTGCAAGTCCTTCAGGGACGACTAGGGGGACCGGGGGACTCATCGCTCAAACTGAATGCTTAATGAGAGGGCAAGGGGGCCTGTTAATATAGGCGGGACAACAGGCAGAAACGAGATGCTCCCAGGCCAACCAGGAGATGTGTGGTCACACTGCTTACACATCTAAACATGCCTCTGGTCTGCTCTCGTCCCTCCACCCCTACGCCACAGCACTCCCGTCTCTCTCAAGGTGGTCCCTGCACCCGCCTCCAGCTGGTCTCCCTGTGTCTACTTCTGCAGAGCAAGCTGTTGAAAATGCAAATCTGGCCACACCCCTCTTCCACCTGAACCCTTTAGCAGCACCCCGTTGCCTTCTCTGATATGTTCCATGTGGTCCTGCTTTGTCCCCAGCCTTGTCACTCCCCACTTCCCTGTTTACACCTCCATACCAGACACCCCCAGCTTCTTTCAGTTCTGGGCTGGGCCAGACGTGGACTCTCACGACCCACAGGCTCTGCGCCTCGCTTCTCCCTCTTCATCTGAGTGACATGTACTCAGGCATCCTTCTGGTCTCAGCTTAGTTGGCCCTTCCTTCTGGAAGCCTGCCCTGGTTGTGCAAATCTGGGTGAGCTTGCCCAGCTCTGCACCACCCTCGGCCCCACTCTCCCTGTCGGCCTTCAGCACTGTGCACGGGACTCCCTGTCCCCGTGGAGGCTGAGCTCCATCCTTCCTGGGACACACCACAGCTGCAGGCCCCCACACGGTGCCTGGCACACCGCAGTTGCTGCTACAGGAGGATTTGTTCAGTAAATACATAAATGCAGAGGAACTGCTGGGCTCTATCCTCAGGAACCCTTAACTGCATTGTCACCTGAACCAAGGGGTGTCTCTGCCCAGCTGTGGCAGAGTCTTTAGGACATGAGTGGTGAAAAGGACTGTGGGTGTTAGCAGGCTGAGGCATACACACCTCCAGCAGGTGTGTACATACCCAGTGCACCACAAGGCGTGCTGCGCGCTGCCCACTGCCCATTCTGCACGCATGGATGTGCTCAGCGCAGATGCCCATGTGGACAAAGGACACCTCCCTGGGTGTCTGCTATACTATGCAGACACCCTGCAGTTCTGTCAGCACTCTCTGCTGTCCATCCACCAGAGGCTCCAGCTCAGGGGACCCCAGCCCCCTCCTGGAAACACTGTCCGCATCACAGCCCTCTGGTGACTCTGATTTGGGTGGACAACAGCCCCCTGCAATGGGCCCGGGGGAAAGTGATACAGATCCTCCTGGCCCTTTGCCTCCCCCAGCAGTGCTCCACACATCCAGGGCAGAGCACCCAAGGCTGTGAGAATCTAATGAGTGAGAAAAATTGGAAAGGAAAGCTCACCAACGTGATCGGCATTCAGCTCAGTGTGGAGAAAGAGCCGGACGTTTGCAGTGGACTTTTCCGAAGCAAATATTACCAGGATTCAGAGTTCAAAATAGACAGAACCCCTACAACCCAAAGGGACCACTTTCCTCCCTTTTGCCTGTGGAATTTATCCTTGCATCCTTGCACAGACATGTGCTTGGAGCTTCCTGAGAGCCAGGCACTGTGCTAGATGCTGTGGAAGATGCAAAGACTAATAATATTGGTCCCAGCTGGAGAAAACTCCCAGTCTAACTTAGGGAATAAGATACATCAGAGAGAGCTTTAACAAAGGAAGAGAGTGATAAAGTCAAAGCAGGAAGGCATGGCTGCTGGCAGGACGATCAGGGCAGGCTTGCAGGAGGTGGCATTTGAGTGAGGGCTGCACCCTGGGTAGCATCCAGAACTCAGAAACCCAGGGCCCCATGAAGGAAAGTGAAGGTCAGCTGGAGGTAGCTGTGTCCCTGCCCCTTCTCCATCCATCAACGGCCCTTGCCCAGGCTGTCTATAATTCATCCATTAGAGAAGGAAAAATCAATATTTACCAACACAAATTAAAACCCAAGAAGGGAACAGGGAGGGTCTGTGAGCAGAGAGTGGCTCTGTAGGCATCCAGGTGGCAGCCCATGCACAACGGGACCTGGGGATTCTCAGGGGACAGAGAATGGAGCCAGTGGGCCTCTAGGTCCAGGGGGCCCACCGAGGCCTCGCCAGCTTGCTACTCATCCATGAACAGGCGTGTCTCCTCTCCTGCAGCGTCATCCGCAGGGAACACGGCGATCCCCTCATCGAGGAGCTCAATCCTGGCGATGCCTTGGAGCCTGAGGGCCGGGGCACAGGTGAGGGCACCTGAAGGCTCGGCCTGCACTCCCCTGTCTCAGGGCTGCCCACACCCCGGAGGCAGGGCTGGAGAGGTGGGGCAGCCAGCCCCATGGTGGGGCTTCTCCTGTCCCTGCCACTCTGAGGGCTGAGACCCTAGAGCAGGGGTGAGAGTGGAGGTGGAGGAGCCCCTGGGAGTGCCAGGCAGGAGCAGAGGAGGGGCTGGTCCACTCTCCCAGTCCCGGGGCCTCAGCGTGTGGGTGTCTGGGAATCCACGGGCAGTGGCTTCTCTAGCAGTGCCTTGCTGGGTGGAGATGGAAAGGAGAGGCTGGGGGTCCTGCGGTCTGACCCCTCCCTGTTGGCACTCAGCGTGGTGTCAGAGAAAGAACGCTGTCTTAGAAGTCCTGAGACCCAGTCCTCCATTGTCTCAAGTGTGGTCCTGGAAAAGTTGCTTCATTTTCTGGTTTCCACATCCATCAGTTGGGGATAATTACATCTGCCCTCCTCACACCTCTGGGTTGCAGTGAGGACCCTAAGGAGATGGTGCACATGCAAACACTGGATAGACTGACCCAAACTGTGTAAATACGAAGGGTGTGTATCTAGAAAGACCAGAAAGAAGTCTTCATGGTCTGACTAATGTGCATCCTCTCTCTCCACGCAAAAGTGCAGGCGAAGAAGGAAAGAGAACCCCTCTTCCATGAATTCCTCCCGTGAGCTGGCCATTGGGAAGGAGAGGAGATGGGCTTCTAGCGCCAGTCTTCCTGCCCAGGGCTGTGCTCTTTCTCTGGCCCACACTCAGGCACACGTGCATGACATGGCGCTGCTGGGAAGCCCCTCCCCATCATGGGTCTCCTGGCCGATGGTCACAGTGGAATCTGCATTGTTGCAGGGGGTGTGGTGACAGACTTCGATGGAGACGGGATGCTAGACCTCATCTTGTCCCACGGAGAGTCCATGGCTCAGCCGCTGTCTGTCTTCCGGGGAAATCAGGTGTGCGTGGACCTCGGGACCCGTGGAATCCAGCCCAGTGTGTGCTCCCCTGGGCCTAGGGTGGATCCAGGCAGGGGAGCCCCGATGCTTGCTTGACCAGCGGGAGATGGAAATCCTGGGACCCAGAGGACACAAATAAATTCCCAGTTCTCACAGTAAACCTCTGAGAAGGGCTGCCTCCCAGGAGAAGCCCCTTACCCCTCTGCCTTTCACTGGCATTTCTCATCCAAAAACTGTTCTTTCTGAGTCTGTTGGCTTTCCCTCCTCTTTTCCCAGTGCCTCTCTTTCCAAACGTCATCCAATCTGTATGCCTTGCCCACCTTGCCTGCTCGGCTTCCTCCTCCTGTCTTTCCTCTGCCCCTTTTCTTCTCTTCCTCTTTGTACTTCCCTCCCTCTCTTTTCCTCCCTCCCTGCTCCTCCCACTCACCCTACTGATGCCCAGGGCCTGCCTTCCTCCCACCTACAGGGCTTCAGCAACAACTGGCTGCGAGTGGTGCCACGGACCCGGTTTGGGGCATTCGCCAGGGGGGCTAAGGTCGTGCTGTACACCAAGAAGAGCGGGGCCCACCTGAGGATCATCGACGGGGGCTCGGGTTACCTGTGCGAGATGGAGCCCGTGGCACACTTTGGCTTGGGTGAGTCAGGGCCTCAGGATATGGGATGGGGGCACATGCGGTAAGCTGTTGTCAAGACAGTGGTCCTGAACCTACCTCACGCTGCATGCTGAGTGAGGCAGGACTCACAGCCCGAGCATCTTCCAGTACCAGGTTACTGCCGCAGTCATGGCGGACGCCAGCTATGGGAGGCAACCGTGCTCTGAGAAGAACCTCAGCTCAAGAGGGAGGTTTCTGTGCCCCACCCATTGCAGGGGTCCCCTCCCTGGTGCCTCTGTTGAATTAGTTCACCTTGGGGTCAGAGTATTTAATCTTTCATTTGTCCAAGGCTGTGGCCTTGTTCTTCCAAGATTGCTCTGCACGAGACTTGTCCAAACCAGCTGTTTCCCTGGCCTCTTGGGAGTTGGCTCAGTGATGAAAGTCTCACCAAACCCCTGGTGCCTTCCCCTGTACAGGAGGCTTGGGGAAGGCATGCATTCTCAGCGTGAGCAACATCACCCCCAAGGGGGCGAAAATTGGTTCTTGGCTGGGGGAGTGAAAAAATCCTACTCTTTTATTATATATATATAAAGACACAGATATACACATAGTACATAGACAGACAGTATGTCTGTAGTATTAATGAGATATCAATACATGCCTATTAGAACAGCTAAAGTAAAAAATAATGACAATACCAAATGCTGGCAAGGATGTGGAGAAACTGGATCTCTTACTCATTGCTGGTGGGAATGTAAAATGGTATGGCTACTCTGGAAAATAGTTTGGCAGTTTCTTTTAAAAACAAAAAACTAAACATAAACTACTATAAGACCCAGCAATTGCACTCCTGGGCATTTATCCCAGGTGAATGAAAACATATGTCCACATAAAAATCTATGCAGGATTGTTCATAGTAGCCTTATCTGTAACAGTGCAAACTGGAAACAACCTAGCTGTCCTTCAGTAGTCTTACGATTCAACAAACTGTGGTCCGTCCACACCACGGACTCTTACTGAGCGATAAAAAAGAATGAACCACCAATACACGTAACAACTTGGGTAGCTCTCAAAGGCGTTATGGTGAGCGGAAAAAAAGTTCAATCTCAAGAAGGCACATAGTGATGATTCCATTTATATGATAGTCTCAAAAAGACAAATTATAGAAACAGGAAATAGATCACTGGTTGCCAGGGGTTAGGCATGGTGACAAGGAGAGGGATGGGTGACCATAAAGGGACAGCCCAACAGAGATCTTTCTGGTGATGGAGTAGTTCCGTATCTTGATTGTGGTGGTGGTTGCACAAATCTACACATGTGATAAAATAACATAAAACTAGACACATATTGTGTCAGTTCCCTGGTTTTGATATCGTGCTGTGGTTACAACGGATGTAACCGTTGGGGAAGAATGGATGAAAGGAACACAGGATCTCTCTCTGCCATCTTTGCAACTTTCTCTGAACCTATAATTATTTCAAGATAAAATGTTTTTAAAGAAATGCATTGGAGGAGGGAATCGGGGGGGAAAGTCTGAAAAGGTTTCCGAGGAGGAAGGGCAATCATGGAAAAAATGTTGAGAAACACTGTGGGGGAGCCAAGAGTGTCTTTGCGAAAACACAATCACAATCTCGTGTCTTTAGTAAGACACAAAAGTGTCTTGCGTTTAGTAAGACAAGAGAGTGTCTTTACTAAAACACAATTAGAAAGCATTTGAGTCAAATATACCCAGGTTCAAAATCAGACATCCTTCCCCATGTGTTAGCACCTCACGAGGTGATATAATAGTAACATAAAAAGAACAAGCAATATGGCCTCAAATTAGTAAATATATGTATGTTAATATTATACGCGCATCAGATGTGCGTAGAAAAAAATTGAAAGGAAATGCAAAAAGCGTGAACAGTGATTCTCTCTGAGTGGCTGGATTAGTATAGTCGCTCTTACTCCTTCCAGGCCCCGTGGCACTTTCCCTTCATACTTCATTTCATCCTCGTGCCTACCCTGTGAGATGGGCGTTATTTACCCCCATCTTACAAATGCAGAAACTGAGGATCAGAACAATTAAGAAGCCTGCCCAAGGTCACAGGAGAGGTAGATTTCACAGCTGGGATTCAAATACAGACCTGCCTATATGATTCTTATTTTCTTCTGTGTGTTTTTGTTCTAATTTGTATAGGAAACTCGTAATAGTTGTGTGCTCTGAAACAGAAGCATAAATATTGACAGGACCCCGGGCCTGTGGCATGAGCGTGCTCTTAGACTATTTCACCTGGATGGGTTGGCCTGCCATTGGAGGCCCACCACTTTTCAGGCAGCCCTTTGCTCTGCTGGCCCTAAAGGTATGAGATGACTTTCAAGTTAATCTTCTGTTGCAAAATAGCAGTAGGCAACAGTAACAGAGCACTTGGCATGCGCCAGCCCTGGGCGAAGAGCTGTGTGAAGGTATCTCATTCAGTTCTCACTACGACATGATGAATTAGGAGTCATCACCCCCATTTTACAGGTCAGGAAACTGAGGCTTTGGTTAAGTAACCTGCTCCAAATCACACCTCTGGAAAGTGGGGAGGGCCGGATTTGAACCCCAGCTCCTTGGACGTCTCGGTCTGAGTTCTTGACCACTGTGCCTTGACTGCGGGACCTCCCAAAGGTGCTCTGTGTGGAGCCAGCCAAGGACCTCTTTGTTACTGGACAACCACATCCCTTCAGTCACCAGGTGACCCAAGTGAGGCTGTCTACACCAAGGTGACTGCCAGGGTATCATAGGTAGGACGTTTATCCAGGTATCTGGCTAGACATCAATTCCCACCCCATTGTACAGATAAGGAAATTGAGGCTCACAGAGCAAGCCAGTGGTGAGTCCAGGACTGGGGCTGGGTTCTCCTTCCCCACATCCCATGGGCCGCCTCTGCTATTTTAAGACGCGTGTTATGGCCTCACAGGGTCTCTCCCCTGCCCTGGGTCATTTGGTGGGGTCGTGGGGGCTCGAGATCCTCTGTGCCTCTTCCCGACTGTCTGCCTCCCACACTCGGGGTTTGAACGCTGCGGCTAGTCAGGGCCCCTCCTGACTGCCAATCCTCGCTTTTTGCAAGGCCGCGGGATTTGTTCTGGGTCTGAACTCTGGCTCAGACTGCTCCACAGGTCCCCTGCAGGCTCCTCTCTGTTGCTGGATCCACCCAGAAAGGCGCTGATGGAAGGCTGCTCTCGGGGGACCGGCCCATAGGGGTCAGCCTTGGGCCAGGCCGTGAGACTCCCGGACTGGCTCAGCAGGCAGCAGGGCCAGCAGCCTGGGACACAGTGAGGGGCAGGCGGGCTCCATCCCTGCAGCTCTGAGGTCCCCACATCCGCATCTGGGAGGATCTCCTTCCTGGATCTAGCATAGCACAGACCTTCCTGATTGATGGAAGGGCCAGCAGTGGGGCAGGAAGAGAGGGAGCCAATTGGGAAGGCCAGATGGAAGGAAGGATTGAGAAAAGAGGGAGAATAGTGGGGAAACAGACAGAGGCAAGGGCTGGGGGAGATGAAGAGATGCAGAGAGACGTGGGAAAGAGACAGAGGAGCCAGAGGAGAAATGCTCCCTGCCCTCCAGGCTCAGTCCAGTGAAGGAGGCGCAGGACACAGGAGCCCTTGTGCAAGGCAGATTTGCATGTCACACTGGCCCAGGGGCTGAGAGGACCAGAGCAGAAGTCAGCTATAGGGCAGATTTCCCAAGGAAGTGGGTCTAGCTTAGCACTAGGTCTAGAGGGATGGTAGGAATTTAGGAGGCATGGATGGGGGCTGAGGAGAGCATTCCAGGGGCTGGGCTGGCCTGAACCAAGGCCCAGAGGTGAGAGTATTCAGTGTGTCCGTAGAACGAGAATGTTCTGGTGGGAGTGGAACCTAGAAAAGGAGGCCAGGGCCAAACCGTCGGGGGCACCCAGAGCCTGGTGGGGGGCCAGGGAGAAAAGACTGGGGTCTGCAGAGCTGGGAAAGCCAAAGCCAGGCTTTGCTGAGCGAGGGCAGGGCTGTGGAGGAGCCCTGGATCCCCCCGCAGGGGCAGGGTCCCCGCCCCAGGACACTACAGGGAGGGCGGTGCTTGCCCCTGTTCTTAGAAGCCTTTATTTTTTTTTCTGATTGTAAGAATGATGCATATAGATTATAGGAAAATTAGAAAATATAATATCATAAAAAGGAAAGTAAAAATAACCCATAATCTCACCACTGTGTTTGGAATATTAAGAAAAAGCCAACGTTTATCCCTTCATCCTCCCCCAGGACCGTCTGATTCATTGAGTCAGCATTTATTTACTGAGCACCTGCTGTGTGCCACACACTGACTAGACCAAGATCCTGGCCCTGGGCGACCTTCCATTCCAGCGGAAGGAGGAGAAACAAACAACACTGAATAAACATCATAACTTTTATATTACATATAAAGTGTTAGCAGATGTTAAGTGCTGTGAAAAAAGAAAACGCAGAATCAAGTCAGGAGATGAGGAATGTGGAGGGGAGGGGACAGAGTGGTCGGGTGGCCTGACCCCAGTTTCAGGCTTTCTGATATGCTTTTAATACACACAATATACATAGGAGCACACTTATGGATTAATCTCCTTGGGATTTTTTTTAACAAAGAGGATTATACTCTTCCTATTATTTCCAAACTTGCTTTTCTTTTCTCTTAACAATGTATCCGGGACATCATTCCGAGTCTGCCCCTATCTGCCTCGTTTTCCTCTAGTGCTGCGCAGTATTTTGTTGTGTGGCGGCGTTCGTAATTTATTTAGCCGGTCCCCGATGGACGGCCAGTTCGATGGTTTCCCGTCCCAAGCAGTTTATTATGTGGTGTCGAGGGTGAGAAGGGCATTTCCAGAACACAAATGCAAGAAAGGCCTGCCTTGACATCCAAGGACTGAGAAGTAGATGTGGAGCCCGAGGCTGTCCTGGAAGGCGGAGGTCACTGAACGGGAGAGGGCTGCAGGAGGCCCCCCGCCAGCACTCACAATGCTCCTGCTCACCCCAGCTGACCCTGCTCCCTTCTTCTCCCCATGAGTCACCCCTGCCTCCTCCTGCCTTTGCAGCAGGGTGTGGAGAGCATGCAACGTGTGTGTGTGTGTGTGTGTGTGTGTGTGTGTGTGTGTGGGGCACACACTGTGCCTCCCAGCAGACAGCCTCCTTGGCACTTCCTTTCCCCGCAGCATCGTCCACTGGCTGGAGAACACGCCACGCTGCAGGCCTTGCCGGGTCGGCAGGGAGCTGTGGTTAGAGACCCAGCTTCTAGACCCTCACGTGTTCTCCCCGCCTCCCAAGGGTCTGGGCTGCATCGCACCACACAATAAAAACTCAGGTACCTCACCAGATGTGTCATTCTCCACTGGGTTCCCAGAGGGCCCATTCTGTTGCGCAGAGTGTGCTCAGCTTCATCCCGTAGAGTCCGTCCCTTCTGGGGACATCAGCCCCCACCCCACCCACTCCGGTTCACTGGAGCCCCAGGCCTTGTTGGGCGGCCCCTTGCCTTGCTCTTCCTGGTGCAGGCAGCCCTCCAGGCTCGTAAATAAGTGTCTCTGCTCCCAGCCCTTGTTGAGTGCCTGCTGCACCCCAGTTACTCTGAACCTACCCCTGCATGTCCCACACCCTGGCTCTCCATCTCCTAGCTGGCAAAGGGCTGAGGCAGCTCAACCAAATCCAGAAAATAAAAACAAGTCCCAATAATCTACTTGACCCCATTAGCCCCCACTTGGGGGCTCAGTCGCTTGGCCAGCACCCCACCATTTTCCCCCAACACGGACACACAGACACACACAGCCTTCATTTCAGTGAATTTTTTGCAGGTGACTCAGAGCTGCCTGCAAGCTGGCTGGTGCCCATTTAGGGAAGGAAAATTCAGTGGCCCACATAAAAATTGCTTGATTAAAGTGCAAAAATATTCCACCAACTGTATTCCCACCATCTGTTTTTCTTGTAATTCTTCTGAAAAGCGCAATTCTCTATGCCTCCTTTGCCTTTGTCCTTTAAAAGCTGCCGGAGGCGACTGCCTCGTGCTCTTGACCTCATGGCTGTGCTGGGTGGTGGGGCCTCCTCTGCCCGGAGACCCTGCTCCCTGATGCACAGATGAGCTTAAAGGCTCCCCGTGGGCAGTGTCTGGGAGCTGGGCCCCCTTGCTCGTGCAGGCCCCTTGCTTGTGCGGCTATGTGAAGACTTGAGATGTCTGGGGCAGAGGGAGTGGCCAGGCCTGGGGACAGGAGCCTGGGTTCCAGTCCTAGCTCAGAGACCTGCAAGTCACTTCACCTTGCCAAACCTCAATGTCTACGTTTGGAGAGTGGGGACACCCACCTTACAGAGTAGTCGGGAAGATTCAAGCCGACCATACCTGCAAAGGCTCGCTAGTCCCTCCCCCGTCTCCTCTCCCACCCACCCCTCCTAATGCACATTCTCACAGTCAGTCTACTTCCCCACTTTGAACTTCTCCAGATCTTCAAACACACAGGCCCTTTTCGTACTTCTGTACCTTTGCCCGTGCTGTGCCCTCTGCCTGGAATGCTCCTTCCTTCCGTTCTTTGCCTCACCAACTCTTACTCCTCCTGCAATACCCAAATGAATGACTTTCAACAGCCACCTGTCTCAGCAAGTGGTACCAGTGCTGTGGCTGCACTTTCCCCGTTTATTATGACATAAGCACTATGTTCATTGCCCCCACGGGACTCAGCTGCTGCAGGATGGTGTCTGGGCTGTCTCCTTCCTGCTAAATCCTTGATGCCTGCACCAGGCTTGGCCCGTGGGGTGGGGTGGGCAGTAGAACCAGGGTATAGCAGACGTGGGCTTTGGGATCAGGCTGGGTAATGATGGGCAATTCCCTTCACCTGCCAAGTCTCAGCCCCCTCAGTTGTAAAATGGAAATGATGACACTAGTACCTTCTTCATGGAGCTGCCGTGAGGATCCACTGCACTGACACCGAGAGTCAGCTGGTGTGGTTTGGGGTACATGTTCTCTAGTATTATTGCCACAAGTGAAAGCCCTTTGGGACTGCAGGGTGTCCCTCACGCCAAAGAGATGATGGGGATGGGGATGCTAAGGGTGACAGTCAGCCAAGGCAGGGCTCGCGTTCCAAGGAAGAAGGACGGTCCTTCCCAGGAGTGCTAGAATTCTAGGTCACACCCCCATCTTATAGATGAGGAAATGGAGGCCCCGAGAGGATGCCCAAGTCAGCAAAATAATCAGTGGCAGAGGAGGGCGTCCTGCTGAGACGTGCTCTCCATGGCTTCCTATAGCCCCCGCCCCTCTCTGGGTCTGCAGGAAGGGAGGAAACAGGACTCAGAACCATGCGATGCAAATACAAGATGTAAATTTGCAATTGTCTATGAATATTCGGCGATTCTTAAGAGTTATTTGTGGCGCTTCAGTCAGGCTGGAAAATGTATTCATGTAGCTGTTCTGTTGGCTTAGGTGAGAAACATTTGCTTTTCTTTGTCTCTTTTTTTTTTAATGGTAAAATGTTTGCTGTTTACCTATGCCACTTAATTTGGGCACTGTACACCCTAAAAATACCAAATCTCTTGAGCCTCAGGAGATTACTTCAAAACAGAAAAGGGTCTGCAGTTGACATCTCCAATCCCATTTCCACCTCCCTTCTCCAAAGGAGTTATTGTGGAAGACAGGTGTGGGGGAACAGGGGTTTATGAGAAGTGTTTTCTGGATTCATGAAGCAAGCCCTAGGACGAGGAAGGCCAGACCTGAAAGGGTAGTCCTTGTGGGAAGAGAAGCTGAATGCGTGTGGGAGTCTCTGCTCCGGGAGCCACTCCCTGGTGCTGCTGCCCTGCTGTGCCCGCAGAGGCAAGGGCTGCTCACCTTTGACACCTCTGGGGTGTGAGCTGCTCCCTGCCCTCATTAACTCACAGCACAGAGCAACACAGCAGCGAGGCTGGAACATTCCAATGAGACTTCTCTGGAGACCCAAGGTATGGGGGGCAGCAGGGGCCAGTGGCACGAGGAGCAAAAGGGAATCAAACACTGGGAGGGTCAGAAAGCTGGATGATAAGGCTTGAAAGTGGCTGCTTCCTCAAGAATCCCCACACTGGCATCCTGGGGCTTGCGGAGGTAGATGCAGCTGGGTCTGTCTATGCCAAGCTGTCTTAGCCGCCACCCCAGAGTGGGCCTCTACACGGAGCACTCTACACACAGACCCCTCTCAAAGTCTGGACGTGGCTTCCAACACTTTTCTAAAATATGGGAAACCCTTTTGTACATGAAAATGCTTACAGACTGCCCCCTCCCCCATAGTAGCTATCATTCTAAACTCCACTGATGGACAGTAATGACCAAAAGCTGCCATAAATTAAACAGCCCTTTTCAGTTTCACTGGTTTTCTAACAATATCTATATACATTAAGGGGAAAGTAGCACATACATGTGGGTGACGTATTATTTATTCAGCCCACAAGTGATGCTTGGGGAGTGTATGGATCTGTGGACCCCCTAGCGCTGTGGGCCCATGTCTGGTCACCCCTGGTGGGTGGTAGCGAGGGGCTGCACCCTCTCTCCTACCCGCCGAGCAGGGCCAAGCACTGCCCTCCTTCCCGGGTGACTGACCAGGAGAACGGCCTCTCCTTGCAGGTGAGGCCCCCTCACCTCCTCCTCACCCCAATCCGTCTCCATTAGCCTGACCTTGCCGCAGTGACGGCCTGTTACCTACACGGGGAGCAGGTGGCTTTGACAATCCCCAAACATCTGACAAACCTTTCCAACCTGCCTTCTGCTGGTGGTGTTACGCGTTGCTTTAAGGATGTGTGTAGTTGGATTCACGTGAATATTCTCTGAGCTTCCCCATCAGTTTTTGTAAACATCTCGGCCTTGTCGAGTGGTCTTTCTCCTGTGCCCTCCACCTTCTGCTTCTTTATCACCTCAGCTTTTATTTAGAGCTCAGCTCCAGCACCTTCTCCCCAAGAGGCTGTCCCTGACCGCCCTGGCTAGAAAAGGCCCCCAGCCAACCCCCGGCTCTTCTTTATCCCACTGCCCTGTTTTTGTTTTCTGTGCAGAGCTTGTCAATATCTGACATTATCTATTTATTCATCTGTTTGCCTGTCCAGCTCCACAAGAGTGGAAGCTCCCTGAGAACAGGGACATTCCCAGTGACGAAAGAGAGCCTGGCCCCTAGCAGGCTATAAGTAAATAATATAAATAAATAAAATATAAGTATAAATAGTGGCATGCCCAAGATTACACAGCAAGCCAGCCGCGGAGCTGGGATTCATCTGCACGTGCCCTGGACACCCACCCCCCGCCATGTTTTTTCCAACACACCAGGTAAGTGGTCCAGCCAAGCTCTGAAGCCAGGTCTCCCACGTCAACCTGAATACCACCAGGCCTTTCCATCTCCCCAAATCAGCCTCATGCTGACTGGCGTCTCCACTAGAATGCAAGTTCTAGAGCTGCGCTGTCCAACATGCTAGCCACTAGCCGGGTGTGGCTATTTAAATGTAAATTAATTAAAATCAAATAGAATTTAAAATTCAGTTCCTTTTCACACTAGTCCCATTGCACATGCTCGACAGCCCTTGTAGCTGGTGGCTCCCATATCGGACAGAATAGATATAGAGCATTGCCATCAGTGCAGACAGTTCTATCGGACAGCGTCGCTCTAAAGGAGCAGGACCTCCTCTGCCGTGTTCTCTATTTTCCTAGCGCTTGGGACAGTGCTCAATCCATATTCTTTATTCAATGAATGATGATACTTTTGCTGAGAATCCCCCCACCCCATGCTCTCCTCTGCTGCTGACCCTTTCGCCTTCCGTCCCACAGGAAAGGATGAGGCCAGCAGCGTGGAGGTAACATGGCCAGATGGCAAGATGGCGAGCCGGAGCGTAGCCAGTGAGGAGATGAACTCGGTGCTGGAGATCCCCTACCCCCGGGATGAGGACAGACTTCAGGACCCAGCCCCACTGGAGGTGAGAAAGGCGTGTGGGCCTCATAGTCAGAAAAGCAGGCCCCACCCACAACCCTGTGGGCTGAAGCGGGATTCCCAGGAGTCTGTGGATTACACTTCTAGGACGATGGACATCTTCCCAGCAAAGGGCGGGCTTCATAATGATCCCTCCATCTGTAGTCTGCACAACAGTATCACCCCCACATCTCTTCTGCTCCTCACAGAAATCCTGGGGTATTGGCAGGGCAAGTACTTTTGCACCCATTCTGCAGAGGAGGAAAACCGAGACCAAGAGAGAAAGAAGCCACTAGGGCTGCACAGCCAGTTGTGAGCAGAGTTGAGAATTGACCCCAGGTCTCCTGTGTCCCTCCCTCTTTCAAAGTCTCTGACAAGGCCCTCCGCTGCTTCTGAGGGCGGGGCAGGGTCTCCAGGGGCTTGTTGAGGAGCAGCTCTGGGTTCTAACTCTGATGGGGATCACTTGGTTGCAAATAACGGGAACCCGCTTCAACTCACACAGAAGAGGGGACTTACAAGGAGGCTTCCAGGGGAGCTCACAGAATCCAAGGGAAGCTCAGGACGAGTAGGAACTGTGCAGCTCGGTGGCCTCAGCCCCAGGAGCTCAAGGACCTTTGTAATTAGTGCATTGGCTTTGGAGGGAAGACATTGCCCTTCCATTAATCCCACCAGCCCTCCCTCATTCGCCAGAATGGACAGTTGACATTTTCTGTCTCGTATCAAGGGTTATGTTTCCAGTGCCTCCGCCCTGCCACCAGGCCGCTGTCTCCGAGACCTCCTTGTAGGCACAGCAAAGCCCCCACGGCCTGGCATGACCAGACTGCCAATTCCCGGTGTCAGCTTCAATTAGTTCAAATTCCAGCTGCATAGCCTTTGATTCCCTCCTCCTGCTGAGATGTCCACCCCTCATCCAGTCGGCCCTGCCCAGGGAGGAGGGCTGTAGCCCGGCCTGCAGGCGCCACCCCTGTGAGTGGGGAAGGCTCTCAGAGAAGCGGGTGAGGGAGTGAGCAGACACCTTGGAAAGCACCTCCAGCCCTCATTGCACTTTGCCTTGACTGAGACCCAGCCTCCATCTCAGCCAATGTCACAGGAGGGACAGGTTCTGTTAGGTGTCCCAGCTCAGGCGCGTGGATCCCGCATGAGGGGAATGAGCAGGAGTTTGAACTGAATCTGTTCTTGGCCCCCCAGTCTCCTATTCTCAGTGCAGAGGAAGGGGTCCTGGCAGGGAGAGGGCCTCCCCATAGGCCCAGAGCTAAGAGCATGCCTCATTCTGGGGTCAGGGTGACAGCTGCTTTGCAGTGTGACTAGGAGGGGACCTGAGATGGAATCTTCTCAACTCACTAGTGTCTCTGCTTCTGCCCACCTTGCAGTGCGGCCAAGGATTCTCCCAGCAGGAAAATGGCCATTGCATGGGTGAGTTGCCTGCAGGCACCAGGGGACAGGGCAGAGGCCAGAATCTCTCTGGGGAATGTCAGCCTGGGCTCTGGCAAGGCTCAGGTTGCAGACAAGGGGTGGAAAGGTGGGGAGGGGAATGTGTTGTTTGTCCCTGGGGTTGCAGATGCCAAGACAACTGCCATGTGACTCACCAAGGTGGGAGTAATGTTAGCAAGCAGCAGGCTGCATCGCTGCGGTCCTGGGCATTGGCAGTGCTTCCCTGCCATGAACACAGAGAGAGGGAGGCACACAGTCGCCTGGACAGTTCTCGCAGGGTGGCCTGGCTACTGGGGGCTCTGCTGGCTGGCGTGGACACTCATCTTCCATGGGGAGCTGGCGGCTTCAGCTTGACCAGCCAGTGAAGCAGCAAGCAGGGGTGTTGGCAGGCAAGAGTGGGCATTGCCAGGGGGCACTGGAGCAAACCAGGGGGTGCACGGTGGTCACTGCACAGAAGGGAAATTGAGGCTGTGTGCAGGACTTGGGGGCAGGGTGCTGCAGTGCTGCCAGGAAGGCAGCTCTGTGAGGGCCAGTGACCTTCTGAGAGTCCCCTAAGAGCCAGGAGTGGGAGAGGGGCAGCCTAGAGGCTCAGCATCCAGAAGGCCCTCGACCCAATGTCTTCCATCCCAATGACCAGCAATGAGGGCTCAGGTCAAGGACGACTCCTGCCTTCAGACCCTCAGGCAGCATTCTTCCCAAGACCACTCTGCAGCTGCCCATCAGCCCCAGGGGGATGGGTTTGCTACTGAGATACAAGAGTAAACAAGACAGACACAGTCCTGCCCTCATAGAGCTTAGAGCCAATAGGAGGGGCACACAAGCAAACTGCAATGACCACACAGTGTGAGCAGGGCTGCAGTGGGGAGGGGCCGGGGCTGTGGGAGCATAAAACTGAAGCCCTAGACCAGTCTAGAGGGGTCCAGGAAGGCACCCCAGAGAAAGCAAGGTCTAAGCTGAGACGTGAGGGATGTAGAGGAATTTGCCAGGCAATAAAAGGGGAGAAAGTGTTTCACTGGAGGGTGCTGCATGGGCAAAGGACAACAAGTGAGAAAGTGGAGGGTATGGTTCCAAGGATGGCTTGAGGAGGAAATTTGTGCCCTCCACTCTCCCTGTCCCCACCCTGGCCACTCTAAATAGACCGTGCATCTACACAGAAATTCCAGTGTCTTCCTGTGTACTGGAAGGACCCTATGAGATGGCCAGTCCAGCCGCCTCTTCCTTGTCGTCATCCAGCAGACATTTATGTGCCTCCCACACACCAGGCCCCACGCGGGTGCTGGGGATGCAGGCCAAGAGCCTGCTCTGGAGGGGCGTTCATTCTAGTTGGGGAGACAGACCATAACACGTCACCCAGCTAGATGAGGTGAGTTAAGAACCCTTTAAGTAAGGTGCTCTCTGGAGACTGTTCTAGATGGGGTGGGCAGGGAGAGGACCTTTGAGGTGAGACCTGAAGAACGAGAAGGGTCTGGCCACAGAAACAGCTGAGGAAAGAGCTTTCCCAGCAGAGGGAAGGGCAGGAGCAAAGACCATGAGGCAGAAAAAAAGGCTTGGTGTGTGAAAGGAACAGGAAGGAGGCCGAGGTGCCTGGAGAGGATGGAGGAGCTAGACGCCAGTCAAGGAGGGTCTTGAGGCCCCCACAAGGTGTCTGGATTTTGTCCTTAGGGCCTTTTTCAGTTAAGCAGGAGTGGCATGATGTGATTCACATTTTCAAAAGATCACTCTGGCTGCTACATTGTAGATTAGATTGGAGGGAAGAGCATAAGCCAGGAGGCCAGTCAGGAGGCAGCTGCAGAAATCCAGGCAAGAGTTGGTGCTGGCTTGGAAGAGGCTGTGGCAGAGGAGGGAGAAGGAGGTGGACAGACGAGAGGGGTACTGTGGAGCAGAACTGACAGGACCGGTTGTTAAATTGCTTTCAGGGGTGAGGAAAAAGGAAGAATCGGAGATCACTCCAATTTATGCTTGAGTAGCTGAGTGGACGATGGTGGCGTTGATTGAGTTAGGGAAGATGGGAACAGGAGGTGGAAGAGGTTTGAGAGCTGGGGGTATCTAGAGTTCCGTTTTGGACCTACTGAGTTTGAGATACATTTAGACAGATTCATGAGTCTGGAGCCCCGGAGAGAGGTCGCGGCTGGAGATAAGTCTAGAGTCATCCACGTATGAAGGGGCCACCTAGAGAAAGGATGATAGATAGAAGACCCAGGACCACGTCTGAGCACCCCCAACATGCAGAGGTGAAGTACAGGAGGAGCCAGCCAAAGGAACTGAAGTGAGGAAGTTGAGGCCCAGAGAGAAGAAGGGACATGCCCAAGGTCGCAGAGTGGCGGGGCGGCAGCAGAGCCTGGGCTAGGACCCCCTTCCCCACACCTCCCCAGTGAGTGGCTCCCCTCAACTTTCAGACACAAACGAATGCATCCAGTTCCCATTTGTGTGCCCTCGAGACAAGCCCGTGTGTGTCAACACATATGGAAGCTACAGGTGCCGGACCAACAAGAGATGCAGTCGGGGCTATGAGCCCAACGAGGATGGCACAGCCTGTGTGGGTGAGTGAGGCCCCGGCCACAGTCCAGTAGCAAAGGACAGTTGCCCTCCACTGGGGAGGCCCCAGATCAAGGTCCCCAAACTCTGTCTTCTCCTGGCTGGATGGAGTCTCCTTGTGTCCCCATTGGGTCTCCAAGGAAGACCATAACAGAGGCTTAGAGAAGCCCGACCACAACTGCCACCATCTGAAGGGCCCCTGGGGTGCTGTGTCCTGGCTGGAAGCCATTGCTCTTCTTATTTCTCCCCTTCTCACATTTCCTAAAACTAATGTTCATACCTTGAGATCAGCCCATCTTTTCCTACCTGGGATGTAAACTAGCTCCTACTACTCATCTTTGTCTGAATTTCTGAACTGATATTTGTCTTCTTCCCCCCAAATGCTTACCCCCACCCCCACCCCACCCCCACCTCCTTTCTCTTTTTCCCATTCTCTATCTCTCCACCCCATCCTTTTTGCAGCTCAAGTGGCCTTTTTAGGTGGGTATCCTTCTGCCGCCTTTAGAATCTCTGAGCCTCTCTCTCGGGCCTCCTATCTTTCTCTAAGTCTTGGACTTTGCCTTCAGTTATATGCACTTTAAATCCCATCAATAAAGGAAAAAAAAACAAAACTAACAACCTTTGTGGAAAACTAAATCTCTCCTGCTGCCTGTCTCTCTCCACACCCAGTAGATCCTGCCACGCTGCCTCTGAATGGACAGCAGGGTGGCCATCTTTGAACAGGGAAGTTTGGGAGATACTGATATTTATGTCACCTTAGCTGTTTGTGAAGCCTTTCTTTGCATGTTTTCTGAGAAAACAGAAAAGGAAAGTCTCCCCCCACCCCACCCAGCCTCCCTCACTCCTTCAGAAGAATCAAGATAGTCCTGTCTTTTCTGTATCCTCCAGTGTCATGAGCGGCTTATTTTGCCCTTAACAAAGATGGCTCCCAGGTGGCTGCTTGCTCCGTTGATTGGATAATGTATCATGTGCCTGCTGGTTTGGCCTGTGCTGTTTCCACTCTGTGCGCCCTGACTTCCTGTGGTAGAGAAAGCCTTATCGGCGTTGGTGGTGATGAGGGGAGGGGAAAAGGGTGGCCCTGTGGGACTCTTGATAAAAATGTTAAAGTTTGAACTTGCTAAGTCTTCCAGCCTCTTTCTGGAGAAATTATGCCAATAAACTCTCTGCTGGATATTAGTGCCTAGCTGGTGGAAAAAAAAAAGTGTGTTTGGGGCAAGTAGATGCTGGTTAGAATGCTGAATGAGCAGCAGCCCTTCCGTCATGTGGCACTTGGAAAGCAAATCATGAGACAGAGAAAGGGGCTGAGCAGTGGTTTGGGTATGCACACCAATGCTCACATTTAGGGCACTGGGGTGGGGACCAGGCGAGGAATGTGGGATGAGCAAGGGGCAGATGTGGAGGGAGTACTAAGGGCCTTTTCCCTGGGGGAAGTCATTGCTGCACTCTGGGCCTCAATTTCCCTAATCCAAACGAAAGGAGAGTTGGGTGGTATATCCCTAAGGGCCCTTTCCATTCTAAGACCCCTCAGTGTGTGGCTGGACATAGGCATGGCTACTCTCACATTACCCTGATTTCTAGAAAGAGCTTTCCAACTTAGTCTCCTCGGCAATATGCCTGGAAACCTGGAAGCCCCTACGGCCAGAGCACCCTCTGAGAATGACAGAATACTCTCCCAGCCAGCCTCGGTAGTGAAGGTTTGTTATAAATCACAGATCTATTCTTCATGGGGAAAAATCGTCTCCCCGAGATATAACAAAATCACACTTAAGAAGGCAGCAAGCCTTTTAAAAGCATATTTAACAAAAAAACCCTACCATTTTCTGATATAATAATAATACTCCCAATAAATCACAAAATATGAATTCCTCTTTGCTGGTGCTGTTTTTATACTTGGAACAGGAGCTTAAATGAAAAGTTTTAAAATAAAAACAGCTACAATTTCACAGAAAACCATCCACCAACTTAAAAATGACTCCACTTCTGGGAAGCCCACTCCTGTGTGTTGACATAGAATTAAAGATCTGCAAGGGCCCCAGAGATGAGGCTCAGAGAGATGAAGTGATCTGCCCAAGGTCACAGAGCCGGCTGGTGCCTGAGCCAAGGCTGGAGCCCTCTCCCCAACATCGTCTTGTCAGAGGAGTAACAGACAGCACTGTCACTGTTCACACTATTCCCCATAGTCATTCTGGAAGATACTTCTGTTTTAGAAATGAACAAATGGATCTGAGATAGTGAGATAAGTAAAACCCAAAACACACAAAGGTGGTCGTTCCCAATGCTATGGTAAATAACAAGATAACAGTGTCCACTGACTGGCTGCTCACATGACACAAGAAATAAGGCAGCGAGACAGCCTGCCAAGGACATGAGATTTGGGGTGACAGCAAACTTCAGAGGATGCCTCATAAGTGATAACCATGAGCCTTGCACATCGAGTTTCTTATAACGGTGTATTTGTGTCATTTTCCCTGCTTTGTGGGTGGTGCTACATGAGTTCCAAAGAGGAGTTCAGAATCCCCCAAGCTGCCATGAGCACAACTACAGTATCCCAACTCAGGGTGAGATATGAAGGATGTGAAGATGAGTATCCCAACTTCAGGGTGAGGAGGATTCCCATTCGAGTCACTCATTCATTCAACATATTCAAGATATTGGTTGAGCACCTACTGTGTGCCAGGTTCTGAGCTAGGCTCTGGACATACAATGGTAAGTGAAGGGGACATGGCTGCTGTCCCCACACTTCCTCCTCCAGCCAGATGGAGGAGCCCAGTGCATGGGATGGGAATGGGACTTAGAGGGTCTTTCTAGAAAGTCTAGCTAAATTCTTGGATTGCTATACCAGAAGCAAGCTCTCTGCATTCATTCATATATTTATTCAGCAAGCACTCATTGAGAATCTCCTGTGTGTCAAGCACTGGGTCCCTCCCATGAAGAATGTGACAAAGTCCCTCCAATGAGGGGGTCAAGTCCCCTGCCCCCAAGGTGTTTGTGCTGGAGGAAATACGAAGCTGAAAGATACGGAGGAACCAACTCAACATTCCCTGCCCCCAGATAAAGGCTTCCCCAGTGGGCCAGGAGTCCAGGCTTTCTGGGCCAAGGGGCTCAGCCAAGCGCTCTTACTGGTCTGTGCTGGACCAGCCACAGGTGGGTGGGCACAGCCATACCCGAGCTGGGCAGGCTCAGGATTCCCATCCCCTCTTTCTTCTAATTCCCCTTCTTTGGAGGCCTGCGGAGGCCAAATGCTTGCCTTCAGCTTCTGAGCGCAGCCATTCAGTCTTTTCTTTGTCTCCCTAGCCCCACTCAAGCTCCTGGCATCTTTGTTGGCTTATGCTGAACTTGAGTTTGTAACAGAAAAAGCAGCTGCCTAAGGGGGCTGACAAATAATGGAATGGGCCTAGAAGGGATTATGCAAACGGAGGAGCTGTGCCCCATCTGAACGGGGCAGCGAGACTCACTCCAGTAGAGCGGGAAGACGGGCCAGCATTGCCACAACTTGCCATTTTTCGAGAAAAGCCAAATAATAATAATAATAATACCATTTTTATTCTGCCCAAGAATACTGCTTTTCCCAGGAACGTACCCCTTAAAATGACGATAGCAGCTTACGTTTAGTGAGCTCGGCGTGTCTGGGTTGGATCTCAACGCTTTACAAGAATTAACTTGTGTAATCCTCGCAACAGTCCCAAGAGGACAGTGCTCTAATTATCCCAGTTTTACAGAGAAGCTAAGTGGTTTGTCCGGGGTCACACAGCTGGGGCAGACATAGGCAGGATTTGATCAGGGCAGTCTGGCCCCCAGCCTGTGCTCTAACTGCCCTCCTTTCCTTCTCCATTCGGGGTGGCTAACTGGTTACACAAAAGCCACAATCTCTCATGCTGCCCAGGGTCAAGGGATGGGTTGGGAAGGAAGAGATGAAGTCCCTGGAGGGCCTGGGATCTGAGACAGTCTCCACACAATCACCGACGTTCAAGTTGCAAGAAGAGACGGCAATACCTGGTTGAGTTCCCTCACCGGGCCAGCTTGGCTGGTCTTCATGGACGCAGAATTGTGAATCACCCACGTGGCCTCTTCAAGCATCTACTCAGTTGCCAGCCCTGCTCTGGGGAGGTGCCATTCTGAGGGCCAGGAGTTCTGTTATGTGTCACTCTGGCTGCTATGGCCCCCTCCCAGGGTCTGGGCATCACAGCCTGACCAGTGCCACTGGACTGCGGCCCAAGCAGGAATTCCACTCCAGCCGCCGAACAGGGCTGTTGGTCATCTCTCCAGAGCCGCGTGGAGACAGGAGGATGAACGCTTCATTTTCTCAGGGAGCCAGCTGGGTTTTTCAAGCAGGTTCCAGAATGCTACCCTCACCCAGCCTCTCAGCCCATGAGGCAATCCGAGTCCCTCCCCTTCTCTCCCTCCCTGGGTCAGCCATCATCTCTCTCCTTTGGTGTGGGCCCCACCCCAGCCACATCCTGTGAGGGGCTGATTTTGCGTCTCCTTAGTGCATCCTAGAAGGAGGGCAAGAGAGCATGGGCTGTTTACCTCCACAGATAATGCAAACCCTCACTTAGAGTGGTTTGTCCTCTTAAGGAATCACTGTTGAACAGCGAAGTGGTCAAAGGGTCGGCCATCAGAGAAAAGAGAGAAGCAAGAAGAGAAAAAAACCCTCCTTAGGAAAAGGAGCTAACATTTATGCAATGCCTACCATGTGCCGAGAACTTTACATATGTGTCTCCATTAATCTCTGCCCATCCTGTGAAATAAATGTTATTAGTCTATTTTGTCACCAAAGAAATTGAAAGAATGAGTTGCCCAAGGTCACACAGCTAGTTGAGTAGCAAAAGCTGTGCTTCAAACCCACAAGTGTCTGGCTCCAAAGCCTGTGTTCTGAAGCCTGGTGCTGTGCGGTCTCCAGGTAACTGACACCTGGGCAAATCACTCCACCAGTAGGCACTCAGCATACATTAATTGAACACCTACTATGAGCTGGGCGTTGTTCTAGTGGCTTGGGATATGCTTCTGTGAATGACACCGGCAAAGATACCTGCTCTGGTGATGGATGGCAGGCACTAAGCAACATGATAAGTAAAGTACACAGTCACGTGATGCATAGCGATGTTTCAGTCAACAAAGGACCACATAGAGGACAGTGGTCCCATAGGATTAATGCCATATAGCCTAGGTGTGTAGTAGGCTATTCCATCCAGGTCTGTGTAAGTCACTCTATGATGTTCGCACAACGATGAAATGGCCTAACAACGGGTTTCTCATAACATGTCCCCATTGTTAGGCGACACATGACTGTATAGTATGTTAGAAGGTGATAAGTGCTATGGGAGAGTCAGGGCAGCATCAAGGAAAATCCGGAGTGCCGGGATAGAGGCAGAAGGCCATTTTAAACAGGGTGGCTCAGGGTGGGCCTCACTGAGGAAGAGACATTTGAGCAAAGACTTAAAGCCGGTGAGCTGTCCTTGAGCCTCAGTTCTCTCATCTGTAAAATGGGGATAATGGCTACCTCACAGAGGTGTTGTATCAAACAAGATGATGTAACACTTGACATGGTGCCTGGCACATAGTAAGCTCCTGATAAATTAGAAATGTTGTTAATATTATTAAGTAGCAAAGTTCAGGATAGAGCCTGGGTCTATTCATGTGCCTCCCAGCACACCCTGCTGTGGCCCACCTGGTCACCTGGGTGCATGGGAGATGTGGAGGACACTGGCCGCCCACAGGGAGCTGACAGCTTTGCAGGAAAGAGACCTCAAGACTGAAAATGGCCATAGGGAGCAGAGCGAACCTTCTCAGAGCCTGGACTGCGCTGATGCATTTAGCTTATGTCTCATGCAGTGGCATTCCCAGAGAGAATAATCATAGAATAAGGTAAACCGAGTAGGGAGGGTGTGGCATTGACTGGGCTGCACAGAGCAGGGGTCACAGGGAACTAGTGAACTGGCCGGGAGATTCCACCCTCACAGAATCCTAGATCATAAATCCGGAGACACCTGAGAAGTCATCTAGTCCTGCCCCATCCTTTTCAGATGTGGAAACTGAGGCCCAAAAAGGAGAAGTGACTTTACCGAGGACCACAGCCTAGCCAGGAATCTGACTCCTGCTTGGGGCTCCTCCTTGCTCACTCTGCCTGCTGCTCAAAGACCACCGTGCTAAGAACTCAGCCCCAGTGCATCCCAGCCTCCTTCTCCAGAAAGCTCAAAGGATTTCAGAAGCACAACTGTATCAACAATTTCAAAACTCCAGGGGTCAGTGCTCGTTCTTTCCATTTTGCTGACACAGAGACAGAGTGGGGCTGAGCACCCAGCGAGGTAACAACGAAGCACGCTTGCACCATGGAGCACAGCCGGGATGAAAGAGCCGCGCGGAGGGAGCAGGGGCAGAGAGGGCCCTGCTCAGCTGGGGGAAGGGAGGCTGCGGTGGGTCGGGAGCATAGGGGATGAGGGTGGGGACAGAAGGAGAATCTGTGTCACCCCTTCCCAGGAAGTCCCTGCCCAGAACCTCAGGACCCCTGCCTGCCTGCCAGAAGGAGCGTCTGGGGCCCTGAATAATTCCTGTAAAGGTAACTCTCCTCCTTCACACCCAGCCCCAGAGCAGCCATGAAGGATTCATCCTCCAGAATCATTTAATGTACCACCGCCCCCAGCCGAAAAGACCTAAGGGCTGACTCTCCTCCTTCCACCCCAGAGCTGGGTGCAGAGCGCCTGAGGAAGGAGAAAACCTCACCCAAGTTCCCCGCCTGTTCATGGAGACCGTGGCAGAGGGACAAGCTTAGGCCGAAGGGAGGAAGGTAAACCCCACGTATACCTTCTCTGCACTTTCAGATCCCTGGGCTCAAGATGTACAGGCCTTGAAGGCAGATGCAGAGAGGAAAGAGGGAGAAGGAAACTGGGAGGTTTCAAAGCCCCACCCCAGTGCAGACTGTGTCCTGTGTCCCAAAGTGCCACATCCTTTCTTAGAGAGCTGGTCCAAAAATGCTATGGCCCTCCCTCCTTCCTTCTTTCCTTCCTTCCTTCTTTCCATCTATCCTTAAAATTTTCTCTTCACTCTGAGACTCTGGGATCAGATGGACACTCCACCTATGCATTCTGTAAATGACCTCAACAAGCTGTTTCACCTCTCTGAGCCTCAGTTTCTTCATCCACAAAACAGAGGCATAGCCACCTCATAGAGCTGTGTGAGGCTTCATGGAGATAAAGTATGTAAGGTGCTCAGTACGGTGCCCAGATTGATAAAACGCTGGCATTGGTATAAAATCTGTTCCAGGCCCTTTAACCTCCTGGTTTCACTTCTAGCAGTGCCTGATTTTACAACAATCCATAAGTCATTAACTGGGACCATGTTCGACCCATAAGAATTCTTCCCAACAAGACACATCCATCACTCAGAGTTACAAATGCGGAGTTCATTTGGGGACCACGTTGCACAGCATCTTCCCTTTGAGGAGCACTGGCCCTGTATTTAGATCTGCACTGCAGAGTACAGGGCCGATTGGTACCCATCCATTCACCTGCCTCTCCAGGGTCTGCAAGCATCCATCTCAAGCCAGCAGCCCTCTCGCTCACCTCTGATCCATCAGTCATCTCCCTGTGCCCATCTTCTCTGCATCCATCCACTTATCCATCCATCCATCCATCTACCCATAGTACTTCACTCTCTAGGGCCCCAGTCCCAGACTTTCCAGGCAAAGTGCTCAGCCTCACAAGGATTTACCCTGAAAATAATGGTGTTCAGAGAGCATTGGGCAGGGCCTGAGTGGGATTGGGATGGATGCTTCCTTCCCTCCCCTCCCAGGACAGATAGAGATCATGAGCAGAGCCACAGGATCACAGCCAGAGCAGCGTTACTGAAAGCCACCGCCCAGGGCGGGGTATGGCCTGGGGTCACTGCCTCTGCCCTTTGAGCTTTTCAGGAACCGCTTACCTGTCTACGGCTGTCTAAACTGCATCTCAGCGGCAAGTTGCCCAGGGGCCTGAGGATTTCCCATCTGTATATTGCTGTCTCTTCCTGCCTGCCTGTGATGGGCTGCATTTCCTGTTCCCCTGCTGAGGGCCAAACACTGTGACAGGCACTTGGGACAGGGGAGGGAAGTGGTGGAAATGAAGACAAGATCCCTAGCCCCCCAGAGTTCACCGAGGAACTGGGACAGAGGGAAGAAGGCCATCCCGTGCATGAGGTCTTGTGAGCCACGTGTAACATTTTCCCCTTCCGGGGTCTTGCTCTACACTGCTCTCAGGTGGTAGCTGGTCCCCAATCACTTTTCCATTACAGACATCGATAACTTGAATTACTCCAAAATAACTAGCCCCTTCATGCCCCTGCAAAGCTAATTTTTCTCCGTCTGCATTTGCCCACGTGCTCCTCTCTGGGTCTGGAATCTGTCTTTATGAGTCGATCCAGGTAGAATGGAGTCTTTCATCTGACCGTGACACAAGGACAGAACGAGAGCAGGATTTGGCATCGGACACTTGGGTTCAAGTCTTTGCTCTGACACTTACTAGCTGTGGTGCTTGTCAAGCCACCTAATCCCCTGGAACATCAGTTTCTTCATCTAAAAAACAAGAATTCAAATATAACCATCCACCAGAGTGTTAGAGAACTAAATGGAATAATAATGTATATGAATGTTCCTGGCATATATTAGGGAATCAGTGAACCCTTGGATAAATATCTGTTTATTCTAGGCAAGAATCTGAAACCGTGCTATAAATCTGAATCATGAGGCCACCGTATAATGAGGTCTGAGTGTAACGTCAGCAATAACAATATCTTGCATTGGAGAAACAGATTATCATTTACAAAGATGCATTCTCATAATGCTCTCATTTTGCAAATGACAAAACTGAGACTCAGGATAGTAAAGTGAATTACAGGGGTCTGCAGACTGGAGCAGCCCTCAGACCCCTTCATGCTCTTCCACCTCCTCCATCATCCCTGATTTGAAACCGCACTTCCCGGGGCTGCTCCAGGATGCTGCACACTAAGTCCTGCCATCCAGCAGATGCTGAAATGACAGACCCTTTAAATGGCCTCTTAGAAGAGCTGTGAGCTCGGTACCGTCTGCCCTGGGCGCTGCTAGGAGAATAAATGCTCCCAAAGTCGCCTGAGGAGGGTCATGTGGAAATCTCGAAAGGCTGGACTCTGAGAGGAAAGAAAGAAACTGACATTACCAAACACCTATTTCATGCCAGGCACATTCACAGCCAGTTTCTTACTGACGCCTCAAAACCAGCTGTTCTCAACCTTTTGGGGGGTCACATACCCCCTTGAGAATCTGCTGAAAGCTGTGGATTCTCATCCCCAGATAAAAGTACATCATTTTGCAGATAAGTGCGGGGGCGGTGGGTCAAGGTTAAGAGCTCCTGGTATAAACCTGGTCTGTTTTAAGATTTTCTTAGGTACCCGGGACCTTCTCTTTTGGAGGCCCCACCCCTCGTCATATCAAACATTTTTGTATATATCCACAACCCACACTAAATTACACACACACACGCACACACGAGTTCAATTGAACTCTCTTTGACTGGTTGACATAATGTTATGTTTTGTAGCTATGTAATTAAAACATTAATTTCAGTTCTGTGCTTTCTTTTCCAATTTTAGAGCCAATAAACCTTTTTGGCAAGTTTTATTGAAATATATCGTACATATAGAAAAATATGCAAATCTTAAGTGTACAACTCAACGAATTCTCACAAAGTGAGCACACCCATGTAACCAGCGCTCTGCTCACACCCAGAAGTCCCCCAGACCCCTTTCCATCCTCCACCCCCCATCCCAGGGCAGCCGCTGTCCTGACTTCTATCACCGTAAATTAGTTTTGCCTGTATTAGAATTTAAGTGGAATTGTAGAGTTTGTACTCGTTTTGTACCTGGCTGCTTTCTTGGAGCCAATAAACATTTTTCCTGAGGTCTCAGGTACTATCAAAACCGGGGATTCTCAACCCTGACTTCACACTAGAACCTCCAGAGGAATTTTCAAAAATCCTGATGCCCAGGCTGCACGCCAGAGCAATGAAATCAGAATCTCTGGGGGGGCTAGCCCCGTGCCTGAGTGGTTAAGTCTGCGCGCTCTCCTTTGGCGGCCCAGAGTTTCGCTGGTTCGAATCCTGGGCACCGACATGGCACTGCTCATCAGGCCATGCTGGGGTGGCATCCCACATGCCACAATTAGAAGGACCCACAACTAAAATATACAACTATGTACAGGGGGGATTTGGGGAGAAAAAGCAGAAAAAAAAAAGATTGGCAACAGTTGTTAGCTCGAGAGCCAATCTTAAAAGAAAAAATAATAGGTTTAAAAGAAAAAGAATCTCTGAGGATAGGACCAGACATCGGTGGCCTTTCTTGCTCCTCAGGTGGCATTGATTGCAGCCAAGGAGGAGAAGCACTGGTCTAAACATGCTGTAAAGTGTTAGTGTCCCTGCTTACAGCTGGGGAGACTGAGGCTGTGGGAGTCCACCACGTGCCCCTGTCCTAAAGCCTGAGCTCCAAGTCAAGTCTGACTTGGAGTGGTAGTTGCATTGCCTTCATCCTTGGTGAATAGTAAAGCCAAAACCAGGTGTGGGTGCCTCCTGCCAGGGACCCACCTCGCTGTAAGTCCTTCTGGAGCTGTGGAGAAGGGAGGTGGGGTTTCCCAGGCTGCCGAGAGCCCCTAGGAGAAAGGCAGCACCCCAGGGGCTGGCTGCAGGGAGAAAGAGCCACCACCAACAGGACTCCATCTCTGCCTCACGCCTCTAGAAGCCACATAAGAGTCCTTGCAGGTGTGAGTGGCTGGTGGTTTTAGGGTCGTGGGGAAGTTTCCCAGCAGCTGAGTAGCTCTGGCCCAGGCCGCTTTGATTCCGGGGTGCAGTGCACGATTCCACCGCTCGGAGGCACCGCGAGCTCCTGTAAACCCTGTGGTTTTCACACCCCCCTGCCTTTGGCTGCAGGAAGCCAGGTGCGGAGTCTGGCGGCAGTGAGGGGAGAGGGGCAGCCCAGAGCTGCCTGCAGGCTCCTCTGTTCCCTGGGCCTGATGAGGCCTGTCCTTGGCTGGCAAGGGGGATGCAGGGACATGGCTGCGACAGGACCCAGAGAGAGTTCCCCCGTAACTGAGCCAGCAGAGGAAAGCCTAGCCCTGCTTCTCCGGGACCGCCCTTCACCACGCTGGCTCTGTGGGCCCCACAGCCCATGGGG
The DNA here is from genome assembly GCF_037783145.1 of Equus przewalskii. Taxonomy (NCBI): domain Eukaryota; kingdom Metazoa; phylum Chordata; class Mammalia; order Perissodactyla; family Equidae; genus Equus; species Equus przewalskii. The sequence goes on from NC_091831.1 coordinate 31,497,984, forward strand.
AGCACAGCCCACCCACACTCCCATGATGTCCTGGGCTTGGAGGTACCAGCCCTCCCCTGGAGTCCAGGCACAGCTCCAGATCCTTCCCGGGGACTCTGCCAAATTCCAACCCTAGGATGGCTGAGGACCTCAAGCTGCTGAGGGGTGTCTGAAGCTGGATCTACTGTCTTCCCCACAGTGTGCAGTGAGCCTGCCTAGATTCAAAGCCAAGCTCTGCCATTTCCTAGCTGTGTAACTTTGGGCAAGCTACTTAACTTCCATGAGCCTCAGTCTCCTCATACATAAAATGGGAAGAACAGTCCACACCCTAGAATATTGTTGTGAGGACCAAATGGCAAATTCAGTAGTCTGAGGCGAGGAAGTGCTAAATAAATAAATATAAACTACTATTATTTAGTTATTGCTACTACTAATAATAACGTTGCAAACAGAATAGAATGAGCCTGCTCACATGTGAAAGGACAGCCTCCACTGTGAGAACCCATACGCACCCGGGTCTGAGCAGAGGCAGCAAATCTCGCCTGCCCCACAGCTCAGGCCAGGCCCAGCGGCCCCTTAGGAGCAGTAACTACAAACGTGAAAGCTACCTAGAGTCCCACCCCAGCACCGCCCAGAGGGGACCCTCAAGCCACCACCCAGAGACTGAGGCCATTGTCGCCACAGCCTGGTGACATCCTCTCTTGGCCCACAGATGTGTGCGACTCTAGCTGCCCTGCAGCCTCAGGCAACTTCCATCTGGACACCATCCCTATGGTGTCAGAGTGAACACTGCGTCAGAAGACCTTGTTCTCAGCTTTGCACTATCATCAACCAGCTGTGTGACCTGGGGCGAGTCGTTCAACATTTTTGAGCCTCCATTTGGCCTCACTTAGATGATCTTTAAATCCCCTCCCAGCTCTAGCATATGGTTTTAGCAAAGCATCTGGCACACAGTAGGCGCCCAATAAATGCTATTTAGTTTTATAAAATCCAAGACAACTCTGCTAGATTCCAACAGCCACATACCTTTCTAGAGTTTAGAACTGAGTGACCTGGGTGATCCAACCCCTAACAGGGCCCAACCCAGGGTAAGAGCTCAAGAAATGGGTATTTAGCTAATTAATTCATTACTTACTTTTGACCTGGCTTTAAGTCCAACCTGTTTCCTACCCAAGGCTGCAGGTGCCCCAGTAAGGCCCCAGATTAGAGGATCCAGAGTGTCCCCACCAGACTATGGGCTCCAAGAGGACAGGGTCCCTCCTGCCCGTGTCAGGACGCCACCTCTTCAGGGACACACTCGGCCCCTCCTCCTCGGCATGAGGCGGGTGGGCAGCCGAGCATGCCCTCACTGTGATCCTGGGGCATAGATGTAGCCCCCCGTCAACATCGGGGAGAGACGCAGCATAGAGCCTCAAGCTGGGAAAGTCCTTTTATTGGAAAAAGAAATAATAAAACAAAAGGCGACCACATCGCTTGTGCCCAGCCAACCCACGGGACAGGCACAGCTCAGGCACAAGGCCCAGCCACACAGTGGGCCAGGGTGGGCACGGGCCGGGTCCAGGGTCAGGGGCTGTGGTGGAGCCCACTAGGCTGCAGCTCTCCAGAGGGATCGTTGGACCAGGACCCACTTGGGCTCAAGGGCTAGGCCGCTCACTCTAGCTCTCTGGGGAGATGCTTCCTTCCCACATGCTGCTCCAGTGTCCAAAAGAAAATCCGGCCCCTCTTTGGTTCCAGAAAGCTACCCGCAGCTGCTAGTCTTTCATAGCCACCTCTAGCACCTCCTGCCGGCTGAGGCAGGCAGCTTCCTTCTGTCTGTCTCCCAGGCACCAGAACAGAGCTCCTTCGTTCTCACTGGCCTGCCTGGGCCTCAGCAGCCAGGGCCTCCTTGGCTGGACGCCCCTCTTTCCTTTCAAGAAGGGAGCTTGCTTCTCCCCTGCAGGTTGCTGGTGCCTTTGAACATCCAAGGAAGCCTCGCTTACACAGCCCTGAAGAGCCTAGAGCCTGGGCAGCTGAATACGTGGGTCCGTGGTCCCAATGCCTTGTCATGGGGAGCTGGGGGAGGGGCACGGAAGGCCCTGGATGGTTGGCTCTGCTCTTCTAGAACTCCAGCTTCTCTTTTGCTAGAATGTACACAGTCAACTCAGGAGGGGAGAACCTTGCAGGTCGGGGAGAGGCCAGGAAGAAGATTCAAGATGGCAGCCCCAGGCAAGGGGCGAAGGGCATTAGGACATTTATTTACAGGGCGATCAGGCTGGACTCACGCAGAGGAGGAGCCACAGATCATCACGTAGGAAAATAAGACCAGCTGCAGAGAGGGGTGGTCATCGGCCTAGCAGCCAAAGGAACGTACACGTGCACTCTCACTCACACCTGCACTCACACGTATGCACACCTGCACTCACACACTGCATTCACACGTGCACTCATGCACACACCTGCACACACACCCCTACATATACACACATGCACTCATGCACATAGTGTGCTCCTATATGTGTGCTTGCACACGTGCCTGCCTTTGCACACACACATTCTCAGACACACGCGGGTTCTAATCTCAGGAAGTTGGATCCAGTTCTGGAGGTTCAAACCCCTCAAGGCTACATCTCCCTACGAGCATTTCTCCAGACCCCTGTATAACCTTCCAGAGCCGCAGGCTATGTGCCCCACTGCCAGTGCCTGGTGACCTGCAAAGTCTCAGGAGTTGGACACTTTCTGGCGAGGCCAAGATGGCCTCCAGGCTTTGGATGGAGGACAGGAAAGCCACAGTCTAGAAGAGGTCAGAAGGGGGCTGAACAGCTCCCCACCGCGGCGCCCGTAAGTTGACCACTCCCATCTCCCCAGACCTCGAATTCCTCGGAGGCAGGATCATGGATAGGTAGAGGTCCTGTGGTGGCATCAGGAAGAGCAGACACTGGGAGACGGCCATGAGGATCAGGGGCCCAAGGGGACAGTCCTGGGGAATGTGGGATTTGGGTTGAGGAATCATGCAGGATGGGAATTCTCTATGTGATAGACCTGGGCCCAACTCCAGGGTGTTGGGAGAAGAGCTGCAGAAGAAAACCAAATTGCGTTGTCCTCACCCCAAGCCTCCCCTCAGAATATCTGGCACCATGTGACCCAGACCAGCCCCGTCAGGAAAGAGCAAGGCCAGGAAGGGTGCCATCCTGCCAGGGGGCGAGGAGCAGGAGGTGCCAGTTGATGGCCTGCAGGAACACTGGGCTAGTTACCCTCCCTCCCGCCCCCAGCAGCAGGCGGGCCCAGAGAATGACTCAGAAGCGGGTGCTCTGGTAGCGTAGCCGCCGCAGGTCTGCAAGACCCTCAGTCCGGCTGTACACCTCCCTGCAGGGACTCTCGGCCAGTCACCGGGCCCCCGCCCCACCACCCCCACCACTGCTGCTGCCACTGCCACTGCTGCTGCCACTGCTGGAGCTGCCGCTGCTGCACCGGTCCTCGTAGATGGAGATCTCGATCTGGAGTGGCGTTAAGGAGGGCTGCGAGCTGCCAAGCAGGGGCGGACGGGAACCAGCTGATGGAGGCCAGCAGGGGAGCATGCGGCGAAGCTGGTGCGGCTTCCTCAACAGTGAGGATGTGGAGGCCTGGGGAGCTGGACCCCCAGTCCTTTACGCGCATGCACTCACACAGTTCACACTTCCGGAGACTTGTAGGGCCGGACACTGCAGTGGGTGCACAGCCAGGATCAGGAGCTTACACTTCAGTGGGTCTAATGGCCATATCCCAGGACTCGGATGTGCCCAGGAGCTGGTGTCACTGCACAGAAAGTGTGAGGACTCTGGTGTCCTGAGTTCAAATGTCAACTTGCCCACACTTGAGCTATATGCCCTTGGACCAGTCACTTAACCCATCACTTATCACGTCTGTCAGTGAGGATAATAGTGGAATCTTGGGGTTGCTGTGAGAATGAGAGGCACCAAGCACAAGGCCTGGCACGCAGTGAAGGCTCAGTAAAGGGGATCACCACCACCAGGCTTTATAAACACGAGATGCTGGTATCTGTGTTTTCTTTCCTCTTTTCTCCGTCAGTTTTCCAGTAAAAGTTATTTATCAACAATCCTACTCTCACTGCTGCTGACCGTGGTCAGGAAGGTGCACACCTTGACCACATGTTTCCCGGTGGGTTAAGCAAACCTACAACCCTCCCCTCAAGACCTCGTTTTTCCCATCTGTGAAAGGGGGGCAGTGAGCTCTACCACACAGCATTAGAGGAGGATGACACGAGATTGGGGGCCTGTAAACATATGTGGAGATGTGCATGCTGCCTGAGGGGCAGCACAGCCTCGTGGTTAAGGGTGGGCCCAGGGTTAAGTCCTGGCTCCAATGTTCACCAGCCGGGGACCCTGAGCCCTGATTTAGCTCCAGTGGGCTCATCTACAAAGGGGAATCATACAAGTGACCCACCTGATGGGGGTTATGAGATCTACACGAATTCATGGTTTCAAAGCCCTTGCTTTGAGATCCGGCGTGCACTGAGAACAGCTTAAGTGCAGCTCAGTACAAGCAGACCCTAAATTCACAAACAGCACCAGTAACTTGCTGGTGACCAGGGATGTGGGAAATCCTAGGAAATCCCTGAGCAGAGGCCCCTAGGGTGACCCCATTTCCTGGCTGCCTCCCCGGGGACCCCACTGGTCGGCAGCTGTGTGCCCTTGCACAGACCAGCCAGGAAGGATACAACCCTCATCCCACGCTCCACAGGGTCCGTAAGAAGGAGGCCTCGAGGAGCAAAGATCTTCTCATTCTGCTCCTGGATGTAGCGGGAGATCTTCTTGAGAACCTGCAAGGAGAGGGGCCGGTTGAGGATGAGGGTGAAGCATGGGAGCCCCGGGGGAGGGGACGCAGGGCAGTCGGGGAGGGAGCCACCTTCTCGTAGTGGGTCTCCATGCAGAGGAAGATGAAGTAGGCCGTGGCACAGGCCAGACACCCCTCAAGGTAGGAGCTGCCCCCAATCTTCTCGGCCTCTGCGTAGAAGCTGTTGAGGGTCTTCACAGTCTCCTCGAAGAGCTGCCGCTCAATCTGGAGGGAGAGATGGACAGAGAGCCGGGCCCAGTTCAGCCTCCCGAGATTGTGGACAGTCACAGGTGGGAGGGAGGGTGGCAGTGGTGGGGCCACACCAGTGGGGATGGGGGCATACCAGCATGACCAGAGAGGCTGCAGGTTCCCGTGGAGCAGAAAGAGGACTGAACTGGGAATCAGGAGACCTGGGGTCCAGTCCAGACATGGCTGTCAACTAGTGTGACCCTGGACTAACGACTTAACTACTATAACCTCAGTTTCCACATCTATAAAATGGGAATAAGAATGGTTACTTGGCCTCCCTTGGAAACGGGAAACTCCCTTGACATCCTGGATGTGAATGTTTTCTGCAGTGGATCAGGCAGGAATTCCAGTGACTTTGTCACCCTCCCACCCCCATCCCCCATTTTGATGGCTGTGAGAGAGCTCAGAACCTAATAGGAGGGGCTCTCCCTGTTTGGATGGAACTCCAACTGCATGGGACTGACTGGGTGAGACCTCAAGAGCATCTCTCCAGGAGAGGGCACTTCCTCCTAGCTCAGAGGTCATCTGGAACACCATAGCCCCGTGTGTTTGGACAAGTAGGAGCTGTCCTGCCTGCATCCATATTCATAATAGCTAATATTTATTAAGCACTTTCTATGTACCAGGTATTTTTTGTGTATTCTTTCATTTAATACTCATGACAATTCTTTTTTTCTCTCTCTTTTTGCTGAGGAAGATTCGCCCCAAGCTAACATCTGTGCCAGTCTTCCTCTATTTTGTATGTGGGTCACTACCACAGCATGACCACCAACAAGTGGTGTCAGGCCATGCCCAGGAACCAAACCCAAGCCGCTGATGTGGGGCATGCCAAACTTAACCACTAGAACATGGGGCCAGCCCCCCTCATGACAATTCTATCAGAGAAGTATGACTGCCATCCCCATTTTGCAAGTGAGGATCGATCAAATCTCTGCTCTGTGGTCCAGGCCACCATCATCTCTGGCCTTTTAACTGGTCTCCCTGCCTCCAGCCCCACCAAGTGAGCCTGTTAAATTCAGATCATGTCACAGCTTAGATCAAGAGCTGCCCGTGTTGTCCCATCTCTCACCAAGGAAGATCCAAGAGTTCTTGCAATGCCCACTACACACTACAGGGCCTGGCCCTGCAACCCCTCTGAGCCCATCTCCTACCTTCTCCCTCACTTAGCCCCCATTCTAGCCACACTGACCACCTGCTGCTTCCTGAAAATGCCACAGGTCCTTTGTGCCTGTGTCCTCGGCTGCAGTGCCTTCCCCCAGACACCCCCTGTGCCGGATCATCCCTTACTTCCCTCAGGTCTCACCTTATTAGACGGGCACGCCCCGACCGTTCACCTTACCCAGCTCTCCCTATCCCCTTGACGACCTCCCCCCTTATTTTTCTAGTATTTGTCATCACCTGAGCTACTATATATTTACTTGTTTGTTGTTTTATTTTTTGTACCCCCAATAGACAGGAAACTCCATGGGTTCACTCCTATATCCCCAGGCCTGATACAGAGTAGGTGCTCAATAAATACTTGCTGAATGCTGAGTGGACATGTCCAAGGTCACACAGCTCTGACCAAGTCTGTGCTCTGCACCATGGATCCCTACAACAGACAGCCTAGAAGGTCGAGCTCTAAACTCCGCAATTGTCTGGGTGTTTCTTGCCCCATATTTTACATTCTTCAGAGCACCCCTTCCCCACTCACCCCCACAGGACCAGAACTGTCCATCACACAGGTTAAGGACCTCCCTCACTGCCTAGGATAGAAGCTCTTCCCAAGAATAATCAGGAGCTTTGGGTTTTTTGGCCACTGTCCCTACACAGATCTGGAGTGAACCCATAGAGAAAATTCTGCCCATGTGGCCCATGAGCCAAGCCCTGCTGCTGTACCCCAGGGGTCACCCCACCCCAAAGGACAGTCCTTTAAGATGAGGAGACCCATACAGCTCCCCAAAAGCCACTTAGGAGTCAGATCATCAAAAGCTGGCCCCACCCCCACCTTCCCAAACCCCTTCAGATCTGCCTGGGCTGCTGAATGGAAGGATCGTGGTCTGTCCTCTGCCCTCCCCCAATCCCAGGCCAGTTCTAAGGCAGCCTTGGGTGAGGGCTTCATATACTCCCAGAACCAGGAGCAAAACTCAGCAGATGGTGCTGGTGCCTTGCAAGGAGCCGGTGGTCCATGAGACACCCAAGTAGCTGGGGGAGGGAGAGGCCGTGGGCAGAGCCCTTGGCTGACAGCCTCTGAAGCCACCAGCAGACTCCGCGATGTAGCAGACTCTCCTTGGCTCTCCCCTCTGCCTGAGGCGGGGAGAAGGAGGGAAAAGCAGCCTCAGCGCTTCCTCCAGGTCTCTAAGCTTTCCCTGCCCAGACTCTGATCATGAAGGCATCCAGAGTTATCTGTACCCACTAAGGATGCAACTGCATCGGTAGGAAAATATGAGTCTTGTGAAAAAGCAGAGTCAGGACTAAGGCCCTTCTGGTCCTCACTCACTTTGGTAGGTCACTTCCTCTTCCTGGCCCTGCGTTTCCCCTCTTCAATGAGAGGGATGAACTAGCGCAGTGTTCCTCAAACTTTGACGCCTAGGTGAATAACTTCAGGATCTCTTTACAATGCAGATGCTGGCTCAGTAGATCCAGGGGGGCCCGAGATTCTGCACTTCCAGGGCACGCTGATCTTGCCAGTCCACAGACCACAGTTTTAGGTCAAGGGCTTAGTGGTTCTCAATCCTGGGGCACGCTAAAGTCACCTGGGCAGCTCTTAAAATTTAGACATGCCCAAGTCTCTCCTCCAAGAGATGCTGGTTTGGGAAGGGGGAGGATGGGTCAGAGCAGCAAAGACGGCCACTGCCGTGCTCTACCCAAGCTGCTACCCTGCACGGTTTTTCCCAAAAGTTCCTGGGTGATTCTAACGTGCAGCCAAGTGTGAGAAGCGCTGTACTAGAAGACCAGCGAGTCCCAGAGCAGGATCTATGAATCACCCGATTCTGCGTCACCTGGGGATTCCTCATTAAAAATTAAGACCCTCAACCCTGGCTGCACATTGGAACCACCTGGGGAAATTTAAAGCAACGCTGATGCCTGGGCCCCCCTCCCAGAGACTGATTTAACTGGTCTAGGGGTGTGGCCTGGGCATCAGGATTTTTTTAATTTCCCCCGGAAATTCCAATGTGCAGCCAGGGTTGAGACCTGCTAAAAAGGGGAGATTGCTGAACCCAGTCCGACAACTGAGCCAGCGTGTCTGATGACGCGTATCTTCCAATAGGACTGAGCAATTTATGTTTAACAAGCTCTCAGAAATTTGAGAGCTGCTGGACTAGAAAATTCCTGAGGTTTCTTCAGCTCTAACTTTCTAGGAGGAGACAACATGACAATGTTAAAGACGTTTTTTTATTCTTCCATGTGAGGTGGCTGAACAAGTTATGTGTCCAATTCACATCTATCCTGGAAAAAAAATACATTCGAATAAGCCCCTCAGTTCCATCATGGCCTGTGTTCCAGGCTTAGAAAGAGACGTCCTTACCCGGCTGTCCAGCTCTGGGGGGAATTTGGTCTGGAACTGACAGATGGTCCCATCGCTGTAGTCTCTCTGGATGAAGACCTTGGTGGCTAGTGAGGCACTTCGCCGGAGCTCCTGCAGGTTGTGGACCTGAGGAGACACCACTCGGGGTGAACATCTGTCTGGGTTCGTCCCAGACTGAGGGGTTTTTCAGGATGTGGGTCTTTCAGGGCTGAACCAGGAAAGTCCCTGGCAAAATGGGACAAGCTGGCCACTCTACAAGTGCTCCAGGAAGGCCTGGGGGAGCAGGACTGTGGAGTTTGCCCATGAAGGTGCCTCAAGCTATCCCAGAAAGATCTAGAAAAAGCCTGAAGCACGGCCAAAGCTGAACCAAAATGAGACGTTCTAGAACCATCAAGAGAGCTAGAAACAAATTTTAACAAGAGGAAAAGACTTCCTGGTGGCTAGCCTAGGTCACACCATCTCTCTCTCTCTCTCTCACACACACACACACACACACGTACACACACAGAGATGCATGGTGGGACCTTTCACACCTTCATTCATTCAGCAAGTATCAATGTCAGGCCTTGGCTTGAGGGAACCCAGCACTGAACAAGACCCTGCCAAGTGGAGCTTACAACAGGGTTGGGGGAGGGGAGTGTGTGGTCCAGAGGAGTACCCGATGTGAACATGAGCTCAGAGAAGATTTGGGTTCAGGCCAAGTTACAGCCCGGGTCAGAGAGCACCATGGGTGGTTTTCACAACTAGCACTTCTTGCCATAGGAAAGAAGGGACCCACGAATGTCCAAATGCCCAGAGAAAATTGTGGATATAGTAGGCTGAGGCCAGAAATTGAAGAGATACCCCACCCGAGTAGGAAGGAGTGGGGTGACTTCTGTCCCTTGTCCACACCTGCAGACTTGACACTGACACAGACTCTATTTGAAGGGAGTGGACTCAGTTCCACAGAAGAACAGGGCCTCTTCCTTCCACCCCCAGCCTCAGTCACCCACGTTCCAGGCAAGCACCCCGGTGGGTAAAACATGCCAGACACTGGAACCACGCAGTGACCAAGCCCCAAAGGCAGAGCAACCAATGGCCAGTCCATCCTGGGTAATTAAGGTGAATCCGTTTAGTCACTCAGCTCTCATTTATTGAGTCCCTACCACTGCCAGGCTCTGGGGACGCTGAGCAAAGGACAGTCTATGAGCTCCAGGAAGACAAGTAAATATATAATGAATTAAACTGTGATAAATGCTACAGAGAAGTAACATCTTACCCAGAAAAGCTCGCTCAGAAAAGGCTTCCTGAGGTCTGTGTTGAGTTATAAAGGAGTTACAGTGGTGGGGGGCAGGTGGGGAGTGGGGAGAGGGAGGAAAAGACAACCCCGGGAGGGGAGAAGCTTGTGCAAAGCAGCGAAGATGGCAGAGAACGCGCTTTCCTCCAATAACTGGAGGCAGATTTCAGCCAGACTGGAGTTGGTTTGTGGATCAGGTAATAGCAGTGGGAGATAGGGGTGCAGAGGAGGTGAGGGTTGGATGGCAAAGAGCTGGAGGGGTTTCTGCTGGAGGGGAGGATTTAAGACGGAAGATAAAACTTGCTTAAAAACTGAGGGAAGAATAAATAATGAGAGAAAGGTTGTCAGTATCGTAGCAGGAGCAGATAATTGGTAGATCAAAGTCCTGAAAAGGTGGGAATCAGAGACGGCTAACGAGACTTTCCTAAACCCAAGTGAGCCTTGCTTACGTAAGAGACATGCTCCCAAAGTGTCGCGATAGGATGAAATAGCGTGTAAGTGCTCATCTAGTCTTAATAGTCCTTGATTCCTCTAATCAAGGTTTTAATTGAGGAAGTCCCCTTGATATCTACTAGGACCCTATGATAACTTGGAAAAGCAATGAATGCTTTGGTAATATAAATAAGTTATTCATTAACTTGTCTGCTCTGCCTGGTTAAGGTTTCATACTGTTGTATTTTCAAAAGAAGAGGAAGGGGATGTGCCTTTCCTCTGCTCTTCTAAAAGCGCTTACACCAACCAGTGGATCTTGAGGATGGATCCCCTTAGCCGCAGAGAGATCGTTCTGGCAGCTCAGTGAGGGATGCATGGGAAGTGGGCATGACTGGGGTAGGAGGCAAGTTGAAAACTAAAGTCCAGGGAAAAACTAAAGTGGGTCTAAACCAAGAAAAGCAGTGGTGAGAATGGAAAGAAAGGGAGAGAGCAGTGCTGCAGGCATCCTGGTGTAGACTCAGCTTCCTCTCCTCCAACATCCTCCTCTGTCTGTGTCTGAGTGCACACGTGCAAACGTGTGCACACACACGTGTGCTACCATGAAGGTATGTCTCTCTAGTGACTGCCTAGCTGTTGACCACAGCCACTTCCTCTTCCTCCTAGGCACACAGCTAGATTAATTCCCAGCCTCCTGTGCAGGTAGGTGTGGCCATATGACTGAATGGAATGTGAGTGAAAGTGATGATGTCTGTATGTGCTTGGTTCATAAAGACCACCACTCCTTCATGCTCTTTCCCCTTCCACAAAAACCAAAGGAGCCATCTGTTAAAGATGGTGGAGCCACAAGTTGGAAAGAGCCTGAGTCCCTGAATCACTGCCTGGAGGAGATCCATCTGCTGATCAGGAACACCTGTCTAGGACTTTACCGAGCAGGAAACAAACTTCTATTGTATTACAACATTAAGATTTTAAAGGGTGGGGCTGGCCCAGTGGCAAAGTGGTTAGGTTCACTCGCTCTGCTTTGGTGACCCGGGGTTCATAGGTTTGGATCGCGGGCACAGACCTACACACCGCTCATCAAGCCATGCTGTGGCAGCATCCCACACACAAAATAGAGGAAGATTGGCAACAGATTTTAGCTCAGGGCCAATCTTCCTCCTCAAAAAAAAAAAAAAAGATTTTAAAGGGTGCTACCTTACATAATACAGTCCCACTTCCTCTTGGCTTTGATCAGTACTTTGATCCTCAATAGCTTGAGTGGAAGAGGTCACTACCTTAGAACACTGAGCTTTAGAACACTGTCCTAGCTCTAGGTGACTAGGGATCTGCTTCCCTCCCTGGAAAGTGTTTGTGGGGTCTTGAGTTGCTAGAAGATGGTATCAGACACATTTTTTAAAATTTTTTCTTTTGAGGAAGATTAGTTCTGAGCTAACATCTGCTGCTAATCCTCCTCTTTTTTTTTTTTTTTTTTTTTGCTGAGGAAGACTGGCCCTGAGCTAACATCTGTGCCCATCTTCCTCTACTTTATATGTGGGACGCCTACCACAGCATGGCTTGCCAAGCTATGCCATGTCCCCACCCAGGATCGGAACCGCTGAACCCAGGGCCACCAAAGGGGAACATGTGAACTTAACTGCTGCGCCACTGGGCCAGCCCTGGTATCAGACACATTGTATATACCAGAGCTTTAGTCTCCCAGATCCACACAGAGCACACACGTCACAGGCTCACGTGTAGTCGCTGAAGAGTAGGATTTAAGGCTCTCTGCATCCATCGTGGCTCAGTTGTGAAGTACCAAAAAGCCCTGGTGGAAAGATGGCCCATTGACCTGGGAGCAGGAGGCCTGGGTGCTAGTCCTGGCCACACGACCCTGCGAAGTTCTTCCCATCTCTGGGCCTCTGTTTCTTCAACTAGAAACTGAGAAGCTGGAGCTACGTAATCACTTAAAACCCCTTCCAGCTCTGACATTCTGGAGGCCTTATCAAGGATGATGAACACAAATGTTTACAGGGGCCAAGCACGTAAATGGGCCAGGTGGGGACTGTGGCTAAATAGAAAACTCATGTCCTGCCCCATCAAAGCAGCTGACGTTGCCATGTGAGAATGTGGGCCCGGGCTGCCACACTTCTGACATTTTAAGAGAAGCCATAGACCTGGATTTCCTTAATATCAAATACCCTGATTTTTTAATGTTTACAATAAATTTTTTAAATTTATAAGCACCAAGCAAACCAAATAAGGCACACCTGTGAACCAGCTCCATCGCTAGAGTTGCCAGTTTAGGACCTCTGAATAAGGAATCCCTCGGAAGGGGGCCTCGGACCAGAGCTAGAGCAGGCTCCAGGCCACTTGCCAGCTACCTAGCTTTCAGGGAACTGGTGGGGGTTTTAGGCAGAGACCCATGATGCTCTGAAATCCCACAAGGGCGTCCAAGAACATGCTCACGCCCCTTTGTGAGGCCACAGCTTCCATGTGTCCCCCAGGCGGCTCCCTCAGGATTTCTTAACTCACCCAGACACCTGGGCTTCTCATCCTCTTCTCACCTTCCCCAACCCTGCCCTCTCTCCCATCACCCTCCCCTGGCCTGCTGGCAGCTGAGAAACGACAGGACCAAGAGACATTTCATGAGGAAGAAAGAAAAAATCAGTGTGAGATCTGCTGGCACCCATTTTTGAACCGCAGTGTGACAGGGAGGGGGTGGCTACCTGGGAAGTGGGTACCCCAGGTCACACATTTAGGGCCTGTACACCCGACAGAGCCAACCTGGCAGAGTCAGGGAAGAGCGAGCACTGCAGCACAGATGAGCGCTCCCGGGCTCCTTGCTGGTCCCAAGACAAACAGGAGGCCCCATCTGGCCCACATCTCCACCCTCATTAAATACCAGCTAATTCCAGAGGATGCATTTGAGGCTCAACTCAACAATCAAGAGATTCAGCGGATGAGCCAACACAGTGCTCCCTGGCTGGGGTGTGGAGGAGGAGTGAGGATCATGAGTCACAGGCAGCCCAGTCAGGATGGAAGCCCGGACACAGGGCCTCTCTTCTCAGCCCTCACCAGGGCCCAAGCCCAGCCCATCGTCCGCTGGTTGTTAATTCCATGCCTTGGAAGTCAAACCTCCAAATGCCTTTCTTGGGTAAAGCTACTTGGATCCATTAAAAATTCTCTTAGGGGCCAAACTTCACCACTCAGAGAAGCCCCTGCCAGCCAGTCATTTCCCAGTTGTGGCCACCTGGACCGCTTCCCAGGGCGAACCCTGTTCCCAGTGACACACATTAGGAGAGGTTTGTTGCTAAGGAAATGGGTTTCCAAATGAGGTCAGTGTGTGGCTCAAGAGGCTTCATCCCTCCTCTGAGTGCCTCACACACACCCCTCCCCTAATGCTAATTCCTAAACAGAAATTAGGAAGTAGAAAAGGTCAAGTTTCCATGCCTTTCACCCAGGGATCCAAGGCTCCCTGATCTGTCTCGGTTCCTCCCCTTCTTCATCCCTCTCCTCAAAACACCTTCTGCTGGAGCTGAAGACTTCCCATTCAGAACCCTAAGGGAACGGACACAGGAGCTTGGCGTGAGCTTTTCCTTCTCCCAACAGGTTTTTCCTGGTAATCTTAACTCAGTCCTAACAGTACAAACAGCCTGGGGAGAATGACTCACTCCACAGCCCAGATACTGCGCACATCCTGTGCCTTGGCAGAACTAAGGCTTCTGCCTCAGGGCCGCCATCTGAGTCCACCTGAGGCCAAACTGGAAAATGGGCAATGTTTGCCCTCAGCTCCCCATCCCTATGGGCGTTCCTCTGTCCTTCTGCCCTCAAGCTGACCCTGCCAGGCCAGTCAGGGGGCCTGAGTCCCCACCCTCCAGCCCTTCCTGAACTCCTTTGCATCCCTCCCCCAACAAAGCCTCAGGTCGAGCTGCCTAGTGCTCTCCGCTCTATTGGGCAACACAATTGGCTAATTGGATACACCTGGGTGCATCAGACAAGGCACTGGCCAGGGAAGCAGAAGGCAAGTTCTGGTCCTGGCTCTGCCACTTTTTAACCATATTTTCTTGAATAAGCCTCAGCATTCCAGTTGCATCATCTGTAAAATAGAATAATGATGCCTTCCTTGGCTCCTGCACGGGGATCAAGCAAGCTTCTGAGCCTTGGTTGTCTCATCTGTTAATTGGGGATAATAATACCATTCTCACCCACTTCACAGGGTTGCTCTAAGGCTCAAAGAAGATCATGCATGTGATAGTGCTTTGTACCCAGTAAAGTGCTATATTCACAGAGGCGTTATGAGCAAAGCCACTCCCAGGGGAGAGTCATACATGCCTAACAGCAGCCTCCTGGAAACCCCGTATCAACAAAGAGATGTGAGCCTGCTGGTTGGAATCTGTGGACCATAGCAGACCTGAGAGGGATATGCTGGGACAGATGGGCCTCTTGGAATCTCTGATCACATCACAGATGTGGCCACCTACCCTGCCTACACTGCTGGCCCGGCCGTGCCCATGTGGCTGAAGTTTCCCCTTTCTGCCCAACACCAGCAGCCTTTGCTGCAGTCTGGCAGCCCTGTCTGGAAGGTGACCAATACCTTGGCCATTTCTCCCTTTGTTCTTCCTGCTCTTCTCAGTGTCTTTGGCACTTGCGGAGTACGCTGCATTCCTCCACCCTAGAAGCCAACTTCATGGGTCTGCTCAGGGCTTGCCCCCTCACAGGGCCCTGGGGGGCAAGCTCTCCTAGCTGACCCTGTGCTTTGTCAGAAAACCATGTGATGCCAAACAACTGCCCTTGTTCTTTGGTGACAATGACAGCAGAATAACAACAATAACACTTAGTATTGATGTCACGCTGCTCACCAGGATGCCCAGAGGCACTGCATAGAATCATTCAAAAGCCTCTGCTGTCCTCCTGGCTTGTGTTCCAGCTGGGCTGGAAATGCAGCAACACTGCAAAAGAAGTCAGCATCAGAACTGGAGAGACCCTGGTGTCCTGGGTTCCACTCCAAAGATTCAAAGCAAGAAACTTTCAGCTCTGCTGCTGACATGCTGTGTGAGTATCAGATAGGTCCTCCCCTTCTCCACATGTTAGCTTTCCCACTTAAAAAGTGGGGACATAAAGAGATCCATTGCCCTCATGAAATGAGGGGGTAGGGGAGGTAATTCCTGATCTCTTAAGCATTGCACCAAGATTCTACCTTTAGCTAACAGGTCCCTCGACTTAGCTTTCAAATCCCTTTAAGGTGACACACCTAGAGGCACACCCTGAAGAAGACAGCTCCTCCCTTCAGACATGGGGGAAATGTGTGCACCAGGAAAACTCAAACGAGGTGAAAAAATGCAAGAAAGGGTGATATGCAAAAGCAGGGGTTAGTGCAAGTAGCTCATTAAAACCAATCATTTGGGTTTTGGGCCTGAGAATGTCTTTGTCCCCACCCTCCCCAGAAGGAAATGGGGATGTGGAGGTAAGTCTGTCATCTTTTAGCCAGGCTTTTGGGTTCAGAAGCTGGATGGCTGCACCGCATAGCAACAGCAGCCAGCTGCCTTCCCGCCCCTAAAACAGGCGCATGCTCATCTCTAACCCTTTGGGGAAGAGGTTTCAGGACTTGCAGTCCCCGGGAAGGGGAAATCCCAGCTGGTGCCCTGGAGCAACCCTGGCGCTAGTGCCAACAAGTGGCGCGGACAGCTTTGGGACTCAGATGGGGAAGATTGACACGCGAGGGGTGAGATGAGCTCTCAGGAGGAGCCCTTCTCTTCCGCCCTGCCATTCCACCCGCCACCCCTTCCCTCGGGACCCGACTCGGGGAAACCACTCCATCCCATCCAGCCACTTCCCCACCTCCCCATCCTCCCCTCCTCCCCCCGCCATCTTTTCCCGCCCAGTCCGCCCTAGCGGAGATCTGTTCCCGCAGCAGTCGGGCACTGCCGACAGACCAGGTGCTCGTCCCCTACCTCAGTGGCCATATTCCGGGGGAGCTGACCGCTCTGAGTCCGCGGCGGGGCCGGTCGAGGGTGCCTGTCCGCAGTGCTGACTCGGGAAGCAGGTGGGTTGGCAGCGGCGAGATGGGGCCAGGGGCGCTGTCCGCGGTGCTGATGCGGAAGCCGGGGGCCCGGGCGCCCTTGGGCTGGTGGACCGGCTGGCACCTGGGTCCGGGCGACGGCCGCTGTGCTGTCCGCGGTGCTGATGCGGGCTCCGGGCCAGGGAGGCGAGGCCGCGCCCGAAGATCTTCACAGCCGGATCGCCGGCTGCCGCTGCTCCTGCAGGCAACGGTCGGGTTTAGCTTTGAAGGCGGCGGTGGGGTTGGGGGTGGAGGGTGGAGGAGGGACTAGGCGCCTCCGCGGACCGGGAGGGGGAAGCGGCGGCCCCCAGACTCGGGCGCCTGCCCGCCGGAGAGGCGCCCCGCCCGTGGCCAGAGGCTCCGCTCCCGCCCGGCCCGGAGGCCCCGCCTCTCCTGCCTGCCCCTCCCCCTAGTGAGAGCGCCAGGAGCTGTGCACGCGCTCCCGCGGCCTCCAGGGACTCCCAGACCCGGAGGAGAGAGAGGAAGGACGGTTCTGGGACAAGATACTCCAGCCTGCGGAGGCTGACAGTCCTCCAAGCGTTTGCAGGCCCCCAGGTGCGGCTTCTTTACCTTTCCAACACCCCTCCTCCCTCGACCCCTACCCTCCCTTGGCCCAGGCTGCCTCTCTTGTGTTTTTTCTCTTCTTTCTCTCCCGTCTCTTGTCTGTGCCCTCTCCCCATGCTTGCATGGACGTTCCCTCCTTTCCCTGCTCTCTCCTTTTCACTGCCTTGAACCCTATTAGCTAGAGGAGGATGCTGCAGACTGCAGAGAATTATTTCCTTTCTTTAAACACGTGCTTGCGTTTCATCCCCAGCAATACCCTGGGGTCTCTTCCTTCAGGGAGCTCCAGAATTGAAGCCAGTCTCTCCTTGCTGCTCTTCCTGGCCCTGGCCCCACCCCTTACTCTTCCCTCTCTCCTCTGAAATCCCAGAGTTTACACATGCACACCACCACCACACCACCACTCAAAAACCACAAGCAGATGCTGCCAAACTGGTATGTCCACTCTCTAAGGATGGCAGGTCTGGCCTTGGTGCTGCCTTCACATTTTCCACATCACACCTCCCAACTAGATGACCTATCTATTTGCTTAATAAACAAAAAATGAAACACCAGCACAGGTGCCTTTTTACACACCCATAAAACCCCTTGGGCTCTGTGGGGAGAAGCTGGGTGTGTTCCTCTGCAGCTCACTGCTTCCTGAGGGTCAACAGCAACAACCCACACAAAGGGAGAGACGGCCAGCCTGGGTTCTGACTCAGGCTTCTCCAGCTGTATGACCTTGGGCAAATACTTCACATCTGAGCTTCTTCCTACAAAATGAGTGTTCGACTTTGCTAGACTATTTCTAGGGTCCTTTCTTTTGTTTTTTCTTCAACCTTTTATTTCGAAATTTTCAAACATACAGAAAAGTTGAAAGAATAGTACAATAAACTACACTATCCACCCAGCTTCAACATTTGTAAACATTTTGCCACATTTACTTGATAGATAATGGAAACATAGAGATGTCTTTAGCTAAATTATTAGAAAGTAAGTGACTGACATTGCAAGGCTTTATTCTTAACTACTTCACCATGCATCTCCTAAGAATTAGGGCATTCTCCTACCTAAGCACAATATTACTAATACATCTTTTAAAATTCCATATCATCTAATATTCTAGGAAAACTTATTGCCCCTAAAACACATTAATAGCAATGACCCCTCAGAAAATCCCCCAGAACTTTTCATTTTTAATAGCTAACATTTATTGAGCACTTACTGTGTGACAGGCCATATGCTACACACTTTACATGTATTACATATATAATCCTCACAATTACTCTTTAAATTAAATGCTATTATTATATTTTTATTATTCCCACTTTACAAATGAGGAAACTGAGTAAGTTGCTCAAGGCCACGTGGCTTGCGAGGAATGGAGGCAGGACTGAAACACAAGCACTCAAGCTCCAGAAGCTTGTGGTTGATCCTCCACAGCGCACTGCCTCCCTCCAGCATCTTGTAGACCATAAACTAGCAGAGCAGTAACCACATCTCCAAATGCCTGTTTCATAGATGAACACACCAAGTCCCAGAGGATAAGTGACATGCCAAAGAAGCTAAAGGCAGATGTTTCGTTCCACCTTAGAGTTTGGCAAATGATTTGGCATTAAGGAGCAAACTGAAAATATCTGTAAATCCCATGGTGGTCACTGGTAATAAATGAATGCATAATCTCATGATCTCTGTGTACACCTCTTCCAGTTCCTCACACTTGATTTTGACCATATTAATTAGGGAATCATCTGGAAGCCACTCTCTTTACCTGATGACTAGAGACCTGAATGAGTCCACTCAACAAATCCATCCATTCAACATATATTTGGTGAACACCTACTATGTGTCATGCACTCTTCTGGGAGCTTGGGATACAGCAATGACTAAACGCAGAAAGACTCTGTTCTTACTGAGCTTACATACTAATGGGGGTAACAATAACAGATAAGCAAATAAGTATAAAGTATGTTGAGTTGTGATCATTGCTGGGAAGAAAACTCAAGCATGGTGAAGAGGAAGAGAGTGATAGAGGGGGTTATTTTAGAAAGAATACTCAGGGTATGCTCTTTTGATAAGGTGAAATTTGGGCAGAGGCCTGAAGGAAGTGAAAGAACTTAGCATGCAGGTACCCGAAGGAAGAGTGACAAGGCTTAGAGGACAGAGTACAAGGGCCCCAGGGCAGGAATGGGCTGGTATGTTTAAAGCACAGCAGGGAGACCAATGTAGCTGGACTGGATAGACTGGAGTACACAGGGGAAGAGAGATGAGAACTGAGATCAGAGAGGTAGCAGGAGCCAGGTCTTATAGGCCCAGGTAAGGACTGTGGATTCTATTCAGAAAGTGAGATGGCAAGCCGTAGAAGGTCTAGAATCAAGGCATGGCATTATCTAACTGTGGTTTTTTTAAAAGATTACTCTGGATGCGAGGGTTGGGGAGAGGCAAGGGTAGAAGCAGTGAGAGCAATTAGGAGGCTGTTAGAGTAGTCCAGGCAAGAAATTGTAGTGGCTTAGACTAGGATAGCAGCAGTGGGGGTGGTGAGAAGTGGCCAGACCCTAGATACAATTTGGAAGTAATGCTGAGAGGATCTGTTGATAGATTGGGGGTGTGGTATGAAAGAGAGTCATAGATGATTCCCAGTTTTGAAGTCTGAACCACTGAAAGAAAGGAATTGCCATTTACCAACAGCTGAGCAGGCCCGAAGGGATGGGGAATACATAGTTGTGGTTGTGTTTAGTTGATTTAGGTTTGAAGTTTGATGTACATATTACACATTTAAGTAGAGTAGGCAGTTGGGGTTCAAGGGAGAAGTAGAGGATTGGAGATATGACTTTAGGAGTCATCAGTATGTGAATAGTATTTAAAACCATTGGACTAAATGAGATCATCTAGGGAGTGAGTATAGCTAGAAAAATTGTCCAAGAACTGATCCTGGGCACTTTATTACTTACAGGTCGGGAAGACAAGAGGAGACTGAGAAGAGTGGCCAGTGAAGTAGGAGGAGATCCAAGAGAGAGTGGTGTCCTGGAGTCAAGCAAGAAGCCTGGTAACAGAACCTTACCAGCTGCGTTGAGTGCTGCTCACATGTAGAATAAGATGAGGACTGAGAAATGACCATTGGACTTGGCAGCAAGAAGGTCCCTGGTAACCTTGATAAGAGCTGTTTTAGTGGAGTATGGGAATGAGATCCTGATTAAAGTGGGTTTGAGAGTTAGAATGGAGGAGAAGAGATACTGAGAATGTAACAACTCTTCAGAGGCATTTTACTGTAAAGGGGAGCAAAGAGTAGCATGATGGCTTAAAGGAGAAGTGGGAGAAAGGGAGGCTCTTTTAAGATGGGAGACATTAGAGCTTGCTTATTTGCTGATAGGAATAATCCAGTAGAGAGAGAAACATGGTGGCTTGGAAAAGAGAGGGATAATTGCAGAAGCAAGCCCTGAAGGGGTCAGCAGAGGATGGGATCCAGGGCAAACATGGAGGGGATGGCTTTGGAGATGAGCACAGACAATTTTCTACCTTGGATACAGTGGAAGAAGCAGAGTAAATGGCCACAGATGTGAGTAGGTTAGGAGATTTTGGAGTATAAGCAAAGACCCGAGCTCTACTTCTTACTCCATTTCAACTAGCCAGAGACTATTCACGCATCATGACCTGTCTCAACCAGTACATTCAACCACTATGTATGGAAAGTTTGCTGTGTGCCAAGTGTGGTGCTGGCACTTTCTTGTGTAGCCCAGAGAGAGTTCTCTTTCCCATTGAAATTACAGGACTAGGACTCTATAGAAAACCTTAAGATCATCCACACAAGGATGAATGACCCCTTTTATTAGCCAGCTCCTCTGGCTGGGAAGAGACTTTAACAGCCTCAGCCTTTTATCACTACATTACCTCCTAGGTTGTTATAACAATCTCAACAGACCTCAAGGCTTGGAGGCATCAAAGTAGAGACCATGGAGAGAGATCCACATTTGGAGTGGAGAGAGTTTCGTACTGTGCTGACTTAAGGCTGTGCTGGGATGCCACAGGATGGGACGTTCCCACACTCCAGTCATTGGGACTTTAACTCTTGAGGCAGGAGAAGATGTTGAGATTTAATCTGACTAATCATCATTACCCAGCTGCCTTGGGACAAACCAGTCCTATGCAAGAGCTTAGCTCTTTGATGTTTTTGTCATAAATTAATGAGTTCACCCACAAAATAAGATCAAAGAAGATCCACCCACTAATTCGCTGTTATCATCATCCAATCTGTGGCTGCATTGGAAAGTTTCCCCAAAAAGGACCACAGCCTGAAAAAGAAACCCACTGAAAGCTTTGTAAATCATGATATCTGGAAAGAGATGAGAGAGAAATGAACTTCTGTAAACTGCAGAGAAAACAGGGAAAGAGCCAGCAAATCTCAGGGAAATGAAGAAAAAGCAGGTGAGTCAGGGAGATTCTCAGCACTTGGGTCTGGAAGGAAAACAATTGCATGAATGCTTGAGGGGGAAATTGTGGTCTGGAAAGTCTTCAATGTTGTCATCTCACAGCACATTGCGGGGACTACGAGGAAGTGTGTGGTAGGAAACAGTGTCCCTGGAGTCAGATGACATGGGTTTCAACCCCTGGCTCTGCTATTTACTATGTGATCATCAGCAAGTCTCAATCTCTCTGAGCATCCATTCTCTGATCTGTAAGATGGTGGCAATAATTCTCCCTCCCCAGACAGGATCCCTCCAAGTATAGGAGACTCTCTGTAGATGTTACTGGACTCTTCCAAATCTGGTCTTTCAAAAGGAAAACAGGAAAAGATTTATGGAAATGTCTTGCTGGAGATCTTCCCAGAGCGACAGTGCTTCCAGGCCCAAGAGGTTTCCTAAAGCACAGAAAAGATCGGGAAACATGCTTCCTTTAACTGAATGACTCATTGGATACCCTCTGTATGCCAGTCAGAAAGATGACCTTTGGATGTCTCGTGCACCCCAAGGACCCCAAGATATAATCAAGTGATGACCAGGCTCTGTGATAAGGGGTAATGTGGAGACAGTCTCCTCAGAGTCGGGGTCCAGAAAAGGTTTTACAAACTACATGACATCTGGCTTAGACTTCAAGGACTCATGTCATATCCCCAGACAGCAGATTAAGGGACAGGTGTGCAAAGGCAAGAAGGCATGAAAGGTGCCTGGAAACCCAGAACCTCTGGAACCTCAAACTCAAGAAAGCAGCTGCCAGGCAGCAACAGGGCTGACTGCAAAGGCCCCGGAAACATGAATGGAGGGGACTTGCCCTAAAAATAGTACCAGAGCAGGCAGACCGTGACACATGTCTGGAAGTGGAGTCACTAGGAGGTGACTAAGCTAATGGGGGGTTGCCTCCCTTTCTTGTCTTCATTCATAGTCTCTTTCCATCTCTTTCTATCATCTAGAGACAGTGGAGTGGGAGGCAAGGTTCTGTAAGAATTCACAGCTACCCCAGGGGAAATTGCAGATGCTGGGATGACACCAGGGGACTATTAGCTAAAATGCTTACCTGTGGTTACAGGAGCCACTGTGCTGGAGGCCAGGCAGAATACCTAAAGGTGTATGTCCCTGTTCTAATAGTGGCTCTGGAGGCCCTCCAGAGTACAATCATCAAGTGATTGACTGCAGGGTCTCACTTCCATATCAAGCAAACTGGCAACAAACTCACCGGTCACTTCAAACCATGGCCCACTGGGGGCAGACTGCAGGGCTTCTGACTAAATGATGGAAGTTCTCTGAGGAAGCAAATAGGCTGAGCATAAAGAATAACAGCTGCTTTTAAAGAATCATTAATTATGAAAGCCAAAAGGGATCATGGAGTTCAAATCAATTTCAGCTGCAGAATCCTTTGTTCAAACAAAATCTTTCATGAAAGTCATATCTGAAACAAAGAAAAGAAAGTGGATTTGGATGAAGGGGGGGCAGAACTTACCTACCCCACCAGCTCCTCACTTCCTGCACAAGCCCCCAAGACACACCCGATTTCTCCCCTGGAAGAAATGACTTTTCACTCTTGTAGCTGTTTCTGCTTTCAATTCTTCTGCGAGTCTTCTTTACATTGCTCAATGATATGCCTGTGGTTCTATTTCTTGATTTATTAACGTTAGAAACCTTGTCCTGTTTTCTGCAGTGACAGAAGAGAACTTGGCTCACCCTGCCACCCTCACCTCCCAATATAGTTACAGCACTATTTGAACTTAATTTTTATTTTTATCAAAGTGATACATGCAATTAGTTTAAAATTCCAACCAGGGACAAGGGCTTAGAGCAAAAAACAGAAGCCCTATCCTCTCTCTTCCTTCCCTCTCATTGTTCTCATCCTCCTTCCCACTAAGGGGGGTTGGCTCGTGGGAATAGACGCATGGATCTCTCAGGTGCTCTGTTGTGCTGTGTAGGGAGTCATGGGTCAACAGATGTCCACTAACTTAGAAGGGAGAGACAAAGAGAATAACTCACTCCGCCATGATGCTCGGCTCATGGGAATAGAGAACTTCTCTGTTTCGTTCCTCTTGTTGTTCTTTTTCCATGGCACTCATCACCGTTTCTAGCAAACGCTTATAACTTACTTATTATGTCTTCTGGTTGTCTTGCCTGCTAAATGGTAAGCTTGGGCAGGGATCTTTGTTATGTTCACTGATGTATCCCAAATGCCTAGAATAATGTCTGCTTCCATAAATACTTGTTGAATTAATTAAAGCAAAATTATTTGGAAAAGGGAGAGAAAGAAGCGGGGTTCTTTGAGATAGTGTTAGAACCAATCATTTTATATCTAATTTGTTCTATGGGAAGGAATATAAATGAAAATTTTATTTTGTAGATGATACAATATTCTTCTGGACAGTGGGGGAGGTGCTATAATAGATGAAGACCTCAGTTCAGACCCACTTATTGGCTTTGCATGTTTGCACAAGTTGGTCCAATTGCCTTGGAAAGAAAGTAGCATTTGATTTGGTTGGCAGAGGCTGGGTAGGAAACGAATGTCCAGGAAGTGGCCTTTGCAAACCCCACTCTCCCAAAGACGGCTCCTGCTGTGGAAGGAGAGGCAGAGGGCCTTCCTCCAGGGGTAACAGCCACCGTGGGCTCCGGAGCCAGAGGCCATTAGCCAAGGGCTGGGCACCAGGCACAGGTGGGAAGGAGAGAACACTCTCTTGAGCCCACCCACCACAATACTCTGAGTCCCACCTTCCAGATGCATCTCAAAGCCCGTCAGTGCCAGGAAGCCTTTCTTGAACCATCCCACTCCCAGCACAGGGCTTAGTAGACACCTCTCACGTGGCTTTTTAGCTTACCGTGCTTTGCCTGGTAAACTCCTGTTGAGCTTTTGCAATTCCTGACCACAGGGCAAGTCACAGGCCAGGTTCCAGTGGTAGGAATGTTTCCATAGTCTTCAGATTTCCGCTAGCCTTTTCACCATTTCCTGCCTCCATGTCCTCTATTCGTCCTTCTTTGCCCCCTGATATTTCCCTGTATCTACAGCTTCCTTAGGTAAAATGTATCACCCTCTCTTCACCAAGGCCACCACACCCTAGGCTCCTATTTTCCTAGGTCCCGCCCATCTGGCCCCGGCCTGCCCCTCCCAGCCCCGTCTCAGCACGTCTGTCCTCGCGCTCTCCACACCAGCCACAGCCTTACTGGACTTGTATCATTCATTCCCTCAAATGTGCTGTGCTCTGTATCACCTCCGAGCCTTCATATATGCTCTGCCTGGAACGTTGCTTCCCTCCTCTCCCCGTGGATAAATCTCTTCCGGTCCCAACTTAAAATTTATTTCCCTGAGTAGTACAGTTTTTATTTTCTTTTCCCCTATATTTTGTTTGTTCTGATTGTATTTATTACAATATTATTCTTTGTTGAATCTAATAATAAAAAATTGAGATTTTCAAACAATAAAATAAAATTTACTTCCTTGGGGAAGCCTTCCCTGGCACTTTAGCCGTGGTTAGATGCCCCTATTATGAGCACCCTATACTTGCACCACAAAACAGTCATACTTTCTAAAAAGTATTTGTCTGTCTTCCCTATTAGACCATCAGCCCCTTGAGGGCAGGAACTTTGTCTCCTCAGCTGCATTCCCAGTGCTCAGAATAGTACCTGGAACATGGTAGCTGCTCAATCACTATTTGTACAGGAAGGTGGGTTGACTGCAGGAAAGGGAATCTCTCCATTCAGCTCCCAACACTGAGCCTCAGGCCGGGAGAGGCAAGGTTCCAATCACAATGGACTTCACAGTCTTGTTTGGGAAACCCAGCTTAGACACCATGGCACAGCAAGCAACTGACAGGTACCCCAGTGACCCACAGAGATGGTGAGTGTTATGGGAAAGCTGAGGAGGGAGAGATCCCTATGGTCTGGTGACTGGAGTCTTCCCCTGGCCCAAGGGTCCAGAGGTGGTTTCTGAAAGATGAGCTGTTTGATGCTTAGAGGAGGAGGACAGACAGGGTTGGACAAATGGGCAGCTGGAAGTTAAGGAAGGGGAAGGTATATTGAAACAGCAGACCATGCTGACTGATTTGAATTACTCTGTAGAGAAACAAGGCTGGAGCCAGACAATGAAGAGCCGTGAAGCAAGACAATGGAGAGCCTGCGAGGGAGCCAAACAGTGAGGGGCATAAGGAAAGCAACCTACCGGAACAGGTCACCTGGGATCACCTTGGGGATGGATTAGAGGGCAGGAGCTGAAGCAGGAAGAGCAGGAAGGAAGCCAGTGTGCTAGACCAGGTTGGGGGTTGGCGGCAAGCATGGGTCTGCCTAGGAATGGCAGCAAAGAGACAGATTCAAGAAACATTTTAAATGGAGTTGCCACAAGCTGCTGCTTCTGACTCAGTACATGAGAGGAAGACAGGAGGGGTAGACAAAGGATGTGGGACTGTCCATCCATCTCCGTGGCTGGGAGATGCCATGATCAGAAATCACAAAGGCAGATTAGGTGACACTCTGCATGCCACATGTGAAGGATAGAAGCTTCAGCAATTTTTTTAGGACTAAGGGGATAGTGTAAGACTATAGGTTAAGACTTGGGAGGTCTCTCTATAAAAGTAACATTGGATGCCATAAGAATATGTCACTTGACCTTGGGAAAGGGATAAAGAGAGCTGTGAGAAAGGGACCAACTGTCTAGCCCTGGGCAAGATGGTACAGTTGAAGTCAAAGATGCCTTGGTTCAAATCCCAGCTGTGTCCCTTACTAACTGAATGGCCTTGGGCAAGTTCATTAACCTCAGAGAGCCTAGGTTCCACATCTGTAAAGTAGGAATAATAATACCAAGTCGCAGGATCTTTGTAAGCAGTAAACAAAATGACCTCTGGAAGGAGCCAAGTTCGGCTCTCAGTCTGTAGCAGGTGTTCACCAAGCGTAGCCCATGGTGAGAAAGGGGCAGTAAAAGGAGAAGAGAAGGATGGAAGATGGAAATCCAGGACCCTGGAGCATCACAGAAGCCCAAGGAGGCAAAGTCCTCCAGAAGGGTAGATGAATAGTATCAAGTGTTATACAAAGTTCAAGAGCAACTAGAGAGGCAGGAACTGCATTACTGAATCTTTACAGACTGCAGTTTGGAGGAGTACAAAAAGAGCTGGTGAACAGAACACAGAAAAATCAAGAGAGAGAAATCCACACAAAGACACCCCATCAGTCAGGATGTTTGGGCTGCAAAAACATTATCTTACTAACATGGTTTGAGCAATAAAGACATTTAATTAACATAATAGGAAGTCTGGGGAGTGGAGCTCCAGGATTAGCTCAGTGGCTCAGCAAAGTCCCCAAGAATCCAGGCTTTTTCCATCCTTTCTCTACAACATTCCAAGCACATTGGTTTCTCATCCTCAGAGTTATTGCCTTGTAGTTGCAAGATGGCTGCTGCAGCTCCAAACATCGTGTTCTCATATATAAACATCCATGGCAGGAAGAAACGGGGAGAGCCTACTTCTTTTTCTCAGAGAGACAAATCTTCAAGATTTCCCAGAAGCCTCCTGGCATATTTCCTCTTATACAGTAGTCCCTCCTTATCCACAGTTTTGTTTTTCATGGTTTCAGTTACCCAGGGTCAACCATGGCCAGAAAATATTAAATGGAAAATCCCAGAAATAAACAATTCATAAGTTTAACTTGCATGCCCTTCTGAGTAGTGTGAATCATCCCTTTGTCTAGCATATCCATGCTATATACACTACCTGCCCATTAGTCACATATAGCCATCTCGGTTATCAGATCGACTGTCAAGGTATCACAGTGCTTGTGTTCAAGTCACCCTTAATAATGGCCCCAAAGCACAAGAGTACTGATGTTGGCAATTCAGATATGTCAAAGGGAAGCCGTTAGGTGCTTCCTTTAAGCAAAAAGGTGAAAGTTCTCAACTTAATAAAGAAAGAAAAGAAATTATACATGAGGTTGCTAAGATCTATGGTAAGAATGAATCTTCCATCCATGAAATTGCGAAGAAGGAAAAAGAAATTCATGCTAGTTTTGCTGTCACATCTCAAATACATATGTATAGGAAAAAACATAGTATATATAGAGTTTGGTACTATCCTCAGTTTCAGGCATCCCCTGGGGGTCTCGGAATGTGTCCCTCATGGATAAGGGGGGACTGGTGTATGTCATTGGCCATTTCTAGCTGCAAGGGAAGCCAGGAAAGTACCTAACATTTTCAGACTCTACAGGGGGAGGGAGACAAGGAATAAAAAGTTGAAAATAGCCAGAGTTGGGTATGCAACCAGCACTGTCTGAAACACTACTCATTTATGAAATCTGGAAATCATTAATAGAGGGACACTGAAAATGACAGGAAGTCGGGGGAGAGTGGGAGCACAAAAGAGAGAGGAAAGAACCAGGTGTGAGAGAGGAAGAAGGTTGTCTCCTCCTCTGCCATAGCCAAGAATGGGAGAGGGGGATGGATACACTTCCAAAGAGGAGAGAGTAACTAACCTCAACCTCAGCAAAGCCAAAAATGGCTGCTTTGGGGAATATACTGGGAAATCAAGGAGGAACACGATGAGATACCACCCTCCAGATCAGCAAAAATTACAAAGACTCACAAAGCTGGCATTGGGCAGGCTGTGGAGCAGTGCAAACGCTTCTGTCCTGTGGATGGGAGTATGAGCAGGCACAGCCACCTTGGGAAATAATTTAGCAGGACCCCATAAAATTCCAGCAGTTCCACCCCTAGATTTATACCATTGCGTGTGTGTGTCCACTTATGAACAGGAATGTTCATAGCAGCACTGTTTCTAAAAGAAAAACACTGAAAACAACCCAACTATCCTTAGACCAGAGAATGAATAATTAAATCATGATCCAGTCCTTCAATGGAATACTATACAGCAGTAACAACATGCATGAATTTCAGAAAAATAATGTTGAATAAAAAAGGCAAATGGCAGAATATATACAATATGGCTTCATTTACATAAAGTTCCAAAACATACAAAAACTAAAACAACGTTACTAAGGTATATACTTAGGCTCAGCATCCTGCAGGAAGAGGACAGACCCAGCATCCCATAGCAGCAGGAGTGCTCCCATTTGTTGAGGCCTCACTCCGTGCCAGGCCCCAAGCTGAGGGCCTCATATACACCATCTCGCTTAATCCTCACAGACACCCTAAGAGGAAGGTGATACCTTTGCTACACCTGCTTTTTAAATGGGCAAGCAACTTGCTCAAGGTGACACAGCTAAGTAATAAAGTCAGGATTCCAACCCCGGTCTGTCTGATATGAGATCTTGTCCTCTTTCCTGGTGGGAGTTCAGAGACTAAAGGCCAGCCTGTACCAAAAATCCCACCCCTGCCAGCCTGCAATTCCGTTAGCCACATTCGGAATTAAAGCATTGTATCTCCTGAAGGTCTTAGAAGGGACACAGTAACGGACTGTCAGCCACTCCAACAGGCCACAAGCAAATGGGACATGGAGCCGACAAGGTTTGATGGGGACTGAGATGGGTTTACTGAGAGGGGAGGGGATCTTAGAGACTCCTGAGGGTGGACCCAGGAGGTGCTCCTAAAGGAGGAGGAGCCTGGCCCAGTGGAGTGACCGAGTGACTGTGGTACTGTCCTCCCAGGCTCAGACTCGACCCAGTGATCTAGAAAGAGCGGTGATGCACGAGACCGAGGAGGCTTCAGAGAGGCCTCAGAACAGGGTTCCATCTGGTTGGGGAAGGCTGCAGCTGGGGCCCTGCTCCCAGGATCCAAATCAGGCCGTGCAGGCTCCGGGCTCCCAGGACCCGGGCTGCTTTGGGAACCAGGGAAATTCCTCTGGAATGAGATGGCGCACAGGCCACCAGCCACCGGCCCCCAGGCTCACTGAGTTCCCTGGCAGGGAGGAAGCCCCAGAGCAAGCAGAGGGGGCTGTGTTTTGAAATAAGTGGGGAAGCCTGCAGAGAGGGATGAGGCTCTGGGCTAGAAGCCTGCAGCTCCTGGGATCCCGTGGAAGAGACAACAGGGACAGGAGGAAGAAGCAGGATGATCTTGGAAGCTCCTGGTCACAGCAGGGGTAGGCTGGCCCAACCTACCTTCGGTGCTCCAGAGAAAATAATATAAAAATAACAATAGTAACGTATTATTGAGCACCAATTCTGAGCTAGATGCTGGAGATACAGCAGGACACAAAACAAACAAAAAGCCTTGCCCTCATGGGGCTTACATTATAATGGGAGTGACAAACAATAAGCAATACAAACACACAGTGTGCTAGAAGGTGATAAATGCAGAAGGGATATAAAGGAGGGAAGGAAGATGAGGCATGCTGGCGTGGGGGAGGGGAGGCAGTTTTAAATTTTAGATTGCTTGGCCAAAGACCTCACTAAGGAGGTGACAATTGAGTAAAGACCTGAAGGAGGCTAGGGAGTGAGCCATGTGGATAGCAGAGGAGAAGCCGTCTGATAAGAAGACACAGCAAGTGCAAAGGCCCTGAGACAGGAGTACCTGGCACGTTCAAGGCAGAGCAAAGAGGCCACTGTGGCTAGAGCAGAGTGTTGGAAGGGGAGCGTCATTGGACATGTGGGAGGGAGGTTAGGGGAAGGTAGGTTAGGTAGGGGCTGGACAACCAGTACAAGAACTGTGGCTTTGACCGTGAGTGAGATGGGAACACTGAGGCTTGCGAGCAGAGATTGGACATGATCTGCCACTTGTTTTAACAGGATCACTCTTGCCACTGTGTTAAGAATAGACCAAAGGGGAACTAGGAAGCCCAGTTATTATTACCATCAGTAGCAGCAGCAACTACAATAGCAACAGTTGGTTATTGAACCTGCGCCAGGCCCAGGGCCACCCATTTCATTTTCATGATCTGGTTTAAATCTCATCACAGAGAGAGGACCTTCTTTTCTCCATTTTACAGCTGAGGAAACTGAGGCTCAGCCAACGTCAGAAAGTCACACAGACACACCCCCCCCCAAGCTGGCCCCACTCACCTGTCTGGCCCTGTCTCTCACACCCCGACTTCTCACCTGCCCCATCCTCCAGCCCCAGAGAGCTAACCGCGTTTCCCCAACACCAAATGTCCTTCCACGCCTCTGAGTTGCCTTCATATGCTGTTCCAGCCACCTAGAACTCTCTTCTCCCGCCACTAACTGCCACGTACATTCCAGCCCATCCTTTGAGAGACAGCTAGAGCTCTGCCTCTCTGGAGGCCCTCCCCCATCACTGACTGCCTCCAGCCTAGTGGCTCGTGTCTCCTCCCTGGAAAGAGATGCACTGCAACAATGCGGCGGCTGGCCTCCCTGGCCTCCCGGGCCAGGGGCCAGCACTTATTCGCCTCCATTTCCACAATGATCAGTTTGGCAACCAGGTAGGCCTCAGATTAAAATCCTACAGACTTCATAATTTTCAAATTTCTAGCATATTTCGAATTTCTCCAGTGCAATTTTATCTAAAATCACATTTGCCTCATACACTTCACTTATGTGCACATACCCCTGGCCTGGGAGAGAGATGCAGAAACTTGGGCGTTGGTGCCATCACGCTCCAGGAGGATGACACTCCTGACGAGGAGGTGCCGATGTAGAGGGAGCCCTGTGCACTTTAGAATCAGCCAGACCCGAGTTCAAATCCTGTTCTGCCTCTCGCCAGCCGTGTGGCTGTGAGCACGTTGTTTAACCTGGGCCTTGCTGTTGTCATCTGTACACCGGGGCAAATGACAGCCTCTTGTGTGGGTTTCATGAGAGTTGGACACGGTGCAAATGCAATGCCTGGCCCTAGGCTTTCCCTCTGGGTGGCATCAATGTCTCCTCGCTCACCCTCAGGGCTAAGTAAGCCGGGTCTGTCTTCAGAAGTGTCATGCGCATTGACACTTGCCACCAGTTCTCTTGGGAGGCCTCAGACTCCTTGGGAATTTTTGCAACAATTAACCCTGAATCTCCCCACTGGTCCAAGGCCTACCTCTGAGTAGGAGGTTCCTCACCTCGGAGCCCATCCCAGTGCCTGTGTACATCCACACGCTCACTCCTTCCCCCCCCACCCCCCACCAACTGTCCTTGCTCCATTGCTGCAGGGCCTTCCTGCCCCTTGGGCCAAGCCAGCCACACTTCCAGCAGATGCTGGGGAATAAAGTAGGAGCGGGCAGGGAAGTGAGAAGGAGGGGAGACTCCACAGCAACAAACCAGGTTGGAACAAGGTTTGATGCCGGAAACTAGGCAAATATCCCAGCTTCCGGTCTTTCGAGGTACTGTAACATGTCAGCTCAGGAACTCGAAAGTTCAACTCCCTCACTTTACAAATGAGAAGCCCAGAGAGGGTAAGGGACTAGCTCAACATCACTCAGCAAGTGAGGAGGAGCGGGGAGTCTGATCAGGGCTGCAGGCTTGCTGTGGCCGCACCCTTCCTACTGCACCAGGCTCCCCCCAGTTGGGGGCTGAGTTTGAACTGGACTAGCACACAGAGCGGAGTGTCTTGTTGAAGGCCTTCTGGTACGTTTCCCTCAAAAGATACCAAAACACTTTCAGCATATAATCCCAAAAAGCATGATGCCTGACATCGTTTCTTGGTGGCCTCCAGGGAAGACATTTGTCCAGGGTCTGTGGCAGCTGCCAAGGCAATTGATTCAGCTTCACAGTCATGGTCTCCTGAGGTGGTTGCGTGACTTTCATCTATCGTCACTACATCAGTGATTGAAAAGTGCTGGAAACCTAAATGGAATGAGGCATTTAGGATAGGGGAAGCTGGGATGTATGTGCCCCCAGGCTTCTGAGGTCAGCACCACAGGCTCACAGAACTGGAGGGCCAACTTGGGGCCATGCAGCTCAGAGACTCCTACCCACCCCCCCAAGGAGTCCCGCTCGGTAGGCATTATCAACAAACTCCTCCAGGGATCCTGATGCCCCACCACAGTGGGAACCACAGCCCTTCACTCAGTGAGGACTCCCTTCCTCCATATCCTTACATTCCTTCAGGGACAGGGAGCTCACTACCTTACAAGTTGGAAATGTTCTGGCAGTAAGAACACAGGATGTGCCACACTGAAGCCAGCGTCCCAGGTCCTCGTCTGCCTTTTGTGGCAACACAAGTCAGATGTCTCTTCTTCCTCAGGGATAATAATCAGGCACAACCTTCAGACTCCTGGCCTCCTAGCTGCTGTCCTTGGCCTTGGGGCTCCCAGTGTCCGCCTGGCCCTGACTACTGAGAGATTCTCCTTGTCCAGCACTCGGGGTTCCAGGTGTGGGTCACTGCTCCTCCTCCTGCCTCCTACAGCCCCACACCCCACACCCCACACACCCCACACACTCATCTTGTGATCATGGGAATGTCTAGCCATTTGTCCACACTTACAATGTGCCAGGCACAGAATCAAAACTGCAACCGCTGGACAGGACCTTAGTCCTGGTCAACCCTCTCATTTTACCAGTGAGGGTTCCGAGACGCAGAGAAGGAAAGTACTCATCCAGGGTCACCCAGCAAGTTTAGCCCATTCAGGTTCATTTTGCCCAGCCAGAATCCCAATGCACCCCACAGAAGGCAGGGCTGCTAACAACCTTGGGGCCCCAGAATTCTGCAGTGCCTACCACCAGAAACTGACAACCCTCGCAGCATCCCTGGCCCGGCTCCCAACCAGAGTGGGGACTCTCTGCCCTGACTTCTAGGAAGCCCTGGGGCCCTCGGTGCCTGCCACCTGCTCCCAGAGTGTGGGGGCCACAGAGGCGGACAGCCCACATCTGTCCTCCGGGTTATTTATAAAGAGTTCGGATGAGTCAGGCAGAGAGCTGCCCAGCGCCTGCAGAGACCTCTCCCTTGGAAATGCTACAAATGATCCTGGGCTCTGGAATCCCACCCTAACCCTTAACAGCTCCTCGTGGAAAGGCTGAGACAGGAAGCTGGGACCAGCAGGGGTCTGTGGGGCTGTCCTGATGCCCCCACTAATGGTCTGAGCCCCAAGCGGGAACATGAGCCCTGGCAGGTTAGCCTTATGGGGACAGATGGGGGAACCCCAGGCAGGGGAAGGAGGGCCAGGGCCAGGCAGCCTCCCACCCAGACCACATGCCCCTTCCCAACCAGTGCAACTCCCCCTGCACCTTCCCAAACCAAACTGACAGACAGACAAGTCCAAGAAGACAGCTCCCACCCCGGAGCCCCCCAAGCGCTGGCTGCTCCCACCTCCGTTCCTGTGTGAACTGCTCTCCACCTCCGCCAACAGACCAGCTATTTATATCTCTCTGGAAAGGGAGCCGGAGCCTCCAAGCCTCTCCCTGCTTCCTGCTCCTGGCAGCACTCTAATTACTTCCTCAGCTGGGTGCCGCCTGCCACGGGCACCCTGGCGGGGGGCCTCCATAAATCACTGCCCCTGAGCTCACACCCAGCTTCCCACGAGGCCGGTCCAGATGCCCTGGGGGCGTGACCAGCCAAGGCCTGTCCCGAGAGAAGATGCACGTCCTCTTCTGAGCCTGAACTGAGGGCACATGGGGGTCTTGGGAAGCCACCCTCAGCCACAACCCTGGAGGGGCCACGTGTGTGTTCAGCAAACCTACTGTGTGCCTGGCACACTCCGCAGGAGTAGGGACAGTAACGAGATGAAGAAGCCGCTGCCTGCCCTCCGGGGACGCAAACTCATAAACAACTTATTATGCAACAAGGAGGAATGAAGTAAGTGCTAAATTAAGGTACGGGAGCTGTGCCCTGGGCCTGCAAACCCCCAATTCTTCTTCCTGGCTTGATTTTTCTTATTATAAAAGCAATTCATACTCATTTTATTAAAAATTTGTAAATAGAGAAAACAAAAGGAAAATTCAATACCTTCATTATCCAGCCACCCAAGGACAGCCTTGTCCATACCTGAGGCCCAGACTTTTTTTTTTTGGTGAGGAAGACTGTCCCTGAGCTAACATCTGTGCAAATCTTCCTCTATTTTATATGTGGGACACCACCACAGCATGGCTTGATGAGCAGTGTGTAGGTCTGTGCACAGAATCTGAACCTGTGAACTCCGGACCACCAAAGCATAACATGAACTTAACCACGACGCCACTTGGTCGGCCCCAAGACCAAAGTGTTAACACTGGTCAGCCACAGGGAAAGGGATAAGATGAGGGTGGTGAACAGATAAGACAGACTTTTTTCTTCTGGAAATTTCTTCATTTGAATTGTTACAATAGGCATGTGTTTATATATAATTTTATAGTTTTTAAACTTACTTGAAAACTCTTAAAAATTGCTCAGTAAATAATTTCCAAATTTTCTATGGTGGTGTATTATCTCTCCACTTAGAATAACACAATCCGAAAACTAAAGGGAGGTGCAGCTGCTCTGGAAAACAGTCTGGCAGTTTCTCAAAAGTTAAGCGTGGAGTTACCATATGACCCAGCAATGCCACTCGGAGGTATATGCTCAAAATAATCAAAAACAGGTACTCAAGCAGATATTTGCTCACAATGTTCATACAGCACTATCCACAACAGCCGAAAGGTGGAAACAACCTGAATGTCCATCAGTGGATGAACAGGTAAACAAATGGTGATATGTACATACAATGGAACATTACTCAGCCACAAAAAGGGATTAAGTACTGATTCACGCTACAACTTGGATAAACCTCAAAACATTACGTTAAGTGAAAGCCAGACACAAAAGGCCACATACTGTATGATTCCTTTTATAGGAAAGGACTCGCACAGGCAAATCTACAGCGAGGGCAGAGGAGGGTCTGAGAAGAGAAGGAACATTGCAGAGTGAGGAGAGGAGAGCAGGGTCAGGAGGGAGAGGGCAGAGAGAGGAGGCACAGCAGCGATTCTGCACCATACGTCAGCACTTCATTAAGAGCTGCCTCATTCTCACAGGACCTCCGGACAACCATGAGCGATCAGTACTGTCATCCCATTCTTTGGATGAGAAACCAAGGTTCTGTGTGACTCAGAGGCAGGCTGAGACCTCCTGACTCCAAGGACCAGGCACTGTGGAGGGAGGGCAGTCAGGGGAACCTGGAGCAGGTCAGGAGCAGGGGGGTGGGGGAGAGGCAGGAGGGTGAGGGAGGCCCGGGGATGCCCTGCCTGGAGTGCAAGGCCAAGGGGCTTGTCCTACCTCTGCCCCCTGCTTCCCTTCCTCAGAGTCTAGAGGTAACCCTCCGGCTGACCGGGGCCTCCCCGGGCCTCACCTCATGCTTAGGGTCATGTTTAAGGCTGGGGCTCTGATCTAGTCTGCATGGGCCCAAATCCTGACTCAGTGGTTCAACGGCTCTGTGATGTTGGCCCTCCATTCCCTTAAATGTTAAGTGGAGACGATATGAGTCCTAACCAAATAAGGCTAATCAATGAGAAAAGGCTCAGAAAGGATTTAGCACAGTAACTGTCTCTTCTTTTTAGCCAAGCATCCGCTGGGATTACCAAAGCTTCTGGGGTTCACAGGACTGAGCCTCAGGCTGGGCCAGTCTCTCCTCCTGCAGCAGAGGCAAGCCCCCTTGTTAGCGTGTATTCCAGTAAACTTGCAGGCCTAAGAAGTGCTGGCCGGGACACCATCACACTGCTGTGTCTGGGCCCCAGCTACTCTGGCCTGCCCTACGCTGCCCTCCTTGGAGCTGCTATCTGGTCTCTCTCCCCCACCCCCCTTTTCTCCCTTGAGAACCAAATAGTTCAAACCCAGCTTCCTGGCCCTTTATAAGGATTCAGATAGTCCAATTTCTAATAATTAAGGTCCAATGACCCTGGTATCAGGTTTTCCAGTCTGTGAAGCATTTTCCCAGACATTACCTCACTTGGTTCTTACCAAAATCCAACAAGGTGAGATCACTGTTTCCTATATCATAGATATAGATGAGATATAGATATATAGATGTAGATTACCCAGGTGATAGTCTTTTTTCTGAAATCTACTTTGTCTGATATTAATATAGCCATTCCAGCTTTCTTCTGACTAGCATGGTATACATTTTTCCATCCTTTTACTTTGAACATATTTGTGTCTTATATTTAAAGTGTGTTTCTTGGAAACAATCCACAAGTTGAGAAGGCATCCTATGGAATAGGAGAAAATATTTGCAAACCATGTATCTGATAAGGGGTTCATATCCAAAATCTATGACAGTCTTGAAATGATGTTTAGACCATTTACCTTTAGTGTGATCATTGATATGGTTACACTTGAGTCTGTCATCTTGCTGTTTGTTTTCTATTTGTTCTGTCCGCTTTTTATTCCTGTTTCCCACCTTCTTTTGGATTGAGTATTTTTGACGATTCTATTTTATTTCCTTTGTTGGCTTATTAGCTCTAACTCTTTGCTATTTGAGTGGTTGCTTTGGTGTGAATAGTGTACATCTTGACCTTATCACCATCTGCCTTCAAGTGATACTGCACCACTTCACATGGAGTATAAGAACCTTACAAGAGTATGCTTCCACGTCTCCCCCTGGGCCATGACCTAGAAGCTCTCACAGGGCAGAGCAGAGATAATCACTGAGCTCTCTGGGGTCTCTAAAGATTGTGGCCTAATGTCCAGTGTCTTGAAAACAATAGTTTCATGTATTTGGTCTGCTTGGTTGCCTGTTAGTTTTATCAGGTGGAAAGGTAAATGGAGCCCCTGTTACCCCATCTTGGATGGAAGCAGAAGACCCCAATATGTGTGTGAGGACACCAGGACTCAGGGCTAAACCCCTTGCCCAAAGCCAGGTAGCCAGTAAGCAGCTGGGTGGGACTCCAGCCAGAACTCCCCACAGCAGGCTGGTGTTCCCTTCCCTGCCCCACTGCTCCTGCATAAACCACCCTGAGGACTGCAAAGAACACAGCAGACTTTTGCCGCCGCTGCAAAAATCTGCCACAGCAGTCACCAGCTTTGGAAGCCAGCAGGATGATTATTTTGCAGAAAGCTACCCATTAAATAGTGACTTTCGGCATCTTCCAAGCCTCACCTTAAATGCTCCCTCCGCATCTTCAGAAGCCTCGTTCCTGTGGTGTTTACTGCCTGTCTGCCAGGAGGCAAGGGTCTGCCGAGGATTCTGGGACCACTTCCCGCAACATCACTCAGTAATCCACAGTACGATGGGACACATTGAACAGTGTCCCCCATTTAGCCTTCAAGACTATTTCCCGGTTGAATCCAGTGACATAACTGATAGAATTGCAGCAACGCTGGTATGTGCACATGTGCGTATGTGCATGTGCACGTGTGTGTGTGGATTTAGAGGCAAGGATGGGGGGATCCCACTTTTTATCATACTGTGCATCTTGCTTTAGGTCCAGGGACCTTTTCAGCTTAAAGAGACTGGTACCCTTCCTTAAAATCACTCGGGGCGGCTGGTGCAGGCCAGACGCCGAGCAGAATCTGACGGGAGAGGAGAAACTGGAATAGCCTTCACTCCTCCCTCTGTCCTGCGGGGAGAGAAGAGCTGGGGGCTCAATTCTTTCCCAAGCCCTCTCAGGTTCAGCTGCCCCCAGAAATACTTTGTTTGAGAAATTAGCTGAAAGCAACTGTACTGACTTTCATTCCTACCTGTGGCTTGTCACGTGTCAATTTCATTTAGGGCTCTGCCATTCCACAGCTGTGGGACATGTTAACACGGCCAAGACTGGGGCTCCTCATCTGTAAACTGAGCCTGGGAACACCACCCTCCCAGGGCTAGTTGTTAAATAACAAGCATCATGCTCCTGGCACAGACCAGGAGCTCGGATCTTAGGCTTTCTTTCCACTCTCTTCACATCACATCCACTTTCTTGTAGACTTCTGTGTATTACCCACAGACAGTTGCGTCGTGCTTGATAGTCTGAGGCTCACAGTGAAAACCAATGAAAGGAAAACCAGTAAACAGCACCCACTCTGCACCATCTAGAAGTTCTCAAACTTTACTGCACACTAGAACCCCCTAGGGAGCTTTTAAAAACCCCACCAGCAGGCTGCACCCCAGATCAATTAAATCAGAACCTCAAGGGGTGAGGCTCAGACACCAGGATTTTGTAAAGCTCCCGAGGGCTTCCAATGTGCAGCCAAGGCTGGGGACCAGCGGTCTTTTTTGAGAGAGAAGAACGCCCTCAACGTTTGCCCCTCCTGTGCCTGCCATCCCAGCACGTACCGCAGGCTCCCTGAGGAGCAGTGACCAGGGGCACAGGACGGGGACCGGGTGAAGGTGAGCGAGGCAACATTTGAGGAGGCACTCCTTCTCAGTCCTTGCACGTGCAGGGTGGCCACCTCCTCACATTTTGCTCCCTAGGGACCTCACTCCTAAGGAGACCCTCACTCTCGGGGTCACAGACCCAAGAATGAGTGCCTCCTTGCTCACTCCCTGCAGCCCAGTTCCTGCCCTGGCCACCCAAGATACATCTCCCCACACCCACAGTTGAAGGCACCGAAGAGAAAAGTCATCCAAGGCCCCTGCTCAGCCCCAGACTCAGGAAAGCATCTTCTCTTTGAGCAAGTCACCGAATCTTCCTCCTTCCCTGCACAGGACCATGGGTCCAGCCCCCTGGCCAGAGCCCAGCAACTGTCAGGCCACCTGGATGAGAAGGTGAAAAGGGAGACAAGGTGGCCCTTACCTGCCAGCCAGCCACCGTCCCACTCCTTAGAGTTGGCCCCCTGCCGGGGTGACAGTTCAAAGGTTCCGGGAAATGACACGGTTGTCGAAGGCAGGCATGACCTTTCCTCCAGGTGCGGGAGAGGGGGCAGGAAGGCTGGAGAATGTGTCTCTCATGCTCTCAGCCTGGTGGGGGCCTCAGCTGTGCCCAGAAGGGGGTGTTCAGAGCAAAGCTCCATCAGGGGGCTGAAGGCAGAGTGGGGTCCCCAGCCGTGCCCTAGAAAACATGGTTTGTCTGGCCCCATTGCCCTCTAAGCCCCAATCTCCTCCTCTCTGTGGTTCTCAAATTTAAGCAAGCTCGCCAATTACCTGGAAGCTTTCCTCCAGATTCTCCTGCAGTTGGGGTGCGTTTTGAACCAGCATCCTCAGGTGATTCTGATCCAGGTGGTCCATACTTTGAGAACCACTTCCAGGGGCCTTGGCGCCATCACCTCAGCATCTGCTCTACCACTCATCCCCTACCCTGCCCCCCGCACGCACTGTGAATCTTCCCTCAGGAAAGGATCTGGTGAACTCACTCACCCCGAGGAGTGGGAGACTGAGAAGACTTGGAGAAGGGATCAAGACGCACTGCCCTCCCCTGTGAAGCCTGCACTAACTCCTCCCGTCCAAGTCATCTTAGGCGTCTACAGGACGAAGAGTGAAGAGGACCAGGCATGATGCCATAGGGAACAGTGGGGACTGCGGCAAACTGGAGCAAGCATGCCCATCCAGGAGGGCAGGGGGGAAGGAGCCCCTTCTCCCCTCACCAGCTGCTGCCATGTAGGAATGCAGACCAGGGTTGCCAGATCTTCCGATTTGTCAAGAGAAGCCAGAAATCAGATTCTTATGGGCAGTTTCCAATTTTTAAACTATGGGTGCCAAAGCAAGCAGGTCTGAGGGTCGAATCTGGCCTGCAGGCCATCCGTTAGCAGCCTGGTCTAGACAGTGAGCCCCTTGGACTGAGAGACCTTGTGTTCACCCAGTACACTGTCTGGCACACCCAAGTGCTCCCAGTAAATGTTGCTACATGAGCAAATAAGTGAAGACATGGTGTGGCAAGCAGGCAAAAAGGGACTCCGCCCCACCACACCGAAGGTCAGCCGTCTCAGCTAGCAGGGGTGGGGCCCTTTGCAAGAGCCCCATCTCTGCCCTGACTCTCAGAGGAGGCCTGGGCTAATGCCTGACTCACCCACACATGGCAACGGCCGCCCACACCTGGGAACGGCCACTGCCAGCATCCCTGGGTGTTCCGTGAGCATCTCCTGTGTTGTGGACCTCTGTTGGGTCTCCAGCTTTATCCACACTCACCCGAAGGCCCCCCAGCCTCCCCTGCCTCCCCCAGGACTTGGACCCAGCCCTCCAGGCCCTGTCCGTAGAGCCTCCCAGCCTGTCTTCACTTCAGGCCACTTCTCGGAAACCTTTGCCCAGGCCACCCAGCCCCTGGCCCAGGCCAGGCTCCTCTGAGCCCTGCAATGACCAGAGCTTGCAAAGCCCCGAGGCTGCCCCTGGGAGAGGAGGAGGGAGGGGAGGCCCAATCTGGGGGCCCCTGGAGATAGCCACATGTCCTGGGACACCCTGCTAGAGGAGGCATATCTGAGGGTTCCGCCCATCTCGGGAGACAGGAGCAGACAGTCGTGGGTGATGTGGCGGAAGGGAGGAGCTCCACCCATCAGGAAGAGGGGCTGACGGCTCTCAAATTGATGAGAAAAGAAGAATAGAAGTGAAGGTATCGCGGGAACAATGTGAGGTACAGGGTGTATACGCCACTTCATATGAAGTTCGAGAACAGTTACTGAGTGATGTGAGGACAAGCTGGGCTAATGGTGTGGGAGGGGGGTGCAGGGCAGAGGGAATGAGGGGTACTGATGGGGAGGGGGACCAGGAAGCCTTCTGGAGGGATGGGAATGTTCCATATCTTGATCTGGACAGAGCTCACACAGGTGTATACATATGGAAAATACATAAACTGCACAGTACCTTTAAAGATTTGTGGACTTTACGGCATATAAATTTTACCTCCACAATAAAAAAAAATAGCAATGGAAGCAAAGAGGGGAAAGGCCTCCCACAGACACCCACAAATCAAGAAGCTGGAGACCTGGGACCAGCTCTTTAGGAAAACTTAAAAAGAAGCAAGAAGGCCAATGAAGTAGAATTGGAGTAGAATAACTTTGCTCCCAAGTGAGCCATAGTCCTGGTTTCTAGCAAAGTTAGTCAGCCAGCAGGTGGCCAAGTTCAAGTGCAAATACATAATTGAAAATGTGCTCATGGAAGAAGCCTGGAAGGCAAGAAGAAACCATGGCACTTAGAGCACCACAGCCTTCTCCCTTTGAGGTCCTTTGGCCTCACTCCTTCCAGTTCAGCCTCACAGCAGCCCGGGAGGGGGCTGTTATGTCTCCTGTTTAGAGCAGTATTGACAGAGGCCAAGGGAAGGTCAAGGACTTGCCTGAGGTCACATTGGCCACGCCAGGACTCAAATCTCAGCATCCAGCTACCGAGTCTGCGTCCTTTCCTGCAGAAGAAACTGTGCCCTTCCTCAGGAAAGCAATGTAGACGCTTGGAATTCTTTGTCTACAACAGGAGCCGACTGCTAGGGACAGGCGTTTCACTCACACTTGATTTGGGGAATAATTTTGCGTGGGGGCTAAGGGTCACCTTTACTTCAGAAAAATCTCTGCTCCCCAGCGTCAGCAGTCTTCGAGAGGCGTTGAGTGAGAGCTCTGTCTACCTCACTCGTCCGTGTATTACAGACCCGGCAGGGTGCAACTCCATGAGACGTGTTGAAAGGGGACTTTCCTTCCCTCTGACAGATTTTATAACAAACCCCAAAGGTGGCATCGATAGCTAAAAAGGAGGGTCTAACGATGCAGGAGGTGTGCCAGAGCCTGAGGTCTCCTCAGATGGCATGGGGTGGACTTGAGCCAGCAGGTTGATGGTGACAGGAAATTAGAAAGACCATGGTTGACACTGTTAGTGCCTACCCTAAAGCCATCTCCCCCCTCCTCCTCACTACAGACCCTGGTTTTGTTCCATCCCCAGGAGATGAAGCATGACTGGACTAAGGCTAACCCAGTAATCTCATTTGCTTTTCCCAGATTCCCACTTGCCCAGTTTCCCTGTCAGTCAGGATACAGTTCCAGCCAATGAGACATAAAGACAAATCTTCTGAAAGGCTTCTTGCTTCCCAATAAAAGAGATAGACACTTAATGTTAGAAACTACTCCTTCTTTCTCCTTCCTGCCTTGAATGTGCTTGTGTGAGGGCATGATGGCTGGAGCTGTGGCAGCCATTATGCCATCAAAAGGTTATAAGCTTAAGAAAAGCAAGCACAGTGAGGACAGCCAAGAAGAGAGATCAAAAGAGCCTGGGTCCTTGTTGACATTTTTGAGCTGTTCATCAACATTGGATCAGACTTCTTAAGGAGATAATTCAGTGTCGTGATGATTTCAGCCACTGTCTATTTGGGTCTTTTGTTACGTGTATCCTATCTGACACAAAGGGCAGAGGCCGATAGACACAGGCTGCAGGATTTAAGTCACATGAATGAGACCAGATAAGAAGCAGTGGCAGGCCAGTCGAAGACCTGGAGGGCAAGAGGAGGCAAAGCTCAGTGGCATCACCAGGCTAAGGAATGACTTCTCGGCATTTCCTGGGCTATCCAGCCTACTAACACAAGCCTGAACTACTCCAGTGGCCCACTGCATTGGTGTTATTCCAAGTATCTCTCATTGGTGATTACCCAAAGCCAGTGCAAAAAGAACTGCTGCCCTTCACAGCCACACGTTAGAGATCTGGGGTTTGGACATATTGTGACCTTGGACAGAGGAGAGAAGCTAACTTGCTGGGCAATGAGATCTCTTTTCATTTCAGCCCAATACTAAAAAATAGCTAGAATCTCTACAACGGCAGCCCATGCATTAATCAATAGGGCGGCTGTGGACGTTCTTTGTAGTCTTTCCCGATGGTGAGTTATTGTAAACTTTTTATATTATAATGACCTGCTAAAGTCAGGAAGTAAGCTGCAAAATCCACATGAATTAAAGAT
This sequence comes from Equus przewalskii, assembly GCF_037783145.1. Lineage (NCBI taxonomy): Eukaryota > Metazoa > Chordata > Mammalia > Perissodactyla > Equidae > Equus > Equus przewalskii. Next base: position 31,540,808 of record NC_091831.1, read on the forward strand.
CAGATACAAGGCTTCAGAGGTGTTTCTCACCGCGGCAGACTCGAACAGCGTTCACACTCTGTTGTCAGGGGTGCTCTGGGGGAGAAGCCGGAGGCTCGTGGCAGCCTGTGAGCCAATTTATCAGCAGGGAGGTTTTATCCTCAGAGCATCCAGCTGGGGCAGGTCAGAAGGGTACCTTAAGATGTGCAAGACGACAGAGTCCAAATTCATGGCCAGAAAAACAGCCATCAGTCTGGGGAACAGTTCAGGATCTATATCAAGGGGGAAATGTGGGTTCAGGGGTAGAGCTGAGCCCTGAAATCTAGAACATAGAACAAGGCCATAGCACAAGGAGAAAGAAGCAGAAGCATCCCTAAAGAAGGATCTGCTTGGCCAGTGCATTTCTTCATATGTGCCTGCAACAGGTGCGCCTAGACCTGCAGGGGGAGGAAGGCGCTTCGGCCGGTTCAGGACAGATGGCAGGAGCGTGGCCACCCCAGGGTTCTCGCAGTGATTTACACCCTGGGAATATCCATCACAACAGCTGTCATTAGAGAGCCTGCCCTGTGCCACACACCATGCTAAAGGTCTTTTCACATCCTCACAAAGCCCCAGGATTTAGGCCCTATTATCATCTCCACTTAGCAGATGAGAAACTGAGGCCAAGAGAGGTTGGGTGAGTTTCCCAAGTGGCACTCCTGGGAAGCGGCGGAGGCAGGTTGCAGAGCCCACGCTCTGAATGACGTGTGTGATCTCAAGTCCACCACTCTTCCCCTCCCTCCTCCTTCTCCATGAGCCCCTTCCACACTCAGCAGCCCCCCGACCCCACCCTTCTCTCCCACCACGTAGTGCCTGTAACACCGGTGGGTGCCCAGCTGTTACTGCTGTGTGGCTGGTGACCTACCGATAGCTGGATGTGCTCCTGGTCTCCCCAGCAGCACTGTAAGCTCTTCGGGGACCAGAACAACTAGGAGTGCTGTTAGCTGCAAGTAACACAATGCCCAACTCAAAGGAGCTCCCATAACAAGGACACATTGTCTCATAGAACAGGAAGCCCAGAGGCAGCGGTCCTCCAGATTATGTCAATCAAAATCAGGGCTCTGGGTCAGCTTCCCTGGCATTCTCTTGGCTTTACCCAATGTGGTCACAAGAGGCCTGCAACAATGACAATCAGCCCATGTCACACAGCAGCATGTATCCCTTGCCTTGAGAGCCATCAAAATTTTCCCCAGGTGCTCCCCTGTGATATTGTGAAGTAGAATAAGAACTATGTATTTTGTTTCTTGTCCTTGTTCCGAGCACAGAGCTCATAAAACCCTTGGAATTTCCTAAGTGATAAGAGCCATAAAGGTGAAAGGAGAATCTTTTATGTGTGACAAGGCCCTTTCCACCACACCTGAGTGTGCGTTAATAAGGTGGTTTTTGGAAAGCCCCTGAGAACTCACCACAGGAGCGGGCTGGCTGCCAGGGGAAGCAACCTATGACGAGAGAGGTGGAACTGGCAGGCCCACCACTCAGCCTCCTGGGAGTGGAGGGGGGCTGGAACCTGAGTCAGTCACCAGTGGCCATGACTTAATCCACCGTGCCTATGTGACAAAGCCTCCATAGAAGGAAAAAAAGCCCTCACTGAAGGCCTTCAGAGAGCTTCCAGGTGGGTGAACATGCAGAGGCGCTGGGAGGGCCCCTCCCCCTGCCTCACCCTGTGCATCTCTTCCATCTGACTGCTCCTGAGTTGCATCCTTTTACAATAAATTGGTAATCTAGTGAGTAAACTTTTTCCGAGTTCTGTGAGCCATTCTAGCAAATTCATTGAACCCAAGGAGGGGGGCGTGGGAAACTCCAATTTATAGCCAGTAGGTTAGAAGCACAGGAAACAACCTGGACTTATGAATTGGTGTCCAAAGTGGGGAGGCAGGGGCAGTCTCGTGGGAGTGAGCCCTTAACCTGTGGAATCTGATGCTAACTCCAGGTAGATAATGTCAGAACTGAGCTGAACCAGACGACACCCATCTGGTGTTGCAGAATTGCTTGGTGCAGGAAAACCCCACACGCGTTTGGTGACCAGAAGTGAAGTACTGAGAGAAGAGTGCTGAGAGGAGAAACAGGTTTCCCCTTCACAGCCCCCTGCACACACTTCTCCTGATGTCTCGTTGGCCATTGTTGTATCACACGCCCGGACAACCACTAGCAAGAGGACTGGAATGGTCATGACTGGCTGGAGCCAGCCCCGAGTGCACACCGGAATCACCTGCGACCCCCAGCCCTCCCCCCGCCAACACACACACACCTTGAGAGTGCCCAATGTCATTGGTCTGCAGTGCCTCTCCTCGCCATGGTTTTACAACCCCCCTGGGTGATGCTAATGTGAGATCAGGGGTGAGAACACTAGTTTGGGCTAATTACCATTTGGCCTCTGTCGCTGGGGAAGGGGTCACACATGGCTGTCCAATACCAAACAAAATCTGAGCCCATCTGAAAGGAAGGGGGTTTGACCGTGAGAGGACAGCCTGAGGGTCTGACACGGGGCCTCTAGTTCTGGGCACCTAATAGGTGCTCAGTGAACACTGGTGGTATGGATCAGCACCAGTCACTCCTCAGGATGGTTTGAAACCTCCTCTCTGCCCCCAACAACAGCAATTTTAGTTATCTTACAGTGTTTCAAGTTTGCAAATGTATTCCCCTTGATGTAATACGGGTATATTTGTCCACAAGTATATATGTGTCCATATTGTGTGGGAGTGGTGTCAAGCTCTAAGAATAATATCAACAATTATATTAACCAATGTCTCTTTTGGCTGCTTACTCTGTGCCCGCTGTATTAAGCAGCAGAGGTTCTGTTATAGGTATGATTATGATGCAGGAAGGCGGTATTTGACTTAATGATTAAGAACGTAAGCTCTAGGGCCATATCCCAGCTCTACCACTCGATGTTGTGTGATTTAGGTAGGTCCCTAACTGCTCTAAGCCTCGGTTTCCCCGTCTGTAAAATGGGGATCACAACAGAGCACTGGCTTTGGTGTTCTAGCTGACCTTGGGTTCAAATCCCAGCTCTGGCACAAAGTAGTCCTGTAACCTTAGGAAAGTCTCTTCGCTCCTTTTGGCCTCTCTTTCCTCATCTGTAAGATGGGGATGATAAAGGCAACCTTATCAGGATGTTGGGAGGAGTGAATGAAGATACACAGAAAATTCATAGCACAGAGTCACCCTCCAAGAGAACAGCCAGGAGAGCAAAGTGTCCAGAGATGACACTAGATAAAGACGGGTCAAAAAACTCAAGAATCTTGAAATGATGGCAGCTTTCAGATGTCTGAAGGGCTGCCATCTCAGGGAAACTTGCTTGGTGTGGCTCCTGAGGGCAGAACCAGAGGCGGGGGGAGGAAATCTCAGGGAAGGAGATGTAGCTTTACCTAAGAAAGATTCACCCTCTCCACCAGCAACAACAGCCTCGTGGGTAGTGACTGTGGAGACCCAGACGCCCTCGGGCAGAGGCCAGAGCCAAGATCCCACCATCCAGGGGTGCTAACTGCATGAAATCCAACCAAGGGAACCTGGCCCCAGCTCCCCAAAATGCTAAGGAGCTTCTCTCCTATACAGTAGACCTCAAACTTTGACAGGCGTAAGAACCACTTGGCAGGCATGTCCCAAAAGCGGACCCAGTCCCCACTCTTAGAGATTCAGATGCAGTAGATATGAGGTGGGCTCTGGATTTTCAACAGGATGATGCGGGCTCACAGGGTCCAAGGATCAAACTTGAAGACCCCAGGCCTAAACTTCCACCTGCTGCTGTTTCAGAGCCCCAAGCGTTGGGGCTGAGCCCACCACTAGAAACACTGTGCACAAAGAATCACTGTGAGCTGAGAAAGACAGGCCAGGGAACCATCCCCACCCTTGAAGGTGCCCAGAGAGAGAAGAAAGCAGGTGCTAATGAATTCTGGTCTTAAATCAGAAGGTGTGGCATGCAGGCACCTAGGAAGGAGAGAAGTTATTCAATGCGATCGCTAGGAAGGTCGGGGATGTGACAGCATGTCAGGGTGCTCTCTGGCAGGCACCCACACAACCAGCCCTCAGAGGAGACCTGGAGGAGAGCATGGAAGGGAAGAGTGGTAGGACCCAACTGGAGGGGGCGCCACTCACCTTGAAGTCTTTCTGAATGGCTCCCCCTAGAGTTACTCACTGCTGGGGTCCCTGAAAATGAGGGACGCACAGTCCAGTCCAAACTCTTCTGTATGGCATTCAAAGTCCCTCAGTGGGCCCAGCCCACCCTACAGGTGCCTTTTTCCCTGAGTGGCCCCTCCTGGAGCTGATTTATTTGCAAAAAACTGGGAATTCCGTTCCCCAATCCTGACCCTGCGTGTCTTGGCGAATCCCACTCAGCATTCAAGACCCCAGCAAATGTCTCTTCTTGTGTGAATCCTTTCTCAGTGCCCTGCACACACATGCACACAACAGTCTATCCTCTCTCCTCTGGGCCTCCCAGCACTGCATTGTACTCCAGAGCTGAACTTAACACACTCCCATGCAGCCTCATGAGGACAGGGCTCTTTGTCTGTTTTGCTGACTGGAGTGTCCCAAGTGCCTAGAATAGTGCCCAGCACGTAGGAGATGCTGTGTGAGCATTTGTTGAACGAACGAATGAACTTTGCAGGACAGAAACTGTTGGTCACTTCCACTAGATGAAGCAGCAAATCACCCTGGGACCCGTGTTCTCCATGGGAGGCACAGACTCTCAGGAACCCCTCTTGGTTAGGCAAAGGTGAGATGAGTAGACGTTCTTTGACCAAGACTTCCTACAGCCTGACAAAGACCACCAATCCCCATCCCCCTTGGTATGCAGAAGTGATTACTGAAGAGCAGGGGAGTAAATTTGCAAGGGGTCCAAAAAGTCTCCTGCCCAGGGAGAGTAGACTCCTCCCAACCTCCCGCACCCTCCGAGAGGGATGTCGTGAGAAGTTCTCCAGGAAAGGGGTGTGATCAACTGGCTAGAAATCACACCACAGGCTCCAAAGGAAGGGGTATGCGTGTGCCGCGAGTCTAGTCACAGTTGGGGGCTTTGAAGTCTCAAGGAAGGGGCACAGCGAGGGGCTGAAGCTGACTCCCTCTAAGAACTCAGCTCCCCAGGCACTGAGCATGAACTGAAAGAATCAGAACTTCAGAAGCCCAGGAACGGACAGCCCTGCAACCTGCAGGAGAACCAGGCCACAGCGGCAAATGAGGAAAAGCAGGACCATCCAGGACCAGGGCAGCAGCTAAAACCCTGAAAGCTGGGGGCCCTGAGTGGATGGGTCACCCTCCGCAGACATCTTCCCTCTTGGCACTTCAAAGCACGACTGAGCCCATTGGACGGAGTAAGCGCCGTGGGTTCTTGGATAATTCAGGAGTGGAGAGGAGGCCTCACTAGGGAGATACCAGCACATCGATTGTTTTTTTTTGCATGATTAATTGGAAAAATACGAGCCAGGATTGCATTTAGGCAAGCTGATAATTTAGCACCCATTCAAACCATTGTTTTTAATTATTTACACAACACGTATTTAGTGAGGATGAGGAGAAACTGATTTTCTCTTATAAAACTTGAATACCTTTCTTTAGGTCAAAATAATGGATTTATTGCATGCATTTATTATGGGCAATTTTCTAAACCAGACAGCTTCCTGGGAAGCATAGACACCATTTAAAATTTAGATGCTAAAATAAATCACTTGTTCCTGGTAAACAGCACCACACTGGCATTAATCAGTTTCACGGTCTCAGGTGACTGGACCTGCGGTGACCTGCGGAGGGCAGGGCTGGGGGCGGACGCTGTGGCTTGCTGTCTTGTGGAACCAGCACACACTCAGCAGAAAGAAAAAAAACCTACAGAAGTAGGTCAGCAGGGGTGAGGAGGGGTTTGATTTGTTTTGTTTTGTTTTTTTATTTCCACTTGAGCACACTTCTTCAGTCTGAGCCAAACCAATTAATTTAGGCCAGGGGTCTGCACACTTTTTCTGTAAAGGGCCAGCTAGTAAATATTTTAGGCTTTGCAAGCCAAGAGGCAAAACTGAACAACTGTTCTAGCTAAAGGGCTACATAGTCTTTTTTTACATGTTTTACATTTAAAACTGTGAAATTATTCTTAGCTCTCAGGCCGTGCAAGACCAGGTGGTGGGCTGGATTTGGTCTGTGGGCTGTTGTTTGCCAAATCCTGAGTTAAATCAAAAAGTTATGGAAGGAATATGGAAACCTGAGCTCCCAGGCCCCAGACGTACGACTTATTAAAATGATGTTTTGGTGCCTTTATTAGGGCAATTTCATAGCTGATAACTCCTTAAAAGAATTCTGAATAAAATGACACTCCTCAATGTTTACAGAGCACTTTACAACTTCTTCCTCATCTTAATAAATGCCGCTGTCACCACCAAGCCAAAACCCAGAGTCATTCTTAACTCTATTCCTGCCTTTCCTTCCTACCGTCAGCAAGTTCTGATAGTCTTACTCCAAAACTTATCTGAAAGCCGACCGCCGGACTCAAACAGACACTTGCACTCTGATGTTCATAGCAGCACTATTCACAACAGCCCAAAGGTGGAAACTACCCAGATGTCCACCCACAGATGAATGATGAACAAAATGGAGTATATCCATAGAATGGAATATTATTCAGCCTTAAAAAGGAAGGAAGTTCTGATAGATGCCACAACACGGATGAACCCCGAAGACATTATGCTAAGTGCAATAAGCCAGACACAAAATGACAAATATCGTATGATCCTATTTACATGGGGTACCTAGAATAGTCAAACTCATAGGGACAGAAAATAGACTAGAAGCTACCAGAGACGGAGCAGAAGGGGGTGAGGAGTTATTATTTAATAGGTACAGAGTTTCTGTTTGGGAAGATAAAAAAGTTCTGGAAATGGATGGTGTGATGGTTGTATAACATTGTGAATGCACTTAATGCCACTGAATTTTACACTTAAAAATGGTTGAAATGATAAATTTTATATTATGTATATCTTACCATAATTTTTAAAATTAAAAAAAAAAATTTTTTAACCCACTCATCAGTGCCATCTGCCCTGCTACCACCCTAACTGCAGTGACAATGATTTCTGGCCTCTTAACCTGCCTCCTGGTGTCCTCTCTTGTCCCCTACTTGCAGTCTCCACAGAACCTCAGAAATTAAGCAACCACTTTCTTACTTAAAACTCTCCAGTGCTGAATACCCACACTCCTCAAAGCGTGGGCGATGGACCAGGTGCATCAGCATCTCTGGAGAGCTTGTTTGAGATGCAGCCCAGACAGCCTATGCCCGCCTGTGAGCGATGGAGAAGCAGTGGGGCAGCGGACAGCAGCTGGCTTACCCAGCCCCAGCTCTCCTTGCTGCCTCCACGCTCAGGGCCAGAGAAGCTCATTCCTACACTTGACTCCCTATTCCAGCCTCCTCACAGCTAAGAGCGGTTCTGATTAGTGAGAAGTGAGCAGAATCTGCCTTGTGTGTAATGTGATGCCTAGAGCTTCCACGGCCACTTAGAACCCGCGGGGACAGGTGGGAGAATGACAGAATGTCAGCCCAGGTGTCGTCAATCCATTGAGCTGGTATCAACAGCCATCTGGCTGCAGGCTCCTTTTCAGGTAAGAAAAATAACCTTCTATTTGTTTAAGCCAGAGTTGGTCTAGTTTTCCGCAACACATGTATTTCTAACTGATACAACCAGGTTCCCGTTGCCCGGAGAATCAAATCCAAACTGCCCGCCAGTGCCCACGAGACCTCCGGGCCCAGCCTGACTCTCTGCCTCCTTTTCCTCCTGCTCTCCCCTCCACTTGCCGTGCCGGCCACTGGCCAGACCTTCCTCGCCGTCCCTCACCGGTGATGTTCTTTGCATGGCTGGCTCTTTCTGTCAACAGGCTCCAACTCTGAGCGTCACCTGCTCAGATGGCCCCTCTCTATCAACCCATCTGAAGTAGAGTGAGTCCCATCACCTGTCTTATTGTATTCAGAGCACAGAGCACGATGAGACATCACCAGACTTGCTCACTCATTGACTTGTTCATTCTACGTCACCCCACCCCCACTCCAGAGTTTAGATCCTGTGAGGGAGACCAAGGCAAGGACCTTGCCTGGTCAGTTCACTGTTGTATCCCTGGTCCCTAGAAGAGTGACCAGCATAAGACATGGGCTCAATAAATCATCGTTGATTGAATAACAGATGAACTTACAAATACTTGTCACATCCCTTCTTCAGCGAGTTCTAACCACAACTCTATGAAGTCATCAGGATAAAAGTATTTAAAACCATTTTACTGATGAGCAAAAGGAAGTCTGGAGAAGTAAAGCGGTTCACAGCCAGTAAATGGTGCGGATGCCCAGTGTGTAACCCACGCAGTGGGCTCAGCGGGATCCGGTCCTGGCCTCTGCCCTTTACCTGCTATGCGACCTTGAACAAGTCGCTGAAGCCCTCACAGTGCAGTTTCCTCTTTGAAAACAGGACTGATGGTACCTTCCTCACAAGATTACTAGGAGGATTAAAGGAGATGGTTCACAGATAGCACCTGGCACACGCCTGGCACAGAGCAAGCACCGAAAACAAGTAGTTATCCTCGCTGTTAATTCATATTCATTATGACATCTGTAATGACAGGGCCATGATTATTACGTTAGCTTCAGTGTTATACTCAGTGGTAATGAATGCCATGACCAGGACCGGCACTCAGGCCTCCAACCTCAGACCCAGGTCATCTGCCACAAGCTCTGCTGCCCCCAGACAGACCTCACTCTCCTGCTCCCATCCCAGCGATGGTGAGCCTAGGGCAGGAGGGGCCGGGGCTGTGGAGGGGGAGGAGAGGTGCCCCGAACAGTGGCTCTGTTGGCCTCACTGTGTGCCTCAGGGCCCAGCCCTGCCTGCCCCGCCATCCAGACCCACTCCACTCACACCATGTGCACCTTCTCCAGCAACAAGCCAGTCAGGCTCTGAGCAGCTGGCTAACTCAGGGGAGCCCCTTCCTGGGCCCCTCCGAACCTCCCTGCCTATGGCCTGGGTGGCTCCACGAACATTTCACTTCGGGCTGGGCCAACTCCTCCCTCGGGCTCCCTGTATTCGTTCTGAGATGCAGCTGAAGGCAACGCTGCATGCAAGCCTGTGTCTGTGAAGTGGCAGGGAGGTGGCTCTCTGAGCTCCAGCCTTCTCATGGGCACAGCCAAGGGCAGCTGGGGGTCAGGTACCCATTCTGAGTGGAGCCCAGCTTGGTCTGCTTGCTATGTGGCCTCAGCTGGTCCACTCCCCGCTCCCTCCGGGAACCGCCTCCCTTCACGTGGGGTGGTAGAGAGCAGGAGCTTCGGCCAACTGCGGAACCTTGGGCAAGTTGCTTAAACCCTGGAAGCCATACAGTATGCATCAGAGTCTCCTGGCTGGGAGCAAAGAGAGGCAGGGCTCCACCCAGAAGAGCAAGGACTGCCACCTACAGAGGGCCTACCATAGGCCAGGCACTACTGTCCATGCTCTCTCGCTATGGGGCAACCCTGTGAGATACGTGCTGTTACTGTCTCCATCGTGCAGATGCGGGAACGAACAACACAGAAAGGTCTTGTCCAATGTCACACAACTAAATGAGGGTGGGAACCAGTTTTGAATCCAGGCAGCATGACCCTGGAGCCTCACACTTCCTTCCTCTGGCTCCGTCAGAACCCGCTGGGATGAGCATACCATGATCCGCCTAATTGCCACTCCCTGGGACCAGGCAGGGACCAGGGCCAGGAAGGGCTGGGTCCCGGGGTTCTTTGATCAGCTCTGCCAGATGTAGCATCTGCTGCCCCAAAGGTCAGATGGGCCCCAGTTATGAGGTCCCGCCAACGGACATGGGAGTCGCTAATGAGGGCCTCATGACAGACAGAGGTCAGTGTGCCAGCTTCTCGGGAGATGGCTCTCCCTCCATCTCTCACACCAGGGGCACAGTGAAAGGCCCTGGGGAGGGGCAGCAGGCCCTGTTGGGACCAGGTGTTTGGGGTTCCTGCCTGCCCTCCTCCTCATGTCCTGGTCCCCTCCTTCCTACTATCCTTTCTCCTTCTCTGACCACCTGGAGGCCAATGATCTTGACTCTAGCTGTGTAATGATTCCTTTCTCCCCTCAAAGCTGGGGAGGACAGAAGAAGGAGACCGTTGCATTCCCATCTTCTCCCCTCAGCTTGCCCATTTGACAGATGAAGTTACTGTGACCCAAGTATCATAGACTCACAGGCTCCCACAGAATGCCACTCTTAGAAGGACTTTAGAATCATCCTGTCCAGGGGTTCTTAACAGAGAGTAGTATTGTCCCCTACAAGCAGTTAGAAAAGAGTGGGGTTGTTTTGATGGTCACAATGCCTCAGGGTACTACCGGCATTTAACAGTCATGGTTCAGGGACGTTAAATGTCCTGCATTGCATTAGAACAGTTCTGCAAGAATTGCACCACCCAAAACGCCAGTAGTGCCTCCCCCCATCAATTTCTATGGAAGAAGAAACTGCAGTTCAACGAGGACAAATGATTTGGGGAGGCCACTGTGGCAGATTTCCCTTTTTCTCATTTCCTTAGAAAAAGAACCCTACAAATAGCCAAGCGCCACCCAGCTCACAGATTCCATTTCCCCACTTCCCCAGCAGCTCCACGTGAGCCGCGTGCAAAGGCCCGTCCATAAGATTAAGCAGGTGCGTTGCGCAGGACTGCCAAGAAGTCTCCTTGAATGTGAGGGGTGCCCTTTTCCCGCCTGTCCTCCTCCTGCTGCCTAAAATGCAGATGGAGCCTAAGCAGCATTTTGGGCCAGGAGGCAATGCACTGAGGATGGGGGAGCAGCAGGATGAAAGGTGTTTGAGGCCCTGAAAAATGTGGAGTCACCACCCCAGATCTGGACTACCTGTCTTCAGAAGTCTGTTACATGAAAGAGAAATAAACTCTTTTTTTAAAAAACTATTGTTATTTGGGAGATTTTTCTAGTATTTGCAACTAAATTGATATAGTCGTGTAACTGGTTCAAATTAATATTCATCAAATATTTTTTGAGCATCTAAACGTGTCAAGCAGCATGTCGGGCATTTTCACAGGCATAATCTTAGGAGATATTTTTAGGAGATCTGATTCCTAATCCCATGTTGCAGATAAACTATTTTTAAAAAACCAAAGGCCCAAAAGAAGAAGTAGCTCCCTTATCCGTGGCAAGGAATGAGTCAGTGGCAAAGCTAGGACTGAAACCAAATCTCCTGACTCCTTGACGATTGCTAGTCCTGCTTGCGGCAGGAGAAAAATTGGGGCCAAGAGAAAAACTATATGAGGATGGTTGTACTCATCCTGCATGACTAAGAGATATGTTCTTAGCCGATATGGAGTTCTTTGTGATGAAAATAAGCCCAGGAAGGCAGCAAAGCCTCCTTTAGTGAATAAGGCCAGGGTTGCTATTTCTCAAGTAGTAAGGTCACAGTACTCATTCTTCATGTGAACTCCTGGTCATGGTGGACGAGGCAATTCAGGCCAGTTCTCCACTGAGGACAATGAAAGGAAGGTGAGCCAAAACATTAGAAAAACATCTTCTTGAAAACACCAAAGATTAAAAACTACTGGGGAATTACTGGGCTAAGATCTGGGTGAAGATAAGAATCCAGGGACATAAGCCCAGCCTACAAAGCTGCTTTTGTCCAGAGGACGTTTGCTGACCTGGGAGAAATAGGTACCGGAGCAGGAGCTGTGCTTTGAGTATCCTCCAGGCTGGAGGAAAAGATGTGAACACCAGAGTCTGTCACAGGCAAGAACTCTGAAAACCCGTACCCTGCACAGAACTGGAAGGATACACCATGGATGGGGTGCAGAAGAGGTGGGGAATGAACCTGACACAAACCAGCCTTCACACAGATTTGCACCCTGATTTCTTACAGGAATTATGGAGCCTTGAAATCGAATTGTGGTGGTCCCACAATAGTAACACCCTCAAGCACTTAGCTGAAGCAAATAAAAATACTTTCCGGATTTTGAATCCAAGGCTCCAAGCTATTCCAGCATTCATGAGAAGAACCGAGAAAACAACAGAAACAAACCACAAAGCACACAAAGTATTAGTATTATCAGACACAAACTAAAAACAACTATACTTACTGTGTTCAAAGAAATAAAAGGCCAAACTTGAAAAATCTGGCAGGAAACTAGAAACTATAAAAAGTGACATGGCACATTTAAAAAGAACGAAACAGAAATTCTAGCACTGAAAAAAAAATGAAACTGGGATCTCAAGGGAAGAGTTTAACAGCAGATTAGACACAACTGAAGAGACAATTAGTGAACTAGAATTTAGGTCTGAAGAAATTATCTAGAATGCAGCCCAGAGAGAGTAAAGATGGAAAATACAGAAGCAAGAGTAAGAGACATAGAAGCCAGAGTAAGAAGGCCTATCATACTTTTTTTTTTTTTAGGAAGATTAGCCCTGAGCTAACATCTGCTGCCAATCCTCCTCTTTTTTGCTGAGGAAGACTGGCCCTGAGCTAACATTCGTGCTCATCTTCCTCTACTTTATATGTGGGACGCCTACCACAGCATGGCTTGCCAAGTGGTGCCATGTCCGCACCTGGGCTCCGGACTAGTGAACCCCGGGCCACTGAAGCAGAACATGTGCACTTAACTGCTGCGCCACTGGGCTGGCCCCATACTTTTAACAGAAGTCCCAGAAGGAGAGAATAAAAAGTATGTGGCAAGGCATTCTTCATGTGCATCTATCCTGTCGGAGTTTATGGTAATGACGTGTTTTTGTCCTTAAGTAAGTAGAACACTGGTCAGAGCCTGGGGGAAAAAGTCTAAACTCTCCCTTCTCTGTCAAAGCCCTCACCTAATTTTCAACCAGCAAAATCCTGAGCAGAGGAAGACCCCATTGACCTCTGGCTAAAGCCTGAGATGACAGAGTTTTGCAAGACAAAGGAAAAGGCATGGGGTTGGGACTCTGTTAACTTGAGAAGTAGGGAAGAGGATCCACAAGAACCAGGGTGGGGACTCCAGATGGGGAGGGTGTAGAGGGAGACCTGGGGGAGGAGCCTGAGAAAACAGAATGAAGACTTGAGGGAGGTCCCCAGGAACCCCTCTGAAGGTTTAAACTGCACTTAACTACCTCTATCCCCTAAGTGTCTGGTTTCCAGTGGTCCAGTCATACTAATCGTCAGTTGGAGTTCCATCACCAGGGGTGGTCCTCTCAAGCCAAATCTAAAGCAGCTCTAGGCTGCCTGTCCCTCATGCGTGGCCCTCAGCTCATCACCAGGAACGTGCACACACCCTTTGTCTTACCATCCATAGAGGTGGAGTCGGCTCCCACAGCAGATTGTTTTTCCCTCACTCTTTGCTCTGCCTTCTCAAGTTGAAAGCCACAGACTCACCTTTAGACTCCTTGGATTTATGTCAGACATGGCCTCCTGGGCCCTCCAAACTTCAGGAGGTACATATCAGTTTCCCCAAGGGGTCTCCTTGAAGCCCTTCCTACCAGGTGTGAGGTGAGGAGAACCCCCTCCCTTTGGGGTTGGGATCTCAAGTGCCCAAGAGGTTGGACTCATAGCACAGCTTTCAGCAAAGAAATTCTCTCAAAAGTCCCCCAAACCTCCAGTTCCTAATCCTCTTTTGCCCGCAAGATGGGTGAGCCATCTCACCAGTTCTCAGCCACGGGGTCTGCCCTTCAACTCCCTCCGCCGGGGGTATCTTTGTCTTCATGCCTCAGCCAAAACTGGAAGAGGAAGAGTCCCGACTGAAGGCCTCATTGTGTGTGTCACTACAACTAGAGAGAAAATTCTGGAAGGTAATGCTCACAATGATAACGACAGTAACCACCAGAAGCTGAGATTGTGGGTGAGTTTTGTTTTATTTTACTTTTCTGCATATTTCAGACATTCTAAAATGAATAGTTTTACAGACAGAAAAAACATCTAATTCATTTTTTTAAAAAAAGATGTGGTCCCTGGAGCAAACATTGCTGGTTACCCACCCAACCGCCATTTCCTCACTCAATCCTCACTAAACAACCTTCAAGAGTTTTCCATGTGTTGGGCAGCCTGCGCTTCAGAGGCAGCTGGACTCTCCTCTGCTCCAGACTGACACTTCTCAGTGACTTAGTCACTTGAGATAATTCCTTCCCCCTTGCCAGTGACTGGCTTCGGAAGGGACACGTGACACAAGAGGATAAACTGTGGCACATCCATGCAATGGAATATTTTTAGCAAGAGAAAGGAATGAGCTACCAAGCCATGAAAAGACATGGAGGAAGCTTAAATGCATATTACTAAGGGAAGAAGCCAGTGTGAAAAAGAATCATAATTCCAACTCCAAGACATTCTGGAAAAGCAAAATTATAGACACAATAAAAAGGTCAGTGGTTGCCAGGGGTTATGGAGAAGGGAAGGATGACTAGGTGGAACACAGAGGACGCCAGGGCAGGGAAACTATTCTGCATGATACCATGATGGATATGTCATCACACATTTGTCCAAACCCATAGGACTACAACACCAAGAGCAAACCCTAATGTAAACCACGGACTTTTGAGTAACAATGACGGGTCAGTGTAGGCTCATCGATTGTAACAAATGTCCCACTGTGGTGCAAGATGTGCATAGTGGGGAAGATTGCACCTGTGTGGCACAGGGGTACATGGGAACTCTCTGTACTTTCCACTTACTTTTGCTGTGAACCTAAAACTGCTCTAAAAAATAACATCTATTGAAAGCAAAAAATTACAAAAATACACGAGAAAAGAAACAGTTTCCTTCCTGCCTGTTAAGAAGGCCTTGTGAGAGGCGATGCAGCATCCAATGATACGCTGCAGGATGATGGAGAACACCGGGCTTGTTGGCAGAGGTGACCAAGCGGGCACGGCAGGAGTGGACCACCCCAGTGCAGACAATTGGGGGTGCAAGATAGAGAATCTTAAAACGTTAGTGAAACAATCCAAAAGTCAGTCTCTATTTTATTATCACCAAGTGGCAGTTTAAAACTATATCAGTGATAAAACGCCCCTTCCCTAAAAAATCTCTTGTTGGTTTAAGTTCTAAACAAGCGCTATGGTTATTGTTGGGATTTAAGACAGGTGAACTTCCAATTAGCACATTTTCATTATTTATTCCTTAATAAGCATCATATTCTACATGACAATTAACGCAGAAAGCTCTGGTATATGGGCAGCCTTTGATATACGCAGATTTAGCTACACGTGGTATTTTTTTTTTGAATTAATAGACTTTATTTTTTTAGAGCAGTTTTAGGTTTACAGAAAAATTGACTGCAGGTAGTTTCCCCTGTTCTTAATAGCTTGCTGCA
Organism: Equus przewalskii; assembly: GCF_037783145.1. Lineage (NCBI taxonomy): Eukaryota > Metazoa > Chordata > Mammalia > Perissodactyla > Equidae > Equus > Equus przewalskii. The sequence continues at coordinate 31,556,070 of NC_091831.1, forward strand.
TGTGGTACATTTGTTACAATTGATGAACCAACAGTGATACACCATTATTAACTAAAATCCATAGTTTACATTAGGGTTCACTCTGCATTGTACATTCTAAGGATTTTGACAAATGTATAATGATGTGTAGCCACCACACCAGTATCACATATAATAGTTTTACTGCCCTAAAAACCCCCTGTGCTCTGCCTACTCATTCTGCCCCGAGCCCCTGGCCACCACTGATCTTTTACTGTCTCCATCATTCTGCCTTTTCCAGAATATCCCAGAGTTGGAATCATAAAGCACATAGCCTTTTCAGACTGGCTTCTTTCCCTCAGCAACATGCATTTAAGTTTCCTCCATGTCTTTTCACGGCTTGGTAGCTTGTTTCTTTTTCTCATTGAATAACATTCCATTGTCTGGATGTACCATTGTTTATCCATTCACTGCCGAAGGACATCTTACTTGTGTGTTTCTAAGTAAGTTCCTAACTGTTCAGAATCATTCAAGCTCGCTTCAGGTGCAGTTTGTGTCCCCAAACCCTATGATATGACACATTCCCGCACCTAAATAGTAAATTCCTGGGGCCGGCCCCGTGGCCAAGTTCACGCATTCCGCTACGCTGGCCCAGGATTTTGCCGGTTCGAATCCTGGGCGCAGACATGGCACTGCTCATCAGGCCATGCTGAGGCGGCATCCCACATGCCACAACTGGAAGGACCCACAGCTAAAAATATACAACTATGTACCGGGGGGCTTTGGGGAGGAAAAGGAAAGATAAAATCTTTAAGAAAAACATAGTTAATTCAAAGTAAAAAATGATAGCTCACTGAGTGTGAAAATGAGAAAACCAGAACTTGAGTTCTTTCAATTCTGTTATTCTGTGGGACCACTTGGAGGTTTGTTTTGTGTTTAAAATTGAAAACTGTGATTCGAGTGTGAACTGAGGAGTGGAATGCTTTTGTTTGGTAAGCACGAATTTTGTTTATACGTGAAATATTTTACTGAATTTGAACAATATCTTTAAAATTGAAATTTCTTTTGTTTGCTAATTTCAAAACTAAAGAACAAATTAAGCAAATAATTATTACTGATTATTACATAATCATTAGTCAAATAGTTTTGTCCTCTTCATAATTCTAAGATGGCCTCCAGGATTCCTGCCACCTGGTGTGCATGGCCTAAATAATCCCCTTGCCTTGAGTGTGGGTGAGACTAGTGAATACAAGGGAATATTCTAACCTGTTGACTTTGAGTTGATCAAAAGGGAGATTATCCTGGGTGGGCCTGATCTAATCAGATGAGAAGTTTTAAAGAAAGTGACACAGCAGAAAGGCCTCTCCTGCTGGCCTTGAAGATGCAGCCTCCATAAATCCCATAGCTGCTAGGAAATTAATTCTGCTGAAAGTCATATGTGTTTGGAAGAGGACCCCAAGGTGACCCTATTATTGGCTGACACCTTGGTTGCAGCTTTGTGAGACCCTGAGCAGAGGACCAGCCAACCCATCCTCGACTCCTGACCCACAGAAACTGAGATCATAGTATGTGTTGTTTCAAGCTGCTAAGTTTGTGGAACTTTGTTTCAGCAGCAATAGAAAGCTAACACAGTACCGCAGGCCTCCCGGCCGGCCAGAGACAGAACTGGCATGAACGCATCCCCCTCCTCACACTATGTAGGAATCCTCATCACTGGTGCAGGTGCCAAACAGAGAAGTCAGGTGTCTTAGACAAGGTCACACAGTTGGTAAGTGACTGAGCCAGGTTGGAAGCCAGACCTGTCTGACTCTAGAGCCTCCAGGGGATTTGCTCCATGGATGACCCTGCCGGTGGCTGGTGGGCTAAATGCCCTCCCTGCTGTCATTGGCAGGTCCTCACGGTGACTTGTGGTGGTTTCTGGTGACGGTAGGAGCCCATGGCTACAAAGGGCACTGTGGAGAAGGCAGTTTGCACCCACAGACTCACAGACGGGCCCCACCTGGATCCCAGCTGATCCTCAGGGTGAGTGAGTGGAGACGCAGCCCCCACTCATCGTCTGTCTTGGCCCTCTGTTTATTTCCTTCACGTCACATATCCAACGACTCCCTTTGTACATCTTGCTTTGTCCCAGCCTCCCCACTCGAACGTCAATCCTGTGGAGTCCACATCTGACACGGGCTCCCACTGCCTACCAGGGAGCCAGACACACAGCAGGTACTCAACAATATTTGCTGAACAGATTATGGAGTGAAAAATGACCACTTCTGCTCCTCCTCGGGATCCCACGGGAGGCAGGAGCTGAGATCTGAAATCTCAGGCCCAGGAAAATCCATCCTCTCTCTCCTTTCCCAGGGCCCCGTCTCCTGGGCTCTAGGGCTCCAGCAACTGCTCTCTTCAGGGAAGATGAAGCCCCCACCCTTGCCAGCTCTGCTCCAAATCACCCCACTCCACCAGACCCAGGGGCTTCCAGGACAGGAGCACCCAGGCCAGGCAGCCTGGAGCCTCCCACGTTTTCAGACACAGCACCTGTTCCCTCTGCTGGCAGAAGTGGGCAAGTGCATGGAGATCCCTCCCCGCTGGAGGCCCTGGAAATGCAGGGACGGAAGGGGGAGGGGTGCCCCGGAATCCTGGTCTGAGTCCTGCATCAGGGAATAGGCTCCCTGCCCTGAGGCTTGCCCACCATGGCCTCAGTCCTGTGCATAGGGCTGGCAAAGCAGCAACATGCCTGGGATGCTGTCTTTGCTGAGCAAGGCCTGGATGGGGGACCCCAGACCAGGAAGGGGGACATTGCTTCCACCAAGAGAGCACATTACTCAGAGGGAAGGCAGCCCTGTAGCAGCCCAGCCCTGAGAGCTACCTGGTCCTACCCCAGGATGACGACAGCTAGACCGCACACTCACCACATACACCCCTCATCTAGCCTCGCAGGAGTTGTCCAGGTGGATACTGTTACTTCTACGGTACAGATGAGGAAGCTGAGGCACGAAGGAAGTGGTGGAGTCAGAACTCAAACCCAGGTCAGTGTGACTCTAAAGGTCCCTGTTCTTCGGATGCCCGTACATGTGTGCCTCCTATATTATTTCCAATCCTAATTCCCAGGAGGCCTCGTTACCCTAGACGGTCACATGTGGCTTCAAAGCCAAGGCTGGCTTGGGTGTGGCTGGAGTTGGGCAGTGCCTGGGATGGGCAATGCCTGGCCCCAGGATCAGACAACACTACCAGTACCTCCTGGCTGGTGCCCTGGAGGAAATCACTTTACCCTCTAAACCACTGTATTCTCACCCATAAAAGAAACATAGTTCTTGATTTAGAAAGTGGTTGTGGGGATTGGAGATCGCGTGTGCCAAGCTCCCAGTCCGGAGCTCCCAGGCATACAACAGCTGTGACTGTTGGTGCTCACAGTCGTGTTATTGTATGTGTCTGTCTCCGATATTCCTCCCTTCCCTTGAGTGCGGGCTGGCCTTAGTGACTTGCTTTGATGATTGGAACAAAGTGGAAGTGACGGTGTGCAACTTCACAGAGCCAGCAATGAAAGGTACCACATTTCCTCCATGCTCGCTTCTAGCTCACTCACTCTGGGGAAGCCAGCCGCCATGTTGTGAGGACACTTAAGCTGCCCGCGAGGCCTCCAGCCAGCAGCCACACGAGTGAACTTGGAAACAAATCCTCCGCCCCAGTCAAGCCTTCAGATAACAGCAGCCCTGGCCGACACCTTGATTGCAACCTCATGAGAGGTCTTGAGTCAGAACTACCCATCTAAGCGGCTCCTGAATTCCTGACCCACAGAAACTGTGAAGATGATAAATGTTTGCCGTTTTAAGTTTGTTGTTTATTAGTTACCAAAATACATTTTATAATCAGCATCCTTAGACCAGCAATTGCTTTGGGGTCGAGCTACCCCGGTCTCCTCCATAGCTGCCATCACAGAGAATCTGCACTGAAGAGGATCCAGGCCGTAGAGAAAGAAGAATAACTAATACTGACTGAGCCCTTGCTGTCTGCCAGGCATTAAGCTAAGCACTTTACATGTATCTTCCTAACAAAAATCCCATGGGGGAAATGCTATCTTCCTCATTGTACAGGTGGGGAAACTGAGATGCCAGAAGATTGAGTAACCCACCCAAGACTCCACAGGGCGGTAGCAGACCTGGGATTTCAATCAAACTCCATGATTACGGCTTAACCAGCGTGTGGTGTGGTCCCTAAAGGGCACAGTGGCTCAAGGGCCCATCCCCTCCTCCTGTCCCACCCCAGCGCCCCCACCCCCACCCCCCACTGGCTCTCCTGTGAGGGTGACTAACACAGATTCTGGGACAAATCTCACCCAGCCTGTTGTCCCTTAGCCAAGGCAGTGTGTCTGCCCTGTCCCTGCTGTCAGGCGAGCCCACCCCTCACCTGCCCCAGAGCCTGGTCTCTCACTGGGCATGTTTACGGTGAAAGGGCACTCCAGGTCATCTAGTCCAGTCCCCCCACTCATCCAGATGTAGAGATAGCCCCAGAGAGGGGCAGTGGCTTATCTAAGGACACAGAGGCAGCCAAGGGAGCACTGAGGCCGGAACCCCAGTCTCCAGGCTCTTCTCAATGCAGCCTGCACACTTGGGCTGCCTCTCCCAGCAGTGCCTGCCCCCCTGCCCACCACAGGCTCCACCCACTCACCAAATACTTGGGACTGGAAGCTGAGGCCAAACTTCCCAGCATCCTCCACCACTCCTGGCTCCCTCAGCAGCCAGGAGGACGGGGCTTATCTCCACCTGTGAGGTGCTGTTGTCTCAGGCCACCCCCACCTCCCTGCCAAGCAGCCCTGATTAATGGGCTGGTGCTATCTTATCTCCCAGCTGCAGCGGTTAGGGAGTAATGGGTGGTGGCAGGGCCCGGGAGGACACCTTCTGCCCCCCAGGTCAACCTGAGAGCTCAGCAGGAGGGCGGGGAGCAGGAGGAGAGGGGACCAAAGGGGTCTGTTCTCTAGCAGCCATCTTGGTGTCCCACCTGAACTGGCTGAGTCACTGCAAAACGTGGAAAGCACCCAGGACAGCGCCTGGCACATAATCGGGGCTCAATAAATGGTGGCCATTGTTACATTCGATGGCTGTTAGCTCTCAGAGTCCTTGGGCCTTGCCTGCTGTGGGGTGGAGCTGCCCCACTTTGCTGGCCAAAGTCTCGACCGCTGGACAGCCCATGGGCTGACTAGGAAGTCATCTCCGTGCTCCAGCCTCAGATGCCCCATTTGTAAAATGGGCACAGGGTTGGGTTTGGAAATGGGGTTGCAGATCTGACACTGTTTTGTTGAGTGAGCTGAGAGTGGGGTTAGGAATTTATTAACCCAGCTGTAAGGCATTACAAACCCTTGCAGCCTCAGCTTCAATTCTCTCATCTGTCAAAGGGGTGCGATTATCTCTGCCTTCCCCTCCACACAGCGTTGTCAGGATGAGACAGCTTCCGGACAGCCCCATCAGGACCATACCATGTCAGGTGGGGTGTGGGCTTTGGGATCCCAGAGGGGGTCAGACGCCAAACTCTAAGCAGGGGCTCATGCTGATGTGTGTTGCTGCTCAGAGAACCAACCCCCAATCTCTGGAAGAGAAAGGCTGCCTGAGTCACGGCTCATAGGCCCTTTTGGGGCAGGGCTGGGGGAGGGGGCCCGGATGCCCTGCTGTGCCCAGGACAGTCCCTGTCACTCCAGTGCCCAGCTGTGATTGCTCACAGCACCCCATTTCATTCTCCGTGTCCCCCTCTGCACAGCCAGTTATGTGGTCCCTAGGCTGAAGCAACAAGGTTCTATCCTCCCCCAGGGACAGAGAGACTCCATCTAACCCTGAGCGAGTGGCCAGCAAGTCTGAGGTCAGGCAGTGAAATGCCCCAGGGCCACACAGGGGCCCAGACTCAGAACCCCATGGCCCAGAGGACTCCCACCAACCTCCTCCCTCACTTTCTCAAGAAACACGTGGTCACTACATAGAGGGAAGGAAAGGTAGGAAGATGAGTGAGGGATGGGAAGGGAGAGAGCGAGGGAAGAAGGAGGGAAGGAGGGAGGGAGAGAGGGAGACGTACCCTTTGAGATGGATAGACAGAATAAGGGAAGAACGGACGAGTGAAATGAGAGAAGGAAAGGAAAACAGATGGTAGATAAAGGGGAAGACTGGATGAACGGGAGAAAGGAAGGATGGAAGGATGTTGAAAGCAATGGATGGACGGACGGACGAGGGGAGGAAAGAAAACAGATAGATGTCAGAGTCTCGCTGGCCCCCACCCCCCATCCCTTTGTCAGGGCACAGCGAACAGGGAGCCCAGCAGAGGACTTCATGTCCAGAAGGACATACAGATTGACTCTTCAGGGCCCCAGGAAGCCGGTCTTCCCTCCCCCACTCCAAAGACATTCCTAGGACCACTCCTTTCCCTTCACTCTCTGCCTCTTCCCACTGCCCCTTCCCAAAGGGCAAAGGGCAGCCCAGCCAAGGAAAGCTATCTGCTATCAGCCCTGTTCACCCCAGCCCTGTTTACTCTGGGTCTGCAATTAACAGAGTCTCCTTCCCAGATCAATTAATAGTGGGGGCCCAAAGAGGGCACCAGGAGCCCCGACAGGCCAGGTGACTCATTGATAAACGGTGGGGAATTGATGGCGGCTACGCCCTAATCCTGTTCCGAAGTGCCCCATCAGCCACTTCTTCCTGACTCTCGAAGAGGCACCCAGGTCCAGGCAGTTCTTAGCTCAGAGAGGCTGACACGGGATGGCGCTAGAAAGCACAGCCTGGAGATGTGTGGGTCTGTGTGGGTACAGCTGGGGTCCTGGACCTGCCTTCTGGGTAGTAGCTCCTGGGATCAGGGTAAATAGACTGTAGCCTAGTGGTAATCATGGGCCCTAGGAAGGGACCAGACCTGGGTTCATAGAGCCCTCTCTTCCCACTTACCAGCTGTGTGCCCTCGGGCAATGACTTAATCTCTCTGAGCCTCAGCGTTCCCCTCTGTAAAACAGGGATGGTGGTAGGACACATCTACATCGAAGGGTGCTGTGTGATGGAATGAGTCAACACACATAACACATAGCACATCTGTCATTGGCCACAGCTTTAGACTCCTTCGGGGAACCTGGGGCATCCAGGCCCCTTCCACTCTCCCATGGGGTCCCCTCAAGCACCACAGACACTTGGAGGTCCCATCTCCTCACTGCCCAGAAGGACTCCAGAGGTTCCTGGTGGTCCAGTACAGTAGCCACCAGCCACACATGCCACATTTCAGGTACTCAGTGGCCACATGTGGCTAGGAGCCACCGAACTGGAGAGCACAGATATAGAACATTTCCATCACTGCAGAGTTTTTTAAACAATCTTGACCTTCACGTAATCAAATAATAATAGTGATAAAACCTCTTCACATACATTATCTCATCTGACCCTCTCACCAGGGTGGCATTATTATTTTCCTTTAAGAAATTGGGACCCAGAGAGGGGAAGTGCAGCCCCAGGGTTGCATAGGAAGTGGCAGGCAGGGACTTGCTCTGGGGTCTTTAGGCATCAGTCCGGGGCACAGGCCTAGGAAGTGACAAGCAAACCCTCTGTCTGGCTGTCCTGCTCATGTATCGGACTCTGGGTGTCCTCTCAGATCTCCTTTCTCCTACAGGGGCCCTGGCTCCAGTTTACAGCAGGGAAGGGTGTGAAAGTGTGAGGTCTGGAAGTTGAAGGGTGCTCGGTTCCTGTTTGCAAAAACTGTGGGGAGGAGGACTTATTGCCAAGAGATTTGGAATTTAACAAAAATTCCAGGAAGCCAGAGGCTGGGTAATGTGAGCGGAGGGGAAAGAATGCACCTTTTCCTGACTCCAAGTTGCCTGGTCACATAACTAGGTCAAGAGGGCACAGGCCTCTTTGTCTCTGGCAGACTCTGAGCTGTCTTCAGACCCTCCAGGGTGGGCTGGGGAGGGACACAGCTCAGGCTAAAAAGGCCTAAAAGTCCTCCTGACCTTGGCACAATCCGGACTTGTGGGGCAGTGGAAAGCACGGAATCTAGGGAGAGTCCGAGCTTTGTTCAACTCCAGCACTGTTGTTTACTGCCTGGGCGACCTTGAGTAAGTTGCTTTACCTCTCTGAGCTTCAGTTTCCTCATCTGTGAAACAGGGATTCACTGTGCATGCCTCGTTCGGATGCTGTAGGATGAAGCAAGATAACAGATGGGACTCCCAAACACCCTGTAAAGACGAATTATCCTTCCCAGGAGCCCAGCGTTTCTCAGCCACTGTCCTCATGAGGATCTTTCCCTAAGCACGAATGTCTAGGAAGTCTTCAGACTCAAGCCCTCATTAATAACAATAATGATAATAGCACCATGCCAGACTCACTGAAGGGTGATTATGAAATCCCAGACGGAGGGCAGGCTGGCTGTCCTGCCTGTACTCAGGATGTTTGTGGTGGGGTCAGATCCATCCTGAGATTCCCAGCTGGGTGACCTTGCACAAGTTCCTCAATCACCTCTGATTTCTCATCTGTAAACAGGGATGATAACAACATCAACCTCTCGGGTCACTGAGAGGTTTAAATGAGATAATAAAGCACATAGCACAGGGCCTGGACACCAACACCATTATTCATCAGAGCCCTGAGCTGGGCGCTGGGCAAGTTAAGAGGGACAGGAGCCCAACTCACTATATCTCCAGGCAGAGGGGGCATGTGGTGTGGAGCTTCCAGAAGCGAGAGAGTTCTCATTTCAGCCTCAAGGAGGCCCATGAGCCTTGGAGAGCAGCTGTGACCAGCAGCGGGGGTGGGGTGGGGAGAAGAGGAGCAGGCACAGCCCCCTCTGAGGCCAGCATTTCTCATGCTGGTCCCCAGACCACTGCATGGAACCACCTTGGAGAGATATGTGTAGACCTGCAGGGGGCCCAGCAATCGGAATGTGTATTTTAACCAGCTTCCAAGATGATTGCTTCACACACTGCAAATTTGGGAACCCCTCTCTCCTCCCAGCTATGGAGTGTGCCGTGATGGTCCAAGTCAGCGAGCCTAGTCCAGGTAGGTCCAGGGTGCCAAGGACAATTCACAGCCACAGGAAATTAACCCCAAACCTTATCTGCCTATCATACTTCTAAGAAACAAAAACAAAAAACCATGGGGCGTATGCAGGGGTGAGGAGTAACAACTCGCACAGCACAGACACTGACCCGTTTCAGCAGATGTCCAATGGGTCAGAATAGACACTGACCAATCAGAACAGCCAAAGAGGGCCCAGCTAGCCGCACGGAGGCCCTGGATGTCAGCCAGATGAGGCCCTGCGCCCTGGAGAGAGGTCACGCTGGAGAGGGGCCACTGCGGGGTATGGAAAGCTCGCCGGTAGGGCTCTGGGCCCCCTCCCAGTCCTAACCACACTTGCTCCCCTCTGATCTGTTTTATCTGCTGAGTTCCCACAAGCCCCGGCATTTGAAAACAGGATCGCCTTACTTTAAAAACACTAGTAGTGAAAAGCATTGATCTACGAGCGCTTCTCAACACGGGCTTTACCAGCCTTGAGAGCAGGATGACTCTTGGTCACGCAGGGCTGGGCTGGACAGTGCAGGAACTTAGCATCCCTGGCCCCTGCCCACTAAATGCCAGTAGCAGCCCAGTCGTCCTGATGACCAAACCGAGCGGAGAAGCATTCTAGCTCAACTCTCCTCACTTTATGGGTGAAGCAGTTCAGACCTGAGAAGCCAAGCAACTAACCCAGGGCCACAGCAGCTGAGTGAAGTGGAGAATAGGAGAGCCAAAAGGTATGGGCAGGACGGAAGTGGGCACAGAGAGCCTCATGTGGGCACCCATACCCTGAACCGCCAGCTGGAAGGACTAGGACCAGGTAGGCCCTTCTGTGGCCTGATGGTCAGCAGGAGCACAGAAAAGCCACTCTGGAGCCAGGCAAAGAGGCAGTGACCACCAGCAAGTGCCCAGCAGTTCCCAGGCCGATGCCCCAGCTCCCTCCCAGCAGAGGACAATTGCTCCATTGGCCACAGTTGGGGAGAGGACATTCAGTGGCTGCCCTGCCGGCTCCTCCCCACCCGCACCCTCTCCTTAATGAGGGCTTTGTTTGCCCAGGGTTCACCCAACAGCTGGCGGCCCCCCCCCCCCCCCCCCCCCACCACCACTCCTGCCCTGGGTTTCCCCTCCACAGTCCTGCCCTCGAGGACCTCCTTGGGGATTCCCGACTTCCTCCAGTGCCCTCGGAGCACAAAGGCCCCTGAGGCCTCTCTGACCTACCATTCCCCTTGCTGGGTCACTTCCCCCACCCAGCCTCTGGTTTTTAGATTAATCAAAGATGCATGGACTGCCAATTGACTTCTGTTCAACATGAGAGATGGAGTTCCATCCTGAGAGGTCCTGAGAGCATGTAATTCCAGCCAAAAGCAAAGAAATCTGCTGTTTTATTTACGAGCAAATGAACCATTCCATGTTGATTTGGGGAAACATGGAGAACAGTTTATGAATCTTTAGTAGGGCCTTCCCAGACCCTGGGTGGTCAGGAACCGCCAGAAGAGAGAATAGCTTCCAGCTGAAACATTTTATAAATCTGGGGTCCCCGGGGCCCACAGAGTCACAGCTGGTGAAGACAGGGGGGCCGTGCACCGGCTGCCTCCTGCGCTTGCACAGACGCTCTGAACACTTAAACCAGAGCAGTTTTAACCATCTTCAGGTACTTCTCATTTAATCTTACCAACAAATCTGCCAAAGAAAATCTCTGGTTTGCAGGTGGGGAAACTGAGGTACAGGGAGTTATGTCCTAGCCGAGTTCCCACAGCCCATAAGGGGTAGAGGCAAAATCCTAATAACAGGTGCCTGTGACTCTGTGTCCAGTGCTCATCCTCCTTTCCACAAAGAGGCACCTGTCCACTCCCCCCTACCAGGAAGTCACTCCAGTTGTGACTAAGCTATTCGTGTGTCTGTTCGTGAGCTGGCTGTCCCTCTAGGCCTTAAGCTCCCTGAGGGCAGCAGCCCCGGCAACCAGGGTCAAACTTGCTGCCACCTGTTACTTGAGTGTCTGCTCTGGCCCTAGGGCCCTCCTCCCCTGCAAGGAAGTTTGGGTCAGTGCTCAACAGGATGGAACTTCCCAAGGCCACTTCTCGAATGCAGGCAGGAATCCACAGCCACAGAGGGAAGTCCTGGGGTCAAGTCCGGGCTCTGCTTCTTGGCTGTGTGACTCCGGGCAAGTTACTGAACCTCTCTGGGTCTCAGAGTTCTCATATTAAATGGCGATAATAATGTGTCCCTCACAGGGCTATTGGGATAATTAAATGAGATAACGTATGGGAAAGCATAGAGCATAATGCCAGGCACCTAGGATGACAAGTGTTCAAGACAGGAGGGGGAAGGAGGGGGAAGGAGGGAGGAAGGGAAGTCAACATGAGCTTAGGGGACTTGTCCATCAAACCCAGACCCTCAGCAACATGACATACCATTCAACTTACTCCATGCCAGCTCTCCTCACAGTCACCCTATAATCCTCCTGATCTTCCCTGGGCCTCCCAAGAATTCCAAACGAGCCCAGAAAAGGTTAACGGAAGCTGGCTCCAGCCTGAGCCCATGTGGCTCCAAAGACTCCTTTCTTCTGCCACTTCCTTCCACCAAGCGTTCATCTGTCCATTCAGCCGTTCATTCATGCAACATCTATTGAACACCAACTATGTGACTGATGGTGTGCTAGGAGCAAGAGAAACCGAGAGGAACAAGATAAGGTCTTGCCTTTGCCGAACTCTCAGTCGACTGGGAAGCCAGACACTGAGAAAACCAACCCAGTGATACGCTGACCAGCGCGACGAGGCCTGCAAAGGGCGGTTCGGGGTTCCACAAGAGTGCCCAGTGAGGAGGACTGGCCCTCCCAGAGCCTTGGCAGAACTCTATGCTAAGAGCAATCAGAGCAACTGAGGGTCTGGAGCTGAAGGGGGAGGTTGTCAGGGTAGCAATTTGAAAGGATCGCTTTGCTCCTGCAGAGTGGAAAACAAGGAGACTGGAGGGCAGCCCAGAGTGGTGAGGAAGGACAGGGGTGAGGAGGGAGAGCACAGGTGGATTTAGGAGAAATTTAGGCACGAGGAGCCACAGAATTTGATGACAGTCTCTAAAGACCATTGTCACGCCAGTGTTCAAAAGCATTAACTAACAATTATAGAGATAGCTCTTCCTGTGTATACCATTCTAAACAATTTTTAAATGAACTCTAAACCTCTCCATAATCCTCTAAGGAAGTATTGTTATTACCTTCATTTTACAGATGAAGAAACTGAAGCACAGAGAGGTTAGATAACTTGTCCAAGGTCAAACCAGCATTACTGACATTAGAATCCAGTCTCGCTCCAGAGTTCATGCTCTGAACCAAAACCTTTGGCTGCCTCTCTGATGTGCTTCTGGCCAGGGCTGCCCACTAGCCATAGCCTTGAGGGGCCAGATGTGCTGGGGCCCCAGAGAGAAGAGAAGAGCATAACTCAGCCTTCTCTCCATCCCCAGCCCTATCCCGAGAGTACTCCCCATCCCCCCGTCTTTCACATTTCACATGGCATGCTGAGAGCTAGCCCAAGCCCCAGGCCCAAGATGAGCCTGGCCTCTGCTTGTATTCCTGAACCACGCGAGATCCAGGAACCCCGGAAAGCCTGCCGGTGTCCAGGCTTACAAAAGGGAGGCCATTTAATTCAGTGACAGTGAGCCCAGCTCCAGCTCCTCTATAACCAGGACCCCACTGCCAGCAGAGCGCCCAGAGATCCTGAGCAGGCCTTCCTGAACTGCTGCCTGAGCACCGGCTGCGTAGTGGGGGCCTCTGGGGCAGTGTTGACTTTGCAATGGACAAAGCTAAAATGCTGGAAAGTAAAACAGTGCTGTAGGTGTGGTAGGAAGAGCACTGGACTGAGAGTCAGGAAGGCCAAGCTCTAGCTTCCTCTTATAGACAATGGTGGGGGATGGGGAGATGCTGCGGGACAATAGGAACGGGTCCCTGCTCACACCAAGGGTTCTCTTAATTACTCAGACCACTCATTGTGGTCTTTTGGCTGAGTGCTCTGCAGCAGCTGCTGTGAAGACGGCAGGAAAGCGAGGCAGGGGGCAGGGACACTGAGATCGTAAATGGCAGATAAATTCCAGGAGACTCTGAAATAAGGACAAGATTCTATCTCACCACTACAGGCATCCCAGCCCTCCTGGGAGGCAGGCAAGTCTGTGCTGGCAGGACCTCCTCACAGCTGGGGACAGAAGAGGTCCCACCTCAGGTCAAGGACAAAGTCAGTTTCACCTCCATTGTCATCCCAACTCCCTTCATTTTCATGATCTCATTTGATCCTGGAGATAGCCCCAAGGAGAATGCAAGGCAGAGAGAGTCCTTCCCATTTCACAGATGAGGAAACTGAGACTCAGGGTAGGGGAGGGACTTGCCATTAAGTTGAAAACTCAGAACTCAGATCCTCTGAATCAAAGCGTGGTGCACTCCCCACTGATGCACACTGCCTCTCCCGGGGGCCTCATAAAGAGGCAGGAACAGGGCAGGTCTCCTGGCTCACGGCTCTGGCATAGTGCTGATCATAGAGCTATGTCAGGCACTCTGCCAGGTGCTTCTCTCATCTCTTATCTCTAAGTCTTCACTATCACCAAGTAAATAGATGTTATTAACCCCATTTTACAGATGCAGAAACTAAGGTTCAAAGACCAGTAGACATATGTCCAAGGACACATAGCTGGGAAGTGGTCAGAATTCACCACCAGTCAGTCTGGCTCAAAGCCCAGACTCTTGGGGCCGGCCCCAGGGCCAAGTGGTTAAAGTTCCACATGCTCTGCTTCGGTGGCCTGGGTTCACAGGTTTAGATCCCGGGCACCAACCTATCACACTCATCAGCTATGCTGTGGAGGCATCCCACATACAAAATAGAGGAAGACTGGAACAGATGTGAGCTCAGGGACAATCTTCCTCAAGCAAAAAAAGAGGAAGATTGGCAAAGGATGTTAGCTCAGGGACAATCTTCCTCAAGCAAAAAAAGAGGAAGATTGGCAAAGGATGTTAGCTCAGGGTGAATCTTCCTCTCACACACAGAAAAAAACATATTCTTCCCACTACACTACATTGCCTTTGTGTGTTCATGTTCTCCATGTGGCCCAGGACTGACACTCTTTCACGTGTATGCCTGGCCCATTGCAGGTCCTATTAAATGTTAGTTCATGGAATTATTATTCCCAAGACTAAAGCATTAAAAGGAACAAAGAAAGCTATTTCATACAGATAGAAATCATGGTCAAACTGGAACAAACAAGAATCATGAAACTTAATGCTCCTAACAACATAGCTTCAAACTATATAAAACAAAACTGATTCAAAAGGAAAAATTAGCAAATACAATCAAAGTAGATTTTATACACCTCTATCAGAAAGGAACAGAAAAAGTAAATCAGTAATTCTTAAACTTTTTGGTCTCAGGACCCCTTTACACTCTTAAAAATGATTGAAGTTTTAGATTAAATTAAAGAGCTTTTGTCTATGAGTTTATACCTATCAATATTTACCATGTTTAAAATTAAAACTGAGGAAAATTTCAATTTATTTATTAACTTATTTAAGATGACAATAATAAACCCATTATATGTTAACATAAACTTTTGTGAAAAATAATTATATTTTACAAAACCAAAAAGAAATTAGTGAGAAGAGTGGCACTGTTTTACATTTTTGCAAATCTCTCTCATGTCTGGCTTAACAGAACACAGTCAGACTCTCACATCTCCTTCTGCATTCAATCTGTTGTTACATGTTGTTTTGGCTGAAGTATATGAAGAAAATTTGGCCCCACACAGAAGTGTAGTTGGAAAAGAGACTATTGTAATAGCTTTTTCAGATACTGCGGATATTCTTCTTTGATACTACCAAAAATTGACATGTGACAGTTCCTTAAATGTTGGTTGTAATATAGAATCTGGATCCATATCAATAAACTTTTCTTACCTGTTACCTTAAAATCTATTGGTCTATCTTGTACATACTTCGAGGGGATCTCCATATTATGTGCAATTTTGACCTTGTAGACCTGGGGACTCTCAGGGGAACCCTGACTACACTTAGAGAACCATTAAAGTAGACAATAAAAAAAAAGAAAAATATAGAATATGATACCATCATTAACAAGTTTGATCTAAGAGGTATCTACGTAGAACTTTGCTCACCACAAATCACGAATACACATTCTTTTGAACAAATGGTACCTTCCATCAGCTGGGGAAAATGTGCGCCTGGACAGACTGTAGAAGCTCCAAAATGGACAGATGCCCAGCATGCCAGGTGTTCCAGTCAGCTGCCTGGGCCCTAGAAGAGCCTCATCAGGAAAGGGTACCACATCAGAGTGCAGCCTCCTCCCTTCTCGGCCGCAGAGCCAGCCTAACCAACTGGCCTGGCCTCAGAGGGCAAGTTTCCCTGAATGACCGCCCCAGAGGGCAGCTCCCATCTGGCCTCCATTCCCGTGAAGGGCTTCCATTCATCAGGGGTCCCGTGTCAAGGAGCCTCAGGGGTCCCCAAGACAGAGTTATCAGGTAAAGACTGACCATCCTCTTCTTCCAGGAGGCTTCCAGCCTGGCCCCTCTGCCCTTCAGAGCCCCTGGAGCTGCCAGGTACAGACTCCCAGGCTCTCAGACCGTGTGCATTTCTTACACAACCAGCAGAAAGAACAATGCCTCGCTCTGTCCAGGCCAGGCACTGGGCTGCCAAGAATAGCACAGGCAACCAGCTGCCCAGGGAGCCAGCACCTTGCACAACCACCTGGGGAGCTCCATCTCCCCACCAGTGCCCAAGGCCACACCTTCCCTGGAGCCCAGAAGCCCTGCCAAGCTCGGAGGGGAGGGGAGAGGTAAGCCGGAGTGCAGGGAGCAGGACTGCTGCTCAGAGTCCCAAAGCAGAGCCAGGGCCAAGGTGTCTGAGGGAACTTTCAGAACATACACCACATTTTTACCCTAAAGTCACTCATCCCTTGGAAATCTAAAATTCCTAGGTGTCTATTACCTGCTAGCACTATGCATGGGGCTTTGTTCCCATGCATCGTTTTGTTTGCCCCTCACAAAACCTGCTGAGGAGGTTCCATTTTACAAAGAAGGAAATGGAGGGTCAGAATGGCTAAGGACTTGCCCAAGCTCACTCAGAGAGCATGCACTTGGATTTGAACCTGACTCTGTCCACAGAGTCCAGCCTCTTGCACCTGGACTACACTATGCTGCCTGGTCCTGCAGGGACCCGGTCTTCACCTTCTGAAAGGTCATCCTCAGAACCTCTTCATACTGGGGGTTGGGATAGGGAGAACGGGGGCTTGTTTTACCCAGATCCAACCAGGTCATCCTGAACCTCAAAAGACATCCCACCCCACCCACAGGCTCTGTCTGCTGAACTTTCTCCTGCTCCTCTGCCTTGCCTTGTGTCTTTCTCTCACCAGATCAGATAAAGCAGGGCCTATGTCTTTTGCATTTCTGTATCCCATCTGCGGTGTGTGCACCACACTTCAAGCCTTGCACATAGTAGGTGCTTCATGTGTGTCTGTTGTATATAAGAGGAATGGTTCCTCACCTCTCTCCACTACCACTGCAAGGACAGGTCCGTGAGAAGACAGAACCCTTGGAAACATTCAGGAGGATGGGGATGGGGGTTATAAGGGCAAGAGTGTAGGAGGCAAGTGCCCCAGCACTCCTGCCCTCTAGCAGAGCCAGGCCCCAGAACACCACAAGCCCTCCTACCAGACACCTCCCAGGATACCCTCCCCACCAAAGGCTGGAAGGTCAGGCCAGGCTCTCAAGAAAGAGCCTCCACCCCAAGCCTCTGGTCCAAAGCTCCTCCAACAGGAAAGCCAAGGAAGGCATGGCCCAGCCAGGAGAAAAAGACCCCAGACATGAGCTTCCTGCAAGTTGCCTCCTCTTTGATGCCTCCCTGGATAGCCTCCTCAATTCCTTCCTCCTCCTGGCTCCTAGAAGAGGTACCCTCTTCTGCATAGCATTTCTAACTCTGGGTTGGAATTTATCTTAGGGCAGAGCGATCAAGCCCTGGCCTTTGGAGCCCAATACCTGGATTTGAATCCTGGCTCCTTCACCTATTAGCTATGTGACCAAGGGACAATCACTTCACCTCTCTGAGCCTGCATAACCATGAAGCCTGCAGACTCAGAATCCAGACCTCCTGGTTGTATCTGGGCTCTGACTCTGGAACTAGACTACCTGGGTGCAAGTCCTGGCACCAATTCTTACTTAACCTCTCTTTGCCTGAGTACCTTTATCTGTGAAGTGGGGACAATAACAGTACCTACCCAACTTAGAGCATTCCTGCGAGAATTAAATGAGGTAATTCATGCAGTGGGCTTAGAACAGACTTGGCACACAGTAGGGATTAGCTATCGTTAGAAATAGTAGTTGATAAGGTCGTAAAGTTCTGTGCAGTAACTTTGGCACACAGTAAAAGCTCATTACATGGTAGTTATGATCATCTTCGCCTCCACTAAGCTGTGATGTTGCTGGAGGTGGGGTCTGGGTCATACCCATCTCTGGTTCCCCAGCAGCCAGCATGGTGCCTGGCACCAAGCAGGAGCTCAGTAAACGCCTGAGGACCGAGGGGTGAAGAACTGCCCGCCTGGACCAGGAGAGTGTGGGCAGCCAGGAGCCTCCTGCCGGGAGAAGGGAGAACCGAGGTGTCAGGGAAGAGAAAACAGCGCGGAGGGGGAAAGGCGAGACGGAAAGATAAGCAAGTGAAGTGAGTGAGAAAAGGAACAGGAGAGGCTGTGGCGGAGAGAGATAAGGAGGAGGGATGGAGAAGGAGAGGGGCAAGAAAAATGCCTAGGGAGGTGAGGGAGCCCCGGGGAGAGGCGCGAGGCGAGACCGGGGCGGTGGCCGGGAAGCTAGGGAGTGGGAGAGGGGCTCGAGAGCCGGTGCTGGGCGGGACGCGCGGGAGCCGGGCGGGAGGGGCTGAGGGGGCTCCACCCTACCTCCCTGCCATGGGGCGGGGGCCAGGCGGCCAGAGATTGGTTGGGGCGCGCGCGGCGAAACCAGGGCTGGAGCCCCGAGGTGGGAGGCGCCAGGATCACTCGGTGCGCCGGCGAGCGGAGGGAGCGAAAGCCGCCATCCAGTTGAGCGACTTCAGCCTCGGCGACTGTTGCAGGGCAGCGTCGGGGCGGCGGGCGGGCGCGGGCCGGGGCACCTGGGGGCGCCGCGCACCAAGCGTCGGGGGCCCGCTCAGCCATGCGGGCGGCGGCGGGGGTCGCACGGGCGGCTGCGCTGGCGCTGCTGCTGGGAGCGCTGCACCCGGCGCCGGCGCGCGGCGAGGAGTACGACTACTACGGCTGGCAGGCCGAGCCGCTGCACGGGCGCTCCTACTCCAAGCCGCCACAGTGCCTCGACATCCCCGCCGACCTGCCGCTCTGCCACACCGTGGGCTACAAGCGCATGCGGCTGCCCAACCTGCTGGAGCACGAGAGCCTGGCCGAGGTGAAGCAGCAGGCGAGCAGCTGGCTGCCGCTGCTGGCCAAGCGCTGCCACTCGGACACGCAGGTCTTCCTCTGCTCGCTCTTCGCGCCCGTCTGCCTCGACCGGCCCATCTACCCGTGCCGCTCGCTGTGCGAGGCCGTGCGCGCTGGCTGCGCGCCGCTCATGGAGGCCTACGGCTTCCCCTGGCCCGAGATGCTGCACTGCCACAAGTTCCCCCTGGACAACGACCTCTGCATCGCTGTGCAGTTCGGGCACCTGCCCGCCACCGCGCCTCCAGGTAGCGCCGCCGCCGCCGCCATCCCTGCGCGCTCCGAAGGCCCTGGGTGCCCGCGAGCTGGGCCCCGGACGGATGCCGCTCCCCCAACCCCTTAGCACAGTTCTGCGAGCCCCGCTGCGTGTCCCGGGAACTGTCCCCCCAAGTCTTCCCACCTCCCCACAGACTGCCGGATTAGTGCCTCCCTTCGGCTCTGGACATCCCCACTGGTTCTCCCCAATTCCCACTCCGTTCCTGAAAACCCCCTGGCATCCCTTGCTGCGCCCCACCTTCCCAAGCCGCTGGAATCCCTGGGGTGACCCCAATGCTGTCCCCCCATCCTGGGGCGTCCCGATAAATGCCTCATCGCCTCGCTCTGCCCAAGAACGCCCAGGGTGGATAAACAATGCCTTTCACCTCCGCCACAGCCCTGGACCCCAAGACACCAAGACAGGCAGCACCCCCACTCCGTGCTGGGATCTTGGGAGCCGGGAGTGCCCAGGGAAAAGATATGGAGAAAGACCAGGGCCAAGCGCACTCCTGGGCTATGGTCCCCTCTGCCCATTTTCTGCGCCTGGGAACCCTCAATTCTCCCACCCCCTTTCTGAATCCCTCAGGCTGGGAAACCTTTGGGTAAAGTTCAGTGCAGGAGGAGGAGCAGATGCCCAGGCACAAGGAGCCCTTAGGTGAGCGGCTTAACTTTGAGCCTCAGTTTCCCCATCTGTAATATAGGAAGCAATCCCAGGTTCCCCAAACCTATGAGATCCTAAGTGCCACTCCCACCCTCCACCCAGTTCTGTTGCCCCTAATTCCTCCCTGGTCTCAGCCTCCCCTTCACTGAGTGCTCCCCTCACCCTTCCCCCACTGTCTGCCTAACTCCTGAGCAGAGTAGGCCCTGGCCGGGCCCCAGACAGGAGGATAAACGGTGGTCCGGAGCAGGAAAGCTTTGCTAAGGAGCCCCTGACGCAAGGCCTCCCCCAAGGGGCAGCACTGCTCCCCTTTTTCCCTATCTGACCCAGCCCCCAAAAGGCAACTGGACCCCACCATACCCCACCCACCCACTCCGGGCTAACCTCACCGGAGCCGTCCACAGTCCCAGGGCCTACACAACCATGTCCTCCTGAGAGTCACGGTTGGATGGGGGTCCTGTGACAGGGGAGTGTTGAGAGGAGGGAAACCCCTCTGTTCTCAGGCTGGAAATGGGACTGAGAAGCAGCAGGGGGAGAGCCAGCACAGTCCCCGCAGGGATCTCCGCCTGGCTCCTTTGCTGGTTTTCTCGGAGCCCAGACGTTACCAGCCTGGAAGGCAAGGAAATCCCAGGCTCGGACCCCAGCCCCGCCCTTGCACTCCCGCCCTTTGGGCCCCCCTTTGCCCATGATGGGGTGCCCACCTAGGAGAGCAGAGGCCAGGTGCTGTGTGGTGGCCTAACGACCAGAGGCAGCCTGAAGTGTTTGTGGGGCCAACAGATAGAACATTTCATATAAAAATTGAGAGTTTCGGCTTCCCTTGAAAAATCGGAAATTCTGGCAATGCGAAGTTGCCCACTTTACAGAGGGTGTTCCTCAGTTTACCACAGTCCCTGCCCTGCCAGTGTCACTCGCTTACCCACCTGCTTGGACCCTGTGCTCCTAGAAAGACCCCGCAAACACACCCACCCCAGCACTAGGCTGGGAGTCACAAATCCTGAGCTCTAAGCTCAGTTCTCACCAGCTTTGCAGACTAGGGAACCACTCAGGGCCTCAGTTTCCTTTTCTTTAAAATAGGAATAATAATACCTGCTTCGTAGGCTGAGGATTGAGACAGAATTTAGAAGAAGACAGTGCACGTCACGGTTACAGCTGCCAGGGCTGTGGGGCACTCATGCCCACCTGGGCAATTCTGTCCCTGCGCAACCTTGGCTCTTCTGAACCTCACAGCCACTCAGTGAGCAGGTGGTCTTACCATTACCATCATCCCGTTTCCTCATGAGGAAGTGGAGGCTCGGCACCGGGAGGGGGCTCTTCAGTGGGGGAGCCTACACCCTAAGTGGCTCTTGGGACTCGGATCCCCTCACCAGCCTCCCTGCACCCCACCCCTGCTTCCTTCCTCAGTGACCAAGATCTGCGCCCAGTGTGAGATGGAGCACAGCGCTGATGGCCTCATGGAGCAGATGTGCTCCAGCGACTTCGGTGAGTGTGGAGCCCACACAGCCACTGCCCCAGTGTCACCCCCAGGCCCTCCTCCTCCACACACACACACACATGTGCCCACACCCATCACAGTGAGTCCTAACAGTTTTTGCATCGTGGACCCCTTTTAGAATCTGATAACCATGAACCCCTTCCCCAGAGAAATGCACCTATTTTAGCAGATCGTCTCAGGGGCTTCAGCAGCCCTCAAGGCCACGATCCATGGGCCTCAGAAACCAGCCCTGGCCAGGGCTCCCGTGGCCCTCCCTTGGTGCTGTGCACAGGGGGGCCTCCAGGGTTGGATTCTCTTTGGGGGAGGCAGACTTAGCCTGGAGATGGACAGGGGCAGCCGAGGGGAGAGGTGGGCTTCAGGATGAAGTGCAGCCCCCTCGTCCCTGGGCACCTCTGGCCAGGCGAGCTGCGGTCCCCTGTCCCACAGCCTCCTCCAGGAGCCTTCCCATTCCCCGGCAGCTGAGCCGAGTCTAGTCAGGACCTGGCTCCTTGTGGACCACACCGCCCAGCGTGCAATCTTTGCCATGTTGGCTCCTGTTTTGTGCCTTAGCCTCTTGGCCTAGAAAAAAGAGATAGCAATGAAATCCTTATGTCAGCAGGTCTTTGATGTCATTAGTCTGTTTGGAAAGAGAATACAACTACTGCAAGGTGTGTGTGTCCGAGAGAGAGAGAGAGAGGAGGTGGGGGGCGGGGGGGGGGCGGGGAGAGAAAGAAAGAAAGAGATTGTACAACACTTTCCTTCCCTGGGTGGACAGCTGCTCTCTGACTTCTCCCTGGCTGCTCAGAGATGGGGGCCCAGAGGCCTGAAGAAGGAAGCAACTCACCTAAGTGACCGCCCCCAAGCTCAGGACTTCCAGTCCCCAACTGCATTAGGCTCTCTGTGGCCACCTCGGAGTGCCCTGGATGGTCACTCTCTGACTACTCTCCGGCCTTCAACCACCTTCCCCACTGCTCCCCCCACACTCACACTCCTACACACACCACAAACATACTCTAATACACAAAAACAGACAGCAGCACACATACACACTCCCACCCACACTACAGTCTCACACAGATTATGTGGCGTGTTTGCAAGAGCTGGCTGTGTGCAGCACTTCCCAACCCTGCGCCCAGTGATGTGGTGGGTCACGGGGGGTATTTACTCTATGAAAACCAGCACATGCTACAGAGCAGAACCCCTCCCCAGAGCCGGCTGTCACACATTTACCAGCTCCAACCATACACATACAAACAACCAGAAATCCATTTGGAAGCATCCCCAGAGACCATGAAGTCCAGCTGCCCTCCATCACAAGGACCCCCCTCCACCTGGTCGGCTCCACCACCAATATTTCCCTCCCCAGGAAGCCCAACACCCCACTCCACTCCCCATCGAGCTGTCCACCCTGCACTTGGTGTCAGGGAAAGGCACGGGTTCTGGAGTCAGCCAGACCTCGGTTCAATCCAGGCTCTAGAATTCGGGCAGGTCACAACCTCTCAAACCTCACTTTCCTGGTACCTCGAGGATGAAAGGTGATAATGTCTGTGAAAGTCCAGCACATGATAGGAGCTTCCTATATATTAAATGTATGCGTATAAGCTCCACCGTCCCAAGCCCCAGGCTTGGAGCTTCAGGCATGAGCACCAACTGTGGGGCCACCAGCATCCTGGGCAAACCTGACCATTCTCACACTGTCCCTCTGTCCACTCCCCCCTGAACAGTGGTAAAAATGCGCATCAAGGAGATCAAGATAGAGAATGGGGAACGGAAGCTGATCGGAGCCCAGAAGAAGAAGAAGCTGCTCAAGCCGGGCCCCCTGAAGCGCAAGGACACCAAGAGGCTGGTGCTGCACATGAAGAACGGCGCCAGCTGCCCCTGCCCGCAGCTGGACAGCCTGGCCGGCAGCTTCCTGGTCATGGGCCGCAAAGTGGACGGACAGCTGCTGCTCATGGCTGTCTACCGCTGGGACAAGAAGAATAAGGAGATGAAGTTTGCAGTCAAATTCATGTTCTCCTACCCCTGCTCCCTCTACTACCCCTTCTTCTACGGGGCAGCTGAACCCCACTGAAGGGCACTCCTCCCTGCCCCAACCAGCCAACGATGCCTTGTCCTCTGTCCCGCCTCTGGGGCACACTCTCTCCTCCTGCCCACCTGGCCTCGCCCCTACCCCGAGGCTGACCCAGCTCCTGCCCAGTGGTGGTTTCATGCAGAGTTGGTACCAGCACAGGCCCTAAGGGATAGGCGTGGAGCCCGGGCTGTCCTTGACCAAGGGGTCCCTGGGAGCTTCCTCTCTTAGGAGCAGGGCTTTCTCATTCGGAGGGAAACCCCAGGGTCTCAGAAAGTAGGCAGAGGGCGGAGAGAGCAAGGGAAGGGTGGAGGCACTCTGAGCAGCCTGAGGTGGCTTCCAAATTGGTGTCAACTCCCCCCTCTTGGTGGTGGGGCCTCGCCTTGGAGAGAGAGGTCTTGATATTAGGCTGAGCTACCTGGGAAACAGTTCTCTGTTCCATTGCCCCTTCACGTGTCGTCATCATAGCCCCCCAGAGGAAAAGCCCTAGGGTCACAGTGCCCTCCAGCCACCTCTCCCCACCTTCTCCATCTCTGCCGGTTTCGTCTCATCCCCAGAGAGAAGCCCAGCCCAGACCCCTCCCATAGGCTTGCTTCTCGGGGTTCATTCCTCAGCCTCCGCATGTCCCTTTTCCCCTGACAAGTAAATTATTGCTACTGCTGCAAGGCCATAGATACCAGACTGATGCAGGCAGGGTTTGCGTTTGTTTTTGTTTTTTTAAGTTTGTAATTAAATCAAAGAAAACAACAGTTGGTTTTAACCAGGTGATTTCTTTTTCAGCTGGTTCCCCAGAGGTGGGGAGAGGGAGGTACAGAAGGGACTTTTAGAAAGAGCCCTTTGTCATAACCCACGACCCGTCCACAGACATACTTGGAATGCCTAAGGAGAGCCATGCCTGTGTGTTTTTGTAGGATCCCCCAAGAGCACATAGCAAGGGTCACCCTCCTCATCTCAACCACTAAGTGAGGGATGGAGATGGACCGTCCTTTTGTCCCTGAGGAGAGACAGAGATGCCAAGTTCCCCAGCCTTCTCCCTGGGTCAGAAGGCTCCCACGGTCCTGCAGCAGCTCCCTGACATGGCAACGCCTGCTCCAAGGAGCCCAAGAAGGCTGGGCCACAGCAAACTACTCTGGAGAGCCAGAATCCTAAACGTGTCACTCCTACCCCTTCAGCACTCCGACACCTCTGGGACTGGTCCTGACCTATAGCACACGATGGTGTAGGCTGGTGCTACTCCAAGCGTGGTCCCTGTACCAGAGCATCAGCATCACCTGGGAGCTGGTTAGAAATGCAGAAGCTCAGGCCTCACCCCAGACCCTCAGTATCAAAATCTGCATTTTAAGAACTAAACCTTCCAGGCTTGCAGTCATCTAGGGAGCTCTTACAAGATACCAGGCCTCACTCGAAAGCAATTAAATCTGAATCTTCTGGAGGGTGCTCAGAAATCAGCATTTCTAGATGCTCCTTGGGGTGGTGTGCAGCCAGGGTTGAGAACCTCCATCTAGATAAGCCAACAGCTGAGGCAAGAGGGTGAAGGGCTGAGGTATCTCAGGCTGGAACAGCTATAATGCCCGAGGGGGCTTCCTCAGTGAGCTCAGAGCAGATGGAGGCTGCTGTCTTGAGCTGGATGGGGCAGAGAGAGGAGAAGGCTTGAAATGGAGGCAACAGCTGCTGCCACTCAAACGTCCAGCATTTGGAAGAGGTGGTTCCAGGAAAGAGTCCCTGGGTGGGGAGCATCCATCGGCAATGCTGAGGGACAGGGCAGCTGTACCCAGAGCAGGGGGCTGGTGACACCCCCGAGGGACTTTCCTCACCAGTCGGGGTACAGCTGGAATGCCAAGTCTAGTCAAGGCCTGTTGCTCCTCCAAGACAATGGAGCCACATTGTCTTGGGGTGAGGAAAACCTCGGCTTCTGCAGTTCTCAGAGCATGCTGCCTCAGAGAAACGAGGAAGGCTAGAGGGCCCAAATTCTGCCGAGGAGCCAGGGTAGCTAACAGGTGGTCTGACAGCCAACCCATAAATCACCTCTCTGGGCAGTCAGGTGGCCTCAGCAGAGGGCAGGGTGGCAGAGACCTGCTTGTTTCTCCTCAGCTCTGAGGAAGCCACTGCCACCCACCCTCGCCCAAAGCCTGCCCAGCCCACCTTACTCCCTGAATCTACCCCTTGTGTCCCAGCCTCCTACCCCGACCAAATATTTATGGACACTTCTATGGTCAACCAGGACCAAGGATTATTTTTCCACTGAACACACAGGACTCAGGCTGCTTCTGGCTAGAGCACAATACTGACCTCTGTCAGGTGCTGGCAGCCAGTGAGAGGGAGCGGGCAGGGAGAGGCTCCCTCAGCCCATCCCAGAAGTCCCAGGGAGGCACTCCTCGCCCATCCCCCAAAAAGGGTCAGGCCCTGCTCTGCACATCATCTCTGTCCTAAACATCTGCTGCCAGACCCCCCAGTGGTCTCTTCCCTTGGACCAAGAATCCCACCAAAGACCCAGGAGGACTTGCAAGGCCTGAGCCCACCCTTCATTTCCTTCGGTCACAAATGCTTCCAGGCTGGTCTGGAGACAGGCAGCTAGTGCTGCCCACTGAGCATCTGAGCTGCGTATCACTGGCCAGACTGCATCTGACTCCATGGAACAGAAACTCCAAGAAACAGTGGGCTTCTCCACACAAGAGGTATGGAGGTGGGCAGGTGGGAGGTCCAGGTTCCAGACTCATTCTGTCTTCCCGCTCTGCGGCGGGGATGGGGGACTTTAGTTGTCATGGTGACCAGATGGTGCCCCCTCCTCCGCCCAACTTCTCCACATTCCAGCAGCACCGTGAGGAAGGGCTAAGAGCAAAGGCAGCGTGTCAGCCACCTCTGGCTCTTTTATCATGAAAACAGTAATTTCCCAACAAGTCCCACCTGGTAGATTTCCACTTCTAGCTCAGCAGCCAGAAGTAAGCCACATGGCCACCCTAGTTGCAAAGGAGCAGAGGACATCAAGTGTTCCAGCTGGTACAAAGTCAGAGTTCTGATAAAGAACAGGAAGGGTTTGGGGTAGGCCGCTACAGGCTCAGGATGGGCGAGAAGAGGCAGTAGAGGCCCAGTTTTGGGTTCCAATCCTGTGACTTAGTGATGTGTGACATTGGGAGTACTGCCCAGCTATAAATGGAGTAATGTCCACTTCACAGAGTGGCTGAGTGTTAAGCAGGGAAATGTATGAAAAGTACCTGAAAACAATGCCCAGCGCTGAGATGCTCATTAAATGGTAATTAGTATTCCTATTAACCAAAGGCCCTGACCCGGCCAAGAGCCTACATGTAATAGATGCTCAGTAAGTTCCTCACTGATTTGTTAACCAACTAAGAAATGCTACTGGCAGGAAGGCAGGGAAAAGACAGGAAGATCGTATCTAGAAGTCAGAATTGTTACCTTCAGATGGGGGCCAGGACCTACATTTGGGGTTTTCCTTAGGAAAATACATCCCCAGGTGGTGTGTCAGCCAACTCAGGGGAGAAGACATATAATACTAGTAAACAATACATATCAAGCCTGTGCTGGGTGGCAGGCACTACTCAAAGCAACTTAAGCATCTGAATTTAAGCCTCCCAACAGCCCTTTGAGGGAGGTACTATTAGTATCCCCATTTTAATGATGAGGAGCCTAAGGTTCAGAGAGGTTAATAAGCTAGTTGAAGGACACACAGCTTGTACATAGTGGTGGTGCTAGGATTTGACCCCATGCTCTGAACCACTGTACAACTGCCTGCAGGAGATGAAGCCGAGGACAAGAGTTGGGGTACAGGCAGCCATGCTTCTGTCACCCTGCCTCACAGGATGATTTGTGGGAGCCCTGCTCACACCCCACTCCAAGGGCCCTGACAGCGGCAGAGCCAGCCTTGGACCATGGCTTTTCTCTAGATTCCCAAATCAGCACTCCCCCCATCCCCGACCCCTCCTCCCCTCTCAGCCCCATCAGCATCCAGCCTCTTGAGTCCCACAAAGGAAGCTCACATCCCACAACTGTTTAGTTGGCTGTAATCCTGGCTAAAGTTCACTCCCTGGGAAATCCAACGTGGGGGGTGGCTGCTGCTGGAATGTGTGTGGCTGGGACCCAGTGTCCCCGTCCAGACAGAGGCTCTGCTAGGGCCCTGAAGGAAGCAGGCGGCCAGGGGAATCCGGAATCCCCAGCCCCCAGCTGTGCCAAAGAATGGAATGTGCTGCTCTGGGGTGTAGAAACAGATCCAGCCAAGGAAGGAGGCGGGTGGTGCTGGAGCTGGGGGAGCTCCTGCCACAAGGCTGCCTCTGTTCCCCTGGAGGCTGAGCCCACTTCGCTAGGGCTGGGGGTGGGCAGGCCCCTCCTGTTAGCTCAGTGGCTCAGAAGCTCCTGGAGCTGGTGGGGCCAAGGCAGAGAGGGGAGGGTGACAGCCAGGGTTGCTATCTTCACCCAAAGTTCCTCTTATGAGGCATCTACAAGCATCTGTGGCAAGATTCACCTCCTGGCTGCATGGCTTGCTAGCTCCATGACCTTGGGCTGGTTATTTAACCTCCCCAGGCCTCCATTTACTCATTGCTTAAATAGAGTTAATAACAGAACCTAGCTTTGGGATTGTCATGAATATTAAATGAGATGACATGCTCAACAGGTTTCCCGGCACAGGTGCTCAGTAACCATAGTATGATCTTAGAGCCACCGGCTGTAGGAGAGATGCCGGAGCCAGGGCCCCTCAGAACAGGTGCCTCAAAGGTTCCAAGGAGAGTCGGGGAGGAAAATGGAGCCTCATTTGGCTTCAGCTCTGAGGGCCAGGTGACCCATGATCACAAATCCTGAAGATCCCAGAAACCACAACCAGCTTGAGGCCTGCCAGGGTCCCACCACGGCCAAACCACGGAAGCCCAACAGAACGCTCAAACCCAGCCACGCTGCGGGAGCAGGTAGTCCATCCCAGACCTGCCCCAGCAGAAACTGGCCACCGTCCCCTCCCACTGGGTGCCTGAGAACAAAGTGGGAGGCATCTTCTAAACCGGGCATCCAACTCTACAGCGGACAATGTGTATTCCAGGCCATCCCATGTTTGGTCCCCTCCACGCTACTGACCCAGCCAGCCATAAGGCACAATCCACTCTTGGTAAATCTCACCATGGGTCCATTTTCCCAGTGGTACCTGCACTTTCAAGTCGTCCATCCCTGGGCTGCTGTCAGTGAGGCCCTCACATACCTCAAAGGGACAGGGAGGTGGCCCCCTGGCTTCCCTTCTGTGAGGCTACTGACCCCAGAAGATGAAAACCATGTTTCTCACGCCCCTAAATCCCATGTCCCAAAAGCTACTCGTGCTATAGCCTTTATGTCACCAACATTAGGCATTGTGCTCATTTTCCAAAAATAAAATGATACTCACTCTGCTTTTTCAAACTACACTCTGGTCTCTCTCTGAGATTCTTTCCTGAATAACAACCTAAGAATATTCTCAGGTTAAAAAAAAATCACAGTCCTAAGCCATGCAGGGCAGAGTTGTCCTAAAGACTGCCAGGACGACGGCAGTGAGCTAGCATTACTGAGCATTTACTGGGTGCCAGGCACTGCACTCCCCGCCTCAAGTGGACTGTCTCATTTAATCCTCCACTAGCTCTAAGAGGTAGCGTATCACTCTGATGCCCTCTTTACAGATGACGCAAGCAGCACAGAAAGGCTTGGGCACAATGCCCCTGCGGGAACTCACTCACCTACTCCGGGGTGACTGCAGCCAGTGGCAGAGGAGGGCCAAGCACGGAGCCCACCCATGGCAGTGCCTGCCTCTGCTGCCACCATGACTCTCCCCAGCTGATGCAGGCTGCTCCTGCTCTCAGGAAACTCCCTTCTGCCTCCATCCTCTAACGCCCCGGGGAACACGCATCCTGAAATGGACGCGGTGACTCTCGCAGTGAGGGGCTGGACTGGACGATCTCTGAGCACCCTTCCAATTGACCTGCCCGTGATGCACGCCCTCCACGAGAAGCACGGCTGCAGCCCCAGCCACCTCTTCCCCGGGAGGCACTAGCACTTCTGCCTCCTGTTGTTCCAAGGCCCTATTTTTCATTCCTCCAAAATCTTTATTGTTCCTCTGGACCACGAGGCTGTGGAGGCCACTTTGGTGCTTTTTAAAGTGAATATGCTGTTCTGTAAAAACCTTGTCCTGGCAGCATCCCTGCCTCTCGGGGCCCCTCGGGAGCTGCTGGGGCTCCCTCATCCTAGAGGTTCCTGGGATAGGCAGAGGCCCATCTAGACCGGACCAAGGACTCGGCATGCTGCAAGGACACCATGGCACCTCAAAGTCCGAGGTACACATGCACGGGGCCATGAAGATGTGGCTGCCACCTAACCTCAACTCCCCAAGGCAGGGTCTCTCCCTCCCTCTTCACTGCCCAAGGCCAACCATCTGGAAGATACAACTTATGCCCAACTCTGGTCTGCAAAGTGCCACACCAAGCCCTCACAGCCACTACTTAGCTTCCCTGGGCCTCAATTTCCTTACCTGTAAAATGGGGAGAACACTGCCTAACTCACAGGACAGTCATGAGGATTAAACGAAATAACATGTGTAAAGCACTTCCCACAGTGCCTGGCACCCAGTAAACACCACACATGCCCCAGCTCTCAGAGGACAGCTTATACTTCCTATCTCACAGCCAATCCTCTTTCCGCTGGCTCTCAGCCTCTCCCAGGGCTGATCCTTTTTTGCCTTCTCAGAGGGATTAGCTAAAATCTTTCCATTCTAAAGCTTGCATTGCTTAGCATTTCCCAAGTTCTGGTCCCAACCCCAACCTCTGGCTCTCACAATTTGGTCATAAGACGGAGCCTCAGGTCAATCCGACAAACATGTGCTGAGCCCCTCCTGTGCAAGGCACCGCTTTCCTCCCAGCTGCCCCTGCTCCCCGACTCCAGCCTCCAGGCCCCCTCCATCACTGTCCAGCAGGCACAGCCAGGCCTGCAAACCCGGCCAGTGCTGCAGGCTCTGGCTCTCCAGCCCCGGAGAGGCGAGCACAAGGACCAGGAAGAAAACATAAGAAGCTTGAGGCCTTTTATTGACAATTGCCCATATACACAGAGATCCCTTTAGTTCCTCTCCAGTGTCAATAAAGCACAGGGTACTTAAAGATCATCTCTTAACAGGACAAAGGAGCCCAAGGAAGGGGGTATACCAAGGTCCGCCTGGTTCCCCAGGGCCTTGCACCTCCCTGGCCTGGAGCAGACCCCTGGCTGCCCAGCCCTAGCTAGACTGGTTAGCCTGGCAAGAAACCTGGCCTAGGATGGTACCTTGTCTCCTCAACCTGCCTCCTTGGGTCCCTGCTTAGGGTATAGAAATGTCTCCACCTCCTAGGGGCTCTGAATCCCAGGCAGCACATGACTCCAGGGAAGCATTCTGGGGGAGAAGCCCTCCATCCTCCTCATCCCATTCCTTGTGCCACATGTTCCCAGGAACCATGCAATAAATAAATAAATATTTCAAAAAAGCAGGACAGCTCCAGGGGAAGGGAGGGGTGCCTGAGCCCGCTCATGGCTTAGGGAGAGGCGCTGAGCCCCTAAAAGTCCAGAAGTGAACATGAAATTGTTGGAGAGGGGATGGGGAACCCAAGTGACCTTATCACACAACTGAGACTGTGTTGTTGGGGAACAGCCCTGGAATCCAGGAGCCAACCCGGCAAGACCCTACATTTCCCAGGCCCCCAAGGGTCAAGGGTTTCAGGACCTCTGCTGTGCTTGCATGGTCTCGCACTCCATGGGACGAGGGGCAGGGAGGGGAAATGTAGCTCTGGGCCAGAGAAGGTGTGCCCGAGGCTCTGAGCAGGGGAGCAGGAGTGATCGGAGTGCTTGGCATCTACCCAGGGAAGCTGAGGACACCAGGGCAACATGTGGGCTGAGATTCTGCAAGTCAAGGTCTCCACAAGGTGGGGCTGAGGTCCTCTAGGCTGCTGGGGCTCCCCAGGCTTTGTTCTGCTTAATGCCAAGGATCCTGCCAGGCCCTCCTAGACACGTCCTCCTCTGGGGGAACTTGGGAACTTCAACCCTGTTTATAGAAGCACTTTGGTCTTGTTAGCCCTGGCCCCACTCTCCGATGGGGAAATGATGAGATCCTAATGCCTGGAAGGACATTCAAACAGCAGAGCCAGGGCGTGGTGCTCCCAGGTCCTTCTGCAGGCTCTTGGAGGCCGAGGGCTGGGCCCAATACCCAGTGCAGGGAGACTCTCTTCTCCCAATCTCTGATCTCCGGCCTCCTAGAACTCCCAGGCATGGAAAGACACCCTGATGCTCAGAGATCCCAAGTGAGACCAGGCCTGGCTCACTGCTGCCCTCTAGCTTATATTCCCCGCCCAGCCCTGAGTCCACTAGCTCAGCCCAGGGCAGAGCAGGGCAATCACACCAAGCCCTCCAAGAGCTCCTCTCCCCTCTGGGGTTTGAGGGCAGCCATCACCAGCCATCTGCAGGAGTGGGGAACAGCTCCAGAGCCCGGCCTGAGAAAGTGAGGGCAGGAAGGGGAGGCCTACCTAGTGTTCGGGCCACATTTGCCCAGCACACACCACATGGGGCTAGGGGTGGGGAGACTGGGTCTACTGCTGGCTCCAGGGACTGGCGCCTGCTAGGACCCCGGCCCCTCTTCTCACTTGCTCAAGGTCTGGTTACACGAGGCACACACAAACACAGTCTCTCTCTGGGCTTCGGGGGCTGAAAAGGAGGAAGAACTTGATGAGACGCTTCTTCGTACCCTTTGGCTCATGGTCCCAATACTAGAACCACCTCCCCGCCCCCTGAAGGCCCACAGAACACCCACTGCCCAGCCCACATCCTCACTGACCCAGCTCACTAGCCTGCCCCCGGAGACTTCTCTTCCCATGGGAACCGGGGACTTCGGGGTGACCATACCAACAGCAGGCCTCTCCCAGGTGTTCTATGCATTAGAAATTATTTTGGCACCAACAGAACACCTTTAAAATTTTTTTTTTAAATAAAATACCAGAAGAAAATTTTCCAAAATGTTTTAACAGTGGTTATCTCTGGGTGGTAAGATTACAGGATTTTTCTCTTCCTTCTTCTTCTGTTATTTCCAAATCTTCTAGAATAAGCATATGTTACTTGTATGACCGGAAGGAAAAAAAAATCTTGATGTATCGTTACAACACATTACAAGGCAGTACGTAAGGCATGCTCCCGTTGCTTTAGAATGTGCACATGCATTTATCCTATGTGCACAGGTGTTCCTTCTCTTACCTGTATTTTTTGTATTGTTTTGTTTACAATGTGTATGTACAGTTTTTATAGAAGGAAATGAAACGATTTTTTTATTTTGTTCAAAGTGTTCCCAAGGTCATGAGAAAAAGAACAAAATTCAGGGCAGTGGCGCCCTCAGGGGAAGGCAGGTGTGCGCCGGGAGCGGGGGTGTTGCTAATGTTCCATTTTTTACCTTTAGTGAAGCAGTTACAAGTATTCGTTATGATGCTTCATAATTCAGATATGCTACATACATTCTTTTGCATGCATCAAATATTTCAGCTTTTTCTTTGTTAAAGTGCGATGGAGAAGACATTACTACAGGCCAGACTAGGCTCCCAAGTTCCCTTGACCTCTCACTGATGCTCGCTCCTCTCCCATCATGCAGCACCGCCTTAGAAGAGGTGGGAACCAG
This sequence comes from Equus przewalskii, assembly GCF_037783145.1. Classification (NCBI taxonomy): domain Eukaryota; kingdom Metazoa; phylum Chordata; class Mammalia; order Perissodactyla; family Equidae; genus Equus; species Equus przewalskii. The sequence continues at coordinate 31,588,568 of NC_091831.1, forward strand.
CCAAGCCCTCCCACTGCCCTGAGCCCTGGCCGCCTGCTCCACTCACCTGTAGCCCCCATGGAGGACTTGGGCACCTTGAAAGAGCAGCACCGAGAGCAGAAGCTGTTTCCACAGTTACTGCAGCTCCGCTGCAGACAAAAGCCAAAGTCGGTCTCAGATGAATCCCCCACCCCCAGGCACCTGGAGCTCCCAGCACCCACCTTCTTTCCTCCAGCTGATCCCACCCAAGGAACCTGGGATTACTGCAGGACTGGGGAGGTGCCTAAGTGGGGCAGGACTGAGAGCAAAGAGGATATCCCACGGGAAGGAGTGGGCACAGGGACCAGGAGATACCTGCACATTTGAGCAAACCTTGGACCCTAGGCCCAACGTGGCCCAAAGAATCAGACTTCATCAACGACTCCCCAGGACTCCCCAACATCTTGTCCCAAGTCCCCAGCAAACACACCCTCAAAGAGACTTACCCTCTTCTTCAGCACGGAGAAAGTGGCAGAGCAGCCCGTACAGTTCCCTGAGAAACAGAGGCAGCAGCTCAGCCTTGGCCCAGCTTGGGCCTCTCAACTCTCACCTGTTCCTGGCTCTTCTAAATGGGGACATTCAGGACGCCAGCCCAGCCCAGACTCCTTGGCTGGGAGCAGAGAGCAAAGGAGCAAAGTCCAGATCCAGAGCCAGAGGAAAGGATTCCAACTAAGAAGGAAAAACTGATGGCTACTGGGAATCTACGTCCGCAGACTATACACAGCTGCCACTCCCTGCACCCTCTCGGGCTCAGAGGCCCAACAGGAGGGTCCAGCCAAAATCAAAGAGCATCTAGCAGAATCTGCTCCCTGGAAATCAGGCCAAGCTGGAGGGGACCTGACAACAGGCAGCCCTCAGAGGAGGTGGTGCCAACAACCTCAAATGAAGCCTGCCTAACGTGGTCCCTTCCAAAGTGTCTCCTGAAAAATTCTCGCTGCACAGGTAGAGAGAAATGCCTCCCAAAACCCCAGACTCCGCCTCCTGTCGTTGGACGATTCCAGGAGAGAAGCTCAGACCCAGGCATCTTCCAAGAAGACATGCAGGGCAAGAGGTGCGGGCACTGTGAACGACACGCAGGATGGGGTGAGACACAGCCTGGAGAGAGATCCTGCAGAAAGAGCCAGAGACCACAAGATGACAAAGCTTCAGACGACAACGACGAGGGAGTCAGGGAGCTTAGAAAACAGTTGGGAGGCAGTGGGGGTGTAAGAAGAGAGGAAAGATGAGGAAGGAAGGGACCTATCATTCTCTTAAAGTCTACATCAAGGCAACTAGGCCTAATAGAAGCTGGGCTCACCTCCCACCCATGCATCCAGGAAAATTAAAGACGGAAAAGGTAGACAGGACAGAGTCTGAGGGAGGGAGTGCGCGCAGGTGAATGGAGAGAAGCAGAAGGATGAGGCAAACTGCGATCTGAGGAGAGCAAAGGCCACAGTGCACCCTTGTGACCTCAACAAGCTCCAGAAGCAAAAGTAAACCCTAACGAGAACCAAGAAGCTTCCAAGGGCTGTCCCCAGGAACACTGACTATGGCTCAATGCAGAAATCTCCAGGCAGGCAGGGGTCACTGAGCCAAGAGATAAATGGCAGGGGCCCACACCAGGCATGAGGGCTCCCAAAAGGAGACCAGAGAGCCCTGCCAAGAGCTGTGGGCACAGAAGGAAGCTGAGTTGGGTCCTGGAAAAACTTGAAAGGGGATAAGGCTACTGGAGGAGATTTCTAGAACTTGGGGCCCGAAGGCCTCCTGTGATCTGGTTGGAGCAATCATCAGCTTCAGGGAGCACTGCTGTCTGGCACACCAAGTACAGAGAACCAGGCCTCACCTTCAAACAGAGGCCCTAAAGTTCTAATGGCAGCTACATGTGGTCCCTCTGTCCATCCAGCCAGATTCCCCCACAGCTCTGACTAAGGGAGAGCCCCTGCATTCAAAGAAAGGAGGGCTCTAGCTGGAGTGAGCAACCTGAGGCCAAGGTGCTTATGGTAAATGCCATCACGGTCAGCCAATTCGTGGCCTCAGCAGAGGAAAGGAGAGAGAACACAGCGCGTGTTGTTGGCATGCAGTGCCAAGCCAGGAAACAGGCTGCTCTAAGACTCTGTCCCCCACACTAAGAATTTGGGCAAGGCCACCCACCTCTGCCTGTCCTTAGCAAGCATGGCAGGGACATGGGACAGGGGAAGGGAAGTGCCCAAAGACTGACACTCTGACCTGTGTTCAGGGATTCCTCTTAAGTAGACAAAGTGTCAGGGCCAAGCACTCCAAGGCAGCCGTATGGTCTAGTGAAACAACCAAGTACCCACACACAGGCTTGGGGCCAGGGAGGACTCTGGGGGCTGAGACCAGCTCGGAGAGGCCTATGAAGGAGAAGGGCACCCCATTCCCTTCCAACATCTACCAAGTCTTCCTGCCCCTACTCTCAGCAAAGGTCCTGACTCCCCATGTGATGATGCCAGTGGGGCAGTGAAGGCTGGAGGAGCCTAAGACTGCATGGGGCCTTCCAGGGCAATGGTCATAAGTCTCCAGGACAGAGTGGGGGCCCTTCCCACCAGGACTCTCCCACTTAAGAGGCCACAGAGAAGCTCCTGAGTGGCCTGCCCTCATTCCTCCAGGTACCCCCTTCATCCACTGGGAACCGGAATGGAATGGTTGCCAGAGCAGCTCTCCTCACCCTGGCCTGTGGGAGCCAGACCGAGGAGCAGAGCACCGGCCCTCACAGCAAAGAGCTTGAGAACATCTCAGGGAAGGGACAGCAAGTGGTCTTGAAGGACGAACTGAGAGGGGCTTAGGAAAAGAAGCATTTTCTGCCCTTACCATCCTCATGGGAACCTAAAAGGCCTTCGCCCATTCTGGCAGGGATTATCTGAACCAAAAACCAAATACAGAAACAGCACAGACACAAAACCAGGGCATTTCAGACACCAGGGTAGAGGAAGGAGGATGACTTGGAAAGAACGCAGAAGCCGAATCAGATGACCTGGATCTGAGTCACGGCCCTATTACGCACTGGCTGAAGACTTGGAGAAAACCACTCTTCTCATTTCAGGTTACTCATCTGTTAAATGGGAACAACTAAATGAGACAGTGTACGTCCAAGTGCACTGACCAGAGTGCTGCGCAGAGGTCAGCGATGCTCATAAATAAAAAAGAGAGCTCTTGAATGACGGGGGGCATTCACACGGCAAGAAGCAGCTTGTCCAGGACCTCTACTCCTGGGAGAACAACTGCCCTGGCTGCTGCAGGAGCAGGAAGGCAGGCCCCTGAATGCCCTGCGTCAAATTCCTCTAGAAAAACCCAGGGTTTCTCCCAGGGCACAGACCCTGGAACTCACTCCCACCAGAACACACAGTACAGCCAGCCCAACCTCCTCCCCATCAACTGACACCAGGCTCCTCTGCAGGAGCAGGGTGACTCCTGAGTCACCCACTCTCTAGGCTTCAGCCATAACTTCATCTGGCTCAGCTCCTGCTCTCTTGACCAGAGCCAGGTTTCCAAGCTGTGCTAATAGTCAAGTCCACCCTCCTGCAAAGCTCCCTTCCTTGACCCACTGCCATCCCCCAATAACATAAGGACTGGTCAATCTACGAACTTAGCGGGGAGAAGGGACCTCAGGGCTCTGTCATGCGCAGGGGAAGGTACTATTTGCCTCAACTTACTGCCACCAGATGGAAAAGATCCAGATGGGCTCCAGGAAGCTGCAGGATAGACCAGGGCCTCCCATATTAACAGTGACCCTTATTAAATACTTATTATAAACCAACCAGCACTGTGCTAGCACTTAATAAGCACCGTCTCCTTTGAGGCCTGTAACAACCCTGTGAAGAACTGTGAAGAACCCTTTTACAGAGGGGGAACTGAGGCACAGGGAAGTTAAATAATTTGCTCAAGGACACCCAGCGGAGCCGGGGCTTGCACCACGCAGTCAGACTCCATGCTCCGTTCTCAGCCATTATTCTACCCTGACTTGTATCAGGATTACACCTCCCTGCAGTCTTGGAGTGGTGTTTCCAGAACTGAGTTGCTCATCTTCCCACAGGCTGATGTTCAATAAAGACAGAGGGTCCTGTTGTGTGTCTGCTACCTTCTTAGGGCCCCATGAACAGAGCTGTACCCCTTGCTCTTGTCACAAACTAGTACCCACAATTCCAAGACTTCAGCCCCATGGCCAGGCGTCCCTTCCCACCCCATTCCTCCTTCCTGGCCATACCAAAGTTGTTGGTAGGGTACCGCTTGCGGAGCCGCTCTGTGAGCCGTGAAACCTTGCTGCGCAGCACCTCATTCTTGCTCAGGAACCCATTGTCTTGCAGGGCCAGCTCATCCTCTGCCGGGCACGGGGCACCCTCGTCATCCTCCTGCGGGAACAGCTCCTTCCAGTCCTGCCCACCTCGTGGCAGGGCTCCAGGACCTGCATGCAGAGGCCCCTCAGCACAGCAGACCCCAAGAGGCGTTGTTGCGACTGGCTTGGCCACCTTCCCCCAACCCAGCCCCTGCCCATGTTACCAATGCTCCTACTTACCAGCACCACCAAGTGGGTCTCCTGCCTCCCAAGTTGCGGAGGTGAAGGAGAGAAAACAGAGAGAAAGAGAGAGATAGCAGGAAGAAGGAAGATGCTGGGAGGGAGAGCCCCAAGCACATACCCCAGGTTCTGTCTAAACACAGCCCAAAGGGTGACGTAAACAGAGGCCCCCATAAAAGGATCCCAACATCAAATAAGCCTGGGAGAAGCTGTGTACCACTGTTTTTCAAACTTGATGAAATTAAGTGGGCCATCATTTTAAATAGAACAGAACAGGAAAGAAAACATCCCTTACAATGTGTTTTTCAGGAAACTTTCATCTCAATTAAGTTTTATATATTTTACAAACGTAAGTGTGAACTGGGTCAAGATGTAAAATGTGTTCCTTCCTGAGGGTTATAAACAAAAACACCTGAAAGCCCCTGCTATATATATTCCTCACCACCACCACCATCAAGATTCATAGCCTATGGGGCTAGCCCAGTGGCGTAGTAGTTAAGAGCGCACGTTCCACTTTGGCGGCCCGGGGTTCACTGGTTCGGATCCCGGGTGCGGACATGGCACCACTTGGCACACCATGCTGTAGTAGGCGTCCCACATATAAATTAGAGGAAGATGGGCACGGATGTCAGCTCAGGGCCAGCCTTCCTCAGCAAAAAGAGGAGGATTGGCAGCAGATGTTAGCTCAGGGCTAATCTCCCTCAAAAAAAAAAAATTCATAGCCTACAATCACATACCACAGTCTCGGAGCAATCTTTTAGCAGAAGAAAACGTAAATGCCCACATGGATGAGGCTGATCTGAGACTGAAGGGAGCTGGTTGTAAGTCAGAGGCTCAGGGAAAACTCACAAGACCCTCATTTCTTATACCTCAATTTCCTACTTTACAAAGAGACATAAAGAGAAATGATTTCCTACTATAATAAAAACAATAACACAAATGTGACAATAAACAGCAACCAACCAGTAGGACTCAAGGACTGGTGGGGACTGTGTGACTTTCCTAAAGGGACACTCATTCCTCAGTGACACTGACTAGTGCAGACTCAGGGCTACCAGACCTTCTGATTTTTCACAGAAACTGAAAATCCAGAGTTTTCACTGAAATCTCCCCATTTCTAAACAGTGGCTCAAAAAAACTTTTTAAGGTTCGCATGCCAAATAAAACACTTTTGCAAACTACCAGTTTAAACTATTGTCTTAAAATCAAGAAGACTGTTTAACTTTCTCTAACCTAGCACTTGGCCACCACCATGTAACCACTTTCTCCAACCTCTTCTCCCTGCCCCCGAAAAGGGACACTTTCGGACCTCATTCTGTGCAAGAGCAGTGAGAGACCCGGGCAGTGCCCTCCCCCAAATCTGCCTTCCCCACATCAAAGGGACCAAGCCCACAGTCTCCAGCCAAGGTGGTAAATGATCCACGTCCCCCAGCGGGGCATCTCCCAGAGGCTTCCAGAACCATCCTTCTCGTGGCACCCAGGACAGACGACTAGATCAGCAACAGGACAGGCGGAAGTTCACTGGCACCCTTTCATCCAGTGAGTTCTAGCTCAGAGCAAGTTTCGTCTTCTCATACAGATACAAGAGAATTTTAAAAACCCAGACTTGGGATGTGAGAAGCCACACAGCTCCAGGACTATCCAACTTCTGGCCTGGTCAGTAGAGGGTGCTGGGGAAGGGCCACCCACCTCAATCGCATCTTTAAACTCCTCATCAGGCTCGGCCTCCTCGGCCTCCTCGACACTGCCCGGCGTGAGGTCCTGGGAAGAGAGGCTCAATTTCACAACAAGAGAGATGGCAGCCCTGCCTCATAAGGTAGAGGCCACCTCCCCTGGCCAGCATCCAGGTTTCCCAAAACATCCATTCCTGCACCAGAGGAAATGGCTCAACTGCAAGAAAGAAGGAAGGTACTGGAAAGAGTGCACTCTCCAACCTAGCAGGGACAGGGAGATGGGGCCAAGACCACAAACGGACCTCCCGTGGCTGGAGAGCACAGAGGTGGAGAACACTGCCTCTAGAACCACAGGGCCGGGGCTGAGTCCTGGCCCCACAACCCTCAGGCAACCGCTGTGTGCCTCAGCCTTCTCCTTCGCAAAGGAGAATAACCTCCTTCTCAGATATAACCTACCCCTTCATGGGGTTAGTATCTATAAAGTACTTGGAACAGCAGACTAAGCACTCATTAAAGCACAGAGTAGCTATTAGGATTACAATTATTATTATTAAGCACTTTAGAGGAGGTGGGGTCTGGAAAGAAGCAGGAACTACAGAGGCCAGCCCAGGAGAGATGTGTTATAAACAAGCTGGTAACAGGAAGGCCCTACAACCTGCCCGCAGCAGGCTCTGCCTGAGGGAGCACTCACCTCTGTGGGTGTGGGCGCAGGCGTGCAGTCTGGCAGAGCACCCTTCCCCCCTGCATCTGGCGGCGGGGGGCTCTCGAAGGCACACTCTTCCTGCTTGGGGTTCATCCGCCGCTGCAGAGACGCCCTGTACTCTAACACCACTACCCGGGGCAGGAGAATGGGGTGGGAGGCAGAAACAGGACGGAATGAGTGGTGCTTTGGGGGTACTCACTTCTGCAGCTGGCTACCTTCTGCAACCCTGTCTGCTGCAGGAAAAGTCGCTCTCCTTACTCTGGACAACTCACCTAACCCAAGACTCACAAACAAAACAGAGACACCATCACCCACCCTATGAGACTGTTATATAGAGATTAAATGTTGTAAGTGCCCAATAAATTACAGCTTCTATAATTAATTACTCGACCACAGGGAGGAACACAAATATAACAATCACTCAAACACATGTCCAGGCCCAGGCTTCTGTGACTCAGGGCCTCCCCAGACTTTCTCACCGCTTTGGAAGCCAAATGGCAGACGGGTACTCTAGGATCACACAGAGTTGCAGGAGCAACTCCAGGTGGCTGCATCCCAGGAGGCGGTGGCAGCACTGGGAAAACATCCCTCCCTCGTCTCCCAGAAGCCACCGTATCATATAAGCAGTGATTCACCAGCCTTGGGAAGGGAGAGGGACCCCCAGGGTAGCAGTCTCCTAACATCTGAAAGGCAGAACCCATAAAAGCCCTCTGAGGGACGACTCTAGTGTGGTGCTGTCCCCTTGTCAAAGGCACAGCAAACGGAGGATCAGCTGTCAAGACAGACAGACCAGGGAGCCTAACCCAGCCCTGAGAGGTGGCCTGGGCCCCATCTGCACCTCTGACAGGCTCTCCAGGGCTTACCTCGGAAGAACTCCACATTCCCTAGAAAGAGTGTGCTGTTTAAAAGGGCAAGGACCCAGCACAGTGGCAGCAGATACAGCACGCAAACCGTGCCCAGAAGAGCCCCGTAGAACCTGGATCGAGAGAGGAATCACAGGATCAGAAATTCGTAAGATCAGAAGGAAACTGACTTGGAGCACACCAACAGAGGGTCCAGGCAAGAAACAGCTGTGGGCACAGCTGGTAAATCAACAAGATCTGCTAACCAAACAAACAGAAAATAAAGTGAGGAGGAAGGACGGACGACTACCAACAGGTCACTGGTTGCTAACAACCGACACTGGTGAGGGCGCAGTGGTGGCTGAGGCTGGGGCCACATCAACCAGTCCAACAATCATCACTCCTCAAGCTCTAGAGTCTGGAGTCTAGAATAAGACAGACTCGGATTTGAACCCCGCTCTGCCACTTCTCGCTGTGTGACCTTAGCCAAGTCCCTTGGTTCTCCGAGCTTACTTCCTTCACGTGTAAAATGGGGATTAACAGAGTGCCCACCACATAGGGTTACTGTGAAGAGCGAGAAATACATGGAAAGTGTTGGGCATAGTGCCTGGCACAGGGGGAAGACTAAACAAATATTAGTGTCATTATTATTCATAGATAAAGAGCTTCAAAAACATTCATCCCATTTGACCCATTTGATGCCTTTTGAACTTTTAAGAAAAAAGTTTCAAAAGCTTAAAGCTAAATCCATAAAAATTGTTCATGACAGGGTTAGTAATAAACAGTAGAAGTTAACTAAATGTATAATAGAATGGTTCCACAAATTATAGTATATTTACCATCTATATTAATGTCATATTACAAGTAATTCCAAAAGCTATGTAGCAACAAAGAAAACTACTGATAATATAACGATAAGTGAGAAAGAAAAAAAAAAGGAATCACACTATGAAGCCCTATATCTGTAGAGTATGTGCACGTGGCAAACTCTCTGTGCACCCCACACAGGAGATCAGCTGCTCTATCAGGGTGGGCAACCACACGGTGAGTCACTTTTCTATTATTAAAATATTTTTACCATGCCTAAAAGGCGCCATCTAAACATAAGCAGAGCATCAAGCCCCCAAGGCTACGTGTGCACCTGCACAAAGAGCCCCAGAGATTCTCCTCCCCAAGCTGGGGGCTCCAGTCCCAGTCCTCCCAGGGCAGTAGCGGCGGTGGCGGGAGTGGAGGACCACTCACTGCGAGGATGCGGCGGGGTTCTCCCAGTGCAGCACCCGGTAGGCGGCTTCGCAGGCACTGCACAGGCGGCTCAGCAGGGCCTCCAGCTGGATCAAGCTGCAGACACAGGGGGCTCCTGTGACCCACAAGTCCTGCCCTGCCCTGCCCGTCCACACGGCCTGACAGAGCTCGGGGGCAGCAGAGCCCAGGACTTCACAGGCACACGTGGCTGGGGAGGGCAGGTCTCTTTGAACCCATGGGAGCGGTCAGAGAGCTCGGGAGAAAATTCATGTATTTCAATCCCCTTTTTGGAATCCCTGCTGAAGTGGAAGAGGACAAAGCTTCCTGCTCTGGTCTCTTCCAAGCTACTGATGTGGGGCCAGCTGCTGAACTTTTCCAGGGCTGCAACTTCCTCCTCTGTAAAACGAGCAGCAGGGTACCCAGCTCACAGACAGACTGGAGATGCGAGGGCAAACGGCAGGATGTAGATCAATGTGTCTCCACCTGGGGTGCAGGCAGACTCACTGGGAGAGTTTTTTTCTAGTGGATGCACCCCCAGAAGCAATGAGTACATGCTGTACCCAGGTCCTGGTTTCTGAAGGGCTCAAAGAAATGGCTGATTCTAGAGCTAGCGCAGGGAAAATATAAGGTGAATGTGAACAGCCCATGGTACCATAAAGTAAGGCAGCAACTCAAAAATGATGGGGACATATCAAAAAAACACAGGAGCCAGTGCAAAAGAGCTCCTACTGGTCAAGTCTAGGACAATTTGAGGTCCAAATAAATAATAACAAGGGCCAGCCCCATGGCGGCGTGGTTAAGTTCATGCGCTCCGCTTCAGTGGCCCAGGGTTTTGCCGGTTCAGATCCTGGGCATGGACATGGCACCACTCATCTGGCCACGCTGAAGTGGCATCCCATATAACACAACCAGAAGGACCTCAACTACAATACACAACTATGTACTGGGGGGATTTGGGGAGAAGAAAAAGAAAAAAAAAAAGGATTGGCAACAGATGTTAGCTCAGGTGTCAGTCTTTTAAAAATAAATAAATAAATAACACTAATGGATTAAAACACATCAAATAAAATAAAAAATCTTGAGTTCCTACTGATAATAAGAAAGAAGGAAAAGCTCTTTCTCACAGTAGAACACCAGCTAATGATGACAACTGGAAAATCACCTTTGCAACCATCATAGTAATAAACTGACGAAGGCAGGACCCAGCAGTGGTCATTTTACAGTAGAGAAACCTGACCAAGTGGTCAAAATTATTACCTCCCCTAACGACACAGACTGACCTCAGGTACCTCCTGATGTGACACCCTGAGAACACAATGTCACTTGTCAGGTTCCTGCCAAAAATGCATAACCTGATAATCACAAGGAACCAAACAACCCCAAATTGAGGGAAATTCTGCAAAATACTAAGCTTGATCTACTTAAAAATGTCAAGGTCATGAGAAACAAAGACTGAGGAACTACTCCAAGTTACAAGAGACTAAAGAGACGCAAAAACTGAATGCAATGTATGATTCTGGATTGAATCCTGGGCCAGGGGTAATTTATATAAAAGACTTTATTAATACAACTGGTAAAATTTGATTACGAGCTACATATTAGATAACAGTGCTAATGTTAGTGTTATCAGTGTAAAATTTCCTAATTTCAATTACAGGACTGTAGCTATTTAAAAGAATGTCCTTGTTCTTAGGAAATACAGGCTGAAGTATTTGATATAAATAGGTATGATGTTTGCAACTTTCAAATGGTTCAGGAAGAAAAAAATAATGTGTATGTGTAGACAGAGATGAAGCCAGTGTGGCAAAATGTTACTAACTGTTCTATCTGGGACTGGCCCGTGGGCCAGTGGTTAAGTTCAGCGCACTCCACTCCAGCGGCCTGGATTTAGTTCCCAGGCATGGACCTACACCACTTGTTGGCAGCCATGCTGTGGCATATAAAATACAGGAAGACTCGCAAAGATGTTAGCTCAGGGACAATCTTCCTCAGCAAAAAGATGACGACTGACAACAGATGTTAACTCAGGGTGAATCTTCATCAGCAAAAAAAATAATAATAATAATAATAATAATAATAATAACTGTTCTATCCAGGTAAAGGGCCTATAAGAGTTCCTTGTGTTATTCTTGCAACTCTTCTGTAAGTTTAAAGTCATTTCAAAGTAAAAAAGTTTTTTTTTAAATCACAGATACCCATTCCAGAAAAGTGACTCAGAACTTCTGGGGCAGGGCCCAGGCTTCCATTTCTTTGTAACTTTTTTTGAAGCTTCACAGATGCCTCTGCTGCCCAGGGAGGGATGAGAACCCTGCTGCATGCCCAGAGAGCCCAGTCTGAGGACAGCTCAGTAAATGCCAGCTGCCACTGAAGTTGTTACAGCTACTATTTCTCAACAGTTGTGAGTTACATCCTCAGAAGCACCAGCTCTGTCACATTTAGGAAGTTTCTCCATAATGTAGTGACAATGACTAATATTTACTGAACACTTGGTGGGTACCAGACCCTTGCCCAATGTTACACAACAAGTAAATGGAAGAACTGGGCTTTGCACCCAGACAGTGGCTCATGCCTGCACGCACTTAATCAAGACCCTAAAGTCTCTCTCTAGCAGAAAGAACACAAGCTGTGAAATCAGCTAGATCTGGATTCTCATCCCAGCTTGGTCACCTTCTAGCTGTGTAAGCCTTTTCCCTCATCTGTAAATGGAGGATAATAATGGTAGCTACCTCTCACAACTGTTAAAAAGATGAAAGGATGTAACATATGTGGTTTGCCTAATACAACGCCTGGCACGCAGCAAGCACTCAGAGTGGTGGCTGCTGCGACTGTGACTGTCCCTCACCTCCCCAGCCCCTTCCATACTCACAAGGTCTTCACCTCAGCCACGGCCTCGGGGCGAGACAGGCGAACTCTCTGAAGGTCCTCCTGCCTCACGCTGTGATACTTCCTCCGCATCAGCTCAGACTCGGGCAGCCGTGCCCGGCAAACCTCCTGAAGGTAGCCCAGAAGGGCGGGCACTGAAATCATCAGGGCCCCCGCCGAGTACCATGCACCTACGGGAGCAATCACACTGCAGGTAAACAGGCAGCAAGGCTGGGAGCCTCTGCCCACCCAGACGTCCGCATGCTCGCTTGCCCACCTCCGCTGGGGCTCTGCCCAAGAGGCCTTCCCTGATGGCTCGTGTGACACAGTACGTCCCCCCTTACCCTCCACCCCTTAACCCAGCTTTCTTTCTCCTCATAGGATTTATCATCACACGACAGATTATAGGTACGGTTGTTGTCTCCTCCACAAATGCAGGTTCTTGAGGGCTGGGACTTTGTCCCTTTGGTCACTGATATAGCCCCAGACCCATTTATTTTAATATTAAAACACCTCTGCCAGCACAGTCGGTGGCTCGTGCCTGAAGTATGGCCGCTGGGAGCTCTGATGACTGACATTCTGGCCCCTGAGCCACTGGGGCAGGTCGGAAGCCTTTCCTTTGGCTTTTAGGACCACAGACCACTGTACTGAGAAATGGTCAGGCTGAGACAAAATCAAAAGGAACTTCTCCCATGTAACAGGGTACCCCCGAAGCAAGCTAACAGAGTGCTGGGCACAGAGTAAATGTTGATTCAACATGTGTCATATGAACTGATGTACTTTGCAAATACATTCTGAAAAATCTAACAGCCTAGGAAGGACATCTGAGTTTCAATCAGGCAAACAGCCCTACTAAGAAACAGAAGATGAGGTCTTATGTGAGCTGGGTTCATTTTCAACCCACTGAACCCATATCTCCACAGGAAACAAAGACGACATTAGAGGAATGTGAGTTCACTAGAAGAATGAACACATGAACAAAGGACCAAGCTCCTCCGAACATTCTGTCCCAGGTCCTTCACTCACTCCCCCTGAGGGGTTTGGCTTTTTCTGCAGCCATCTGCCAGTTCAACCTGGGAACGGGGCTGGGTGAGGGCACACTTTGTCATAAAAGGTCCCCAGGAGACATCTCTACCCAGGGCCCCTAAAGCCTCCCACCCACCTGTCCACATGTCTACCCTAGAGCCTTCACACCACAGACCGTTCACGGCTGGTGACTGTCCAGCAGGCTGCTCCAGGCTCACTTGCTAAGCCAGAGAAAGTCAACAGATGTGACAAAAATCCCTTATCAGCTCACCTTCCTGGTACCCTCACCCATGTCGTGCCCCCAAATGACCCGGGAATCATCTTGGAAACCAAAATGGAAAAAGGTCAATGTATCAGCAATCAGTCAAGAAGGAAACAATAATAATAACAGCTACAATGTACTGGCTGCTCACTCTGGTCAGGCACTGTGCTGAAAGTTACACACAGATCCTCCCAGTCCTCACAACCACCCTCTGTGAAAGCACTGTTATTATCCTCCCTCTAGAGACAGGAAACTTAGGCCTCAGTGGACAGGTCAAAGAGCCTGCCCGAGGTCACACCAGTGGCCCAGCCAGGAATCCAGCCCACAGTGCGGCCCTCTGGAGCCTGTGTTCTGATGCCAAGCAGACACAGAGGGAGGCTAACCCCAGGGCAAAACAAGCAGCTGCTTCTCGGAATTCCTCCCCACGTTCACTCACAAAAACCCCTGGCCCCTGGAAGCAGTTCTTACCCTCATTCAAAGTGAGGAACAAGATGTTGAGGCCCAGGCAGGTCAGCAAGGAACACAATGGCGTCTGCCACCTACAACACAGAGAGTCCTGGTCACCGAAGACAGCCGCTCCTGCAGCTAGGAAGTGGGGATGGGACAGCACAGGTGGCTCATCAAAACCAGGAGCAAGAGGAGGGGGCCTGGGGCTCACAGTGTCAAGGAGAAAGGGAAAGTGGGCCCATCATTTGGACAGGAGACCAGGAGAGGAGTTAAGGTCACACATCAGGCCCTGAAGTGAGAAAACGTATCCTCTCAGAACTAGAAGGCCTGTAGAACTTTCTCCCAGACAGAGGAAGACTTCGTTATCTATTAAAAAAACCCATTAATACTGCTTAACCTGTGTTTTGTAAGGTTTTAGTCTCTTTTAAGAGGTGACCATGACAAACATTCTTCTTTAAAATTTTCCTTCATTGTTTTTTACAATTTCATAATAGCATTCACTGCACAAGATTCATCTAACACAGAAATTGAGAGAAGGATTTCTTTGACCCCATCTGTGACTTTCTCTTCTGTAATTTTCAGAGTTCATTTTAAACATATGTTAATTCAAAAGGAGAAAAAAATAATAAAGGTTTTATTTTTAGATATTAAAAAATGAAAACAAACGCAGGGTGCAGCATTCTCAGCAGACACGCCCAAAGTGAACTGGAACAGATGGAGCAAATACAGACCCAGCACCGCAGCCCCCACCACCACACGGCAACGCAGAAGCCCCTCAAGAGGGAAAAAGGGGAGCAGAGGTGTGGGTTGCTGAGGACAAGCAAACCTGCCGGCTTAGTCCCCGGTGAAAGACGTTTAATAGGGAAAATGGAGCACAGATGTAATAATAAAGCCACTGACAGCTACAGTCTAAAAAGTAGTGTCAGTGCACAAGGTCAGCCATCAGAGGAGAGAGATAAATAGAAAAATAAACAGGTAAGTTGCTGTCAAGCAATGTATTCAGAACTTACATATATTTTCTTTTGCTCTGATTAGGGTATTTCATCTTACGAAATGAGGTTAACTAATTTACGTGCTGCCATTATTTCTTAATAAACTTATGGGTAAGGGAATGAAATGAACTCTCTCTGCTTTTCTCTTAAAATTCAACACACTCCAACTGTACCGCCCTAATTAGGCCTCCAAACCATCCGGTGGCAGCTTCCAGGGTAAAAGAAAATTACAAGTCAGGTCTAAGGCCAATCCCATTTCAGAATAAAAACATCACACCGCCGCTGAAGCCACTTTCATCTTAAAGCCTGTCTCATTCTATCTGACGTCTTCACTGACACTTCGGTCGTGGAGACCCACCTACTGGAGTAGCCGATCCAGAACAGAGGAGTCTTTTAAAAACTACTGCAGCTCCAGGCTTCAGACCCAAGAGCCAGCACTCAAGATTAGGTCTCTCTTCAAAGTCAAATCCTCTTTACCAAGAAAAGGACAATCAAACGCACAAACTAATCTGACAGCCACTTTCACAGCCCAGTGCTCCGTCTCCCAGGGCACAGAGACCGCAAGCTCCTGCGGGCTTTTTAGGCCCCATGCTCCTCCCCCTCCAGCTTTAATCAATCCCATCACATCCTCAGATTTCTAATTTCATAAAACAGAAAAACTCGAACACATTAGCACCAAGAAGCATAACAGCCCAGTGGGGGAAAAGAAGGGCAGGATATATTTAACTTTTGTATTTTGCCACGAAAGGGCAAAACACATGCACACAGTAGAAAACACCAGAGGGCACAGCCCCATGCTCTGCAAAGCCCATCCCCTCCCCCAAAGAAGACCAAAGTTCCTTTCAGCGAGCTGGTGATGGTGGGACTGAAAAGTAAGCCCCTCCTCATACCATCTCCCTGTCCCTTGCACCAAGAGGACATGACCCAACAGTGGAGAACACTGTCCTGGAATACCGACTAGCTCATCCGTAGGGATCACACCATAAATTAAAGGGGTTCTGGGATGAACAAGAAAAATTTAGGACCTTGGTCAGAGTGTTAAAAATAAACCTCCCACTATTTGCAGACTGAGGTAGGAATGAATACTCAATAGCACCCTTAGAGGTTAACCCAAGTCCACTCACCGCCTCTTACCTGTCCCTTGAGCACCTTAGAGGGCTGAAGGTCTTTATGAGAATCTGATGGAAACTAGAAGCTTCTCCCTAGAAACACACTTGTGTGCATGCACACAATTTTACACACAGTTCCAGGAGATTCATTGACCCTAAGCCCCACTCATGGGCTCCAGGTTGAGAATGTCCGCTCTGTAGGACAACCAGGTTTTATGTGACTCCCACTGAGATGCAGTATTGGGAACACATGATCTTTTGAAAAAAAAGAAAGTCTTAACTTGAATCTAATCCAACCTTTAAATCTAACTTCCAGTTTGCACCACGAGGAAGCCGCCAGACAAATCTACGCAGGAAATTTTCCAGGAGAGTCAGCTGAGACACTTCAACAAGTCAGTGTCACGAAAGAAGACATCATTTTAGATGAACATTTAAGGGGCATAATAACCACACAGAATGCTCAGTTCTGGATTGGAACCTGATTTGGCCAAAACAATTGTAAATGACATTCTTGGGACAACTGAGGAAATCTGAATATGAACTGGGTACAGGATTATATCAAGGAAATACTGTTAATTTTGTTAGGTATGACGTTACTTTGATTATGGAAAACAATGTCATTATTTTGAGACAAACTGAAGCATTTATGGAGTGAAACAGTATCTATCTGTAATTTAAAGTGCTTTAACATAAGAAACAAAGTAAGCTGAAAGGAGAAAAAAGAAAATTATGAAGGAGGAAAATCAAAGCAGGATAGGAAGAAGAAATTTTTAGATCCATAATTCTAAAGGATCAGGGAAAATGGTACCTGCTTATTCATAGGTATTTGTATTTCTTTAACTTATGTTCAAAATTATATCCTAATTTTAATATTAATCATGCTAATATTGGGAGAGAAGGGGAAAAAAAGCCTGCTCTAGATACAGAAGGCCCCATGTTCAAGGCTGGGCAGCAGCCCTGAGGTATGAGCTTCAACCACAAAAAAGAAACCTGGCGAAAGGCCAGATGGTTCCCACTGCCTGCCTCTCCTCGGCTGCGCCTGAGACACAGGGTGAGCCTGGAACAAGCCCAGAGGCCCAGTGGACCTCCCAGAACCGCTCCTCACTAGGACAGAAAGGACAGCCAAGACAGCCCAGCCACTGCCTAAATGGCCAGCGCAACTACAGAGCAGGAAGGCAGAAGGCCCAGCAGGTCAGAAGAACTCCACAAAGTGTGTACCTGAGCAAGTACCGGACACCGTCACCCGCATCCTTCAGGGGTTCCAGGTAGATCTCCAGTCTCTTGTAGGACAGAACCAAGTTGAAAAGATCAAATGCCGGGGACTTGGTAGGGGCAGGTGGAGACTCCGGGGGAGCCTCGGGCATCACGCTGGGGCTCACCTCTGGCCCACACCCCTCACGCTCTGATGTCTGCATCCTGGAATCATAATAATTCCTGACATTTGCATTGCACTTCCAATGCCCAATACAGTTCTACTTGCACTATTTCATGTGATGCCCGTAATAAACCTGTGAGGCAGGCAGGGCTAGTGGTGGAATGCCCACTTCACAGAGGAAATTGATATTTGGCAAGGTGAAGTGAATTACCCAGATAGAAAGTCCTGTTCTTCTGACTCTCCATCTAACGTTCTTTTCCCCACAGACATATCAAGAGTGTAAAATAAAAAGACCAAGCACACAGGGCTGCTGAGGCAAGGTAGCCTGAGGTCTCAAGAGAAACAACGTCCTGAAATATTTTTCTCCCACTCTTTACCCGGTTAATTCCTACTCATCCTTCAGGTATGGGCTTAAACATCACTCCCTTGCTCTGAGTAGCCTTTGCCAACACCCCCAGTCTGGAGTGGGAGACCCTCCCTAATGCTCCCAAAGGATCATGTACTCACCCTAACAGCATTTATCACACCAAAAGAAAACTCCCTGCTTTCTTGCTAGTCTGCCCCTCTTAACCTTGAGCTCCACCAGGTCAAGGACTCTGTCTTCCCTTCACCACTGTTCCTGCACATAATGGGCGCATAATAAATGCTGCTGAATGAGTGAAAGAACTGCTGATCCTCCAGGACCCCAGTGCTTTCTCCTGCCCTGCCCCATCCTCTAACTCATCCCTCTCCCTTCTGTTCCCAACAACTTCTTGGACTATCCCTGCCCATTACCCTCCCTTTTTCCTCCCTGGGACCCCAGGGGGCAGTCATCATCTTCCATAACGCCCCATTCCCATCTCCCTTCTCTGATGAGGAGAGCCACTGGAACTCTCACCCTCTTTCCTAATTTCAAAGTCCTACCCAAACGCTAAGCAGAAAACGAGGGGGCGGAACCTCGACGCAAAACAACAGAAACCAGTCCCAGCTAATGGGATGCTATCAAAATGTGGGGGGGAGGGGGGTGGCGCAAGCAAAAGGGCCACCGAAATCCCCGCAGGCAAAGCTAGGACGAAAACACCCAGGGCGAGCGCAAGGTAGGAGCTCAGGAGAGGATGAAGGAGGTCAGCGCCGGCACGGGCCTGGACCACGACGTCTGCAGCCCCAGGAGCCTGAAGAGGCCCTGCGGCCCAGACCAGGGAAGGCCCCGCCGGAGCCCGAGGAGCCAGCAGGTGCCGGCGCCCAGGCGCCCAACTCCGCACAGTCAGCGGAGACACGGGGGTGGAGAGGGGGCGGCACCTCACCTACCCTGTCGCTGGGCTGGCGGGGGGAGAGGCGAGGACAGCCAGGGGGCACTGCTAAGGCCACTGGGCCCCGGAGCGTTTCCTCCGGTCCGCCCGGCCCGGACGACGCACCTCTTCCCACTCTGCCGTAGCAGGTCCGAGAACCTCCTCCGCGTCCCGCGCCACTACCGCTTCCGGGACGCAAATCGCTCTGCGGCGGCGTGCCCGTGACGTCATCGCGCCCGCGCCGCCTCCGGCCCCCGCTCCCGGGCTTAGCTCCGCCCACTCGAGCACAGGTGAGCGCTTTCGTCAGTGCTGCGCCTGCGCGCTTTTCCCCGCCTCGGCCTCGGCTGACTCTATGTTGTGCCTGCGTGACTGCGTTTCGCAAAATCCTGCGGAGCCCTGGGAGCATGAGCTAGGAGACCGCGCACCTGTTGTCCGGCCTCGCTCTGAAGGCGTCTGGCAGGGAACAGTTGGGGAGAAGCTAAGCTGAAGAATTTAGGTCTGCATCCTCTCCCCACCCCCCAACTTTGGCACTTCCCTCCCCCACTCGGGTCCGTGAGCCCACGAAAGACAGAGACCATATCCTGTATGCCCATGCCTGGCAGAGAGTGCAATTCAGTGTTTCCTGAGTAGCTACTGTGTACAAAGTCCTGTGCAAGCCTTTCCCGACTCAGTCTACTTCTCACGATGTTGCCCAGTTAATTGCCCTTAAGGCCTGCATCCTATGGTTTTGCATTAATAATACCAGCGCTTACTAGGGCTTGGGAGGCGCTGGCACTGGACTAAGCTCTCTATAGGCATTACCTTATCTAGTCCTCCAACAATACTGTTAGGGTTATCGCCCTTTTACAGATGAGGAATCTGAGACATGTTAAGGAACCTCGTCAGTGTCGTTCGACCAATATGCAACTGGGAGCTGGGATTTGATTCTCATGTGTCATCTGACCCCAGCGCCTTCAACCATTCCACCACCCACCTTAGTCTGCGTTTGCCGGCCTCATCCCCTCCTAATCTCCTTCAGGAGCCTCTTAACTTCAGAAACCCTCTGTTGTTGCCTTCAAATGCACCTTGCTCTCAGGTCTCCTTGCATTGCTTGTACTGTGAGCTTGGAGAGGAATGCCCTTCCCCACTCTTGTTTCATACAAATCCAACCCATTCATCTAAGCAGGAGTCAAATATTTGTACACCTTCCCTGATTACCCCATCTGGAAGTAATCACTTTCCCCTCCAGACAGCCAGAATGTAGACAGACACCACTAGGCTATATTCAAAAATCCCCTACTTCTTAAAGGAATAGGCCTGGCTTTGTGGCTGGGCAAGGCCTCTTTGCTGGCTCTGCCTCTCCTCCTTTAGGATGAGTCTAGGGGAAATAAAGAATAATTTTTTCTTTCTTCAATATTTTGACTACTTGAAATTCCTCTATCGGTAATTTACTGCAAAGATAAATTTTGGTTTCTTTGCAATTCCTCCCCCTTGAGTCTGCCTGGACCACTGGCCCCAGGCTGGCTGTGGTTAGTAGTGTTATTGATTCTCTCTCCGGCAGCTATAGAATTGAGGGATATTATTCAAGAATTGCTAGGCATTATTTGGGTAGACACTGGGACAAGAAGACTCTAAAGACCAGAGTGGGATAACAGCCGTGGCCGACATCAGTGAACGAAGGCTCCCCCTGGTAATTAGAGACTGGTCAGCTGGACTCTGCTCTCTGGGGTCTGACTCTGATTTTTTGTAATCAAGTCCTCCTAGTTCTTTCTTCCCCTTCTCCAGCACTCAGTCTCCACTCTTTGCCTCAAATCCCTGTACCACGGCTGTTTTCCCCTGGATAGCAGATAGGTAGAAAAGACTAACTGAGAAAATACAATAGTAAAAGAGGATAATTAATACCTTAACTTGACATTTTTCAGAGGTTCGCCTTTGCATCTATAAGCAAGAGTGTGTATGACCCACATAATTGACTCATAAACCTCACTGTGGCCCTTGGAAAAATACTAGGGGGAAATGCTGGGTAGAAATGCTTGCCCAGCTGGAAAAATGGGAGCGGGAAGAGAGAAGGGAGTGTCTAAGCAGCCTTCCTCCACCAGGTGGCTCCCTTGCCCACTCTTACACTGGCCATGGGGTTTCAGAGGGGACTCAAATCCGGGTTTCTGGCTGTGGTCTCTCAGGCCACCATTTCCACAGTATATCAGATCTTCTCATGCTTCTAGCTGTATTAGTTATCTCTTGCTCTGTAACACATGATTTCAAAGCTTAGTGGCTTAAAATAATAATAAATATATATGATCTATCATTGGTTTTTGGCTTTGGGGTGGTTTTCATCAGGAAATCGTGAGCGGCTTTGTGTGCGGTTTTGGTTCAGGGGCTTTCATGAGGCTGCAGTAGGATGTTGGCCAGGGCTGCTGTCATGTGGAGGCTTGATGGGCTGGAGGGCTGGCTTCCACGGTGGCTTCCTCAGGGAGCAGACAAGCTGATGCCTGCGTTCTTATGCTGACAGGCTGGCAGGAGGTTTCAGTTCATCTTCACTTGGGACTCTCCAGAAGGGATCTTTTTGTTTGTTTGTTTTAATAGGGAAGAGAGGGTTGGGGTTTTTTTTTTTCTTTTTAAAGGTATGCTTTTTTTGCGTGAGGAAGATTGGCCCTGAGCTAACATCTGTTGCGAATCTCCACCTTTACTTTTTTTTTCCTCCCCAAAGCCCCAGTACATAGTTGTGTATCCTAGTTGTAAGTCCTTCTTGTTCTTCTGTGTGGGACGCCACTAAAGCATGGCTTGATGAGTGGTGTGTAGGTCCACGTCTGGGATCTAAACTGCCAAACCCCAGGCCATCCAAGCGGAGCACGCAAACTTAACCACTCGGCCTCAAGCCAGCCCCCACCAGAAGGCATCTTGAGCGCCCTGGTGACATGGTGGCTGACTTCCCCCAAAGTGAGAGATCCAAGAAAAATTGAGGCAGGAAGCTGAAGGTCTTCTGTGGTGTATCATTAGAAGTCACACACTGTCATTTTCACAAATCCTATTAGTTTTATGGGTCAGAATTATTCAGTGTCCCAATGCATAATGGGGGGATTATACAAGAGCTTGCTTACCAGGAAGGGCAAAGAATTGAGGCCAACTTGGAGGCCATCTTGGAGGCTAGCTACTATGTGCTGCTCTGTTGGCTTAAAATACCCTTCTGACTCCCCTTGACCTCATCCCGCTCACCTTTTAACATCCAGCTTGAATGTCAGGTCCTTTGTGAAGTCTTCCCCAAGTAACTTCTCATGTCCTCTTCTGTGTTTACACAGAACTGTGATCCATTTCTGTTAAGCACCTATCACCTCACATTTCGGCCTCTCTCCTGAACATGACTGTTTCCCCCATCATGCCCTGAGTTCCTGAGAGCACAGAGACTGAAACTGAACATCTTGGCAGCCCGAGTTCCTGTCCAGTATAGAGCCTTGGCATGTAAGTACTCAACGAATGCTTGCTTTAAAATAAATGAATAAAACAGAAAATAACAAGTGTTGGTGAGGATATGGAGAAACAACCCTTGCGCATTGTTGGTAGGAATGTAAATGGTGCAGTCTCTAGGGAAAAACAACATGGCTGTTCCTCAAAAAGTTAAGTATAGCATTACCATATGATCCAGCAATGCTACTTCTGGATATATACCCAAAAGAAGTGAAAGCAGGGTCTCAAAGAAATATTTGTACACACCTATGTTCATAGCAGCATTATTCACAATAGCCAAAAGATGGAAGCAACCCAAGTGTCTATTAATGGACGAATGGGTAAACGAAATATGATGTATACTTACAATGGACTATCATTCAGCCTGAAAAAGTAAGAAAATTCTGACACACGTTACAACATGAATGAACCTTGACGACGTTATGCTAAGTGAAATAAGCCAGTCACAAAAAGACAAATATTGTATGATTCCACTTATATGAGCTACCTAGAGTAGTAAAATTCATAGAGACAGAAAGTAAAATAGTGGTTAGCAGGGGCTGGAGGGAGGGAGGAATGGGGTGTTGTTTTTAATGGGTATAGTTTCACCTTTGCCGGGTGAGAAGAGTTCAGGAGATGGTTGCACAGCAATGTGAACATACTTAATGCTACTGAACTGTACACTTAAAAAATGGTTGAGGGGCTGGCCCTGTGGCCTAGTAGTTAAGTTCGATGCATGTGCTTCAGCACCCCGGGTTCAGTTCCTGCGTGTGGACCTATTCCACTTGTCAGTGGCCATGCTCTGGTAGTGACCCCCATTCAAAATAGAGGAAGATTGGCACAGATAGTAGCTCAGGGTGAATCTTCCTCTAGCAAAAAGAGGAAGATTGGCAACGGATGTTAGCTCAGGGCAAATCTTCCTCAGCAAAAAAAAAAAAAAAAAAAAAAGGTTGATATTGTACATTTTATGTTATGTGTATTTTGCCACACTTAAAAAAAATCTTAATGAAAGAATGATGGATAAACAAAGTGTGATATAGCCATTCAATGGAATATTATTCACCATAAAAAGTAATGAAGTATTGATACATGCTACAACATGGGTGAACTTTGAAAACATTATGCTATGTGAAAACACAAAAGGCCACATATTGTATGAGTCCCTTTAAATGAAATGTCCAGAATAGACAAACCTATAGAGACAGAAAGTAGATTAGAGGTTTCCAGGGACTGGGGAACAGAAGGAATTGGAAGTGACTGCTGACAAGCACAGTGTTTCTTTTTGGAGTGATGGAAGTGTTCTGGAATTGGATGGTGGTGATGGTTGTGCAACTTTGTGATTATACTAAGACCACTGAATTGTATACTTTAAAACTGGGAATTTTGGGGGCTGGCCCTGTGGCCAAGTAGTTAAGTTCATGCACTCTGCTGCAGGCAGCCCAGTGTTTCGTTGGTTCGAATCCTGGGCGCGGACATGGCACTGCTCATCAAACCATGCTGAGGCAGCATCCCACATGCCACAACTAGAAGGACCCACAATGAAGAATATACAACTATGTTCCGGGGGGGCTTTGGGGAGAAAAAGGAAAAAAATAAAATATAAAAAAAAAAAAAAACTGGGAATTTTGGGGGCTGGCCCCATGGCCTAGTGGTTAAGTTCAGTGTGCTCCACTTCAGCGGCCCAGGTTCATGGGTTCAGATTCCAGACAGGGACCTACACCAGTCATTAGCCATGCTGTGGTGGCAGTCCACATACAAAGCAGAAGAAGATTGGCACAGACGTTAGCTCAGAGCAAATCTTCCTCAGGGGAAAAAAAAAAACTGGGAATTTTTATGTTATGTTGTGCGAAATTTTGTTAGTTGTGATATGCATGTTGACTAGAAGTGATTCCATTTAATATGAATTACGTTTCATTTTAAAAATGAATGAATAAATGAAAGAAATACTTGACGGGTATGTATTTTTAGATTCTCTTTAATATTTGGATTTTATCTAGTATTTAAACTTAATATTTGAGTGTATTTTTGGATTAATAGCTCACTGCCATTGCTCTGAAAAGTGTTCAATAAATACATCTTTATGTTCTTGTACCTGGGAAAGAAGTACTCATGAGTAATGAGTTTTCCAGCTGTGAGACAGTGAGTTGTCGGACAAACACAGCAAGGAAATGAATGTCTGCAGTTACATTCTTACTCAACAGCTCTTGGCAGCCATGAAAACAACCATTCATCAAACAGGGGCACAAAAATAGTCTCACAGAGCAAGGCAGTGAAAACCTCAGCAATCAAACCTTGTGGCCTCCCTTGAAAGAGACAGTTAACTGCCCACCACAAAGTCCCGTTGCCCCTTCCATGGTATAGAGTTGTCGCTGGGCGGCAGATGCCCAGCCAGGGACTACATTTCCCAGCCCTGTTACATATAGATCAGGTCATGTGGTTCCCCAAAGGAAGGGAGTGGAAGTGATGAGTGTCATTTCCAGACCAAGGCATTTAAAAGTCAGAAATCTCCTCCTCTGCCTCTTCTCCCAAATGCCAGCTCAATGCAGAGGGGATGGCACAGCCACAGGTGGAAGGCGCCTGAGTCCCAATGATCACGTAGTGGAAAGCCTCCCACTGACCTGGAATATCCACAATGGATGGTTATGTGAGGAAGACATAGATTTGTAAGTGAACAACAAATAGGTTCTTGTTATATTAAGCTCCTGAAATATCGAGGGGTGTTTGTTACAGCAGCTGAACATCAATGTTCATTCGTTTCACCAAACAACTATTTACTATGTGCCTTTCGTGGGAATATAGAGATGAGTAGCCTGGAGGTTTTTTTCCCTTGAAAAGTTCTAATTCTAAATTGGAGAATTAGATGGGGAAATGACTGAGAGACACAATTTGAATAAATATGCCACCAGCGTAAGGGCAGTAAGTGACCACCAAACAAACCTGAATAGACCAATTTCCATTAAAGAAGTAGAAAGCATTAACCAAAAAACTTCCTAAAAAGCATCAGGCCCAGATTATTTTATAGACAAATTGTATCGAACTCATCAATGAAATGATGTCTTTAAACTATTCCAGAGAACAGCACAGGATGGAAAACTTTCCAGTTTATTCTAAGTCCAGAATTACCATCCCTGATACAAATGCCCATTGAGAGCACACACACACACACAAAAGAAATTTCATCTGGAATATAGCCAATTTAAAAACAATAAAAAGAATGCACCTACCACACAACTGAGCCACTCCACTGCTAGGTATTTACCTAAGAGAGATGACAGCATACGCCCACGCAAAGACTTGTACAGAATGTTCACAGCAGCTTTATCTGCAATAACCAAAAACTTGAAACAACACAAGTGTCCATCAACAGGTGAATGGATAAACAAATTATAGTATATCCAGACAATGGAATAATACTCAGCAATAACAATGAATGAACTATTGTTACCACAATATCATGAATGAATCTCAAAATAATTGAGTAAAAAAAGCCAGGCATTGCCCCCTCCCCCAGAAAAAAAAAGCACATACTGTACATTCCACTTATATAAACTAATCTACTAGAGGGGAGTCTGTGATCAGTGGTTGCTTGGGGTGGGGAGATGAAAAGGAAAAAAGAGAGATTACAAAGGGGCACAGGGAAGCTTTGGGGCATTATGGATACGTTCACAGTCTTAATTGTGGTGATGGTTTCACAAGTGTGTACGTACATATGTCAAAACTCTTCAAAGTGTGTATTTAAACTATGCCCAGCTTAATGCACATCATGTACCCTAATAAATCCGGTTTTTTAAAAAAATAAATACCTAGGGGCCGGCCCGGTGGCGCAGCAGTTAAGTTCACATGTTCTGCTTCAGCAGCCCGGGGTTCGCCAGTTCGGATCCCGGGTGCGGACGTGGCACCGCTTGGTGAACCATGCTGTGGTCGGCATCCCACATATAAAGTAGAGGAAGATGGGCATGGATGTTAGCTCAGGGCCAGTCTTCCTCAGCAAAAAGAGGAGGATTGGTGGCAGATGTTAGCTCAGGGCTAATCTTCCTCAAAAAAAAAAAAAAATAGAGAAGAAAAAAAAGAAATACCTAGGCTACCACTTCACCTCTCTGAGCCTTATCTACAAAATGCAGTTTTTATCGCCACTTTTTATCTGTTCATATGAGGATGAAATGAAATAATGAATGTAAAAATATTTTGTGAATGGTGAATATGATGGGGACATCATGTAATCTTTATTACTATTAATGCCATTAGCAACTATAATGTCATCATTATTATTATTACTATCACAGTAACTACAAAAAGACCCCATGACCTTGGACTTTTGGCATCCTACATTAAGATCACTGAGGTAGTTCATCAAATTAGCTTAAAAGAGAAAACAAACCCAGCAAGTTCACTAGTTCCTAGGGACGGCTGGGAGGAGACGGCAACAAGCGGATAAATACAACAGAGTTTACCAAGGAAGTGAGGAAAGACGTATTGTGAAATGCCCAGATATGCAGCTGCTAGGGAAGCCAAGCACGTAGCTGTTCCTGGAAACGCCCCCTGTGCTTGGACACATTTTGATTTGAATGCAGTCACAGAAGATCCTCCAAACAAACAATGAGGGGAGTCTGTGAACGTCCCAGCATTGACACCTGAGAACTCGTGGTCATCCATCTCTCCGGATTGACTGGAACCCCAGGAAACAAGATGAGATCAGTGAGTCTTCCTTCCAGGCTGAAAGGAGGCAGAACAGCTGGAGGGCAGAGGCACAGTCTGGGGACTGCAAAAGGGAACACAAAGGAGGGCAAAGAAAGACCTCGGATTCTGTACAGAAGAAGGTCCCGACCTTCAGGGAGGTAACAATTTTTTAACACTTCTGTGCCATCTTTTCAAGAAAATTCAAATCTGGACACAAGAAAGAACAGTAGAGGGATCAATCCATGGCTGATGAGATTGTCATTCCTGGAGAGACAGGAGGGAGAGAGCTGGAGTGGCGCGAGGGAGAAGGGAATTAACATTACTGAGCCCTTACTGTGGCCCAGGCTCTTCATTTTACCAACATTATCTTATGAGGTCCTCCCAACAGCGTTGCCCTGCTGAGAGCTGAACTGCGCTGATGAGCGGCCAGGCCCTCTGCTCCATGAGCATCGTCTCCTCAGCCCTTTCAACAGCCCAGTGAGGCAGGTACTAGTCTTATCCCCACTTAGTAAGTGACGAACCTGAGATGCAAAGAGCTTTAGTAAATTGCCTAAGATCAAACAACTGAGAAGAGATTGGGCTCACCTCTGACATCACAGGCTGAGCTCACCTGAAAATTGGAGCCAGTCATGCCAGCTGCCTAGGGGACACAGAAGGAGACAGCACTGAGTACAGGACAAGATTGCCAAAGGTGGAGGGTTCAGTATCCAAAAGTTCAGGGTCAGGTCAGGTGGCCATACCTATGGCAGGAGGCCCTGGGAGGGAGGAGGGTTGGGTGGAGGGGTAGTCTTAACACATCCTTCTTACATCTGGCAGACAGAGGGACTGTCTCCAAGGACCAGGAAAGTGACCTCAGCACAATGAGCTGATTAAACTTGAAGGTTAACTGTCCACTTTCATTGTAAACTGGGAAGAGAAGCTGACGTAATTCAGATTTGTAATAATATAACTTTCTTTACAGTATTTCCTTCCTGCCTTAGCTCAAGATATAACTATTACAAAATCCAGTGTAGCTCTGGGTGAAGTCTTTGGACGGTTGGGAGAACCAGTTGGTCTGCTGGGAAATCCTCTGAAACAGCATGGCGTAGCGCCGAGCTGAGTTTGAATCTTGTTTTTGTTGTTTAGTCAAGTGCCCTGGGCAAATCGATTTACCCTGCTGAGCCTGTCTCCATGTCTGTTAAATGGGGGTATTTAAGACTTCATGGGCTTGTGAGGATAAGAGATGTTCTATAAGGTATCCGTCATGTTCTTGGCTCATTGCAGACACTTGATAAAGTGAGTTCTCTTTCTCCCTTATTCCTAACCTTGACCCAGAGGTGCTTACAACCGGGGCATCAAAGCACCCCCTTCAGGACTCCTGAGATGCAGCAAGGAGAACCTGCACCCTACCCCAGGGAGACGCAGGTACAAAGCCTCAGAGGAACCGCCTCAGGGAGGAGCTTGCCCTCACCTCAGTGTTAAGGAAGGAACATTACCACCTTGGTGCCTGCCTAGACCCCAGATAGTCACCCACTTCAAAAGGATTGGGGTCATGGAACAGGGAGGGCAAAAGGGCTTTCGGCTTAGGAGCCTACTGGAATTTCCGCAGGCTGATGAGTTTGGTGCGGGTAGTCCACACCCTCCTTCTGGCTATGCCCAGTGCTCTCCTTGGGTTCTGGCCACCTCCCCAGCATACCTCTCCTTTGCCGCATGGAGCCCAGAAAGTCTCAGGCCCTCCATCCACCTCTTTCCAGCTGCCCCTACTAACCCTTGTCCCCGGCATTCCTTTCCCCAGACTTGGGAGGCGAGATACAGCTGCCGCAGTGCTCCCCTCCTTGCTTCCCTCCCTGCTACTGGGCCGTGTAGGGGTAGAAAGAGTACAGACCTGGGGGAGCCACTTCATCGTCTAAGCCTCAATTTCCTCATTGGTAAAAAAAGACCCACCTGCCTTTAAGGGTTTTGCTAAGATCTCTATAGGAAGCAGCCAAGACAGTAACAAAGTTAACGGATGTGGGAAAGTTACAAATGTTTCAGAAAGCTCATAAAATT
This sequence comes from Equus przewalskii, assembly GCF_037783145.1. Lineage (NCBI taxonomy): Eukaryota > Metazoa > Chordata > Mammalia > Perissodactyla > Equidae > Equus > Equus przewalskii. The sequence goes on from NC_091831.1 coordinate 31,617,022, forward strand.
CTTGCAGTCTCTGACTGTTCATATGGACATTTAGAAAGGGTTAGAACTATATTATTGTTAAGTTTAAAAAGCAAGTTGTAGAAGAGTCTGAATGTATTATATTGGTGTGTGTTTGTGTGCATCCATGTATGTTTGATTAGTTATGAAAATTAAGGAAGGAGAGTTAATAGTTAAGAATGGTTTATCTCTAAGGAGTGAGATTAGGATGATCGAATGACTTCTCCTTTTACTTTGTACACTTTTGTATAGTTTAATTTTTTTTTTAGTATATAGTGCTATTTTATTTTACATGTAACTACTATAAAAACATGCAATAAAGACATAAATAGTGCTAACCAGACCTCTCTCTCCCTTATCCCTGCTCCTTCCTTTTATACCTGAAAATGTTGGTTTATTAGCTCTCTTTGTCACCACTGACCACCCCACCCTTTTCCTTAGAAAAGCCAGAAAAGTAATAGACATAAATGAGCAAATCCCTAGGACTCCCCAGACCCAAAGGGGCTCATAATATCCCCGAGGAGCGGTGTTTTATTTCAACATACCCGCAGCATTGAACAGGAAATGTCAGATTAGACAGTTCCTGAACACCTGGTCTCCAGGAGGGAAACCCCAACCCCACCTAAACTTCGGAGCCTACCAGGGGATCACAGGGGCTTAGCAACTGGCTGCGAGGCTAGGCAGAGAGCATCTACCTTCCAGTCCCATCCTGCCCCTGCCTGTGTGACCGTGGATAGGGCCCTCTCCTCTCTGGGGCTCCGTTCGGTCTACTGAATGGGAGTGACAATGACAACGTCTAAGACTGTTGAGAAGATCAAAGAAGGTATTGCCGGTAGAAGCACATTTTCAATTGCAAATTATCCACCAAGCTAAAGTAGAGCAAGGGACTTACCAGCCTTTGCATGGGGGGGTGGGGGGATACTTTTTATTTTGAGTGAAATTTGTGAATAGCCCCAGAGGGAAGAGGGGAGTAAGGGAGGGGCCTGGGCAGTGGTGACATTTCCTCCACCCTGGAAATCCCAAAACAAACCACGGAGAGGCGGTTCTGTGCCTGTGTGTGTGCTTGTGTGTGTGCGCGTTGTATGCTGGGGAGGGTGCTTTGGAAGAGAGTGAATGTGGGGCACACACAGCGTCAGATCCCTGTTCTAGTTGGGTTTTGAGATCTGCCAGGAGAATCCTATTTCCTGGCTGCATGCTTCAGGCCCAGGGCATAGGAGGGAGGAGCCGCAGAGGAAGCCTGTGAACTCTGCCCTCCGGCCCTTTCCAGGGCACTGTCAGTTCCTCAGGCTGCGGCTGGGATGGGAGGAAAACCAAGTGGGTGTGCCCACGAGGCAACACTAGAGCAGGCAGTGGTCTGCAGGAAAGGACCAGAGCCTGGGCTCCAGGAGACCCAATTCTGCCCCTAGTCAGCTAGGTGACATTAGGCAAGTTGCCACTCCACCCTGGGGCTCATTTCTCCTTCTGTAAATGATGGGGTTGAACTAGAACAGGACCCTTCTGGCTCCATGAGCACAGTCATTCTGTGCCTGCCCATCAGGCACTGGAGCTTCCCAAACAGAGTGCCCATTGAGATCCAGGATAGGAACCTCTGGAATTCCCGCCAGCCTCGGCCAGAAACAGACACAGGCTGTTTTCTTCCCTCTGGTTCCTGTGTCCTGCCCTAACTGTACTGGAAATTTGTGAGCTCATTTTTGTCTTTCTCTCCCAAAAGGAAAGGGAAAGTCAGGGAGGCAGAGAGGAGGCAGACAACAGGGCCGTGTGGCATAGTGAGAAGACAGAGGGAGGCCGGGCGGACCTGGCACAGAGGGTTACTGCAGGGGGCCAGGAGAGAAGACACATACACCAAGATCAGACAAATCAAACTTTATTTAGAAAAGCATATTAGTATTCACCACTAAACTACTGAATGAGGCACATCGGTCCCCTCTCCCCCCCACCCTCACCCCTCCCACTCCCACCCTTTCTTATGGCCTTTGTAGAATACTGGAGACATCATCTCCTGGGTCCGCAAGTGGTCCCAGAGGTCTGGGTTGAGAGCAGCCCACGGTGGTATCAGGCTGGACTGAGTCTTGGACTCCAAAGACGGAGGCCAATGAAATGCCTCCAATACCCAAAAGTTCTGGGCCAGGTCAGGTGGCCACTCCTATGGCACAAGGCCTCGAAGGGGAGGAGGGGATAGGTGTGGGGGCCATCTTACACATCCTCCTCACATCTGGAGAAGCAGCTGGAGGCCAAGTGGGAAGGCACATCTAGAAGAGCCAGTGAGCCCTGGAATGTTTCAGGCACATCTGGATGGATAGGGTACCATGAAGGGCAAGGAACTGTCTGCTCCTGAGTAAAGTCAACTGACCACAGACAGAGCACCATGGGTGGAGGGGCAAAGAAGAGGTCCTTGGGGGGCTGGATCTGAGCTGAGCATGCAGCATAGATAGTGATCTAAAAAAAGAGAAAAGGAACAAAAGCTGGAGCTAAAACCCATTGTTTAGGGTAGAGAGGCACACAGCTCAGTTTCAGGGGTCTGGAATCTTGTCCTCAAGTGATAGCATGAGGAGAATCAGGATTTCTCTTGTGTTAAGGCAAAACGAATCCCCACCCATCTTGGCTCTTCCATTGGATGGTGTTGAACAGAACCTGCTGGGCAGAGGCCGTTCCCTCTCCCCACTCTGAAACTCTCAGCTGGCCCAGGCCAGAATGGTGTTGCCCGCCCAGGGAAGCAGGCCCTGGGAGAGGTGGGCATGACCGGCTCCAGGAATCTGCCTGGCCTCAGCAACACGGACACCTGCAACAGAAGAACCAGAGTCACTGGGTTTCTGAGGCACCCCAAGGATCCCAGCAAAGCCCACTCCCAGGTGCTGGCTGACACTAGTGGCTGGAGCTGAGGCAACAGGTACTCTGCCTGGAGAGTGGCAGCAGGATGCTAGCCTACCCAAGACACTGAAGATAACCATGTGAACAACATCCAACACGTATTGACCCCCTACTGTATATAGTACAGCCTGGTCCAGGCTGCCAGGGTTCAAATCCTCGCTCCACCACTCACTAACTGGGAGACTCTGGACAAGTTACTTAACCTCTCTGTGACTCATTTTCCTCATACGGAATATGAGAATAATAATAGAACCCCCCTCAATAGGGTTGTTGGGAGAATGAAATGAAATGCCTAGTAGGGCTAGACAAATGCTACGGTGGTGACTGTAACACTTACGTAAGCGGTCCACACCCCCACCCAGATCTGCACAACCGCAAGAGAAACCTAACACCTCTCCACCTAAGCTGTAAAAACGGGCTCACAAAAACACATTCTGGCCTCCCCTGTTCTCATTTCTGATCCAGAGAGGACTGAACTTTTTTCAAAGAGCAAACTTTTGAAGGATTTAGCAAAAAGGTTGAATAGTCACAACTCTTTGAACTTTGTGGTTTTTATTGTCACCCCGCCAACTTGCTTTCTGAATAAAAACCCTTTAACTTATAGGGAAGGAGGGGGCTCTAGGTTTTCATTCAAAGGCCTATGACCCCCCTCCAGAAAACCAAGAAGCCTCTCACCTGACAGACGCTGGGCCAGCTGCTCACCCCAGCGCCAGAGTTGTCTTCTCTTTGGTGAGCGTGACCCCTGCTCACGGTCAATGCCAGGATCTCTTACAGGTGCTGTTTCTTTTGACTGGGAAGCCATCCGGGTAACCTTGGCTTCCTTTCCCAAACAACGTGAAGGAATGTTCAAATCCGCCAGTTCCCAGGCCTCTCGCGGGCCTGGCAGGGGCAGCTGTCTTCTTCCTCTGCTAGAGAAATTCCCTGGGAAAGAGAGAGCTCCCAAATCTTCACACGGACTGTAGCCAAGGAGTTGGGCCCCTTAGGAATGAATGACAGCACAGGGCTGCTGGGAACCTCAAGGTGGGAAAAACTGGTCCGGGTCCAGAAGCAGTTAACGCTGGAGACTAAATTTCTTGGGCTTCTTTTACAGCGGGACTTCTCAGAGCCTTTGATATGCTAATGAGCATCGTGAATCTCCAAGAAGGGGAGACAGCACCTTTGACAAATGACAAACCCATTTGGTCTGGCAACCCTCTTTTAGAGGGTAGCTGCTGAGCCAGGATTCCTGGGAACACCCACTGCTTTAATGTAAACAGCGTTGGACTGTAAGTCCAGGGATGGGGTTCTAATCTTACTCTGGCTGTTCCCAAGAGCAAGCTCTGTCTCCATCTGTAGGAAGGAGTGGTGCTCTGTCTCCATCCAAAAGGAAGGAGTGGGGCTCACCCTAACATTCCTTGACGGCGTTGTGGGATCTCTAAGACAAAAGATGTTGGGAGGTAGGGATGGAGCAGAAGCCTGTGAGAGGAAAGCAAGGCCAGGGAAGCTAGTGTGCGTTAGGCTGGCCTCCAGGAACCGCAAGGACAAAGGCTGAGCAGGCAGAGGAGAGAGACTCCAAAAGTATAATGGTACAGCCTGCGGGCCCTTCCTGTCCAACCTCACCTTGCAAACGGGCCCCACCCCACGACATCAAAGCACCGAGGAATGCGCCAGGAAGGACTGCGCAGGATGCCCGCAAAATCTCAAGCTGAAACCAAACTCGTCGCTCCTTCCGGGACCAGCGGAGGCCTGTCCCCAGCTCCGCCCGCGGCGGCGTGCCCGCCTTTTACAGCACTCGAGGCTGGAAGAGGGGCCGGGAAAGGGGTGCTCTTCCGACCGCGGGGCGTGAGGGAGGGGAAAGCGGCGCAGCCAGAAGACTGGTTGCAATTTGGGAGCCTCCCCCGGATCTACGCGGCGCCTGTCCACGTCTCGCTCTCCGCAGGGAAGGGGAAGAGGAACCGCAAGGTTTCGCCTCCGGGCGGCCGGTCTGAGAGTGCGCGTCCGCCCCTCGGATGTAGCCCTGCCCTGGTCCCTGGAGACTGCGCGTCCGATGCAGCGATCCGGACTCTGGGCGGTGGCGCTGCCGCCGGGAGCGAACTTCGTGTCAGGGCGCCTGGGCGCGGGCTGCGGCGGAAACGCAGGGCAAGGGGAGGGTGCCAGGGCGCACGGGCGCGGGGCGGCGGCGGCGGCAGGGAGGACTGGGGCGCTGGTCTCTGGAGGGTCCCCCGCCCCGCGGCGTAGTGGCCTCACGCCACCTCCTGCTCGCCTTGGCAGCGGCGGCAGCAGCCGTAGAGCGCCGAGAGCAGGTAGAGGCCGAGGCAGAGGCCGCCGCAGACGGCGGCCGCCAGGAAGGCGTGGTAGGCGCAGGACATCTGGTAATCCTTGAGGTTGCAGTAGCTGTGACTCTGCGTCTGGTCGATCATGATGCCCGTCGCGGCACCGTAGAGCGCGGCCGCCAGCAGGTCGTGCGCCACGTTGACCAGGAGCCAGCGCGTGCCCAGCACGGGCACCAGCTCGTGCTTGCCCAGCAGCGTGAGGAAGTAGAGGCCCAGGGTCAGCAGCCAGAAGAGCACGGACACGAAGAGCGCGAAGTGCACGGGGCCCTGGTACCTGCTCGTGGCGATGGTGATCCAGAAGGCGGCGCCGGCCAGCAGCTGCAGCAGCCGCAGCACGCCCAGCGGGCCGCGCAAGAAGGCCCGCTGCAGGCGCACCGCCCCGCGGGCCGCGCGCGCCTGGGGCGGCGGCTGGCGCGGGGGCGGCGGAAGCATGGCCCCCGGGCGCGGTGGCGGCGGCGGCGGCGCCCCGAGCAGCGGAATGGCGGCGCCTTGCTCGCGGGGGCGGCCCGGCCGACGTGCCCGCTGCGCCCGCCGCGGCCTCTCGCTCCGCTCCTGGTCCTCCTCTCTTCCTCTCCCTTTTTCCCCACCCTTCCTCCCCTCTCTCCTCCTCCCAGCCCTCCGCTCTTTCTCTCTCCCTCTCTCCACCCCTCCTACCCGCCCTTTCCCCTCTCCTCCTGGGTCTCCACCCCCGCTCGCTCCTCCCGGCTTCCTGCCTCCTCTCTTTGGGCCTCGCTCACCACCCTCGCGCCCCCCTTCCCCGGAGGCGCCAGACTCCCGGCTCGGATTCCGTCCTCCTCAGGGCAGGGCGGAGGGCACCCGCACCCCCCAGCCCGCCGCCGGCCTGCCGCCCCCTCCAGCTGGGGAAGGTTGCCACATTTGGGTCCACTCTGCCCGCCCTGCGTCCCCGGCTTCCCTCCAGCCTCAGAGGGGAAGGCTGTCTTCTGGAGCGTTCTCCCAGCCTCTGGCTGGGCCCTTTTCTTTCTCCTCTCTCCTGTCCCAGCACCTCCCAGGGCCTCCTGGCCCTTCCTTGGCGCTGGAGGAGAGCAATGCTGGGCTGGAACTGACATCCAGCGTCACCTGGACATCCGGCATATCCTGCCAGCGCCCATCTCAAACTTACCTGTTCAAAGCTGGGCTCAGACTTTGTCTCAGCCATCCGAGTTCCGTGTCCGAGAAAGGGACCATCACCCACCAGAGACCCCACTGCCCCTCCCACACGCCACGAAGCAAAGTCCTGTCAGTCCAATCTCTTTTTCCAACCCTCCTTGCCATGGAGTCCGGCGTAGATTAAGAATATGCTTCCCAGCGTGGCCAGGACCCAAGCCCAGGTCTAAGACAGCAAAGCGCATGTGCTTAACTGCTAGGCAAAGTGGCCAGTGACGCAGCCTAAGGACGCTTGACATTATTGTTATTACTGTGCTTTACGTGTGTTCTCAATTAAGCCTCAAAGCGACCCAGGGGATATATACAATTATTGTCCCCATTTTATCGAGGAGGAAAAGAAGCTGGAGGCGTTAAGACCACGAAGCTGGTCATTGCGGCTGGGCTGGTCTCTCTTCTCTCCCCTTGCCATCCAATCTTTGTGCGCTGCGGCATCTTTCTGAAACAGAGACCTGGTGCCTTATCATACTGCTTCCCCCACTGACCACAGGATGGGGTTCTGCCTCATTTATGGGTATATTTCACAATCTTGCCCCGACTGACTTCCAGTTTCCTGGTTTTCCACTTTCCTTACCCATGCTCCCACTCAGCATGCCAACCCCACCAAACCGCTTAAGTTTCTCACGTAAGGTCAGAATGCCATTTATTCCCAGACCCCATTTGGCTGGCAAACTCCTACTTATCCTTCAAGGTCCAATTTAAATGTTCCTTCCTTTGGTCCAGCCTCCCAGGCTGCTGATTACTGGCTCTTCTAGAGCATTCCTTAGAACAACTTAGAGCATTCCTCTGCAGCAGTTCTGAGTCTGCTTCACCGTGACCAGTGGTTATCGTATCTTATCCATCTTTGCCCGCGCCTGGCACACAGGAGGCTCAGTAAATGTCAGAGGATTGGATGCCAGAGTGGCTGCAGGCACAGCAAGGGAACTGAGAGGACCCCTCTTACCCTGGGGATTGTGCATGTGCCAGACCCCCAGCTTATCCTACCCTGCAGAGCTAGTCCCTCATCTCTTGGTCATGGGATGAGGCCACTGGCCCCTGGCCTGGCTGAGCAGGTCCCTCTTCCAGCACTCTGGCTCCCCATGGGGGAAAAAAACTATGTGGCTTCTCGGGGGGCTAATGCCTTTCACTGCCAACTCAGCCCCGCCTACAGGTAACTAAGAAAGCTCTGAATGCAAATTTTAAATGAACAAATGGTGATGCGCAACACCCGTATTTATGTGTGGCGGTGTGGCGGTGTGGCGTAGAGGCTCAGGGTGCAGGCTCTGGAGGTGGACAGCCTGGCTGTTCATCGCTGCCTCACCACTCCCCAGCGCTGGAGCGTGTGTGAGTGTGTGTGTGTGTTTAACCTCTTTGTGCCTCAATCTCTTCATCTGTGACATCCTTTCATTCAGTGAATAGATATTAAGGAAGTATTAAGTGCTGGGCACCATTTAGAAGCTAAAAATACACAACATATATGTGATTATTATGAATTGAATGCTTACTATTCACTAGGCACCATGACGAGCACTTTGTATTCATTGTTCTACCTAATCCTTACACCAACTCTATAGAATAACCACTCTTTGCTCTGATTCGCTGATGGGGAAACCAGGGCTGAGAGGGTTAAGGAAGTTGACCAAGTTCACAGAGCTGATGGGTGACAGTTTAAACAGGAGCCCAGGTGTGGCTGACACCAGGTCCACATTCAAAATGCTTGTATACACTTTCCCAGATTTTATTCTCAGCTAGTATCCAGGGGCCAAGAAAGGTTATGTGACTTGCCCAAAGAAACATAACTAGTAAGTGGCATTGTGAGGACTCAGACCTAGGTTTTCTGATCCCAATGTTGGGACCTTCCCCTGAGCATCCCTTTGCAGCCCCTGGAGGGACATCAATCCCCTGAGGGTGCCAATCTTGAATGGGGCTAGGTCTAGGATGGGCGGCTGGAGGCTGAATCTGAATTCTGGACTGATGACAGGAGGTTATGCCACACAAACTGTCTCTGTGAGGAGTATGGGATGTAAGCAAACAGAGGCAAACAAGAAAATCAGTCCTTCCCTCTTCTAAAAAAGGCATCTGGAGCTTTGAGAGTAGGGCGCCTCCTGGTGGGTACAAACCTTCAGTCTGGTGAACCAAGTCCTGCTCCTTTTTAGGAAGTGCAATGCGGTGGCTTTGGGGAGATATTTTTAGCCTCTGTAATCTTGAAAACATTCCAAGGGGCAGTCCACAGACTCTGCAAAAGCTTAACCATGCACAAAGATCTGGATTCCTCCAACTCAAGGAATACGGTGTAAGCACTTGCTGGATGCAAACGATCTGGGTGTAAATGCAGGAATGAAGAGGACCAACTCCTGCCCTCAAAATGTTTGCACTCTGCTGGTAGGAGAAGGACAGTTAGGACATAAAAGAGAGGTGTTGATGAGGATTATAAGGAAAATACAAAAGGGAAGGAGAGAGTATGTGTGATGGGAGAGGTGGGGAAGCTTCAAGAATGAAGTGTCGTTTGAGGATGGATAGAATTTTGACAAGCAGAGGTGGGGGATGGGCATTGTTGGGTGAGGCAGTCCACCATGGGTCCTGAGCGTCCCTGGATGTTATCGCTAGGTGTGCCAAGAATGCAAGGCCGTGACCACTCTTTCCCCCAACCATTTCTCAGTGTTGTGTTTGCAGCCAGCAACTTTGAGGGATGAAGGAACATCTTCTCCCAGACAAGGAGCAGGCTTGCTTATTGCTTACTCTAAAAGTGGTGATGGTAGCAGGAGCAGGGGTGGGTGTCCCAAGCTCAGTGCTTCTCAGCCGTGATGCAAACCCCCTGCATGGGTAACATCTACCCGGGCCCCTCCGTGTTGCCCCCGTGAAACTTGGGAACAAGGGAAGGGATGTTACAGGCCCTGAGATCTGCACTTGGGGAGTCTGACTGTGTATGCTGTTTCCATTTCTCACCATGCTATGCGAGAGGGCGCCAGGAAAGAGGGATGGGCCCCCCTAACTCCCCAACTCACCCATGAATAGAGCTTTAAAGCAGAAAGAGTGGACCCCAAGGGCTACGCTGGAGTTGGCACCAGGTCCTCATCAGATGATGCTCTGTGGTGAGTGTTTAACCTGCATCACCTCCTTAGCCCTTGCAACAACCTTTCGAGACAGGTAATTTCATTATCTCCACCTGACAGCTGAGGAAAATGAGACTCAGACAGATTAAGGTAGGAACTAAATTCAGTTTTCCAGACCACTAGAACACTACAGCTGCCTTAGATTCCCTGAATCTACTTTAACCATGAACTTTCCCCTTAGGTCTAATTTCACAAAAGACTCTTTACTCACACACAGCAAAAGCAAATGGTGGTCTCCCCTCCAGTACCACGTGGGTCTCCAACCTCCCATTCCTACTGGGGCCTCTTAAGGATGTCATAAATCAGGGATATTTTCCCCAACTCTGTTTTTCTCTCTGTTGCCAAGAAATTACCCCTAGCCCAGACAGGTAGAGTAGGACACTACTGCCATGGCCCAAAGAGATCAGAGGTCACAGAAGCCACTAGAATCTCAAGAGGACCTTTCCCTGACCCATTGGAAGATGCCACAGTAGCCAGCATCTTGGCATTCAGAGATCGAAAGAAGCAAAAGGAATCTTCAATGGCGTTGAAATGCTTTGAGAGGTCTGCCTGCCTGTCCCATGGTAGTCTTCTCTGCCCTACCAGCATCCTTGTTGGAGTGGTGGCTCTAGATATACATGGTATATTTACACGATAAGGCCTGTCCCTACTCCCCTACTCCACTTCTGACTGAAGCTGGGCCTATCAGATTTCTTCTCCTGGAATTTGGCTGAATGGTCATTCCTGAATGGAGCTAGTGCTGGGGTAACAAAGCCAGTACAAGAGGCAAATTTGGGGGCAGTAGAAATTCTGAGTAGGCAGAGGAACCTGGTCTGCACAGAAGAGAAAGGGGTAGTATATTAGGGTTCTCCAGAGAAACAGAATAGATAGGTAGATGGACAGATAGATTTATTATAAGAAATTGGGTCATGGAGAAAGCATTTGACAAGATCCAACATCCACTTATGATAAAAACTCTCAATAAAATGGGTATAGAAGGAAAGTAACTTAACATAATAAAGGCTATGTATGACAAATCCACAACCATCATCATACTCAATGGGGAAAAACTGAAACCCATCCCTCTGAGAACAGGAATAAGACAAGGGTGCCCACTCTCATTACTCTTATTCAACATAGTACTGGAGGTTTGGGCCAGAGCAATCAGGCAAGAAAAAGAAATAAAAAGTATCCACATTGGAAAGGACGAAGTGAAACTCTCGCTGTTTGCAGATGACATGACCCTATATATAGAAAACCATAAAGAATCCACCAGAAAACTATTAGAAATAATCAACAACTACAGCAAAGTTGCAGGGTACAAAATCAACTTACAAAAATCAGTTGCTTTTTTCTTTTTTTTTTTTTGAGGAAGATTAGCCCTGAGCTAACATCCGTGCCCATTTTCCTCTACTTTATATGCGGGACACCTACCACAGCATGGCTTACCAAGCAGTGCCATGTCCGCACTTGGGATCCGAACCGGCGAACCCCAAGCCACTGAGAAGCAGAATGTGCAAACAACTGCTGTGCCACCAGGCTGACCCCTCTTTTTTTGGAAGATTAGCCCTGAGCTAACATCTGCTGCCAATCCTCCTCTTTTTGCTGAGGAAGACTGGCCCTACGCTAACATCTGTGCCCATCTTCCTCTACTTTATATGTGGGACGCCTACCTCAGCACGGCTTGCCAAGTGGTGCCATATCCATTCCTGGGATCCGAACCCACGAACCCCGGGCTGCCGAAGCAGAACGTGAGCACTTAACCGCTGCGCCACTGGGCTGGCCCCTCAGTTGCATTTCTATACACTAAAAACAAACTAGCAGAAAGAGCATACAATTCTCTTTCTCTTGAATACAATTCAATAATACAATTCCACTTACAATCCCAACAAAAAGAATAAAATACCTAGGAATAAAAGTAACCAAGAAGTGAAAGACCTATACACTGAAAACTATAAGACATTATTGAAAGAAATCAAGGACATAAAGAAATGGAAAGATATTCCATGCTCATGGGTTGGAAGAATAAGCATAATTAAAATGTCCATTCTGCCTAAAGCAATCTGCAGATTCAATACAATCCCAATCAGAATCCCAATGACAGTCTTCACAGAAATACAACAAAGAATCTTAAAATTTATATGGAACAAAAGACCCCAAATAGCCAAAGGAATCCTGAGAAAAAAGAACAAAGCTGGAGGCATCACAATCCCTGGCTTCAAAATATACTACAAGGCTATAGTAATCAAAACAGCATGGTACTGGTACAAAAACAGAACCACAGATCAATGGAACAGAATTGAAAGCCCAGAAATAAAACCACACATCTATGGACAGCTAGTCTTCGACAAAGGAACCAAGAACATACAGTGGAGAAAGGAAAATCTCTTCAATAAACAGTGTTGGGAAACCTGGACAGCCACACACAAAAGAATGAAAGTAGGCCATTATCATACACCATACACAAAAGTTAACTCAAAATAGATTAAAGACTTGAAAGTAAGACCTGAAACCAGAGAACTCGTAGAACTACAGGGCTGGCCCAGTGGTGTAGTGGTTAAGTTCGCATGCTCCACTTCAGCGGCCTTGGGTTTGTGGGTTCAGATCCTGGGTGCAGACCTGCACACTGCTCATCAAGCCATGCTGTGGCGGTGTCCCCCATGGAACAAATGGAATGACTTATGACTAGGATATACAACAAGGTACTGGGGCTTTGGGAAGAAAAAATAAAAAAGAGGAAGATTTGCAACAAATGTTAGCTCAGAGCCAATCTTCCTCACAAAAACCATTAAAGAAAATAACCATCATAGGCAGTCATGCAGAGATGAGAGAGAATGAGAGGCAGGGAACAGCCGCCTGTGACTTGCTCCAGGTTGTTCAGCTGGACTTCGTTTCTGTGAACTTGCTGTTGCTTTACAGCAGCCCCTCTCCCCACTTCTTTACTTGAGCTGACTTAGATTTGTGTTCTTTATAACAGCGCTGTAACGAAGCAAGCAGCGTTTGGAGCCTAACCGCCAGAGTCTGCATCCTAGTCCCACTCTGTGATGGTTTAAAAAAAAAATTGGCTGCAAATTCTCTGACTTCCCTCCCATCAAGAGGTCGGGATTGTGTCCCCTTCCCTTGCATCTGGGCAGGCTTGTGACTCAACTGTAACTAACAGAATGGCAGAAACAGCACTGTACAACGTCCAAGTTCTGTCAGAAAGGGCAGTGCCACTTCTGCCTTGTGCACTAGAACTTGCACTTGTGTCCCTGAGCCACCCTGGAAGAAGCCTGGCTATTCTGAGGCCACCACGCTCCAGGCCACATCGAGAAGGCACTGACGCACTCCAGCCAGCAGTTCTAGTCTTCAAGTTTTCCCGGCCTAGGCACCCAGACCAGACATAGAAGAAACAAGCTTTCAGATGATTCCAACCCCAGCTGTCAAGTCAACCTCGGTGTTCAAGATGCCCAGTCGAATTCTGACATCGTGGATTAGAAACGAGCCACTCCCATTGTGCTCTGTCTGAATTCCAGTGTATCATTCATGCTTTTTATTTTCTGTATTTTATGATGTTTTGGCATCTCGGGACCTTGCAGATCCAGGGGGGCACTGCCTCTTCCAGGATTAGCTAATTCTTAGAGACGGCAGACAATGTGCCTGCGAGCACACCTTTGACATGTGAACCAACCAATCTGGAGTCCATACTCTGAACCACCTCCTCGGTTTTGGCTCTTACACTCCAGGAGGCAATATTCCTCTGCCCTAATTATCCCAGAGTCAGGTGTCTAACAACTAGAGACAGTCCCTATGCCCCAGAGCTTTCTGGAATCATTCAAACTAGCCGATCCTAAACCTGCCTAGCCTGCTTACTTTGCTTCACCCATTTTTTTCCCACAAAAGCCACCATCAATGCTCATACCCATGCTTCCCCCAGCTCCTTCTACCCCCTGACTGTCCCTGGTGCCATGTGGCCCTGGGTGGCAGGCAGGCCCCCTCCTCTTGGGAACTGTGAGTAACAAATTACCTTTCCAATGGCAGCCATCTCCTGATTTGTTGGCCTCACTATTCCTGAATAAAACCAAATCCCGAGTACATTTTGAAACATCCTGACCCACAGAATCATGAGCATAATAAAGTGGCTGCTTTATGCCACGAAGTTCTAGGTGGTTTGTCTGCAACCTTTGTACCTGGACCACATATGATATCCTGCAAGCTTTGTAACCTCAGCTCCCTCACTGGCATAATGAGATTAATAGCAACGGCACTGTCTCGGGGGGCTATTGTAGGGGTTAAAGGAGATGTAAAGTGCTTAGAGCTCCGGATGTGTCAGCTTTATTATCAATAGAGTTTTCTGAAAGAGCGTTGGCTCACTTGTTCTCAAAGCATCATTGGAATGGAAGACAAAAACCTGCTCTCCCTTGAGGTTCCTCATCCCTGGTCACCACCCTATCAGTCTTGTCATTCTCCACGGTATCAGTCAGAGTCCAATCGGGAGACAGAAACCACACAGTAATTTGAACAGGAAAACTTCAATATAAGGAATTATTTACTATACAAGGGGGTTGGAGTACCGAGGCGCTAGCTAATAAGAAGTGAAAGAGCACTCTAAAATATACAGGAAAAAAAGACATAAGGAGCAGCCACTGCCCCTAGGGCTGACACAGACCCCCAAGAAGAGCTCTCTTACCCTCCCTCCCACCAGGGCCAAGATTCCTCCTCATTAGAGAGGATGTGGCCGTAGCTCAGAGGATGGCAAAGAAGTCACTGAGGTGCTGCGCTTGTAGAACTTGCCAGAAATCAGCCATCTGGGATGCTGGAGGGAATCATTCACAGGGAGCTGTTGCATGCCCCCCACGACTTATTGCAAAGCCACCCACGGGGGTGGCAAGAGAAGCTGCTAGCCACTGTGTGTTGCTGGCTGCCATGTGCTGTAGGACCCAGGTGCTGACGAAGCCACCCACACTGCAGGTGCCTGAGAAGCCACACGTGCTCCAGGAGTGGGCACTGAAGAAGGCGCGCTACCTGCAGGAGCCTGGTGAGAGGACACACGACAACCAAGGAGAGAAACCCCTTCCTCCTCCAGTGTCTGGCCAGCTCCCTCTACTGACAGAGCTGAGCATTGTGTCCACTGGAAAATGAGAAATATTTTTATAGGACTCTGCTCTGTTATCACAGAGATAACTGCCACAGTCCGCTTTGGAGACTCAACTTCCATACGCAACCTTCTGTGTACATTTGGACTTCCATACAACAAGGAAATAACTCCGCATTTCCACCTCACGAGCAACAGCGAGCTTTCTTACAAGTGAAGAAGTTCTCACCCTCTCTTCAAAATGAGGAGACACGGAGTCCCAACAGTCTATATTAAATACTTCTCAGATTCTGTCATAGTCCCACTGGCTATACTGTTACCTAAAGGCTAAACTGTAACACCAACTTGCAACAACTTACACACATAATAAAAACGGGAAGAGAGAGAAGAAGAAAAAGGTTAATATGTACAAAAACAGTATGCATGCATAACAGAGAGAAAATATGCAAAACTATTACAGTCCTTGTTTTTATAATGGGCCACAAGCTGTTTCAGTAGTTATCAATGATTTTTTAACTGCATCATTCCTTCCACATTTGTTAGTTGGCATTCTACTGTAAGGAAGATGTTTCTCTTCTCCTCTGCTTACTTATTTATTTATTTATATTACTCATGGACTTACTTATTCTTATTTTACCCATTGAGTTATAATCTGTTACTGCCGTATTTTATTTTGATGCTCCACATTTGGCTAATGGCAGCCCTTATAAACTGACTCCCAATCCTTTTGACACGTCTCCATCATTCTTTGAGTACTTCCTACTTTCTGGCAAAGATGTTCTAGGATTATCTTGAACTTTCTCAACCCCAGTGGTAGAATCAATCATTTCTCCAAGGAGCTGTGGTTCCTTTTGTGGAGAATGGTGTTGAGAAATCGATGTGTGGGTGCTAAATGTGCTTGTTCCTATGGGAGTGTCGCCATCTCCAGGCCCTCTCAGCACACGCAGCTGGGGAACATGTGTGTTTGTGTGTACACACACACGTATACATGTACACATTCACGTATAAACATAAGCATACATTTATAGCTATATTTATTTCTATTTCTACCTATCTCTATATTAAAAACCGTGAGTTCATACTTGTTGTGGACTGACTTGTGTCCCCCCAAAATTCATATGTTGAAGCTTTCACCTACAAGGGGACTGTATTTGGAGTGAGGAAGTAATTACGATTAAATGAGAGAGTCCAGAAGAGTGGAGCCCTGATCTGAGAGGATTAGTGTCCTTATAAGAAGAGATACCAGAGAGCTCTCTCGCTCTTTCCACCATGTGAGGGCTCCGTGAGCAGGCAGCTGTCTGCAAGCCAGGAAGGGAGCTCCCACCAGAAGCCGAACCAGGTGGCACCTTGATCTTGGACTTACAGCCTCCAGAACTGTGAGAAAATTAATTTCTGTTGTTAAGCCACCCAGTCTGTGGTATTTTGTCATAGAAGCCTGAGAAGACTAATATAATACTGACCTTTAATTCTAATCTACATGAATGGTGAATTTTTTTAGTGTTTCTATCATATACAGCTTGCCTGTAGGACTTTGCCATTTTCAGCCTGCTCTGATGCTAAGTTTAGAGAAGAGGACTGTAGTAAGTTGCCTTGTGTAATGTCCTAAGCAGAAGGATGCTTTCTACAAAGTTTAGAATGACCAGAATCATTTATCAAGAAAACAGAGTTGACTCAAGAGTCACATTGCTGCTTGTCAGCTGAGTGTGAAAGTTCTCTCTGCTCTCCGAGAACAGGACAGATTGCAACAACAAACCCATGGCAGCAAGTCTCAGCCCCACTGGGGGACCATTTGTAAATGTCCAGCTGCTTGAACAACTCCTGCAGAATAGAGATGGAAGGAGTTGAATGCTGGTTTAGCATCCGTAGCAAGGTTTAGATTAAGTGCTGGGCCTATAGCACCTCGCTTCATGCTCCTAGCAATGCTGAGAGGTAGGTATGGTTATTCCCATTTTATAGATGAGAAAATAGAGAAGCAAAGAGGTTAAGTCATTTGCCTAAGGTTGAACAGCTAGAACCCCTGTCCTAGACTCTACTCTCTTAAAAACTAACACTTTGTTGAGCCATATTGGAGGCTGAGGCAAAAGGATAAATGTGTGCCCCTATATGCATTTACCAAAAATATCCCCCCATGCTTTGAACCAAATGGAAAAAGTGACTAAAAGTTCTACAATCAGAAAATATGACCATAGGGGCCGGTCTGGAGACATAGCGGTTAAGTTCACATACTTCACTTCGGTGGCCCAGGGTTCGCTGGTTCAAATCCTGGGTGCAGACATACACATCGCTCATCAAGCCATGTTGTGGTGGCATCCTACATATAAAATGGAGGAAGGTGGGCACAGATGTTAGCTCAGGGTCAATCATCCTCACAAATATATATATGTATATATACACACACATATGACCATATATAAAGCACTGTGTTGCCCAATCTGTTCACACACTCTTGTCAACCCTCATAAAGCCAATTGACAGAGGATGCAATGGCAACCTGCCTGGGAACCTTGGGCGGATTGGAAATGACTGTTCCTGTTGCAAAGTGACACAAGGTCATAAAACAAACAACAGCTTGTCTTTATTTTCAATGTTGCTATTTAGTTCACCACGGATGTTTTGCATCAATTTTGATTTTTGAAAATATTATATTAAACTATTTATCTTGATTACTGAGTTTTTTGGTGCCCCCTTAAATATTTCGCCCAAGGAGTGTTCCTCACTCCGCTCGCCTTAATCTGATCCCTGGTAAAACCAAGTCGCAGCCTGAATTACACCAGGGCTCCGTTCCCCAGAGTCGACCTTCTCTAAACAGGACTCTGTTGGGGAGTGGATCCTAGATGCGTTCTGTCGGTCCCAGATTCCCCATTCTTGTATAGCCCACAAAACTGTGGAAGTGCTCCATCTTCTCATCGGAAATATTGAATCATAAAGCTGTAACAATAGAAATGGTTCCACTGTGTGGTAAGCATACAGTCACATGCCTGCAAAAATGAGTGGAGACACCAGATATTCTCCACCCAGCCTTAGTCACATCTGACCCAGAAGCCACGAGTTCCCAATTCCTCCCCTGGTGTGCTCTTCTGAGCTCATGGCGTCAGAATTCCTAGGCTCTCAAAGCACTGATGTGCCAAGAGTTTGGCCTTCCTATTGCTGAGAATGGGGTGAAGGGAGTCCGTGGTTCAGAAGCCCCGCCTCCTGGTTTAGGAGTCTGCACAGTCCACTCAGCCAAGCAGTTGGCCAAAAGATCTATTGGAGATAGATTCTATTGGAGATGAACATTGCTGAATTCTTTGTTCTTTTCAATATCTCCCCAGGGCTTCAGGAAAAGTAAAGAGAAACCACTGTCAAAAACCCTTTTAACTACCTCAAAGCACTTGCCGATGTTTTTGTGTGTGTGTGTGTGTGTTTTTATTGAGGTCACGTTGGTTTATAAGACTGTGTAAATTTTAGGTGTACATCATTATATTTCAGCTTCTGTATAGAAGGGCATCGTGTTCACCACCAAAAGTCTAGTTCCCATCCATCACCATAGCTGATGCTGTTTTGTGCAGGGCAGAGAGAGGAACCCGAGACTGTGGGATGAGGAAGAACAGCTCCCAAACATCCCCTCCACCCTGCAAAAAGGGACCCACAGATCCCGCTGTGCTGGCTTTTACTCTTTCCTTTTGGTACTTTTACAAAAGAGAAATCAAACTTGAATAACAATGAAAGTCAGCTTTGAAGTGAAAAAGAAGTAAGGGAGACCTAGCTGCATACACCTAGGTGCCCTTGCTGACCACTTTTGAACCAGTGCACAAACAACTCCTATGTTCCAAGGAAGTAAAGAAGCATTTATCAAGAGCCTACTGGACATCATGCATCCATTTCTGCTCTCTCCAATGCAAGTTCCAAGCTGCAGCCAGAGTGACCTTCTAATAATACAAATTTTTCATGAGGATGCAATGAGCTAATATTTGTAAAGTGCTGACTGACATTATTGGCATATAGTAAGTGCAATAAAATGTCTACTAAATAGATACATATAATGCTATTCCCCTCAGGGGATCAAATAGAAGTTTCTTTGCTGCCTGCCTCTGTCTTCTGTTTCCCCACAACTCTCTCCCGTGCTAGCCTTACTCCACGCCTCATTTCTAGTTCTCCTGAGTCAAGCTACCTCGGGTCTTAGCACCTACAATTTTCTCTTCTTTAAACCCTCTTCTTCATTTGACCAACTTCAATTCCTCCATATCTCAGCTTAAATGTTACTTCTTCTGCCTTCCAAGACTTCCCAGAGGAAGCATAGGTTCCTCCATTTTATCCTCTTACGCATAGCCGTAATGTTGATCACAGTTGTAATCACAACTAAACGTTTTAGGGTTTTTAAAGTCGGCCTCCCTTACTAAGCTGTAAACTCCCTCAGGGTTTATAGGTTTCTTGTGTTCACTGCCTGTCAAGGAACTCGGACAGCGTAGGTCCCTAATGGACCACTGCCGAATGAATGAATAAAATCTTTTTAA
Organism: Equus przewalskii; assembly: GCF_037783145.1. Taxonomy (NCBI): domain Eukaryota; kingdom Metazoa; phylum Chordata; class Mammalia; order Perissodactyla; family Equidae; genus Equus; species Equus przewalskii. Next base: position 31,635,998 of record NC_091831.1, read on the forward strand.
TATAGTCTCATTTAGGTAACTGGCTCAAGGTTGCACAGCTGATCCAAAATCCGAACCCACGACATTCTGGCTTTGAAGTCCACCGCACTGGCAGTCCTTTCCGCTCCCTCAAAGCTGGAGTCAGAATATAAGTGGTCTGGGAGGTGAGTGTAAGGAGATGGAGGTCTACTTGCAGAGGGCCACACGCTGCAAAGAATTCAGCGCTGCGCGCACTGGCCTTGGGCCCAGGGGAGGGGGCATCCGTCACGTGTACCCTGCAGGGCCAGCCGCCGCCGCACCCCTGGGCAGGAATGCGGCCCCGCCCCGCTCCCGCGCCAGCAAAACCGCGCTCTCCCCGGGGACTGACGTCAATGAAGGGGGCGCCTCCGGGCGAGGCGCTAGGGCCGCCGGGGGCGGAGGGAAGGGGCCGGGGGGACACGCCCCTCGCCGCTGATTGGACCCGAGGAAGCCTCGCACTCGGGTTTCGAGGCCTGCGGAGGGAAGGGGGCGGAGCAGGGCCACGCCCCTCGCCCCTCTGCCGCCGCTGATTGGCCTGCGGAGTCTCCGAGTTCGATTTTGGAAGGCTCGCGCTGGAGCTCACACCAAGGCTCGGCCGAGGATTGGCTGTTCCGGGGCTGAAGCGCTCTCTCCGGGGAGCCGCGGCTGTGACCTAGGTGGCCCGTCTTGGGCAACCAGGTACGTAGGTCGGCGGCCCAGCTCGCGCTGCGGTGGGAGCCGGCGGGCAGGCCGTCAGAGAGGGGCTGCCGCCTGGGACCTGAACTCCCAGGGCCACGTAGGGCTCGTCGTTCTGCGAAGCAGCCACGTCTGAGCCCCGGGGGCTGACCCGTGCTGGCGATGTGGCCGTGTGACCTCGGCCAGGATACCCCCTCCCAAGCTCTCGTCCTGTCGGGGAACGCCGCCGGGTCCTTGTGAGAACCCTCTCAGCAGGAAGCCCAGAGCTGCGCCCGCCCTCTCGAAAGGCCGTGGAAGGGGTTGGAGTGGGCGCATCTTAGCTTGCCCCATCCCGATTTGAGGTCTGTCGGCGCTGCCCTTTGGCGTGGTGAGTAAACGCTGTAACTCCGCGCGTGGCCGTGGAGTGCCGAGGGCACGGAGGCTGGCTTGGGAAATCTGACTTTCCGTCCCTGCACCTTCCCAAACCCGCAGAAGCGGGTAGCAGGCTCCGAGAGGTATCAGAACCTCCTGGATCCTTCTTTCCCCGGAAGACCTCGCTAGCCATCTGGCTGGAACAAAAATAAATGTGGTTGAGAACGTGGATGCTGGGGTCAGGCGACCTGGGTTCAGTTCCCAACCTCATGACCTACCACCTGTGTGACTTTAAGGCAATTGACTTAACCTTTGTGAACTCAGCTATCTCATCTGTAAAATGGGTGTAATGATAGTGTCTCCTCCTAGGGATATTGTGAGGATTAAAGATGTTACCTGTCTGAAAGTGCTGATCTGGTCTTGTCACGCAGCAAGCTGCCTCAGTGGCAGCTGTGATTTAAAAGTCCACAGATGAATCCTTCTCCCTTTGCCCTCTTCTCCTAAGGGTAAAGACCCCTTTTGAGGGAGTTTGGTGGCAGTGGTCATGATGAAAATGACAATGACTCTAGTTCCTGATCGTTAAACAGCCTTTCCCTTACATCCTTCATTCATGATGTAATGTACTGGGATGGCTGCTTTCACATACTTTATCTCCCTTATCCCCTTAAGGGTTATTTATTCTCCCTATTTTGATGATGAGCAAACTGAGGCAGGGGAACACTGAGGTTTGCCCTGGTCACCCAGTTATCAGTGGCCCAGCCAGCATTCAGGGTTCCCAAACTCTTGAAAAGAATTACTCCTAGATCTAGTAGCAATTTATTTCCATTAATTTACATCTGAGAATTGGTCTGGGGCAAGGGCCCAGTTCCTTTCTCCTCCTCTTGGGGCACAGATTTGGAGGCCAAAGTGTGTCCACTTCTCTCGGGCGTGCCTGGCTGAGGCTAGGCCCTGTGGGGTGGGAGGGTCCACGCAGCCATTTGGACTGGGCTCCCCTCTTGAGGAGCCACACATTTTGGCTGCTTTCCAGTGGCATGTCTGCGCATGCCAAAGGCCAGGGTCACAAGTGTCAATTTGGGCCTTAGGCCAGAGCCTCCAGTTCTTTTGCTGAGGCCTTGGCCTTCAATGACAGACTATTACCGACACCAGGGGTATCAGAAGTGGGTGAGCTGAGTGAGGAGCCAGTTGCAGCCCAGCTCACACAGTGTGTTCTGCCTCTTGGTTACCTGCACCTCCCTGAGACCACAGTGAGAATAGCTGTCTAAACTGAGCTTAGTATATTACAAAGACCGTTCGATTGTGCACCGTATTTGTAGATTGTAAATTCATCGCATGGTGAGTCACTTTTTGAATATATTTCTTTGTTAGAGGTCTACGGTTCATTTATTGCCCGCTTCACAACATGTTGAACTTTGTCATTTTCAACATTTGGTATTTACTTTGGGGGTTCATTTTTAACTTAGTGTCATATTGAAGTGTTTTGCAATCAGTCTTTACTCATTTGCTCACAGACCCATGCTTATCTTTTATGTCTGCTCTGACATGAAAGATCCATTTGTAATCTTTTAATAGCCCCGTGGTTTCATTTCCAGTTTTAAAAAGTACCATTGTTCAAGTATACACTGACTTTCCTGGATTCAGGTCTTGCCCAGGAAATTAGGGGGAAAGTAACTATTGAACACATTGAATGAGACAGGAAAAGTTTCTTCCGATGATAAAAGTGTTCCGATTCAGTTTGCCCAAAGTATACCATCTAATCCTCCCTGAAATCCACCGATTTTTATTCCCAGCCTCACTCTCTTGTCTGAATCCGAGAGCGAGAGGCAGAGCTAAGAGTGAGGGGCCTCAAAATCTGCAGGTGCCAAGGCCCCTGAGATTCATGGAGGGTAAGGTTGAGGCTGGAGGCTCAGACTCTCCCCGATGGTTTCTTGTTGGTGTGTTTGTAACTTACTGTTTGTCACTTAGTGGCTGGAGGCTGGAGGCAGGGCCTTGCAGCCCTGGCAGAGGTGGCTGGAACTATCCAGGAAGTCAGACTCCAGTCTATTTCCTCCCTGAGGCAGCTGCTGCTGCTTGATCCTGTTGCCCTTCTCTCTGAAGGGAGGGTGAGATTGCCTGAGTCTGAGAGAAGGGACATCACCCCTTCTCCCCCCACCCACACCAGCCTAGGAATCTGCTCCAGGCTTGGCCATAGCCAGCCTGGATCACTAGAGTGCTTTAGAGCAGTGAGTTCTCTGTCTTCTACCAGACTTTAACCCCACAGCCCACTGCAGCAACAGTGTCTGGCAGCCCGGGGAGATTGAAGAAAAAGCGAGCTACTGGTTGGGGAATTTCCTGGCATCTATTTAGCAGACCTGTCCTAGGCCCTGGCAGACAAGCAAAGCCATGCCTGCTTCCAGACAGACCTAGTCTCATCGTGGGATCATTGACTCTCAACACCAGCATACATCCTCAGAGACTCATCAGCATCAACCTGTTCTTCTTACGGATGTAAGAGGGAAACAGAGGCCCAGAGAGGTGACGGGAAGTGCCTGGGGCCTCTCAGCCAGTGAGTGGCAGAACTAGGGCTCAAACCAGTCTCCTGACGCATAGGCCAGTGTTCTGTGCACTGGGCTGGGTGGCAGTTCCAGATTTCTTTTGTGGCAGCTGGGGATCTTACTCTTCAGAGGGCCAGAGTTTCAAAACTGGGGCAGCCTGTCACCTAGCCTGTCACACAGCCCTGATGCTAATGAAAAGATTAAAATCAATTCCACAACCCCACCCTGCCTAGGTGTGAGATAATTCATTGGTCTTCCCTTTCTATTGGCAGGTTTCCCTTTGTGAATTAGGTAGGAATCGTGAAGCCCTCCTGACAGAAATGATGGGAAGAAATGTACTTTGAGCTGCTTGGCTGTGAAGTTGACACTGGTTTAAAAGCACAGCCTGCATGTGGTCACTTAGACCAGGCTCAGGCCTTGGCTGAGCCGTTGGTCCTTAGGCTGGGGTCTCAGCTTCCCTTTGCTCCGCTGTGAACTGGGATGAGGATAACAGTGCCTGTTCCTAGAATTGTTTTGAGGATGAAATGATATCATGCCTATTGCCTAACACAGAAGAAATGCCCCATGGTTAGCTTTTATTTTTCGTTATCAGCCTGAAAGTATTCCTTGGTGACTGTTTTCTGGTCACAGTATGTTTATATCATCCAGCTCTGGGGGTTTAATTACCACACATACTAGTTTTAACTGGATTCCCATAATAGTGCCTCAGGAGAGGCAGATTTTAAAATTCCCACCTTCCCGATAAAAAGCCCAGTTTTTATGAAGGTGATTTATCTGCAAGTCTTCTGCAGGTTTATTTTAGTTACTAAATCTTCTGAAGAAAGTGGGGTTCTTATGATGGAAGGCCTAGAAACTGGGACAGGGCGAGTGTGGACATTACTGGAATAAGGAGGGTGGCTATGGAGGTGAGGGGGAGGGAAGGCCAGGCCAAGGGAGGGGCAGCCCTATGGGGGAGTGTGAATGGTATGGAGACGCTCAAACTCTCAGAACAAAAGGCAGGAGAGCAAGTGTTACTTCTCCAGTGGGCTGAGGCCAGGAAACTGGGAATGCTTTCATTTTTAAGATTCTTCTCTATTTGCATTTTTTACCATGAGCATGTACATTTTTTATTTGAATCTATTTTAACTTTTATTTTCCCCCTAAGCCGGTGGCTGGTTGACAGGTGTCTCTGTAGCTAGCTGTGGAGTGAGGTCTGACCTAGCAACCAGGCCTTCCCCATCAGGCCTGGGGCTGTGAGGGGTGGAGGGCGCACAGGCAGGCCCCCTGCTGGCTCAGGCCAGACTGTTTGGAGGAAAAGGCAGGTCCGCATCACACCCCTGACCCAAGAATAAAAGTCAAGGAGGTTGAATAGAGGGGCATTTGCATTTATTTAGCTCTTAATTGGGTACCTGATACCACACTAGACTCATTTAATCCTTACAACAATCCTGAGAAGTGGTTATTAGCCCCATTTTACAGTTAAACAAACAGGCTCAGAGAGGTTGAGCAACTTGCCTAAGGTCATGGCTAGGAAGGTGGTGACAGTTCTGTGTAATGCCAAAGTCCTTGGCCTGGGTCTTCCTTGTCTCCAGTCTGTTTTCCAATCCCATAGCTTTTTCAGGCTGTACTGGAGACAAGGATAAGGTGGGTGAGCCTCTTATGCCTTTATTATTCAAAGTGAAATATCTAGAACTGAGGGAGATAATTTAATTTCAATTTCAATTTCCTAGATGTGATGGGGGGACATGACATGAGTCTAGCTCCTACTGAACTTTCTTATAGATTTCAGCCTCTGCCCGTGATAGTCTATTCTAACCCTGTAGCCTCTCCTGCCTGCCTTTCTCTTGGAGGTCCTGTGAACTGTAGTTAGATCTGATTGGTCTATTTCATACTGTGTTTGCTAAATTAAAAGGACGTGGTTCATCCCAAGGCCTTGAAAACAGGAGGTGAGATGACTCTTCTCAATTTTAAAGATGGAAAAGCAGAGCAGTAGAACAGTGAACCCTGTTCTTAACACTTCCTGTGTCTTCACTCAGGCCTCACAGCAACTCTATGAAGCAGGTACTAGCACAGCTGGTAAGTTGACGCAGGAAGCAGCTGAGGCAGGGAGGGTCAGCCCGCCAGTAAGTGGAGGCGGCTAGCAGTGGGGCTCCAACCTGGGTAGCCCAACTGCACAGTTCCTCTCTTATTTCTGTGCTACAGAGCCGGGGCCTCGGCATCAGAGACCTGGATTCTGCTCCTCAGTTTCCGCATCCGTGGAATGAGGAGGATGAAAGCACCTACCTCACGTGGCTGTTGTGCTCACGTTCCAACGATGCTATGTGAAGACAGCTTCTACAGCACTGCTGGATATGTGTTAAGTGCTCAACACACTTCAGCAGCTGTGCTGGCGTTACCACAAGGACCTGGGTATCCTGGGACCTGCATGGACTTTAGAGCCGGACACACCTGGGTTCTGCTCCTGGCTCTGCACTTACACAGGCTCTGTGACTGCGGGAAAGTCATTTAACCTCTCTGAGTCGCACTTCATCTGTAAAGCGGGGATAAACAATGCTTACCTCACAGGTTCCTGCCACTCTTCAGTGAGATAATACATGTGTTAGACACATAATCACTTTATAATAAAGTTTGGCTATCATGATTAATATTTCCCCAAGGTGCTCTGGGAAATTAGAGTGATTTTAAGTCAAGACTTAAGCCACTTTAGCTCCTGGAGAATAGAAACACCAGAAGCCCTTGCATTAGTCAGGACCCCCAGGTTTGGGAAAGGCCTGCTGAGCTGTTGTCTCTCCATGCTTTCCTTCCCCAGAGCACCCAGGATGGGCACCCCAGCCTCTGTGGTGAGTGAGCCGCCCCCTTGGCAGGCCCCAGCTGAGGCCCGGGGCCGCAAGCAGGCCTCAGCCAACATCTTCCAGGACGCTGAGCTGCTGCAGATCCAGGGCCTGTTTCAGCGCAGTGGGGACCAGCTGGCTGAGGAGCGGGCACAGATCATCTGGGAGTACGCAGGGGACCAGCGCGTGGCAGAGGCCTTGAGGAAGCTGCGTAGGAAGAGGCCCCCGAGGCAGAAACTCCTGGGCCACTCACTCCACCACTGCAGCCGGCTCAGGTGGGTTCCCGGGACTGGAGGGCTGAGGGCAGAAGAGCACTAATGACATCCATTCACCGCCTCCTGGCTGTGTGACCTGAGCTACTGACCTGGCCCCTGGTAGGGAGGTGAAGTACCCACCATTGGGGTTCTTGTAAGGTCTACACTCTGCCTACTACGTGGTTGGCACTTAAAAGACTGCTATTACTATCGGAGTCATATATGACCCTATGAACTCCCAGGGGAAGGGGTGCCTGCGTCCTATCAGTGCCACCTCATTTGCAGCCAGGTAGGAGGGACTATTGTTTGGGAGAAAAAAAAAATTGTTTCCCTCTTGTAGAACAGGTACCATTCAAAAGTAAGCCTGGTTCAAATCTTGGCTGTGGGATTACAGAGAATATAGCTTAGGATAGTGTAGAGGCATCAAGGGTTAAACGTTGCTGAGAAACTTTAAACATTCCCTAGTCACCCCTCTCTTTGCTTAGGTCACTGACAGCGCAGGAACAGTGAGCCCCAAGGCAGAGCTGAACCACATGGCCTAAACCAGTCACTGGCAGTTACGCTCTGGGCTCCATTCCTCTGGGCCCACAATCAGAACACTAGACCTCAACAGGCCTCTGAGATCATCAGGTTCAGGGGCAGCAGATCAGCTTCACTGCTCATACTATGATTGATTAGTAATCCCTACTTAAAACACCTTGCTAAGGACACTTGGTTCCTCCAGTCTCATATCATGACTCGCAATGTCTGCCACGAGTACAGGATGAGGAAGTTGGAGAAATGTTGGATGTCACACACTCTCATCTAGCCTAACTCTCTTTCCAGAAAAGCTTTGCCTAGTCATGTAGCTCTCAGAGAGCAGAAATGAGACCAGAGCCCTGGTCTCATTCTGCCCCAAAGAGTGTGTTTTAATAGCTCACCACGACCAAAGTTTCTGGAGTCCTCATTCTGCCCTCCCTATTGATGTTGTCTTATCACACTCTCGTTCCCTGCAGAATCCCAGAGCACCAAGCTCCACTGGCCGGCCCGCAGAGCAGTGCTACGGAGATGGCTTCCAGCGATCAGTATCTGAACTCTAGGAGGTCAAGCGCCAGGATCCGACGGAACTGGAGGAAGCCAGGCCCCACCAGCTACCTCCATCAGATCAGACACTGATCCAGGGAAGGGGCTGGAACAGCAGTGTCTCCCCCAGGAATCATAGGGACTTCTGCCAAAGGGCCTGGGGGAGGTGGAGAAGAAAGACTTGAGGAAGACAGCCCCACATGGGTAAAAGAAAGACCGCTGCCACTAGCCTGCTCAAATCAGAGCAGGACTGGAGGTGTCCACTGAGCTCTACATTATGTGGGACCCATTCCTCCCCAGAATGAGAAGAAACAGTGACGTTCCTGCCTTGGCCCTTCCCCATCTGACACTATACCTGGGCTGCATGATATTCCCCTGGGGGTCCAGTGATGGACACTCAAGACTGCATCTCACCACTCCTGCTACCAACCTCCTGCTACTACTGTAACCCGTGGTCTAGTAGCCTGTCCCACACCCCTGCCCGTCAGGCCAGCACAAAGAAAGTGTGGTTTAAGTGGCAAAATAAAAACATTTGCATCAAGAACTGTGAGAGTCTGTCACAGAAGGGAAGGACCTGGAAGTGGATACTCCGGAGCCAGGGGGTGAGGGCTTGGGCTCAATGCAGGGAAGGGGTATTTCCCAGGAAGGAGGAAATAGGCTGGCCTCCTTTGCTTTCTCACCCCTCATCCCCTAGAACATCTGTGCCGAAGCCTCCTTTTCCAAAGTCTGTCAGAATGGGGATGGAAGCATCTGTAGGCAGTCCTGATCCACAGGACAGGAGAGGGTTCTTGGCCTCTGGCCAACTCTAGAAGGGAGAAGGTTGTTATGGTCAGCCCTGCATAGTGGGCAGTGGGTCTGCCGTCAAAGTAGTGGGTGCCAGCTCCTCAGCTGGCTTCTTTTTTTGTTGTTTTTAAAGATTTTTATTTTTTTCCTTTTTCTCCCCAGAGCCCCCCGGTACATAGTTGTATATTCTTTGTTGTGGGTCCTTCTAGTTGTGGCATGTGGGACGCTGCCTCAGCATGGTTTGATGAGCAGTGCCATGTCCGCGCCCAGGATTCGAACCAACGAAACACTGGGCCGCCTGCAGCGGAGCGCGCGAACTTAACCACTCGGCCACGGGGCGAGCCCCTCAGCTGGCTTCTTCATCCCCACAGGCCAACCATCCTGAGGTAGACCACTCATCTTGAGTTCCTTGCATTATCCAAAGTTTCCCGTAGCCTGAAAACACTTGAGGTGAGGATCTTTGACTATTCTGGCTTTGCCTCTACATACTATGTGCTTATAAGCATTCAGCTCCCCTCTCTACCTATGCTATCTGCTTGATTATCCATCACTAGAGAAGCCAGGGTTCAAAGTGCTCCAAGGGGGGAGTGATGCACACGCAGAGCAGGGCTGCCCTCTCGTGGCCAAGAAGAGAAGCCGGTCCACAGTCCTTATCCCAACCCTTGGGGCTAGATGATTTTGGAATTCAGAATTTTCTTGGCTTTTAGGAGGTAGTCAATGTAAATACTGTATAATCTCTAGTAGAGGAACATCTCATAACAAAATATGAATATTTCTGCAACAAATGTTCACACTAAGAGGGATACCTGATGATTAGAAGTAGCTTCATATCAGTGTAAATTCAGGTCAGATTTCGGTGTCAAACGAGTTATGAAAATATTTCTGATTTTCAGAGCATTGGGATTTCGGAAATGAGGACCTGTATTTTCCTCTACTAGAGGAAAACAGACTCAGAAGCCATATCTCAGCAACTCCATGGAAACACAGGGTTCTTTGTCCTTAAAATCGCACTCTACCTGGTCTTCAAAGAAAATTAGACAAGAAAGGTCAGAACTGGACTTGTTATTCATACATTTGCGTTGGTTTAAATACATTACATACAATTTCTACAGTGCATTAGAAGAACAATACAGAGGCAGCAGCACTCTCACAGCCCGGCCTCTACTTCCTGACACTGGGGGACAGGGCCATTCTGTGAGTGCCACCCAGAAACCTGCCCTGGCACTCTGGCCCCTGGCTCTCCCAAAGACCACATTCAAGGCAACCTGAGTACAGGCTTCAAGGAGAACGGAGACAGGCCAGGAGGGGATGTCCCGCACTCTCACCTGCCAGGGCTGGGACCAGCTCCCTCTTCCATTGGACCCAACTGCCTTCTCATAACAGAGCTGGTCTGGATGAGGGCAATGTGCAGATCTGCTTGGTTTGGGGAAAGAACCAGGCTCCTTTTTAGGCTGTTTAGCTTCTCTTGACACTCAGGTGGGGAGCTTTACCAACACACCTGTGTAAAGATGTCTGTGAAGAGCTAAACACGCCTGGGTCCCCTTCCGACCTCTGGGAGCCCTGCTGCTCCTGCAGTCTGGGGGCAGGCATTCTCACAAACATGGTCCCCCAGGCCAGAGCCCAGGTCAGCTGAATGGGATTGTCACGGTGAGGCCAGCGGGGGAGCTGTGCCTTCATCCTCAGGGCATGCATATCCAGCTCCCAGAGGCTCTTCCTCTCAGCTGGGTGGAAGCTGGCGCTTGGGGGCTGGAATGGAAGGGGATCAGCCTGGCCCAGCTGACAAGAGTGCTAGACATCTCTGCTCTGCCTCCGGGATGGCGGAAGCTGGGCAAGCAGAGGGCACACGGCCATAGTCCTTGCTCCTTTTCTTTGGTTGATTTTCCAAACCTTCAAGATAGTTTCTTTCCAAGGCTGATTGACCAGTCGCAGGGGGCCAGCAACTTGAAGTGTCCAGTAGCACAGGGCTGCCCCTTAGCCACAGATGGCACCCTCCTGAGGCCGTTCTTTGCTTTGGTGTAGAAAGGGCTCGGACACCTGGCAAGGGGGACAGCTGAAGGACATGGAAGCAGGAAGATGACACTGAGCTGGGTAGGCACTGGGGGACAGTTTGAAGGCCTCTCTCCTTTGGGCCTGCCTTTCTCAAGAAGCCATAGAAAAACTGGCCTGGAGCAAGAAGTCAGGGAGCAAAGGGAAGCGGCCAGTGAGGAGGCAGAATACTAGTCCTGTTACGTCCACCAAGCTGCAGTGGTAGCATAAAAAGAAGTCTAAGGACCTAATATCCTGTCCTTTTCTGAGCTGAGACCCACCCCCAGAACCCAGGACTGAGCCCCTAAGTCAAAAGAGTTGAGAAAAAATTATCTAAAACAACAGGAACAAATGAGAGGACTGGCAGGGTTTCCCACCTTTGGCTAGGGCCAAGGACTCAGGAAGCAAGGCTGGAGTAAGTTTGCCCATAGACCAGTTACAGCTCCCAGCATACACTTGGGCCATGTGGACCACTTTGACATGCTGGGGAGTCAGCTTCCTCCCTCCTGCCTTTGCCTGAGTGATGGACAAGCAGCAGGCCTGCACAGAGACACAGGTCCCTAGCAGGGCAGAGAGCAGAGCTGACATGATCGTTGGCTCGGAGGTCTTGAGCAAAAGCATCCACCCTGAGAATTGCATTTGGAGGCTCTCAGCCAGCCTATTGCACTGGGGGAAGGGGAAGAAGACTTGGCAAAAACCCAAAGTAGGTGTGACTTCTGTCTGTCCCGGCACTGCGAGTCACCCAGCTGCCTTGGTCCACAGGAGTAAGGAAATGAGAGGCACCTGAATGTCTGGGTCCATGCAAATATAGGTCTTGATTAGAGGTTTCTGACATGAGAGGATCTGGGATTCTGCCTGTGTTTTGCCACTAGTATTTAAATTTGTTTTTTGTTGTTTGTTTGCTTTTCTGATGCAGAATACAGTGAGGAATTGAAACAGCAGGGTGTCAGGGAGGGAACGGAATTTCCCAGCCTGCCCCCAGGAGACACTAGAAGGGAGATGCTCCTTCCCAGGCATCTGAACTACTTGCAAGGAGCTCCAGAAGCGCCCCCAGCACTCAGAAGGGTCCAACAGCACTCAACGTTCCTCTGATTGTGCTTCTCCCTGTGCTTGGGAAAGCCCTGAGCGGGGTGACGAGAGAGGGAGAGCTCTTAAGGGCACTGTTCTCCACCAGCTTCTCTGGCTTCTCCTGCAACCCACTCCCCAGGCTTCCTCCAGCCCAAGTCTCAGACAATATGCCTTTGTCTGCCTCTCAGGCTACCACCACGAAAAGAAAGGTTTCCGACTCTGAAAGCTCTGTGTGTAGGAATCGCTAGCAGACCGCTGGTGGGAACGGGCCGTCTCAACAATCACAGGTGGCATCTGGACGAGGTGCAGGGGACTCTTGTTGTCTTTCAGGGCCTGGCTCAGATTTAGGATCTGCAGTGGGAAAAATGAGATCAGTGAGGGAAAAGCCTAGGTCTGCCTCTGAAGGGAGACTGGCAAATAAAGTGCTCCTATAGACCAATAAAAAAATAAAGCACACACCAATGGAAAATCGTACAAATAGGCTATTAACAAAAGCAGAAACATAAATGGGCAATAAACAAAATGGAAATCTCTCCAGTCATTTTAAAAATACAAATGAAAACAAATACCTCCCATTTTTTGCCCTTCCTGTTAGTAAAGATACAGAAGACAATGACAACTCAGAGTTGGAAGAGTTCTGAGACATGGCTGTGGGGCTGGATCATGGACAGTCCTTCAGAAAGGCCAATGGACAATAAAGACTTAAAGGGTTACAGGCCCTCAGACAGCAATTTCATTTTTAGGGACTAAGGAAACAATCATGGATATGCATCAAACACTTAGTTTCAACCAATATAGTGCAGTACTGTTTATAACAGTGAAAACTAAATAAATGCCCAAGAGTATGGGATCAGTTAATATTTAAGGGATAAGAAACGAGCAATTAAAAAATATATTTTATTGGTCTGGAAAGCTGATCACGATGTTGTTAGACAGAAAAGAAAGAAGAAAGGAACCAGTATTATAATGTGACCCCACCTTTATTTACTAAAATTCTATCTTTCTATCTGTGGAGAAAAAAAGTCTGGCAATTGGCAATGGTTATGTCCCGGTCAAGGAATTACAGGTGATTTTTTGTTTACTGTTGTTTATCCTTATTTTCTGATTTTTCTGCAAAGACCATGGAGTAAAAAAAAATCCATTTCATTTGGATTCTTTGTCCAATGCTGTCTCTTCATCATCTTTTTTTTTAAATAAAATTTTTACTTTAGAATAATTTTAGATTTACCAAAAAGTTGCAAAGACAGTACAGAGAGCTCCTATATACCATTTACCCAGCTTCTCCTAATTTTAACAACTTAGATGACCATGGTACATTTACCAAAACTGGGAAATTAACATTGGAACATCACTATTAAACAAACTCCAGACTTAATTTGGATTCCATTAGCTTTCCCAGTACTGTTCTGTTCCAGGATCCAATCCAGGAGACTACACTGCATTAGCTCCTTACCAACTTTTGTCTGTGTTTTACAGATATTTTAGATCTGTGTCAATGGGGACACATTTTCTCCCCCTCGTCAAAATTAGAATCACCACCATTTAACTTCTCTTGTAGGATAATACAAAGGCTCAAGCTGTCCTAGGATAGACAGCCTTTTTTAAACCACTAGATGTTGAAGATATTCACGGCCAGGCCACAGACACATGGGAGGGTAAGTTAGGCTGCCCCTGAAATCACACACACTCACAGCTTTCAAGCCACAAATGTCCTTGGCCCGCAAATGTTGCCCATAAAGAGGGAGAGATTCACCTGGAATCGAGGTCAGAAGTCAGAACTGAATCTTACCAGTAATGAATTCCTTTTCTATTTATTGTTTTGGTACTTGTCAGTATCCTAAGCTGCTTCAAAGAGCCTTGAGCACAAGATCAGGATCGAGAACTAAAAGGAGGTTCAAATGGAATTGGAGCGGGTTGTGCAGGAGACCGCCCAACACATGAGACAGAGGATTTTAAACCTGCCCTGGCTGGTCTTCCTGTGCTCCCTTAGGTTCTTTGGGTGAGAAGCCACTTCTTATGCATGCCAAGGTATCTGGGGCAGAATGTCAAATTGTCTACAAGTTACTTTCAAAGGATTTGGCAAAAAAAAAAAAATTATCTATCTAGGGACAGAGACAAACTATATAGATATACTATAGACAGAAATTATACAGATATATACAGATATTATTCAGACAGATAACATATACAGATATGAGATCAAGCAAATGAGGTTAACTGAGTGTAACAATTGGTGAATCTCGGAGGAGATACCACTCTTTCAACTTCACCGAGGTTTGAAATTTTTCAAGTTAAAAAGTTGAAGAAAAATTTATAGCAGGCACATAATGCTAAAAAATAAATACTGTCTTTGAAAATGTTATTTAAAGAGGCTTTCTCTCAGACCCTGCATTTGATCTATCTCCTGGTTAGAAGCCTATATGGTGAGTAACAACGTCTATCTTTCGACTCCGTCTCTCCAGGGTTCTTCACTCTCCCGCTTTGGCTCAGGACCTTGTACACCCCACTCTGTGATTACGGCTCAGATAGGCAGAAGCTTGTGACCTCCTTCCCCTGGGGTACATCAGATTTCTGTAGAGCAGAGGCTCATTTTGCTTTGATATGTGATTGGTAAGCGAGTAGGGGTGTGACTGATACACTGGCCACCTCCATGTGGGAGGAGCTGGATGCTAATGGAAGCTTATGGTGTTCGGAGGCAGGCATTCTAGGTTGTAAGAGGCCAAAAGGCCCTCAAAAGACACTAAGAGCACAAGATGGAGAGAAAGATAAAGCTGCACTCTCCCAATCACCGCTCCCCCTCGCCTTTTCGGGCCAGTCTAGATAATGGCCCTAACTGGGTATAATGGGAGGAGGGTTGCTATGGTGGTGGCAAGCGACAGAGTTGGGAAGGGAATAGAGAAGACAGTACAATAGGGACAGAGGCACAGCCTACATAAGCTTGAGAAGAAGTTTGTTCCTTTATGCTGAGTTCCACAATACCAGAGTACATCATGCAGCTTTGAAGGTTCCCCAAAACTCTGCCAGCTTGACTGGGCCCTTACATCACTTGGGAACGTTGGAAGACCTGGTATTCAGGCAGCTATAGTAACTGCAGCTCTTAAAGCCCCTGTGCATCCCATTTCCAGCGAAAAATGTGCTCAGCAAGCCCAAGGGTTGCTCTCACCAGAAGCCTTGAGCTAACTGGTAGGAAAAGGTTAATGTTAATTATGACTGGGACATGATCTAAAGGACAAAATCTTGTCCTTTAAAGACGTGAGAAGCTGACTTTTTTATATACAAAATCATAATCAAAATAACTATCACATACTGAGTACTTCAATATGCCAGACACTACTCCAACTGTTTTAAATCATTTATCTCATAATCGCCCTATAAGGTAGGTGCTGTTATTAATCCTATGTTACAAACGGAGAAACTACAGGAAGGAGAAATTAAGTTAACTGTCCAAGACCTCAAATGGCAGAGACAGGATTCAAACCCAGGCACTCTGACCACAATTTGTGCCCTTAACTGCTAGGCCATTCCAGCTCTCTTTAAGAAGACTTCAAAGTGATGAGCAGAATGTCAGTGCCCAACAGAGTTTTTAAACAATTTTTCAAGCATATTCTTTACTATGCTTTGGAGGATCAACAATGCCCTGGGGATTTCCTTAGCTTCCTTTGAAGGTGAAGTGGAAAGAGAAGAAATAATATGACTTATAACGGTAACAGCAAAAATTATAACCACAGCCAATATCTGAGTGCTTACCACGTGCCAGGCATTGTTTTTACTAAACACTTGATATGCATTATCTCATGCCAACTCTGCAAAGTATTATTATATCCCATTTTATAAAGAGGGAAGCAGAGGCTCTTGCCCAAAGCCTAACTCTTAACCACCAAGGTATGTGGCCTGCCCTGAGCTACTTGAGGACAGGGACCGCTAGGTGAACTTACCAGTGAACTACCCAGCAACCAGCACACAGCTAAGCACATGGGAAGTGCTTCCCCAAGCACTGGATACCATGGAAGAGTCGGGAGATGGGGAGGGCTACCTTTCCTCTCCCATGTGTTAAGGCAGAGTCACAAATATGTATGACACAGACTGACGAGGGTGTAAAATACAAACTTTACACATTACTCAACATAAGCACATAACCCTCCTAGAGAGATACGAGGGATGACACCAGGAGGATGTCCCAGGCTTACCTGTCCTCGCATAACAGCAATCTGCTTATGGAACTGTCCCCTGTCGAAACCAGGATCTTTCTGCAAAAGAAGGGCAGAAGGAGATGGACGCTGCATGAAACCCTCAGAACTCATTTTCCTCCTCCAGTTAGAAACTTGCTAATAAAGAAAACCTACATGAGGCTTATAAGGTGTAGTGAAGTCAACTACCACCCCAAGAACTCCCTGTTTCACAGATGGGGAAAGAGAGAACGAGGACATGTCTTGCCCTGAGTCTCATTATTAACTCCAAAGAACGTCAGGCTCTAGTGCTCCACAGGACACACAGGATATACACCAGTAGGATTCATCAGAGCTGTCAATTTTTTTCAAACCAATCCAAAGTAGGTCCTGATGTCAGGTCCTATGTCCACATGTGGGAATCTTGCTCTTCATTGGCTAACAAAGTCAGAAGCGTGTTAGCCATGCTCTCTCGGCTTGTATCAGGACCAGTTAGAAAAACCATTAGGAATTCCTTCTTTTATACAGGGACAAGGCTGAGGTTCCCAGGTCTAACCTTGAAGAGTTCATAGAGGTCCTCTTCTAAGTCCTTGACGAAGTTAGGGTCCGATATCTTTGGAAGAATCAGATCTTTGATCTCCTGAGAGAATGGGACTTTTGCCTGGGGCAACCAGGCCCAGTAAAAAGGATCTGCAAAGAGGAAAGGGCAGAAGCAAAGCTGGTGTTGAAAAAAATCCCTGCCCATCTATGTCTTCCATCTATCAGGGCACTGCAAAAGGCAGACCACCCTTCTTCCTTGATATACAACAGAAAAAAAGAGTTACAAACGCTTGTTAATCCTAAAGGTTATAGTTAGTAAGTGGAAGAACTAGGATTCAAAGCCAGGTCTGCCTAATCCCAGAGCCTGTGCTCTTTCTCAGACATTATATGACCTTCCAAGATGTAAGCCTATCTAGAAGCGTCACTTATCACTAAGGCATTGAGATGCTCCTTCTAAAAAGACAGACTAGTGCTGCAAAGAGGCTAGTGACCTCCTACTTGTATCTCTCCCTCTTTCCAAAAGTTTCTCAGTTATAATGGGGCAGGAGTTGGCTTCCAGGATGTCAACAAGGAAGACAGAACACTGACAGCAGGTTATATTTAGAGACAAAAACAAAATAAATTATGATAAGACAGTCCTCAAAAAGAATGAGCAAAACGCAAAGTGGAGATGAGAAAACTCAACTCTATGCTTCTATTAGGAATAATGTAAGATGAAAATAACAGTTATAGCTTACATTATAGAGTAGTTGCTATGTACCAGCCATTGTGCTAGAGCGCAAGAGCTGCACTATTTCATTAATTCTTAGAACAATCCTGTGATACAGGTATTATCTACATTACACAGACAAGAAAACTGAGACTGAGCAAGAAAAGAGGCAGACCACAATGGTCTTGAGACTTACATGCCCTCCAGGAGTCAGGATGCTTCAGGGGGAAAGCCAGCCCATTGTCTATGGCAGCCACCTTGATAACAGGCTCCTTCACCACCACCCAGTCTGTGTCCTAAAGAGCAAGGAAAGACTAAATACTTAGGGTCCCATCTGCCTCAGGCCCTTTATAGTAGGTAGCAAAGCATCCCAACTCAACCTCCTCAAGCACCAATCCTTATTCAACCTCTGAACTGGTTTCCATATTGTTACCTGCACTTAGTACATTTATGGTATCTCTCACTTGGCTTGTTCTAGGTTCTGAGTCCCTTTCTATCTGAGAAAAGGTGCACTTCCACAGCAGCTGCCACAGTCCTTGCTAAGAAAGGAAATGACAATAACAAAAGATAACTATAAGCCATTCCTCCTAGGGAAAGGCAGTGAGAATCCTGAGAGTATGAAAAGAGGAAAGAAAAATCAATTATCAGTCAGCCAAGGTCCTTTTGTATAGACCTTGAATCAGATGCCACTTCACTGGTGGTGACCACATTTTCCAGTGAGATAACGGAACCAGGGAGGATAATAGCCAGCTACTCTTGCACAAGGGAGTCTGCTCTCCTGCTACATAAAAAGGAAAAGGACAAAAGCCAAATGCAAAAAGAGTGGGACAGGTTACCTGTGACAGCCCATGTCAGACACTCCCATGACAGTCTACCTGACTTCATGCTTTAGGTTCACTGGTGCCATCACAGGAACAGGGAATGTGGGTCTAGGAAACCTGCATCAGAATCCCCTGGGATACTTTATTAAAAGTGTGGAATCCTGGGGCTGGCCCCGTGGCCGAGTGGTTAAGTTCGCGCGCTCCACTGCAGGCAGCCCAGTGTTTCGTTGGTTCGAATCCTGGGCGTGGACATGGCACTGCTCATCAGACCCACATGCCACAACTAGAAAGACCCACAACGAAGAATATACAACTATGTACCGGGGGGCTTTGGGGAGAAAAAGGAAATAATAAAATCTTTAAAAAAAAAAAAAAAAAAAAAAAAGTGTGGAATCCTGAATTTTACCCCAGATGTAATGGGGAAAGGCTTGAAGAATCTGCACTGTTTTTAATAAGCCCTTCAGGTGATTCTGCTGTACAAAATTTAAGAACCACTATTAGAGAAGGAAGTAAAAACACTATGAGGATGTGTTAACTAACCTTATTGTGGTAAACATTTTGCAATATATACACATGCATCAAATCATTACACTGTACATATTAAACTTGCACAATGTTATATGTCAATTATATCCCAATAAAGCTGGAAGAAAAAAAAAAGTTTTAAGAATGTTTTATTCTCCTTCTCCAGGTAGGTTTCCCGCTAATTTTTCAAAATGTGCAGACTGAGCAGGGATAGAGAAGTGTGGTGGGGTATAAAAGCAATGAGAGAGTTAAGAAAGTTGCAGGAAGTAGCTTTTACTAAACTGACGTTCTACGGAATTGTAGTCTGTTGTGACCACAGTGTGCCATGGTCAAAAAAATTTAGAAATCACTGGGCCAAACAGATTAAACAGATTCATTTAATGCACTACTGCTCAGAAATTTACTATGCTACTATGTATTGTGAATTTCCAAGTAAGGCGTAAAGTATGTAATATGTTCCAAACTTATTTGAACTTTTCTTCATGCTATCCCTATTAACATCATTCAGTAGGATATTCCTTAAAAAACAGACTGAGAAAAACTCTACCAAATATTAACCTATCAATTTTAACCAGATATGCTAGCCTGATTCTCTGAACTTATGTGACCCAAATCTCTGACTATTATGTGCTTCCATATTATGCATATACTCCACTTCATCCTCTTCTTCAAGGTATAGATCAACATCTTACCCGAGAGCTAGAACTATCCATTGGACAGTCATATTTAATCAGCCAGTTGTCATTGCCTCGATCTGTGAACAGAAATACAAAGTTAGTAGAAAAAACTGGGGTGACTTTCACCTTCATTAATGATGGACTAGGTATTTGGACACTTGGACCAATCATTCTACTGAGAATGAATACAAAAAATGGATAAAATATTGTTAAATCTCTTGGAGGCTTCGGAGATTTTAACAAGACTATTAAGAGTTAAAGTGTCAAGATCTGGGAGAGAAAGGAAATCCAGAGAGAGGAGTCCAGTATTTGTGGCTTCTTTTCTCCTAGAGCACCTGCTGATTTGGGAAGAGGTAGCTAAGAGGCTGAGAGGTGGAAAAGTGTTCTAATAGCCTTGTGGAACTGGGAAGACAAATTGTAGTACAGTGACTGATAAGAGGGAGGAGGCCCTGGTAAATTATCCATGCTTTGGGTTGAAACCTGAAGGGCTACACCTTGGAAATAAGCAGAGTTTCCTCTCAATACCTGAAATAAAAGTGATCCTGGATTACTGGTGCTCCTAGCTGCTTGCCAAGAGCAAACATCTTCTTCCAGACAGGACTTACATCAGCATCCTAGGCCTCCAAATATTTCTATGATTTCTGATATGCAATATCTGACAATCAAAAATAACTAGGTATACAAACAGACAAAATGACATGAATATAAACAAAGAAAACTACAGAAAACTAAAATAAACCTATAGTGGCTCCAAACAATGAAGATACAGACTCTAAAATGTTCAAGATAAAATCCTTAATATATTTAAGAAGACAAAAGGCAAAATTAAGAATATCAGCAGAGGGGCCAGCCCTGTGGCCAAGAGGTTAAGTTTGCATGCTCCACTTCAGCAAGCCAGGGTTTCCCTGGTTCAGATCCTGGGCACAGACACGGCACCGTACATCAGGCCATGCTGAGGCGGCGTCCCACATAGCACAACCAGAAGGACTACAACTACAATATACAACTATATACTGGGGGGCTTCGGGGAGAAGAAGAAAAAAATAATAATAATAAGATTGGCAACAGATGTTAGCTCAGGTGCCAATCTTAAAAAAAAAAAAAAGAATATCAGCAGAAAACAAAAATCTATTAAAAAAATCAAACAGAAATTCAAGAACTGAAAAACACCTTTACCAAAATTAAGAATTCAATAGGTGACTTTAACAGCAGATTGTGCTAAAGAGAGAAGTAGTGATTTGAAAGACAGGTCACAAGAAAATAGCCAGAATAAAACATGCAGGAAAAAGGGACACATACATTAATGTATATCTAACAACATGTAATTGGAAGGAGGAGAGAAAAATGGGCATAAGTAATATTTAAAGAGATAAGAGTTGAGAATTTTCCAAAAGTGACAAACATATCAAACTATAGATTCAAAAAACCCTGTGAATCCATAATAAGATAAATACAAAGAAAACCATACATAAGGTATATCATGGTAAAAATGTTGAAAATCAAGTACAGAGAAAATCTTAAAAGGAGCTAGAGAAAAAGAAAGATTACCTTCAAAGAGGTATGGACAACTCACTTAGAAACCATGGAGGCAAGAGAACAATGGAATGCCTTTTTTTTTAAATTGCTGAAAGAAAATATCCTTCAAAAACGAAGGTGAAACAAAGACATTTTCAGATAAACAAAAAACAAAAAAATTAATCACCAGAAGACTAGTACTAAAATATTCTCCAAGGAAAATTATACCAAATAGAAGCTTGGAGATGCAGGAGGAAATAAAGAACAACAAAGTGGGTAAGTATGTTAATAAATCTAGATAAATATTGTTAGTTTTGTTTGGTGTGATAGTGGTATATTAAAAAAAAGAGTTATCTTTTAAAGACATACTGAAAAAATCATAAATAAAATTATATCTGGGATTTGCTTTAAAAGAATAAAAGAAGGTAAGCAAATGGAAGTGGGAATGGGAGAGGATTAGTCATGGAGTGACTGTTGAGACTGGGATGACTGATTCATGCAGGTTCATTATTCTGCTTATTTGTGTATGTTTAAAAGTCTTCATAATTACTATTAGTAACAATAATAGTATTGACTTATAGTTTTACATAAACGTTTTTATATATGCAGATATATAATTAAAAAGCATGATATTAATAGTATAAAAGTCTGGAGATGAGTAGATAGAGCTAAGGGTTTCTAAGATCTCTGCATTATCCAAGAAAACGGTACCAATTTTATATTAGATTTTGGGAAATCAGTGATTCACATGGTAATCTTGAAAGTAACCACCAAAAGAAAAGACAAAGAGTGCACAACTTCTAAGCTAAAAGAGGGGGGAAATGAAATAATTATAAAATAATTTATAATAAAGCAAGAAAAGAGAGGAAAAAAGGATCATTGAGAGAAGGGGAGGAAAAAAAAAAAGACAGGCAGAAAACATAGAAAGCAAATAATAAGATGGTAGATGAATATCCAAATATATCTGCACATACACTACAGATAAATTAACTAAATGCTCTAAAATTAAAATATAACAGTTCTGGGGCCAGCCTGGTGGCATAGTGGTTAAGTTCATGTGCTCCAATTCAGTGGCCCAGGGTTCGCAGGTTTGGATCCCAAGTGCAGACCTAGCACCATTTGTCAAGCCATACTGTGGTGGCATCCCATATAAAATAGAGGAAAATTGGCACAGATGTTAGCTCAGGGACAATCTTCCTCACCAAAAAAATTAATTAATTAAATTAAATATAATAGTTCTTTCACTGGATAAATAAAATTGACAAACTTTTAGCTAGACAGACTAAGAAAAAAAGAGAAGACTCAAATCACTAAAATCAGAAATGAAAGTGGTGACATTACTACTGATTCTACAGAAATAAAAAGGATTATAAGAGAGTACTATAAGCAATTGTACACCAACAAACTGGAGAACCTAGATGAAATGGACAAATTCCTAGAAACACAAAACCTCCCAAGACTAAACCACGAAGAAATAGAAAATTTGAATAGATCTATAACTAGTAAGGAGACTGAACCAGCAATCGAAAATCTCTTGACAAACACTAGCCCTAGATCTGATCGCTTCAGGTGAATTCTCCCAAACATTTAAAGAAAAACTAATACCAATCCTCCTCAAATTTTTCCAAAAAACTGAAGAGGAGGGAACACTCTATAACTCATTCTATGAGGCCAGTATAACCCTGATACCAAAAACAGACAAAGACACTACAAGAAAAGAAAACCACAGACCAATATCCCTTATAAATATTGATAAAAAAATCCTCAACAAAATAATAGCAAACTGAATTTAGCAGCATTTTAAAAGGATTATACACTATGACCAATGGAATTTATTGCTGGAATGCAAGAATTGTTCAACATACGAAAATCAATCAATGTAACACATCACATTAACAGAATGAAGGGGAAAAACCACATGATCATCTCAATTGATGAAGAAAAGCATTTGACAAAATTCAATATCCTTTCATGATAAAAAACACTCAACAAATTAGGAATGGAAGGAAACTACCTCAACATAATAAAAGTTCTATATGAAAAAACCACAGCAAACATCATATTCAATGGTTAAAGACCAAAAGCTTTTTCTCTAAGAACAGGAACAAGGCAAGGATGCCTGCTTTCACCACTCACAATCAACACAGTACTGGAAGACCAGAGCAATTAGGCAACAAAAAGAAATAAAAGGCATCCAAATTGGAAAGGAAGAGGTAAAATTATCTCTGTTTGCAGATGAGATTATCTTACACATAAAAAACCCTGAAGATTCCACAAAAAACTGTCAGAACTAATAAATAAACTCAGCAGAGTATCAGGAAGCAAAGTCAACACAAAAATCAGTTGCATTTCTATTCACTAACGATGAAAGGAAATTTCCAAAAAGGAAATTAAGAAAACAATTCCATTTACAATAGCATCAAAAAGAATAAAATAGGGGCCAGCCCCGCGGGTGAGTGGTGAAGTTCATGTGCTCTGCTTCAGTGGCCCAGGGTTTCACTGGTTCGGATCCTGACCGCGGACATGGCACTGATCATCAGGCCATGCTGAGGCGGCGCCCCACAGGTCACAGCTAGAAGGACCCACGACTAAAATATACAAGTATGGGGGCTGGCCCCGTGGCCGAGTGGTTAAGTTCGCGCGCTCTGCTGCAGGCGGCCCAGTGTTTCGTTGGTTCGAATCCTGGGCGCGGACATGGCACTGCTCATCAGACCACGCTGAGGCAGTGTCCCACATGCCACAACTAGAAGAACCCACAACGAAGAATACACAACTATGTACCGGGGGGCTTTGGGGAGAAAAAGGAAAAAAAATAAAATCTTTAAAATATACAAGTATGTACTGGGGGGATTTGGGGAGAAAAAGCAGGGGGAAAAAAAAGAAGATTGGTTAACAGCTGTTAGCTCAGGTGCCAATCTTTAAAAAAAGAAAAAAAGAATAAAATACTTAGAAATTAATTTAACCAAGGAGGTGAAAGACTCGTACAATGAAAACTATAAACCATTGCTGAAAGAAATTAAAGAAGACAAAAATAAATGGAAAGATATCCCATGTTCATAGACGGAAAGATTTAATATTGTTAAGATGTCAATACTACTCAAAGCAATCTAGAAATTTAATGCAATTCGTATCAAAATCCCAATGATGTTTTTTGCAGAAACAGAAAAACCCATGCCAAAATTCATATGGAAGCTCAAGGGACTCCAAATAGCCAAAACAATTAGGGGAAAAAAAAAGAACAAAGCTGAAGGACTCATACTTACTCCAAAACCTTCAAACTTACTACAAAACTATAGTTACTACAAAACTTACTACAAAGCTACAGTAATCCAAACAGTGTGGCACTGCATAAAGACAGACATACAGACCAATGGACTAGAATAGAGAGTCTAGAATTAAATTTTCACATATATGATCAAATGATTTTTGACAAAGGGTGGGAAAACCATTCAATGGGGAAAATAGTCTTTTCGACAAATGTTGCCAGGAAAACTGGATATCCACATACAAAAGAATGAAGCTGGACCCTTACCTAACACCATGTACAAAAATTAACTCAAAATGGATCCATGACGTAAATCTAACACCTCAAACTATAAGATTCTTAGAAGAAAACATAGGGCAAAAGCTTCATGACATCGGATTTGGCAATGTTTTCTTAGACATGACACCAAAGGCAAAGACAACAACAACAAAAATAGACAAATTGGACTTTATGAAAATTCAAAAATTAATTGCATCAAAAGATACTATCAACAGAATAAAAGGTAACCCACAGAATGGGAGGAAATATTTGCAAATCATATGTCTGATAAGAGATTAATATCCAGAATATATAAAGAACTCCTACAACTCAACAACAATAAAACAACCCAATTCAAGATGAGCAAAGGATTGAACGGACATTTCTCCAAAGAAGACATACAAATGGTCAAAAAAGCACACGAAAAGATGTTCAACATCACTAATCATTAGGGAAGTGCAAATTGAAACTACAATGAGATACCACCTCCCACCTATTAGGATGGCTACTATCAAAAAACCAGAAAATAACAAGTGGTGGCAAGGATGTGGAGAAATTGGAACCCTTGTTCGCTGTTACTGGGAATATAAAATGGTACAGCTGCTGTGGAAAACAGTATGGCAGTTCCTCAAAAAATTAAACATAGAATTACCATATGATCCAGCAATTCTACTTCTGGGTGTATACTCAAAAGAATTGAAAGCAGTGTCTCGAAGATATTTGTAAACCCATGTTCCTAGCAGCCTTATTCACAATAACTAAAACATGGAAGCAACCCAAGTGTCCATTGACAGATGAATGGATAAGCAAAATGTGGTATTTGCGTACAATGGACTGTTAACCTTAAAAAGGAAAGAAATTCTGACACATGCTACAACATGAATGAATCTTGAGGACATTACACTAAGTGAAATAAACCAATCACAAAATGACAAATACTGTATGAGTCTACTTATATGAAGTATTTAAAGACAAAACTGTCCTGTGATAGGCCTTGCTGCTATGAATGACTAGGGATCAAGGATATGAGTACTCTACACGTTGCTTTGGAAGAGCCAAAGTGTCTTCTGGGACCAAGAAAGAGGCCAAGATAAAATGTAAATACTGGGTCCAGGCCATAGCACCTCTGATAACTACACATGATGTGGCTGGACAAAGCATCTCTTGGAAAAGTATTATCGAGACCCTCCCCAAATGTGCATAACCGTTCTGACTTAGAAAAAAACCCATCCTGATAGGGTCCTCTGATACCAAGCTCTGCACGCTTCCAGGCCTCCCCCTGGGCCTGCCCACAGCCTGGCACAGGGACTGGACCACACACAGCTGCGCACCAGTGTTGCGGATGATGTAATCCAGGACCACCAACCGCTCAAACTGCAGCAGTAGTTGCCGGTTAGTGTTCTCAGGGAGAGGTTCTGCTTCAAAGCGCCGTAGCCAGTAATCTGCATCTTTGTAGCCTTCAACAAAGAGCTGGAATGAACCAACCTGCAATCAAAGAGGAGGAATAAAGGTATTTCCTTACAGTCCAAGTCCAAAGACCCCAGGAGTAAGCCAGGTACCCACTAAGGCCGTGTGGAGTTTATATCAGAAAAGGGTTGTAACGGTGATTGCCCATCCAAATTCAAGAAGTCCATCTAAATGGTTCAGGGGAGACCAGTGAGAAAGTTAGGGTCTCTGTTCTCTGGAGAATTATTCCTCAAACCTTAGGTCCTTGACAGAAATGAGGAAGACAGGAGCCTCAGGGCAGGCTATTCATGTGTCCATATACAAGTGTGTGGGCACCTTGCTTCACCTCTTGACGGCTATGCCACTATAAATCATCACTTTTAATAAACCACATAGATGCAGTCTATACCTTTGGCGGTAGCCCGATGCGGTTAAACCGCGCCCCAACTTTTGGCACCTTCTCCAGTGCAAGCCGCTTGCCCCTGGACTTCACTCGGTCAATGGCACTATAGTTGAAGGTCTCACTGGCCAGGTATACTACCTACAGTGGAAAGAGAAGAGATACCTTGGTTAGAGCCAAGTTTAAGGAACTATACCACTATGGCAGAGGATAGCTAGATGCTCACCAATACAGTTCCTCTTCCAGGGCACACAGGAAGAATGCATTTCTCAGCCTTTCTAACTGCTAGGATAGAGTATATGACTAGTTCGGGCCAATGGAATATTGACAAAGTGATGAATGTATACCCCTTCCAGGCCTGGTCCCCAAAACCTCCCATGATCCTTAGTTCACATTCCCCAATCTGTGCAGCTGGAAATGAAGGCTCTGAGATGGCCAAACCACATCATGGAAGGATGTAGTGACAAGGGATCTAGGAGAGCTGCCTAACTGGCATGGATCTATGATGTGAGCAAGAAATAAACTCTGTGTTAAACCACCACAACTCAGGGGTTGTTACAGGAGTTAGCATGAATTATTCTGACTAACACAGGCACCTCCTGGGTTAGGAGATGTCATCTCAATGCCTATTTTCTCTCCAAATAAAAACAAATTGCAATTTACTCTATACCCTTTTATTTCCCTTTGAATTTTGTACCATGTGCAATTAATCACATTCAAAAAATAAACACTAAAATTCATTTTAATTTTTAGTGAAATGCTATATATATGCATATTTATACATACTATATCTGGAATATTACACAAAAAATTAGTAATAGCAGCTGCCTCTGAGGGAGGAAAAGGAGTGGCTGCGAGACGGGGTGGAAGGAAGGATGAATTACTCTTCTCTGTTTATTGTGCCTTCTAGATGCATGAATTGCCTATTTGAAAAAAGATGTTTTAATGGACTATCAATATTATATTTTATTGTCAAAATGCAGTGATATCACTGTAATCCATATGTACGTCCATTATTACACTTATCACATCGTCTTGTGATTATCCATTCATATAGCTAACTTCTCTCTTAAGACTAATGAAATTTTGAGAGGAAGAGAACATCTTATTCACATTTGCATCCCCAGTACCTAACACAGTGCCTGGCACATAGGCTCATTAAATATTTATTAAGTGAATGAATGAATGAGTTACAAGCTTCTTTCAGAGATAGCAACAAGTGAGTTTTAGCATGTAAACACCTAAAATCAAATTTATAAGATTCTTTCTTTTCCTAAGCCTTTCAGAATTCATTAGAAACAAGTAGTTATTTTGCCCATGAATCTTAAAGACAAAGAGAGGCAAAATAATCCCTTCCCTGCCATCCATCCATCCATCTGTCCATCCAGTGTTAACAGAGTACCTACAATGCACGTGTAAGGTACTGTAGGTTGGCACTCTCTGTCTTACAAGTCAGGAAACACAGGAACAGGAATAAAGGGAAAAACAGGCTTTCCTAAGACTACCTTGCCAGTTTCCACAGTGAAATCCTGGTGCTCTCAAGCCATAAACCACCCTTTCCCCCATCAGATTTTATTTTCGATCACTTTTTATAACAAATCACTTTTTCCCTATGACTAGTGAAACTATCATAACCTGAAACCTCACAGGAACAGAAAGCAGAGACTGCTATCAAGTGAGGATTAGAGTCTTACTATGTGAAGCTCCACTGCAACGTGAGCCTTCCTTCCATAGTGAGAGATGCTCTGATCAACTGGATAGAATCCTGTCACAAGGGTAGCAAGGCAGGGAGGGGAGAGACTGCCTCTTACTATTCTCTAGCAGCTGTATATTAAAGCTTGCAAAGTTCTATCTCATCTCAGTCTCACGGAAGACAAGTGTTTTTGTTGTTGGTGACTTTTTTTTTTGAGGAAGATTAGCCCTGAGCTAATATCTGCCACCAATCCTTCTTTTGCTGAGGAAGATTGGCCCTGAGCTAGCATTCGTGCCCATCGCCCTCTACTTCATATATGGGACGCCTGCCACAGCATGGTTTGATAAGCAGCATGTAGGTCTGCGCCTGGGATCCGAACCGGCGAACCCTGGGCCACCGAAGCAGAGCACATGAAACCTCTACGCCATCAGACCGGCCTGTGTTGTTGCTGACTTTCTGATACAAAAGATCCTCAGGCCTCATTAAGGTTCTCTAACAGGGAAAGAGGAAGACCAGAGTTGGGGAAGAAAGGGATTGTGGGGCGTGACATTTGATTAGAATAGTCATAAAAATACCGCACGCAAAGACGCATGGAGTGTTTACATTGTGCTAGGCACTGGGCTACATGTTTTATATGGATTATCATGTACAATCTTAATAACCACCTTATAAACTAGGAACTATTTATATCCCTATTTTTATAGTGAGGAAATTGAGTGGGTGGGGGGAGGGGTCTTAAGTGACTTGCTCAAGGGTCACCTAATGAACAGTTACAGAGCCAGAATTTGGACCCCAGCCTTCTAATTCTTAGGCACTACACTCCAGAAGCACAGGCAGAGCAGGCAGGCACAGGGCCACGTGGGTCTGTTATTTATCTAGGAAATAAAAGAAATTACAGAGTGATGAGCAAGGAGTATTTAAAAGAGTTTCTAGAGTCCAGGAAGGGCCTAGAAGGAGGATTTCAGGTTAGGCAGGACATCTTAAGAGCATTAATTATCATACAAGATGTTCAAAGTGTGCTGTTTAACTATATGGACAGAGAGAGAACTAAAGCATGAAGGGAAGAAAAGAGCTGCACAAGGCCAGGCAGTGAACTGCCCGTCAAATGGGAGCTACCAGCCTGGAACTACAATCAAACATTCTCTCCAAAGACCTGAAGTTGGGGGATCTTGGGTATTGTTTGTCATGGTTTGATATTCATTCACTGATTCCGCTGCTACTTACTGAATGCTTACTATAACTATAGTACGTTGCTAGGTGCTGAGAATGGGAGAAGGAAATTTTAAGAAACGGCCCCTGACATCTACAAACTTACAAAGTAGTTGGCTTATTGTTTGGAGTTTGTTGGCAAAGAAGCAGACACAGTTAAACATCCACAATAATCACATTTTCTTGTAAAAATACCCTGGGAAAATAGAAAAAAATAGGTTTGAAGGGAGGCTCTTGTCTGCTCATCAATCTCTTTGCCCAGAGTCTGCTATCTAAACCTGTGAAAAAAACCTCAAGTGGGGGTTTTTAATCTAGAGGTATGGTCCCTACAGGGTCAATGGATGGACTTCAATGAATCATACCCCTGAAATTATATGCAAAATAGTAATTACAAATATGTGGTTTTTTTCTGGGAACAAGATCTATAGCTTTCATCTGATTCTCAAAGAGGATTAAGATCCAGAACTACAAAGACGCCCCTGCAGCCTAAGGCATCAGATCAGAGTCCCACTTTAAGTTGTTACTAAACCTCAGGCAGCCATATACTCAATGGGTGATGACATGTCTTAAATGTTCATATGCTGACCCGCAGATTCCTCCCCCACATAACCCATGGAAATTTTCACACAACATTCTGCAATAGAAGGATTCTTAACCTGGTGTCAGTAAACTTCCCGAAATTGTATGCAATCAATTCTGTATTTAAGCATATTTTTTGTGGGGGGTATGATCCACACCCCTCATTAGAACCTCAACAAAGTCATAAAACATATAAGGTATGTGAAAGTCCATTCTAAGCAAGGATTTGCCTGGATCTGGGACCCCAATTTTGTTATGTTCAAGACAAGTACCAGAATTACATAGCATAAAGATGGGCAAGGAGAATTCCATGTCAATTCCCTGTAGGGGTTCAGGTCAGACCTTTACCCTAACCCTCAGCCCATCCCAGAGTTCTCCTTGCCAGATCTTGCATTAGTGCTCAGCTGACATCAGCTAGTCCATTCTAGACTAGATCTAAATCCTGGAATGGCTCAGAAATCTAAGAGAGTAAGCCACAAAAATAACTAGCTTTCTAATCAGCTTGCGGTTATCTGGGATCCAAAGACCCAGGGAGCCCATAAATGTAGATCAGAGGGTTGGTGAACTTCCTGAAATTAGATGCAAAACTTTTATGTGTATCTTTCTCAGGATAGATTTCATCAGATGATCAAATCATTAGCCTAAACATACCGTCCTCCCAAAAAATAGCCTGAGAACCCTAGGCTCAGGGCATAAATAGCCTTCACCCGAGCTAACGGTCCCACTAAGATATAGCAGGGCTTATGGCCAGGAAAACTCTGGCCAGGCAGTAGGGCTCCCTGGAGACAGGTCACTGACCTTTGTACGGGGTACAATGTTGAGTTCCAGTTTTTGGTCCACCAGGCTGGCCCCTGCCTCTGAGAGATAGCCCTGGTTGAGGACAAGGCAATCACGGCCAAAGCAACAGGGACAGCACAGCTTCTGTAGCCACTTGGTCCACTTAGGATTAAGGTGCCCATATGGCTCTTCATTCTTGGGTTTGAAGACAGCAATAATCTTCTACACAGACAAAAGAAAAAGAAGATGTTAAAGACAAGTTGATTAAAGTAGCTCACAGACCAGGTCAGCAGGAATCTAGAAAGAAACAAGAGGGCACAGGAAGACAATCCCTACTTACAGTCAGACACTGGCGTTTCTCCAGCTTGTAAGTGGAAAACACCAGCTCATGTGTGCAGCTAAGAGATCCATTGCTAGAAAGGGCTGTAGCCAAGGAAGTGCCAGGTCTGGTATATATGGTATAACAGATTTTTAACGCCATCAAACTCCAACCTCCAAGGTACATTTATACATTTATACACTTTTGCTCTGCACCAATTACATAAAGATTAAAAAAATTATCAACTGAAAGGCAACTAGTAAGGTACAGAAGTCCCCCCTTATCCATGGTTTTACTTTCTGCAGTTTCAGTTACCCATGGTCATCCGTGTTCCAAAAATATTAAATGGAAAATTCCAGAAATAAACAATTCATAAGTTTCAAATTGCTCGTCAGTCTGAGAAGCATGATGAAATCTCACAGAGTCCCACTCCGTCCCACCAGGAGATGAATCATCCCTTTGTCCGGCATACCCACGCTGTATTTGCTATCTGCCCCTTCATTAATCACTTAGTAGCCCACTAGGTTATAAGATCGACTGTTGCAGTATCAAAGTGCTTGTGTTCAAGTCACCCTTATTTTACTTACTAAGGACCCCAGACACAAGAGTGATGGTGACAATTTAGATATGCCAAAGAAAAGTCTTAAAGAGCTTCCTTTAAGCGAAATAAAGTTGAAAACAAATCTCGACTTAATAAGGAAAGAAAAAATATTGTATGCTAAGGTTGCTAAGATCTATTTTATTATTAGTTGTTTTTAATCTCTTATTGTGCCTAATTTATAAATTACACTTTATCATAGTTATGTACGTATAGGAAAAAACATAGTATATAGTTTGATACTACTCATGGTTTCAGGCATCCAAGGAGGGCCTTGGAACGTAACCATGGTGGATAAGAGGGACTACTGTATTATGGAATGAGATTAAGAAAATTCCTTCATTGATGGTTGATTCCCTCTATCAGCCTTACTATCCCAACCCCTGGGTGTTAACAAAACCTTAAAATAAAAAGTTTAGGAATGAGGGCCAGCCCTGTGGCTGAGTGGTTAAGTTAGCACGCTCCACTTTGGAGGCCCAGGGTTTCGCCGGTTCGGATTCTGGGCACAGACATGGCATCACTCGTTAGGTCATGTTGAAGCGGTGTCCCACATGCCACAATTAGAAGGACCCACAACTAAGATATACAACTATGTACTGAGGGGATTTAGGGAGAAAAAGCAGGGAAAAAAAAAGAAAATTGGCAACAGTTGTTAACTCAGGTGCCAATCTTTAAAAAAAAAAAAAGTTTAGGAATGACAAACTAAGAAAGCAATGGAAGAGAAAAATCACAGCAGGAAAAAGAATCTGCTACCTGGTTAGAATAGGGTTCTTTTAAGTAATTCTGTTAGGCAAGAGATCAGGAGGAGACGCCACAAATATTAATCCATCTTCTCTACCAGACAATAACTTAACCCTCAAAAGTCCTTGAAAATATGGGATGCCGCTGTAACTTAGAAAATGTAGCCCTCCCTCCTGAAGTTTCTTCCCCAGGCCAGTCAGCCCTCTGAGGTTGCTTCACATTTAGCTCACTCCCTCCAATCCCCCAACTGGTGATTTCAAAGGAAGAAAATTAAATATGCTATCCAAATGATTCATCTTCGTATCATATGACTCTCCCTCTCCCCTCCCCCCACGGCCAACTAAGCTAGTCTGGGTCATAAGACATTTTCCTGTGGGTGTCACTTCCTGAATGGCAGATCACAGCAGAACACATACAGCCATCCGCCTGCATTAAATAAGTACTTATATTAGGAATTGGCTGGACGCATGCCTCCAACAATAATTGGTCAATCTTGAAACCAGTTCCTTCAAGAAGCCTTGCAAGGATTTGAGAGAACAAGAGAAATACAAAACTTCCCTCCTCCCTCCAAAAGAATCGATTTATTCTTAAAGACAAATAAACTTACTTATTCACTGGAAAAGTCAAATGCATATACTCATAAGTCTTTAGAATTACACTCTTACCCAAAGTGGCTAGCAAGATGCCTAAGTTAGCAATCTTCCTCTCTATCTCTGTACCTCTGGAACCCTGGGCTCTGAACCACACAGCAGCAGTAGCAAAGGGCTTGAAACGCAGAGAATGACTGATGAGTCCACTGTAATCCTCTGGAACCTGGGCGGTGAAACCACAGGACAACTTGAGGCAAGTCCCAGAACCCAACAGTCAGTTCAACTGAGGCACAATGTGGAATTCAGCAAAATTATCCCTAAGGAAAGGGAGACCAAGACATTCCTACTACTAGCAGGGCTGAAAAATACTAGGGCTGAGGCTTGAATACTTCCACTTAAAGAAAGCAGAACCTGAAGGCCCAAACTGCAGGCAAACATCATTTATAGACTGACCTCTCAAATATCTCAACTTCCTTCCACCATAAGGAGAATCAGAGAGCATTTTACCAACTCTAAACGCATTAGTAATCATGGTTATCTCAGTATTAGAAGGGTTTCATTAAATAATGATGCCTGGACTGGACAGATGGGGCAATGTTAGAGTGGGAAGGATGCAAGAACAGGATGGCATTCAGACAGAAGAGGAGACAAGTGCCTTTCGGGACTAAGTGTAGGCCTCAGTTCAATTCAATTCTGTGAACTTTTGCTCAGTACCTAGTTTGTGCAGGACTGTGTGAGCACTCTGCAGGTTTCCTAGACAGATACATAAAACAGCCTCTGGCCTAATTTCCAAAGCTAATATTCATTTCACATAATCAACTGTGTTACTGAATACTCAGGAATACTCTTTATTCACAGAAAACAAATTCTAAAACCACTCAAATTAGAAAGACACCCACCAGTATTTGGTTGAGAAAGAAGATGACTACTGCCTAATTTTTCTCACCATCCTCACCTTTAACACACTTTCAAGTCCTTTATTACATTTAGGAGAAAGCTTTAGTTTGATGCCGATATCTTTAAAATATCTTTCCTTAATACCCACTTACTAATCCCCTTTTAATGAAGGCAGTGAAGTACAGGCAGCTGAAGGAGCAGCAGTCCTTGAAGTTGAGGATAAAAACAGAACTGTACAAGGAAGCAAGAGGCCACTCACTGGCTGGTGTCAGGACTCAACAAATTACTGGGATCTGGAACCCAAAGGGTTTCCTATATCTATCCAGCAGTCACAAGGAGAAGGGTATTATGGCATGCTAAAGAGGCTTTCTCCTTCAGGAACCGAAAATCTAAGATAGTTTAAGCACATCACTCATATTGCAAAGGGAAATACACAAAAATAACTTTTAGTAAAACGGGTTTTTTTCAAAGTTCGGCAAAAATGAAGTGGACAGTTCTCAAACTTTTTGGTCTCAAGATCCCTTTAAACTCTTAAAATTTACTAAGGATCCCCTTAATAATAAAAATAAACCCATTACATGTTAACATAAGTGACATGCTTTAATGAAAAATAACTATATTTTCAAAAACAATTTTTAGTGAGAAGACTGGCATTGTTCTACTTTTTTGCAAATTTCTCTAGTATTTGGCTTAAGAGAAGACATCTGCATTCTCACATCTTTCTTAATATTCAATCTGTTTCAATATCATATCATGCAGCCTCTGGAAATCTCCACTGTACACTCACAAGGAAAAGAAAACCTTAAAATTATGAAAATAATTTTGACCTGTGGACCCCAAAAAGGGACTCCTAAAGGTCCCTGGGCCACACTCTGAGAACTGTCTTTTGTACTAGAGGTGGGAGGGAAACAGCAGTCCTTGACTTAGCTATTTAGGTACAGAAGCCTTATTTACATGTTAACTCTCACAAAAGAGAAGGATGGGCTACTCCAAATACATGAGACCCTGAAAGAAGATGGGATCCACCTAGAATGTAGTGAAAGAGATTCAGCCTGTATTTATTTTCCTATCCATTGCCATCAACCTAACCTGCCTCATCCATTACAGGGTGTGGCCGGGACAGCTCCCTACAACAGATGGTAGATGATGTTTAAAATCTAAAGAACTGTATCTATATATGATATACAAACTTCACCACCTCAACATTTCAGGAAAAAAATTTTATTGTTTGAGATCTTTATTCCTCATTTGGCTATCAGTGTGGTTCTCAACCAAGTGTAAGGACATCAGAATTCTTTGGAGGGCACAGGTAGTTGGAGAAAAGGTATCCAATATTATAACATAATTTTGTCCGTTATAGGGGAAAAAAATACCATACTGTTTTCATGACAAACTCTTGGTGGATAAAGTATTTTTTAAAAGGTTGAAAATTACTGATATAAGGCCAAGTTCCTAGAACGTGTGAGAGCAGGATCTGTAAAATTTTGAAGCAAATACCAATTAGCATTATCTAATGAATTACTATCCTCAATGGTCATGAAAGCACCTTCTCAAAATCATACCACTTTTGCCATATTCAAGGCCACATATCCAAGAAAGCCTAATCCAGAGGTCAGTGGGCATTTAACTGAAAACAAAATATTCTGATTGAGCTCCCACTAAGCAGGAACTATGCCAGGGGCTTTCATGTGTGATATCCCATTTAATCCTCTTAATAAACTAAGGAGTCACATGCTTATTCTATGATTCTCGGCAATATGAACATCTACTATGACCTGCCTCACAAAAAAGAAAATGCTCAAAAAATACTTTTGTAGGTGATTGGAGACCTGAAGTACAAGGATGTACGCGAGGAGGGCAACATGAGCATTCTCTACCCTGAATTCCGATCTAGCATTTTCCGTCTTACTGTTCCAGCTCCCCCTTTCTTGCCCTGAGGGAGAAACCATCCTAAATTGGGAAATGGAATCAGGGCTGTTATCTTCAAGAAGCTTTCAGACTGTCCAGCTCCAAAAGTAGCTGTCGCAGAAACTGCTGGTTGCCCCAACCTCTGTTCTCCCTTCTCCTTTGGACACAGGACCCCTGATTTTTAGCAGGCAAAATAAAGACTATAGGGGCCAGTCAGGTGGCACAGCGGTTAAGTGTGCATGATCGGCTTTGGCGGCCCGGGGTTCACTGGCTCGGATCCCGGGTGCGAACATGGCACCGCTTGGCACACCATGCTGTGGTAGGCGTCCCACATATAAAGTAGAGGAAGATGGGCATGGATGTTAGCTCAGGGCTAGTTTTCCTCAGCAAAAAGAGGAGGATTGGCAGCAGTTAGCTCAGGGCTAATCTTCCTCAAAAAAAAAAAAAAAGACTACAGTTCCCAAGTTCCCAACCTCTATTGCAGCTAAGTTCTGGACAATGGGATTTAAGGAGAAGAGTCTGGGGCAACTCCTAGGAAATGTCTTAGGGCTGGGGCTGGGGGGAGGTGGGAGGTAGGTGATACTCTCCCTCTCCTGTTCCTTCTTCCAATTGGCTGAAAAGCAGACAAGATGTCTGCAGCTTGAGTAGCCATCTTGAATCATGAAATAGAAGCCACATGTTAAGGATGGCTGATTAGCTGGACAGAAGGAGCTCACATCCCAGATAAAGTAAAATGCCATCCTAGCCCTGAGCAGCCTATAGACTTCTTTTTTTTTTTTTTGAGGAAGATTAGCCCTGAGTTAACTACTGCCAGTCCTCCTCTTTTTGCTGAGGAAGCCTGGCCCTGAGCTAACATCCATGCCCATCTTCCTCTACTTTATATGTGGGACGCCTACCACAGCACGGTGTGCCAAGCGGGTGCCAAGTCCGCACCCGGGATCCAAACCAGCGAACCCCGGGCTGCCGAGAAGCGGAACATGAGCACTTATCCACTGCGCCACCGGGCCAGCCCCTATAGACTTCTTTTATGAGAGATAAATGTACTTCTATTCAAGTCATTATTTTACATTTCCTGTCACACATAGCCACATCTCATCCTAACCAGTATAGTAACTGAAAAGAGAAAGCAGAAATTCAGATAACTAACTCTGTGGCAGCAAAGCTAAGTGGTTAGAAGCAGGAACTCTGGAACCAGTCTGCCTGGGTCTGAATCCTGCCTCCCACTTACTAGCCGTGAGACCCTGGGCAAATCAGTTACACTGTGTGCCTCAGTGTTGTCATCTGTGGGGGCAACAAAGCACCTACCTCTGAAGGTGCTGTGAGGATTGAGTTATTTACTTTTAAAGCACTTCAAACAGTACCCGGCATCCAGTAAGTGCTCTGTAAGTATTTGTTAAATGAAATAAGCACATTTGAAGCAGGGCCAAAGATGATAAGACCAACTATAGTGAGTCTGTGGGCCAGTATAACCCACCATAGCATTTAGGAAGCAGGCCTCTGCTCTAAATCACATTCTCCTTGGTAGCAGCAAGATGGTTAACACTAATAAGTTTTGTCAGGGCAGATGTGTTTTGACTTCCCCTCTAAGAGAAAACAGTAGCCAGGAAATTTTAGAGATTGGGATCTTGCAAATCACCAAGAAACATGCCCAGAGTCTGTCATTCTCTGTGGCCGATGTACTGAGGTGGCAGTACTCTACCTGCCAGGTAGAACTGAGAGATCATATTACTCCTAGCTGTCAGAGCACCAGATCACTTCTCAGCTGACCTGACACACATGCAGAGGAGCTGTAATAGCGTCATGAAAGAAAAACAAAAACCTTCTTCTTGCTCTTGTACCTATCAAGGATAATCAGCCAACAAGCTAAAATAAAAACCACTCATATCTTAGATCTCACTCTGGTTCCCAAATGAAAAAAATGAAAGCATCTTGCTAATATTTAGGCCTCAGCATACCCACCTTTCTTTTTTTCTAGAAGTGATGGTTCCCCTTTGAGCTTTCAATTTAACTCACTCTTCTCTTACCTGAGGGACTTGGAAAGTCTCAAAGCTTTCCACAACTCAGTTCATGTTAACTGAGTTGACGGCAGAACTGCTCTCTGGTTCTGGATAATTCAGGGACGACAACATCTGGGAGAATAACTAGATCAATGACCCCAACCAAGAGCTACACGTCACAGCCCATCCTGGCCACTCAGCACTACTATCAGAACAGCACATTACCCATGTAGAAGAGTTCACACAGGAGAGATGCAGGGGAAATTTGAGGGAGTTTTGACACCCATCATTTTAATAAGCATAACAATAGTACATTTTTCCAATAAACTATTCTGGCCCATCTAAGAACTCTGACAGGAAAGACTTGATATTTTTTTGACCCACTAATATTTCAATGATATCTTTGCTTTGATCTAAATGCCTTAAATTCTTCTGCAGTTCCCAAAAGGGCAAAGGTCACATCTCAGCTGCCCTGATCACTCTAAGCCCCATCCCATCCCATCCCCCTTTATACACATGCAGGGGACAAAATAAAGGTCAGGAAACACTCTGCCTTGGCTAAAAAGCAAACTGCTGATAGTCCTGGGAGAAAAAGGAAAAGTAAAAGGTAGCTGATAGTTTCATGTTTGTAAAACTCCATATTCTAAACTGAGGAACCATAAAAAAGGATTTGAACCATTTCCCAGAAGTGAGCAATAACCAGGACAGATGAAACTGGTGAGTCCACCCACTCTATCACCAACGTTTGCCGGTAAGAGACCTGGGACCGTGGCAGGTGACAATCCCACAACACAGAAGGCCGCAACTGAACCCTCGGAGCCCCTGATGGGTCACCAGTCCTCCCAATGAACAGCGACAACCTTGGTCGGGTCCAAAAAGAGAGAATGGGCCCAAAGCTCAAATCTGTAGGTCAATGGCCGAATAGCAGTCTCAGTAGTTGAAAGCTAAGAAACCTACTAGAAAGGAGCATCTCGTCGCAAGTCTCCGTCCAGAAGCCGGCTGCCCCACGGCACCGCTGGGCCCCTCGCCTGTATCTGGTCAATTTCCTCTTTTCATTTTCCGTTCGCTCCTCCCTCACCAAATAGGTTCTGATTTATTTTTCTTCTTTCCGCAGAGCTTCTCCATCTCCAGTCCTCAGCGGCATTCCAAGATCCTACCCAGGACTCCGCACTGTGAAGTTTCTCCCTTTTGCAGCCTTTCAACCTCCCTTCTCCCTCTGGCTGTGCGAAGCCCCAAACTCCCCGGGATAGGCCCACCCTCCCCGAAGCCGGCGGCCGCGGTCCCCACCCCGCTCTCACCCCCTGAAGGTCCTTGACGAAGTAGCTCCCGCTGGAGCCCTGGTAGATGCGCTCG
Organism: Equus przewalskii; assembly: GCF_037783145.1. Classification (NCBI taxonomy): domain Eukaryota; kingdom Metazoa; phylum Chordata; class Mammalia; order Perissodactyla; family Equidae; genus Equus; species Equus przewalskii. The sequence goes on from NC_091831.1 coordinate 31,674,537, forward strand.
GGGAAGATGCAGCGTTCGATGGCCCGTTCGGCCTGCCGCACCACCGCCTCGAACTCGGGGTCCTCCGGGAACTCGTTCCGCTCGCGGTGGGCCTGCGCGACGTGCGCTGCCGCCGCGGCCTGGGCTTGGGCCTGCGCCGCCACGGTTTGGGTCTGGCCCTGGGCCGCCGCGCCCCGGGCCCGATCCAGCAGTGGCTGCCGCTCCCGGTCGTGGCCTGGCGAGCCGGGCGGAGAGAGGCCCTGGCCGGCCGCCGCCGCCACTCGGACCGCGCCCCCCGGCACCTGCGGAAAGTGAGCGCCGGAACCGGACGGGAAGGTGTAGTCCGGGGGTTGGGCCCGCTCAGGGGACACAAGCGGACTCGTCTCGTCCATCCCTGAGGCCGCCGGCTCCGGGACCCAGCGCGATCCGCACAGCTGAGCTCGAGGCCGGGACCAATCCGCGACGCCCCCAGCCCCCGCCTGGCCAACCAGGTCGCGGCGCCTCCTTGGCCCCGCCCCCACACCCCTGTTTACCTGGCGACGAGTAGGCACGACCCCTTGCGCGGAACGTCAGCCAATCGGAACTAGCGCCTACGCAATCGCGCACTTGGTATTATTCGCCCGTCACATTCTGTGAAGACTGCGCATGCTCCAGGAGCCAAAGCCGGATCAGACACGCCCTCTCCTCTTACCAGCTCCCCCACCCCCCCCCACCCCCGCAGCCTCCAAACGCTGACAGGTCTTCGAGAGCTTCCAGTAAAGTAGCCTACCTAATCAGTCACTCGTTTATTGAGTGCCTATTATGAACCAGCTGTGGGACTGGAGAAATCTAACCTTTGTATCTGCAGTCATTCAATCATGCACTCATTCATTAAATATTTATTGAGCACCTACTGTGTTCTAAATGCTGGAGAGACAAGTGAAGCAAAGAAACAAAAATCTCTGCTCTACTGTTAAAAAATAAAATTCAAGTGAGTAAATTTTAAATCATATTGGCTTTATTCAACGATTCATGAATCGGGCAGCATCCCATCTAGCAGATAGAAAGGAGCTCGGAGGAGCTATACAAAGTAGAAGACTTTTACATGCAGAAGGGAGCCTGACAAAGTTAGAGTAGCAAAAAGTGGCTTGTTTGTGGCAAGGTCACCCTCCTTTAGGGCCGGCAGGGTCTATCAGGCAGATTACCTCACTAGTGCTGACCAGGTAATTCCAGACTCACTGGGTTAGAATTCTATTCAGTTAAGGAGTTAAGTCTCTGGACATGGGGCTTAGCATAAGTGGCTCCATTTGGGGCCTGTTGTCTTGGTTTTAACACTACTTAAGTAAAAAGGTCTTTAAAAATTCGAGCCCTCATGCAGCTTACACAGTGCCTGGCCCACTGCTCAATGCTTATTTGTTAATTGAAGAAAATATGGTCCCATTAGACTAAAAATTCCATAGGGTAAGAATCCATGAGTGTTTTATTCATCACTGTAAAACTTCAGGGTCTAGGCCTAGAAGGTGCTTAGTACCTTTTTATTAGCAGCAAAGAGAAGAAAGGTATAGTCCCTGCCCTCAAGCTGAAGACACACAGCTCTGTGAGGCACTAGGAGAAAAAGAGCTGACAGTGAGAGCTGAGAACTCCATAATAGGAGTTCAGCGATTTGGAGGTAGGCTGGAGTCAGCAAAGGCCTTAAGCGGGGCATGTGCTATGCGCTAAGTTTTAAAGGAAGAATATAATTAGATCACAGGGAGGAAAGAGGAAGAAAAGAAGAAATCAGAGACATTTGAGTTTGAACACCAGTTCCACACTTATTAGTTATTTTGTACGAGTTACTTAACTCTCTAAGCTTCAGTTTCGTTATCTATAAAATGAGAATAATCATCCTTTTCTCAGTGGATTAAATGAGAATCAAGATAATGTATGTAAAGCACTTAGCATAGAGCTTAGTACATAAAAAGCGTTTGACAAATGGTACCTTTTTATCACTGCTGAGGTTTTCGTTGATGCTGGTTTTGTTTCTGTGCTTAAAGTAAGCAGCAGACTAGAGGCGTGGGTTTTCACAAAAGATGACCAGCCACACAGTAATCAATATTTCATAATTATTCTTTCTTGAATCAAATTTTTTTTTTTAAGATTTTATTTTTTCCTTTTTCTCCCCAAAGCGCCCCGGTACATAGTTGTATATTCTTTGTTGTGGGTCCTTCTAGTTGTGGCATGTGAGACGCTGCCTCAGCGTGGTCTGATGAGCAGTGCCATGTCCGCGCCCAGGATTCGAACCAACGAAACACTGGGCCGCCTGCAGCGGAGCGCGCGAACTTAACCACTCGGCCACGGGGCCAGCCCCTCTTGAATCAAATTATTGCCACAGCTAACTAGAAGTACTAAATTGAAAGAACTATTGTTTAATTGTATGTATGGGAATGTCTTAAACTTTTTTTTTACCAAATAAACCATTCTAGGCAAAGGTCCATACAGATGGTTCAATTTCTCCTGTTAGTTACAAGACCTGTATTTCCCTTTCCTATCCAGACATCAAATAATTAAGTAACACTTGCCTCTTGTGACCCAGGGGCCATAGCCACAGAGATGAACTCTTGGTATTACTCATCTCATTTAGCCCCTAAGCTTCAAATTGTGGTCAAGGAAAACTCCAAGATTTAGAGTTCTCTCTTGAGCTCTGAGTTTTCTCCATGGAAAACAGTCAGAATTTATTTCTGTATCTGCCTCTTAGAACTTGATTTTCCTTTTACTGAAAAAAAGAGGGTCGGTGCATTCCCTGTTACCAATGAAGAACTAGCCTCTACCAAATGCTAAGCATGTGTCAGGCATTAAGTGCATTACATGGATTAAGTCATGTAACCGGCATTACAGCCCCTATGATGTCGGAAGCTGAGGAAAGTCGTTTGCTTATGGTCATGCAGCTGGTAAGTGGCAGAGCTGGATCCAAACCAGGCAGACTAGCTCTGTGCTTTTAACACTATATTGCTTCTTATTAAATATCTGTATGAAATGTGTCTCATATTTATCCCCTTTATCTTCACTGATCCCACATTAGTTCTGAGACTCTCAGAATGTCTTAGCTACATGATTACAATAGTTTTTGAGTTTGTTTCTCTGCTTCCAATATCTCTCTGATCATCTATGGGTATCACTGCCAGATTAATTTTCTTAAAACACAAGTTTCATTGTGTCACTGCTCTGATCAAGAAACTACATTTTTATTGTGGTAAAATATACATAATATTTATCATTTAACGATTCATAAGTGTATAATTCAGTAACATTAAATCCATTGACAATTTTGTGTAACCATCACCACTATCTATACCCAAAACTTTTTCATCACCCCAACAAAAACTCTCTGCCCATTAAGCAATAACTCGCTCTTCCCCTAGATCCTGGTAACCTGTATTCTACTTTCTGTGTCCATGAATTTGCCTATTCAAGGAACTACATTTTGAGGGGCTGGCCTGGTTGCGTAGCAGTTAAGTGTGCAGGTTCCACTTCAGTGGCCCGGGGTCTGCCGGTTTGGATGCTGGGTGCGGACCTACACACCACTTATCAAGCCATGCTGTGGCAGGCATCCCATATATAAAGTAGAGGAAGATGGGCCTGGATGTTAGCTCAGAGCCAGTCTTCCTCAGCAAAAAGAAGAAGAAGAAGAAGAGGAAGAAAAAGAAGATGAGGATTAGCAGTAGATGTTAGCTCAGGGCTAATCTTCCTCAAAAAAAAAAAAAAAAGAAACTACATTTTGCAAACCATATATATCTTCTCCCTGATTTTTCAGATCTCTCCATAATTTGACCACAATCTATTTAACCTTACTTCTTCATATTTTTAAATACACATTCTCCAATCTAATAAGATGTTTTCTTGACACTCCATTCTCTCAACTACTGTAATTATATCTATAGTCAATCACAGTTTAGCATGTTTAACCATTGAATGTTAGAGCTGGATTGGGTCTTACCGGTCTGCTAGTCCAATCTCATTTTACAGGCTAGAGAGCTTAATAATGCTCATGAAGCCACACACAGTTGGTGGCAGAGATGGGATTTGAACACAGAATCCAAGTGTTTTAAAACTACCATTTATCAAGCACTGACAATGTCTCAGACACAGTACTGAGCATCTTCCATTGTATTCTCATACAAGTCCTGGACAGCCTTTATCATCGTCATTGTTATTATCATCATCATTTTCTATGCTACAGAGGAGGAAATCCCAATTCAGAAAGCAATTTGCTTACTCTCTTCATTTGCTTGCCTTCTCTTAATAATGAAATACAGTCTTGGATTTTTCTGTGTGCATGAATCTTTTCTACTCCACATTTAGGCAGTAAGTCCCACGAGGGCAGTGATCTTGTCTTTTCTAGCCTGGCAGAACCTAGCATCGTTCTGTATTCCCATTGTTCAGTAAACAAGCATATGGATAAACGGATTGGTGTGCATGGTACTTGGGAGGATTTCTTCTAATCTTGGCACTGTATTTTAAACACAAAGGATCTGAGTAATGACAACGACAACACAAATCCTTACAATGAATGCAAAAGTGTCCTCATATCACAGTGCTGGCACAGGGGTGACACTCATTAAACTGCAGTTGCCCCCTCCAGCGCGTTACAATGTACAAAGCTGCACCCCCAAAGCCGGGTTCGGATTCGGTCCTTCAACTCCGCGGCGGTACCATTGACAGCTGTGGAGACGGGGCAGGATCGGTGGGCAGTGCTGCGTCTGATGCAGGTTTGGCTTGGCTTTGCTTGGGGCTGACATGTCAACTAGCCCGTCTCTAGGCAGGCGAGAGCTGAGTTCTGCCTGTCACGGAGGCCGAGACGCGGTTCAGTCCCACGCCTTTTTCAGATGTTTGGCTCCGGCTCTCGAGACACCCCGCCCCGCACAAAGATGGCGCAGAGCCCGAGCTGGGCCAATGGGGAGTGGCGTTGCTCCCAGTTGCCTAGGTAACAGCCAATGGGCAGAAGGAATTGTGCCCAGTGCGACTGCCCGGGATGGCGGCGTCAAGTGGGGCAGGCGCTGGTGGAAGTGGCCGAGAGGCAGGTGGCAGGGGCGAACCCGGCCGAGCGGAGGTCTGGGCCGCTGGAGCCCCGCGTCGGGGCGTGACGGTCACCCCGAAAGGCCGAGCCCAGGTTGGCTGGCAGCGCGGGTGGGAGGGGGCCGGGAGAGTGTGGGGACCGAGGAGCCCAGCCTGAGATGACAGGGGCTGGGGAGCGTAGCTCCATCCCGGACGCGCTGACTGGAGGGCGGCTGCCCCCAGGGGTCCCAAACCCGAGTCTCTCGTCCCCACTGCGTAGGCTGAGGCCTGGGAGAGCCCAGGGCACCTGGGTTAGCGAGCGCGGTGGGTGGGGCTGCGTCAGGAGGGGATGGCAAACCTGTGTGAGCAGAAGACCCGGCCCGAGCCGGAGAGAAGACCCAGTAGAGGGAAGGAGCGGTGCTGGAAGGCAAGAACCAGGTGGGAGAAGGAATGGGGAGGCCGACGGGGACGTGTTGGTTTGTTGCGTTCTAGGGCTTTGTTTGCTCCGGGCCCGGCTCTGTCACGCTCTGATAGAGAGACGCCCCCCACCACACAGACACATTGAGGCTTGGGGAACGGGATGCCTCAATTAGTTGATGGTGGCATCCCTGCAGTGCAGCATCTCCAGCCTGCTTGGGTCCGAGCAGGAGTAAGTTGGCTGTGTTAGAAGCCGGCCCAGGCATTTTCCTTTCCCACGAAATAGAAGAGTATTCTGGCAGTTCCCGTCACCCCCAAGTCGCCCTTTTTTTTTTCCTTACCAGGATTTCCTTCCCACTTTCTTCAATCTAACCGTCCCACAGTCTTCCTAAGTAAGACCTTTATCTAGTAGCGGTACAGTTGTTTACTTTGCGAGTAGAAGAAAGCCCTAGTAAAAGAGACTTATCAAGCTCATTTAAAACGCTTAAAAAAGAACCTTTGACTTGTTGTGGATTCCTTACAAGCCTAATCTTTGTTCATCAAAGGCTTCACTTTCTTCTCTTTAGGATTCAAAATCCTAAGAAATGCTTTCTTTATAACCGAACAGCTTTGACAACACTGTCATAGCCTAGGGAGGGTGGCTTCAGGGGGACAATGTGAAGATGTATGTGGGTAGTTAAGGTGACTGCCTCCAAGCAATATTCTTAAACTGAAAACCGATTCTCCTTTATGTTAGTTTTTTTCAAAAACCCTCTGAATTTGGACACAGGTGACTGAATGCATAAATATTTTTTAACAAGTTTGATTTCTGAAGTTAAAAAAAAGACAAATGGAAGAGAAACAGAACTTCTCATTCCTGTCTCCAAGTTCTATTTGGAAATGGCTGGGGCAGGAAAAAATAAGGATAGTGGGGATATAGTCTGTTGTGCAGACTATCGTGTATTGGTTTACGGGGACAAAATCGTTGTTTTCTTTTGGGTAAACGTTTGGATTAATCCTTTGCAACTCGTCCATCAAGAGAGCAGGAAGGATGGGTATCTGTTTAGAAGTATGAATCTTGTTGACTTTATAACTAGATTCCGTATGCATATCTGAAGCCTAAACTCCTAGGCCATCTATTCTCTTTAAAAAGATTTTTTGAATAACTGATACAAATACTTTGCATCCCTTGTTAAAGTACTGGGTTTTTCAATCTACATCAGCACTGGGTGTACTTTATTAAATTGGATTTGTCTCAATGATCATGGTTACTGGTGAAGTTCCTTTTTGGGTTAGTGGCTATGCAGCTGACTATTAGTTAGCATGGCTGACTACACAGAAGTCATATGATAATCCTGACTGTGTCCCAGGCAGTGACAATATCAGTTATTTGGACACATATAGAAGTTTCTAGTCAAATGTGTTCAACCATGGCCTGAGACCCATGGAGTCTACATCTGTTCCCTTTTATTAGCACTTCTGATTGTGTTCTTGGGAATGGACATCATTTTGACAAGCAACAGTTGAAGGAAGTTTGCTGTATCTCCCTGATACAAAAAAGGAGTGGAGGGGGACTAGCCCGGTGGCGCAGCAGTTAAGTGCGCACGTTGTGCTTCGGCAGCCCAGGGTTTGCCGGTTTGGATCCCGGGTGCAGACATGGCACCGTTTTGCAAAAGCCGTGCTGTGGCAGGCGTCCCACATATAAAGCAGAAGAAGATGGGCATGGATGTGAGCTCAGGGCCAGTCTTCCTGAGCAAAAAGAGGAGGATTGGCAGCAGATGTTAGCTAAGGGCTAATCTTCCTCAAAAAAGAAAAACACACACACACACAAAACCCCAAAAAACAAAAAGAAATGGAAATTTATAGTATGTACTTTTTAAAACAAATGGGAGAGGATGTTCCAGTTGCTATTGCTGTATAACAAATTGCCCCAAACTTAGTTGCTTAAAATAATCATATGATGCTCACAGATCCCGTGAGTCAGGAATTTGGACAGGGCCTCATGGGAATGACCTCTCTCTGCTCCATGATACCTCTGGGATGCGGGCTCCATGGCTGGGGGCTGGAATCATCTCAGGGCTCCTTTGCCTGGGCTAGGATGATTCAGAGATGAGGAATGCCAACCGGAGCACCAGCAAATGTGGCTCAGCTTCTGCTCAGCCTGGTAGCCTCAGGGCAGTCAGATTTCTCCTGTGGTGTTTCAGGTCTCCAAGGACAAGCCTACCAGTGAGCAAGAGAGAACTTGCCTTACTTTTTGTAATCGAACCTCAGAACATAGCATTGTTTCCATCATGTTCTATTGGTGAAAGCAATCACAAGCCTGCCCAGATTCAAAGGAGAGGAGTTAGACTCCACCTTTTGAAGGGGCAATTGCAAGGTCAAATTCTTTGGAAAATACTATTAGCCACACTTGGTAATAAAATGATCTTTCAAGTTTCATTGACTTCTTGCAAATATTTAGAGTATATTTCCCAAGAGCTAAGATCACAGCAAAAGAGTGGCTAGGTTTACAATTTGAGGGCTGGCTAGTACTTTGTCTATAGATAATCCTCAAACTGGACAAACACTGTTCCCTTTCCTTCAGGGCCTTCTTCTGGTCTCTCTGAAACAAGGTGGGATGCCACCATTTGGGAGTTTCATGTAGCCTTGAGAAAAAAGGAACAGATACAAGAGGCTACTCCCCATGAGCCTTTGTGTAGTTAGTCTGACTCCTCGAATTGCACAGCAACACAGTCCTTCCAAAGCTCTGAGTGAGGACAAAAGTAGTTAACTGCCGCCCAACATTTAAAGGAAATGCCCTTATCATCTTCCTGTATAAATAATGGTTTTGTGTTTATATTTTGGAATGGCTGTTTAGTTATAAGATTTAATAGAAGATACCACCTTTCAGATTCTGACTTGTTTTGAAGGAATGAAGTATTTCAGAGTTGTACCATAAGCTGACTTTTAGTACTCTGACTTAGTTCTGGGAAGAGCCGAAGATGGCCTCTGGCTATCATAATGCCTAGCTGGACTGGCAAGTTTTCCTCTGCAGTTTTGATGGAAAACTGCTTCTCTTCCTCTCATTAATGTTGTATTTGCAGTGGAGTCATGTTGACCACTGCCCCAGGCACACTCTGATGCTGGACTGACAATAAGAAGCTTAGGAGCCTGAAATTGGATGCTGACCTTGTGGAACATTGATGGGACAGAGATGGCACCCCAGGTACCAGCATCACCTCTCTGAGGAGATAGCCCTCAGAGGTTTTGAGGGGCTTTGAGAAAGAAGAAAAGGACCTTTCTCTCAGGACATCTACTGTGTGAGAGACCCTGAGCATGAAGTGTCTGAGTAATTAGAAAAGTGAGGAAATTCCTGGTGGACTTATGGGAGTGACTCCCAAACATCTCTAGAAGAGCTTCCACAAAGCTGGCCCTCTTTATGGGGATAGAAATAAATGCTCCTCTGTGTTTGGGTGCGAATACAGGGATTCCCGGAACTCATCTGTCCTCATAGGTGGGATGAATCTAGAGCTTTGGGATGGGGCCAGGGCCTGGAAGATGTAGCTGAGCCCTGCTCTGTTCAGACCAGGCTGTTTTCACATCAGACCATTGCTGGGCTTGTGGCACCTGTATCAAAAATCATTATGCCATAGAGGGCTGGCCCCGTGGCCGAGTGGTTAAGTTCGCGCACTCCGCTGCAGGTGGCCCAGTGTTTTGTTGGTTCGAATCCTGGGCGCGGACATGGCATTGCTCATCAAGCCACGCTGAGACAGCGTCCCACATGCCACAACTAGAAGGACCCACAACTAAGAGTATACAACTATGTACCAGGGGGCTTTGGGGAGAAAAAGGAAAAAATAAAATCTTTAAAAAATAAAAAAATTAAAAAAATAAAAACATAAAAAAAAATCATTATGCCATAGCCAAAATTAAAATATCCCATAGGGTGTTGATAAAGAACAGATGAGTGGTCACTGTAGTTTGCTTTTCTTCTACTTGGTATTTACCTCGTTAGTCAAAATTGCTGAATTTTTTCAAAATATTATTTGAATTATGTTGGTAGCGTTTTTATATTGAAGCTTTAGAGAAACTTCCTTTACAGTAAATAAATGTGTGAGTTTAGTTGTCTCTTTTTGAAGGAGGAAAAGACTAACATTTAATGGACAGGGGTAGGCAGTATTCTTGGTACTTTCATGTATGTTATTTAATTTAATCCACATGCCAGTTCTGTGAAATAGGTATATTACGTCCACTTTCTAGAGGAGGAGACTGAGGTTTGCACGCTTAAGTAACTTGCCTAAGGTTACACAGTGAACCAGGATCTGAACCCAGGTCTTTGTGCTACCAGGGTCCACAGAACCACTAGATTATACCGGGAGGCAGTCTAGGACAGGATAAGATAGTGTAAGAGCATGGGCCCTAGAGCCAGCTGCCGTGTTCAGATTCTAACTTGCACATGTTCGCTGGGTGACCTTACTTAACTTACTTACCCTCTCTGCACCTCAGTTTCCTCATCTGCAAAGTGGAAATAATAATACCCACCTCATAAAGTTGTGAGATGAAATTAGATAATGTATTTAAAAAACACTTATGGCACATAGTAAGTAGTCAATAAATGTTAGTTGCTGTTACAAAGGTATTTCAAATAACTTCTCTGGGGTTAGCTCAGTTGATAATAGAGGCTTGTGTTGGCTGACCTTATACATAACCCAGCACTGTCCACCACCACAATTTGGAGAAAAGGAACTTAATGTATGTCTTGTTTTAGTTGAATATTTAAGGCGTTATTTTTGTATAAAATATGCTAGATCCCTCTTTTATTGTGGAACCTACTCTTTATATTCCCGTCTTGATTTTCCATAATGGAGACATCAGTACAACGCTTAACAGTGTGTGTGAGTTGGGCTTCTCTGGGACTTGAAGGCAAAGGAAGCTAGCTGTTGGCACCGAGCCCACAGGGATTTAAAAATCCCCTCCCGTTTTATCCTCCAGGGCCGGCCCCAGTGCTCTGAAGCAGAGCTGTTCTTGTCCTGTTGGAACTCAGCAGGTGCCTGAGGGTCAGACTCTAAGTTAATTATTAATAACAGGGGACCTTTCAATGGTGATTTATTGGTCAGAGAGCTTTTCACACGCATTATTTCCATTTATTTGGGTAGTAGTCCACAAGTTTTCAAATGTGTATGAATCTAATGACGTGCTTGTTAAAACTGCCGATTCCCAGGCTCTAATGTACAGGATCTGATTGAGTAGATCTGGACGTGGGCCTGGGACTCTGCATTGTCATAATCGTTTGAGAAAACGTTGGAAAAGATGGAGTGGTGAGTAAAAAGACCTAGGGAATTTTTAAAAAGAAATAGAGATTGCATTTTTTAAATATGTCAAATGATTTTATTTGTCTCTTTCTGTTTAGTGGTATTTTGGATATCTTAACTCCCCTCTGATAGGATATTCTTGAATATAAGTGTTCTTTTAGACTCGTGTGAAGCCATACCTAGCCAGTCTCCAAATGTTGTTGGATTGTGGTGGTGTTTTTTTTTTTCCTATGATCTATCTGTCATAGTCGTTCCTTTTGCTCACATTACCCTGGTATCCTCCTTATGATCTCATTCCTGGGTGTACGAGTTAGTTTTTGCCAGGTGATAACATACTACCCCAAATCACAGTGGCTTGAAACAACAGCCATTTCTTTAGTCTGTGATTCTGTGAGTCAATAATAATTTGGGGCTGGGCTCCGAAGGGCAGCTCTTCTGGTCTTGCCTGAGCTCACCCATGCATCTGTGGTCGGCTCGGATGGCTGTTCCACGTGGCCTCCTGTCGTCCAGCAGACTAGCCTGGGCTCGTTCACATGGGGCACAACAGTTCCAAGTGCAGCGGAGGGCAAGCCCAATGTACAAGCACTTTTCAAACCTCTGCTATATTGCCTTGGCTAACGTTCCATTAGCCAAAGCAATCATATAATCCACCCAGATCCAATGGATGGAGGAGTAGATAAACTGCCCTTATTGGAAGATCTGCCATGTCACATTGCAAGGGTGTGGAGGGAGGGAGAATAATCTGCGCTCGTTTTCACAATCTACTGAATTATCCTGTCTCCTGCCTTGCAAGATTTTCTGGCTGTCAGTTTTTGCTGCTCCACCCCATCCTGCTTCGTGCTGCCACATTCCTTTTCCTTACACTCTGCATTCATATTACATCCCTGTTCACAAACCCCCAGAGGCTTCCTCTTTTCCCGCCTTATCAACTATAAACTCTTCAGCCTAGCTTTCAAAGGTCTCCTTAAGCTGGCCTGACCTTAAAATCGAGGGCATAGTACAGGGAAAGAACTAGCAGCACTCAGGGCAGCCCTGGGCACTAGGTCCAGCTCAGTCACCGACTAGCTTGTAACCTCTCCAGGCTTCTGTTTCTCCATCTGTAGAATGAGGGAATTTGGATTAAATCTGAGGGGTTCTTTTCAGACTTAAAATGTAGGCTGAGTGCCCCTAGATAAATTTATTTCCTATTACTTCCTAAATCAACCTTCAACACCAGTAAGACCAGGCTTCTTATCCGTGAACGTCCCTGTTATGTTGCTCTTTGTGCTTTCATTCCCCATGTTTTCTCCATCTGGACTTGCCCTCTGCTTTCTTCACCACTTGTTTTAAATTCTGCCCATCCCTTGTCTTTTTTAATCTCTGCCATCCAATTTGGCACTTAATTATATTATCTCTCATATTATTCAGTGTTTTAACTGTTAGTCTTATCAATTAGATTATAAACTCATTGAGGGAAGAAACTATATTTTATACATCAACTAAGCACATTGTAGATATCAAGTAAATATTTGTAGATTAATCCTAAATTTCCATCCCAGGTCATAGAAAATTGGAACTAGCTAAAAACTTTTAAGACGAGTGGGAGGGTAAGACTGCTTGGGCGAGGTGGTGATGATGGTGGTTGTGGCTGGAGAAGTAGGTGTTTTTGTTAAATGTACTCAAGGAAGTATGTACTTATCAGGCTGGTAGCCTTTAGAATGGTGTCTACAAAATTGCTTCACGGGCCTTCCTCCAGCCGTCCTGTGACACTGGATCTCCTCTGCTTGTTTCCTGCAGTTTTCATTCTTCTGTAAGCTGTCGCCATGACCCTGACGAAAGGTTCCTTCACCTACTCCAGTGGGGAGGAATATCGTGGCGAGTGGAAGGAGGGTGAGAGGACGCCTGGGGGTATCTAGTGATGAACACTTCATTTGGCTGAAGGACACATATACATCAGGATATATAATCCAACTTTATGAATCTTCATTTCTAACTCCAAGATTTAATCCGAATACTGCCTTTCCTTTATTCAAGTTTAGGATTATAAATAAAGGAATTAGAAAATGCTACTTTTAATCCAACCTCCAGAAATAAGTTAAATCTTTCCACTTCTAAATTTAAAGTGTTTTAACATCCTTTTATCCTTTAGTGGTATTATTTGGGAATTGTTTTTATAAATGCTAATGTACTCAGCAAAGTAAAATGAATTATTTTTAGTGCCCATAAATTAGAAAGTACAGAATTAATTGCAGTGACTTGATTCCAGTGAATCTTAAGAAATTAAGGAAGATCTGGAAATTAGGGCAGACATTCAAGAGCAAATGACATTCATTGCCTTGAATTTCCTGTGACAGCTCATTGCATTTGGAAGTATCTATTCATAGGAATGGTGCAATTCATCAGAGCCTGAGACTGTACAGGAAGCAGTTTAATGATGCTCGGTTTGGAAACAGTCTGGTCACTTAAAAGGCTCGTGGGTCCAGGCCTAGCAAGCCAGGAGCTGCTCCGAGGGGACTTGACTTTCTACAGTGTGCCAGCAAAGAGCAGCTCACACTTTTTTCAGACCCGTGCCTCATCCTTTTCACGGTAGATGCCTGCAGCTCATGGATTTTTGAGCCTTGAGAGGAGAAATTGTGCAGGTGGGATATGACCTTGCCTCCATACAGCCCCAGCCTTTTCTCCTGCCTCCCAGACACCTGCTGTCCCCTTTAATCTGACCCTTGAGAGGAGAGACTTCCTGAGGCTCTGCTGAGCAGTCTCTATCCACCAAAAACTCCCTCGTACTCTGTCTGAAGAGCATTATTGCTCCTCCAGCATCTGGCTCTGTTTCCTGGTCAGTTCAGTGGGGAAGCACAGCCCTGTGGATGTAACGAAGTTCAAACCAGTGTTGCCAGTCTGGCTGGTAGGTTTGCCCCGTGGCTTCACAGTGCTAAGGGGTACTTTTATTTTTTCCTAGAGAGGCAATGTAGTTCAGTGTCAGGCTGTCTGCTGCATTTGCATTCTTGCTTTGCTGCTTAATGGCTCTATGATCTTAAGTAAGTTATTGAGCTTCTCCTTGCCTTGGTTTTTGCATCTGTTAATGGGAATAATAATAGTTCCGTGTCTACCTCATAAGGTTGCTGTGAGGTTTAAGTAAGATGATAAATACCAAGTGCTTAGAAGAGCGCCTGGCACATGAGAAAGGCACAGTAAATGTTAGCTATTGTTATTTTTAAGTGCTCTCTCATTTTTCCGTAGCTGGAGAGACCAGCTCCAAATCTGATGGTTGTGACTTAAGATGGGAAGGTCCCAGGAGCCAGGTTATTACTCTGGATAATGGTTCTCTGCCTGCTAGTGTCACTGCTTCTCTTCTTTTCTTTGTGGGTAGGGTGACAGAAGGGATGTTAGATGGTGAGAGGGGACCCTGAAGCTGCCCCATCCCAACCTGACTCCTGTCCTTCTCTTTGCTCAGGCCGCAGACATGGTTTTGGTCAACTGATGTTTGCAGATGGTGGCACATACCTGGGTCATTTTGAGAATGGGCTCTTTAATGGCTTTGGGGTACTGACCTTCTCAGATGGCTCAAGGTGGGTACTGGGTCATTCCTTTCTCAGCTTTAAACTCAGGAGGCTCTGATCTAAAAATGATAGTGATAAATATCGGATCAAACCTGAGCTTGTCCCCGACCCTCTGAAAACAGGCGAAGGGTAAGCACCAGTTCTTTCCTTGGTGACTTTATAAATAGAGCTAGACTTTGAAGTGGCGAGGAGGTGAGTGACCTTCCAGCCCACTGCTGTTCTCTTACATTTCCTCCTTGAGATTAGAGCCTCGTGTCAGATGTACTCTCTGACCCTCCCTGCTGGTTGGGAGTGGGGTGGGTGGGGCTCTGAGATGAGTGGAATCAGCTTTGCTCCTTGGCTTTAATAAGTACCACATATGGTAGCTGCTTGACTCAGTTGACCTGGACAGCTCACTACCCCCTAAGGCTAACGTCTTGTGTTTCTGCAGGTATGAGGGCGAGTTTGCCCAGGGCAAGTTTAATGGTGTTGGAGTCTTCATTCGACACGACAACATGACCTTTGAGGGGGAATTTAAAAATGGCAGAGTCGATGGTTTTGGTAAGTTCCAGCCCAGCAGGACGGGTGACTTAGGCGAGCATAATATGGGCGGAAGGACACCTTCGTAGCTTTAATCCTTCTGTGTGTGTTCAGCAGTGCATAGTGATGATGCTCTAAGGCCTGGCCATTGACCCTACCGATGGAGTTCTCCTGAAAAGAGCCAGATTTTCTCTTCCTGGGTCTCTGAGTCGTTAATGCCATTGTCACTCCCATATTTTCTCTGTCCCCCTCAAAGGCCTGCTGACCTTCCCTGATGGTTCTCATGGAGTACCCCGCAACGAAGGTCTGTTTGAGAACAACAAGCTGCTGCGGCGTGAGAAGTGTTCAGCGGTCGTCCAGCGTGCCCAGAGCGCCTCCAAGTCCGCCAGGAACCTCACTGCCTGACGCGTCAGCGTGCACAGCTGACGGGTATTGGGTAGAGCAAATGCCCTGTTATTCACTGGAGGTGAACAAGCGCCCCAGATGTGAGAGGAGGTGAGAATGACCACAGAGCAGAAGCCCTGTGATGTGCCCGTCGCCTGCCCGTCAGGGGTTCGGTCACAGAGAAGTTCTGCTGGTTCTGGCCCAGGCCCTGCACTTGTTTCCAGCTGTCTTTCCTTTCTCTCACTCATTGGTACAGACTCTGTCCCTCACACCTCGGATACCCAGGGCAGACCTGCTGCCGCCTTCTACTTCTTTCCTGCCAAGTGATGCGGAAGCTCTTCATTCTGCCTATATTTGGGACAGATGATGCTAACCCCAAATTAGGGTGAGTGCTTTGTGCTACCCTGGAGAATTAAGGAGACAGATGGGGGTGGCTTACACAGTATGGCAGTCTGTGAGAGTCAAGGCTAGAGCTTTTCTGTGTGTTAGCCCCTCATTCACTGCTGGTCGGCATCATGGCTGCAGGCCTGCTGCTTTGTCTGACCAGACTGGGGTTCGTGTCTTCCTTCCTGTCCCTGTGAAGGATTCCCTAAGAGTGCTGTTTCCCTCTCCTTGACTTCACAGGCTGTCTTCCTTACCTGAGTTTCAGCAGATAATTTGTGCCCCAGTTGTGCCTCTCTCCTTCCTTAGACATGGGACAAGATCCCTTTTTGGGCTAGTCAAGAAAGAAACTGATGTAAACAGTCGTCTTATAACTTGTATTTATTCCTCACTCCAGGGCAAAAGGCAGGCATCTCTGGGCTATTTCAGACCCTGTCATGGAGTAAACTTAGGGATGGCTTAGGCTGACTCAGCTCCTTCCCCGTGGACTAGTAGGTCAGACCCACCTCCATCCCTTGGGGTTTAGATAGACTTGGACCCATCCTAGGACTGCGGTGAACTAAAAGCATTTGGCGCACTGTAACTCTTCCACTAGGAGCTTTGGCTGTCAGGCCTGGGGGTCAGCCCTTGACTGATAGGACCCCTGCACAGTTCATCACAGGGGCCTCCAGTTACCCTGTGACCCAAACACACCCCTCCCCCCAGCCCCTTATCCTCACACTGTCTCCTCAACAGCAGATTGTGGTGGAAATCATAGGCGTGTGCCTCTGTTTATTCTCTGAATTGTACTGTAGAAACAAGTGTTTATGAGGAATAAACAAATCACCAGATCTGCCGCTACTTCATTTTATTGACTTTCTTGCTCTGCATCCTCACGAATATCAACCATTTCTAAAAGTTAATCACAGATAGGGGTTTGGAACTGACAGTGCACATTTTGCTACATAGTATCTAATTCTCAAAACCTCTGGGGGGTAGAAGCATTTTTTTTTTTTTAATCAGGCTCAGGTTGCCCAAACCAGGAAGCAGCAGAGCTGAGTGGGATTTGTATTTGTAAGCTGTCTTTCTGGTTCCAAAGCACTTCCCACTGTACTCTTCTCACCCTGAGCATCCAAGTGCCCAAGTCCTGAGACCAGTCATTGTCACACCTGCTGGGTTACTTAGGCAAGTCAGCTCCTGCCTGGAGTTCCCTTTCTCTGCAACAGGTAGAGTACCACTTCCCCAACGGAGCTCACATGTGCAACATTCACCTGCCTCGCCATCCGCTTCACATGCGTGATCATACACAGCTGCGAGAGGAAGATACCACTATACACAGCCGAGAGAGAAAGGTACCATCATACACAGCCGCGAGAGGAAGGTACCATTATTAACTCCCTATTACAGATGAGCTCAGGGTGGATAAGGAGTTTCCCAAGGTGCTATAGACAATAAGGGGTAGATCCAAGGTCTTAAACCTAGACCTGTTTAAGCCCGGAGGCTGAGCCTTCACCAGTACACTAGCCTGCCTCCTGAGCCCTAACTTTTTGCTCCAAGCCTAAACCTGCTTCTCCTCTGAGCCCAGACCCTCCGGAAGTTGCCTGTGAGAAGAAGCCGGGTGCTAAGCTCCACACTTCAGTGCCTGCCAGATGCCCAGTTTCAGCTGAAGGTTGATACCTTTTATATTCTCTCCTCCAGCCTTTGCCCTAACTAAGGATCTGTTTACCTTTCATTTTAACCAGAGTCATTTTAAAAAAAATTCATCTCAGGTTCTCTGCCACTAGGCAGATGTCACTGAATAATGTGAAACATTTTGGAGAGAGCAGCCTTTTTGATTAATGCACTAAGTGTTTCTAAATATCTCACTTGAGCCTTTTTGCCTCTTACCTGTCCCACCGGAAACTTCTCTAAGCCTCTCCCTGGGCTGCCACTAAGCTAATAACCTGTGTTTGCTCAGTATCATTAGAGCCTCTGTCAGAGCTGGGAAAAGCAGACCTTGAGAGCTAAATTTCCTCTCAGAAGGTTCTTGACATCCAGGCAGGAAACAAGATCCTCATAGCAGTGGAGTGTCATCCTGTGCATAGCCACGCTAGTTTTACTTATTAACTTTATTGCAATAACAAAGTAATTATTTTTAGCAATAAAAGCAGAGTGCCTATAGGCAAGAAGGTGGTCCTGTCTCAGGCCAAGTCCCCTTCGCTAATGTTTCAGACCTGGGGTTGGCTAGAATAGTCTTCTAGAATGTAACATTTATCCACCAGTTGTCATTATTTACCAGTTCTGGCAAACTACTGCCTCTCTCTGTGCACGTGATGGTTGAGATCAGGCTAGAGACAAGAATGTGAGATCCATTGAAATGGGCTTAGGAAAGGGCCCTGTGGCTGGAATACAGCTTTGGAGCCTTTCAAAGACCAGTGACACTTTTCTGATCAGGTTTCCTAACCTACCACTTCTCCTGGAAGGAATCAGAACTTGAGTTCTTAGGAATAGCTCTGGCTTCCACTGCTTGGACTAGACTCAGGTATTATTTCCACTTTCCAGATGAGGAAACTGAGGGTAAGTTAGGTAAGCTCACCCAGCTAACATGTGCAAGTTAGAATCTGAACACTGGCAGCTGGCTCTAGGGCCCATGCTCTTAAACACTATCTTATCCTGTCCTAGACTGCCTCCCGGTATAATCTAGTGGTTCTGTGGACCTGGTAGCACAAAGACCCAAGTCTAAATAGTCTTCCCTTTAGTAAAACCCCAGGCCTCACTGCACCTAGTTGCCTCCTGCCCTTCCCCCTGGTTCACGTGTCTTGGGGCATAGGAAAGCACAGCAATTGCTCCTTGCCAGACTGAAGGTCTCTAGAGACCCAGAGCTGAGGATACAAAAATGTGAGAAGTCATAGGACTGTGAGAACAGGAAAGGAGCGTGGTCAGAAGTGCCTGGTGGGAGGCTACCTGGAGACTGAGGAGGGAAAGGAGCCCCAAACCCTTGTCCCCCCATGTTCCTCTTCAGGCTACAGGTGCAAGGCAGGAGCTGAGATGGGCTCAGGTCGGGCATGTCCCTCCTTGCCTCAGAGCCAGCCATTGCTGGTGAAGTCCGTGCGCAGGGCCTCCTCCTCAGCGGGGCTCAGCTCCTGCAAGGGGGCACGGCAGGGGCCTCCATAGTAGCCAAACCAGTCCATGGTTTTCTTCAGCCCCGGGATCCCAAAGCGCCGGGTCACCTGAGAAGTAGGGCCTGTTAGAAGAGACTGAGGAATCCCCTGCACACACATAGCTGGGACCCAGATGTGTCACTTTCAGAAAGTTAGGGATCTCACCTTCTCCCCGCCCCCCGCCCCTGCCGGGAGGTAACTACCAAATCTGTGACATGCAGGGTAGATTGGGAATCCAGACTGAGAGACGAGAAGGCAGGTCGGCAGTAGAGAACACAATGCCAAAACCTCAGATTAAGGAAGGAAGGCACCTCCTTTAGCTTTAGGACAAAAACCCACCCCCTTGGGGAGGAGAGTGGCATTCAGTCTTCCAGCTGGGATGGGCGAAGGCAGCCATGCTGCAGGTCTGGGCACTTGAGCCAGGAAGCTGACCCAGGCATGGCAGGCCTCTAGTGCCCCTGCAGTGGGGCCCCCCACCTCACCCATAGCTCCTCCCTGACCGCAACTCTAAATGCTCCCACAGGAAAAACAATGCCTCGCTGTCCGAAGAAGTTTCACTGTGTGAGCTTGTATCACTAACTTATTATCTCTAAGCAGTTCTCTTGCCTAAAAAATGAGGGGGCTGGACAACATGATGTCTGAAGTCTTTTCCATTGTAATGGGGACCTAGAGCTATTGTCGTAATTTAAAATCATGCATGGAGTTTTATGGAAAATGAAACCAAGTTTCTTTGCTTTTAGCATAGCAACTAGTTACTTCCTGCTGATCAGAAGTGTTAGATGAATCTTTGACTACCTAAAAACTAGGAAAGTAATCATTACTTAAAGTTTTATTTGGAGGGAAGGTAAAACCTTAGAATTATGGGCTTCATGCAGGGTAAAAATAATAAAAGGTTGTTTGGGATAAAAAGTTGGGAATCACTGATGAGTGATCAACTAATAACTATTCACCACTAGAGGCCAGCAGGCTTTAGCCAATCTCCTCCCAGGCCTGGCCCCAGCCATGAGGTTCTAATAACCTGGACATTTCAACCAAAACCTGAGTAGGGTGGGAAAGACCTAGAGGTGAAGATGGAAATAAGTAGCTAGAGAAAAGCTTTCTCCCACCACAGGTCTCTGAAGATCTCTGAAGATCTCTGATTTGCCCCTCTTCAGACCTGAGAAAGGGTTGAATGCTCTGGTGGTAAAGACCATGGAAAGTCCTAAATATAGCCGGGGCAGGAATGGAGGAAGCACATTGTGTTCAAGGAGGGCAGGGCAATAGGGTGACATCAAGCTGCTCTTGGGGTGACTGAGCCTACAGCCCAGGCAGCAGGATAAATTCCAGGCATTCCAGAGTGTGTGCCCAGAGCTGGCACAGGAGAGGCACAGAGTGAAGGGTAAGGCAGGATGGCATGCAGAGAACTAGGATGGCAGCAAGCATCCTCTCTTCCCAAGGGGCAGCCCAAGCTGTGTGAAATGAGGTGATAACAACACCCACCCTGAGTCACAAGAATCGGACGAGAAAGATACCACTCTTAGACCAGTCCCCAAGAGCCCTGGAAGTTCCTCCTTGTCCTGTCCTGGTGGTATGCGGGGAAAAAAAAATCACCATTTAGAAAACTGCTCAGAGCTTCTACTTCCAGGAAGATGGAATAAATGTACTTTTCCCTATTCCTTCCAGTAAGTACCACTGAAAAACCCTGGACGTTATGTAAAAGCAGAGTCTGAAAGGTAGAGAGAAGGAAGATTGACTAGGCACCTCGGGACCCAAGAAGCAAGTGATGAGTTCCTGGCCCAGGAATGCCCACGGGCACAGACAACAAAAGCCCCAGCAGAAGCCTGCTCTCTCTAGCCAAGGACCGAGAAAGGGGCAATTTAACAAGATAGAAAACTTTTAGACAATAATCGCTCTACTCCAGCCAAACCGCACAGAAGACACTGTGGCCCCACCCCAACCCAGGCCAGCAAAGGCTGAATTGGGATCCAGTACTTCTACCCCACACTCAGCAGTAAAAAGTGCCCCTCCCCACCCAAAGAGGCCTAGTGAGAAGAGTCAGAACTCCCACCATTGCCCACCCTGAAGGAGGCCCTCCCCCTCAACACACACACCCTGGTGATATCAATGGAGGCCACACAGGGAGCAGAAAGGAGGCACTTCTATGCCTTCCGGCCAGCAAGGTATCGGTAAAGCCCAAGTGCAGAGCATACCGCAGAGCTATAGTTTTTTTTAACTCCCCAGAAAGAAGTCTCCAGGCCAAGATGGTTTCACTGGAGAATTCTAAAAATGTTTGAAGAAGATTTAACACCAATTCTACACAGTCTCATCCAGAAAATAGAAGAGAAGGGAACACTTCCCAAACAATTTATAATGATACCAAAATTAGACAAAGACAGACCAAAAAAAATAAAACTACGTACCAATATCCCTCATGAATATAGACAGAAAAATCCTTTACAAAGTACTAGCAAATGGAATTCAGAAATATATAAAAAGAATTACACACCACGACCAAGTGGGGTTTAGTCCAGGGACGCAAGTCTGGTTCAAAACTTGAAAATTAATCAATGTAATCCACCATGTTAACAGGCTAAAGAGGGAAAAAGTCACATGATCCTCTCAATCGATGCAGAAAAGCATTTGACAAAATTCAACACCCATTCATGACTTTAAAAAAACTCTGAAACCTAGGACTAGAAGGGAACTTCCTCAACTTGATAAAGAGCCTCTGCAGAAACCTAGAGCTGTCCTCTACTCGGTGGTGAGAGGCTGAATGCCTTTCCTTTGGATCAAGAACAAGGTCACTCTTATTCAGTGCAGTGCAGGAAGTTCTAGGCTGCGCAATAAGGCAAGAAAAGAAACAAAAGGCATACAGATCAGACAAAGAAGAAATGGAACTCTCCCTGTTTGTAGATGATATGATTGTCTACGTAGAAAATCCCAAGGAATCTACAGAACAACTCCCAGAACTAATAAGAGAGTTCAGCAAAGTCATAAGATACAAGATATGGACTGGCCCTGTGGCTGAGCAGTTAAGTTTGTGTGCTCTGCTTCAGCAGCCCAGGGTTTGCTGGTTCGGATCCTGGGTGCGGACATATACACCACTCATCAAGCCATGCTATGGGAGTATCCCACATAGAATAACTAGAATGACCTACAATTATGATATACAACTATGTACTGGGGCTTTGGGGAGGAAAAAAAAAGAGGAAGATTGACAACAGATGTTAGCTCAGGACCAATTTTCCTCACCAAAAAGCATTAAAAAAAATCTCATTGAACTATACAAAAAAAAAGATACAAGATAAACACGCAAAAATCAATTGTGTTTCTTTATACTAGCAATGAATACATGAATGGTGAAATAAAAAATATAATACCATTTATAATCACTCAAAAAATATGAGCCATTTAGGTATAAATCTCTCAAAACTTGTACAGGACTTGTTTGCCAAATACTACAAAATGCTGCTAAAATAAATCAAAGATGGTCTACATAAATGGAGAGACATGCCATATTCAAGGATTTGAAGCCCACATAGGAAAAACGTCAGTTGTCCCCAAATTGGTATACAGGTTTAATACAATTCCTATAAAAATTCCAGCAAGAGTATTTGTAGATATAGACAAGACTATTCTAAAATTTATATGGAAACGTAAAGGAATTAGACTAGCTAAAACAACTTTGAAAGAAAAAGAACGAAGTGGGAGGAAGTGGTCTACTTGATTTTGAGATTTATTATATGTCTACAGTAATCAAGTCTGTGTGGTATTGCAAAGGGATAGATCAATGGGAAGAATAGAGAATCCAGAAATAGACCCACACAAATACGCCCAACTGATTTTTGACAAAGGTGCAAAAGCAATTCAATGGAGGAAAAGATCATCTTTTCAACAAATGGTGCTGGGGCAAGTGGATGTCTATAGGTGAAAAAAAAAGAACCTTGATCTAAGTCTCATACTTTATACAAAAATTAACTCAAAGTGGGTCACAGACTTGTAAAATATAAACCTATAAAACTTTTGGGGAAAAAATAAGAGAAAATCTTTACTATCTAGTGTTAGGGAAAGAGTTCTTAGACTTAACATCAAAAGCATAAACATGAAGGAAAATATTGATAAATTGGGCTTCATCAAAATTAAAACTTTTGCTCTGTAAAAGACCTGTTAAGAGAATGACAAGACAAGCTACAGACTGGGAGAAAATATTTGCAAACCACGTATCTGGCAGACGACTAGTATCTAGAAGATATAACGAACTCCCAAAACTCAACAGTAAGAAAACAAACAATTCAATTAGAAAATGAGCAAGAGACATTAAATAGACATCTCATCTAAGAGGATATACAGATGGAAAATAAATACATGATAAGATATTCAATAGCATTAGCCATCAGAGAAATGCAAATTAAAACCACAGTATGTCAGTACACACCTATCAGAATGGCTAAAACAAAAAATAGTCCATCCAGCCCTGATGGTCTGTAGTTAAAATTCAGTGCTCACCGCTTTGGTGGTCCTGGTTCACTTTCTGGTCATGGAACCACACCACCCATCTGTCAGCTGCCATGCTGTGGTGACAGCTCATGTAGAAGAATTAGAATGACTTACAACTAGGATATACGACCATGCACTGGGGCTTTGGGGATGAAAAAAAATTATCACAACACCAAATCCTGGTGAGGATGCAGAGAAACTGGATCACTCGTACACTCACGTTGATGTAAATGTAAAATGGTATAGCCACCCTGGAAACAGTTTGTCAGTTTCGTAAAAAAACTAAACATGCAACCCATCATACAATCCACCAATTATGTATTTTTTATCCCAGAAAGATGAAAACTTATGGTCACACAAAAACTTCCACATGAATGTTCATAGCAGCTTCTTTTTTTTCTGAGGAAGATTAGCCCTCAGCTAACATCTCTGCCAATCTTCCTCCACTTTATATGTGGGTCGCCACCACAGCATGGCTGATGAGTAGTGTAGGTCTGTGCCCGGGATCCACACCTGTGAACCTGGGCTGCCAAAGTGGAGTGTGCCAAACTTAACCACTACGCCACTGGGTGGGTCCCCATAGCAGCTTTTTTTTCTTTTTTAAAGATTTTATTTTTCCTTTTTCTCACCAAAGCTCCCCAGTACATAGTTGTATATTTTTAGTTGTGGGTCCTTCTAGTTGTAGCATGTGGGACGCTGCCTCAACATGGCCTGATGAGCGGTGCCATGATTGTGCCCAGGATCCCAACCAGCAAAACCCTGGGCTGCTGAAGCGGAGCATGTGAAGTTAACCACTCGGCCACGGGGCAGCTTTTAATAATCAAAAACTGGAAACAACCAGCTGTCCTTCAACAGGTGAATGGTTAAACAAGCTGTGGTATGGCCATACCATGAAATACTACTCACTGATGAAAAGGAACTGGCTCCTGATACATGTAACAGCCTGGATGAATCTCCAGAGAATTATGCTGAGTGAAAAAAAGCCAATCTCAAAAGGTCATATGCAGTACCATTTATATAAAGTCTTGAACTGGCAAAATTATGAAAATGGTGAACGTATTCGTGGTTGCCAGGGGTTCAGGCAGGGTGGAGGCAGACGGTGAGTAGGTGTGGCTATCAGAGTGTACCATGACGGATCCTGGTGGTGATGGGAACATTCTGTATCTTGACTACATCAATGTCAAATCCTGCTTGTACGTTGTACTGTAGTTTTGTAAGATGTCACCACTGGGGGAAACTGGGTAATGGGTACACGGGATCTCTTTATATTATTTCTCACAATTTCATGAGGATCTACAATTATCTCTGACTAAAAAGTTTAATTTAAAATATAGATAAAGGGGGCTGGCCCCGTGGCCGAGTGGTTAAGTTCTTGCGCTCTGCTGCAGGCGGCCCAGTGTTTCGTTGGTTCGAATCCTGGGCGCGGACATGGCACTGCTCATCAAACCATGCTGAGGCAACGTCCCACATGCCACAACTAGAAGGACCCACAACGAAGAATATACAACTATGTACTGGGGGGCTTTGGGGAGAAAAAGGAAAAATAAAATCTTAAAAAAAATAATAAAATAAATAAATAAATAAAATATAGATAAAGGCATGTCTATAGAGACACACATTTTTCTTTCTGCCTCGGACTCCAGTGTGGCTCTGCACAGCACCGCCTGGCACTGGACAGTCGTTCCGTCTTGGCTCTTCTCCTTGACCTGCCCCACACAGAAGTGGGGTACATGGTCTGACTGGAGAATAGATCATTTGAAGACAGAAGTCCCCTGGGAAATCTGGACTCTGAATACCTCCAGACTTCCAACTCCTCCTCAACTACTCCCAATCATTCTGTCTTTCAGGATCTGTCCCCTTATAAAGCTGATATAAAGGCCCATGGCTCCCTCTCTCTAGGCAGTGCGTCTCTGAGTAAGGCCCCAGGATTACTTATGTCACGATCACCCAGGATGCTTGCCTCGATGCATAGCCCTGGGCCTAAAGGACTAGAATTTTAACTAGCTCCCTAAATCAATTCTAATGCATGCTTAAGTTTGAGAACCAATGGGGCTCAACTTTGTCTGAAGTCAAGATTTTCTGGGGATGCACAAGGAGTTCCCACACTGGGATGTTCCCTGAAAGGGAAGAGCCTGAGTGGGGACCCCTGTGCCCTCCCTGGCTCCTGCTCCAATGAGAACACAACCCCCCCACTTCCCCACCCTTTGGGGCCCCTGGCTGGGAGCTCACCGCAGTGTTTGGCTCAATGAGGCGATGCTGCAGCTTCTGGGCATCTTCCCATTGCCCTGTGCGGCAGAGTCGCTCCAGCTGGCACACCTGAGCCCCCAGGACGTTGGCCAGGGCACATATGCCCCCCACAGCTCCTGCCCCAGAGCAAAATGCAGAACATCAGCCAGAGCCTCTTCTCACGGAGAATTCCAAACCCTGGTCCCCAGCACCTCTTTATTCTGGGGACATAGGATGTGGATTTCTGTGACACTGTTGGCCACATCAAAGGCATGCTCTGTGAGTCCACAGAGTACAGCTTTCCAGAGAAAGCTGCCAGCATATTTGAAGCAGAATCCCACAGGCTGCGTGCTGCTTGGAACTGTTCCGTGAAGGGCAGGGAGCAGAGCCTGAAGGCTAACTCAAGGACACTTCATCCCTGCACCCCCACCCCCCAGATCAAAGTCCCACCTGCCAGTTGACACCTCCATGCTCCTCCAATAGCCCCCTGACTCATCAGTCCCGGAATGGGGTGGAGTGAATGGGAAACCTCTGCTCTTCTGAAATCTTATTCTCCCCAGTGAATTCAGCTGGGACAGCTGGGGGTGGGGGAGTGGAAAGAGTTCTGGACACATTCAGGAGACTGGGTACTTCCTCCCGTTGGCTGCACGGACAAGTCATAGACTCTCTGGTCCTCTTTGTTCTCATGTGGGCAATGAAAATGGGCTGGCTGTGATCTCAGAAGGCCCTGCCAGCCTGCGAGTGTGATTCTAAGGCTTGTTAGGAGTGACCTTAAACAGAGTGGCCTCAAGACTGGAGAGAGAGTTGGCCATTTGGAATGAGCTAATATAGCTGCCATTTATTGAATACCTACTATGCACCAAGCGCTATGGCAGACACAGGGCCGAAGCTCTCTAATCCTCACAACACAGCCCTGCTTTGCAGAGTAGAAACTCAGGCCCAGAGAGGTGGAGTATCTTGCTTAGTGGGAGTCAGTGAATAAACGGCAGAGCTGAGATTCCAGCTCAGATGCTCTGGTCTCCGGAGCCTGTGCTCTTTCCATCTACCCCACTCTCAGGAACGAGGCGTAAACAGGTCCCCTCTTCTTCCTCTGCACTTTAGAGACTGAGACATGGCAGAGGGACCTAGACAACAAGCCAAAGTGTGCAGAGACCAAAGAGAACAGGAACCAGCACAGCCTCCTGCAGCGCTGGAAAAGTAACTTCAATCTGTACTCACTGGGGCTTCAGCTGAAGGGAGCAGATTTTTCCCCCGGCCCCTCCCAGGCTCAAACCTAACCTGAACCCAAGGACCTTGACCCAAAACAGACAAGAGCAGTTGGTCTGATGGTGACATTCCTAGGATCCTGGACTGGAACAGCATCTACTCAGGCTGCTGAAGATCCTTGGCCCAGGTCTACAGGTCTGACAACTCATCTGGCCTGGGACCAGGAGAGAGGAAAATGGACTCCCAGACAAGAGGGGAGGGCCTCAAAGCCTCTGCCCTCAGAGAATGATTTACAAGGTGAGATTACAGGAGCTAAATCTGTCACCTAGACAGGGAGCTCGGGACTTAGAGCAAATTGCAGGCATCCCTACTGCAGGCCAGAGATTGTGCCCACCCTCTTCCACCCAGCAAGGTCATTCACAAGTACCCGGTATTCAGACAAGCAAGCAATGTGCCAGACTTCTGAGGTTTCTGAGCAGGCAACCTGGCAAAAGCCCTCTGCAGTCCCAGCCCAGCCCTCACAGTCTCTCCCAGCAGACCCCAGCTGCCTGGATCTCTCTTGGTCACTCATCACAGTGCGAGAGCAGCAGGAGGCCTACCCATGGCATAGCTGGGCAACAGGAAGCCAGCCGATCCAGCCAACACCTGGAAATCCTGCCTCCTGGTCTTGTGAACAATGAGCCCGATCCTGGTCACCTGCAACAGCAAACCCGGTGTGGGAACTGGGCCCTGAGCCTCTGCTGCCAGCCTGGATGGTGGGAGGATGAGAGCCCAGGTCCCAGAGAGAAGCTCCAAAGTTCAGGAGCCCCAGAGAGCCCACACGACAGACAGAAGCCAAACAGGAGCCCAGGGCTGAAGTGGGTCCCAGAGCTGCCCTGAAGTTGTAGCCAAAGAGGAGAGGAGGAGGGAGCCCCAGCCAGGAGCTGCTGCCACTCACATCACCACCGCTGTCCTTGATGCCCACGATGTTCGGGTGCTGGGACAGCGTGACCACTGCATCCACAGGCAGGTCCAGCCCTGTGTTGGCTGGAACACTATACAGCACCACAGGAATTGGAGAGAGGTCAGCAACCTGAGGGGCACAGAGAAGGGGGAGAGGGCAGCCGCCCAGCCTGAGGAACCCGAGGCACTGCCTGCCCCCATCAGGTCCGGGCCTGGGTCACTGCAGGGCCTCCTGGACAGCCCGCCTTCTGGACTAGAAGTCACAATGCCGCGTACCCTGATTCTTAGCAATAGTAATGGGTAATACTTAGTGAGCACTTTCTATGTGCCAGGCACAGTCCTAAGCCCCATATGTTTTGATAGACTTTAGTCCTCACAACAACCCAGTGGGGAAGACATCATTATTCCTCCCGTTTGAGAGGGGAGGAAACAGCGACACAGCATGGTTAGGTCAGTTACCCAATGTCACACAGCTGGTACCTAGTAGCATCTCTCCCCTTTCCCATAGTTGCCATTTGTGGGAAGGAGGCCCACCACTCTGCTCCCAGCTCATCTCATCTTCCCTCGCTAGGGAGAGTCTCACCTCATCCAGCATCCTCTGGGTCCCAGGCCTCAAACCCATGCCCACCCCTCACACCCACCTTGGTGTAGTGGTGAATGAGGGCAGCACTGTTCATGCGGCCTCGATAGTAGCAAGGGGTCACCACCATGGCGGCATCAGCCCCGACCTGGGCCATGCTCAAGGTCATCTCCACCGTGGCTTGAGTGGCTGCAGGAGGAAAGAGGAAGTCTTCCCTCTAGGCCACAGAGGGCAACAGCAGGAGGAAGGAGGGCTGGGCTAGGACCCTGGAGCAAGCAAGGGGCGCAGAAGAGACAGGACGAACAGACTGGACCCAGCTGGGGCCAAGGAGCCTGGTCCCCCCACACCCAGCCATGCCCCGGGCCCCAGGCATTGTGGCCTCACACTCGCAGCCGGAACCGGCTAGCAGGAGCTTGTCCTTGGACATGGCCTGGCGCACGCGGCTCACCACCTCCAGGCGCTCACTGCTGGTCAGGAAGGGGAACTCGCCATTGGAGCCTTGGACCACGAAGCCTGCAAGAGAGGCCCCATCACAGCCAGTGACACCTTCCCATGCTCTTATGAACAGCTGGGACATTGTTGTTACCCTCACCCACGTTCCTACCTCCCCAACACCAGAGTTTGTCACACATTTCCTTCCCATCTTTGTCCTGAGGCAGGCAGAATGTCTTACCCAGTTGCAATGACAGTGTTCACATCATTTTTCTGTGTTTTAATGAAATGTTTTAGCCATACCAAAAAGAATAGATAATAATATCATCCACATGGGTGTACCCCGCACCCATGACCACCCTCCTCTGATCACTCTCCTCTTCCTTTCGTCTGTCCTGTCCGAGGGGGTTATTGTTCCCATTCATGTCTTTATACCCTTAAAATGTATATATGGACCCATAAACACGATATAATATGGTTTTTGCCATTTAAAACTTTATAGAAATGGAATCAAACATATATGACCTTTTACTCTCTGCTGTTTTTGCTCAACATTGTGTTTTGAGCTCTGTCCATCACAGGATGCGTAGCTCTGATTCATTCATTTTCATTGCTGTGTGATATTCTATTGTGAGGGGAGATCACAATTCACTTTTGATTCTCCCTTTGAGGACATTTGGAATATTGCCTTATTTTTGTTATTACAAATAACGCTGAAGCAAACCTGTCTAAGAGCTTCTCTACAGTTTAGACACTTAGGTGTGTGATTGCTCAGTCATGTGTATGTGCATCTTCATGGCCCAAACTTCTTCCCAATTAGCAAGTCCTACCCCATCAGCACATAGAAGAGTCTGTTAGTCCATCCACGCCAAGACTGGGTATTGTCAGAACTAGTTTTGCCAATTTTCTGGGTGAAAAGTGACATCTCATTATTTCATTTTGCATCTTCCTGCTTTGTCGATCATTTGAGAGGTTTCTAACATTACCGGTTAAAGGTGTCGACCCCTTTACGTCCACGAGAGACTGGCAGAACTGATGCTCTTCAGCTGAGTCTGAAGGGAATGTGAGTAAAATCATTTTCCTCTCAGCTTTTTTTCATTTAACTTTCTCTCTCCCTTTCTTATCTTTCTCCTCTCTATTCCATTCCATTCCAAAAAAACTTTTCCTTAAATAGTGGACAAACACAGCATACAATACAAGAAGATTACAAATAAATAGAAGACTGGGAAAAAGAAAGGAAAAGAAAGCCAGGGGCAGTACTGGTATACGAAATTCCTGCCATGCGCTTGTGGGAGATGGGCCGGAAACTTGCTTTGGAGCTTCCCAACAGTCAAGGTTAAAGGGAAACATGGTCAGCTGACAGATATGTAGCACGCAAGATAAAAGCACAGCAGCTGCCCTGGAGAAACACAGAGTTTCTCGGCACTGGGACCGAGAGAGATTGTTCTGTGAGTCATCCTTAAGGGGACACAGCGTGATGGAGAGTCAACTTTATACCACAAAGCTTTTTCCATGCTGTTCATCTCACCACTGGAGTCTACTGAGTGGCTGGCCAGAATAGCTCGCTGGATACTTTGCATTTTTCCCCCCAATTTTTTGCCTTGGTAACATCGCAGGGAACATCTTGAGGCAAACAGCTTTTGGCTTCCGTTGGATTGCCTCCTCAGGATCAATTTCTCCGTGTCAAGCTGGGAGCCGATGCTGGGAGCCTCCTTCTGTCTTGCTACGTTAAGCCAGTGCTTTCCTAGTGGGTCATCCTGTTCGCAGAACTGCCAACCCCAGACAAAGCCCCAGTCCAGCCACATGTGGACCAGCGCCCTCTAAGGATTTAGAGAACAAGGTTTTGCTACTCCCTCCCCAACCCTGCCTGCCGCCCCCCATCAAAGGGGGCCGGGGTGGGTTCTTGCTTCACATACTTCTCAGCTACAGTCACTCACTCCCAAGTCACCCTTCATTCTGGTGGTCAGTTCCAGAAGCCTTGGCCCCACAGGTGGACCTGGTCTAAACAACAGGACAGCTGGGCCTGGCACTCCAGGGGTTGAAGCAGGCTCCTGTGTTCAAGACTCCTAGTGGCACAGCCCTCTCCCTTGCCTCATTTAAGGGAGCATCTGACCCAGGCTGACTCCCAAGAAGGAAGAAATCCCAGGCTGGGGAAGAGGGAGCGTGATAGAGTCGGGGAAGCACCGGGCCCAAAGCACCTCTGGTTATTGAGGAAGTCACATCACATCACTGAGTCTCTATTTCCTTTTCTATGGGATGACAATAAAATCATTTCAATCCTTCCTTATCGGACTGTCTTAACGGCTCAGACAAGAAAATGTATGGGAAAGCACTTTGAAATCTGTGAACTGATACCGCCAAGAGCCCCCTCCTTCTCCTTGGCTAGATGTCCAGTTTCAGGCCCAATGTGCCTCCACTGGTGTAGTAAGGAGCTAGAGGAGAGGAAAAGGCCGGGGTCCCGACGGGTCGGGAGTGAGGAAAGTGAGTGATGGAGAAGCACGGGCAGTGCAGTAGAGTGGTCAGATGCGTAGGCTCTGAAGTCAAAGGACCGGGGTTTAGCTCGTAGTGTGGCCCCTCACTAGCTATGAGAGCTTTCACAAGTGGCTTAACCAAACCTCAGCTGAAAAATGGGGATAATATTAGTACCCTCCTTAAAGAGTTGTTGTGAAGCTTAAATGAGATATTATTTGCGAAGTGCTTAGAATAGGACCCAGCACTCAGGAACTGTTAGCTGTAACTACTATGGTGTCAGGAGAAAGTGCTCACACCTTAAAGCAGGAGGGTGGCAGCTTGCAGTGTGAGGAGGAGGAGGATGGCTGGTGTGGGAGGAGAGGCTGCATTCTGGGACCTCTCAGGCCCCTCAAGCTGTAAGATGAAAGAGGCTCATTTTGGAAGTTTCTCTCTCTTGCCCCTGGTTACTCTGGCTGCTCTAGAGACCCAGAGTGGCCTGGCAAGGGGAACGGGTGTTTGGGGCTGGGGATGCACAAGTAACAAGGGATGCAAGTAAATGTGACTTACTGTGACCAAAAGGTATCACAGTCTCTCTTACGTAAAGACTATCCCTGGTCACTGTTAGGCCCCTTGGTCCATCATCTCTGCCTCCTCCTCTGAGAAGTCTTCCTGGAATCCCTCCATTGGACATCTCTCCTCTGAACTTCCATTACCTGTTCCTTGTCCTTCCCTGTTGCCTACTGAAAAATGCACGGAGATCCTCAGAACCCTTCAGCCTCCTCCACCCCGGCCTGTGGGACTAGGCAAAATTTCTCAAACTGGCCTCTGCTGTAAAACGAGGAGATTAGACTAGAGGGTCTCCTAAGTCCTCCTTGGCTCTGGGCTTCAGAGCCACTTTTCTGGCTTTTCCTTCTCTCTTTTCCCCATTTCTAAATGTTCCCCTTCAGCCAAACTGACTGTCACGGTCCCCCAGACCACTGTAACCATCATGCCTCTACGCCTTTGCTCATGCTGCTCCCCTCTGCCTGGAACACCTCCCTAGGAGGAGCCCCTCAAATGCTGCGAGGACGACAGGCCTTTCCTCGATTCGCCTGCCCACTGCACCTTGCTTCCTCGCGTAGCACTTTGTCTTACCTTGCCTAGGATCCTCAAGGTCAAGGATGGTGTCCCCCTCATTTTGGCCTCCTCCATGACACCTTAGTACACTGCCTGTTGAGGCGTGTGTTGACAATTTGTTGTGTAAAAGAAAAATTGTCCCAAACCTGGTCTGGGGCAGAACTTATTTGCATGATGTAATTCACAACCTCCCAGTGGGGAGAAATGAGCATTCCTGATAAAATGCTTTAGCAATTTCCTGATGAGCTTTAATGGAATTAAGCCTCGATCTGGGAAACCAGCCATGCTCCCAGCTGACTCTCAGACAAGAGTCTGGTGGCTGTTAACTGCTCTTCTTGGTATCTAGTCTAACAATGATTTGACCACTCTCTTTTTAATGAAAATATCCTTACCAAGAGTATATACTTGAGGTGGCTGCTTAGAAACCATTTTTCTTGCAGCACAACTTTGACATCCACTCAGAACTAAATTGTCTGAAGACTTTTTTTGACTTTTAATTCTGAACTACTTTTAAATTTATAGAAAAGTTGCAAAAATAGTACAGAGGATACTCAGCCCCCACCAGTGATAACGACATACCTATGGTACAGTTATCAGAACCAGAGAATTAATGTTGGTACAATAATAACTACAGAATTCATTTGAATTTTGCCAACTTGAAACTTTCTTAAGGTTAAGATCCCACAGTCTTAATTAGCTAATCTGAAATTTTACGTAATAAGCTTTTAATAAGGAATTTAAGGTCTTCCAGATAAATGCATGCGTTTTATGCATTTTAACAATCACTTTCAGAAGCCCAACCTCACCATGCTTGCTTTTTGTCTAATTTAGCAGCCTTCAACATTTTCCAGTGTGACTCACCCCATTTTTTCCAATTAAGATTTTTATTATGAAATATTTTAAATATACACATATGAAAATCAGCATTTATATAAAGTCGCTTATTAGGAATGTCAAAATATTAAAATACTCCCAACTATGCTCCATAAAATCAATCGACAACATTGAGGGTGTTTATAGATTTATCCATCCTTTGAAACGATTCTGAGCACCTTCCCCCTGGTCTTTCAGGCCCACAGGTTGGGAACCACTGGTAAATCTATAATAGATGCAAATGGTAAGAAATCTCTCTGTAAAGGAGTCACTGGGGGCTAGATAGTACCGTGTAGCCAACTTCTTTCAAGTTCCACGGGGGAGACTGTTGCCTCCCTTTACTAGGGGTCACCCCTTGCCCCAGAAATGGCTCCTCAGGACCCAAGAAGAGGAGGCAGGGAGAGCCTTAGGCTTGCAGATGGCACAGAAAGTGTCAGGACGTGTGTGAAGAGGACAGGGATAAGCACGAGAGAGACAGACCTACCTGGGGATGGTGGACATCAGATGGGGGTGCAGCACAGGGCAGGGATTAAGCTATGGGCTGTGGAATCAGGCAGAGCTGGACTCCAACCCCAGCAGCATCCCTTACTGCCTATGCTATCTCGGGCGAATTACATCTCCAAGCCTCAGGTGCCTCACCTGTAAAATGGAGAAAACGTACCACCCTCCTCTTGCGGCTGTGCCATAACACCTAACACAGAGTGTGGTCTATACTAAAAACTCAAAAAAAGAAACTCCAAAAGAGGGAGCTGCTGGTGGTCCTAGTAATACTACTAATCAGTAGAGCTAGCAGCAGCGGCAGCCCTGGCCCCGGCAATAGTAATATAAACATGGAGAGAGAGGATACGGCACAAGAGCCCTGAAGGCAGGTGCTGGGATCCCAGTGGTCCTCGGAAGCAGGTGGGCAGGGAGAGAGAACGGCAGTGTGGATGCCACACAACTTGAGAAGCAGTAGACAGGGCGAGGGTGGCACTAAGAAGACAGGAGGCTTATATCCCACCTCGCTTCCTGGCTTCTGAAAGCCTGTCTCTCCCCCAGCACCTGGCTGCTTCCTCTTTTCCTGCAACAGCAGTTCGGTGGGTGTTGCACCCCGTGGAGGGATCCCATCCCCCAAACCTGAGACCCAGGGAAGCTGTTTTATGGAGTCTCAGATCAGCCCAGTGAAAAGGTCCCAGGCCAAGGATCACGAAAAGAGGACCTTCTTGCCCCCATCCCTGCCCAGACATGAGGCTGGCCACAGAGCCCCCAGACTCAGAGTGAGGGGATACAAGGCTTTATTGGCTCAGCTCCAGGCATTTGGCATCAGTGTGGGGCTCTCAGCTGCTCCTGGGATCTGCCTCGTCTGTCTTCTTTCGGTGAGTCTTCAGGGCCCCGTGAGTCTGTCTCAGCTGCTTTGCTTCCTCTCCCCTCTCCCTCCATCAGGAGCCATTCTCTGTGGCAGACCCCACTCATGGAGCCGAAGGGGCCCAGGACCCCTGTGGGGGCCTGAGGAAGAAGGGATTTGGGTGGCAGCATCTCACCCTGGGCTACAAAGTTTGCCCCATAGGAGAGAAAACGGGCCTGTGATTGTGTGCCAGCCCTGTTGGGGGAAGGGGCGTCTCCATCCATAGTTAGGTGGATTCAAAGGGGTGGTAGGTCTGGTGGCTGCGGTTGGGCAGGCTGTGGCTCTGGTGGCTCGGGTGGCTTGGGTGACCCTGGTGGCCATGGTGAGTATGGCCATGGAAGGCGTGTGTGTGGTTCACACCAGCTACGGTGGTTTCCCGCTGGGTGAGGAAATTCCCTTTCAGCTTTATCTCCACCTCCTCGAGGGCCTTCAGCTCCTCTTGGTTGATGTCCTTGGACTCCAGGTGGCCTGAGTTCTGGTAAACTGTGGCACGCTGCAACATGGAGTTAGCCAGTTGCTGCCCCTTGGTGTCAATCTCCTTGGTACAGGCGGACACGGCAGCCCAAGTGGCCTCATCTGTGGATGAGGATTTTCCAGATTCCTTGTGGGTCTCTTTGACCACTGAGGTCCCAGACATCCTCTGCTTGCTGGTGAAGGACTCCTGGTGAAGACCTGTGCCCCTGTCTTGCCTGGTGGTGAAGGTCTCCACGTGAATCGTGGTGCTGGCCTCCCCACTGTCCTTAGGCTGGGGGGCGGTGGCACTGCTGCTGGCATTGGCGATGTTGTTGCAGGTAGCTAGCTTCTCTTCGGAAAGGCGGCTAAAGTGAGATTTGATCCAGTCCTCATTCTTTGCTTTACGGCCTTCTGGTGGCTCATGCTCATCTGGTGCTGACTCAGAGGCTGTCTTCCTTCTCCTTTTCCTCTGAATCCACAGCATGAGGCCTCCAGCTCCGAGTAAGAGGGCAGTCCCCAGCACCACCCTGCATGATGGTTGCTGGATGAGCTCCAAGAAGGTCTCCAGGACCCCAGGCAGGCAGAGCTAAGAGCACACTGGGAGTGAGGGAGCCCAGATGGTATGGTGCATGCTTGAAAGGGCAGGCTCCCTGAGGGTGTCTGGTGGGCAGGCTCCCTGCTGCGCCCTCCCTAGGATGCCCCTCCCGCCTCAGCAATGAACCCCATTGTGAGGAAGGTGGTTGGGGGGCAGGGGGGGGAGAAGCCACAGCAACCCTCACATCTAGCCTGGCAGGCAGTGCCTGAGGTCAAGGACTTGTCTCCCACCCTGACAGCTGTCCCCAAGGTCAGTGGAAGGGCAGCTTCCCCAACTCTCAGTCCTTTTTGCCTTCTGCTTGTGACCTATTCTGCAACTCAGTCCTTCTTATCTTCTAGTCTTTGGTTTTTCTCCCTCCCAATCTGGTGACCCCGGGTGGTAGAGACTGCTGGGTCAGGCTGGCCATGGCTGAAGAACCCCCTTGGCTAGGCTGGCATCCATTCCTGGCCACCTGAGGCCAGTGTGTCCCTCCATCCGGGGCCCACCCCTGCTGTCAGCTCAGCACATTCCAACCCCACTTGCAGCCTCCAGCCCCATTATGGAGCAGAGTCTAGAAGGAAAAGAGACCCAGGAAGGAGCTCATTCTCGAAGAACATAAGGTCACAATCGGGGGGAGACAAGCAGTGGGCTGAGAAGGCAGAGTGATAGGACAAGAGATTTCACCGTGTCCCAGATGCCTGGGGCCGTTCCAGGATGGGGGCTGCTACCTTTTGCCTAGAGATGTACCTGCAAACCCAGAATGTGCCTCCCTCCCCCAATAAATGGGCACAGTTCAGGTTGTGAACAGGTGGCCCTCTGGCCAGGCTCTCCACAGGTTCCAACAACTCAGAGTTTGGTCCTCAACCCCAAGTTATACCCAGGGCCTCTCAGGGTAGAAACAGGCCTGGGCCACTCTATTTTTCCTCCCAGAGCCATCTAACACATTTAAAAAAATAATAAAGAAATGCCCAAATAGGGTTGTAATAATTGTGCTGTTTTATTTATTTATTTATTTGTTTGTTTATGCTGATGAAGATTCACTCTGAGCTAACATCCACTGCCAATCTCCTCCTCTTGTTTTTGGCTTGAGGAAGATCAGCTCTGAGCTAACATCTGTGCCAATCCTCCTCCATTTTTTTGTTTGTGGGACACCTCCACAGCGTGGCTGGTGAGTGGAGTAGGTCTGTGCCTGGGATCCCAACCCACGAAGCTGGGCTGCCAAAGTGGAACATGCGGAACTTTAGCCACTCGGCCATGGAGCCAGGCCCCAAATGTGATATTTTAAACAAAATATTTTATTTAACAAAGTAATGGACTTAATATACATGAAAATATAATGTCTTATTACAAGAAACCATGGTCTGCTCTACATACCAAGGGAATAAGAGATAAGCTTAAAATTTTACGGGGAACAGTATCACCCCAGTCCTGCTGGAGGAGCTCTGAGGTCATCTACCAACCTCATTTGAAAATAACAATTCAAAGTTCATCTTTGAGGTTGTTTTTGGGTGTGAGTTCATGGCCGAATGGCCCTTCTGCAACAACTCCACCCTCCAGCCTCTAGTTAAAACTTTTATTTAGGGCCGGCCCCGCGGCCGAGTGGTTAAGTTTTCACTCTCCACATCGGTGGCCCAGGGTTTCACTGGTTCTGATCCTGGGCACAGACATGGCACCACTCATCAGACCATGCTGAGGTGGTGTCCCATGTAACACAACCAGAAGGACCCACAACTAGAATATACAACTATGTACTGGGGGGCTTTGGGGAGAAAAAGGAAAAAAAAAAGAGAAGATTGACAATAGATGTTAGCCCAAGTGCCAAAAAAGAAAAAAAGTTTTATTTAAAAAGAATACTCTTGGGGCCGGACCGGTGGCTCAGCGGTTAAGTTCGCAAGTTCCGCTTCAGCGGCCCGGGGTTCGCCGGTTCGGATCCTGGGTGCGGACATGGCACAGCTTGGCAAGCCATGCTGTGGTTGGCGTCCCACATATAAAGTAGAGGAAGATGGGCACGGATGTTAGCTCAGGGCTGATCTTCCTCAAAATAAATAAATAAATAAATAAATAAATAAAATATTAAAAAGTATACTCTATTCAAAATAATCAGTGCAAATTTACACTGCTAAAAAATTTTAAAAATAAAAAAGAGCTACACAGTTTCAGGCAATACCTTCCAGAAGAGATGAGGTGGGCGCAGGCACCCCGTGGGTTGCATGAGAGAAGGACTAGCAGCTGCCAAACCCACCGCAGCCTGCACTCCCGGGCACCCCCACACCCTCTGCAGGAGTCGGGGCAGAAGGAGGAAGGGTCCAGAGAGAGCTGGGGGTCTCTGTGGATTCTCTGGGTGGCAGGCAGACATCAGATGCGGAGTCCAGCCTCTCCGCTCCCTGCACTTCCTTGAACCCGGAAGGCAAAGCAGAGCCTGCTCTCCTCATAGAGATTCAAGGAGCTTCCCACTTTACTTCAAGAGAACCAGGTCTCAGCCCACACCTTCAGGCCGCAGTGAGCTGAGCCCCAGCAGAAATTTCCCTAGAGTTTTTGTCAATGCTCCACGTGGGTGTCCACAGGGCATTGCTCATCCCCTAGGGAAGGGTCACCTCACCTCAGCACTGAGATGTGAATGAGAGCTCAGTCATGCCAGCGGTCACTGTCCCAAAGCAGCTTTGCCCACAATGCCAATTGTCCTGCCATTCTAATAATTGTTATCTTTGGATCAATATCTTCTGAGGTACGTCGCTCTTTACAATTGACAGCATGCTTTCACTTGCATTCTCTCAGATTTTTCTCCCAACGATCCTATGAGATGGGCTTTATTGCTCCCCTGTGTCAGATGGGGAGACTGAGGCTGAGAGAGATCATCTCCCCGGAAGTCTGCAGAGCTGCGATCTAACTCTAGAGTCTGTGTTCTTAACGGCCCCACTGCACTGCCCCAGTGGGAACCACTCCGTTCCCAACGCTGGTGCCCACCAGACTCTGTTTGTTGAAGCCATCTGGTTTAGCAACTCAGCAGTCGGTGCAGTGGAGTGAAACAGAGCATGGCCGTGCCGTCACGCCCAGTTCAAACCCCAGCTCAGCCATTTATGAGCTGAGCGACCTTGGGCAAGTGGCCGTGTCACTCTAAGCCCCAGCTTCCCCTCTGTGAAACGGGCCTGTTGAGAGGACCACCTTGGGGAGCTGTGGGTAAGGGATGAGGGTGGGCGGGGCCGGATGGGAGGAACGTGCCACTGCTTCTGCTTTCATTTATTGTGCCTGCAGCTGTGTTGTACATTGAGAGTCACAAATATGATCCGGTTCCTGACCTCAGAGAGGGGAGGCCCATGTGTAAAGGGGGAAACGACTCAGAGGATCAAGAAGAGAAGAAGTTAATTCTGCCAAGGGGAGCTTCACCCAGCAGAGAGAGTGCGAACAAGGCTTTGAGGCAGATGAGGCCCCCGGCTGCCCTCACATTGGCACAGGGCGTGGTTGACAAGGGCTTTCACACCCCTCATCTAGTTTGATCCCCACAATAACACTCAGCTAAGAAAGGACTCCAGCAGTTTACAGCTGGGGAAACTGAGGCAGGAGAGATTCAGTCCAAGGTCACAGGCCAGCTGGTAGCTTCCCACCTGTCTCCTGACTCCAGACCAGTGCCCGTTGTTCCTCTCCCACAATAAAATGACCCCTAGGGTACCCAACTGAAGCTGAGCACAGGGTCAACTGTCCCTGTCGACAGAGCCTGTATACCCTCCTCTGGCCTCTGGCTGAGGAAACAGGGGTCATTCACATCCCCCCTCCAACTCCCACAGTGGACGGGCCCCACTTACCTCGGAAGGGAAAGGTGCTCAGTTTGTGCAGATTCTCCTCCAGTTTCCCATAATCCACTTCTGCAGTGGCAGTGAAGGGGGTGGTCACAGGGGGGTAGATGCCTGTGATGTCCACCTTCCTCCCCTCCCCTGATGCCCAGCCCCCCATGTTCCTGGACAAGCCCCTGCTCAGACCCTGCCTCACAGAGGACCAGACTGGGGCGCCCAGCATCTCCGCAGGAGGCCCAAGGCCCAGCTGGTCTCTGCCCAGGAGGGAGACTGAGTTCGGGCTCCTTCCTACCGCTGTTAATGATCAATGTGTCTAGTTAAATATTTGTTGCTCCCTGACTTGTTGGCGCTGGGGCAGGCCTGGGCTGTGTCCCCAGGGTCAGAGGCTAGGCCTGTAGGCCCCTGGGTGGGGGGGAGGGTCCTCCTTCTCCCTGGGAAGCAGGTGAAGAAATGCCACAACCCAGTGTCCCTCTGGCCAGACAGAGGGCTGGTTTCTGAGGTCCCAACACTAAAGGGTGTCTCCAGTGGGGCCTGGGCCCTCCTCCCACAATTCCCAGCCCTAAAGCCAGGAGCTCGCCAGCTTCCACTTGGCAATTCCGCAGTTGCCAGAGCCGATTGGCTGAGCCGGCCTTGCCCTGTGGGAGGCACAGCAGGACTGGGTGAGAAGCTGCCTGTGATCGCCGCCCCTTGGCTGCCCCACTTCCCTGCCAGGCTCCTCCTGCCAAGGCTGCCACGTGACAGGCCTGTGCTGGCCACACACAGCCCCACAGGACAGCAGTCACCAGGAGGGGGGCCCAGGACAAGGGCGTCGCAAAGCTGATTGATGCTGGGACTTGGGAGGCGGTGTGGCAGGGAAGAAGCAAGAAGAGACCTCAGGAGAAAAAAGCAAAGGGCTGGCTCAGGGGGGCCAGAGGGCTCCAATTCCCCTCACCCCTGAGCCCATCCTGGCTCCCAGGCTTCCTTCCTTCTGAAACATTTCAGACACAAACAGAAACAAACATCACACATAGCAAAAATGATTTTTTTTTTATTGCGGTAGCTTGTGGGCATTCCTGGGTCGTGCACAGAGCAATGGCCGGGCTGGCTCTAGGGGCCATTCTTATGACCCTCCAGCTGCACGTGGGGGCCAGGCCAGGTGCCCAGCTGGGCTGGGGCAGGTGTTTACTGGGCTGGCACAGGCTGCGGGGTCTCCCGCCCACTCTCAGCAGATCCCTCCAGCCCGTTCTGCTCTAACGCTGGCTCAGGGTGCTCCAGAGCATGCCGGGTGTCAGCTTGCCACAGCTGCACCAGGTCCGTGGGGGTCTTTCCTGCCTGGGGAACCAAGAGGAGATCTGGTCACTGTGCAGAAGTCTGTGCCATGAGGTGCCCTTATCTACACCAGTTGTTCCCAACAAGGAGCAACTGACAATGTGCAGTGACTCTTTTGGTTATCACAACTGAGGGAGTAGGTACTATTTGCTTCTTGAGTAGAGGCCAGGGATGCTGCTTAAACATCCCACAATGCACAGGACGCTCCCCCCACAACAAAGAATTACCCAGCCCAAAGTGTCAATGATGCTGGGTTGAGAAGCCCTCATCTGCACCCTCCCATATCTTCCTGACTTATCTGTTATCCCCTTAGCCTCTCTTGAGTCAGGGGGACCCCTACCCATACTCCTCCCTTTTGTGATTGCTCTGGACTCCAAGGAAGAGCTTGGACTAGGGGACACAGGGTCCTGAGAACTCAGGGAACACTGGGAACCAACACAGTGTGCTAGGAAGGGTCATGCCCACTAAGTGCTGAGCTTCCTTGCAGCTCTGTCCCTCCACGATTTTGGCCTCCCCAAACCTGGACATTAGGGCCCCCTTTGGTCCATGTGGGGTCTTTGGGAGGTCCTCTTACTGCCCCTCCTGGCTGTTTCTCTGCACTTGCATCTGGACATAGGGGAACATGGAGGGAGCTGGGAAGCTGGGTGGGCCCCGAACCCCCAGGGGCCCAGAGAGACCCTCCACTGTGACTGCTCCAAGGACAGGCAGGCTGAGTCTTGCTGACTTCTGCATTTCCTCTGAGCCTCCAGCACAGGGCCTGGGCAAGCAGTGCGCATGGATGACTGAGTCAGGGAAGGAGGGAGCTCACCAGGTTCTTGGCCATCATGTCAGCCCCGTGCAGGAGCAGCAGTTTGATGATTTTGTAGCGGTTGAGCCTCACGGCATCGTGCAGGGCACTGTCCCCTTCCTAGAGCCAGGGTGACACTCAGCATGGCCCAAATGGGCATGTGGGAGCCCTCAGGCTGCTTGTGCCCCTACGGTGGGGCTGGGCAAGAGGGAACCCGGACACTCACTCTGTCCTTGGCATTGATGTCCAGGCCCAGGGATAGAAAGTGCTCCACGATCTCCACTTGCCCCGTCCGGACGGCCACATGCAGGGGGGTGCTCAGCAGCTGGGTGAGGAGGAAGCAGGAACTGCTGGCTGAAGGGGCCTGGACTGTGGTGCCTCTGGGAGGGAGGCTGTCTTAACTCTAGCCTAATCCCTCCCCCAGTCCTTGTGCCAAGGCCTGAGCCCTGGAGGGGCAGGGAATGCTACAGTTCCCCACCATCCTATCCAATAGTCTAACTCTGAAGCATTTATATGCCACCTCTGCTGGGAAGCCTTCTATGAGTCCCCTCTCACTCAGCTGCGAGCAACTGCTTACTCTTCTGTCCTTCTTTTAATAATTATAATAGATGCTATTTATGGAGAGATGACTATGTGATGGGCACGGCAAAAGCTCACAAAACATTAGCCTTATGTTGAATAAATAGTTATTTTACATACATTTTCCCATCTAATCTATTCTCTGTAAGACATTTTACAGATGAGCAATAGAGGCTCAGAGGCTGTCACTTGTTCAAGGTTACATATAAAGGAACAAATGAAGAAAAATTGTGGATGAATAAATAAGTGAACGAATGAATAAGTGAATGGATAGATGAATGGATGGATGGATGGACAGACAGACAGATAGAAGGATGATGAAGGATTGCATGGATGAACAAATCCTGCATCTTCGGGGTGGTCCCAGAGCCTCCAAGATAGTGGATCACTTCTCCTCCCTTCTCGTCTGCTCTTCCTGCTCCTGTCTCCAGACGGTGGTCTCGAAGGGCCTGCAGGTGATGGCAGGCACCCATCCCTAGACTCTGCAGCCACTCCAGAAACCAGACTAGCTCACTACCTTCCTGCCTTCCTGGGCTTTTCTCCCCTCTAGCTCCAACCCTCCTGCCACACAGCCACCCCAATATCTGTGAGCATTATTGCCTCACCTTATCCCTCACATTGCTGTCTGCCCCTCGGTTTTGCAGGAGTTTCACCACCTCCAAGTGGCCCCCGCGGCAGGCCCAGTGCATGGCTGTGCAGTCCAGCTAGAAGGGAAGGGTGGGGCTTAATTGCAGAGCTTCAGAGAAGAAAGTGCCCTGGGGGAAAGGAACCCAGCCAAGAGGGCAGGGAGACATCCAGGGGAAGGGTACAGGGAAGGGCCAGGGGCACGCCAGTGCCTGGGTGGATCAAGCAGAGCAGAAGAACACTTGGGGCCCATCCAGTCCAAGCCAGATTTACAGAGGAGGCTCCTGGAGGAGATGAGGCCTGCCCAAGGTCATACAACCCACTAGAGGTGGGGCCTGGCCCCCAAGGCAACCTGTTTGTGTCCCAGGAAGTCTATTGGTGCTGAACCCACCTCCCACCCAATACCTGCCCTCTTGCTCACCCGATCCTGGAAATCCACAGTGGCCCCACTCTCCAGAAGCTTCTCCAGGATCTCCATGTGGCCCTCCAAGGAAGCTCGGTGCAGTGCTGTGCGACGGAACTGTCCCCAGAGAGACTGTCAAGGCCTGACCTCATCTCCCACCCAAGCTGAGACAGAGGCCTTACCCCAGCTCGATTCTGACCCCTGTGCTGGGTCCCCATATCTTCCATGTCTTCCAGCTCCTTTATGCTCTATCCTGCCCAGCCTTGGAGTCCTCCTCTATCCTGGGGACTCCGACCTTCTCACTACCCTCAAGCACATGAAGCTAGGCCTTCGCACAGGCTGTTCCCTGCGCCGGAACACCCACTTGGCCCTCACTCCCTGTCAGTGCTTGATGAATTCCTGCAACTCCAACAAGATGCAGCTCAAGTGCCATTGTCTTCTTGAAAGCTCTGGGCCAGAGGTGTTCCCCGGGGCCCAGGCAACGCTCCACTGTGAGAGAGTGTTTGAGAGCGGGCTGAGTCTCACTTGACTCTATTTCCCGAGTGCCTAGCCCAGGGCCAAGACCAGCAGGTGCACCCCTAGTACTGATTCAAAGAAGGAAGGAACTTCCTCCCTTCCCAAAGCAGTCGGCTTTCTGCTTTGGTCTCTTGAAACACTCACACCAGCAGGAATACCTTTCCACATTCTAAAGATCTGGTTCTGCACCAGTCTCCAAGCTACTCTCAACCCTTGCCTTTTTCTTTTTTGTACCCCCAGCACCTAACACAGTGCTCAGAGGTAGGAGAGGCTTAGACCAAGAAGATTAAGACTCTGGAGTCTAAAGAATGGAAAGGACATGCAGTCGAAGACTACGATAACACAGGCTGAAGGGGGTGACCATTAATTTGCTTAATCCCAGGAGGTGAGTGCGAGAGAGCACCCTATGAAGTGTGAAGGAGAAAGTTTCAGGGAAAACAAAAAGAGATACAATGAGTGATAGAATCATTTTGAAAATAGTGGTGATGGTCGTACGACATTGCAAAGGTAATTAATGCCCCTGAATTGTATACTTAAAATGGTTTAAAAAGCATATTTCATGTTATATATATATATATATATATATATATATATTTTATGTGTGTGTGTATGTGTGTGTGTGTGTGTGAGGAAGATGGTCCCTGAGCTAACATCCGTGCCAGTCTTCCTCTATTTTATATATAGGATGCCACCACAGCATCCCTTGATGAGCAGGGCCTAGGTCTGCGCCTGGGATCCGAACCTGCGAACCCCAGTTGCCAAAGCAGAGTATGCAAACTTAACCACTATGCTAATGGGCCAGCCCCATGTTATATATATTTTACCACAATAAAATAAAAATAATTTTAAAAAGGAAGTATGATACTATACAATGTGACACAAAAATAATATTATGTGCTTTATAGTTTTTTCATACATTCAATAAATACTTATCGAGGTAATATTCTATTTGATCCCCATAATATGCTCTGAGGGAAATAGGCTATTTTACAGAGGAGGAAACTGAGGCATGGAGAGGTGAGGGGCCTAGCCTCAGGTCACATAGCTAGGTTGTGGTGGAGATGGGATTCAAGCCCAAATCTCCTAGTCTTGGGCTCTTTTTATTTGATTCCACTTCTCTTTCTTCCCTAAAAAACCCCGCAACATTTGTTACTCTAGAGGTGGTTCAAGTTGAAAAGGGTCTAAGCATTTAGATAAATTCCTGTGTGGGGAAGAGGGCATCTCAGATCTTTTGAGGGGCCCTCCTCCCAAAGGACACCCAATGCCTGTTCTCAAACAGGCCCACAAGTGGGCGGGGTGGGGGTGGCAACGCAGAAAGGGAGGCAGGCACAGGTGCGGGGGCCAGTGGGAACATCACCTGATCGCAGGTG
Source organism: Equus przewalskii (assembly GCF_037783145.1). Classification (NCBI taxonomy): domain Eukaryota; kingdom Metazoa; phylum Chordata; class Mammalia; order Perissodactyla; family Equidae; genus Equus; species Equus przewalskii. Next base: position 31,719,240 of record NC_091831.1, read on the forward strand.
TCCGCGGAGCCCCCGTCGGCCAGGAACTTCTCAATGACCTTCATTTTGCCCTCTACAGCGGCTTTCAGGAATGTCTCTCCGTCCACAGGGCCAGTCTGGAGGGCGTGAGTGCAGCCGTGGAGAATGGCCCCCAGCGATCCCAGGCCCTCCCAGGCTCCCAGTGCCCAAACAGGTGTCCTCCCCAAGACACTTACGATCTCCTCGGGCTCCGGAGGCGGCTCCTGTGGGGCGGCCAGGGCTTCTCGCTTCTTCTGCTTTCTTTTTTTCCGCAGCTCGATGAGGTTCTGGATCCCGCCCACATCGATGATCTCCCGCCGCAGGTCTAAGGATGTCTTGCGCACGCGCTCTTGGCCCTGCGTGGCGATGGCCCATCAACCCCAGTGCTGGGGCATAGAGTTTGGGGTCTTAGCTCCACCCCTCACCCCGATCTAGGGTTGAGCGGGAGGATGGGGAGACAATCTCAAGAGAGAAAGAATCCAGGTCTAGCTCTCCTGCCGAAGATGAGGAGAAGCAGACGAGACTGGGACACGGACGGCTCAGATCAGGGGCCACGGGAGGCTTGAGGGGGCTGCCTCAAAACCGCCAGGGTTCAAGGCTCCGCATAGGGTGGGGAGTTGATGAGGGAACCTCAGAGGCAATTCTTTTTTTTTTTTTTTTGTAAAGATTTTATTTTTTTCCTTTTTCTCCCCAAAGCCCTGCGGTACATAGTTGTATATTCTTCGTTGTGGGTCCTTCTAGTTGTGGCATGTGGGACGCTGCCTCAGCGTGGTTTGATGAGCAGTGCCATGTCCGCGCCCAGGATTCGAACCAACGAAACCCTGGGCCGCCTGCAGCGGAGCGCGCGAACTTCACCACTCGGCCACAGGGCCAGCCCCAAGAGGCAATTCTTAACCCAGGTCTTCACAATAGGGTCCGAATAAGCTCTCCATGCAATTCCATTTCTGTGCGTATGATCATGAAAGTAATACATAACTAATGTTAAAAGTAAAAAATAAAAGTAATACAGAAGCATAAAAAGGTATGAAGAGAAAATGTCTCCCAGAGGTAAGGTCTGTCATGGCCCTGGTTGATGCCCTTCCAGACATGTGTCCTGTGGGGTCATCCTCCACATAGTGGTCTGGAAACTGGCTTTCTCTTACCAGTATGGAGATCTCTGTCAGCACACACAGCCTCCCGCAGCCCCTTAACACCTGCAGCATGCCCTGTTGTATGACTGCCTCATCACCGGGGCTTCCAAAAAGCGTCCCCTGGGATCTTGTACAGTGCAAATTCTGACTCAGCAGGTCTGGGGTGGGGCTGAGATGCTGCTGACGTGCTCCCAGGGGGTGCTGAGCTGCTGGTTCTGGACCACAATAGAAGGAGAAGGGCCATAACTGCGTGGCCTGTCCCCTGAGCGCAGACATTGGGTTCTCCTTGCACTTACCTTAACCTTTTGTAAGGCCGGACTCTGAGCTCCGTGCTTCTTCTCATCCTCCAACACCAGCTTGTCCATGGGCAGCTTCCTTCCATGGGTGGTTCCTCGGAGTTTCTGGTGAGCCAAGGAGAGGCCATGCTCTGGGGCCTGCCTGCAGCACCTGGGGAGGAAGGTGGCCTCTCCCCCAACCACTCCAAGGGCATCCCCCAAGGACCTCCTCCTACATGACCGCACAGCCCTTCATCTGCCCCACGCCTGACTGTTCCTGGAGGGCTCCAGTCCAGAGCAAGGCTGCCCACCTCAGCCTCACTCCAACTCCAGCTCAATCACCTGCCCGCTGACTGTCCTGGCTCCCCAGCAAGATGAGAATAAAGGCTACTGGAGTGAGTTTTCATGGAATTAAATATATTCACTTTTTCAAGCAATGATATTATTATTATTTTTTTTTTGGCCTTAAAAATTCACTTTGAGGGCTGGCCTGGTGGCGCAGCAGTTAAGTTTGCACATTCTGCTTCGGTGGCCCGGGGTTTGCCGGTTTGGATGCTGGGTGTGGACCTACGCACTGCTTATCAAGCCATGCTGTGGCAGATGTCCCACGTATAAAGTAGAGGAAGATGGGCATGGATGTTAGCTCAGAGCCAGTCTTTCTCAGCAAAAAAAAAGAAGACAAAGAAGAGGATTGGCAACAGATGTTAGCTCAGGGCTAATCTTCCTAAAAAAAAGTTCACTTTGAGAAGATAATAGTGATAAGAGATGATAGTTATCTTTTAAATGGGCTTACTTGGCAATACAAAAATTTGGCAATTTTATGTCAGATACCAACGTTTTTCCCTCAGATTTTACTGATCCATGAAATCCTAGAGCGTGGAAACTGTTGCTCTCAGAGAACCTGAGGGTTGGGAGCCACAGCCCTCAGCTTTCTGCTTGAAGTAAACTCTAAGTATTAACCTGATTCTCCTTGTAATAAGGTGGGTGGAACTCCTTCCAACTCCCCTCTCCATTCATAGCTCCGACTTGCCTGGGCTACTTCCTCCCGGCCTCCTTCTCTCTTCTAAAGGAAACCACTGTTTGTGAAGTGCTGGTGCCCCTGTCTCGAAGTCCCCATGCACCAGGGACATTAGTGAGGTTGGCGGGTGCTGAGTAAGACGGCATCTGGGGAGGAAAGGCCGTCCTTACAGAGCTCTCAGCTGCCTTTTGTATTTCCCACTGTGCTCCGGTGTTAGACTCTTCAAGGGTCATCTTGAGGGCTTTATTTCAAAGGTCCTGTTGTCCACTGGCTTCTCCCGTCCATGTTGGGCTTATGTGGTTTGTGGTCTCCCCAGTTTTGGCCTCACCTGAAACACTGCATCTTCTTCCAGGGACAAGGGACAACCTAGGGCTGCAGCTACTGTCCCATGTGGGACCCTGGCTGGGCTCTCACGCAGCATCCAGAGGGTGGGCTTGGGTCTTAATCGTCTTGGTATCCCTATCACGGGGCCCAGCACGTGGTAGGTGCTCAGCCAATGTTTGGAGAGTAAACCAATGAGCTAATGGATGACGGCAGGTGGGCCCAGCATCTCTGCCCACCCCTAAGTCCTCAGTGGTGACCTGACCCAGTAAGCCCCCACAACAGAGCCCCAGCCCCTGGGCTGGCCTGGGGGCCTCCCTTCTCCTCCCACTCCGAGAAGGGGGTGCCGGCTGGACAGCAGCTCTCCTCTGAGAACCCTGCTGGGCTGGGGCCTGGTGGAAACTACTGGGGACTCTAATGTCCACTCATGCCTTAGCCAGACTCTATAGCCACCTGCTTCAGATTTGTCTTCGTGAGCTGCGTACAGTAGGTGTTCAATAAATGTTTACTGAATTGGATGCTGGTTCACGAGATCCAACAAAACAAAACTTCCACCTTACTTCAGAGATGACTGTACAGATTGAACGAGAGGATGCCTGTCCGGTGCTCAGCACAGGGCCTGGCACGTGGGAGGCCCTCAGTGGGAAGGCTGGCTCTGCGGGCACCTGGCGTCCTGACAGCCTTGCTGCTATATTAGTTGGATGAATGAGTGGACGAGGACTGCTCTGTGTCCCCTTGCTGAAGGTCTCTGTGTGCAGTGGCAGCCCTCCAGAAATGGCACAGCAGCATGACTCACCTGCCTGGCACTGGCCAGCCCACGTGCACATGCCCTTATGTGGATTCCTGGAGATCCAGGGATGCCCTGGCGAGGGCTCCATGGGCTCATGCCCAGCTCTTCCCCCACAATCCTGGCCCCCCCTTCCCTGGTCCTCATCTCCTCTTCCACTGGAGTCCTGATCCTTCCATGTTTCTCACCCCCATTCAGTCCCTCTGCCTTTTTTGAATGGAGTCTACCTCTAAACTGATTTATCTCCTCCCTCCCATTCCTGTTAGGGCCAGTCCTTCCAGCTCCAAGAAGTCCTTCTCAGGGCTGTCAGAGCTGTCTTCCTAAAATAGGTCAGATGGCACCACTTTCCCTCACTCACCAACATCTAGTGGCTCCCCACTGCCCACGGAATAAATCCCTCACACGGCCGTCTTTGGTTGGTGCCCTGCCTCCCTTCCCAGCCTTAGCCTCTACTACCAGACTCTCTCACGACAGTCACGCTTCCACTCACCCTGTCGTCAGCGCCTGTCGTTTCCCTAGCCTGGAATACCCTCCCCGCTCCTGATCTCCACTCACCATCCTTGAAGACCCAACTCAAATGCCATCCTGTCCAGGGAGAAGTCTTCAAGGGCCCACAGTGGGAATGACTCACCCACCCTCTGTGCTCCTTCACTTCTGATTTAACGCCTCTATTTCACCATTTCTTCACTCTGCCTTGTTTCTTAGTTGATCATGCACCTAACAAACGTTGGCTAAAATGAATGAGGGGTGGGTACCACGAGGCCTGGTACCCATCCTCTCATTCCTCACAGCACCGGGTGCTTGGCGGAGCAGACTCTAGGGCAAGTATTAGTTTAAATAAAATGAAGGATAAGACAAGCCCACACCCTCCTCCCCCGACTTCTTTATCCCAGAGAGAATGCCCTTGTCCAGAGCCCCACGCTCCCAAGGCCTCCCCAAGTGTGGCTGGCAGTCCTGGGAAAACCCATGCCTCCCTTTCCAGTGTCCCTTCCTTGCTCTCCTCCCAGACTCTCTCCTTCTTCAGGGACCAAACACTGGAGTCTCTCCTGTCCCAGCCTCCCACCCAGCAGCTGGGGGAACTTCGGGCCCCACACTCCCAGGCAGCACCCCAGCTGTCCTGGTCTGTGCAGCCTGGCCCATCTCCTCAAAGCCCAGGTGGGTGGGCAGAGTCTCAGGGAGCCCAGCTTGGCTCGCCTACCCCACAGTCTCTCAGTTCTTGGGGCTGAAGCCTCAGTCTCCCATTGTCAGCAAACCCCTCTGCCAGGAACACCTGGGGCAGGAATGGAAGTAGCCTGAACACCTGTCCCCTCCCCACCTCAAGTGTGGCAGCCAGGCTCTCCCTTCCCTTAACAGCAGAGCAGGATCTCCTCACAACGCCCTCGGGGCCCCACACCCCTGCCCATACCTCATTCTCCTCCTCCTCTGCCAGCCGCTGATCGATAAGCTCCGTGGCCCTCTGCACGGCCTCAGTGTCTGCCATGGTGCCGTCTGTAACCGCCTCTGCAGGCCACAGGGCCTTGGGGGCTTTATAGGACAGGGCACCCACCCCCACCCCACCAGGCGCCTTTGCCATGAGCTCACTGGCCCATTTCTCCACCTGCCTCCCCCACCTGTCACCTTCACCCCGAGCAGCCCCAGGGAGGAGGGGGAGGCAGGGACAGTCGGCTCCCCAGCCCCTGGCCTATTGGAGCCGGAGGGCACAGCACTGCAAGAGCACGGGCTGCAGGAAGGAGCCTGCCCAGCCACGGTCCTGAGTGAGTGCTTGGGCCCAGCTGGGCCTTAGCCAGGGCTGCTGGGCTGCACAAAGGATCCGCTGGCTGTCCCTAGCCCTGATGGCAGTGCCACCTGCTGGACACCTGGAAACTGTGCCCAGCCCGTGCCAGTGAAGGGGCCTGAAAGCCAAGACGGGCCTGAGTCCCCAGGCTGTCTGGTGAACAGGCCCTGGTGGCTCTGGAAAGAGGCAGATCTGCTCATCCGGGCTGGAGTGCCAGGGCGGTGGGTGGGGGTCAGGGCAGCTGCCTCCCTCACCGCCCACAGCTCCTGCAGGCCGTGGCCTCTGGGGTCCCACAGCGCCCCCTAGTGAAGCATCACTGCACGTGGCCGCACATCTATTAGTCCCTGACAAGCCTCACCACATCAGGGTAAGTCTTCAGAGCCTCTGCAAGACTTACAGGGTCTTGCTTCAAGAGGGGTCTCAGGAAGCCACTGAAAGGGCCAGAGTGTAGTGCCAAGCCCAGCAGACGAGGACACCAGCTCTGACTGATCATCCTTTCCTCCCCGGGTTCCCTGTCAAGCCACCCTGACCAGGGACTGGCCGTGCTCACTCAGAAAGAAAAATACTCCCAACTGGAGAAAAAGCAGCTCTGGACTTGCTCACTTCCACACCTGGAACTGTGGGAGTGAGCCCTGGGTCACCTCGACCCGGGTTTAACCTGCCGGGGAACCACAGATGCCATGGCTCTGGGGTTCTGGAATGCTCACATGGCCTGCCCCTCGCTGAACAACCTCATCTGAGATTCCCCTCTCTGCTCATATGCACACTCACCCCTCGCGAAGGGCAGGAATCGGCTCCTTTTTCTCTCTGGTTCTCTCACTGACAAGCCAACACATGCTCATCAACTAAATCTGTCAGAGATTTTGCTCTAACATCACCAAGGGTGCAGCATCTCCAGGGTTTCTGCACGCACCTCAGTCCCGGGGTGGCTCCTGCAGCTGGAGTGGACCAGCAGGTAACTCACACCCCCTTCCTGAGATGCTGCCTGTTTTCAAAGCACTTTCCCATCGGTTATCCCATTTAAACCTCCCAGCAACTGAGGAAGGAGGCAGGGCAGGTGGCATCATCTCCACTCTAAAGAAAAGCAAAGTGGGGGCTGGCCCCGTGGCCGAGTGGTTAAGTTTGCGCGCTCCGCTGCAGGCGGCCCAGTGTTTCGTTGGTTCGAATCCTGGGCGCGGACATGGCACTGCTCGTCGGGCCACGCTGAGGCAGCGTCCCACATACCACAGCTAGAAGAACCCACAACGAGAAATATACAACTATGTACTGGGGGGCTTTGGGGAGAAAAAGGAAAAAATAAAATCTTTAAAAAAAAAAAAAAGAAAAGCCAAGTGGGTTCAGAGGTTGAGTGGCTTTTCCTAAGGACCTAGGAAAACACAGGGCCTGGAATGCTAGCCGTTCAAGGATTGCTCCACCGTACTCTGCTGTGCCTGGAGCAGCGGGGGAGGCCTTGCACCCACCTGCTCCCACACCAGAACTGGCTCCCAGGGCTCCACAGAGCGGCAGGAGAACCCAAAGTCAAAGCCAGGCAAGTCAACAGCAAGGAGCAAAAGGCTTTATTGATAAATATGCAGATACGTCTGTACACAGGGACCTGCTGTGGGGCCACAACCAGGCTGCAGACCCCCCGCCACTTGGGTGACAGCCAGGAGATGGCCCTGTGCAGACCCCTGCCACAACAGCCCAGCTGTCCGGCCACTCGCCTCATCTCTGCCAATTGTGCTGCGGGCAGGGAGAGGCAGAGGCCGGTCTCAGGCTCCCGGCCCCTGGGACTCCCCAGCGGTCCGGTCCCCTCCCCTCCGGGGGACTGGCACTGTGCCCCGGGCAGAGTCAGGGGGTGGGGGCAGGGGAAGGAGACAGCAGCTGCTTCAGACCCTGAGGAGAAAACCGGAGTGAGCACAGCCGGCAGCACCAGATGACAGATCTGGGCTCCAGGGCCTCCAGGCTGGCCCTTGTGGCTCGAGCCCGCCACAGGAGAGAGGCAGGATGGAGGGCCCCAGTTTGCCTTTTCTCTGACAAGGTTGGCAAGGCCTGTGTGTGGCAGCATGCTGCTTCCTGGGTGCTGGGCACTGGTGGCCCACAGTGCCCCTGGGAGGCAGGGTCCCTCACGGCTCGCCCAGCAGCCATACAGCAGGGAGGTGCCCCTGAAGAAAGAACAGCACTGGAAGGCAGCAGCAGGGATGGGGGTCCTAGTGCTCCAGCTGGGAGGCCTCTCAGCCTGGCAGAGGCCCTCCTCGGCCTCTCTGCCCAGGGGTCCGTGGGCTCATCAGTCCTGGGGTGGTGGGGGCTGGTTGATGATGACCTGGATGACAAAATCTTTCTGGATCTTGGTTTCCTGGAGCCGCGTGCGGTCTGTGAGCAGCTTCCCGGAGAAGAACCATCGCTGCCAGGATGGCTCGATGCCCTCCTGGGTGTGCAGCTGCCTCTTGAGCTGCCCGACTGTGTCAGGCAGGCTGGCGCTGAGCCTCACGTCCTTGCCTGTAGAGAGGCGCACCTTGAGCGGGAACTCGCGGCGCACGCTGGGTGTGGGCTCGGGCGGCTCCAGGCTCTCCTCCTCAGTGTGCTCCAGCAGCAGGTTCACGGGTGGCGACAGGCAGTAGATGGGCAGCTGGTAGCGATTGCCCAGCTCGTCATAGCATTCACAGAGGGTGCCTGTGGGAAAGGCAGGGTGGGCTGAGTCTGCTTGGGGATCCACTGTTATGGACTAAATTGTGGCCGCCCAAAATCTGTACGTCGAAGCCCTAACCCCTAGTGTCACTGTATTTGGAGACAGGGAGTAATTGGGAGTGATTAAGGTTAAATGAGGTCATATGGGTGGGGCCCTGATCCAATAGGATTAGCGTCCTTATAAGAGACACCAGAGAGCTCTCTCCCTCCACCACGTGAGGACACAGTGAGCAGGCCACGAAGAGAGCTGTCACCAAACCCAAATCAGCCAGTACCTGATCTTGGGCTTCTCAGCCTCCAGAACTGTGAGAAATAAATTTCTGTTGTTTCATAAACCACCCAATCTGAGGTATTTTATTATAGCAGCCTGAGCAAACTAATATACCCGTCACTGCCACCCCACAGTCCCCAAACCCACCCTACAGTCAGCTCTCCTTGGGACAGCTGGCAGGAGCTCAAGGTCGAGTCAGGAAGACCTGGGCTGGCATTCCAGCTCCATCAGGTGCTGGCTCGTTCAACCCTGGCAAAGTACTGAACTCTCCACTCGTTCATTCAGCAGCTCTCTCCTGAGCACCTGTGTGCGGTGCTGGGCTTACGAGGATGAACGAGATAGCAGAGGCCCTGCTCTTTGTGGCTTCCACCTTACTGGGCCTCAGTTTCCTCACATGTACAACGCATTGCACATAGAAATACACTGACTGTGCCTTGAGCACCTACTAAGTGTGAGACTGGACTAAACAATGTTAGGCATAGCTCATGGAATCCTAACAACTGTCCTATGAGGTAAGGGTCCCCGCTTTACAGTTCTGAGCCTCTGAGACTTTAAATCTGAGAAGCTCCTTGCTCAAGGTCACAGCTAGGAAATGGAGACACTTGTGTTAAACCGAGGTCCACGACTCTAGAGTTTCACTGTTACCCTCCACTTTACACGGCCCCATAAGGCTGTTATGACCTTAAGTGAGATATGCAGCAGAAGCTTCTAGTTCAGCGCCCAGCACACAATAAGCACCCAATAGCAGGTGAGTATCTCTGATGTTCTGGGATCCCAAGGCACCCCAAGCAATCTTTAGATGGCTCTCATCACACTGCTTTGAGGTTTGTTGGTGCCTTTCTGTCCCCACATGGGGCAAGCAGTGGCTGTCTGGCTTTCCTTTGTGTCCTGCTCGCGGTCCACGCTCAGGAAGAGCTGCCTGAACGAACAAGTGAACAGCCACCTCCACCACCCACCAGCTTGGAGAGAAACGCCTGATGTGTGGTCGGCTGGCCACGGGCTCTCCTCTGCCCTAAATGGCACTGATGGCCCCCTCCCTCCAGTGGGGAGAAAGCCCCTGCCCTGCCCGCTCACCATGAGGCAGGGTGATGCTGGCTCCATCCAGGATGGCCTGAGCCAGCTCGTGGTCATTGGCCTCAGCCGCATAGGCAGCAGCCTTGAGGGCGTCCCAGATCTCCTTGCGGCCCTCGAAGGCAGGGGCCGTGTCCCAGAACTCATCCCGTTTGCTCCGCAGCTGCCCATCAGTCATGGGGTAGTCGCTCTTCCACTTCAGCCGCTCCTTCTTCAGGGGCTCGTTGCGTCCTGGGCAGGGCAGAGGGGAGAGAGGCTCAGCATCTCTAAAGCCAGGGCTGCAGTCCGCCCTCTCTCCAGCCTCTCCCCTGCCCAGCACCCCACTGCAGTGGCTCCTAAGTATTTAGGTCTATGGGCCCTTCCTTGGAGTCAGGGAAGACTCTGGAAACTGCACAGATCCACCCTGGGGATATAAAGTACTTCAGTCAGCAAAGCATATACTACCTTTGTTATTGTTGCTGCTGTTAAGTTTCTATTTTACTCTTTGATTATAAAGAAGTACATGTTCAGTTTTTAAAAATCTGGAAAGAATATGGATGTGTAAAAATAATAACTGCTGCCGTTATGGAGCCAGCTTGTGCCAGATCGCAGGCGAGGCACTTTAGGCCCATTATTCATTTCATGCTCAAAACAACCCAACAGATGGGGAAACTAAGACACAGAGAGCTTGTCATTTGTCTCAGGCCACACAGGTACCAATTTAACCCAAGACTTTCTGACTTCCAAGGCAACCCTCGGACCGCTGTCTGTACCATGCTGCCATTGGGGAAGAAAGATTATTCAAAAATTCCACCATTCACGGCCAGCCCCAGTGGACTAGTGGTTAAATTCAGTGTGTCCCACTTCGGTGGCCTCGGTTCAGTTCCCAGGCATGGATCTACACTGCTCTGTTAGTGGCCATGCTGTGCCGGCAGCCCACATACTAAAAAATAGAGGAAGATTGGCATGGATGTTAGCTCAGGACAAATCTTCCTCAGTAAAAAAAAAAAAAAAAGAGAGAGAGAGAGCAAGAGAGAGAGAAAGAATTTCACCATTCAGAAGTAACCATTTCTGACTGCTGATACTTTGACATATTTCCTTTCAGCTTCCTTTTTCCCATTTTTTTCAATACAGTTGAGTTCATATTATTAAATTTATTTTTTCATATTCATTGTTACAAAAAGAATTTAAAACATTTTCATGCCAATATACAACTTTCTGTTTATTTTACACTTATATTACTGTCAATGTATATTCTCAGGATTAAAAATTATAAACAAGCATAATGTCTTTCATATAGACAGTTACAAAGAATTTTTTTTAAAAAAATCATAACCAGCCAGAAAATTCCCACAGCATCTGAAGAAGAAAACCATCTGTGAAATGTCACCTTTCTTGTTACCTAGTCCCAAGTGACCTCTAAGACAACTCAAGACTGGTCAAGACTGAGGGCAGGAGCATCTGTCAAAGGCTTTAGGAAGCTCAGTCACCTCAAAGCTGAAGGCAGAATGAGCCCCAGGATCGAAGCCTAAAGCACTCTGCTCCCACTATAACCCCCACAGGCGAGGCAGGATGAAGGCTGGGGGCTGCCATCAGCCTGCCCCTACTGGCAGAGCAGCAGAGGGGGCTCCTTGGGGGAGGAGAATGGCACTCACTGCCTACCCATTGTGTATGGAACCCCATGCAAGTTCTATGTACATTATCCCATTTCATCCTTAGAATAGCCTTAGGTGGAGGCATTGTTATCACTCTCTCATAGACATGGGACAGGGGCAAAGAGATTAAAGGACTTGCCCAAGGTCACACCTTAAGCTAAGTGACAAGAGTGAGGGTTTCAGGTCAGAATGGAATCTAACACCTGTGCAGGCAGAAACCTCTAAAGCCAGACATTTAATTTAAAGTGTTCCTGGGTTAGCAGGAGGAAATGCAAATCCTCTTTGTAGGAACACAACTTGAGAGACCTCAAAGAATTCCCCAGATAAAGTTCCAAGGAAAATAAACAATAAGGTCATAGTTAGGAAAAAATCACAACATACAAAGAAACAAGGCAACATGAGTCAGAGCCAACAAAATCGGCAGACAAAGAGACAGACTCACAAAGACTTCAGATACGGAAATGATCAGACACGGATTACGAAATGACGAGTTTAAGAAATAAGAGAGTCTTAAAAATATGAACAGGGAAAAAGAGATTATAAAGAATGACCAACCAGAAATTAAAAGGACCACATAAAACTTCTAGAAATGAAAAATATAATAATTGAAATTCAGATGGTCTAACATTTTTAATCAGAATTTCCAGAAGGATACAACAGGGAGAATGCAGATGAAGCAATGCCCAATGTGATGATTAAGATGTCCATTTTCCTCTAACCTGATCTATAAATTTAATGCAATTCCAATAAAATTCCTAACTGGGAGTCTTTTTTTCCAGGAACATGGCAAGCTGATTCTAAAGTTTATACGGAACAAAGATACTCCTAGAGAAGAATAAGGTGGGAGAACTTGCACTGCCATTAATAATACTAATTATAAAGCTATAGTCAGTGTAGTACGGGAACGGGGAGACAAATGGGCCAATGGAATAGAACAGAGCCCAGAAATAGAACCAGGATGTACAGAAATGTGCTTGAAGCGAGAAGGAACTCTGCAGATGGGGTGTGTGCATGTGTGTGTGCGTGTGTAAGATGGATGGGAAATAATAGGAAATATATATTGGCCTCTGCCTCCGATTCCTGCTAAGGTTTGGTCTTTGACCTAGTTCCTGACACAGAGCGCTGAAAACCCTGTCATTTCCTGAGCGATGGGAATGTCTGATATGGAGCTCCTATAGCCCAGGGAATTTCCCGGTGATACATGTGTCTTTTGTCCTAATGAGGTGACTCTTGGTGGGCTCCTGGATGGGGGCTGGTCACCAGACAGACCCAGACGTGATAGGCCTGGCACTTTCAGCCCCACCCCCCACTCTCTAAAGAGGGGAAAGGGGCTGGAGATTGAGTTAACAATTGATCATGCCTATGTGATGAAGCCTCTATAAAATCCCCAAAGTATGGGGTTTGGAGAGCATCCAGGTTGATGAACACATCATGTGCCAGGAGAGTGGTGTACCCCAAGTCCGAGGACAGAAGCTCCTGTGCTCAGGATCCTTCCAGACCTCACCCTCTGTCTCCCTTCATCTGCCTGTTCATTTGTATCCTTTAAAACAGCCTTTGTAATAAATTGGCAACAGTAAGTAAACTGTTTTCCTGGGTTCTGTGAGCTGCTCTAGCAAATTATCTCACCCAAGGAGTGGGTCATGGGAACCTCTGACTTGTAGCCAAGTTGGACAGAAGCTGTGGGTAAGCTGGGGACCCACAACTTACAACTGGCATCTGAAGTGAGGGGCAGTCTCGTGGGACTGAGCCCTTAACCTGTGGGGTCTGCGCTAACTCTGGGTAGTGTCAGAAAAGAACAGAATTGTAGGACACTAATTGGGGTCCACAGAGGATTGGAGAATTGCTTGGTGTGGGAAAAACACCCATTCAACTGGTTTGGGAAGCATTCTGTGTGAGCAGCAGTGGAGAAACACAGGGGCTTTTCTTTACAACGGACTATTGATAAATGGTGTTGGGACTACAGGCTCTCCATATGGGAAAACATGAAGCAGAATCCCTACCTCACACCGGCCACAAAAATCAAAACCAGATCAATCAAAGGCTTAAGTGTGAAAGACAGGAAGGAGGCACTGGAGAAACAGCAGATCACAGTTTTGTCCACGTGTTTTTTGTGGAAGTTTAGCCTGGAGGTGTTTCTGCCTGGATCAAGGAAGCAGCTCTGCTTCACAATTTCTGACTCCTTCTCTCTTTGATCCTTTAGCATTGATGACTCCCTAATGAGAGCTTTGATCCATCGGGATTCACAGTCATTATGCAGCGACACCCTCTGGGGTATGGGACTTCTGCCCCTCCACTCAATGATCTGGATGTCAGGGCTTTTTAAGTTCTTAAGCTGATGTCTATAGTTTTCTCATCTCCTTCCTCTTTGCCACATATCACTTTTTGCTGTTCTCCCTCTATCTGCTGCTCCTCTGGGTAGAGGTCAGGAACAGCTGATGGGCCACTCCTAACCCGCTGAGGGTTGGGAAAGCTTGCTGGCACGGTGGAAATCGAGAGCATCTGGTTCTAAGAAAAAGGTTTCCAAACGAGGAAAGAGACCAGGCTTCGGGACATCTGTTGTTCCTGCTCAGATGCCTCTCACCCTTAAATGGCCAGGTTTTGGCCCTGTTCCTCACAGTTGAGGTTGCTGGACTAGTGACCCCAGGACACCTGAAGTGTAACTGTGTATGTGCATCTCACTCTCTGTAAAATAAACATAGCCCTGCGGTGTCATAGTTCAAAGTCATCATCTCAGGAGGTCATGCATACCTTGCTGGCAAACCTCCCTTTCAGAGTCCCCTCCCCTCCACACGGACAGCAGCACGCTTTCCTAACTGTCACAGACAGACTGCTCACCCACAGTGGGCACAGTGCAAGTGAGCCTCTCCAATTTTTTTTTTTTTTTGAGGAAGATTAGCTCTGAGCTAACATCTGCCAATCCTCCTCTTTTTCCTGAGGAAGACTGGCCCTGAGCTGACATCCATGCCCATCTTCCTCTACTTTATATGTGGGATGCCTGCCACAGCATGGCTTGCCAAGTGGTGCCATGTCCGCACCAGAGATCCGAACTGGTGACCCCCAGGCCGCCGAAGTGGAACGTGCGAACTTAACCGCTGCGCCACCGGGCTGGCCCCCTCTCCAAGTATTAACAGCATCTGCAGTCACCCAGGATGCAGAGGTTTAAAAATTCCTCACCCTCCATGCTGGCCCTTTCAGCCTGAAAATATCAGAATGCAGTGAAGGTGGCGGGAAGGGAAGGGCTGATGGGAAAAGGGCAGCAGGAGCCCAGCCATGGCCTTCTCAGCGGTCACTGCACCTTGGAGCCAGCAGGGGGCAGCCGCTGCACCTGTGGGCCAGGTGCTGGCTCCCTTCATCAGTGAGTCAAATACAACATAAAAATATCCGCCAAGTTCTCCAGGCCCTAGGCAAGCATGTACAAGAGACATGCCAAAATGTCTGGATCCCTACACACTGATGCTTACAATCTTAGGCACAGATACAGAGAAAAACAGAAAAGGAAGCTTTTAATCCAAACATAAAAGTAAATTGATGACAAATATTTTTTATTTCATTTACTCAAAAAAAAAATCACAATGTGGGGCTGGCCCCCTGGCCGAGTGGCTAAGTTTTTGTGCTCTACTTTGGTGGCCCAGGGTTTCGCCGGTTCGGACCCTGGGTGTGGACCTAGCACCACTTCAAGCCATGCCGAGGCGGTGTCCCACATAGAAGAGCCAGAAGTACTTACAACCAGGATATACAACTGTGTACTGGGGCTTTGAGGAGAGAAAAAAAAAGAGGAAGATTGGCAACAGATGTTAGCTCAGAGCCAATCTTTCTCACCAAAAAAACCCCCTACTGGGCAGTATAAAGGGTGTGAACATTCTTAAATGCTGCAAAAATTGGTACAAACTTTCTGGAAGGCATTTGGTATGGTACCAAAAAACTCAAAAATGTGCATCCCTGTGGCTCAGCTGTTTGGTTTCTAAGAAGGTACTCTAATAATCACAAGTGTGCGGCGAAGTTTTCGCTACAAAGCTGTTTAACTCAGCATGGTTTTAGAGGAAAGCTAGAAACAAACTAAGCACACACCCCCAGGAGAAAGGCTAAATAAAGCCTGTGCATCCAGAGCAGCCGTTCTGAGAAGGGGTGGAAGGATGCCGAGTAAGACGGGAAATGTCCGTAAGACGGGAAATGTCCACAAGACAGTGAAAAAAGGTTTCAGAACAGCAAGTGCTCTGTGCCCCACCTTTGTTTCTTAAAAAAGTATGTAAAATTATATAGATTAAAAAGAACGAAAGGATTTACACCAAAATGTTAATAGCAGTTATATCTGATGGGCAGTTACCAATGACATATATATATTTTTTGCTTATATTTTCCAAGTTTTCTACAACAAGCATTTATTACTTTAGTAATACGAATAATACAATAAAAACTGCTAACAAGGAAAAAGGGCACATAAAGTTCTGGGGAGCAGCCATGGAAGAGTATTTGGGAAGCATTTGGGGAGCCGAGTGAGGGGGTTGAGGGGGGTGGGGAGCCGGAAAGCCCAGGGCCCAGAGCCTCTAGGGTTTCAGCTGCTGGCAGCTCCGGGCACCTCCGTCCAGGGCCAGGGCAGGTTCTGCTGGTTTCGGCAGCAGGAGCAGCTAGTGGCTTCTACTTACATCTCTACCTGTCCTAGATAAGTTCCAGGTTACAGACAGAGTAACAGAAATGGTCCTTATCCTAATGAAGCTGACAAAAGAGATTTCAAAAAAACAATAGAAGATCCCTCTGCAGTCAAGGTACACAGCTGCATGGGGAGGTCCAAAACACCCATGAAATCACGGGTTTCTGATTGTGGTGGGCAGGGTTGGAAGGAGCAGGGAATGTATGTTTCTGAGTACAGAGGCAAAAGCTGGTGTCTTGAAGGGTTATCCGAAACACCACCTGCATTAGGATCTCCTGGAGTGCTGGTTAAAAGGGCCGATTCCCAGGCCCCACCTCAGATTCACTGAGTCAGAGTCCCAGGGGCTGAGTAGAGGTATGGACATGATTCTGATTGAAGGACCCCACTTATAAACACAGCAGAACAGAAGTGGAAACGGCTGCTCATCTACACCTTAAGTCAGTTCAACGGATCACCTCCAAAGTTGCTGCTGAGAGCAGATTTGGAGAGTAAAGAGGACAGAGAGCAAGAGGACACCATGTCTGGGTTGGGGGAGGATAATGACGGTGGACGCTGTGGTTTGGCCTCGATAATGAATGGTGTCTGGTGATACCACCCCCAAGGGAGGGCCCCGCAAGAAGAGTGGGAGAGAGAACACCAAAGGTCCTTTCTAATTTGCCTAGAGCTGGCGTGTGTCTATGAGCGTGTGTGCGTGCGTGTGTGTGTGTACTCCCACCACTTGATTCACACTGCTTAATTCAGAGTGACTACACAAAAGAGGGGATTCTCAAGAACCCACGGAAAGGGGGCCAGCCCCGTGGCCAAGTGGTTAAGTTCGTGCACTCCACTTTGGTGGCCCAGGGTTTTGCCGGTTCAGATCCTGGGCGCAGACATGGCACTGCTCGTCAGGCCATGCTGAGGCAGTGTCCCACGTAGCACAACCAGAAGGACCTACAACTAGAGTATACAACTATGTACTGGGGGGCTTTGGGGAGAAGAAGAGGAAGAAAAAGAAAAAGAAGATTGGCAACAGATGTTAGCTCAGGTGCCAATCTTAAAAAAAACGGAAAGCTGCTCAAAAAAAAAAAAGAACCCACTGAAGGACAACAGGCCCTGGCTGTTCCCCTCCGAATATCCCAGGGCCTCAGCTTGCCCGGCCCAGTGCAGGTTCTCAGCAAGTGTCAGCTGAGTTGAAAAGGAAACTGACAAACGCACAGCGAATGGGGTGGGGAGGATGGTGGAGGAACCAGAGCTGAGAGCAGCAGTGGGCAGGCAGGGGAAGCAAGAGAAAAGTCTGCAAGAGAGAGAAGTTAGGTCTTCACTTCTTGATCTCAGATCTCAAGAGATCCTTATTGTGGCTTCAGGGACTGGCATAACTGAGCCACTGGGATGTGACACCAAGTCTGAGACCAACCAAGGGAACCAGAGATTTCCCAGGACAGTTGGTCCATCCAAGCCAGGAGACAGCCCTATTTATACCTGCGCAATTCCCAAGCTCTATTTCCACACTCCGTTACCAAGCTCCATCCCCAGGCCCCTGCCCCAGGGATGAGGCCAACAGTGTCCTCTCCAGAAGTAGCGATTATGTGACAAGTCTGGGCTTGTTCTGGCTGGTGTGAGAGATGAGGCTCCAGGCAATAGGAGAAGCGATAAGGGCCTCCCTTGTCCCAACAGCCTGGGCTGCGAGGGCCCTTTGGCCAGGATGCAGACTCAGTCTCTCCTTCCCCTCCCCAACCCCAGAAGTCACAGCTGGGATGCAGTGGTTGGAGAGATGTGGCTGAAGTATGGCACCAGGCAGAGGGGATAAGAGGTCGGAAAAGAACAGCAGGCCCCAGAAGAAGGATGAGCCCAGCTAGGCAGGGTACAGCCAGGGGGACGGAGCCCAGGTAATCCCTTTAGGAAGCGGGGTATTTATAGTCAGACTTAGCCCAGGATGACCCTCAGAGCCTTGGTAACCTTCGAAGAGAAAGTGCTGGCTGGGGCCTCCCCATGTGGGCCGTTCTTCCCCACTCATTCCCTCAGGGCCCAGCTCCAGGGTGCAGGGAGGAAAAGGGGTGGGGCCAGTTGCTAAGTGACAAGCCAGGCTTCCTAAACTATATCTCTTCCTGGGGCACGCTGGGTCCCAGGTGGTCCAGGGCAGACTTAAAGGAATCGAGGCTCCTCTGGGAGCCCTGTATTTGGCTCTGTTGTGGCACTCAGCCTGGGGCAACCACAGTTCTCTGCAATAAGTCTGTTGGTCTCCCTGAAGCTGGGACCACCTCCAGTCCATCTCTGGGATCTCAGGGACAGGCGAAGGGGCTGGCATGCAGCAGGTCTCAATAACTGTTTGCCCAAAAAGTGAGGGAATGAAGTGAACAGGCAGTTTAGGAAAAGCGGCAGGAGCTGGAGAGGGGCGAGGCAAGATCAGAGATGGAGGAGCAGTCGGGAGCAGATGGCGCTGCCTGGAAGAAATCCCTGTAAGGCAGAGAGGGAGGAAGAAAGGGGTGGCAGAGAGAGTCCCAGAGGTACCAGTCTCTGAGGTGTACAGTGAAGAACCCTGCTGGAGGATAAGGGGCTAGACGTCAGAAACCATGCCCAGTGAGGGCCTGGAACCTTCGTGGCCACTGGAGAGATGAAAGTGCAGCCAAGAAAAATAAACCTACGCAGAGCGACCCCTGCTTGGGCAGTTGTGAGTGTGGACAAGGGGGCACACATAACTGCAGAGACAGTGGGCGCTTGCACACGATAGACACATTTACTAGCAGGGCCTTTATCTGCTCTCTGCTCTGTGCCTCCAGCCCAGGGCCCCCAGCCGTATGCGGCCGGGTAGGGTGAACCGTGGCATCCCAGGGCTGGCCACTGACCAACTCCTCCTTGACACCGGCTGCCTTCCCCCAGCCGTCCCCCTGTCCCATTTCCTGATGGGAAACTGGCCTGTCTGATCTCGACTACAAACAGCACCCCCAAATCCTCAGGGTCTCCTCTGGGATCTAACTTGCCATGTAACCAACAGCCGTTCTTCTGAGGCTGCCTGGGAGAGAATCCTATACTTCAACAAGCAGGGTTAAAAAAGCAGGTGTTTGGGAAATGACGGCACTTCTCCTTGTTTTAAGTTCACAGGAATTTTTCAAAAATACAGCCTGTTCCTTTCTTGTAGTAAATATATTCCCATCTTCACCATGGACTGATGTGTTTATTCCCAAGGGCAGCAGAGTCCTGGCCTGTTCCAGAGTTGCCAGCTCTGGAGGGAACTCTGATTACACGTGTTTTCTGGTAACCTGGATTGTGGATAATTAGGAGTAAAGAGACACGGCAGTGCAGCCTCTCTCTGCAATCTGGCTGCTCACTTGCACATGGGCTCAGAGACGGACAGTAGAGGCTTTGCTTTGGCTACCGACCACCCCCGTGAGCGCGGGCACACAGCTGGATGACTGCATCGTTCTAAGCCCCAGTGTTCCCATCTGTACAGAGGATGTAACTCCCACCTCGCAGGATTGCTGTAAGGATTACAGAGACCACTCTGCCCAGTGCTTAAAAGACAGTAGTTCGGTAATTAGTAATCAAGCCAAGTCAATAATGTTTAATTACACAATTAAAAGAATTAAAGGTTACTATCCTTTTTTTTCATAAAGTTGCTATGATTTTGAAAACTCCTGATGTAGAGAACTCTTGGTCTCTATCTCACAGTGCAGGAAGATGCAGGGGTTAAATGAGGTTAAGTTTGACAGGGACAAAGAGCGGGCTTGATGGATGCTCGCTTCCCCGTGCGGCTGCACAGCACAGGGTCAGCACTTCTCCTGGGGCAGAAGAGGCAGGATGGTGGCTAAAGAATAAAACAGCAACTCCCCAGAGGTTGCTAGAAAGGTCTCCGGTATCTGGCCAGCTCCCCTTGCTACCTTAGGACTCCAGGGAGGAGAGACAGGACATCTCTGTCACCGTGTTTCCACAGCCCTGCTGTCAAGGACGGTCCCCCAGGGAGAAGCCAGGCCAGCAGCAGCCTGGCAGCCGGGTACCTGGAGGCCAAATGGCACAGCCTGACTTCTGACACCCAAGACTCTCTCCCACTGGGTGTCAAATGCCTCAAGCACTTGACTCAGAGGTGCATCACTCCAACGGGGCAGAATCCTGAAGGCGGGAGTGACCTTAAAGTCACCTAGCCTAGCCCCTTCATTTTACAGGTGAGAAACTGAGGCTCTGAGAGGTGAAGTGACCTATCTCAAACCCCACAGCTCTTGCCCAAGTGTGTGTGTGGAGGAGAGGCAAATTCTTTCTATCAAACCACTCCATTGCCAGGGAAAGCAGAATTATAACTAGAATATTAAAACGTCAGGAGTTCGGCCCAGAGATGATGAATATGCCAATGGGAAAAGCCTCAACAGAACGTGCATCAGGAGCAAGAGCGGAGGAGTGATGAGTCCACTTGACTTTCCAGTTCCCGCTAGGGAAGAGCAGAATCTAAGAGCTGGGCCCTCCCAGGACACCCGCGTCTACCTGTGTGCGCAGGTCTCCTGCGCACTTGACAGAAACAGAGAGCTGGGGCACCAGCTTGAGACTCTAATTCCACATGGCTTGTTTGGGTCTTAGTGATGGAGAGCAACTTCCCACTCCATACAACACTCCTGCAGGTGGCAATCCAGCCTCTGTGGACACTCCGGGGGACCAGGCCCTCCTCATTGGGAGGATCAAATGGTTAGAAAGTTAATAGTCACCCTTCACTGGGCACTAACCATGCAGTAGAATGGAAACACATAGGCTGAAGGTCTAGATTTTGGAGTCAGACAGACCTGGCTTTGAACATCAGCTCCACCATAAATTAGTGACCTTGGGTAATGCCTTAAGCTTTCTACTCTCCTCCTCTGGGAAGCAGAAAGCAGTAACAGCCCACTTCTTAGAGACTGAGTGGACTGAGGATATATACATATATATTAAATTAACTAATAGAAGCAAGGTTATATATATCAACTAACCTAACACCCCAGGTGCAGCCTCCCTAGCACCAAGCCCCTCCAGGCTCTTGCCTCTTCAATCGCAAGAAACACACACCCATACAACAGCATTGTTCTGGCTGCAGAGCAGGCACTTATTACTGTCATTGAAATTGTTTTTCCTGTTGTTATTAACATTATTATTTTGACCTGGGATCCTCTGGCTCTGCCCTCTGAACAACACAGAATAAGTCATAGCCTCTTTCAGGGGGTTGACATTTTGCTCTTCTCCAGACTGAAGACCCCTATTCCCTCCCACGGTTTCTCCAGATTCCTTACCATCTCGTTCCCCCGTTCACCCTCCTCCCAGCTAACCTAACCGCCCAGGTAAGGTCTGCCCAGCACCTGGCCCCACCGGGCTCTTGCTTCCTTGATCTGAGCACTGACCCTTCTGTATCCACAGCAAACATGCCAGCAAGTTTGCCTAGAACTGTTGGGGCTGGAGCTAGAAAAGATCCCGGAACCCCTCCCCTGCTTGTGGCTCTACATTCTTTCAAGTTAGTGTTCGTTTACAGTCCACACCCCAGCAACTGGCCCTAAGTCACTGTCTTTGTCTTTCAGGTCTGTGTCTTAGGTGGGGTGAACTTGGAGTCAGAAGACCTGGGTCCATTTCCATTGTGACCCATGCTGTGTGACCCAGGGCATGGCACTTAACCCCTCCAAGCGCACCTGCCAAATGCCACTCTTCTATGAGCCTTACAGACATGCTGAAATACTCCTGGGAGTTTCTGTGAGAAGTGCCTTCGTCAAGGGCAAAGTGCACACAGATGCCTGACATCCCTGAGATCTGGAACCCCATCTTTTTAAGGCTCACTCACTTCTTCATGCGGCACAGCTCAGGACGCAAAACATTCAGTTTGTGGATCCACAGAGAATGGCTCATTTGAGCACGTTCGTTCTCCTCCAAAGCCAGGCTCAGGCCTCGCAGGCAGATGTGCCTGACTCATTCTTTCCCCTTCCTCCTCTACAGCCGTGAATCACCAGTCCTGTCAGGCCAGCGTCCTCCCCGGTTTCCTTCCCAGGCACTGCCTGGTTCTGACCTTCATCCATCAGGATGTAAGATGGAAGCCCTCTTCCCACACGCACCTCTCCCCTGACCCTGCAGGGTGTGAGCATCCCACACCAGCCCTGAGTCACACGCTGCCTCGAGTGCATGTTCCCTGCGTGTTGTGCTGTGCCTGCAACTTGTCT
This sequence comes from Equus przewalskii, assembly GCF_037783145.1. Lineage (NCBI taxonomy): Eukaryota > Metazoa > Chordata > Mammalia > Perissodactyla > Equidae > Equus > Equus przewalskii. The sequence continues at coordinate 31,740,967 of NC_091831.1, forward strand.
GTCAACTCCTGAAGGGTAGGCTCTCGAGAGGCGACACAGTGAAGTGTATCAAAAACACGGTTGCCTGGGGTCCCCTACCAGGGATTCTGATTTAATTGCTCTGGGGTATGGCCTCAGCATCAGAGGGGTTTAAAAGCTCTCCAAACGATTCTAATACGTGGCCAGGGCTGAACAGCACGGATCTGGAACTAGGCCGCGCAGCCTGGCTGGCTGCTTGGCCTATGTTTAATTAGGCCTCTGAGAGGGCCTGGCAAGGGGGTGCTCAGGGAGAACCCCAGGTCTGCCTGAGGCTGACCATCTGGACAGTTCTTTCAAGGCCCACAGCCAGACTGGTCATAAGGCAAGAAGCAGATAGCTCAGGGGACCCTTTGCCTGGGGAAACCCAGCTGCACTGTCCAGAGGATACGGAGCTAGGGGCCACTGTGCAGAAAGGAGAGGGTCAGCCAAAACAAGAGGCCAAGAGCAGAGGCTCTGGAGTCAGACAGCCCTGGACTAGCTACCTTGCTCTCCTTTCTGACAAGGAGGGCCCTTCCCTTCTTGGAGGCCTGATCTCTTGTGTGGCCAGCATCTAGATAGCCTCTCTGTGGGGACACAAAGGACTCTTCCTCTAGGGCAGAGCCATAGACCTCTAGAGAGAAAATGTGCAGCTCCAAGGCAAGGGGGCCAGTGGGAGAGCAGAGGGAGGGAGGTCCTATTTCCTAAGAACCACCCCCCCCACCCCCTCCCCAGCTGCTCTGGGCAAGAAGAAGGGAAAAACCTGACTCATCAGCGCTGTGTGACTCACAGGCCGACAAACTTATTTGCCAGACGGACAGGGAGGGGAGCCTGCTGCTCCGACCACAACCGGGGGCCGTGGGCAGGTAAAACCCATCCCTCCATCCCTGCCCACCACCAGCTGCCAGGTCTGGGTGGCTGGCCTGGCAGGAGCGCCTTGCTCGGCTTGGCCCCCGGACAGCCACACCCTCCCGTGGCTGGTTCAGTAACTTACTAGTCAGGGGTGGTGCTGGGAGGGGGAGAGAACTCAGAAGGTTTAGGACATAGAGAGGTGGCTTTAGAATCCGAGAGGACCTGGGTCTGATGCTCACCTCTACCCTCTCACAGGTCTGACCCGAGGCAGCTGAGCCTCTGGACCTCAGTTTCCAAATCCACAACATGAGGGCAATAATATTCATCTTGCAGGACTACTGTGAGGATTAAACGAGACACTGCACATAATCTAGTATGGTGGGAGGCACAAAGCAGGAGCTCCAAAATGTTAGTGAATATTACTGGTTGTGTAAGTACTAGATTTAGGATTATTAAGAGCGGGGTTTTTTTTTGTTCGTTTGTTTTTACATCATTTCACTTAATCCTTACGACAACCCTGTATGGCAAGTATGACTCTCATTTTACAGATGAGGACACTGAGGTTCAGGGACCCCAGGGCAGTGGCAGAAATCCAGTGAGTGGTTTCAGATCCTCTCACTCCCAGCCCAGTGCTTGTCCTTGATCCTATCCTACATGCCACCTACCCAGGGCAGTGAGAAGAACCTTGTGGCTGGAGCTGGGGGGTGAAGGAGGAGGGTACCACCCTCCCCCCGACACAGTTGACAAGCAGAGAACCAGCTCTGCCTCCAGTCCAGGAGGGAAGGCCTAGCTGGCGACACTACCGACCAGTCCTGTGTGCAGTATGGCACTGCACTGCTGCCAGTCCTGCCCTGCCTCCCACCCAGCCTGGCTTGACTCTAACCCACATGGTGCCTCCGGAAATTCACTCACTGATGCCTGTTTGTGTGTAGGCCTCCACGCCAGGCTGCGAGCTCCTCAAGGCAGCACCTGGTCTCACTAGCGTTGGCATCCGAATGCCCGGCCCCTAGCCTGGAGCCGGATAAGCAGTACAGTTGGGCTGCCAAAAGCCTCAGATTCCAGACCCGAGATAGAACCCTGGCTCTGCCACTTGCTTGCATGACTTGGGCACATTATTTAACCTCTGAGAGCCTTAGTTTCCTCATCTGGAAAATGAGGATAGTAATAGTCACTACCTTACAGGGTTACGATGAGAACTGTGGTATTAACCATGACATTAACAATCACGGCTAACATTTATTGAGTTCGTATCACATGCTGGACACTGTTCTAAGCCCCTTATATGTATTAAGTCACCGAATCCAAAGGTCACAGGGCTAGGTGGCGGGCTGGCTCTGAAACCCCTACAAGATACCGCCTCTCCTGAGTGTCAAGTGCCTGGTAGGTCATAAGCGCCAACTACACGGAGGCTAGTCTAGCACATGCTCAGGAAGCATTTCTAAGACAAATTGATCAATGAACCTCTTTCAGTCTAATTTCATTCCATCCACAAGCATTTATCACTGAGTCCTATTCTGTGTACAGCCTAGCTGAGTTATTGGAAGTTTCTCTGAAATACCAAGTAAAAAAAGAAAAACAAATTAAAAAAAAAAAAGCAAGACCTCCTCACCCCTCTAGAGAAGGGTAACAGGATCCAGATTGCTGGAGGGAGAGGCAGTGATCCCAACCCTGGAAGTTCCATGTCCCTCCCCATTCCTCAGAGAAGGTTCCAGATGGGCAGCACCAGCCCCTCAGGAGAAGAGGAAGTGGAAATGGCCAAAGGTGCTGGCTGTGTGTGGCCCCCTGGGGCGCTGCTCAGGGGGTGGTTGTGTGGAAGGGCCTTGGGGCCACCCAGGCACCTAATTCCGAGCTGTTTACTTTGGCAACGCCTGAGGAGGAGGTGGATCTGGAGGGCAGGGAGCTCACAGGGGCTGAGCAGCCTCTAGGAGTTGGCCCCGTGTCTGCGTGGAGGGCAGGGAGAGGCCAGGCCCCTGCGTTCTCCTACACAGCACATCCCCACCCTCCAGCCAGGTCACAAGGGCAGGCCCCCAAACCAAACAAGGAGCGGGTCTCCTCAGCCAGTGTCAGGCGAGCTCTTCTCTAAGCAGAAAAACCCTTGTTTCAAAGAAAACAGTCAATGGCCCACTTACCACATGAGGCAGGTAAAGCGGATCTGTTGTGGCTGGGGGAGGGGCAATGCACCCACAGGCCCATGCCTCCCGACACCTCCCTCACACCTCCCTGACAGCTCTGTGAGACCCAAGGCTCCCCAGGCACAAGTGAGCTTCGGCTCCCACCCTCATTGCTCACCCCAGCCTCTCAGGGACAGATGCCCTTCACCTCCAGGGCAGATCCCAACTCAGCTGGGAAGGTTGCATGCCTCAGCCCCAGGACCGCCTGGTTCAGCCCTGTGACCTGGGGCAGGTCATCTCCCTGGGGCACCTCCTGTGGGCCCCCATATGTAAAATGAGGCAGTTGGACTAAAGAATTCCAGGGCCCCTTCTAGCCCTAGGACTCAACTCAAATCCATCCTGTGGAAAGACCTGTGTGGGACTCATGAGGGGCAAAGACAGCTAATGCAAGATCCTCACCCTCCAAAAACTCACAGCCCCTGCACAAAACCGCAAGACAAACCACACGTGCAATAATGCACACACACATGTGCACGCATAGAAGAGCTACGAAATTCTGTGCAAAAAAAGCTGCAAGACCTGGAGGAGAGAGGCTGTCAACACCCACAGGGACCCTGTAAAGTGGAAAGTACTCAGTCTCTCAGGGAGTCATCTACCAGTGCCAGGCACTGTGGACAGCCAGAGGAGCATGGGCAAGTCCCTGGCCAGATGAGCTCAGATCATCATCCGGGCCAGGGGCCGAATCACACAAATGATGCACAGTGATCCTTTGGGTTTCTGATACATTATGATCATGCTATTTTGAAAGACTTGAATGCATAATTTAGGAAACCCTTGCAATGTGTTACCCTGTGGCACATTTAAAAAAATAAACAAATGCATAATAAATAAATGACCCATGCAAATTTTATTCAAAGACACCCCCCTACACACACACACACATACACACAAGCAGGCCAACTGCCTCATGCCACAGCAGAGATATGTGGAAAGTATATTGGGAGCCCACACCTTGACCAACCAGGCCTCATTTATGCATCTGCCAAAGGGAGAGGCTGGAGGTGGGCTAGATCATCACTATGCCACTTCCAGCGCTGATCCCATGTGACAAGGACTCCAGAAATAAGCAGGCTCTAGCTGGCTGGGAGAGTTGGCAGGGGGCAAGCCACACCGCATCCCTGCGTTTCAGATTCCCCACTTTCCCTCCCTGCATACAGCGATCTGCCCCACTTTGGCCTCTGCTGCTGCTAAAGGAAGAGGTAGCTTCTAAGCTCTGGGCCTCAGTTTCCCTCTGGGATAATGGTGGTGACAGGAGAGACGAAGCATCCCTGATGGAGGATCCAGATGTGAGAGGACCGTCACATGCAGAGCCTCCGGGCGGACTGGAGGTCATCAGCCCCTGTTCTCTCCCTCTCTCTATCCTGCCCCTGATGTGGATGGGCTTGGCCTGGGAGCAGCCCTGCTGGCCCACACCCAAGTTCACAGGACCCTGCCACCCCAGCCCCAAGGTAACCCAATTCTTCACGGTCAAATGACAGCTGGAGGTGGGGCTATCGAGCCCTAAGGCAGGAGAGGGTGATGATTACTGGCTCCCAGGGTGCTGGGGCCCAGACAAAGGGGTCATGGCCCAGATTCATGTCAACACAATTCCTGAGCACCCACTGTATTCAAGATCCTCCAGGCACTCGAGGGGCCTGAGAAGATGAGGATGACGTTTCATTACCTTAAGTGTGTCTCAAGGTTTAAAGAGCACCTCCTCAAGCCTTCCCCACTGACCTAACCAAAGTGGGCTTCCCCACTCCCCATCGTACCCCTTTTCTCCTAAGTAGTGTCTGTCCCAATTGTTTGTCCCAAACAAACCTCGTGGTTTGCTCACTCATTCTGCTGTCTGTCTTCCCATTAGAACGTCAGCCGCTCAAAGGCAGGGCCCTGGTCTCTCCATCACAATGGCACCTGGCACCTCACGCAGAACAGGTCCTCAGTATTAGGTGAACGAACAAATGAATGAATGAATGAGTACACCACCAGATGAGCAGGAAGTGGCGTAAAAGAAATTCAGAAGGCTGTGGGGAAGCAAAGGAGGGAGGGAGCACATCTGTGAGGCTTCATGAAGAGCTATAACCGTATGCTGGGCCATGAAGGAGCGTGAGGGAGAAGGTGGTGCTGCAGGCAGCAGGTACAGAAGCAGCCACGGCCTGGAGCGAGGCTGAGATAGCGAGTGCAGCCCAGCAAGACAGGCTGCGCCCGAGGGGCCCTCCCAGACCCTGCACGGTTGAGGGGTGCCTTGCTCCCTGGCCCGCTGGCCTCCTACTAAACAGCGGTATTCACTCTTCACTGACAAAGTCAGGACTACACAAACATGTGAACAAGTCTGCAGTGTGGTGAGCAGGGGTCATTAAATCAGATCTAACTGCGGCACCCATAGGACTGCCCCACTTTCTTCTTTTTCAGTTTCCTCCACTCCTGGCTAACAGGCGCTGGTTCTAAACATCTGTGCCGCCACTGGGAGACTGAAGGGCAACTCCCAACCCTGTCATGACAAAGATCTTTTATTACCTTCCCACCAGGTAGCAAAAGAATTCCTCTCCAAATACGTTTAGACTATAATTTTTTAAATGGAAATGCTAAGACATATCTGTCAATTAAAGCTTCGGATCAGCATATGGAAACTGGGGTTGACACTGAGCTGACAGAATGCTAGCCCAGAAAAGATGTTTTGGTCAACCTGGGAGGCTATGATGTCTCTGTGACTCAGTTTCTCGAGGCCAGGAGATGGGGCAGGAACAGAGGAGGTGAGAGATATGGCCAGAGGGAGGAAGAACAGGTGGAAAAATCCAGAGGTCCCCAATCTGTAGATCCAGGTAAGAATTCCCCACTGCTCACACAGTCCTCTGCAAGGGGGTGGGGGACAGCCGGAATCCTGGCCAAGCAAAGGTTTTCAACACAGGGCTTTAGAGGCTGACTTGTGCAATGTAGGGGGTGGGAGGAGCAAGGAGGACTGTGAGCTTGACGCCATTTCTGTTCTGGGCAGAGGTCTAGGGCTGGAGTAACTGCCAGATGTCAGATGGGGGCCCTTGGAGGCTGTATGCTTCCCAAATGAGCCCAAGTTTACAAAGACAGCGTTAGCATCTTTGAGGAAAAAGATCTGGGGGAATACACACCAGTCTTTCCACCACGAGGGTGGTGATGGGCCTTTTACTTTCTAGGATATATATTTGTATATGTATTGACTTTTAAAAAAATAAGGACTGCATGTGTGTGTGTGTGTTCCTTAAGCTTCCGTTTAAATGTGGTTTGGTAGAAAACTTTATGAGCCTTACAGGGAAAGGCAGTAAAAGATCCTTGTCATGACAAGGCTGAAACAGCTCAGCCGGGACTCTGGGTGTCTTCTACCCACTGGCACCTCTAAGGAAAGACTCTAGCTGTCCTGGATCCAATAAAGCTCCCGGTGGAACCCCTCTGTAGGAGTTGCACCGCAAACAAGCTCTAAGAACGGGGCTCAGCCTCCCCTATCTCAGGGGCCCCAGGGCTCAGGCCAGTGCAGAGAAGGAACCAGAGAGGATCACATGGGGGTGGTGAGAGCTCAGGTCTCCTGGGAAGAGGTGAGGGTGAGAATGGAAAAGGGGACAATGGAGAGGACCTGCCAAAGGACAGAAAACAGCTGACCGCTGGGTGGAGCCATCCTTAGGCCTGTGCCTCATGGGAAGGCAGACAGCTGGGTGGCCAGGAAAGGCTGCAGTTGGCCCTGCCTGCGGGGTTTCCCCCAAGTACAAGGCTGCAGGGCCTAGCCTGTTTGGGGCCCAGCAGGGGCAGCTGGGCTGTGGCCACATCACCTGCCCTCCCTGAGACCAGTCTGATGAGAGCTTAAGATCTGTGTCAAGCAAGAGCTGAGTCAGACTTGGGGGGAGGGGGCTGCCAGGGGGCAGGGCAGACAGGTCAGGCCTCATTCTCTCAGGTGTGCTCCACCAGCCTGGCAGGCAGGAGCAGCTCCTCAGCCTCCCCCGACCCTACCAGCACCAGGACACAGGAGAAAGACAGGCTCCCAAGGTACCAACACCTAGGAAAAAACAAGCCCCTGGGAAAGCTCCCTTGCAGACAGGATGCAGCTGGTAGCTGTGTGCTAGGAGGAGACCACCTGTTTTGCCCCAAGCCTCCTCCCTGCCATGGATCCACACAGACAGGCTCTGGCTGTAGGGTGGAGAGGCGGAGGCGGCAAACCCTGGGCAGCAGGAGGTATCTGTTTTCAGCATAGCCACCAAAGGGACAGGCAGGGAGCCCCATGGGCTTGGCTGCCGGCTGCTGGAAAAGGCATCCTCTCGGTTTCAGTTGGAGGTCAAGAACTGCTGAGGCTGGCAGCCCTGCTTGGGGGAGGCTATTTGCTTGTGAGAGAGCATCTCGTCGCCGTGGTGACCCAGGGAAGCACCAGGCAGGAGCCAGCCACAAGGCCAGGAGCAGAGTCGTCCCCGCTCTAGCATTGGCCTTCACCTTTCCAGCTGGGAAAGCAAATTCGAAGCACACCGCCACCTTTCGTGGACCTGATATGGCCCATGTGGACGGCAAACATGCATGAGACTCAGCCCTGCCTATGGGAGGGCCCAAGACGTGCCCAAAAACAAGAACACAAAATCAGCAAGTGAGGAAGGCCATAGAGGCATGAACAAGGGCTTCAAAGGATAGAAAGCACTCACTTTGACGGGAAAATAAAGAGAAGACGACTTGCGAAGGCTTTTGGGAGGAAGACGGCGTTAAACAACAAACAAGCAAACGCATATCCTCGCGTGGATGACTCTAGCTGCTTGCTTCCTCCAGAGCCAAGAGATCACAAACTGAGGGCACCCTGTTTCAGGGTGCTACTTCCCCAACCCAGTCAGTGCCCTGCTCCCTGCTCCCCAACTGTCTTGCCTTTCTAGTCCTCAGTGTCCCACTGGGCTGCCCCTTCCCTCCTCACGCCTGCCAGCTGGCTGAATATCCAGCCCCCAGGATCACAATGCCCCTGCTGGTCGTGGCCCTACCCCAGCTCAGGTTTTCTATTCTGGGCCCACTTGGATACTACCTTGTGATGGCAAATTCTTACCAAAATCTCATCAACATTCCTCACCTGGGGACCTGGAAACCACAAAGCAGCCTGCTCTGGGCCTAGGAATTGTCCATGGCAGTTTCAAAGGACCCTGGTCACTGGGCCGTTTCTCGGAACACCAGGATGCTGATGCTCAGAGAGGGCCAAAGGGTCAGCTCCCAGACTGAATGCTGGAATCAGCCCTGGGAGCCGGCTGAAGGCTGCAGCCAGGGCCTGGCCTCAGGACCTGCAGTGCCAAGCACAATCAGGCCTCCCCTACCCACCTGCCCTGCTTTTCTTTTATGTTGTTTAAAAGGTGACATATGCTAAAGGGAGAAAAAGTACATCACATAAAAAATATAAAAAGACTGAAGTCATCCAAATCCTACCACCCACAGGAACCAGCAATACCAGGGCGAGGGGCTTTCTGGCAGTCCCTCCCATGCACACATGGATCGCTGGGATCAGAGGGTGTGTACAATCCAAACTGCCGCCATTAGTGTGACCTCGGTCCTGTTTTTATTTTAATCTGATGCCGGCTGCTAGACCACTGATTGGAACCCTTCCTGCTCGTCAGATTCCCCTGTGGAAACTCCATAAAAATGCAGGTGCCCCGGTTCCACTCCTAGAGGTGGACTCAGGAAATAAAGGAAAATCAGAATAAATAAGACGCTTTTAAAAATCCTGTTGTTTTTGTTTCACATAGAATCATTCAATACATATTCCCTGAGAACTCACTATGTGCTGGGCACTGTACAGGATGTTTTTCTTCAAAACAAAAAGCTTGCGTCACTCTCCATTCATCCATTCATTTATTTAAGAAACGTGTATTGAGCTTCTCCTATGCACCAGCCCCGTGCTGGGGAACAGGGACACAAAGTCAATACGACAGGCTCTCAAGGTCAGAGCTGGTAAGGGAAACAGACAAGTAAGGAGATAACAGAAACCAAGGTACAAATGCAAGGACTGCGATCTATACAGAATCACGGGAACACGGAGATGGGGTCTCACCCGGCCAGTGGAAGGGCCTGAAGTCAGCTCCGAGTCTAAGGATGAGCAGCGGGGAGCCAGGCAGAGGAGATAATGGGAGCAAGAGCTCGGAGGGCAGAGGAGTTTGGGGAACCACAAGCAGTGCTGCCGAGTGTGTCATGCAGGGCAGGAGGTGGCCAGAAAGGGAAAAACAGGAGGCAGGGACAAGTCATGGAGGACCGTTAGGCGGGTGAAATGGTGTGGACGCTACCCCCTAAGGGCTGGGGGAACCCCTGGAGAGAAGAAGCAGAAGAAGGATGTGCGTTTGTGACAGCTCACTCTGGAATCCGTGTCCAGGGTGGATTTAAGGGGACTAGACTGGAGGCAGGAAGACGCGTTAGGAGGCTGCTGCGTTAGCAAAGGGGAAACAATAAGGGCTTGGACTCAGGTTTTATGGGGTGTCTATCACGTGGCAGACAGAGTCTTAGTGGGGACGGATTTGAGAGGTACTTGATTCATATATGTAGATTATTTCTAATTTTTCACACTGGGATGGAAGTCTTCATACATAAAGCTCTGCACACACTTTGGCTTGTTTCCCTGTGATAAAGTCCTGGTTGTGGAATTTCTAGGTCAAAGGTAGGGATATTTTTAAGGTTCCTGGCACCTTTTGCCAAATTGCTTTCCAGAAAAACTGCATCAATTTTCACTTCCACCAGCAGCGCACAAGAGTGCTTGTCAGACCCTCTCTGGCCCCCATAAAGAAGGGCAGAGGTCAGCTCACATCCACCCCATTCTGGAGATGAAGACTTGCCAGGGGCTGATTCCTCTACTCAGCCCCAAACAAAATGACTGTGCCCAGGAATAGGTTTCCAGACTGCATAAAGGTATGAAGAGTATGTTGCTGCAGAGCTGGGCTGGGGCCGGGGAAGGGGCACTCTCTCCCTGCTCCAGCTCATCTTCTTGCTGCTGTAACATTCTTAACGGTCAATGTCACTCCCCTGCTCAAAAACTTTCCATGGCTCCCTATTACCTACATAATAAAAGCTAAACTCTGTAGCATAGAAATCAGGGTTTTCCAAAAATACAACCTTCAGTACACATTTCTATTCATTCATTTATTCATTCAACAAATATTTAAGTGCCTGCTATTTGCCAGATATGGTACAAAGCAAAGTCCTTGCTCTCATGGAGCCTAGATTCCAGTGGGAGAGACAGACGATGCCCAAGTCAATAGAGATGTGCCAGGTATTTGTATGTGTTATGCTTAAAACAAAGCAGCAAAATAAAGTGATGAGAAGTGGCATCATTTGAGAAAGAGTGGCCGGGGAAGGCAGGTACAAGGAGACAGGTGCAAAGGCCAGAATGGAGCAAGGAGTGAGCCATGTAGACATCTCTTTCCCTCCCTCCCACTATGCTCAGACCACACTCAAGCCACCCTCCCTCCCTGGACTTCCAAGTCTCCACGCATTTGCTGTTGGTCTTCTCTCCTGAAGGTCCCCCTCCCCGACCTGTTGAAACTGAACCCCACTGTGCCCAGCTCAAACATCACATTTTCTGTGAAGCCCTCCTAATTCCGTAAGCCACACCTGTTCCAGCACTTCACTTCCATCTCCAGTCCATGTGATGCAAGCATATCGAGACCACGGTGGTCTTTGAGCTCTAGAACTGCAGTGGCTAGCACACAAGAACGAGAGAATCTCTATGTTGGCATTTACAGACCGTCTGGTCTCCACACTTGCCCTCTCCAGGCTACACTGAGTTGCTAAAAGGAAGGAACTGCCCACTCAGCTTCTGGTTCACCTAGTTTGTGTAGCATTGAGTCTGGTGCACAGATGTTTACCAAGGAGGGAGGGATGTGTGCAAGTTATCAAAGAGAGCGGGCAAATGACTGGCAGGGAAACACTCTTCTCAGGGTGGCCATGTGATGACATTCTTGCCAATGGAGCGTGAGCCATAGAGGACCTGGGCCTAAAGACAATGGGCATACCTCCTCCACCTTCTCTTCTCCCTTCCACTGGCTGGAACCCAAGTACAGAGGCAACCCTGCTTCAACCATGTGGACAACAATGTCCTGTGATGGAGGAAGAACTCCAAAGGAACTGGCTCGCAGAATGACCACAAGCAGCAGAGCTGCCCCCCTCACATGATCTGTTCACGTCGGGGACATCAGGGCCATTATGTAAGACAGAAAAATAAACTTCCCATTCTTTAAGCCACGGTATCAGTAAGCCCCTTCGCACAGCAGTGTAGCTTCACGTGAATGAATGCACTCACTTTCGCAGGTGAGCCAAGCACCAGTGGGATGTAAGTCTCCATCGTCCTCAAATACCTTTCTCAGTGCCTATGGGGAGGGCTGAGTCCTGCCCCCAGGCAACCCACTAAGACCTAGGAGTGTCAGGAGAGGAGGCGAGATGAAGGGGTGGACAAGGCAGGGCAAAAACTCTGTGAGGAACTCACAAAGACGCACGAACAGGGGTGGTCGAGCACTTCGGTGAGAAGGGAAAGGCAGCATCTGAGCCAGTGACATGCAGCAGAAGACAGACCTGGTCCCCGAAAGTTTACACGCCTGACTCCCATGGGTAAGAAAGGGTTCAGGGATGCAAAACCAAAGGCACACAAACACTTATTCTAGCCCCTCTAGGTCCCTCGCTCGCAGCCTGCTGGCTGTCACGGGGCATAAGGGGAGAATAAGAGAAGCAAGGAGGGAGTTGGCCCAGAAGGTGGAGGACAGAACCACTGATACCACCTCCCACGGAGGAACTGGGACCCAGGGAAGCTGTGTCTCTGTCAGCCTCGGGAACCCACAGAGATCAACAGTCCTGCCATAATTCTAGGTCTGCCACACCCAGCACCACCTCTCCGTCATTCCACTTCTCGATACTCTGAGCTTTGGTACCCATCAAGTCACACCCAACTGGAAGGTACAAGGACAGAGGACAGCCACTGCCTTGCCCCAGCCCCAGGAGCTGGAATCATCTGCCCAACCATCCCAGATCTACCCTGTACCTGCCTGACAGCTCTCTCCCACCTTCTAGAACCAACACCACGGGTTCACACCATGTGCCAGCTTGGCGTTGGTGAGGAAACGGTGAAGACAGAGGCCCTGCAGAGAGGCAGCACAGGCCAGGGGAAGGAGAGTGGTCTCTGGAGCCAAGAAGAAAAGGACTCACATTCTGACCCTACCCATTAGCTGGCCTTGTCACCCTAAGCAAGCTTGAGTTCTTAAATCTGTAAAACAGATGACGATGCTACCTCACAGGGCTGCTGTAAGGAGAAACCGCGGTATGTTCCTGGCTCCTGGAAGGTACTCCACAAATTTCTAATTTCCTTCTATTGCCCCCAAATGTCCTTCTTGTTGGCCTGCCATGATATATACAATTCCTACCACTGGACCAGTCCTTCAGGATTAAGGCGCTGTCGTGAAATGTCCCTGTGGAGTACAATGTCACCTGCAAGAGCCAATTAAATGCTCTGGGCAGGCTGGCAGGCAGGTGTCAAGTGTCTGGTTTAGGTTCTGATGTTGAAGCTCTCAGGTGCAGACAGGAGTTGCTCTAAAGTGGCAGGTATGGCCGCAGAGACCTGAAGGAAAAGATGTTATAAAGAAATATAATGTGTCAAGGATGCTAAATCTTCAGATCTGTGAATCTCCAGGTGGGCAGAGGAGAAGATGCTAAAGAGCTGGAAGGCAGAACAGCCCAGAGGTGCCTCACAAGAAGAGAATAAGGAGAAAAGCAGAAAAAGAAAGAGGCAGGGAGGTGAAAGGCCTCTAAAGGAGAAACGGGAGGGAGTCACCAGGATGACCCCAGTCCCCTGCAGTGGTGGCCCTTCTCCGAGGCTCTCAGCCATCACCCCCGACCCCCCTCCAGAGCCCTCTCCCTGGCTGCTATGGCCTGTTCCTGGTACCATATGGCTCCTACGTGTCCATCCCCGCCCTTGGCTCACCAACCAGGTACATTCTAAAGAGGAAGGAAGCCAAAAGCTCTGACCTTGCTGTTTGGAAAGGACTTTCAGAATCTTGCCCATAAAACATGCTGGAGGTCAGGAAGGAGGCAGACTGCGCCTGAGTAGCGAAGGACAGACGGAGCAGCGAAGGACAGACTGAGCATCTCTGAGGTTCTGTTTCTTGCCTGACCACACATTTGGGATAATCTGGGCAAGGCCCACACGCTCTCTTTGACCCTTACCACACTGTAAGACAGACAGGTCACCAATGCTCACCCTTGACTCAAATCCCACGAACAGAAACAGGAAAACTTCACCAAAGGGTAGCAGGTCTGTTCATGCAGAACTGGCGAGTGGGAGACACAGAAGAGGCCCCCACTGGGGCTCGCCCAACCTCAGAGTGCAGACCCCTTCTCACAAGGCCACAGTGAGCGGCAACAAGGCAGCACACAGGAACAGGCTCTGCGGAGGGCCAGGCCAATGAGAGGAGGACCCTTCTCCTCATCAGAGCCATCAAAAGTCAGCGTCACTCAAAAGAAAGCCCGGGCTGACCGCCTGGCAGGGGTGCCAAGTGGAGCAACTCCACACGGGGTAGGTAACTGGACACCATCACCTTTAGGGCTTTTCCAACTCTGCTATCTGGGCATAATGCTCTGGAGTTGAAGAGGTGACCTGATCTATGTCTTACAGGGCTCAACCCCAACCATTTGTCACCTGCTCCTGCAGCCTTCTGTGGTTTTAAAGGGCTCCCGCCTATGTCAACTCACTCGACGTTGTGGCAGGGGCTCTAGAACCACACCACACCCCTCTGCACCCTGGAGCCAGCCACGTGGCCACAGGAAGTCTGTGAGGCAAAGCAAAAGTCAAAAGGCAATCAATGCAACAGTGCAAGCACCTGTAGCCCCAAGGAGCCCAGAATAGGTGGGCTCACCCCAGTCTGCCCTCCCCTGAAGCCCACCCAAGTGCCAGCCTCCACACCAGGGTCCAGAGGTCTGACCAGGTAGTTGTATGGCCTATTCCAAAGGGGGCCAGGCACACGCTGCTACCCAGCTCCTGCTGGCAGAAACCTGGACCCAGCCCCGTAACTGCAGCTTCAGGGAGAACAAGGGAACAGAACACAGAGACCCAGGCTGGGATGACCCAGGAAGTCTGGATACTGTTGCTTGTAGCCTGGCTGAGAGGGGCCCACACAGCTCAATTTAGAAAAAGCCCCTACCAGGCTAGGGCAGGAGAACTCCACCTTTTGTAGAACCAGATCCCTTTGGAGCCAGGAGGTTCTGGGAGGCCCCACAGTGGAAGCTGGGCTCTCAGAAGGCAGCCCGTTCTAATTTCAGACTGTTCTCCTTTAGGAAGAGAAATTGCTCTATGGGGAACAGAAAACTATCTTCCCGAAACTTCTACCCATGAGTGCCAGCTCTATCTTCTGAAACCACGTGACAACATCTCTAGGCAGCACTGGGTGGTGGTTAAAATCTCTCAGCAATTACAAGTCTGGGAGTCAGAGAGACCCACTCCAAACCCCAGCTAGACGATCTCGGGCAGGTTGTCTAAGCCCCAGTTTCCTCCCTGATAAAATAGAGATAATAATATCCTCCTGTTTGGATTACTGTGAGGATTAAACCGGATCGTGGCAGTGACGCCCCTAGCACAGCACCTGGCACACAGGAAGCACTCAGTAAACGGTCACACTATCACGACAACAGTTCTTTGAGCATTTAGAGACCACCTTCCTGATCTCCCTGTGTCCCATGTTCTGCTAAGCAGTCCTAGTTCCTCAAGACATGATTTCAAGTTCCCCAAACATCCCTTAGTTGCTCTGTCACTAGGCAGCTGTGACACAATGGCAGGCCTCGGCCAAGGGGACAGAAAACCTGGGTTAGAATTCAGACAGCCTTCCTGGAGAGAAGCTGGAGGGGACTATTCAATCTCCAAATGGTAGGGAGCACCTGCGATGAGCCAGGCATCATGCCAAGCCCTGGAGATTCACTGCTCAACGAGATCCGACCCCTCCCTCCAAGAGCTCGGAGTTTAGTCTACTCCATAAATTAATGATCCATGTGCGTCCAAGCACCTAGGACTGAACTCAAACGCCACTTCCTCAAGTATGCCCTGCTACCTTCCCCAAGGCAAGCTGAGCTCTCCACCCAGAGAGCTCTCTTTACGAGCCATCACTTGCACTTGAGTCCATGATGCCGACCTGTGGAATGGAAGGTTGTGTGTCTCAGGTGAGAAAAAAAAGAAAAAGGTTAAAGGTCCATGATATTCCAAACGAACAAGATTAGCACAGAATTTGACACAAAGTAGGCACTTGTCTTGGGGAAGCGGAATGGAAGCGGGCAGGCCCTGGGCCTTGGTCTCTGTCCCAGCTTCCTCAGAACTCCTTCCTAATGGTCCTTCCCTCTTCCTAGGACATTGTGGAAGGGACATCTGCAGTGGGAAGAAGATCAGAGCAGATGTTCACCGACTACAGCCCCCTCGAAGCCAGATTGTAAATACCTGCTGGCCAGCCTAGTAGCTCCAGACAGTATTTCAGACCCACATGGCCTCCCTTTCCTGTCTCCTCAAAAGGGAAAATACCTCCCTACCAAGGGGAGAAAACCTAAGGTGGCTACTTGCTTCTTCCAATGGCTTCTTTCCCTTCTTGGAAGGCATCAAGCTCTTTGCTGTCCACAGGTCTTCACTCATGCAGTTCCTTCTGCCTAGCCTGGGTAAGGGCTCTCCCCTTGGGTGATGCCCAGCACATGAGTGTCAGGACCAGGGGCCAGCGGAGGTTGAAACTTAGCTCCTGTTCACTCACCAGCAATGGGCCCTGGCAGGGCTGTCTCTGCCCAGAGCAGGCATCTTTTTATAACTCACCTAAAGGTGTCACATGGGCCAATAAGTATCCCTGGCTAGGGCTGGGACCACATGAGACAAACATGGCTATCTCAATCTCGGCCTTCAGGTGTCAGCTTAGGTATCTTTTTCAGGGAAGTGTTCCTGGTCCTCCACCCCAAAGTAATTCATTCCCCCTACCCCATAATCCTCTCCCAATACCCTCTTTTCTCCTTCATAGCATGTGCCACATTTTGATTATTTGAGCATGATCTGTTTCTCCCTACTCTGTGGGTTCCATGAGGGCAGGGCCATATCTGTTTTGTTCAGATGCATACCCAGGGCCAAGCATGGGGCCTGGCATGCAGAAACTCAATGCACATCTGAGCTTTATGGAGGTATATGCTTCAGATTAGCCTTGAACTCTCCAGGACTGGAGTTCTACACTAGATGTCACCTCCATCTGGCATACCACAGGAAGTGAGTGGCAAAGCCAGTGGGCAGGCCACCCAGAGCCCCAAGAGGGCTTGGCCCAACTGAGCAAGGCAAGGAGGTTGCCCCCACATAGTGTATACCATCCCCAGAGACCTCCAGTAAATACCGGCAGGGCTGCAGGACACAGACTGACAGGTTACTACAGTCTCCTTTTGGAAGACCGTGCTTCCCAGTCTTTTTAAGCACACACTTCCTTTTGATAAATACAGATTTCACATATACACTCCCACCCAAAACTGTGTGATGCCCCACTGAAGAATTACTGTAATATCAAGCAGGATTTTTGTCAAATTCTACCTTCAATAGTTTACATTTTGAAAACAATATACTTTTCCAAACCTAAAATGTGATTATGATACTAAATACGCTTTTTCAAATTTCCTATATGCTCCAATCCCTAGAGATTTTGATTCTTTTTCTCTCTCTCTCTCCCATTGACAACTACAACTCATAGACAAGGAGAGAACACAAAGGGCCTAGAGCCAAGAGTAGAACTGTTCTAAGTCAATACAGAATGTGTGCAAGAGGCAAGCTTTGGGGCATGTTTCAAGCACTCTCAGAAGAGAACCGCAACGTGACCCAAGAGGGAAGAGGACCAGATAGAAAGTCAAGAGATGAGGCCAGTATTTCCAGTTCTGAAGATCCTTTGTCAGGATAATGTCAAATTAAGTTCTTAACACTAGGAGGACATTTTCCTAGCTGTAAAATGGGACACCAGGACACAGCAAAGCGAAATACTATGACCTCTACCATCCTAAGGTCTTTTCGTTGTTTGGGATACAAAGAAAGGGAAACAAAGCACAGCTCTGAGAACAACCCTGCAAGCGTTCCTTATCTGGGCTGGTTACTAGTTGCAATAATAGGCAATTAAGGGAAAGGAGAACTTCAAGTTAAGTGGGCTGTGGGGAAGCCTGGCCCACAGCAACTCTCCCCCTCAGGGCTGGGGCAGATACATTGCCACGGTTAGGAGATGGGCATGGGAGGCGGACCCACACAAGTTCTAGTCTTGTTCTGCCACTTGCTCACTGATAAAGTTGGATACAATTATATAACCTGTCTGAGCCTCAGTTTCCCTCAACTGTGAGAGGATGACAATACAACTTGCCTCACTGGGTTATTATGAAGATTAAATGAGATAACACATGTAAAACGTTTAGCACAGCATGTGAAAAATAAGTGCACACAGGAAGTATGTATAAGTGTTAGCTTTATTATTTTTGTTACAATTATTGTTTTCCCAGTAGAAATGCAGGCAGCTGGAAGGGCAGCCTAGAGGCACCTGGCAACCCTCTCATTCTCATTTCCTATTTATTGTCACAAATGACATGACCTCTGTGGCCAAGGACAAGAACAGCTGGGCAGGCTAGCAAAATGCACAGCTGCTGGGTTTTAGGAAAAGTAATACTCCAAGGGGCCCGAGTTTGGAAAGGAGCTGGCAGGAGAATACGAAGTCTGGCCTGGGGTGGAGGGAGCAGGCGACTCTGGCAGAGGCTCTGCTGGAGAGAAAGGGGTGGAAATAGCCGTAGGGGCTGCAGAGGTGGGGAAGAGAAAGCTCGGGGGAAAGACCCAAACCAAAGATGGGTGGACACAGGAAGCTGGCCTTCCCATGGAGAGGAAGCTGCAGGTAAGCCAGAAGGAAGCCAGGAAGAGCAGGATGTGGGTAGCAGGGGAAAGCTGGGCCTCATCCTGAGGGAAGGGAAGCTGGGGAGAAAGAACCAGGCTGCTGGGCGCTACTGGGTAGAGAAAGGTTGGGACAGAACGGAAGGAGGGCCACAGCTCTCCCCCTGGTTGACCCTGTGCCCCCTTCTCAAGCCCTCTCTGTTCCCCGACTCCGGAGGCCCCAGGATTTCACCAGTATTCCCGTCACTGGCACCATCTACTGTCCCCATCTGGGTCCTTTCTAGGCTGGCGACAAAACAGGATGCAGGTTTTATCATTTCCCCTTTTCCTGGGAACTTTGAAGCAAGTGCTCCATGGTTTTCTCTGTGGGGAACAGGCCAAGGAGGCCCAAGCGGGGACAAATCCCCTTCCAGTTCCACTCTAAAATGTACATGGGGTAAGCCTGCCCACAGCCGCCCCCTCCCCAACTGCCTCTTTCTTTCTCTTGGAGGCACAGCTCAGCCATCTCCCTCCTGCCACAGGCCTGCCAGCTGGGCTCTGCACACAAACGGCACCCGTCAGGGGAAGGTTGGAAGTCGGTGAAGGTGAACTAACCCTGGACCTAACTGGTCATTCAAGTAACCCCAGGCTCCAGTTCCAGACAGGCGCTGTTCTCGACGTCACCCCAGGAAATGGAGTCAGCAGCAATGTCATGGCCCGGGAGTCTGGGGTGGCTGCAGGGGAGCGTCAGGTCACATCGTCACAGGTCCAGGAAGGAAGGCTGCGGAGGGGTCATGGTGCAGGCCGTCACCCAAACAGCAACAGTAACCAGGCTGCCGGCACCTGCATGGGCCTTTCCTGTGTACACAGCACTGTCATGCACGTAACCTTTGACCTGCCCTGCATCTCTACAAGAGGATGGGCAGATATTGTTCCCATTCTGAAGATGAGGAAGCTGAGGTGACCTGGGCCAGATCACAGTTCCTGAGAAGCAGAGCTGGCGGGTGCAAGACCCATTCTCCAGAAGTCTCCTCCTTTACCCTGAGACTTCCCCTTCTGCTTTAAAGACACTCAGTTCTCTCACCCTAAAACAACAAGCACTCCAGCAGACCTACTGCTCCGCAAGGCTCTCTCTCCTTCAAAGAGCTTCCCTTCCACACGTCCCAGAGTTGCCAGGCCCTTCCCAACACACCTACCCCCCGCCTGCCACATCTCTGACCCTCGTTCTGCTACGGCCAACCCATCACCCAATCCTGCAGACTCTTTCTTCAAAGGGGCTCCCACACCCCTCACACTTCCACTCCCAACACATAAGAGCAGACCCTTTCCCCTCCTGCCTGAGCACTGCCAGCATCCTAGCTGGCCCCCCGTCTTCTGTGCTGCTCCATCCCTTTCCTAGCCATCCTCTTCATGCTGAGTTCAGAAGTACCCTCTCAAGTCCCCGGAAGACCCCTGATCACACGTTCCTAGTGGCTCTCCAACACCTCCGCACTTCTGCCCCACAGCTCGGCATTCAAGGTGTCTTTCAGGCCTTACCTCCCTCTGCCCCCTCCCAGCAGACCCACTGCTCTGTAAGGCTCTCTCTCCTTCAAAGAGCTCCCCTTCCCCACGTCCCCAGAGTTGCCAGGCCCTTCCCAACACACCTGTCCCCGGCCCCTCCCTGCACCCTTGCTTTAGCTCAGGCTGGTCCCCTTCCCGAGTCCCTGCCTCTATTCCGTCCTTCAGGGCTCACTCTCCTGCGTCCACAAGCATCTCCAGACTACAGGAGATGTGAGGAGACTGTTTCTTAATGCCTGCCCTGCCCCAAGCCCTGAAAGGGGCAGCCTCGCATCCTGCGGGATTAGGCCCCCCAACCTGCTGCCTGTACCTGAGTCGTCCCGCGACCCAGGGAAGCCAATCCACTGGATGCTAGAACTCGGCATTGATGCGCTCAGCCATGGAACAAGCTGATGAGTAACAGGAAAAGGCTGAGTCCACACAGAAGGAAGCCAAGAGCAGATGCTCAGATGAAAGCAGAGAGGCCACCAGCCCCCAAAAGACAGAGCCGCCTCCATTCCTGACTGCTCTCCAGCCCCAGCTCCCACAAGGCCAGGCTGCCTTGCCGTAATCTTGCCAACAAACCCTCTTTCCCTGAGCTAATCTGGAGGGACCTTGCTCTCTGTGTGGAACACTGTCGGCACAGCTTGGGGAGCCCCATCCCCTCCATCTGCCAGCTCCAGTTGAAGGAACCGTGTACTCGACAACAAGCAGGCTCTGCCGAGGGTCACTTCTCGTCTCTTTGCATGCCTAGTAAACTGTGCCCCACATACGCCTGGCTTCCTCCAGGGCTAGAGTTCCTCATTAACGGCTGGAGGAGCAGACAGGTTTGGGGCTGTCGGTGCAGTTCACAAATTCCCCTCTTCTGCAGCTGCTCCCAATCCAGAAGGAGTCAGGAGTGGCCCCCGTCAGGCCTGTTTTGTTGCATGTGACCCCATTCCCGAGCTGGGGCTGAGTGGACCAAGGGTAGTGACATGGCCCAAGCGGACTCACTCCCCTGGGAATCTGGCCTTTGGTCTGGGAGATCTGAGTCCCTCTGAGTGTGGCTGGAACTGTAGCAGGAACACTTGGGACTATGTGGGCTACGGAGGGAGGAAGCCAGGCTGCAGAGGAAAGAGACAGGGAGAATCTAACAAAGCTTTTCCAGTCTTTGCTTAAAGCCCAGCAGCAGTCCTGCCGTGGGGTCCTGAGCACCCCCTGAAGCCCTGTAACAAATCACCTTTTTTGCTTAAGCTGCTTCCGTTGGTTTCTGTTACTTGCAATCAAGGGGTCCTAACACAGCTGGGATTTCCCTTACGCTTCTCCAGGAATACAAGGCAGGTGCTCAGTAAGCAAACTTGCTGAATGAAGGAAAACTGGCCCCAGATCCTGGCTTTCCAATTTCTGCCAAAGGCACCACCGTGCTCTACAAACACTCCACATACAGAATGTGTCACTCAGCCCCAGGCAACTTAAATTAAATGCACTTTCCTTGCCTGAAATGCATTATATCCTCATTTTCATCTCTTCTTTGGGACAAACCAGCACTAGAAGGAAAGACAGGTGGGAGCAGGCCAGAGAAAACAGCCCATGCCAGTACCGGCCAGCAAGTCAGATAGAATCTGCAAACTCTGTGCTACCCCTCTTTGCCTGCACTACAAAAACTCTGCCCCAGGAGTTATGTCCCTACACCACATCCCCAGTCCACCCAAGATGACCATCAAAGTCTCTGAGAGATCACAAAGCCTGTACCCCTGCAGATGGGTCATCTACGCCAGAGACCATCACGCGGCCAGACCTGAATCCCAAGGCTAGAGGAAACCTCGGAGGGTCGTCTTGCCTAGTGGTTTTCAACTGTGTGCTCTGCAGGACCACAATATTTCAGTGGAACTGCCTGGGGCCCTGGTCTCCGTGGCATCAACCAGCAAGCAGCCATTTGGTTGATATATCAAATGACCTAGTAAACTTGCAACTGAAAGGTTCCAGTGGCTTAAAAAAAATATACAAAACACCTGTTCCAGACCAATTCCTTCATTCAGATGAGGAACCAGACATTCACAGGCGTAAGGCTGCACAGGTACCAAGTGGCAGAGCTGGAAGTGAACTCTCCCTGCTGCCTCTCCCCAGAGGCAGCTCCTCTAAAGGCTCCCTGGGCCTGGGCAGGGCCAGAACCCCGGTCCTGTGTAGTGAGCACTGGATGGGGGATGCACAGAGTGCAGGAAGACACAACGTAGTGCCCACCGGATGGGTGCAGAGTCCGAGGTGACCGTGGCTGCATCAGCAGAAGGGCGATGCTAAGTGGCCCGAACAATATGGAGCTGTCCTGATGCTAGTCCTCCGCTATATATAGTTTCTCCCCTGAAATGACCTCACGCAGCGGCAAAGCTTTGTGGTGTGGCAAAACTGGCTATGTGTCCCGAACTCCAGAGGAGGAGAATTTTGCTAAAGGAACCAGGCAGTAACTGGGAAAGAAACGAGTCTGCAGGATGTGTGGGGGGGGGGAGGTGGGGGGTGGGGGGGGGTGGAAGCAGGCTTTTGAGACAACTCAGGAGAAATTCTTTCCCTTGACCCCCAGGGCAGCAGCAGAGGAGTAAACCTGAGACTTGCACATGGGTGAGGAAATCTGAGTCTCAAGTCTGGGCTTTTGGAGCCACTGCTTGGTCACAGGCTCCAGTCGTGCCCACTCACAAATGTTGGGTGCCTCTTCCCAAACCACTTCATTCATTTGCACCCCACGTGCAAGAACCAGCAGGGGATCCCTTTGACCTAACCACCCCTGTTTGCTATTCGATACCTTCCCTAACCTTGGTGTACATAGCTGATTTGATTCTATGCCTAGAAGGAAAAAAAAAATGAAAGTCTAGAAGGACAAACACCAAACGGGAATGGGGACTCTCTCTGGGTGGTGGGAGTACAAAGATTTTCTGCTTTGTGCTTTCTGGTATTGTTCATATTTTTTACATAAATGCATATTACTTTTACAATAAAGAAAATCATATTACTTGCTTCTTTCCAAGCTTACCCTCTGACCTCCCCTCACTTACCCTTAATACCTACCCTCAACTCTAGAATTTCTAAAGTGTGTACACATTGCCTTGGTCTCTACTTGTCTACACTACATGACTTAGCACTTGTCTATACATTCTCTTGCTTGAGATGGTATCACACCTTTATTCATCCTTGCTGCCTCCCCTAGACAGCCGGTAAACCGTCATGGATGATGAGATGTACATGTACAATGTGTGCACACATGTTTGCAGGAATGAGGCAGCATGTAGCAAAAGGGTACAGGAAATAGAGTCAGATTTTGGGGGTCTGACACCAGCTCTTCCTATACTGCCCAGGGCAGATGACAGACCAGTGGTTTGACCTCTCTGAACCAGTTCCTCCAGCTGAATTCCTTATTAATGTCAATTCCCTTCCCCTAAAAGGTAAGGACGGGCTCTGAGCAAGCCTGCCAAACTCACGGCTTTTGCAAAAGGGATCTTTCCACCTCTAAAACTGAGGCTCCAGACTCAACCTACAGTAGGCGTCCTCATCCACACCCAAACGAGCACCGGGTGGTGGGCCAGACACATGAAGACCAGGGCCCATAGGCTGCAGTCTCTCCTTGGACACGTCTTCTGGGCCAGGTCCCCCGGCATTGACAAATGCCCCAGGAATGATGCTGTCAAAAGGAGCAGGCTGAGCACCTCTGCCCAGGGCTGCAGGAAAAGTGCTTGACAGTCAACAATGGACCAGACATCTAGGCCCTGAATCTTCCATGGGACACGTGTCACAGGAGGACAGAGCTGGGCTCAGCTTCAAACAGGAGGGGTCGGCTGCAGATTAAAGGGCCCAGTGTAGTTTCCTTCTGCCTATTGACTCCAAAGACTAGCCCGTCCTGTTCCCTAGGGAGAGGGCCCAAATAACTGTGCACGCAGCATGTGGAGGTTTTTAATATTTCATTTGGGGGCTTATAAAAAGCCACAGTAGCAGTAAGTTCCCAGCCAAATAAGGTCCCCCTTCTCCTCAGCAGCCAGTCCTGGACCAGGCCACAAACAAGAGTATTACACTCGGCCAGGCCCAAATGAGCTCTGGGTTCTGTGAACCTGATGGGAGAGCAGAGAGGGAAGAAAGGCCAAGAGCAAGCAGAGAAGGCAGCCTGGGCATAAACACTGCATGCAAAGTGTGGCCAGATCCCTGAGGACTGCTCACCCTGGACCCTGGGCACTGCATGTCATGGATGTGCCCACCGGGGTGTGCCCGAGGGAAACAGGTTTGGACAAAGTAAAAAAGAATCACAGAAGCTCCAGTATTATTCAGGCCATCACATCGTGAGCTCCTTGAGGAAAGGAACTGATGCTTCATGATGTGCCTGGGAGAAGGCAGAGGCAGTGACTACTTAGAGGCAGTTTCCCATAGTGGTTAAGGTACAGGCCCTCAGGGTTCAACCACCAGGATTCACACAGCACATCCTCCACTTTCATGGACAAGCATCTTAAGCTCCCTGAGCCTCGGTTTCCTCGTCTGTAAAGTGAAGGTAATTATGCCTACCCCACAGGGCTGATGAGAAAATTGAACATGGTGATGTCAAACACCTAGTAGGGTGCCTAACGCATGTGGAATAAGATTAATAAATGGTACTGATTTCAGAGACGATGATGCCTGGAGCTGCTGTGAGGACTCGGGAAATGAAATGCTCATGCCATGTGACAATCTATTTTGGGGGAACAGAGCGCACTTGCTAAGTAAAAAATCAATGCCCTGCGCGACATCCCATATTACAGAGGACAGCGTGGTCTGTTTCCCAGACACAGCGTGGCGGGTGGGGAGAGGCGGAAGGAGGGACAAACCCATGAAGGTTGTCACCAAGTGCACTTGCTGGCACTTTCAAGATGTGTAGTGCGAGAACTGGCAGAAGTAGACTATTTGCTAGTATAGATGGCAACGACGTGAGTAAACCAGCTACACCTGTTTAGGGCCCAGTGAGCCCTTAGTTGGAACTGACAGTGAGGTAGGTATTGCAAGGAAGGAACCCAGCGCTGAGAATCAAAAACAGCAGTCTGGAATCCAAGATCTTCCATTTCTCACTGTGGGATCCCGCCCCTGATAGTTAATATCACTGAGCTTCTCCCCTAAAATGAGGACAATCTCACCCTCAGTGAATTATCAGGAGGATTAGATGAGATTTGTATAAAATACCTACCACAGGCCCTGCCACACTGTCGGTGCTGGATCATTAGCAGTGCAAAATAATTACAAAACAACTGTTTTTAAATCCAGTTGCAGGGGGCTGTAGATCAGGCTTGGAAAAGTGGCTCTGCTGTGGATGTTTATCACCAGTTTCTTGGACGTTCACAGAGGAGGTATTTGCAGGTGACAAAGTCTATCAGAGGGATGTGCAAGGCTCCCGGAGGGAAGCCCCAGCGGACGCAGAGATGTCCTGCCATGCTGGAGATGGGCCACACAAACCGAGGGCACTCCTGAGCCTTGACCGACCTGGCAAGAACTGTTTGATCTGTACAGAGACAGCCCAGAAAAGTAGCCACTAGCTGTTGCTGGGATTGGCAAGAGTGTGGGGGTGTTGCAAGAGATTTGTTACTCACAGGAGTTGAAGTTCTCAAGTTTTTGTGAATGATTCACATTTTTAAAAATGAAGCTGGATTTGAGCAATTCGCAGGAAAAAGAAATAAAAGGAATCAAAATAGGCAACGAAGAAGTAAAACTCTCGCTGTTTGCAGATGACATGATCTTATATATAGAAAACCCCAAACAATCCACAGAAAAACTATTAGAAACAATCAACAACTACAGCAAAGTTGCAGGGTATAAAACCAACATACATAAATCAGTAGCATTTTCTATATGCTAACAATGAACTAACAGAAAAAGATCTCAAGAACTCAATCCCATTCACGATCACAACAAAAAGAATAAAATACCTTGGGATAAATTTAACCAAGGAAGTGAAAGATCTATACAACGAAAACTACAAGACCTTCTTGAAAGAAATCGACGAAGACATAAAGAGATGGAAAGACATTCCATGCACATGGATTGGAAGAATAAACATAGTTAAAATGTCCATACTACCTAAAGCAATCTACAGATGCCACGCTATCCCAATCAGAATTCCAATGTCATTCTTTACAGAAATTGAACAAAGAATCCTAAAATTCATATGGGGCAACAAAAGACCCCGAATTGCTAAAGCAATCCTGAGAAAGAAGAACAAAGCTGGAGGCATCATAATCCCTGACTTCAAAACATACTACAAAGCTACAGTAATCAAAACAGCATGGTACTGGTACAAAAACAGGTGCACAGATCAATGGAACAGAATTGAAAGCCCAGAAATAAAACCACACATCTATGGACAGCTAATCTTTGACAAAGGAGCTGAGGGCCTACAATGGAGGAAAGAAAGTCTCTTCAACAAATGGTGCTGGGAAAACTGGACAGCCACATGTAAAAGAATGAAAATCAACCATTCTTTTTCACCATTTATTAAAATAAACTCAAAATGGATCAAAGACCTAAAGATTAGGCCTGAAACAATAAGTCTTCTAGAAGAGAATATCGGCAGTACACTCTTTGACATCAGCTTCAAAAGAATCTTTTCGGACACCATAACCCCTCACATGAGGGAAACAATAGAAAGAATAACAAATGGGACTTCATCAGACAAAAGAACTTTTTCAAGGCAAGGGAAAACAGGATTGAAACAAAAAACAGCCCACTAATTGGGAAAAAATATTCACCAGTTATTTATCCGACAAAGGGTTAATCTCCATAATATACAAAGAACTCACACAACTCAACAATAAAAAATCAAGCAACCCAATTACAAAATGGGCAGGGGACATGAACAGACATTTCTCCAAAGAAGATCTACGGATGGCCAATAGACACATGAAAAGATGCTCATCATCACTAATCATCAGGGAAATGCAAATCAAAACTACACTAAGATATCACATTACACCTGTTAGAATGGCAAAAATATCCAAAACCAAGAGTGACAAATGTTGGAGAGGCTGTGGAGAAAAGGGAACCCTCATACACTGTTGGTGGGAATGCAAACTGGTGCAGCCACTATGGAAAACAGTATGGAGATTCCTCAAAAAGTTAAGAACAGAAATACCTTATGACCCAGCCATCCCACTACTGGGTATCTATCCTAAGAACCTGAAATCAGCAATTCCAAAAGTTCCATGCACCCCTATGTTCATCACAGCATTATTCACAATAGCCAAGTCATGGAACCAACCTAAGTGCCCAGCAACTGATGAGTGGATAAAGAAGATGTGGTATATATATATACAATGGAATACTACTCAGCCATAAAAAAGGACAAAGTCGTCCCATTCACAACAACATGGATAGAGCTTGAGGGTATTATGTTGAGTGAAATAAGCCAGACAGAGAAAGACGAACTCTGTATGACTCCACTCATAGGTGGTAGTTAACATATGGACAAAGAGAACTGATCGGTGGTTGCCAGGGGAAAGGGGGGTGGGGGGAGGGCACTAGGGGTGAAGTGGTGTACCTACAACATGACTGATAATGATGTACAACTGTAATTTCACAAGAATGTTAACTTTCATAACCTTAATAAAAAAAAATGAAGCTGGATTCAAGGCTCTCTCTCTATCATAGTATCACTTTTGCGCAACTTGTTTCTGATTTACTTTCCTAGATGAATGACTGGAATTACAAGAATGGTAGATAACCAGAGTACATGGAGGAAGTTAGGTTTTGTATATAAACTTCATCAGCCATGCATCTCAACTTGGGAGGAGGAGGAAGGCTGGGGACAGCTGGCTTAAATACCGTGACAAGGACAGCAATAGTTAAAAAAAATAATTACCATTTATTGAGTATTTTAATATGTCCCACGTCTAAAGACTTTACGTGCATTAATTCATTTACTCCTCACAACAACCCTATGGAGTAGGTACTGTTATCTCCATCTTACAGATGAGGAAAGTGAGGCCCAAAAATCCGAAACAAGTTGCCCAAGGTTACATAGCTAATGAGGTAGAGGAGCTGGGTTAATCAAATGCAAATGGATGCTAAATGAATAAAATACTTGTCATAACTGTCACAATTACTTGCTCCCAAAAGAAAACTATCTTATAAAACACAAGTAGAACACAAACATTGTTTTATTTCCTCCTTTTCCCAGAATTAACCTACACTTTCCAATGCACAGACGCCAGGGACTTGTGAGGTCTTTGAAAGACCTTGGATTTTGCAAATCAAAAGAAATTCACAGCCAGGCTTTTCGACACACTCTGACTTCAGGGGAAGGGCCAGAGGGTGGCCAAAGTCAGATTCCCCAGGTGGAGAAGGAGAGGCCACACTCTGCTGCTCCCAACACTCTGGGCTGAACAAGAGCCAGCAGAATACAAGGCCCCAAAGGAACAATGAACTTGGCCTTGGCTATTGTCATTAACAACCCACTGTCATCATTGTTAAGCTGTGTGTGGGCACTGTGCTGATCACTTCACACACATCACATTTAATCCCTGACTGCCCTAAGTGGAACCAGCCCTGGTGGTCCAGTGGTTAAGATTCAGTGTTCTGTGGGGCCGGCCCAGTAGCGTAGCAGTTAAGTTTGCACGTTCCACTTCGGCGGCCCGGGGTTCGCCGGTTCAGATCCCGGGTGTGGACATGGCACTGCTTGGCAAGCCATGCTGTGGTAGGTGTCCCACATATAAAGTAGAGGAAGATGGGCATGGATGTTAGCTCAGAGACAGTTTTCCTCAGCAAAAAGAGGAGGATTAGCAGCAGAGGTTAGCTCAGGGCTAATCTTCCTCAAAAAAAAAAAAAAAAAGATTCGGTGTTCTCACTGCCATGGCTCTGATTCGTTTCCCAGTCAGGGAACCACATGACCCATCTGTTGGTTGAGACCCATCTGTTGGTTGATACACTCTGGCAGCTGTGTGTTGCTGGAACACAGCATGGTCTGACATGGCACCAGAAGTTGAGGGGATGGCACAAAAAGATGGGCAGGGTTCTGCCCTGGTCACTAGGAGTCAGAATCAACTCAATGGCACTAACAACAACAACCGTAAGTGGTGGCACTCTTATCCCCATTTTACAGATGTGTAAACTGAGGCTCTGCCCAAGGCTTTCTCACCGGTGACAAAGCACTGGAGCGACTGCCTCCCATGGCTTCTGCCTCTCTGCCACTTATTTGTCAACAATCTCGGGCAGCTTAACATCCTCAGTAAATCTCAGTATCCTCATCCATAAAATGGGAAAAATGATTCCTACCCGGCCTACCTAACAGGATGGTTGTGGGGATCAAACGATATACAATACTTGAGAAAGCACTTTGAAAACTGCAAAATGCTGAGCAAAGCAAGGGATTGTTAGTCTTATTAATTACAAAGAAGGACATCGGATCCCGCAAGCACTTTGCTAATGTGACTCTCTGCTGCCTCTTTTCCCTTGGGAATTTGGGAATAATTCAAAGTCTGCAGAGCTGAGGCGCTCTTTGCTTCAAGTCCCTGTCTTCTGGGAGTTGGAAAGTAGAGGTTCGTTCTGGGAGGAGAAAGAGGAAACAACACCATTTGCATTCTACTTGTGATTCTCTTTAGGAACACAATCTTGGCTGAGATTCCACTGCTGCCAGCACACTCAGCCTCAAGCAACACTCAGCACACATTCTCTGAGCACCTACTATGGGCCAAGCACTTGTGGCTCCTGGGTGTGGAGGTTACAGTCCTTGGAGCTCTGCAGACTTCACAGCTGACCTCCCAGATTCTTTTCATGGGCCTTAAGGGAGGCAGCTCACAGCACAATGGAATGAGCTCCAAGCACTGGAATTCGAGTCAAAGTACTTAAGCTGAGTTTCAGCTGTGCCTCTTCTCAGCATCATGACCACCAGCTCTCACTTCACTTTCCTGACCATTGGCTTTCCCAGATGTAAAATGGATATGTTCCCATACGCAAAATGGGGAGAGTCAAACGAGATGATTGTCTGAACGGACCTAGCATGGTGCCTGAAGGTACCCAATAAATTCTTATCTAAAAAACAAAAAACACATGTCCTCTTTCTCCCATTCCAGCAAAAATAAGCTGTACAGCAGCCAAAAGCTCGGGCTTTGAGATCAGACCACTTGGGTTCCAGTCCTGGCTCTGCTGTTTACAAGCCGTGTGGCCTCAGGCTGCAGACATTACCTTTCTAAGGCTCAATTTCTTCATCTGTAAAAAGGTGATAATAGTATCCACCAATAGGGAGGTTGTGAGGATTAACTGAGATGCTGCACCTGATGCTCCAGGCACATGGTAAACACCCAGCAAAGGTGAGCTGCTGCTACTGCATCTCTTTGAGCCCCTAAAAATAACAAAACTCCAAGTCCACTGGCTCACCTCTAAGATCAAGGCTGCTCGATGACTGGCTGGCTAGCTAGGCTTGGGCTCTGGCACCAGTCTCCTAGAGGAAACGGGTACAAATGAGGAGCCACCTCCACCCCCCCCCCCACCTCCCCCAGCCCATACCCTGCAGAGGGTGCTCCAGCCCTTCTCCCAACAAGTTCCCCTTTCCAAGAGCAATACGGAGGGGAGTTGAGGGGCTAGCGATGGTCAGAGGGGTGGTTGCACACTGAGTCAGTCCCCCTTCCTTGTGGGCTCAGAAAGTAGGGAGATCTTGTCCCCAAGGTGGAAGGAACCCAAATGTCCTTGACAGATGAATGGACAAGTAAAACGTGGTACTGACATACAATGGAATATTATTTAGCCTTAAAAAGGAAGAAAATTCTGACATGCTGCAACACGGATGAACCTCGAAGATATTATGCTAAGTGAAATGAGCCTGACACAAAAGGACAAATATTGCATGATACCACTTGTACGAAGGACCCAGAGTATCAAACTCATGAAGACAGAAATGGCGGCTGTCAGGGACTGAGGGGAGGGAGGGATGGGGAGCTTGTGTTTAATGGACACAGAGCTTCAGCTGGGGAAGGTGAAAATGTTGTAGGAATGGATGGTGGTGATGGTTACACAACAATGTGAATGTACTGAATGCTAATGAACTGTACACATAAAAAGTGATTAAAATGGTAAATTTTATGTTATGCATATTCAACCACAGTTTTTTCAAAGGAGCAGAGAGAAGTGACCACTGACTACCAGGAAGACAGAGCAACAATTATAAGTGGAAACATGAACCCCGACAGGAATGATTTGGTTTGGGGCCCACTGCCCTACAGTCTCAGAAGCCCAGAGGCCTCACACTGTCACAAGCACAGTAACTGATGAGGCATGCTTCTCTCTTCCCACTCAGAGCCCCAAACACGATTCAAGAGCCTCCCCTCACCAGTGCTGCTGCTCAGGACGTTGAGACAGGCCATTTCGGAAAGGGCTCTCTCTTCCAGCAACTTCCCTCTGCCCGGGACCAGTCCACCCCTGTCCCCCACTCTCCTCTTTCAGAGATAAAGGCTTCTGAGAGAAAGAAGCTTTTGTGGTGCCCACCTCCACCAGGCAGGTGCTTTGTACATACAGGTACAAATTCAACACCCCTGAGTTGCAAAGAGAGGTTATTCATGCTCAGTATACTTTGCTTGGAAGCATATCATCAGTTTCAGAAAGATTCCCATCCAAAAATAGTTTTGAAACATTTCTTTTATAGTTTTGCTCTTTAAAAAAGAGTAAGCTTCAATGATCTGGTGGGGAAAATCACTGGCTATGGTTTTGTGTGTAAAAATCCTGTAGCTTTGAATAATAGAAACTTTATAAGTTCACAAAGTCTCTTTTCATCCAGGATCTCACTTGATTCTTACACCCTCTGTGGGAGATGGGCAGGGTAGCAGTCCATTGTACAAATGGGGAAACTGAGGCTCGGAGAGAACAAGAGGCTTGTCCAACGTCACACACACACACACACAAACAAGAAAGGAGCAGAAACCCAGGCCTTATTCCCATCAATGCCAGACGAGACTTTGGGTTAGGACCTCATATTGGAGCAGACCATGCAGACATGAAAGTAATTTGAAAAACAGTGTTAACATAGTATCCCCTTAACATCTCTCTAAAGTAGACTGGAAATATTATCTTTTCTTTTTTAATAGACAATCAACTGAGCACAAAACAAATGACCCGCCCAAGATCACCACTCAAGAAAGTGGGAAAGAGACTAGACGCCCTCCCTTTTGAAAACGCTTGACCTTGACCATTTCCCTACCATATCCTGACCTGAGCACACTCAAAACTTAAAGGAGCCCATGCAGTTTTTATATAGGTTGCACCATATTTCTCTGAACTCCGCAGGGAATAGATATACCTTTATTCTCTTTTTAATAGCTGGAAAAGAAAAAAGAGGTTAAAGAAATCTTTAAGTTCCTTTTCAGCTCTAAAATTCTATGATTCTAAAAATTCTCCAGCAAGTCAATGGGTAGAGAGGCCTGGAATCCACATCACCTGTCTTCCTGCCTCACAGTCTGTTAGACCCCATCCCTGCTCCTGGAGGTAATGACTACAAATATCGTGTGTGTCTGGGAGAGGGGTCTGCTCTTAGATGCACACATAAAATGACAAGCAAGTGCTTCTCCCTGATTAGGACCCTAATAGCGGGCGTCACTCTGCCCTCCTGCTTCAGCCAGTATCTCCTAGCAAAAGGTTCCCAAACCACAGAGAATCATATCCCAGGTATTCGAGACAGTGCCCAGGCCTGGGGTGAAGGAGGAGCCAGTCCCAGGAACAGAACATCACTCTGAGGTTGCAGCCTACATCACTTCATTAGGATGCCTGACCTAATACCCACCTAAGACAGGAGAGCAGTCAGGTCTGCTCATTCCTGCTCTTCTACAGACCTCATCAATTCTGTTAGACACACTAATTTCATCCAACAAGTAGTGGGCACTTCCTCCATGCCAGGCACTGTTCTAGGTACCAAGGAGCAAACAAATAAAAATCTCTGACCACACACAGTAGGGGAGACAGCCAATGTCAGATGATGGGAAGTGCCATGGAGAAAAAGAAAGTAGGGTAGGGTGGAGGATAATGCTGAGGGCAGGTAGTGGAAGGAAGGGGATCGATTTTAAAAAGTTGGCCTGGGAGCGCTTGACGGAGGAGGAGCATTTGAGGAGACCTGGAGGAGGAGGGGGAGGGACCCATTCCAGTATCAGGGGTGGAAGAGGAGGTGAAGGGAGCAAGAGATGGCTTAAGGAAGGTAAGCTGGTGAAAATCATATCATGTCTTGTAGGCCAACACAAGGACTTCAAATGAGATGGGGAGCAAAGGAGTAACAAAATCTGACTTACAGTTTACAGCATCCCTCTGGCTGCTGTGATGAAAACAGTCTGTCGGGAGACAAGGGAGGAAGCAGGAAGGTCAGTTCAGAGGCCAGTGGTAGCTTAGACCAGGGTGAAAGCGGTGAAGATCGTGAGAGTCAGGTTCGGGATATATTTAAGGCAAAGCCAAGAGGATCTATTAATTAAGTGAATGTGAGATTGAGAGAAAGGGAGGAGTGAAGGATAAGGCTAGAGTTCTGGGGGCCTGAGCAAATGGAAGGATTAAGCCACCATTAACTGAGATAGGAAGGATGGGGAGGAGCAGGGAGTCGGGGTGGGGGCTCATTCTCTTTTGGACACATTAAACTGAGAAGCCTCTTAGACATTGGATGTTTGAGTAGGCAGCAGAATATTCAAGGCTGGAGGTGGGAGTCACCAGCACATATAATAATACATAATTGTATGTATAATCATACAGGACTTCCATATATGATCACATGTAATTTGTACGACTATATGTTTATTGTCTGCCCCCCCTAAACTGTAAGCTCCATATGGCCAAGGACCATGTCTGTTCACAGCCAGCAAGGTACCTGGCACTCAGTAAATATTTACTGAGCAAATGGAGAAGTTACCCAATGACTCCCTCAAGAATAGCCACAGCAACCCACACAACGAGAAGCAGACTCTCTTGCAACCACAGTGCCAAGCCCAACCAGCCCAAAACAGGGCCCTGGGTCTGTCCACCCCGAGCTTGAGATTCCAGAATGTAAGTGGATATGCTTGGCACACAACAGAGTTAGATATTTGGGTTTCAGCCCTGCCACATTCTCAAAGGGTGGAGCTGGGCAAGAGACTTGCCTGTCCTTCCACCTCCATTTCTCCCTGGGGTGGCTGGGGGAGGGGCTGCCTCAACCACTTCGTGGGCAGAGATATTGACCCACGCATGGTATATGTATAGGGTGGAGGGAGCCCCCCAAAGAAGTAAATCACCAAGTATTCTCTGAAGCATGCAAGGACCACCTAGCACCTGAAGGGGAGAACATAGACCTACTGGGGACACATTAAGAGTAACAGTCAGGGGCTGGCCCTGTGGTGCAGTGGTGAAGTTCATGCACTCCACTTCAGCAGCCCAGGGTTCACTGGTTTGGATTCGGAGTGCCGACCTACGCACCGTTTATCAAGCCATGCTGTGGCAGGTGTCCCACACATAAAATAGAGGAGGATGGGCACAAATGTTAGTTCAGGGCCAATCTTCCTCAGCAAAAAGAGAATTGGCAGCAGATGTTAGCTCAGGGCTAATCTTCCTCAAAAAAAAAAAGAAAGAGTAACAGTCAAAAAAAATTTTAAAAGAGTGACACAAAACTTGATGAGGAGAGGACCACCTAATTCTTCTAGCTAATGCAGGACTCCCTGTCCAAGTGGGCCTTGTGTCTCTGCTTCACCCACCAAGTGATTAGGAAGACAGACAGAACTACGGCCAACAGCTGACATAACAAGGCATAAGATTTCAACTCAATTACTTTCCAATTCTGAACAGTTGCCTTTGTCAAGATGATAAAAACAACTCTAATGATCTTGTATAATCCCCTCCCTTTGGAAGGGATACAAGATATTGAAAGTGTGATCCAGAGAGGTTTGATGACTTGCCCAGGGTCACCCAGCTACAGGCCCAGGACTAGAACCTAGGTTCTAGTTCTCTGTCGAAGGTTTCTTCCCATTACACCAGTGGCAAAGGAAAGGTAAGAGTTACAGTGGGAGGCAGGGGAGTTTTAGGCATTAATGCTACAACATAAAACTATGTCCTTGTCAAAGGGTAAGCTGCAGATGTTACAGGAATGCCAGGTGCACGCTGTGAAGTTAAGAAGGATCCCTTCCCTTACAGCAACCTTGTCATCCTACAGGGTTCCCCTTGGCTTTCGACTTTATGAATAAAGCTATTCATAGCAGGACCCACAGAACTGAAAAGATGATACACTAGGGTGTAAAAAACAAAAAAGCAGATATATACTTCAATAATGTTTACATGAAAAATTTAGATGGTAGGATGGAGTCAAGGTAGCTTTCCAAAGTCAACAAATATTGAGTGCTTCCTCTGTACAAGTCATTGTGCTAAGTGTTGAGTATGGGTGTGCATGCATATGTGTATGTATGTGTATGGGTATATGAGTAAGTGATAGAGACAGACACACAAGGATATGACAGAACCCAGGTCTTCAAGGCTTGCAATGTAGTTGCTGATATAAGACTATAAACATCAAAGAAACGACTAATAATATGGAGTAGATAATTGTTAAGTAAGTGGCATAATGTGTCTACGGGAGTTCTCAGAAGGAGCAATCACGTCTACTGCGGGGGAGGGGAGGAACTGTCAGGCAAGGTGCTTCTAGAAAGATAGGGGGATTTGAGGTAGACCTTGAAGGGAAGAAAGGCTCTTGGTAAGAATGGGGAAGAGGCACAAGCAAACACTGGTGGCCTTAATGTCAGGGAAGAGAAAGAAATCACGCCTTAAAAGGACGAACTAGACTAGCCTTGAACAGCCTTGGAAGCTAAAGTTCTTGGAGAAGTGGGGACGTGCAGAAAGATTTCTGAACACAGAACTTAGAGTTTGGAACAGTTTAATTTAACAAACATCTTCTGGGGGGACCAGCGGCATTGGAGGAATGACTGAAGATGAACTTGCCTCTCATGGGGAACTGACCTCAGCCTGGGAGATGAACTGAACTTGAGGTGACAAGGGCATGAAGTAGAGTGGGAACGGGCAGGTCTGTACAACCTGCTGAAGGAGGAATCAGCAGGTTCCAGTGGCTGACTGGCTGGGAGGCAGAGGACATGGAGGCAGAGAGAGTTCTTCAAAGTATAAAGCGGGGCAGCTGCAAAAATGGAAGAGTAGAGGGAGGCTGGGTGAGGGGAGATGCAGAGCTGATTTTAGAAGTGTTGAAACTAAGGATATCCACATGGGAGTGTCCAATGAGCATTTAGAGATACGAGTCTGGGGTTCGAGAGGCAATAGTTGAAGATACAGCATAGGGTCTTCCCAACAGACGAAGAGTTGTGGGACTGAATAAGATTTCTCTGGGAGGGAGTATAATGAGAGAAAAAATGGAATGTCACACTGAACCACTGGTGTGCCCATACCTAGGAGGTGATGGTGGGCAAGAGTGATGAGAGAAAAACCAAGATAGCCTAATGCCAAGAAGGAAAGGAAGGATTATTTCAAATAGGAGAGGGCTGTTAGTGAAAAATGCTACAAAATCAATTATGTGGACTGAGCACATAAATAATAAATACTTGTTGAATGAATGAATGAAAGGAAGAAAGCCCTTGGGTTTGAGAATCATCTTTCCTCAGTCAGAAGAATAGCCAGGGTTGCCTTCAGACAAGAGGATTTCAATGTTAACTTTTACCGCGTCCCCCCTAGAAAAACACGTGTCTTCCACAAGCCATCCTGTCCACCACACAGACATCCTTCCCTGCTTCCCCCTGTTTCCCCTCATTCTACTTCCCGGTTTCCTCAACCCAAGCAACAGACCTTCGGTGTCAAAGGAGACAGGAAACTCCAACTAGAATTTCCACTTCATTAATAACCATGCCTGTGCTCCTCTGACATAAAGGGATATGTGGCAATTGGGTGGAGGGGGGAGACTGCGTTCTAGCCCCAGCCTAATACTAACTAGCTGTGTGGCTTTGGGCAAGTTGATCAACCTCTCCGGATCTGGGCTTTTACACAGACAGGAGGAGGTAGGTCTATCTGGAGTCTAGACAAGTTTCGAAGGTCCCTTTTAGCTCTAAAGTCTACGATTTTATCATTCTCAGAAGGTCCTTGCAACATCCTCGGAGAAGGAAGTGACTACAAGACACAGGGAAGCGACGGCCAGACCTCTTCCCGGGGCAAAGCGCCAGGATAGGAGTGTACCAAGAAAGTGAGAAAGCGCTGCTCGGCCCTCGCGGATCACCAGCGAGCAGATCCCATTCCCAAGGCTGGGAAGGATCCCAACAAACCCGAGGGCGATTCCCACCCCACACCCCACCTTTCTTTCCTACGCTCCTAGACGGCCAGGAGGCTCTAAAAAGCCTGCGGGAAAAATAAAGATTTCTTTCCCAGAGTCCTGCGCTGCTTTTGCAAGTCGGATTCCGGCAGACACGATCTGCAGCCGGATAATGACACAATCAGTCTTTGGAAGGAGCGACTGTTCTCGCCTCGCTCGCTCGTTCAGAGTTCTGGGGACGCCTGGCCGCCCGCGCCGTGCCTCGACGCGCGGGCGTCGGACCCCAGCCCGGCTGCCAGGCCAGCGGCGCCCCCGCCCCGGGCCCTCCTCCGGCTCCGCTGCGGTCTGCAAACATTTCCTGGCCCCCGCCCCCGCCCCGACCCGGAGCTTCCCAGTTGGAGCGAGTTGGGCTCGCAGCCGGGTCAGCGCTCGCAGTTGCCCCAACTCGGCTCCCCAGGCCACCAGGGCTGGGGAGGGGGCCCCCGTCTGGCTCGGAAGCAGCCATCGGGGAAACCCAGGCGCCAGAAGCCGTGGGAGGTCGCTCCGGGAGCCCAGGGCTTGGGCAAGGAGGGGGACAACTGGCGAGGCGCCCGTGGCCCTGCTCCCTTCCCAGTCGTTACCTGCTCGCTTGCGGGGGTGTCCCGGAGCGGCCGGCCTCTCCCGGCGCTGTCTTCCCACGCAGTTGCCCATGCTGGCTCCTCAGCCGGGCCCCATGCACCGGAGGCGGCGGGCTGATCGGCTGCTCCGCGCTCCTGCCCCGGACGGCGGCGTCCTGGGTCAACGGCTCCTGCCGCCCGGCATCGGGCGCTCCCCGATCTCCCCCGGGGTCGCGCTCTGCCCGGGCCCCGGCTTCGCCACAAACTTTGCGGGAGAGAGGAGACAGGGAGGTGGCCGACTCCGCAGCACAGTCCCAGGTGGCCGGGCCAGGGGGGCCCGCGACGGTGCCCGGCCGGAGACCAGCTCCGCCGGAGGGGCGGAGAGAGGGGGCGGGCACCGCCGCAGCTACTCCCGGCTCGCTCGCGGCTCCCAGCTGGGGCCGGCCCCCTGGAGCCTGTCACTCACCTGCCTAACCCCGCCCCAGCCCGGCCCCGCTCCCTGACGCCGGCTCGCGGTGCCAGCGCCGCCGCCGCCGCCGCCGCCGCCCGCCCCAGGTGCGCATGTGACCGCCGGCACCGCCCCTCGGGCCGGGCCTGATTTTCTCATTGGCTTCCCCCAGGGTGCGTACCGCCCCTCGGCCCCACCCAGCCAGGTGCCCGCCCCGCCGCCCGTCTCCCGGGGAGCCGGGCCGGGAATTATTCGCCCTCAATGGCCCCCGGCTGCGTGCCCAGCAGCTGCCTTCCCTCCCCGCGCCTCCGCCCCGACTTCAGGCCCCGCCCCTCGGGGAGGGACCGTCTCATGCCTCCCTGGAATTGCCTGGCCCGGAGCCGGCAGGCACGTGATCCAGGGAGCGCCCCGCCCCCTCAGCCTTCGCCAGGCGATTGGCTCGGGAGGCGCATGCGCCGAGAGGCTCGTCCCGCACCACCGCCTACTTCCCCCTCCCACAGTTCGCATCATGGCCGCCGCCGCGGCTCTGGAGGCGGTGGCGCCTACGGGCGCCCTGTGGGGCCTCGTGCAGGACTTCGTCATGGGTCAGCAGGAGGGCCCGGCTGACCAAGTGGCTGCAGGTACGGCAGACGGCGCCGCGCGGCTTCCGCATGGGGGCGGGCAGGAGGGAGCGGCCTCAGCACAGGCGCTGGGCGGGAAGGGAGTGAGGGACAGCGGTGACTTTGAGAGATTGGTCTGGGGCTGATTCTGAGCAACGCGTGCTTAAGAGCCATAACAAATTGAGAGTCGCTTGCATCTTCCTTAAGGCGCCTTTACGACCCTCGTCTCCGTAGATAGCCACCCTCTGCGCTGGCCGGGTTAGGAGTATCATTACCATTTCACATGAGGAAACTGAGGCCCAGCGAGGTCGAGAGACTCGCAGATCAGGCGGGTGAGGAAGCTGGGACTCGGACCCAGGTGCTCCAGTTCAGAATCAGGTGCTCACGCCGCCAAAGCACTTGTTTCTGGGAGGTTGACGTGAGAAGCGACATCTTCAGCGGCA
This sequence comes from Equus przewalskii, assembly GCF_037783145.1. Taxonomy (NCBI): domain Eukaryota; kingdom Metazoa; phylum Chordata; class Mammalia; order Perissodactyla; family Equidae; genus Equus; species Equus przewalskii. The sequence continues at coordinate 31,779,618 of NC_091831.1, forward strand.
TCAGCTCCAGTCGCGTGGCATGTTGGGAGTGGCCGGGCGGCCCGCTATCTGACTGGCTGTTATTGGAGAGAGGAGGAGAAATGCCCGAGAGTTTGAGATGTTTTGCGCATCCTCCCTAAGAGTCTCCATCCGTTTCTTGGTAAAGTTCTTGATTAATTTGTTCACGACTTTTTTATGTGGTGTTTGGTTTTATCTTTTCTCCAGATCACCAGTTTCCTGCTTTTGACCAGTTCAGGGATCTCTTAGTTCTGACAGCTTATCTAGATTTGAATAAAACAAATTCCAGATTTCCTTGGAATTCTGAGACTTCACTCTTTTAAGAAAAAAACCTAAAAAGTTATTGAATGTTAGGAGGCCTTCAGACGTCGTGTTTAAGTAATAGAATACAAAATCTCTTAAGTACAGATGGATTTTGTCTCTGTTTTTGGAAATTTTGCATGCTTGTGGAAGAGTGAAGGACACATTTCTCTTGAAAGTTGAACATATTAATTTCTAGAATGTGTGAGAAATGAATGAAGTAAATCTACTAGAAGTATAATACTTTGGTCCTTAGCAATATTCCACTCTCATTCAATCTTTCCACCATTATTGAACACATCTTATTCTCCAAACACAGTGCAAAGCAATAGGAATATAAATACAAATTAGACTAGATCTTTGCCTGCTGGGAATTCATAGTGTGGTGGGAGAGACAGTCATGCAACAGATAGTATGCTACACCATGAAAAGGACTATAAGAAGTATGTGCAAGGTGGCGTGAAAGCATCAAGGAGCAAATGCCTGATGCTGCCATCACAATAAGCTTAGCTTCTGGGGCTGGCCCCGTGGCGGAGTGGTTAACTTCCTGCGCTCTGCTTCAGTGGCCCGGGGTCTTGCTGGTTCGGATCCTGGATGTGGACATGGCCCTGCTTGTCGGGCCATGTTGAGGTGTCGTCCCGCATAGCACAACCAGAAGCACTCACAACTACAATATACAACTATATGCTGGGGGGCTTTGGGGAGAAGAAAAAAGAAAAGATTGGCAACAGTTGTTAGCTCAGGTGCCAAGCTTTAAAACAAAAAAAAGCTTAGCTTCTTACAGCTTTATAAAGAATAGTGCATCAGTGCTTACTATTAACAAGGACAGTGTGTTATCACTGTCATTTTCCCCAGTGTTTTATTATGAAAATTTTCAGACATACAGCAAAGTCTAAAGAATTTCATAAGAAACACATACACCCACCATCTAGATTCTACCATTAACATTTTAATATAACTTGCTTTATCACATACTGAGCCACCATTTAAATTGCAGATATTGGCACCAGCCCTGTGGCCGAGTGGGGTTAAGTTTGTGCGCTCTGCTGTGGTGGTCTAGGGTTTCACTGGTTCGGATCCTGGGCGGGGACATGGCACTGCTCATCAAGCCGTGCTGAGGCAGCGTCCCACATGCCACAACTAGAAGGACCCACAACTAAGAATATACAGCTATGTCCCGGAGGGATTTGGGGAGAAAAAGGAAAAAATAAAACCTTTAAATTGCAGATATCGTTACATTTCCCCCTAAATACTTTGGTATGTATATCATTAACTAGAGTTTGTTTACAGTTTATTTTGGTGTAAAATTTATATCCAATAAAGTGTACAAGTCTTAAATGTACATTCATGAATTTTGGCAAATACATATACCTATACAGCACAGCCCCCTACAAGATAAAGAATATTACTATATCAGTGTCATTTGTAACTGTTCTTTCACATTTATACATTATGAACACAATAATTTTGAATTTTCCAAATTCAGAACACACTTGAGAAGACAGCATAAATAAAGACTGCCAGGTTCTTATAAATATTTTTGTAAAATTTGTATTTTTTATGTCTGAAAAAATGGCCTAAACCATTGTCTGGTTTAAATTTAATTCAGCTCAGCTAAGACTGTAACATTAACCCTGTTGTAATTTAGCCCTCCTGTCTAGGAAAGCAGGTCGGTAGTAACAGATGAGTAACAGGGGTAGTGACAGATGAGATTGGAAAGGCTTGCTGCGGTTGGATTATGCATAACCTTGGATTCTTGGCAGAGGGATTTGAATGACCTATTGTAGGTAGTAGGAGTCATTGTAGATCCTTGAGCAGTGGAGTCAATCATATAATGAAGGCAAATTTGAGAAAGATTAAATTGGTATTCTCAATCTTAGGTCACAGACCTGGTTAGAGTTGTTGAAGATTGACTGGGTTTGGAAGCACCTTCACAATAAGATGTGCCTTCTAATCCTCCAGCGCAAGTCAAGCTTTGTTAGTGCTAAAGGGACCAGCTTTCTATTCAGCCACTCACAGCAGCAGCCCCTCCTACAGACTGTAAATGAAGAAGGAACACCCTGTGATCCCAAAGGCAGCTACCACCAACTTTGTTTTGCACCTGAGTTCCTGGTGAAAGTAGGTGTCAGATAAAAAGATGCAAATGACCAAAGAGAAATGACTTGGCAGCCTAAGGGTTAAAGGCTTCTCGGCCAGGCATTCAAAGGCTGCCAGCACCTGGCCCCAGCTTTTATTCTCACCACTCTCCTCCCAGACCTTTAGCTCCAGGCAGCCACCTTGTTTTTCTGTTCCCTGAGTGCTTTCCTTCCCAGTTCCCTCCACTAGCTCCATCTAATCAAAGTTAGACCTAGGGGCCGGACCCATGGCCGAGTGGTTAAGTTCTCGCGCTCCACTTTGGCAGCCCGGGTTTCGCCGGTTCGGATCCCGGGTGTGGACGTGGCACCGCTCATCAAGCCATGCTGAGGCAGCATCCCACATGCCACAACTAGAATGACCCACAACTAAAAATACACAGCTATGTATTGGGGGGCTTTGGGGAGAAAAAGGATAAATAAAATCTTAAAAAAAAAAATTAGACCCAGGATTCAAGGCCCAGCTTGAGTGCTCGCTGTCTGCCCCTAAACGTTTCCTGATTACAACAGCCAGACATCATCATCTCACACTTCAGAATCTTGGTGGTACTTATTTATCTACCGCTCGTGTACTTGTTAGCAGACTTGTTTAGTAGCTATTTCTATATACGTCTCCACATCCTACCCTCCCATTTCTACCTCCAGAGTCTCTTGGAGACTAGCATAAGTAGGTGTACAATAAAAACTACATAAGTGAATGGAATAACAGATGTTGAAGGAAGAATCTATGGAATTTAAGGCCTAACTAATTATAAGGCTTCAAGGAAATGGAGGACTTTAAGATGACCCCAAGCTTTTGAGCCTGAAGATGAGCAAAAGAGAAATACTTTGTCCAAAAATGAAGGTTGGGAAAGGAGCTGATTTTGAAGAGTGATTTTTGGACGTGTTGAATTTACAAGTGATGAATATAAATTTTCTTCCTCTTAGTTATTTGGATTTCCTTCATTTTAGTCTTTATTATATTGTATTTTCCCACATTTGTGGTTCCCTGAGGAGACCTCTATTCCTGAAACCAAAAGATTGTTAAAGAACAGTTCTGAGAAATGTCTGTGGCATCCTCAGCAGAAAGGGCCTTTTGGGAACTTGATCGGAACGGAGTCCTGATTGGGATTTTTCTCTCTCCTGCTCCTTCACATCCTTCCACCTCCCTCCTTGGCTGCTACTCCAGATTCTCAAGAGGCTGCAACCCCATCAGACAGAGGTCTGATTGTGCATTCTATGTCAGTGCTCATATAAATACTCCTTTGACAGCTCCTCAGTGCCCTTCACGAACTGCTGCCCTGCTGGGGAAAGTGTGGGTAGTTAGGAGGGCTAGTAAGTCCATTTTTAGAGAGCAAATCTTGTACACATTGGAAAAATTTAGACCTACCTCTGTAGGGAAAGGAACTTACACTTATTTTTCCTTAATGCCAGTGAGACTAACCTTAGGAAAATTAACTCTTTATTATCTTCTTTCATCCCAGGAGTGCAATAATTAACAGTACATCCAGATATTCAGGTATTTTTCATTTGGGAGAACTTAGTGTTAGGCGAATTAATCACTTGGAGTTGGTGAGGGATGGTCCATAAACCCGAGTTTTACTCTTTTCTTATGTTAACCCAGTCTCTGTTTATATCACTATGGTAACACTGATTGTTACACTGTGATTGTTTTAAATGTCCTTCCGCCCCAACAGACTGTCTGCTCCTTAAAAGCTTCCTGTGTATATTTTGTCAACAGCCCTAACACAGTACCTAATTTGTAGTAGGTGTTCAATAAATGTTGAATGGCTAAGTGAAAACACACATGACAATTTTTTTAAAGAATTATGAAGGAAACACAAAAGAGAGAATAATTCTGTTTTGGGAATCTTCCAGAAAGGCTTCACAAAAAAGTTGACATTTGAGCTGGGTCTTGAAGAGTAGAAGTTTCTCAAACTGACAAGGCCAGGAAAGAGGCATTCCAATCCAAGGGAATGTTTAAAGGATTAAGGATATGAAAGAGCTTGATATATTGGGATTTCGTGTGACTACATAATAGGAGTCATGATGAAGGGTGAGGTTAAATTGTGAAGGACATCAAGCCACGGAGTCAGGTCTTAAGGAATAAGGAACAGATGGAGATTGGAGGGCAGGGAAGTAATTGTGCGTTTTAGAGAGGTGATTCTAGAGAGACTATGGACAGATTGGAAGGGTTGGTTTTTTTTAATTAAGGTAAAATTCACCACTTTAACCATTTTAAGTGTACAGTTAATTAGCTTTTAGTATATTCACAATGTTCCACACCATCACCACTATCTAAAAATTCCAGAACATTTTTATCACCTTTTTTTTTTTGAGGAAGATTAGCCTTGAGCTAACTGCTGCCAATCCTCCTCTTTTTGCTGAGGAAGACTGGCCCTGAGCTAACATCTGTGCCCATCTTCCTCTACTTTATATGTGGGACACCTACCACAGCATGGCTTGTCAAGCGGTGCCATGTCTGCACCCAGGATCCGAACCAGTGAACCCCGGGCCGCTGAAGCGGAACATGCGCACTTAACCACTGTGCCACCAGGCCGGCCCCATTATCACTTTTCACTAAAAAGAGAAGGGCGTTGAACGCTGTCAGTTATAGGGATGAAAAGGAAGAATTATATTTGAAAGACATTTCTGAAGTAGACTCAACAGAACTAGAATAAGGTGTTAGTCACCTTTGAGAAAACATCTTCAAAATACTAATTCTAGTTTTTTGCCACTTTAGTCACCATTTTCCTAACTCTTATTTACTATTTTGTGGTAGCTATGAAGCTAATAGAAATAATCTCTCTTGGTTTTTTCTTAATTTTGTATTGCTTTTGTACTTCACTTTTCTTTTATGCTTGTGCTGTGCTAATTCAAGGTGGGATCTTTGTGAAAGATAGGAAGACTGAAAGGCTCTGTCGGGAGAGTCCACCCATGTACTGGGATTCAAGGAATCACATGCAAGTGGATGTTTCTTTGTAATTATAAAGCCTCTAGTTTCATAACGATGTATACCGAATGCTGAAGAAGTCTTTTTCATTTATAAAATTTGAGGCAACCTAGAGGGGTGGGAATTCACTGGTAGGGGGCATGAGGGAACTTTCTCCACTGATGGAAATGTTCTATATCTTGAGTGAGGTGTTGGTTACTCTTGGTATACTTTTGTTAAAACTCATCAAATTATACAGTTAATATCTATGCATTTCACTGTATGTAAATTATACCTCAATTTTTTGAAAACTGAAAAAATTAGAGGCAAGTGAGTGGGGCCTATTAGTATTAGGCAGGTCTTTGTCCTTCAGCACTTGAGGTATTTCCAAAGATAGAGCCTAGCCCAGCATCCACCGTGGCCTGTGATGGTGTTGCTGAAGAATGATTCAGTTCAGTGATGTTCTCTGCTAGTGACAGTTATCAGTCTCCTGTAGCTTCCTAGGTACAATTACTAACTTCTGTGGCTGCTACTGAAATTAGTTTTTAGATGGGTTTTCAGCAATTTCCTGGGCTCTAGCCAAAAATTTCCCAAAGAAGTACTCTTTTCCACCCTCCCAAATGGTGAAATACTCTTTTACGGCTTATAATCCAGAAATGGGTCTCTCTCTTCACTTGTGTTGCCATTAAGGAATTGGGTGTAGAACCCAGCTATCAGTTCCTCGGTTTGTTCTATTTGTCTGGCTGCTGCCCCTTCCCCCACCCCACAGCCTATGCGTTTTCTTCCCTTGGCTCTTTCTCAGGAGCAAGGGCAGCAGCTGGGCCTTCCACATCCTGGCACGAGTAGGGCTAGGAGTGCCTGATGTCTAAATTGGTGCCAGTCACGAGCTTTGAATCCTGACTGGAGCGCTCCTTTCCTCAGTCGGGTGGACTGGGCTTCTCCTTGCTCTAGTACCAGCGTGAGCCTCTGTCCAGCTCAGCTCACAGCTGTTGCTCCAAGACCACAGGCTTAAGGGGAACTGGACATTTGGGAGTTTTCTCAAGCCTCTTTTTCACTCTAGCCAAAGTCCAGTGTTGGCAAGAGCTAATCAATTAGGTCCTGCTTTCAGAGGTAGGTTGGTTGGGAACTCAACAAGCTGTTGGGAGTAATTCCCTGATTGCCACACCTTATTGAGCTAGAACTACCCTGTGTTAACCAAACCCTTAGGAAGATTGCTAACCTTTTACTCTTTGCTTTTCCCTTGAAGATATAATCTAAGATATTTCTGTTAGATCTATGTGAATTACTGTTGTGCTGCTAAAATTGCATTTTAAAAAATAAGTAATGTGTTCACATGGTATGACATTGAAAGGGTGCAAAAGAATACACAGTGAGAAGTCTCCCATCTCAAGATGGAACGCAGACTGACAGATGAATCTGACTGTGTTACTGGTGTATGACATGTCCTCAGTAAAAGGGGTGGGAGAAAAGAGCTGATCTAAGTGACTCTGGAAAACACTATTTTGTCTGGAAACTGTAAGGCTAAACACAAAACTCTTCATATACGTACGTAAACACTGCACTCTTCATATAAATTTGTTTCTCACAGAGGCTGACGATTCTGAAACTAATTTATAGCTATACTAGGGTTGAAAAAAATAATACACGGTAGATAATGGGAACCAGGTTTCTCACTGTCAGAGAAAGAAATTACAAATAAGCACGAGGGAAGGCTAGAATGAACCCTTGGTACTGGACTAGAGTTGGAGACTTTAATATGATATGTTTAGTTTAAAATATATATGGATAGATACAGAAACAATGATAGATGTGCGCGTATACATGGGTTAGAATACCCACATATATTTCCCAGCTCTCTCTACTAAGAGGGCCCAAAACCAGTGACACCCCAAGAGCAAACAGCACATCCACACCCCGATCTTGGTTTCTAATACCGTTCTTCACTAAAAGGAACCAGGGCTTCTTGGAGAAGGGGCTGATTCTAGGGCTAGGGCAAGGAAATTATTAGATGAGCCTGTAGTATTTTGTGGTGCTAGAAAGTAATAAAGTACTTAAAAAATAAAAGGATAGGGGCCGGCCTCGTGGCCAAGTGGTTAAGTTCGCTTGCTCTGCTTCAGCAGCCCAGGGTTTCGCCAGTTTGAGTCCTGGACACAGACATGGCACGGCTCGTCAAGCCACGTTGAGGCAGCGTACCACATGCCACAACTAGAAATATACAGCTATGTACCGGGGGGCTTTGGGAGACAAAGGAGAAATAAAATCTTAAAAAATATATATAAATTAATTAATTAAATAAATAAAAGGATCGGGGCTGGCCCGGTGGCATAGTGGTTAAGTTTGCTGCTCTGCTTTGGCAAGCTGGGGTTCACTGGTTGGGATCCTGGGCGTGGATCTACACACCACTCATCAAGCCGTGCTGTGGTGGTGTCCCACATAAAAAAATAGAGGAAGATTGGCATGGGTGTTAGCTCAGGGCCAATCTTTCTCACAGAAAGGAAAAGAAAAGTTTTTGTCTAGTTTCATTTGCATTTCTCTTATTGTGAATATGGTAATGATCTTCTGTGGAACACCTGTTCATTTTTTTGTTTTTGCCCATTTTAAAAATGGTTTTTGGTCTTTTTCTCATTGATTTGTAGGAGCTCTTTATATATTGGCAAAATTGCCTTTTGTTACAACAGTTACAAATATTTTTTTCCCAGTTTGCCTTATGATTTTTTTTTTTTGCCTCGCAGAAAATCCATTTTTTTAATGTAGCTGATTTTAACCAATCTTTTCTTTTTTTTTTTTTTTTTTGGAGGAAGATTAGCCCTCAGCTAACTACTGCCAGTCCTCCTCTTTTTGCTGAGGAAGCCTGGCTCTGAGCTAACATCCGTGCCCATCTTCCTCTAGTTTATACGTGGGACGCCTACCACAGCATGGCTGCCAAGCAGTGCCATGTCCGCACCCGGGATCCGAACCAGCGAACCGCGGGCCGCCGAGAAGCGGAACGTGCGAACTTAACCGCTGCGCCACCGGGCCGGCCCCCTTAACCAATCTTTTCTTTAATAGCTTCTGGATTTTGTTATACTTAGAAATTTTCTTTCATGCTTTTTTTCTTTAATCCGTTTAAAATTTACTTTGGTGAGAGATTCAGAGCCAATGTTATTTTTTTCCCCAATATTTCCCCAATCATCCCAACACCATTGAATAATTTGTGTTTTTCCCATTAATTGAAATATGATGTTAAAAATCGTATTATCATATGTATTTGTGTCTCTTTCTGGACTTTCTATTCTGTTTCTGTACCATAGATTTCTTTGTCTGAATATGAATTCATACTACACTGGTTGTTTTTTGTTTTTTACTTTTATTGTGGGAAATTTCAAGTTTCTTCAAAAGTGTACACCATTTTAATTATTGTGACTTTATAATAATCTTTTTACTATCTGTAAGGTCTACCTTCCCTCCCCCCCAATTACTCATTTTCAAAATTTGCCTGTCCAATTAGGTGTTATTTATTGCACATTAACTTTAGAATAAGCTTATCTAGTTCCCCCCACAATTCTACTAGTGTTTTTATAGAGATATCTTAAAATTATAGGTTGATTTGGGAGATTTGTCACCTTGAATCTTTCAAGAATATGGCATGCCTTTCTATTTGTGTAAGTTTTTTTTGTGATCCTCACGGTACTTTGAAGTTTTCACCATTCAGATATTCACGTTTTTTGTTAAATGTATATCCAGGTATTTCCTTTTCTTTTCTTTTTTTGTGCTATTGTAAATAGGATCTTTTTTACTTTATATCATTTTACAGACTTTCGTGTGTATATATGTGAAGGCTCTTAACTTCGTAATATTACTTTTGTACCCAGCCACTCTGATGAGTTATTTTCTTTAATATTTTTTCACTTGTTTCTGTTGGATTTTCCAGATATATAATCATGCCATCTACGGATGATATATTTACTTCCTTTTCAATTTTTATGCTTGAAGCTACATATTTGAGGTGTTATAGAAAGGCTTCTCTTGTAGGAGGGGCTCTTTGCAAGCATAGCGGGCCCCATGGTAGAAGCCTAGGGTGGGCAGGAAACATTGGTAAGTGGAGCCATTGAACCCTGGGATGGGGTTTTGGTTTTGTTTTTTCATATTTCTTTTGTTTCCTCTAGACGTGAAATCCGGGAGCTATACAGTGTTACAAGTGGTGGAAGCCCTTGGGTAAGAGCCTTTCTCCATCCCTGCCTGTGCACTCTGAAAAACTTATTTTGTTCAGTGCTGCTTTCCAGAAGCTAATTGGTCCCGAATGTCTCCTACTGTAGCCCAGTACCGCCCCCCCCGCCCCCCCCCCCCCCAGTTCCATATCAGTACCTCAGGCCAAGTCCGTATTTCTCCTGAAAAAAGTTTCATGCCACCCATCTGAGACTCCTAAGGAAGCGTTGGGAGCACACAGCCTGTGAGCCATATCTGCTCCTGGATCAGCCCGCAGGTTTGGGTGGGTGGGTGGTTAAGGGCCATCAACTGTTACTTAATTAGAGCTGGGATTCCTCCTGTGCATCTTTAGACCCACCGCCCCCATGGGATTCTAGTCTGCCTGGATCTGACTCAGACCTGCCATTGGGCCTTGCCTAGGGAGTTGCCAGGAGGCTGATCTTGCACCAGATCTCCACTATAGGAAAAAGCTGAGGGAAACAGCTGACGATCAGTGTTATTACCAGATATTCCAAACACCAGAGGAAGTATGTGCTTATAGTCTAATGCCTGCTTTCTCATATTTCATACTTGGTAGACCATTTAAATTGACAAGTCTTATTAGCAAAAGTTGTTAACTGTCATGGCCAGCATATCTTCTGAAACAGAAAACTAGAAAACTGGAGGGAAAAGAAACTAGGTCACTATTATGCATTTATCCCACATAAGAGCCCTTTTGGCCTTTCTATTCATGTTGTTGTGGCTTTGGTCCATTTTCTAAAATAACAGCTTTATTGAGATGTAATTCACATAAGATAAAGTTCACCATTTTAAAGTATGTAATTCCATGGCTTCTAGTATATTCACAGATTTGTTTAACTCTTACCACAATCAATTTTTTTTTTTTTTTGAGGAAGATTAGCCCAGAGCTAACATCTGCTGCGAATCCTCCTCTTTTTTGCTGAGGAAGACTGGCCCTGAGCTAACATCTGTGCCCATCTTCCTCTACTTTTTTTATATATGGGACGCCTGCCGCAGCATGGCTTGCCAAGTGGTGCCATATCTGCACCTGGGATCCTAACTGGTGAACCCCAGGCTGCTGAAGCGGAACATGTGAACTTTACCACTGTGCCACTGGGCTGGCCCCCCCACAATCAATTTTAAGACATTTTCATTATCCCCCTAAAAACCCCAATGCCTGTTAGAAGTCACTCCCCATTCCCTCCTCTTCTCAGCTCCTGGTAACCACTAATCGAATCTACTTTCTATCTCTGTGGATTTGCCTGTTCTGGAAATTTCATATAAATGGAGTCATCCAATATGTGACCTTTGTGAGTGGCTTCTTTCACTTAGCATAATCTTTTCAAAGTTCATTCCTACTGTAGCATGTATCAGTACTTCATTTCTTGCTGACTAACATTCCATTGTATGGATATACCACATTTTGTTAACCATTCATCAGTTGATAGACATCTGGGTTGTTTTCACGTTTTCCCTATTCCAGGTAATGCTGCTATGAGCCTTTGTATGCCTTGGTCCATTTCTAACTGCTCTGAATGCACAGTTTTCTACTTCTGAGCAGAGACCTTTCTACAAGTTCCTATCCTAGGGAGTCTGTCAGTATGATCTTATTTTTGCCCCCTTACCCCTAGTTATAGATATCCTTATACTTGAGGTTTCACTCAAATGTCCTGGCCAGCTCTCCTTCAGAAATCTGCTTCCTACTTTAAGTTGCTTAGGTTCCTTTTTAGTATATTAATGTAATCTCTATAGAGCTGTTTTGAAGATATATCACCTCCGTGTTGCTTCAGCTCTTTCCATATCAATAATCCTGAATAGTTAAAACCTTTATTCCAGCCACCTTACTTTGTAAACTTCCAGTTGTAAAGTTTTTTTTTCCCTAAGACTTGTGGTTTCTCTCAGCACTTTTTATTTAGCAGTAAGGTGTTTATTCTCCTCTTGTTTTGGTAGAAGCCACAGCTGCCAATCATCTCTTGATCCCTGTGGGTAGCTGCTAAGCTCTGTTTCAGAGGAATGTCACAATCATTCCACTGGGGAGAAAGAATAAGCCCAGTGCCCAGTCACTGCCTAGAGACAGACACTTCTGTTGGCTGTGGTGTCACATGTGCCTCTAATGATGGCAGATCAATCTGGGGGTTGGTTCTTTAGGCTCTGGGTTACTGCTATCTGTAATGCTAAGTACCTCTGGAACACCTCCCTGGGCTGGCTTCCATGCCCAGGGGGTGAGTGTAACTAATTGTAAAATAATTTATTTCTTCAAAAGTTTGAACTGGGTAATGACAGGCTCTCTCTAACCTACTTTCCGCCAGGTCCTCTCTAGAGAATCCAGAACCCCGAACTCGGGCACGAGGAATCCAGCTTTTGTCACAGGTGCTACTCCAGTGTCACTCCTTGCTCCTGGAGAAGGAAGGTACTGGCATCACTAGTAGGAGTGTCTTCCTGGATTGCTGAGCCAAGGCCTTCCTTGTCGATTCAAGCCAACTTTACAGGGAGGGAAGCGGGGAGTGGGCATAAGATATCTGGGAAATACTAAGTCAAGGTCTTCATTCCTCTCTCGTATATGTGGCAGAGGTGATAAGAATTGAGACACAAGACACATGGAATTCAAATGTAGCCTTAGACAGTTTTTTTCAGTGTATCTTCCCCTCTCTGTAAAATGGACAAAGTAGTGCTTCATAGATGGAGTGGGAGAATAATGAAATATCAAAGTGCTTTGAAGTCCTCAGGGAAAAAGTCAACAACTTATTTATCTTCTATAGCAGGAGAGGCAAACTATAACCTGTTTTTATAAATAAAGTTTTATTAGCATATAGCCACACCCATTTATTTACTTATCCTTTATGCTGCTTTTATGTTACAGCGGCTGAGTTGAGTAGTTGTGACAGATACTGTGTCATGCAAGGCTAAAATACTTACTATCTGGCCCTTTGAGAAGGTTTGCCAACCCCAGTTCTATAGAAGGGCAGTTCTGGGGTCAAGAATGGGTTTGACTGTGGACCTCTGTAAGGATGGATAATAAAAGATGTTCACTTATTTTCCTGACTGATCAAGGCACTCTCCAGTGGGAGGGCATAGGACATATGTCGTGGTGAAGGAGAGAGTGTGTAGTGAAACCCAAGCAGGAACATCCCTTACAAACTCTGGGAAGGAGCAAAGCTGGGGCCTCCTCCAGCCTGTGTAAACTAATGGCTGAATTTCTGGTCTGTGCAGTTGTACACCTGATCCTGTTCTATGAGAATCGGCTGAAGGACCATCATCTTGTGATCCCATCTGTCCTGCAGGGTTTGAGGGCACTAGTGAGTTCTCCTTTTTTTCATTACATACTGTGTTTGAGGAGCCATTTTCCAGTGAATTCTCTTCTTGCCCTTCAGTGATGAGACTTCAAGTGCTGAGAGAAGATGCCCAAATGTGGGACTAAACTAGTGTCAGCCACTTCTGTTTTTAGTCTAGAGAGTAAAAGTGTCCTTTGGGGACTAGCATTCAGATCCAAACTGGAAGGAGCTGCAGAGAAGTAATCAGCTTGAGAAAAGAGACCACACTTCTCACTGTTAGCACTTCTTCCTGAACCTGGATGTTGTGATTCCCATTGTAGCTAATTAGGCCTATTTCAGAGTTGTGTCTTGAAGGCCGTGCTAGAATTCTCTTGGTGCTCACATATCTTCTCTTCTCCCCCAGAGCCTGTGTGTGTCCCTGCCCCCAGGGCTGGCTGTCTCTGTGCTTAAAGCCATCTTCCAGGAGGTCCACGTACAGGTGAGTGATAACAATCGCTTTGGCATTCTCCTCTTTCTCCCAACCCTTAATGTAACTAGAATTAGATGGCAAAACAATATTGACTTCTAAGTTCTGAACTCTTTCGGGTCTTTGACCATGTTTATATACTATTTCTTGCTACTATATAAGGAGATAAAGGCATGCCATTATGTCTGACCTGTGTCCTCTTAAACCTAAAGAAAGTAAGGCATACAGCAGACAGGTTTTGGTTATTGGCCCCACTGCCATACTCCTGGGCCAATAGCCATATCCTTTCTCTCCATTTCCTCTTTGGTTCACCTTATACTGGTATAAGCACTGTCCACTTAGAGATTGTAGAGCAGGAAGTAGTTTTGTCAGCTGAGGCATTCTTTGAGGACTTTCTTAGCTTATTTCCTCTCTCTGCCACCCCCAAGTCCCTGCCACAGGTGGACCGACACACTGTCTATAGTATCATCACCAACTTCATGCGAACCCGGGAAGAAGGTAAGAGGCAGAGCTCTCTGGGAGATCTGAAAAGTGAGCACATCCTTTTTTCCCCCTCATTACCAGGACTCGTTTTAGCCTGAGGGTTATATAGAAGAGCCAATACTCTGAGAGAGAACGATAAAGGGAAACTGAGGGTCCACTCACTCCTCAGTAAAGGAACGGTAGAGTTTGAGCTGATGTTTTAAATTCTTACCTCTGTGACAGTGATATATTGTGGCACATCTGTTCTTCACTGAGTACTCTCTTGGAATAGGAAAACAGAAAGGGTCTTCTCTGGGAGGCAGGAAAGTGGGGGCAGTGATAGCAGAGGGAGCACACAGACCAGAAGAAAGCTCCAACTTTCTATCCCATGGGGCAGTAGTGACCTTGTTCTCTCCTCCTCAGAGCTCAAGGGCCTAGGAGCTGACTTCACCTTTGGCTTCATCCAGGTGATGGATGGGGAAAAGGATCCCCGTAATCTTCTGGTGGCCTTCCACATCGTCCATGACCTCATCTCCAGGGACTATAGCCTAGGTAAGTCCTTGTAGCTTTGAATTAGCTGGTTGGGCTTGTCAGATTAGTGAAGTTTATAAATCAACCTCATTCTTTCTCTGTTGCCTTAGGACCCTTTGTGGAGGAGTTGTTTGAAGTGACATCTTGTTACTTCCCTATTGACTTTACCCCTGTAAGTAGCACCTTTCATTCATTCATTCACTCAAATATTCATTGAGTGCCTGCTATGTGCCAGGCCCAGTTCTAGCCAATGAGGGCACAGCAATGAACAAAAAAGAGACAATCCCTGCCCATTTTAGTAAACTGGGAAGTGGAGAGAAGCATTTGCCATCAGAGGAAGGATTCAATTCACCAGGTATCTGGGGGGCTCCTGAAGCTGCTTAACAATGTACTTAGTGCTGAGGGCTACAGGATTGTAAAACATGATTTCTGCCCTTGGAGGTTGAAACATTTAAGTAACAGTATGAGATTATGGGACAAAACAAGTGGTATCATAGTTGTTCAGAGAAGACAGAGTTTCGTGTGAGCTAGAGTAGGCAGGAACTGACTTCGCAGATAAGATAGGATTTCAGTTGGTTTTTGAGGGATGCGTGGGATGTGATCCTGGAGTCCGAGGGGGCATCTCAGGCAATAGAAACAAACTGAAAAAACAAAGAAGACACAGTTGAGCACTGTATGTACAGGAGGTGTTTGCTCTGATCCCCTTGGACCTTCCTCCCACTTTGCGTCTTGATTTCCCTTCTATTTTCAAATAATGATGGTCTCATCACTGTATGGGGATGCATGGCTACGTGTACTGCAAGCATTAGTGCTTTGGAAGAAATGAGAGGAGTTATATCACAGCACACCAAAGAACATCTGAGTATTGACTCTCACTGCCTTTAATGTTACATGGCCATCTTTGCCATAGGGAATTTCTTACCAGGTTATTCCAGTTGACATCATGTTGCTTGGGACCACCTCTCTCCTGAAATTCTTTTTATCTCTTTTGTAAGCAGTATCCTTATTTCTAACTCAGAAGAGCTTAGGCCTTTGAAATCTTGAAAGCTCTTGGTTAGGCTACCAGGTTTCTGTTTTTGCTTTGTTTTATTTTGTGTGTGTTTGTTTTTGAGGAAGATTAGCCCTGAGCTAATCCTCTTTTTTTTTTTTTTTTTTTTTTTGCTGAGGAACATTGGCCCTGAGCTAACATCCGTGCCCATCTTCCTCCACTTTATATGTGGGACACCTGCCACAGCATGGCTTGATAAGTGGTGCATAGGTCCATGCCCAGGATCCAAACCAGCGAACCCTGGGCCGCCGAAGCAGAGCATGCTAACTTAACTGTTGCCACTGGGCAGGTCCCTGTTTTGTGTTTGTTTTGAAAAGATAATAGATGTACATGATTCAAAATCCAAAAGCTGCAAAAAGGGGAAAAATCTATCTACCATCAAATTTGTTTCTCTATTATCAACCAGTTTTATCAATTATGTCTATCTTACAAAGCTTTTTTTTGTTTGTTTTTTGTTTTTTTTTTCCTGCTTTATCTCTGCAAATCCCCCCTGGTACATAGTTGTATATATTAGCTGCAGGTCCTTCTAGTTGTGGCATGTGGGATGCCACCTCAGCGTGGCCTGACCAACGGCGCCGTGTCCGCGCCCAGGATCCGAACCAGCGAAACCCTGGGCTGTCGCAGCGGAGTGCGCAAACTTAACCACTAGGCCACTGGGCCGGCCCCTACAAAGCTTTTTCATAGATAAGCAGAAGCTTTACACCACCAATGGTAGCATGTATATATATGCACTTTTCCTGTACTTTGCCTTTTTTAATTTAACAGCTTATCTTGGAGAGTGTTCCATATCAGTATATAAATTAGCTCTTTATTCTTTATGGCTGTGTAATATTCCCTTGCATGAAAATACCTAATTCATTTCACTAGTCCTCTATAGGATAAAACTTGTTGCTAATCTTTTTCTGTTAAGAGCAATGTTGCAACTTACATACCCTGTACATGTATCATTTCACATATATATAGGTATAAGAGTAGGATAAATTCCTAAAAGTGGAATTACAGGGATATATGCATTTATAATTTTGGGGCAAAGAAGAGTATGTCATTCATTTTTTTTGAAAGGTAATACAGTGAGCATGAGTCAACTTTTAAAAGATAGAGAATTGAGCCTCTTTATATCACTTTACTGCCACTGCCCATTTTCCCTTTAAAGATAATCACTACTCCCAACTGCTTATATATTTTCTCAGAGATATTTTCGGAAAACAAGGTTATATATAATGATAGGAGAATTTCTCTTATTTGAGCAAATTTTTGTGTTATTTTCGGCACTGCAGTCTATGGAAAGCAGAAAATTCTTGTCAATTAAAATAGGACACCTGGCTCTAGTGTAATTATTTGCGTTAGAAATAGTCTCACGGTCTTATCAACCCATCTTGGCCACAGGCCATCCTCATAGTGAATCACATCTGTATAAGTGATGGCCCTCTGACTTTCACTATTCCTGTATGCTCACTCTAGAGCCGGGGTTAGTAAACTTTTTCTGTAAAGGGCCAATTAGTGACTGTTTTAGGCTTTGCGGGCCATATGGTCTGTGTTGCAGCTCCTCAACTCTGCTGTTCTAGCACAAAAACAACCAGAGACACTGGACTATGGTACGTGGCTATATTGCAATAAAACTTTATTTATGGACACAGAAATTTCATATAATTTTCATGGTCACAGATAATATTCTTCTTTGTTTTTTTTTCCTCCCCAACCATTTAAAAATGTAAAAACCATTTTTAACTTGACCATACAGTCTCAACTGTTTGCTTCCTAACTCTAATGCCCAATAGATATTGCATCTTCCTTCACCATCATCCTTGGGATTCCTTTATCCTTTCTCTTGGATCAGATCATCTATGTTCTTTGTTCATGTATTCCTCATTTTGTGGTTTACTGCCACATGTCAGTGATGCAAATCCTTCATTAGCTTCCTAAGTGTGTGTAAAGGAGGGAAAATTTTTTAGATCTTGTAAATCTAAAATATCTTCATTCTTTCCTCCCATTTATTGATAGTATGGATATAAAATTCAACAATGGAAATTCTTTTCCCCCAAGATTCTGAAGGCATTGCTACATTTACCTGTAGTTTTCAGTTGCTATGGAGAAGTCTAAATTCCTTCTGATTTGTAAATGTTTGTATTCACCTTTTTTCCTCCTTTCTGGAAGCTATTAAGGTTGATTTTGCCCCCAATATATTGAATTTTCACAATGATGTGTTTTCATGCATTGTATTGGGTACTTGGTAGGCCCTATCCGCCTGGAAATCATGTCCTTTGGTCCCAGGAAATGTTCTTGTATCCTTTCATTGATGATTTCTTCCCCTGTTTTCTCTGGTCCTTCTGTTTTAGAACTATTAATCTTTTGTTAGATCTCTGAATCTCTTACCTTTTCTTTCATATTTTCTACACCTTTTTGTTACTTTATAAGAGAATTCCACGATTTTATCTTTTCTACCAGTCAAAGTCCAGCCATGAAAACAGAAACCACTTTGCTATTTAAAACAAATAATTTAATGCAGGAAATTGTTTATACAAGTGATAGGAGAGGTGAAAAACCAAACAGGGATAGCAAGGCAACCCAGAGATTATCAAGAGCAGGAAGCCATTACCACCCTTAGGCTGGGGTGACAAACAAAAGAATTGATGTTATTGGACCCCAGGGGCTAAAAGTATCTAACAAAAACTGGAACCACAGTGGGCCTATGAGTGGGAACTGGAGCCATAGAGAAGATGCTGCCAATGCTGAAGACGCCAGCTGAATCAGAGGAATGAGAAGAAATACCCTGGCTTTTCTCTTCCTTCTGCCCTGCATTATTCTACAGGTGCCTCCCATTGGCTGATCCCAGGCCAGTATGGGAGCCTGGGAAATGCAGCCTGCAGTGGTCAGCCCAAGGCGTGGCTCTAAGGGCAGAAATGCCCAGGACTAGCATATCTCCCCATAATCCCTTCTTTGATTTTTGCTCATGTCTGCTTTCATGCTTTGAATTTCCAAGGGCCTTTTGTTGTTGTTATTGATGATCTTTGAATGTTTTTTGGTGTTTTGGTTTTTTTTTTATAGCATTCTGGTCTTATTTAATTCATGGATAAATTACTTTCTTTTTAAAAAATACCAATGATATATAATTTTTTAATATTTCTTCTCCCACATATGTGGTCTTTGTGTCCTCCAAGTTTTTTTCAATTTATTTTGGTCTCTATTTCTAGGTTAGATGCTTTCCTCAGATATCTGGTAATCTTGGGAGTTTGCACATATTTCAAAGTGAGGATTATAAAGTTGAGTGGGAGCTCTGAGCACATACAATGGGCTTGTTGCCTATGAGCTTCATTGTAGAGTGGCTTCCATGGACAGTTTGGGGAACCCCCAATGTATTCTTCCTCTTTGGCTAGTCAGGTTCTTCTAGAAAAAGACCTTAGATCTGCCTAGAGGGAGAAGTCTGGCTACAAGCACATGGGGCTAGAAAGGCTGCAAAATCTCAGCACTCAGTACCATATCAGTAAGACCTTCTTTTTTGTACATCACTCAAGCTCTCAACTGCATCTGCATCTCCAAGACTAGAGACCTCTGTCTTACCCTCTCCAGAGAGTTAAACCTCTGGATTCTACTGCAGTTGGGGAGGAGTTGGGAGGCAATCTAGGAGGTCAGATTGCTTCTCTAACCCCACTCCCAATCCCAAAGGTACGTGGTATGCCAATTGCAAAGCTTTTTGAGGACTATGCAGTGTATATGGGTAGTTATTCAGCTTTCCCTAGGCCTACTGAGGATTCTGTTGTCTTGGCTTTGCTAAGTCATTTTCTTCTTATCCATCTGCTTTTCATCTTCTAAAATTTTGTTGCCAACATCTCTTATCCTACTCTCTTCAACCTTTAGCTTTATGTCTTTAAAAAATAGAAAATCCCTTGGGGCTTGCCCCGTGGCTGAGTGGTTAAGTTCGCGCGCTCTGCTGCAGGCGGCCCAGTGTTTTCGTTGGTTCGAATCCTGGGCGCGGACATGGCACTGCTCATCAAACCACGCCGAGGCAGCATCCCACATGCCACAACTAAAAGGACCCACAACGAAGAATACACAACTATGTACCGGGGAGCTTTGAGGAGAAAAAGGAAAAAAATAAAATCTTTAAAAAAAAATAGAAAAGCCCTTTAACTATATTTTAATGGGCTTTCTAAAGAGGAAAAGGAAAATCTGATGCACGTTTTTAGTTTGCCCTCTTGACACAGAAACCATCAATGCTTTTTATATTGCCAGAATTACAACTTTTTATGAGGGTGAAAAAACAGAAATGTCTATCAAAGGAGGATTATTTAAATAAATTGCGGCTCAACCACACAATGAAATAGCATTAGCCACTAAAACTAATGTCATGAAAGAATAATTTAATGGCATGGGAAAATGTTCCTAATTTATTAAATGAAAATATAAATTACAAACCCTATGTACAAAACAATCACATTTTCTAAAAGTAGATGTATTTTAAAGGGAGGCAGTGTCTGCCAACACATAGTCATAATATATATACAGAGAAGAAAGTAATGTACCAGAAAGTTAATGGTGCTTATCTCTGAGTGGTGAGAAGATAGATCAGAGATAAACTGTTTGATCAGATAG
Source organism: Equus przewalskii (assembly GCF_037783145.1). Taxonomy (NCBI): domain Eukaryota; kingdom Metazoa; phylum Chordata; class Mammalia; order Perissodactyla; family Equidae; genus Equus; species Equus przewalskii. Next base: position 31,799,512 of record NC_091831.1, read on the forward strand.
AAAACAAATGCCAAAAAGACAAAAATTTCCAAGGAACATATAAGAGCAAGCATGTTTTCTTTTTTTTTTCTTTCAATTTTTTTTTTATTGAGTTATTGATAGGTTACAATCTTGTGAAATTTCAATTGTGCATTAATGTTTGTCAGTCAGGTTGTAGGTGCACCACTTCACCCTTTGTGCCCACCCCCCACCCCACCTTTCCCCTGGTATCCACTAAACTGTTCTTGGTCCATAATTTTAAATTCCTCATATGAGTGGAGTCATACACAGATTATCTTTCTCTCACTGGCAAGCATGTTTTCTTGCTGGAACCTCATATCATACTATTCTGCTAGATTAGGTATAAATATCACCCTATTCTGCAGGGTTGTCAGGTTCAAGCCTGTGTCCAAGAGTGGTTACACAAACCCATGGTCCTTCTCCCTTTTCCAGCCACCCAATGATCCCCATGGTATCCAGAGAGAAGATCTCATCCTGAGTCTTCGAGCTGTGCTGGCTTCTACACCACGATTTGCTGAGGTGGGTCTAGCCAAGATTAAGGTATGTAGCCTTAGCCCGTTGAAGTCTCTGAAGAAAGAACAGTAAAAACAGGGGGGAAAAGAAAGATCCAGTATATGTTTTAAGGTGTGACATCCTGCACATGTCTTCAGGCTTGTGTGGTAAGTAGAAAACTTTACCATCTCTTCCTTTAAAATAGTAATCTAGTCCCTATCTGGTGCTGTCTTTTGAAATCCTATAGCTTTGCCAACTAGCCCATTTTTCATGTCTCTGGAGATCTGGCCACATCTTGGCCAGAAAGTTGGCTTAGAGTCACAACTCCTGACTCAAGTGTAGCTCCTTAATGTAGCACCTACCCGTGGGGACTGATGCAGTAAGGACATGGTTGGCCTTGGTGTAGCTGCAACACTCCCCATGTTAGGCTTCAGTTCTTCCTTCTCTCCCACAGTTCTTGCTGCCCCTGCTGATTGAGAAAGTGGATTCCGAGATTCTGAGTGCCAAGCTGGATTCTCTGCAGACTCTGGTGAGTGATTTTTCTCCTTCTAGGGTCCAGCTGCCTTTAGACAAATTAGGGATGCTAAAGGATTATAGATTCTTGGAGAGCCAGGGAACATTTCAGTGGGCTTCAAAAGAGGGATACCTCGGATCTGGGCCTGTATGTTGATCTAAAGCCCCCAGCAGCAAATTATTTTGTCCTGTCATAACTGCATGGCAGCCAAGGAAAGGCTGACCAGGGCTCCCTCTTGATGCTTGTTCATTCGTCAGGCTGTGCTCTATTTTTCTGTGCCCTGGGTGGGACTGTTATAAAATCCTGCTGGTTTTTTTGCTGAGAGCCAGGCTCCTTCAGGTGCCATTACGCTGAGGTACCTGCATATCCTAGGAAGTCTAGTGTGTAGATAGCTGATACCTGCGTTTTCCTTGGCAGAATGCTTGCTGTTCTGTGTACGGACAGAAGGAACTGAAGGACTTCCTCCCCAGCCTTTGGGCTTCTGTCCGCAGGGAGGTGAGTGTTACTTAGATAAATTCACTACTGTTAACTCCCAGTTGTCAGGCATGAGGGGAAATAATACACCCTGTCCTTTTCCCTCTGTTGCTGTGCCTGGTTATTCAACAAGCAAGCAGTGGGGCACACTTCTAGTTGAATGAGAAGAGAGAGAGTTCCTACATGAGGGTCAGCTGCTTGGTGATGTAACTTGATCACTTTTGCACAGTGCCCACTTCTTGTCCTTCCATGGTAAGGAGCAGAGGTGATGACACCTATGGTACCGTACTGAATAGAGGGGGAGAGGAGGAGGCTTAGGGTAGGGGATCCCAATAGCCACTGCTCAAAGTTGGCATTCTGTTTCTCAAAATTATGTATATCAGTCCTGGTGAGAATACATTGGGTGAGAAGAAAGTCATTTGAGGGGTTAATTTTCATTGCTGTGCCCTAAAGGTTCTCAAACCCTCCCCTGCCTCCCCCAAAGGAAATAGGCAGTAGGTGGGTGGGGTATCACCTGGTGCAGGCTCACCTCAGTAGCCATGGGATCCCTCCCTGACAGGTGTTCCAGACAGCAAGTGAGCGGGTGGAGGCCGAGGGCTTAGCGGCCCTCCACTCCCTGACTGCCTGTTTGTCTCGCTCTGTGCTGAGGGCTGATGCTGAGGACCTCCTGGACTCCTTCCTTAGCAACATTCTACAGGGTAATGGGGCCATGGGAGCCAGAGAGGGCAGTGAGCACACTAGAGAGAAATTCCTTAAGGGCTGATGACCTTTCATGTGTAGCCCCCCATGTTCAGTGATTTGAGGGCTGGAGCCCTACTTGAAAACAATTTGAGTGGTAAGTGCTAGCAAACCGCCCAGGTCTCAGTTCTCCCATTTATATGGACTATGGGGCTCAGGCCATGCTTGGCCTGCGCCCAGGCCTGTGATGTGCTGCCTCTCTAGACTGCAGGCACCATCTGTGTGAACCGGACATGAAATTGGTGTGGCCTAGTGCCAAACTGCTGCAGGCTGCTGCAGGTGCCTCTGCCCGGGCCTGTGACCACATCACCAGCAACGTGCTGCCTTTACTGCTGGAACAGTTCCACAAACACAGTCAGGTAAGAGAGCAGGATCTTTTGAGGAAATGATGGTGCCTCTTGCTAGGGTCCCTTTCTCACAGAGAGAGAGAGCGCTAAGTGTTGAGCCTGGGCCTCAATAGTAGATGCTGGGTTTTGCTCCCACTAGCTGCTGCTGGTTCTCTTATTCACTCTTTTCCTGACACTCTTACATAAAAGGATAGTTCTCCCCACTTCCAGAGTAGCAGGATTGAAATCCTTTAAAATATTCTTTGACTCCAGTACCCCTTAAAACATTACAGAGCAACCAGCGGCGGACGATTCTTGAAATGATCCTGGGTTTCTTGAAGCTGCAACAGAAATGGAGCTGTGAAGACAAGGGTGAGGTCACCTTCCAGATGTGGTATTCTGGGGGCTGCTGAGTACTGAAGCCGATGAAGGAGGGAAGGCAGAGTGCCGTGGAGAAGTAGTCTAGAACAGTGGTCCTGTCGTTCCAAGGTTTAGCATAAGAACGCTTAATGGATGAGACCTCTGTTTTTTTCCCAGTGTACTTCCTGAACACCCAATGGATTAAGCTCTTTCAATCTGCCCCAAGTTGTCTTTGCCTGACTGCTGAGTCAGGGCTTTCCTCTAACCTGGACTCTGTCTCTCCCTAGACGAAAGGCCTCTGAGTGGCTTCAAGGACCAACTGTGCTCACTGGTATTCATGGCCCTGACAGACCCCAACACGCAGCTTCAGCTTGTTGGTATCCGTACACTCACAGTCCTGGGTGCCCAGCCAGGTACACTTAAGGGAGAGAGAAAAGATAGGGGTATTGGTCCTTTCCTTGCAATTTTCTATCTTAAATGAAGAGCAGTCTTAATTTTCTAGTTCTCACTACAACTCTGGTTGACTTGGGATTTCTAATAGGACTTTTGGAAAGGCTGTGGTGGCTGCAGGGGAAGATAAGGTTTGTTTGCCCTTTTAACACAGGTCTCCTGTCATCCGGGGACTTAGAGCTGGCAGTGGGTCATCTATACAGACTGAGCTTCCTGGAGGAGGAGTCCCAGAGTTGGTGAGAATCTAAAGCAGTGACATAGAGCCAGCTGTTCCCTGCCTCTGTGTTGGCAGCAACAGAACCAGCAAGGATGGACCAGGGCTCTGTGCTTCTGACCCTTGGCTCTCCCTAGGGGAGGTGGGCCCTGTGCTTGACTCTGGGTGCTAACCTGTTGGAGATGTGGGACTGCTGTCTCTTTTCTTGGGCATTAAGAAGCTCTGTCCAACTTAGTAGTGTAGGAACTTGAGTCCTGCTTTTCAGTAAGGCAGCCTCAGGAGCCCACACTCCTGAATCTGCCTAATGGCAGGCCTAGGCAAGAGAACAGTGGGCTAAGGCTTAGCTAATGCTCCTTTGCCCTGTGCCCCCAGCAGGGTAGCAGCACTGGAAGCATCAGGTACCCTGGCCACTCTCTACCCTCTGGCCTTCAGCAGCCACCTAGTGCCCAAGCTTGCTGAGGAGCTGTGCTTAGGTATGTGCCTCGGGTCTTCTGTGGCCTGCTCCTTCCTAGAGAGGCTTGGGGACATTCATGCTTGCCATCACACAGTAAAACTTTGTCTCCTGGGCTGCTTTCAGGGGAGTCAGATTTGGCCAGAGGGGATGGGCCCACCAAACACTCCCAGCATCTATGCTGTCTCCAAGCCTTGTCGGCTGTATCAACACATCCCAGCCTTGTCAAGGAGACTCTGCCTCTGCTGCTGCAGCATCTCTGCCAGATGAACAAAGGTAACTACCAAGAATCATCATCAAAGAGCTGGGCTGAATGGGGAGCTGTAGTCAAGCTTGGAGTTGATGCCTTTAAGGCAGTGGTTCCAATGGCAGCTATCCATGAGAGTCACATGGGAACTTTTAAATAAAATATTGATGCCTAGGCCTCACTGAGTCCAACTAAATCAGTCTCTGAGGAGGGATGGGATTTTGGCAACAGTAAGAGCGCTGCCCATGTGATTTGAATGTGGAACCAGAATTGAAAAGCACCACTCTCAGGCCATGCTACTCAAAATATGGTCCATCAGTCAGCAGCATGGGCATCATCTGGGAGCTTGTTAGAAGTGCAAAGTCTCAGGCCTCACTGATCAGAATCTGCATTTTAACAGGAACTCCAGGTAACTGGTACACACATGCTGGTTTGAGAAGCACTGCTCCGAGGCATAAGTGACAGGCTTCTGCGTGCTCACTCACCACGGCCCTCACTAATTTCCTAAGCTCCCTGCTTTGCACTGCCCGGCCCTTGTGGTGGAGCCACTCAACAGTGGATGGTCTGCTGTTACATGGTAGAAAGAACACTGGCCTCTGAGTGTGGCCTGGGATTGATTCCTGAACTTTGCACTTAGTGTCACCCTGGAAAAACCACTGGTAGTTTTCATTGAGCCCCCACATCCTCCTCTATAAAATGGGGGAAATGATACTTCTAGGATTATGAAAAATGAGAAAATGTACGTGAATGCTTCTGTTGCAGAGCCTAGCACAGAGCAGGTCTCCACTGTGAAGTGTGAATAGATGAACAAGAACATCCAAGAGAATAAAATGACTTGGTTCTTTAATAAGACACTCTTGGTCTCTTTAGTCACTCATCTTTGACTGTTCTTCCCATCTGCGCTAACTGAAATACCTGGAAGTGCTTTTGAGAAAACCTTACAGAGAACACTTTCTCACCACACAGGGAATATGGCTGCAGGACCGAATGAAGTTATTGCTGTCTGTCAAAGCCTCCAGCAGGTGGCAGAAAAATGCCAGCTGGACCCCGAGAGCTGCTGGTATTTCCATCAGACAGCTATACCTTGCCTGCTTGCCTTGGCTGTGCAGGCTTCCATGCCAGGTAACTTTCTCCATCTCCCCTCCTACTCCTCCACTGGACCTCAGCCTTCCACCAGTGTTGACCAGCACTGCCACCTTTGGGGTACCGCTGGTATTGCATTTTGTACCATCAGAGGCTTACTTTGAATCCTTTGTCCCCAAATTGAGGTTTCACTTTAAGCAAAGGGTGCAGACCTGACCAGTGGCAGGAACCAAAATCCATTACTGTTAGCAATGCTCAAAAGGATGCACACCTTTCTTCCCTTTAATTACTATGTAAATAGTTTAGTTAGAATTAGGTTCTGAATCAAGCACACCTGGTTGGGCTTCATCTTCAACTCCACCACTTACTTAGGTGAAGATATTTAGCCTTTCTAAGCCCGTTTCCTCACTTGTAAGGGGGGAGATAAAGAGAAATATCTCTATCACAGGGCATTTGGTAAGGATGAAATAAGATAATGCATAGTGCCTGGGAACACAGTATGTATAGTAAATCAATGTATGGTAGCTGCTATAATAAGGACCTATGAAGATAAATCCATGTAATCTCTAAGTTTTTGAAGACTTTAACGTAACTATTTCTGATGTTAAGAACGTTCATATTAGCTAGCCTTATTTTCCATTGTTGCCCAGGCTAAGGACTGTACACAGAGTTCTTGAGAGCTCTCTGTGGCCCATGTTTGACCACTCCTGTTTCTGGTGCCTTGCTGGTTCTCAGGGCTACAGCAGTACTAGGGAACAGGTTAGGAACTGCTGATCTTGTGTCATGATGATCTGAACCACAGTCAAGGCCTTGTGATTGTGTGTGTGTTGTTTTGATCTTGCAGGGAAGGAACACTCAGTTCTGAGAAAAGTGCTGTTGGAGGATGAGGTCTTGGCCGCCATGGTATCTGTCATTGGCACTGCCACCACACACTTGAGCCCTGAGTGAGTATAATCATGGATGTGGCTTGATCCCAGAAAGGACGGCAGTCTTGGGAAGAAGGAGCAGACAGCTGCTTCCTGAGCTGTCCTTTTCCCCAGCATCAAATGTGGAGGCAGTTATTCGTTCTCTAAGTTTTGCTGGCAAAAGAGGAAGGGGCTTTTAGCACCATGGACTGTGGGGGTGGGTGGACCACGGACTAATGTAGCTGCAGATGTGCAGAAGAATCGCCTGTGGAGCAATTTTTAACTATACATTTTCTCTCTAGATTGTAAGCTTCCAGGAGAACAGGGACTTGGTCTGGTTCACTGCTGTATCACCAGGGCCTAAAATGGGAACGGTTCCTGGCATATAACATGTGCTGAATTAATATTTGTTGAATGCATGAATGACCACGCTCAGGCCCGTTGACTCAATGACTCTATTGGGAACCCCAGGGCTGCTTTAGAACCCTGGCTCCTTGGTGATATCTAGTGCTCTACCCTCAGCTTAGCTGCCCAGAGTGTCACCCGCATTGTGCCCCTCTTCTTGGATGGCAACATCTCCTTTCTGCCTGAAAACAGCTTCCCTTGCAGATTCCAGCCATTCCAGGTGAGGGTCTGATGGATCAGATGGGGAAGAATACTGGGACTTCTGTCCTTCCAATTTGTAGGGCTAATCTGGGATGAGTATTGGGGCAGACAAGCCTATTGCTGGCAGGACAGGCTCTAGGGCTCTTTTTCCTTTGTAGGATGGCTCCTCAGGGCAGAGGCGGCTGGTTGCACTGCTTATGGCCTTTGTCTGCTCCCTGCCTCGAAATGTAAGTGGGCACATTTGAGGAGTACTCTAGTTTAACCCTGACAAGGGGATGTGGGTCCCAGGTGACTTCTGGGCTGAAATTTGTCACAGGCTAAGCTGATCTGCTCTCCCCACTGGAGAATTTAGTTCTTGTCCATCCTGGCCCCTGCTGCCACTTTCTGCTGTCTCTCTTAGAGTTCAGGTGTTCTCTGGGTTCCTTACACGGCCAGGTTTTCTGCAGGTGGAAATCCCTCAGCTGAACCAACTCATGCGGGAGCTTTTAGAGCTGAGCTGCTGCGACAGCTGCCCCTTCTCCTCTACCGCCGCTGCCAAGTGTTTTGCAGGACTCCTCAACAAGCACCCTGCAGGTACTAGAATGAGGCTGCAGGTCGGAGCCTCCCTGATTCAACTACCGATGAATCTTGAAGTTCAGTCCTCCGCCTCTTTAAAAGTGTTCTATCTAGTTGTGTCATCCTACTCCCTACAGGAAGCTATTTGGGATAATTCTTTAGTAGAAGTAGACAGCTCTTTTCGAATGCCAGCACTCATGCATCATGAGAACACCAGGGTCTCACACTGGTGTGCTAGAGCTGAGTGGGCAAAGTCCACAGCCAAAATGATATTGTTCTTTTCTAATGGCTTCTCAGGGAGCTCTGCATTTAAATGATTTACATCCTTCGTTGTTAAAGGAAAAACATGTAGCCTTCGTACCAACATTTCCTCCCTCCTCTTTAGGGCAACAGCTGGATGAATTCCTACAGCTGGCTGTGGACAAAGTGGAGGCTGGGCTGGGCTCTGGGCCCTGTCGTACTCAGGCCTTCACATTGCTTCTCTGGGTAAGGAGTTGGAATGGATTCTGGCTAGAGAGAGACAATTATGTCTGGTTAAATAAAATTTTTCCATTTGACCTTGAACCGTAAGCATACTTCTTTGACTGCCATGCCCTGACTGTTCTCTTCTAATTACAGGTAACAAAGGCCCTACTGCTCAGATATCATCCTCTCAGCTCCTGCCTTACAGACCGGGTAAATCCATTCTGGAGACAGGAGAACCTAGGACCTAAACAGGAACTTCCTGTTGATCCTTTTCCTCCTAGTAACAACTGCCATTCTCCTCTGGGTATTTAAGATTCTTCTCCCCTGATGTACCTCAAAGGCTCCTTTTTCTCCAGCTCATGGGGCTCCTGAGTGATCCAGAACTAGGCCCAGCAGCAGCTGATGGCTTCTCTCTGCTCATGTCTGACTGCACTGATGTGTTGACTCGTGCTGGCCATGCTGAAGTGAGGATCATGTTCCGCCAGCGGTTCTTCACAGATAATGTGCCTGCTTTGGTCCAGGGCTTCCATGCTGCTCCCCAAGGTGAGGAGTCTAAAAGAAAGGCCCCAGAATGTAGACCTCTCCTTTGCTCAGGCCACATTCTCCAAAATAATTCAGGACCTCAATGCTTGTTTCCAGATTCTTGTCCCACTCTTTCCCTTTCTTGGGCATATCTTACTTATTCTGAGCTTGAGGGGCCTGGGCATATCTTGCTTATTCTGAGCTTGAGGGGCCTTTTTTTCCTAACCACTTTGTAGGCTGATGTCGCAACTTTATGAGGGATTAGAGTCGAATTCTCAAGCTGTACATTTGTGCAGTTTCTCCCAATCTTTTCCATTTTTTACAGATGTGAAGCCAAATTACCTGAAGGGTCTGTCTCACGTACTTAACAGGCTGCCTAAGCCTGTGCTCTTGCCAGAGCTGCCCACGGTAAGCCTTGCAGTCAGAGCCTCTAAGCAAGGGACCAAGTCATTGTTCCCCAGCTGGGGCTAGAAAGGGGAGGAGGAGAACCAGGCTCATCACCTATGTGGTCATCCCCACTTTTCCTGTGCCCCCTTAGCTGCTTTCCTTGCTGCTGGAGGCCCTGTCCTGCCCCGACTCTGTGGTCCAGCTCTCCACCCTCAGCTGCCTTCAGCCTCTTCTATTGGAAGCACCCCAAGTCATGAGTCTTCACATTGACACCCTCGTCACCAAGTTCCTGAACCTCAGCTCTAGCCCTTCCATGGTGTGTTGAGCCCCAACAACTCTTGGACACCTACGTCTCTCCTTCATGGGTCTCCCCTCACCTCCTTGTGGTTGTGTTCCAGGCTGTCCGGATTGCCGCACTGCAGTGTATGCATGCTCTCACTCGCCTGCCCACCCCTGTGGTGAGTACCTCAGATGTCCCTCTCTGACCTGAAAACTTAGAAGAGCCAGAGAAGTACCTTTTTGCCATAGTCAAGTGGGACTGGCCGCCCTGCTGTGTGACTCACGTATGAACTGCAAGGTACGGATAGGCAGGGGTTGCCTGACTACCCTATAATTGAATGGCCATCCTACCACATAGCATACGTTGGAATCACTAAAGAATAGGAAGAATATTAGTTGTAGAGTCAGAGAAGCAGCTTTAGGTAGCCTTGATTGAGCAAAGCTAAGATTAACTCTTCTAACTCCACAGCTGCTGCCATACAAACCACAGGTGATCCGGGCCCTAGCCAAACCCTTGGATGACAAGAAGAGACTGGTGCGCAAGGAAGCAGTGTCAGCCAGGGGAGAATGGTGAGTTTTTAGGTCATGGGGAGAGAGGGGATTAAAATGAGCCTTACCACTAACGCTGCCAACATTCTTCTTGCCTACAGGTTTCTGCTGGGGAGCCCTGGTAGCTGAGCCCTCTGTCCTGGCCTAGACTGTTCTGACAGACAATCTTACCTAGAATTACTAACTATTGAGCCATCTTGCCCAGGGCAGGGAGACCACCGGCCTTTGATTGCCTTTCCCACGGACACGGCACAAATGCTGGGCCTCTGTTGCATGGCTGTCCAAGAAACATAGGAATCCTGATTTCTAATGAATTTGTGAAGTAACTGAGTGTGAGACCACTTGTATTTGAGGAAAGATCTTGGTCTTGGGGCTCTTCCATTTATGTGTCAGGAAAAGGGCGATATGCTGCTGAGGGGTTAATGCTGATGCGTGTGGCCCTGAGGACCAGGGATGGTGGGTGTTGTGTACCTGCTGGAGAATAAAGATTTCTTTTGGTAATGGGCTTTTCAGATGTTCCCCCCTCCCTCTTACTTATGTGCCTCAGTAGCACATAACCAGAAGCATCACTGCATCTGCTAGGAGAACAGTAATGACAGGGATTGGCCAAGAATTTTTCAGGGCATCCAACCCCTCCAAGTAGGGCACAGGTGGCATGACCAGAACACCTACTCACTAGGCCTTGACCCTGACTTTCCCCTTCGCTGCCCTACAATAAAGGCAAAGAATGAGAAGCTACATACCTTTAAAAATCAAATACCTTTATTTTTGCTCCCTTCAGCAGCATGTGAGAAGTGGCAGTGACCTCAGCAGTAGGCCTGGTATCTTTGCCCTGTTGAGAAGCCAGGATCTCAGCTCTACCATTCAGGTGTTTTCTCAGACAGCAAGTGGAAGAGGTGGTGGCCAACCCCAGTGCTGTGACCTGGAGGAGGGTGGGGGTCAGCACCTGGCAAGGTTGCTAGCTGCCTAATCTCCAGGCTGGGGCTGGAGCGTCTGTATGCCTGAGTAAAGGGACATCAGTCCTAGGATTTTCCCACATGGTGCCTTGCTTCTGCAGTGGCCAGGAGATGGGTCCTTGAGCTGTCCCTGCATGGTACCCTAAGGCAGGCCCACTGGTTCTTTATGCTCAAGGATTCCAAGAAGCTACCCTTGGAGGCCGTTGAGACAACACAGGAAGCAGAGTGATGCTCACGTTGTGGCTGACATAATCCAGCTCACACTGCCATCACAGAGGTTGAGTGAGCGGTCACCCAGGGAGGGGGGTCCCAGCTCATTCCGTTCCCATGGGGCAGGTGACTGGAAGGTAACAGCACCCGAGTAAGCCAGTGCCTACAAGAGAAGATAGAAATGTCTGAGTTCTTGGTCTTCCTTCCTAATCCTCCTTCCTCAGCAAGGATACAATGAAGACATCTTGAAGCTACCTTGGCATTAGTCACAAAGGTGACAAAAGTTCTAATTTTGTCCAAAAAATGTGCCCTCCAGTGCTGGAAGGCCTTTAGAGGTTTCAAGCTAAATTTCTAAGGGGCCAGTGCAAGCACAGTGACAGGCAGGAGTATAATGAGGATGGGACAGGGAGGTGGCAGGTACTTATGGTCACCTACTTAGTTCTGCCTCAGTAGCTGCAATTTGAAAAATGACTTACCCTTGTCTCCTGGGCTAAGGGAGCTAGCTTCATGTATTGTCTTAGGACGTCTATCACAAATAGATTACTTCAATCCCATAAATTACTGGCTTGAACTGCTGACTGCCATACACAGGAGAGGTGATCGGTGGCCACCATACCCTACCCTGGAGGTCCCTTCTTAAGAACAGAGGGGATTCTACTGTAGTCATCTGTAGGCCTCATCTACTACTTAAACCACAAAGTTTTGGCCTTAAGCCCCTTTGGCTCAAATGAGCAATGATCTCTTTTCCTAGAGTGTAGATCTGCACTGTCCCATATGGTAGCCACTAGCCACACGTGCCCATTTAAATTGGGAAAATTCAATTAATTGGTACATTAGCCACATTTCAAGTGCTCAGCAGCCACATGTGGCTAGTGGCTAATGTCTTAGCATAGGCCTGGAACATTCTTCTCCTCACAGAGAGTTCTATCACACAGCACTGGTCTAGATGTTTTACTTTACCTTCCTGTGTCCACACCCAGGAATACTTTCCAGTTGTCCAAGCAGCCATAGTTGTAATGATTCCTAAAAACCTAGAGCCAAGAAAAAACATGTTTCTACAAACCCTTTACATAATCCCCTTCTAATTTTCGAGCCTAAATTGGCTAAGTGAAAGCTCAGCTAGGCAAATTCTGGTCTTTTAGGATGCCTGCCCTAGTTGGCCCTAACCATAGCCTCTGTTCACAGGGCATCAGGTTCAGTTACCCACCCACCCCTCCACCCCAAGCACTCAGCCCTACTCACTTTGCCCTTGGCCCGCAGCCGACAGCTCTCCTTCCTGTTGGTGAGCCTTTCGATACTAGTTTCACCTCGACTGATGAGAACAGCGTGCCATACAGTTAGGGCACCCAGGGCAAGTGCCACAGAACTAAGAAGAGAGGCAAAGATTGGTGGGTAAGCTTAGAGGGGGCTGGAGGCTACAAGTAGGTCTGAAAATGAGCTGAGCAATAATGACTGGCTAGGGACCTCTCTGCCTAAGTCTTCCTTACTCCCAGCCTATACATCCTAGAGGAACTTTGACTTCACTGTCTATAAAAACGATCAACATGAGCTAAAAATAACTTATGTGGAAAGGAGAGTGGGGAGAGAAGTCTGTATTACTAATCATAATGGGAAACAGCAGAGGGTAGTAAAAGCACCAGGGGTTAGAATGGGATGGCACGAAACTCAGATTCCAGCTCCACCACTCCTCGCCATGCATCATGCCACAAATCACTTCACCCCTACTTCACCGCTACTGGGTGGTTTTCCTCATCTATAAAATGCAGTCACCTATCCTTTAGGTAGGAAATTAACTTACCTTGGCACATAACACACACTCAGTGCCATTATCCTTATTGTTCCCTGCCCCAAAATGCTGAAGAAAATTCAGCACTGACTCTGCCAATGTAAAGTGGACTAAGAACAGCAGCAATTCACACAGGGATGGGTTCCTATCTGCATGTGAGCACCTCAAAAGGTTTCTCTGAAGCTGCCCCTCCCTCAAAATAAAAAAAATGAGAATTGGATACCTGCACAGGAACCAGAGGTAGACAAGACTCTTGTGCGTTACCCTTTCTCGGAAGGAGAAGGTGGGTGGTGGGGTCTGGTGATAAGTCTAGAAAAAGAAAACAGCAATGTCTGGCTCATTTGCTCTGCTGGTCTCCAGCAGAGCCCCCTGCACCTTCAGGCAGGGAAGTGATGCAAGCCCAGGATAAGCAAATAGGGGGTTATGCCACACAGGAATCAGGGCAGCAGCCAGATGGGTGGACCAAGCCCGGCGGCATCATCATGTGGACAAACACTGGGCAGAGTGGATCTGGACAGGATGGCAAAGCACAGGAGGAGCCAACCCTGGGCATGTCAATTTGACAACACAAATGGGGCTCCAGGGGAAGCCACTCCACTCCCCAGCTAGAACTCGCACTGTGTGGCTGCAATCCCCAGAGAGGACCAGACCCACAACCAGAATGGAATGACTGGAGGGAGGAGAACTGTGAGCTCCACTCAGGACCAAAAGGGCAGCAGAGGTACAATTATGAGCCCAAGATCTGCTCAGAATAAGGAGTCCTAAATGGCCCAAGGAGAAGGGAGGATCCTGATGTGGACGCAGACAGACCAGGAGCACAGGATGATCAGACTGGCCCAGCCTGATCTCTGTCCCCTGGAACCCCATTACACAGACTAACACAGACTCCTTGCTGCTCAGGCCATCACCAAGGCGGAGTCTTTGCTCAGCCCAAAGAAGGTGATAATGGGATAGAGAGCCAAAAACCAAGGACTTCCAGCTTGCCCCCAGGCCACTTAGTCTGCCCACAGCAAACAGTCTCCCACAATGCCCCCAATCTCTTGTGGCCGCTCAGCCAGCCTCCACAACTCGACTAGCAGGTGGGCCCAGTAGCCTCAGCAACTCTATACCCCTTGGCCTGAGCAGCAGGAGGCAGTGGGGTGGGGACAGCCCACCTGGTTGGTAACCGTCTGCAGTTTGTTCTTGTCGAGCTGTTTCATTTTCTAAGGGGATGGAAAACAGTGCTGGTTATACTCTCAGGCCTCTAGGATGGCGTGCTACCTGCCCCACTCCTTAGGGACAGATGCCACTCCCCAAAGTTCTCTCTACTGAGCTGCCCTGCTCCTCATGATGGGCTCACCTCGATGGCAGCATAAGCCTCCCGGAAAAGGTCCCAACTTCCGTAGCTGCAGTAGACACAGCCCAGAGTCATGAAAAAGCAGAAAGAGAAGAAGTACCGATGGTTATAGTGGCCCACACAGTTGTTTAGCCAGGCTGGTGGAGGAAGGGTTAAGGACAAGATCAAATACACAATTTCAGGGGGTGTCCAGGTTCATGGTTCATCCTTGCTTCATGATGATATCATCCAAGCCCAGGGCTTCCAGTCACCAAGAACTATTTTCCAAAGACAGGAAAATATGGGACTTTCCAGAGGTTGAGGTGAAAGTGTTAAAGCTTTTCAGAGCCCTCACAAGTCCCAACAGGAAACCATGAAAACTGAAATCCTTCAGTAAAATGAATCTGCTAGTACTTCAACCTAGCTGGGCTGAACCAGACATCTGTATGGGACAGGAAAGGGGGACCAATGGCTCTATCTGGTACAGCCAGCGGACAACCACTAAAGCCCAAACATTTCTTTCCATTCACCAGATGTTAGCATGACAGTCTACAAAAGAAAGAACTGTTAGAATAGATGCCTTGCTCCAAGAAGATCCAGCCCAGAGAGTCTGTAAGCCTGCGCCCCCCCCCCCCCCCGGAGATGGTCAGCCCTCACAACTCCTCTTCCACTAACTTCTCGTGAGCCCAGTATTTCTGCAGGGTGATGCTAGAAGCCTTAGGTTTGTGGCCCTTAACCTGTGCAGTGCTCTGGAGCTAAAGGAGGCCTCAGGCAGAAGAAATAATAAAAGGATACGGCAGTGATGATCCATCTTCAGCACACACCTGTGAGGGAGGGACACACGCTCTGTTACGGTGGCCAGGGTTCTTGAGATGTCAGTGCCAATCCTTTCCTACAAGGACCAGCATCCTGCTGAGGTGGAAAGGGCACAGACTTTGAAGACAGCCAGGCCTTGCTTTAAACCCTGCTTCACTGGCTACATGATACTGGACAAAGTAACTCATCTCTGAACCTCAGTTTCCACAAGTGGTGATAACGCCTAACTCTCAGGACCAGGTGTCACATTGCCTGGCACATCACAGGGGCTTCACAAATGTCTTATCAAACTCCAGGTCTAGGTTTGGCCTGGGGCTACAGCAAAAGGGTCACAGCTGGGGTTCCCAGAGAGCAAAGGCAAGACCCACCTGTTACAGATGCTGCAGTGGTGTGTTCGAGCTGGCTTGGGGTAAATGCACTTCTTACAGATGGAGACTGTTGCGATATCAGTCTGGCCCTGTACAAAGGGAGAAAAACATTGTGACAAGCACCATCATGTGGCAGCACCAGTTCTGTACCCCAAAGGATACCAAGGCACTCTCCCTCCACTCCTGGGACTGGCTCCTACATCGTGCAGTTCTCTCCTTCCCCCATGCCCCAAGGGACCCACCTGGGGTGGGTATCCAGGTGGAGTGGTGATGGCCTGGTAGTAATGGAAGACGATGAGGATCAGATTCCAGTGACTATAGAAGAAATGCCAGCAGAGTCGGGGCACTGAGTAGGTTCGGAGGATGAGGGGCAGGACACATAGGTAGGCAATGGCCACAATGGAACTGGTCAGCACGATCACCAGCACCACAAACACCTGCCAACACCAGTGAGGTCAGATAGATGCAGAGAGACAGCTTGCCAACACCTAAAGTAGACTCAGGAATTTCCCAGGGAGGCAGGGGGACTGGCCTCCAAAATCCAGTGTGAGTCCATCACACACACATCCCTCTGCCACCCCAAAACATCCCTTTTCCTGCTCCCTGGGCATCACTCACCACCCCACACCAGCGGATCATGTTGTCCACCAGCCAGTAGATGGGCTCAAAGGCAGCATCGATAGCAGCGTCACTGCCACCAAAGGAGTTGAAGAGCAGGGAGCGCAGGCAGACCTTGCCATAGCGCCAGCGCTGTACCAGGCCCCGGAGCAGAGGTGGGCGGCGGCGCCTGTAGCCCAGGAGCAGAAGCAGGCGCAGGCAGAGGCGGGCGGGGCCCAGCAGCAGGCTCCGCTGGCCCCGCATGGCTCCTAGGAGAGCACACCATTGTGAGGGGCCAGCCTAAGTCCGTCCCTCCCCACCTCACTGGTGGAAGAGGCCCAGAGTACCAGCTTAGAGGCAAAGACCTAAGACTGAACCCCAGCTGGGCCAGTCACCAGCTGTGGGATGTAGGAAAGTCACTTCACTTCTCTACGGAACGTGTGATGACAGTGTCCCAACCAGGTTAGAGGGGGTAGGGTCTGGAGGCTCTGAGGCTGCAGAAATCCTACTTACATTCCACCACGTGGTTGCACAGGAAATCCAAGATGATGCACACCTAGAGTAAAGGGCCACAGTAAAGGGGTGAGGGAAGAGGCAGGTAGCTCCAAGCCAAAGCAGGGTCTTTAGTGTCTGTGCCGACAGACCACTGAGTGGAGCACGGCCAATGTGCAAAGCTGCTCACTGTGGCTCTGTGGGCATGACCACTGTAGCAGAGGCTTCCCGGGGTCTTTTGTCTGCCCTAGCCCATCAACCTACCTCCTAACAACTGCTCGTCATTAAAGAACAGGCAGTGAGTGCACAGCACGTGGACCCTGCACCTAGATCTTCCCTGGTGCTATGTGAGTCTTGGCAAAAGATACTTAGCCTTCTTACTCCCTCTGGGCCGAGGTTAGAGGCCACCAGACCCAGCTGGTAGCATGAGGGTCCTTGAGTCTTGTCAGGACAGCTCAGCTACCCCTTGCAGGACATAAGATGCTTTGTTTCCAATTCCAGTCTCCGCCCCACACCAAGGACACAGAAGTCAAGACAAATTCAGGTATTCAGAGCAGAATAACACCACAGGCAGGAGACCACTGGCAGTGGGAGGGGGCCTCCATTATGAGCCATGCTGCTGGCTCATAAAGACCAGAGGGCCTGCCCGCTCTGTGATGAGTCTCCCCTGCCTTGTTCTAGCTGGACACTCAAGACCCTTTTCTGCGGTTGCTGCCCTTGGCCCCAAGCTTCCCAACCAGCCTTCCCAGCTCTTTAGCCCTCCACACAGTTCCTCTGCAAGCGCCTTCATCTCCTCTACGTGGTCTCCACCTCATCCAACAGCCCTGGGAGGTCACCTGCCCACAAGACTCAGATTCCTTCAACGATAGTTTCATCAACTCCACAGATTAAAGTCCTCACCAGGAAGGAAATTATCCGATTTTCCCCTAGGGCTACTTTGTCCTCAGCAACTCCACTGACTTATTTAACAGGCAGCTCGAAACTCAGCAGAAACTGGAGGAGGCTGCTCCACTGTGGGGATGGTTTCAGTTCAGTAACTGGAGCAAAGTACTCTCCTTGCACTTGGCTCATCCCCACAGAGGCCTTTCAAAGAAAACATTTAATTACCTCCTTCCACAAACTCTGTAACAATCTAAGGCAAAAAAAGATTCAGCAGACAAGGCCAGCAGAGAAAAAGAAAGATAATTCAGTAGGGACCTACTCTCCACACCAGGATTAAGAAACTGGCCACTCCCATCACTTCCTAAGAGCTAAGAGAATGAAGGGGCAATGTAGAAAAGGGAAAAAGAAAACCTCAAACTTCCTTCCTCCTTTGAGTTGGACTCCTATTGTTTGGAATCATGGTTTGGCTTGAAGCTTGAATTTTCAAAATAGCATACAGCCACAACCAAACGTAAGAGTGGGACAAAACATTTTACCCCACATCCAATCCAGGTGGCTCAGATTGCCCACACCACTGTTCATTCCCTTACCATGGCTAATGGAGTTTCCTACTTACAATAGCTTGCAAATAAGATGCATTCCTCATCTGTAATAAACATGAATTATATACCATCTCTCCTTTCTACCAAAAAAACCTTCCTGCTCAGATTCTCCACTTTTTGGAATGTTCTCAACCACCTCCAGAATTCCTGAGCTCTACAGGAAATGCCTGCCTCAAGGACTCGATTTACCAACTCTCATCTGCCCCATAACTTGCCTACTTAGGGTTCAGTTCTGCCCTTAAGTAGTTCTGTGACCTTGGGTGAATCTCCGGCAAATCTCCAAACTCTACTGAGGCGCAGTTTCCTTGTGTTCCTATTCAGTGAAGGGGTAGGATTAAATGCTAAGGTCCCTTCCAGTTCCACCCCTTTATTATTATTCCATATATACACTTGGTAAGATATAAATGAAATGTTTATAAAGTACTTAGCACAATACCTGGATCATGGAAGTATACAATAAATACTTGTTGAATGAATGACCTAGAGGGATGCTGAAGAGGAAAGGCTGGCCAGATGTCTATCTGTCCCACAAATAACAACAAGGGCACTTCTGCCAATGTGATAACACTAAATAAGTGTCTGCTGCTATCATTCTTCATGATCAACAAAGAGAGAAATAGAAACTGTTCTAAGAATTGTAGACTTAAGGGCTAGAAGGCATTTTAGAAAATAAGTCCAATGAGAAATCAACCCAAATAGGTAAACAGAACGCTTGTAGATGCAGAGCTACAGATCAGATTTGAGCTAACAAAGTCTGAAGCCAAACTTCTCCTCATTTTAGCTTGTGGTGTTTGGGAGGGGGTGGGGGGGACGGACAGGTAGTCCATGGGGCTACAACTAAACACGCGGAGTTTTCCTCTGAGGAAACTGAGGTAAAGCAGAACTCAAAAAAATTGTGTGTGGTGTGTGGAGGGCAAGGAAACAATGCAAAGCACATCTTCACCCCAAGCACAAGCCGGGAGCACTCTGATCCCTCAGCAGTAGCCACAGGCCATGGTAACATCTCCACCAAATTAGAGGGGACTGCAGGCCACAGCAGTCTCCTCTTCCCAAGGCTCTAAGTCAACTGTTTCCCAAGGGGAATCTGGATTTGGGGGGCGGGAGGCGTGCAGAAGGAGGGATAGATTCCAAAACCACTAGAAGGCAGAGAAAACTGAGATGAAAGTCAGGGCAAATCTCATCTGGACAAAGATGCTCTTCTCAGTATGTTCGCAGTCTCAAGCAACAGAAGTCAATCATCAAGAGCATTTTATTCACGTGCAGACTCCCCTTCTGGACTAACGTGCCAGGAAGAGAAAAAGTTTAAGGAAAGGCTCACCCTGGAGCTCCGCTCAAGAGGATCCAACTGCAAGATCGGATGCTGCAGTTAGAAAAACCGGGAAAAGGTTTTCTCAATGAGGGTGGCGTGGTCAAAGCGTGACGGACTGGAAGTCAAAAAACTCAGGTTCCGCTTTGGCGTCTACCTTGAACTATCTTCGAGACACTGGACAAGTCAAACCCTATCTCTGGATTTGAGTTTCTAAATCTGTGAAATGGGCGAGTTGGGTAGGGAACCTCCTCCCAGCTCCGTACGTTACAGCTGCCCGGAGGGTGCGCTCCGCCTCGCTGGAGGGCAGGGCCGTGCAGGGAGGGGCGAGGAGAGAGCAGGAACCCAGGCTCACCAGAGGGCCCCGGAACAGGGCCTGACCCTAGAAAAAGGGACAGGACTGGGGAGCAAAGGCCGCGGCTTCGCTCTTACCTGCCGACTCCTCAGTCAGCCAAATCGAACCCCGCAACCTCCGCCGCCGCTCACGGCCACCTCCTCCAGCCGTGCGGCCCAACCCGGCCCGGCTCAATCAGTCCAACCATCGCCCGCCGCCCACAGCGCCAGCCTGTAAACCCGGACCCGCCACCAACCCATCCTCGACCACAGGCGCAGGCGCGCGCGGACGCGTTCCGAAGCTCCGCCCCCGCTCCCTTCCCGAGGCAACTTGGGAAATGGAGTGTACCCACTCAAGGAGGCCCTCGGAGATCACGTGACAAATCGCACCAATTGGAGTGCTTCTTACTGCGGAACTGCGCCTGGATTTTGGCCAATGAGAAGTCGACTTGGTTTTCCCTCGAGCTTGGGACAGTGGTAATCATGGCGCCTCCCGTGAGGTACTGCGTTCCCGGTAAGTGAGCGGTGCCCATAGCGAATCCTGTATAGGAACAGACGCGGGAAGGCTGGATGGCCAGCAGCTCCTGGGGACGCGTGGCTGATGCAGCGTTTTTTCTTCAGGCGAACGTCTGTGTAACTTGGAGGAGGGCAGCCCGGGCAGCGGTACCTACACCCGGCACGGCTACATCTTTTCGTCGCTTGCTGGCTGCCTGACGAAGAGCAGCGAGAATGGCGCGGTAAAGGGGGCGGCATCCCATCTCCGTCCCTACCTTTCTCCTACGCCGCCTTGCGTTTCGCGGCCGTTAGGCAGGGGCGCCGCGGACGCGTCTTTAGTGCTCACCGGTGGGACGAGCTGGTCTCTGTCTTGCGCTGTAATCCGCGCTGCTGGGCGCTCAGCCACGCGGACCAGTTGTGTTGGTCTCTCTTGGTTGTGTCGCTGACGCTTGGGGAAGGGAGTTGGGGGAAGAGCAGAGGCGAGCTCACTCTGCAGGGAGCTGAATCCTGTCCGAATGTCGCCTACTCTCCGGTGTCATCTCGCTCCCTATCCCCGCCTCGCTCTCTGCAGTCTAGTCACACGGGCTTCTTGCAATGTCGCTGATGCGCCAGGCTTTCTCCTGCCACAGAGGCTGTGTACACACCGACTATCTGGAACACGCTTCGCTCCTCCTTAGCCTGTTTAATTCCTACCCATCCTTCACATAGCTCCTCTGGGCTCACTTTCTTAGAAAAGCCCTCCTTGACCCACTAGTTGAGAGGAGTTTTGGGGTTTTTTTGTTGCTCACAAAGAATTGTATTTGTTTCCTTTCAAACGCTTGTAATTCAGCACGCAGTTAAATGTTGCCCACTAGACTTTCCCTACTAGACTCTAAGTTCCTTGAAAGCAGGCCTCACCACCACACCTTCAGCGCCTAGTACAAGATAAATTCTCAGTAAAAGATTGCTAAATGCGTGAGTAATACTGTCCTCCTTAGTTACAGAGACTGATCCAGGATTGACTCAGGATCAGATAAGCAGCCTTTGAAGTGACAGGTAGCAGAGTAGAAAGGATTCAGAATTAGTAGCTTAGGCGGTAACTAGATTCTGCTTTGGGTAAGAAAGTGAAATTCTCTGGCTTTAGGTTCTTCTTCATCTGTAAGATGAGAGGCTTTTTATTTAGTCAATTTGGGGAATGTCCTTAACATTCCTGAGTTTGTTTATTTTGTAGATATAGATATCTGTTGATGTGCCAGGCATAGTGCTGACTTCTAGGGATATGGTAATGAGCCAAATACACATGATCTCTGCTATCAAGGGGCACGCACACAAATGTAAACAAATGCTCGAATGTATAGTTACAAATGTGATGACTCCTTTGAAAGAACATTACAGGGTACCATGAGAACATATAATAGGCAAACTCCCTTAGTCATCAAAAGTGACATTAAACCTCACTCTAAAAGTTAAATAGGAGTTGGGTGGGTGAAGAGAGCTCAGTCCTGGCAGAAATAACAGATTGAACAGAGATCCTAAGATGGGAAGCAATTTAGTGAGTTGGTGAAATGGAAAGAAGGCCAGGAGAGCTGAAGCACAGTGAACAAGGGAGAGATTAATAAAAGATGAGGCTCACAAATATCTTACACCAGCCAATACCATGCTCAAAGTCTACAAGTATTCCCTTAAAATGGAAATAAACAAGTATGTCCACATTATACAACATTTATTTGGAAATTCTAGCTTGTACAATAAAATGAGAAACAGAAAGAAGTGGTATAACTTTGGAGGAAAGAGTCAAATTATTTATGATTACAGGCAATATGGTTGTATACTAAGAAATTCTAAAAAAATCACCAAAAAACTTATTAGAAGTAATCTGAAATGGTTAGATTATGTCTTCCAGCAGCATTCCTCCTGTGGCCCCCTGGCCCTCCCATTTCATAGAATTTCTAAGGCTTTCTGCTCTGGGCTACAAATCTGTAGTCCACCTGCCCTTGTGACCTCAGCTGTGGGCCAAGGCATTCCTGTATTACTCTCAAGCCACAGAAACCTTTACCCAAGGCTTAGCCAGGATACTCATGTTTTCTTGTTCCCTCTGTAGCTTCCTGTCGTGTCTGTGATGAGAGAAACAGAGTCCCAATTACTGCCTGATGTGGGGGCTATTGTAACCTGTAAGGTAAGTTGGTCCTAACCTCCCTGCTTAGGACACCCAATCATTGTAGAACTGCACTGTCTAGTATGGTAGCCACTAGCCACATGTGTCCATTTAAATTTAAATAAATTAAAATTAAAAATTTATTTCCTCACTTCCATTAGTCACATTTCAAGTGCTCAATAGCCACCAGTGGTTAGAGGCTGCCATATTGGTCAGCACAGAACATTTCTGTCATCACAGGAAGTTTTACTGGACTGTGGTGGTATAGAGATTGCCAGATAATGATCAACACAGGCAAGTTCAGGCGTGCATAGTTCTTTCACATAGCTGGTTCCCTGAGTACATAGTTTTACCTGTGTGGGGAACAGGAGCACCAGAGAGTGATAAGGAGGCCCATTTGTTAACATCTGAAGCAAGACCTTTTTCTGCAGAGAAGCAAAAGACTAAACTCTAGCATTCCTGTTACGTTTAAGTCTTTTAGGGTGTTGCAGTGGAAGTACAAATTAATGCTGTACTGACCAGTAACTGTAATACATTAGTACTCCCTGCCCATCGCCACCCTCTGCCAGGTTAAATTAACTTGTAGCTCTTAGTTTCTTTATATAAATTGCTCCAGCAGAAAATCTATGTGTAATTCTCAAAATAACTGGAGAGGCAGTGATCCAAATATGCAGCAGCTGAAATGTAGGCTTAAATTCCATCCACTATACAGGCCTTTTAGTAAGATCTATTATAAAATCTAGATTTGCTGCAATGCCATATGTCTATTTATGTTAGACTTTTGTATTTTTCAAAACCTATACCATATTATTTCATTTGATTCTCATAGTAACTCTGTTAGGTGGCCAGAGTGGCTCTTACTCCACTTTACATCTATCACTTCTGCAGGGATAAGTAGGAGTTAACTTGTGTTACATTCTATACTTAGCAGGGTTGCTTGGTTTACAGTCCTGTAATTCCTAGTTTATTGCTGCCTCCTTGAGCTGACAACTGCTAATACTCTAATGCTGATCTTCTCTCTATTCCACAGGTCTCTAGCATCAATTCACGCTTTGCCAAAGTACACATCCTATATGTGGGGTCCACACCACTTAAGAACTCTTTTCGAGGAACTATCCGGTGAGAAGTATTCTTGTCTTCACATTTGCCTCCGTGCCTGGAATGAGATTAGGATAGAATGGGAGACTGGAATTTTCAGGGACAACTACAATTTCTACTTCTATTTCTCTCCTCTTTTTGCTTTGATTCTCCCCAGGTAGTACCTGAAGAAAATATTATATGGGTTAAGACAAAAAGAAAAATATTAAGGACGTAGGTCTTTAAAATAGAGCAAAAAGAATTGAGCTAAACTGGAGATTAGTGGTTCAGGGATGATTCATAGCAAACAAGGTGGAAGGCATGTTAGGAAGTACCTTCCTCTCTTCAATTTGGTACAGATTAAACCCAAGGATTGTAAGACATTAAAAAGGTTAGTGGGGGGCTGGCCCCGTGGCCGAGTGGTTAAGTTCGCGTGCTCCGCTGCAGGCGGCCCAGTGTTTCATTGGTTCGAATCCTGGGCGCGGACATGGCACTGCTCATCAGACCACGCTGAGGCAGCGTCCCACATGCCACAACTAGAAGAACCCACAATGAAGAATACACAACTATGTACCGGGGGGCTTTGGGGAGAAAAAGGAAAAAAATAAAATCTTTAAAAAAAAAAAAAAAGGTTAGTGGGTGAAATGGTAGACTTTTTTCCCCTGTGGGTTCTTTGAGAAGGGACAAACAATTCTTGTGAGCTAGATAATTTAACTTCTGAGGTCATTTCCACCCTGAGAATTCTGTGTGATTCTCTAGAGCTTCTGTTGAGCCTCTCCTAAAGCGGCAAAGTTCCTTATCCTTTCCTGCCAAATCTGATCTGCTTTTCTGTGGCCAGAGGTGTTGATACTGCTGCTCTGTGTGATCCAAGAATGGCAAATGGGGTTTTGTCCTCCAGTGAGGACTAGGGATGCTTCTCCACCCTGCTCTTCTGGGTGGCAGCTGGGTCCCAATTATGACTTGTTCTCTCTGCTCTTAGCGTTTTTTGTCTACTAGGAGTCTGCAGAATAGTTCTTTCTCAGAGATAATTAATCTTTTTGTTAATTCTTTTTTATAGCAAAGAAGATGTCCGAGCTACTGAAAAAGACAAGGTTGTTGGTTGGTTCTTTTTTTCCATGGCTTTAGGAATCTCAGTCCTTTTAAATTATTCCAGTGAATTTCAAAGTTCTATAGGAATGTGTGGTCCAAGGAAGTTTAAGGTGTTCCCTACTGGAAAGTATGGAATTCACCTCACTGTCCCTTTCTTCTCCATACAATTTTTGTTCACTCTGTTAACCAGAAGGGGGCTAATCTACTCTTTGGCCTTGAAGCCAGGTATTTGTTCATTGCTGTTTCCTCAGACTTATTCTGGATCCTTTCAGAGCCACCTGTAGTACCTTTATGCAAGTCAGATTCCTGATCAAGTTAACTGAGTTCAAAATCTTTCGTTTATATGATGATGCTGTAGAAACAATAAAAGTTGTTGATTGACTAAAGTAACGATAACCTCTACCCCCTGAGATTAGAAAGTTTACTGGCTCTACCAGGGATGCTAGTAGTTTCATGTAGACCTGATTGAGAGCTTTCACTTAACACTCTTGTTCTTTCTTTACAGGTTGAAATTTACAAGAGTTTCCGCCCAGGTGACATTGTCTTGGCCAAAGTGGTATCCTTTATTCCAGTAGCTTTGTGGTCTTCTGTCAAAAGAAGAAATGAAAGCAGAGAAACAACTCAGGTGGCTATGGGAGGGAAGACTTATAACTCTTCATTTTCCTTCACCAATCCTATGTGACTAGATCTCCTTAGGTGATGCACAGTCCAACTACCTCCTGACCACTGCTGAGAATGAGCTGGGGGTCGTGGTGGCCCACAGTGAATCGGGTGAGTCAGTCCATGCTTCCACATGCTTACCTTTCCCTAGGAGCTATGGTTTTGGATTAATCCATTGTTTTTCCTCGTTTCCCTTGTTTTTTAATTACCTAGGAAATCATATATGTATAGATAGTTACTACTGAGATTAGAATGATTCTCCTTATATAAATCTAAGGAAAAGTGGGACTTACTCCATAAGTCAGTGGAATAAACAAGTTTTTTTCTGTATGAGGTAAGGTTCCCTAGGTAGCTTTGTGACACTTCAGTTCATACCTAGCTGAAAAGAGAAGGGTCCCAGGCAAATATTTGGGGTCCTAGCTCCAACACCAGCTTTTCCTTCCCAGGTGTCCAGATGGTGCCCATCAGCTGGTGTGAGATGCAGTGCCCTAAGACCCACACTAAAGAATTCCGGAAAGTGGCTCGAGTACAGCCTGAATTCCTGCAGACCTAAGAAGTCACGTTTTACCCCGTGGAGGGGGGTAAGCTGTTTCTGAGAGTACATGTATGAAAGTAACAGCAACATGCCATTGTCTTTATTCAAACACCTGGAGCAACCACCTCTAGAACAATCTACCAGAGACTTAGTCTGTAGGTGGAACATTTTTCCTGTGAACCTTTCAGTGGATTTCATTCTCTTGGGTGATAAGTTCCTCTTTCAAAGGCACCAGCAAACAAATTGTATAATGCTGGAAATAGCCTATTCCTTCTGACAGTCTTCTAAATACATATTTTTTGCTATTGACAAAGAAAATATTTTTAAAAAAGGATTTTATGGTTTCTGTTGTCTTGAGTAGGGAAAGGAATCTAAATGGGGTCATGACATTTAGAGCAGAGGTCTGCCTGGTGGCACCCATTAACTAACGTGTCAAGTGCTTGCTTGCTCTGGACAAAGCCTAATCTCTAGTCTTTATATTTCTTATGTTCTGTTTTAAGTACTTTTGCTTATTGAGTCCTTACTATGTGCCAGCCACTGGTCAAGCACTCTATATACATTCCCTCATTTAGGGAGATTATGGTTTAGTGAAAATTAGAGGACGCATGTGCTGATTCAGGTATCATGAATAGTTCTGAAAGTCATCTGGTCAACATAATATTACTGATATAGTGGGTACTCCAGGAAATGTTCCTTAAATCTGAATTGAAAAGAGGGGGAGAGCACTATCACGTGAAGTGGCCAGGGAAGGATTTGTGACATGAGGTAAAAGAAATTAAAGAACTTAGATAAGTGAAGATATTCAAGGCAGAGAGAGAAGCCCAGCAAACTATAGAAGCAGAACTGAACACTTAAGTTTGAGGATGAGGAAGGGATGAGGGTTAAGCGTGGAGAAGTTGCAGAGGGAATGGAAGGAAAGACGAATTATGAGATTTCACTTCTTGAGATGCTCTTTGAGGAGCCCATATCTTCTTTGTGTAGTGATGGTGGTTGAGGGTGAGCTTGGGAGTCAGCCCACCTGGGTTTGTATGCTCGAGTTGCTAGCCTTGAGCAGGTTAGGTTGTTTTGTTTTTTAACTGAAAATTTTATTGAGATAATTGTAGGCCCACGTGCAGTTACAAGAAATAATACAAAGAGATCCCTTGTATGTTTTTCCCAGTTTCCCCCAATGGTGTCATTTTGCAAAATTAAAGTATATTATAACAATCAGGATGTTGACATTGATACTTGAACAAGTTATTTTCATTTCTTTAAGTCTGTTTCCTCATCTGGAATGGTATGACCTCATAGGATTATTGTGAGGAAGAAATGCATAAAAGTGCCCAGGACATGCCAATATTACTGTTATATATTATTATTATACATCTGATTGCCTTCTGTCAAATATCTGTTGAATGCCAGGCCTTATGCTAGACACTTTGATGTAATTTGTTTAATCAGTCCCCTATTGGTAGGTATTTTAAAACTTTAGATTTTTCTTTTACAGTGCTGCAGAGAAGATCTATATACCATGAATCTTTTTCATGCCTGTGATTCTGTTGCCAAACAGATTCCTAGAAGTGGAATGCTGGGTCAAAGAATATGCACATTTTGAATTTTAGTTAGATTCTCCCTAATGCCTTGCAAAAAGATGCTACCAATTGATTCTCTCAACAACAGTGTTAGCCATTTTACTATGTTATCTCTGAACTTCACAGTGACCCTGGAAAGTAGCGATCATTTCCACATTTTACAGAGAAGTAAACTAAGGCTTAGAAAAATTAATTAATTTGCTGTAGGCCACACAGACATCAAGTGGCAGAGCAGTATTCAAACCCGGGTTCTGTCTTATATAAAGCCCAGGTTCTTTCTCCTGTGCTGTGGTGCCTCCTTTTTCCTAGTATTGAACAGAACCTTGGGCTTGCAGTTAGAGGCTCTCCAAATTGACATTGGTTTATTAATTATGAGTGTTTCATTTATCCAATAAATATATAGTGAGCGACTGCTCTGCCCACCACTGTTCCAGGAGCTAGCGGGTAAAGCAGTGAAAACGACAGAATCCTTTTCTTGTGGAGCTCACAGTCTAGTGGAGGAAGACAGATGACAAATAAACAATAAAGAAATGTTAGCATTTCAAATAGTACTAAAAAAATGGTGTCATAAAGAAGAGCATTTGAGAGGCCGGCCCCATGGCCAAGGGGTTAAGTTCGCATGCTCTGCTTTGGTGGCCTGGAGTTTGCTGGTTCGGATCCTCTGCACGGACCTATACACCACTCATCAAGCCATGCTGTGGCAGCATCCCACATAGAAGAACTAGAAGGGCCTACAACTAGGATATACAACTATGTACTTGGGCTTTGAGGAGAAAAAAAAAGAGAGAGGAAGATTGGCAACAGATGTTAGTTCAGGGCCAATCTTCCTCACCAAAAAGCATACCTTAAAAAAAAAAAAAAGAGCATTTGAAACAACTGGACAATAGCCTTCTCTGATCTCCTACAGACTGGGTTAGACTTCCTCACCGTTAACCACCCAATATTGTACTACAAGTTAGTTATGTGCCTGTCTCCCCTACTAGCCTGAGCTTTTAGGGCAGGATTCTGTCTTATCTTTGAATCTCTAGTACCTGGTACTGTGCCTAACACATACCAACTGCTGAATAAAATATGTTTTGAGTGTACAGGTAGCTGACTGAACTGCTGTGCCCCAAAAGTGATGTTTAGTGATGGTGATATTTGCTAATCTGAAATTGGTTGAGACAAGGAGGATATTCTTTCTGTGCCTGGAATAGTGGTTCTCAGCCTGGGTTAGTGAACTTTAAAACTGCCCATCCATGTTTAAAGAAGAAAAAGAAAAAGTAGGTGCCCTAGCTCTACTTCCAGATATCATAGAAGGCCACATGACCTAGTGGTTAAGTTCAGCGCACTTCACTTTGGTGGCCCAGGTTCAGTTCCCAGGCATGGACCTATGCCACCCATCAGTGGTCATGCTGTGGCAGCAACCAACATACAAAATAGAGGGAGATTGGTACAGATGTTAACTCAGGACAGATCTTCCTCAGTAAAAACAAAAAATAAACCCAAAAAAGTATTTAAATTTTAGAACAAGAACATTTAGTTGAACTAATGTCCTTCATCTGGATTCCAGTGCTTAGTAGTGTACCTTCTGCCAAATTTCTACATCTTTTCGACTTGTTTCCTCTTCTGTATACTGGGGATACCAGCCCCTTCAGAGGTTGTCAAGATTAGAGGTTATGTATATAACGTGCCTCACCCAATGGCTGGCACAGAGGAGCTTCATAAGAGCTTAATAGATGGAGTGTGTTACTTGGCTCCTACTAGAAGAGAAAAGCATTATGGGCTGTCTCTTGCCTTATGGGCTTTCTCATGTCCCAGTGATCTTTTCAGAGGCCTTAGAGAGAAGGTAAATGTGAGTATGCCCCTTCCCAATTATGCATATAACGTAATTATACTCCTTTTCTCCTGCATCAAGTCATTTTATGAGGTTATGTGTAATTTTTCAGGGTGTTAATTAGTTAACTGACAGGGTTAAAACTTTAGGGGCCAAAAAGAAAGGTGTGAATCAGGTTTACAACTTACTAATAGAAAAGGATTGGCTTAAAAAAAAACCAGTTAAGGACCTGCCCCGTGGCCAAGTGGTTAAGTTCGCGCGCTCTGCTTAGGCTGCCCAGGGTTTTGCCAGTTCAGATCCTCGGGGACATGGCGCCCGCCTGTCAGGCCATGCTGAGGCGGCGTCCCACATAGCACAACTAGAATATACAACTATGTACTAGAAGGCTTTGGGGAGAAGGAAAAAAAAATTGGCAACAGATGTTAGCTCAGGTGCTAATCTCAAAAAAAAAATCTGGTAAACAAGCCTTTGCCTTACTCTAAAGAGGCCATAATGAAGTTTCAGAATTTTACTTTCCCAGTCAAGGGGCTTTCAGTAACCAGCACTACTGAGCAAGAACTATAGAGAGGCAATGGGAATGGAGAGCTCAGCCAGGAAGACCTCCCACTCCCACCTCAGTTCTCCAACCTGAACTGGAAAACCTAGTGAGATACACGATTTTGGGGCCTGTGTAGAGCAAGAACTTGGGTAATGAGAGACATTTCAAGTGGAATGTTCAAGCTGATTTTCTCAGACGAGATATTACACATCACACAAAAAATATTGCACATCACTCCTTTATTATACTGATCTGGAGAAAAGATTTAGTATAGTTATGCTGAAAGTGAGTACTGGGCCCAAGTGGCAGAGCCAACCAACTGAAACATGATTCAAAAATCAGACACAATGAAAGACACACTTGGACATGATCAAGAGGCATTTCACTGCCATAAAACAAGCCAGGGGAGGGATTCTAAAACACAAAGCAGGATGAACTCCTACACCTTAGAAGTCAAGGAGCTTATCCCATGTTGGTGTGAGGAATGGTTATATTCTAATGAACACATGTGGGAATGTTTCAACCGCCACTAGAAACCCCAGAAGGGTTTTTGTTTTGTATTATTTATATATATATACTTTTATTTTTTGTAAAAGTAAATGCAACACAGAAACATTCAGGATTGATCCCAATCTTCTGGAGCCAGCTCCTCTGGGGTCAGGGAGGAAATGTTTGTTTTAATCACCATGCAAGTTACATTCATTTTCCACTGGAATGACTAGAGCCCCCCCCCCCCCCCCGCCCCCGCCAAGTAGGCACCTGACTACAGAATAGTACAGGACTGGCTCCTGGGAACACAAATCGGTTCTCTTGCTTCTCCTCATTGGTCACACCTTGGCATGGTTCCTCCCTATCCCCTACTTAAGCAGGTCCTTATAAAGCACTAGCTAAAACCCCAGAGTTACTACCTCTCAACTCCCTTGGCTAAGAGTCTTCCCTCGGCTTGGACTGAGGACCCATGCCCCAGAGGTGCCATTCTGACTAGATTGTGTGAAGGGAGTGGGTGCAAGAGACAAAATGGCTAAAATGAAATTGGGAACCACCAGTCCCCATCTGCAGCTACAACTTAGGATGCCTACAGATGTGGTCAGTGTGGCATGTGCAGAGGAGAGGTGCAGAGGAATGGGATGGGCAGGGGGGTGTCCTTGGGAAAGAAGTCTGCCTGCCTTCACTTCTTGGCCTTGCCCTGGGCAGCCACAGCTTCCATGGCTTTACGCACGGTCTCTTCATCCCCCAGGAACTGCATGGGCTTGATGGGCTTCAAGTTCTTGTCCAATTCATAGACCATGGGAATACCAGTTGGCAGGTTCAGCTCCATGATAGCCTCTTCAGAGAGACCTGAAAATACCCATCATGATCAGCCAAGCAAGACATGAATCCACATCACCCGTCCAGGTGGCAAAGGACTTCGGTAGGAATTAAAACAGGACACCCTTTCTGATATTTGTAATAACAGTAATGATCTTTGTTATGGTAAATCTGTCACTCAAGAAACACCCCCAATACTTATTTCTCAGCCACTGAAAAGCAAAAAAAAAGTATAAAAGGTGTGTACTGCAGATATCTCTCTCAAAGAGGGGTCTGGAAGCCCAAAACGAAGCAAGACTATACACATCTCAAATGTTCTACATAGTCCACCCAGCTTGCCAAAAATCAGCACATCTGGGCCTCTATGCCCACAGGTGAAATAATTTAAGAAGCAAATTGAGGTTCACGTGTGAAGTTGCACCAAGTTGTGATTAAAGAGGATCTAATCAGCAGTTTCAACTGGCAATCCTAGTCGGGAGGTGGACAGCTCATACTGTAATGTGTATCTGAATCACCTGGGTGATAGACGCAGCTTCTGAATCAGGTCTGCAATGGGACCTGAGGTTCTACGTGTATAACAAGCACCCAGGGAGTCTGGCTGCCTCTGCAGCTGATGCTTTGACACAGAAGGGTGGAGGGTGTGTTTCCACTAGGAGTCAAATCTAGACTGTCTCTAGGCTATCAATATGTCTAGCCCTTTCCGAAGGTCTCTTTGGTACTAAATCAGTCCCTGATTCATGGCAGGTCTGCTTTATCCCTGCCCCTCTCTTAAAAAATGTACATACCCTCCAGATGCTTGACGATGCCCCGGAGGCTGTTGCCATGGGCAGCAATCAATACCCGTTTCCCCTCCTTGATCTGGGGAACTATTTCTTCATTCCAAAAGGGCAGAGCTCTGGCAATAGTGTCCTTCAGACTCTCACAGGAGGGTAGCTGATCTTCAGTGAGGTCTGCATACCTGCGATCCTAAACAACAAAAGCTCACCAGTTATTAGCAGCTGCATCTGTTCTGCCCATTCCTCATCCCCTCAGGGGTCAAAGTGATGGGTGAAGGTCTCTCACCAGGGAATGCAGCTGAGAGCTTGGGAAAGAGGATCATCATCATCCTGCCCCTCCCTCCATTACCCACTATTGGGAAGATTAACAGTTCAAAAGAAACCTAACTTAGAAAAGGAAGAAAAAAAAAGTTAGGCTACAAGGCTCTTCCCAATTCACTATCTTGCAAGTGGCTTAGGAAGGCCCTAAGGCTACGGGTGGGTTTTATAAAATATGGCAACAGAGATATAAAAAAGGAGATATAAATGCCTTTTAGATAAACAACATAAACTATCAACTAAATCTTTAACAAGTGAAAGTCATTCCTCGGAGAAAGGAGAGTACCTTTCAACTATTTTATCATAAATCATAAACTCAATGGGACTAGGCAGACACTAATAAAAGCTAAAAAAAGAATGAGGCCTAGATTCTAATCCCCAGGTCATGGGTGGAGTGAGCCAAATCTCGGTTTGTCCATACCTTACTGATGTTGCTGTAGAAGGGATGGTCGGGCTCCATCGGAGGTGGTGGAACATCATAGGAGCGCCTCCAGATCTTAACCTGGGCCTCGCCATGCTTGGCAGCAGTTTCTGCTTTATTGAGGCCAGTCAGACCTCCATAGTGCCGCTCATTGAGGCGCCAAGTCCTCACTACTGGCAGCCACATTTGGTCAATGGCATCCAGCACTGTCCAGAGGGTCCGAATTGCTCTCTTCTGCACTGAGGTGAAGCAGATGTCAAACTCATAGCCAGCATCTGGAAATTGTAAGTTCAAAGTGATAAGTTGATCAGGTCTACTCTGGAGCCAGAATTTTCTTACATATAAATTTCCCATATAGATAGTCCAAATGAAGATTATTTGACTAAATATTTTCTTTTGTATATCCTAGTAGGAAAAACAGTATTTTGCTGTATGTATAACAGTATGTTATAGTTGCCAACATGCCTCCCAGTAGTTCCCCAATAGTTCACCTAACCCAAGGCCTAAATGTACTATCAACCAGCCAACCTGCAATCTGTGCAGCTTACCCTAATGCCCAGAATGCTGTGCTTAAGCACATTTTAAGAATTTATTTCTGCTGCAGTTCTGTCAAGAAAAGGATCCTAAACAAGTGGAATCTCTTAATAGCAATAGCTAATATTTATAGAGAGCTTACCATCTGTCAGGCACTAAGTACTTTGTTGGTTTTTATTTAGTCTTCATAACAATCCTACGAGGTTATAATCCTTGCAACCCATCTAACCAGATGAGGAAAATAAAGACTAGAGGAGTTAAACAAACTATCCAAGGTCACAGCAATTATGTGGGGGAGATTAAAACCCAGGCTGTGTGACTCCAAAATCCAATTCACAACCACCACCTCTAGCTACCTCCGTATTTTCCTAACTCCTCTAAGGATCCTGATGTTTGTGTTTTAGTTAGACATGTCACTTCTGAGTGATAATACTAATGTATTTCAGTCCACTTTAACCTCTGGTCTAGTGGAAATGGGATTTTAACCTTCCAACAATCAGGACACAGAAAGAGCTCTTAGAGGACGTTGGTAAAACTTGAGTTTGCTGCATTTTTCACTAGAGTGTGGAAATCACGTCAGAAACTCCTCATCCACAGTTCCTCCCTCCTG
Organism: Equus przewalskii; assembly: GCF_037783145.1. NCBI lineage: Eukaryota > Metazoa > Chordata > Mammalia > Perissodactyla > Equidae > Equus > Equus przewalskii. Next base: position 31,832,674 of record NC_091831.1, read on the forward strand.
TAGTCAAAGTGCCAGCCTATTCCTGAGTACCCTCAATGTATTTACTTAGGTCAACTGCTGTACCAAGTTCAGGAGAAGCCACTCACTGGAGAAAGAGCAAGTGCTGTGGACTGATTCCTTTACAAAGGAATCTCTCCTTCATACACAGTAGTTATTGAGGGGTGGTAGTCAAGAGTTATGTTGGCCCAACCAGTGGGTTACAACAATTCATCTTATGTTTCATGAAAGATTCCTCTTCCTCCCACTTTAATGGGGAGATGGCCCTTTCCTTATGTAGTGGGCCAGGAAAACCTTCCTGTTTTTCTCCATGAAGCTACAAGGCCCTCTCTGAAATTCAGCACAAACTTTCCTGGGTACTGTCTCATACTGAGTTTGCCAACAGTAACTAATGAAATGTGAAGTGAATTTTTCTGCCAGTCATTCAACTGAGAAGGAGGCCAGTAAGAACCACACTGATGGGGGAAGGGAGGATTAATCACCAGGAAACCCACCACTAACCACAAGGGAAAAGAAGATCTCATCCCTGGGTTTCAGGACAGGTCCTAGTAGACTCGGTTACCATCTCCTCCCTAACCGTAATGGCTCCCCAATAAAAGGCTGAGTCACTGGGAAGTGAATATCCACAGTGCAAGCCTCAGCTCCCATACTGAAAAGCTACTGGCTGTTTCACTGCATTTATTTCCACTTGCAATGGAGTGCCTCACAATGGATACACAAACAGGTCCCACAGGAGAAAAGCAGTTCCCCTTGGGGCTCTTACCAGAGAACTCTAAAGCCTCTTCCTTTAATTTGCCCATTAAACAGAAGCATAGCCTAGGACACTGCCAGGGATGCAGGGGACCACCTCTGCCTCCTCCAGGAGTAAGACTGCATGGGAAACGGGTCTCACTAGCTTCCTCCTGAAATGACTCAAGATTTTATAAACCCTATACCACTTAAAGCTCTGGTGAATGTCATATGTTGATTTTAGGTCTTGTATATTAGTAGATTATCATGATGGTCTTCATCATTGAGAGTTTTTGCATTTAGTCTTTCATTTTTTAATATAATCATCTGTGATGCCCATAATTGATATTAAGATTTTAAATGGGACTTTTTTTTTAACTAATGCTACCAACATTTATTTAAAAACTGAAACAGGGTCTGTTATTTTAAAGAGAGATTCAAGTTTAACCATTTGATCAGTCTTAGAAGACAGATGCAATTTCCTTTCTCCTGGGGTTAGTCATCAGCAAACCACCAGAGGCCCATCAGTTCTTCCTGCCAGGCAGCAGGAGAGAAAATGGCCTCCTTTACCAGCATGGTGCCTTCCCCAGCCTCTCTTAAATGGTTATGAGGTCACACCAGGCCATCCCCAAGCATTCACACATACCCGCAGCAGGATTACATTTCCCAGGCTTTGCAAACCTTTGCTTCATTTCAAAAGGATCTATAGTGAAGGCAAGAAGCTAGAGAGAGCCACCTGGGACAAATAGCTGTTCCACATCAACCAGGCATCAATGACCCTTTAAAATGGCTGTTGCTTTGTCCAGAGGTTAGAAGGGAGCAGGGTGGATCTGCCCAAATCTTCAGTGGAAGTACCTCCGCAGTTCAGAGATTCTTTGAATTGCTGGCAGCGGGGAATACTTCCTTATTAGCATTCCAAAATCAGAGAGCGCTGTCTGCCGCAGGGGGCAAGCCTGGGTAGGCAAGCTTATCTCACCGCCACTTCCACCTTTGCCCGGAGTCCTTGGCCGGCAGCCTACCAGCTCCTGGCACTTACCTGTTACTCAACCGCAGAGTCGGGGCTAGGGCGCGGGACCAGGAATAAGATACGACCTCAGACAAGTCATCTTTCCAATCCTCACTTTTCCCAGCTATAAAAGAGGGCCAGGGAGGGATGGGAAGGAGGATAAAACCTGCCTACTTTATGGGGTTGTGGAGAGAGTCAACTCAAATTCTTCATTCATTCATTCATTCATTCACTCAATTACATTTGTGGATGTATTTCAGACACAGGATTTGTGGAATGCTGAACAGCAAAGGCCTACACAAGCACGTGATTCCTTGTCTCTTGAAACCTGTTGGGCCCCCCAGCGCAGCGTCACCCCCAACCCCCACCCTGCCACAGCGCGGGATCCACAGCCCCCTCCTGAGAAGGCTTGGTTACAGCTGCTGTAAAACACAGGGCATCCAATTTAATAACCCGTCCCCGAGTTACTAAATGCCCAGACAGGAAAGAGGGAGAATTTCGCAAGGCGATCTCGTAGAGAGCGCAGTGGGCTGCGGGGAGACCGCTCACACTCGACTGGGTGACCTTGAGCAAGTCGGTCCCCCACCCTGGGCCCAGTGCAAAATACACTGCTAGAGAGATGAAGCCCAAGTTCTCGGCCCTCTCCGGGAGGCGCGGGGGCGACTCAGGCAGCCCTGAGCGAGCGGCGCCCGCCCGGGCCTCGCAGCACCCACCCACAGCCCGCCCCGGCCCGCTCCGCACCTCGCAGTGCCTGCCCGCCGCGCTTCGCCTCCTCGTGCCCCGCCGGGCTCAGGTCGGCGTCGTACCAGCCGCTGAAGCGGTTCTCCAGGTTCCACGCGCTTTCGCCGTGCCGGATCAGCACCAGCTTATAGGCGGCCATGGCGGCGACTCAGAGTGGGGCGCAGACTGGGGCTCGCTGAGATTCCGGAGTCGCAGCCCGGCCTCCGGCCGCGCCTGCGCGCTCGCGCCCCACCGCCCGGGTCCCGCGCACTTGCCTGCCCAAATCTTTCCACTCGCTCGGGGCCGCCCTCCGTCCGCCGAGTGTGCGCATGCGCCCCGTGCCAGCGCCACGGCCGCCTGAGGGAGACGGCGAGCTCGAGGACGACAGGGCGCATGCGGCCTGCGCCGCCCGCCCCGCGTCCGCCTCGGCGGTCACGGAGCGCACGTAAGCGCCCAGGGGCGGTGGGAACTGCGGGCGGCGCCGGGCGTGCGCACCGGCCGGAGTGTCCGCGAGTCACTCACGTCTCCTGGTATTGTCTTTCCTAAGCCATCGTTCGTAATAAGATGGCCTTTATTATTAGCTCCTGCCAGGTCACTTTCCCGTCCGGACGCAAAACTTGACTCTCACACGTGTATGAGTCTTCACTTTCACTTTATTTGCTTCGTATCTTTGGGCAGGTCGTGTAACGTCGCCTAGCCTCGTTTGTAAATAGACATCATAAATACTTAGCTGGTGCCTGGCTACCTGCAAGGTGCTCAGTGAACAGCTGTTAGTATTTGCTATCTCATTTCAGTGGACACTGGTGTCCTATTTTACACAAAAGGGAACTGGCTGTGACTGCTGGTTCCAAAGCCCCACTCTTTAGCGCGGGTCTGTTTGGCCTACCTATTTCAGTCTCTCACAGCCTCTAGTCAGTGCCTCCTGGGCCTCCAACACTGAAGCAAACTCTCGGCCCTGTCAAACATTCCAGAAAGAGGAGAGTCACTGCCTGTTCCTCCCCGACACCGGATCAGCAATTTAAATATGTGCTTGTCTGGACAGCGCTCTGCTGCCCATGCAGCTCTCTCCTGGTTTCTTTCAGTCTAGCTCCTTTTTTAAGCACTAAACATGAGTCAGGCAGTGGGCTAGGGTCGAAGATGGGTTGAATGTGTTTTCTGCATGTTCCACCACACCCCTGTCCGGGTGAGCAGTGCAGGATAGGTTGCCCAGAAACCAAAGAAAAGACCCAGAGACAGCAAACAGACATAAACGTTTATTGAGAGTCACTTACAGGGAGGTCCAGTGGCCTCCAGCTGGACAGCAATGTGGACCTACAACTGTGGGTGGGGAGGGGTTTCCTATATACACAGGGGATGCAAAGGCTGTATGTTTGCCAAGGGGCTGTTCTTGGTACAACTGCGGTTCCCAGGAACAGTAGCTCACGCAGAGGGCCTCTGTGTCCCTTCAAGACACGATGTTCTTGAAGTGAGTAAGGTAGAATCCTGGCTAGCCAAGCCTGTGTTGTTACACGTCCCAGCAGCTGGGCGTCGTGCCTAGAAGGGAGAAGGGAGGACACATGGTTGCAGTGGGCTTGTGGGCTTTTGCTGAGCAAGCACAGCCCAGGGCCTACTGCCCTTCAGAGCAGGCAGTTTGAATAAGACCCACATGTAAACAGCTAACAATGAAATGGTGCTGTGTGCTGTATTTTGACAGAGATTCTAGAAAAGTTTCTAATATTCACTCATAAAACAACTACTATGTGCCAGGCAGTGTTAAGGGTGCTTTACAGGGGCCTGCCTGGTGGTGTGGTTAAGTTTGCACACTCAGCTTTAGTGGCCTGGGGGTTCCCAGGGGTGGACCTACATGCCACTCATCAAGCCACGCTATGGAGGCATCCCACATACAAAATAGAGAAAGATTGCCATAGATATTAGCTCAGGGGCAATCTTCCTCAAGCAAAAAAAAAAAGTGCTTTACAAATGTTAATTCACTTTATCCTCATATCATCATAAAGATCCTATGAGGCAAGTAAGACTATTTTCCCATCCACTCATGAGGAAAGTGAAAGGTGAAGTAATTTGTCCAAGGTTACAGGAAGCAGGATGTAAGCCTAGGCTGGCTGGCTCCCAAGTCCACGTGTGCTCTTACCTACTACCCTCTATGGCCTCTGCCTTTTTGTTGGATTTTAGGCATTTGTTGACTTTGAAGAGTGGGAAGGATTTGAGAGGCAGAGAAAAGGCATTGTGGGAACGTCAAGAACCTAAACACATGAGACTGGTTTGGAGATAAATCATCATGATAGCTACTGTTTGCTTAGTGTGTCAAGTATTTTAATGTATTATCTCAACCCCCCAGCAATTCACCTAATGTAGATACTGTATAGCTCCGTTCCACAGATGAGAAACCGAGACCCAGAGAAATAATTTGTCCAAAGTCACAGCTTGGAAGTGGAGGAGGAACCAGCACTCAAACCCAGGCAGTTCGATGGCCTAGTATACACTCTGACCACAGTGCTGCACTGCCTCTGTCCTCTGTAACCGGGAGAAAATGGAATTCAGTGACCAGAGAGGTGACTGGGATGACGCCCAGCACTAAGAGCTACACCGGAGGTCACAGAATCCCAGGGCTGCAAAACGAGAACTGCCCTTGAAGGCTTCCTTGTTCAAGCTCCCGGCGTGGCCCACATGGCAGTCCTTGAAGGACTCCTTTTTAGGAAGTTCTCCTTCTGGTCGTTCCTGCTGCTTGGTCCTCCCAATCCTGATGCCCAGGCCCTCCCAGGGAGAGCTTTGCCAGCCTTGCCCTTGGCTTTTCAGACTGCACTTTTTGTCCCTCTGCCCTGGCCCTAACCCATGCTTCCAGTCTAACTCCCACTATGTCCCTTTCTCCTCCCTTTGCTCTCTGCTTCTCTTCGAGATTTCTGGGCTCTTATCTAGTCGGGTTCTCACATTTCTGTAATGAGCAGGAAGTGTGAGTAGGAAGAAATCTGAGTTCAAATATGTCTCTGTTTCTGGTTAGCCATGGGATCTAAGATGGGTCACTCAACTTCTCATCCTCAGTTTCCCCATCTGTAAACTGGGGCAATAATCATATTCATACCAATCTAAAGCACTGTTGTGAGGAATAAATGAGATGATGTGTGGGAATCAGCACTGTACCTAGCAAATAGTCATAAATAATAATAATAAATATATTATTAACATATTCATAAATATTATGAGCAATGTGATCAAGAAGGCAAAGAAGATTTAATGAGGGGCACCAATTTAGAGGGTGTGAATCCAGGGGTCCATGGACAGACTTCCCTTCCTGCAGGATGCCTGGTTGGGGATGGCTTGCCCACTGGGATTGGAACTGGGCAGATAACGAGGATACTTTGGGCAGGAGGCCACAGGCATCTGCACCACCAGCCTTGGGAAGGAATTCAGGAATCCTGCTTTATTCCCTTCACCAACCCCCTCCCCTCCAGAAGGAATCTCTCATCTCCCTGGAATTCTGAGGAACTCTGGCAACTTTATGCACCTCACTTACAGGATCTGTACCCACCTTGGACCATCAGAGTGGGGTTTTTATGTATACATCAGATCTACTCAACTAGAAACTCCTTGAGGGTGGGCACTACATCTTAACTATTTTATACACCACACGCACAGTGCACTTGGCATGATGCCTTTGCTCTTGGTAGACTTCCTGAGAATTCCTGAGTGTCCAAGCTGGGAGAGACCTTGGAAATCCCCCACTGCAAGTCCCCATCTCCTGCCACCCCCAACTCACGTTAACAGATGAGGAAAGTGAGATGAACCGTTCAGCAGTGTCCAGATTCATCAGTGAGAAGTCAGAGACAATCCACAGGGAAGGGCCCCAAAGTTGGGGCTTGCTGGGTCAGGAAGAGAGAGACAGGGCTGGCCTGGTGGTGTAGTGGTTAAGTTCACGTGCTCCACTTTGGCGACCCAGGGTTCGGAGGCCCAGATCCTGAGTGTGGACCTACGCACTGCTCATCAAGCCATGCTGTGGCCAGTGTCCCACATATGAAAAAATAGCGGAAGATGGGCATGGATGTTAGCTCAGAGCCAATCTTCCTCAGCAAAAAGAGGAGGATTGGCAGGGGATGTTAGCTCAGGGCTAATCTTCCTCAAAAAAAAAAAAAAAAAAAAAAGGAAGAGAGAGACAGGGGCTCAGAATGATCCAGAGAGGGAGGGGATTGGAGAAGACCACGCAGGCTTTGCAGCTGGAAACCAGAATTCCTGGGTGCAGAGGGGGATTCGTTCAGCATCTATCAGAGCATCACAAATCTGGGAAGAAGCTTAGAGCTTATCAAACCAGGGAGATTTCTCAAACATCAGTAAGGGTAAGGATAAACCAGTGTGTTTCGCCCTCCACTACTTTTTTTTTTTAATCTTAATTGTTATCTCTACTGAACACAAGACACACAGACACATTTGTCAGGGCTGATTCCTGGGCCCTTCTAAAGAACTGGGCAGATGCAGGAGAGCATTCACATATCCTAAGAACAAAACAATTGCGAGGGGCAGTGAGCACAGCTGGGGTCCAGCTTCTGGAGCAGCCTGAGGGACCCACTGCACAGCTCCTAACCAGGTCACTGCCCTCCCTCTCTGCCTCACAGGAGCATCTGTGGTCACATAAGTCCCCCTTGCCGTATGGAGTGTGGGCGTGGGGGTGGGGATCTGTGCTCCAGAGCCTTCTTAACTGTCATCTCCTGGGCCAGGGGCACTTATCATGACAAGCCTCCTGCCAGCCTCCAAGCCCTGAACTTTTAGGGCAGACAGCCTCCCTGCAGCACAGTGCTTTAGTTCCTCCAGCCTCAGGGAAATTCCCAGGACTATAACAGCTTTCAAATCACCAGCTTTCGGTTAAGTTGTTACAAAAACTCAGATGAGGATAATCAGTCGTCACTGCCCTCCTGCCCTCCAATGTCCCTTAAAACCATAAAGCCCTCTCTCCACCTTCCCTTCCCATTTATTTTTTCCACAGAAGAAGAACTCCCTTATCAAGTACAGAACATTCAGTGAGGGCCCGATTTAGAATCTCAGCGGGCAAACCAAGTTTTCTGCCGGGTGGAAGGAGAGGCAGGTGCCATTCAGCCCAGCGGACTCCCTGTCGGGACAGCACGCGCCTTGACTTGTAGAACATCTTGCAAACTCATCCCCAGCTCAGCAGGTCTCTGCAGAGGAGAGGAGCTCTGCCTGCGAGAGGGAGTGAGCCCGATGATGGCAGCCGATGCCTCAAGACTCGGAGCTTCGAGGAAAGGAAGCGGCGCCTTGACGAGGGGGAGAGCACGTGCTCCAGCCCTCAGTGGCCACTGTCTGAAGGTAGACAGAGCTGGAACTGGTGCTGCTGGAGAAGCAGAGGAGGGTTCTGCTGCGGGCTTGTGGCTTCTTGCCGTTTTGTGTCCTTATGACTCTCCTGACAACACGCTTTGTTTCTCTGACCTCAAAATCCAGCTTCAGACTTGAGGGTGCCCCCCAGCCCGAGTCCCAGCCCTTCCGGGTGGATGTGTGGAGCTCTCAGTCTCTGAACAGCCACGAGGTGTGTGCCAGGCCCTCTGCCTCCAGGCCCTGCATGTGATAACTATGATGGTAAAAATGCTCATAACGGGGCAGTAAATTAACCTTTTTGCCTTTCTACTTTCTTTCATGTAAAACTGTTTTCCTAGTCTATATTTTCTTTGCATTAAATTCTAAGTACAAAAGAGACAGACACTTCCATATTTGAGATTAATTTGCGTGAGATTTAAGGAATGACTGGGAGATTAGTAATGCGTTAGTCCAGGATCTCTGAGAAGCAGTTGCCACAACAGGATTTGCAGGAAAGGTTTTAGGGGAAATGCCTGAGACAGGCAATGGGGAGGGACTGTGACAGGGCTGGGGAGGAGGTGTGACCTGAGGGAAGGGAGGAGGGACGGAAGGTTGAGTGGGTGGAAGCAACTTAGACAGCAGTGTATCTCTGAGGGAAATCCAGCAAGGCTTTCAGGGCATCCTTGAACCAGAATCCTACTTCAGAGGAGTTCCCAGTCTCCCAGGACCGGTCTGGCCTTTGTATCCTTGATGCAGGGATTCCAAGTCATGGCTGGACGGCCCGGGGGCACCTCTGTCTGAATGCCTTGAGGGATTTCAAAGTGAGCAGCTGAGGCCCACCACCAGTCAGCTGTATGAGATCTGAGGGGTGTATTCTCAGGGCTGCCACAAGTACATTCTGTAAATGTATCAGAAATGTTTTTAGATCAGCACTTAGTGACTACTCACTGACTGACTGAGGAAAGCTACTAAAGGTACCTGTCAGTCAACAGCAAGGTGAGCAGGTTTCCAACATACCTGTTAAGGATTTTGCCAGGGGTAGAGCAGGGGAGCTGGTAGCTGTTGTATTTCTGACTGCAGTGGAGGAAAATGCCCGTCTTCCAGAGGTGACAATGGGAGCCGGCTCAGGACTGCCCAGCTAAGAAACAAGAACAAGAAAGAACAACCATAAGAAAGCCACATGAGTTCCTCAAATGGTTAAACACAGAGTTACCATATGACCCAACAATTCCACTCATGGGTGTATACTCAAGAGAAATGGAGGCATAGGTCCGCACCAAATCTCACACACAAATGTTCATAGCAGCATTATTCACAATAGCCAAAAGGTGGAAACAAGCCCAATTGTCCATCAACTGATGAGTGGATAAAGAAAATGTGCTATATCCATACGATGGTACATTGTTTGGCAATAAAAAGGAACAAAGTAGTGACACCTGCTGTAACATGGATGAATCTTGAAAACATCGTGCTGAGTGAAAGAAGTCAGTCACAAAAGGTGACATATTGTATGATTTCATTTATATGAAATGTCCAGAATAAGTAAGTCTATGGCGACTGAAAGTAATTAGTGGTTGCCTAGTGCTGGGAGGGCTGGGGCGTGAGACATAAGGCGTATGGGGTTTCTCTGTGAGGAGATGAGATGTTCTAAAATTGACTATGGTGTTGATTGCACATATCTGTAAGTACACTAAAAGCCATTAAATTGTACACTTTAAACAGGTGAAGTGGATGGTATGTGAGTTATGTCTCAGTAAAGCTGTTTTAAAAAAAGTTTTAAAGATTATTTAAAAAAAAAGAAACAAAAACCACATGAGCCTTGCCCAAGAGCCCTTGCTCAATGGCAGGGAAGTGGGCGTGGGTGGGGGGTTGGGGAATCTAAAACGGCCGCCGTGCTGCAGACCAACAGCAGTCTTCTTTCAGTCCCTGTCCTGATGCAGCGCCCAGTCTCCCCAGGTGGCTCCAGGGATGATCCTCAGGGCTGTGGTTGAGCAAGTGTGCTGGTTCCAGCTGAGCCAACGGGGAGACTCAAAGGAGAGGCCTCAGGAGAGGCAGGGATAAAAACTGGCCCCAAACTCTGTCCTGGCACCTTGCATCTCCCTCCCAGACAAGTGACTGGCAGTCTGGGCTCCTAGGTTCCATTTCTGATTTGCTATGTGGCCCCAGGCTGGGGCCTTCCTCTGCTCTGCAACTGATTTCCTTCATCCCTGATCCCTGTCTTGAAAGCTGCAGGATCTCGGAGGAGAGGATAGGCTGAGCCTTATTGCCACAGCCTGGACCAGGCGGGTGTCTCACCACAGGCAGCCTCTAAATCCCTCTGGAGATTTATCCCCTTGAGCAAATATGGTCCATTGTTAAAGTAAAACACCCCTGGGAGGGTGAGTGGTTAGAGCTAGCAACCACTTGAGAAAAAAAGTTCTCATATCCCAAGGAAAGACTGTCCTGTTGCCATGGCAATAAGTAACACCCTCCCTCCGCAGTTTTAAACATTTAATTAAGCACTTCTCATCACCATTTAATTAAACAATGACAATTTGCCTCAGTGGCCATGCTTATGTAAGACAGCCAATCAGCAACAGCCACACTGTTCACCAACCCATCCCTAAACTCTCCCTCCTCCAGCGTGCCCATCGCTGCCCTTCACACCTCCCAGCGCCTTATAGGTCAGTTCCCTGCTCTGCTCAGGGACATTGTACCCAACAGGCTTTGCTGCACCTTCCTTAAGTCAGTCATAAATTCAGGTTTTTGTCTCACATATTGACAGGTGGTCTCTTCCTTAGGTACACTCATATTCTGGAATACTGCCTTCCTGGGAGTAATTTATCCTCACTTCTAGGGCTACTGGTAGCCTCTCTGGTATCAAGGGTGAATTAGAAAAAGGTCAACCCTTCTTCTAGACAAGGCCCCAATGAGGACTGGATTTCAGATCCTTCTGCTGGGAAATTGAGCAGTCCATAGTCTGCACAACTGCATATAGCAACCCTGCTTATCGCACATAACTGATCAGCCAGCGAGTGCTGTACATTCTAGCTCCTAAATATATTCTCCAATCTTTCTCTTCCACTTTGCCTCTGCTGTCACAGCCTTAGTGTCAAACCTCATTATTTCTTGTCTGGATTGGTACAGTAGTCTCTAACTGGCATCCATGACTCCAGTCTTGCTCACTTCTAGAGCAAACATGTCATGCTCCTACTGGCCCCTGTGCCTTTGCAGCTGCTATTCTCTTGGCCTGGCCTGTACCTGCATCCTCACCTTCCTGGTCAACTCCAGTTCATCCCTTAGGATTCAGCTCCAATGCCACTGCAATGGACTGAATGTTTTTGCCCCTCCCCCCATCATATGTTGAAATCTTAACTCCCAAGGTGATGGTATCAGGAGGTAGGGGCCTATGAGAGATGATTAGGTCATGAGGATGGAACTCTTATGAATTGAATCAGTGCCCTTATTTATTTTTTTTGAGGAAGCTTGTCCCTGAGCTAACATTGGTGCCAATCTTCCTCTACTTTGTATGTGGGATGCCACCACAGCATGGCTTGATGAGTGGTGTGTAGGTCCCAGCAGAGGATCTGAACCAGAAAACCCTGGGCCACCAAAGTGGAGTGTGTGAACTGAACAACTATGCCACTGGGCCAGCCCCGTGGATCAGTACCCTTATAAAAGAGACCCCACAGAACTCCCTCACCTCTTCTGCTATGTGTAGACACAGTAAGAAGTGACTATGAGCCAAGAAGCAGACCCTCACCTGACATTGAATCTGCTGGTGACATGATCTTTGGCTTCCCAGACTGTCATTTATAAGCCACGATGTCTATGGTATTCTGTTATAGCAGCCCGAACAGTCTGAGACAGTCACCTTACCTGACAGTTGTGCCTGACTCTCCTCCTAGGCCTGACCACACCCTGCCAGGTTCGGGGCTCCCACAGCTCCTGAGCATACCTGGATGATGGCCCTGATCGTCACCACCAGACTTCTCTGCTGCCACCCCCACCAGCTTGTTAGCACTGCACATGAGAACTAGGCTACTTTCATCTCTTTGTAACCAGGCGGTTGTGAAGAACAGAACTTGGGAGAAAAGTAAGTTATAATTCCAACTCCACCACTTAATGCTGTGGAGAATGTAAGCAACTTTCTTGGCTTTTCCCAGCTTTGGTTTCCCCATCTGCAAACCATGGATAATAACAGCACCTACTGCACAGAGTGGTTGTGAGGACTCAGCAGGATCATGTGTGTAAGGTGCTTGGCGTGGTGCCCAGCTCAGCGAGGGCTAATAAATGGTGGTTATTATTGTTACTACCATGAAGAGTCTCTGACACACAGACATTCGTTAAATGTTATTTTCCTCTCCTCCTCTCTGCCCCAACACCTGATATACAGGGCAGCAATCTATGTCAGTTGAATAAATGGAGGACCAATACTCCTAAAGTACAAGACTGCTAAGTTCTTTTCCCAGATTGCAACCTTCCAAAACTCCCTATTAAAATCCAGATTCCTTAGCCTGGCCCTCAAGGCCCTTCAGGATCTGCTCCCAATCTATCCTGCCAGTTTCACTTTCAAAAAGTCACCTCCTCCACGGGGCTGGCCCAGTGGCGCAGCAGTTAAGTTCGCACATTCTGCTTTGGGGGCCCAGGCACGGCACCGCTTGGCAAGCCATGCTGTGCTAGGCATCCCACATAGAAAGTAGAGGAAGATGGAGACGGATGTTAGCTCAGGGCCAGTCTTCCTCAACAAAAAGAAGAGGATTGGCAGCAGATGTTAGCTCAGGGCTAATCTTCCTCAAAACAAAAAAATTCACCTCCTCATCAAAGATAGCCTTCTGACAGCCCCCCTATATGAGAGCATCTTCTTGGAGCCCAAAAGTTTCACCTGAACCTCTCTTGCCCCTCTAGCTGAGCTCTGCCTGTGTCATGTATTCATTTGGCAAATAGATCTGTTGCACACCTACTATGTGCTAGACACCATGGTAGGCTCTGATGTCACAAGAGTGGACTAGACATGGTCCCTGTCCTCAGGGGGTTCACAGTCAGGGGGCAGGCAGAGAAGCAAAATGCAATTCTGCGAATCGAGCATCAGTGAGCATTAAAGTTACTAGGTGCCCTAGAGAGCATTAGATACAACGTCTTCGATTTACAAATGAGACCAGAGGGTTTTGTGCTTATCTTAGCACCATCAACCTCTAGTTTTCTTAAGAGCAGAGCGAGAATCTTTAAGCATCTTTACGTACCTTCATATGCTCCCTTAGCACAGTGCCTAGCACATAATAGGTGGTCAAGAAAGAACTTTTGGGTCTGTAACTGAGTTAAATTGATGAGAACCAGTCCTCCTAACACCTCCCTGAGATCCAGAGGCTGCTCACTGCCCACCCAGTATCAATTCTTCCCTTCTACCTTAGCAATAGGACTTCTATTTTGGGGGAAAGGTTGGGGCTGCAATGTTCCCAACTACAAGACTCCCTGTCTCAGCCTTCTCTGCAGCTAAGTTTGGCCAAATTGCTAAGTTCTGGCCAATCGTATCTAAGTGGAACTGGCTTAAAGGGAGCTGACTTGGCCGTGAGGTGCACCTTTTGGCTCTTCCTCCCTTCCTTCTCACTGAGTCTGGGACTTGGCCTGGATTGTGAATGTGATGGTTGGAGCTTCTGCAGCCCAACTTTGGAGCATGAGGTGATACTGAGGATGGAAGTCACATACCCTGAAGGGTGGAGAAGAAAAGGAGAGGGACCCCAGGACCCTGAAGACTCTGCGGAGGCACTATGCCAGCTTGGACTGCCCACCTACCTCCTGATTTCCTGAATGTGAAAGAATTAACCTCACGTGTTTAAGCCACTATAGCGAAGTCTCTCTTACAGTAGCTGAACATGATTCCTTACTGATACAGAGGCCCTGACGAGAATGGGGAGTTTGAAGCAGCAAGCAGGGAAAGGTTTAATTGTGGAGTAAGAATGAATTTGGGGGATCGGGATGCCAGGTGGAGGGGGCCTGCCCTGTGGCCGAGTGGTTAAGTTCACGCTCTGCTTTGGTGGCCCAGAGTTTCACCAGTTCAGATCCTGGGCGCAGACGTGGCATCACTCACCAGGCCATGTTGAGGTGGCATCCCACATGCCACAAATAGAATGACCCACAACTAAAAATATACAACTATGTACTGGGGGGATTTGGGAGAAAAAAGCAAAAAAAAAAAAAAAAAATGATGCCAGGTGGAATGGCTATCACGCTGTCTCTGCTCCCCCAGACTCCCTCCTGCCACCTATGGACACCTCTTGTCAGCTGGGAAAAAAGGGTGGACTCCACCTTGGGGACAGTCCCCTCTTTGAGCAAGAGCACATGTGCCCAGACTCCAGTCCCTCCACACTGAAGGGAAACACACATCCTCTTTAGTGTACCAGGCCATCCGCTTGTCCCTCCAGACTTACTCTAGGAGGCAAGCTCTTCTTCCTGAAAGCTCTTCTTTGGCCAAATGGAATGTTAATGCCCCTGAAGCCAAGGGACTCTCGGCTTTCTGCAGTGGTGATGTGCCAGGCATGGTGCTAAGCATTCTGCATGCATTATCTCATTTTAGCCTCAGAACAGCAGCCCCATTTTCAGATGAGGAAGCTGCGGCTCAAAAAGTTCAGCCGCCTGCCCCCGGTCACACCTAGGATGTAGCTCCAAATGCAGGCTTGCCTAAGTCCCAAGCCCGAGTTTCAACACAGCTTCCGCAGTTAGGGAAACCCTCCGGAGCAGCTGCCACTCCACCGCCTGGGTCAGGATGGGCTGCCCCTGGCGACAAAGCGCCTCTCCCTCCCCCAGAGCTTGAGTCCTAAGTTAAACACCCAAACCATCCTCTGCCTCTTCGAGGCAGGAGGCTAAGCCTCAACTTCCCTTTCCTCTGGCCCAGTGTCATAACCAATTACAGCCCCACTGACCTAAACATGGCCTTCCTGCTCCCCTTGGGCTCAGCACTTTGAGTTGTTGACACAAATAATCCATAATTAATTTATAAATCAAAATTGGGGTGAGTTTATTATGAGCTAGGTTTGAGGACTATAACCCAGGGACTTCCTTCCCCAAGGAAGGAAGGGCACCAAAGAAGTGGGGTGTACAGCGTGGTTATATACCGTCTTGGAACAAAGAGCATACAGCACATATGACAGGAATATCTCTTTTTCTACTGTCATGAGATGCTTGGCTGGCACAGCAGGGTGGGAGCCAGCAGGTCAGTAGTCACAAAGTGAGCACAGCAGGTTGGTAATTAATCCTTAGTTTCCAGGAAGAGATGCTTATCCTTAAAGAAATGCTGATATGGAAGGAAGTTACATCTCTATCTTTAAGGGCATCATTCTTGTCTTAGGGACATAGTAGATGTTTAAAGCAGATGTGCAATGCATGTTTAACAGGCCACGTCAGGCCCTTTTGGAAAAACCATGTCGGGCCGAATTAGTTTTAAACCAAATGGTTTCCTCATATTCTCCAACATATCTTACTGCTTTTCATTTATTTATCAGGCGGCAGCAGCCCTGTTCCCTCCACACAAGCCTCACAGACGTTTTTAAGAACAGTGGCTGCAGAGGGGGCTCCTGGGCTAAGAGTTGGATGTCCCAGCTTCTGCCCATCCACTGACTGTGTGACCTTGGGAGTGTCACTGAACCTCTTGGAACCATGTTTTCCCATCTGTGAAATGAAGACCTGCTCTGTCCTCCTCACTTAGATAATAGGTGAAAAAGTGTTTTGCAATTTAAGAAGAGTTTTTTGGATAATAATAATTAGCTCACCTTTATTGCCTTCTTACTATGTGCCAGGCAGTGTTCTAAGCACTTTATGTGTATTATTTATTTATTTATTTACTTTGTTCTAAGTACTTTACATGTATTGTTTAGTTCTTATACACCCTATAGTTAGACATTCTTTTTCTTTTCTTTTTTTTTTTTTTGAGGAAGACTAGCCCTGAGCTAACATCCACCACCAATCCTCCTCTTTTTGCTGAAGAAGGTTGGCCCTGAGCTAACATCTGTGCCATCTTCCTTTATTTTATATGTGAGACGCCTGCCACCACATGGCTTGGTAAGTGGTGCATAGGTCCATGCGCGGCATCCAAGCTGGTGAACCCCAGGCCAATGAAAACGAGTGTGTGAACTTAACTGCTACGCCACCGGGCCGGCCCTTGGTTATACATTCTTATCTCCATTTTACAGATGAGGAAAACTCAGGCTCAGAGAGTAAGGTGACTTGCTCAAGGTTAGACAGGAAGTGGTGGTACTTCGATTCTAACCCAGAAGCTCTAACTACCGAACCCATCCTACAAATGTGAGCGGTCCTCATTAGCCATATGTAGTATGGCTAATCATGGAGATGGCTAATTCCTCTGGGTGGAAGATGTTGCTGGAATTCAGGTGCAGGGAAGTTGGTCCTTCATCAAAAAGGAGAACCTTGGGGTGTGGGGAGAGAGTATGCTCAGGCCATCTGGATGCCTCTCGTCCCCTCTCCTGGAACCCCATGCCTTCTGGAAGAGGTTCTGAGCAGATGCCTCAGGATAGAGTGCCAGCAAGTGGCCTATGGCCTCTCCAATCCCAATTCCAGACTGATGTTTCATCCAAGGGCTGTATCCAGTTATGATGCAGACTCAGTATGGAGGCCAGCAGTTGTCTGCTCCCTGGGAAAAGGATGGGAAGGCTGCCACTACCCTGGACCTCTTATCTCCCCATCTGATTTGCAAAATCCCAGCCTGCTCAGCAGTTATTGCTGCCTCTCTGCACGGTTTTAGCTTTCACTGGTTGTTTGCAGAGCTCCCTCTGGTGTCAAAGGTGCACCACCGCACCCTTCGCAGGGTACCACTAACGACGACATTTTTGGAGTTGTGTGTGTTTTGACAGACACACACACTTTCACATTGAATCCTCAGAGCAGCCCAGTGGGTTCAGTATTATTATCACCACTTTACAGAGTATGAAATGGAGACTCAGAGAATTTAAATCCTTGCTCAGTGTCATGCTATAAAGTAACTTGAGATCCGAACCCAACACTTTCTGTGCCCTCTCTCAGGAACTGTCCCCACGTCTAGACCTGTGGTTGTGAGCACCAGCTTGCTCACAGCAGTTTCCAAACTCGCCTTCCTCTTCCTCCCCAGGCCACCAGTTCCCTTATCTCAGCCTTACTGCCCAGGTCTCAGCCTGTGTCCCTGGAGTGGGGCTCAACCAGAGGGTGGTGGTGTTGGCTCCTGTGGCTGGACGTGCGGGGCCCAGAGTCAGTGCTCAGCTGTCTTCTCTGCAATGATGCTTTCTCACGTTGACAATCTTTATGCTCTTTCTGCTCTGTGTGCAAGGACCACTTTTTATTTTTAGCAAACTAGTGAAGTGTGATATATACAGAAAACGCACAAATTCTAAGTGCACAGCTCAGTGAATTATCACACAGTGAATACATCCACGTAACCTCCCTTCTGATAAGAACTTAGAATATTACCACACCCTTTGTGCCCTCTCTCAGTTATTAACACCATTGTAACTGCTATCCTGACTTCTAATAATAGAGATAAGTCGTGCCTGGTTTTGAACTCCATCTAAGTGGAATCATGCTTTTTTGTGTTTTCTGGAGTCTTCTTAGATCATACATGCGTTCCATGTAGCAGTAGTTTGCTTGTTCTCATTGCTGTATACAGCCGAATATGGTATTAATCCCATTATATCAATATACCACAATTTATTTATCTGTTCTACTGTTGGTAGACATTTGGATCATTTCCAGTATTTTCCACTATTTGGCTATCTACATCCTCACCAACACTTAGAATGGCTAGTCTTTTTATTTATTTATCTTTTATTTATTTATTTTGAGGAAGATTAGCCCTGAGCTAACATCTGCTGCCAATCCTCCTCTTTTTGCTGAGGAAGACTGGCCCTGAGCTAACATCTGTGCCCATCTTCCTCGACTTTATGTGTGGGATGCCTGCCACAGCATGGCTTGACAAGTGGTGCGTAGGTCCACACCCAGGATCTGAACCAGCGAACCCTAGGCTGCCGAAGTGGAACGTGGAAACTTAAGTGCTGTGCCATTGGGCCAGCCTGGGCTAGTCTTTTAAATTTTAGCTATTCTGGTGGGTGTGTAGTGGCATTTCCTTGTGGTTTTAATTTGCATTTCCCTGTTGGTTAATGAGATTGAGCATCTTTTCAAATGTTTATTGGTCATTTGGCTATCCACTTCTGTGAAGTGCCTGTTCATGTCTCTTGGCAATTCTTTTTATTGAATTGTCTGCCTTGTTCTTATTGATTTGTAGGGGTTCTTTATATATTCTGATGTACTTTGTTAGTTATATGTATTGGAAATATCTTCTCCCACTCTTTGACTTGCCTCCTAGTGCTCTTTATGGTGTCTTTCCATGAGCAGAATTTCTTACATTTAATGTATTCTAGTTTGTTGATCTTTTCCTCGGTGCTTAGTGCTTTCTGTGTCTCATTGAATAAACCACCAGGCTGTGGGAACTTATGCAAATCACTTCAGTTTTCTGGATTTGGTGAAATGAAGAGTTGGTTCAGATATTCAAATGAAGAGTTGGTTTACAGCTATTTTGAATTTCACAGATTAGTAAACTTGTTTTAAAAAGGAATAAGCCTGACAAAATGTTGCCTATTCTTTATTTTGGCAAATAATAGTCTTTGGAAAAAAAGCCTCTTCCTTTTATTCTCACTATTGCTTTATAAAAGGAAGGGCATTTGAACACCAGCATCACTATATTGTACTTATTTTACTGCAGAACAGTGAAAGAATTGTCACTCACCAGCATGTGACCTGTCACCTAGATGGCGGTTCAGGTGTCTGCTTCCAGCACCAACCCCACAGGTTCACGAATTTCATGCCCGCCTTTCCTTTACTCTCCATTCCCAGCTCTTTGGTTCTTGGCACCTCTTAACTCCCTCAGAGATGTATGTTTGGAGCTTTGCATTTCTAACTGGAAAGAAAGACCATCTCAGTTTGCCTAAGAAAAGACTAATTGGTATTTACATTTATGCTTGAATTTTTATAATTTGTGCTCTCATTTTAGAGCTTTTATTCCCTCCATAACACTCATCTACTCATTCGTTCATTCATTCATTCAGCAATAATTTGTTGAGTACCTACTATGTGCCAGGCACTGTTCTAGGTGCTGCGAATGGAAGTGGCAAAGACAAAATTCCTGTCATCATGGAATTTATATTGTGGAGAGGATGCCAGGAGTCTATGTTCTTCACAGGCACCCCAGAGATCAGCTGCAACTAATATTTTAAAGATCTTTAGGAACTTGTCTATTTAAGAACAAGGGATGTCTTAGTCTGTTCGGGCTGCTAGAACAAAATGCCGCAGACTGGGTAGCTTATAAACAACAGAAATTGATTTCTCACAGTTCTGGAGGCTCAGAGTCTGAGACCAGAGTGCCCCCATGATTGGGTGAGGGCCCACTTCCTGGCTCACAGCTGGCACCTTTTCACTGAGTCTTCACATGGTGGCAGGGGCTAGGGAACTCTCCGGACCCTCTTTTATAAAGCACTCATTCCGTTCATAAGGGTTCCACCTTAACGACTTAAGCACCTCCCAAAGGCCCCACCTCCTAATACTATTATCTTAGGGAGTTAGATAGGGATTTTGGTGTCTAAAAAAAAAAAATTATCATAGGAATTTTGGGGGGATACAAACATTTAGACCCTAGCAAGGAGGAAAATTCAGACCATATAAGTGAAAGAAGCAGGATACAAAAACTTTGTCGACTTCTGGCTCATTTAGAAGATTGACTTATTGAAGTGTCTTATTTAGTGGGAGCTAAGAAATGGAAAATGCATGCTAAAACCTAACCAGGCAAAGCCCACCAGGATCAAGCCTTAGTCTGACAGAATCAGACTTACTGATTTGAAGTGAGGGAGGGAACTCCAGAGCAATCTTGGAATGCTGCTCCGCAAGAGGGGAGGGAAGCATCTTTCGTAAGTTTTGGGTTCTGGCTGAAGGATGCTGGTGAGGCTCACAGGGGAGTGGGAGTTCTGGGTTGGTTGCGGGTTCCCAAGTGGAATTAGAAGAGGACTTTAACCAGAGGGCATTCAGTGCTGTCATGAAGCAAGGATGGCCTAGCCATCCAGCATCCCCAGTAATCAATGAAAATAGTTAAACGGGCTTAGAGCATTCCTGGTTGCTGTTTTCTCTTTTCAGGTCAAACATTTTCACACTCTCAGGTCTGGACAGGGTTTTTGTTGTTGTTGTTGTTGTTTTTAAAGATTTTATGTTTTTCCTTTTTCTGCCCAAAGTCCCCCAGTACATCGTTGTATATTCTTTGTTGTGGGTCTTTCTAGTTGTGACATGTGGGAGGCTGCCTCAGCGTGGCTTGATGAGCAGTGCCATGTCCGCGCCCAGAATTCGAACCAACGAAACACTGGGCCGCCTGCAGCGGAACACGAGAACTTAACCACTCGGCCAGGGGGCCAGCCCTGGACAGGTTTTGACACTCAAGTAAATTTGTTTCCAGCTTAACTTTTGAAATTAGATTTTCAACAATAATATAGACGTAGGTCTGTTTTTTAACTTGCAAAAGAATTCTCGTTTTATAAGACTCATTCCAGTCGCCAAGAACCACGGCCGTGGCGCACGAGCCCCACAGACTCCCTAGTAACAGAACTCCCTCCCTAGCAACGGATCTCCGAGCCGCTCCGGGATCCCGGGCCTGGAGGGCCCGTAAAACCGGATGGTGCCTGGTTTCCCATAGTAACCGACTCGAATCCGGAAGTGACGCCAGAGGAAGAGGAAGTGAAGCGGGCTACGGGTCCACGTGGGTTCTGCGCCTGTCTCTGCGTCCGGGGACGCCAGTCAGTGAAGCTCAGTCGACATGGGTCGCTCGGGCAAGTTGCCGTCTGGTGTCTCGGCTAAGTTGAAGCGCTGGAAGAAAGGCCATAGCAGTGACAGCAACCCCGCCGTCTGCCGCCACCGCCAGGCCGCCCGCAGCCGCTTCTTCAGCCGGCCCTCAGGTAGCGGAGGGGAGACCTGGCCGCAGCCGGCGGCGTGGTTCTGGGCAAGCCTGGGTCTGGAAGACTCTGGGACTCTGGAGGCCCCGGGGCTCAGGCATTGGACCTTCCATGTCTTGGAATGTCGAATCTGGAGCCTGCGGTAAAGGCCCACCCTCCCCGTTTAACAGATGCAGAGCCTGAGTCCACAGTGGGGAAGTGACTTGTCTAAGGTACCACGAGTATCAGTGTTAACGTTGGGTGGCTCTTTACAAAAAGCGCTTTCATCTTCATTTATTTCCCAAGCCTCCTGAGTATAGGCCCCAGCCCACTCCCACCGGCGCTTGCTGCCATCGGGACAGGAAAGCAGCAGCTTTTACCTGGAGGGTCCCGTGTCTGGGTTAAGGTCTGGGTGTTCTGTGGACTGATGAGGCGGGCCGCGACCGGAGTGCAGCCTCTCGGGTTGTGGGCTTGGACTCTGCTGGTTTGTTTTGTGGGGTGGTTCTTGTTCTCCTGGTCATAAGGCGGGTAGAAGTGAGGGGCCTTACCTTGTGCCTCCGGTTTTCAGGAAAGAGCGATCTGACAGTTGATGCGGTGAGGTTGCATAATGAGCTGCAGTCAGGGTCCCTGCGCCTGGGCAAAAGCGAAGCCCCTGAGACGGCTATGGAAGAAGAGGGGGCGCCGGCTCTCACCGAGAAGTCCTCGAGCACCTTCCTGAGCGGTCTCTCCGACTGCACAAACGTCACCTTCAGCAAAGTGCAGCGCTTCTGGGAGTCCAACTCGGCTGCCCACAAGGAGGTAGGGGGAGGGTCAGGAGGGCCGCGGGATAGTGAGGAGGGGCCCGACTCCCGATTTTGATTTTCTTCTAGCGCCGGCTGACTGCTGTCCAGTGACAGCAGCTGGTATTTCTGGAGGATGTGTCATCCCTCCAACCCTTCGTGTCCCCTACTTATTACCTCTCGCAGAGCAGATTCCATTTTGTGCTTTTTCTAACAACATCTCCTCTGTGCAAGGGTGAAGTCCTTCAGGGTAGAAATATTTTCCAAACATTTCTCTCTTCTACTGTACCAACACAAGACTTTTTACATAAAATATTTTCAAGAAACATTTGTTGGGTAAATTAATGCTGAATAACAGTGGTTGGAAAATGTCTTATCTAACGAGAACTAAATTTTATTTACTTTTTTTAGTTAATATTTTTTTATTGAGATCATACTGGCTTATAACATTGTGTAAATTTCAGTTGTATGTTATTAAATTTCACTTTCTGTGTAGCTGCATCATGTTCACTACCAATACTCTAGTTTTTATCCATCGCCATATATGTGCCGCTTTATCCTTTTTGCCCTCCCTCCAACCCCTCCTCCTCTGGTAACCACTAATCTGTTCTCCTTATCTATGTGTTTGTTTATCTTTATGAGTGAAATCATATAGTATTTCTTTCTCTGTCTCGCTTATTTCACTTCGCATAATACCCTTAAGGTCCATCCATGTTGTCACACAAGGCATGATTTTGTCGTTTTTTATAGCTGAGTAGTATTCTGTATACATACCACATCTTTATTCATTCAGCCATTGATGGGCACTTGGGTTGCTTCCAAGTTAATAGTTTTAAATTGTATATATTTCCTTTTTTTCGTTGTTTATGTGAAAGATGTCAAAATTATAAATGGTACCAAAGTGACGTGAGTAGAATAAAATGTGAAAGTTGTTCTCCCAACTTAATGCTTTCATGGTAGCTACTGTTAATGGATCATTGTGTAACTACCTAGACCAGCTGTGTCCAACAGAAATGCAATGCGAGCCGCATATGTAATTTACAGTTTTCTAGTAAGCACGTTAAAAAAAAGTAAAAAAGAAGCAGGTGAGATTTATCTTAATAGTGTATTTCTTTAACCCAATGTATCCAGAACATATTGACGGCCCTAGTGGTCTAGTGGTTAAGATTTGGAGCTCTCACCACCTTGGCCCGGGTCAGGGAACCACACCACTGTCTATTGGTTGTCATACTGTGCTGGCTGCCTGTTGCTGTGGTGCTGAAAGCTATGCCACTGGTATTTCAAGTACCAGCAGGGTCATCCATAGTGGACAGGTTTCAGTGAGCTTCCAGACTAAGACAGACTAGGAAGAAGGACCTGCCCACCCACTTTGAAAAAATTGGCCATAAAAGGCACTTTTATGATATAGCACTGGAAGAGGCATTTTCTGGTATAGTGCTGGAAGGTAAGAGGATGGCGCAAAGAGACTGGCAGAGTTCTGCTGTGCTGTGCGCAGGGTCGCTGGGAGTCAGAATCAACTCGACAGCACTAACAGCAACAACAAATACAAAATATTGTCATTTCAACATATAATCAACATAAAAAATTTGGGGATGTTTTACATTATTTTTATCATACAAAGTCTTTAAAACCTAATGTGTATTTTACCCTTACATCTCCATTTTGTTGCTAAATCTTCATTGGAAATACTTGATCTGTGTTTAGAGTTCATAAAACTTATAATTGCACAAGTAGATTCATGTACCCAAGTTGTTCTGAATCTGTTTTCCAATAACTGGATCAAGTATTTGTTTTTAAATTAAATTAAGTAAAATTTAACAAAGTTTCAGGTCCTCAGCCACACGAGTCACATTTCAAGTGCTCAGTAGCCTCTTGTCAACATTACTGGTCTAGACTTTTTTGTATATTTTTTATCCAAATTTTGTTTAGGTTTACTGAAATGTGATTATATTTTATAGACACTGTTCTGTAACTTTTTTCCCTACTGAACGGTATTTCTAAGTTAATATGTAGTTCCTCATTCTTTTCAATAGTTCATAGGATTTGCATCTATCATTATTTCTTATATGATAATAGTACATTATTGGTCCCCTGCTGATGGCTGCTTGGTCCCAGTTTGTTGCTGCAGTGAACACACTTGTACAGAAATGCTGCACATGTGTGCAGGCATGTCTGTAAGAGGTTAGAGTCCTAGAGGTGGGCTTTTGGTAGACGTGTTCTGCTCTTCCTGTTTGCTAGGCCCTGTGGTGTGTACCCCTGGTTCCAAATGCTGCTTGTCTTGTCTATCTCTGGGCTTTGTCGGGAGAGTAATTTGCAAAGGAACAAGGAAAAGAGGCTACCCTGGGTGGGGTTAGATCTGGAAGAGATGTCATGGGTGCCTCTCCCTCACGTGCAGATCTGTGCTGTTCTGGCCGCTGTCACCGAGGTGATCCGCTCCCAGGGAGGGAAGGAGACGGAGACTGAGTACTTTGCTGCGCTGGTGAGTGGGTGTGGCTTGGCAGTGGGTGTTCAGAGCAGCAGCTTATTCAGGCCGTACAGAGCAGGTGGGCGCCCCTGGCCTGTGGGGATAGAGAAGGACAACGCTGAACAGGCGAGAGTGCTCCAGTCATTCTCAGGTGACTTGGTAAGGCTGGTGGCATTTGCTACATTATTCTCAGAAAATAAAAATCCACTACTCTGTCTTTTTTCCCCTCGATCTGTGAAGCAGAGTTAGGCCCAGGGGATCCTCTGGAAAAGTGGTTTTCAAAGTGTGGTGTGGTGTGGGTGGGGGTCCCCAAGCCCATTTTGGGGGTTGACTAGATTGAAATTCTTTCCATAATAATAGTAGAACATCACTTACCTTTTCACGCTCACTTTCTCTTGAGTGTACCATGGTGTTTTCCAGAAGTTGTGTGATGTCTGATGACATTATTTTGACAGCTAATGGAATGATGCTTGCGTATTCTTGTGTTTTAAAAATTTCTCCATTTTAATTTTTAATGTGGTGAATATCAATAGTTATAAGCTACGTAAACAAAACCCCTTTGGGGAATTTCAGTAATTTCTAAGGGTGTAAAAGTTTGAGAACCACTACTCCACAACAGAGTTTGGCAAACTATGACCCACAAGTATAGTCTGACCCATGGTCTGTTTTTCTACAGCCTGAGAGCTAAGAATGGTTTTTACCTTTTTAAAGGATTGTCAAAACACACACAAAGAACAGGCAACAGAGACCATATGTGGCCTGCAAAGCCTAAAATATTCGTTATCTGGCACTTTTCAGAAAAAACTTTCTAACCTCAGCTCCAGAATAATAAATAGATGGTAATATGTGGTTTTTTATCATGTGCCAGGCAGTACTCTAAGTGTTTCATGTATATTAATTCATGACGTCTATTATCTCTATTTTACAAATGAGGAAACTGAGTCACAGAAAGGTTAAGTTGCTAACCCAAAGTCACACACTGGCAGAGCTGGGATTTGGACCTCTGCCACCAGGGTTCTTGGTCATAACTGTTTTGCTGGGCACGTGGTGCCCCGAGCTCTCCATTTGCCCAGCATGACACATTTCTTGTTTTCGCCCCATGATCCGGCCCTCAGATGACAACGATGGAAGCGGTGGAGTCCCCGGAGTCTCTGGCTGCTGTCGCTTACCTGCTGAACCTCGTCCTGAAGCGGTGAGTCCTCGCTCCTGCCTGAACCCCAGGTCTCGTTGTAGAGGGGAAAAGGGAGTGTGGACGGACCTTAGGAACAGGATTAGGAAATTGTTAAAAAGAACAAAAAGATAACTTGAGTGTCAGGTGGCATTCTACAACCTCAGGCTCTGGGGGTGGTTCGGGGTGTTGTACGGCAGTGTGAATGCTGGTGTCTGGGAAGGGGCAGTCCCCTGGTGCAGTGAGGGGGGCAGAAGGGATGGGGTGAGATGTTGGCTCCAGGATACCTGGAGACCTGCAGCCACGGGGGAGGTGGCGAGAGGATTGAAGCGCGTTTATTAGGGCCCATCTTCTGGGTAGTACAGAGAATGGGTAGCAGAAAAGGTGAGGGAGGTAGGAGCTCAGGTGCCTTGGAGAACGTACTGAATGGGGTATCAGGAAGGGTGCGCTCCTGTCCTGACTGTCGCTCACTTGCCGGCTCACTGGGCCAGTGCTGCATCCCTCTGTCCAGCTTCCACCAGACCGGGGCTGGGGCTGCCCCACCTGCTCTCAGAGGCCTCTCTGGGGTTCTGACCTCCATTCTTTCCCCACAGTGTGCCCAGCCCTGTGCTCATTAAGAAGTTCTCCGACACCTCCAAAGCCTTCATGGATATCATGTCAGCCCAGGCCAGCAGTGGCTCCACCTCTGCCCTCCGATGGGTTAGTGTCTGGGTCTCAGTTTCCCCTCTGCTGTCTTCAGAACCCATCTAATTTGGCTAAATCTTGGGTGCTCCCTGGGAGGGGTGTAGGCACTCTGTGGACCCTCACATGGATCTCTTTGGGTTTTCTGGAGCTGAGCTCTTTTCCCGCCTCGCTGAAGCAGGTAGAGCTGAGAGACTCTGACTTTCCTCTTCCAGGTCCTCTCCTGCCTGGCCACCCTTCTGCGGAAGCAGAACCTGGAGGCCTGGAGCTACCCTGTGACCCTGCAGGTGTACCATGGGCTGCTGAGCTTCACTGTGCACGCCAAGCCCAAGGTGAGGCTGCTTGGCCCCTGGAATAGGGGAGGGGGCCAGCCCACTCCAGTAAGGGGCTGGAGCTGGCGCTGGCCTGTCTGGGTGGGATGGGGGAGGTTGCCCAGAGTCCTAGGCTCTTTTTTTTTTTTTTTTTTTTTTTTTAAAGATTTTATTTTTTTCCTTTTTCTCCCCAAAGCCCCCCGGTACGTAGTTGTGTATTCTTCGTTGTGGGTTCTTCTAGTTGTGGCATGTGGGACGCTGCCTCAGCGTGGTCTGACGAGCAGTGCCATGTCCGCGCCCAGGATTCGAACCGACGAAACACTGGGCCGCCTGCAGCGGAGCGCGCGAACTTAACCACTCGGCCACGGGGCCAGCCCCCAGAGTCCTAGGCTCTTGCCCAAAGGTTCTCCTTCCTGCTTCTGGGGCCCCATTGGCTTAGCTCCAGAAGGCGAGGGGCGCTCCTCCTCCTGCAGGAGGGATGTTCCCGGTCAGCCCCTTCTTTGTCTCTGCTGCCTCCCTGGTCAGTGACGTGTTTAATTGCAGTGGTGGGGGTGGGGGGTGCTTTGGAGTCACACAGACCTGAGCTGGATTCTACATTCACCACTTGTGCTGTGACCTTGGGCAAGTTACTTCATCTCTCTGAGCCTCAGTTTCCTAGCTGTGAAATAGGGGTAATAATACAACCTTGCTGCAAGGTTGTGGCGGGACTGCAAGGCTGCCCCCAGGCCTGGGGCAGTTCCTGGCTTACCGCAGGTGCTCAGCACACGGTGGTGGCCATGCTGCTGCCTCCTGAAGTTCAGGGCAGGGAGCATGTGGTAGTCACGGTCATAGTAATCACTCCCGTGCTGAGCGCTCGCCTCCTCGTGGGCGCATGCCTCTTTCCCCGTGTATTCATGTGGTCTTTCCCTCCTTTTCTTCACGGCTCTGCTGAAATGTCACTTCACTGGAGTGACACTTTCCTGACCACTGTATGAAAGGTAACAACTCTACTTTATGGTCTACAAAGCCCTTTTGCCTTCTGGTGTGCATTTGTTTGTCTTCTGCCTCCCAAGTAAATATGAGTTGTTTGCTCTGTTCATGGCCACACTGCCATCGCCGAGAACAGTGCCTGGCTTGGACACACAGTATTGCTCCACGGTTGAGCGAAGGAATAAGTCCCTGTTGTACAGATGAGGACACTGAAGCTCAGAGATTTAGTGGCTTGGCTTGCTCAGGGCTGTTTGGTGAGTTAGTGGGAGAGCAGGGATCGGAACTCAGCTTCGTCTCACTCCACAGCTCAGGAGTCTATACCCGCGCAGCCCGAGGCATAGCATCGGCTGTGTAGCAGGTGTACGATCAGCCTTGTTGGTTGGTGGTTGTGCCAGCCACCCAAGCCGCTGGTTGAATGCTGACCTGGCCCTGCCCCCTTGCCTCGCCCTCAGATCCGGAAGGCTGCGCAACACGGAGTGTGCTCGGTCCTCAAGGGCAGTGAGTTCATGTTTGGTGAAAAGGCCCCTGCCCATCATCCTGCTGCCGTTTCCACCGCCAAGTTCTGTGTCCAGGAGATTGAGAAGTCTGGAGGTGGGGAGCCAGGTCGAGGGCAGGGGGGTCGGGGCGGGAGCTCGCAGGGGAGGACAGCATCTGCTGCAGAGAGTGGGCTGGAATCTCAGCTCCTTGTCTGCCAGGCTCCAAGGAGGCCACCACCACCCTGCACATGCTGACACTGATGAAAGACCTGCTGCCCTGCTTCCCGGAAGGCCTGGTGAAGAGCTGCAGTGAGACCCTCCTGAGGGTCATGACCTTGAGCCATGTGGTGAGCTGGGGCTGAGAGCCGGCAGGCGAGGGCACGCTCAAGGTGGTGGGGGCACACTCAGGGTGGCGGGGGGTGGGGGGTAGTCAGACCCCAGGCCCACAGTGCTGGTGCTCGGGGAACTCACTGGTCAGGCCAGAAGCCGGGCCTCATGTCTCCCTGTCCTGACTCTGCTCCTTGCTACAACCAAGGTCGCCGCCTCCTCCCAGGTGTCAGGTAGGTGGGGCCGTCTGCAGGGTCCTGGTCCAGTTGGGAGCTGCCTCAGAGACCAGGGTGGGGCGAGGGTGGACCCACAGCAGGGCTGGTCAGGTGTCCGTCCTCTCCTACCTCGAGTTCCACTCCAGCCACAGTCACTGTTATTTCTTCTTTTTTTTTGTGTACTCACTAACAAATCCGAATGATAGCTTAAAGATACATAAAAATGAACCCGTGTTTCTCTCATCCTAGCACAATTTTGTTAATCTTTATACATTCTCCTGTAGTGTTTGTTCATGTATGTATTTTAAAGTATTTATTATATAAATGACATAATCATTGTTTAAAAGGAAAGAATCATTCAGAACAACTTGTGTGTGTCCTTTCAGACATTTTCTCTTTGGATAAACAAACACACTTAAAAACATTTGAAAATACAGCTATAACTCTTGTATACAAACCATTTATAGCCTGCCTTTTTAACCTGTTACGTTAAAAACATTTTGTTCATGTTTCTCCATTGTCTTTGTTTATGTCATTTAAAAGTTTTTCAGTGGCTGCCAAGACTTACTAAAGCGACAGTCCAGGTGTAGGGGGCTTGACTGGGGTTCAGAGGGCTGGGTCTTGCCCCCAGCCTACTGTGGGGAGTGGGAGGTTGAGGAGCCCGGGACAGCTGTGGGCTTTGCAGTTCCCCACTAAGCCTGCATGTCCTCTCCAGCTGGTGACAGCCTGTGCCATGCAGGCCTTTCACAGCCTCTTCCATGCCAAGCCCAGCCTGGGTACCCTGCCAGCAGAGCTCAATGCCCAGATCATCACGGTGAGGCCTGGTGGGACGGGGAGTGGCATGGCTGTGCTGGGGATAAGGGGTGGTGAGGGGCCCTGTTACTTGTCTGCAGAGTGAGGTTGGCGGGGCTGGGCTGCCCCACTGCAGGAGGCCAGTAGACAGGGAGCCAGGACACCAGCCCCCAAAGCTACATCAGTGTCCGCGGGAGCTGGTGGCCCTGCTTCTTGATCTAGTGAGTTAATAAGCTATTTCAGCGTGATGGTCTCATGGTATTAACAGATACCTTGAGCAGGGACCCTCAATCTTAGGAATCCGTGGATGGATTTGGGGAAGGAGGCAGAAACCCCCCAAATTGTTTGCAAAACGTATGTGTGTGCTCACATGCATTTTTCCAGAGAAGGGTTCTGTGGCTTTTGTCAGGTTCACAAAGGGTTGTGTGACCCAAGTTATATTCAACTGCTCCTGGGGCTTTTCTGCCACAGAAGCAGAACTGGAAGGGCTTCATGGAGCAGGGAAAGGCAGGAGCTAGGAAGGCCAAAGGGGCTGTGCATTCTGAGGCCACACGCACAGGCCTGTCACTGGGACATGCTGATGCCTATGGATGAGAAGGGGTCATTGTCATTGGGCTGCTGCTGAATGCACTTGCTCAGACACCTGCTTATTCCCTGTTGCCCCTCTAGGCCTTGTATGACTATGTTCCCAGCGAAAATGACTTACAACCCCTGCTGGCCTGGCTTAAGGTCATGGAGAAAGCCCACGTCAACCTAGTCAGGTATGGTTAAGTGGAGGGACGTCCCAGGGCCTCTAGCCAGGCTCTCTGCCCTGCGGTACAGGTGGGAGGGCCGTGAGCTGGAAGCTGCAGAGGGGTTCAGCTCCTTGGGGCTGGTGGCGTTTCCTGTGGAGTGTGCTGTAGACCAGCTCCTGTTGTCAGGAGGCACAGGGCAGGACAGCACAGCCTGCGTTAGCCAGGGCTGACGCCTTCCTGCAGAGCAGCAAGGCTGAGCTAAGAGCACTGCCCTCAGGGTGGGGCCTGAGTTCCATCCTGGTCTTGTCACCCTCTGGCTGTCATCCCGTGTGGTTGGTTTCCTTCTCAGAGGATCTCATTCACTTTCTGTGGCTCCACCTGACTCCTTACCTGGGTTAAAGTCCCTTCCTCTGGGATTCATAGTCTGCAAACCCTGTTTCTACCTTGTGTCTTTCATGTTACTCACAGTTGAGCTTGGCCATTTAATAGTAGCCCTTTGATAATTTTACTTGCCCGCATAAGGCTGAGAAGAAAACACGTCTGTCAATTGATGACTTGCATTTTGCCTGGAGCCAGGGTCTCTAAGGGCCCTGAGGCTCCACTGTGCTGTGTCTGTCCTCCTCCTCTGCTGAAGGGTTCCTGGTGGCCTGCTCTCCTCTAGGCAGCATGCTGGGCCTTTGCGTTGTTCTGTCTCAGTGATCAGCTACCCCCTGGGTAAGGTCTTAGCTCATTTCATAAACCAGAAACCAAAGCACCCCGAGTTAGCTTGTCACGCAGCTGCTAAGGAGCAGAGCCAGGTCTCCAGCCCATGCCCTTTTCCCTGCACCAAACCGCTTTCCACCTGGAGGTGCCAGAAAATGGCAAAATAGCCTTGTTCTCTGCTTCTCAGGATTTGTCCTACAGGAGGACTCCCACAGTCATGCCAGGGTGTGTGTCCCAGGATGTTTCTTAGAGACTAAAAAACCTAGAAACAACCTAAATGTGCCCTAGGAGGGGACTGGTTAAATGCAAACAGTGAAATGCTATGCAGCCGTTAGAAGTAATTGAAGTGGATGTGTGCATGCTGATGTGGAAAGACCTCCAAGAGACGCTAAGCAAAAGCAGGTGCAGAACAGCCTGGATGGTGCGATTCTCTGTACTTTAGAGCCAAACCACCAGGGTGTGAATCCTAACCACCCCTCAACCCCCACTCACTAGCTGGGTGGCCTTGGGCAAGTTACTTGACTTTTCTGTGCCTTATAGTTTCCTCATCTATAAGATGGGAATTGTAATAGGACTTAATTTCGGTTGTTGCAAGGCTCTTTTTTTGTTTTCTGTTTGTTTTTTTTGGCAAGGTTTACATTAGTTAATGTGTGTTGTTATATCAGTACTTGGCATGTGATAAGTGTTCCATAAATGTTAGCAATTGTTATTGTTTTATACGTTTATGTATGGATAAAAACTTCTTGAAGAATATTTGAGGGGTCAGCCCTGTGGCTAAGTGGTTAAGTTTGTGCACTCCGCTTTGGTGGCCCAGGGTTTCACCAGTTCAAATCCTGGGCACAGACATGGCACCGCTCATCAGGCTATGCTGAGGCGGCGTCCTACATGCCACAGCTAGAAGGACCCACAACTAAAAAATACACAACTATGTACCAGGGGGCTTTTGGAGAAAAAGGAAAAGAACAAACCAAAACAAAACAAAAGAATATTTGAGAAACTTAACCTTGATTTTCCTCTGAGAAGTAGATCAGAGGGTCAGTCTGGGAGGAGGGAGTAAGGAGTAAGGAAGGCACGCTCTTCATTTTATACCCTGAAGACCTCTGAATTTTTTACTGCATGTACCAATTACATGAAACCAGAACTTTGTAAAATTGCCCACCAGAAGGGCCCTGTAGAGCCCCACAGATCAGTGACTGTCATCAGACCTGGGCCATCTGGGTCCCTGAGGCCTGGGGCCAGACCCCACAGGAGCCTTTTTGTCTTGACAGGCTGCAGCGAGACCTGGGGCTGGGCCACCTCCCTCGTTTTTTTGGCACTGCGATGACCTGCCTCCTGTCCCCCCACTCACAGGTGGTGACAGCTGCCACCCAGAGCCTCCAGGTACCACAGTCCCCTCCTCCCCAGCTTTATCAGGGAAAGCAGAGAGCACTGGAGCTTCTGCCTGTGCCCTGGCCATCCTGGCGCTCCCCCCAGACCTCCAGCTGCATGCTGCGGAGGAGGTGCTGGGGGCCGGGATAGGCTTCCTGTCACTTGGAGGGCCGCGTGGCACTGGGGGGCTGCCTTGGGCCCAGACAGCCATGGCCTCTTTTTGCAGGAGATCCTGAAGGAATGTGTTGCTCCCCACATTGCTGACATCGGCTCTGTGACCTCCTCGGCCTCAGGCCCTGCCCAGTATGTCGCCAAGATGTTCAGGTAAGAACATAGCATCTGCGTTAGGAGGGAATAAGGTGTACCTTGTAGAAAGTTCCTTCTAAGACAGGTGCTCCACTTGTCACTTACTGTGGGCCCTGTGCACGGTGCCAGACCAGCTGCTGTGGATGAGCGCTGGCCACGTTCCAGGTGCCATAGTGTAGTGCTCTTGAGTGCGGACCCTGCAGCCAGTTACCTGAGGCAAGTTCCTCCACCTCTCAATGGCTCAGGGTCCTCGTCAGTCAGGGGTGACTAATGCAGGTAAGGGTTAAATGAGGTAATAGTGAAAGTTTTCAGAGCAGTACTTGGCGTGTAGTTAAGCACTGAATAAATAGAAATTACAGTAGTCTTTGTGGTTCTGAGAGATAGGTACTGACCCCATTTTACAGATGGGGAAGCTGAGGTCACCCAACTAATAAGTGACAGCCTGACTGCAGAGTCCACTCTGATTCATGTGCTGAGCTGCCCTGCACACCTCCAAGAGGAGCCACTCAGATACATGGCCGCCGACCACCCTCCCCAGCCAGCAGTGGGGAGCCTCAGGGTGCACTGGAGTTGTCCCAGGAGAGGGACTGGGATCCTTGGTGTCCCCTCTGGGTCTCTCTGCTCAGCTCCTAGGTGTGGTGCTTGGGGTACTGTTCGTCATGAAGAAATAAGCTTGTTTCTTGTGGATCCATCTGGGATGAAGTTTCAGGAAAATTCAGGAACAGAGCTGCCCCCACCCCTAGCTCACCACTTTCCCCCACAGGGAAGTAGACCCCTGTTGATCATTCTGGCCTGAAATCTCCAGGGGACTAGGCCTTGAGAGATGGGGCTGCCCAGGGTGTGCACAGGCCAGAGGGGGCTAGCAGCTAGGGAGGCCCCTCCCTGCTGCAGCTTCCCCTTCTGCCCAGACCACCTGCCCAACCCCATCCTCCCACCTTGGGTCAGACTGAGAAAGCATGGGGCACTGACAAAGCACGGGCTTTGGAGGCCCATTTTGGCCACTAGCAGAGTGACTCTGGCAGGTTATTTAATATCTCTGAGCCTCAGTTTCCCCCTCTGAAGATGGAGCAAATAATCTACCTCACAGCTGCTTCTTTGATCACTAGGATTACATAAATTAGACTCTTAGCTCAGGGGGCATTTCATAAATACTAGTTCTCCCGCTAGCCTTTCCCGAGGCTCCACCCTCACTGGCCAGCTGGTGGTCTGTGGCTCGTGATGCCACCTGTTGACTTCCTAGTTTGGGGCCAGGTGAGCATGAACGTGGCCCTGACTGCGTGCTCCCCTGGCAGGGCAGTGGAGGAGGGCCTGACATATAAATTTCACGCTGCGTGGAGCTCCGTGTTGCAGCTGCTGTGTGTCTTCTTTGAGGCGTGTGGGAGGCAGGCCCATCCTGTGATGAAGAAGGTGAGTTGGGAGCTCCTGGGCCAGGGCAGGAGGTGGTGCTCGGGCAGTTGGACCGTGACTACTGGAGGGGCATGTGTCTTCGTCATCTCTGCACTCCCCCACCAACCCCCATGACCACAGCAGGTGCCCAGTGCTGTGTCCCCAGGATGCTTACTGGCCCAATGTGGGAGGAACAAGAAGCGGGGGAGGCACGTCCCACCCCGATACCCACTCACTGGTCTTGGCCAGAGTTGATGGTTTTGAAATTCTCAGGGAATCAGTGTGATTCTCCCTCATCCCTACCTGTTATGTTTTAATTTTTAATTCTGAGTGTTCCACAAGTCAGTATAGTGTTTTAAGCAGTATTGGGTCTCAGGAAGGTTACTGTAGCCCAGAATAAACCATTTAAGGATCAGAGATCACCCAGAGATCCTCCCCAGTGCTGGGAGAGGGTAGGGGCCTGTCCTCAGCAGTGGGTGGAGCATCTCCCAGCCCCATGGGGCCTTCCTCACTGAGTCCTCCACTGCTGGAGGAAGAAAGGAGCCACCCTGGGAGCGCAGGGGCTTCCTCGAGAGGCCTGGCCTGGGCCCTAATAGGTTAGGTTGGCGAATTTGCCTTCTTTCAAGAGGTCAGACAGGTCCACGAAGAGTGGGGCTTGTGGAAGGGCTCTGGGGAGCCAGGGAGAGCTGGGGGGTGCAGCTCTGTCTCGAGGGAAGTCCCTGCTGATTTGCTCTTTGCTGCATGCGGCTCTGCCTTTGCCACCCTTCCCGTTTTTCAAGATAAACTGGAAATCTACATCTGTAGGTCAAATCTACTGGTTTTTAAGTGTTACTATGAATACAGAATTTTTTAAAATCCTGGGGCATTGGGGAGAGGTCAAACACATCATTGGGTTAAATTTGGTTATTGGTTTGTGACTTCTGACCTAGAGCTTAACCTGGGCCCACACTCCTCACCTCATCCTTTGACACTTTGGCCCAGACTCAGCCAAAGCTGCCTGCTCTGTGAGTACATCTTAAGGTATAATCTCTCATCTCTGTTCCAGTGCCTCCAGTCCCTGGGTGACCTGCGCCTCTCCCCCCACTTCCCCCACACGGCAGCTCTGGACCAGGCAGTGGGGGCTGCAGTGGCCAGCATGGGACCCGAGGTGGTTTTAGAGGCTGTGCCTTTGGAAATTGATGGCTCTGAGTAAGTGTGACCCTATTTGGCTTCTGTGTGAGCCCCAGGAAAGCCAGGTGGCCTGCTCTCCCCCAGGGAGGGTGTCCACTCCTTGGGGTGAAGTCTCTGTGTGCCTTGTGGGGCTCAGTGGGAGAGGCCAGAGCAGGGCTCATACTGCTCCTTGGCCCAGCAGGGGACATGCTGTTGGGTGTGCTGCCCTCCAGGCTGTCACCTCTTCCTCACTGGGCCTTCCCTGCCTCCTTCCAGAGAGACTCTGGATTTCCCACGGAGCTGGCTGCTGCCCGTCATCCGGGACCATGTCCGGGAAACGCGACTTGGTTTCTTCACCACCTACTTCTTGCCCCTGGCTACCACGCTGAAGAGCAGAGGTACGGGGCCTACCACAGTCCTGGAGCCTCAGCTAGAAGGGGTCAGGAGGGGCTCCTCGCCCAGCACCCCCAGCCTTAGGACATTCGACAGCCTCCCTCTGCCAAGCAGGGGGCCACCCGGTGCTTGAGTGCCTTTCTCCATGGGGCTCTCCCTCCCCTTTGATCTGAGGCATGGCCAGGCTTCCCCCGGTAACTGTGCAGGCAGATATGGGCCTCTTCTCCCACTAAGGAAATAATTAGACAAGTACACACCAATTTATATATGCAAAGATGTTCCTAGCAAAAAACCTGACACGACCTATGTGTCCCTCCATAGGGTTCTACTGAGGTTACTTACAGTAAAGCCCCACGGTAGGACACAGTGTGCTCATTATAAAGAAGGAACAACCTTACGTGGGAATGGACTTGTGTAGTAGATGGTGAGTTGAACAGATTAGATTCACATCTCAGCTCAGCTACTCCACAGTTTGGTGACTTTGGGCAAGCTTATTCAACTCCTGGGTCTGCTTCTCTGTAAAATGAGGACATTGTGAGGATTAAATGAAATAATCACATAAGTGCATGTTACACAGCCTGCCACATAGAGATTGCTCGATAGATGTTACCAGCTTTATTGTAAAGTAGAGCAAGGTTTCAAAACAATGTAGTACAGTCCTGTTTAGGTTTTTAAAACTTTGTGTGTGTTTAAAGAAATATAAGAAAGTCAGAGACGGTGGCCATCCCTGGGGGAGTAAGATTATGGAAGGACACCTGCTTCCTGTCTTATACAGATCTCTTTGGTTTTTTAGAATGAATTAGTTTTTTCAGTCCATGGGGCATCACCCATATTCCCGTGCTCATCATTGGGCTTTTGGTTTTGGTGAAAATGAGGCCTGCTGGCCAGGAGGGTGCCTGGGGTCACACTGTGTCCTTGTGTCACACTCCAGCAATGGACCTGGCCCAGGCAGGCAGCACAGTGGAGTCCAAGATCTATGACACGCTCCAGTGGCAGGTAAGAGGTCAGATTGGGGGATGTGGGTCAGACAGTGCCGGGGCACAGGTTGCTGGGCGTCACCCTCCTTTACCATCCCCTCTCTCCCCAGATCTGGACCCTCCTGCCTGGGTTCTGCACGAGGCCCACAGATGTGACCACTGCTTTCAAAGGGCTGGCACGGACACTGGGCACGGCCATCAGCGAGCGCCCAGACCTGAGGGTCACTGTGTGCCAGGCCCTGCGCACCCTCATCACCAAGGGCTGTGAGGCGGGTATGTGTGGGCTGTGAGGTCGGGGGGCTGGTGGGAGGATGGCCCCCGACCCCCACCTGGCCTGCTGCGGCTCATTGCCTGAGCCATAGCTCCTCCTTTGCAACGACCTGAGGCCTCTGCTGGGGACCCAAGGAGCTAGTAGGACACTGAAAACTGCCCCTTTCCTCTCTTTACTCCCAATGTGCTGACAGCTACGGAGAGTTGTCCAGTCAATGTCAAAGGCTTTCTTATGGGGCCAGCGCTGGCTGTCCCTGGG
The DNA here is from genome assembly GCF_037783145.1 of Equus przewalskii. NCBI lineage: Eukaryota > Metazoa > Chordata > Mammalia > Perissodactyla > Equidae > Equus > Equus przewalskii. Next base: position 31,869,070 of record NC_091831.1, read on the forward strand.
ACAGGCGCCATGGAGGAGCACAGACCAGGCGGCACCTTGTTCTCTGGGCTCTGGCCTCAGTCTCTCCTGTCCCGGAGAAGCCCCAAACCCATGGTCCAATCTGGGTCCCTTAAAAGGATGCCTCTGGGCAGCAGCGCCGGTGGCCTTTGGGGCAGGGTGAATTCCTGCCTCTTTTATGCCAACTCTGGTCCTCCTGCCAGAGGCTGACCGTGCTGAAGTGAGCCGCTTTGCCAAGAACTTTCTGCCGATCCTCTTCAACCTGTATGGGCAGCCTGTTACAGCTGGGGACACTCCAGCCCCTCGCCGGGCCGTGCTGGAAACCATCAGAACTTACCTCACCATTACTGAGCCTCAGGTGAGCTGGTGGAGGAGAGCGAGGACTGCTCTCCCTTGGGTGAATGTTGGCTTGGGCGCGTTGGAAAGGCCGAGGTACCTACCAGGGCTCACTTGGGCCTCTGCCACCTGGAGAACAGGGGACCAGATCCCAGTTGTGGTGGCTTGGGCTGGGCTCAAGTCTTCTAAGTGGGAGGTGGGGGAAGGGGAAGAGAAGATGGCATAGTTCTGTGACCTGCTGCTGCTCTGTATTTCTCTCTTCTCATCTCCTTGGGGCCACCAGTTGGTGAATGGTTTCCTGGAAAAAGCCAGTGAAAAGGTGCTGGACCCTGCTAGCTCTGACTTCACCAGGTAAAATGCTCCACTTGACCTGGGGCACCCTGGGGAGCTAGAGGGTGTGTCTGGTAGAAGCCCTGTGCATTCTCTCTGGAATTGTTTAGGAAAGTCTGAATGTCCCTGCTCTGCCACGAGGGCTCACTGGCTCCTCCTTCCCAGAGAAGCATACTAGCCTGCTGGGGAAGACTAAGGACCTGGAGACACACTACCCATGTTCAACTGGCACCTCTGCCACTTATGGGCTGTGTGACCTTGGACAAGTTACCCACTCTGTGCCTCTGTAAAATGGACATGACAGTGTCCCTGCAGCAGGGTTGCATGAGAAGGGAAGAGGTTAACACCTGTAAACCACCTGCAACAGTGCCTGGCACCTAATGAGTGCCCAGTTAGGTGCCACGTCTTATTATTGTTCACGAGCTCCTTTGAGGCCCCCGTCCTCCTCACCATGGCTTCTCCTACCTCCTCCGTCCCCAGTAGACATGAGAACACTGAGAGTCTGTGCCCTTCTCCAGCCCCCCTGAGCCCTTCCTTGGTCTCCTACCCCTGAGCAGATTGTCCGTCCTGGACCTGGTCGTGGCGTTGGCTCCTCACGCTGACGAAGCTGCCATCAGCAAACTGTACTCCACCATCCGGCCCTACCTAGAGGTGAGTCGCGGAGGCCGGGAGCCCCACACAGCCGTACTTGGGCAAAGGGGCTGCACCTTGGAGAGCCGGGCCTGTCTCCTTGTCTTTATCCCTTGCTGCTCTCCAGGATCAGGTCTTCATCTGCCTTCTTGTGGCGTGGCTGGCCTTTGTGCCCTGTCTAGCCCATCTGTTACGTAGGTGCCAAAGTGGCTAAAATGCATAACTGTGCTCAGGCCTCACCTGCTAAGATGCCCCTTGTAGAACCAAGGCCATACTCCTTTGCTTGGCTCACTCACTGGCCCATCCCAGCCTGGCCTGATCTTCATCCCAACCAGTCTCATCCTCCCTCATCTCCCCCCACCACTCTAGCCTCCTTAGGCTGTTTTAAGGATTCCAGATATGATGGCCCTTTCTGTGCCTTTACACATGCTAGGTCTGCTGCCTGGCATGCTCATCCCTGCCCCTGTGGCTAGCCACCAGGCAGAACCCAAGCCAGCAGTGACCTCCTGAAAGCTGTCACCACTGGGAAGTTTAATAAACAGTTACCCAACAGTGTGAGCAGTACTCTGGGGTTGAGCATGCAGGCAGACACCAGTCCTGGGCAGCGCCACCTAACCTCAGGAGAGGTGTCCCGGGGGGGGTGACTGAGAGCTCCTTTGGGATAGCAAGGAGTTAGGCAAAGAAGGAGAGAGGAGTGCTCCAGCTAGAAAGATGAGCGGGTGCACAGGCCTTGATGCCCTCCCGGCCCTGCAAGTTCATGCTGCTGGGGATAGCATGACTTAGAGGTGGGTCCGAGGATTGGATTGGAGGGATGGCTTGGCTTCACTCCCCGAAGCATCCCCTGCCTGGCAGAGTTAGCCTCTATCTGTCCGTATTCTGCCGGCCTTCTTGTCGGATCCCATGAGCACCAGAGGGGGGTCAGCTTCTCTGAATCCGCTCCAGTGCTGTTAATCCCCATCACAGTTAATGGTGACTGCTGGGTGAATGTCCCAGATGGGTGGAGGACCCCCAGCCCTGCCTCCTCGCCTATCCCTGTCCACCATGTGCCCTCCCAGAGCAAGGCCCATGGAGTACAGAAGAAGGCCTACCGCGTGCTGGAGGAGGTGTGTGCCAGCCCTCAGGGCCCCGGGGCCCGCTTCGTGCAGAGCCACCTGGACGACCTGAAGAAGACCCTGCTGGACTCGCTGCGGAGCACTTCCTCCCCTGCCAAGAGGGTGAGGACCCCGGGGCAGCCCCGCTCAGCCTGGGGGAGGATGGGTGACACCAGGAGAGGACCACTGTGGAGACAGGGGCCTTCCGGGGCAGAGGAAGCATTGAGGGTTCCTGACTGCTGTTCCCCTTGTCCCGCAGCCCCGTTTGAAGTGCCTCATTCATATCGTGAAGAAGCTTTCAGCTGAGCATGAGGAGTTCATCACTGCTCTCGTCCCTGAGGTAAGAGGTGCAATTTGTGTGTTTTGAGAGGTTCCTTGGAGTGTGGCTCCTGAGGGCCTGTCATGATCGGGGAGGGCAGTCTTGGGGCTGAGGGTGGGCTCAATTCTCTGCCTGGGAATGTGGCTGCCTCAGGCCGGTAACCCCAGGGTGGCTGGCTCAGGAGCACATGCTAACAGGGCTGTCTGGGCAGGTGATCCTGTGTACCAAGGAGGTGTCAGTGGGGGCTCGGAAGAACGCTTTTGCCCTGTTGGTGGAGATGGGCCATGCTTTCCTTCGGTTTGGCCCGAACCAGGAAGGTGAGGCCCAGGTGACGCAGAGCTTGGGTGGACACTCTACTCACCTGGGGGAGGCACCCCTCAAAGCCACTGGTCAAACAGAAAAGGTAGGGAGAGCTCTCTGAGTCTGGACCTGGGCAGGCTGCTCATCTCTGGCCAGAGTCCACCTCTCTGTTGGGCCCGAGATGCAGTGCGCAGTGTGGGCTCGGCCTGGTGCAACTCTCCCTGGTCTCTGTCCTCCCAGAGGCCCTGCAGCGCTTCCTCGTCCTCATCTACCCTGGCCTCGTGGGTGCTGTGACCATGGTCAGCTGCAGCATCCTGGCCCTGACACACCTCCTTTTTGAGTTCAAAGGTAAATACTACTTGCGTGAAGGCCTGGGAAGCACTCAGGGTGGGAAGATGCCCAGAAGATCAGGACAGGGTGGCTGTCAGAATGGGGAAAGGTCCCCGGGGGGAGGAAGAAGAGCTGGAACCAAGGCCGGCTGCCTCCTGTCTTCTCTGCTGCCCAGCTTGACCTTCCTCCCTCCGCACAGCTGCCCCACGTCCCACTGTCAGAGTGGAGCAGAGGAGGTTAGGTGTCATGCACAGACTGTAGTCTTGGTCCTGCCTCTTACCAGCCACGTGAGACCTTGGGCAACTTTATAAACTTCTTGGAACCTCCCTCACTTACCCCTAAAAGTGGGGAGAACACAGCACCTCCTCATAGGGTGGCTAAAGGACAAGAGCCGATACTCCATGAAAAGTGGCTAGAATTGTGCCGGGCACTCGGAGGTCCCCCAAGTGTGAGCTCCTATTCTTGTGATCTGGCAGGGGTCTTGCATCTGGGTCGGGCCAAGGGTATCTCTGACAGTAGCCCTCTGGCCCCTACAGGTCTGATGGGGACCAACACAGTCGAGCAGCTGCTGGAGAATGTGTGCCTCCTCCTGGCCTCCCGTACCCGGGATGTGGTCAAGTCGGCGCTGGGCTTCATCAAGGTGGCAGTGATTGTCATGGATGTGGCACACCTGGCCAAACACGTGCAGCTGGTGGTGAGTGCCTCCCTTCCCCTTGGCAGATGGCAGCATGCCCTCTGAGCTCCTCACAGGGACCCAGTAAGCCTCAAGGCCAGCAAGTTTCAAATATTTTTTTAGCTACACGCTAGTGGAACAGAAGGTCTTGCAGGAGCCCAGGAAGGGACCAGTAGGGGAGTGCCAGCCTGGTGGAGCTGAGGAAGGGGCACAGTGCCCAGGCTGCCTCTTGTCACTCCCACAGCGCCTCCACAGAAGCAAGGGCTCTGCAGGGCAAAGGCCAGTGGGCAGGCCACCCCTCATTTTATAACTGGGGCAACTGAGGCCAGAGATTTCCCCAGGTCACAGTGCTAGTGAGAACAGCCCTGGGAACCAAAGCTCAGGACCGAGACTCCAGGCTCTCCCCCGCAGGGCCTTCAGCTCACTTTCTTTCTCCCATCTTGCGTTTTGATCCTCTGGGTTTGAGGAGGCTCCTCTAGACGCCCCTGTTGTCTTTGTATCTGGCCGTGGGTCAAGGCGAGAAGGGACAGATGAGAGTCGGGATAGCCTGCCCTGCCCTGCAAAGCTCACCCTGGGGACCAATGAAGACCTGAGCACAGTCCAACTGGAGATTAGCGCAGGGCGATAGAGGGATGTACGGAACCAAGAGAAAGCTGGTGATGTCGGGGCAAGGTATGGGCTGTGGAGTCAGGTAGGCCTGGGCTAACTCCTGCCTCTGTGGCCACTTCGTAACTGCTGAACTCTCTGTGCCTCGGTTTCCTCGTCTCTAAATTGAGGGTGATGATAGTATGTGCCTCACTGGGTTGTCATAAGGATTCAGTGAGATAAGCACGTAAGGGGGCAAACACTGTCTCAGACTCTGAAGCTGTGATCTTGGTCAAGTGGTGAGGTTTAGGGGAACGATGGGGGGCTGCCCAGACTGTGAACCTGATTGGACCGAGGGTCAGGCAGGACCAGGGCTGCTCTGACGCCTGCCTCGTGGCTGGACCTCATCACCCTGTGTTCCTGGTCTGGACGGCGGTGACAGGGCAGGCAGAGTGGGAGGCGTTTCCTCCCCTGAGACCCCATGCTCTTCCCCTAGATGGACGCCATCGGGAAGCTCTCGGACGACATGCGGCGGCACTTCCGCATGAAGCTCCGAAACCTATTCACCAAGTTCATCCGCAAGTTTGGGTCTGTGCACTGCATTGGGGAGCAGGGGGGCGTCGAGGGGTTTCCATCCCACCAGCAACCCTACAGAGAAGGGGCCCGGCCTGGAGCCTGAGTCCTTCCCTGTGGCTGGAAGGGCTCTGGCTGACTGCCTGCCTTGGGTGGTGCTCTCTGGCCGCTGCCCCTTACCAGGCCTTCTCGGCCTCTCAGATTTGAGCTGGTGAAGGGGCTGCTGCCTGAGGAGTACCACAAAGTCCTGGGAAACATTCGGAAAGCCGAGGCCCGGGCCAAGAGGCACCGCGCTCTGAACCAGGCTGCTGTGGAGGAGGAGGAAGAGGAGGAGGAGGAACCTGCCCAGGGCAAAGGCGACAGGTGAGACCCATGGGGTTCCTGGGGACCTGGTCTCCCCAACCCGAGCCTGTCCAGGTGATGCCCAGCTGCCCCTGCCTCTCCCGGGAGCGCCCTGACTAGGGGCTTCTGTGTCCTTAGCATCGAGGAGATTTTGGCCGACTCAGAGGATGAGGACTATGAGGAGGAGGAAAGGAGCTGGGGCAAGGAGCATCGGAAGCTGGCCCGACAGAGGAGCCAGGCGTGGCTGAAGGAGAGTGGTACTGACGAGCCTCTCAACTTCCTGGACCCCAAGGTGGCCCAGCGAGTGCTAGGTAAGCAGGAAGCAGCTAGGCTAGCCCATGAGCATGTAAAACAGGCTTGCCCTGGTGCCACGTTTGTGGGGTGGGGGCGGCTTCCGTGAAGGCCAGTGGTCACCGTCACCTCTCACATATGCACATCCTTGTGCTGTGGGCACCCGTATGGGGCACAGACCTGGGCTTGTTGGTTACAAGGAGGGTGTGAGTGGGTTAGGACTGACCTTACGCCTCCTCACTGTCTGACTCTGCCGTGCCAGCCACACAGCCTGGGCCAGGCCGGGGCAAGAAGAAGGACCATGGCTTCAAGGTGAGTGCCGATGGCCGGCTCATCATCCGGGAGAAGGAGGATGACAACGCCAAGATGGAGGAAGAGGAAGGCGATAAAGGTGGGGCCGCCTGCCCATTCTGGGAACGCAGCTGCTTCTGGCCTGGGCCAGGGCCGCACTCAGCTATTCACTCACTCGTTCATTCAGTAACCATTTGTTGGGGAAACAGGTGAAAACAGATGTGAGGAGCTTGTATCTAAGGCAACTTTCTGAAACTTTTTTGACCACACTAAGAAATCCTTTCATGTTGTAATGCAGCCACTTATACAATACTTCTATAATTCAAACAGCACTTTCAAAACTTCCTCTTACCATGTGTGATGTGCGCTGTTGGTCTCTGTTCTCTTCTGTTCTGTTTCTTTCCTTCTCCTCCTTTTTTTTTTTTTTAAAGTGTGAACTTGGCTGGGGCCTGGAACACATTTAGAGGTGGAAAGAGCCAGACTCAGACCCTCCCTCCTCCTGGTTCCAGTGTCCCCTGTTTTCCAGGAGCCACTCAGGTGCAACGTCTCCGAGTCCTGTTTCGTCTTTCCTGCTGCCTCTCTGCACATATCATTCGTTAGGTCATAAAAGCCTGTGGCTTCTAAACTTTGTCTGTCTTCCTCTTTTTTTGTTTGCTGCCACCGTGCTCACTGGGCCCTTGGCTCACTGCAGCCTCCTAACCAGGGCTCTCACTGCCGCCACGCACCTGACTGACCAGTGTGTGACTGCGCACAATTATTTAACCTCTGGGCCTCAGTTTCTTCACTCCAAAATGGGTATAATACCAATACTTACTTCAGAGGGTGTTGTGAAGGTGAAATGGGTAACCTGTACAGCACACGTATGTGCTGGGTGACCCTGTTTCCCGATCTGGTCTTGTCGCTGCTCCCCTCTCACCCTTGGTAGTTCCTACCGCCCTGCTCCCTTCTTGCGAGCGTATTCCTGATACTGAAAATGCCCCGCCCCTGTCTTTCTGCCTTCCCAAACTCTCCTGGCTCTTTCAGATCCACCCCAAGTCCTTCTTTGTGACTTTTCCATGACCCCTCAGCCTTCAGCCCTTGTTCCCGCTCCTGGCAAGCCCAGGGACTGCCCAGGCTTTGGCACTTGGTCACGTGCTGTCCTGTGACGTCGTTTGGTTGTTGATTAACTTCACTTGAGTTTGTCTTCCCTCCAACTGGTCAGTTTCATACTTTTTTTTTTTAATACAGTCATGTGTCGCTTAACGGCAGGATACGTTCTGAGAAATGGGTCATTGGGCAATTTTATCGTTGTGCGAACATCATAGAGTGTACTTACACAAACCTAGATGGTAGATCCTACTACACACCTTAGTTATCTGGTACTGGTCTTAGGGGTCCACCGTCATGTACGTGGTCCATCACTGACTGAAGCGTTGTTAATGTGGTTCATGACTGTATACTGATAGCTTTTTTAAAAAGTCATGGTAAAATACACATAACATAAAATTTACCATCTTAACCGTGTTTAAGTGTACAGTTCACTAGTGTCAGGTCCACTCACATTGTTCGATAAACCATCTCCAGAACTCTTTTCATCTTGCAAAACTGAAACTATGCACATTAAGCACTAACCCTCCATTCCCCTCCCCTCAACCCTGACAACCACCATTCTACTTTCTGTCTCTGTGAATTTGAATTTGAATTCAATTCCTCATATAAGCGGAAAGATTCAGTATTTGTCCTTTTGTCACTGGCTTATTTTCACTCAGCATAATATCCTCAAGGTTCATCCATGTTGTAGCTTGTGTCAGAATTTCCTTCCTTTTTAAGGCTGGTGTTATTCTATGGTATGTCTCTACCAGATTTTGTTTATCCATTTGTCCATCGGTGTTCACTTGGGTTGCTTCCACTTCTTGGCTATTGTGAATAATGCTGCTGTGAACAAGGATGTACAACTATCTCTTCAAGATCCTGCTTTCAGTTCTTTTGGGTCTATACCCAGAAGTGGAATTACTGGATCGTAGGGTAATTCTGTGCTCAGTCGTTTGAAGATCTGCCATATTGTTTTCCATAGTGGCTATGCCAGTTTACGTTCCCACCAACAGGACCCGAGGGTCTCAGTTTCTCCACATCTCACCAACACTTGTTATTTTCTGTCTTTCTGACGGTAGCCATCCTAATGGGTATGACATGGTATTCCGTGATGGTTTCAGTTTGCATAATGATTAGTGAGGTTCAGCATCTTTTCATATGTTTGTTCTCCATTTGTATATCGTTTTGGAGAAATGTCTGCTCAAATCCTTTGCCCATTTTTTACTTGGGTTGTTTGATTTTTGTTGTTGAGCTGTAGGAGTTCTTTATATATTCTGGATATTAACACTTTATCAGATGTAAGATTTGAAAATATTTTCTCCCATTCCATAAGTTGCCTTTTCAGTCTGTTGATGTGTTCTTTGACACAGAAATTTCTAAATGTTAATGTTAACCACTTTATCTGTTGTTACTTTTGCTGCCTGTGCTTTTTGTTGGTTCATACTTCTTTATATCCCTACACAGTACCCAGCACATAGAGGGCAAAAAAAGAAGGATTCTCAAGTAGGAAAACAAAGCCGCCCTCATGACAAAGTGGAGTATATGTGGGGCTGCGGGAACCCTGGGGCTCTCTGAGAGTCAGAAAAAGCTGTATTACCTCAGAAGTGGGAATGCCACTTCCTGGAGGGGCTGTCATCCCTGGGGCCTGGGATGGGAAGGAGAAAGGGGCTGTGTTCAGGGATCTCATCTCCCCCAGAAAGACACAGGTTTTCTGGGGCTGGAGTTGGTGGCGCCCTCAGCCGGGTGAGCCAGGAGGAGGCAGGATGAAATTTGTGTGGGCTTTGGGAAAACGGAGGCTCCCTGAGTACTCACAGTCCGCTTTTCCTTTTGGCTCCAGGGGAGGATGAAGAGATGGCCGAGCTGACGGAAGAGATGGGCGTCAGGAGTGTGAGTAACGCCTGCTGATGGAGGGCCCCTCAGGCCTAAGCCTCGGGGCTGACGTCTTCTCACTGTCTCCCCTGGTGCACACACACACCCCTGCCTGCTTCCTCGAGCACGTGCACAGCAGGCAGTCCAGAGGTGTGGTGTGCATGTGAGGGGCAGGGTCACGGCTGACCTGTCTGCAGGGTGTGGGAGGGGGTTTGACACCCTCTGAAGCACCCGGTGCGTCCTTCAGTTGGCTGGCCCCAACTGAAGGACCCCTGTGACCTTGGGCTCCTCAGTGCTGAGGGCCCCCCCGCGTGGCCTCACCTAATTCTCGCGGGAGGTGGGGACTCTTTATCATCCCCGTTTCCAGAGGGGCTTACAGAGGGCAAGTAGCCCACAGTCACAGGGGTCGTTAAATGTGTATATCTCCAGGCCCAGGCTACCCAAACTCCAATCCCGGCTTGTATGTAACGTGCAGGGCACTTAGTCACACTGAGTGAGTGCTGGCTATTCATCATCACCATCATTATTATTACTGCATTTTTCCTGAAATCTTTTTCTGGCCAAAGCCTCCCTGGTTCCTTCAGCACATCTTCACAGGTGGCTGTGAAATCCTTCTGCCGCCTACTCTTGTTCCTGGCCAGGGGAAACTGACCACGGCCCTCGAAGGATGTGCCCATGGTTCAGCAAAGCAGGACTGCCTCAAGGCACCGAGAGGGACCTGTGGTGGCCACACTGCAGGGTTGGCTCATGGCGAGTCATCACCTGCCATCGAGGTCCCCAGGGGCTTTTTCATCATGACAATTGCTAAGTCCCACTCCTCTGCCCGCAGTTGTGGGAGCGTAAAATGCTGGGGGGCAAGTGACAATGGCAGTTGCCAGTGAGCAGAGCTGCTGCCAGGTGCCAACTGAACCAAGAATGAGCTGAGCCGTCACCCTCCATGATGTGGCCCAAGTCACATTTCCAGCCAGTTTCTGTCTCCACTGGGAGCCTACTCTGCTGGGCCTCAGCCGATGGAACTGGAGCCCCCGCTTTCCTGACACACACTGTGTGGGCTCCAGCCTTGTTCCCTTTGCCTGGCACACCTTCCCCTCCACCTGGCCCCTAAGTCAGTGAATGCTCCTCAGAGTGGGGTCTGAAGCCCCCCTGCCTCAGGATCCCCGGGGAGTTTGAGCCCCAGGAGTCGGCAGTCTCCCTGGGCTTCCTGGGCGGTGTGGCGGCCAGCCCAGTGAGCTGAGGTCTCCCCGCACACTGTCGCTCCACCTTGCCCGTTGTCAGTTTCTGGGTTCAGGTCTCCTGGCGGGCCGGAGTGCTACAGGCCGCCTCTCCCCTCGGACCACCTAACGTGGAACCTGGCAGGTCCTGAGTGCCGATCGCTGCTTGTTGAGTTTAATTTGATCAGTCGACCTGTCTCATTGCCCCACACTCATGACGCCTGGGACAGTAGCATTATGGAGGGACTTTGATGACTGACTTGAGCAGGGGTCTCCTACCTGCCTGGGAGCCCCAGGAGCACAGGATCTGGGTCCTGTCCCCTGTATACCCAGGGCCTGGCTCTTAGTTGGGGATCAGTGAGTGACTAATGGGGAGGGTGGAGTGGAGTTTATGTGAGGCCAAGAACTGGTAAAGCTGCTCTCTCCAAAGAGGCCGAGGACCTCATTTTTCCTGTTAGGAAGTCTGAGGACAAGGTGCCCAGACAGGCAGTTGTGGCCCTGAAGGGGGAGTTGAGTATGGAGAGGCCAAGCAGGGGAGCAGCCAAGACGAGCTCTGCAGTGAGGGCCTAGGCTGCAAGCTTACTTCTGTGCTGCCTAGCTGTGTGATCTCGGTCAGTTACTTGCCCTCTCTGAGCCTTAGTGTCCTCATCTGTAAGTGGGGAATTGAGTGTTTGGCAGAGAGCCTTTCCTGCTAAGGCAGGTTGCACTTGCTGTTACTGTTACCGTTAACGAGGAGGATCACATCCCGTTCACAAACTTTGCTTACCTCATTATAGAAAAAACACCAGAAGCTGAAGCGTCAGAAAGAGGCTGATGATGAGGAGCTGGAGGTGCCCCCTCAGTACCAAGGTGAGGCTTCCACTCTTCTCTCCTGGAACACCCTGTCCTCTGTCACCTGCATTAGGCAGGGTCTGTTGCAGGCAAAGCCATGAAGTTGCATGACCTGATTGCACTCAGTTGGCGCCAGCGAAGATTGGCTGATACGTCACCTATGACTGGGCTTGGGGAGCGAGAGGGTCTGGGGATGAGGGAGAGCCTGGGGGTCAGATCTGTGCACGGAATCCCCAGCCCCCTGGGGAGCCGCTGGGCCCCATCTCTCCCGACCCCGCCAGGCATTCCGCGAGGCGTGCAGCCCTCCCTTCTGGGAGGGGTCCATCTCTTCTGTCCGGCCCTGAGTCAGGCGAGTGTAGCCTGTGTTGAGGGTGGGGTTTGGGAGAGCTCGTATTGGGCCCGCCCAGGGGATTCCCAGGTACATTTGCCTCTGGGCACCCATACTGTTCCTCTCCCCAGAGCAGCTGCTGCAGGTACCAGGGTGTCTGCCCAAAGCCAGGGTGGGCCTCTGTCACCTCTCCTCTTCCTCGTTCCCTCTAGGGCAGCCCCCGCAGGGCCCCTGCCCCCGAGCTCTGGCCGCAGAGCCCTTGCTATGCATCTGAGGTCCAGGGGCTCCTGTGGGAAGTCCCTGATCCCATAGCGGGTGTGTCCTCAGGGCCCCATGGCATTCTAACCCAGTTGAAGAGCCTCATGGCTCCTTCTCCTTCTGTGGCTCCACAGGCCAGGGCCCAGCTCACGTCCTCTGCTCTGAGATGGTGCAGAAGCAGTGGCACCAGGCAGTGCAGCACGAGGCCTAGGTTCAAGACTGCTTGTCCAGCTGCTCTTAGCTGTGTGACCTCGGCACAGTCACGCTGCCTCTCTGAGCTTCTAGTTTCTCACCTGTAAAAGGGCTTCATCTGGGTCATCTCAGAGAGTCCTTCTGAGTTGGTGATGTAGGATTCCATCCACGACTGTGTTGAAGTCCAGGCTGGGAACGATGCTGGCCTTGGAAGCAGTCTCTCTGAGCTGCAGCTTTCACATCAGGACCTCCTTTCTGTCTCGGTGTTGGTGTGAAGCCTGAATGAGATAAAGCCTGTAGAGCCTCATTTTACAGATGAGGTTGAGAGGCTCCGGAAAGTTAAGAGACTTGCCTGAAGTTGGAGCTGAGAGTTGAACCCAGGTCTGTCTCACTTCAAAGACCACGTTCTTTCTAGAACAAACGGAGCAGATTTAGCTTTGGAGAATGTGGGTGTTTTATGTTAGGAGAAGATAGGTGTTTCCAGAGGTCACTGGTAGGTCTCTGGATTCTTCTCGAGGAAGGCCTTTGTCCCTGGTTGGTAGAGGATAGAGCTGGGTTCCTGGCCATGGCTTGTCTCCCCAGCAGCTCTCTGAAGAGGTGTCAATTACCTTCTCCCAGGAGGGGGCTGCCCCGCCTTCCCCTGACTCTGGCCTCTGTGTTTCCCCCTAGCTGGAGGCTCTGGCATCCATCGGCCGGTGGCCAAGAAGGCTACACCTGGGGCTGAATACAAGGCCAAGGTAAGAGCTGCCGGTGGGGCAGGGGTCTCTTGGCAGAGCCTCTGGGAAAGGGGGGACCGCTGTGCCCACCACCATCCTGGAGAGGCACCTCTGTGGAGCCAGACTGAGGTCACACTGAGCGGCACACCAGGGTCTGGTCAGCATCTAAAGTCAGGCCTTTGTCCCTTGGCCTTCCAGGCCTACCGGACCTCTTTGGTGCCACCTAAGGCAGAGAATGAAGGGAAGGGAGCATACAGGCCCTGTCGAGTCGGGGCAGGGGTGGAAGGGGAACCCCACAATCCCAGCTGACTCTCTTTCTCTGGCTGAGCAGAAAGCAAAGGGTGACGTGAAGAAGAAGGGTCGGCTCGACCCCTATGCCTACATCCCCCTCAACAGAACCAAGCTCAACCGCAGGTATGATGTGCAGGGTGGGTGTGGGGCGGGGGACTGGGGTGGGGAGCTGTGCTCCGAGGGACCTTATTCTCCTTGAACTCTCAACTGAACTGCTCAAGCCTCTTCCAGTTTTTCAGTTTTACTTTTTAACATGCACCTTCATGCAGTTGGTACCTACGTATGTTGTTGACTCGACTGCTCTTTTAAACGTAATCGCGCACGGTCTGCCCAGATCATGTGCTGCCCACTGCCTGGCCGCGCCCCTTTTCATTTCCGTTCCTGCTGATGCTGGGGGGAGCCACCTTGTGACATTATGGGAACGGGGGCCGCCTGTTCTCAGTGAGCTGTGACCCTTCTGTTCCTGTCCCTGCAGGAAGAAGGTGAAGCTGCAGGGACAGTTCAAAGGCCTGGTAAAGGCTGCCCAGCGGGGGTCCCAGGTGGGACACAATCTCCGCAGAAAGGATCGTCGGCCCTGAACCCCAGGGCCCTGAGGGCTGTTCTGTGGTCCAGCCCGAGGCCCCTCATCAGCCCCCAGGCTGCCTTGACACCAGCTCCACATGCTCCAGAGCCTGAACTGAGCCTGAACTCAGAATGACTTGGAAGCATGGCTTGGCTCCCAGAGGTGCCCAGGATTTTGGAAGCTCCAGATGGACTCCAAATGGTTTCGAGATGTCCCTGGGGCCTGGAGATGGGAATGCAGCCTCAGTGCCTCTGAGGAGGCCAGCAAGGCAGCCATACCTTCTGCCTAGAGTGGCCACGTGCAACAGAGTGGACAGTCTTCCGTTTCCTTCAGCTGCTTGTAGCCATGTGGCCCTCTCAGCCTGGCTGTGGTCTGGTGTGAGATTTGCTGTGACCAGACGTAGAATAAACATGCATCACCAATGCATTGTCCCTAGAAACAGTGTGTTTCATCACCTGCCCCCTCCAGGGACAAGAACAGTGTGGTCGTTGGCGTCAGTGTCTCAACCCCTTCCCCGCTGATCCTGGCATCCAGTCTAGGGTAGCGTGCTGGCCCTCAGTCAGCCTTGGGATCTTGCCCAGGAACAGCCACCTGTGTTGGGAGGTCTTCCCGACTTCACTTTACAGTCCCAGTCAGAAGGTGAGTTGTGGGGATCAGGAGGGCCAGCGAATGCTCCAGGGCTGGTCTGTGGAGCTGTGGTTGAGCCCCAGGGACTCCAACTAGAAGGGGAGGCATCCAGCTGAGAGCTGATTAGAGCTGCAGCGGTGGCTGTCCCAGGCTGCCCCTGGGCCCAGGTTTCTCCCAGCAGCTCTGTTCATTGATTTAACAGAATGTTTGCTGAGCCCCTCCCTGTGCCACGTGCTGCCTGATCACCCACCTCCCTGACCCTCTCATTCTCTTTTTCCGGACAAGTGGATCAAGCTGTGGTACAAAGAGCAGTGTGATTCCTACTGGCCAGCTTTGTTGGTCTGGAGCAGAGAGGGGCATGGTGCAGACCTGTGGTTGCTCCTAAGATCACTTGTCCCGTCAGCTCAGGGTACCACTGTGTCTGCTTTCCCAGCAGGCAGCCAGAAGCGAAGAACCCAGGCTCTTCCCTACCCCCAGATATGAGGAATCGTGCTTTGTCCTCTGGCATTTGATCAATAGTTTTCCTCATCTCAAAATCTCCCCATTTGAGATGAGAGCACACACACACTATCTCAATAGTTTCCATTCCAGTTTGATGCCTTTGGCTCTGATAATGCTCCCAGGAGGCCCCGTGCACTGTTCCATTCATCCTCTAAGGGGACTCAAGTCTTGATCAATCCATTGCATCCAAATTAGGGCATTTCCTCCTCGATTTTGGGCTAGGAAGCTGAGAGGAACCATGCTTTGCCCAGAGCTGGCACTGTTTATAATCTGTGCTCACAGAAAGTCTGGAATTGGAGAGCAAGCGAGCAAGGTGGTCAAAAGAGGTGGCTATTGGAGATTTGCAAAGGTAACCATGACCCCCATCGTTATACTTCTGGACACAAGAGGGGATCAAATTAAGCCTGTCCTAGCCCCTTCCTGTTTCCTTTCTCAGGAAATGTAGCCACGTGCAGTAGGAGGCTTCACGTAGAGTAGGTATGGGTATGAGCCAATTGCCCAGTATTGGTGTCTTTAAAAAAAGGTTTGAAGCCACCTTGCTTGTTATAGCATATTTTGCAAGGAGCTCTGTTTTCTTTCAAAGGTGAGAGGGGCAGGGCAGGTGGCCTAGGAAGGTTGGTGTTAGTGATGTGCTGAACATCCATATTCTTTTGGAAGTAGACTTCAAAGCAAATTATCTTGATGCGGAGGCAAGAATTAATCAGCCCCAGAAACTTCAGGTGCTTGAAACATCCATTTTGAAAGTCAGTGCTGCTTTTGTTTCAGCAGGACAGGTGCAGGGGAAGTGGGGGTGTTCATCAATGCAAGGCTCGTTCAATTTCAGCGAGACTGGAACGGTTGAGGGCCTCCACCCAGATCCAGATTCACGGCTTCCATGATGCTTTTGGCAGTGGCAGAATCAGAGACTTCTTCAGGCTTTCTTTTCTGAGGTCCATCCTCTACCCATTCTCAGAAATGGAAGACAGGACACACCCTACCTGACTGCACCAAAACAGCAACCCTTGTGTTGGCTGAGCTTGGGGGTGACATCGGGAATTTGCAGGGGCACTCTGTTCATGTCCCCATCCCGACACTTCTGGACACAGGTGGGTCAGGTTAGACCAGCCTTACCCTTCTCAGGAAATGGAGCTTCTCGTGATTGTGGCTGTCTCATTAGGTCTCCTGTCTTATTTGGAAGCCTGCCTCAGTCCACGTGCTTAATCATGATTTTTCTGTATTGTTTGCAACATGTGAGAAAATTACTTAAGAACTTAAAGTAGTCTCTGTTTTCACTCTTCTTGGTTGCATATGTTTCTTCAAAGGGTAACTTAGAATGTATCCTGTATTTCACTATAAAAGTAATAAAGATTCACAGAACATTAGGAAAAAACAGAAAATTAAAATCAGGGCCTAGAATCCTTCTACCAAATTCTCACTGTTAACCCTAGTATATTTCATCCCTGTTTTCTTTTTCTACACACAGGGCTGTTTTGATACAAAAATAGAGTTTTAAAATACAAGTTTATATTCCAAATTTTCACTTAGGTATCACAAAATTTCTACCCTACTCATGTAAATACGTCATAAACATTGTTTTCAATGGCCTGGCTTAAACATCTGCCCAGTGGACGTGGCTCAGTTTATTTACAAAGGGTCTTAGAGTCCATAAGTGTGTTGCTCCTTTATGTACGCATTTTAACACCATCGCTAGATGCTGCATCACGTGCAAAGCAATATTTAGAAAATGACATGATGACTGTTCTTTGTTCTATTTTTGATATACATTATTATGAATAGATAATGGCTGTACTCCAGAAAATAACTCTGATTTGGGGCAGTGCAAGCTGGCTCGCCATTTCCTGAAATCACGCTTATTGTAGCTACTGCCATTAGAAACATTTACGCGGCTGTTAGCGGCTGGCCGAGTCATCCAGGGCCAGGGCTGCAGTGCAGGAGGTTTTCTCCCGTGCCGAGTCCTCTTGATTGGTCATGGAAGTGCCTAGAACAGAATTTTGAGGCTGTGGTCAATAATCAGTAAATATCGATTAAGAATGTATGTGGTGGAGGGTGTGGTGGCCTGCCGCCACATAACCTCAGGCTGCATACTTCTACCTGGGCTAAGGTCTGGATATCAGCTTTGCAAGTCTAAACGTAGAGTTGATCGGGTTCAGAGAGGGAAAAACAGACTCACAAGAGACCTAGTCAAAATTGTAATTTATTAGTTTGCAATGAGAAATATAACTGCCAAGGGTCTGAGACCTGGTGTCATGGTGCTGCTCAGTACAGAGCATGGTGACTGCTCTTCTCTGCACAGGAAGTCAAAACCCGAGGCTCTAGTGAGCACGTGAGAAGGCAAAGGGAATCATTTGAGTGATGTCTTAGCGACATCGTTGAGACAGGACTGCTCTCCAGGGGTCTGAGATATGCCTGCCCAGTGGGCCCCCTCTGTTCTGATTAGTGCTGCGGAACGGGCCAGATCCTTCCTCGCTGGTGTCTTCTCGACCCTGTGGACCACTTAGCTGCTGCTCAGAAGCTCTTCTGAGATGTGATTTGGCTCTGCTTCCACAGGCGGGTGTGCCTGGATTGAATTTCCAAGCCCAGCTCTTCCAGCTTCCACCAGGGAGACGTCCTCTTCCCTCTGGGGCCTCGTACAGATAGCTGATCCTGTCCATCACGAGTGGACTGCAGGGCTGAACTGCGAGGGGGCAGCTGGATTTCCAGATTCCAGGGATGTCACCCTGTAGACCCACAGGTACCACTTACAGAGCTGATACGATTTAGGTCAGAATTCCAGAGAGGATCTGAGGCACGGATGACGGGCAGTTGGATTTGTGAATGGTGCCAGGAATAGCCTGTACAGGCCTCAGGGCTCCACTGTAGGTTTTGCAGAGTCTTGAAAAACCTTTGTTTGAACTAGAACGGTTGCACCACCGTACATCTTAGACTCGAGGCCACTGAGCCTGAAGTGCGTACGCAGCCGGTAACCTGGGACCAGCCCTCGGTTGTAAATATGCTCATAAAAATGACGAGGCTCTGAACACCTTTACCCAAGCAGATTTTACACGGCCACGTATGTTGGTTTAATCGTATGATAGATAAGACTTATCTGAAAACACCTTCGTTGCTCATTCCAGCAGCTAGTTCAACTGGCTGCAAGTAGGTGGGGTACACTTCGGAAACAAATACTAATCAGCTAGCAAAGCTGACTTCCAGTCTTTATTCTGAAGAAAATCCTCTGCCCACATGAGGACCATCACAGGGGGCGTGTGGATGGCCTCCCTCAGGACTTCACACAGGGGCGCAGTCACCCCGATCACACCCGCCAGAATCCAGTCTCCTGCACAGACACAGCGGCAATTGCAACTCGAACTGCACGGAGCTCTCCCGTTCAAACACGATTGCACACACCGTCTCTTTGGGTCCCCATGATGGTCGCGTGATGATTATAGTTATCATCGTTATTATTCCCACTTTACAGCCGAGAACTCAAAGGCAAGGTGCAGCGGGTGGCGTAAGGTAGCACCCGGGCCTCCAGATTCACGCCCAGGCTGCTGCAGCCTCCGTAACTTAGGCCCAGGAAGGACACAGTATCGCAAAGAGGCTTGGCTGCGAATGTGAAAACACTGCCTGTGGTTGGGACACCAGAGTCTGTTCTCCTCGGTTCATCACCCTGTGTGCTCTTCACCCCCAAAGTCCTGCGACTTGGACTAAAACCATTGACACGACAGGTCTCTGTGCTTGGTGACAGGAGGGCTAAATTGTACCAGGACTGACTTTGTTTTTTGTTAATTAACTTCTTTGATCCTCTAGTTCTCTGGGGTTTTTTGGTGAGGAAGATTGGCTCTGAACTGACATCTTTTGCCCATCTTCCTCTTCTTTTTTTCTTCCCAAAGCCCCAGTACATAGTTTTATATCTTAGTTGTAAGTCCTTCTAGTTCTTCTATGTGGGACACTGGCACAGCATGGCTTGACGAGCGGTGTGTAGGTCCGCGCCCAGGATTTGAACCCGCGAACCTGGGGCTGCCAAAGTGGAGCAGACAAACTTAACCACTTGGTCACCGGGCTGGCCCCCCAGGACTGACTTTCTTGAGTGGCTGTGAGGGCCGAGCTGGGACAGGGCAGGGCTGCTTGCTGGGTTTTCCTTCTTCTTCCTTCCTCTTCTCCTTTTGAGGAATGGGATGGATTTGGCCTACAAGTCTTTCCTTTCTTCTTTTCCATCATTTTCTTCTCCATGTTCCTTATTCTCTCTCTCACACACACACATACACACATGCACACAGATACACACATCCTTTCATTGTGCCTTTATTCTGAGCAAAGTACTTCCTTCCAAATGAAACATTTTGTGAGGCGTGGGAAGTACAGTAGTAAACAAAACAGACAGGGTGTTTCCCTCATGAAGTTCACGAGGAGGGGAGTGATAAACAAATGAAACACTTGATGGAATAGTGCTGTGAAGTCTAAGTGTAGAAGCAATGAGGGGCCTGAATTGGACGAGGGGGCCATGGGGAAAGGGCCTCTTGGAGAGAATGGTGTTTGAGGCCTGAAGGGTGAGCAGGTTTAGCTTTGGTCTCTTGCCTAAACAACCCAGGCGCCAAAATTTCCAGATCCTGGGGCCTCAGGGCAGCAATGTAGTTGGAAGGTGGGCTCGGGCGGGGACCCGTCTAGAAGCTCGGTTGCATCCCAGGCTCACGTTTTCACTTAGATTGTCTGCTTGTGTGTATGGTCGGGGTTGTGGGCTCCTCTCACCCACTTTGGAGCCATGCTCCAAACTAAGGAATAGCATGTGCAGAGGCCCTGGAGCTGAAGAGTGTGGCCTCTTCAGAGAACTGACAGGAGGCCAGGGTTGCTGGACCAGGGGAGCAAGGTGGAGAGTGGGACAGCCAAAGACTGGAGAAGCTGCCGGTGCTGGTGTCCTTGAGTTAACCTAACCAAAATGGTGTGTGTGGGGGCGTATACAGGGGACTGGCCTGAGCTGCTTTGCTTTCTTTTTTTAAACGTCACTGGCTGTCGTGCGAGTCATAGATTGGAACAGGGCAAGAAGACATGAGGAGACCTGCTAGGAAGCTGCTGTTACAATCCAGACAAGAGGAGATGAAGCATTAAGCTGGGGTGGTAGGTGGTGGTGCCGGTGGTGGCGATGGCAAGAAGTGGCTGTGAGTGGTATGAAAACTGCAACCTGGAGTCCAGTGCTGTTGGTGGAGAGATCTTCAGCTTCAGTAGGGGGACACCAGGCCTCTTATTCACTGGACCACAAAGGCTGGACAAAGTTCATACATCAATCATTCAACCCTTTTTTTTATTGTTGCCCCCTACATGGCTGGCACTGTCCTAGGCACTGGGGATACATCAGATAACAAAAAAATTCCCAGCCTCGGGGCTGGCCTGGTGGTGTAGTGGTTAAGTTCTTGCACTTTGCCTCCGTGGCCTGGGGCTCGCCGGTTTGGATCCCAGGCGTGGACCTAGCACTGCTTATCAAGCCATGCTGTGGCAGGTGTCCCACAAATAAAGTAGATGAAGATGGGCACAGCTGTTAGCTCAGGGCCAGTCTTCCTCAGCAAAAAAGAGGAGGATTGGCAGCAGCTGTTAGCTCAGGGCTAATCTTCCAAAAACAACCCTCCCAGCCTTCATGGTGAATCAAACAAAACTATATGGAACTTTAGCATGTTAGGTAGTCGTAAGTGTTATGGAGAATTATAAGGCAGAAAAGGGGATGAGGAGGCCTGGATGGGAGAGAGGGGTAGTATCAACTTTAAATTGGGCAATCAGAGAAGGTAGTTAAAGACTTGAGGAATTGAGCCTTTAGATAACTCCTCTAGATGGATGAAGCAGCAAGTGCAAAGGCCCTGAGGTGGACATGTGCTTAGAGTGTTCAAAGAAAAGCAACTGGAGCTGAGAGAGTGAGAGGGAGATGAGATCCGGATATGAACTGGGGCACATGGCATAGGGTCTTGTGGACCACTGTCAGGACTTTGACTTTTCCTCATGGTGGAAAGGGGAGCCATTGGAAGATTGTGAACATAGGGGTCACATGATCCCGAGTGGCCATCACCTAAGTGAGATGGGAAAGGCTACACATGGAGCATTTAGGGGCAGGAAAGTCAAGAGTTCAGTTTTAGACATTGAGTCTGAGATGGCTATTTGACATCCAAATGGAGATGGAGAGCTAGAGCAGCTGGATACACGAATCCGGAACTCAGAGGAGAGCTCCAGGGTGGGTGTGTACATTTGGGAGGGTGTGTGGGTGTGTGTTTCAAGCAAATAGACTGGGATATCCGCAATGGGTGAGTGTACATAGAGAAAAGAACACATCTAAGGCCTGAGCGTGGGACACTCCAGCATTAAGGGCAGATAAGGAAGGATAGCCAGTGAGATAGAAAAAAAACAAACCAAACCAAACAAAAAACCGTGAGAACACGGTATCCTGGAAGCTCAGTGAAGATGATGTTTTAAGGAAAAGGAGGTTATCAACTGCGTCAAATCTCCTGAGAGGTCAAGTGAGACAAGGATGGTTGAATTTAGGAACAGGAAGTGAACTAGGCAGATCAGTCCAAACGTCTCTCTGAAGTTCAACTCAAAAAAGTAGGATGAAATGTTAAAAAAGACAAACGAGACTTAAAAGCAACAAAGAGCTAACAGGATAGTGAGGAATTACCTGACCAAGCCCCAGGAGCAGTTAGGGACCAGAGAGGAGAGCCCAGCCAAAGGGAAACGTCTGCTGGGTGGGTGGATGGTGGGTGGTGGTGGTGCAAATTAGGAAGAGTCCATCCTGAGGCTGAAATGCAATTTTGGTGGCCTCATGAGGTAAAGGGGACAAAAGTTTGGAACCAAGAGTTGAGTAAGTATAAATAAATTATACATGCACACCTTAGGCTGGAACCCTAACGAACTACAAACCAGGAGTAAGGGTAACTCTAAGGTGCGTCATTTACACTTGCATCATGTCGTCTGGTGGCCCAGGGAATCTTGAGGCTAGAACCTGGGTTAAGGGGGTTCCAGACTGCTAGTGTCCCCATGAATTTGGCAGAAACAAACAATCCGATGTGAAGGATGGCAACATCATCCTAGGTCCCAAGTTATTTCTACAAATAATTTTTCAAATACAATGTCTAGTGTTCAGTCAAAGATACCCAAGCATACTAGGAGACAGTAAAGTATGAGTAAGAAAAAACAGAAACAACAAGAAGAATATACCACAGGCAACCTGTTCACACCTCTATGACTTCACTCATCACACTGTGTTGTTATTTATGTGTCTTTCCCAATGGGGAACATTTCTTGGTTGCTTCTCCAGCATCCTTATCCCTTCCCATCACTCGATTTCAGTTCTGTTAATAATGTGGTACTGGAGAGGCTGACTCTATCATCAGCTCTAGGCGTAGGGTGTGTGAGCTACCCACGGAGTCTATCCTCCTGTCCACAGGATTGGTTCAGGGGTGAGCAGGTGAACTAAGCTAGTCCAATGGGTGAATCTCAGCTCTTTTGAAAAAGATGCCGATACACCGACTCTCTGCTCTTGGATAAGAAAGCATGTCCCTCTAAGAGCTGCTGGCTGCTACACTGATGGTAGCTAGCTACGGGATGAAGCCAACACCATGGAAGACTCAATGGAAAACTGGAAAGAAATCAGGGTTTTGGTGACACTGTTAAGCTGCTAGGCCAAGGTTCATCTGAAGCTAGACTTGCTTCTAGAGCAGCCCTGTCCATTAGAAATATAATGTAAGCCATCTATGTAAATTCTCTGGTAGCCACATTAAAAAAGTAAGAAGAGGGGCCAGCCTGGTGGTGTACTGGTTAAGTTCATGTGCTCCGCTTGGGCTGTGTGGGTTTTGTGGGTTCAGATCCTGGGTGCAGACCAACACACCACTCATCAAGCCATGCTGTGGTGATGTCCCACATACAAAATAGAGGAAGACTGGCACAGATGTTAGCTCAGGGCCAATTTTCCTCACCAAAAAAAAAAAAAAAAAAAAAGGGTAAAAAGAAAAAGGTGAAATTAATTTTAATAATATATTTTATTTAACCAAATATATTGAAAATATTGTCATTTTCACACATAATGTAAAATATTAGTAATGAAATACCTTACATTCTGTTATTCATGCTAAGTCTATGAAGTCCAAAGCTCATTTTACACTAAACAGCACATCTCACTTCAGACCAGCTACATTTCCACTGCTCAGTAGCCCTGTGTGCCTGGGGACTACCAAACTGACACCAACCCTCTAGAGTTTTCCTTTACTGAACCAATAAATTCCCTTAGAACAATTTTTAACAGTTTTATTAATGTATAAATTATACACCATAAGATTCACCCATTGTAAGTGTACAGTTCTATGAATTTTAGTATAGTTTATAAATTGTGCAACTGTCACCAACCTCCAGTTTTAGAACATTTCCATCAACCCAAAAAGTCCCTTCATGCTCCTTTGTTGTCACTCTCTGCTCCCACCCACAGCCCTGGGCAATCACTGCTCTGCTTTCTGTCTATAAATTTGCCTTTTCTGGATTGTTTTTTTCTGCTTTTTCTCCCTGAATCCCCCCAGTACATAGTTGTATATTTTTTAGTTGTGGGTCCTTCTAGTTGTGGTACGTGGGACGCTGCCTCAGCTCAGCCTGAGGAGCGGTGCCATGTCCGCGCCCAGGATCCAAACTAGCAAAACCCTGGGCTACCAGAGTGGAGCGCGAACTTAACCACTCGGCCACGGGGCCGGCCCCTGCCTTTTCTGGATTTTTGTATAAATGGAATCATGTAGCATGTACTCTTGCATCTAGCTTCTTTGACTTAGCATAGTTAGTGTTTGTGAGATGCCTCCATGTTTGAGGATGTATCGTCGTTCATTCCTTTGTGTTGCTGAACAATATTGTGGGGTATGGATATACACACACTTTGTTCATCCATTCACTAGTTGACAGACTTTTAGATTGTTTCCAGTTTTGCGTTATGATGCCTAAGGCCGCTGGGATCATTCACGTTCCGGTCTTTCTGTGGACGCATGTTTCCATTTTTCCTGAGTAGAGTGTTAGGAGTGGAATCCCTGGGTCGTACGCTAAGTTTATGTTTAACCTTTTAAGAAGCTGTCAAACTCTTTTCCAAAGTAGCTGATTATTTGACATTCCCATCAGCAGTGGGTGAGGATGCCCATCTTTCCACATCCCTGTCTGCAGTTGGTATCGTCTGTCTTTCTTAACAGCCTTCTAGTGGCTGTGCACTGGAATCTCACTGCGGTTTTAAGTCGCGTTTCCCTAATGACTGATGATATTGAGCATCGTTTTGTGTACTTATTAGCCATCTCCTTTATTTGTGCATCTCCTTTAGTAAAATATCTATTAAAATCTTTTGCCTGATTTTTTAATTAATTAATTTTTATGGTATTTTATTTTCTTATTGATATCTTTTTTATAACAGTTTTATTGGAATATAATTCACATACCACACCATAAAACTCACCCTTTTAAAGTTTACAACTCAGTGTTTTTTAGTATATTCACAATGTTGTACAAATATCACCACTATCTAATTCCAGAACATTTCCATCACCCCAAAAAGAAAACGCGTACCCATTAACCAGTCATTCCCCATGCCTTCCTCCCCTTCCTCTATCCCCTGGACATCTACTTTCTATCTCCGTGGATTTGCCTACTCTAGACATTTCAGATAAGTGGGATCCTACAATATGTGGCCTTTTGTGTGGGCTTCTTTCATAAGAATGATGTTTTCAAGTTTCATCCATGTTGTAGCATGAATCAGTACCTCATTCCTTTTTATGGCCAAATAACGTTCCATGTATGGATGGACCGCATTTTCTTTATTCCTTCCTCAGTTGATGGACGTTTGGGTTGTTTCCACTTTTTGGCTGTTGTGAATAATGCTGCTATGAACATTTGTGTACAAGTTTTTATATGGACATATGCTTTCAATTCTCTCAGGTTTATACGCAGGAGTGGCATTGCTAGGCCACATGCTAACGTTATGTTTAACTTTTTGAGGAACTGCCAAACCGTTTTCCAAAACAGCAGCACTATTTTACATTCCCGCCAGCAACACGTGAGGGCTCCAATTTCCCCACATCCTTTCCAACACTTATTGCCTGCCTTTTTTATTTTTTTTTTCTTTTCTTTTTCCAGGCAACTGGCACTCCTTTTTTTTTTTTTCATTGTGGCAAAATATACACAACATAAACTTTACCATTTTAACCATTTGAAGTGTCCGGTCCTGTGGCGTTAAGTCCATTCACGTTGTTGCGTTACCATCAGCACCATCCATCTCCAGAACTTTTTCATCTTCCCAAACTGAAACTCTGTACCCATTAAGCAGTAAGTCCCTAGTCCCCCTCCCTTCAGTCCCAGAAGCCACCGTTCTGCTTTCTGTCTCTATGAATTAGACTACCCTGGGTCCCTCATATTAGTGGAATCCTACAGTATTTGTCCTTTTGTGAGTGGCTTTTTCACTTAGCATAATGTCCTCAAGGTCCATCCATGTCGT
The DNA here is from genome assembly GCF_037783145.1 of Equus przewalskii. Taxonomy (NCBI): domain Eukaryota; kingdom Metazoa; phylum Chordata; class Mammalia; order Perissodactyla; family Equidae; genus Equus; species Equus przewalskii. Next base: position 31,894,080 of record NC_091831.1, read on the forward strand.
AACATGTGTCAGAATTTTCTTCCTTTTTAAGGCTGAATAATATTCCATTGTACGTATATACCCCAGTTTCTTTCTCCACTCATCTATCCACGGACATTTGGGTTGCTTCTACATTTTGGCTATTGAGAATAATGCTTCTATGAACATGGGTGTACAAACACCTATTTGGGTCCCTGCTTTCAATTCTCTCAATTTGGTGTATATACCCACAGATGGAAATGCTGGATCAATGGTAATTCTGTTTAAGTTTTTGAGGCTTGGAGCCACTTCTACAGGGGAGGGGCCACTACTGAAAGACACTTGGCCCCGAAGTCCCTACCTTATGCCTATGTTGGGCTGTTCACCTGTTAGAAGATTTTCCCTTTGTGTGGAAACCACTAACCAACCATGTTCTAAATGGTTTTATTTGCTATAGACTTTCGTTGTTCGGAAAACAGAAAAGGACAGCCCCTTTAAGGACCAAGACTTGGAAAAGCGCACCGAGCGCTCAGCAGCAGCGGCTCCGGGGCTCCCTCCTTGGTGGATTCGCTGCCTCGCTCTGCCTGCACGCAGGCGTCCCTCTCAGGGCTGGAGGCTGCACGGGCTGCGGCAGGCTCGGAGCCCTCATTCAGGGGAGCTCTCATTCTCGGAGCCTGGCCAGGAGAGTACGTTCCGGTTAAATAGAAAAAAGTAAAAAGTAGGCTCCCTTCACCCTGGGTACGCCCAAATCAACTCCCGTCCTCCTTCCAGCGTGGAAAGTGGTTTGGCGGAGCTAATAATACTGTCGTAGGGATATCGTGGTGCTAAGGGGAGGGAGGGTGAGAGGTTAAAAAATTATATGTAGTAGTAACAGTAAGACAAATAATCAGAACTACCATTATTATACTAACTCCCATTGCAGAAGGCCCCCCAAGGAGCAACGTTATCCCAGTGAGGACCGCTGACTTTGAGTGGCAGCTGTCCTGCTTTACCTGGGACTAGGGGGTTTCCCAGGACACCGGACCTTCAGTACTAAAACCAGGAGAGTCCCAAGCAAATTGGGACAGTTGATCACCCTAAGTTCAGTCCCCCACTTGCTGGCTATGTGACTTTGGGCTGGTTACTTTACTTCTCTCTGCCTCAGTTTCCCCAGAGATAATATCCTCAGAGATGATCATATCTAACTCATACATTTGTTTTGAGGATAAAATAAAACATATGTAAAGCATTAAGCTCAGTACTTAATATGTAATAACCACAAATCAATGTTAGGTATTATTACCTAAATTCTTATGAATTTAACCTTGCAAGGTTTGTTTGCTCTTTTGGGGAGACAGCAGTTTTTGTTTATTTAAATATGTAGTCCATCTACATCCACAAATGCATATAATAAAAGCCAAATATACAGCAGGACTGCTAAAAAGAAAATATTTAAACCACCTAGTAGAAGAGAGAAAAGAATGAACCCCGAATCAAGGCTGACAGGTTTCTAGGAGTGTGCATTTGCTGGTCCTGGATTCAGAGGGAGGGGCCGTGTTTCACTGGGGGATGGGAAGCTGATCACTGGGTACCAGTGGATCTTCCTTTCTGCTTTGAGCAGCTTCTGAGTTAGATGTTCTTATTATGTCCATCTTAAGGAGCTAGAAACAGTAAAAAGCACATAGAAGCTCCCAGTCTGTGAGCTATCCTCCAAGTCCTTTTGTCAACTGTTTTGGGACTAGCTGCCGCCCATCCTGACTTTGTGAGAGGAACATGAGGAAGGGCCGGCAATTATAGGCCTGGGTAGCACAGCCGAGCCCGCTAACCCAGCATCCTAGAGCCAGAGAAGCCTTCAGAATTGAGTCTAATCCCCTTGCTTTGCAAATGAGAACACTGAGGCCCAGAGGCCGGACTACTGTTCCCAGTGTCCGCGTCCTGGAGGAACCAGGACTAGAGGTGACCCCTCTAAAGTTGGTCAGGACTACCCAGAGAGGCTGTGGGCCAGGGACAGCTCACTAAGCCTAGGGACATAGGCCCGTGGCAAGTAAGAATGAATTTAGACAGTGTCCTCAAGTCTGCATTTCCAAATGGGTAGGTAGGTGGGCGGGGTTTACGTTTTCCCAAAGTAGGTCAAGTGGTTCTTCTGTGGATGAGATCAGCACAGTCTCCAAGGAGATCCCCTGGGTCTGCCTGTGGGCATCTGAAATGGGAAAGAGAGGGCCTCAAGGGGACTTGCTGTCGGGGTGGACCCACCTGTCCCTTCCCTCCCCTAAGAAACCGAAGCAGGGAGGAAAACTCCGAATGGCCTGATTGAAGCAACCTGCCCTGTCTAGGCCATGCTCCCTGAGACTCCGGGGAGCAGAGGGCCTGTGAGACACGGGAAACAGAAGTGGACTGCCTGGAAGGCTGGCCAGCCGTGCCTCAGTCCGGAGTGGCTTGTCAGAAAGACGGGGTTGGGCTGCACCCATCAGAGTGCGGAGCCCTTCCTCACGCAGGGAGGCCTCCGTTTTGCCATCAGTCTGAACTGGCCTCTGGCCTCTATGTTCACTTCTTTGGGGTTTGTCTCCTCCGGGCCCTGGCTCCTAGGGGTATGGGTCTTTTTAAAATGCAAATCCATTCGCCTTGCCTACCAGTGCTCACCACCTGACCAGCATTTACCAGTGTAGCTCACCCTTCACCCCCGTCCTTCCCACACCCCTTTTTCCCTCCCCTAGACACTATGTTCCAGCCACCCTGAGCTTTTCCACATCGCTTAGGTGTGTTCCTCTCTCTGCTTCTCTTTTCCCTGTTAACCTTTCCCCTCTGTCCTCGTTAGCGTTATGCTAGATGCTGTCCCAAATCTCACATTTTCAGTGCTTGACACAATAGTGTTGTTTTCCCGTTCTCCTAAGAATCTATGCTGGTGTTCCCAGATGCTGTGTGATGGGGTGGGGGTGGGGGTTGCCATCTTTCACCTGTGGCTTCCAACATCGCCCGGGGCATCAACACCCCATTGGCACAATAAAAAAGAGCACTGGATGTTCCTATGAGGAGGTTTGTCATTACTGCTCACCTTTCACTGGCTAGAACTCAGCCACTTGGCCACATTTAACTGCAAGAGAGTCTGGGAAACATATTCTAGCTGTGTTCCCAGGGAAGAGCCAGCGGGTTTTTGTGACTACTTTGCCACACCATCCTTGAGGTGTCAGCCTAGGTCACATTCGCAGAAAGTGTCTCCTAACTCATGACTGAGTTGTTCCTTCTTAGTTGAGCCACACCACACTTGGTACCAATCCTTTTATAACCCACGTTTAAGGTAGAGTACAAGAAAGGCTTACTTTTGCATTTTTCTGTGTTAGACTGTATATTCGTTTCCTAACCCTGCTGTAATAAATACCACAAACTTGTGGCTTAAAACAACACAAATGTATTCTCTTACAGTTCTGGGGGCCAGAAGCCTGAGGTGGGTCTCAGTGGGTTAAAATCAAAGGATCAGCAGGGCTGTGCTCCTTTCTGGAGGCTCTGGGGGCACCCGTCTCCTTGCTGCTTCCAGCTTCTAAGGGCTGCCTGCATTCCTTGGCTCATGGCCCCTTCCATCTTCAAAGCCGGCAGTCACTGCCCTCCAACCTCTGCTTCCAGGGTCACATCTCCTTCTCTGACCCACCTGCCTCCCTCTTATAAAGACCCTAGTGATTACATTGGGTCCACCTAGATAATCCAGAATAAACTTCCCATCTCAAGATCTTTAGCTTAATCACATGTGCAAAGCCCCCTTTGCCATGTAAGGGAACATATTCAAGGGCTCTGGAGATTGACACAGACACCTTTGGAGGGTGGTTATTTTGCCCACCACGAACTGGTAAGCTGTGTGAGGACTGCCTCCACTGTTTGTTGCTGCGGCCTTAGAAGCAGGCACAATGCCTGGGACAGTGCAGGTGCTCTTCCCTGTGTCTGTAATGGAATGGGTCGGGTTACAGCCTCCCAAGCTGAGTGGTGACCCTGCCAGAACTTCCCTCTCCCCATGAGACCTGCTCTGGCCTGCAGCCAGCTGCCCATTGGTCATCTCTCCTTCTTCACCATAGGAGGTGATCTCTAGAGAATTCACAGGGCATATGTCCTTCATGATCCAAGGCAAATTTTAAAAAAGCAACTTTATTGAGATATAATTTACATATAATTAATTCACCATTTTAAGTGTTCATTGAGTTTTGACAAATATTTACACCCATCCAACCACCACCATGATCGATATGTGGTGTGTGTATTTATAGTTTGTTCTGTTGTTTTAGGGTACAGTTCTGAGTTCTAAGACCTGCATAGATGTGCGTAACCATCACCACAATCAGCATACCGAACGTTTCCATCACCTCCCCCAACTCTCCTGTGCTCCCCTTTGTAGTCACAGCCTCCTCCCCTCCCTTACCCTTTGGCCACCACTGCTGTGTAATCTGAAGCTATAGTTCTGTCCAAGGCCAACTTTAATCATGATTACCTAGGTAGCGATTTTATTAAAAATAATCCCTTTCCTTTCATTGTATTGTATCCACTTTCCCATCCTACATCCTCAGCACAAAGGTGAGAGGCAGGTGACCAGATGAAAGCTTTGGGACGGGAAGGATTACTGAAGATCTTCATCAGGCCCAGCAAAGACCCCCGGACGCCTCTGGACCAGCCTTCCCTTCCATGCCGAGGGAAAACAACGATCCAGTTCAGCTCGGAGAGAAAACCACGGAACGGGAGTGAGGGAATCAGGTGATCTGGCTTTTTAATGTGACCTCAAGGTTGGAAAAGATCAATGACTTTCTGTGGAAGCAGAGTGAAGACATGATTACTTCACAGCAGCAAATAGATGGCAGTTACAATTACAAAGAAAGAAAGAACTAGATCAAATACCAGATACAGCAGAGAAGTTTTCTTATTAAGGTGAAATTCACATAGCATAAAATTAGCTGTTGTAAAGTATACAACTCAGGGGCATTTTGTGCATCCACAGTGTTGTGCAACCACCACCTCTCTCCAGCTCCAAAACATTTCAACACTCCAGAGGAAAACCTCGTACCCATTAGCAGTAATCTCCCCCAACACACCTTTCTCGCCTCCCAGACCGAAGCAACCACCAGTCTGCCCTCTGTCTCTATGGATTTACCTATTCTGGATATTTCATATACATGGAATCACAACACCTGACGTTCTATGTCTGGTGTCTTTCACTCCGCATGATGCTTTGAGCGGGATATTGTAGCGCATCAGCACTTCCTCCCTTTTTACGGCTGAGTAACATTCCGTTGTATGGGCACACCAGTTTGCTTCTCCATTCATCCACTGACGGACCACAGCATAGAATCTGTCTGCTTTTGAACTTGAACATCACTAAGACTATTTCTGCCCCCCAGAGCCCAACTCCAGTATCACCCCCAGGGTCTGTGCAATAAGGTTTCCCGTATATGTAACATAACAATTCTGTAAAGAAAGGAGCCCCCCTCATTTCACAGATTCGGAGTCTGAGGCACAGAAAGATGAAGGGACCGGATCCAGGTGGGATTCCAAGCCTAGCATCCATCCCTCTTCACCCCAGCTGGTGTCTCTGAGCAGGTAACTGAAAACAAAGTCCACTTCTTTGTGGAAAGCAAACTCCTTAGGAAGGATTTCAATGTGGTCTAAACTAACACAGAAAATCCTTGAATTCTGTGTCCTTCCATAGGTGATTCTGAATATCCTCTGTGTCTCTTTCCAGGCGGCCAGAGAGGGTGCCCAGCACACAGCTCTCATCGCTTTCCTTTTTGACGCCCTCTCATTACTTTTAATTGCACCTGAGCCTCTCTAGCATCTTGTATTTTGATTCCTAATCCAGGACATTTCTCTGCCTCCCTCCCACTGGTCCAGCACAGCACTTCCCTCTCTCAGAGCTCTCCAGAGAAGTGCCCCTAGAAAACGGCGCTGGTCTTCTGTAATGAATTCATTTCTATGATCAATAGTATAATATCCAAGTCCCGGCCTACTTACATAGCAATCACCACACAAAAGCAATTATTACATAGGGAAGATTTTTAAAAGGATGCCGTCTCAAAGCCCCATTTCCTGCTATATTAAGAACTCTATGGGAATTACCCTGACAAGAAGACAAAAAACGACTTCCAAGGATGCTGGTTAGAGACAATAGCTACACCAGTCCCATTAATGTTTAAAGTCAATGGAGCATAAAACTGCTTTTCTCTACTTACAGGCAGGCATCATCTTACGGAGAGAAGGAAAAAAATTACCATTTAACTCCCCTGAAATCCATAAGCCCTCCCCTAATTTTCATTCCCCTTGAAATTCTCCAGTAAGTACCATCAGAATGAAAATGAGAATCACTCTCTCTGGGGGGAACGGCTTCCAATCCTCAACAGTAAAGTGTGTAAAGAGCCCTCCATGGAGATGGAGGAGGAAGGCCACCTTCTGGGAAAGGATCCGTCACCAAAACCTGCAGAACTAGTTGAGGTGGCACACTTTGGGGCTTGGGAGCCTCTGGACTGACTTCAGGAAGGCCTCAAACAATCCCAGGTCAGGGTAGACACAGAATTCAAGGCAAGTGCAAGGAAGTAATGGCTTCAGGGTCCGTTTTACTTGGTGGGCTGCAAGGGGGAACCTTTCTCATGAATATATTAGCTGTTTCCCCCCAGGGGGACCGCTGGAATTGAGCCAGGCCTCTGTTAGTAAACCGTTGGACCTAATCCCACATTACATTCGTGTAATGCCTGACAAAGCCTGTTCCCATTATCTCATTTGATCCTGAAAACAATCCTCAGAGGGAGGCAGGGCAGGGGTTATTTCCTCCATTTTACCAGTGAAAACATTTGTAAACTGATTTGCCAGGAGCCACACACCCAGACGTGGCAGGAATGAGACCCGAATCTAGGTCTTTGTACAACCTGTTCAAGGTTCTTTTGACTCCACACAACAGACTGATCAAAATATTCGCAGCCCCACCCGGTCCTCATAACCATCAGCTTCACCAGCAGCTGGAGCTCACCAGGACAGAGCTCGTGTTTACACTGCCTACACACCTCTGTCCTGTGAAGAAATACAGCCCTGACCGGCAAGCTCTCTGGGGGGAAAAATATTTCATATTGTCTCCCTGCACCAAAGACCAAAATGAATCGAGATGGATTTGAAGAAAAACCAAGGCATTAGAACAATCTAAGGAAAATAGAATGGAATATTTAATAACTTTCCGGAGGCAAGAAGACTCTAAATTTAGCGTTGCGTTAGAAGTCTCAAAGGAAGGGGTTTTGTACATTTGACTACATTAAAGTTTGTTAAGTTTTAGTGGAAAAAAAAAAAATGACTGTACAGGGCCCCAAAAAACCCTGAAGAAATATTCATTGCAAAATACAAAAGAGTCAACTTCTGGTATGTAAAGGAGCATGCAAATACTTGACAAAAACTCAATAGGAAAAACTGATTAGGGAACAATTCACAGAGGAAGTATAGTTGGTTAACAGACATTTAGAAAACTGCTCTATCTAACTAAAATCAAAGACAGAAAAACTGAAAGGAGTTATCAATACCACCTATGAAATCAGCAAAAAAAAAAATTAACTATCATACTCAAATAGTACTAGTGAAAGTGGAACGAATAAGGTATGCTCACACAGTAATGATGGGGAAGTAAATTTACCCAACTGCTGGAAAGCAACTTGGTACATTTATCAGAAACCTTAAAATACCCATATCCTTTGATTTAAAATTCTATTCCTGGAAATATGTTCTCAGGAAAGAACCAACATGGAAAGTTTTATGCACAAAACTGTTAGTCACACATTTATTTACAACGGTGAAATCAGGTAAACCGCAAACGTTAAAGGAACTGTTTAATAATTTATGGTACAGCCACTTGACGGAAATTTATGTCATCATTGTATGTTCTCAAAGCACATGCAACAACGCGATCACCATTTATGGTATAATGAGAAGTGAAAAAGTGTATAACTGTATGTGTAGCTGTTTGAATAACAACTTTATAGAAAAAGGCAGAAAAAAAATTTTCTAAAATGCGAACCATGTTTTGAGTCCTATAATTATGAGAGATTTTCTCATCGCCCTATATTTCTATTTGAATCTTCTTTTTAATGGTCAGCTCTTCTTTAGCCATGCGGTGGCGCGTCCTCCTCCCGCGATGTGCCTAGGGGGCGTGAGGACTCGGCGGAGGGGGGAAGGCTCAGAGACCCTACCGGAGATCGATTCTGCCCTCCTGAGCAATACCCCCTGTACACCCCCAGTTCCCTCCTCCCTCCTCTGCCCCCACCTCTCCGGAGCCCGACGGCGGCGGGCCCCTCCCCCACCGCGCCGGGGTCCCGGCGACTGCGGTGCGCGGGGGAGGAGCAGGGCCGGCCCAAGCGCTGCTGACACGTGGGGAGGGAGGAAGCGCCGGGGGAGGAGGGGTTGGGTGTGTGGGTGGGTGTGTCCGTGAGTGGGAGAAACCAACCCAGGGCACCTCAGAGCCTCCATTTGCTCGTGCCGTTCGTTGGGCTGAGGAGGTACGCAGCTCTCCCCACGCCGGGGATCCCCTCATAGGCGGGTCCAGAGCGCAGACACGGGAAGGCTCCGGCCACAGCCCTGCGCAGCCCGCGACGGCCCCGCGCCGCGGCGCCTCCTCGCGCGTTCCCCCACCCCGGCGCGGTGGTCGGGCCCGGCGGCGACGTCACCCATTGTTTACAAATCAACCGGAGCCGGTAGGATTCCGGCTCCCGCGGCTGCAGGCGCGCGGCGCGAGTGCCCGGCGGGTTGCGGCTTCCGCGTCCGCCCCGGCCCGGCCCCGGCTCTCGCACCGCGTCCGGCTCGGCCGCGGCCCACCGAGCCCCGCACGCAGCCGAGCCGCTAGCAACGCCCGCAGAGCTCCGGGTGCCCGGGCTGGGGACCATGCCGTGCCGGAGGGAGGAGGAAGAGGAAGCCGGCGAGGAAGCGGAGGGGGAGGAGGAGGAGGACGACGACAGCTTCCTCCTGCTGGAGCAGTCGGTGACGCTGGGCGGCTCGGGCGAGGTGGACCGGCTGGTGGCCCAGATCGGCGAGACGCTGCAGCTGGACGCGGCGCAGGACAGCCCGGCCTCCCCGTGCGCGCCCCCGGGGCCGCCGCTGCAGCCCCCGCGGCCCCCGGCGGCGGTGCGGGCGGACAAGGCCCGGTCCCCGGAGCTGCCGCTGCTTCTGTCGCCGGCGCCGGCAGAGGCGGGGGTCCCGGCGCCCCCGGGGGCCCTGCGCTGCGCCCTCGGGGATCGCGGTCGCGTGCGGGGCAGGGCTGCGCCCTACTTTGTGGCCGAGCTCGCCGCAGGCCCCAGCTCGCTGCCCGGGCCGTGCCGGCGAGGGTGGCTGCGGGGTGCCGTCGCCTCCCGCCGCCTGCAACCGCGGCGATGGCCCCCAGCCGGGGCGCGCGCCCGAGACGACGACCCGCACCGGCTCCTGCAGCAGCTGGTGCTCTCGGGGAACCTCATCAAAGAGGCTGTGCGGAGGCTCCAGCGAGCCGTCGCCGCGGTTGCCGCCACCGGCCCTGCGGGCGTCCCTGGGCCCGGGGGCAGCCGCAGCGGACCCGACCCCGTCGCCCTGCAGCCCTCTGGCGCCTTGCACTGACCCTGGGCCCCTGGAGGAGGAAGAGGAGGTCGCTGCGGAGACCCAACAGCGTCCTGCCCTCACCAACCGTGAGCTGAAGCCTTCGTCGCTGTCCTGGGAGCGACCGCCTAGGCTGCGGGGAGGCGCGTGGGGAGAGACCTCAAGTCGAGAAGTTATCGGCCCTGGCTAGGCTGTCGGAGGAAACTTGAGCGTGGAGAAACGCATCGGCGAGGGTGCATCCGTGCCGCGTGAGAATTTCCCCGGCTACCTCGGGGCCATGGACCTGGAATAAACTGGGAGAACTATGGCAGCTACTTGCATCCACTTGTACCTGACCTAACCCTTCGGGGCGTCGTGTGCTTGGATTGTTTAAAGATAGGACTCCAAGGGGCGGGAATCACATGGGCTTTATAACAATACTTGAAAACTAATGACACGAATACATTTTCTTTATTTTCCGGTGGAAGAGCTTAGTGAAAATGGTGCTACAATTGCTGTGCAAAGAAATCCCGGAGGGCAGAAGAATGTAAAAGCTTGTGGGGGGGGGGAGGGGGTTGGCATCGCCCCCTTTCTCCCAGCTAAGCGGCAGCTGGTGGAGGTGGGAGATGTGAACTCCAGTTAGGGGGTCGGAGGGAGGTGGAAAATTTTGAAGGTGGGTAGAATTGGAGTTCAATGTGGACTTTTAAATGACTTGACCTTGCCACCTGTGGTTCAAGGTCACGGTCTGCTGTCGGTGGGAGGCTGTGGGGTTCCTGGGAGAGCTAACTCACCCCTGTATCGTTTCCTTCTCTTGTTCTAAGAAGAACCGGTCTGTGCTTGGCTACCTCTTGGAGTCTCCCGAGGACAGAGGCGGAGAGGGACGTGTGGGGAGAGTTATTTGTTTTTTCTGTGCTTTTCTCTTTCCGGAACTCCTCTTCCTCCTCCGTTGAGGCCACTCTTGGCCCTGCCATGAGCTTTCTCAGAAAGTCACAAACCATCCCTTCAGTCTCTCTCCTGTCGTCCCAGCTCGCCTTTCTTATTCCACCCTTTCTGGTGTCTCCCCTCGATGGATGAGACCCTGGATGTTGTTCTGCTCCCGTTCTGGCCCTCTGCAGCCGTGGTTCTGAGCCTCAGTGGGTCGTCACCCCTCCTGCTACCAGCTCTTCTTTGTGAGTGACTGAAACCATTTTTAAAATGTGACTCTCCGGGAGGAGAAACCGCTGGCTTTACCCTTCTGAAACTTGACGGCGCTTTAAGTAAGGTGCCACCCCCAAACTTTTAAGGTAGCTAAACAAATTTTTTTAAAAAAGATTCAATGGCTTGTTCATCCTCCAGATGTAGCTATTGACGTACACTTCGCACCGGAGTGTCTGAAATTGTGGTGGTCCTGATTTATAGGATTTCTTAATTAAAATATCAGCTGAATAAATTTGGTTTTTGTTTTGGAGCATGGTTTGGCTTTTTGGTGGAAGGTGGGGGAAAGAAAAGTGCATGGGGACACCTTTCATAATGAAGAATGCACTGGGGACCCGGGCTCAGCACAGGATACTGGTGGAGCTGCCATACTTGGGTGCTTCTGGGTTGATATTCCACAACATCAGAAAATTAAGTCCAGGTTTTTAAAAGCTGCTACATGGGCTTCCACTCCCTTTGCGGACTAAGAACATATTCCAGAAACACTTTCTAGGCTGGAGGGCCGAGGCCAAGCGATTTGCTGTGTCTGGAGGGAGGTGGAGAGAGGTGAGTTTTCCTCTGGAGTTTTGTGTGAAGAATGAGGGCACAGGCAGACCCAGCCTGTTTTCTTCCTGGAGACTGGCTCACCCTTGAGCTGTGGCCTAGGGAAAGGAGAACAGGGTTTTACAGCGATGTATTTGGTCTTTGTGAAATGGCTCAATTTGAGCAGGGGGTGGGGGTGGGGTTAGATTAACTGAAGTGGCCCCTCCTCGCCGCCCCCCCCCCCCCCCCCCCCCCGCCCTCAGTTGCCTCTCGCCTCTTCCCCAGGCATGGAACCCTTGCTGAGCCCCCTCCTTGGGAGCCTTTCTTGCAGCCCCTGGGCACCCCTCCTCCCCAGCACCTTCCCACGCTGGGGCTGCAGGGGAAGGCTAGTGCTCAGTGACTTGGTTGACTCAGCCCTGCTGCTCAGCAGCTGTGTCATCCCCGGCAAGGCACTGCTCTGTGCTTTTCCCTCCTCTCATTTGTAAGACAATAATACTTAATAGGGTACCTGGGAGGTAAAATGAGGACCTGAGGTGTCTGGGACACTTAAGTACTCAAAAAATGATAGCTGCTAATTCCTGGCACCACCACTGCCCTTTCCTCCTGCAGGGGGCCCATATCTACCTCCTAAGTGTTCCCCACTTGCCCTCACCAACACCTCAGCCACCTCTTCTCTTCCACTATGAGCACAAGCTATTGCCCCCTCTTGCTTCTATACCCTCTAAGTCCCTTTTCCTGAACTTCCAGAAGGCTGCCTCCACGCACCTTCCAAAGGGTCTGTTTCTCTGCTTTCATCATGCGGGGGCTAGCATTTACCAAACACATGTGCCAGGTACTGTTCTGGGGGCTTAAATCATCTCATTATGTATGGCTTTATTTGCTATGAGGTAGGCACTGTTTTCTCCATTTCATAAATGAGGACACAGAAGCCCAGGAGATTAAGTGATTTTCCAGAAGTCACCACGTTTTAAGTGGTGGAGCTGGGGTTTGAACCCAGGCAGTCTGGCTCCAGGATCTGCTGCCCTCAACCAGATCTGCCAGTCATACTGTACCCTCTACATAAGACTTTCTTGACACCATTTTCTCCCGTGTTGGATTTATTAACGTTCTTAAGAGCATCCCACAGCCCTTGACCCACTAAATACCTCAACACAATAGCATACCATTCTCAAACTCTTCTTGTACACCAGTCACAGATGTGCAACGTGCTGGGGATCTGGGATGAGGCAGGGTTTCAGACACCCTGGAAGAACCCAGAAGCAGGTTTGGGGCTGAGGTCTTCACATAAGATAATAGGAATTGCATGAGAGAGGCACAGATAACGACTGGCATATGGCTGCTGCTTTTAGACCCTTAAGTCTCATCAAGTAAGATGAAGGCATAGGGCCAAGATGGTGAGGTTTCATGCAGTGCAGATGTCCTGTGGTCTGCACCAAGGCCAGAAGAGCACTCAGGAATGAAGTTAGAATGGTGACTGTAGACAAGGAGAAAAGATCTACAGGACCTGAGAAGCAAAGTAGATGGAAAGGGAACAGCCCTGTTGTGGGCGGGCAGTCCAGCAGGCACCTTTTACGAGATGTTACTTCTCTCTTCACAGTGGGGAGAGGTGGGAATTAGCAGTGGCAGAGCAGGATCTGAACTCATGGCTCAAGTCCATCCTCCTGTCCCCTGTCTGAGCCTGCCCGTGCCTTTCCTTAGGAAACCCAGCTCCTGCTATTGCTCAGTCATTTGCAAAGGTGTTAGAGAGCCTAGTCCTGGCCCTGGGCCTGGGGAAGTGTCTCTGTGTCCAGGAGGCAATAGCCATGTCCAAGGTGTTGCAGCTTGGGACAGCCGGTTCCTAGTACCTGGCTCAGGAATGACTGTGGCTGGGATATCCCTGGCCCCTTGGAGTGGATGGGCACAGAACTGGGCGTGCAGACATGGGCAGAGTTGAGACACCTCCATCTTCTGAAGGGTCCGAGGCTTAGGTTTTCCTGGTAACATTCTACAAGTCTTGAGCCCAGAAGGGGAGAAGCTGGTTGAGTGAGTGTGTGTGTGTGTGTGTATATGCAGTAGTGGGGAAGGGGTTGCTTAGGAGCTTCATGTGGGAAGTTACAGGGACATCAGCCTTGTGCCTCATAAATGACTAGGAGTAGGAGGAGAGATCAGGGCTGAAGATAAAGATTTGGCAGTTAGAGCTATGAGGTGGGGATGGAGCCTGGGCAATGCCGTCAGTTGGGAAGTAATAACACCAGCTAATGTACATAGTCCTTACCATGCGCCAGGCTCTGTTCTGAGCACTCTGTAAAGACCAACTCATTAACCTATGGGAGGAAGAAGAGTAAACAAAAGGAGCAGACAGAAAGTAAGAGTGGAACCAAAAGCAGCCAATGGATGCTGAAGGGTGACTGTAAGGGATGGTGGGTGTGTGGGTGTGTCTACACACGTGGATGGGTGTGCACACTTGAACAGACACACAGAGCCCTATCCATATTATCCCTGTGTACATCCTCTGTGGGTAGGTCTAGGGCATGAGGAATCAGATCCTGCTCAGTGACTTTCACTATCTCTTTTGAGCACTGAAGGTATTCAACCTCCCTTTATCAGCATCATCAAGTAGTATTTTTTTTTTTTTTGAGGAAGATTAGCCCTGAGCTAACATCTGCCACCAATCCTCTGCATTTTGGTGAGGAAGACTGGCCCTGAGCTGACATTTGTGCCCATCTTCCTCTGCTTTATATGTGGGACGCCTACCACAGCATGGCTTGACAAGCGGTGCCATGTCCGCACTGGGATCTGAACTGGCGAACCCCGGCTGCCGAAGCGGAATGTGTGAACTTAACCGCTGCACCACCGGGCCGGCCCCAAGTAGTATGTTTTGAACATCCACACTGTGAGTTCTTCCCCTAACCTAGCTGAAGAAAAGTACTATTTATGGTGCATCTGGAGAAGGGTGATTATGACTCCAGTGCCCGGGGAAGATTTTCAGGAAAACCCAGGAAACCATTTTGCACTCATATTAGGTGTGGAATCTAATTCAGACAGTAAAAAAGAACCAGGCTAAAGGCAGGGCAAAGGTAACAAGATGAATGATAACCAGCTTGTGTTTTTTAACCCACCCAAATCAATAAGTGAAACAGACAGCCTCAACAGCCTATCAGCTGGGGGGGGTGTGAGTTTTACCTCCTATGAGTCAGTTAATAAGGGGGTGCAGTAAATAAACTGCCTGGTATCAGATTTAGTTTTCAGTCTATCATAGCATAAGGTACAGAGAAGAAGTATTCATTCGCACGAAAACAAGAGAACCATACCCAGCCATCCGAGGCATGAAGGGTTATACAAGGTTGTTTCAACAGCCAGCCTTCGGGTCTCTGGCCTTGCTGAGGAAGGACAGTTTGTAACTTAGGGCGCTGGCACACGGGACACCCACCCCTACAATCCGCCCTGAAGCCTGCTCTCCAAACCTGTCCAGACTGGACACCCCATCGCTTCCCGCCTCCTCAAGGAGCCTTGTCCTTCAGTCTCTCCCTTTGCGTGTCCTCCCTCCACAGTTGGATCAGCGTAGGTCTCTCCTGGTTGAGGACATCCTTCCCTTGGCCCCGTTTTCCCTTTCTAGGTGCTGTCCCTCCTTTCTCTTCTTCTTCAAACTTCTAGGCGCCACGATTCATCATCTATGCCCCAAGCACTCTCTTAGCCTCCACAAGTCTGTTGAAATTGCCCCATGTGTTTGCTCTGCAAATATTTACTAAATGCCGATACCCAGGAGTTGTTACTAAATGCAGCTCTGTTTCAGGCAGTGGCCTGAGCATTTTTGCTAGCATTAGCTCAACGAATCCTTACAACCCTATGAAGCACGGACTTGATTATCACCGGACTCCGCAGATGAGGAACGTGAAGTTAGAGAGGTGAAGTGACCTGCCCAAGGTCCCAGGGAGGAGCTTTAAAGAAAGGGCCAGGATGGCGACCCGGGCAGTCTGGCTCCATAGCCAGCGTTTTAACCGCTACCTGACACTGTACTGAGGCTTATGGATTTTCTTTTCGAAACGCGTCCCCTCTTGCCTTTTCCTCTCTCTTCCCGCCCAGGCCCTTATCACCTGGTGCCTGGATGCTGTAACAGCCGTCCAACCGATCTGGCTGACCATAAGGTTCCCCCTCAACCTCAGTCCATCCCCCATGCCATGTTGCCTGATAATCTGCCTAAAACATCCTCTTCATCTTGTCACTCCTCTGTCATCAGAGAATAATCTCCTTGGGAAAAGAAGACATTCACATATGAGCCCCTGCGATAACCCTGTAATGACAGTAAATAAAATGAAGAGTGAAAACAAAATGCACTCCAAGATCACTTCCTGTGAAGAAATTGCACGCTTTTGTCAGGACAAATTATAGACGGGAGAGGACAGGACGGGAAGCAGAACTTCAGCCGAACGCTGAATTTGAATTAGAAGGAGAGGGGTTTTCTGATAGGAATGGGGGAGTTAAGAGCTGTGGCCCCAGGCTGTTCTCCCCACAAACCCTCTACTTTGTCACATTGCCTGCTGCCCCTTCTCTACCAGCCCCAATCCTGAGCTGCTTTCAACGTTTGGCTTGAAAGGGACCTCCACCTTTTTGCGAGTAAACCTCTTCTAGATTGGTTATTCCCTTCCTCTGCACTTCCCTATACAACAGGAGTACATAATCAAGAAACTAGTCTTGGAGGCCGGCCTCATGGCATAGCAGTTAAGTTCTCACATTTCGTTTAGGCGGCCCAGGGTTCACCGGTTCAGATCCTGGGTGTGGGCCTACGTACCACTTGTCAAGCCATGCTGTGGTGGGCATCCCACATATACAGTAGAGGAAGATGGGCACGGATGTTAGCTCAGGGCCAATCTTCCTCAGCAAAAAGAGGAGGATTGGCAGCAGATGTTAGCTCAGGGCTAATCTTCCTCAAAAAGAAAAGAAAAAAGAAACTAGTCTTGGGGCCAGCCCCGTGGCCTAGTGGTTAAGTTTAGTGTGCTCTGCATTGGTGGCCAGGGTTTGGGTCCTGAGCACAGACCTACACCACTCATTGGTGGCCATGCTGTGGAGGTGTCCCATATGCAAAATACAGGGGGGCCAGCCCGGTGGCACAGCTAGAAGACTAGACCCACTAGTCTTGTCTTCAGAGGAAACAGGTTTTTGCCTTTTAAGAAATAGATAAAAGTCAGGGCCGGCCCTGTGGCCGAATGGTTATGTTTGCGTGCTTCTCTTTGGTGGCCCAGGGTTTCGCCAGTTCAAATCCTGGGCGTGGACATGGCACCGCTCATCAAGCCATGCTGAGGCAGCATCCCACATGCCACAACTAGAAGGACTCACAATTAAAAATACACAACTATGTACTGGGGGTCTTTGAGGAGAAAAAGGAAAAATAAAATCTTTAAAAGAAAAAAGAAATAGATAAAAGTCATTAAGAGGTAAGAATTTCCACAAAAGACTTAAGTAGTGGCCTTCATGCAATAGCTTCCAGGAGCGATGTTTTATTATTTGCTTCCCATACATGATCTACTTTAATCTTCACCAAATTCTTCAAGGTTGGCTCTACTCTAATCCCCATTTTGCAGATGAGTTAATTGAGATTATTGAGGTTGAGGACACTGTCCCAAATCACACAGCTAGCAATGGCGGGCTGCCTGCAGAGCCCACTCTTTATCTACTCTGCCTCCTTGGAAACACCGTTATGGCCAGGTCACTTCAGGTGAGGATGGAAACCAGGAGGAAGCGCAGCATGGGAGAGTTTCTGCCCCTTTGCCTGCACCAGCCTTCATGGCATTCAAATGGAGTGCGTCTCAGAGGGAAACCTCTCTGGGCTTCCGTGTCTAAACGAGGCATAGCACTAGACCTCCAAAGGCTGAGCTCTCCCCGGGCTGACATTCTGTGATTACTGAGCACTGGTGGAAGAGCGGGGAGCTAATTGAGTGAGTTAGTAATTTGGTTGCCAAGGTAACTCTTTCCTGATTGGAAAGAAGGGATCACAAGGTTGGACACAGACTTTGCTGGATAGGAAAGTGGTGTCTGATCTTCGCTCCATGTTTCTGCTTCTGAGCTGGAAAAGGAAAGAGCAAAAAAAGGGTAAAAATTGGATCCAAATAGTGTAGCATTAATGCCTAATTTCGAATGAAATCTTGGGGTGGCAGACTGGAGTTCTCTGTGAGGTGTGGCTTTCTTTTCTCCAAATCACTCATTATTTGCCAATTCCTGTGTTTTAGTTTATATTTTTTTCATTGAGCTTATAGCTTTGGTCTTTTATCTCACCCAGACCATTTGCTGTGGCCAGCTGTCTTCACAGGATGCTGAACATTTTCTAAGAAGATGGTTACAGCATCCCTGGCTTTCCCTGGCTCAGCCTAGGGAGCTGGGGCACGATTTCCCCCCGCTGGACAGCTGCAGGGCTATTGTTCACATTGTAGCACACGTGTGAGGTTGGACTACGTATGATGCTATCAGGCGACTGGAAAGAGGCCTGAACTAGGAGCCCAGAGACCTGGGTTCTCAACTCTGTTAAGCCTTTGACTTCATAAATGACTTTGGTAGGTCACTCTGCCTTGCCCCATTCCTGGACTATTTTTGCACCTATAAAATGGTCTAATAATCTTAAAAAATTCATTTATGTAAACCTTGACATTCCAGAAAAGGATTTTGGGGTGACTAGTAAGACCTTGCAGGATTTTTAAAAAGAGGGGCAATTATAGGGTTGTAGTGCATTTAAAGTGCCTGATGGTGGGCATTAGTTTTCTCCATCTTCCTTTTTTTAAAGAGGGGGGTTGTCCTGCCTGAGCCCTATGGTTGGCTCTAGGCTTAACCAATCATTACAAGAAGCCAGCACAGTTGGTGGCATTGAATCATGGTCAATTTGGCCCTGGCTTACTCCTAACCTTTTGACCTCCAGGAAATCCCACCTCTACTAAGACGCGGGGCTGAGGACCTCAGCGCTACTCCAATGATGGGGAAGTCAGCACCTGACCACTTTCCTCCTGCTCAGCGCCCAGAGTTGGTAGCCTACTGCACTGTTGGAGGCTCCCCTTCCTCAGTTTGTGTTAGAGCCTCCGTAATCCCCCTTCCCTTGCTGGGTGGCACTGGACTGAACCTGCCACAACCCTCTCTCAGCAGCTTGTGGGAAATGGCTGGTTTGGTGTGTTCTGGGAGTACTTTTCAGAGACCATCAAGGTCTGTGTGTGTATTTGAGAGAACCGGGAGGTATAGACAACAGACACTGAGTCGAAAAGGGAGTTAGAAAATCAGGACTCTAAATCCCATAGCACTCAATCCAGAAAGCATTTCTGGGATCGTGGCATGCCCTTGTTTCATGAGAAATTGAGGACCCTGCCGCTTGGCTACTAAGGGACCGATGATCCAGGGAAGGAAGGGGCAGGGACTAGGGACTGTTCATCTCCAGTACGTGCCAGTCACCATGAACCCTTCCTTTCATCATCTGACTTCTCATCTGTGGTACAGATGGGGAAACCGAAGGACATAGAGGTTGAGCAACCTGTCCAAGGTCCCCATTTAATAACTGGACTTGAACCCTGGATACCCTGTCGCCCAGCGTGGCTCTTTCCTGGAGGCCACAGACTGAGAGAACTCAGAACAGGAGGGATAGAGATGCACTGTTACGTCACTGCTTGGAGAGAGAATGGCAGCAGACATGCCAAGGGCAGAGAGAGCAGTCCTTTATACACTCCCAGCCAGCTTTCCTACTGCAGTTTTGCATCCTAAGCAGCCCCTAACCAAGAGCTGCCCTAGCCTAAAGGGCCACCTTGTGGAACAAGTCCGCTTAATGACCACAGTAGAAAGAAAGAAAGAAATAGTGGCAAGCCTCCTGGTCTGTAGTGACTGACTGCTCTGATAGCCTTTGCTAAAACAGAGGCAGCTTCATAAAACATCTCCATCACCGACTAGTAATCCAAAAGGCTCTGAGGTTTTAGAGAATGGGACTGGTCCAAAATCTGACTTCACTTTCATTTAATTTCATGCCAGCACCAATACACACCCAGCCGCGAAGACCCTGTCTAACTAGTGAGCTGCTCAGACACAAAGGCGCTCTAATTACCATCCACAAGCCGGGCTGACAAGGATTTCAAGTGTTTTCATGTTTATGGAGATCAGAGAAATGTGTTCTGTGCATCTTTCCCACCGACGGCAAGTATAAAATAAAACCAAACCCCAAACCCAACACATTTATTAAAAACAGATATTTCAGTTAAGTTAAAATCCTATAATCAGGACAGCCACAATTCCAGACACTCCGGTGCGAAGTGTAGATATGTCAATAGCCGCAACTGGATGAACAAGCCATTGAATCTTATAAAACCAAAACACCAACAAAACGGCCTTAGATCCCTCAGAGGGTGTGAACAGTATGTTACAAGCACTTCACCACCGTTCACAATGGCAAAGCCTGCAGCTTCTCCATTTGGACGGTCACGTTTTCTACGCGGTTTCCTTCACTTACAAAGGCGAGCTGGCATGGCTGGGGGTGGGGCAAAGGGAGGAAACCAACTCCGTCTATCCAGGGAATTGCAGCTGTTATTGCAAACGGCCCTGGAGAGCCCATTATAAGCTGCTGTGCGAGGCTGTGCCTCCCTGGAGTGCCAGTCACGTGGCGTCTCCCCAGCCCCCAGGTTGGGGCCCCAGGAGCGCCAGCGCCACCCGCTTGAGTAGAGCAGCAGGGCCGAGGGGGAGAGGGGGGGATCCGAGGCCAGGTCTCAGGACAGCTTCCATGAAAGCCCGGGGTGCGGCCGCCCGCTGGAGGCACCGGCGCCCGGCACGTCCCCGCCTTCTCTACACCCGCGGTGGTGGCGGTGCGCGTGTCCTCAGGAGACTCCAGCCCTGCAAAACACCGCGCTCTTCTCCGAGTAGAGGCACAACCGGGCAACTCTTCTACCCTGCTGGAGCCCCGCAATCCCGTGTGCGCCCAGGAAACAATGACCTTGAACCCGAGGAGGGACAGCTGGCTGTGAAAATACTTTAGAGAGGACAGAGGCTTCACTCGGCGCCTTACCCTACTTTTCCCAGCACCGCCCGCCCCCGGCTCGCATCAGCATCCGGGGCGCACCGCTTTCCCCTGCCACTCTGAGAACTGCAGCCAGTTGCAGAGCGGGGACAGAGAAAAGGTTACTCCTATTCAACTCCCAAAAAGGTCCCTTCATGGTACTGCATGTTTTATATTAAGAACCAGCACCCCAAAGGACACGAGCTGGGTTTTTCTGAGTGTCGTAAATTTTCAAGTCTATAGTTTGAGGTACTCCCTGAAATGATCGTCTACTCATGTTCTCCCTCAATGTGGATGAGGAACCAGCCCTGAAAAGGTAAAGCAAGTAACCGGGATCATCCTCGTCCTTCAGACGCTCGGCGATCCTGAGAGGCGCAGACTGTGGCCACATGGTCGCCGGGCTGGAGGGCCCTGAGAGGCTGCGTGGAACTGCACGCTGCGCCGCCAGGACTGATCACGCCAAATAAGAAGTCCTACTGACTGTGAGCTTGGGGTGCGCTCTCTCATGTGCCTTAAGTGGGGCCACCCAAGTCCTGTTTTTCCAACACATCGGGACCCTCGACCTCAGTTCCCCGCAAAAATGTTCTAGATTTTTCGATTCCTGGTCTTCATAAGCTTATTTTCTCGCTTCCAAATCACGACTTCACCAGTCTGAGTAGGGATAGAGCCCTCAGGGGAACCCCTTGCCCTCCAGGCAGAGGCTGGCGCTGTGGCCACTCCCGTGGCGTTAGCTACCAGGGACAAGAACACTGTCGCCAGTTCTGAGCTGTGCCCTCCTGCCGGACGCGCCAGGGTCGCTGCAGGCCGCGCGAGGGCTGCGGGGCGAAGGGGGCTCATAGACTGGGGCCGACAGAGGCTCCAGGAGCTGGCGTTGGGGAAGCTTTGCGCGTAACTGCAGCCGTCGCGAATGAAGCCTCCGTACAGCCTCCTTGATGAGGTTCCCCGAGAGCACGAGCTGCTGCAGGAGCCGGTGCGGGTCGTCGTCGCCGGTGTGGGCTTCGGGCTGAGGCCCGCGTCGCTGCTGCAGGCGGCGGGAGGCGGCGGAGCCCCGCATCCATCCTCGCCGGCACGGGCCCGAGAGCGGCTGCGGGGCGCCCTGCTTGTCGCCTCCCGAAGGCCCACCGAGGCCAGGCTGAGGGGGTAGTGGGGACAGCGCGGAGGGACCTGCGGCGAGCTCGGCCACAAAGTAGGGCGCAGCCCTGCCCCGCACGCGACCGCGATCCCCGAGGGCGCAGCGCAGGGCCCCCGGGGGCGCCGGGACCCCCGCCTCGGCCGGCGCCGGCGACAGAAGCAGCGGCAGCCCCGGGGACCGGGCCTTGTCCGCCCGCACCGCCGCCGGGGGCCGCGGGGGCTGCAGCGGCGGCCCCGGGGGCGCGCACGGGGAGGCCGGGCTGTCCTGCGCCGCGTCCAGCTGCAGCGTCTCGCCGATCTGGGCCACCAGCCGGTCCACCTCGCCCGAGCCGCCCAGCGTCACCGACTGCTCCAGCAGGAGGAGGCTGTCGTCGTCGTCCTCCTCCTCCTCCTCCCCCTCCGCTTCCTCTTCCTCCTCCCTCCGGCACGGCATGGTCCCCCGCCCGGGCACCCGGAGCTCTGCGGGCGTTGCTGGCGGCTCGGCTGCGTGCGGGGCTCGGTGGGCCGCAGCGGAGCCGGGCGCGGTGCGAGAGCCGGGGCCGGGCCGGGGCGGACGCGGAAGCCGCAACCCGCCGGGCACTCGCGCCGCGCGCCTGCAGCCGCGGGAGCCGGAATCCTACCGGCTCCGGTTGATTTGTAAACAATGGGTGACGTCGCCGCCGGGCCCGACCACCGCGCCGGGGTGGGGGTGAGCTCTGCGGTTGCGGGGAGGGGTGCCAGCTGGGCCGGGGTCCAGGTTGAAGCGTTGCTCCCTCTAAGCTCCGCGGCCCTGAATGCTCTCTCCGGGGGCGCACTGAGGAGCTGATCCTCGCTCGCTCTCTTAGCCGGGCGTGATTGGCATTTTCAGAAGATGAACACCGGCGTGGACTCTGTTGGTTTCTTCCACACACGAGCACACACACTTACACCCACACACCCACAGGCTCCCCTTCTCTAGGCTCTTCTGCTGGTATGATTTTGGCATTGGCGCTAAGGTCCTGGTGCCAGCGTCCGGGAAGTGATGACCAGGTGGCTGAGGCGAGGATGGAGAGGAGAAAGAGTCAGGTTAGGTTTTTTTCTGGAGCTTAGAGAAACGATGCTGCCAGGGATGGAAAGGAAGAAGGGGCCTCTGTGGTGTGATGGGGGTGGCGGAGCTGGAATTGGCAGAGAGGCCACAGATTAAGGTTTCTTCCTCAGGAGCATGGGTATGTGGGGGCCTGAATTGGGGATGGCATTACTGGACAAGAGGAGGTCGCTAGTCTTGGGAGGGGCTGTGCGCTAGAAAGTTCTTTTAAGAAGAATGTCTCAGCCCAGTAAGGGAGTGTCCTCTCTGAGGGGGTAGCAGGAGAGGGAAATAGTGAGCCGATGGATAGAAATGGAGATATGGGTCAGCTTTAACCCTTCAAAATATCAGGGTTGGCTTAATGATTAACCATGACTTCATTTTTTAAAAGGAGGAGCAGAAAAATGATCCTTTACTGTCTTGTTGCCTCGAGGTTTTAGACCTTTATTCAGCCCTGACTTCCAAACACTATGTTTGTAGGTAGACTTGGTGGACCAGCCTTTACAAGCCAACCAGGGGAGGGATATTATCAGAGTGATGGAAATATTCAAAACCCCCGTTACGGTGGTGGTTGGACAACTCAGTAAATTTAATAAAAATCGTTGAATGTCCACTTAAAATGAGTGAGTTTTATATGTGACTTATACGTCCAAAAAGCTGTTTTAAAAATTAGCCACAAAGCGCACACAAACACAGAAGCCAGGCGGCAGGGAGCTACTTTAAAATACCGAACAGGAGAGCAGCTGGATTGGCAAGGGAGTGCAGGAGGAAGAGACTGGAGCCTGGTATCCAGATAAGTGGGAACAGGCGCTTGGTGGGCAGTTCCAAGGATGATAATTACTGGAGCAAACCTTTAGGGAGGGATGGGATGGAGGGAACAGGTGGGAACTTGTTAAAAAAAAGAATTGGGCTTATTTTTGTCAAGTGTGGAGGGAAGAATATGAGAATAAAGAAGAGGCAGTTTAAAGAAAGCAAATGAGTTTTTAAATGTTGGAAATGGGACTTCTACAGTGTGTCATAAAATTCATCACCTCATTTTAGTGGATTCCTTAGAATTTTCTACATATATAAGATAACATCATCTACAAATAGAGATAGTTTTACTTTTTCCATTCTGATCTGGATGTCTTTTATTTTTCTTGCCTGATTGCCCTGGCTAGAACGTCTAGAACAGTATTGAATAGAAGTGGTGAGAGCAGACATCCTTGCCTTGTTCCTGATCTTAGGGGAAAGCATTCATTCATTCACCATTGAGTATGGTGTTGGCTGTGGGTTTTCGTAGATGACCTTTATCAGGTTGAGGATGTACCCATCTATTCCTGGTTTGTTGAGTGTTTTTTATCATGAAAAGGTCATCCCCTCATTTTATTTATTTATTTCTCAGTTGAAACATGTTTGGCATATAACATTGTGTAAATTTAAGGCATCCCCTTGTTTTAAATCATTGTTCATTTGAGAGTATGATCAAGGCAGCCATTTATGAGCTAGAATATTCTCAACCTAATTATTTAAAAATTTAAGATGAAAATAATTAGTAGAACTTTGCAATTTGTGTTTTTATTCTTTGGCTCAAAATTTGTAAGTCTCATACATCATTGTGAGCATGAAAAATGGTACAACCACTTTGGGGAAAGTTCTGGCAATTCCTTACAAAACTAAACATACACCCATTCTATAATACAGTTCCAATCCTAGATATTTACCCAAGAGAAATAAAAGCAGAGGTCTACCTCAAGGCCTTTAGCAGATGATCATAGCAGCTTTGTCATAAAAGCTGTAAACTGGAAACAGTTCAAGTGTTTATCAACAGGTGAATGGATAAGCTATGGCATATTCATATGATGATGACGACAGCATACTCTTCAACAACAAAAAGGACTGGAGTATTGCCACATGCAGTAACATGGATGAATCTCAAAAACAGAATGTCAAGTCAGAGAAGCCAGACGGAAAAGAGCACCTACCATATGATTCTGCTTATATGAAGTTCCAGAACAGGCAAAATCAATTTATGTGGGGAAAAAAATCAGAAGACTGATTGCCTTTGGAGAGAGTGGAGTGGGATGAGGGTAAGGGCTGACTTAGAAGAGGCTTGAAGGAACTTTAGGAGGTGGTGGTACTGTTCTTTATCTTGATATCTTCATTTGCATTTCTTAGGTGTGTGCACATATTAAAACTCATTGAATTGGGGTTAGCCTGGTGGTGTAGCGGTTAAGTTTGAGTGCTCTGCTTCAGCAGCCCGGGGTTTGCTGGTTCAGATCGTGGGTGCAGACCTATGCACTGCTCATCAGGCCATGCTGTGGCAGGTGTCCCACATGTAAATTAGAGGAAGATGGGCACAGATGTTAGCTCAGGGCTAATCTTCCTCACACACTCAAAAAACCTCATTCAGTTGTACACTTAGATTTCATTGTATGTAAGTTTTACATGAAAAGAAAAAACTATACCTTCTAGTTCTCCTATGTGAGCTGCTGACACAGCATGGCTACTGAAAGACCAATGGTGTGGTTCCGCACCCAGGAACTGAACCCAGGACACCAAAGTGGAGCATGCTAAAGTTTAACCACTGGGGCATCAGGGCTGGCTCTAAATCTGCCTTAATAAGAGAAGAAAGCAGGCATTTTATAGAGCTAAGAGGCTTGGCAGGAGGAGTTTCAGAGAAACAAAGGGGTAATCTTGTTTCTTTCCCTCCAGATAAGCCCTTGGGCATTCTGACTTCTGGGCATCAAGGTGTAGCTGGAGGCTGGTTATCTGGTGATGTAAGTTTCTTGAAGGCATTCTCTTTCTTCTGTAAAACAAGCTCATAAATCCTTGTGACCCTTGAGTCATCTCTAAAGTTAAACAAGAAAACAGCAAATTGACAAGATTAACTTCTTTTAATCTATGTGTGTGTGGGGACCCAGGTCAAAAGGTCTTATTGAATATTTTCAGTAACCCTCAGGTACCTGGCTTCATACTGATGTTTGCAATTTATTTTCAAGTACACAAAAATGTGAGATGGATAATATATTAATAGAAGGATGATTAAGACAAGTAGATATATGATAAAGCATGTATAGTAAGATACTATTGTTACTGTATGACCTAGCAATCCCATACCTAGGTATATACCTGAGAGAATTGAAAACACATGTTCACACAAAAATTTGTACACAAATGTTCATAGCGGTGTTATTCATAACAGCCAAAAAGTGGAACAACTCAACTGTCTGCCAGTTGATGAATGGAAGAAAACAATGCAGTCTGGTCATACAATGGAATATTATTCACCATAGAAAGGAATGAAGAACTGACACATGCTACAACATGGATGAACCTTGAAGACATCATGCTAAACGAAAGAAACCAGACACGAGAGGCCACGTATTGTATGATTCCATTTATATGAAAGGTCCAGAATAGACAAATCTATAGAGACAGAAAGTAAATTAGTGGTTGCTAGAAGATAGGAGAAGAGGGGAATTAAGACTAAGTGCTAATGGGTAGGGAGTTTCTTTTGGGCTGATGGAAATGTTCTGGAATTGTTACTGAACCAGGTTCATTTCTGACGTCCCCAGAAAGCCAATCTCTGAGACGATGAGATTGCAGCAGAGAGAGGGTTTAATCACAAGGCAGTCAAGCGAGGAAGCAGGAGAACAAGAGTCTCAAATCTGCCTCCTAGAAAATGGGGGCTCAGGGATACCTATGGGGTAGGGAGGCAAGGTGGTGTGAAGTGTGGAGATAGATGACTGGAGGTGAGGAGAGGTGAGGTAATTGATGATCTGTGCAAGTGTAATCAAACTTCATGCTTCTTCATAGGACGCACGTTCACAAAATGGCCACATTAGCATGATCTGAGGGTGGAGAATTTAGCCTCTTGATGTCAAAAGGTCACTTATGGGGCATCTGCATGGGCCCAGTTGATGGCTTGGTGGTCTCAACTTGCCTGGACTGGACAAGGGGTCCTAATTCCTGAAAAACAGCTCAAACATCCCTTACCATGGTGACCCAGGCGCCAGTGAGACGTTATCTATAGGAACCTAGTGGGAGTTGGTTAGTATATTGCCTAAGCAGCACAATGGGTGAATGAACAAGTAAAAGCTATAATCAGTAATTGCAAAAAAGAAAAACACTTTAGTTACTAGCTACCTAATCAACCATGGCTAATTGTTTACCAGTTTCAGAATTAGATAGCGGTGAAGTTCTCACACCATAGTGAATATACTAAAAACCACTTACGTGTACGCTTTCAAATTCACTTTGAAGTGAAGCTTATGTTGTGTGAAGTATATCTCCATTTTTTAAATGTTAAAAACCACCCGTGGTAGAACCCGGTAGACTCTAGGTGCTGGGTAATAGGGTGTTCACTGTCAAATTCTTTCCATTTTGTTGTTTGAAAATTGTCAGAATAAAATGTTAGAAAAAATAAGCCACAGAAAAGGGGTGATTCATTTTACGGCTTCCTTTAGAACTGCCCAGGGCACGGGGGACTCAGAGAGGAAGTGTACCCCCTGCTGGCAGGTTGCCTCTTGCCCTACAGGCGCATTGCCTAGCCTCGTCCTCCAGTGTTGGAACGGTGTAGACAGTCGGCTGCGGTTCACTAACTTCTTGCCCTCTGTGGAGGACTTCAAGCTGTAGGTCAGGAATAAGGGTTGGCCCTGTTTTAGAGACCAGCAGCAGCCCCGAGTGATGGGCCTCGGAAGCAGCGAGGCAGACACAGGCTCGCCCCTTTCCCAGGCCCTTTGTTGCCTCCCAGCGCCCAGACTCGGAGCCTCTCGGAGCTGGGCTGGTTGGGAGGAGGGACCTGTACTGAGAGAATTTAAGACATTAGCGGATTCACACTGAGATGCAAAGAGGTGCTAACGAGATATTAAACAGCTCTCAGTGGACTAGCAGCTGAGGAAACTAGAAACCCAGAAGGCCCAAGGTGAAAATGTCTTGAGGCTGCTGATAGGGTGGGAAAGATAACCAGCCCCTGGGTAAACAGGGTGCTAGGAAGAGCTGGGGCTGTACTTCCACAGTGAAGCTGGGTAGACGGCTTGGGGCTAATGCTGATGCAGCTGTGTGGAATATTCTGCCACTTATAAAAGTAGAAAGGACTCAGGTTGGCGAGGAGGTTCAGAGGGATGCAGCCCCAAAGGTGGATTCCTGAGTAGTGTACTGAGTCCCCCCACTGTCCCTAATCTGTGAATGTGACCTTATTTGGAAATAGGGTCTTTGCAGATATAATCAAGTTAAGGCGAGGTCAAGTTGGATTAGGGTGGGCCCTAATGCAGTGAAAAGAGGGAAATTTGGACACAGACACATGGGAGAAGGCCATGTGTTGACAGAAGCAGAGATTGGAGTGATGCTGTCACACACCATGGAACACCAAGGATTGCCAGCAATCACAGGAGACTAAGAGAGAGCGTGGAACAGCTTCTCCCTCTGAGTCTCCAAGAAGGAACCCACTGTGGCTAACTGACACCTTGATCTCAGACTCCTGGCCTCCAAAACTGTGAGAGAATCGATCTGGTTGTTTTAAGGCACCCAGCAATCCAAGGAAACTGATGCAAGTAGTTTTGAGCAGTTGTTTAAAATGTATAAGCCATGGAGAAATTTATTAAAAGTTCTTGGGTAGTTCTGAGAATCGTTGGAAAAACTGAAGAGCTGAGAGCCTCTCTGATGGATGTCGGGTTGTGCTGGGCCCAGCCAGATCTACCATTAGAACAGGAATAAAAAATGAAGAGATGGAAAGACAAGGGGCCCACAAACCCCTCATTGTATGTTGATCATAAGTAAAAAATGGCCATGTGGGGACTATATCTCCACAGAGACTATCGGGATGACCCCACATAGGCGGATGCAGCCAGTGCTCCCATTTCTGGTTCTGCAGAAATAACTGCACCCCTCCTTGCCAAACGGATGGCAGTGGGAATGGAAAAGTAGCTCAGACTTGCAGAGTGATTGGCTGTGGGCGTTATGGGAAGGCGTCTCAGATCTGCAGAGGCTTCATGCCTGCATGCATGAGACGGCAGTGGTATGGACAGAACTGGGAATCAGGAGACTCATGGTTGGGTGGCATAATTCAGTATTTCTTTTTAATTCTAGTTTTATTTATTTGAATAGATAATACAGCCACATGGTTCAAAATTTTAAAGGTCAGAATGTGTGAAATGAAAGTCCTTCCCCATCCCTGTTCCCAGCCACCCAAGTCCCCTCCCTGGAGGCAAACTGTCCTATCATTTCTTGTGTATTGTTTTCAAAGGTGTTTTATGCATTTACATATATGTATTTTGTATTGGGCCTCCTTCCGTCAGACAGACAGTAGCTAGAACAGAGGCTGCTGTTGCCTCCAGTCACCATTCTCCCCTTCAATAAACCCCCTGTTGTAGCAAGACCAGAGCCACAGGCATCTCTTGGCTTCTCTTGCAGCTAGATGGGGCCATGTGATGGAGGTCTGGCCAAGGAGATGGAAGTGGGAAGTGTGGTGTGGTCCTTTTGGAAAGTCTCCCTTTTAGGAAGGGGCCAAGTTCTTCTCTTTTTGTGTCATCTCCTTGCCCGGAGTTTGGACGTGATAGTTAGAGCTCCAGCAGCCGTACAGAACTAGGAAAGAGCAGTGAATCTGAAGGAATCTCAAACCATGTCTGAAGACACAAAGACAGGCCTGGACTGTCTCCCTTGGATCTCTTTAGTGTGAGAAAGAAATAACATTCTATCTTGTTGAAGCCAGTTGGGTACTTTTTAAAGACAAGGCTAATATAATCAGAAAATCTGCAAAGTTGGTTTGGTGAGCAAGGCCAGTCAGGCAGGCCTGTGAGAAGCGCTCAGATCAGGAAACGAAGCAGATAATAATAGTAACTACCACATTTTTTAAAAAACAGTTTGATTGAGATATAATTTACATACTGTAAAATTCACCCAATAAAAATGTAAATTCACTGGTTTTGGTATATTTGAGTTGCGCAACTGTCACCATAATCTAATTTTAGAACATTTGCATCGCGCCAAAAAGAACCTTGTCCCTGTTGGCTATACTGAGCATTTACTCTGTGCCTGGCACCCTGAAAAGTGCTTTACAGATAGATATTATTACCTTTAGTCTTCAATAACCTCTGAGTTTGGTATTCTTATCCCCTTTTCATGGATAAGAAAACCAAGGTCTGGAGATAAGAAAACATGCCCAAGATTACACAAACTACCAGGATTCAAACTCACTATGGTTGATGCAAAGCCTGCCCTTCTCAAACCACCACCCAGATGCTGTTGCCCGGGCTTTGCAATCTGGTTTTTTAACTGCCCAGTTCTCATTCCCCAAGGCCTGTTGATTCTTTCCTTCAGAGTCTCTCCCAGTGGTCAAGGCCTATTTTTGGTCCCATTGCCGATGGCCTTCACGTTTCCTTGGCTGGGCTCGTGCAGCTTGTGTCTGGGTCCTAGCCTCTTTCCCTTTAATCCTCTCTTCTGGCAGATCAGCTTCCTCATGCTCAACCCTCCTCAGGTTATCCTTTCCCCCACATTAGGTCCACACTGCCTCTGGAGTAAAACCCTCAGCTCCTTAACACAGTATCCACAACTCTCAGAGGCCTGGTCCTGGTCCACTCTTCCAACCGTACCTTGTCCTCCACCCCCGCAGAAGCCCTTTGCTCCTGTCAGATTGGGCCCTTGCCAGCTTTGGAATACAGCTCACAGGTTCCTGTCTCTCTATATTTAGTCCTGTTCTTTGTGCAGAGAACGCCCACCCCAAATCTCCACCAATCTCAACCTTACTCAGTCTAGCTGCAAACCTCCGTGAAGCTGTCTCTGCTGTCCCTCCTAGGCGGTGGTTCCTCCCCGCCTCTGCCCTCCCAACCCATTCTGTTTCCCTGCTTGAGCTCTTACTGCAGACTTGCTGTCTGGAGTTACTTGGGCTAGACTGTAAGATTCTTGAGTCCAGAGGGTCCTCTGATTGGTCAGGCCAGAGTTGTTTGCCCACCCCTATGGCCAGAGATAGGGTCAGAGCTACCCAAAATGTACAGACTGAGGATGGGAGAGCAGAGGACCCCTAAAGAGATGCTGGGTGCATCAAAACATAACCTGTGTCCAGTACAGGTGGGATGTCATTTTTCTTAAGGCCAAGTAACCTCATTGTTTCACTTATTCTTTGATTTGGTTAATTCGTTTGTTCCTTTATTCACTCAACAAATAGTTGGGTAAGCAAAACCAAATATAGTCCGTAACCCATAGAGCCTACAGTCCAGGGAGAGAAGCCAGCACTAATCAAGCAAGCATAGGAACCACTCTAGACGTGTAGCAAACGGGAACAGTAATCTGAGACACAGTGATGGAGTCCCCAGAAGGTTTTCATGTTTCCTCGTCCAAATGACCACGCAAAATTATTTTAATGGGCGACAAGCCTTTTATTTCATGATTAGAGATGGTCCTTTAAATTCACGTGTCCCAGAAGAGGAACCTTTGGATTTAATTCACAGGGAAGTATGAATGAATGAGCAAGGCCTCTCTCTTCCTATATCCTTGAATGAGGATGGATCCTATGGGTGGGGATGACTGAAGAGGTATGGGTCTGGAGGGCTGAGGGACAATGGCCTTTTCTTTCTGATTTTGAATGAGGGAATCTTTGACATTGACTCCGAAGGCTCCTGTCTACAGGACAGAGAGGGAGGGGAAGCCTTGGGGCCTTTCCTGACCTTTACCCTACTTCCTAACAGCCCTGGGGACTTATGCGTAAAATTTCTCTCCACACCAAACAACCTCCAGGAGAACGGATTATAGCGGCAGAAAAAAAGGACCCATCCAGGCTCAGCTCACATGACCATGGAGATAACACTCAACACAGCGGGTTTGTAAACTATCAGCCCATTCCTGAACATCAGATATATGTTACTGCTTTGAAACTCACCTTCAGCACCGGGGGCCTCCTGACCTGACGTCTGGGCTGTTTTTGATCAGAAGGCTGAGAGATTCCAATTCAAAATTATTTGGTGGGTTCACAGGCCTTCTTGTTCACCGTGCAAGACTCAGGACCACCCCATGCCTCCCTCAGACCTGCCCCCCACGCCAGGCCTGGCTGTTTAGGGCACCTTCAGGCTTTTGGGTTTGGTCCTTGCTTCTGCTGTGGCCCAGACAGCAGGGCCCCCTTGCCTTCTGGCTACAGTCTGAGCTTGTCGAGGGTAGGATTCATAGCTCATTCAACTCTGTGGCCCCAGCACTGAGATCAGTGCCTGACAGATGGTGAATCCCAGTTCAAGTGCTCGGTGACTGCATGTCTCCAGTCTTCTCTGCCAGTCTCTTGCTAGTGACCTGGCTCTTTCCAAGCTTGTTCTCTTGGCTGGGGAAAATGACCTGCAGAGTTTTCCCTCTGGAGTTCTACGCTTCATTCGGTCATGTTCAGCTCCACAGAATTGGTTCCTCTTCCCTTCGCCTCACTGAGGATTCCACAGTGAAGCTGAAGGCAGTTTTCTTTTTTTGGCATGTGGAATAATGAAATGTTAGTCTTTGGTGTATCTGAAGGAGACTGAAGGGTTAAGGTTTGCCCCAGCCCAGAATACATAGGTGCCCAAGGAAGAAAAAACTGGGAATGATTTGTAGCACATATTTGTCTTTTAATCTTTCCCCCTCTTGGGGGAATTCCCTACTGGGAGAGCTTTGGTGGGAGACAGGGAAGAAGGGTGGAGGCACCCGACCTACGCCCAGGCAATCAGACCTTCTCACCCATGACTCTGCCTCCCCAGGGAGTCATGCAGGGACCCAAGC
Source organism: Equus przewalskii (assembly GCF_037783145.1). Lineage (NCBI taxonomy): Eukaryota > Metazoa > Chordata > Mammalia > Perissodactyla > Equidae > Equus > Equus przewalskii. Next base: position 31,926,140 of record NC_091831.1, read on the forward strand.
ACAGATGGGGACTCAGTGGGGCGTGACTGTGCTGAGAGTCAGGTGGCACTGAATGGTGTGACGCTGGCTGGGTTTCGGCTCCCTAACCCCCTTACTTCCTGCCAGTTCTTCAACCTGGAATCCTTCAGACAAAGCCAGTTTCTGTTATGTTAGCCAAAGTCAGTTTCCGGTGCTTGCAACGCAGATTGACATAAACCTAAATGTGCAACTGAAAGGGATCTTTAAATAAACCAGGGAATATCTGTAACGTGGAATACTACACAGCAGTTCAAAAGAGTAATGGCAGATCTATGTGTCCTGACATAGAAAGATCTCCAAGGCGCACATATAAGGACAGTATGTACACTATATCACCATTTATCTCAAAATTAAAAGGAATTACTTCTCCATGTATGTGTGTGTTACCATTAGAATGAAATGCCACAAGAGAGGGACTTTCTTTTGTTCACACTTATGTCTCCAGGCCTAGAACAGTGCCAGGCACATAGTAGGCATGCAATAAATATTTGTTGAATGAATGTCTTAGATAGAAAAAGATCTGGAAGGACACATATCAAACTGAAAACAGAGCCTTAGTGGAGGGACTAGAATGTGGGGGTGTTCGACAAAGGAGATTTTATTTGTATTATTTGAATTTTTTTTATAAGGAGAATGTCTTCATGTATTACTTGTGTAATTAAAAAAATAAAAAGAAAAAAGCTGAATATTAATACGTGATGAGAAAGCCATTAAAATGATGATTTCAAAGACTATCATAACAAATACAAGTTAGCTGGCAAAGAAAGGGGGAAAGCATGAGTATCCGAGGTGGGTATACGATATTTTGTGGGGTTCTTGGCCCTTTTGACAGAACAGACAATTAAATTTTTAGTCTTTTTTTTTTTTTTTAGATGTTCAGTAAGTACCCTTGCCCCATCTCTAACCAGGCTCAATATTGATGCAAGGCCCAGAAGTGCTTATTCTGCACATGATACTTTTATATTTTGATGTGGGCATTAGAATGTCCTGCTTTAATTTAGGCAGAGGGAAGAGCAAGAACAAAAGCGGAAAAGAGAAAGATGCATCCGGGGACTGCAAGTCACTTGCATTTTTGGAAGGTGAGGTTAGAGGTGGGGGTGTGGGGAGGACGGTGTTGGGACAGGGGTCATGGGCAGATCCTCCTTCTTTCTCTTCCATCTTCTTCCTTCTTCTGCTTTCCTCCCAACTTCCCTTCCTCTCTTTTCCCCCTCCGTTGAGGCTAGGGCCTAGAAACACAAAGATGACTGACACCACTTCTGCCCCCAAAGCTCAAAGTCTGTTGGGGTAGGTAGGTGGATTTGCAGTGACATTTGTGGCCAACTCACGTCCATGCCCTTGCTCTTAAACCATTCTTTAGAGCCCTGGCCTTCTTCCCTTCTCCACACCTCTGAATCCCTAGGAGTCTGTTCTCTCCTTTGCTGTTTAGTCCTCCGTGATTCTAAACTGACTTCTGCTGTATGTGACTTACGTGTGTGCATTTTGTCTCCTCAAGTCTCTCGTAAACTCCTTGAGGGCCCGGGGCCACTTTTCTGCGACCTTTTGTCCAGCCAGGCTGTTGGAAACAAGATGACTTTCTGAACTTTCATGAATTCCTGCTGTACAGCCATGCTTATCGCCAGGCTGGCAATCAGTCCCTGGGTGGAGTAGGGATGATTTCAGGGGAGCCGTGACACCCGTGCAGAAGCAGGTGTGCAGGCTTGTCAGCTGGGGGTACTTTTACAGCATTCGGCAATGATACTTGCTTTTAATCAGAAGTCACAGGGGGACAGTTGGTTTTGAGGAGAAACACTCCCCTCTCCAGAGTAACTGATTAAACTGTAACTACAAGTGTAATGTGTGGTCCTTATCACACAGCAGTGGAGATAGAAGTGGTATCTGAGAAGGGGGAGGTCAGCATTCTTAATATTCATCATATCACCTTAATGTTTATCTCGTCTTGGTATGTGCCAGACGCTGTGCTGCTAAGCAGCTTTTCAGAGATTATCTCGTCTCATCTTCACAATACCTCTCTGAGAATTATTATTATTTTTTTTAAAGATTTTTTATTTTTTTAATTTATTTTTTTAAATTGTTTTCCTTTTTCTCCCCAAAGCCCCCCAGTACATAGTTGTATATTCTTCGTTGTGGGTCCTTCTAGTTGTGGCATGTGGGACGCCGCCTCAGCGTGGTTTGATGAGCAGTGCCATGTCCGCACCCAGGATTCGAACCAAGGAAACCCTGGGCCGCCTGCAGCAGGGTGCGCGAACTTAACCACTCGGCCACAGGGCCGGGCCCTGAGAATTATTATTAGCCTCCTTTTACAGAAGAGGAAACAGAATCAGACAGGTAAGTAACTTGTCTGGGGTCACACAGCTAGAAGTGATGGTGCCAGGATTTGAACCTAGGCTTACTGACTCCAGAACCCATGCTCTTAATTACTCGGCTGTATTTCCCCTCAAATTATGGATTTTATATAAAAATGTGATCAAAACAGATGAACCAGAAATATAGTTGTATGGTGCTCCTCCTAGTTGTAGTGGTAATATTTTAAAGTTTTGAACATTTCTTCTATATGAAAGTATCAATTTAATTCAATCTGTCAGTCAGTCCATGTGCTGGGTGTCATGGGGTCAGCAAAAAAATCTTGTTCATACTTTGGGGAAAAGGCAAAATTTTAGCCTTGGGTTCTCTGCTTTGCATATATAGCAGTTATACAGCCCGGATTTTCCAAGGCTGGCTGGGGCTCAATGAAAAATTCCACTGATACATATTTGTTGAATTTTATTTCTTTTCATGTCTTTGCTGAATAAAGACAATTTGTTAAACATAAAACTAAATGCAATTTTATTTTGACACTTTAATCAAACTTTTCTAATCATAAGAATTCAATTAAAATAATCTATTAGAACATGTGATTCAGTTTTTGATTTGGATAATATAGTCTGAGGACTTGTTTATTCATTGTTCACAAAATATTTATTGCAAAGGCCATTATGTGCCAGATGCCACGGGGAGCAAAATAGATGTAGTCTCTGCCCACGTGTGGCAGGAAGTCTGGTTGGGAACCCTCACATGAAACAAATGGTCACATGAACAACTATATGATTATTCTAAAGTTGTGATAGGAGCTCTGAAGGAAGAGTAGAGAGTGAGATGTGAAAGTTTAGTAGGGGAACTGATTTATATTGTGGGGGCCATGGAAGGCATCTGCATCAATGACGTTTAAGCTGAGATCTACAAGATAATAAAGTGAAAAATGGGCCAACCCAGGAAAAGCAACACGTGCAAAGCCTCTGAGGCAGGGAAGAGTTTGTTGAGAAACTGAAACATGTGGGTAGAGCTTAGTGAAAGAGAAAGAGAGCCCTGGGAGAACCTCAGGTGAAAGTCTATCAGAAAGAACAACAGAAAAAATATCCCTAGAAAAATCCAGCATAGAAAAACAAGACGGAGAATGTTAATGCTTGAAGTTTACAATGTACTCCCACCTGTTGCCTCAGTTGATCTTTATCAGAAGTCCCTGAGGCAGGGAGGGCGAGCGTAATTACAATTATTTCGCGATCATTGAGGAATAAAGCTCAGCCAAAGTTAGGCAGCTTTTGATTTCAAGATTCAGACCAGAGGGGGAAACTCCGTCGGTTCTCTTGGAGGCCGGAAGGGAGCGGGTGGAAGGAAGAAGACGTGACCCACCACTATGCTGTGTGACCGTCTGAAGAAAGTAGCCTGTGAATGAACATTTAATAGCAAGTACTTCTTGTTTGCCACTCTGTACCAACTCTCCTAGATATGTCTCTGTGACAAGACAGAAAACGATCTTGCATTTTAGAGGGTGACTCTTAAAGCTACTTTCAAATTCGACAGATCTGTAATTCTGAGATTTACCCATCAGGACAAAATCTGAGCGTAGGCTGGGGGTTTCTGACTTGAACCTCAAAGTCCGTGGAATCCGAAAGGTTAACCAAAATGAGAAACTACAACTCCCGGCAGGCCTCGGGGCTGGGTCTCTCGCCCCGCCCCGCCACTTTTCTTTTCCGCTAGGTCTGTGGTCACCAATGACGGTTAGTTATTTGAATAGACCAATAAGATCATGAAACTGTTCAGGTTTGGGCGGGGCAGTCAAGCTGTCCAATCGCATGGAAGAACGGGAAATACCTTGGCCAATCCAAAGGCGTGGGGGCGGGGCCTGAAGGGGGGCGGTGAAAGAAGTTTGCTGACTAAGATGGCGACTGAGGCGCAGAGTGAAGGGGAGGTGCCAGCCCGGGAATCCGGCCGGAGGTGAGCCGAGTTCTTGGTCCAGCTGCCTAGGAAACGAGGCCGAGGGCTGGTCACACTGATGCCTTTCTCCCGGGTCGGTGACTCAGCGGGGCTGGGCTCTGTCGCTTCCTTCCACGGCGTTGCGCAGCCTGCGGGAGCTCGGGCGCGGCGGTCCGCAGGGTCGCTGGGCTGCGCTCGCTCCAGCCGATGCCAGTGGGAGGGCCGTCTGCGGCGTGGGCTGCAAACTGACCCTCGGCGGTGGCAGCGCTGCTTGCCTTTGTGCCGAGACTCACTTTCATGGTGAGGAAACTCAAGTCCAGAGCCGTTAAGCGAATTCCCCAGCGACACACAGCTGAGGGAGAACGCTGCTGTCAGGACCTTTTAATCGGCTCCGGGGCAGTTTATGTGGTTAAGTCGGAGCAAGGATTTGAGCGTCACTTAGAAGTGGGTTTGAGTCTTTGGGCTAATATTTTTTAAAAAATTTATTTTTGGTGGTAAGAATACTTAACGTGAGATCTACGCTCCAAATTTTTGAGTGTACGATGTAGCATTGTTGACTGTAGGTACAGTGTTGTACCGCAGATCGCAAGGGCTTATCTCCTTAACTGAAACTTTAGTTAGTTAGTTAGTTAGTTAGCAGCTCCCCATGCCGCCTGCCCCCAGGCAGCACATTCACTCTTCATTTCTGTGAGTTTGTTTGAGACGCTTCATGTAAGTGGAATCATGCAGTGTTTGTCCTTCTGTAACTGGCTTATTTCACTCTGCATAATGTCCTCACGGTTCATCCATGGTGGAGCATTTGTCAGAATTTCCTTTTTAAGGCTGAATAATACTCCATGCAATGTATATACCATCTTTTGCTTATCTATCATATGCCCATGGACATTTAGGTTGTTTTCGCATCTTGGCTATTTTTCTTTTGTTTGTTTTTTTTTTTTATGCGGAAAATTGGCGGTGAGCTTAACACCTGTGGCAATCTTCCTCTTTTTTTTCTTTTTTGCTTGAGGAAGATTGTCGCTGAGCTAACATTTGTGCCAGTCTTCCTCTGTTTTGCATGTGGGATGCCACCACAGCATGGCTTGATGAGCGGTGTGTCGGTTTGTGCTGGGGATCCTGACTGCCAACCCTTGGCCACCAAAGTGGAGTGCACAAACTTTACCACTATGCCACCAGGCTGACCCTTTGGCTATTGGTAATCGTGCCTCTGTGAAGAATGTGGGAGTGCTAATATCTCTTTGGGATCCTGATTTCAATACTTTTGGATAAACACCCAGAAGTGGGATTGCTGGACCATATGGTAGTTCTATTTTTAATTTTTTGAGGAACCTCCCTACTGTTTTCCATAGCAACTGCACCATTTTGCATTCCCACCAGCAGTGCACAAAGGTACCAATTTCTCCACATCCTTACCAACACTTGTTGTCTCTTGTTGTTTTGGTAATAGCCACCCTGACAGGTGGGAGGTGACATCTCATTGTGATCAGGAACAAGGCAAAGATGCCTCTTGCCACGTCTGTTCAACATAGTGCTGGAAGTCCTAGCCAGGACAGTGAGGCAAGAAAAGGAAATTAAAGGCATCTAAATAGGAAAAGAAGTAGTAAAATTGTCCCTGTTTGCAGACAGCATGATCTTATATCTAGAAAACCTTAAAGACTCTAACAAAAAAACTGTTAGAGCTAATGAACAAATTTAGCAAAGTTGCAGGATACAGAATCAACATATAAAAATCAGTTGCATTTCTATATGCTAACAATGAACTATCTGGAAAGAAAACTAGGAAAACAATCTCATTTTATTATTTTTTTTAATCGCTTTTTTTCCCCAAATTCCCCCCAGCACATAGTTGTATATTTGGGTTGTATGTCCTTCTAGTCGTGGCATGTGGGACGCTGCCTCAGCATGGCCGGATGAGTGGTGCCATGTCCGCGCCCAGGATCGGAACTGGCGAAACCCTGGTTCACTGAAGCAGAGAGCACGAACTTAACCACTTGGCCATCAGGCTGGCCCCATAATCCCATTTTCAATTGCACCAAAAAGTAAAAATCCTCGGGCCAATTTTTAAACCTCTCTCAGCTTCGGTTTCTTCCTCAGTGAGTGGACATGATGTCTATTCCAGAGAATGTCAGGGTTAAATTGGACAGTCCTTTTAAAGCTCTTAGCATTGAGACTAGCAGATAATAACCACTCAGTACATGATAGATTTTCTTTTTCCTAGTAGAACAACTAAAGAACATGTCAGAAGAATCTACAGTGTAGGAAATCGTTACATGGTTTCTACAGATCGTTCTCCTAAGCAGGCACACCGAAATTTAGCAATTCCCAGAAAGAATTTCCAGGTGGGCCTGCCCCAGCCTTGAGACCATAGTTGTCTGGATTGATCCCATATGTACATTAGAATTTAGTAGAGTGAGCTTATTTACACTGCCTCAGTAAACCAGTAAAACACTTCAGTTTCGTGTCTCCTGGTGCCGTTTGTACTGACTAGGAGATTCCAAGTCTTGGGAAGCTGGGTTTATGAGCAGACGCCAGACTCCTTCCCTAGCCGAGATGGCTGTGGTTGAATGTGTTATTTAGTATTTTATAGGGAAGAGTTTTCCACTCTTAGAGCTGCCTGTGAATGGGTTGACCATTTTTGCCCAGAAACTGTAGATGATAAATTTGATCAGCTCATCCCTCATCCTGCTCTCAAATCTTGAATTGTGATGAAAACTTGAAACCAAAATACTGTTCTGTGGCGGGAGGCGGGAGTAGGCTGAATTCCTTCAAGGAATGTTGCCAATTGAATTTAAATTTTGGGTGATAGTGTTAGTTACATAATCAACAGGTATTCACAGAATCTTGTCTGAACCTGGACCTGTTTCATCAATTCTGTATTGTAACAGCAGTCGGGTTGCTGTAAGGCTTGTTGAGGGCAGGATAGGTGTATGTTTTTAGTATTACATATTCCTGATGCTTAGCTTTGTGTAGGTGGTCAATAAGGAATGAAGGTCTTTGTCATTTCTAAGACATACATTGCCTTGTGGTGATAAACAGAATAAAGATTCTTTTTTTTTTTTGGCGGAGTGGGGAAGATTGGCCCTGAGCTAACATCCATGCCCACCTTCCTCTACTTTATATGTGGGAGGCCTGCGACAGCATGGCTTGATGAGCAGTGTATAGGTCCACACCCGGGATCTGAACTGGTGAACCCCGGGCCACTGAAGTGGAATGAGTGATTTTAAGCAGTACACCACTGGGCTGGCCTCCAGATTCTTTTTTGCCTTGCACATGTTAACCTTTCTAATGTTCTGTTGGTGGTATGGCCCCTTGTATTCCATAAAGAAGAGGCAAGAATTGTCTGATTTGCACAGATCAATACATATTTATGTTTGAATGGAGAATATGTGATCATCTGTTTGGAACTGCCTAGCTTTCTTTTTCTTCTTCATTATTTTAAGCCTGCTCCTAATAATTAGAAATGCTTTAAATTGTTTTAATCCAAGAATCGAATAAGAAGAAAATTGCTCTGCCTGAAAGGAATTCTCAGGTTGTGTTTTGACCTGTTGATGGTAAACACCCTCTCCCCTCTATTTCTGGCCTTTATCGAGTAGACTGATGCTTTAAAATTTATCTCATTTCTCTTGTGATACCTTCAAGTTACTCTTAAGTGGACAGTTCTAGAGGAGAATCCATTAGTAGGAGCTAGCCACTCTACCAATAGTAGTATAAAAATAAGAGTGACTCTTGAGAGAAAAAGCAAATGCAGGAAAGGAAGTAGAGCCACCTCCCCACATGATTGGCAGGAGGGAAGTACAGCTCAGTACTTGTTGAATTGGGAAGAGACATAAAAACGAAGTGCTGACTACTATTAGATGAAGAGGGGAAATGGATAACAGAGTCACAGGCTTTTTAACCTCAATATTCCCTGGAAAAAAACCTGCTGTGAACCAGAAAAAGCAGATGGGCTCATAAAGGGGCGGAGGCAGGCAGAGCAGGCCGTGGTAGTGGTAGCACTTCTGAAAAGCTGGTGACAGTTAATATGCCAGCAGTGTCCACGCTGTGGGGCCGGGCCTGCGCCCGGAACTTAGGAACAGCGGGGAGCTTCGGAACAGACTGCTTACATCCCATTTTGGAAATGTTTTTGGAGAATAGGGAAGGTGCCTGAAGATGGGGAAGCAGTCCTGTATCCTGCTAATTTACAGACACCTTAGAATGTGGGATATTGGTGATTAAAACAAGACTTCCTGAGGCTTTTTTTGTTCTATTATTCTTTTTTTAATAAGACCGCAGTGTGGCCCTTCAAGAAGAGTGATAGATGGAAACTTTATTGATCTTAGGAAGTCTTGTCTGCTCTTTCATGCACAAGTGGGAAAACACGGTTTAAATATCTGAATCCAGGTTTGTCTTCGTGCTGTCAAATTCTGCTTGAAGGGTAACGAGTAGATTTTTCAAGGGTGTTTCTTGAATCTGGATTTTTTTATTTTACATTTTTACCAATTATTTGGCTTAGAGAGTTTGATGATTATATTTGTGGATGAGTCCAGTCTTGGTGGAAGGAGAGGGGAAGAAGAAAATAGAATTTTAAAATTAATCTGTATAAACTGGTAAGTGACTTGCCTTTCTTTGCCTCTAACCTTAGGTTGTAAAGAAGGAAGTTGCTGGTTGGTTGTGTGGAAGGTCCTCAGGGAATGTCAGTTTTTCTTTGTTGTTATTGCAAGTCCAGAAACTTTTTTACACATTAGGTAGGTTTGGGGGCACGGACTCCGTTTGGGCTCATAAGAAGCCAATTGATAAATTCAGATTTGGTAATTTGCTTGAAGAATATACCAGGTATGTATGTCAGCTTGCCCCATTTTATCCTTGAGAGAGACACATTACAGTTGAGTAGATTATTGTTTGTTTGTTTTTAATCAGCACTTTTTTCCTGAAGATACCCTCTGGTATCTTTTTTAGTTCACCCTTGAGTGAACCCTCTTAACTATACATTAATTAACTGTCTTTCAGGATGGGTTATCTCTGGAAATGTCAGAGCCCGTCTATTTTGTGCTGATGTTTTGCTAGTTTTCTCTGATAAATCAGGGTTCACTAGGACACAGAAACTATACAGTAATTTGAACAAAGAATGTTTAATATAAAGGGTTCTTAACTATACAGGGGTTTGAAGTAACGAGGGATTGGCTAGTGAGAACTAAAGAGATCTCTAGAGAATGTACAAATAGTAGATGTTAGAATCAGTTGTACAGTGTGTATATATATATATATCAAATCATCACGTTGTACACTTATCTTACAATTTTATTTGCCAATTATACCTTGATAAAGCTGAAAAAATAAAAAAGACTCCACTGTAATCTGTAGGGGTGAGATAGAACGTGTGAGGAAGAGGTCCCTAGGGCAGAGATCCAGACCTTGTTGGAGAAGGCGTGGCCATGGCTCACTGAACGGCAGAGAAGTTGCTGTGGAGGAACTTGTTGGAAATTCACCTTCTGGAACCTACTAGAAATCCACCTTTTTGCGTACTGGAGAAAGCTGTTCCTAGGGAGGTGCCCTGAGGGGAAGCTCCTGGCTTGTGGGTGCTGCTAACTGCCGTATACTGCAGGAGCCTATCCTTGGAGAAGCTGCCTTGCTGCTGGCGCTGCGTGTTGGAGAAGCTGTGCAGGCTGCAGGAGCTTGCCTAGAGGAGCACCTGGAACCGGAGCCCTTCCTCCTGCAGTCCTTCCAGTGTTCTTTGTTAATAATGCTGAACATCGGGCCAGCTGGAAAAGGAGATATATTTAAAGGCTCCGGCTCCATTTTTGCAGAGTAGACGAATGATGAGCGAGAGGCAATAAATTGATAACTGGCACATGTGGAGAATCATCTTATCTCCAAGTCCTGTGCTTCCCTTGCGTCAGCACTTCCTAAATCTATTCTGTAGAAAAATATGAGGTGGTCTGTAGAATCTGGATAAATGAGGATGGACAGAAACAAATCAGAGAGTACCAGAAAGTGATTGGTGGTTAAATTTGCACTGACACACTTATTTGTGTGTAAGCTTGTAAAAGTCTATATGCATTCCAAATGGAATGACAGTTTCCTGGAATGAAGAATCTGAAGCAAAACTGTTAAATTTTGCTTAATAACTATTGTTTATCTGTATTTTATTTTTTTTTTGAGACATGCTGGTATTTAAGGTATATAGTGTTACCTTATTGATCTTTATAGTTTCACACTTGCAAAGCTCCCAGAGGGTATATAGTTTATTGATACTTTCCCCTCAATTCAAGCAGTACCTGTCTTTGAGCAAGCTACTTTCACATTTCTTTCTCTCTCTCTCTTTTTTTTTTTTTTGGTGAGGAAGATTGGCCCTGAGCTAATACTTGTTGCCGATCTTCCTCTTTTTGCTTGAGGAAGATTGTTGCTGAGCTAACATCTGTGCCCATCTTCTTCCTCTATTTTGTATGTGGGATGCCGCCACAGCATTGCTTGATGAGTGGTGTAGGTCTGTACCCTGGATCTGAACCCACAAACCCGGGCTGCCGAAGTGGAGCGCACTGAACTTAACCACTATGCCACCGGTTGGCACCATATTTCTCTATCTTTTTACATGGTATGTAATTATATGAGCTTTTAGAAATTTGTATTTGTAATCTTGAAATATATGTAATTTAAAAAGAGTAATTACACTTCTGCCAAGGTCTAATATACAGTAATACTTTTTGGTCTTATTCTAGGATATTGCACATGAATCTTTTGAAAAAGGATAGTTTCCGGTTATAATTATCAGTTAGGATAATACCCTCTTATCTTGAATTTAGATTTAATAGCAGCATCAGTTATTTGGTATAACACAGCGTTAAGCTTGGAAGTTAAAATTTTTTTTTTAAAGAATCTTTGAATAATATGGAACAATGGAAACGGCTGAAATGAGCTGAGCTGAAGAACCAAAGTCTGCATTCTGTGTGCTGTGACTGGTGCATTTGGCTGAACAGAAGTTCGCATTTGTAAGAAAAACCAAGGCTGGCTTATGAAAAACTAAGAAGCATGGGAAAAATGGTATGGAAGGGAGATGCACGAGAGAGAAGACAAAAATTAAAAAAAGAAAAATATGGAGAAGAGAGGGTGACTTTCTAGTAGAGGCTGTGAGCCACAGCTGCAGGGGTAGGCTTTGGAGGCAGTGTGATGACGAGCTAGCGAGAAGTGATCCTGGAGAACAGACGTCCCAAGAAGGAGGTCGGGAGGAAGAACACCCGAGGTGACCGCTCTGTCCTCTGAAGGTGTGGGTAGGGAAGGGAGGGCTCAGATCCATGCCAGAGGCGGACAGTTTTACACATTTATATTTGTTAGGATTCTTTCAGTTATATGTGACAGAAACTTGAACTGGCTTAAGCAAAAAGAGATGTTATTGATGGGCTCAAGAAACTGGGAAATCCAGGGAGAGATACGCATGGCTTAATCTGTTTTGAAAATCGCAGATCTCAAACAGCGTCACTAGGCATCTGCCTGTGGCTCTCTCAGACCTGATTTCCTCTGTATTTGCTTCATAAGAAGGCAGGTGCTTCACAAAGGTGGCAGTGATGGACTACCAGCAGCTTCAGTCTTACAGTCCATCCATTTAGCAATCTTAGCATCTAGCAAGAATCTTGAATTGAGACTTTTTGTCCTGGTTTGATTTGGGACCCTTTGCCTGAAGCAGTGGGGATAGAATGTTTCAATATTAATCCTGGGTCATATGCTCGCGCTTGGTGTCCAGGGAGTAGGGTTAACCCACCAAACCATATAGGTTAAAAGATGGGAAGAGGTTCTTGCCCCAAAGAAAATAGGGCTGCTATTACCAGAGAAAGGAGGAAAACAGATTTGGGTAGAACAAACACCAGGTGTCTGCTACACTGTCTCCTGACTCCCCGGTACACCCCCCTTTGTTTAAGGTTATGTTTTGAAAAGGGCTTGCCTCTAATGTGTAGAGAAAACATTTTATGTTTCCTAAAAAACCAACCAAACAAGAAAAGCCCCCTTATTTAAGAACTACTTATCTTCTTTTCTTTTTCACTGTCCAAACCCTGCTTGTCTTTAAGGCCTACCTCAAATCTCAACTCTTGTATATGGGTGAGAGTTTCTCTTCTACTTCTGATTTCTCAGAGCTTTTATTGTCTGTACCTGCACATGGCAGTTAATGATCTTGCATCATCTTTTGTGTTATGGTCTTTAGCAACTACTTAAAAAGCTTGTAGGAAAACCGTGTTCTTTTCTGTAATTAAGAATAGAACTAGAGGCTGGCGCCGTGGCTGAGTGGTTAAGTTTGTGCGCTCTGCTTTGGTGGCCCAGGGTTTCGCCAGTTTAGATTCCAGGTGAGGACATGGCACCGCTCATCAAGCCATGCTGGGGCGGTGTCCCACATAGCACAACCAGAGGCACTCACAGCTAGAATATACAACTATGTACTGGGGGGCTTTGGGGAAAAGGAAAAAAAAGAAGAGATGCAGTGGGCGAAAAAAAGAATAATTGTGTCAGATGCTCACAGGTTTGTGATCTATGTTATAAATATTCAAATATAGAGTGGTTCAATGACAGTGCATTTTATAATGGGAAATGTGTTAGTATCAAATTCATACCTGTAGCACTGTATAAAACCTTAGCTTTTAAGATAATAAGATGAAAACATAATAAATAACAATATTGGTTACCAAATTAAATAGACGTGATTTGTCAAGCTGAACTATTACCTGAAAGCTAGACACCAGTTTTTTGTTACTGCAGGAATGAAACAGTTACAACCACAGAAAAATTCAGTCTCCTGCCAGCTGAGTTTAGTTATGGTGTAGTATTAACCGTTGAGCTTTTGAAAAATTAATACACAATTAAAATATTGTTTATATTCACAAATGTGAACATGACATGCTTCCTTTAAAGGCATACAGATCAGTTTCAAATAAATTTAATTAACTTTGGGCTTTATTTCTTTTGCTTACTGGCCAGAGTGAATTACATAGCATAAAACTAATTTCTTGGGACTCAGTAAGATTACAGAAGATATAATAATGATCTGAGCCAATCTATAACAGATAAACTTTCCTTCAATTTAATGGAAAATGTTGTCCAACGTACCATATGAAGTTACATCCACTTCAAAAATAGTCCTAATTATATGATCCCACTTTTTTTTTCTTTTCATTTTTCACCATAGAAAATTAAAACGTTTTGGTTGATCTTTGTCCAAGTTTCTGAAATGTGTTGTAATGAAGAAATAAAACCTTGTTTGACATGCTTTAAAATAATGTCATCTGATTAGAGATAAGGGTGTCTCAGCTGGGTTCTAACAGTATCAATAAAAAGAAAAAAAGAATTCATGAATGAAATGTAGAAATCACATAGTTCTTAATATTAAATTTGTAATTGCATGCCACTATAATGACAGCTACTTTTGCTATATATGTTTTAATTATACCTTTGGGGAGGGGGAAACCTCATTAATTTAGAAACTATAACTAAAGAATGACATTGGGATTATATAATGAAAAAGTTCACTTGTTTTAATTTCATGCTGAACAGAATTATAAAAATAAAATGAAGTAAGTAGTAACAAGGAAAATAAAGAAAAACTTACCAAATAGCAGGAAACTAAGAATTAAGGGGAGATCAGAAATCAAGAAAGTATACAGCAATATTATTTAGTAACATTATATTGACATTATCATTAAATATTTTCTGCTATCCAAGAAAGTCCTTTATACTTTAATGGGAGATCACTATGTGCGCTTTAAACAGCCCTTTGAAGTATGGCTAGCTTTTGTATACTTAAGTCTATTTATCAGCTTTCTCAATTTTGGAATCCCTACAATCCCTCCGTTGGTTGCAATCATAGTTTTTTCACTCAAGTAACAAGGTCTGCTTTATTCTTTTTTCTTTGGGAGGGTCTTTGTGTGGCAGCTGTCCTTGTCACCAAGCTCTCTCAGTCAGTTAGTTCTGCTGTTCACTCAGATTCAGTTGTTGGGATGACCCTAAGCAAGAAATCAGTCATTTCTCAATCTTTTTTTTTTCTTTTTTTAAAGATTAGCATCTGAGCTAACAACTGTTGCCAATCTTTTTTTTTTTGCCTGCCTTGTCTTCCCAAATTCCCCCAGCACATAGTTGTATATCTTAGTTGCAGGTCCTTCCAGTTGTAGCGTGTGAGACGCTGCCTCAGCCTGGCCTGACGAGTGGTGCCATGTTGGCACCCAGGATCCAAACCGACGAAACCCTGGGCCAACGCAGCGGAATGCACAAACTTAACCACTAAGCCACCGGGCTGGCCCCACAATCTGTGTTTTTTATCAAATAAATGTGGCTCTTAAATATTAAAAATAAGTCCACCAGTATGAAACATACACTTACATCATTGTGTTAATAATGTTCATTGAAAATTTGAATATTGGGTAGATGCATTAAGATTGTACAGAGGTTAAAGCCTAAATTTTATTAAAGCGGAAAGACTTTAACCGGCACAATAGATTCTTCTTAGGTGTTGAGAAATAAAAGTGTTGAAAAGAAATTGGAATATTTAAATTTTTGAAAACTTCATTTCAAAATATTATATACTTCATGCACCATAAAATCACGTATATTACAATGTCATCTTTTCAGTATCACATCATCTCAACAGTTGGTGTCATTTAGACTGTGAGTGGGAAAGTGTATTGTGTTTCCCCAAAGTGGAGGTTGCTTGCGATTTACTACAGTGAAAAAAGTCTCATAATTGCTTCCAGTTTCAAAGGAGTTTTAGCAAATGCTCAAAGATCTCTTTAAAATAGTGACTCTTAAAAGTCTAGCATGTGTATGCAAATGAAATAAAACAAAAACTGTCTGCAACCTACTTTTCAAAGTCATCTCATTGGGCCTCCTAGGTGCCCGTGTGCTAATTGCACCAGAATTGGCTACTTGTATTTTTGAAAATAGAGGTGGTGGAAAAATAAATAAATAAAATCTTGTAGTGCTTAATGAATTTTAAGCTTCTGGAGGCTGGAGACTTACCTTAGTTTCTTGTCCCTATACCTTAGAATTTTTTAAATTACGAAGCACTCAGTAGATCGTGGTTAGTTTGATTTTAAATGACACCTGAGAGCCTGTGATTTCTTGTTTGGCTACCATGTGTCTTAGAAAAGCAATTCACCTTCTTATGCTAGTTGATGAAGACTTATGATTAGGTTCATAGAATATTGACTAAGGTATAGAAGTTCTTTTCTTAAGAATTTTCTATATGTGAACTTGTGTAGATGTGAACAAGTCACGTGCCAGAGCAAAAGCATTCGCTATGTCTTGGTTAGTATCACTCTGGACTTTGGAACAAATGGATTTAGAAGTAGTCTTTTGGAACCTAATCTGATCATACATAGAAGTACTTTGTGTTTTAATTGCCTGAGGCTCGTGGCATTTAAAGTCTATAGAAAAAGAGAGTCTCCTGAAGATTTGACTATATATATATTTTTTTGGGGGGGGAAGATTAGCCCTGAGTTAACGTCTGCTGCCACTCCTCCTCTTTTTGCTGAGGAAGACTGGCCCTGAGCTAACATCTGTGCCTATCTTCCTCTACTTTCTACGTGGGATGCCTGCCACCGTGTGGCTCGACAAGCGGTGCCACATCCACACCGAGGATCCAAACTGGCAAACCCTGGGCCGCAAAGCAGAACATACGAACTTAACCGCTGCGCCACTGGGCCGGCCCCTTGACTATATATATATATATATATTTTTTTAAATTTAATTTTTATTGAGTTAATGATAGGTTACAATCTTGTGAAGTTTCAGTTGTACATTATTGTTTGTCAGTCCTGTTGTAGGTGCACCCCTTCACCCTTTGTGCCCACCCCCCACCTTTCCCCTGGTAGCCACTAATCTGTTCTCTTTATCTACATTTTTAAATTCCTCATATGAGTGGAGTCATACAGAGATTGTCCTTCTCTATCTGGCTTATTTCACTTAACATAATTCCTTCAAGGTCCATCCACGTTGTTGCAAATGGGACAATTTTGTTCTTTTTTACAGCTGAGTGGTATTCCATTGTATATATATATACCACATCTTCTTTATCCAATCATCAGTTGATGGGCACTTAGGTTGCTTCCACATCTTGGCTATTGTAAATAATGCTGCAGTGAATGTTGGGGTGCATGGGACTTTTGGAATTGCTGACTTCGAGTTCTTTGGGTAGATACCCAGTAGTGGGATAGCTGGATCATATGGTATTTCTATTTTTAATTTTTTGAGGAATCTCCACACTGTTTTCCATAGTGGTTGCACCAGTTTGCATTCCCACCAGCAGTGTATGAGGGTTCCCTTTTCTCCACAACCTCTCCAACATTTGTTACTTTCTGTTTTGGTTATTTTTGTCATTCTAAAGAGTGTAAGGTGATATCTTAGTGTAGTTTTGATTTGCGTGTCCCTGGTGATCAGCGATGATGAACATCTTTTCATGTGCCTATTGGCCATCCGTATATCTTCTTTGGAGAAATGTCTGTTCATGTCTCCTGCTCGTTTTTTGATCAGGTTGTTTGAGTTTTTGTTGTTGAGTTGTATGAGTTCTTTATATATTATATATATTAACCCTTTGTCAGATGTATGACTTGCAAATATTTTTTCCCAGTTAGTGGGGTTTTTTTTTTGTTTCAATCCTGTTTTCCTTTGCCTTGAAGAAGCTCTTTAGTATGATGAAGTCCCATTTGTTTATTCTTACTATTGTTTCCCTTGTCTGAGAAGATATGGTGTCCGAAAAGATCCTTTTAATATTGATGTCAAAGAGTGTACTGCCTACGTGTTCTTCTAGAAGCCTTATGGTTTCAGGTCTTACCTTTAGGTCTTTGATCCATTTTGAGTTTATTTTGGTGAATGGTGAGAAAGAATGGTCAATTTCAGTTTCCTCCACTCATATGAGGAATTTTCCAGTTTTCCCAGCACCATTTGTTGAAAAGACTTTCTTTTCTCCATTGTAGGCCCTCAGCTCCTTTGTTGAAGATAAGCTGTCCATAGATGTGTGGTTTTATTTCTGGGCTTTCAATTCTGTTCCATTGATCTGTGCACCTGTTTTTGTACCAGTACCATGCTGTTTTGATTACTGTAGCTTTGTAGTATGTTTTGAAGTCAGGGGTTGTGATGCCTCCAGCTTTGTTCTTTTTTCTCAGGATTGCTTTAGCAATTCGGGGTCTTTTGTTGCCCCATATGAAGTTTAGGATTCTTTGTTCTATTTCTGTAAAGAATGTTATTGGTCTTTTGTTGCCCCATATGAATTTTAGGATTCTTTGTTCTATTTCTGTAAAGAATGTTATTGGGATTCTGATTGGGATTCTGTTGAATCTGTAGATTCCTTTAGGTAGAATGGACATTTTAACTATGTTTATTCTTCCAATCCATGTACCTGGAATGTCTTTCCATCTCTTTATGTTGTCATCCATTTCTTTCAGAAAAGCCTTGTTGTTTTTGTTGTATAGGTCTTTCACTTCCTTAGTTAAATTCACCCCCAGGTATTTTATTCTTTTTGTTGCAATTGTGAATGGTATTGTGTTCTTGAGTTCTTTTTCTGTTAGTTCATTATTAGAGTATAGAAATGCTACTGATTTATGTAAATTGATTTTATACCCTGCAACTTTGCAGTAGTTGTTGATTATTTCTAAAAGTTTTCCAATGGATTCTTTGGGGTTTTCTATATATAAGATCATGTCGTCTGCAAACAGCGAGAGTTTCACTTCTTCCCTCCCTATTTGGATTCCTTTTATTCCTTTTTCTGGCCTAATTGCTCTGGCCAAAATCTCCAGTACTATGTTAAATAAGAGTGGTGATAGAGGGCATCCTTGTCTCGTTCCTGTTTTCAGGGGGATGGCACTCAGTTTTTGCCCATTGAGTATGATGTTGGCTATGGGTTTGTCGTATATGGCCTTTATTATGTTGTGGTAGTTCCCTTCTATCCCCATTTTGTTCAGAGTTTTTATCATAAATGGCTGTTGGATCTTGTCAAATGCTTTCTCTGCATCTATTGAGATTATCATGTGGTTTTTATTCCTCAATTTGTTGATGTGGTGTATCATGTTGATTGATTTGTGGATGTTGAACCATCCCTGTGCCCCTGGTATGAATCCCACCTGATCATGGTGTATGATCCTTTTGATGAATTGCTGAATTCTGGTTGCCAAAATTTTGTTGAGAATTTTTGCATCTATGTTTATCAGCGATATTGGCCTGTAGTTCTCCTTTTTCGTGCTGTCCTTGTCAGGCTTTGGTATCAGAGTGATGTTGGCCTCGTAGAATGTGTTAGGAAGTGTTCCATCCTCCCTAATTTTTTGGAATAGCTTGGAAAGGATAGGTATTAAATCCTTTCTGAAAGTTTGGTAGAATTCCCCAGGAAAGCCATCTGGTCCTGGGGTTTTATTCTTTGGGATGCTTTTGATGGCTGTTTCAATCTCTTTCCTTGTGATTGGTCTGTTCAAATTGTCTGCTTTTTCTTGACTAAGCTTTGGGAGATTGTAGGAGTCTAAGAATTGATCCATTTAGTCTAGGTTATCCATTTTGTTGGCATATGGTTTTTCATAGTATTCTCATATAATCCGTTGTATTTCTGCAGAGTCTGTTGTTATTTCTCCTTTTTCATTTCTGATTTTGTTTATTTGCACTTTCTCTCTTTTTTTCTTCATAAGTCTGGCTAGGGGTTTGTCAGTTTTGTGTATCTTCTTAAAAAACCAGCTCTGTTTCATTGATCCTTTCTACTGCTTTTTTTTGTTTCAATCACATTTATTCCTGCTCTGATTTTTATTATTTCTCTCCTGCTGACTTTAGGCTTTGTTTGTTCTTCTTTCTCTAATTCAGTTAGGTGTAGTTTAAGATTGCTTATTTGGGATTTTTCTTGTTTGTTAAGATGTGCCTGTATTGTGATGAATTTCCCTCTTAATACAGCTTTTGCTGTATCCCATATGAGTTGGTATGGCATGTTATCATTTTCATTTGTCTCCAGGTATTTTTTGATTTCTTCTTTAATTTCTTCAATGACCCATTGCTTGTTCAATAGCATATTGTTTAGTCTCCACATCTTTGTGCCTTTCTCAGCTTTTTTCTTGTAATTAATTTCTAGCTGTATAGCATTATGATCGGAGAAGATGCCTGTTATTACTTCAGTTTTTTTAAATTTGTTGAGGCTTGCCTTATTTCCCAACGTATGGTCTATCCTTGAGAATTTTCCATGCGTGCTTGAGAAGAATGTGTATTCTGTTGGTTTTGGATGAAGTGTTCTATATATGTCTATTAAGTCCAACTGTTTTAGCTTTTTGTTTAGCTCCACTGTTTCCTTGTTGATTTTCTGTCTGGATGATTTGTCCATTGATGTGAGTGGGGTGTTGAGGTCACCTACTATTATTGTGTGATTTTTGATATCTTCTTTTAGGTTTGTTAACAGTTGCTTTATGAACTTTGGTGCTCCTGTGTTGGGTGCATAGACATTTATAAGCATTATTTCTCCTTGATGAAGTGTCCCTTTGATCATTATATAATGTCCCTCTGTGTCTCTCTTTACCTGCCTTATCTTGAAGTCTGTTTTGTCTGATATAAGTATTGTGACACCTGCTTTCTTTTGTTTGCTATTAGCTTGGAGTATTGTTTTCCACCCCTTCACTCTGAGCCTGTGTTTGTCTTTGGAGCTGAGGTGTGTTTACTGGAGACAACAGATTGTTGGATCTTGCTCTTTAATCTGTCTTGCCACTGTGTCTTTTTATTGGAGAGTTCAATCCGTTTACCTTGAGGGTGATTATTGATGCATGAGGGCTTAATGCTATAATTCTGTCGCTTGTTTTCCGGTTTTCCTGCATTTCCTTTGTTTCTCGTCCTGTGTGTTTTAGCCTACCCATTGACTTCTGCAATTTCTTATGCTGGATTTCTTAGCTTTTTTCCTTATTTATGTTTTGTGTCTCTGTTCTGTTTTTCAGTTTAGTGGCTACCCTGAAATTTGTATTCAGAATCTCATGCATAACATAGTCCATTTTCTGGTGGCCTCTTACTTCCTTAGCCTAAACTGATTCAGTCCCCTCCCACCTCCCCTTCTAAATTATTATTTTCATCTCTTATTCCAACTTGTGTTGTGAGTTTGTGGTTAGAGTGATAAGATTGTCTTTGCTTTGGTGATTTCCTTCCCTTTATCCTAATGCTATAGTTGAATATTTGCTATCCTATTCTGATTCTATCTATTTGTCTCCCTACTCTGTGTTTTGTGACCCTTTCTCCCTTTTCTTTCTTTTTTTCAGGTATGAGGGCCTTCTTGAAGATTTCTTGTCGGGGGGGGTGGGGGGTGGGGTGGGTGGGTCTTGTGGCTATGAAATCCCTTAGCTTTTGTTTGTCTGGAAAAGATTTAATTTCTCCCTCATATCTGAAGGATATTTTTGCTGGATAGAGTATTCTTGGCTGAAGATTTTTATCCTTTAAAGTTTTGAATATGTCATTCCAATCTCTTCTAGCTTGTAAGGTTTCTGTAGAGAAATCCGCTGAAAGTCTGATAAGGGTTCCTTTGTAGGTTATTTTCTTCTGCCTTGTTGCCCTGAGTATTCTTTCTTTGTCATTAATTTTTGCCATTTTTACTACTATATGCCTTGCCGTAGGTCTTTTTACATTGACAAATCTAGGAGATCTGAAAGGTTCCTCCACACACGTTTCTCTCTCAATCCCTAGATTTGGGAAGTTCTCTGCTATTATTTCATTGAGCACACTTTCTGCTCCTTCTTCCTTTCCACACCCTCAGGAATACTGATGATTCTTAAGTTGCATTTTCTCATTGAGTTGGCTATTTCTTGGAGATTTTCTTCAGTTTTTTAAATTCTTAGTTCTCTTTCTTCCTCTGTCTGGAGCCATTCAACCTGTCTATCTTCGATCATGCTAATTTTGTCCTCTATGGTGTCTACACGGTCATTCAGGGAATCCATATTCTGTTTTATCTGATCCGTTGTATTTTTCATCTCTAGTATTTCTGATTGATTCTTCTTTATAGTTTCAATCTCTTTTGTGAAGTAACTCCAGAACTCATTGACTTGTTTCCCTATATTTCCCTTTACCTCATTGAGTTTTTTGATGATAACTATTCTGAATTCATTTTCACTTAGTTTACCTATTTCCAAGTCCTCAGGACATACTTCTATGTTTTTATTGTTTTCCTTCTGGTCTGGAGCTTTTATGAATTGCTGGATGGTAGAGGAGTGGTTTTTGTGCACGATGCTATTATTCGGTTGCAGTTACAGCCTATTGCCACTAGATGGGCCTCGAGAGCGGTGTGTTCTGAGCCCTCCGCCTTCAGCCGTGATGGTGGCAGGCAGCATGGGTTGGGGGCAGAGGGGCACTTTCTCTCGTGTGCAGACCTGGATTCAAATCAGCTCTCCCTCTCTGGTTTCCTGGGGCCCTGGCTTGCTGGGGTTCCCCCACGTGAAAGCTTTCCAGGTTAGAGGGTTTCCACTTCACAGGCGGTAGGAGTCCTGGACTATCCTGCGTATGCACGGCCCCTCCCCCACTCCTTCCCTCACCCGCAGCAGTGATCCCAGTCTCTAGGGGAGGGAGCGAAGTTCTCTCTTACCCTGTTCAGCTCCTCCGAGGTTGGCTCCAGCCTCTCCGCCCTCCATTGTTTGGCTGCTGTGAGTCTCTGATGATTTCTGTGCTATTAGGATTTTTTTGTTGGAATGCGGTTGCTCCTTTTGGTTGTAATTTGGAGGGGAGAGAGTCCAACGTGAGCTCACTCTGACATGTTGCTGACATCACCACCCCCTTGACTATATTTTTTTAAGCAGTAAACAGCTTTTAGATAAGACAGACATTGTATTGTCAGAGAAGCATCCTATAGAACTTTCTCCAAATAAATAGGGAATTTTGATCTTTTCTAATACTAGTAAATTCTCTTCCCATTGTATACCCTCCTGGGAGAGAAAAATAAAGGGAGATGGCAGCAACAGAATTAATACCAATTCTTGTGACACCCAAAAGGATGAAAATTGACAAGTAAATATATGTCAGTAAGTTTGCATTATTGATACTCTTGAGGAAGTATAATTAGCCTTCTTGACTGAGAACATTATATTGTCATACAATAGGGCAAAATCTTAGGTCAGGTTTCTAAAAATGTTTAGGTTAAGAAAGAAGGTAAGCAATCAGAAATTCTTTCATGGATAGTTTGTCAGTTTAATTCAAATCAAGTTGCTGTAGTAGTTTGAAATTAGTTCCAAGTTGAGATCAAACATAGGGGCCAAATACATTTTTGCAGACTAGTGGAGGCTAAATTAGAGATGAGGTCCATATTACAAAACCTTGGACAGCTACTCTTAAGGGCAGACCTTAGAGTAAATGTTTAAAAATTTTTGTCTAAGAAATTGGATATTATTCCCTGAAATCTTGTGATATTGTTTATTAGCTTTGAACTGTTTCTGGTATAAAAAAGAACAAGTCTGCCAGCTTGGGCACATGAGGCCTGTTTTGTCCTTTCTCTTTATGTATAACTTTCATGATACCAGTTTAAGTTTGATAAGTTTGATATGTAGAAAAAGGAAGGATACCAGCCTCTTGTTTAATACTTGTATGTATTCCTATCTAACAGCTGTCCAATAAACTGACACATTTAAAGCCTGGTTTCAGAGCCTGAGGGTTGAAAAAGTAGTAAGAGAGAGCATACTTCTCTCACGGTGGTAAGTCAGGTTTAGACAACTTTAAATATAGCTCATATTTTGATAGATGTTGCCAAGATTGTGGTTCTTGGAGAACAAATCAAGTTAAGCAATTCACTAGGGAGGAAACATTTAGTTCTGTGGGTATGCAGTTTTGGTAGTAGTCAGCCAAAAGATACATCTGCAGGATACAGGGTTTTTTTTTCCCACTGCCTTGAATTTTGCAGATTCATGGGTTCCACATGCCTGAAAATCACTTGCATTTCATTTTTCTGTAATTGATTTTTCAGCTGTGGATTCGGTTTCCAGTTCTTTCACTAAGCATATCACCTTACATGTAGATTTCCATCTAGTGGCAAAAGTAATCATTGCAGACTATAAGTAGGTTATAAAAATTATCCTTTTTGAGGGGTGGGTCTTGCCTCTATTACTCTTGGGGATAGTTGCTTAGTCTGTGCATTTAAGTACTGGCGCCCTTGCTGTCTCTGTATGCCTACATACCTGACTACTAATTCTCCTGGTTTTGTTCATCTAGGCAAACATTTTTATATACTTTGATTTTCATATTTACATCACTATAGCAAGATTTAAGTCAAAACTACTTGATTTCTTAAAAACATTTTGTCATGAAAGATGTTGATAATACATGCAAATATGTAGAATAATATATTCTACTACAAATATGCAGAATAATATAGTCGATACTCTTTTACGATCACCCAGCTTCAACAAATCTTAATATTTGCCATATTTACTTCAAATGAATCCCTCCTTTGTCCCACAGCTCAGTGATTTATCACAAGAACTTTGCTAGCACCCTAGAAACCTCCTCCTGCCCTCTTGCCTCCTCTTAATCACTAACCCCTGAAGGTAACCGTTATCCTGGAATTTTTGGTAAATACATCTTTGCTTCTCTTTACAGTTTTGCCACTTAAGCAAGTATCTCTAAACACTGTAACTTTTTCTGTTTTTAAATTTGATATAAATGGCATTATATGATCAGTAGTAGTCTGTGTGTGTGTGTGTGTGAGAGACTTCTTTTGCTCACCATTATATGTGAAATTCATCCACGATGGTGCATATAACTGGAGTTTGTCCATTTTCATTGCTGTAAAATATGTCAGTTTTTTAAACCATTCTGCTAGATGTTTTGCTTCCAATTTTGGCTCTTTAAAAATTAATGTTTCGGTGAACATTCTTGTTTGTGATTTTTGGTGCACACATGGCTACAGAGGTTAGGCATGTTTTAGTATTGCTGGGTCATAGGGTACACTTTCATTCAACTTTGGTAGGTAAAACCAGTTTTCCAAAATGGTTGTACCTATTTATAGCCCCATTATTTATAGCCCCATTTATTGCCCCATTACTCAGTATAAAAGAGTTGCTGCTACTTTCTCTAAGCCTTGCCATTGTCAAACTTTTTAATTTTAGTCATTCTGTTAGGTAATAGCATGTTATTGCTTTTTAATTTGTTTCCTTGATGTTTAATGACATTGAGCAGTTTTTTCATGAATATATTATCCATTTGTTATCCTTTGTTATGAAATTTTATTGAAATCTCATGCCCAGTTTTCTATTGGGTTTTTATTGATTAGTAGGAATTCTTAATATATTCAGAACATGAACCTTTTTTTTGCCATACATATTGCAGATGTATTTTCCCACTCTGCCTTGCTTTTTCACTTTCTTAATGGTGTCTTTTGATAAATACAAGTTCTTATTTTAATGAAGTTAAAAGGATTAATATTTTTCTTTATGGTTAATATTTTTTTTTTAAAGATTTTTTTATTTTTTTCCTTTTTCTCCCCAAAGCCCCCCAGTACCTAGTTGTATATTCTTCCTTGTGGGTCCTTCTAGTTGTGGCATGTGGGACGCTGCCTCAGCGTGGTTTGATGAGGAGTGCCCTGTCTGCACCCAGGATTCAAACCAAGGAAACACTGGGCCGCCTGCAGCGGAGCACGCGGACTTAACCACTCGGCCACGGGGCCAGCCCCTGTGGTTAATATTTTTGTGTTATTTAAAAATTATTTACCCATCCTGAGTTCAAGAATATGTTCTTCTATATTACTTTATAGTGGATTTATTTTTTTGCTATTTACCTTTAGATCTACAATTTACCTGGAATTGATCTTTGCATATAGTGTGAGATACGTGTCAATTTTTATTTTTTCCCCCTATAGATGTCCAAGTGTCCCAGTGCATTTAGTGAAAGGTCATCCATTCCCCACTGATTTGTAGTGCCACTTTTTTTTCTGAATCCAGTAAAGAAAGTAGAAGAAAGGAAGTAATAAAGATAAGAGCAGAAATTAATGAAATAAACAACAAACATGTAATAGAGGGATTCAACAAAATTAAAAGCTGGAACTTGACAAAGCTAATAAAATTGATAAACCTCTAAGATTCATAAATGAAAAAAGAGAGAAAACATGAATTACCAATATCAGGAACGAAGAGAGGATATCACTATGGAACTTGGACATGTTAAAAAGTTCCTGAGAGGATATTGTAAACAAGTTTATGCCAATAAAGTTGGAAATTTATGTGAAATAGACAAATTCCTAGAAATATACAACTTAACCAAAATTAATACAAGAAGAAATGGAAAATATGAGTAGTCCTATAACACAGAATAAATTGAATATATCATTAAAAATCTTCTCACAAAGAAAACTCTAGGTCCAAATGGCTTCATCAGTCAATTTGATCAAACATTTGAAGAAGAAATAACACCAATGTCACATAAACTTTTCCAGAAAACAGAAAAATAAGACACAGTCCCCAACTAACTTTCTAAGGCCAGCACAGCCTTGATATAAAACCTAATCAAGACAAGAAAGGACAATTCCAAGGCTAGCCCCGTGGCCAAGTGGTTGAGTTCCTGCGCTCTGCTTTGGTGACCTGGGGTTCTCTGGTTCGGATCCTGGGTGCAGACCTATGCACTGCTCGTTAAGCCATGCTGTGGTGGCATCCCACATAGAAGAACTTGAATGACCTACAACTAGGATATACAACTATGTACTGGGGCTTTGGGGAGAAAAGAAAAAAGAAAAAGGAAGATTGGCAACAGATGTTAGCTCAGGGTCAATCTTCCTCACCAAAAAAAAAAAGAAGAAAGGACAATTCCATGACAATCTTAGTTATAAATGTATATGGAGAAACTTAAATTATTAGAAAACCAAATTCAGCAATATATAAAAATGATAATACATCATAACAACATTGGGTTTATTCTGTAAATGTAAAGTTGTTTTAACATTAATCAGTGTCATTCACCACATTAACAAAATAAAGGAGAAAAATCATATGATCACCAATAGAGGCACACAAAAATTTGGTAAAATTAAAAACTGACTCATGATTGTGAATAAATAAATAAATTACCCTTAGCAAACTAGGAATAAAAAGATATTGCTGGAATCTATAGTTTTTGCCAAAATGACTGATGGGGAAAGATACCATTTTTCAATTTGCTTTACCCTTATAACTTCTAAAGTTGAGATTCTTTTTGTGTTTATTAGTCATTTAGGCTGCCTCTTCTATGAATTACTTCTATGTCCATATCCTTTGACTAATTTTCTTTTCTTTTTTTTTTACTATTTTATTTTTCCTTTTTCTCCCAAAGCCCCCTGACACATAGTTGTATATTTTTTTTAGTTGTGGGTCCTTCTAGTTGTGGCATGTGGGACGCCGCCTCAGCGTGGCTTGATGAGCGGTGCCATGTCCGCACCCAGGGTTCGAACTGGTGAAACCCTGGACTGCTGAAGCAGAGTGTGTGAACTTAACCGCTCGGCCAGGGGCTGGCCCCTTGACTAGTTTTGTTTGAGTTGAGTGTATTCATCTTGTAAATTTCAGGCATACTGATAAATTCTGAATATTAATTCTTTTATATGCATGAGAAATGTTCTTTTTCCAGTTTATGGCTTATCTTTTATTATTTTAAAGTTTTAAATTTGTTTATTATTTATTTATGAATGGGTAGTATGTTCACATGAATCAAAAATGCAGAAAATACAAAAGAGCATACAGTGAAAAGTTTCTCTCCCACGTCTGTCCTTTCATCCAGTTCCTCTCTCCAGAGGCATTGTGACTTCATTTTTTACGAACTCTGTTTAAAATGTCATTTGTTGTACAGACATTTTAAATTTTAATTTAGTTAAATGTATCAATCTTTGTGGATTGTGCTTTTTATGTCTTGTTTAAGAAACCTTTCCTCTGCCTCGTTAATTTGTTCTTCTATTCTGTTTTCTAAACTTTTTAAAATTTAGCTCTTCATATTTAGATCTTTATTCTGTCTGGAATTTATTTGTTTATTTGTTTTTGTTGAGGAAGATTAGCCCTGAGCTAAAATCCTCTGCCAATCCTCCTCTTTTTGCTGAGGAAGATTGGCCCTGAGCTAACAT
This sequence comes from Equus przewalskii, assembly GCF_037783145.1. NCBI lineage: Eukaryota > Metazoa > Chordata > Mammalia > Perissodactyla > Equidae > Equus > Equus przewalskii. The sequence goes on from NC_091831.1 coordinate 31,953,387, forward strand.
CTCTGCCAGTCTTTCTCTATTTTATATATGGGATGCTTGCCGCAGCATGGCTTGATAAGCAGTATGTAGGTCTGTGCCTGGGATCTGAACCTGTGAATCCCAGGCCGCCAAAGCAGAGCGTGTGAACTTAACCTCTATGACACTGGGCCGGCCCCTGGAATTTAGTTTTTGTGTGTGATGTGAGATAGGGATCACCTTTTCTTCCATGTTATAAAATGACTTGTCCTTACTGTCTTGCATTATGTGGTTGTTTTGTCTAATATAACTTTCAGTGTGATGGGAGACTACTGTTGAGCTTCATCTGCATGGTGGCAAATAAAATTAACTGGTCCAGTTTTTTATTTCTGTTTTGTTCCTGCTTGCAGATGAATGCTTAGAGTCCTAATAAGTACTGCCTTTCAGGCTCCATAATGTGCCCTTGTGTCCTCTAACACGCCTGGAATTTGTGTAGGCTATGATGGGTCAGGAAACAACACAGCAAACAAGGAGAAAGCTTTTTTCCTGTCTCTTCGATTTACCAATGCCTCATCAGAAGCTTTCAGCACTTATGTAAGAAATTTATTTATTTTTCTTGAACTTGAGCAAACTTAGAGTTTGTTTTAAAATAAGATACTGTAGAGTAGGAAGTTGTTTTTGTTTAAATATAGTATTTTTTTTTTCAGTCCTAGGAGTCTTAAGTTCTTAACCATGTTCCGTGATATTCTCAGCTTTACATTGTGGTGTTGTGTATTCTGTAGAAAGGGATTAGCAGGCTTTGTGATGTGGGGATAATTTAAAAACATAACCCACTGTCTGTCTTTTCCATCTCTCATCTTCCGCTTCTGTTTTTTTAATATATATATTTTTCTTTTCTTGTTACTGAGGTAACATTGGTTTATTACATTCTACAAATTTCAGGTGTACATCATTGTATTTCGATTTCTGTATAGACTATATCATGTTCACCACCCAAAGACTAATTACCATCTGTCACCGTACACACGTGCCCTATCACTCCTTATTTGACTTCTTTTTTAACCATTTCTCTCTATTATATCTTGTCTTACCAGATGGTCTGCTCAGAAAAAGTGAGGAAGAGGAAAATAAAGAACTAGGTTAAAGAAATTAAAGTGAGGCAAAACAAGAGTGAATGATCATGAGAAGGAAGGGGAGAGAAAGCAGAAGGGGAAAAGAAACAGATTGCTTATGACTTGTGTGAGGACTCCCAATGTCTCTTTTTCTTGTATTTCTTGTGAATAGATAGGGCAGACTTGAACTAACTTACTCTTCTACCTGTTCTGCCTGTTTAGAAGAGAGCGGTTTGGAGGTGATGGCCAGGTGGAAAGGCTTGTGTTTAGAAACAAGGGAGCCAGTGCTTTGTGCTTCCAGCTCCTTTCTCACTTGCGTATTTGATCCAGTTTAGTGCCAGAGGGTCAACTGTGATGTGTATTTTAGAACCTTAACTGAGTCTTGCTCTGAATATTAATAATATAAAGATCTGGAGTTTACTTATGTGTATGTGTTTCTATTTCAGGAATATAACGGATGCTAATTGTGAACATTTATGTGTTAGAACTAATTTGATCTGAAATCTGTCTTTCAGAATTAAAAGGGATGTGGAGTCCATAAAATGATAGTTTAGACCCAATAAATTATGACTCTTTAGGTGCTAACACATTTCATGATTTTCTGGCGCTCTCAGTAGAGTAGTAATTTCTCATTGGCAGTGATTATAAATAATAGTTTTATATTGACTCTTGTTTTTTGACTGAAATAAGCTGACATCAAAAAAAAAAAGAGGCTTCGTCTGTGGTTTAGGATGAAGTTGCTATTTATTTTAATTGGCTTATAGAATAATCTTTAAATTTATCCAGGAAAAATAACCTATCTTAGTGGTTAAAAAGGTTGAGTAGACAAACATTTTAAGTTCTTTTTAATGACTTTTTGACTTGAGAACACACATTCATAATTTTTAATTTTTATGTGAATCTCAGTATATGTGATAATATATTATCATTTTAGAGAAAAGAAGAAATTTAGTAGCCACCAACTGAAGATTTGAGCTGTTGATTAAAATGATGTAATAATTTTTCAAGGAAGTAGAGATGAACTTTGAAGTTTACCCATGCCTTGTTTTCATTTTACCATTGTTAAAAATCGTCCATGTAGTGTTGGCAAAGTGTGTTATAGATTAGTTATATTTAATATTTTGAGCCATTACTTTTCCTGTAACACTGCTTTGGTATGTAGGGGTCATGGAAGGCTTTTAAGTTGTGATTGTTTTTGTTGTGGCAATGCTTGTATGAGTCAGGTTAATTTCGACTTTGCCTAACAGATGTGGTGACTTGTCCTTTCTGGCTTGTGTTATACCTACTGGTCGGTTATGTAATAGATGACTGTTTATGTAATAAGGATTAGAACAAGCCATTAGAGATAATTAATAATGGATACAAACAAGAGGTGATGTATCTGCTACAAGAAATGGAATAACACAGTTCTTATATCTCACATAGTTAAAAGTAAAAAGGAGTATAGTAGTTAGGCATTAGGAAACAAAGAATAAGGAAGAAAATACTTTTGAGAGTCCAGGAGCTTTGCTAGGAGTATAGCCCAAGCACTTTAGGAGTGGAAAACCAGCTAAGAGCAGGGGCCAACAGAACGTGTCTGCTTAGTATTGGTCAGTGATAGAAGAGTAAAATTAGAGGCAAAATACAGAATTTTTCCGAGGGCCCTACAGAGAAGAACCTGTTTGAGCAAAGGTTGGACTTATATGATGGGCCAGAGGCATCCAGAATTGAAGGATTTTAAAATGAAGCCTATTTCTGGACCTGGGCAAGGCAGGATTGCTATCTGTTTTTTGTACCCCAAGTGTCTTCCATTTCGGTGAAGGCTTTTTGGTTAGGAGGAAGAGAATCCAAGGGCGCCTGGCTCAGTTAAACGGGCCTCATTGGAAGGAGACACCTGCCTGCGTTAGGGAAAGGAACCCTGTGGGTAGAGTAATGTCTTCAAAATGTCGATTACGCTATTTAGATATAGTTTTAGCTCCTAAATAGTTTGATGCTTACTGTCACATGGTTTCTGTGGCATTTGAGACTGGCCTGAATGTGGTGTTGTCAGCAGTGGCTCACTGCATGGGCAGTACTGTGTAATACTGGTTGTGTTCTCAAGAAGGCCTTAACCCAATGATTACCCACTGCTGGTAACACAGGGGGAACAGCTGCGGGTCTGATGTCTTACAAGTTTTTAACAGTAATGATTCAGAGCTTGACTGTTTCAATAAGGAAGTGTGGTCCAGGTGGCTACCAAGTCTAATATACTGTTCGACTTGGGAGGCTGTAAGGATCTATATCTTCCTGTAGTGTATGCCTGAAATGAAGAGGCAAGTTCAGGTCAAATCATAGAGCCTGTTTGGTGTCTTGTCTTTAAACTAAATTCCTGAGTATTAGGTTGGTCTAACTTAAACAGCAACAAGCCCAAATTATCTTCTTTTGTGCAGTTAGCAGATTAGGGATTAGGTTTTTCAAAAGGCCAACATATAGATTAACCCACAGAAAGACTGGATAATTGTATGGTTGAAAGAGTATGAGAAACACATACAAAAATGGTCCCCTAAAGATTCTTCTGTTCCATTTTTTTCAGTGATGCCATCTGCAATTTTGTTATCTGCAATGACTCTTCCCTTCGAGGTCAGCCCATTATCTTCAATCCTGACTTTTTTGTGGAGAAACTCCGACATGAGAAGCCGGAGGTCTTCACCGAGTTGGTGGTCAGCAATATCACAAGGCTCATTGACTTACCTGGAACTGAGCTGGCTCAGCTGATGGGAGAAGTGGACCTTAAGTTGCCTGGAGGGGCTGGCCCAGCGTCAGGATTCTTCCGGTCTCTAATGTCTCACAAACGGAAGGGTAGGAGTTGTGTCTGTGAAGGGCGGGCAGGTCCCAGCTGCTGCCTGGGCTTCACTCTTAACGTCTGCACGTTCACTGAGGAGTTGCTATTACCTGAAAGCATTTTTTGTCATTTTCTTAAGTAGTAAAACCTTAAGTAATACTAGTAAAAATTATAAAAATAGTCAGATAAATTAAAGCAAAGATATCAATCCCTGAGAGATGACATCATTAGTTTAGGTGGTTGTCAGGGACACCTTGATTTTTATGCCCTATTAATACTGTACTAAAATAGTATTAAAAAAAACAAAGTTTCACAGCTGGAGAGTACAATAAAGAAAGTTTAAACATTTTTTATTGCAGTAGTTTTCAAATATTTTCATTCCATGGCATGCTTTGATAAGGCAGATACCTATGAATCACCCAAAGAAAGCCTTCCCAGAAAATAAATTGTAGCAGTGCTGCTAAGATATTAAAGAGGTACAGTTTTATTTTATTAAATATAGGGAAATCATTAAGGTAGCAAAAAAGTTTAAACGTTGTAACAGATCAGACCGTGTACCAACTCTAGTGGATAATCTGTCATGCTTTCACAGTCGTGTCTCCAAGTTCTGGTTTTTGATTGTTTCTAAATAAAATATGAACATTCTAGATATTAGACTTAAATAAGATGATCTTTGCCTTCAAGGAACCTACAGTCTAATAATAACCTTGCAGAGAGTTGATTGCGAGTTGTTCTGATTGCATTTCCTGGTATGCTTCCAGCTCTGAGGTTTTTGTTTACTGACTCCGTGAAAACATGTGCTGACCTGTAACATAGGATGCGTGAGGGTGTCCAGTATGCTGATTTTGAATTATTTGTGGAAAATATAGCCCTGTCCTATCGTATGGTTTTTTTTTTAGAAAAAGGAGTAGTATTTGGATCCCCCCTGACGGAGGAAGGCATTGCCCAGATATACCAGCTGATTGAATATCTGCACAAAAGTAAGACTACTCGAATTGTTGTCGTTCTTTGTTAATGAATGTCAGTTTTCTTTTGAGAGCTAACATCCTTGAGTTGGTAGGCGCCAATAACCATCAACAAAGACACTAATCAGTGATAATTTCAGGTAGCGTGTTTCTAAATATGTGTCCTTTTAAATTTTATCTCATGTATTAGTTTGTTTTATACTCTCAAAGATGTATATACGTTAGATAGTGTCTGTGAAATCATGTTTTCCCTTGACTCAGAGAGACATTTCTTCTGGAAAAGTACATTGTCCCTAAAGAATCCTAACATTTACTCAAGGGAGAGTAATTTATCACCAGAGATACTTTTCATCTTTAGAATTCTATGATTAAAATACACTCTTCACTTAATTCCTGTTTCATTGTTTAGTAGTCATTCTGGTTATGTCATTGCTCTAAGTGCTTGGCACAGCTGAGTGTATGAGAAACGTGTGGCTTTATGTAATGCCTTGATAAATTCAATGCTAACACTTATTTATGGCTTAGTCTGTGTGGGACATTATGCTAGGAGCTAGAGCGGAAGTTGCAAACTGACAGCTTAAAGGCTTAAGTCATCTACAGTCATGTTTTGTTTAGTTGGCAAAGGATTAAATTAAAAATAAAATTAGCTATCAGTGTTTTAAAATGGGGAAAGTCCAGGTTTTCAGTTTCTCTGGATCATAGGAAGATTTAGCATCCTTGAGCCTGGTCGCTACTTGGACATGGTCCACTGGAGCACAGGTATGCGCTCTTCAGTTTGTTATGGTTCCCATTCATTCATTTACTGTTAGCTGTCTGGCCCTGTAGGCATTTGAACTTGGATTCCCTAAGGGGCTATACAAAGATAAATATGCACCTAAGCTGAAAACATGAACTCTCACGCTTCTTCCAGATCAAACCAAAACTATATGTCCCATCTTTTTTATCCCCTTAGATTAGCTTAGGACCTAGTTGGGAGGGAAGTTTACTTGGGATGACCCTAAGCTTCTGGGAATCTCTTAGACTGAAAGGTGATCTGACAGGTTAGAGGTCTAATTCCTGGGGCAATGCGGAGACTCTAGATTCATTTTGGGCTGGGACACCGTGTACAGGAGCAACAAACCTCCAGAGAGGAACTCAGCCCCCGCCGTACAAAGGCTGGGATGACCAAAGGGAAGGAGTCTTCAGGGAGATTGGACTTTTCTTCCAACTTGTTTTTCTAGCTCATTCTAACCATTGTTTAGATTAGATCCAGTCTCCAGATGTGGCTCAGGAGGTGAACGAGCCCTGGGTGGACCATCTCTTAGTTTGGGAGATCTGCAGGTGCTCAGGGTTGTTCAGATTTGTCTCCTCAGGGGTCAGCAGGTTCTAACCTACTCTGGGAGAAAAGGCAAAAACCTCCTTCAGGGTCTTTGTAAAGGATCTTTCAAGTGTAAAGTAGTCTTCTAGAGACTTATTTTAATGATAATTTCTCTTTTTTGCATGTCCTCTGTTTTTCTTCCATGCTAAACAGACTTGCGAGTGGAGGGTTTGTTTAGAGTACCAGGGAATAGTGTCCGACAGCAGATTTTAAGGGATGCTCTCAATAATGGAACTGATATTGACTTGGAATCAGGGGAGTTTCACTCAAATGATGTTGCCACCTTGCTGAAGATGTTTCTAGGAGAGTTACCTGAGCCCCTGCTGACGCATAAACATTTTCATGCACACCTCAAGATTGCTGGTGAGTATAGGAGGTTAAAAGATGGAAATACATTTCTGTCAACTTAGTAAAGTCATTTGGAATTTTCTGTTGTTTGTAACCCACCACAATACTTCTGCTAATATTGGTTAAGACGTGATATTTCTGGGCTCTCTGGGTACTCATAAGTATTGGCCTCTTAAGTTTGATTTAATCAAATACTTTTCTTGCTGAGTAGGCTTCTTTGAAGCTAAAGTCTGGGTTTTATTTATTTTTGTATTCCTGATGGAACCTAGCGTGTGCTTTGAACATTTTAGTTGCTCAATAAGTGTATGCTTTTCACTGGATTGATTCACATACGTGAGATGGTTACGGGTTTGGTACATTTGCCTTGATTTGGGGCTTTTGCTAAGTATTATTATGCCTCAGTTGAGATCATGTCTATTCTTGGATATTTGTTTTTTTAAAAATAATTTTATTCGTTTTCTAAATAGGCAATACATTTGTATGGATCAAAATTCAAAAGGGTCAAAAGAGTATACAGTGAAAGCCTCTCTCCCACCCCTGTTTCCCAGCACTCAGTTTTTCTTCCCAGAGGCAACCAATGCTATTGATTTCTAATGTATCCTTCCAGAGAATTTTATACACTTACAAACACTTACGTATATTCCTTCTGTCTCTTTTTATGTAATGGTAGGGTATTATATACATGGTTCTGTGGTTTGCCTTTTTCACTTAATGTATCCTGGAGAATGTTCCATTTTCAGCTCATAAATAGTTTCTCATTCTCCTTTATGCCTGTGTGGTAGGGAATTCATTCTTAAATTGCACAGCTGTTACGCTGCTCTAGGCTCTAAGTGCACACAGCATCAAAATCTGTACTGCATTTACTTAGTTTTCTGCCCTTGAGCATTTTCCTCTTGCTTCTAATTTTAAGAAAAATAAGAATAAGGTTTTTTCTTTTAAATAATTTTTACTACTTAAAAAAACCCCTAGTTTTGAATTTCTGAAATTTAATAAGATTGGATTATTTTTTAGTACTTTCACTAACAATCTAGATGATACAAATGAGTAAATAGTACCAGAATGTTATATAACTCTATAATTATTTTAGCGAGAAATAAGGTTGTTGGATGTTTGAAAAATATATGGAAGATATTGATAAGTTCTTTTTAGAAGGGTTAACGTGAAGGGTGCCTGTGCTGCTTGCTTTCCTGTTGAGACAATTGAGTACAGTATTTGAAATCCTCCCCTCCTCCACCCTGTGAGTCACTGTTCTTTGAGGTCATATTGAGGTGTGGCACAGCTGTAGCATTTGATAGGCCTTGCTGATAACTGGAAGGGATTTTTGTTTTCAATTTCATATTAACAGGGAGCAGTTTCTAGAAATATTACTTGCCTTCCCTAAACGGGAATTATTATTGAAGTTAAACAGCTAAAAACACACTGTAATCGTGTTCAGGTCTGTATGAATTATATCCAAATGGTCATCAGTGTCTTTTGAAATTTTGATTATTCACAGGACTGTTTTTATTGGCAACCTGTGTAGCCTGTTAGGGGAGAAACAAGGATTCTGACTCCACAAGGAGCTGCCTGGATCATCCTGTTATCAGGGCATAACTCACTCTCATATTTCTTTTAGCAATAAAATACCTGGGTGAGGAAAAGTGAAGGGTGTGGCGTTATTAAAGATATGTGTGGACATGTTTTCATTTCTCTTGGATATGTACCTAGAAGTGGAATTGCTGGCTCATATAGCTCTATGTTTTAACTTTTTGAGGAACTGCCAAACTGTTTTCCAAAGTGGTTGCGCCATTTTCACATCCCCACCAGCAGTGTAGGAGGGTTTAATTTTCTCAGCATTCTTGCCAACACTGGTTACTGTCAGTCTTTTTGATTAGCTCATACTAGTGATTATGAGGTAGTATCTCGTGATTGTGATTTACGTTTCTCTTATAGCTAACGATACTGAGTATACAAATGCTTATTGGCCATTTGTATATCTTCTTTGGAAAAATGTTTATTCAAGTCTTTTGCCCATTTTTGACTGGAGTTTTTATCTTTTTATTATTGAATCATATTGGCATTATTTTGTTATTGTATTTTGCTTTAATCTCTGTTTATGCCTGATTCTTTCTTTTCCTGTCTTTGATGAGAGTTGCGGGGAGGATAATAGTAGGAGTATTGACTTTTCTTGCTTGTATTTTCTTTCTCCTTTTCAATCATCTCTTTGGTCCTCAAGATTTGATGCAGTTTGATGATAAAGGAAACAAGACCAATGTACCAGATAAGGAGCGGCAAATTGAGGCTCTTCAGTTGCTCTTCCTCATCCTCCCTCCGCCCAATCGTAACTTGCTGAAGTTACTGCTTGATCTCCTGTACCAGACAGCAAAGAAACAAGACAAGAATAAGATGTCTGCCTATAACCTTGCCCTTATGTTTGCTCCCCACGTCCTGTGGCCAAAAAATGTGAGTGTTGAAGGGAAGAGCAAGGACTGTGTGGTTTTCTTGGGCTGGGCTGCATCCTATGGCCCTTGGTGAGGTTATCAAGAGTCCAAGGTCTAGTCGTCAGCTTTACAAGGTTAGAAACTTACGTTATTAGTTCATTTAAGAGTCATCAAACCTAAGGGGGCCCATTCCTGTTAACCTCACTTAGAAATCAATCTCTGATAAACCGGAATGGCAATTTGTTAGTGGAAACTCTCAGTGGAAAATTATAGCTACTAAATAAACTAGGATACTCATTTTGGCTCATCACTGTGAATTCTTTCTTAACACGAAAGCCTTCTTGGGAAATCAAATTGATTTCTGAAGATTGCATGGTATAAATTTAAACTAGAGCTGTATGATCTTATAGGATAATGTCACTAAGCTTTTAGATAAGATGACACATAGAGCAATCCTGCCTTGTCCTAACTTTTCTATTTCCTCTAGATATTCTCTCCTTGGATAAAGCTTATTACTGAAACCATGGCCTTCTCAGTAACTTACATGAGAAGTAAATTATCTAAAGTCTTTTGAACTAATTCTTGACTTGGAGGCACATAGCTTCATATTCCTGTTCATCCATGATATAGATTTACTGTATGATGGAATTGGGAGTCAGGATACCTCATTTGGAAGCTGCAGACCAGCTGTTACCTGTGTCCTTTACCCTTTCTATGCTTAGGCTCCTCCTCTGTGAACTGGGCATAATAGGACCTTTCCCACTTACTTGACAAGGTTGTTGGGAAGATAACAGAAATAGATAGGATATGGTGACTTATAAAAGATTTTGGGGAGTACAGGAAATGAGAAAAGGAAGGTAAAGGAGAGAGGTTTTTTGGAACATTTTACCTCACAAATAATGAGTGAAAAAATATATAACAGTCTGGGCCAGGAAGAGCCTCTGCCTAGAGAAAGGTGGGTGGAGGGTGGAGGGTGGAGGGTGGCGTGAGAAGCAAAGGACACAGCTACATCTGTCCATATTAAGAGGATTAAGCCTCATAAAGAAAGAAGTTTAGAACCAAGTGACTGAGACTGAAAAAGGGGAGAGTAGTGTGTGCCTGTAAAGGGAAGTATTTCAGAGGTCTTGGTAAAAATGAACATTAGGTAATGGGTATGTGTTGAGGTTGAGGGCTGTGGGTTAGTAGAGATGCTGAAGAGGCAGGAGGAACAAGAGAAAGGAATCAATGACCTTGACTGTGTTTTTAAGAAAGAGGTGTCAGGGGTCGGCCCGGTGGTGCAGCGGTTAAGTGCGCACGTTCGGCTTCTCGGTGGCCCGGGGTTTGGTGGTTCGGATCCCGGGTGCGGACATGGCACTGCTTGGCAAAAGCCATGCTGTGGTAGGTGTCCCATGTTTAAAGTGGAGGAAGATGGGCATGGATGTTAGCTCAGAGCCAGTCTTCCTCAGCAAAAAGAGGAGGATTGGCAGTAGTTAGCTCAGGGCTAATCTTCCTCAAAAACAAACAAACAGGGGCTGGCCCCGTGGCCGAGTGGTTAAGTTCACGCGCTCCGCTGCAGGTGGCCCAGTGTTTCGTTGGTTCGAATCCTGGGTGTGGATGTGGCACTGCTCATCAAACCACACTGAGGCAGCGTCCCACATGCCACAACTAGAAGGACCCACAATGAAGAATATACAACTATGTACCGGGGGGCTTTGAGGAGAAAAAGGAAAAAAATAAAATCTTTAAAAAACAAACAAACAAACAAACAGAAAACAAAAAAAAAAAGAAAGAGATGTCACCTCTGGTATGAGTTAGTAGTGTCAGTTCTCTCTTGTCTTTGGAGAAGCTCTAGTTTCTCTCAAGAGGCAGTGTCCTTGGTGGTTGGTACAGATTGTGTTCTTCCTGCCCCTTTTCCCAAACTAGATCTTCTTGAGCAACTCTGTGTGCATGTCTAGCTCACGAGCAGAATTAGGAAATAGAGATTGGTTCTCAGAGATTTCCTGGTCAGTTCAGGGATGCATGGTTCTTGCTAGATTATATCATATCCAGTGGAAACCTGTGGAACCAAAAAGCCTTTCCAGAATTAAACATTGGATTAGAGTCACCTTTCTTAGGGATAGAAACTATCATACATTTGAAAAAATAAGCTTATTGGTAAATCAATGAAGTATTTGCCTTCTGCTTCCTACCTCTTAATTCCCCCTTTTTGGTTTCTTTTCCTCTGAATAGGTCACTGCAAATGACCTTCAAGAGAATATCACAAAGTTAAACAATGGGATGGCTTTTATGATTAAACACTCCCAGAAACTGTTTAAGGTAAGTAACGGATGGGGTTTGGGTGATAACTGGACAGAGAGGCTGGCGCAAGTGGGATCCTCAGCAGGGCTTTAAAGATGCCCAGATAGGAAAGGCCCTGACTGGGACTGGAAACCAGTTGGACAGTGGCACTACCCAGAAGGAACAAGCAAGGTGGGGAGGAATAGGAAGGTGGAGTAGGGCTCTACCCTGAGTCACCCTGCTTTTTCATGAAAGGCAGCATATGTTGGCAGCTGAGTAGTTTTATCCTGCCTGCTTCCTGCCAGTGGAATTTTGAGGGTCTGACAGCCTTGTTTATTTTGTACTCTTTGTCCCTTTTAGTCCAAATTAATAGTGTTTCTGCCAACATAATTTTCTCAAGAACTTTGTGGGTCTTCTGTGAGTTTTACTCCATTAGTTTGAAAAGACAATAGCCACACATACAAATCTTCTGGGGGATAAAACCTTCTCTACCTTGGTCTCTTACTGAGAAGACTGAGGGACAATGCCTGTATGCTTCCTAGAGGCCCTCTGCTTTGACTGAGCGGGTCTGTGAGGCACACTGTTACTCTCTTGAAAGGGCGCTTGGAATGCCTGAGTATTCTGACCTTTTGATATTTCTAAGATTTTAGCAAAAGGTTACACAGTCATAGCCTTGTCCTTTTCTTTAGAGTGCACTTTCCTGATCTTGAATTTCTTCATTTTAGCATCTTTTGCCATTTGAAAAGGCTGAGAATTTTTAAGACCATCCAGTTCTGGTTCCTTTTTTTTATTGTGGTGACACATGACAAAATTTACCATCTTAACCATTTTTAAGTGTTCAGTAACATAAATTACATTCGTGTTGGTGAGCAACAATCACCATCATCCATCTCCAAACTCTTTTCATTTCGCAAAATTGAAACTACACCCATTAAACAATAGCTCCCCATCCCCCCTTCCCCCTTGGCCCTGGCAAACCACCATTCTGCTTTCTGTCTCTGATTTTTGACTACTCTAAAGTACCTTATAGAAACGGAGTCATAAAGAATTTGTCTTTTTGTGATTAGCTTATTTCACTTAGCATAATGTTTTCAAGGTTCATCCATGTTGTAGCATGTGTCAGAATTTCCTTCCTTTTTAATGCGAAGTGATATTCCATTCTATGTGTATACCACTTTTTGCTTATCTGTTCGTCTGTCAAGGACACTTGAGTTGCTTTCACATTTTAGCTCTTGTGAATAATGCTACTATGAACATGGGTCTACAAATATGTCTTCGAGACTCTCCTTAAGTTCTTTTGCATATATACCCAGAAGTGGAAGTGCTGGATCCTATGGTAGTTCTATTTTTAATTTTCTGAGGAACTGCCATACTGTTTTCCACAGTCACTGTACCATCTTACGTTCCCACCAAAAGTGCACAAGGCTTCCTATTTCTTCACATCCTTGCCGGCACTTGTTATTGTGTTTTTGAGGGTTTTTTTTGATAATACCTATGCTAATTGGTGTAAGGTGGTATCTCATTATAGTTTTGATTTGCATTTTCCTAATGATTAGTGATGTTGAACATCATTTCATGTGCTTTCTGCCTATTTGCATATCTTCTTTGGGTTGTTGTTTTTTAGTTGTTGAGTTGTAGGAGTTCTTTACATATTCTCTGAATATTAATCCCTTATCAAATATATGATCTGCAAATATTTCCTCCCATTCTGTGGGTTGCCTTTTTACTCTATTGATAGTGTCTTGATGCAGAAAATTTTAAAATTTTCCTGAAGTCTCATTTATCTATTTTTTTCTTTTGGTGCCTGTGCCTTTGGTGTCATATGCAAGAAATCATTGCCAAATCAGATGTGAAGATTTTGCCCTATGCTTTCTTCTGAGAGTTTTATGTCTTACATTTAGGTCATGAATCCATTTTGAGTTAATCTTTGTATATGGTGTTAGGTAAGCGTCTAACTTAATTCTTTTGCATGTGGATATCCAGTTTAACCAGCACCATTTGTTGAAAAGACTGTCATTTCCCCATTGTATAGTCTTGGCACCCTTGTCAAAAATCATTTGGCCATATTTGTGAGGGTTGCTTTCTGGACTCTATTCTCTTCCATTGGTCTATGTTTGTCTTTAGGCAGTGCCACACTGTTTTCGTTACTGTAGGTTTGTAGTAAGTTTTGAAATCAGGAAATGTGAGGCCCCCAGCTTTGTTCTTCTTTTTTAGGATTGTTTGGCTGTTTGTGGCTTTCTTGAGATTCCGTATGAATTTTAGGATGGATTCTTCTATTTCTTCAAAAGCTGTTGTTGGGATTTTGATAGGAGATTACACTGAATCTGTAGATTACTTTGGGTAGTATTGACATCTTAGCAATAGTAAGTCTTCCAATCCATGCACATGGGATGTCTTTCCATTTATTTAGGTCTTCTTTAATTTCTTTCAGCACTGTTTTGTAGTTGTCATTGTACAAGTCTTTCACTTTTCACAGTTAGTTCCTAAGTATTTTATCTTTTTTGATGCTATTGTAAGTGGCATTGTTGTCTTAATTTTCTTTTTGGATTGTTATTGTATAGAATTACAACTGATTTTGTCTGTTGACGTTGTATCCTGCTACTTTGCTGAATTTATCAGTTCTAACAATTTTTCTGTGAAATCTTTAGGGCTTTTTGCATATAAGATCATATCATCTACAAACAGAGATAATTTTACTTCTTCCTTTCCAATTTGGATGTTTTTTATTTCTTTTTCTTGCCTAGTTGCTCCAGCTAGTTGTGGTTCTTTTTTATTTAACAGTTTTTCCCTCAATTTGTCTCTGCTCTTGCATCGGAGCATCTTGATTCTCTAGTGTGTGCTAACAAGATGAAGATGAAGCCATATATATATATGTGTGTGTATAATAATATGTATAATATGTATATTATATATACATACATATATGTATAATATGTATATATGTAAATCATAATCTAATCATGGTTGTGCCATCCCACCACCTTGGCCATATAGTGCAACCTAATCATCACAAGAATGACATTCAGTCACTAGTATTCTATTGGTTAGAAGCAAGTCACAAGTCCCACCCACACTTAAGAAGAGGGGATTACTTAGGGTGTGAACATGGAGGCCACCCTAGGATTTATCCACCACAGGGTGGTAAGTGCTCCAGAGTCCAGAAATTAGAAATTTTCATTTCATGGTTTTTGGCTTAGTAGGCTGGAAAACAAAGGGTCAGGGATGTGTCATGGGTTTGGGTGCCCAGGCCAAAGATGTGGTCAAAAGAGGTCAATATCTAGACAGGTGAATTAGAGCAGTAGACAAAGGGCAACAGGAGAAAGAAGGGTTTTGGTGATGAACAAATATCTTTCAAACCAGTTCTTTGTATACTTCCTGTTTTGGGGAAGAACTGGTTCCAAAGCAAGTATGGATTTATGGGAGCTAAGTAGAGAGGAGTGGTGAGTATGGAGAGTAAGGCGTTTACCTGTAGGAGTTGTGAATCAAAATGGCGGGTTTCTAGGTGCAGTTCCTAAGAGCTCTCTCCTTCCTTTGAGTTCTCCTCTTGCTGTTGATATGGGGCTAACTGTTCATAGCCACCACCCTCAAGTTAAAAGAGAGGGGGATCTCAGAGATCTCCCTGCACCTCAAAGTTTCTGTGAGAGCTGAGCCCTTTCTCCCTTGCCATTGTCGTGTGTACACAGTGCAAGTATACAATGAAATGTACTTCACTGTGAAGGATTTTTTTTTAAGTGACTTAACACAAATTTATTATCTGAACGATGCTGTAGAAGTCTAACATGAGTCTCACTGGGCTAAAATCAAGATGTTGGCAGGGCTGCATTCCTTTCTGAATGTTCTAGGAGAGAATCTGTTTACTTGCTTTTCCAGCTTCTGGAGGTTTCCCATATTCCTTGGCTCCTGGCCTCCTTCCTCCATCTTCAAGTACGTTAGTGTTGTGTCTGTCTGACTCTTCTTCCGTAGTCACATTTCTGTCTGATCACAGCTGGGAAAGGGTCTCTTCTAAGGACCCCTGTGATTATATTGGACTCAATGGGATAACCTACCATAATCTCCCCATTGCAAGGTCCTTAACTTAATCACACCAGCAAAGTCCTTTTACCGTGTAAGATGACATTTGACTGTGGAGGGTTTTGAGAGCACTGATTGTACAGACCTTAGAGAGGAAACGAGTTCAGTCTCCTAGATGTAATTTAGCTGGGTACGAGTTCTAATAATTAGACTCTTTCAAACATTCTGTTTTTGCTTTTCCTTTCTCTTCTACAGATCCCTCCTTCAGCTTGGGGTTTAATTCTTGTTGCTACTTTATCTGTGTGTCCAGGCTAGTGTGAGCACTCTTTGAGTCTCTCTTGATCTCTAAAGGAGAGAAAGAATGTTTTGGAGATTTATTTTGGTCTCAGGTCTCTTCTCTTTGGATTTGGGTCAGAACTGTTGTCTGTGTGGGCACCTGCTTCACCCACACTGGCTGATTAGGTTCTTCCGTGAGCTTTTCCCCTGGATGAAGAATGCTTGATTGCTCAATGTGCTCTCTCAGTTATTCTGGGGTCCTGTTTTACCCCAGATTTTTTTTTTTCCCTGAAGAAGATTTGCCCTGAGCTAACATCTGTTGCCAGTCTCCCTTTATTTTGTATGTGGGTCACTGCCACAACATGGCCACTAACGAGGGTGTTGGTACACTCCTGGGAACTGAACCTGGGCCGCCAAAGAGGAGTGTGCTGAACTTAACCACTAGGCCATGAGACCAGCCCCAAACCTCAGATTTGTTTGTTCTTGTGCTTTGTTGTGTCTTCTTATTCTCAGGCTTCTTTGGGTGGAATTTTCACCTCCTTAATCCTCATCCTGTATTGCCTCATTCTGTGTTCTTTGTGTTTTTTTTCCCTGCTCTTCCATTTTTTCTAGAATTCCTCTTAACTAGTTGTAGTTGTGTTCGGTACTCTCTGACCAAGTCTGGTTTTATCTCGCTGCAAAACATCTTATCCTAGGGACTTATATATACAGTTAAGGCCACTTCCCACTGTATCTGGGAAGTCTTTTTGTTGTTTCCCTATGAATTGTATAATGCTTAAGACCCTCAAATTTTCATTTAAACCAATATGCTACTGGCTCCCTTGCTGGGTATCCCTTCAGCTATAGTATCTTTTTGGGGCAGAGCTGTTTTTTTTTAATTTATAGAATAGGTGGCATGGGTTCTGTCATGTTCTTGTTTGAAGGAATTTTCTTAAAGTAGAGTAAGTAGTAGAGTCTTAAGCTCTACTTTATAGGTTTTCAAGTTAAAAATTAAACTATAGATATAATGTCTTTGCCATGAGACTCTTTTTTAAAAACTTTATTATGAAAATTTTCAAATATAGAGAAAAGTTGAGTGAAACACTGAATACTCATAGAACTCTTAGATTCAGCAGATGTTCAGCTTTGTCTCTCTCTGTATTCATACTTTATTTTTGGTTGAACTGTTGACAGTAAATTGCAGACATCATGATACTTCACCCTAAATACTTAAGCATGAATCTCATAAGAATAAGAATATTGTCCAAATAGTCACAATAGCATTATCACATCTAAGAAAATTAGTAAGAATTTCCTATCTGCTAATATTCAATACATATTTGAATTTCTCCAATTGTCCTAAGAATGTATTTCATAGCTGCTTTTTTAAAAAAAAATAAGCTAATTGAATTTTATGTATTGCTTTTGATTATTATGCTGGTTTTAACCTGGAACACTCATTCTGCTTTTACTTCATGTCATTGATTTGTTGAAGTGTTCAAGCCAATTGTGTTGTAGAATATTCCACATTCTAGATTTATCTTATTGTTTTTTCAAGGTCATTTAACTTGTTCCTCTCTCTCCTTTTATGTGGTTCCTGTGAACTGGAAGTTGGGTCTAGAGGCTTGATTAGATTCATGTTAAGCAGTTTGGGCAAAGATACTTCGGGTTTGTGTATATCATAATGCATCGCATCAGGAGGCACAGAACGCCACATTGTCTCATTCCTAGTTGCGCTAATTTTGCTAACTGCCGAGTCTCAATTATAAAGGCACAGTTTTCCCTTTGCAATTAGTAAGGAACCTGCAGGGGGATTGCCTAATATAATGGTTTTAACATCCGTTGATAATCCTGCTGGAATCTGTGACTACACTGAGTATTACAAAATAGTGGTTTTCTGATCCTGTTCTGTAATCTTTATTAGCTGATGTTCTGTGTTGGAGAAGAGCTTTCCGTTTCTCTGTCTCATTCTCCTTTTTTTTTTGAGTATTTCTATAGACTCATGGATTTTTAGTTATTCACAGTGTTAGTTAGTTTCAGTTATTAGTTTTGATGTTCATGTTCTCCCAGATTTGGCCAGTGATTGCCCTTGCCAGCTGGTTCCTGCTGTGACTTTTTGACAGGACTCCATTAGTCTTTGGGTGTTTCCTTTCTGGCGTAAAAGGTCCTCACCTCCCTCTGTTCTTCCTCTGCCCTGGACCTGGGATCAGTTATTTTCTCCAGGCAGCCTTGGTTTTTTAACTCTAGGTATACGCATTGTTTCTGGAGTGTCATGGTGTGTAGGCTCTTTGAGAGCGAGGAAGTAGATTAAAACTTTTTAACAAGAAATCGTCAGTCCATTATTTCCAGTTTAGATTTAACATTACAGAGCTTTTTCTTCTTCATATTTGTATCTCTTTTTTCCTCACATTGCAATTTCCAGATTTTCGTAGCATTTATATATGTTGTTTGCTTTATCCTACAATATACATAAATTGGTTTCGAAATAATACGGCTGTTACTACTCACAGTAAACCTGTACAAACTGCTGATGGGAGGTGAAGACTTCCCTTTAGGTCCTTTTCCCTTGACTATACCTCGCTAAGGATGTAGAGTCAGAATAGTTTTCAAAAGTTAGGTGAAATAATTCCTTCCTCTGTGCTTTTATTCTCAATTTGATATACAGATATGTTCTTTTTTTTCTGTTTGTGTTCAGTTTTAGAGTTTGCCCTTTTTTCCTTTTGGATTTAATTTTACTGTTTGAATCTGTAGTGTATTTAAATGGTTGAAAAGTCAAAACCACACAAAAAAGGTGTACTTAGAGAAATCTCAGTTCTTCTCTAACCATTTTCATTATTTTCTGGTTTATTTTCTTAGTGTTTATTTTTGTAAAAACAAATAAATGTGTGTATATTCTTATTTCTTCTTCTTTCTTACACAAGTACTTTATATACTGTTTTGTAACTTTTCTCACTCAACAGTAGATCTGGAAATTACTCCATGTCAGTTCATAAAGTGTTTCTTCCCTCCCTCCCTCTTTCCCTTCCTTTTTTTTTTTTTTTTTTTGTGAGGAAGATTAGCCCTGAGCGAACATCTATGTCAGTCTTCCTCCACTTTATATGTGGGATGTTGCTGCAGCATTGCTTGATGGGCACTGTGTGGGTCTGTGCCCGGGATTCAAACCCATGAACCCCAGGCCACCAATGCGGAGTGTGCAAACTTAACCACTGCACCACTGGCCCGATCCCTCTTCTTTGGTTTTTAATGACTGCCTAGTTCTGCACTGTATGGATGTATAAAAATTCATTCAACCCATCCCCGATTGATAGACATTCAGGTTGTGTCCAACCTTTTAATTAATCTGATCCAGGTGTGTTTTGTATTTCTGGAGTTATGTCTTTAGGATGGATCCCCAGAAGTGAGATTTCTGGGTTAAAGAGTAAATGCAAATGTAATTTTCTTAGATGTTGCCAAATTCTCTTCCATAGTGGTTGTATTATTTCACACTTCTAGCGGGACTGTGTCAGGGTACTTGTCACAGGTTTCTTGACAATATATCAGTAAGTTAAATTCTTCCTGTCTATTGTTAGCCCATAGTAATTCTAAATGGTATTTTCTATACAATGATTCTAAAATGTAACTTGGGGACCACTTGTAATTTGTAAGAATTTTGGGGGTGGTTTTTGTCAAATGTAAACATTACTACAAATATCTGTATTTTTGTGTCTGGCTCATTTAAGTATATACATGTCTTATTTGAATCTTAAAACAGCAACAGCCACAGTAGTCATCTCACAGTTTTTCCATCAGATTTGCTGAGTATCTTTTTGGTGGAAGCTATGGGATAGGGAATTTTGAGGATCTTTTGTTTTTCCAAAGTAATCTGCCAGTCACGTCATTTTGAGAACCACTGTCCTTGTGTCTTGAAAGAATTTGAGATCCTACTAACTATTTGGTCTTGGCTTTCTTTTATATCTTGCCCAGGCTCCTGTTTACATTCGTGAATGTGCCAGATTGCACTATTTGGGATCCAGAACTCAAGCATCAAAGGTAAGAATAGGAAATCGCTCTTAGCCCAAACAAGAAGAGAGTTAATTAAGATTGGTGGAGTTTTAAAACAACGTGTGAAATCAAAGTAAAGCCATGGAAAATAAAATGTTTTTAATATTATAGTTCAAATTATCTAGTCATTTTGAGATAAGGAAAAAGACTGAGAAGAAAGTGATATGTTGAAATAAAAATGCCCCTACACACAGTCTCCATGCCTGCTTTCAGAAGTGCTCCACTGGTGGATGGTATCCTTTGCATAGGAGTGATGGCCCAGAGTGTGTGTTGATAGGTTTTTCATAAAGCCCATATGCATTCTTAGCACGTATGATATAAACAAACAATCTGTAAATAGCAGATGTATTAAGTATCTTACAGTAATAAGAGAACAATTTTATGTAATACATTCTCATTTCAGGTTCAGTAGTAAGGTAACACTCTATCAAGTAGCTAAAAGACTTGAGATCACATGCGCTTAGAAAGCAAATGTGTGATGTTTATAGCAAGGTTACATATGATTATTGAGCTTTAAAAGTGAGAAGTTTAAAAAACTTCACCAGCACTTTTTGATGATTTTTATTTAGTCTGTCTTGGTTAGAAATAAACTTAAGCTTTCATCTTATGCTGTTTTTCTTGCTCCTGTTTCTTTCTACCTCTCATTCAGCAAATATTTGGTGTGACCATGAAAACAGTGTTTGATTTCACCTAGTTTAACTGGAGTGTGGGTTTTCTTAGAGAGTTGTTTTTGTTCTACCACTGCCGTGTAGTTGTCATATCATGTTGCTGAGGGTGGGAAAGAGCACCAGCCAAGAGCCAGTGCGCTTGGGCTCCAAGATGGGTCTGCCGCTTTAGTATGGAGACAACTTAAACCTGTAGCTTAACTTCAATTCTTCAATCAAATAGGAATGCTGCTTCCCCTGCTTCCTTCACAGAATAGCAATGAGAATTACTTGCGATTAAAAGATGCTTTGAAAACTGGACTTTTCTATGAATATAACTTTTGATGGCGATATTCTGAATGAATTTAGGCTCTCTGGGTAGGTCATAGGAATGGGCTATTAAGATAGTCTATAGGGGCTGTCCTGGTGGTGTAGTGGTTAAGTTCACATGCTCTGCTTTGGTGGCCTGGGGTTTGTGAGTTTGGATCCCAGGGGCAGACCTACATGCTGCTCATCAAGCCATGCTGTGGTGGCATCCCACATACAAAATAGAGGAAGATTGGCACAGATGTTAACTTAGCGACAATCTTCCTCAAGCCAAAAAAATAAATAAATAAAAGAGGAAGATGGGTAACAGATGTTAGCTCAGGGCCAATCTTCCTTACCAAAAAAACCCTACACCCCAAAACACTATAATTACAGGTTTTTCTTTATCTGATAATAGTATTTAGATTTTTCTTGTTCCTGGGTATAAGAATATACCATGTTCCCCACTCCATCTCCCCTTTTTGTTCCAGGGTTGTGGGAATCTGAAAGCAAAGCTGGCAGGATATATTAATTCATTTTTCTTTTAAATTTTCTCTAGGATGATCTTGATCTAACAGCTTCCTGTCATTCTAAGTCCTTCCAACTGGCAAAATTTCAGAAACGAAACCAGGTAGATTTCTGCTCTCATCAGGAGGAAACTCAGCAGCGTACGGAAGAGGCACTGAGAGAGCTGTTCCAACATGTTCACAATATGCCGGAGTCAGCAAAGAAGAAACAGCTTATCAGACAGGTGCTCGAAGGCAGGGGAACAGTGACAGGGCTTTAGGAATGTGATTGTGGTTGTAGACTCACTCTAGAATATTGTTAAGAATCTTATTTGCTTTTTGGCTCTTATTGGCCCAAGCTTTGGCTCAGCCAGGAAAGGAGATTTGTCTCTGGAACCTTGTGGCGCTCTCTGTACCTCTGTTCTGCTAGAGAAAGGAGTGGGGGCTCTTGCGTTTCTAGGGTTAAACGGAAGGACCCAGGTGTGGTTAGTTTCTCTAATTTGGCCATGTACCAAGTTTGCTGAGAGAACCAGCAGGTACAATATATTGCTCCAAAGTTTAAACTCTTCAGATTTTCTTGGGAAATAACTTAATCTTTTTGAATTTCGATTTTCTTGTTTGTAAGGTTGTAATGCCATGTCTCATGGTTGTAAAGATTAGAGGTAATCTCTGTAAAGTGACTGGCATAGCAGAGCAAAAGTGGTAGCTCTTAGTGAGTTGTTTGCAGTTAGAAACTGTTGACGAAAATAATCCATAACCAATCTGTAAATGAAAATTTGGGTGAGTTTATTCTGAGCTGAAATCTGAGGACCATGGCCCAGGGCCTTTCTTCCCAAAGGAAGAAAGGGCACCAAAGAAGTGGGGTGCACAGAGTGGTTATATACCCCCAAACAGGGTGTTTCACATATGATTGAAATGTCCCTCCCACAATCGTCACAAGATTGCCCTGTCGCACAGCGCTTGATGGACACAGCAGGTAGTGGGTCTGCTGTCTCAGAGGGCGTAGCAGGAGGCAAGTCTATTGTCTCGAGCTGGGCAGTCACAGGTGAGCGCAGCAATCAGTTTCTAGCCTAAGGAAAGATGCTTAATCCTTAAGGAGATGCCAATGTTGGGAGGGGCAGGGAAGTTGCACCTTTACCTCAAGGGCCTTTGCTCTTGCCATAGGGAATCTCTAAAGCAGATATACAATGCATGCTCAACGGCCTCCGTCAGGCCCTTTTGAAAAAACAAGGTCAGGCCGAATTAGGTTTATACCAAATGGCTTCCTCATATTCTCCAATATATCCTATTGCTTGCCATTTTTATTTGTCAAAAACATATAAATCAAGGGCCTGGTCTGATACTGGAAATAGGAATTCTAGTGGCTAAGTTTGTTTATTTTGGAGCTATGGGAGCAAAATTAGCTCTCTCATTTGTTATTTTGAAACTCAAAGTGTAGCTTGAGTAAATCCTGGTGGGTTGGTTAGTTTCTTTCTCAGGAAACTTATGTTGTTTCAGCCTCTCTTGAATTTTAGGTGAACAGGCCAGGTCAGCCTCTTGACTTCTTATTCAACTGGCACTCTCCTGAGGGAAGAAGTCTGTGATTTTATTTATTTTTTTATACCTAATCTCAAGCATAGGGCTAGACATAAACAAGTGCTCAGAAGATGTTGAACTGTGCTGTTCCTAAGAATTGACACACCCTTTCAGGGAAGTTTTCTGTCACTCCCTTTGAAGTGACTTTGAGAATGTGCTATGACTGGAATTTTACAGAGTGTTGGCTCAGTGTCATTACAGATTCAAAGCAGTGTAGTGATTTAATTCTTGGTAGAAACTAAGACAGCAGTTCAGGTAGGACAAGTGTAGTGACTTCTCTCATCAAGAACACTGAGGATGAAAGATAATACAAAGCGTGGGGCCAGCCCCATGGCGGAGTTTTTAATTTCTCGCACTCTGCTTTGGTGGCCCGGGGTTTCACCAGTTTGAATCCTGGGTGCGGACATGGCACCTCTCATCAGGCCATGCTGAGGCGGCGTCCCACATGCCACAATTAGAAGGACCTACAACTAGAATATACAACTATGTACTGGGGGGCTTTGGGGAGAAGAAGAAGGAAAAAAAGAAGATTGGCAACAAATGTTAGCTCAGGTGCCAATCTTTAAAAAACAAAAAAAAAAGGGAAAAACTAACATTATTTTTGCTCTTTTTAGAAAAATAGGAAATTATAGAGAAGGATAAGAAGAAAATAAATCACTCATCCTACCACTGGTTACATTTTGGGTATTTCTTTCTGTCTTTTTCCTATGGATTTATTTTTACATAGTTATGATCATACCATATACTTTCTTTTATCTCTGGCTTTTTCACTAAACATTACAGCATAAGTATTTTCTCATGCATGCTTGCAAATTCCTTGTATACATTTAAAATACTGCTGTTTCTTTTTGAAGAAACTATAACTTTCTATTTCCTGATTTTTTTCTATGATTATAAAAATAATGAATAATCACCATAGAAATATTCAAACCTTCAGAAGACTGTAAAGAAGGAAATAGAAATCACCTATAATTATCCAGACATAATCACTGATAACATTTTAGAGTATTTCCTTCTAGTGTTTCTTTCCGTGAATATGTATTTCACATTTTTTTTTTTTTTGCTCAATTGAGATCATAATATATGTTCAGTTTTTTGTATCCTACGCTTTTCATTTAACATTATATTATGAGCATTTTCCCTCTCATTGAAAGGCTGTAAACATTTTTAATGGTTGTATAACATTTTATCATATATAACCAATGTATATACACTTCACCTTCTACTGGACATATTGGGGAAATTAGGTCATTTTTTAGTTCATAGATGTTTGTTCATAAGTATTTTTATTGCAGATTACTTCCTAGAAGTGGCATGATCAAAGAGTATGCGGTGTTTTTTTTTGGTTGATACATCTACTAGATGCCTCCTTCTGTCTCTCCTTCCCCTCACCCCAAAAAATTGCCAAGGTTTGTTTGTTTGAAGAAACTTTTAAATTTGCAATAATTTAGATTTAGAGGAAAATTGCAAAGATAATGCAGAGACTTATTCCCACATACCCTTCACTTGGTCCCTCCTCATACTAACATTGTCAAAACTGAGAAATTAATACTGTCACAATACTATTAACATTCCAGACTTTATCCAGATTTTACCAGGTTTTCCACTAATAGCCTTTTTCTGTTTTAGGATCCAATCCAGGACCCCACATTGCATTTACACACCCGTACACACATTCTCTCTCTCCCCCTCACTTTCTCTCTACACTTTATTTGTGAAAGAGACCAGATTGTTAGTCTCTCACAGTCTGGATTTTGCTCTTTGCATCCCTGTGGTGTTATTTAAGATGTTCCTCAGTCCTCTGTATTTGCTATAAACTGGTAGTTAGAGCACATTGAAGAAGCTTGATCTGATTCCAATTCCATTTTTTTTTTGGTGTGCACTATTTAATTTAACTTAATTTAATTAACCCTCAGACTAATTTAATAAATTTTGACTTGTTTTTGGCAGCATGATTTCTGCCTTTGTGATTTGCTTGCCAACTTGCTAATCCATATATATACAGACTCGCTTTTTCCTGGACTTTTCTGGGTATTTACACTTAGCTATTGGTTGTCACAGAATGCTATCTCCTGATGGGAGAATATGAACAAAATGTTCTGTATGTTTTCTTTTAGTTTAATAAGCACGCTGCGACCCAGACACCCCAGAAGGAACCTTGTACTCCCCGGGCACAGAAGAGGGCCCGGTCACGGTCCTTCAGCGGCCTTATTAAGGTGAGTATGCTGTTCTGTTGTTTTCAGCGTTGGCTGTAAGAATACTTAGCATCTGCCTTTTCTTATGCATAAACCGTTTTCTTCACTCTTTGGGATCCTATAAAGGGTTCACGTGTCAGGTGATAAGGATAGAATTCAGAAAAGCTTTTCTTTTTCAAAGCATTTTGCTGTGTTTCCAGTTGGAGAAGGGCTCTATGTGAGACGTGAGAAATGACAGCAGTGAAGGCCCTCCCTCTCCTCTGGGGCTGAGGCAGAGCCTCCTCCCGAGCAGACAGGCTCTTTTGCTTCACAGCCTGCCTTGTGCCACACACTTCCTTGTGCCATTTGCGATATTGTTATGGAGAAGTGAGAAAGTTGACAGAAACTAGGGAAATTGTTAGAAAATAGATTTTCTAATAGACTAAGGAGTTTTTGGTATCTCAAATTTTTGTGAACTTAATATTTTGGTCAGCTGTTGTATTCCCTTCCTTTGTATCAAATTCATTAAAAATCTTGTTTTTAAAACATACAATGTATACTTCTGTGCTGTTGCTGCCATCACTGCAGATTGAATTTACCAGTCTGTGACCATCTGCACTCGCAGTTAAGGGATACAGCCATCAGGTGGCAGTAGATAACTTGATATGGAATTCACTTTTCCAGGCGTAAACAAACTAAGGCAAGGTTCTGGTTAACTTGGAGAGAGATTAGCATTATTCTTGGTTCTACTGTTTTTCTTTAAAATTTTTTTTTTGTTAAAGAATAGCACCTGAGCTAACATCTGTTGCCAATCTTTTTTGTTTTTCTTCTTCTTCTCCCTAAAGCCCCCCAGTACTTAGGTGTATACTTTAGTTGTGGGTCCTTCTGGTTGTATATTCTGGTTGTAGGTCCCTCTGGTTGTACTATGTGGGACACCACCTCAGCATGGCTTGAAGAGCGGTGCCGTGTCTGAGCCCAGGATCCAAACTGGCGAAACCTTGGGCCTCTGAACTAGAGCATGTGAACTTAACCACTTAGTCATGGGGCTGGCCCCTAAAATTGTTTTAACATTTTTAAAATCTATAAATCCAGCAACATTAAGGAGCTCTTTGCTTAAAATTAAAAATTATGCCCTAAAAAAATTACCTTGTAATATATATATTTTTTTCTTTAAGCTGCAGTTATTAGCAGTTGCAACTTCATCTAACTCTAATTTTCATTAATTTTTTTATATCATTAATAGAAGTTTAGAACTCACTCTCAATCCTGACCCACTAGGGCCAGTAGCCTCTGGGACATTAGGTTTGCTTGACATCAGAATTTCATTTGCTATCAGCAGAGTGAAGAGGCAACCCACAGAACAGGAGAAAATATTTGTAAAACATGTATCTGGTAAGAGGTTAATGTCCAGAATATAAAAAGAACTCTTACACAACAGCAGAAAAAACAGCCTGATTAAAAAATGGGCAAAGTGGGGCCAGCCCCTTGGCCAAGTGGTTAAGTTCACACACTCTGCTTCGGGGCCTGGGGTTTGCCACTTCTGATCCTGGGCATGGACCTACACACCGTGCACCAAATCATGCTGTGGTGACATCCCACATAGAAGAACTAGAATGACCTACAACCAGGATATACAGCTATGTACTGGGACTTTGGGGAGAAAAAAAAATTGGCAAAGGACTTAAATAGACATTTCTCCGAAGAAGATACACAAATGGCCAATAAGCACACATAAAGATGCTCAGTATCACTTATCATTAGGGAAATGCAAGTCAAAACCACAATGAGATACCAATTTACACCCACTAGGATGGCTATTATAAAAAAAAACAGAAAATAACAAGTGTTGATGAGGATGTGGGTAGATGGAACTCTTGTGCACTGTTGGTGGGAATGTAAAATGTTGCAACCACTATGGAAAACAGTATAATGATTCCTCAAGAAGTTAAAAATAGAATTATTATATGAACCAGGAATTCTACTTCTGGGTTTATATCCCAAAACATTGAAAGCAGGGACATGAATAGGTATTTGTACACCCATGTTTGTAGCGGCATTGTTTACAATAGCCAAAAGGTAGAGGCTACCCAAGTGTTCATTGATGGATGAATCAGTAAACAAAATACGTATATCTGAACACAATGGAAGATTATCCAGCCTTAAAAAGGAGAGAAATTCTGATACATGCTGCAACACAGATGAAACTTCAAAACATCATGCTAGTGAAATAAGCTAGATACAAAAGAGCAAATACTGCATGATTCCACTTAGGAGGGAGGTCCCTGGAGTAGTCAGTCATAGAGACAGAAGGTACCATAGTAGTTGTCAGGGACCAGGGCTGTGGAGGAAGTTGGGAGTTTTTGTTTATTGGGTACAGAGTTTCTGTTTGGGAAGATGAAAAAGTTTGGAGATGGATGGTGCTGATGGTTGCACAACAATGTGACTATACTTATGCCACTGAACTGTACACTTAAAAATGGTTAAAATGGTAAATTTTGTGTTCTGTATATCTTACCACAATTAAAAAAAATTATCTTTGCTAGAACCCTAGAACATTATTCACCTGCTTAGACGTGGCAAGTAAAATGAATATCCTTGGTTCGTTTTACTTGTAATCCTGTCATTCCCTCTGACTTTCCCATCATAGAGATGATTGATAACCAAAAAAGTTAAAGTCAAATAAATGTTTCTCTGTGTGTTAGACAAACAGATATTTCTTTAACTGAAGTTAGCTGGGTATAGTTTTCTCTTCATAGCGAGCTCTTCTCCTGCAGTTGGTTCTAGATGCATTGTTGCTTGAAATGTAAATATATGGTATCCTCTTAGCAGCTGCCATCTTCTTTACTGAGAGAGAATTTAGAACTTTAGAATTATAAAAGAGCTTACAATTCTATCAGGATAAGACATTTTAGAACGACCATTTTAAACAAATATTACAAGTTTTAGAAAACAGAAGGGTAGAGTGTTTTCATTATAAATGAGGAGACTTTTGAGCTAATAGTGCATGTGAGTTTCTGTTCAGTAGCGATGGAGTAATGGAATGTCTTTGAACAAGTTCGTTAGAAGCTTTATAGCCGGTCCTGTGGCTCCTGGCCTCCTCAACTCTCCTTGCTCTGAGGTGATAGCTGGCTTCCAAAAGGAAGATGTACTGGACTTATTTTTTCAGCATTTCTGTGTTTTAGCTGTTTGATTTCTATCCTGCTTTGATCCCTTTTTTTGGCTAGACTTTTTTCCTCAAAAATTCCTCTCCTGTAAATGATTTATTATATCAGAATATTCTGAATATTGCTGCTAATATTTATATTGTAGAGCTTAATGTTCTGGTTTTGATATATTCTTCTTGTTGGAAGTCAAATTTATTCTCTAAGGAGAAAAAAGGGAGATTTCTCCAAAGGTGGTAGACTTGTCGCTGTCAGCTGGTACAGGGAGTTACATCAGCTTCTGAGCCGTTTAGAGATGAAAGGGCTTTTAGTCTTGCTCTGAATGTCAGTACTGCCATGTGACCCTCTTAAGAAGGCCTCTACTCTCTTGTGGCTATATTAGAAATTCTTACAGAATTTCTCCAAGTTCCCCAGTCCTGCGTGAGGAAATGACAGGGAAGCAAGTCTTAGAGTGGACCCAGTGTAAGTACCCTTGGTGAGGAGAGGGGAGGGCACTCTTAAGAGCTGCCAGAGACGACATGTCTTTGGGGAAAAAAATTGTACTGGTGAGTAACTGGAGTTTCTTTTATGGTCTCCGAAGCACACTGTAATTGGCCTGTGTTAGCTAGTTTACACCAACTATACAGCTGCTTCTAACGTTTCAGCCCTTTTAAATGTAGAGGAAAAGTGTTCACCTAAAGAAAGGCAATGATTTCCGGTTTTTGGTAACATGCTTGGCCTCCCTTGTGTAAGATGGCATGGGAGAATTTATCAGAAAGCCGGGGTCTTTTTTAACCCAAGAAACTGTAGTTTTGAAGGCCAGTTTGGCTATAATATACTTACAGTAGATGTTTATAAATCAAATATTTTCTCTTCCTAAACCAGCGGAAGGTACTGGGAAATCAGATGATGTCAGAAAAGAAAAACAAGTACGCTACTCCGGAATCTATAGCCATTGGTGAACTGAAGAGAGCCAGCAAAGAAAATATGAACTTAGTAAGATACTGTTCTTTGCACTTTCTCTTTGTATGTGTGCATTTGTAGAAAGGAGGAAAATTGGTATACTATCATCTGCTTTACTGTGTGCATATGTAGAGATGACACACACAGTGAAATAGCTCTGCAGACAAAGTGCTGGAGGGAGTAGTTCTGACTGGGGCCTCCACAGGGCGGGGAACATTTGAGCCAGGCCTGCCTGGCCCTGCCCTATCTGTGGACTTGTCCTTCAGGCTGTCCCAGGCATGGTTCCTTCATTAAGCCAACAATAAAATCAGTTCAGATCAATGAGATATAGCTACATCAGTAAAACTCTTCACATTAAAATTGAACAAGTAAATAATTCCTCTGCTAGTAAAGTCTGTCTATAGGAACAACGTTAAACATTTAAGCCACTATAAAATTTTCTTGTTGCAGGTGTATTCGGGCTCTCCAGCTGTCACGATGACACCAACGAGATTGAAGTGGTCTGAGGGGAAGAAAGAGGGGAAAAAAGGTACAAACGGTATTTACTTTGTGTTCTACCTGAATGTAGTTCCCTTCTGCATCTAGCCAGTCAGTAGCGTTCTTTGAATTCCCAGTGTTGTATGGTTGTAGTCAGAAGCGATGTGAAAACTGTGAGGCCGGGTCCTTGCCCTTGAGTTCATTTACTGGGTGGTTATTGAGCATCTCCTCAGCACTGTCCCAGGTGCTGAGGGGTAGAGCTGTGAACACAGACCCACACGGTCTCTGCATTCTTGGACAGACAGAGCACATGTGAAAAATACTTGTTAAGGGGCCGGCCCGGTGGGCCGGGGTTCGCCGGTTCGGATCCTGGGCGAGGACATGGCACCGCTCATCAAGCCATGCTGTTGCGATGTTCCATGTAAAAGAATTAGAATGACTTACAGCCAGGATATACGATTATGTCCTGGGCCTTTGGGGAGATAAAAAAGAAAAAAGAGGAAGATTGGCAGCAGATGTTAGCTCAGGCCAGTCTTCCTCACCAAAAAGAAAGCTTAAAACACAACTTGTTAAGCAAATTAAAAGCAAGTATAAACTAATTTGTGAAACCAAGTACAGAGGTGCTGAGAATACAGTCAGTAAACCTGGAGTAGTTATGTTCCTTTTGTGTGTAGATTTGGCTTTGTTTATTCAGTGAAGCTTTCCAGATAAACAGCTTTTGGGGACATTTAGGACAAAAAGGATTATTTAGTGGTGGGACTGCTGGTTGCCCCAGGCTCTTGTGGTAAAAGGCAAGGGCTGCTGTGCTTTCCTCTGAAGCGTGGGGTTCCCTGGAAGACCAGAGGCTTTGTAGTTAGACATGATTTGAGTCATCATTCCTCTGGCCCGGGAGAACCATTCA
This sequence comes from Equus przewalskii, assembly GCF_037783145.1. Lineage (NCBI taxonomy): Eukaryota > Metazoa > Chordata > Mammalia > Perissodactyla > Equidae > Equus > Equus przewalskii. Next base: position 31,983,593 of record NC_091831.1, read on the forward strand.
TTCTCTCTGAGTCCAGGTTTTCTCCCCTGAAACTGGGGATGGTAGTTATGTCTACTTCACAGATTTCTTAGGTGGCTCAATGGAAATAATGTTTTGGAAGCACACTGTGACAGTTAAAGCATTAACAGTAGTCCTAATTGTTACGAAAGAGGATGGATGAGACGCGGGCTTGTTTAAGGCTCGTGCGACAGGTGACGTGGTCTCTGAAGTGGTCTCTCACCCCTCAGACATGAGCACGATTACTAAGTGAGACGTCAGCAGTAGAAAGAGAACAAAAGCCCAATCCTTATGCATAAATTTTATCCTTTTCTAGAAAATTAAATATCTGTATAGTCTCCTTACTTACCACTGAACGAATTTATCTGAACTCTCTGTTCTTTCCACCTTGCTTCTCACTGCTAGGCTGAGCTGTCAGATTGAGGCAAGTTTGGTGTTTATCTGTGTCTAAATATTTCTACCTGTTTATCCATAAGTCAAAGTCAAGCATAAGTTATTTTTGAAGGACACATTGTTTCGTATCAGCTACACCTTTTGTCACTTGGATTTTTTTTTTTTTTAACGATTTTTTATTTTATTCCTTTTTCTCCCCAAAGCCCCCCGGTACATAGTTGTATATTCTTCGTTGTGGGTACTTCTAGTTGTGGCATGTGGGACGCTGCCTCAGCGTGGCTCGATGAGCGGTGCCATGTCTGTGCCCAGGATTCGAACCAACGAAACACTGGGCTGCCTGCAGCGGAGTGCGTGAACTTAACCACTCAGCCACGGGGCCAGCCCCTGTCACTTTCATTTTTGAGGATAATCAAGAAACAATATCCTTCTATATTGACAAACGCTGCTTTAGGAAGAGAGAAATGCGTTAAAAAAATAAGCGAGTTTAATATTTTCCCCGCAGGTTTTAGAGCAGGGATTCTTGACCTGTTAACTGTGGACTTCCTAAGGGTCCTAATAAAGTTCCTGATATTTTTGATGTAATTTTATATGTAGATGCAGCTATGCATTTTTCTGGAGGAGAGAATATATAGTTTTTATTAGATTCTCAAAAATGTTAGTGATTTAGAAAAGTGGAGGCCCACAGATAATGAATGACCTTCCACTGGATCAGGCGATGGCATTTTCACTTTGCTCTCTCCCTGGTCACTTCCTCTGTCTTGAACTGCCTTCCTTGGCTGTCATGTCACACTGTTCTTGTGCTCCTCCTTCCTTTAGTGCTTTTCCATCTCTGCAGTGGCTTACTGTCGTCTGCTCACCCCTCCACCTCTTTGTGGCTTTCAGCGCTCTACCTTAACTTCTCTGCTCGTCTCAGCTCTTGCTTTTCCTCCTCGTAGCAGCTTGGTCTCCTTCTTCAGCTCAGTTCTGCTATGATAAGTCAGTAGATAACTCAGTCTGCATCTGCAGATCTGAACCCTCTTTAATCTCTAAGCCCACAGATCTAGTTGCCTGCCATCTATTTCTTTTACATGAGTACAACCCTAGATTTTTTTGACGTGATTTACAAAAGGAACAAATATTTTTTGAAGACCATAATGCAATTTTATTATCATCATCATCAATAGCATACACCAAAAAGATGTTTATTTAGCAGAGGGTTTCTCAGCCTGGCACTATTGACATTTGGGGTCAGATAATTCTTTGTTTTGGGGGCTGTCCTGTGCATTGTACAGTGTTTAGCAACATCCCTGGTCTCTACCCACTAGATGCCAGTAGCACTCTTCCCCCAGTTGTGAGATCCAAAAATGCCTCCAGACATTGCCAAGTATTCCCTGGGGAGGAGGGGGCAAAGTCACCCCCAGACGAGAGCTGCTGATTTAGCATCTGCTTATTAAAGGGCATTATTTTCAGCAGTCAGGATCTTACCCATTCTGCAAAGCTCTGCCTGTACCCCTCCTCCTGTCTGAAGCCTTCTTTGGCTAACCCAGCCAGATAGACTTTTTCCTTTGAACTCTTATTAATGCTACTGAAAGGTTGACATTTAGGATGATTTATCATAGTTTTTTAGTGCACATGTATCATCTTATCTCTGTAGCTGGTCTCTCTTCTGAAAGACATGGGCCAGACTTAAGAATTTATCCGTGGCCTCCTGTCTGCTGTTCTCTTCCTCCCGATAATGACAGTGCCTTGCATCTGGGAGGCATTTAGTAAGCGTTCGCTGGTGAGAGGCGTGGTGGTGGCAAGAACAGGGCTCCAGGCTTGGGTTCAGTTGTCAGCTTCGCTGCTAATAGCTGTATATCCTGGGGCCAGTTAACTTGTGTAGGCTTCCGATTCTTCACCTGTAAAGTGGCAGGAGCATTACCTCAAGCACAGGTTGTTGTGAGGATAAATGAGGTAATGTATGTAAAGACCTTAGAGCAGTGCCTGGGGAAAAATACGCACATAGTAAAGTGGTAGCTGTTATTGCCATTGAGATGATTTAATGAACTGAGGTTAGAGCAAGTGATGTTTACTTCGTGAGAATCCTAAATTCTCAAACTCTTTAACTCTCAGCTTGTAGAAAATATTAAGTTTAGATCCTCTAGCTTTTAGGTGGGATGTTTGCAAAAAGAAGTATTTATAAACATGCTTAATGCTCTTGTTTCTCTTTCAACCTAGGATTCCTCTGATGGATCCAGAGTTCTGTTGTCCACCCGGAATTTTCTCCTTAGTGGGCCGGGTGTCATTACTGCTCACAAAGGAGCCAGGACTTGCTGCGTTTTGAGTCGTGAAGTCAGCTAATCCTCAGCCTGACTGATGCCTCTGAACCCGCTCACCGGAGGGGTCTGCGGGCTCTGCCATCTAACCAGGGCTAGCAGCTCGCTCGCTCTCTCTCTCTTTAATATTACGGGGAAACCACTAACCAGCCAGCCAACTTAAGCTGCACAGTCAATGGGCAGAACCAGGTGGACTCCCGCGCTCATTCCATGTATTTCTTCAGGCACATTCTATTTTTAAAACTATGAAAGTTGTGCTCAACTGCCAGTGATTTTTTTAAAAGGACTGTCAATCCTGGTAGATTGATGTTATTTTTAACTGATATTTTGGGCTTTTCTCTGTTTTGATAGTGTTGGGGTATGTTGGTGGTTGTTTCTTGTTTATTTGTTGTTAATTTTTTGTTAAAAGCCATTTTTGGGGATAGGTAATCTAAGTGGATTCTAACCCAGAAGTCTTTCCCTTCTTTTTCACCTTAAGCCTTGGGAAAGCTCTTTATCTCATGAGGCTCTATTCCTCAATACCTTGTGTCCAAAGAATTTATAGCTTTCCTGGAAATTTTCTAGTTCTTGGGCCTGAGATTGCAGGGTATTTGGCCTGCAGTGTTGAAAAAGGAGAATTCAGAAGGATATAATACTTTAACCAATGTCAATTATTAAACTGTATTCCTGCCTCCCTCCCCCCTCCCATCTTCCTCCCTCCCTCTCTTCCCCTTTCCTCTGTGATGCCAAAATAAGTGTGTGGTTGCTGAACTCGTTTCCTTCATTCGGTTTCCTCTCACCTAAAACATCTCTGGTGCCAGTACTAATGTGCCAAATTACTGTGACTCAAGGACAGTCTCTGACAGCTTAGTAGAGGTTTGCTGAAATATCTGTATGTAGCGGAAGCTCTGGAGTATGACTAGGATGGGGCTGGCTGGCTTTATGTCCAGGACGACTCCTTCTGAGAGGATTTAAAGGAAAGATGTTCTCATTTGGAAGCAGTTGTGCCTTATCACCAATATTCCAGCAGCGGTTGCTGCACCGTCCCTCTCCTGTCGGAACGGGACCGGGAAGTAGTTGGAGGTGGGGCTGGAGCTTTGACTGGGGTGGGGATGTTCACATGTGCTTGTGGTGAGCAGCGGCGTGGCCTTGGTCTAGTGTAAGTACTCTGCCCGGAGAGCACACGTGGCAGGCGAGTGTTCGGTATGTGCCTGCTCTGTTAAGTTGTGCAACCACTCTCCCCTGTGTGCTGGAGCCGAGTCAGGCCTCTGTGGGAAGCAGTTGCCCTCTAAAGTATGGTTGGCTGACCTATTTTTAAACTATTAAAAATGGTGCATTATTCTGAAACTAAGGAGGATGCTGGGGGAGCAGATTTGGCTTTGCGTCTGGGTGTCAATCTTCCATACTTTCTGTTTGTTTTGTGGCTGTAACAGCAATAGTGAAAAAAAGAGTAAAATTTGGCCTTCCAGCTTGATAGATTGTGAACAATAGATGGTTAAGGGTATCAAACTGCTTAGAAGCACATTTCTCTAGAGCAATTTTATGTCATTCTTAAAAATGCTTATTAACAAATCACTTGTGTAGTTTTCTATTTGAGTTTTTTTCTTCTTGAGAGAAAATAAAATTCCTTGCACTAGCCGTCAGTGAATTCAGACAGAAAACCCTTTTGGTGTGACCAGTCTGAGGGCGGTTCTCCCTTCACTCCGTGCGTCCTTTCTCTGATCGTCGAGCCTTTCATCCGAGTGGTGTGGTCTGTTAACACGTTCGATGTGCTGTCAGGTAGAGAGGGCCAAGCAGTGACCTGATGCCTCCTTGTCGCTGAGTTCGTTCTGGGAGGTGGCTGAGATTTAGGAGACTCTTGGCTGAATGGAGTCACTATCACGGTGGTGTTCTGGGGCTGGGATGGTGAGAGAGATGTCTGTCACGTGCACGTGCTTTTGTATGGCTGGCCCCCTTGGGCAGTGTAAGTGTGTATTTGGGTATGTGTGTTTCATTTAAGTTATTTATTAAATATGCTTTCCCTTGCTTTAAGGGTATGATTGGTCATTTTTTCATAGAAGCTGTGATCCAGTTGGAAGCCAAATTTGAGAAATAAACAGCATAACCTTCTGCCTTGTAATATGTGACTGTTCTAATCCTGTGGAATCTTAGGGAGAACTGAAAACAAAAACCCTTTATCATTTGCCACAGAAGGGTACTGTCTCTCTTCTGACATGGTGGGTGGGTATTTTTGAGCCAGTATTTAACAATTCTTTTTTAATCTAAAGACATTTTAAAAATCTGTTTTGTTGTGTTTAATTTTCACATTGGAGCAATCTCTTTGGAAATGCCTCTTCTTGTGGCTTTAAAACTTCATATCTTTCTGGGGCCAGTGTGGTGGGTTTTGATGTGGTGTCACCATAGGGCAGAGTGTGCTAGAGGCACAAGCATAAAAATGCAGACCACCTCCTCGATTCAGATCTGCACTGGGTGAGCTACACTGCTTGAGTCAATGAAAACCATGGGCACTGGCGCTTCTAACCTTTCACCCGATGGCCCAATGCGTGTGGTTTGAAAAGCTCCACTGCAGGACTGAGAGAAGATTGAGGCACTGATTGTGCCTGAGTGCCAAAACCTGTTAAAGCAGCTGGTACTTAATGAGTCGTAACTGAAACCGCAGTTGATCTCCGCAAGCTCTTCACGCTGAATGTTCTTCCAGAGTCAGTCAGGAATGACAAGGGAGCACCTTGGCAAATGGAGAGGTGCAGGGCCGTGGACTGCGGCCACCACTGGGTGATCCAGAGGTCTCTGTTTTGTTGGCCTATAGGAAGACGGTTGATCCCAAAGTGTCAGAGCAGAGCCACTCTCTCCTCCCGAATAGCGGTGTCTGTTCAGCTTCCCTCCCAGGAACCTACATTAGGATGCGGTTTGAAAAGACTGCCTTCTAGGGGAACCTGTGACCACTGGGACCCTGCCCGATGGTGACCGGCTGTGTGGCCGTGCGTAACTGGGGAAGCCATCTTTGGCAACAGACTTCTCTAGATTCTGTCTGCTTGCTTGCTTCGTACAGGGCCTCGCACAGATGCTCGAAACTGACGGCTCCCATTCTGAGGTCTTTTCTCAGGAGAACTCCTTTCCCCAGGAGAGAGCCTCGTCCCTGCCCTTGTCCACCCCAGAGCCTTTGCACTGAGGGCAGGCCTTGATCCACAAGGAGACGAGCATTTGGCAGGATTGTCCTAAAATTTGCGAAAGATTTGCGTTTCTAAGACGCACAAGCTTTTCAAACCGGTGGTAATTAACCCAATCTAAGGCTCAGTATTGAAAAGCTGGCTTTCCTAGAGGCTAATTTTGAGATCTTTCCACCGGTGGAGGGGCTAGTGAGGAGGTGGAGTACATATCAGCCTGAGTGCTTGGTTACCATGGAAACTGGAGTGTGTGAGGCCACCACCAGTGCTAAGGAGCCAGTGAGCACTCCCCGAGACGTGCTTGGGGGCCCGCAGAACCTGTTGGGAAATCACTCCCACCCCAGGTCCTTTCTCCATAGCAGGGTCGCCTTTGCCCTGTCCCTGACTCAGCAAGAGACGCAGGGTTTCTTAACTGTGTCACCATTTTTTATTTTTCATTCTTTGACTATATATCCTATATATATGTAACTGTAAAGAAACAATTATATGCGTTGTCTTTCTTTTATATTCATGTAATATTCTGAAATTAAATTTGTTTTATATCCATAAGCTTTGAGTGGTCTCTTAATTCACCTTTTGATTGATGGATTACTTTATTTTTATTTTTTTAAAGATTGGCACCTGAGCTAACATCTGTTGCCAATCTTCTTTCTTTCTTTCTTCTTCTCCCCATAGCCCCCCAGTACATAGTTGTACATTCTTAGTTGTGGGTCCTTCTAGTTGTGGCATGTGGGATGCCGCCTCAGCATGGCTTGATGAGTGGTGCCATGTCTGTGCCCAGGATCCGAACCGGCGAAACCCTGGGCCACCAAAGCAGAGCAGGCGAACTTAACCACTTGGCCACGGGGCTGGCCCCATGATGATTATTTTAAAGAGAAGTAGCCTCTTTTAAAAAGATTTTTTTCCTGTTTAATTGAGATATTATTGACAGGTTGCCTCTTGTTCTGAGGAATATGAAACCTCTAAGAGAAGCGCCTTTTTGGCTTGTTTTCCAGCCAAACAGAGTGGGTTGGGTTCAGGGGGAGCGGGGCTTTTGGCTGATAGGCAATGGGATTGGAAGCTCTGGGAATTCTGAGCTTCCTGATTTCCCGTGCCTGAGTCTAGAATGCTTTGCACAGGTTTCAGTATCTCACATTATCTTTATTTCCTCCCTTAAAAATAAGGAGTCATAGTTACAGTAACAGTAAAAACCAAATGACATTTTCGTCTAGGGCAGCAAGTTGTAGAGTTTAGACAACTCTGGTTGAAATGTTTCTGCTACTTATTATGCATGTGACCTTGTGTATGTCCCTTCATCTGTAGGGTGGGGAGAGTGGTGTCTTGTTTCAATAATGCTCTCAGATGTGAGAGCTCAGCACTAAAGATTTTAGTCTGGGTCTGTGTTGTGCTTCAGGACATCATTTGCCCCTGCAATTCTGAGTAAACTTTTGTGTACATCTGGATTGGTCTAAGGGAGAGATTTCATAGCTTCCACGGGAATCCCAGAGGAGTCCTTGACGGCTAAAATACTAGAACCACCAGCCTTACACAGTGCCTGGCAGATGGCAGGTGTTCATTCACTGTTAATTTCTCTTTCTCTGCCAAGAATAAATTTTCTAATCAGGTTATTGATGCTGACATAGTTATTTTATTTTATTTATTTTGAGGAAGATTGGCCCTGAGCCCACATCTGCAGCCAGTCTTCCTCTACTTTGCACGTGGGATGCCTGCCACGACATGGCCCAGTAAGTGGTTCACAGGTCGGTGCTTGGGATCCAAACCGGAGAAGCCTGGACCACGAAAGTGGAGTCCTATGCCACCGGCTGGCCCCCGATGTAGTTATTTTTGATAACAAAGAAGTTACTTGAATCTGGAATGGAAATAAAAATTCTGCAGCCCACTATAGTCCATTAACTGCTCACGTGCCCCTCTTTTGCCGTGTTAGCTCCCTGGGTGCTCTTCAGAACTGTCTGTCCCTCTCTCCTCATCCCCCAAGGACCAACTCACATTGTTGTAAAGAATGTACGGTAGGGGCCGGCCCCAAGCCGAGTGGTTGAGTTCGCACGCTCTACTTCGGCAGCCCAGGGTTTCACGGGTTTGGATCCTGGGCATGAACATGGCACCACTTGTCAGGCTGTGCTGAGGCGGCGTCCCACATAGCACAACAGAGGCACTCACAACTAGAATATACAACTAGGCACTGGGAGGCTTTGGGGAGAAGAAGAAAAGAAAAAAAAAAAGTACTGCAGCCTGGATTTGGCCCACAAGCCCCACGTGGCGTTCTCTGCCTGACGCCGTGCTGCTTGTCTTCTGGCTGGTTGCAGGTCTGCACAGGACGTTCTCCAGAGCCACTCAGTGCTGGCTCTGGGATGGCAGCATCACGTGTGCCTTCCAGGAATGGTCATCAGATGCAGGAGGTGGGTGTCCACTGAAACAACCGCTGGGAACTGCTTAGGGAGAGTGGGTCCTCATTTCTTTGCTCTCCCATGTGCTCTGTCCGATATGGTAGCCTCTAGCCACGTGTGGATATTGAACACTTGAAATGTGGCCAAACTGAACTGAGATGTCCTTTAAGTGTGAAATATACTCCAAAATTCAAAGACTTAGTAAGAAAAAAGGAATGTAAAAGTGTCTGAATGTTTTCTATTGATTACATGTTGAAATGATATTTTGGATATATTGGGTTAGTAAAATTATATGATTAAAATTAATTTACTTGTTTCTTTTTACCTTTTTAATGTGGCTGCTAGAAAATATTAAATTATGTATATGGCTCATGTCCTATCGCTGTGTTCCAGAACCTCTGGGGATCTAATCCTAGGCTGTTCTTTCTCCCGCAGAACCAACTCCATCGACACCTGTGGCCACATCTCCTCTTTTCCTTTAGTCCTGAGACCACCCTGGAGAGGGGAGGGGCAGTCAGAGGAAAAGCAATGAAAGGTTTAGCCGGTGGCTCCTGCCTGCTGTGGCTGGCTCTGGGAATGCGTCAGTGTGATCCAGCTCACTGGTGCACACGGTGGGCTGCAGCCCTGGGCAGCAGTGGGGTCCCTGCAAGGGGGCTTCAAGCCAGGGTGTGGGCCAAGCACTGCCTCTCTAGCCTCTCCCAGAGCGGGCGCTGCCCTTCAGTGTTTGTTCATGCTGTGATCCATCAAGATGCTTTTTGAGTTAATGAATCCGTAATAGGCTGTGTGTGTGTGCTGTGTTTTCCATATGGATAAAAATGCAGCTGTGAGATGTGGAAGCTGAAATTTGTGGGTGTTAAGAAGGGTCTGCATATTCCCAGATGTAGTTCTCTTAAAAGCAAAAGAAGGGGAAGCCGTGCTAGTCAGAGAAAGAGAGAGAATATTAAAAATGTAACCCCGCTCCCTCATGACCCACTCTGAGCGTAAAGACCCGCTAGTCTTCTTGTTCAGCCTAGAGACCCAGGGCCAGGGCATCCAGCCTCTCCCTGATGAAGAGCTGCTGGGATTTACTGGAAACCTAATGGCCCAGTCATCCAGGCTCTATTAAGTACTTTAATGTAACTGAAATTGACCTTTAATGAAAGGTCTTGTACTGCAACCCCTTGAACGCTCACTGTGTGGATTGTGTTGAATGAACTGGGAAGCGGGGAGGGCCGAGGGGAGAGGCATGACCCTCTCCCTTGTCTCTGCTTCCCTCTTCCACGGGAGCACGAGGCCTGCTCTTTCCAGAGGATCTAGAAACCGTCTGGTATGGAGGTCTCCTCAGCAGAGACAGAGCCAGTCCGAGCTCTTTGGGCCTCAGAGAGAATGGCGCCCCCTCCGGTCATTGTGAGGAGGGGAAGCTTCCCATGCCCACTTCAGCCAGGGAGCTCCGCTGTCTCTGGTTTAGAGTAAGATTTTGTTTAAATAAGGGGTCTGGAAATCATCAAACTAGCTCACAAACGGTGTTTTACAGACAGAAAGGGAGATCTGGGAAGATGGTGACTTAGGCCTGAGCTGGTGCCTCCAGTGGGTGGCAGTGCGGGGCTGGAATCCATCTCTTTAAATCATCTCTACGAAGCGTACAGTTTGACATGTTCTGACACATGTATTCATCCCTGTAATCATCACCCCAATTAAGGTGTACATTTCCATCACTCCAGGAAGTTCTTTCATGCCACGTTATAGCCGGTCCCCCATGTGCCTGCCCCCGACGACCATCTTATTTCTACCACTGGAGATGACTTTTGTCACCAATCCCATCTCCTAACTGGCAGTCGGTGTGTTGACTGTGCCCCCTTTCACTCCCTGGATGACTTTAAATATCTGAGTGTTCCCACGTGGAGGAGGGAGGACCCGGGTTACGTGTTTCTGGGACCAACGGCAGGGCATGAGAAGCGTGATTCTGGCTTATGGGAACCTGAGTTCCTTGAAGGCAGGAGCAGTTCCTTATGTTCTGTTTCTACAATACCTAGTGCAGCTCCTGCCACAAAGGAGGCTCTTAGTAGAGGTACTGAACCAAATCGCATCCATCCAATGATGGAATGATCATCGGTCGGAGAAGCTGTTCATTTCCTTCCTGATGACAATGTGCTGAGAGCGTGGTGCTGATCACTAACAAACAAGGGTGTGTTTGAGTTTTCTGGCCTTGAGTGATAGACGCAGGACAGGAGCCATGTCCGGTCGTCTTGGTTCTGCCTCTACAGCATGGTGGGTGAGAGATGGTGGATTCTAATACAACGTAATGGGTGGTAAGACAGTGCTGAGAGATTTGGGGAAGGTTTTCTGGAGGGCACACGCCATGAAGGATGGCGAGAAGTGCAGGAACAGCAGTGTGAGTAAAGGCACAGCAACACGAGAGACCATGGTGCGTGAGACGTAACTGCTCCAAGTGAGAGGATAGAATACACGTGGCCCTGAAGTTGCTGTCATCATGAGGTTCTGTGAGTAACACGTTTGTTGAATGGCCACAAGTGCCCACAGGTATCCACACAAATTTGAGGTTTGGGTTAGAAAACGGCCTGATTTTCTCCAACAATGTTTTTCATCCTGGGAACAGAAATGGAAGTGGATGGATGGTCGAGGTCAGACATTGTGGGGCCCAGCAGACAAGAAGAAAGTCAGAGCGGCAAGGACGTCTCTGGTGTCAGTGAGAGCCACGGAAAATGCGGTGTTGCAACATGGAGCACAATTGCAATTCATACATGCTGGTGGGAGTGTTAAATTGGTTCAACCACTTTCGAAAAAACTGGCAGCATCTCCTGAAGCTGAACATCTAGCTCATAACCCGGCTATTCTACTGGTGTGTCTATACCCCACAGAAATGTGCCCACCCACAGACTTGTCCTGGAACCACCAAACACCCATCAGCAGTAGTTATATACATGTGCGGTGGTTGTGGTAAGAAGAATAAGGCCCCTCCCGACATTCACATCCTGTGACATGTCACATAGCAAGGAGATCAGGTTGCAGGTAGGATTATGGAAGTTAATCAGCTGACCTTAAAATGAAGACATTATGCTGGATTATTAGGCTGGGCCAAATGTATCACAAGGTTCGTTAAATGGGGAAGAGGGAGACAGGAGTCAGAACCAGAGAGATGGCAGTGTTAGAAAGACTCACCTGGCCACCGCGGGCTTTGATGATGGAGGGGACATGACCCAAGGAATGTGGTGGAGTCTAGAAGCTGGAAGAGGTGCGGAAACAGGCTCTTCTCTAGAGCTTCTAGGAGGAGCGCAGCCCTGCCAACACCTTGATTTTAGCCCAAGGAGACCCATTGCTGATCTCTGACCTCCAGAACTGCAAGAAAATAAATTCGTGTTGTTTTAAGCCACTAAATGTGTGGAAACTAATACAGGGCGATATCCGTACAGTGGAATACTACATGGCAGTGAGAACAAGCAGTCTACGGTCACACGTACAGTATGGCTGAGAACCTGACATAAAAGGACGTACTGTATGATTTCATTTATGTACGTATAAAAAACCAGGTGAAATGAATCGATGCTAATAGATAAGAGGGAAGGAATTGCTGTGGGGTGGGGTGGACAGTGGGCAGTGGCTTCCTGGAAATGGCCACGAGGAAGGGCTGAGGCGCTGGTTACACAGGTGTGTTCAGTTTGTGAGGATTCATTGAATTCTTCCTAATTATTAAGTGTTTAGCTCGTGGCCTTGGTGAGGGTGGAGGAGTCGGGTGAGCGGGTGGGCGGGTGCAGGGCTGGAGACAAGGTGGGCAGACTGGGGCCAGGGAGGTCCAGGGCCACTTCCTGGAGGTAGTGCTTAGAGTGGAGTATGTAGTGATGGGGTTTTGGGGTGCTGTGGAGTAGAAGTGGACATCTTGGGGGCACAGAGCTCAGCCATTCCACACGTACCTATTGAGCTGGGGATGCTTCCTGGGGAGTCCTCAGGGATGTCAGAGTCACAGGTGGGGTTGATGGAAGGGGGTGCTAAATGGTCCAGGAAGGTAGTGTAGATGACAGGCAGAGGGGAGATCGAGGCTCTGGGGGGTGGACAGGGTGGGTGGAGAGTGTTATGGGAGAGCCAGGCCACACTTAAGGCACTGTTTCCTCAAAATGACTTTTAGGTGGTAATTTGGATGAACTGTTCAAATTTTAATAGTGTTTATTTTAATGTGCAACAGAAAAATATAACTTGTATATTGTCTGAATTCATAGATTCTTTAGGACCAGGCTAAAGTGTATATTTGGATTAGCATCAAATTTAAAAATGTCGAGTAAGAAATAGCTAAGTGCCTGACTGTGTGACAAAAATATCGAAGGTTGGCTGTGACTAAGGTTTGGTCAGCGTTACCGGAGGCGAAGCAGTGAAGAGGAAGAGGAGAGGATAGTTTTAGGCACCAGGAGGGTCTCTCTACAACAGGATAGGGGTTGGGAGTGGCAGGGGAGGTGGCAGGACCTGACAGCTGGAAGCTGAGAGCAATGGGCCTGGCGGCTGAGTAGGGGCTTCGTAGAGCCATGGTTCTTGAACTTCCCCAGGCATCAGAATCCCCTGGAGGACGTGCGCAGCATTGCCGGCCTCACCCTGGAGTGTCTGCGTCAGGAGAGCGGAGGCCCAGGAATTTGCATTTCTAACAAGTTCCCAGGTGACACTGATACTGCTGGTCCAGAGAGCACCCTGAGAACTGCTGATGTGGGTGGCCATGAGTGAGCAGTTTTGCCCATTGGTGGGTGTGGAACACGGGGGCTGGCGGGGAAGCAGGAAGGGGAGGAGCAGGTGTGTGGACTGGGAGACACCTAGGCAGAGAGGCGGATTCAGCCTGGCCTGGCAGAGTGCAGAGCAGGCTGGTGCCTGGTGCTGGGTACACAGTCGGCACAGAGACGGTGTGTGGGGGGTGTCCCCGAGAAGGCACAGCTGGAGCTGGTCCTACAAGTAGGGAGGCTGGTTACTCGGCCACAGCACGTGCAGCTTAGCAATGACTTGGGGAGAGGGATCAAGACACTCTGACCGTGCCCGGGGTAGGAAGGCCGCCCACTCTAGTTTTCCCTCCACTCTGATCAGCTCTGAGAGGAAAGAAACCAACTTCTACTCAGCACCGCTGCATCTCAGGAGTTCTGTATGCCTGATCACATCTCGTCGTCACAATCCTGTGATGTAGGATCATTAGTCCATTGTAAGGATGAGGAAACGAAGGCCCTGAGAAATGAAGGAACTTGCTCATTGTTATCTAGTCAGACCTGGGATGCAGTCAGCCCTGGGTTGACTTGTCTGCTTAAATCTCCCCGCTGCCTCCCGCCCCCCAATATTAGCATTTCAACACATCATCAATATAAGCATCAATATGTGATCATGATAAACAATCGTTAGTGAGATATTTTACATTTTTTCCGTATTGTCTTCAAGATCCAGTATGTGTTTTACACCAACAGCACATCTCAGTTTGGACAAGCCATATTTCAAAGGTCCAATACCACACATCACTGCCTTATTAGCCTTCTTCGGGATGGGGTCATCCGGGCGCTTGTGCATGTAATCCCCTTTTCTGCCACTAGGTGGCGGAGCTGATCTTCCCCAGTTAACGCCTGAGGAGTTGGAGCTGGATGGGTTTGGACCTCTTCTCCATGTCCCTGTCTTTAATTTGTTTAAATTTTAGCCGGAAATGAGCTGGAAAGATTCCAAACTCTTATAAGCTTAGCCTAGAAATAAAAGCATGTAGAAATAAACCCGTGTGTGTCTGGGGTAAGAATAGCTGAGAGGTCTCCAAGTTAACATCCACATAAAATACAATGTTTATTAAAAAATAAATAGGAAAAATGTGCCAGTTTAACGCTTACACATACATTATTAAAACCTAATAGTAACAGTAGCAATTGTTTAGAATTTGGGCAAACAAAAGGCTTTTTTGGTGAGGAGTATTTTCTCACTGACGTTCTTTAGAATTGCAGGTATGTAGTGATAATAAAAAGCAGAACAACTATTAGTTGATTATTTCAAAATTCTCCATGGACAGCTGACTCCCTTGTGCCTGCCCCCAAGGAGAACAGGTCCAACCTCCCCACCCTTGGTCCACCATGGGTACCTGCTAGCCTGGGCCCTCTGCCTTCATTCACATCACACAGGTGCTGATGGCTGACCCAGAACTAGAAGTCAGGTCTCTGGACTCCCTGTCCAGTGCTCTGTTGACTGTGACATTCTGCTTGAGAAGTGGTGGCAGCTGCAGCTGTCTGGTTTCTCATGCCTCTGTGGACAAAAACCCCGAGACTGACATCGTGGCCAAGAGCCCAGGCCCTGCTGTGCCACCTACAGGCTGAGCAGAGGGCTGGGCACAGGGGGCCTCAGAAAATTCTTGAGTGAATGAGGAAAGGAAGGAAAGAAATGCCCTCTGGACATTTTAAAAGCTTACCATTCTTGGAGGTGGAAGGACCAGTCAGCCATCTGGTGGCAGATTGACTACACTGGACCCCTTCCATCGTGGAGGGGCGTCAATTTGGTCCTCATTGGAACAGACCCTTATTCTGGATATAGTTTGCCACTCCTTCCTGAAATTCTTCTGCCAGCCCAACCATCTGTGTGCACACAGTTCCTCTTTCACTGTCCTGGTATTCTACATAATATTGCTCTGATCGGGGAACTCAGTTCAGAGCAAGGTAAGCACAGCAACAGGTTGGTGCTCATGGCAATTCACTAGTCTTACCACACACCACATAACCCAGAAGCAGTTGGCCTGATGGAACTATGGGGCGGCCTCCTGAAGACTTGGTTATGGTACGAGTTGGCCTGAAAGGTTGGCGTTCTGTCTTACAGGATGCGCTACATGCTTTCACTCTGTGACTGTTTCTCCCATAGGAATCAAGGGTGGAAATGGGAGGGGCTCCTCTCACTATTAGGTCGTACAACCCACCTGCAGAGTTGTTTCCCCTGTCTGTGCAACTTTGAGCTCTGCTGGTTTGACGGCCTTAGTTCTGGTGGAGAAATGCTTCCATCAGGGGCACCATAATGATCCCGTTGAATTGAGACTGCCACCTGGCCGTGTTGGGCTCTTCATGTCTCTGAACCAGGGGGAAATTGGGTTGCTGCTACGCAAGGGAGCAGAAGAACTATACCTGCAACTTTGGGGCACCTCTTAGTACTTCCATGTAAACAGTGAAAGTTAATGGAAAACTATAGCAACCAACAAAAGGTAGGGCCACTGAGAATCAACGCA
Source organism: Equus przewalskii (assembly GCF_037783145.1). Taxonomy (NCBI): domain Eukaryota; kingdom Metazoa; phylum Chordata; class Mammalia; order Perissodactyla; family Equidae; genus Equus; species Equus przewalskii. The sequence continues at coordinate 31,999,002 of NC_091831.1, forward strand.
GACTATTCAGCAATGAAGATTTGGTCGCTCCACCAAGTAAAGGACCCTGGCCAGCTGACGTACTGCTGGAGGGCGAAGGGAACATGGAATGAGTAAAGGAAGAAGGAAGTTAGGACCATTAGCGATGGACTTGTGACCATCCGCAGAACCAGGGCCTCTGTAGCAGCTCTGTGTGTTTTCTCCTTTGCTTGCTGTGTTGTGCGTGTGCTAGTGTATTAACTAATTTCTTTTTTTTTCTCTTTTCTTCTTATTTCATATATGGATTTTTGTTACAAGTTAACTTTACAAATTTATTCAAGTGGGTCTGTGACTGACTTTGAGGAGTAATGGAAAGTTTTCAGAGATGGATGTTGTGATCGTTGGCCAGGTGTGGACGCCACGACTCTGGGGACTTTGTGTATCTTCTTTTTGGGGAAGAGGCAAGAGCAACCGTGTACCAAGGACAGTTGCATCCTGTGTTGTATTGTGTCGAATGGAAGTTCAAAGCCGTCTATAAGAGCGTGTCTGGACGCTGAGGTGGGCTGTAAGTGCTTACACGCCGGATTTTGAAGAGTTAGTACAAAAAGAATGTTAAATATCTCGTTAATATTTGTATATTGATAACATGTTGAAATGATAATATTTTGAATATATTAGCTTAAACAAAATGTATTACTAAAATTAATTTCACCTATTTCTTTTTACTCATTGTGCCTATCAGAAAATTTTAAATGACCTCTGTGATTCTCACCGGATTTCTGTTGGACGGTGCTGGTCTAGACAGTTTATTTGCCTAAGTAGGGGCAGGTGTAGGGGAACCAGGCTACCTGCTCTTCAGCATCCAGAGTGGATTTCCATCCCCTTTCCCTTGGGGGACTTACCTCTGTCCCACCATGTCAAGTCTTGGCTGTCAATCATGGTGCTCTGTCTTCTTTCCCAGTGTCAAGGAGTGGGTGCCTAGCCCACGTTTCACTAACTAGCTGGCCTCTCCCCCAGGACTTTGAGCTGTGAATGGAGCATGGCGAAGACGGGAGGAGAAGCGGAGTTTGTTCATCTCAGGAGTGGGCCCTGACCAAGAGAACAGTGGTTCCTGCTTCCTCGACACCCCAGCACTGCCTTGGGCCAGGCCTGGTCCTCCAGCTTTCCTCCTCTTGATTCTGTGAGCTACCCACTATCCTCAGAATTCATTCCTTTTCTTTCTTAAAAAATTTTAAGTTATTTAACTTTAATAAGTAGTATATGCATATGGTACCAGATTCAAAAGGCATAAAAGGATATTCAGACCCACAGTATGGGAGAAAATATTTGCAAATCATATATCAGGTAAGGGACTCATGTCTGGAACAAATAAAGAACTCTTACAACTCAACAATAGGAAAATAACCCAATTTAAAAAATAGGCAAAGGATCTGAATAGATATTTCTTCAAAGAAGAGATACAGATGGCCAATAAGCTCATGAAAAGACGCTCCACATCATTAGCCATCAGAGAAATGTGAATCAGAACCACGATGAGATGCCACTTTACACCCCCTAGAACTTATAGCCAAAAGAGACAGATAGTAACAAGCGTTAGGAAGAATGTGGAGAGATTGGAACCCTCCTCCACTCCTGACAGAACTGTGAAATGGGGCATTTACTTTGGGAAACAACCTGGTTGTTTCTCAGAAAGTTAAGCGTAGAGTTACAGTATGATCCAACAATTCCAGTCCTGGGTATATACCCAAGAGGATGAAAACACGTCCACACAGAAACTCGCACACGAATGTTCACAGCAGCCTTATTCATAAAGCCAGAGTGTAAACAACCCAAATGGGCATCAGCTGATAAACAAAATGTGACACATTCTTGCGATGGAATATTATTCAGCCATAAAAAGTAATGAAGTACTGACACATGCTACAACATGGATGAACCTTAAACCACGCTACGTTAAAGAAGCCGGACGCAAAAGGCCACATGTTGTATGATTAAATTAATAGGAAATGTCTGGAAGAGACAAATCTACAGTCTAGGGACTCTACAGACAGTGGGTTAGTGGTTGTGAGGGCTGGGGGCAGGGAAGTTGAGGGAAATGAGGAGGAAGGTCATGGGTCAAGGGTTTCTTCTGAGGGTGAAGAAAATGTCCTAAAATTGATTGTGGTGATGGTTGCATAACTCCTCAAATATACTAAAAACCATTGAATCATACACTTTAAATGGGTGGATTGTCTGGTATATAAATTATATCTCAATAAAGCTGGTTTAAAAAAATATATTCAGGGGCCGGCCCGGTGGTGCAGCAGTTAAGTGTGCACGTTCCGCTTCGGTGGCCCGGGCTTCACCAGTTTGGATCCTAGGTGCAGACATCACACCGCTTGGCAAGCCGTGCTGTGGCAGGCATCCCAGATATAAAGTAGAGGAAGATGGCATGGATGTGAGCTCAGGGCCAGTCTTCCTCAGCAAAAAGAGGAGGATTGGCAGCAGATGTTAGCTCAGGGCTGATCTTCCTCAAAAAAAAAAAGAAATATATATATATATATATATATATATTCAGTGAAAAATCTCCTCCCCACCTCTGCCCCCTCAGTTCCCCTTTCCCTTCCCCAGCAGTAACCACTATTTTCAATTTCTTATGTATGCTTCCAGGATTGTACACACACACACATACACGTAGTTTTTATGTAAGTGGTAGCACAGCGTACAAACTATTCTGTACTTGCTTCTCTCCTCTTGATTCTGTGAGTTACTCACTATCCTTTGAATTTATTCCTTTTCTCACTTAAAAACTGTAAAATTATTTAAATTTTATATATTTTAATTACATAAACTATATAAACTTTATTAAAATTTTTGATATATCTTGGAATACATTTCCTATTAGTGCATGAGAGATTCTTCATTCTTTTTAACGTCTGCATGATATTCCATTGCGTGGTTGCATTGTGTGGTTGGCTGAATCACAGCCCCTAAAAGACATCCACATCCTAATTCCTGGAGCCTGTGAATCTTACCTTTATGGCACAAAAGGACTTTGCAGATGTGGTTAAATTAAGGATCTCGAGATGGGGAGATGGTCCTGGATTATCCATGTGGACCCTAGATGCAATCACATGTGTCCTTGTAAGAGAGAGGCAGAAGCTTTGACACAGAAGAGGAGGAGGCAATGTAACCATAGAGGCAGAGACTGGAGTGATGTGGCCACAAGCCAAGGAATGCGGGCAGCCACCAGAAGCTAGAAGGGGCGAGGACAGGATTCTCTCTCAGAGCCTCGGGGGGGATCATGGCCCTGCTGATAGCTTGATTTCAGTCCAGCGATTCTGGTTTCAGACTTCTGGACTCCAGAACTGGGAGAGGATAAATTTCTGTTGTGTTAAGGCACCAAGTTTGTAGTAATTTGTTACAGCAGCCACCGGAAACTAATATAACCATCTCACACTGATGGATACTTAGATTCCTTCTAATCTTTTGCTTTGCAAACAGTGCTGTAGTAAAGACCCTTGAACACATGTCATTTCACATATGCAGGAGGAAATCTTTAAGTTAAATTGTAGAATCAGAATTGCAGGATCAAAGAAATACAAAGCCCTCCTTTTCTGCCTATGTTCGTAATTTTAGTTGTGCTGTTTGTGTCTCAAGAGTATTAATTCATGTGGGATCCATGGGACAATTTCTCCAACCTTGACTTTCCCCAGTGTCACTCAAGACACAGCTCAAAAGATACCTCCCCCAAGAAGCCTTCTGTCTGCCAGGCAGAGCTCTTGGCCTTACTGGCTGGACTCCCACAGCAGCTCGGAGACGTCTCTCCTGGAGCCCTGACCATGCTGCACTGAGTTTATGTGACTGTTTCTCTCGCACATGGTGAGCAACTTCCATGAGGTGCCTGGGTCTCACTCACCTTTGCATCTCCTGGGCTTGGCACAGAGCCTGGAGCACACTGAGGGCTCTGTAAATGGGGAGGATGTGGAAGATGGAGTGCTGCCTCTTTCTGGGGCTGAGGATATAAGGCTGTGCTAGCAGGTCAAACCGATGGGATAAAGGCCAGGGCTCAGGGAAGTCAGGAACTGGGCAGAGTTCTGGAAGTGTGGATGCTGCCATCGTACTACATAAGATGGAACTGCTCTCTGAACCTGGAAACCCATCTGTATGGTTTGTATATTGCATATGGTATGTTCCAAGTCCCTGAGTGAATGTGAGGCCCTGATTCACTGTGCGGAGGGGGAACAGTCATGAGAGAGGCAAGGCAGTGAGTCCCTGGGTTGCAGCTCTAATAGGAAACCGTTGTAGGCCTAGGCATGGATGTGTTGGCAGACAGACCTGACCACGGAAGGGAGCGCCTGATGATCCTTCCCTCTCTGTTCTATTAGGTTGTTTCTGGAATCTCTTGTCCTAAGGAAGCCCTTTCTCAATCTGCCCCATTGGCTCAGGGCCACATGGGCAAGTGTGGGAGATGAAGGATGCGCAGAGGGTGCTATGCTCCCTTGGCCCACACTGAGCCTGCTCCAGGAAGCCAGCGAGGGCTGTGAGGGCTCACCGCCTCCTGTCTCTAGAAGCCCCAGTTGCTGGCCACGTATGGGTGTCAGTTGGGTGTGTGCATGAGACTTCCACAGACTTACTTCCCTGGCTGCCTCCTTTCCTTAAATGAACCTGGAGTTTGAGGTTTCGCTCTGGGGTTTTCGGAGGAGTCGCTTGGGAAATCGATTTCCCATCATGCCCAGTGTTGATGAGGGTGTAGGAGGTGGGAACTCTGGGGTGGATTGGGGGCTTTTTCTAAATGGTCGTTTGGCAATAAGTATCAAGGTTTGAAATTTCCCATTTGCATTATCACTTAATTTTATTAGGTGTGATGATGTGGTGATGTTTAAAAAAGAGTCCTTTTGTTGCAGAGAAACATATTGACATATTTATGGATGAAATACACGGCATCTGGGATTTGCTTCAATGTGGTCCTGTGGGTGCGGGGCGTGGGTGGCAGGGCTGATGTCAGCTTGGCTCTGAGTTGACTGTCGTTGAGGCTGTTGGGTGAGAATTCGGGCAGGTTCATTATACTCTTCTCTCTACGTTTATATATTTTTCAAAATTTCCATAGTATGGAGTTAAAAAATAAAGTCCCCTTTGACCCAGCGTTTCTACCATGGTGACTGACGTTGGTCCAGCCCCCGTCACATCTCAATAGCCTTCCTTGTGTTCATTCTTACCCCATCCAAGTCCAGAGGGCTCATGTCCCTCAATGCCCTCAGGGCTCCCCCAGGTCCTCCAGGTCAAGGCCAGTGTTCTAACATGGCCTGCTGGGCTATCCCCACTTCCTTCTCCAGCCCATTTCTGTGCCCTGCCTATCCACCACCCAGGCTTTCAGATCCAGAGCTGGTAGGTGCCCTCCGGCCTCAGGGCCGTTGTCTGGAAGCTCTCCCGCACCCCCAAGCCCAGATGGCACCCTCTCTTCATCAGATGTCAGGCTGAGCATCATCTCAGGGATGCCTTCTCAAGCCCCCAGCAGAGTCACCGCTCTCTGTTAATACGCTCAGCATCCTACAGGCTTCCTTCACAGCTCTCCCTACTCTTGGTGATTATAAACTCTGGCGATTCTTTGTTTTTCATTGATATTTGGCTCCCATGCTAGACCACAAACTCCAGAAGGAGTGGCTGTGTGGCTGACCAATGCATCTCAGAGCCAGCACAGAGGCCAGCACATAGTAGGCATCCATTCTTTAATGAATAAGTTAAGGCATGAGGAAGGCACATGTTGGAAAAGGTTTGGATGAAAACAGTGTCTACTGTTCTGGGCAAACCCTGCATGATGTCCTTGAGTTGCTGGGGACACGCAGTAGGAAAGATGGTAAATGGGGGAGCAGCAGTACTCCCCACGGTGGGAAGGGAGAGCCTGGGGTCCCGGAGACCTGATGGGCTGCCACCAGAGTCCTGATTAGGGTCATGAGGGCTGGAACTAAGGTCAGGGCCGTGGTGACGGGAATACAGCGTTTGTGGCAATTAATCCAACCCAGCGGCTGTCGGCCCTTCTTCCCTGAACAAACAGCACGTCTGCACAAGAGAGATGGGAGGGGAGCCTCAGAGGACCTGGCGGGGACAGAGTGTGTTCCAAGACACATCCTTTGATCACAAAGAGTTTTGCAAATGGTCCCTCCAGAGGAGGTCACCAGGAAACGGCTTGGGGCAGGGGCAGGGCCCTCGTCCCTGTGGCCAGGAGCTGTGTGGTAGCAGAGCCTGGCAATGGTGAATGGAAAGTTGGCTTGTTCTGCAGTAAACCTCTCTCTAGAACTCCTTCATTTAGGGCTTGACTCGGAGCCAGGGGAAGGCACTTGGGAGGCCCTGGGGCCCGAGAAGCCACTGGGGCCTCTGCAGGCCTCCTGGTTGGGCCTCAGCTGGAGCCGGAAGGGGCTGCCCCTCTGCATAAGTGGAGGTGATGAGAGTTGGATGTGTGCCGTCCACCAGGAACAGGCCGCCCTGGGACCTGCTGCACTTCTACCATCCCAGCGCACACGTCACGCTCTCTCTCCGTCCCCTAGGAGGCTTGTAATTGGTCGCAGAGATAGAGAGCAGGGCACCTAAGTCACCAGCTCTTGCAGGAAGTCACTGGGAGGAGGCAAGGTGGCTGGGAAGATGCTGAGCAGAAACCTCTGTAACAGCTACTGTAGACTGAAGGCTTACTCTGTGTCCCGCCCAGTGTCAGGCTCTGTAACTGTTCCTCACTTATTCTGAGCCAGGTCTCCTTTCTTCTCCCCCACAGGGCCCTGTGCTTGTCCTTTATGAGACTTATCAGAGTTGTAATAGAGATGCTCATTCCCGTGTTTGTTTGGTGTCTGTCTTCCTGCTAGACTGTAAACTCCCTGAGGGCAGGGATTGGGCCTCTCTGCCCTCGACTGTAGCTCCAGCATCTCGTACCGCCTGGCACGGAGTTGGCATGCGCCAAGTCCTTGCAGAATAGATGAATGATCCTCACAGCAGCCCAGAGAGGCAGGTACTATTAGTTCCTTTGTTTCAGGATGGGCAAACTGAGGCAGAGACGGGCTGGATCACCTGACCACAGAGCCAGCAGGTGGCCCCCAGGATTCAGACTTAGAGCGAGCAGCCCAAGGAGCGGGCATATGGCCCGAGCTTGGCCAATACAACTCAAGCTGTGGAAAGCGAGACCCCTGACCTTTTTGGCTCTTGGCTGTTGGGATGTGAGACGAGGGCTGCTGGTGGCTATGATTCTAGCCCAGCGGGGCAGCTGGTCTGACGGTGTGGCGTCAGAGAGAAGCAAAGATGAGAGACAGAGAGATTGATTTTGGGCTCTGGACACAGCCATCCCTTCACCTCCTCTGCAGTTGGAAATGAGAGCCAATGCATGCCTCTTAAGCTCAGACTGGCCTGGCTCACATCCTTTGTACTTGTAACGGAGAGTTCCAGTGAACACAGTGATCAAACCTCATTCCCACTGTCGTAGTAGAAAGCAAGCCAAAGACCTGGGTTTCAGTCTCAACTCCTCCAGGCACTCAGTGTGTGACAAAGTTCCTCTCGACTCTGGGTCTCAGCTTCCTCAGCTGTAAAATGCGCACAATCATTTCCAACTCTTAGGGTGGGAGTGGAGAGGACTGAGAGAGCAGTAAGGTTTGAGTCTCAGCGCCTGGCATCCAGCAACTGCTCGGGCAGTGTTTGCTGCCTTCTCTGCCCACGTAGGTGGGTTTCGGCTACAAGGAACGGAAAACTCACCCAGGATCAGCGCAAACAATGAGGGCTTTTCTCACTGCACACCACAAGAAGACCAGGGGCAGGACAGTTCCAGGTGGTGAATTCAGAAGCTCAATGGTGTCCTCAAGAATCTAGGTTCGAGGCCGGCTCCATGGCCGAGTGGTTAAGTTCGCGCGCTCCGCTGCGGCAGCCTAGGGTTCGGATCCTGGGCGCGGACATGGCACCGCTTGTCAGGCCACGTTGAGGTGGCGTCCCATGTCCCACAGCTAGAAGGACCTGCAACTAGGATATACAACTGTGTACAGGGTGGTTTGGGGAGATAAAGCAGAAAAAACAACAACAAAAAAGGAAGATTGGCAACAGTTGTTAGCTCAGGTGCCAATCTTTAAAAAAAAAAAGAATCTAGGTTCTTTCTATCTTTCAGCTCTGCCATTCTCAGAGTGTCATCCATTCCCTCAAGGTCGCGAGATGTCTGCCCCAGCTCCAGGCATCACCCAATGGAGGCCTCAGGAGGAGGTGTTTCTTCCTTATCTTCCCTGTGATAGTGAGGAAGACCTTCCCGGTAGAATTCCCCTAGAATCATCATATGCCATGGTTAAACCGAGTGTTTACAAGGGAAATAAAGTACCGTGATTGGTTTAGAGTGATTAAGAAAGACTCCAAGGGGTCTAAAACAGAATCGGGTTTGTTAGCAAGGAGGAGTGGGGGGAACAGCAGTTGGGCTGTGTCTACCACGCTTGGTCACTGAGGTGCGCCAACCGTCTTCCACGGTCCTGGTCCACAGTGGATGCTCCGTCAGTCCTCACTGAACGAGTGGCCGTGCACAGGGAGCCCTCGGCACTAGTCCCAGAGCAGGGTGGGAAGGAGGTTCTGTAGATGACTGCGGCCACATGTCTTTAAGAATTTCTCCTTGGGGCAGGCCTGGTGGCGTAGCGGTTAAGTTCACGCAGGCTGCTTTGGTGGCCTGGGGTTCGCTGGTTCAGATCCCGGGCGTGGACCTAGTACTGCTTATCAAGCCACACTGTGGCAGGTGTCCCACATATAAAATAGAGGAAGATGGTCACAGATGTTAGCTCAGGACCAATCTCCCTTAGCGAAAAGAGGAGGATTGGCAGCAGATCTTAGCTCAGGGCTAATCTTCCTCAAAAAAAGAAAAGAAAAGAATTTTCCCAGCCCTGGGGGAAGTACCCAAACTCACAGGCTTATTGGGAATGGGGCAGGGACCCGCAGTGGAGGTGTGGGCTCAGTGGGACCAGAGGAGCCAGGTTTCCATAGCTACCTCAGTTCCAGGAAACAATCCTGGGCCGGGTCTACCCTGGTTGGCCTGGAGGTTCTGAGGAGCAGACAAGGAGGGTGGCGAAGGGGAGCAGACAGGTGAAGAGAGGCGTTGTGGCTCCTACGGGGAGGGCCCCACAGGCTGCAGAAGGTGGCAGGCTCCCTTGGGCCATAGCATGTAAATGGGGGAACCACACTCCTTCTTCAACCTAATATTTAGTTCATCTGGTGCATCTTCACTGAGCACCCGCCATGGGCCAGGCCTGTGCTAAAACCAGGAGGTACAGTGGTCAGGAACATGGGCCCGGCCCCGGCCCTCTGGGGGCTTACAGTCTAGCGGAGGAGGCAGATAGTAACCAAACAATCACAGAGGTGAATTTAAATTGTGACTCTGGTAGTGACGAGGAGGGGAGACAAGTGGGACAGCCCCAGGGAGCGCCATTCCCACAGCAATCCAGGGGGAAGGTGGCCGGGAGGTGGAGACGGGTGACTTCACGATGGCATTAGGAGGTGAAGTCCGAGCGTCATGATGATGGGTGGGCAGTGAGGTGAGGCAGAGGGAGGAGCGAAGGGTGCCGCCTAGGTTTCTGGGTCATCCGACTGGTTAGACAGCAGTGCCCTTCCAAGAGATGGAAAACACTGGATGAGGGCCAGGGTTGGAGGGCGGGGGAGGGGAAGCATGTGAATGGGGTTTTAGTCGCGTCCAGTTTGAGGTATCAAGCAGGCAGCTGGACGAACAGCTCTGGAAGCAGCCAGACTTCTCCAGCTCTGCCATCCCCAGGACAAAGGGAAGATGGATGGAGACCTTCCCCGACCCCCTGTTTCTCTTCTCTGGTCATTGTGAGCCTGGGGCTGTGACTTCAAATGGAATAATAATAATAAGTACTGATTACTTATCCTGAGCCAGGCTCTCTTTTTAAACACTTGACACATTTCAGCTTATTGAGGCCCCATGACAGCCCCATGGAATAAACACTGTTACAACCCCCACTATACGTGTAGGAAGAGAGGCCCAGAAACCGTCAGCAGGCTGTTGCCCCAGGTTGGGTGGCAGAGCCGGGATCTGGACCTAGGTAGCCTGGACCAGAGCTGTGTTCTCAACCACCACTCAACGGCAGCCTCCCGTGCTGCTGGGGGCCGTTTGTGCAAGCGTCAGGGACTCCGTGCTGGGACACTCGTCCCGGGAGACTGACAGAAAGCTCCTGCAATCCTGACCCCGTGACAGCACATTACGGTGGCACAAAGATTTTAGCAGGATTCACATTAGGGAATTTGGGAACCAGAAAATGAAATTTGACAGCCGACAACAAAGGCGTCTGAATCTTATTTTCTGCACTTCATGTGGGTGAGACCCCGGGGTGTCAGGCTGCGAGTCCTGTTTTCCTCGGCGACCCCAGGCAGAGCTCAGCTCTTTCAGGTCTGTGAGAATGTCTCTAGGAGTGGAGGCGGGCCGTGCGCAGGCTCTGGGGTTCAAATGCAGGGGGGAGACAGGGTACCACGTCGGGGGGGCAAGTCCTCCTCTGTTAATTCAGACGGAATGTCCTTTTACTGGAATGTGTTGACTGACAGGATTGCAGCAGCTTTTTTTCAAGTTTTTTTTTCTTACTTTTTGCTTGTATTTAAAACAGAAAACTGTAGAAGACAAATGTCTAACATAATGGATTGCTATAAGGTGCACTCTGGTAAATTAGCACCTAGATCAAGAAAAGGAGCTCCAGAAGCCTCTCCATGTCCTGTCCCAAATGCAGCTCCTTTCCTCTCCCCAAAATTAGCTTGCATCCTGACTTTCACGGTAATCACTTCCTTGCATTTCTTCATGATTTTGTCACCTGAGACAGCCTTCTCAAATTCCACGATTTAGTCTTACCCACTTTTTTTGTGTGTGTGAGGAAGACTGTTGCTGAGCTAACATCTGTGTCAATCTTCCTCTATTTTGTGTGTGGGTTGCCGCCACAGCATGGCTTGATGAGCAGTGTGTAGGTCCATGCCCAAGATCTGAGCCTGCAAACCCCAGGCCACCAAAGTGGAGCATGTGAACTTGACCACTATACCACCAGACCTGACCCCCCTTTTTAAAATTAACTAAAATTTTTTAGTTGCGGTAAAAGTTATGTGGCATAAAATTCACCATCTTAACCATTTTTAAGTGCACAATTCAGTAGTGTTAAGTAGCTTCACATTGTTGTGCAGCACATCTCTAGAACTCCTCATCTTGCAAAACTGAAACTCTGAACCCATTAAACAGCTCCTCATCTCCCTCCCCCGACCCAGCAACCTCCATTCCACCTTCTGTTTCTGTGAATCTGACTGCTCTGAGTACCTCATATACAGTACTTGTCCTTTTGTGACTGGCTTATTTCACTTAGCATCATGTCCTTAAGGTTCATCCACACTGCAGCGTGTGTCAGTACTGCCTTCCTTTTAAGGCTGAAAATGTTCTGTTGCATGTATTTACCACACTTTGTTTATCCATTCCTCTGTCGATGGACATTTGGGTTGCTTCCACCTTTTTGCTATTGTGAATAATGCTGCTATTGACACAGGTGTACACTTACCCAGTTTTTTATTTGATATGTCTTTTAAGTCCCTTTAATCCAAAGACTCTGCCTCCATCCCTTTGTTTCCTCTTTAATTTATATGTTGAAGAACCCAGGGCATTCGACCAGCAGAACTTGCCGTCTGGATTTTGCTGACTGCGCGCAGTTCAGCACGTCCTTCTGTCCTCTGGATTTCCAGTAAATTGGTAGCTGGATCCAGAGCCTTGAGCAATTTGGATTTTGTTTTTTTGGCAGCTATAGGCGGTGCTGCATTCTTTCATCAAAAGGCTCATGTCATGTTGTGCTACCGTTTTGTGTGTATACGTGTAGGGGGTGATGTTAGCAGCTGTTGGTACGCAATGCCTAGATCCATTAATTAACGTATGGGTACGAAACGGTGTTGTTGTAATTCGATCATTCCTTTTGCATTAATTAGCGGCAGCAACTTCCTTTGCACTTAGCCAATGGAGAGAAACAAGACTGCAGCCAGAGCAACACGGCTTCTGAGTGCCTTCAATATTTGTCTTTTGTTTAAGATTTTGCTTGAAGAAAGGGTCTATTGCTTATAAAAATGAATAAAAGAGCAGAGAACTTCTAGGTAATGATAAATGAATCCATCAGCTTTCACTCTGTCAAAATCCTACTGAATTGGCAGAAAAAGGACTTTTTTGAAGGTATAACACTTGCAAGGATAGGGAAAACAGATGAGGGCCAAGAGCAACATTTTGGGTAAGTTGTAAAGGATTTGGCATCCTCTAACTGCTTCTTGAGAGAGGATACATGAAGGTCAATATTTTGAGACCTGTAATATCTGAAGATGTCTTTATTTTACTCTCGCATTTGATTGACAGTTTGACTGCATATAGAATTCTAAGTTGGGGATCATTTTCCTCCAGGATTTTGAAGGTATTGTTCCGATGCCTACTGCGTTCCAGTGCTACTGTTGAGAAGACCAAGATGGTTCTAAGTCCTAGCTCTTTGTAGGTGACTTTTTTCTGGGTGATTTTTACTCTTTTCTGGTGATGTTTGCTCTTTCTGGAAGCTTGTGGGATCTTCTCTGTGCCCTCAGAATGCTGAAATTCCACAGTGACTCAACTTGGTGTGGATCTATTTTCTTTTTTTTTCTTTCTCTTTTTGAGGAAGATTAGCCCTGAGCTAACATCTGCTGCCAATCCTCCTCTTTTTTTTTCTTGCTGAGGAAGACTGGCCCTGAGCTAACATCCATGCACATCTTCCTCTGCTTTATATGTGGGACGCCTGCCATATCCTGGCTTGATAAGCGGTGCATAAATCTGCACCTAGGATCTGAACCAACGAACCCCGGGCTGCTGAAGCGGAGCGTGCGAACTTAACTGCTGCGCCACTGGGCCGGCCCCATGGATCTGTTTTCATACATTGTGGAGATAAATACCAAAACAATCAGTTTACAGAGGTGAAAGTTGTTGGCTCCAGGGAAGGGCAGTAGTGGGTGGGGTGGGGACTGCCATTTTCATAACAAATCTTTTGAACGATTTGACCATTTCTGTGCAAGTACACCTTTGATGTAAAAATAAAAACTAAAATTAAAGGAAAAGACAGAGAAGCCGCCTGGGCGTAGGAGTCAGGCAGACCTGGGTTTGAATCCTGAATCCCTTACTGGGTTCACAGTGTTTGTGAGTCACACAGCATCTCTGAACCTCAGTTTTCTTGTTTAGAACAGGCGGTGGTGGTATTCCCACTCTGTCCAGATGACACGGTTGTGTGAGAGAGGATGTAGAAGATTCTGTAAGCTGTGAAGAGTGAATGCACAGAAGTGTCAGCCTCCCTGGTGAGACGCAGAGGAGCCTGGGAGACGGCTGACAGGGAGGCTGTGTTTCCAGCTGCCAGAGGACCTTGGGCAAGTCCAGAGGGTGTCACCTCCTGCAGTCCAGCCTTTACTTCCCTCCTCTTCCTTCTTCATTCCTTGCTAGGACAGAAAAACCAGCTTGTTCTCTGTGATAGAAAGTGGGCCCAGTCAACCTCCAGCCTTGGCTGGGCCCCACTGTTGCGAGGGGTGCTGAGTCACCCTCAGCTCTCCGTCAGGGAGCTTCCTCCCAGCTGTGTGCCCCTCATGCTCTCACTGTCCAGCTTCCGGGTCTGCTCTTCTGAAGGCACTTCCTCCTGGGAACTGAACCCGGAATTCAAGGAAGCTGCCACCAGTCAGAGAGCAGAAGCCAGGCTTCCCCAAAGCACGGCTAAACAAGTCAAAGATGACGGCATACCTTCTCTCTTAATTAAGCATCTTAATTAAGATACTTGTGTACACATGAGGGAAAGCGAATATTTTTTTCTCTCAGAGCAGACTGGCTGGAGTGCTGGATTGAGAAGCGTTCTGCAGCTGAGCTCAGTGAAAAGGAGAATGGTGATTCATTAGCAATGTCTGCCATACGAAAGGGAGGAAAGCACTAGCATGTCCACCATGTACTTGTCATCCCTGATAGAGATGGTTTTCACTGGGGTATACCTTCATGACGTACACTAATTTTACATGTACAACTTGGGGTATTTTTACACACACACACACACACAATCCCACCACCTAGATCAAAATACAGAATATTTCCAGAAGCTCAGAGACTTCCTAATGCCCCTCTCCAGTCACTACTCTCTCAAAGGCAGCCAGTATTTCGACTTCTATCACCATCGACGAGTTTTGCTTGTGTTTTACTTCATATAAATTGAACTGAGCAATCTGCGTTTGTGTCTAGCTTCTTTCCCTTGGCGTGATGCCTGTGCAATTCTTCCACGTTGCTGGGCAGTTTGTGCTTGCTCATTCCTCCGTTGTGTGGATCCACCACGACTCTATCCATTCTCCTGTTGGTGAACATTTGAGTGATTCCCAAGTTTGTGCTATTATGAATGAGGCTGCTATAAATATTCTTGGACATGTCTTTTGGTGGATCAAGTCTGTGAATCCTGTTGGATATTGTGATGGACTGAATGTTTGTGTGCCCCCAAATCCACACGATGAAGCCCCAAAGCCCCCATGTGATGGTGTTGGGAAGTGGGGCCTTTGGGAGGAGATTAGGTTTAGACGAGGGCGTGAGGGGAGAGCCCTCACGATGGGATTAGTGTCCTTTTAAGAAGAGGTGGAGACACAGAGCTTCCTCTCTTTGTCATCGGAGGATAGAGCAGGGAGGCAGCAGGAAGACGGATGTCACCAGGAACCCGACCTGCTGCCACCTTGATCTCGGGCTTCCAGCCTCCAGATCTGTGAGAAATAAATGCTTGTTGCTCAAGCCATCCAGTCTACGGTATTTTGTTCCAGCAGCCTGAGCTGCAACTAGAGAGTAACATGTATCTATCCAGGAGAGGACTTGCTGGGTCGCTGGGTAGGTGAATGCTTAGTTGGATTTCTGCTCACAATGCACCAAACTGCATCAAATAGGAACAGAGTCTCTGTTCAACTTAAACATGGAGCTGGTTCCAGGTCCACATGGCACTGTTGCACTCAGACTCCAACTCTGAGATAGGATAGCAACTTAGCCCGAGACTTAAAGAAAAGCAAACCCCTCTGCAACCAGGCCGCTCCTTCTCCAACCTTTCACTATTTTCATATTTTTGCAATGTTTCATTTTTTTCAATTGCTTAATTGAACTTTGGTTTTCTGCAGGCTTGAATAAATCTTGAATTCCCTCTAATTCTTTCTTGACTTTCCAGGGGCTTGTCCGGCTTGAGGTCAAGTCTTCATCTGTCTTTAGTTGTCCTAGAGCGGATCTTGTCTGCTGGACAAAGGGTTGGAAGACCTCCCCCGTCCACCATCAGTTCTACACGCCTAGAAATTGTTGTTTTTTTCCCAACCAGAGAGGAATAATTTCTCCAAAAAATGATCTCTTTTAACCTTAGTTCTGTGCTTTGTGAAATAATAGCTGCTGTATGTACACTTAGCATTGAATTCTTATGTTTGCTCATGAAATACTTCTGTCTGTAGAACACTCCGGACGTATAAACTCACTTCTAATTTTAACAGGGATCACACTTCCTGCTTCAGCCATACAGGGCCTTGGTCATGGTGCAGGCACAGTAAATATTTATTGAATGAGCTTAATGAAAATCATTTAAGAAAACATTACATAGACTGTACCTAGAGGCCGTGAAAGGTTCCTTCCAGCTCTAAGATTTTCAGGCAAAGCCCCAGGTGATTTCCTCACGGAGCCCCTGGAGTGGGCAGCTGGAGAAGGGAGTAAGCAGTTCTCGTTTTCACCGCAGAGGGTGGAGCTGCGTGGCAGCCATCTGGGGTCCTGTCCCCCGCCCCCTCCTCCCCCCCGGGATGCTGGGGCTCTATTTATCCAGACTGTAGCTGCTGTGGCTCTGAATGACTGTTATTATTCCTAGATTTCTAAATTCTGTCTTCCCTCAAAGATTGAGAACCTGGGTTTTCTGCTCCCATCTCAGTTTGTTTTGGTTTCACAAACATTTATTGAGCACCTACTAGGTTCCAGGTGCTGGGCTGGGTGCCAGACTGCAGACGTGAGCAGCAGAGAAGCGGACAGCCAGCAGTCAGCTCTGCGGCCTGGGTCAGTTACCTCTCTAGGAGCTCCATTCCCTTGTTGGTAGAATGGAGGGATTGCAAGGCTCATCTCCGGAGAAGCATTCAGCCGCGCTATGCTGGGGCACTTGCATCTGTCCTCACCGATGAAACTGAGGACAGGGTGGCTGGACAACTGGACTGGTGGCAGAGCTGGACCAACTCGGAGCTTCCCTGGGTGCAAGTCTGCCCTCAGGCCGTCGCAGACGGCGCCTGAAACCTCCCAGAGGGCCTCGGAGCCGCGCCCACGACCGCTGGTCCAGGGGCGCTGTCCTGATTGATCCAACAACAGCGCGTGGTTTCCGTTTGCTGGGCGCCCCTCTTAGCAGACGCCCCCAGCCCCAGGCGCCGGGTCCCCGGGGCCCTGCCTGCCCTCCGCGTCCTCACTGCCCTGGGCCGGCCCTCCGCCTCCGGGCACCCGCCAGGCAGAGCCCGCGGGGCAACTGGCTGCGAACCCGCCCAGGGCCCTGGGTTCCTGGCTGCTGCCCCGGCCCGCCCAGGGCCAGTGATGGATGTTCGCTGAAGAGGATGAGACCCTCCGAGGACCCAAACTAGCTTGGCGGAAGCCGGAAGCAGCCTCAACACCCCTTCCCCCCACATGCTCAAGCCTGTCCTGGTTCCCCTCCTCAGCTGAAACATCGCGCCGGGTCTTTCAAATCTGCAATCCATCGCTTGCACCGTCATCTGGCCTTTGCAGACGCGGCCAGGGTCTGGGAATGGCGCTCTGGCCGCCACCAGCCGGGTCACCCAGGCTGCAGTCCGCTCCGAGCCTCAGGTTTCTGTCTGCGAGTGGGGATAACAGCGCCTCCCTCGCAGGGTTTCCCACAGATGACTCGTGCCACATAGGAAATCCACAGCAGCTTTGTCATTGTGGAGTGCAGTAACATGGTTAAAGTGTAGCATCTGGAGTCAGACTGCCTGGGTTCAAGTCCCCTGGCCCTGTGGGTGGGCGAAGATAAGTTATTTAGCCTCTGGGTGGCAGTCGCTTGTCGTGAGTGATCGTTATTGTTTTCCTCATTTATTGGGCCCATCCTGGGCAGCAGGAAATGAGGACCAGTGGGAGGACAGGGCATTCTGGACTATATCCTCTCTCTTAACTGAGCCATCACTTAATATATATATATATATATATATTTATATATTTATTTATTTATTTTTTCTGAGGAAGATTTGCCCTGAGCTAACATCCACCATCAGTCTTAGTCGTTTTGTATGTGAACCTTTGCCACACCGTGGCCACCCACAGACAAGTGGTGTAGGGAGAACCGAACCGCCGAAGTGGAGCCCAGGAAACTTAACCACTAGGCCACCAGGGCTGGCCCACATCACTTAATATTTTTTATTGTGGTAAATATATGTATAGAAAAATCAATTTGCTGTTTTGACCATTTTTGAGTGTACAATTCAGTGGCATTAATTACATTCACAGTGCTGCACGACAATCACCACTGTTTCCAAAACTTTGGGTCCCTCCAAACAGAAACTCTGTTCCTTAAGCAATTAGTCCCCATCTGCCCCTCCCTCCGGCCCCAGAGCCCTCTAACCTACTCTCTGTCTCTGGCAATTTGCCTGCTCTAGGTATTTCATACAAGCCCGCTTTCGTTTTTAAGCAGCCTCTGCAGATCTATAGCAGCTCTGTCAGGGCAGGAATGTAAAATGTATTATTTAACATTTAGTTGGCTCATAAAATTGTTAAATTTGGTATATTAAATTTAATGGTAATTTTATTCAAGCAATCATGATAGATTTAGTAATTACATTTTTATTTCTAAAATAATGTTTAAATTTTTTTGTGATAGCCTGTTTATTGTAGAAAATATGGGAAATACAGAAGAGTATAAAGGGAGAGGTTAAAAATCGCCTATAATTCCAATTGTTGTTGCCATTTTGGTGTGTTTTTTAAGAAATTAGATTTACAATTAAATTACCTTTCTGTTTTTAGGCCCTGAGCTGCTGAACTGAGGTTTTGGTCAGTTTGAGAAGGACCACCCCGTTTGAGATGAGAAGACCCCACGTGCGGTCTAAGAAGGCGAGGAAAAGTCCAAGAACATCTGGACTTCGTGTCAATTCCATTGCCAAGTAGACCCAGAAAGCATTTATTTGCAGAAGGAGCTGAGGAAAAATGAGAGGAGGGAATCCTTCAAAATTAATCATATAATGTTTGTCAAAAGGAACTTTCTCTAGACAGAACTTTTCTCTAACTTAAAACTCTTTCTTACCAGTTTTGGCTTTTTTTTTAAATGAACACACCACGTGCCAGGTCAGCATAAGGCACTTTCATATGTGCTATCCATTCAATCCCACACCCTCCCCATGAGGTCGATCTTATTCCCATTTTACATCCTGGCTCTGCTATCCATGTGCTGTGTGACCTTGGGTAATTACTAAACGTTTCTGTGCATTCGGCTTCTCATTTGTAAAAATGGTACCTACCACATAATTTTGTTGGGAAAATTAAATGATTTAATATGTAAAGCTCTTAGGATAGTGTAAGCCCTTAGAATTTGTTAGTTGCTAGGATTATTCTTTACAGATGAGGGCTGCAAGGATCGAGGGGATTGATGAGCTCGCTCATGCCAATCTTTGTCATGTTCTTGAACTTTGGAGGACTGCAGCCTGGCTCAGATAGAGAAGGCTGCCTCCTCCTTCGCTCAGGTGGGTTTTGGGTATATGATGTGCCTCCAGACAGGGCCCTCTCTCTCCCACCTGCCACAGGAGGCAGAAGAGGCTGAATCAGAGGACATGTAGAGGGGAGAGAACCAATCTTATCTCAATCCTCAGCTTAAGCTCCCCAGACGGCTTCCAGTTCCCCTCATGATTCAGCTGAACTCCTTAACAGATTTACTCAGCCCTTCAGGATCTGCCCCTCCCTGACCACCACCCCAGTCTCATCTCCCCCCTGAAAATCTGCTTCTGGTCATGCCAAAAGACCCTGACCCTGTTCCTGCCTCTGGGCCTTCTCCTACTCTCTTCTCTCTGTCAGGAACACTCTTCCCTTGCTCCTGTCCACAGGCTAACTCCTAATGCTCCTCTAGGTCTTAGCTTCTACTCACTACTGGAAGCCTTCGTTGGTCCCTTAGGTTAGCTGCCCCTGCCGGGGGCTCCCCTGGCCCCCATTCTGCCCATCGATGATATTTGTACACGTGATGTGGTGGAGGATGTGATGCGGTCTCCACATCCACCTCCAGGAATGAAGGACTTAGCCTCCAGCTGCTAGAAGAACCGACTGAGGCCGGCCCTCAGCTGTCAGTCCTCATAGGGGGTTGCCCTTTGCTGAAGAAGACTGCCTCACCCACGGTCACGCCCCTTCCAGGGGCAGCCTAGTCCAGTGTCTGGTCAGTGTCATGGGATAAAGGCCCAGCACACTTGCCACAATCTGGGACAGCTCTGAAGGGCCATCTGTCTTCCGAAGTTCCCGTAGCACTGACCGAGGATCCCACCGACGCGCCCGGGCTGGGCCCAGCCCTGCCCATCCCCTCCCTCCTGCAGCATCCTGAGAGCATTTCCTGGTAAACGCTCTGAAGGCTCTTCTCCAGCCGGACGCTCTTCCCAGGGAACCCAGCCTGGGCCTGTGCTGACTGCTCATGGCCGTCTCATTAATGCCCCTAGGATAACACGCAAGGGGCTCCACCTGGCCTCCAGGTCCCTCAGCATCCGGCTGTCTCCCTGCCACCCCACCTCACCGCTCCCTGGGGCCATGTGACTCTTCACTGCCCCGACTCTGGCAGGAGATCTGCCTTCTCCGCACCTCTATTCTTGAGACCCCTCTGCCCCTGAATGACCTCCCTACACTTCAGCGAGAAATAGTTATTCAGCATTTTCCCTGTGCCAGGCCCTCGAGCAGGCACAGGGAACAAGATGGCCGTGAACCTGTCTGCACGGCTCTGCAGCCCAGGAGGGAGGAGAGACATGGATAAACAAGTGATGACAAATGACCAGATGGTGCTCTGAGGGGAGGCGGGGAACCAGGAGATCACATGACAGGGTGGGGCTGACCTAACCCGGGGCAGGGAAGGCTTCCTGGAGGAGGTGCTGCCTGGGATGGGGAGGACTAAAGCAGGGTGAGGAGGACTAAGCCAGACTGAGACCCGGGGCAGGGCGTCTGAGCACAGGGACTGTCCCACACAAAGAGTGTGAGGTGCTTCGTCAAGGAGAGAAGCCCCATAAAGTGTGGCTGGGGCCCCTTCTTCTCTGGCCGGTTTTGGGGCACTTGTCAGAATCTGGTGACTGTTCACTCCTCTCTGCCCAGCACCCTGGGCAGGTTAGAGTACAGAGTATTGTTAAAAACCTCTTACAGACTTCTGTTTCTGTCCAAGACGGAGTAATGGGCTGAATTTACCCTCCCGCCTTCAATATCTAAAAAGCCAGAAACAAATATATGAAACAACTGTTTTCAGACATTGGAAACTGGTAACGTGGGACGTTGATTCCCTCCAGGGGGAAAGCCTGTGTGGGGAGCACTGTAATTGCCCGGCTACAGCTTGGAGGGAGTTTCCAGGCCATAGAGCGAGAGGGGCACCCAGGTGGAGCCCTGCATGAAGCTGAGTTGCAGAGTTGAAGCTGAGAGTTCAGGAGGCCAAGGGGCGAGAGTCCTCAGGGGAGACGGGAGAGGAAACTTGCACAGACAGAGTAGTCAGGGTTCCGCAGATGGTTCCTCCATGTGGTGCCCCATCCCATCCCCAGGCTTCAGCTGCACGCCAATTGGGGCATGCTGTAAACTGTCTGAATCCAGTGGAAGTTCCAGCTGATGGAGCAACAGCAATCCTTCAAGCTTCAATCCTTCAAGAGCTGGGAAGAGTTGGTGTTCACACCAGCCAGAGTTGAAAGCCTCCGAATTCACAGGGCATTGGGTAGAGTATGTTCCCTCAGTAGCGGGGAATTCAGCCCTAGACTACAGGCTATTCTAAGAAAGCTGAAGCAAGCCTCAGAAGGATCAAATTGTTTCCAGGGAACTTGACTCTGTTCCAGAACAAAGCCCAAGATTATTTTTACAAAATGCAAGAATATCCAGCACCCAACAAGGTAAAATCCACAATGTCTGGCATCCAGTGTACAATTACTAGGATACAAAGTGGTGGGAAAATATGACCCATGATGAAGAGAAAAAGCAATCAATCAAAACTGACCCAGAAATGATACAGATAATAGAATTTGTTGATATAGTCATTACAACTACATGCCATATGTGTGAGAAGGTAGAGGGAATCATAACCATGTTAAGAAGCTACATGGAAGATTTATAAAGACCCAAACAGATCTTCCAGTGATGAGGACCATGATGTCTGAGATAAAAATTGCACCAGACAGGATTAACAGCAGATTAATCACTGCAGAAGAGAAGATAATGAACGTGAAGACACAGCAATAGAAACTCACCAAGATGAACTGGAGAGAGAAACAAGACTAAGAAACTGAACAGAGCATCAGCGAGCTATGGGGCAACTTCAAATGACCTAAGGTACGTGTAAGTGGGGTCCTCAAAGACAAGAAAGAGAGGAGCAGCCATAAAAAACATTTGAAGAAATAATGGTTGAAAACTTTTCAAACTTGATGAAAACTATGAACAAGATACAAGAAGCCCAATGAACCCCAAGCAAAAATCTGTTATATTTCCACTGCCTGGCTCGCAGTTGACATGATCAATGTTTGATAAATGAATGAGCACCTTGCTCCTGCACAGGCTCCTTTGCCCTGCTCTTTCCTATCATCTCTTCCTCTTTCTTCCCCTCCCCTCTTTGCTTCTCTCTTGCTCCCAGGGCTTCTCATCTGCCAGAGTTGTCCTGGATGCATGTGGGCTCCATAAAAGCCACTGATCTCAAGTCTAGGAGCTTGGCTCTGCCTCTGGCTTTGTCGCTGAGAGCCTCAAGCAGTCCAGCCTCCTTCAAATTTGAGTCCATCTAGTGGTTTAGAAATTAAAGCTAAAATCTCCTGAGCCCTGCTGGCACAACCTCCCAGGGGTTCCTGCTTTCTCAGTCCCTGCGGGGGTGGTGGGCCCAGGATGGATTGGATGCTGTGTTCCACCCAGGCATGTGGCAGAGCAAGAGCCAGCCTCATTCATGGCTCGCCTCTGCAACTGCTTTGCCTTGTGAGGTTAGGCTGGTTGCTTCACTTCTCTTGGCCACCAGCTGTACAGTGGTGTTTGGATTTTGATCATTTCCTAACCCCTTCCCAGCTCTGACATCTTGTGTTTGAAGTGACTATGCACCAGAGTCACACGGCTTCTGTCCCCTCCGCTCCAGGCTCCCCTTCACTCCCCCTGTGTCTGTCTTTCTCTTTGATGCATCTCCTCCTTGCGTGTGTGGAAACTGCAGAGGAGGGAGGCAGGCAGGCCCCGGACCCTTTGTCCCTGCCAGGCCCCTTCCTTCAATGGCTCCCCAGAGTTTTCAAGTCCAAGTTCAAACTCATTAACTCAGCACACCGGGCCTTGATTCTCAGAGAACGGTCTCTGGAACCACCAGCATCAGAACCGCGCTGCCTCCCCGACATGCTAACAGGGAAAACTCTGATTAAGAAGGTCTGGGAGGGGTCCTAGGAATTGGCCTCTATAATAAGCACCCCAGGGGATTAAACAAAAATGTATTGGTGGTGATGGAGGGTTAGGTCATACTACATGGGTAAACAGATCCAAACAGTAGAAAAAAACCCGTGTGCTGAAATTGTCCCCCTGCCACCACTCAGGCCCCTCCCTGGAAGCAACCACAGTCACTGGGTCCAGAGAGAGTGCATTCAGAGCACATATGTACAAAGGCAAGCTCTTGAGCACAGGGACAGGCCAGGGCGTCCTGCAAGCCCAGTAAAGCCAGAGAACGCTGCACCAGGGCCTCTGTGATGTGCCCGATCACCTCTCCGACCTCTGCCAGCACCCTCACCTGAAGCCCCTGCCCCGCTGCAGCCTTGCTGAACTTGCCGCGGCTCAGCCGCTGCGGGTGCTGCTGCCGCTGTCAATGTGCATGACCTCATGTGGTTCTCTGCCCAGAAAGTCTTTCTTCCTGTTTTGCTGCCTGGCCAATGCCTATTTATCCTTCAAGACTCAGCTCAAGTGCCTCTTCTTCCAGGGAGGCTTCTAGCTGTACCCTGTGCCCCACACTCTGGCTTCTCGGCGATTCCACACTCCCTGTTACCAAACGGGTCATGCTGAGTGGGCTTTCCTCTTTCTGTTCCTTCACTGGACTGTCAGCTCGCTGTGGCTAGGGGCCTTCTTGTTCCCTCTTGAGTTGCTGAGTCCCAGTACAGCGTACATAGTACATAGATGCTCAGTAATGGTGGTTAATGGATACCTAGACAGCAGGCATTCTGGCTCATTCTTGCCCTTTTCATTTTAGAAATCTAAACCACAGTGAGCCTCTCCACCTTCTTGTGCTCCAGAAGGGGCTGGTGGAGGCGGAGGAGAGGACTCTGTGTGGAAGGCCAGAGAGAGGACACTCTCTCCCAGAGTTACAGGCAGGAGGTGGCCCTCGACTCCTGAGCATGCAGGGCTGAGGGGACTCAGAGGACGCTCACACTGCTGGGATGGGGAGACCCAGCCCCAAGTTTCTTTTTGGCAGCTTGCCCTGCCGGTGGCCGGTGGGCAGAGCCGGGCTTGGCAGAGCATTTCTGGCAGAAGCAGGGTGACAGGCCTGCCTCCTCCCAACCCGTGCTGGGGGAGCAGGTGGCCCGGCTGTAGGGAGGGGGTAGGGAGATCCAACAGCGGGAGGGGCATGGGAGAAGAAACTGAAAAAGCAGAGTGGGGGCTGGGGGTGTGTGGCTGGCCTGGCAGTTGTTTAAGGAGTAAATGTGCTGGGAACGCTAATGAGCTGCGTTCATTCATGGCGAGCTGCTTCCCGAATTGGGGAGCCGCCCAGGCTCTGGGCTGGAGGAACTGGGGATGGGAACCAAGTTGGGGAGCTGCCTGGCTGCTGGGGTAGGGCCTCCCATGACGGGCTGGCGGGGGGAGTCTCTGTCCTGGGTCTGAGGGGGCCCTCCTTCCTTCCCCCCTTTAAAGGAAAGGCCAGGCCTTGCCAGGGGTGACAATTTGGCTCAAGGCCTTCTTGGGATTCACCATGCTGGGTAGTCTGGAAGCTTCTAGGGCCGTGGCTGGCTCTCAGGAGCCACAGGCAGCGGTGATCTTGCAGCCCCCTGCCTGCTCCCACCCCTCCTCCCACCCCTCCTCCCACCCCTCCTCCCACCCCTTCTCCACACCACTCTGAAGCCCCCAGGGCATGTCGCCCAGTTAATCAACACTCCTTCTTCCCCACATGGGTCCTGGCTTCCGAGGAGCCTCCGAGGTCATGGGGCCAGGGAGGCACCGCTGGAGCAGAAGGTTGGAGAGCAGACATCTTCGACAGTCTGAGTGCCGCCTGTGGCAGGCCTACTAAGCGCCAGGTGCTGGGTTAAGTGCCAAAGGGAGAAAGTGAGGAAGCCACGGGTTGGGGGTGGCAGGCTCTGCCTCAGGAGGAGAGTCAGAGAAGGAGCCACATGTGTAAACAGAGCTCCAGCTAAGAGGGGTAAACAAAGCGCCGGGCCGCTCCGAGGCAGGAGGGCTTAACTCTACCCGAGGCAGCTGGGGTTGGGGGAGTGGGAGAAAGGGGGGCTGAGCACCCAGGGAGGAGGATAGGGAATTTGAGGGAGAGGGGTAAGCAGGCTCCTGCAGACCACAGACCTCTGGCTGGTCTGTGGAAAAATTCTCTTAGATGACATCTGGGGACCCCTGAGAAAGCCGCTTCTCCCTGGATCATCATTGAATTGATACTGAAGGACCTGAGGCCCTGGAAGGAGGTCATGGACAGGAGTGTATGAAAACTTTCAAAAGAGCCATCAAAAGCTCATAACACCAGGCACATTAGTTGCGACATCCTGGCCGCAGTTCTATCTGTGCTATGACAGTGGAGACACTGTAAAATTTTCATCAAGATGGAAAATAAAAACAAAGAAAAACCCTGAGCGTTTTGGTACCTGGTGGGTGACAAGGCTCTAACCTTGTGGAGCCTGTCAAGGCCGCACCATCGCCTCCCACAAACTGGGTCCTGCTGTGCCCACCCTGGCACCTTGTGGACCAGCTGCCTTTCTCTCTGGTTTCTCCCTAGGGGAAACCCGGGCTGTCAGCTCCTCTGAGGGGAGGTGTTTCTTGAGGGGCTCAACTGTTTCTTCTCACCAGGCTGTCAGCAGCCTGGAATCAGGGCCCTGGCTGATGGACAAAGGATGTCTGGGTTGTCCGGAGCACAGCAGGCCACCGCTGTCCTCGATCTGGAGGAGGTCCTTATATTTTCTGGGTTGAGGATAATTCTTCCCGGCCCTGGATTTCCCATTCACTCTCATGGCCACACCTGCCTTCGTGTGAGAAAAGTCCCTGCCCAAACGAGTGTAAGTTCAGGGTCTGATGTGGGGACCCGGGGTGCTTCTCTCCCCAGCGGACCACCCAGCCCTTTTGCAGCCCTCTCTGCAGTCCTTTGATAACAGGACGGAATAGTCGTTTTCTTCTGTTTGCACCTGTCAGAAATGGAAGACTGCTGGTGAGAGAGGGGGAAGAGTGGCTGTATTTGCAACTTCCACTGATACCCTGCTCCCCACCACCTGGGAAGCCAGCAGAGCCCAACGGTTAGAAATAACATCTCCCACTGTGCAAATGGCCAAATCAGGGCCATTCTCATTCTGGGTGCAGCTAGCTTCGTCGTTCCCCTCGGAGGAGTGGGGTTGCTGCCATCTTGGTGGAGACTGTGTTGAGGGAGGGGAGGAGAAATACTTGGCCTAGGACTTTCATGTTCCCCACCCCGCCACCCCCGGCTCCAACCTCGAGGTCCCAGGCTAAGTAAGGTAGGTGGCTTGGAGACAGCCACCCGGGGCACGGAGCTTCCTTTCATCAAGAATTGACAAAGCAAGTCTGATGGGGCTTGGTAGCTGGTTCTGCCGTCGGAGAGAGCCTGTCTGTGACCAGCGGTCCAAGCGGCAAAATAAGATGCCGTCCTCCTTCTGGACCAGCAGCTGAGGCTGCGGGTACCGGGTGCGTGCGTCTAAGTGTGCGCATCCTCGCCGTGTGTGTGTGTGTGTGTGTGTGTGTGTGTGTGTGTGTGTGTGTGTGTGTCTCTCGCTGGGACACGGCAGGCCGAACCTTGCCCCCCCTCCCCCCTGCGGCAGCCCCCTGACCGCAGCCCCCTGCTCCTCGGAGGTTCCACCTTTGAAACTGTACTCTGCTCCCAGCAGCCGCCAAGTGGTGGTCGGGAGGCGGGGGCGGGGGCGGGGGCGGAGGGGTGTGTGTGGGGAGGAGGGCGGGGAGGAGTCTGGCCCTGGATGTGTGCTTTTCGATTGATGGATGACTGCCGGGTGGGAGTGAGCGTGCGGGTGTGAGAGTGTGTGATTGTACGTGTGTGTGTGCGCGCGGGGTGCGTGCGTGCGCGGGGCCTGCCCATTTTCCTCCTCGCAGCAGTCAGTTGGGAGCTGGAGGGAGGGAGGGAGACGCAGCCGGAGAGAAACCGGAGAGGAGCCGAGCGCCCTCAGCCTAAGGCGCCCTCCCTGCGTCCGCGCATAGGCGCCGTCGCTTGGAGGAGCAAGGTGCCTCCCAGCCCGCAAGGGCGCAGCGCGCAAGCCCGCGGTCTCTTCGGTGGCTCTGCCCCGGGACCGCACCTGGAGGCCTCCCCGGACGGGGATGGTAAGCGGCTGCCGCCGTCTGGCACGCGAGCGGGACGCGGTGAGGGCACCATGGCGCTGACGCCCCGGAGGGGGCCCTCGGCGGGGCTGGCTCGGCCCGAGCTCTGGCTGCTGCTGTGGGCAGCCGCGTGGCGCCTGGGTGCCACGGCGTGCCCCGCCCTCTGCACCTGCACTGGCACCACGGTGGATTGCCACGGCACGGGGCTGCAGGCCATCCCCAAGAACATCCCACGGAACACCGAGCGCCTGTGAGTATGGCCCCCAACCTCGGCCCACAGGGGGCCCCAGGTTGCCCTCCCACCCCGACGCAATTCAGGGCTGGGGGTGGAGGGGGCAGGACCGTGGGGTCCGGGCTCGGCAGCCAAGAGACGCGTCAGTGCCTGCCAGGGTCCTTGTCGAGCCAGGAGCCAGAAGCGCGACTGTTTCCCTTTCCCGGGATTCAAAGGGCCCTCGGTGGGGCTGTCAGCTCCCATCCTCACACCTGCACCCTGCGCTCAGCACCGGCAGGCCCTTCCCACTGCGCCAGCACTTTATTCCTCCAGGGTGCCTGTGAATTGGTGCCAGCAAGCCTTCCTGGCACCCGAGGGGGAAGCTCCTCGCACTCGCCAGGCGCTGTCTCCTTCTGGGCCCACGAGGCTGGGGCTGTGTTCCGCGTGGGAGGTGTGGATTTGGCTCTGAGGGCTTGCAGGCTGGCGATGGGCAGCAGGATGGGATGGAGTTGAAGTTTCTAGTCTCCTGCTTCCTCCCCATTGTTTGCCCCAGAGCCTTAAGAATTCTTCCCCTGCGGATGCCACACATTGGTCCTCTGCCTCACATCCAGCCATCCCCAACCCAGGCAGACAATGGGACCTGAGGGAGTTGGGTTTGGGGCTTGGGGTATGTTACAGTCAGCGTCCAGAGAGGGGTAGGTGTGACCTGGACCCGGAGCTCCAGGAATAATGCCAAGAAGTCAGGAGCTTGGAGTGGGAGACAGTAAGTTAAAGATATTGACCATGAAAAGTCATAAAAAACATCATTTCTCTTCCCCTGTTCTCTCTCACTTCTAAATTGGGTAAGGAAACTTGGCCCTTTCTAGACCCGCTGAGCTTTGGAGGGTGTGTGTGGGGATGGTTAGCGTGTGTTTATAGACCTATATAATTTGTTTTCCGAGATTCTCCTGCAGAATGTGTGTCTGTGAATTTCTAGTATCTGTGGTGTCATCTCAGCAGTGCGAGGCCGTGAGTCCCCGTGCATGGGCAGAGTGTGTAGATTTTTGGTCACATGCAGGGCCTTTGTGCTGCTTGCAGAGGTGGCTGCCTCCGGAGATTTTTGAACTGAACTTTGGAAAAGGCTGCTGGCTCCTTTGAAACCTGCCTCCTCCTCCCCACACTCCTGGGCCACTGCAGTGGCTCTCGGGAAAGGTGTACATATTTTGATAACTTTTGAGTACATTTCCATGGCTCCTAGCTGGTCAGAGGCAGAAATCTGACCCTGGAGAGAGCTGTCTCCTGGATCAAACTCTGTACCAAGGTCGGCAATTAGTGAGCACACATTTGCCCCAGACTATTCTTGGCTGAGTCTGGAAAAATTCCCATGGAGGTTTCAGAGAATTTGCAATCTAGACGCAATCTAGATGGCAATCGGTGTGTGTGTGTGAGCGTGTGTGAGCGCGTGTGTGTTGTGGGGCTGGGGAAAGATGCTGGCATGGGGACAGGTTGGACGGCACCATGTTTCCTTGGGGCAGCCTGTGCATTATCCTGTGTGGCCCTGGAGAGGGCCTGAGTGTCAGGATCCATCCAGAGAGCCCCTGTTGCAGGTCACCCTCCACACCTGTTCCTCCTCTCTGTTCCTTTGCCTGTGCACTGGGCATTTCTCCTGCAGCTGCTGCCCTAGGAGCAGCCTGGGTCTGAGACGCATTAGCCCCTCTCCTTTGCTTTTGGATCTGAATCTTGAAGTCACGTCATTCCTTGTTCTCTCTCCACCTTTAGTTTTGAGAACAGTGTCTGTTTGACTTTCGTGAACTCTTGAGCTCTTTTGCAATCACGGTGAGGTGGGAGTGTAATTTCCTACTGCAGAGGAAAGAGTTAGGGCTCTGGTTGCCTAGACTGGAGGCTCAGCTCAGTTAGTTATTTGCTGTGTGACTTTGGGCAAGTTACTTAACTTCTCTGAGCCTTAGTTGCTTTCCATCAGGGGCTGTTGATAGGTCAGTTCTCTGGTTCTTGTGAGGACCGAAGATAACAGAAAGGAAGTGTCTGGTACATTATGATGCTTGCTAAATGAGAGCTATTGTTGTGATACGATCAGGAGAAGAGTCTCGTTATTGCAAATGTTACAGAGCCTGGAACTGCCCTGGGTGCTGATGCTCCAGCCGGGAGTGAGCGAGTCCCTGCGCTCAGGGATGTACAGTTGAGAGGACCGGCAGGGGATACCTAACCGTAAGCTCTTAGGAGAGGGCCAGGCCGGCAGTGTGATGGGGCTGTGGGGGGCACAGTGGGCTAAGAAGCCCTTTTCTGGAGTAAAGGGGCTTCTCAGAGGATGGACCATTGTATCAGGCACTTTGGGACCCGACAGTGGTTGGGTCGGATTTTGCCAAGCAGAGAGGGCAGGCAGCCCAGACAGAGGGGACGCAGGAGCAAAAGGCCTGTGGGTACGAGCATGCCTGTCCTCATGGGCAGCTGGCCCAGCTTGGCCCCAGGCTGGAACATGCTGGTCCGGTGGGAGGTGACAGGACGCGAGGCTGGGAAGGTGGGAAGGGTCAGGAAGCCCTTTCTCTCTCTGATTCTTCCTTTGGGGGTTTCAGGGTTGGACTCCAGGGGGGAGTTATCACGGGCAGAGCGGGGGGACGTCCGATCTTTGCTGTGTGCACAACTTCTCGGATTGGCAATGATGTAGAGAGACGAGGGAGCCTGCCTTTTCAGCAGGCAGGCCTCGAAAGAGCCATTTGAAGACGAAAAGAACATCCTGAAAAGCGGCCTTGGTGAGAGCCGGGCGGGGTCAGAATAACGGTGGCAAACGCTCTCTCTAATCAATATGGGTGTCGTGCAGCATCAGAGCCTGGACCGGCGGCTCCTTCTGAGGCTGTGAAATTTTTATGGACTGCAGCTGTGCAGCCGCCTTTTGTCCTCTGGGCAGTTTCTGCAGCAGCCCGTGAGCCCCGGCAACTTTATGATCATGTGTTCCATAACTCTGGGTCCAGCCCTGTCCCCTCAAGTGGGAAGAAATTGTCATTGGTTTGCTGCGGATCTTCTGGGAATGGGCTGTGCAGGCCCCAGAGCTGGTGAGGAAATTGGTTCAGCCAGACGGGCTGTGGGGCTGGTGGGCCAGGTGGGGAAGGGATGCTGAATAATTCACGGCAATGGAAGGCCTCTGGAAGCTTCCTCTCTTCATAGGGCCAGGCTCAGAGGGATCCGGCCATGGCCACTATTAATTGGCTTTTCTCCCACTCAAGGACATTGACTTTCAGTTGGATTTTTTTTTAAATTAAAAAATTCTTTTGGACTAGAGTGTTCAGGAGAGAGTGATGACACAGTGCAGGATGTGGGGACACTGCTTCTGCCCTCCGCCCTGGGCACTTGTATTCTAGGCCTGCTGCAGATTCCCCTTTGGGTGCAGGTGCAGAGAGGGGAGAGGCCGGAGGATGGAGAGGCGGGGAAGGGCCCTGAGAAGGCCCATGGCTTCCGTTTGTCCCCAGGCCCACCTAGCACGTTCTGCTGCTCGTCAGGCCATGGGGTTCCGCTCTCTTGTGTTCCTCGATATGTCCCCTTGCCTCCTGGCCAGTGTGCCCACTGCCCTACCTCCCTGGCCCCTGCAGGGGCCTGAGGGGCCTGTGTCTTCTCCTGGCTTGGCTCCCTGAGTCTGGAGGCTGCATTCCACAGGGCTGGGTGGTCGTGCCCAAGGAAGACTGCCCAGGGCACCCTGGGCTGATTGGGAGCCTGTTTGGAATTCCAAATAACAATTAGATGGTGGCTGTGGTGAGAAGGGTCAGGGGGCCAGACCGAAGCCATGTCTGCCAGCGGGGCTTGGCCAGCCTGAGCTCTCTGAGCAGGGCACTGTGGTCACCTACAGTGGAGACCTGCACGCTGCAGGGAGCATTGCCCCCTGGCGGGGCTGGGTCTCCAGTATCAGGTGCACGGGGCTTATTGCTGGGCTCTGAATGACTGGTGGTAGGGCCCCAGCGCTGTCACTCCATCTGCTCTGAGACCGTGTCCCCATGGATAAAAGGGCACAATGACAGCTTTGCAGGTTGATGGCAAGGATTAAGTGAGTGAATGCGTATAGAGGGTCTGGTGGCATGCTTGGCGCATGGCTGGTGTTCTCCTGTCCCATGGCCTCTGGGGATAGTCACACTTACTACTGTATAGGGCCTTTGCCAGGATTCACTCACGCTATGTGTGTGAAAACGCTATGCTTTCTGATTCAATTAGATGATGTTATTATTATTTTTATTATTTGAGGAGATGGAGTTAAGGGTTTAGGGGTTCAAGCAGGGCAGGAGAGTAAGCATTTGAGTGGTGGCCACGATGCAGGCTGCTCTCCTGGGTCTGGCTGCTCAGGGGGGCTCCTTCCCTGTACCTGGGCATCTTGGCACCACATCCTGGGGTTTGGAGACGGAGCAGGGCGGTGCTGTGCAGGGTCTTTCTGCAAGGGGGACCGCATGATGGCATGGCTCTGGAGCCAGACGGCCTGGGTTTTGTGCCCCGCTCTGCCACTCAGCAGCTGGGAGGACCTGGGGCCAGTTCTGGGGTTTCATTCACTCATTCAACAGATAGCTATCTATTGAACATCTGCATCATGTGGAATGAATAGTGCCAGACGGAACCTGAAACCCCCTCCCTGAGTGTTAGTCCAGCAGGGGAGATAGCAATGAATGACAATATGAACATAAACGCATAATTGCAACTGGGATAAGTGCTCTGGAGGCAAGTGTGACTTTTCGGACCCCATTTCTTTGCCTGTAAAGTGGGGATGATGACAGGACCTGCTTCCAAGTGTGGTGGTGAAGATTAAATGCGGTAATGCTGGGAGAGGCACTCTGGGCCTGGCACACAGCAAGTGACCAAGAAATGGTAGTGTTATTATGGTTATTAAGGTGACAGAATTGCAGGGATGTGAAAGGAGCTTGGGCACCACTCAGTGCTGGATCCCAGGGTGGCCCTGCTCTCTCCTCCATCACCGGCAGCCACCGGTGCTCCGCATCCCCTGGGCACCCTGGAGCCCGCGGAGTCGGGGCTGCCCCTTCCCGGTGCCCCCTCGCCGGGCCGGGGGCTGGCTGTGGCGGCCCAGGCTGCGCGAGGCTGCCGGCAGGGGCGCCGTGCTCCTTTGGGGCCGGGAGAGGGGCGGCGGGGCCACGCAGCTCCTGCCTTGCTGGGAGCAGACGGGAGCTTGGCGGAGTTGCCGCCTCCAGTTCTGTGCCGGCTTAGCAGCTCGGCGGGGCTCTCGCTTAATGGGATTTTCTTCCCAAATGCTGTAATTATCGCCATACAAATACTTATTACCCGGAGCAGATGACGGCCGGGCCTTGGGCGGCAGCCAGGGAGCTGGGCTGTGGTGGGCGGGGGCGGAATTGGCTCTCTTTTCGATGGCGCTCGAGCCCCCCTCCTCCTCCCTCTGGAAGCCAGCCTGTGGCGGACAAACAGCTGTTGGGCACCTGCCGCGGGCGGAGTGTCGAGAAAGGTCCTCGGGGAGCTCGCGGCCTGGTCGGAGAGAAAGGTCCGCCTGCAAAAGAACAGATGTGTGAGGACGTCTGTGGGGCCGGAGACACCCCGGCAGCCGGCGCAGGCTTTGGTGTGAGAACGGCGCCGTTTGAATCCTGGCTCCATCCACTCCCACCTGAGAGATCTGGGCCGGCTCACTTGTGACTCGATTTCCTTGTCTGTCAAATGGGGCCACCGATAGGACTTACCTGCACCTACCTCAGAGGGCTGTGAGTGCAAATGAAATACAGAAGTTTGCGCCTTATCCGCGGTTTCGCTTTCCTCGGTTTCAGTGGTAATCAACCAGTCTGAAAATATTAAATAGAAAATTCCAGAAATAAACAATTCCTACGTTTTAAATTGCTTGCCATTCTGAGCAGCATGAAGAAATCTCCTGCTGTCTCACTCTGTCCTGCCCTGGACGTGAGTCATCCCTTTGTCCAGCGTATCCACGCTGTATTCGCTATCTGCCCATTAGTCCCTCTGCCCACTCCATTATCAGATCGACGGTCACGATATCGCAGTGCTTGTGTTCAAGTCACCCTTATTTTACTTACTAATGGCCCCAAAGTGCAAGAGCAGTGATGCTGGCAATTCTCATAAACCAAAGAGAAGCCTTAAAGTGCTTCCTTTAAGTTGAAAAGGTGGAAGTTTTTGACTTAACAAGAAGAGAAAAAAAATCATATGCTGAGTTTACTAAGATGTACGGTAAGAACAAATCTCCTGTCTGTGAAATTTGAAGGAAAAAGAAATTCGTGCTAGTTTTGCTGTTGCATCTCAAATATGTATGTATAGGAAAAAAACGTAGTGAATTTAGGATTTGGTACTGTCTTCAGTTTCAGGCCTCCACTGGGGGGTCTTGGAACACATCCCTTGGATGAGGGGGACTGCTGTATTCCGTGTAACGCAGTATGTACATATGTAAGTGTAACACGTATTCCATTTGTAATACATATTCCAAGTGCCTGGACTAATGTCTGGCAGGTAGGAAGTGCCCCATTGTCCTTAGAGAGGAGGAGATGGGAGTAAAGATCAGGAGTCGGATCCCTGCGGTGACTGGGGAGGTGGGTTTACACGGGGCCTTGACGTTGTGCGTGGCTTAGGTAAGGAGAGAGGTCAAGCGAGGGTAAGGGGACCTGAGGGCCTTCAGAAGGGGGTGCCGTATGTTTGGGAAAAAGAGTGAGGAGTAGACCCAGCTGAGGGGTGAACATCTGTGTTGCTGAGTTCTGAGAGGCGATTGCAGAAATGGCTGGACATTGGGCCGTGGGGCTGGGAAATGGGGAGCCATCAGAGGGGGTGTGTGTAAAACTTTTTATTATTATTCAATGATGTTTACTAAATCTACATCGCCACAATCCAATTTTAGAATATTTTCGTCATCCAAAAAGATCTCTTGTGCTTATTATAACTTTTTATTTTGTTGTAATTTCAAACTTACAGGAAAGTTGCAACAAAAATATAAGGAACTCCTGTATATCTGTTATCCAGATTTAATTGTTTATATTTTGCTCCATTTGCTTTCTCATATATTACACACATACACACACACGTGCACACACACTTTTTTCTGAACCATTTAAGAATAAGATGGAGACATTATCACTTTTTCTCCCTAAATGCTTTGGTGTGTACTTTTTTTTTTAAGATTTTTTAATTTTTTCCTTTTTCTCCCCAAAGCCCCCCAGTACATAGTTGTATATTCTTCGTTGTGGGTCCTTCTAGTTGTGGTATGTGGGACGCTGCCTCAGCGTGGTTTGATGAGCAGTGCCATGTCCGCGCCCAGGATTCGAACCAACGAAACACTGGGTCGCCTGCAGCGGAGCGCGTGAACTTAACCACTCGGCCACGGGGCCAGCCCTTGGTGTGTACTTTTAAGAACAATAAGGCTATCAAAATCAGAAAATTTAACATTGATACAACACTATTATCTCCTCCGTGGTTCATAGTGAAATTTCATCAATTGTCCCAATAATGTCTTTTGTGGCTATCTTTTTTCCAGGTCCAGAAGCCTGTCCAGGATCACACATGGCATCTACTTGTCATGGCTCTTATTCTCCCTTAATTTGGACTAGTTCCTTGGCATTTCTTTGTTTTTCTTGACCTTAACATTTGTAGAGAATACAGACCAGGTAATTTGTAGAATCTCCCTCAATTTGGCTTCATCTGCTCTTTCCTCATGACTCCATTCAGGTTATGCATTTGGGCAGGAATGCTAATAGATGATGTTGTGGCCTCTCAGTGGGTCATGTCAGAAGACACGGGACGTCAACTTGTCCCAATATTGGTGATTTTAGCTTTGATTACTTGCTAAGTTGGTGTCTGCCAGGCTTCTTTGCTGAAAAGTTACTGTTTTCCCCTTTGTTATTAATAAGTAATTTGTAGAGAGATGTTTTGAGGCTCCGTGAATATCCTATTCCTCATCGAACTGTCACCCACTAGTTTTAGTGCCCACTGATGGGAAATTTTTAACTCCATTATCTCTTCTCTATTTATTAGTTGGCATTCTACCTTAAGAAAGATCTTTCCGTTCTCCTCCATCTGTTTGTCTGTTTATTACAGCATGGACTCGTGGATTATTATTGTGTTCTTTGGGTTATAATTTGTTGCTATCGTTATTTATTAAGATGTTCAGAGCATCCCGCATTTGGCCAGTGGGAGCCCCTTCAAGCTGCTCCTGTGTCCTTTTGACAAGACCATTCGAGCACATGCCCCCTGGGGTTCTGAGTGGAGAGTGACAAGTGCAAGATGGTGTTTAAGACATTCTGTCGCCTGGCTTTGGTGTGGAGAATGAATGGAGGGAGAGACCAACTGGCGGTGAGGAGACCAGTTGGTTATGGTGACTGGTTTCTGGCTTTTCTGTGACAGTGGTTTTGCTGTCCTTGCTTTATTTTTATCCTTTTTTAAAAAATTTAAAACTTCTATTTTAAAATAATTTTAGGCTTACAGAAAAGTTGTAAAAAGAGTAGAGAGAGAGTTCCCATACACTCTTCACCCAGCTTCCCCTCGTGTTAACATCTTACTTAACCATAGACGATGATCAAAACTAAGAAACCTAGTTTTCTATTAGCCAGGCTACAGCCTTTATTCGAATTTCACCAGTTTTTCCACTCACGTCCTTTCTGTGTTCCAGGATCCAATCCAGGATTCCGCATTGTGTTTAGTTGTCATTTCTCCTCAGTCTCCTTCAATCTGTGACAGTTTCTTCGTCTTCCTTTGTCTTTTACAACCTCGACACTTTTGAAAAGGACTGGTCAGTTATTTTGTAGAATGTTCTTCAGTTTGGCTTTGTCTGCTGTTTTTCATGATTGGATTGAGGTTACGCATTTTTGACAAGAATGACACAGAGGCGATGTGTCCTTCTCAGAACATCCTATCGGGGGGTCGATGACGTCGACATGTCTCATTGCTGGTGATGTTAACCTTGATCTCTTGGTTAAGGTGGTGTTTGGCGGGTTTCTCCACTGTAACGTTATTGTCCTTCCATTTGCCTTTGGAATTGCAAATTGCAATTGCAGTATTTGGAGGGAGAGACTTTGAGACTGTGTAAGGTCCTTTTTGTCCTCAAATTCTCACCTACTAATTTTAGCATCCATTAATGGATCTTGCCTGAAACCATTATTATCCAATTTTGACTTTCTGTTTCCCTCATTTCTTCTACATTCATTAATTGGAATTCTTCTGGAGGGAAGAGACTTTTAATCCTTTTTAAGCAGGGAGTTTGTTTGATGGGCACCTTGGGTTTTGAGTTTCCTGAGGGCAGGGACTGTGTCCTCCTGGTCTTTAGTAGGTGCGCAAAAGATGTGTTTGATGAGTTTTTTTTTTTAACTTTTGGTAAGAGGTTTCATAGTTCTGATCTTTGCTTTAGAAAATAGGGTCATTGTAGTAGTCTGAATAATGGTCCCCAAAGATGTCCACATCATAATCCCTGGAAGAATATGTTACCTCACAGGGTGAAAAGGACTTTGCAGATGTGATTGAATTAAGGCTCTTGAGGTGGGAGATGATCCTGGATTATCTGGGTGGGCCCAATGTCGTCACAGGGTCCCTATAGGCAGGAGGTCAGTGTCAGTAGTAGGAAATACGTGAGGACAGAAGCAAGAGGTTGCAGTGATGCAGAGAAGGGGCCACAAGCCAAAGAATGCAGGCGACCTCTGGAAGCTGGAAAGGCAAGAAATGGGTTCTCTCCTGGAGCCTCCGGAAAGGAATGCAACCCTGCCCATACCTTGACTTGAACCTTGTGAGACTGATTTTGGATATTTCATCTCTGGAACTATGAGATCATAAGTCTGTGTTGTTTTAAGCCACTGAGCGTGTAGCAGTATGTTATAGCAGCAGCAGGAAATGCTACAGTCCTTGTAGAATTAGGAGGCTGCTGCAGAGGCCACAGCATGAGGGGAAGCAGACCTGGAGCAAGGCAGAGGGCGCAGAGGGCGCAAGGTCATGGGGGACCCTCTGGCTCGAGCCTGGGAGAACGAGCTTGTAAATGGAGCGAAGCTGGGAGGGAGACTGATGCTGGAGGAGAAGCCATGAACTTGGGTTTTGCCTGTCTTATTTGAATCGCCAATAAACAGCCACGTGGAAAAGATGACCCTCAAGGTAGGAACGGGGGATGGTTACTCTGCAGAGTGTTCAGGCTGGAGAGACAGTTGGAGAGACGGTGGCGGGGGCCTCCTGCGGAAATGGTTGAGGACAGTGGAACAGACGCTCCAATGGGAATAAGAATCTCCTGGGAAGTTGCTATAAAATGCAGATTTCCAGGCCTGTCTGAGAGATGCTGAGTCAGCTGGTTTTTGGCAAAGACAATTGAGGTGATTCGGATGTGGCAGGTGCCCAGGACACAATCTGAGAGGCACTGCTTGGTGCTGGGGTTTCCTGGTGAGGCAAGCACATCCTTCCAAGACTCCTGAGGATTGCCTTCAGCTCCCGCCCACAGTAAGAGGGCAGGAGGAAGGGAAGGTGACACGGGAGGAGATGGTGGAGAGGCGAGAGGGGCTCCTGCCCTGTTTTGCACAGGGGAGCACCAGCTGAACATTTTTGGATTGGAACCTGGGCGAGCAGTTACTGCCGAAGCCAAAGGAGGAGTCTCGGGTTGGGGAGGAAGGCCGACAGTGTGGAGGGCAGCCTGTCTGTCTGAGGCTGAGGGCCAAGGAAAGCTTCTGGAACTGTGATGGGGGTCACTGGTGAAGCAGGGCAGAACGGTTTCCTGGGAGAATGGCAGGCGGAAGGCAGATGGTCGGGGAGTGAGTAGGTGGTGAGGAAGTTTTGGGGAGGAGAGAACAAGCACAGGCACTCAGAGGCGGGTGGGCTCGGGACCGAGTTGTTTGCAGCGTAGGGGCCGGGGCCGGTGAACTGGAGACCCCTTTGGGGCAGAGGGAGTCGAGGGCGATTGTGGAAGGGAGGAACCAGAGCCCTTGGGGATAGGGGGAGACAGAGAAGATGTCCTGTGACAGGTCAGAGAAGAACTGAGGAGGACAGCAGTGAAGGGGGAGTTTTGATGGTGTTGGTGGTCACCATTTAGAGCCCCCCAACCCTGTGCCAGGCCCGGAGTGGGATGCTTTACCCACGTCCGCCCTTTTCCTCCTCCTTCATCTTGGGATGAAGGTATTACTTACTGCTACTTTGCAGATGAGGAGAAAGTTCAGAGAGGTGGAGTCATCTGCTCTGGGTCAAACAGCAGGCTAGTAAGTGATGCGCTGAGGGTCCTTGAATCTTGAGGCTCTGAGATGTGTTTGTGTTTAGTTCTTAAACTTAACTACCACTCCACACGTCTTAATAAGGCCTGACTTCTTTCACTCATTCATTCATTTACTCATTCATTCATTCATTCATCAGACATTCATTGAGCATCTACAAAACCCCTGTCAGGCTTAGCACTGGGGCCATAAAGGCAAACTGGCCACAACTGATTCCCGCTTGCACGTTTTTACAGGGTGGACCCCAGTTGCAGGCTGGCATAGGGAGGGGTGTCCAGCCTGAGGGTGGGATGGTGAGCAGCAATGAGGGGATGCAGGGAGGTGGTGGTGCAGGTGGAGGTCAGTGGTCAGTGTCAGGGAGCTGGCTGCCAGACGGCCTCTCAGGGGCCTGGGGTGGGCAGTGAGTGGATTGCTGGCAGGCAATGGACGTGGAGGCTTGGTGGCTGGCAGTGGGGTCCTGGCTGCAGGGTTGTGGTTTTGGGGTGGGCCCCAGACCTGGGAAGGGGATTGGCACGGGCAAAGCTGGGCCTCAGTGATGAAGGGACTGGGGTGCAGTCTGGGCCTCAGAACAGAATCCACCATCAAGTTGGGGTTAAGAGCTGGGGTCTGACCACCTTACACCCATTAGGATGGCTACTGTAAAAAAAATGGGTAATGACAAGGGTAGGCGAGGATGTGGAGAAATTGGAAGCCCTGTGCACTGTTTCTGGGAAGGTAAGATGGTGCAGCCACTATGGAAAACAGTATGATGATTCCTTAAAAAATTAAACATAGAATTACCATATGATCCAGCAATTCCACTTCTAGGTATGTGCCCAAAAGAAGTGAAAGCAGGATCTCAAAGATATTGTTACTGTGCCAAGGGCACAATCTGCTTACCGCTAGACAAAAGTCAATCCGTCAATAGGCAAGATGGTGGCAGAGAAAGGGCGTTTTGTTAAGCCATAAGCTGGCAAATCGGAAGATGGTCAATTAGCATCCTAAAGAACCGTCTTAAGGAGCCGCAAATCTTGAAGCCGTTAGTCTTGAACCCAGACCCGTGCGTTACAGGGGAGGGATTAGGAATGTTGACCCTCTGGTGTTACAGACTGGGAGTTGCCATGCTAGATCTTTCAGTTGTCATGGATATCAGCACATCCATGATGACCCCTCCATCTAAGGGTTGTCACATTCCTAGAGACTCAAACGAGCAACGTTATCAACTTCTGGCAGCTAGGAGGGGCCATTAAATCTACAGAGCATGCACATCTCCTGGAGGGTGCACGTCCAGCTGTGCTACTTAATCAGAGGTCATTCAAAGTTACAATATGGTCTCTTTTCTACAATATGGCTTCCCTTATGTCAACCTTGTGTTGAGCCAGTGTCAATATTTGTACAACCATGTTCACGACATAATTCACAATAGCTAAAGGGTGGAAGCAACCCAAGTGTCCGTCGATGGATGAATGGATAAACAAATATGGTACATACATACAATGGAATATTATTCACCCTTAAAAAGGAGGAGAATTCTGACACATGCTACAGCATGAATGAAACTTGAGGACATTATGCTAAATAAAAATAAGCCAGTCACAAAAGGACGAATACTGTATAATTTTGCTATGTGAGGTACCTGGGGTAATCAAAATCATAGAGACAGAAAGCAGAATGCTGGTTGCCCGGGTCAAGGGGGAAGGAGGAAAGGGGAGTCATTGTTTAATGGGTACAGAGTTTCAGTTTTGCAAGATGTAAAAGTTCTGGAGATCTGCTGTACAACAATATGAATATACTTAACACTGCTGAACCGTGCACTTAAAAATGATTAAAATGGTAAATTTTATATTTGTGTATTTTAGCGCAATTAAGAATTAAAATTTAAAAAAAAGAGCTCGGCCTTGGAGTCAGACTGGCTAGGGTTCAAGTCTTAACCTCCTCAACGTACTTACCAGCTGGTTGGTCTTGAATAAGTTACTGAAATTCTTTGTGCCTCAGTTTCCTCCTCTGTAAGTGGAGACTGATAATGAACCTTTGAGCCAGGTGCTACTATGAGGCTGAAACGAGCTGGTTTGGTTGTGACGGTTTGTATGGATATTGCTGTTACTCAAGCCAAGGAGACAAGATGGGTCCCTGGGAGGCCAGGCAGAGTGGGATCCGGAGCAAATCTGCCCTGACGCGGGCCCCTGACTACTGAGCCCTGGGGCTTCTTGACTTGTCACATGGAGGGCGGTCCCAGCACTGGGGTTGGCGCCAGGCCTGTGGGCTCTGCTGGGGGGCTGGAGGAACCTTCGGATCAGGACCCGCGGAGGCGTGAAGACCGTGGGAAAGGCTTGGTTGGCTGACGGGAGCATGTCCCTGCAGCAGCCGGGCTCAGCGGGCAGGACTGCTCATTCAGCTTCTATTTAGTGAGCACCTAGTGTGTGCCAGGCCCCCTCCCACGTGCTGGGCATCCAGCAGTGAGCAAACTAGATGTAGCCTCTGCCCCTCCCAGCCTGGCAGGGGAGACTGGCCTTTAACAAAGGACCTCACACAACTCCGAATCAAAATCCTGGCTCTGGAGGAGAGCTAAGTGGACATCTGCTTGGGGAGGCTGGTTTAGAGGGTGGGGGACATTTACATTGAGGCCTGAAGGATGCTAGGAGTGAGCCAGCTGCATGTGTTGGTGGGCAGGTGAGGAGGAGAGGCTGTTCGGAGCTGAGGGAGCAACATGGGCAAAGGCCCTGAGGCAGCGGAAGTGGAGGAGCAGAGCCGCTGAAGCCCTGGGGGCTGGTATTTTCCTACGAAAGGAGCTGAGGAGAAATTAGTCTTTTAACCCGCGCGCTGCGAAGGGGTTGTCCATACAGCAGCAGCGTCCTCTGTGTGTGGAGCTTCTCTTGGCTGATGTCCATTGGGGGAGAGCATTTCTTAATGAGTGTAGGTGTTTTTAAAATTTTTTTATTTTTTTGAGTTGGGGAGCCGGGAAGCATGGAAAACCCTCAACCCAATGCTATTTGGAATGTGTCGGGTTTAATAGAAATTTATTCATGCATTCAGGAAATGCTTCCTGAAACATCTATCAGGTGCCATGTACGGTGTTAGGCTCCAGGGCTACAATAATGAGAAAAACTGCCCCTTTCCATGCCCTCAAGGAGTTTATAATCTCACGTTGGGTAAGGGGCTGAGACATCTGTCAAGGAAGCCCCCACATGCATATAAAACTGCCCCCTGCTCTGTGCTGCCGAGGAGAGGGCTGGGGTGGTGGGGAGGTTTGATCACTGGAAGGAAAAGTTGAAATTATTAGGCAAAGAGGAAGGAGGGTGCGTTCAAAGACCCCACGGCAGGAGGGAGCGGATCAGAACAGGGAGGAGGGGGCAGGCCAGCGGGCCTTGTAGCTCCTGTTAAGCAGAGTTTTGTGTTGATTCCAAGGGCGATGGGGATTCATGGAAGGGCTTAAGTGGGGAGCAACATGATCAGATTTGCATCTTGAAAAGATCACTCTGGCTGTGACTTGGAGAGCAGATTGGAGGGGAGCCAGAGTGAACGTGGGGTGCCTGGTTAGGTGGCTCTGCGGGCCGCCCTGGCGGAGAGTCGTGGGGTTCAGCATGGCAGCTTCTCTACTGCTGTTGGGTGGCGGCCGGGCAGGGCAATTCTTCCCTCATGCAGCTCCCCGTCTGCCTCTGCAGACGCTCAGCGCTGTGGGTTTGGCGAGGGGAGGATTTCAAAGGCCAGCACGGAGGTGTGCAGCTCCCCAGCCGGAGGCCTGGCTCGGCCACAGTCAGAGAGGGCTTGTGTACTTTTTGGAGACTGGGCAGGAAGGGGTTCGGAGGGCAGCCCGGGTCTCTGCATCGCCGCTGCAGGCTTGGGGTGCCGCGGGAATGTCTGGGTCCTCTGGGAACCAGCACCAGGAGCGACTGGAGCTCTGGCTGAGAAATGCTTGCAGAGCGCGTGGAGCCCCCAGAACACCCCTTGAGGGGCCCAGGCTGTTTATTCCTGAAGCTCTAGGAAATCGAGGGTTTCTTTCGGTTTATCACAAACACTTAGCTGCTGAGGATCAGATTCTTGTTTCCTGAGAGGATTCAAGAAATCCTGGTGTGTTTTTGTTTTTTCCTTGGTAACTTTGCTTCAGAGGATTTTCTCCAAGGTCTTTTACCACCAAGGTTTTCCTTTCAGGTTAGGACCACACAGGAACGGATGGAAATCAGGGCCATTTGCCGCTGGCCTGTGTTTCCTCCTGCGGGAGAAGGGTGGTGCAGACTCATCGCTTTGGAAGAGAGAGAACGGTCTCAGGGTGTCTTCCCTGGGCCTTGGCATCCTGGGACCTGCAGGGCGTGAGTAGCTGACTCCTGTCGCTCAGCGTGGCCCAGTCAGTCCAGCACCAGCCTGAGCTGAGCCTGGGACACCACCTTCCTGGTGGAGCCATGGTTTTTGAGGAAAACAACAACAACAGCAGCAGTAGTAGTAAAAATAATCGCGGCAGATAATGCTGAAATAGAGAGCACTTATGAGTGCCAAGCACTGCTCTTGGTGCCCCACTGTGTCCTATCCAGAGCATCCAGGTTGTTCCTCAGCTCTGTCCAAGGCATGACCCTCAGGGTGAGGGGTGCACTCGACAGGGTCCAGCGACATGAGGCTTTGTGATGTAGGGGAAAGAACGTGGAATCACATGGCCTGGTCTCGTCCCCCCCCCACCACTTATTAGCTGTGTGGCATTGGACAAATTGCTTCACCAGTCTGTGCCTTGGTTTCCTCATCAGCAAGGTGGGGAGAATGTGACTCACTTCATAGGTTGCTGGGAGGGTGAAATGAGATGAAGCATGCTGGGAGTTAGGCTTGGAGCCTGCACACAGTAGGTGCTCAATAAGGAGAAGTGGTGGATGTGGGCTTTGGTGGCAAGAGCCTCAGGGAGGCCAGGGTAGCTCTGTATCCTGGGTTCTTCCTGAGAAACGGAGGCTGGGAACTGCCCCAGAAGGCCCACCCCGCTTGGCTGCTCCAGCTGCAAAGGTCTTAAGGTGGAAGCAGCTTCTGCCATTTATCCCAGGTGGCTTGCTGGGCAGGGGGGTCTCCATGGCAACACTCGGGGACTACCTGTTGGAGGAAACAGGTGCTGGAGAAAAATGACTTCCGTGCCTCGTTCCAGCAGCCTCCGGTGAGGGTTCGGAGGGAAGTGGCTGGGCCAGGTTGGACACTCCATCCTAGTGGGCCGCCCTGCTGAGGGGGAGGGGGCCGGCTACCCACAGGAGGTCATTCTCTCGGCCTGAGTGGCGATAATGCCTCCTTAAACTGCAGCCTCAGACCCGGGCGCCTGATGAGGGCTGCCTCTGCCTCCCAGGCTGCCTTCTTGAGGGCTCTCCCCCAGAGGAGGCACTTAGCTCCGGGCTTAGAGAGCAGGGCTGATGGGGGAGGCTGGGGGCTGGTGGGGCTTGGGCCTCCATGGACATTCTTGCCTGGAAGCCACCAGCAGGGCCTACGGAAAGAGAGAGGCTGTGTCTGCTCCAGTGCCTGCACCATCGTTCTCTTCTTCCTGCCTGTCCCGGGTCTTGTCTTGAGCAGGGGTGGGGTGGGGTGTGGGAATCGAGGAGGAGGGGTTGGAATCGACTGAGGACGGGCTAAGGAATGTCCTGGAGTCTGCACGGTGGAGCCTGCTGCACAAGGGTAAGAAGAGAGGCAGGTAAATGTGAGCCCTCCACCCACCCCTCCCCACCCTGTGGGAATTCCATCCTAAGGGATTCCCGACTTCCACATTGGGCCCTGCCTTGTCCAGACAAGTCTTCATGTTTGTCTTTGCCTCAGTTTTGCTGTCTGTGAAATGGATAATTGGAGTCAATTGCCTTGTAAACCATGTTTACCATGAGAAGGCATGAGTGAACGATTGTAAAATTCATCAGATTTTTTGTGACCTCTGACTGAGTCATTCCGTTTCTAGGAACGTATGCCCCCCACATGCCCACCAAGCTTTATGGAG
This sequence comes from Equus przewalskii, assembly GCF_037783145.1. Lineage (NCBI taxonomy): Eukaryota > Metazoa > Chordata > Mammalia > Perissodactyla > Equidae > Equus > Equus przewalskii. Next base: position 32,042,912 of record NC_091831.1, read on the forward strand.
TACTGTTTATAAATGAACAGTATCAAAACAGCCCAGCTCTTCCAGCAGCAGGGAACTGGGGACTGCCCCCGTAGCTGGCCAGTCAGAATCCTGGGTGGAGAGCAAACAGGCTGTCACATTCTAGAAGGAGAGCATGCCATTTATGTCTCATTCAGCCTCGGATCTTCAGAACCTTGCAAAATGCTTTGCAAATAGTAAGTCTTCAATAAATATTTGTTGAATTATCCCAACTATATAAAAATTGTATCTAAAGGAAAGAGGCTTGAGAGAAAATATTCCAGAATATTAACGAGGGTTCCTTCTGATCATGAGTTTATGTGTGATTTTTTTTTCTTTATTCTTCGGGAAACTGAAAAAATTCAATAATGTGCATATATTACTTTTATTTCTAAATCAATAACTTGAATATTATGTTGGCTTATAAAAATATAGATGTCCATAAAAAAACAATTCAAACAAGGGCCGGCCCTGTGGCGTAGTGAAGTTTGGCGCTCTCTGCTTCAGTGGCTGGGGCTCACGGCTTCAGATCCTGGGCAGGACCTATCCCACTCGTCAGCCATGCTGAGGCAACAACTCACATACGACGTGGAAGAAGACTGGCACAGAGGTTAGCTCAGGGCTAATCTTCCTCAAGCGAAAAAAAAAAAAAGAGGAAGATTGGCAGTGAATGTTAGCTCAGGGTGAATCTTCCTCACTCATACACAAAAATTCAAACAATGCAGAAAAGTATCAAAAAGAAACTAAAATCACTTCAAGTCCCACCACTCAGCAGTTACAGGCATTAACATTCATCGAACAGCCGTAGTGAGCTCTTTCTGCTCATGTACCTGTGTGGATGTGCGTGTGAGTTTTCACATAAGCGGGCTCATAGAATACGAGCTGTCTTTCGACCCTTTTCCCACATCCTGTGTCTTGAACAGCTTTCCTTGTCAAGACAAACGGATGATTTCAAATGGCTGCATGTGTTCAGTTTCATGGATGTGCTGAAAGTCAATGCTCTGTTGATGTCCATTTAACGTTTTTGCTCTTATAATCAGTGCTGACGTATCTTTATACAGTCATATGCTGCATAACAACGTTTTGGTCAACAATGGACCGCATATAGGATGGTGGTCTCTTCAGATGAGCGCCATATAGCGTAAGTGTGTAGCAGGCTGTGCCATCCGGGTTTGTGTTAGTGACCCCTATGACGTTCGCACAGTGAGGAAATCGCCTAACGATATGTTTATCAGAATGTGTCCCCGTCATTAAGCAACACATGACAGTAATGAAAAAATAAGACAACCGAAGTTTCCTTGGGGCTTTAGTTTTGGGATGAAAACTTCAGTAGGATAGCCCAAGGGAAACCAGCCCTGCTCGCGGAGGAACCAGTTTTAGGGGCTTCGTGTTGACGTTCTCAGTGTTTGAAGAGCGGTCGTGTTGCACAAGGAGCACATTGGGGTGCAACACGAGCGAGGCTCAGAGGTGGCTGCTGCAGGGAAGAATAGTTCAACAAAAAAAGACCTTTACTTGAAAGGGGCCTGTCTACGCGGAGAAGGCGTCCTCACAGCGTTTAGACCGGGAAGTGGTTCAGTCTGGGGCTGTCACCAATGCCCTGTTACCTTGGGGCGACCTCAGGCCCCTCTGAGAGATCCTGTTAGGAAAGAGATGGGGAGCAGGGAGTGAGTTTTCCCAGCTGCTCTGAGGATCAGAAGCCAGGCCCAGAGGAAGGGCAGAGAGAGAGTTGAATGGATTATTGTCAACTTGGGGAGACAGCCTGGCCTGGTGGAAGAGGGATCAGACGGCCACGGTCCAGATCCCTGCTCTGTCATTTACTGACTGGTGACCCCAGGAAGGCGTCTAACCTTGTCCAACCACTCTTTCCTCGTCTGTAAGGTGGGCACAGTAACTACTTTCCAGCGTCTCTCGAGGACGGACGCAAAGCCCAGTTCCCAGAGTGTGTGAAAACCGACAACAAGTTGTTCTTGGTGGAAGCAACTCAAGAGCATCATCAGGCCAAACACGCTTCTGAAACACTTTTAGGAAAGGGAACTTGCTGTTTTTCAAAGTAACTTGGACTTGGGTCTGGCTGGTGCCTGTACCTGGAACCTTTGACCCAAGTTGGTCAGTGAGGAGACTGGGCTGCAGTTGAACATGGTGTGTGTGTGTGTGTGTGTGTGTGTGTTGGGATGGGAGCACTTAGGTTGTTGCCAAACACTCGGGTGACTGTGACAGTGGTGAGAAAGAGGAGGAGGCCGTGTGGCTGTGAACGCGGAACTGCTACATGGAGACAGGTTGGATGCGGTGGTGACAGCTGAGTTTGGAGCTGGGCCCGAGTGAGATTCTGCCATGTGTGGCTCAACGGAGAAACTTTCTGGGGATGGAGTGCCTGCCTCCTGGTGTGGCCTGCCTTTCTGAGGCTGCGCTGGCCCCCTGTGAGGAGGAGCTGCCCCGTAGAGGCTGAGGGAGCTTGCCTGAGAGGCTAGGCAGGGAGCGGGGGCCAGACGCCCTCTAGGATGGTGTCTTTCTAAGGTGGTGTCCACGTCTACGGTGCCCAGGGATGATTGGGAGGGCTGAGGGAGAAGCACATGTGGCCTTGGAAGGGAGGAAGGGCCAGAGGCCGGGGTGGTGTGAGGGGAGGAGCCACTGTAGTTGTAGGCCTGGCTCTGGGTTGGATGTGGACAGTGGGCTCGGCCTCCCCTCCTCGGCTCTGCCCTGCTGCCCCCTGCAGGACTGACCTCATGGCAGGCTCCTGCCGAAGGCCTCACTGGCTCCCTGCCTCTCCTCGCTTGCTTTCTCAGGCCCTCTGTGATCTGGACCCACCTTCCCCAACCCTGTTTACCATGACTTCTGACGGTCAGCTTGTCTCCCCCGACCCCATCCTCCGGGGGGTTCTCCTTCCCTGGATCGTCTGCTCCATGCCACTTGCTGCAGATCTGCCTTGTCTTTTGGGCCTCAGCTTGAGTCCCACTTCCTCAGTTCCCTGAAATGGCATGGCCCTCCCTGTTCTCTCCTGCTCAGGATACGGACAGCTCGTTGGCACCAGTGGCACCAGATGATAGCATGTGTAACTCCAAGGGGGGCTTTTCCGAGCGCAGGCCCTGCTCCTTACTTGTTGATGCCTCATACTAACCGTATGAAGTAGACACAGTTATTACTCCCATTATATAGATGAGGAAACTGAGGCTCAGTGAGGATTCCACCTGAATAGCCTCTCCAACTGGCTAGTTTCCAAATTCTTTCCTGTGTGAATGTTTTATCTCTCCAACAAGACTGAGCTCTTTTAGGGCAAAGCCGTATTTCAGGTTTCCACAGCTTTCCCAGCAGTGAATCCATGCCCTGTGAGTTCTTGCTGGTGGACATCTGCTGCAAAGACGCCTCGGCTTATTGGGTCTTGACACAGACTTGGGGGTCCAGGGCTTAGCTGGGAGGCTTGCAGCCCCGTTGGTGAGATGACTGGCTTGAGCCAGGTGGAGAGGGAGCCTGGAGCTGAGCCGCTGGCCTGGGGGCCCACCCCGGGCCTCTCACCATCTCCTTCTCTGCTTTCCTCCACCAGGGAGCTCAATGGCAACAACATCACTCGGATCCATAAGAATGACTTTGCGGGGCTCAAGCAGCTACGAGTGCTGTGAGTATGGGATTCTGCCTCCTCATAACCTCCCTCCTGCCCCCACCCTCAGCAACGGCTTTGTGGGTCCCAGGCAGAGCCCCGGCTGTGGTGTGTATGGTTGTAGGCCAGCTGGGCCCCTCCCCTATGGAGTCAGTTTGGGATGCCCTGAGTGGGGTAGGGTGGAAGTGATGGTGAGTTCTGACCTGGAGTGGCCACTGCTTCCTGCATGACTGGAGAATTGGATGAAGAATTGGGCATGGCGTGGGCACCAGTTGTCGCTGCCTTGCAGGGCCTGGGCTGGGCACATGGGGCTGTCTCGTCCATTGGCTCTCTCCTGGGGTGGGGGAAACCCGGGTCTGCTCAGGCTGCTGTAACCAAAGACCACAGACTGAATGGCTCAAACAACAGAAATTTATTTCTCCCAGTTCTGGAGGCTGGAAGTCCAAAATCAAGGTGCTGGCAGGGCAGGTTTTGGCGAGGCCTCTCTTCCTGGCTTGCAGATGGCCGCCTCCTTGCATGTGTCCTCATGTGGCCTTTTCTCTGTGTGCACAGGGAGAGATCTCTGGGGTCCCTGTCTCTTATAAAGACACCAGTCCCGTCAGATTAGGGCCTCACCCTTATGACCCCATTTCACCTTAATCACTTCCCTAAAGGCCCCCTCTCCAAATACAGTCACAATGGGGGGGTAGAGCTTCAACAGATGAATTCTGGGGGGACACAAGTCAGTCCATAACAGCCTCCACAGTTCTTTTGAACCTGAAAGACTCCCCAGCAAGGCCCCAGCCCCCCTGACTTGAGAGGGAGGAGAGTCTGGGCAGTTGAGGACGGAAGTGACTCCTCTTGGGTGCCTGACAGATGCTATATTGGAAGTGCTGGGTGTGGCTCTGTTGGGCTTGGCCACTAGCTAGCAAAGGAGCCATCGTCAGAAGTACCCATGAGGCTGGGCAGGGGTGAGGAGTGAGGGGCAGGGTAGATCCCTTCATCCCCTCCTACTCTCTGGGTATCTACTCACTTTTGACTCTGAGCCCGCATCCCACCTGGCTGGCAGGAAATTCAACATCAGACAATCATAGGATTCCCAGGGTAGTGCAAGGGTCCTGGGGCCTCAGTTCTTTCAGAACTACTGACTTTGTAGCTCTGAAAGTCTTTGAGGGATCTGGGGGAGCTTGTGGCTGCTCTTTTCTCTGGTCATAACTGTCAACTGCTGGGCAGAGGTCTCTGCTGCTCCAGAACTCACTGACCTCTGACCCCTTCCCAGGCTCTAGGAACCTCTTCTGAGTCTGGGGAAGCCCTCCCTCCTGGCATTCCTTGCCCCCACCCCGCCCCCAGGCCTCCAGCAGGAGATCCTCAACAGTGCAGACTTTTGGAAACAAAGCAGAGGAAGAGAAGTGTCTAGTGGCAGCTTCTGCCCCCTGGCCTGCCCGCAACCTCATCTGAGGCCCTTGCGGGAGCACATAAGCCACTTGCTTCAGCGGGGAGAGGGGAAAACGCAGGGAGAAAAACATACTTGATGATCTCAAAAATTAGCATGCAAAAAGTGATCTGTCGGTGAACAGTGCTGCCTGCCCGCCGGACGCCCTGGGTTTCGGGGCATGTTGGTGGTGAGGAGGTGCAGAGTTCCACGGAGCCAGGTGGTTCTGTGGGCAGCAGATGGGGGCAGGCGGAGTGGGGTGCAGGCAGGGTGGTGTTGTCTGCCAACTGTAGCATGGGTTTGCTGCATGTGTGGGCTTTGCCCAGTTGGCACGGGTTCCCGTCCCCCAACTACTGGCCAACTCCCCTTGCTCTGCCCCTTGGACACCTGCCCTCCGGGTCAAAGCAGGGCATGTGCGCCAGCAGCCCATAGCCAGCCCCTGCTGCCTGCTGCCTGGGTCTGGGCTTCCCCGAGCATGCCTTTGGAGCGATGATCTGGTGCTCTGGTGCCCCCTGGCCTTCTGCCATGCAGGCGGCTTCAGACGGGTCAGCATGGGGCTGGGGCCAGAAGCGCATCTTACTGTTGGGCTGGGTGTGCTGTGGAGTCCATGCCAGGAAATTTGCAAAGTTGCAAGAAAATTTTGTTGGCTCAGGCCAGGACGTGGGTCTGTGTGCATCTCTGGCACTGCTCCTGTTTCACTCCCCCGTGCCAGCTGTTTCTACGAGTCCTTGTCCAACATCCTGTAGCTGTCCTCGTCTCTTTGCTTCCCCAGGCAGCTGATGGAGAACCAGATTGGAGTGGTGGAACGAGGGGCTTTCGACGACATGAAGGAGCTGGAGCGGCTGTGAGTATCCATAGGTGCAGGCTCAGGAGGGCGGTGGGGGCTCATGCTGAGGGGACATCAAGGAGGGGCTGCTCAGGGACAGGCCTGCATGCCCAGCCTGCCTCCTGCCCACTGATGGCAGCCAGGGGCAGCTGTGGCCCTGGAATCGGTCACAGAGTCATCGTGGGATGATGGCGAAGAGGAAGCTGGAGAGTGTCCTCCCCCCACATTCTAAATGCAGCTGTCTTTGTTGTTTTCCCCTGAAAATACATTATGGCAAAAAATCCACACAGAACAGAGGAAATGAAATTTCCTCCTATAATCTCATACCCAAGGCATAACCACTATGCATCGATTTGTGTGGCCTCAAAAGAAGCACTGGCATTCCGAGGGGACCGTCAGGGACGCCCCAGCAGAGGCCTGTCTTGGGTGGCCGGGGCCACAGCACATCCAGGCCTTAAAGTGGTGGCATGTTTCTGATTTGCATGGTTTGTATGGTTTGTTCCTTACAGGGCTTTCGAGTTTGAAAATAGATCTTGGTCAATTTTTGCATTACAGATTGGCAATAATGAAAAAAAGAGGAATGAGGTTTAAATGAGGTGGGGCTGGACACTCACATTCACCGTGGTCACTAATCTCATTTTTCTGCTTTGGTTTGGCTGTAGGTGTCAAGACTCCTAAAGTTCATGCCCTTCGAACCAGGAAGTCCATTTTATTTTAAGGAAATAATCAGAGACATGGCTAAAAATTTATATATCAGGATATTCATTGCACATTATTTAAATACAATAAAGTTGGAAACAGCCATTCTGATGGAGACATAAGATATAAAATCACATTTTTGATGAACAATTAAGGCCATGGGAATGTGCTCATAATGTAATAAGTGGAAAAGGCAGGAAGTGACATTTGTGTAAATAAAGTCGACTGATATGTGTACAGAATACAGGGGGAGAAAAATAACTGAGAATACTAACTCTCATTACATTGAGTGGTGGGATAATAGGTAACTTTAATTTTATTCTTTGTGCTTTTCATTTTTGTAGATTTTCTTACAGCGAGTTTGTAATCATGATTATAGTTTCTATTGACTGCCTTACTCTGCTGGGCACTGAGATAAGCTCTCTGCCCGCCAATATCTCATTTACTCCTTAAAGCAACACTATGGTCAGTGATATCTTCCAGAGGAGAAGTGGAGGTGGACAGAAGTTAAGGCACTTGCCTTATTAAGTGATTATTAAGTGATTAAGTGCAGAAGAGGGGATTAGAGCCTGAATCATTTTGCCTCCACAGCCTGAGCTTTTAATGACTATGACTTAATACTTCACGTTTCTCTGTTATATCAAAGAAAATAAGGTATTAAATAAAAGGGAAAGAATGTGGTTGTCTCATTGCCTTCCTGCAGCCTGGAGGAAAATCAAGGTGATCTTTCTTTGGCATTCCCCATCCAGGCCTAAAATGGAGCGATGAGGGGCCCCATTAGTCTTGTTTGTTTTCTTTAAAAGGCTCAGAACAAAATACATATTCATGACCTGGCTTTGAGAGGCCAATGTGGATCCAACCCATTCCCACTCCTGCTCTGGTGCTGCCATGCCCTGGGGGAGGAGAAGAGCTGGGTGGGGGTCTAGACACCACCCAGACCCAGGTGGCCCCCGTCACACCTGCTGCTGCCAGCCAAGGCGGGGCAGGGCCCTCTGTTTTGAGTCACTCCTTGTCCCTGCAGACTTTGTCCCTTCTCCAGTCTGTCTCTTTTCCAGTTTCTTTCTTCCGGGGTGGGTCACCAGCAACTTCACAGGGGGCAGTTATTTTTGGGGCGTGGGACTGCTCTGTCCCTGGGGGCGTCTGCTGCTCGCTGTGGATGGCCAGCACACTCTCCTCTGGCTGGTCAGAGCCCAGGGGTGGATCAGTTAATCGTAAAAGTTGGATACAGTGGGGAGTCATAAACACCATATGTACCCTAAACATTTCATCTTAAGTTAAAATATATAAACATGTGTTTGTTGATCTTCTCTCTCCCCTCCCCATCCCTTTTTTTTTTGCCAAGGGCTAGCTTTTTGGTATGAGATGCTGCTTGGAGTCCTGTTTTTTGTCCTTGCCTAAACCGCACGCATACTTTGTCTATGATTCTTGGTTTTGTTTTCTGTAGGGTGGAGGGAGATTTTGAAAGGCCCTTGGAAGCAATCTGGGTGGAGAATTCTGAATTTCTTTCATGACCCTCCTGTGCTCCAGTCTTATTTAATCCAATGGCTCTTTACTTACCAGCTTTTGAAAAATTTTTAAATTTTTTGAAATTTGTTTTTTAAGATTGGCTCCTAAGCTAACAACTGTTGCCAATCTTTGTTTTTTTCTGCCTTTTCCCCCCAAAGCCCCCCGGTATATAGTTGTATATTTTAGTTGTGGGTCCTTCTAGTTGTGGCATGTGGGAGGCCATCTCAACGTGGCCTGACGAGCGGTGCCATGTCCGCGCCCAGGATCTGAACCAGTGAAACCCTGGGCCGCCGAAGCGGAGTGGGCGAACTTAACCGCTCAGCCACGGGGCCGGCCCCTCCACCAGTTTTTTTTAATGGACCCTTTCCAAAACATTCAACTTAGTTTTCAAAGAGACGACTCTCTCTTTTCACACATGTTTCGTTCATTTCTGTAATAGTTAATTACATTATATAATTATAATTATAAGTACCTCTGGCATAAACCGGTTTGGGAACAGACTTAACTGGTTCTTGTAAGCAGTTGCAAACGAGGGCAGAAGCAGAAGTGTGCCGTCCTGCCGGCTGTGAGGACTGGCGTGCCCTGGGTGTCAGTCGGTCTGATATCGGGAGGGAGTGGAGCACTCAGTCACCCTGGGCTGGTGGAGTGGGGGTCGATGTGTCGCGTGGAGGCAGCCAGGATGGGGAGTCGGGCAAGGCAGGCTTCCCAAGCCCGCCTCTATCACCTGGCAGTGACTTGGGTGAGTTGCTCACCTGTAGGCATCCCAGTTCCCTCAACTATCAAAGCGACAACCCCACAAAGTCAACACACGTATCCCGAGCCAAGCCGTGTGTAGGATGGTGGTGGTAAAGCTTCCCTGTGGGCTTGTTGCCAGGAGGAGATGGGAGGGGGTGTGCGTGGATGCAAGGCCTTGTTGTCAGGCCCAAGAGAAAGAAACTAGCCTTTTCCTTCTGCTTCCCTCCGATGGTGAGGTATCCTGGCGCCTGGCCCCTGGTAAGGCTAACAGGGACTGCTAGCCGCTACTGCTCCTCCTCCTAGCCGCCTGCAGGTCCCTCACCGTGCTGGGTCCCTCCTTCGCTGTCCTGTGGTTTTCCACTTTAAAATTGCTATCAAATCCTTTTTCCTCTTAAGAGTTTTTCAGAAGTTGAAGCTGGAAAATTGAGAAAGTCTGGGGGGGAAAACAAAACAGAACCCAAACCAATGATTACCAGGCAGTGTAAATACAGCCTTGAGGTACTGGATGAGGTTAGGGACTTGGAGCGATCTTGCGTCCGCTCCTGTGGCTTGAAGGATTGTATTGGTGGCCCCTGTTATTCGGAGGCAACAGTGCATTGCCCCAGAGCCCGCCCTTTGGAGTGAACTTCTCCCAGCTGGTCTAGAGTTGCAGCTCTGACTGTCTGCACCGCGCTAGAGAAGGGAACCTTTCTCACATATCAGCGAAGGCGACCTCCAGCAGGGAACCACAGGCCGGTTACTGCTGGCCACATAGAATTATGTTTCCTCCCTTCCCCTGCAAAGGAAAGCATTTGCCGAGCTGGTTTATCATTGTCTAGAACCATTAAAGGAGATCCTTGTGTGAAGCTCAAACTGTGCTGTGGACCGGAGACCAGGGGCTGCATTTTACACCGGTGCTTCTCCCACCTTGACGTGCACAGGTCCTCCGGGGACCCTTGTTGAAGCGCAGATTCTGTGCCAGGTCTGGGGTAGAGCCTGCAATATTGCAGCTCTTACCAACTTCCAGGTGATGCCCCTGCAGGTGGTCACGGACACCGTGTGGGTGCCAAGCTTCCACACTTTGTTAGTTCACATCCCCTGATGGGCTGGAGCCCTACACTCCAGTGTCAGAGAGTTGGTGGCCTCAGGTGGCAAGCTGAGTCTGGTTACACTTCGCTGCCTTCCTAGGACAAGTCCAAGTCCTTCCCTTGTTGTCTCCTTGTCAGGCCACATTCCAGAACCAGACTTGCCACTCCTGCCTGTGTTTATAGTACTGAAACGTTATCTGTCCATCAGTAGAGGAATTAAAAATGACAGAGGCCGGCCCTGTGGCCAGGTGGTTAAGTTCAGTGTGCTCTGCTTTGGTGGCCCAGTTTCAGTTCCCAGGTGAGGACCTATGCCACTTGTTGGTGGGCATGCTGTGGTGGTAACCCACATACAAAATAGAGGAGGATTGGCATGGATGTTAGCTCAGGGTGAATCTTCCTCAAGCAATAAGAAGAAGAGTGGCAACAGATGTTAGCTCAGGATGAATCTTCCTCAGCAAAAACAAAACAAAACAAAAGACACATGTACTATTCAGTCATTAAAAATAAAAGGGTCGTTCTCTCTTGTTTGGCATGGAAGGACATCCACAAATTGTTGACTGAGAACAATGCAGGTAGCTGAATACATATTCTTCTATTATTTGAGGCTTTTTTTTTTTTACTAAGCATGCATTTTCATCAATAATAAAAAAAATCAATAGAACTATTTTCATTTTGAAAAAAGACCTAAAGCAAACAATAAAAAAAGTAAGTTGCCACTGAGCCAAATGTGGATGAAAGCAGTGAAGAATCAGAACTTACAGCGATGGAGTATATTTCACAAACTGAGACATTTGAATCAGTGCCTTATGTATTATTAAGGGTCTGCACATGTAAAGTGCTGATGACAATGGGTGTGGGAGGAGATGAGGGAAGGAAAGACCCTCTGTTTACTGACTGCCCAGTGCACATCAGGTCCTCAGGGAGGGGCTTTCACAGATATTCTGTTCTTATCCTTCCCAAGTGTTAGATGGCAAAATTCCCACTTTATAGATGAAGAAACTGAGGCCCAGAGAAGGTGATTTCCCTGGGGTTACAGAGTGACCCTGTTAGGATTTGAACCCCAGGCCCTCTGACGCTGAATCCAGTGCTTTCTAGAAAGTCTGTTGATCTCCTGGATAGCTGGGCGATTTCCAACTCTTCCTCTCTTCTCTTTTTCAGACGACTGAACCGGAACCTGCTGCACACGTTACCAGAGCTGCTGTTCCAGAATAACCAGGCTCTGTCGAGGCTGTGAGTGATGCTCCCTGCCCAGGAAGCTCCCTGTGGTCCTATCCTCACCCTGTGAGAGGGGTGTGTTTGGTCACTGGGGCCTGGACTTTCCTCTGACCGTGACTCCCATGCTGCTCACCTGGCAGGAATCGTTCAGGAGGTCAAAGGCCAGGCCCTTTCTGTAGGAGGGAGCTGTGGGGGGCATTTCTCCACGGCAAGCGCTTGACAGAATCCACAGTTCATCCAGCTCCCTGCACTGCCTCTGACAGTCCTGGTGTGAGGACGTTCTGGGGTTGGAGGGGGGTGCTTGTTACCGTGTTGCCGGACTTTAGGGGAGAACTGTTCTGAGGCCTCTCTCGCTGCCTTTGGGAACTCGTCTGGGGTCGAGTATTTACTCATTCAGCTAAGCCCTTCTCAAACTGCTTCTATTTTCAGTTTGGAGTAACGAGGTCTGTAAGCTTATTTACCGTGGCATAAAGTCACACTTTGATTTGCTGTAAATGTACTTCTTTCATGTTTAAAGGGTAGTGGCCAATTCTGCTGCTCAGCGATTTACCAAATGTGTCTGTAATTGTTCCACCGTATATTTCATCTTGTGGGATCTTGGTTTGGACAGGACCTTAGAGATTATCTAAGGAATCTCTCCTGCAGCTCCTTGGCATATGGTCCTTCAGTCTTTGCTTGGCTACCTCTAGTGGTGGGGAGTTCACCACCTCCCCGGCTAATCAGCTCCATTATTGGACAGATCTGCATGTTAGAAACATTTTCTTAACTTTGAGCTCTAAGTCTGCTTTTTAATGATTTATGATTTTCTAGCTCTGCTTTCTGTAAGGCCCTAGAAGAACCATGTCCTCTTGTTAGATTTTTGAAGGGCTGTCTGGTTTTTGAATTTTGAGTTGGGAGGGAGGTTTGGTTGTCATTAACAACCTGAAAACCGTTGGTTGGGACCTTCTGCGGGCCCAGCAAAGCGCTGTGTGAGCCTCTGGGGCTGGTTCTCCCCTAAAGAAGCTCAGAGGACAGCACCTAGGTGGAGGTGCGGGTAAGACGGAGGGGTGGGGGCACGGAGGGAGACGGCACCCGGGGCTGCCTGAGTGCTGAGGGGCCTGCCTGCGGCCTCCTGGCGTCTGGAGCTTGATCTCTTCCCCTCTGATTAAACAGGGCCAGTTCTTTCCACCTCTGCCGTGATTTCCAGACCTCTTGGTTAGCCCAGGGGTCCCAGGCCGCTCCAGGATTTGTGTGGATCCTGCTGTCAAGTTTTTGTCTTTAAGGTGGAACTCTAATTTTTGTCCTCCTCCTGGCCTGGAGGCCTCTCTGCAGTGACTCTCAGTGACGTTCCCTCCTGCTGGCCTTTGCCACCTTGGGCTGGAGCTGGGCCTTCTCCTTCAGTCCCCTGTAACCCACCCGTCATTTGGTGCCAGGTGCAAATTCATCCTGAACATCTCTCTTGGTTTCCTTCTGTCCTTTTCTTTTCCTTCTCCTAAGCCCTCTGAGCCTTTCAAGCTCTTGCCCGCCCTCTCCCTGCAGTATTGACCTGCTCGAGTTCCCTTCCCCTTGGCTGTGTTGATCCTCTGCCCTCCAGTACCCAGGGCTCAGAGCGTGGGTGCAGTGGACGGCTGCCTTCAAGCTCTGGATGCCCACTTTGACCCTCCCTCATTTATTTTATGTTATTAAAATTTATGTGTTTATTTTTAAATTTCAGTTTTATTGAGGTATAATTGACAAATAAAATTGGAAGATATTTAAAGTGTGCATTGTGGTGAACTGATAAACATATACATTGTGAATGGATCCCTCTATCAGGGTAATTAACACATCCATCACCTTGTATATTTGTCTTTTTTCTTGGTGAGAACATTTAAGTTCTACTCTCTTAGCAAATTTCCATTATACAATACAGTCTTATCAACTTCGGTCAGCATGTTATACATCAGATCCTCAGACCTTACTCATCTTATAGCTGAAAGTTTGTGCCCTTTACCAGCCTGTCCCCCAGCCCCCAGTTCTTGGCAGCCACTTTTCCACTCTCTGTTTCTATGAGTTTGATTTTTTTTTAGATTGCACGTACAAGTGACGCCATGCAGCGTTTGTCTTTCTTTGTTTGGCTTACTTCACTTAGCTTAATGCCCTCTAGATCCATCCATGTTTTCACAAATGGCGGGATTTCCTTCTCTGTCATGGCTGAGTAGTACTCCATTCTTTATCTTCTTTATCTATGGATGGACACTTTGGTTGTTTCCATCTGTCATTTATTTTAAAATGTCCAAGACCCTCATGTGAATCTAAATGCACAACCTCCAGCCTTTTGCTTGAGGTCACCTCCAGCCCTGTTCGCTTTTTTGGGGGCTGACATCTTTTGCCATAGCCTTCCACCAGCTCTGGGGCCTGAAGGGGAGAGATCAGCTCTACAGGGGTCTCTGTCTCCCTCCAGCACTTAAGTGTACCTTCCGCCAGCAGCACTGGTGCCCCCATGTCCCTGGGCTCCCTCTTGAGAGCAGTGACAGTGTGGAGCCAGCTTGGCTGCCTTCCTGGCCTGTGTCTGAGGAGCTTGGATCCCTAGTGCAATCGGAAGTATCCTGGAGGAGTAGAAAATCAAGAGTCAGGTGGTCCTGGGTTTTTCAGGGTCCCACTCTGGCTGGTCTGACTTCTCAGAGCCTCTTTGTCTTCCCTGTACACTGTTGGGCTATCATGAGGCTGAAATGAGATTGTGTACATAAAGCATCCAGGCCCGCGGTTGGCCCGCAACAGATGTTCGTTGTGTCCATGACAACGTGGGTGACTGAACGGCCCTGCAGTGGGGCTGGCGCTCCTGTGTGCGCTGTCTCGTCTGATGCCTGTGACCCTGTGAGGCAGGCGGTGTCTCCCGATTTTACTACTGATGGGAGTTAAAATGAAAGTCAAGGTTGGAGAGGTGAAGTGACCTCCTCAGGGTCAGTACTGATGCCCCTTTGGACTCCCCACCCAGCGCTCTTCATGGCTCATAATTTAACAGGAGTCCTGGAGAAAAGGACTTCTATGCTTTAAGGAATATTAAATAACTGGGGTCTGTAGCCAAAGGCTGGCACACGGAACTCCATTCAAGGAATGGCAGAGCCATTGAAGAAGACAGGAGTCTGCCTGACTCCTGCTCTTGGCGCCCTGTGGGGCGGGGAGCCTTGGGGGGACAGTGGCCTCCAGAAACATTGGATGTTCTCACCCCAGCGACCTTGGGCTGGCTGCCTTGGGGAGAGGAGCAGTCAGCGGTCAACAGAGTGGCTTCCAGAAGAAGGCCCCTCCTGATGGAAGGCTTCTAGCCCTTTGGGGAATTTTCCAGGCTCTAGAGCCAGAACCTTTCCCGAACACTTACTGCCTTTTCTTTCCAGGCATTGGGTCCCTAACTTGGCAGGAGAGGTTTCTCATCCAGGAGTGTGGCCGCACCCAGGTGAAGGGAGGTTCTTTTCTTTAGCTCTCCTCTTGAGATCTCCTAAGCTCATCTATAAGCACAGATGGGTGAGCCGGCAGGACTTTGAGGAGGACTCCCGTGCAGCGTGCCCCTGCTTAGGTCAGCCTAGGACTTGAGTTCATGACTAGGGCCAGTGCAACCTGGTGTCCTTCCAATTCAGGCCATTCAAAAAGGACCCGTTCTGGGGGAGATGATTAAACAGGGCTTTTTATTCACCTGGTTGTTTGTGCCTGGTGTCTGGGCTCGCTGAGTTTTTCATCTTGGTGATGATTTTAGGGAGAGATACAAGAGCAAGTGCTTAAAGACTTATTTGCTAATATCCTTTGCCCCACCTCCACCCCTAATCGATTGACCTGAGCATCTGTCATTCCAGAACATCTCTGTTAACTCTCCCAGTTGACCTGGCCAAGGAGCACTTGGGCACTCTTGGTTCCAGGAACAGAAACCCCCACAGGCAGGTGACGGGAAGCACAGGGTGGGATATTGTAAGGGCACAACCAGCAGACTCCAGGGCTCCCCAAGGCAGGAAGTGAGGCACAGCTAGGACCAAGACTGAGATGTGAAGGGCATTTCTAGTTCTTTCTAAATATCTACCTTATTGTCCTTCTCCTCCTTGCAAACCAGTGTCCTGGGCTCCTCGGCGACGTCTCAGTTCCACCACGACTTTGGTTAGCCGCAGTGCTGACTCCCTGCTACTTCCTGCACCTCTGGAGCTCAGATCCCCCCAGTGTCTCAGATCCCAACTCCAGATGTCTGGGGAAACGACCTGATTGGCCCACTTAGTTCAGGAGATCACCCCTGGGCCTCGGGGCTGTGTTGGGGGCTTTGTGGGGTCCCCTGGTACCATCATACTCGGGAGCCCGCCCTCCTCCAGCAGCCGGAGCGGGGCCGCATTCCCCCAGGAGGCGGGTGAGAGGGGAGGCAGAGCCTGGCGTTCTGATCTCTCACCTGTTGACCTCCCCTCAGCTTTGAGGGATCCGTTACTAATTCTTTTCATCTGGAGCAGATCACGGACTTTCATGCAGCGGCCGTTATGCTAAATCAGCATGAAAACGAGTTTGAGAGAGACCACATGTGCCGGGCAAGGTGCGGGCACACAGCGAGTCAGGCGGTGCCTTTCAGTCTATTTTGTCTGTGTAGCTTCCAGGAGTTAAATCCTGTTATTGGTTATTCTTTGCTAATCTGTCCCCCGGTGTTGGAGTACTCCGTCCATTTCTTTTCACATGTGGGGACTGTGGCCCAGAGAGGTGATTTGCCTTGGACCACAGAGCAGTTTGGTGATAGGGCTGGAATTAGACACCAGGCCTTCAAGCGGCCATGAAGAGCCTGAAAATAGGCTTAAACCTTGACCTAGAAATTGCATGTTTGGGGATCTACCCTAAGGAAATAATAAAACACGAGTGCGGGGCCTGGCTTGTGATATAGTGGTTAAGTTCATGTGCTCTGCTTTGGTGGCCCAGGGTTCAGGGGTTTGGATCCTGAGCACCGACTTACACACCACTTATCAAGCCACACTGTGGCAGCATCCCACATACAAAATAGAGGAGAATTGGCATAGATGTTACCTCTGCAGCAGTCTTCCTTAAGCAAAAGGAGGAAGGTTGGTAACAGATGTGAGCTCAGGGCCAATCTTCCTCACCAAAAACACACACAAAAATCCCCTTGAAGTAAACACATGAGCACAAACATGTTCATTGCAGCATTACTTAGAATATTGAAGTATCAAATATTAAAAAGAATATAGAAATAATCAGCATTGGGGGAATGGTTAAGTAAATTATGGTATGTTTACTCAATGGAATATTTGTTGTCATCAAAAGCGGCCTTTGTGTCCCAGTGGCATAGTGGCTAAGTTCACATACTCTGCTTTGGTGGCCCCAGGTTCATGGATTTGGATCCTGAGCATGGACATACACACTGCTCATTAAGCCATGCTGTGGTGGCATCTCACATACAAAATAGAAGAAGACTGGCATGGATGTTAGCTCAGGGCCAATCTTCCTCACCAAAAAAAAAAAAAAAAAAAAGGTGGCCTTTATGAAAGACATAAAGTAATACAGACACATGTTTGTGATATAAAAAGCCAGGATGCAAACTTGTATTGATAACGTGATCACTAAATAAATAACTTTAGATAAGGCACAGAAAAAATGACTGCCAAATGCCAACAGGGTTTGTCTTGGGTGACCTTTTTCTGTTCTATGTTTCCCAGATGTATAAGAAGCTTGTATTATTTTCATGGTAGGAAACCTTCCAGTGTTTAAAAGCAATGAAAAGCCTCTATAGTAGGAGTTGAAATGAATGCTGGATAGGTGATGTTGGAGCCCTTCCTTCAACCCTCCTGGGCCTTGTTTGCTCTTCTGTCAGATAAGGATGCTAACATCTACCTCACAGGCTGTGGTGGGGATTAAAGAGAGGTGTAACCACTCTCGCGTCAGGTATAAACTTCACGGCACATAGTAGGTGCTCAGGGAACACTAGGTGACTCCACATGCGAATTGCTTCAGAGGCACCACAGTCCCCAAGTTGACGCTGCCCTCGAGCCTTTGTGCACTGCCGTCATTGGTCCCCCACCCCTGTGGTGATTCGGCCTCACCTCTCTTAATTCAGAATCAGCCCCTGCCTTTCAGGGACTTCCTCTATCAGGCATCCGACTGGCTGGCCGCGGAGAAAGGCTGGTGTGCTGTCCTGCAGAAGGGGCCCTGCAGGCAGCAGCTGGAGTTGGGTTTGGGACAATGGTTGCGTAGGTTCAGGAAGTTGACAAAGGGAATCTGCCTTTTGTACTCTGGGGTACTTTCCTGAGTACCTGGAGCAAGAAGGTGAGGCTGCCCCTGGAAGTGCTTCTGAGTGCCCTGAAGTTCCAGTGTGTTCTCTGCCTCCTTGGGGATGCCCCCGTTTCGGGTAGGCCTGGAGTTCCTGCTCAGTACCCACCCCCATCTCTTTAGAAGATAGCACCCGCCACTCCTTGTCTACAGTGAGAGGGAGTCAGAGCCTCTGCAGAAACGCCCCTGTCCTGAGACATCCTCTCAGTGCCTCAGTCTCCCAGGACCGTTGTGTAAGGTCTCAGAAACTGTAGTTGTTAGGGTACTGGTTAGGACGAACGGAAGGTTATTCTGCCCCAGGCTCATGCTGAACAACCTGAAAAATGATCTGATTTCATCATCAGAATGTCTTTCTGAGGTCAGCATTTTCCCCATTTTACAGATGAAGATTTGCAAGCTCAGGGGGTTTGTGACATGCCCAAGGGGCTGAGCCCAATTTGAACCCTGGTCTGTCTGATGCTAAAGCTCATCCTTACATATCGTCCATCCACCTGCCTCACCCATTCGTCCTCTACCCACCACCTATCCACCTTCTACACTCATCTTCCTACCCACCTACCTGTCTCCCCCTCCCCATCCACCCCTCTATCACCTAGCTACCACCCAGCCAGCCTCCCACTCATCTGTGCTCCTAGTTACCCGTCTACCAACCCACCAGTCAATCCATCCATCCACCCGTCTATCTCCCACTCCTTACCCATCCTTCCATCCTTCATCTCTTCCCACCCGTTCTCCCACCTAACACCCTCCCACCCACCTGTCCATGTGCCCACCTGTCCACTCTTGCACTCATTTACCCACCAACCCCCCATCCAGTCTCCATCCATTCACCCTCCACTTTCCCATCTACTAACCCCCTATAAACCTATCCATATACCCATCTTTTCCCCGACTCCTTACCCATCCTCCCGTCCCCTATCCCTTCCCCACATCCAGCCACCCCCTCACCTTCTGTCTGCCTTCCCATCCACCCTCCCACCCATTTATCCAACAGTTACCGAGGGACTCCTGTGGGCAGGTACTGTTCTAGGTGCTGAGAACACTGGGAGTGGCAGACAAGCGGGGCACTGTCTCCCCAGGAGGTGAAGGGGGTTACCATTCGTGCTTTCAGAGAGCAGTCTGCCCTCCTCTGATGGACCAGCAGGTTGGAGTAGGAGGGGGAGATGCTTCACTGGCTGGCCCTTGTCCCCTGCCAGGGGCAGTTATAACCTAGTGGCAGCTTACCTGGATTTGGGGTCAGCTCCATCACCTGACAGTCAGCCACCAGAGGCTGTGGAGATGTTGCCCCATGGATGCACACAGGGATCACACATGTTTGAACCTGCCTGCTTCTCTTACAGCAGTAAAACCCAGTCCTCACCCACGTTCGGGTGGGGAGCACAGTGAGTGTCAGCTCCCCTCGTCTCTGTCCACCCGGGTCTGGGGAGAGGTCTCTCCCGCTGCCTTCAATCCATCCTCTTACTGGTTGCCTTTCCTTCCTCATCTGGAAGCCGCTTCTGATACCTAGTTCCTCTGGGCTGCTTTTTAGCCTTGAAACCAATATGTGTCCTGACAAGATCGACCTTTTGTGT
Organism: Equus przewalskii; assembly: GCF_037783145.1. Classification (NCBI taxonomy): domain Eukaryota; kingdom Metazoa; phylum Chordata; class Mammalia; order Perissodactyla; family Equidae; genus Equus; species Equus przewalskii. The sequence continues at coordinate 32,061,786 of NC_091831.1, forward strand.
CTCTGTTGGGCGTGGGAGGGGAGGGGGTGGGGGATTAAGGGCAGCCCAGGGCGTTTATTTCCCCTCATTTATATCCCTGCTGTAAGGACCAGGATAACTCATTACCAGGGCCCTGGTGGCCATAGGCTGGGATGTGATGTTCTGCAGGAGCCCTGTTGGAGAATGCCTGACCCTGCCGACCCCGTCTCGAGCTGAGTTTAATTAAACTGTCAGCACTGGTCAGAAGAACAAAGCCCCCCTTGCTGTCCTAGTCCCAAGCCCCCATCAGAGGCAGGAGGGCGTTCTCTGCTGAAATGAAGAGCTGTTAAAAATGCATCTGTCTTGCCTCTAAGGGAAATTATCCGAAGCTGGAAGGTGACCTCGCTTTTGTGACGCGTCCACTCCTGGCAGCAGATCTGTGGAACTGAACCAGCCTTGCCGTCACCGAGGCCCCTGAGCACGGGGAATGGGGCTCCCGTGGCCGCCCCTCTCCCAGATTGGGGCTAGGGGCTCCTTCCCGCCAGAACAACCTCGAGCGGCTTTAAAATGCCGTCCCTCACTCCCTAGACTTCCCTCTTCCCAGGAAAGAATTTCACGAGCTTTGAGAGATATTAAGTCTGTGAGAGGTTTTGGCATTAATGATAGACAGCAGCTTCCTTGTTAGATGGTTCAGGGAAGTGCTGGGTCAAGCAGGGTTCTTTGTGGAGGGCTTTTTAGCCCCTTTAATCTGCTCATGTGCATAATAAAGCCCCCAGGGGACACGTAGGGTGAGGCATCCTCCAAACTGATTTGACGGAAACTCTTGAAAATTTCTTTTTAGGGAATACCTGGATCTTTTGGGTCCAATGTTGGGTAACTTGCTAAGGTCTCAGACAATAAGGATCAGAGCTGAGACTGGAAGCCAGGTCCCCTGGACCTCAAACCCATGCACCTACCTCTAAACCATCAGCATTCAAATTAGTGTGCGTGAGAGTCGGCTAGGGGAGTTCATTACAGTGCAGATTCCCGGGGCACTGTCATCAGAGCTCCTAAGCATCTGCATTCTTGTCAAGCCCCTCTTGGCCTGGGCCACATTTTGGGAAGCCCTGCTCCCCAGCACGCTTGCTGAGTCTTACATGGGTGCTCCTCTCTGGTCAGAGCCCCTGTTTGTCTCTGCCCGGCCTGCTTCTGGTGTGAGAGCCACACTAACAAGGACCCTCCCAAGGGCAGACGCCTCACCTCCCACGGCTGAGCAGGGAACAATTTGGGGATTATGAGTTGGCAATTATGGAGCACTCTGGATTCTCAAAGTGCCTTCCAGTCATTAAATCTGCCTGCTGTCAGGGCTCAAGTGGAAAGGCCAGTGTCCCACTGGGCCCAGGAGCCTCTGCCGGAGAGGGCAGCCAGCCCGAGATTGACAGCCGCGTGCCAGGGTGGGCTGACATGCCCAGCATGGATTAGTGTCCTAAACACAGCCCCGGCCCCTGGCTCTGCCCTCACTGTCTCAGAACCACACAGGCCTTCACAAATGCGAACAGCCGAGGGAACCCAGGGCTGGAGGAGGGCTGGAGGAAGAGCAGTCTCTGGGTCACCTGCTGGGGACGTTTTCCAGGGGCTCAAAGGAATGAAAAGCCGCTGGTCCTCTCCTACAGCATTACAAAAATCAGCATGGAACAAACTGAGTTTCTAAGCATCAAGAAGATTCTGAAAAGAGAGGAGTGCACACAGGAGGGGGCTGTTGTGAATAACTTTTAAGGGGGTGAGGATTTTTTTTAAACCATTTCAAAATTATATAAATAATTTTGCTATGATATCAAACATTTGGAAAATAGAGAAAAGCAAAGAAAGACAAGAGATAAGGGGTTTAGTTTTTTTCCAATTAAATAAGGTATTTAAAAGTGTTTGAGCTATCATTCAAATATTTTCTTTTTAAATAAAGGTTAGGGCTATCCCTGTGGCCTAGCAGTTAAGTTTGGCGCACTCCACTTTGGCGGCCCAGGGTTGGTTTCCAGGCATGGACCCACACCACTTAGTGGTGGCCATGCTGTGGCGGCAACCCACATACAAAATAGAAGAAGGTTGACACAGATGCTAGCTCAGGGTGAATCTTCCTCAGCAAAAAAATAAATAAAATAAAGTTTAATACCAAAGTGATATGTAATTGTTACAATAATAATTACCTTTGTTAAGCACTTATATGCCACATATTTTATGTGCGTTTTCTCATTTTGTTACAGTCCTATGCGATGGGTGCTATTATTATCCCCATTTTACAGTTGGGAGAATTGAGGCACAGAGAGTTAAGTAAATTGGTCACATAGCTAGTGGTTGGCAGATCCAGGCTTTGAATGCAGGACATATGCTTGCCCACCATGCTGTAGGGCCTTTTGTTATAGAAAATAGAGAAACTTGGAAGAAGAAGGCGATTGCCCAGGAGTCTTCCAGGGAAGTGGGTTCCAAGTTAGGTGTTGAAGGATGTGGGAGACACAGGTGGATGGAGAGGATGTGGTTGCCCCATGAGCAGGGTCCCACAGTTCTAGAGTATTGAGTGGATCCCGGCCCAGAGGGAGGTAAAGACTGGCTCTGTCTTTTAGAAAGGGGATCCTGGAATGGGTGATAGGCAGAGGGGGCCAGTGACAGAGGGTTCTTGAAGAGCAGAGTGACTGAGCAGGGGTGAAAGCCGTCCTTCCCCAACCCCTGCTCCCCCCAAGACCTCCTCTCCTTCCTCCTGCTCTCTGTACCTGAGATGTGAGCAGCAGGGACAGATGGCCCCACGTGTCTCCCTTGGTTGCCAGAAACGCTTCCTCCCCGTCACAGCTCCTCAGTTCCTCCCTAACAGGCAGAATTAACTGTTGCCGCCTCAGTGCCCTCTTTTCTTTATAACTATTTTTTATTGTGGTAAAATATACATAGCCTACTATTTCTCATTTTAACCATTCGTAAGTGTACAATTCAGAGGCGTTAACTCCATTCACAGTGTTGGGTCACCATCAGCACCATCTTATGCCCAAAACTTTTTCATCGTCCCAGCAGAAACTCTGTACCCCTTAAACACCAACTCCCCATCTCTCCCTCTCCCCCAGCCCTGGTAATCATTCTGTCTCTATGAATTTGCCTATTCTAAGTGCCTCATATACATGGAATCATACAATATTTGCCATTCTGTGACTGGCTCATTTCACTCAGTATTTTCCAGGTCTATCTGTGTTGCAGTATATATCAAAGTTTCACTCTCTTTTATGACTGAGTAATATTCCATTATATGGATATACCACATTTTTTCTACCCATTCAGCTGGGATGGATGCTTGGGTTGTTTCTGCCTCTCAGTGGTTGCTCACATGTCTGTCAGAGCCCCCACAGTATTCCTCATCACCTTTTCCCTGCTTCCCCTACCAGACTGCGCAGGGACCCAGGCCTGCCCATTCTTGTTTCCCCAGCATGAGTGGGTTTAGTCGGTAAGTTGTGTCTTTCTGGTGGCAGAGATTGTTCCGAAGGCTGAGGGAGGAGAGTAAACCTTCTGCTGTTCATATGGGGCTCCCCAGTTCCTCCCTCCTGTCTCTGATTTCGGGGCTTTGCAGGTCTGTGTGGGGCCTCGGCTTCACGGATTTGGTGGACTCAGTACTTGCTGGCTGCCCCTATTCTACTTGACCTGTGGTTGGCCTTGACTCGTGGCCTAGAAACATGAAGCCAGTTGTTCAAGAGCTCAGTGCTGCTTCATAGGACAAATAAAATCTGTTGGGGGTGGGTTAGCTGGAGTCTCTGGAGAGGTGGGCAGGGTCCCCTGGGGTGTGGAGGGTGGTTACAGGGAGTCCCTGCTTCCTGGGAGGCCAGAAGAGCTTGAGCTGGGAGTGATGGGAGGAGAGAATCAAGGAGGAGACACGGACCTTTAGTTGGTGGAAATGGATGTGAGTAGGCGAGAGGCTGACTCAGGTGATGCGATGGTGACTTGCATACAGTGAGGTTTGACTGACTCCGTTTTTGCTTAGGGTGGGCCAGGACGCCGTCTCTCCTAGTCAGACCTTCCCCTCAGGCTGAACACTATGGCGCAGGTTTTTCTATTTTCTACTTGGGATTCCCAGCTAGGTGTCCATAGGTCTTGAGAAGCTCAAAGAAGATATGATGGTTCTCCTCAAGCCCTTTGCAGTGTGTGTGGTAAAGGCCAAACGTGCTAACTCAACTGTGTTTTCTTTGTTTTTTGGGGTGGAATCATCTATCAGTTTGGTGGTGCAACACTGGCTTTCTGATGCGAATGAGAAGCTCCACCTGGCAGTTGATTCATTGACTCTTTAATAGTAAAAATGTGGAAAGATATATTACTAATAGAGGTGTGTTAATGGCTCAGATCTTTCAAATGTTAGGTTTGGGGGGTATCATCGGGGAGATATCAAAATCCATCTTTTTGGTGAAATGGCCGGGAACCGTTGCCTTGTGCGTTTGGACGTGTTCCTGTGTCCCACCCCTCCCCCCTGTGCTGTAGGGCAAGGAGCCCTGGCTGTTTGCCTCCATGGTAGTCTGGCTTTGCTCCCAGTGTGAATGTGGGGAGTCTGCGCTGGGTCTCCTGCTCCTGCGGAGGTCCTTGGAGTGGGGTGGGTGAAGGAGAGGTAAGGAGCTGATAAACCTGTCCCTAAGTCTTTCCCAAATCTCTAGCTCTTTTCCCCATAATTCTGTGGGGTCCAGACCTTTGCTGAGGAGATGCAGGCCTCCATCTGGCCAGGTGTTGGTGCCGACAAGTGGCCCCGTGTGAGCTGATCCTCATGCAGGTCCTGGATGAGAGATCTCCTGCCCAGCCAAGAGAGGTCGGGCTTCTCACATCCAGAATTGGGGCTGACCAGAGCTTGCTGAGGTGGGCACTAACCTGAAAGGAAGTTCTTGTCTTTTAGGGAAAAAGGGCAGCATAAAAATAATACTGCACATCCTTAGACGACTTAAAAGTTTGCAAAAAACTTCTGCAAAAAACTCTTGGAGTTTGGTATATGGTGTATTTTTTCACATTTTAATGAGGCAACTTAAGATTTGCTAATGTCTGCTGTCTCCCCTGAGCTGATGGAGAACATGTACCCCATTTTTCCACACTGCCTTGTCACAGTTTAACGGACCAGGAACCATTTTTGCCTTCAAGGATGCTGACTCACTGATTTTCCTCCTCTGGCCGGGATCCCGTGCTGGGCCGTGGGCGTGGCTGCCGTCAGGGTTGTCCTTGCTGACTGTATTCGTTTCCTATTGATGCAGTGAGAAACTGTCACAAACTTGGTGGCTTAAAACCACATAAATATGTTTTCCGACAGTTCTGGAGAGCAGAAGTCTGAAATAGGTCTCAGAGGGCTTAAATCAAGGTTCCTTAAATCTGTGCCTTCCCTTTTCCAGCTTCTAGGGGCTGCCCGCATTCCTTGGCCTGTGGCCACATCACTCACGCCAACTTCTACTTCGGCGGCTACATCTGCTTCTCTGACTCTGTGTCTCATGCCTCCTTCTTTCCCTGATAAGGGCACCTTGTGATTATGTTGTGCTCACCTAAATAATCTAGGTTAACCTCCTCATCTCAAGATTGTCGATGTAATCACGTCTGTAAAACTCCTTTTGCCATGTAAGGTAATATTCATAGGTTCCAGGGGTTAGGATGTGGATGTCTTTGGGGGACCTTATTCTGTCTGCCACATTATGTCTTCCCTGTGGAGGACAGCAACCCTCAGTGACCAGCAGCCCAGCCCAGCCCCTCCCCGGTTGGGGTTATGGAGTTATGTACACACACCATCCTAGCTCCAGGAGCCCACCCAGGAAGAGCCCCTCTGGGCTGCTCTCCCGGCTCTTCCATGTTGTAGTTAAGCTTCTCAGAATTGAGTCCTCTCTTTTCCTCCACTGATCATGGGGGCTGATTAGCTGTGGGACTCTGGGCAAGTTACTTAACCCCTCTATATCTCTTTCTTTGTCTGTAAAATGAGGGGCAGGGAACCAGCCCTGCTGGCCCAGTGGTTCATTGGTGCTTTCACCACCGTGGCCCAGGTTCATTTCCTGGTGAGGGAACCACACCACCTGTCTGTCGGGTGTTATACTGTGGCAGTTGCGTATTGCTGTGATGCTGAAAGCTATGCCATTGTTGTTTCAAATACCAGGAGGGTCACCTATGGTGGACAGATTTCAGTGAAGCTTCCAGATTAAGACAGTCTAGGAAGAAGGACCTGGCCACCCACTTCTGTAAAAATTGGCCCTGAAAACCCTATGAAAAGCAGCAGAGCGTTGTCTGATGTAGTGATCCGAAAGGTGAGAGGATGGCACAAAAAGACCGGGCAGGGTTCTGCTCTTCTGCACACAGAGTCGCTAGGAGTCAGAATGGACTTGATGGCACTAACAACAAAAAATGAGGGGATGTTGTGAGGATTAGGGGTGATTTGTATGGACCAGTACAGGTGCTCTGGGTACCATTATCACCCAAACCATCATTCTGGAAGTGAGGGAGGGAGGTGGGTGGGCACGCCCCATCCAGCTGCTTTTGGACATAGAGGACAATCTGCTACCTTGGAAGTCTTCATGGGCCGCCCCAGGCTGGTGGGCTTGTCTGGCTCCTCTGTCATCATGGTCTCAGCAGGAGGTCCCAGGTTAGCCCCAGTTGATCGCCTCCTTGTCTCGAGCAGGGCCTGCCCTGTTCCACCGCCCATCTTCTCTGTGGGGGACAGAGCTTCTTACCTCCCGGTGCATCTTGCCTCAGCTCGCTCTGGATTCGGCAGCTTAGCTGCTGCCTGAGAGTTTTACTCATGCGGTCTCTTCCTCTTTGGTTTTATAGACTGGAAATGAGACAGTGACTTCAGACAAATGGAAGAAGAATTTCTACAGCTCTTTCTTGAATGCTTTCCCCAGGAGCTGACTATAATGTAGAGCTCTCTATTAGATTAACTTGGCGGGAATATTCACACATATTGCCACTCATTACATTTAAATTTGTGATCTATAATAGTCCAAGATTTAAAGAAATAAACACCTGGATACGGTGCATTACCTTTTTCATTAATTCTTGACTGGTATTGACCTTTGCTTAATCTAATCTTCACTCTAATGTTGAGCCTCTTAGCATCAAAAGTCCTTCCTAGAACATACACATGGGTTTGGTTACTTTGGGACTTTATTACTTTGGCATCAAAAGTCCACAGGGGCAGCGGAGGTTGTCACATGTAAATAAAGGGTAGGTATTAATATTCTAAAAGGCTCCTTGGCTTTCACTAATGTACCTGTAGCTCAGTTCTGCTTCTTTGAAACCCAAGTTTCTATTTGTCCTTCCCAGTTTAACGCTGTCCTGCCGCTCGTCATTGATGGCTTTTAAAAAAAAATTGTGATTAAAAACACGTAACGTAAAATTTACTGTATTAACCATTTAAGTGTGCAGTTCAGTAGTGTGAAGTGTATTTACATTGTCATGAAACAGATCTCCAGACACTTTCATCTTGCAGATCTGAAACTCTCTACATGGTGAACAACTCTCCATTCTCCCTTCCCCCCAGTCCCTGGTAACCACCTTTCCTTTCTACTTTCTGTCTCTATGAATTTGACTACTATAGGTACCTCATAAGTGGAATCATACCGTATCTGTCTTTTTGTCACTGGCGTATTTCACTTAGCATAATGTCCTCAAGGTTCATCTATGTTGTAGCATCTGTCAGAATTTCCTTCCTTTTTAAGGCTGAATAATATTCCATGTGTATGCATATATGGTGTGTGTATACCACATTTGGTTTATCCATTTATATGTTGATGGACACTTGGGTTGCTTCCACTTCTTGGCTATTCTGAATAATGCTGCTCTGAACATGGATGTACAAATATCTGTTCAAGACTCTGCTTTCAGTTCTTTTGGACATATCCCCCGGAGTGGGACTGCTGGATCATATGGTAGTTCTGTTTATAGTTTTTTGAGGAATCATCATACTGTTTTCCATAGTGGTTGCATCCTTTCACCATCGTTTGTTGTTTTTTGGTGGTAGCCATCCTAATGGGTGTGAGGTGACACGTCACTGTGTATTTGACTTGCATTTCTCTGATAATTAGTGATGTTGAACATCTTTTCATATGCTTGTTGGCCATTTGCATATCATCTTTGGAGAAATGCCCATTCAAGTCCTTTGTCCCTTTTTACCCCGTTGGGTGATGTGAAGTCCTCTCCCTCGGGTTTGGATGTGGCAGAGGATACCAAAGTAAAAGTTCCCATTCAGAAACAGGAGAATGCTAAATTCCACATCCTAACCAGTATCAAGTCATTCTGAACAGGAAGAGTGAAGCTTCCTTGCCTTGGCTGTAGAGTAAATTCCTTGCTTAGCCCATCTGGCAGCCCTTGAAATCTTTGAAATCGTCTGGGAGGACTTCCCTTGTCCACTGCTCTCTGTTTTACCTGATTCTGCTTTCGCATAGTTCTTCCTTGTCCATTATCCTCCTGGTTACATCTGAGCTCAGCTTTGTCGAGGATGTCCTTTCTGGAAGCCACATAGCTTTGGGCAACTTGCTTCTTTTTGATGCAGGATTATTGAGTTTAACAGTCACAGACTGTTCCAGTCAGGCTTGGGATATTTTTGGCAATATATTGCCTCAAAGTTTAGTAGATTTTTAACATATTTCTTTCTAATCAGTCCATGTGTGAGTAGCCTCAGCCAAGGATCTTTTCTAGACCAATTCTACTTAGAGTTCCAGACTGTGACAAGACAAGATGTTTGCACCAGAATGCAAATGAACATACTACTTCCTTCACTGGAAAAGTCTTGACATAAAAAAATCAGCTGAACTAAATGGTGATCTTAGTGTCAAAGTTGATTCACATTGTAGCTCAAGCATCTCTTCTCAGACCAGTGCCAAAAATTCATGAACCGACAGCCAATCAGTGGACCACACTTTGAGTACCACTGGTTCAGACAAACTTTCCAAACCTGAGAATTTTGGGCTTTTAGCTGCTTTTCTTTGCACTCTATCCGTTCTCCTATTCTCCTTTAACTTAATGGCCACCACCTTCAGGACATTTGAAACAATCAGCTTTGTCAAGAGGAAAACACTATTAATTTGACCAGAGAATTTTTCCAACAAAGCATCAATCTTATTTCCTACTAAGGCTGCAGCTTTGTTCTCACCACTGTCAGTGGCTTCCTTTGGAGTACAGAAGCCTTTAGCTTTCTCAAGCCTAAAAGGCTGCAAATTACAGGAATCTCAGTAAACTTAATTGTAAGCCAAAGGCTGAAAGCACTTCTCTTAGTACATATATCTTTCCTTCTGTTCTGCAGCCTGAGTTCATCACTTTTTTTTTTTTTTTTTTTTTACTTATTTTCACCAACTTTAAAAAAAGTATTTTGTTTCTCCTGTCTCCACCCTGCTACCCTGGCAACCACCAGTCTATTTTCTGTATCTATGAACTTGATTTTTTTTTCTTTTAGGTTCCACATATAAGAGACATCATATGGTATTTGTCTTTCTCTGACTTATTTCACTTAGCTTAATGCCCTCGGGGTCCATCCATCTTGTCACAAATGGCAAGATTTCATTCTTTTTTATGGCTGAATAATATTTCATTACGTATAGATATACCACAATTTCTTTATCCATTCATCCATCGAAGGACACTTAGGCCACTTCTACGTCTTGGCTGTTGTAAATAATGCTGCAGTAAACATGAGGGTGCATATATCTTTTTGAGTTGGTATTTTCATTTTCTTCAGATAAATACCCAGATGCGGAATTGCTGGATCATATGGTAGTTGTAGTTTTAATTTTGGGGGAACTTCCATACCGTTTTCCATAGTGGCTGCACCAAACTACATTCCCACAACAGTGCACAAGGGTTCCCTTTTCTCCGCATCCTTGCAAACACTTGTTATTTCTTATCTTTTTGATAATGGCCATTCTGACGGGTGTGAGGTGACAACTCATTGTGGTTTTGATTTGCATTTCCCTGATGATTAGTGATGTTAAGCATCTTTACATGTACCTGTTGGTCCTCTGTATGTCTTGTTTGGAAAAGTGTCTATTCAGATCTTCTGCCCATTTTTTAATCATTTTTTTTTTTTTGCCATTGAGTTGTATGAGTTCTTTATATATTTTGCATATTAGACTCTTATCAGATATATGGTTTGCAAATGTTTTCTCCTATTCAATAGGTTGCTTTTCATTTTGTTGATGATTTCCTTTGCTGTGCAGAAGCTTTTCAGAATGAGGTAGTCCTACTTATTTATTTTTGCTTTTGTTTTTGGTGTCAGATTAAAAAACTCATGACCAAGACCTATGTTAAGGAGCTTACCAGCTATAAAACTCTTCTAGGAGTTTTATGGTTTCAGGTCTTATGTTCAAGTCTAATCCATTTTGAGTTAATTTTTGTATATGGTGTAAGACAGTGGTTGAGTTTCATTCTTTTGCATGTGGCTGTCCGTTTTCCCCAGCACCATTTATTTATTTTTCTCCCCAAAGCCCCAGTACATAGTTGTATATTTTAGTTGTAAGTCCTTCTAGTTCTTCTATGTGAGCCACTACCACAGTATGGCTACTGACAGACAAGTAGTGTGATTCTGTGCCTGGGAACCGAACCCAGGCCACCAAAGTGGAGTGTGCCAAATTTTAACTGCTAGGTCATCAGGGCTGGCTCCTGGCACCACTTATTGAAGAGACTTTCTTTTCCCCATTGTCTATTTTTGGCTCCTTTGTCATAAATTAATTGACCATATATGCATGGGTTTATTTCTGAGCTCTCTATTGTCTTCCATTGATCTATGTGTTTTTCTGTTAGTTTATTTGTTTTGGTGAGGAAGATTGGCCCTGAGCTAACTTCTGTTGTCAATCTTCCTCTTTTCGCTTGAGGAAGATTGTCTCTGAGATAATATCTGTGCCAGTCTTCCTCTATTTTGTATATGAGACACTGCCACAGCATGGCTTGATGACCAGTGTGTATGTCTGTGCTGGGGATCCGAACCCATGGACCCCCGGCTGCCCAAGCAGAGTGTGCAAAATTAACCACTATGCCATTGAGCTGGCACCTATGTGTCTGTTTTTATGCCAATGCTATACTGTTTCAATTACTATGGCTTTGTAATGTAGGAAAGCAGGGAGCATGATGCCCCAGCTTTGTTTTTCTTTCTCAAGATTGCTTTGGCTATTCACGGCTTTTTGTGGTTCCATATAAATTTTAGGATTATTTGTTCTGTTTCTTTGAAAAATGCCATTGGAATTTTGATAGAGATTGCATTGAATCTATAGATTGCTTTGGGTAGTATTGACATTTTAATAATATTGATTCTTCCAATTCATGAGCACAGAATATATTTCCATTTATTTGCATCTTCTTCAATTTCTTTCAATAATGTCTTATAATTTTCAGTATACAGGTCTTTCACTTCCTTGGTTAAATTTATCCCTACATATTTTATTCTTTTTGATGCAGTTATAAGTGGCATTACTTTCTTTATTTCTCTTTCTGATTGCTCAGTATTAGTGTATAGAGATGTGACAGATTTTTGTATGTTGATTTTGTATCCTGCAACTTTACTGAATTTGTCTATTAGTTCTTACAGTTTTTTGGTGGAGTCTTTAGGGTTTTCTCTATATAACCTAATGTTGTCTGCAAATGGTGACAGTTTTACTTCTTCTTTTCCAATTTAGATGCCTTTTATTTCCTATTCTTGCCTAATCGCTCTGGCTAGGACTTCTAATAGTATGTTGAATAAAAGTGGTGAGAGTGGGCCTCCTTGTCTTGTTTCTGATCTTAGAGGAAAAGCTTTCAACTGCTCACTGTTGAGTATGATGTTAGCTGTGGGCTTGTCATATATGGGCTTTATTATGTTGAGGTTTGTTCCCTCTATACCCGCTTTATTGAGAGTTTTTATCGCAAATGGATGTTGAATTTTGTCAAATGCTTTTTCTGATCTGTTGAGCTGATCATATCATTTTTATTCTTCATTTTGTTAATGTGAGGTATTGCATTGACTGATTTGTGGATGTTGAACTATCCTGGCATCCCTGGAATAAATCCCATTTGATTGTGGTGTATGATCCTTTTAATGTATTGCTGAATTTAGTTTGCTAATATTTTGTTAAGGATTTTTGAATCTGTGTTCATCAGGGTTACTTTGTCCATTTTTTAATCAGGTTATTTAATTTTTTATTGTTGAGTTGTAGGAGTTCCTTAAATATTCTGGATATTAACCCCTTATCAGATATATGACTTGCAAATATTTTCTCCTATTCCTTAGGTTGCCTTTTTATTCTGTTGATTGTGTCCTTTGATGGTCAGAATATTTTAAGTTTGATGTAGTCCTATTTGTCTATTTTTGCTTTTGTTGCCTGTGTTATATCCAAGTCCAGTCTCATGAAGCTTTTCCCTTGTGTTTTCTTCTAGGAGTTTTATAGTTTTGTGTCTTCTGTTTAGTTCTTTGATCTATTTTGAGTTAATTTTCAAATATGGTGTAAGATAAGGTCCAAGTTCCTTCTTTTGCATATGGACATCCAGTTTTCTGCACACCAGTTGTTGGAGAGACTGTCCTTTCACTGTTGAACGGTCTTGGCACCCTTGTCAAAGATCATTTGACTGATAGGTGAGGGTGTATTTCTGGGCTTTCTAGTCTATTCCGTTGGTCCACTTGTTTGTCTTTATGGCAGTATCACACTGTTTTGATTACTGTATCTTTATGTTTTGAAATCAGGAAGTGTGAGTCCTCCAACTTTGTTCTACTTTTTAAAAATTGTTTTGACTATTTGGGGTCCAACGATGGCTTTTTACTTTGAATCACAAGGGACCTGTCACAGCAGAAAGAGGGTACAGGAACTTAGATCTCTGGAATCAAATGGGACAAAAGTCATCTACTCCAGCCTCTGCTTAAACACATCGGTGGCGGGGAGCTCACTACTTCACAAGACATCTGGTCTTATTGGTTAGTATCTCTGATTATTAGGAATCCTCATACTAACCTTGACCTGTTTTCTAGGCATGTTCATCCAGTGATCTTAGTGTTGCTCTCTAGAGTTATACTCAGAGCAAGGATATGTGCTGCGGGTCAACCTTTTAACTGGCCATTATCTTTGGCAGATTCTTCAAGAGACCCTACATGTTTCTAGGACAGATCTGTGAGAATTGTTTGTAAGAGGGCTGAAGCTATCTGTAAGTGACTGTCATAGTATAGATTCTTTCCAAGGTTCAGAGCTATCCCCAGAATCTCTCTAAGCCGCTTGTTCTATCTCATTTATCCCAGGCAGCTTTATGAAGGAGTACCCCAGGACCTTCTCGCCCTCCCAGCCCTGCTTGTCCTGGTCTGTTGGGTGGGCAGCTCCAGAGACTCCCTTGAGAAGCACAGAGCCGTAGCTGCAGAAAGCTGGTACAATTTAACCAACCAGGATCCTTCAGCCAGGGGGTAGTTTCCCCATCTTCTTCCCAGGAAGCCAGCCCATACCAGACTTTCCTGCCTATGATCAGGGCCACTTGGGATAGACCAGTAGGGAGATGGGGGTGGTAGAGGGCTGGAGAGCCAGCTGTCTGAGGGGTCCTGGGGACTTTTTGACACAGTGCGATAGATATGAGCACTGGACTAGGAGTCAGGACATTTGAATTCTGGATCTGGCTCTGTCCTCATCTGGCTGTGACACCTTAGACAAGTCATTAGTGTTTCTGGACCCTGCTTTATCGTTTTCATTAATGAGTTGGATGAGCACACAGAAAGGATGCTCAACAGCTTTGCAGGTAGCATAAAACTGCCAAAGATGGCCATTATACCCAAGCTGACAGAAGCAAGAGTGAAAAAGATCTCCACGAACGAGGCTGGAATCAATGAGGAGAAATTAAACACTGATAAATATGAAGATGACTGTGAAAGCGCCGAATGGGAGCGTCCTAGTTTGGCAGCACTTGTTATGAAAAAGGCCTGCAACTTCAAGCTGAGGATGAGTCAAGAATGCAGTAAGGTGACTGAAAGAATATGGTGTTAAGCTGAATTAATAGAGGCAGGGTGTCCTCTCCAGGGGAGGGGATAGGCTGTTCTAGTCTGTGCTCATCTGAGCACATCCAGAGCACAGTGTTCAGTACTAGGATTTGTGTTTTATTGTGGGTGGCAGCGGGGAGAACACGAAACATCCTCAGAGGAGGGTGGCTAACATCGGGAGCCATCTGGAAACCATCTCGCATGAGAGATTGTCAAGGGGCCTGGGGCTGTGTGGCGTGATGAAAACAACTGTAGAGGAACTCTGAGAGTAGTTTTCAAATCTATGTAAAGGGCTGTCATGAGGACAAGGGAGTCGATTTATTCTAGAAGCAGAACTGGGAAGAGCAGGCGGAAGGTGTGGGGAAGTGGATTTTGTTCTGCACGAGGCAGGCTTCCTGAAGTACTGGCTGCCGAGGGGTGGGCTGCCCTGCTGTCGCCTCATCCCTGGGAGAGTTCAAGGAGGGACTGAATCCACATCTGTCAGGACTCCGCACCCAGGATGCTGGGGGAGCCTGGGTTTGACGGCCTCGGGGGCCCTTTGAGATGCAGAGCCGGTAAACCAGGGACACACGGAGGATATGTGAGCAGGGGATAGGCTGGTCTAAATGGTGTTTGGGATGGTTTGTCTGCTGGCAGACACAGGAAACTGGCAGCCGGTGGGAGCCCGGAGGCCCCTCATCTGAGCCTCCCTGTTGGAAGTTATCCTTCACAGCAAAGTGCTTCCAGCGAGCTGTGTAACAAAATATTTACCAGATCTTGAATTCTGGTTCATGTTTTGGAGTCAAATTTAGAACAATAAAAATCAACGAATAGCTCCAGAAATGGGGTCTTATCTGTAAAAAGACACGGAAGGTTTGTCCTCAGGAAGAGTCTGGTCCTAGAGGTGCCCAGAGGAGCTGCTGTCCCCGGGTCCCCCAGCAAGGACTCCTTTCCCTTTTGAAGTCCATTCGTTGTCTTCGGAGCCCTGGTGTTTGTACCCTCGGCTCCTTCAACAAAGGCCCTTCTGTCGGCAGATCTCGGAGGCCAAGCAGGGAAGGGTCAGAAAAGGTATTGACTGAATACCAATAAGGAGGGGAAGTGTGTTCATGGAGGACGAGGGGCACCGGGCGGCTGGGGGCCCACTCGTGCTGTGCAAACAGCGGAGAATGCCCTTTGGCGGGTTTGTTTTGCTAAAGGCTCTGAGGCCCAGAGGAGGCGGCGGGAAGAGGGGACAGGACAGAGGGAGGAAACACTTCACAATGTGGAGTTTAAGCTCAGCCCCTTGCTGGGGAGGGGCCGGTCCCAGAGCTGCGGGGTAACAAAGAGGCAGTGTGGGCTGGTGACAGTTAGGGGAACGCACATGGCTACTAATGGGGTAGTAATGGGTAGGGAGGTAACCTGGGAAAAGCTGGTACAAGGAAAGTTGGCACATAAATTCTGGTGGCGTGACATTCCCCTTGGCCGCGAGACAGGGGCCACTCTTTCACCCGCCCCAAAGCTAAGCCGGAGATGTTCCCGCTCCCAGGGCTGAGGCCGGGGTGAGGGATGGCTGGAAGGGGAAAAGCCGTGTTGGGGTTTCCTCGCCCTGCAGGGCCCGGGAAAGGACGGAGAGGAAGCGGAGAGCCTTTCTCTTCAGAAGCCAGAGCCGCAGGCTGAGTGCCAGCAATCAGTGCAAAGAACTGGTTTCCACCGCTGGCGCTGCGTGTGCATTTGGTGGGGTGATGCGCCTGGTGCCCAGACCTTGTGGTTGGTACCACCCCAGGGCACTCACCTATGAGAGGCTTTGCACCCTCCGCCAAATTTCCAGAGTCCCCACCCGGCCAGTGGGAGCCCAGGGCCTGAGGCACCGTGTGCACTTGGAGACCAGCCCCGGGGCCAAGGCTGCCTGTTCACACCCCGGAACTCTGCCCACATTTTTCGGAGAATGCTTTGAACATGTCAGCTCTCAAAGGGGGCCATATTTATTGCCTGGGGCTTTTGGAGAAAGCCATTTAGCAGTTGGTATTTGGACTTTTATGGCTTCCATGAGCTTCCCAAAACAACCAGGCGCATCCTCGCATCCAGAATAGTGGCTTGTCGGTGGAGGTTTTAGTTCTCTGTCACAGACCAGCCATTTTTGATCACATTAATATTCTTTCCTTACAAAACAAAACAGCAAAATGACATTTATCTATTTATTTATGTGTGACCAACTCTCTTCTTTGTAAGCTTTAGGAAACATTTAGGAAAGAAGAAGAGAAGAGCCGGGGCATCTGCCCCCAGGTGCGGGTCTAGAGCATTATTAAAGGGGCGCCACATTGGATGGGGGCACGTTGGGAGCCTCTCCTCCTAGGCTTCTACTGTGGGCGGGAATCCTTAATGCGATTCCTGGTTGATGTTTGCAAAGCAGCAGCTGTTCTTAGGCTCCTGGGTGCTTGCGGTTTCCCTGAAGGAGATGGGAATTCTGGGGATGCCCCTTGCCTTGCCGCCTGGCTGAGAGGCAGCCCTGCCTTCCCCAGCTGGTGGTGGGTACCCTGGGCCCCGCTTGCCCCACTGGATGGATGGATGGAGTCATTCACTCAACCATTCATTACAAGCCTGCCGTGTGCCGTGATTTGTCTGGCTGAGGAATATTGGGATGAATTAGATGTGGTCTAGGGCCCCGGCTGGAGCGTTCGCTGGTGGTTCTGCGAGGGCTGATTTCTCAAGTGGGTGGCGGGGGTAAGCTGTGAGAAGTTGACGGCTGATATGTAGCCTGACATCTTCCCTCCCAGTGCCCATGAAATGAAAAAAAAAAAAAAAAAGGAATGTGAAAGAAAACGAATAGAAGTGAAAAATCGTATTTCACAGGGACAAATGCACATATAAGTTACATAGCTGTTCAAACATAAGCTTCCCCATGCCATTCATCTTCTGTCTCAGATATATTGAAATGTGGTCACTACACCTGGGCATTTGAATGTCTTATTCCTCTAAAGGCAAGTGGAAAAAACAAACCAGTTTCTTGCAAGTCATCAACTCCACTGATAGGAAACAAAGGACAAGAAATCATTTTTGGCAGGTCCTTACAGAAAGCTGTTGTGAACAAAGGCCAGAACTCATTAACTGATGATTTTTAATAGCATCTTTCACAGCCAGCTGGACATGGCATGAGCCCTCAGTTGTCTCTAGGAGAAGGCTGAGGGCATTTGAGCATTGACCACAGACTGCTAATGGCTCTGTCCCCTGGGATCCCTGCAGAAGTGCATCCCTGCTGATAAGTGCCATCTGTTGATGGTGGAGGTGCAGGCAGGTGTCACTTGTGCATTTCTGAAGGCAGGGGTGACCCGGAGGCCCTTATGTGGGGAGGCCATTGTACAGCTTCCATTTGGACTTTCTCCCTATCCTCTGATGCTGCCAAAATAACCAGAGCTGGGGATCAGGCATAACATGGAAGTTACGGGTTTGGACTCTGGAATTCACAGCTCTGCTATGTACTAGTTGACCTGGGCAAGTGGCTAAATCTTGCTGAGACTGAGTTTTCTCATCTGGGAAAAGGGCATAATGAAGACCTATCTCAAACAGCTGAGCAGAGATTAAATAAGATGACGCCAGTGATGGGGCTTGGGATTCTGGCCCGAGTTTTTCGTGTGGTCAACCATCAAGGAAGCAAAGCTTGTCTTTCTCTTGATAGCTAAGTCCTCTAACAGTAGGAAATGCAGGGAACAAAAGAAACCAGTTCTATTTCCATTTCCAAAAAACCGGCATCTTATGCTCGTTCTATACTTAGAATATGTTGCAGCGAAATTTTTCAGAGGTGGTTTTTTGATGATTTGTTGTTTGATTTGTTTGTTTCAAACAAAGATAAAAAGGCAACCAAATGTGGCTGAGATTCTGGGAATTTGGCCTGAGATTCTGGAAATTCTCTCTTTCCAGCAAGAAAGAAGTGAGCCGTAAACACAATGCCTCTCCAAAGCATTTCAGTTAATACCTCATGTTTCCTGTCTGTAGAGGCTCTGTAAAGAGTTTCGTTTATTATTTAGGTGGAGGAAAATATTCTTTTTAAAGAAATAAAGTAAAAATGCATTTGTTTTTAATGCTGACCAAAGGGACTGGAGCTTAATCAGCAAAAAGTTTCCTTTCCCTCTTTGTTGACTTCTTGGGGCATCGGCTCAGCCCAGCTTGGAAGGATGCTCGTCTCTACAGCTCATTTAACTGGGAGAGCATCAGCATCAGCCTTTGTTGAGGTGTGGGCCTTGACAGTTATGCGTTTTGACTCTAGCAGGGACGACTTGGCCCTGTTCAGTCTGTTCCAATCCCTGTCCCCATTGTGAATATCAGCTCACACCCTGGGGGGATGCCATGTGACTCGGCCACTGCCCCCAGGCATGTCACATCGTGCCCCAAGGATGCGGTGTTATAGACCAAGAACGTGCCTCCAAATCTTGCAAGCTTGAAATTAGGCGCTTTGTTAACACGGGAGCATCACTCCTTTCTGCTCGTTTCACGGCTGTAGCGGTGCTTCAGGGTGAGCAGGTCATGCCCGTCAGCCCTCTGGAAAACGTCCGGCAGAGATAGTTGGCTTTTCATTTTCGTTGAGGAAGGAGACGGTTGGTTTTTCAGAGGATGGTTTCATTAGCGTGTCTCCATTCTTTACTTATCGTCAATGCCAAATGCAGATGCTGACGCCTCGGCTAGTCAGCCCTAGAGTCCCAGCCAATGTTAAATTCCGTGATCACCTCAAGGACCCCGGAAGTTCAGGAGCACGCCCGGGGGTCTGGAGTGCCTTGCCAGCCACCACTCCTTCTTTACGCCTCCCCAGGGTGTGGCGGGTCAGGTCATGGGCTGTTTTTTTTAAGGGCAGGCACAGTAGGATTATGTGTTAACCATGCCTAGGGGAAAGATTTGTAACTGAAGACCCACCCCGACCTGGTCCTAGTCATTGCTGTTTTGGGACGGAAGGGAGGAAGCATCAATGGTGTTTAAGTGTGCTTCTGGAGCCCTCCCTGCTCTTGGATGAGCTGCCCCTCTGGGGAGGGAGCCCAGTGGTGCGAGGCCCTGAGCACGGCATCCAGGGAGAGCTGCCGAGGGGCTGAAGGAGCTCCGAGCTAGGGTGCTGACTGCGTCCCACCTGGATTTACGTCTGCTCAGGTTTCCGGTTCGAGGCCTTTTTCCTCCCAAGGCCTCACTGCTGCCCGGCAAGAAGTCGCTGCCACCTGGGCATCTTCACTGTCTCTCCAGTTCCTGAGGCATCCAACTCTCTCTGTCACCCTTGAGGATTCCAGTTTGTCACGAGAGTTCTGCTTCTCCCTCTCTGCCTCCTTAGGGAGTCCTGTGTTTAAGCCCAGTGCACTGGGGTTGTGAGAGACGGCTTTGGATTCACGTTCTGCGGCTGCCACTCTGGCTACACGACCGTGGACCAGCGATGCATCCCCAGAGCCTATTTCCTTGTCTGTAAAACGGGGGTAATAACAGACCTCCATCATGGGGCTGCAGTGAGGGTTAGGGGCTGCGGTGCACGGGCGCACTCTGCAGTGCCCGCGTCTTGTCTGCATTGGGTCTGTTGTTGCCTTGGCCCTTCACGCCCATCGCTGGCTTTAAGGGTCTTCCCCTCTAGGGAGGAGGATGGAACTGTGCAGTCTCTTCCATTCTCTCCTGGGGAGAAGCTGATGGGGTCATACAGCACCTGGACATTGGGCCTCAGTATTTTGGAACCGCATGTTAGCTGACTGACCTGTTACCGTCAGATGAAGACATAGGCACACACTTAAGGGATGGGGAAGGGAACAAAAATCTCAAGCCAGTTCCGTAAACAATGTGCTCCCCAGGCTGCTTGGCCATCTGCCATGGATGCCGTTCATGAAGTTCTTGCCTATGAGTCTGGGGGCACAGGCATCCGCCTCAGGCTGGCTGTCCGCCTCTGGCTTTTCTTAGGTCTGATCTGTAATCTTTTATTTGTAGTACACTCCACAAATATTTCTGTGCCTGCGTCATTCCAGTCTCCGGGGAGTACAGTGGTGAGAAGAAAAGGATGTGGTCTCTGCTTTCCAGAGCTGATAGGTCCTGTTGGGGATGGGAGTCAACGTGAGCTGGAGAAAAAGAGTTTTATTCAGAACTCCTGATGGCCGATGAAGCAGGACTTAACTGTGTCACGAGGGGCAGAGACAGAAAGAGAGCTTCCAGCGCTCTAATCAGTAATGAAGCAGCTATGAGGGCCGTGAAGGGAAGGACTGGGGGTCTCTGGGAGCCATACCAGAGGCACTGGCGCTGGGTGGGGCAGGGCTGGAGGGAGGTTCCAGGGGGCCTCCTGGGGCGGGAGTGCCTGAGCCCTGCCCTCTGCCCTTCTGTTCACTGGAGCTGCTCCGTCTGACTCTGTGCCTGCCCATCCAGCCTTGGGAGCTGGTGGTCTTGTCCCTGTCCCTCGTGACCCTGAGGTCTTGTCCCACCTTCACCAGCACCTCAGTTAGCCCTCTGGCTTCACTCCATCCTTGGCGTCTTCGAACTGTTGTGCTTTCGCTGCACATCTTCTCCCGTGTCTGTCATTTGGACTTAGGCTTGCTCCTCTGGACCAGGTGCCTGCTGGCCCCTCTAACCGGTGCTCTGGGCTCCTGCCTCTGCTCCTGGCGTCCTTTGCCAATGGGATGGCCAAGCTGTGTGTGCACGGTCGCCTCCTGGTCCCAGCTGTGACATTACCCCTCCTTGACTCTGCTGGCCTTGAGTCTCTTCTATTCAGGTATCCCATCCCGTAAAGTAGGAGCCACACCCTTCCTCCCTTCCTGTCCCCCTGGGGATGGGTGGCAACATGGAGTCCCAACAGCTAAAACAAAAAGGCCACAGACGAAGAACATTCCTCAAAATTCAGTTAGCTGGTGTTGCAGGAGTTGCCGTGTGGGTTTCAATCAGAAGGAATTTTTTAGATGAACAAGACTTGAGTGAATTTAAAAAAAAACAAATGTGATCCCCTTTTCCTAGCATGTAGGCAGGAGATACTTCACAAATGGGGACCCTGGGGGCTGTGACTCTGCACCCATGCAGTTCAGCCCTCCTGGATGCCTGCAGTGTGAGGGGTGTACGGTGAAAGGCACAGGTCAGCCTGGGGCCTCCTCAGTCTCTTTCAGGTCACTGTGGTTCTCTGCTTCCGTTGGGAAAGAGGTGATGGGCCAGAACCCAGAAAGTGGTCTTGGTGACGGCTGCTGTGTATTGAGCACCTGCTGTGCACGTGAGCTCTTGTTAATCCTCCCAACACCCTTTGAGGGTGTTCAAAGGGAAAGGAGAGTGTCATTTCTGCAGGCAAAAGGTGACACTGGGCGTCACCACAACAGAAGTCTGAATGCCTCGAGTTGGCTCGGGAACGAAGTACAACTTAGGCTTGAAGAGAAGTGCGGAGGGGAAGGAGGGCAGTGAGTCTGCTCAAAGGGGCTTTTGTCCCGCTAGGAGGCAGCTAAGAAAACCCCAGGTGGGTGAGCTGCAGCTCGCCTGGGAGACTTCCTGCAGCTCAGGATTAGGGTGGGGAGGTGGGCACGGGAGGTCCGAATACCCTCATGGCTTGAATTTCCCTCCAGATTCTGCAGAAGTAGAGCGTTCCCCATCCTACCCAGGGGCGCAGAGAAAAAAGGCTGCCCTTTCCCAAACTGTGTGTGCTTTTCCCAGGGGCCATTGTTCCTGGTTGCCAGGAAACTGGGGCCTTCAGGTGTCACCCGGGAGACTGGGGCCTGGGTATTTGGGTTTAGGTCAGGCACAATAATGCCTGCAGAATGAAATGGCGTCCCCAGGACCTCCTCAGTCATTTGTCACACAACTGCAGTTCCCAACGACAGTGGAGAGATGAGGGCTCGGGAGAGGAGGTGGGCGGGGGCAGGATGGGGCGAGGGGCACGAGATGGGCCAAGCTAACGATCCCCCCACCAAAGCAGAGCAAACACACCCCTTTGGGGAGAGGAAGTGAGGCCACCGTGGCCTCTTGGGGACTTCAGAAGGCCAGTGAGGGGTCTGACCAAGGTTCAGGACCACCTGCTGGGAGCTGGGGGCCCACCAGGCCTCAGGATTGATAATGCTCCAGGAAATACTCGACAGTGTAATTGGATATCTACTCGCAGGCCAGACAGCCCAGAGGCACCGTTTGAGCAAAGAGACTGTCCAGATCTAAAATAGCAAGGACACTAGGCTGTCCAAAAATGATGGCAAATCTGAGTGACTCAGGGGACCCTGCAGAGAGCAGAGGGGGCAGGATGCCTGGGGATAGAGCAGGGGCACCCTTTTATGGGCCCTAGATATCCAGATCCTTCCTTCCCCAAACCCTTAAGCACAGCTTCTCATAAATGCGATTTAGAGTGAATGGAGAGGAAATAGATTATGTGTAATCTACTCAAAATAGCTCTCTCCACTTTTCTTTTTTAGATTTTTAATTATGGCAAAATACATACAACATAAAGATTATCATCTTAACCATTTTCAAGCATACAGTTCAGTAATGTTAGGGATAGTCACCTTATTTTGCACCTAGTCTCCAGAATTTTTTCATCTTGCAAAACTGAAACTCCTTACCATTAAGTCAAAATTCTCTATTCTCCCCTGCCCCCAGCCCCTGTCAATGACCATTCTATTTTCTGTCTCTATGAATTTAACTACTCCCAGTACCTCATGTGAGGGGAATCATTCAATATTTGTCTTTTTGTGACCGGCTTATTTCACTTAGCAAATGTCCTCAAGGTTCCCCCACGTTGGAGCATGTGTCAGAATGTCCTCCCTTTTCAGGTGGATTAATATTCCGTTGTGTGTACACCGCATTTTGTTTGTCCATTCAGCTGCCGGTGGGTTGCTCCACCTCTCGGCTAATGCGAATGATGCTGCTGTGAACGTGCCTCTCCCCCCTTTGAGGCTCACTCTGATTTCCTCTATGACCTGGGGACATGAGCTGGTGACTGTTGTCCTTGTTCCTTATCCAAACACTCAAGGCCTCCTGGAAGTGGGACTGCCAGTGATTCCTTCCGTGCCCACCAAAGGTGCTCATCTGCCTGGTTCCTCCTGCTTGACAGCATGGCCGTTCTCTCTTGTGAGGCAGGTCTTAATTCAGGCAGGGAAAGGGGTGGGCTGGGAGCTGGGAGGGCTGGCCCAGCTGATGCTGGGGATGTAGGCAGGTCGATAAGGCGCAGGGTCTCAGAGGCACAGGAGTCTCCAGCATGTTCTGGCAGGTCCTGGAGAGCCCAGTGGTGGCTCGGCCCCCACTAGGTATAGGAGTGCACAGTGAAAAATTGGGACGTGTGACCCTTGGAAATACAGTGAGGGCGCATTTGGCCTTTTAGGTCCTGCCGAATCATAGTATGGAGTTTAAGGATAGGACTTGGAGCTCAGACAAGGAAGGGGGGAAGGCCTAGTAACTGGATTTGTAGTCTGGGGTGGGAGCCAAGGTGGAGCTCAGATGGGCAGTTCAGGTATGGCCATGGGACTGTGACACGCGCACCTGTTATATGGGGGCAACTCTGGAGGTGGCCTGAGACTCAGGGAACCAAGGGGGTCACAGGAGTCTAGGCTGGGCATCCTAGGAAATGTAAGGGTCAGCTGTGGGACCTCTAAGAGGGCAAGCAAACAAGGCATACTACAGTTCTAACTTCTCTCGCCACGGCAGTGGGGAGAGGGGGACTGAGATGGCAGGGGTACCTCAAGTCACCTTTCTTGGGGAACTGGGTTTACCTGAGCCTGCAGAGGGGCCAGACTGGAGCCTGCAGAGGGAAGGGTCTGGGAAGCCAGAGGAGGGGGATGTGGTTGGCAGAGGGGCCCCTCAGGTCGCAGTGCCTAGAACCTGAACTTCAAAGAGTTTGGATGCCCTGCGGGCCAGGTCAGTGAGCCAATCTGGGCATGCAGCCACGGGGCTAAACGAGGCACTCATCCTGGAGCTTCAGTTTTACTTAAAAACTGAGGTGGGGGGATGGGCATTTATGTGATTAGAGGGTTTCCGTATTACATTTAGATAGCAGTTGATGGAGTGCGCTTGGGGGTCAGGCTGGGCTCCTGACCCCAGGTCTGCCATTTGCAAGATATGTAACCTTGGGCGTGTTGCTTAACTTCTCTTTGCCTCAGTTTCCTCATCTGTAACATAAGAGCTCTAATAGTACCTACTCAGAGGCTTGTCACAGCAAGTGGAGTGATATATTCGAAGAGCTCAGACAGTGCCTGAAACAAGGCAAGTTCTCACTATATATCGGTGGCTGTTATTATCAGGACTATTGATAAAACAAAAAATGGGATGTTAAGGAGAATGCAAAATGGACCAGGATGTGTAAGATAAAACAAGAGACCCGCAGGAAGTGCTGCCTTGGGGACCTCTGTGGAGAGTTTGGATGCCCTGCGTCTCCGGAGGACATGGCACAGTCTCCGGAGGACAGAACTCGCACCTGCTGCTCGCAGGGGGTCTCCAGTGCCTGGCTCATAGATGGGGGCCAGAAATGCTTGCTGAAGGTGGGCAGGGTGTCACTGGCCCTGCGTGGGCCTGCACGCTTTGAGGACCGCTGCTCAGCCCTCCTGCCCCGGCCAGCGCTGGGTGGGCGCGGCCTGAAAAGAGGCCTTGTTTGCATTGTCCTGTCCACCAGGAGCGGTCAGCGCTGGGCGGAATTTATTTGAATTAGCTGCTCGAATGGGCCTGTTTGTGACGAGAGCGTGTGTGTGAGAGGTGTTGGCAGAATTTGAAAAGGGTGTTAGGTGGTGCCTCGTGGACCCCGGATGGACAGCTGCACAGAAAGCGCAAGGCTGTTTCTGGCTGAGCAGCCCTTTGGGGCAGAAAGAAGTGCGCTGCTTTGGTGCTGACCGATGGGGAAGGTCACGGTCACCCACACTGCCCTCACTTGGCCTGTTCTGTGCTGCGGTCCTCACCCGTCAGGGTCTGCCTGGGCTTCACAGACTCCATTCAATGTCCCGGCCGCCCAGCATCTGATGACCAAGAATGGTCCACGTGGCCAAGGTGCCATCCTTACAGGGAACTTGGGCTCCTTGATGGGTCCAGACCACAGCGCATGTTCCCTGAGCAAATCCAGGTAAGAAGGAAGACAGAAATGTCCTTAGAAATCCAGACTCCAGAGAGAATAGCAAGGACACCACCCTCAGCACCACTGATACTAGCAGTGCTGGTGCCGTGTTTCCATGTGCCCCATGTTGTTCCAAATGCTTGATCTATCTCAACTGACTTAGTCCTCCCAGTCACCCTCGGAAGTGAGTGCAATTATCCTTATTCTACAGGTGGGGAAACTGAGGCACAGACAGATTAAGAACTTGCCCGAGGTCATATAGCTGGAAAGTGAAGAGTCAGTGTTTGAACTCAGGCAGTCCGGCTCCAGAGTTTGTGCTCTTTACCATTACATTATGTGTTCTCTCATTTCTTTAATCTTCTCAACACTTCCACAGAGTTGGGATTATTATCGCTGGTGTTTCTGATGAGAACGCTAAGCCACAGAGTAACTGATCTGTGAGGTCATGAAGCTGGGGGTATTGGAGCCCCAGCATGGGCTCTTTCTGCAGACACTCAGAGCGCTGTCTGCACCAGACCTCCTGGTGGCCCCGGTGCCCCCGCACCCACACTGCTCCCTCAGAGAATGATCTGTGGTCTCCCCCTGCTTCCTGTCTCCCCATCAGCAGCCGAGGATGCGTGCTTCCTGGCTCAGCCGCTCTGGGGCACGTGGGACTTGAGGGTGGGCCCCCTGTGAGCTTAATTCAAAGGATGTTTCCTGGAAGTTCCCATTTCACAGGTGGCAACTCAGCCTCCTAGATTTTCCATGCTGCTCCAAATATCTTGTTATTCAATCCTTTCAAGGAGGGTCCTGTGCTACGTGTGTAGCTAAATGTCCTCGTGTCGGAAACTTTTGCCAGACTTTTTTTTGTGTGTGGTATATATATGATAGAAAACTTAACCATTTTAACCATTTTAAGTGTAAAGTTCGGTAGCATGAAGTATTTTCACATTGTGCAATGGTCACCACCATCCATCTCTAGAACTTTTTCATCTTCCCCAACAGAAACTGAGTAGCCATTAGACAGTAACTCCCCACATCCCCCGTCCCCTCGCCCGGCAACCAGCGTTCTACCTTCTGCCTCTGTGAATTTGGCTACTTCAGGTGCCTCATGGCGGTGGCATCGCACAGTGTTTGTACTTTTCTGACTGGCTTATTTCACTGAGCATAATGTCTTCACAGTTCATCCAGACTGCAGCACGTGACGAGATTTCCTTGCCGTCTAAGGCTGAATCGCGTTCCCTTGTGCGTCAGTACCGCATTTTGCTTATCCATTCATCTACCGATGGACACTTGGGTTGCTTCTGCCTTTTGGCTATTGTGAAGAATGCTGCTGTGAACATGGGTGGACAGATCTGTTTGAGTCTCTGCTTTCGGTTCCTGTGGATATCTACTCAGAAGTGGAATTGCTGGATCAAATGGTAATTCTGTGGAGTTTTTTTGAGGGACCACCATACTGTGCCAGACTTTTTGCACAAATAGATCCGTGCATCAGAGCACATGCCTGATCTAGGATTTAGAAGTTTCGCTCACCCACCCGCGGGGGGTGCTGTCCAAAATGTCTCCTTTTCCTCTGATGTCCCCTTTCCCTGGACCGGCCTCCTGCTCTGCCGGGAGAGTTTGTTTCCTTCTGATTTTCCTCTTCTCGTTGCCTTCACCCTCTTTAGGATCTAGGGGCCACGCCAGGGCCTGGGTGAGGAGAGAGGTGGCCTTAGTCCTGGCCGAGGGTCTGACTGGGGGCGCTGGAAGGGGCTGAGTCTGCATCTGGCTGTGAAGGGACATGTGTGGGCTTCGTTAGTGGTAAGCTGGGGGTGGGAACAGGACTGTGTCACGTTGTTCTTGTGCCATGCCCACGGCCTGGTGTGGTGCCAGCCAGGCGGAGGGGCTCAAGACCTATGCCCTGGATGAAGGAATGAAGAGAGCAGAGCAGGCTGTGGTGACAGTGGCTCAGGGTTACCTTCTTGGGAGGCCGGGGAGATGGGAGGGGAGAGACGGGATGGTGGAGAGGCATGGAAATGACCCCCTCTTCTCTCACCCAACTTGCGTCAGTCACAGGACTCCTGGTTTGGACTAGGAGCTCAGATTCCTCGTCGTGGAATAAGGGAGCCCTGGATGATCTAGCTCTGACAATCCACATTTAGTTAAAGGAAACATCTGTGGGTCCTAACTGAGAACCAGGCACTGTGCTGAGTACCTTACATGGCTTACAGGGCTCCACCTTCACAACACCCTATAAGAAACTTAGATTAGCTTCATCCTACTTATGTGAAAACTGAGGCACAGATGGCTTAAGCGATTTGCCCAAAGACACACAGCAGTAAGCAGAGAAGCTAGGATTGAAGGGAGACCATCTGAGCCCACAGATGGGACTTGAAACTGCTCCTTGACAGCAGGGCACCTTACAGAATAGAATGACTTTTATCCTCTCCTAGGATTTTTTTTTGGCTTAGTTTTTCAGGGCATATATTTAAGGAATAGAGAAAGACTGGAACTTACAGCTTTCTCTGCTGCCAGAAGGCTGGAGAGACTGGACATCGTTGGGTATATTTGTAAGTGAGATCTTTTCTCCGTCCAGCAGGGTCTGGTGGAGGCTGAAAGTGATCACAGCAAACACGTCCTCTCCTTCTCTCTTCATCTTGCTCTTGCACAAACAAGAAACCTCAGTCACGATTCCAGCTGGGCATCCTCTGTCTCTTAGCAACCGCCATCAGCCCCAGGCTTTGGGCTCTGGGCTCCAGGCGTGCCTTTCTTTGCTGCAATACTCTCTGTGGATCCTACACACACAATGCAGGTTGTGGGCATTGGGGAGGAGGGGCATGTTAACCCCGAACTCCCAGAGTCGCGGTGGGGGGGGCCCTCTCTGTAAGTTAGGACGAAGAGCTTTGGGAGAGGAGCACACTCTTTGCTGAAGAGGAGCGGGATTTGGGGAGTGTGTGTGTGTGTGTGTGTGTGTGTGTTTAGCTATGATGGACCCGGGCTGCCTGAGGCAGGCATTGTGCCAGGTGAGAGATGAGCACTCCTGGTTATCCTGCTGGGCCCATCTTTAGATTACACATGTTTGTTCAAAAGGCTTGTTTCTCAAATGCAATGAAGAGCCCCCTGGGACTCTCTGGCTCA
This sequence comes from Equus przewalskii, assembly GCF_037783145.1. NCBI lineage: Eukaryota > Metazoa > Chordata > Mammalia > Perissodactyla > Equidae > Equus > Equus przewalskii. Next base: position 32,089,718 of record NC_091831.1, read on the forward strand.
GGCTTTTGGTGGAAGGGGAGGGACGGGGCCGAGACTACGGAGGTCCAGTAAGAGAGGGCAGCGTAGATCGAGAACTGAAAGAAAGAGCCAGGGCTGAGGCCAGCTTTACTCATGAGAGGTGGTGGGGCAGAGGAGCTGACTCAGGAAGGGCGGGAAGCAGGTGTTGACTGGGAGGCCCGGAGCAGAGTGGTCCAGCGTGTGGCTCTTCCTGACACCGTATGGTGGGTTCCAGGGGGCTTCTTTGTTTGGCTGGCTTAGGAGGCTGGTGTGGGAGCCGCTCTGTTCGGGGCTGTTGCCTGTCACTTCCTTGAAAATCTTTGCCTTTGGGGTTTCCACTTCTCGTCCCCGAGGAATCATTGCTTTAGTGTTATATGAACTGGAAAGAATCTGAGAGAGGCTCTAAAACACATCTCGACTTTACAGATGAGGACACTGAGGCCTGGAGAGGTGGCAGGAGTTACCCGGAGTCTCCCAGCTGTGGGAGCAGGGCTGGGAGCCGCAGCCTGGCCCCTCGTTTCCACGACAGGGCGTGGTTCTTGGTGAAGTGGAACTTTATACATGGAAGTGAGCCGATGGGGCCCCTGGGCCTCAGATTTGTGCTGAGGACATGGTTTCTGGTGAGGCCTCCAGGGTTGCTTCTGTACATCTGACCCTGCGGGGGAGACAGCTTGAGTCCCCTCCTAAGGAGACGGTGAGCCGCACCTTCGTGGCATCTTGCAGGGACTGGATAGACATCGCCCTGACGAATGTACAGCACATGGCAGTGAGAGGCCTTTTCTTTCCTTTTCTGTTTTAAATTACAAGGCTGGGTTGATGGCGCTGGTGGGTCTGGATGCTTTACAAAAATGTCAGACTGGAGACCAACTTAAAGATGCTTTAAAGGCTGAGAATGGTGTAGACAGAGGGATCTGGAACAATGTCACTTCTGTGCACGCTCGAGAAACATGCAGGGCAGGAAGCACGAGGCGAGAGTCACAGGTCTTGCGTTTGAGTCTTGCCTCTATCCCTTCTGGCCGTGGGCCTTGAGCAAGTCACATCTGTAGGTGGGGTTCAGGGGCTTCCAGAAAGTTGTTCTGGATCTGACAGTCTGTGAGCTCCTGGGCAGGGTGCCCATTCACGGCCACTCATTCATCTATTCCACAGACGTTTGCTGAGTGGGTCCTGTGGGCCTGGTAGCAGGCGGGGTGTTAGGGAGACAGGAATGATGCCTGCTGCAGCTGTAAGGTGGCTCTCGCAGACAGCCTGGTGTTGGCATCTGTCAGTTGGCAAGACAAAACTCTCAGGCCTCCTTTAGCCCTACTTTTTGAGAGCCAGCCTCTGGCCTTGAAGTGGGTTCATCAGATAAAATATATCCCTGAAGCGGTGTTTGTTCCCCAGCCCCACCCTGAACTTCTTGGGTCAAGGCCAATTCAGACCCTGTCCTTTTCAATGGCTCCTGAAACACCTGAATGTGGTGTGACTGCTAGGAAGCAGGGAGCACCCCATCCCGATCCATCGCTCACCCGGACCTTCAAGAAGCACCTGCGTTGCATGTGGGAATTCGTACGTGTGTGCAGACTAGCAACGCTTTGCACGTGTGTGGTCCTTTGTAGTTTCCAAAACGCTCTCGCATCGACTGCATGTAATTTTCACACAGGCAGGATGTTCTCCGTCTAAACAAAACAAAACCCTAGTGTCTTAAAGTTATTGAAAATTTAATGCCTGGTTTAAAAATTAATTAGGACAAAAGCATACAGAGTGAAGAGAAATGTCTGTCCCGCCCCAGAGCTCCTGGTCCCCTTCAGATGCAGCTACCGAGACAGCTTCCTGGGGAGACTTCCAGAAATATTCTCTGCACAAAAAACATAGCTGTGCTCGTCTCCACTTCTCTCTCTTCTCTCTCCCCTAAGTGGGAGCACGGCCTGTTCTTCTCCCTCCGTAGCAGCACATTTAGAGCTGCCCGTTCATTTTCTCAGCACCAGGCTCTCATTGTATGTTTCATCGAGGGTCATTCAATTGTTTTTAGTATTTTTTGCTTTGAAAAACGTTACTACAAAATAATATCTTTGTCCATCTGACTCTTGCACTTATATTGAGAGGTCTATAGGACAAACTCCTGGAAGTGGAAGTGCTAACTCAGAATACGTTTTATTTTATGATGGCTGTTGCCATCCAGAAGGGCTGTACCATCCTCACAGCACACGAGAATCTCTGTTTTTCCATACTTTTTTCAGTATTGGGCATTATTAATGTTTTTCATTTTTCCCAATTTGATGGGCTAAAAAAAGCATCTTGTTTTAACTTGTATTTCTTTAATTATGAGTCTGGTTGAGCATCTCTTTTTTTTATTATTATTATTTTTTTTCCCTTTTTCTTCCCGAAGCCCCCTTTTACATAGTTGTATATTCTTAGTTGTGGGTCCTTCTAGTTGTGGCATGTGGGATGCTGCCTCAGCGTGGTTTGATGAGCAGTGCCATGTCCGCACCCAGGATTCAAACCAGCGAAACCCTGGGCTGCCTGCAGCGAAGCGCGCGAACTTAACCACTCCGCCAGGGGGCCAGCCCCTGAGCATCTCTTTTTAATGTTTGTAAGGCTTTTTTGTGTTCCTTTTTTTGTTAAACTATCTGTCTGAGTCCTTCCCCCATTTTTCTATTCCATCTCCATTTTATATAGGAGTATTCTGAAGCTCAGAGAAGTGAGGCCAGTTATCTTAGGTCACACAGCGGGCACATGGCAGAGCTGGGACCCAGTCTTTGGATTCCTAGTTTAGTGGTCCTGTTAGTGCCCAGGCTGCCTCCTTATACAAGGGCTGGACTGTCCATACCTAGTGCTCCTGGGGGGTGAATGGACCTCGTGCTGGGTATTCCTGGGAATCCCATTGCCCTGAGAAGAATGTGGGGGGCCTTTAAGAGTGTTTCCAAAGCTAAGCCCTCTCAGGCTGGAACTTGACTCGTTTTTTTGGAGATGGAGGGGAAGATTAGCCCTCAGCTAACATCCCCCGCCAATCCTCCTCCTTTTGCTGAGGAAGACTGTCCCTGAGCTAACATCTGTGCCCATCTTCCTCTACTTTATATGTGGGATGCCTACCACAGCATGGCTTGATAAGCGGTGCCGTGTCTCCACCTGGGATCTGAACCAGTGATCCCCGGGCCGCCGAAGCGGAACATGTGAACTTAACCACTGTGCCACTGGGCCGGCCCCTGGAACTTGACTCTTAAAGTGCTTCCAGGTCCTGTCTCTTTCTGGTAGGCTGGGTGGGCACATGGTGGATGTTTGCTTCTAGAAGGTCAGAGGTTTCTCCCGCCATCCTCCTCAGAGGCCCCTCCCCCTGACAGAGGCTATCCAGCTGGCAATATTGTTTGTACCCGTGAATTATTAATAAGGCATAAAATGGCCTCAGCCTTGGAACAGCAGGGCCCGAGGGAGGGCAGCACCATGCTGAGCGGGAGCACAAGGCTGGAAGGCCCCCATCCCGAGGGCCCAACCTTCCCAAGGCCGGTGGTCCCTTCTGAATGTCAAAAGAATCATAGACCCGGCTCCACTGCCCTGGGGTCGTATCTGGACTTTGAGAGTGTCTCATTTGAGAAAATGCACAGGGACGAGATACCACGAACTTAAGACCACTTTCACTTACATTATTTACGAATTTATAGAGGTTATACATACCCGTTATAAAAATGCAAACATCCCAGAACTGTATCCTGTAGAAAGCGAACTCCGGTGCGGTCTCCCCCGAGGCTTCCACTGCAGGAATGCTTTTAAGGGAGTTTGTTTTTGACTCATCCCCCTGAGTCTACAGACACGCCAAAGGCCCGCTGTTTATTCAGGCGACAGTGCTGAATGGAGCGATGCTGAGGACCCCCTGGGATACCTCCTGCGCCGCCTGGGGGCTGGCGAACCTGGCGGAGAACTGAGGCTTTAGGACTTTGCTTTGGCATGTCAATATTTCTTGTGGCTCGGTTACTAACTGTTAACTCCTCGTGAACAGGGACCCTGCACTTGGTTTTTTCTTTGTCTCCAAATGTGCCTGGAGCTGAGCTTGGCACATAGTAGGTGCTTGTTCTGAATGGTCCAGGCATAGTCCAGACCGTCTGGAGAAGTCTGATTGTCTGGGCTCGCCATGGATCGTTACGTTCTTTGCTGAGTGAAGGGCAGTCTCTCCATTTCCCCTCTGCTGGATGGCTCACACTTTTCCACCTCACGGAAGTTTGAAAGGAATCTGTTTGCTTTGCTGAAGTGTGGCATGCTGATAAAAGATGTCAGGTTTTTAGGGAGAAGCTGCTCAACGTTTGTGACTTTCTGACAATCCTTCAGGGAGGACAGAACGCTGACTTTGGAAGATCATTTCTTGGGGAAGAAAGGAGCAAGGAATGCTGGGAAGAGCATGACCAGCTCTGTGATGTGGGACACATGTCACGCAGTTCCCTGAGCCTCAGTTTCTTTGTCTGTAAAATGGGGATAATAGCAGAACTTATAGAGGTGTTGTTTGGGTTCATTGGAGGGTGTGTGAAGGCACCTGGGGCAGGGCTGGCTTCAACAAACCTTGGCTCCTTTCCCTTCCCCGATTAGGTGGGCTGTTGCATGGTTGACGGGGACCAGAGCTGAAATGTTAGGAGGGCTGGAGGGGGTGAGCCCTGAGATAGAGGCGGATGAAACAAACTTCCGGGAGAGCTGGGGAGCGGGCGAGGCGTGGACTCGGAGACTATCCGAGGAGCCCAGAAAACGAGGCAGCTGCAGGACTGACTTGCAGAGCAGGGCAGATTTGCTGGCCTCGCAGAGCAGCTGCAGATAAGGAAATCCCAGGGAGCGTCACAGGCACTCACTAAACATTTGTTCGACAAATGAGTCACCTGCTGCTTCCCAGGTGGTACCAGCCTCTCTGAGTTCCTCCGCTGTGCCATCCCCCTGCTCACCTCTGGGCTTGCACATGCTGTTCTCTCAGCCCAGGACAAACATCTCCCTGGGGAGATGCACATGCGTGTGTGGGCACTCACATACACACGGGCACACACACACATACACATCATCTGGACAGTTTCTGTCATCCTCCGGATCTCAGCTGAGATGCTGCTTCCTCTGCGAAGCCTTCCCTTCTCCTCGTGGGCTGGATGGGGTTTCTCTGCCATGTGCTCCCTTGATTCACCTCTTCGTAACATGCATCAGGCCTCTGGGTTCTTGTAATGATCTCTTCAGAGTCTGGCTCCTGAAGACTGGGGTACACATCTGTGGTGCTCTCAGTGTCCGCAGTACCTGGCACGGCCCTTGAGACCTAGCAGGTGTTCAGTAAATGTTTCTTGCATGAATGTTCTAAGAATCATCTTCCCTACAGGTTATTGTTCTCTTGAAAACAGGGTTTCACTTGCCTAAAATGGAGCTGTGGGCATCTGTCTACACTCGCCTCCTGACGTGCTAGACCCATCGTCCGTGTGGTTGGTGTCCTTACGTGTGTGGCGGCCTCTCTGGGACATAGTTCGCTCTTTCCCTGTGAGGGAGGATGGCTCAGTAGACTCTGGAGTCAGGGTGCCTGGGTTCAAATCTTGCTTCTGTAAGTTACTCACTGGGTGACCAAGGGCTCAATCTCTCTGTCCCTCGGTCTCCCTTCTATAAAGTGGGTATGACAATTCCCATAGTTCCCTTCCTTATAAAAGGGTTGTGTGGGTTCACTGAGAAAATCTAGGCATTTAGCAGTTATCACATAGTGAGTGCTCAGTAAGTATAATCCGTCCTTCATATCGTTTCACCTGAGTCCACCCTGTGAAGAACCTGACGCCTGTAAAGCCCCGGGGCTGAGCTGGCCTGTAACGGATCGGGCAGGAACGGGCAGATGAAATGGAGCTCAGCGAAGGACGACCCCTCTGACGGGGCCTGTAGCGGAGGCAGGGGGGAATCAGCGAAAAGGCTGGGGGTGGCCTTGTAGGATCATGCTGCACTCAGCCTGAGGTTTTTGTGGTGTCAGCTGAGGACTTGGGTTCAAATCTTAGGCTCCACTCCTTGAAAATTATGCATTATTTTGGGCAAGCTGCTTCCTCCATCTGAAGCTCAGTTTCCTCATCTGCAGATGCATTAATGATGATAACCTCCCAGAATTACTGTGGGGCAAATACAAGGATGTATAAACCGCACCTACACTGGACCTGGCGTGTAGTATGGTTCAGTAAGTGCTTAAGAAGAGAAGGATGGTGGGGGTTCTGCACATGTCTGAAGGGATGGCGGCTCCAAGAGCAGCAGACAGATCCTCTGGTCCTGGTAAGGGACTGTGCCCATCTGAAGAAATGATGGGGATGCCGAATGTGTGCAGCGTGGCTTCACAGGGTGACCCCGCTTATTGTGTAATTACGGAACAACTCGCATAGAAATGAGACGACGGGTCCAGATGGCAGGCCTTCCGTGCTGTTGAGAGGCAGAGCTAATGAACTTAACAAATCACTGATAATTAATTTTCAAAAGCCAGAGGAAACCGGGGAGCCATGACTAGGTCTACAGAAGGAGAGAATGCCGAGGAGTGCCAACTGTCAGCCGGGAGAAAGGCGTGAGATGCTGGCACTTCCAGGCCGCCGAGACGGACGGCTCTGGATGTCTCGTAGTCATGGAGGGGCGGGAGCAGAGAAGGCTTCCGGGGAATATCCTAACAGTCACGACAATATTGGCCGACCTTGACTGAGCTCTTCTCATGCCAGGGACTGTGTTCGTGTTTTTTGGATCGGCTCTCATTTCAGATAGGCAGCTTCCCCCTTGGGCGGGGATGGGAGGAGAGGGAGGACCAGAGTCCAGGGACGGCTGGGAGCCTTCTCGGCACTGTGGAGCAGTGAGGCGAAGCAGTAACAATAGTTACTGTTGATGGAGCGTGTGCGTGTACCAGGCACACTGCCGAGCACGCCTGGGTGTTGGCCACTTAGAATTACGACATCCCAGCCGGGAGGCACTTGCCCCGTGCTCTTAGCGGATGCAAAGCCTGAGAGAACATGGTGCCCGGGAAGGACCACGCCTCATTCTGAGCTGCCCGCTGGACACAGTGTGAAGCGTGAGGACTGGGCTTGGGAAAGCTGGGTTTCAGCTCCGTCCTCCGGACCAGTTACCACACCTGCCTGGAGTTTTGTTTCTTTAGCTCTAAGATGTGAGTGGTGGATTTGAGTCAGCAGGGCACAGATTTTACAGGCAGCAGTCTGTTTATTCAAAATAAGTCTCACAGCAAACCTGGTGCTGTAAATGGACACGGGGCAGAGAGGGTGCCTGTCCACTTGCTCGCTGCCCCTCGGCCTCAGGCTGCTTCCAGAGCCAGCGGGGATGTACTTTGACAGTCGATGATGATCTCAGGGCTTCCTTGGCCCTAATCATCAGAGATTCTGTGACTCCAGCACTCCTGCCCCAAACAGTCACACTGAAATGGTTATAGGGAGTGGGGGGCAGGAGGGGAGGGTGTGGAGAGCTACCTGTGCTAACCGGGGGCCTGGTACACTGTCCTCATTTGCTCAATCCTGGGCTGGAGTCTGGCTCTGCACTTGCTAGCTGTGCAATCGTAGGCAACTAGTTTAACCTCTCTGGGCCTCGTCTGGCTCAACTATAAGATGGAGATAACACTTCATTGGGTTAGCGTAAGGATTAAATGTAACGTGTGTAAAGTCTTAGTTCCATGTGCAGTGCCTAGTAAGGGGTCAACTATAAAGGTGACTTATTGATAAGTAATTGTTAAATGGATAGGTCCTTTTGTATATGTATATAAATTTTTTGTCCTTTTGTATGTATATATATATATATATATATATATATATATATATAATTTTTTTTTCACTTTCAAGATGATATGAGGAAGAATTTGAAGCCAGGAAGATGTGCCAGCATTGGGCCAGGTGGGAACAAAATGACCCATCTGGCTGATAGGGCTGAAATGTTTGGGCCCCTTTGTCTCTTCCTAGCTGGCTGCTGACTCAGACCAGGCGTCAGCCCTGCCCCTCCCAGCCGCTGCTGGGCCACCTCCCACTTGTCCTCTGGGGGTCAGATGACAAAGCCAGGGAGGATGGGTGAACCCAAGGCGCCATCTCCAAGTCCTCCCGGACACTCCCAGTGACCTCCACGCGCCGCCTGCCGCACACCACCGTCTGTTCACGGCCCATCAGCCGGCTTTCCCCCTGACTGCGCTCAGATTTGAGCCTTTGTCAATTCACGTCTCCAGATTAATTAGCAAGGCCCCATGTCAGATGCTAACTGAAACCCAGATGTCGGCTTGGTTCCTCTCATCAAATCATTTTGTACCAGTAATTGAAGAACACAGAGGCGGCGGTTCGGCTGGCCAGGAGCGGCTCACTCCCCCTCCCCTTTCCATTAGAGATGGACAGACCGACCCCGCCTCAAAGGATCACGGAAAGGGGATTTGCCTGCCATCTTGTGTGATGATAAAGATGGTGATGAGCCGACCTCCTGACCTTCATGGTGAGGGCGGGCTTCCCCAGAGAAGTCCCTGTGGGTTTACAAGAGGGTGGGAGGGGCGGTGGGGAAGGGGCGCTCTTCCCAGTCTAGGAAGCTGGTCCTCTGGGAGAACAGATGTGAGTCTAGCATGGTGCCTGCCCCCAACGGTCCCCAGTGAGCATCAGTGGTGGGTGCACGGCCCCTTCCAGCTTCTGGGTGATCCTGTGCATGTCTGGGTGAGATGGACAGCTCAGAGCAGAGAGTTACTTCCATTTCTTTCTAAGCCGTATGTTGTGAAAGTGTGTGAATACATTTTTTTAAAAGCTACCATTATCGAGTGCTTAAAATATCCCAGTCATGGTGGTTAACACCTTACATGTATTATCTCATTTAATCCTTACAGCAACCCTATAAGGTGAGGACTTTTTATCCCCACTTTTCCAAGGAGGAAATGCTAGCTCAGAGAGGTAAAGTAGCTTACCCAACGTTACACAGCTGGTATGTGACAGAGCTGAGGTTTGAATCATTCAGCGTGTTGCTCTTGTCTGTTAGGTGGAAGTAGCGGTTACAGGAGAGACTGGCCGCCTTTTCTTCCTCCTGAAGAAACGTGTGTGCTCCTGGCAGATGAGAGGAGCACAGGTTTTGGTTCTAGCTTCGCCTTTCTTGGTTGAACGTCAAAGCCCACAATGACCATTTTAGAGCTGGAGGAGCGCTTTGACGGGTGACACGGGATGACACGGGATGACAAGGGATGACACGGGGTGCTGATCCCCTGTTAGTGTGGCTGGAGTTGGAAGTACGTCCTGCAAGGCTGAAGAAGGCCCTTGACAGCTGGGAGCGGGCCCTGAACTCCGTGGCTTTGTGGGAAGCCCAGCCCCACCGCACCGAGAAGTGGAGGGTGGAGTCAAGAAGGCTCTGGATCTTTGGGGAGTTGATGGGCATTCCGAAAATGAGGGTTCAGACACAGCCACAGTTTACTCAGCCTGTGATCTTGGGCTGTTCATGTCACTGTTTTAAGCCTCAGTTTCCCCATCATCAAAATGGGCCTAAAACCTCCTTACACCCTGGGTCCTTGTGAAGCTGCGTTGGGTGTTGTGTGATATGCAGGCCCTCAGGAAATGTTCGGGCGCCCTGATGGGCCAGACGCCTCAACACTTCTGGGTCTAATAAAGCAGCATCTTAGATATGACATTCAAGGCCTTGGGATGGCCATTCTCAACCATTAGAAAGATAAGAACCTGCTTGTTAAAAATGTGGATTCAGAGCCCTTCCTGAGACATTCTAATTCAGAATCTGAGACTGGAGCCAGAAATCTGCCTTTTTTTTTTTTTTTTTTTTTTTTGGTGAGCAAGATTGGCCCTGAGCAAATATCCGTTGCCAATCTTCCTCTTTTGTTTACTTATTTATTTGGCTTGAGGAAGATTGTTGCTAAGTTAACATCCGTGCCAATCTTCCTCTATTTTGTATGTGGGACACTGCTACAGCATGGATTGATGAGTGGTGTGCAGGTCTGTGTCCAGGATCCGAATCGGCAAACCCCAGGCCTCCAAAGCGGAGCATGTGAACTCAACCACTCGGCCCCGGGGCTGGCCCACAAGGTCCCTTTTCTGCTTACAGAGGTTGAGAAACTCAAGGTACCTAATTATTATTATTATTATTTTTCTCCCCAAAGCCCCAGTACATAGTTGTATATCCTGGTTGTAAGTCCTTCTAGTTCTTCCGTGTGGGACTCCGCCACAGCATGGCTTCATGAGTGGTGTGTAGGTCTACGCCCAGGATCCAAACTGGTGAATCCCAGGCTGCCGAAGCAGAGCAGCAAACTTAACCACTTGGCTGTGGGGCCGGCCCCAGAAATCTGCATTTTGACAGACACCCCTGGGGGTTCTGAAATACGTTCATAGAACTTTCAAATGTCAAGCCAGCAGCGAGCTCAGAGATCTTTTAGGCCCCTTCCCTTCATTTCATAGGGAACAAAAAGGTTAGATTGCAATTCAGAAATGAGTTGCCTTCAAGTAGGGTTGGGAATAGACCTTAGTTCACTGATTTTTCAAAATAGTTGCTGGTAACTGAGGAGCGACCTGCATGTGGGTGATGTGGACAAAGCCTCATGGCGTTTTTCAGCTTCAGCAACCAGAGACTTGTATAAGTACTTCTCAAATTCTATCCCTCCAATTTGGGCACACCGTCACCAGGTGGCAGTGATGTCCTATAGCCCCTTGAGGGTTAAGTTCCTGGAAATCCACACCCTCATGGGTTTACACCTTGAATAGTCACATTCTTCTTTTTTTTAACACAAAGATAAATAGCTTTATTAAGCTAGCTAAATGCAAGCAAGCATAAATATTGAAGTAGAGTATGTTTAGAGCAAATTTTATAAGCAAATAAATTATTAGAGGCAAGAAGCCGTCTTTCCTTATGATTTTTTAATAGATGTTATTTCTCGTCCTTCTCTTCTCTGTATTTGGTTCCTTTTTTACCTACTTAAGTTTTTGCACATCCCCTTCATGCGCTCGTTCTCAGACCTTCCAGGGTAGCGTTCCTCGATGTCAGAGCCTCTGTAACCTTTTTCCATGTCAAGCGTTTTTCTTTCGTCTCTCTCTCAGAAGCACAGAGATAAAATTGCATGTGTGTGTGTGTTACTGATTCCATCTTCTCCCTCTGTGAAGTGAGGTATCAGGTGTTTCTGCCACCCACGCTAAACACGGATGGGAGGGGAAGAGGGAAAACCAGCATGTGACTGGGGGCTGACTGGGGACTAAGTCCCAAGCCAGGCGCCTTCACGTCAGCTTCCGACCAAGTGAAGCAGAGCGTGGTGTCATTTTACAGACAAGTAATCAGCGGGAGGCCAGCAGTGAATCGCAGGTCTTTCTAGTTCTGGAGCCCACCCATCCTCTTGTCTCCATGGTGTGCAGGTCACGGAGGGGACGTGGGCTGCCAGATGCTCCCCCACCTTTACCAAGGAAGCCCAGATGTCCTAGGGTGGGCTGGGCCTGGTGGCAGGCTCTCGGCAGGCACCCTGCCTCCCCAACCCCTTTGCAGCTCCTGGGCCCTCCCCCGGCCTGCACAGGAGAGGAGGCAGGAACACCTGGGCCCGTCCCCCTGGGGAGCCCGACTGCCACCGCAGCTGCCCCCCTGGCATTCTTGAGAGTGTTAATTGGGCAGGGCGCCCAGCCCCTGGCCCCACTGTCTCCAGAAATGAACGAGGCCAAGGAGACAAGCCTCATTGCCTGCCGTGCGTCAAGGAGCTAGGACATGCTCCTGCTCAGCAGACTGCAGAGAGAGTCCAGGAGGCCTGGCCAGGCCTGTGGAAGGCGGGCACCCCCTTGTCAGGGGCCTCCACTCTTCCTGCCTCTGTAAGGTGGGAAAGGGGTGCTGATCCGAGGCCTCAGCACAGATAGGGAGGAGGACCCTGGAATGCACTTGCAGTGGGCTTCCAACAGTTCAGGAAGGCCGTCCTCTCCAGTGAGGAGGAGGAAGTGGTGTGGTGTGGTGATTAACCATTATTTCTCCTCCTCCTTCTTGTTCATCACCATCATCATCATCATCATAGAAGACTATTACTCAGTACCTGCCCTGACCCAGGCCAGCTAATGTCTCTCTCTATACGTTATTTCATTGTATTCTTGCAAGAGCCCTGTGAGGTATGTTTTGTTGATTCTTTTTTCACATTAAAGCTCAGAGAGGTCAGGCAGTTTGCCCAAGGGCACACAGCAGGTGAGTTGACACAGTCAAGGCTTGTATGCAGGTGTGACTCCAGAGCCTACCCTTGGTCCACTCCGCCATGTCCCCTGTACTCTGCCTGACAAGGACGGAGCCCTCGACCTTACGGCAAGGCTCCCTTTTCCCCAGCTGCCCCTTAGTCCTTGTGGGAGGAGTATATGTTTCCTTAGTTTGCAGAAGACTTGGAATCTGACACAGGCTTCCTCTCTGAGCCTGGAAGGAAGGGCAGAGAAATACTGTTTCTCTAGTGCCCTGGGAGGTCGGGATGGTTCATCAGTGGGAACTGGATTTCTAGAGGAGAAGGACCCAGCACACCCAGGTGCCCAGTGATGGGCTGGGCTCCACACGCCTCACCTGCAGAAAAGTTTGCCAAATGCACGAGCACACAGCATCGACCTGTGAGGGGTCAGTGAAGAGACTGGACGGGTTTGAGCCAATGAAGAGAAGGCTGGGGGTGGTCCCCGGAGCTGCTGCGAGCTCTGAAGAAAGGGGTCAAGTACGGGAGGGAGTGGCTCACTCCACGTTCTCCGGAAGTGGGACCCGCACTGGGCAGACTTCAGGTCACTTCTAAAGCAGAAGGGCCTGAGAGTGGATGCCGGCCCTCTGGTGGTAGTGAGCACCTTGGCCCTGGGCGTGTGCAAGCAGCACGTGGGTGGGCAGCCCATAAACCAGCCTTGCAGGGAAGCCAGGAAGGGGCTCCTGAGCTGGGCCAGCCCCACATTCTGTCATCCATGCATTTCCTCCCAGGCCAAATGGCCTCAGCTGTTTGCTGAGCACCTGCTCTGTGACCGGGTATCCGATGGTGACAACACGGACAGGGTCCCCGTTCTCAGGCAGCATGTGGCTAAGGCTCTTGCATGTAGCAGCAGAACCTTCGAACAGGAGATGCCATTTATCAGGTGCCTCCTATGCGCTGAGGGGTTTATATACTTCGTCTTATTTAATCCTCTCAACAACCTTATGAGGTTGGAATTATTTTCTCCATTTTACAGAGGAGAAAACTGAGAGTCAGAGAAGCCAAGGGTTGGCGTAAGATCCCACAGCTCAGGAGGGCTCAGAGGAGGCTGGGAAGACGAGCTGCCTTGGGACTCTTCCTGTGGCTCCAGGTGTCCCGGGCCTTTGAGGTCCTTCTTGGGAAGACTTGGGAGTGGGCAATCATGATTCTCCCTCTGTTTCTGGGCTCACTCAGGCCCCCTGTAGGCTGAGTTGTCCCCCTTGGGCAGACCCCAGAGTTGGTGCTTCTGAGGTAGACACCCCCCACCTCCCAGCCCTAATGTACCCTATGCCCAGCCCCATTTATTCTGGGGGGGACTCGGGGCCTCCTTGGCTGCCCCACGTTGGCCCTGAGGGTTGGGGTGAATTGTTGTTCTCACTCATCCCTTTGGTCTCCTGGCTTATAACACGGCCGCTGTGGACAGTCGCCCGGTGGAGAAGTGGTCAGAAACTGGGCAGACGATGCTCCTTTGCTGGGTCACTCATCTCCACTTCCTGCCCTGCTGGGGAGGTGCTGTGTCCTGAAGGCCTGGGAGAGGTGGGAGTGGCCACGGGCAGCACCAAGGGTCCAGCAGGTGGGGGGGGGGGGTTGAGGGGTGGGGGGGTGGGGGCTGTCCTCCTCCTGGCCTCCCCCGCCGACTCCCCTGCCCTGCCTGGGGCCAGTGAGACTCTTCACACATCTGTGGGAAAGTCTTTGGACCAGGTCAGGCCACCCTGGGGACAACCCATGAAACCCACCTTAAAAATCCTAAAAGGGAAATTTTCAGAAAAATCGATTTAGATGGAAAATCCTTTGAAATTGCAAGGGGCTGTACAAAATCTAAGATGTTGTCATTAGTGCATCTTTGCAGATGGTTTAAAAAAAAAAACTCTCAGGGACACAAAAATGACCTCTGAAAGTTGTTGTTGCTTCCCAAGATGCTTTTCAGGTCTAATGTCCTCTGATTTCCAGATTCTGAGAGTATTCAATGGTTTATTCAAAAAGTTAATCACAGGTCATGGACTTTGGAGTCAGACAGGCATGGGGGACGGCTGGCGTGATTCTGTTCCTGTCGCTGGCTTTCCTAGAGCTCAGTTCCTCCTCTGTGAAAGCGGGGGCGCAGTGCCTCACCATGTGGTTCTGAGGATTAAGTCAGATAATGCTGTGGAGGCTCAGCACAGGCTGGCACATATGCGTGAACGTGGATCGTCTATCCTGGCCCACTGTTGTTTGATGTGGCCCTGGGATGTGAGATGCTGGTGACAACACGCATTTATTTATAGTGAGCTCTGAGTTCATGTCTATCCAGCCTACAGGCTGGGGATGCAGAAAGGGGAGCTCGAGGTCTGTAGGGAGAACAGAGCAGAAAACGGAGAGAGCTGGTATGGAGCGCTGGGTACCAGGGGGCCTGGCAGTGATGCACGGCAAAGCTCCCTGGAGGAGGAGGCACCACTGCTGGGCTCTGAGCATCCAGTAGGCATTAGCCAGGGCAGGAGAGAGGTGAAGAGAGGAAGGGCAGAGGGAACAGCCTGTGCAAGGGCAGGCAGCGAGAAGGAGCACGATGCATCCGAGAACCTGCGGGCAGAACTGAGCCTTCGGGTCGGGATGTGGGTGTGAGCTGCGAGTGGGAAGATGGGAGCTTGGGGAGTTCGGCCAGGACGTGTCACTCTGCTGAGGGGTTTGGATTTCATCCTGAAAGTGATGGGGAGCCTCTGGCAGAGAAGCACGAATTCCCTCACAAACATAGCATCCTGTGGTCCCTGAGCGCCCAAGTCTTATTTTCACGGTGTGTTAAATTAATGACGATGAGTGAGGGGTGGTGGGCCATCTGGATACGGATGTGAGCGCAGATGTAAGTGTGTGTGTTCATGGAAACGAGCGGACGTTCCCAGGTGAGCCACAGCCTACTCCCGCAGAAAAAGCCCTGTTTGTCTGACGCCAGGCACTTCAGAGAATAGGCCTTATCAAAGCAAAGCATTTGCTTATAAATATTTATAAATATATGTTGGATTGAATTGCGCTTTGGTTCATTCACCATTTATGTCTATAAATATTTGAGCGGCTGCTTGGCATTGTGGAAAGACGCAGTCTTTGCTGGCGTGGACACACAGGGGGCATTTGGTTTCCCACTGAGTGGCAGGACCAGCTTGGTGACCCTGGCCTTGTCCCTTCACCGTACTTTCCATGGCAGTAACGACACCTGTCTTGCACAGATGAGAATTAGAATAATCTATATGAGGAGTCTAGCCTGTGCTGATGACACGATGGGCCCTCAGTTATTACTGTTATTTGTCTCTGTGGTTTTCAATAACCGGAACTCTCAGCAGGCAGGACGTTAGTGGTCATCCGGTTTGGCTTCAGCAGAATTGTGGCTCCTCAGAATTCCAGCCCCTTTTTGCCTTCAGATGCCCCTACCGGTATTATTGCCAGCCCTCTTTTTGAAAATACTTTTTTAAGTGAATTCTTGATAAGTATATGTTAGTGGCGGAGCAGAATAATGAGATGAGTATCCATGAATTTACCACCTAATTCAAGCAAAAGAGCGTCACAGGGCTGCTGGATGGCCCCTGCCCCTCCCTGGTCCCCTCCCCACCCCAACCACAGCAACAGAGGGAGCTACCAGACTTATTTTCATGTTTGTTATTTCCTTTGTAGTATAATTACATGTATATGTAAGCATTTGTTTAAGTTTTGCTTATTCTCTAACTTTTATAAAAGGAACCAAACTGTGTACATTCTTCGGCAATATGGTTTGTTTTTATAACTCAGCCTTATGTTCCTGAAATTCGTCCCTGATGATGTGGGTGGCTGTGGCTTGTGCATTATCACCATGGTATAGAGTTCTCACAATGTATCCATTTTCTTGCCAGTGCACATTTGGATTGTTTCCAGGTTTTTTGGCTGCAAACGATGCTGCTGGGAACATCCTGAGGCGTGCTTCCGGGTGCCCGTTTGGGAGCGTTTCTTAGGTGAATACCTGGGAGTGGGCTTGCCAGGTAATGGGCATGTGCATCATCAACTTTACTGGCTCTTACAAACTGTTTTACAAAATGGTTGTACCAGTTTGTCCATCCCTTTTCCCCCGTGCCCTTCTCAAGGCTCTCAGGAGAGTCTGTCACCATGACTGTTTCGACCATGCCCTGAGTGAGGGCTGACTGGTCCTGTGTATGGTTATGGGCCATGGAATTGTCTGTGCCTTCTCCATGGGCGTGACCCCCTGTCAGGCAGAGAATGAGCCAACAAATATTTCGCAAGGAAAAGCCGGTTTCAGTGGTTGTTGGATGGACTGTGGGTCAATGGATAAGTGATGGACGCTTTTCTGTGCTTCATTTGGGCCAGTCTGGGAGGTCAGTAGCTGTCTGAACTAATCCTGCTTGGATGGGTATCTGAGTTAACCGGGCTGAGCACAATGTTCTCTCCCCTCAAATTCTGGCCCATCTGGGCTCATGGGGATCTGCAAGAGGAGAGGAGGCCAAAAGTTTCTCCATCTCTTCCCGAGCAGGGAGGGCCGGGCTGTGTCTGAACGCCGGCGCAGCTTGTCTGCGGCAGGTTTGTTGGCGATGTTTCTCTTTAATGTGCTACAGAAGGAAAATGAGAGACGACTGATCAAGCACAAAAGCTGTGGGGATCGCACATGCCAGATCCGCCCCGAAACCCTCCTCTGTGCTGGGGCTCCCGCACGTGCCACTCAGGGAGCTCATGGCAGCGCCCGTCCAATATTGACTTTGAAATGTTAATTTCCACACTCCATCCTTTCATGCCTCCCTCTCTGTGTGACAAGGCTCACGTGTGAGGAGGGAAGACGGCCGAGTTGGAGAGGAGATGCAGGGAGCAGCAGGGGCCCACAGCTTCTCACTGGGAAGGGTCCCTGCCAGGATGTTTCCAGAACCTTCTTCTGATCAGGGCCCTGAGTGGGAAGGCACTTCTCCCCCAGCATCTCAGAGGTGATCCTCCTTCCATTCTGCTTTCTTTCTTTAAGTCACTCTTGAGAGAGTGGCTGTGACTGCAAATGGCCTCAGGGTGCTCACTGTTTATTATTGATAGTAATGCCAGCATTATTATTACTAAAATGACAGAACCTGTTGTGTTTATTGAGATTTACCGTGTGCCGGGTACTGTGCTAAACTCCTTAGAAACATCCTCTCATTTACTCCTTGCAACAACACTGTGAGGTTGTCATTTTTATCTCAGGTTTACAGATGAGGAAACTGAGGGACAGGGAGGTTAAATGATTTGGTTAAAGTGACAAAGTGGCAGAGGTGGGATGTAAACCCAGGCAGCCAAGGAGAGTCCACGCTCTTACCGCTGCTTTCTCCCTTCCAGAAAGTGCTTCACGCAGGCACCTGCCGGGAGCTGATACATCCCCCAGGGGACTGTTGTGGAGGGGCGGGATGGGTGGAGAGAAGAGGAGGAGGGTGGGAGTCAGGAGGACTTCCCCAAGGAGGCGTCTCCCGGGCAAATGGGGGAGGAGGGCAGTGCCTGGAGGCAGGAAGGATCCGGCACAGGGTGCCTCAGTTAGACTCCTTGTTTCCTCCCAGACCAGAGCCTCAGCTTTGCTCTCTCTTCACGCAGCGACCTCTGCCCTGTCCTCATACTAGTGACCCTCAGGCAGGGGGCCTTTCTCCTCCTCTTCCCTGTGGGTGAAATGGGCAGGGAATGTGGGAGGGTGCACAGGGCCCCCTCTGAGTGGGCTGGCACCTTGCTGCCTCCAGCCCTGGCTCTGCTTTATCCCTCCCAGGGGGCTCCCCGCCTCCACCAGCCCACCCACTCTTAGCCGGGCTGGCAGCATATGGGCGGGCGAGGTCTCCCAGACTTTGGGGGAGCCCAGCAGGTTGGGGGCCTGAGCTTCCCCAGCCAGGCCTTGGAGGAGGCTCCCTGTACGTGTCCTGGCTATTTCCTTAATTTTCTTCGTTAGTATTTCCTGCCATCCTTGCATCCTCCTCTCTGGGCAGTGAAGAGCCGTGTCTGGAGAGTGGGCACTGATCCACGACCAAATGGGCTTCAAAGGCAAGGGAATCAGCAGACTTTGGGTCCTGTGTGGTCCAGTTAGGATGTGAGGTGCCCAGAGGGAAGGGAGACCCGAGCTGCCTTGCCCTCCCTGGGGAAAGACCAGGGTTTCATTTTAACAGAGGAGGCCCAGACCAAGTAGAGTGAAAATAATGCGACAGCTTCGCATTTTGAAACACACGGCCACTGGCATTTCATTCACCCTCAGAGCAGCAGCGTGGCCTGAGGGCAGGGATGAGCATCTCCAGTAGCAGAGAGTGCTTTCTCCCTGACGTCCCTTGCTGTTCTTTGTTTCTGACACCTTCCTGATGGTGTCACTGCCTTGTACCTTTTCTGGCTTCGGCCTGTGTCCTTGGCAATCCCCCTGGAGGACTCTCGGGGCTGCCTCTGGCGTTATAGCTGATGGCTCAGAGTCGCTGCTGTTCAAAAAGTTCAGGCTGTTGCCCGCTCGTATGGATTACCCAGGATGACTGTGTGCGCTGACATTTATCAGCTGCTCTTCTGCAGGTTTCTGTGGCCCTGAGAGATCTTCCTGACGCATATCCCAGCAGACGTGGCATTTCTCTCCCCAAGAATATTCTGTCTGTTAGTCCCTCGGCAGCCATTCCGTTCCGCGGGCAGCCCTCCTCTGGCTCCATTATCAAAAGGTGAACTCCCGGGCCCCGGCCCTCTCTGGAGCTCTGGCCTCTTCGCCCAGGGGTGGAGCCACACAGCTCAAAGGTCAGAGCCTGGGGGTGACCCCTGGTTGCGGTTTCACTTCTTGTGAATCTGCCTCTTTAAGCTCGGTTTCCTTGTTTACAAATCAAGGGGGAAGTAAAGCCTGCCTCACAGGGTTCTCGTGGGGATTAAATGCAATGGCAGGTGCATCGTGCCCAGCAATAAACACTCAATACCCTCCTTTGGGGTCAAGCAGACCTGAGTTTGAAACAGATGACGCCTGAGCAGGGGCTCAAATGATGATACCAGGGCCGGATTCATTCATTCATTCATCCATCCATTCATTCTCTCTCTGCCTCCTTCCCTTAATCTCTTCCACCTCAACCCCATTCTCAGCACTTTCTCCATTCATGTTCCACAGTGGCTACAGAGGCGCCAGCCTTTAGCTCCAAGTCCACCAGGAAAGAATGTTAGCCTCTGTCCCCAAAGTCTCACACCATCATATTGACTTTGATGGGTTCTGTGGCCATTTCCAACTGATCATCATGACCATGGAAATAATGAGGTGGCCCCAGAGCTGGGAGTGGAGTCCTGTCCACCTGACCACGAGAGCAGAGTGGTCAACAAAACAAAACGACTGAGGTTATCGCT
Organism: Equus przewalskii; assembly: GCF_037783145.1. Taxonomy (NCBI): domain Eukaryota; kingdom Metazoa; phylum Chordata; class Mammalia; order Perissodactyla; family Equidae; genus Equus; species Equus przewalskii. The sequence continues at coordinate 32,109,108 of NC_091831.1, forward strand.
GGGAAGTAGGGTGAGCAGCTGCTGCAGACAGCAAGAAGACAGAAGCGCCACCACTGGAAGTCCATGGAAGGTGCCATTGTGGGACCTGGGAGCCAACTGAGTATGCCTCTGGCAAAGGCCTGGCTGCCGGCCGCCTCTCTAGCTGGCTGCCTGTCTGCTGGGTTCTTGGCCCTGAGCAGGGACTAGCCTGGTGAAATGGCTTGAGAGAGAGGAGCCAGAGCGTCCCCAAGAGGCCCGGGGAACAGCAGTTCATGAGTCCTGGCCCTATTTGCACCATGAGCTCCTTAATTCAGACCCTCCGGAGGCTGCTCTGTGGTCCTGTGATTTGTCTGCATCAGGCTAAGCAGTCATCTAGAAGATTCTGACCCCCGTTTGATCTGGCATCTCTTCTGCCTGCTTCAGAAAACCACGTGGGGTTCAGTGCTCTTTAACGTGTCTTCTGTGAAGACGGGGTGGTGAGTTACATCCCCCACCCTCCTCCCACCTCGGTCCCTGGAGGCCTCTGTGAGGTGGGTAAAGGGCTCCCCGCTGCTGACTTTGCAAGAACAGCCTCAGTGCCTTCTCGTCTGGTTCGTGCCTGGTGGCTGCTCCAGGACCTCCTGGTGTGTGAAGGATGCCCTTTCTCCAGATGCGAGGATGTGAATGTGGCCGCGCCGCCACGCTGGGCTTTTGTGTGTGTGTGGTGTTGGGCGTCTCCTCCTCCTCTTTGTCGTGGCTGTTTTTATCTTGTGAGATACCTGCATCTATGCTCACAGAGGGGCTCAAGCCTTTGGGCTTAACCTGGATGGAACTGAGCAGTCATTAGATTCGTCTGTTGAGTTTCTCGATGTGAAAGAAGAGGAATGCCGCCCCTTCCATTTATAATTGCACGGGCCCCGTGGACAGGCTGGGAGAGGCCAACGCCGCCCCCTCACAGCTTGGCTGAGTCTTAGCTGGGTCTCTGCCAAGTGGATGGGGGCAAATAGGGACTGTGCGTTTATTGTGTTATTCCGCTCATTTTCATAACGGCTTATTTGGTGCCTTGGCCAGGCCCTGCAGAGGAGCTTCATAAGTCACTTCCTCACAGGTGACAATGGGGGCCAGAGGTGGGGTTCGGTAGGGGATGAGACCAACACCAAGGATGAGAAAGTCCATGAGTGGCATGGTGTGCTTGGCTAAGAGTGGACATATGACATCCATCTGGGGGTGCATAATGGAAGCCTTCATGGAGGAGGTGGCCTTTGAGATGGGTGTGACTTTGGGTAGGATGATAGGAGGTGCTGAAAGAAGAGGGCCTCTAGGAGGAAGGGAATTGCACAGGCGAAAGTGAAGAAGAGGGAAGATATGCAGGTTTAGGGAGAACGAGTCTGGAGGGGGCACGTGTGTTGGGGTGGTGGCTAGAAGGGTGCATTGGACCTTGTCATAGAGGGGCTTGAATCTCAGATGGAATGATCTGGGGCCCCTCAGTAGGTAGAGGGGTGTTGCTGAGGGCTTTGAGTGGTGTGTGCATTTGCATATGCGGGGTGACCAGATAGAAGTCCAGGGGGTGGTGTATAACAACGGCTAATGTTAAATGAGCACTTACTCTGTGCAAAGTACTGTCCGTAGTGCCTTAAGTGCATCGTCTTCTAAATCTAAGTTGCTGTTCTGTTCAGATCCCTCTGATGGCTTCTTGCTTCCTTCAGTGTGATATCCAAAATCCATACCCTCCTACCTCTCTCTCCCTTCCCACTCCAGTCGCCCTGATGTCTTTGCTCTTCCTGGAACCACCATGCATGCTCCTGCCTCAGGACCTTTGTACTGGCCATCCCCTCTGCCTAGAATACTCTTTCTTCCAGATACCCACATGGCTTGCTCCCTCCTTCCTTTAGTAGCCAAGAATGGCTGGAGCCTGCTTGAATGTGAGCCGTCACTGTAGCCGCCACTGTGCACACCCCCTGTCGGTTGTGACTGGGTGACAAACGTTTAGGGGTTGTGTGAGGTTTTTTCCGGCTTTATTTTTAATGGTGTCTTTGTCAGAAAGAACTTCAGTCCCAGAGGGTTCATTAATCGAGGGCGTTGCACTTTGTGAATAAATCACTGTCTGGCTTGGTTTGGAAATCACATTGTGTTCTGTTCAAATGTGCTAAAATGGATGTTTAGAAGAGAAGAGTATGATTGTTATAAAAATTAAGCAGTTTGGGGAGAGAGCTGGAAGCTTGTGAAAATCATTACCGAGGGGCCTTGGAAGTGGTTACTAAGGAGACCAGTGGCGCCTTCCTTTTTGGTTACCTGGTGGGGGTTGCTTGGAAGCTGCTGCTGGGAACAAGAGTGTGGGGGGCTTTTGGCGGGTCCTTGGCGTCCACTCCGGTGCAGCTTCGTCTGTCCTGCTGCAGGGAGAGAGGAAGCGGCAGATGCCTGTTTGGATCTTGGGAGAGGCTGGAACCCCCACCTTACAGCAGCAGAAACGAGGAGAGGATCTCACTCTCCATCTCCTCCTTCCTCCAGCCGATGCAGCGCTTGTGCCTACCCTTGCTGAGCAGTGACCGTTTGGGAGCTCCCTGCCCACGGTCCTTCCATGTACTAAGGCCAAGCAGCTGTCCTGGGATGTGCAACCACTGCTCACCCGGCCCGGGTCTGCCCCCTGAGGATATTGGGAGGAACAGTCAGTCTCCTCACTCCCCCAGTTCACAGTCCCAGCTGTTACTGCTAACAGCACCTGCCAGGGACCCAGCCAGTGCCCACTGTTTACACCCAGGATCTCCTCGCGTCCTGACATCACAGTGAGTTGCGGAAATGCATCCTGGAGACCTTAGCGGACTTGCGGCAGATCCCAGAGCTAGCAGATGAAGAGCAGGCATGCAGACCCAGGTCTGCAGGACCCCAGAGCCTGGACTCCCCAGACACTATGTAGAGCAGCTTCCTAACTTGGTGGCTGGCTGCGTCATGACGTCTCACCCTGGAGCACAACAAGCTTGCCATCCTCTGAAACTCAGAACCTCTCCCCCTGCGCTGTGTCTGAGCCCAGCTGTTCCCATCCTCTCCTGTGTGAGAGCAGAGCAATGGTGGCACCATGTCACACCCACCCTGAGATGGACAGTCTGTGATGGTCTCTGATGATGTACAGAGCATTGGCCTCTCTCCAAGGTCATCAGCTTTGGGTGTCCCCACAGTGTCCTAGACCAGTGCCTCCCAAGCTTGAATGTGCATCGGAATCACCCGTGGGTCTTGTGTCACTGCAGCTCCTGATCCAGCAGGTCCAGGAGGGGCTTGAGATTCTGCTTTTCCGACAAGCCCCCAGTGAGGTGGACGCTGCTGGTCCACAGCCCGCGGTGAGAGGCACAGGTTGAACCCACTGGAACCAGAACACCTTGAGGGTAGGCTCACAACTCAGGCAGGCGCAGTGAGTGTTTGCCGAGATCCTCGATGCTCCAGAATTTAATGATAGTCCAGGCCAGTTTTAACGGTCATCAGACTGAGTCCCAGATAGACTTAGTCTTACTGGCTGTGACTCAAGGGGTGTTGTGACTCAAGCACCCCAGAAATGCAAAGTCATAGCCACCCCCAGAGCAGGGCTGGTGCTGTGTGGTGCTGGGCGCTGTTCGGCGGCTCGTGGTCAGTCTAGCCGCCAGCCCAGGCTGTTGTCCGAGGCCAGGAAGCCTGTGTGGTGTGTCCCCACGTTGCATGGCTGTAAGAGGAGAGCAGGGTCTGAACCCACAGCTTACTGCCTGCAAAGCCCTGTGATGCTGTAGTGCTTCCCAACAGCATGGTGGGCAGAGGGGATGGAAGGAGCACCAGCTAACCAGCTGGGTGACTCTAGAGAAGTCACTTGACCTCTCTGGGCTTTTTACATCTGTCAGAAGAGAGAGTTGAACTAGGTCATGTTTAAATTCTCTTCCAGATCTTATTCCTTTGAATGTGTACTCTCAGGGATTTCACTGGCTCCTTTGGATGGTGAGAGAAACTTCCAGAAGGGGAGATGGAAGTGCAGCCTTGTGCTCTCAGAGAGGCTGTCCCGGAGAAGGGGAGAAGCAGTGCTTGGGGTGTCCTGGGAGGAGAGCGCCAATCAAACAGCGGAGGATGCGGGAAGCCTCCCTCTCTTATTTTCTCCAGCTGCTCCATCTGGGTCCCAAACTGGAATCTCCATGACTCTCTCCCGCCTGAAGCTGGTTTCCTTTTTGAGGCTTCCTCCTGTTCCTTTGGTGTTTACCCATCCCCCATAGCTCTGCACAGCCGCCACAGCCCTCGTGGGGGCACTGGCGACATTACGGCCCCTACTGCTGGCAGGGTGGAGTGCAGGTTCCTTGGACCACACAGAGGTCCCCTCCCTCGTCATCTCCTGCTCCTGCAGGTTGGGCAGAGCATGCCTGGGGGCCCAAACCGGCCTGTGTCTGTCTGTCCCTTTAAACATGTGGCACACCTTTCTTTTCCTCCCTCTAAGCAGATTTCTCTGCTTTGGCCTCCTCCTCCCTCCCCAATGGGCCCTGTGGCTTCCCGGCTGTGGCAGTGGCCCAGAGAGGGGTAGGGGGAGCCTCCTTGTTAGCGCGCAGCAGTAGTTTCTCACTGACACTGTTTAGAACTGCCTCTGCATAGTGGTAATGAAAAGTGGACTGACTTTTCTTCTTATTTTCATAAATGAATACTGTGTTATTTATTTTGTTATTTTAAAGATTCTATTCTTGCTTTACAGACAATGCGCTCCTTTTGGCTACGCTCAGCCGAGCTGACCCCACTGCCCCTCCCTGTGCCCCACTAGGCTGAGGGTCCCCTCACCCACCCCTTGCCTGTCCGGTCGCAGCTCAGTGGCTTGTGAAGGGACATATTTGTGTCGAGCTTGTTTCTGAGCCAGAGTCTCTGTGCTGCCTCAATCCGAGAGCCGGGAGGAAGAGCTCCCCGACGCTGGAGCGCTCCCGATACAAACCGAGCCACATGATGTCACTTGGGGAGGATGCCTGGATTCAAATACTGTGTCTTATAGAATGATGGAAGTGAGAAAATGGGTTCTCTGGCCACACTCTAAGTATATATTGTCAGAGGAATTTAAATACAGATAAGACGTTTAATTATTAAGTGGCTTTTCAATGCAAGGCTCAAATGGAGCTGTCTAATTAGCTGTCAGTTCCGTCAGAGCTCTGACTGGGGTGCCCCGGCCGCTTCTCTCCCGATTTCCACAAATAAATTCCATTTCATGGCAACCAGACACTGCAGGGCCCCCTCGGGGTCTACTGCCTCCCCAAGGCGGGAAGTTGCCGTGGTTCCCCTCTCCTTCCGGGACCGCCTGTCCCCACACCTGGGTCAGGGCAGCTGCCCAGGGACCATCAAACTGGACTTGCTTAAAAGGAAAAGTGAAGGAAAAGATTGGAAGCGACCCTACCCCCAAATACCAACATGTGTCCATGTGTGCGCAGACAGAGGGCCAGGGCCCAGCCACAGGCAGAGGTGGAAATGGGTGAGCCAGCGGCAGCCAGAGACAGACAGATGGACACCTGACCAGACGCACAACAGATCCAGTAACTTCTGGCCCCTACCCCTGGAGAATCTCATTCCCTTTGTGCAACTTTTGCTTTTGGGAACTCCCAGGTGGCAGTGGCCCCATCGGCTGTTCTTGAACCTGCTGCTCTGGGGGGCCCGTGTGCCGTGCTCGCTCCCAAGCCCTGTGGGGACATCTCACGCCCTCCTGTGACTCAAGCCTTCGCTCTCCGCTGAGACTCCCAAATCCAGGCTGCTGGCCCTGACTCCTCTCCTTAGCCCTATCTCTCACTCCCAGGTAGCCTCATGGAGATGCAGTCACAGCGCCTCCCAGGACCTCCCGCCAGCTCCGTGTTTCTTTAATGTTAGTTATGACAGCTGATGGCGGGTGGGACTGTGAGCCAGGTGCTGGGCTGAGCACTTCACGCACATGGGCTTGTGTAGCCCTTCAGCAGAGCCACGTGGGCATCTAGTATTATCCCTGTTTCATCGCCCGGGAACTGGGGACAAGAGGGGCTAAGTGTCTTGCCCAGGGCCCCTCGGCCAGACTGCCTCCAGAGCTCATGCTCACGGCCGCGTTGATCTACCTCTCCGGATACTTTTCACATCTGGGAGAAGCCAGGTCCTCCGAGTTGGGATCCCCATCACTAGCGCTTTAAGGAGTGGTGTGGCTTCCCAAGTGGTCCCACCTCCCTCCTTTGCCCTTTCCCCCTTCCAGCCATCCTTTTGGGGCACCAGGCATCATCTTCCTAAGGCATCATGGATCTGGTCGCTTTCATTTTCAAAACTCTGCAGGGGTCCTCATGCTGTTGGCTCAAGTCCGCCTTCCTCACGGTGGCTTTCAAGGGCCCCTTGGCACCAGGCTCCTTCCAAGCTGGCTTCTCCCCACATGCCATGAGGGCAGCCAGGCTTTTCAGCCCCACCACATGCTCAGGACTGTCTTTCTGAATCCGCCCTCTCCTCTAGAGGCCCTCACCTCGCATCCTGATGAGCTCCCAGGCTCTAGGCCAGGGGTGTTCTTCTCTCTGACGTCCCCTCAATCTTCGGGTCATTTGGGTAGCCCTGTCTGAGAGGCTGTTAAGTGCTTGACCTACTCACTCACTCATGGTCTGTCTCTCACTCAGGGACTGTCTCTCTCAGGTCCTGTCTCTCTCAGGTCCTTTCTCTCTCACCATCCTGTCTCTCTCAGAGTCTGTCTCACAGGATCTGTCTCTCTCAGGATCTGTCTCTATCAGAGTCTGTCTCTCTCAGGTCCTATCTGTCTCAGGTCCTGTCTCTCTCACGATCCTGTCTCTCTCAGGCTCTGACTGTCTCAGGTCCTTTCTCTCTCAGGTCTGTCTCTCTCAGGGTCTGTCGCTCTCAGGTCCTGTCTCTCTCAGGGTCTGTCTCTCTCAGGTCCTGTCTCCCTCCGGTCCTGTCTCTCTCAGGTCCTGTCTTTCTCAGGCTCTGTCTCTCTCAGAGTCTGTCTCTCTCAAGTCCTATCTCTCTCAGGGTCTGTCTCTCTCAGGGTCTGTCGCTCTCAGGTCCTGTCTCTCTTAGGTCCTGTCTCTCTCAGGCTCTGTCTCTCTCAGGTCCTGTCTCTCTCAGGATCTGTCTCTCAGGGTCTGTCTCTCTCAGGTCCTGTCTCTCTCAGGATCTGTCTCTCTCACGATCATGTCTCTCTCAGGCTCTGTCTCTCTCAGGGTCTGTCTCTCTCCAGTCCTGTCTCTCTCAGGTCCTGTCTCTCTCAGGTCCTGTCTCTGTCAGAGTCTGTCTCTCTCGGGCTCTGTCTCTCTCAGGGTCTGTCTCTCTCAGGTCCTGTCTCTCTCAGGTCCTGTGTCTCTCAGGCTCTGTCTCTCTCAGGATCTGTCTCTCAGGGTCTGTCTCTCTCTCCAGTCCTGTCTCTCTCAGGTCCTGTCTCTCTCAGGGTCTGTCTCTCTCAGGCTCTGTCTCTCTCAGGCTCTGTCTCTCTCAGAGTCTGTCTCTCTCAGGTCCTGTCTCTCTCAGGTCCTGTCTCTCTCAGGTCCTGTCTCTCTCAGGCTTTGTCTCTCTCAGGTCCTGTCTCTCTCAGGTCCTGTCTCTCTCAGGTCCTGTCTCTCTCAGGCTCTGTCTCTCTCAGAGTCTGTCTCTCTCAGGTCCTGTCTCTCTCAGGTCCTGTCTCTCTCAGGCTCTGTCTCTCTCAGGTCCTGTCTCTCTCAGGACTGTGTCTCTCAGAGTCTGTCTCTCTCAAGTCCTGTCTCTCTCAGGGTCTGTCTCTCTCAGGTCCTGTCTCTCTCAGGCTCTGTCTCTCTCAGAGTCTGTCTCTCTCAGGTCCTGTCTCTCTCAGGTCCTGTCTCTCTCAGGCTCTGTCTCTCTCAGGTCCTGTCTCTCTCAGGACTGTGTCTCTCAGAGTCTGTCTCTCTCAAGTCCTGTCTCTCTCAGGGTCTGTCTCTCTCAGGTCCTGTCTCTCTCAGGGTCTGTCTCTCTCAGGTCCTGTCTCCCTCCGGTCCTGTCTCTCTCCGGGTCTGAGGTGGTAGAGTTGGCCTCATTGTTAAGACTTAGGTTCTAGAGTCAGAATATCGGATTGGAAACCTGGCCCCTGCCTCCTAGCAGTGCGACCACCTGTGGTCCAAGCGGCCACCATCTAAGCCTCCCTCCCCAGCTCTGACCTGGGGCCGCAGTAGCACTGAGCTGTAGGGCTTCTGTGAAGGTGACATGTGATGATGTGTAGCACAGAGAGAGTTCTGGAACTCTTAGCCATCGGTATCGTCACTGTTATTGTTTCTCAGTGCCAGGCTGTGAGCTCCCTGAGGGCCTGGCCCGTGGCTGCATGCACGCTGCACCCCCACACTGTCTGGCCGCTGTTTTTTATGTGGAAGGCCCTGGGGAGTCGTTGTCCCAGCTGTGACAGTTCAAGGCTGTTGGTTTTGCCGACGCTTGATAGCTGGCAGCGTGATCAGAATTTTGCAAACCGAGCCATCAGCTGGGCTCCTGATTCTCTTGGCATGTTCGTATCAGAACGGTGACATTAACCAAGTCATTAGGCTGGTGATCACAGCTGTGTGTGTGGAAGTGGAGGGCAGTCAGTGCACTGAACAAGCCAACCGCGGCCTGCTACCTCTCTCCACAGGAAATGGCAGCGAAGGACGAGGCGAGTGGCTGCCCATGGACAGGGTACATGGCTGGCAAAGGCCTTTCCTGGATGCTGGAAACAAGAGAAGTGCAGTGATTTGCCTAACGTGCAGTGGATTGCAGACCAGACCGTATAGCCAAGTGCTGCAAGATTGCAAAGTAATCGTGAATGATCAGAGTGGGGTGAATCAGGGAAGACTTCCTGGAGGGGGCTCCTTGAGATGGATGGGGCTTTTTATTATTTTAAGATCTCTTTCAAAAATTTTAGATTGTTTGCTTTCGTGTTAGTATCCATCTAGTCAAGGCAAGACATCTGTGATAAAGAAACCAACAAGAAATCTAGACGGTGGTTGTTCTTTCTGTGCTTTAATAGCTAATTCCTCCTCCCAACGGAAGCGTTATGTCACCCTGATTCTTACCTCTAAACCCCACCCCACCTCCACCATCTTAATGAACTGACATTTTCGTGTATTGAGTTGGAAATGCTTTCTCTGTAAAAATTATTGCCTCTTTGACCCAGGAGTACATTATTTGGTGGTCCCCGAGACCTTCTACAACTGGAGTTTCAAAACGAATCAGACACGTTCCCGTGAACTCTGACCCTGCTGAGCAGACATAAAACACCACCACGAATTTCTTCGGAGGCAGAGCAGCATCAGGCGCTCCGTGCTCTCCCCTCTCTTCTTGCCGAGGCGCAGCAGTTCCGTAGCTTGAAGGATGAGAAGCGGTGGCAGCATTTGACGTCTGATGGGCAGGAGGAGGGAGGTCCTGGGGGAGACGACCGGCTGTGGACACGGCTGGCGGGGCGCTGGCGTGAGCAGGGGGCCAGCACCTGCCTCTGCTGGGGGCCTGGTGCTGCCTCTTCTCATCTCGTCCTCCCAGGAAGCGTCTGAGGACGGGGAGGGTCACCCCTGTGTTAGAGATGAGAAAGCGGGAGCTCTGGATCTTCCAGAACTCAAGAGAGGACAGGAAGCTGTACGCTCAGCAGAGCCATGGTTGGGCGGTTTCTGTTTGTCTAAATGAGAAGGCTGCCCAGGAGCGGCCTGTTGGTGGCTCTCATTAAATACGCAACTAAATGGGATTTAATTTTTCTGCCTCTGTAAGTCTTTTCACATCCGTGCCTTTCTAAATCACACCACGTGTCCTGATTCTTGGGGGAGAAAATGTGGTGGTGAGAACAAGAAGCCGCTGGCTGCTGGGGGCCGGGCTGTGGGGGTGGGGGCTCTGCGCCTCCCCCGTCTCCCGGTCAGGCTGCTGCTGGTGGGCTGTGCCCAGGCAGGTGATGAGACAGCTCCGCAAGAGGCAGGAGCCCCGAGCCGCTGACATTTCCTTCCCAGCCCCTCCTGCTCCGCGAAGCCTTTTTAGCTTGGCTGCTGGAAGCTTCAAACTGATAATGATGAGGGAGTGTAAATGTCAGCGGGATCCTAGTTTCAATCAGAGCTGTTAAAAATAAGCCTGGCAAGCCAGCTCTGCCAGAGGTGAGCCCAGAGAGCAGTGGGGAGGGCCGGAGCAGTGGGGGGACCCTGTGAGACGAGGGTGATGGTGTGGGGGCTGGGACCCATGACGGCAAGATATCAAGGCTGGTTTCTGGCAAGTGGTGAGTTGGGGTGGGAAGCAGAGATGGATGTGGAGGAAATACTTGTTTTCTTTTCTCAGCTGTTCTGTGATTTTAAAAAAAGTGATATCTCAAATTTTGTTTGGAAAGGGAAAAGCAGAAGACAGCTGGCTGGGTCCCTGGGCTCTGTCCGCAGCTGGCTGTTTTGTCTGCTGGGCTGAAATGCTAACGGGTGCCAGAGTGGAGCAGGAGGGGCCAGCTGCCAGCCGCACTCCGGGCGAGGGATTCTCTCTGCTTGATTGTTGGGGAGGTGCCAAAGCACCAGGCCGGGTCCAGGAGGGACCTCTGGGCTTGTCGGAAATCCAGACCCACCCCAGACTCTCCAAGTCAGAATCTTCATGGGAACAAGTCTCCAGGGGACTGCGTGCACATTACAGCTTGAGAGGCACTGCCTTAGAGGTGATCGGCAGGACCTTTATTTTGCAGGTGGGGACACTGTGGCCCAGAGTGGCAGAGGGACTCCCCCAAGGTCACCCAGCTAGTGCAGAAAACAAAGGCCTCGGCCTCTGAATCAGAGTCCGGAGCATTCTTCCCCATCAGCGTCACATCCATTATGGTGCCCAGAACAAATGCAAGTTCAACAAGTACCGCGTCACTTCTCTTCCTGCCAAGGCGCGGTGGCTCGCCTCTGCCCCGGGGACTGGTTTCAGGAACCCACGGGCATTGTAGGCGGACTCCACTTCTTCTCATTAAGAATCCCACTGGCGCTTGACTCAGCCCCACCCCTTCCTTCATGTGGGACATGCTAATTTCCCCTCTCTTGTCCCTGAGCTGGCGTCTGAAGGTGTGAAGGGCAACGGGCTTGTGGAGGGTGTGGAGGGCCCCAAGCAGGGGGACCTTACGCAGGAAACAGTGGGTGGTCTGCAAGAACGGCGCGTTAAGATGTGGTGACATCAGCAGCTGGACCCTGGCTGGAAAGCAGGCGTGAAGTTTAATTAGGGTGGGTTTTGCGGGCAGTTGGGGCAGGGTGGGGAATTAAGGTTGGAATAATTTATTTATTGAGGTATACTCATTTGCATTTAGTTTTTTAAAATAATTCCATAAATTGTAAACGTTCTTTCTTCTCTCCAAGGGGGAAAAAGCACAGTAAAATGACATAAAGTAGCTTTAATTAATTATAATAAAATTCAGAGCTATCATGCTCCCATTCCTTTTGTCATACATTGACGCAGTCCACAAATTCCTGTTAGATGGATTTCTCCCTGGGCACTGTGCTGGGTCCTTATCACACTCGTGGACAAGAGATACGTAACTTCTGGTCTTAGTATAGCTGTTGCCTGCTCCACACAGCTGCATTTTCCTTATAAGTGACATTTAACCCAGGTGCCCAAACTCGACATTGCATCTTTTTTTAGGGTAGAAATCTCTCCTGTCTTCTTAACCAGGAACTACATGTCCTCACATAATTGTCACTCAATAAGGCTAGGACATCCTTAGGAGCATAGCATTCAGCCAGTTTTGGAGCCAGGCAGTCGATGCAGGTGTGGTGGGACCAGATAGATATGCAAAGTCATTGTGTACAGTTGTGCAGGCTGTGCACTGTCCAAGGGCGCCACCTCTAAGGAACACCATTCACACATCATAGATGTAGATTTGTATATTTATTTTGACAATTTCCAAGTAAATGAAAGTGTCTTGAAGAAGGGGCAGCTTTTTCTAGTTTCCACAAGGGTTCCCCGTGGCCTGGCAGTGGTCCTGGAGGTTCTGGCTCCAGCATTAGCCCAGGAACTTGCTGCCTAGAATATTCCCACAGATCCACATGCTTTGGGGGCCGTGGCCTTTCTTCTGGATGGGATGAAGAGGACCTCTGGGGTGCTGAACCCAGCTGCCTTTCTGCAAAGCGAGTGACAGTCTCAGCACTGGAACAGTCTTCTCCCAGGTGGTTTTTGTGTCACCTTCTGAAAATCCCTATCTTTACGGTCCTCAGCTTCTCTGGCATTCTGTCATTTAGCGTCACTTTTGTTGTGGCCCCCTGCCTTCCTTTGTTACCTGCCCCAAGAGACAGCCTCTGGTGAAGGAGGCCTGTCCCCCTCGTCTCAGGACTTTGCTTCTCTGCTGCAGTCAGGCCCAGTGTCAAGGCATGCAGCTCCTCCGTCTGCTGTTTCTGCAGATGTGGTGCTGGGTGCTCCACAGCTCTGCTGCTTTCCTCCTCCAAGTTGATTTCTGTGCCAGTTGGGAGGATTGGGTTTGGCCCTATATAACAGAAAGCTAAAAAAAAAAAAAAAAAATTAAAGGGTCACTGAAACTAGATATAGGATTTTCTCTTTCACATAAAAGTATGACAGCTCCAGAGTCAGCTAGGAGCCAGGGTCCCAGGATCTTTCTATCTTTTGCTCCAACTTTCTTTGTCTTCCATCTTTAAGGTCACCTCATGGTTCAAGATGGCTGCTGGAGCTCCAGTCATCTCATATCAGTTCTAGGCAGGAAAAAGGAGGAAAGAGGGGAAGGATGGATAAAACGGCACCTCTATCAACTAAGTCAGTCTCTTTAACACAGATTTTCTGGAAGCTTTTTCATTCAGCAACTTCCGCTTACCTCTTGTTGCTACTCCTATATGCGAAGGAGGTAGAAAATGTAAATTTTTTTCTGGGCACATGGGGCAAAATAAAAGCCACAGTTCTAGTAGAAGGAAAAAGAGGAGACTGGCTTTTGGCTGGGGACAGCTGGCAGCCTCTGCTGCATCTTGCTGCTTCTCCCTTCGCCTTTCCTGTCCCCTCCCAGGGTCTCGTCAGTGCTGTCCCAGCGGAGCCGTGCAGCCTGGGTCCCATCTTCTGACTGCGGCCCTCTCCTCCCCCACTTCACGTTTTCTGTCTCTCTTCGCTGGCTCCTTCCTCTGCCCCTTCTCCCAGGAATCCAGGGAGGGCAGGGTTTGTGCAATGGTTCAGGTTTGGGTTAAGACAGACCTGATCCAGGTTGGGGATTGGGCTCCCCAGCTCTGTGCCCTTGGGCATGTCCCTGAACCTCTTTGAACCTCTTTGAACCTCACTTTCCTCGCATGTGAAATGGAGCTGACAGTAGTGAACGACCCTGGGGAGCTGCTGTGAGGAATGGAGAGGGGGCCAGGGAAGGCCCTGAGCCCAGAGCCTGGTGCACAGGAAAAGCTCAGGGCATGTTAGTTGCTGTTCATCTTATTATCATTTGGGTGCTGCCCTTGGCCTGGCTTTCAGAGGTATCATCAGTCAGGGACGTGTCTCTTACCTCCTGGACAATTCTCCTTCAGTCCACGGATACTTATTGAGCATCTGCGATATACTCAGCTCTCTTCTAGGTCTGGGGATAATTGGCCAACAAAACAGACAAGAATCCATCCCTGAGGGATCTGACGTCCCGTCGTGCTGGGGGAGACGCTCTGGCCCTTGGCTGCTCTGGTGCCACCAGCGGTGGCATCCGTGTGGGTGTCTGTGTCTCTAGGCCCCAGCCTCTCACATGCAATCTTACAGCTTCAGAGCCTCCCAGGTGCCTCAACGATGAAGTGCCCCCATTCAGGAATGCCCTCGATCTCATCGTCCAGCACCCCGGGGCCCGTCTCAGCAGGCCACTTGCCAGCGCTTGGGGAGTCACGTGTTCTCCTTCTCAGGCGGCTCTCGTGCTCCCAGCAGGGCCTTCTGCAGACAGTCTCTCAGAGGAGGGTGCGCTGTCTTACGGAGTCAGATCCCTTTGAGAATCTGATGCACATGCATGTGGGCACAATTTGCACATAGTTCCAGTGGATGCACAGACTTCGGACAGCCCCTCTGTGGCCCCCCAGGGCCTCCATGGGCTCTGGGTCAGAGTCCTGCTTGACACTGAGGAGAGGTGCCCCTGCTCCAGCAGGTGGGGGAGATCGCCATGCGGCAGGTGCCCTTTCTTGCTCCCGGTGGGGGTCCTGGGTTGAGCAGAGACCTGAGCCAAGTGTATGAGACGAGGCAGTCGTTAAAGGAGAGACGTCTTTTCAGCTGAAATTGCCCTCAGCCCCTTCCCTGTGCGTGATTGTGAGCAAGACTCCTCGCCCCTCTTGGTGTCAGGGCCTCTCCTGTGAAACACAGCAGTCTGATCAGATCTTCTAGGCCTGTCACCTCAGACGACCTGTGAGACCTGCTGGCGCAGTGAGACCGTGGGCTTTGGCCTCAGCCCGAGGGGCGTCCGATCCTGCCTTGGCACCTGCTGGCTCCACGACCTTCAGCTGGTCCACCGGCTTCGCTTAGCCCCAGTGGTCTCGTCTGCAAGATGCAGATAATACCACTGCCACGGCGTAATTGTGAAAAGTTAGAAACACTATTCTCGTACCAATCTCGAGTGACCGTGTGCCAAAGGTTTATTTAACTCCTTAATGAGAAAACCAGCAGGATGGTACAGTGGTTTCAAGGCGAATTTGAGGCGCTGAGAGCTTATAATCAATGACAGGCAGAGAATGTTGAAATAAAATTACAGTTAGATACAAAGCTGCTTAATGTCCTACAGGGCGATCACTAACCCTTGAGGTTATCTCTTCTACCAGACAGTAATAATCTGCTACTCTCCCACACAAAAATCTACAAGTACACGTGTCACTTCACAGAATAGAGGCCCTGATCGCTAGTAGAATGAAAAAGGAAGTTCTCTGGGGAACCTGGCTAGCTTCATGGAAAGACATCAGGAGAAGCTCCTTTCCGTGGAGAAGATGGTAGAAAGAATGCACGAAACATGTCTGAACAGGCCTACACCAATGGGTTTTCTGATGCGGTTGCAAAGTGAATGTTAAGTGAAAAAAAAATCAAAACAAATCCGTGCTTTGAGACACTTTTTTTTTTTTTTTTTGCTGGGGAAGATTCACCCTGAGCTAATATCTGTTGCCAATCTTCCTCTTTTTTTTCTCCTCAAAGCCCCCATGCATAGTTGTGTATCCTAGTTGCAAGTCCTTCTAGTTCTTCTATTTGAGCTGCCACCACGGCATGGCTACTGACAGACAGGTGGTGTGGTTCCATGACTGGGAACAACCTTGGGCCACTGAAGTGGTGAGAGCACAGAACTTTAACCACTAGGCCATCAGGGCTGACTCTAAACCTGTGATTTGAATCTCTAGCACTTGCCTTCTGTAAAAGACAGATTCTGAGTTCTGGGGATAAGTGATAGAATTATATCAAACCAGAGTGAACCTTTGGTAGGGCCACAGTTTGATAGCACAAGGAGGTATCCTCTCGATGTAGGTAAATGATCTCAGCACATTATAAAGGGTTTGCCTCCACCACCACCTCCGCCCTTGGACGGACCTCCTCCCCTCAGGGTGGAGAGCTGCCACCTATGCAGTAGGCAGAGGGGCTGCGATTGGAGCTGGACAGAGCCCTGCACACGTTCAGACCCAGGGCCCCTCAGGGGTCTTCTCCACCCCTCAGCACCCACAGAGCGCCAGCCTCAGTGTGCAAGGGCGCGGGCTTTGGGGTCAGCTGGACCTGGGGCCTAGCCACGCTCCAGCACTGGCTGGACGGCCTCAGGTTCCCAATTTAACCTCTTCTGTAAATGGCGACGGTGAAAGTACCGAGGCGCGAGCCTGGGGAGACGTAAGCACTCAGGAAATGGTGGCCATGTGGCCCTTCTTTGTACCCCTTTCATTCTGCAGCACCTGTCTGAGCCTCAGTTTCCTCCTCTTCAAAAACCCCACCTCCCAAGGATGTCAAGAGGGCTGGGCTCTTGCTTTCCCTGTCCCCCGCCCAACGCCTCCGTAATTCAGCCTCCTCCCAGCAGCCAGCTCTTCTTGAAAAATCCCGATCAGATCCTGCCTCTCCTGCTTGACACCCTCTAACTCATGCCAAGTCCAGCCCATGAGGCCCTCTCTGCTGGGTCCCTGCCTACCTTCCCAGCCGCGTCTCCTCCCTCCCTCATGGCACCCTGGCCACGCTGGCCTCCTTTCTGTCCCCTGACACTTCAAGCTCATTCCCACTTCACAGTCTTTCCCCTGCTGCTTCCTCTGCCTCCACCGCTCTTCCCCAGGACTCTGCGTGGCTCCCTCCTTCTCACCGTTTGGCTTCCCCTTAGGCAGACAGGGCCGCCCTCCCTGACCTCCTTGGCCACAGAAGCCCCTCCTCCTGGTCACTCTCCAGCGTGGTGCCCTGCTCGGGGTCCTTCACGGCACTCATCTGTCTCTGACATCAGCTTCCTGGTCTTTTTGGTTGTGCTTTTTATTGACTCTCTCCGCCCCACCTAGGGAAGCATGGACCTCATCTGTCTTGGTCACTGCTGTGCCTGAGCCCCAGCCTCAGTGCCCGTTTACAGGGGGCTGCGTGGACAACAGCAGCAAGGATGGTGACAGCTAACACACCCGGCACTCACCACGAGCCAGTGGGGACTGGTCTGAAGGCGCTTCACACCTATTCACTCGCTGAATCCTCGAAACAGCCTGTGAGCCAGATACAGTCACGCATTGCTTAATGATGGGGACACGCTTTGAGAAATACACCGTTAGGCGATTTTGTCGTTGTGTAAACATCATGGAGTATACTTACATGAACCTAGACTACACACCTGGGCTGTATGGTACTAATCTTACGGGACCACTGTCATACATGCGGTCCGTTGTTGACCAAAACATCCTTGACTGTATAGTTATTATTTATTCCCATTCTACAGAAGAAAGTGAGGCACAGAGAGGTTGGGCAACAAGCTCAGAGTCACCCAGCTAGTAAGAGGCAGAGCCAGGATTCAAACCCAGACAGTCTCGTAACTTCCATGTAAAGTATTTGTTGGAATGGTGGCGGGTGAGAGAAAACATGAACTGTGCACCCAGGGCCCCACTGTTCCCCAGTGCCCCCACCGCTCCATGATGGCAGCCTTCCCCTACTCGCCTTGTCCCCCAGCCTACAGCCATCCGAGCTGCAGGTCCTTCTTGCTCCAGAAACCTTCCCTTCCCAGCCACAGTGCAGACAAGAAGCACCCCCCCACCACACACACACCCAGGGATTTGATTCTGCCCGGAAGGGGCTGCCGTGGCCGGAACTCCATTGCCACCTCTGCCCGGTGATTAGACACACAGGGTGTGTCCTCACAGGCAGGTCACCTGCAGGCTTCACACTCATCATCAGAGCCTGACACCTCCAGCTGTGGTGGCCGGCCGGCCTGAGAGAGGCAGGGGCCCAGCAGGCTCCACGCTGCGTGCTTTCCATTTGCACCTTAGCTGGTTGTCAGGCGCGGCGTGGACTCGCTGCCGCCTCCCGCTGCTGTGAAGCCAGTGCCCCATCTCCCGCTTCAGCGCCTCATCCCCCCAATGGGGGTCTTGGCCTCTCTCTCTCCTCTCTTTTTGTCTGCCTCCTTTGTCTTTTTCCTCATTTAGCGTCTCTCTTCCTTCTCTCTCTGCTTGTGTCTCTGTGTTGGGCTCTCATCCCTAGCTTTCTGTCTCTGGCTCCCTTGCCTGTCCACTGATGGCTTTGCCAGATAGCCTGAGCCTGACTGTTGGCTGCTGCTCCCCCAGGGCCACAGCCCAGTGCTTTCCTGCAGTTTCTCCCTCCGGGGTACAAGCCAAGGGTGCCCTGGGGGGCTGGGAGCATGTGACCTGAGATTCTGGCTGCTGTCCAGGCCTCTGCTGCTCATCTGATAAACAAGCCTGGTCTGATCTCTGGCCTCTCCCCATGGCAGCCTGTGAGGATGAGGGGAGCATCTTTGTGCAGGGACATTGACGCCAGAGTTACCACGAAGGCGTGGCAGCTGTGGTGCTTCGTTCCTTTCATGGAGGCGCTCACCTTCTGATCCTGTACCTGCAGCGTTGGCCTCCAGCCCCTACTCCTGGCTTCTGAGGTCCCGTTTCTTCTCTCTCCCTCCTACCAAAAATGTCCTGGGACAGCTCAGTAGGAGGCAGAAAATTGGGCAAATATGCACAGATAAGCACAGAAGTGTCTTTGCTCAACCATCTTATTTTAGTAGCAGACTTTCCACTGTGCTATAAAAACCTCTTTTCCTGAATAGTAAGTTTGGCTGAATAGAAAAGGTGAATTTCAAGGCTACCAGGAAGGCCCTCTCTGCTCAAAATGTTTCCTTTACATTCCTCAGACTGATCAGATGTCACCAATGATGAAGGCTGAGTCAGGAATCCTCCTCTTTTTAAAATGCATATACTTTGTGGAAGTTGGGGCTATCAGTCATTCACCTGCTAGTATGAACTACTCCACTGGGCCCACTTTCCTTAACACCTGATTAGCGCCAGTCATCTTGGGGGATTGGAAATACTGAGAGAGAAAGGGCTGGAGAAGGAAGTATCACTGGAAGTGGGGCACTGGGTGGCGGACGACAAGATGAGGAGCCTGAGGGGCAGAGCTGACAGTGTTAAAGTTCACCTGCATAGAAAGGATTCTCTATCCTGGCTGCACTTGGGAATCCCCTGAGGAGCTTTGAAAAATCTCAATGTCCAGGCTCCACCCCTGACCAATGAAACCAGAATCTCTGGGGTGGGGTCCAGGCATCAGTATTTTTAAACCTCCCCAGGTGGTTGCAATGTGCAGCCAACTTTGAGAACCTCTGCTCTCTCCAGTGCTTCACAACTTTACTGTGCACACCAGTCCCCTTATGAAATGCAAATTCTGATTCTGCAGTCTGGGATGGGCCCGAGAGGCCCTATTTCTCTGGAGGTCAGTTCTGCACATCTTCTGATCACACTTTGAGTAACAAGGCTCTAGTTTCCACCTCTTGTTCTCCAACCTGGCTTTGTTCTCCAACAGTGAAAGACGAAAACTGGGAAATACTGACTGGGCCTTTCGGCACGCAGTCCACCCAGGGCCGAGCTCTGGTGATCCTGAGTTGGAGCACGAGGTTAGACTGGAGGGATCAGATCCAGGGTGTTAGCGCCTCTGGCTGGACACTCGGTACAGGAACCGCGAGCAGTGGACAGCGGCTTCAGGCAGGTGTTTGGGGAGCGAGGAGAGGGTGTGTTTGTGTGCCTGCCGCGCCATCGAGGCGTGGCTGTGCCCACTTTAGGTGTGGCTCAGGTGATGGCCTGTCCCCTCATTCTTGTTGGTGTGCCTTCCTCCAGGAGGCAGGCAGGGGGCAGATGAGTCCTTCTCACACCTGCGCTGTCGTTATTATCGGAAGGCAAGAGACACACAGACGTGCGATGTGACGGGTGCAGCGACGGAGATGGCAGAGGCTACTGTGAGACACCGAGGAGGGGGATGTGCGAGGAGAGGGCGGAACAGCGAGGTGGGCTGGGAGCACAGCAAGAGGGCAGTCTAAGTGGATGCTCAGCTTTTCTTCCCAGGGGCTGTGGCCCTCCCCAGCCAACGCGGTCACAAAGGCAGTCTGGATCCAGTTCGGAGCCGTTGTCTTTTGCAGAACAACTGAGCCCTGAGAGGAACAACAGCTGTGTGTGTGTGTGTGTGGGGGGGGGGTCACAGGCAGGGGACCCCGTATACCTGACAGTCCCCAAGGGGGACCTGTCTTTAATGTCAACACATCACAGACCCCCTCCCGAATGCTAGTTTGACCTTCTGAGTAGCGAAAATAATCATCCAATATTTACTGAATCTCACCTCTTTGCCAGGCCTGCAGTGAACAGACATGGCCCTTGCCTCATGGAAGGCATACTTTAATTGAGGGGATAAACATTAATTAAATAATTCCATGGATAATCGATTGAGTAAAGCTATGGTAAGTGCTCAGAAGAAAACAGCATGGGCCCAGTTCTGCGGTGCCTGAGAAAACACATGGCATGTTTGAGGAAGACCTTATGAATCCAGCAGCACTTCTAATTGAATCCGTGTCTTAGCTATCACAACAGCATCCACACCCGTGTGGGAGGACTAGGAAGACCAGCAACGGCAATAGCTCCCATCCTTGGGCCTTGAACTGGCCGCCCACCTACCTGATCCTCGTGGCACCTCTCTGAGATCATGACTGTCTGTCCCCATTTTACAGACATGGACAATAAGGCTCAGAGAGGTGAAGCCCAAGGTTCTACATGTCTCTCATTCAGTCTGCAGACAATGCTAGGTGTGCATGAGGATGCCCAGGTGTTGCAACCGCTGTATGGTCCTTGAGTCTCTGTAGCCCCTGGCTGGGGGCCCGTGGTCTGGGGTGCGGAGGGGATGAGGCAGGACAGCAGGGTGCCTGGCAGTGCCAGCCATTCCCTGGGGTGGGCAGGGCTGCTGGGGCCAGCCTCCTGGAAGTTGGAGGGTGTTTCTGTCCCTTCTAGAGAATCAGAAATTGGACCGACTTGGATGCTGAGGTGAAGGCTCCTGAGCCTGAACATCAGTTTCTGCTGTTCACACTGGTGGTCAGAGACAACCCCCCCCCCCCATCCTCTGCCTGTCTCTCCTAGAAGCTGGCCTCAGCCACCATGCCAGGAGGTCTGGGCACCCTCTGTGTTCCAGGTTTTGCGGAGTTAGTCTCATTTCCACACCTAGGTGAAGACTGAGGGCAGGAGCCCTGAGGATCATTCATTCTGCTGGGGGCTCTTGCATGGTGGCCCAGGGGCTGTGCCAGAGGCTCTGTGAGAAGCCAGTGGCTGATGGTCTTGGGTCCTCCCTCCAGGCTCCCCTCACCAGCACCCCTTCATTCTCAGAGGCGCAGGGGATGCCACCTGTCTGTACTGACTTGTGATTGAAGCCTCTCACCACGGGACTCCAAAGCTCGCCTCTTTGTCTTTCAAACCTGAAGGGGTTTGGAAGGAGTGACAGTTTCTGAGATACCTATGGGAAGCCAGGTGCAAGCAGAAGTCCCCGGGCAGTGTTCATCCCAGGCAGGGGCTGGCATTCTGCTCTCCCACGGCACAGCTGCTCAGGGAAAACGTGGGAAGCTCATGCCATTTTTGATGAGATATGTCTAAAATTTATTATACAATTATGCAAGTTCTAAAACAGAGAGTCCTGAACAGAGTTTCACCTTTTCTTGATGACTCAGTGTCAACATTATGAATGTTCATTATCATACTGTGCTTTTTAGGCTCTCACCTCCTCCCTCCAGGTTCATCTATCAAGTGTCACTGCTGACATGTGTATGCTTCTAGATGCCTCCCCACCCACCTGTCCATCACTTTGATGATTCTAGTGTGTGAGCCAGTGTAGCGTGGTGGGTTAGCTTGTGGGCTCTGCAGTCAGACAGCCTGGGAAAGTTACTATGCCTCAATTACGTTATCTGGAAAACAGGTATGGTGAGAGTATTTTTTTTTAATAGACTTTATTTTTTAGAGCAGTTTTAGGTTCACAGCAAAATTGAGTGATTGACTGGAAAGCATGGAGTGTTCCCATATGCTCTTTACCCCCACCCCATGCCCCGCCCCATGGGGGACATGCCTAACCTCTCCCACTGTTCCCATCCACACCAGAGTGATGGGACTATTTATCTCAGAAGGTTGTTTCAAGGATTAAATGAGATAACATATACAAAACATATAAAATACCTACCACAGTGCTAGGCACATAATACTCAATTTTTGCAGCTATCATCCTCATTAATAATAGTTGTGTCTTCTACAAGAGTCAGTGATGATAATTAAGTCTTAAGGTTTAAAGTGGGTGGCTTTTGTGTGAGGATCTGGGGGTAGTTTTTTGGGGCATGGCCAGACGGCTTCTCAGCGCCTCTCTGTGCTTGGGTCTGTGTCCAGGCAGTGGGAGGTCGGACTTCTGAAGAAGTGGATGAAGGTCGAGCTTCACCTCCATCTAGAAGTAGCTCAGTGACATGGATGGTACTCAGCACATGCCTCTCCTAAGAGTCTAAGCGTGGGTCCCTTGAGGCTCATAATACTGCTCTCCAAACCCTCTGTGTGTATGTTATGAGCTAGACTCCCTGTGGGCTTGTGAAAACAGAAAAGCTGAGTAGACAAGGTCTGGAGTGGGGGCTGTATGGGTAAGGTTGGAGGTGGCTAGGCTCCAAGGTGTGTGTTTAGTCCTGCCCAGAGGTAGAGCTGCTGAGAGGGTTCAGGACCACGGACAGCTCCTCAGACAGCTTCTCCTCCTGGCTCCTCTGAGCTCTCCTGGCTGTGACCACCTGCAGGTCACACTCAGCCGGGCCTAGAAACCTTCCTTGCCCCATAACATGGCAGGGCTCTGTCTTTCTGCCTACCAGGGAGGGAGTTGGGGTCTTTTGGACTAGAGACAATGGCAAGGTCTTTGGTAAAGAAATGGGCCGCAGTTTCCCTTGGGGGCCAGGGAAGAGAGGGTTGGGAATGCCCCCGGGGCTCAGTGGTACTCTATTGGCCTCCTTGGTGGATTGCTCCTGCCACAGGCTTCAATGAGACATCTGTTCTGGCATGGGCTGCCCTGCCAGGGCCTCAGAATTTTCTCTGGGGAAGCTCACACTGGGAACTTGGTCACTTGCCCTGAGTGGAGGCCCCTTCCCCAGCACAGCCTGGATTCTACTTGCCCAGCCCTGTTGCCCCTCTCCTTGGTTCTCTATCTTCCCAAACCACATTGAATCCTGCCCATCCTACTCCCACATCCTTATCAGGGAGAACACACAGAGTCTGCCCACAGAGTCTAGATGAGCTTAACAAAACGAGACAGATGAAGGATGGCCTGCACGCTGTGCAGGGCATGCATCCCTCAAAATATTCTGAAATCAACCCTGGCTTAAACCAGTCCAGTGGAGAGCAGTGTCCTAGATGGTGTGGGGTTGACCCGTCTGCAGAATGACTTCTCTGAGCTCTGGTACCAGGCCGTGAGTCTGGACTGGGAGTGTGTGAGTAATTGCCCTGTGAAACACATTGCTGTGTCAGAAGCAGACCAATTTACCAAATGTCATTTTGCTAAAAGCCAGTTTGCCAAAAGTCAATTCACTGAATGGCCAATTTGTCAAATGACCAATTCATCAAATTGACTTACTTCCTTTAACTATTTGGTGTGAGTCAACTGGTTTGCATTTTGTCTTTATCATAGCCATTTTAAGGACTGTCCCATTTGTCTCTGCCCTGGTGTGTAAATTAGTGAAGTCCCTGTCCTGGTCTCTTCCTGTAACTGCGGGGAGCTGGGGCAGGGGTAACCCAACTGCCCCTAACAGGTCGTTGTGAAGACAAATGGAAAGCAACCCAATTAAAACCAAATTGGTAAAGGAAACAAAGAAATTTGGCAAATTAACCCTTTGGAGAACTGGCTGATCTGTGACTGGGCTTCTGGGGAAGTGACTCAGAAGGAGGTGACCTAGCGTCCTTGGGCCTCCTCTGGGGATGCTGGTGAGGGTCTTGCCTTTCCATGCTATGGCTGCCTCTTCATAGGGACCCGTGGGAGGCCTCCATGCTTGGTTTTAGAACCAGGAAAGGTCACGCCTCTCCCAAGCTTGTTTTCATGTACGGACCTGGTAAATTGCTCATCAGTCTTGACGTCCCCTAGGCTGGGAGAAGCCCAGCGCCCATTTGTAGCAGATGCAAAGTCTTTTGTAGGGCGTGCTTCTCTTTCTCATTTGGTATTTCTACTCATTTCTTTCTTTCTTTTCTTTTTTTTTTTTTTTACTCTTCCTCTGGTTCCTGTTATCTTGCTCCATTTTATAATGTATTCTTAAAACTGCCTTAACCCCTACCTGAAACAAGGTGGAAAAGGAATCCAGACCTGCTCAGAAGGCCCTTCTGTTGGTTCGTTTTCCCTACTTCTGCCCTGGTTTCCCCCAAGTCCTCGCCTCTCCAGCCCGCCCCCCCCCCCCCCCCCCCCCGCCTGGCTTGATCCTGAGGTCTAGACGCCTCGTCCTTGGGATGCAGCATCCTCCCCCAGCAGTCAGCATGTGCATGCACCCCGGTGCCCACTCTCTCCCTCCGCAGCTGTTGGAAGTTGGTCCCCAGCCCCTCGTCACTTTGGGGTGGGCGTTGTTTCCCCTGAAGTGTCCACTGGGCAGTTTCCCCTCAGCCTGGAATTTCCCCACCACCTACAATTGTAAGCCCCAGTTCTTCGAGTGTTTGTCACCTCGGAAGATTTTTTCTCCATTTGTCTCCTCCAGGGGGGATCAGGGAGGCGGGGCACTGGCATTTGTTGAATTCTTGCAAAGCGCCGCACACGGAATTACTGCTTTACATGTTATTTTAGAAAACTTTTCATTGAAGTATAACATACCTACAGAAAAGTGCAACTTTTCTCTCTCTGTGTTATGTATCTTCATATCTATAACTCGCTGAATTTTCACAAAGTGAACACTCTCGTGTAGCCAGCCCCAGATCAGGAAGGAAAACATCATGGGCACCTGGAAGCCCCGTGTACCTCCTTCCAGTCGTTAATCCCCACCCCGTGGGTGACCACCATCCAGACTTCTAACAGCATAGATTCGTTTTGCTTGTTTTTGTGCTTTATGTAAATGCACATGTGGTATTCAGTCCTCACCACAACCCAGCAAAAGGGAGCTGAGATTAACTCTCTTTACACATGATTCAGATTCAGAGAGGTTGAGTAACTTGCCCAAGGCCACACAGGCTGTAAATGGTGGAGCTTGGAATCAAACCCAGGGTTGTCTGACTCATGTTCTTTCCTCTTTATTTTGATTCTGTCTCCTGCTGCATCCTCATCATTGTGCCTCTAGGCTGGGACTCTCTGAAGTTATTGGTCCTAACAACTTGTAGGTGTCTAGGACAAGAGCCTTGTCTCCCCCAGTGCACCCCCGCTTAGGACTCAGCAGAGCACCTGGGGCTTCCTGGGGCTCTGTGCGTGGTGGTTGAGTACAGTGACGGCCTCCTTGCCTGTCACTCAAATGCGGAGCGGCCTGCATTCCCCCTGCCTGCTTCAGCCGACCTTTTGCCATCACTCTGTTCTTGCTGTGGTGGCTGAGACCTGGGCCTGCTGGTTCTGTTTCCTGTTTTTCCCCGAGCAGCTCGCTCCTGACTGGGACTCTGAGCAGCTTTTCCTTGGCAAGGCTCCGTGGTCTTTGTGGGCTGCATGCATCTCCTCTGATGACTCTATTGTGGGAATTGACTGGCAGTGATGCTCAGTGGCTGCATAGCAAACAGCCCGGTTCAAGGAAACGCTCCCCAGGCTGGTTTTATGGCACAGGGATCCGGGGCTGCTTAATGTCTCTTCCTAATGAGGTTTCTGCAACATTAACTCTGCGGGGCTGGAGGGAGGGGGCCGGCCCCCGGAGGATGTGCAGGTTTCCGGCGGTATGGTCGGCGGGGAAGGGAGGGCACCTCTCCAGCCGACAGCGCCTGGCACACACTGGGTACTCAGACCAGCCCTTTTCTCCTCAAACCTCCAACCCCACCATCCATGGTGTCAGCCTCCAAAACCACCTGCAGGAGCTCCCTGGGGGAAGGGGGTGTTCAACATTCTTTAAAACCTGAAAACCTCACAGAGCATGCATGTATTTTGATTCCATGTATCTTATAGCTGCCTCAGGAGGGAGGAGGAGAGGGGACAGAGCTGGACCGCCCAGCAACGAGTCGGGGTAGTTGGAAGCCTTACCAAAGTACAATTGATTGTCACTTACAGAGTGCCAGATGGTCTTCTGGATTTTTTCACATACCTTCCCTTATTTACTCCCCTTGTAAGCTCATGTTACAGAAGAGGAAACTGAGGCACAAAGAGGCAGCCAGTTGGGGCTGAGCTTCCTTTTTTTTTTTTTGAGGAAGATTAGCCCTGAGCTAACTGCTGCCAATCCTCCTCTTTTTGCTGAGGAAGACTGGCCCTGAGCTAACATCCATGCCTATCTTCCTCTACTTTATATGTGGGATGCCTGCCACAGCATGGCTTGCCTAGCGGTGCCATGTCCCCACCCGGGATCTGAACCAGCCAACCCCGGGCCGCTGAAGCAGAACGTGTGCACTTAACCGCTGTGCCACCGGGCCGGCCCCTGAGCTTCCTTTTGAACCCAGGTCACCTGGCTGCCCTCCCAGACCAGCTACTGGCTGATCAGAGCCTCACCCTCACTGAGGCTTCCTTTGGGGACACTGGCTTCTCAGCCGCTTACTCCAGCTGGCCTGACTCTGGCATCAGGGGAGCAGAGGAGAGGGGTCGGGAGAGCACACAAGGATGAGCAAGGGGGACTGGGGACCGGCCACTTCAGAGGAGGAGGGAGGGGCAGCTCCCTGGGGTCTTTCCTTTGTTTGGACCATGGCAGGGGGGCAGGGCCCAAGACCAAAGGAAAGTAGGTCTTTGGCCAGGGGACCAGTTCCTCCTTCACCTCACCCATGTGTCCCTTTGACACTGCTCCCTGGTCTCTTCAGCACCCTCCCCTGTCCCCTACCCAAACTTGACTTCTGGAGGTGATGAAACAAACTCATTCACACAGAGAACCAGCCATGGAGAAGCTGTGAGTCTGCATCTCCTGGGAGGACCTGAGATGTGGGAGTGACAAAGCCCTGGTCCCTGCCCTGAGGTCGCAGCCTGAGGCGGCAGGTTCAGGTCCTTATCACCAAATGCCTCTCAACAACCTACCTTGAAGGGCACCTGGGGACCTGTGCACACACATGTAATACGCCCACACAACGTGGATCTGGGGCACCTGAATGTCCCGCCATGGGCTGGGGAGAGCAGGGCGGGGAGGGGAAATCGCAGAATTTGTTTCCCTCCTGGGTGGGAAGAGTGGGATTTGAGGGAGGGCTGGAAGGACAGGCAGAGACAAGGGAGGGACGCTCCCGCCAGATCCCAGGAGCCCCTCGGCATCCCAATAGGGGGCGCCACCAACTTCTGCCCTGGGAGCTCATCCTGCAGCGGGGGCCTGGGTGCAGAGCAGCCCAGGGGGCTCTGTCTCCCAGCCCAGGCCTGGGGCCCGGAGCTGGAGCGGTGACTCCTGAGCTCCTCAGAGGAGCTGAGTACCACAGCCTGGTTCTTACCAATGCTCTCAGACAGTGTCCACCTGCCCCAGCCCCAGCAGGAATGCATGGGGGGCAGTGTGCCAATGCAGTGGCCATCATTGCTGCCCTCTCTTCCATTCCCCATGAAGGTGGGCAGTGGCACGCCACAGGGGATGGGTCACAGGCTGCTTTTCCCTCTCTCTGCCCACGGGGGGTGTCTGTGTTCAAGGCCCCCCACCCTGCTCCAAAGAAGAGGAGGTGGTGCCTGTGCCCCTTGCTTTGAAACGCTGGTCAGGTACAGGGGCTGCAGCCCAGTGTGTTCTCCCCCTATCTGGGGACAGAAAACATTTTTAGACTTCCTTCTGTTAGATGCTGCACTTTTCAAACTTTAATATGCATATGAATCGCCCAGGGGTCTTGCTAAACTGCAGATTCTGATTCAGTAAGTGGGGCCAGAAAGTTCATATTTCTAACAAACTCCCAGGTGGCTCCGCCAACGCTGGTCCAGGTGCCTGAGACATGGGTGCTGAGTCACCCGCTGTGGGGCTCCTGGTGTGCCCACCAGCAGCAGCAGTGTGAGGCTGCCCATGCTGGGTGTGGAGGGCGTGACCCCCACAGTGTGCAATTCAATCCTCCCCACCTCGCTGGGAGTCAGTGCTGTTGGAAGGCGAGACTGAGATCATGTAGCGGCTGGTGGCGGAGCTGACCTCAAGCCTCACCCTCCTGATTCCCAGTCCTGGATTTTTCAAGCCTGGCCGCCCCCCACCCACCCGAACACAGAGCCCCATAAGGACAATTATAAAGTACAAGCAATGGCAACCGACTCTGCCAGCCCTGACCCAGAGCGCCACACATAGCCTCGGTTAGGCCCCACCACCCCTAGATTATTCCCACCGGACAGAGGAGGAGACTGAGGCTCAGGGGGTATGAAACTTGCATGAGGCCCCTTGGTGGGGACACAGCTGGTTTTGTTTGCTCTGGGGCTGAGTCCTTAATCCAACAGTGAGGTGAGGTGGCCCAGTTCCCTGCCAGTCAGGCCCCTTGTTTGGTGGGCTCAGGGTAACCAGACAGGCTGCAGAGGGACGAGGGGACAGGCCAGGTGGCCCAGATCCTCTGTGTGGCTTGAGGCAGCTGGACAGGCTCCGAGCTCTGCAGTGGGAGTAGGTGGGCCAGCAGGCGGCAGGAACCCTGTGCCGAGTGGGGCTTTGGCTGGTCCCCAGCGGTCCCCAGCAGGGCCCGTCACTGATCCCCTGGGAGGCTGGTCTGCCAGCAGGGCCCAATCTGGTTAGAGCGTGAAGGGGGATTAGCCGCGAGAACATGGGGTCCCGACCCCGGCTTCCCAGCCGTGCTTCAGCAGCCCTGGCAGAGGCTGGAGGGCTTGACAAGTGTGCCGGAGGCGGCGCGGCAGGAGCAGGGCCCTGGGACGGTGCCTGAGTCGGGCGTGGGCCTGGCTGCCCTCTTCGGACCCAGCTGGGGTCACTGGGATGCTCCCAGGCCCAGGGGCTGCCGCTCGGGGCCCTTGAGCTTGGGCTTCAGGCTGGGGGACCTTTGCTGGCAGGACCCTAACCTTGAACCCCCAAGGGTGGACTCTCAGGGGCCCCAGTTCCCTCTCTTCCTGTGGGGTCCTGGGAGAGTTGCTCACCTTCCTTAGAGGCCACCCAAAGCACCTGCTCATGCTCATAATAAACCGAAGTGGGTTAGTCATATGCCCTGAGGACAGGGGAGGAGAGCCTGAGTGGACTGAACAGCATCGACGACCAGTGCTGCTTTCTCCAGCGCCGCCCTCGTCTCAGAGCCCACATCCCACTGGATCCGTGCCCATCAGGCAGAGCAGGTGCCAGTGTCCTCTCACGGTGATGACGCCAAGCCAGCCTGTCCCGCTCCAAGCCCCCGCCTCCCCATCTCAGCCACACAGCCTGTCCTAATTCCTTGTTTTGTTCAGGAAAATGCAGAAGGATTGGAGCAAGACAGTCACATAAGGAGCTACTCCACTTCAATTCAGCTAAGATTTACTGAGCCCGTGCAGTGTGCCAGGTCCAGGGTTGCATTAGGGGAGAAAAGACACAGTGCCCTGGGGAGATTATGGTCTGGAGGGGGAGAGGGATGTTAACCGAAACTCAGTATTTCAGTCTAACCCTGGATTAGTGCTGAGAAGGAAAAGCACGTGGGTCCTGGGAGCCCGGAGCAGAGGGATCATCAGGGGAAGTGTCTATAGATTGAAGTGTGAAGGATGAATAGGAGTTTACTGGGTGAAGAGTGGAGGAAGAATATTCTAGGCAGAGGGACAGCAAGTGCAAAGGTCCTTAGGCAGGAGGGATTTGAAGAACTGGGGAAATCAGTACAAGTGGAATAGTAGGCAAAGGTGAGAACACAGCACTTGTCACATAAGATCCTGCGAGGTGGGTGCCACTTCTCACCTTCATTTTACAGATGAGAAAACTGAGGTCAGAGAGGTTAAGTGACTTACCCAAGGCCACATGATTTCAGTGCGCGAGCCAGGGCTTGTGAACCCAAGTCACTGTTGTGTCACTCAGCTGTGGGCTTTCTCCTGTACGCCCTGGCCTCCCAGTGTGTACTTCCTGCACCTGCAGCATCCGTATCCCCTGGGAGCTTGTCAGAAATCCAGGACCTCATCCTCACGCTTAGAATCTGTCCCCAGGCCTGTGTTTATCTCCCCAGTCCTGTCCATGGGCTGGCTGCTGCGTCCTTGTCCTGGGAACCTGCTTTTCGCTGTCTGCCCGGGACTTCCTTCTGCACCCCTGTCTGCCCCATGGCTCTGCGCCTCTGCTTCCTTCTGGGGCCAGGATCAGCCCACCAGCTATTCCCGGTTTTGGTTTGTCCTTCCAGTTCCAGAATCCTCCCTCTTCTGGGATGGCCTCTCTCCGTGTATCTCGTTCTCCCCGACACCCCCCAGGCCATGCTCCTCACCTCGGGGCCTGTGACAAGGTCACTGTGGAGGAGGATGGGGCAAAAATGAACAAGTTTGAGGGAGGTAAAGGAGGCTCAGGACCCGGGAAAATGCGGTGAGGAAGGATGGAGGTGGTGCCTTTTGGGTTTGCATGTCAACCTGGTGGAAATGGAGATGAGAAACTTTATTTCAGAGAGGTTTGGGAAGACAAGACAATTGTTGACCACGTAGGAGGTCAGCTGGAGCAAAACCAGTAAGAATAGCTTTCTTTCCTTTGGGATGTGGCTGGGAAGACATCGAGTCCAGGGAAGGCTTCTGGCGCAGCCTAGTGAGCAAACTGGAAACAGCAGGCAAGACCTTAGGAAAGGGTTTGGCTGGCATTTAAGGTGGGAGGAAAGCCAGCATTTCTTAAATATTGCCAGATGGAGGTACTAGGACAGAAGCTTAATACACGAACTCATTTAATCTTCTCCAAACCCCTGTGTGGTAGGTTTTTCTATCGTCATTTTACAAATAGGGAAACTGAAGCCCCCTGGTGTGTTCCTTCCGGGCCCCATGGCTGATAAATGGTAGAAGCAGGAATCGAATCTGGATCCTTCTCAATGGGGAGTTCAGGCTCTCTCCACACCCTCTCTGTGGCCAGCATGCCACATTTTCCTCAGACTTCCAAGGTGCACCCATCTGGTCCAGAGGCTGGCCTCTTCCAGTGTCTCTAATTCATTTTCCTTTACTCATTTTAACAGTGTGAGCTGCTCACTGCTGTGGGCTGGACCTGAGTGGGTCCACACACACCCCTGGACCCTCACCTTATGGGTTGGGTCTTGGTGTCCCATCACCTGCCTGCCTGGGGGCAGTATCTTTCCTCTGTAAGCGCTGGTGCCCCAGAGTCAAGTCTAAAAGGCCATCGGAGCACACCCCTCTCTGGTATAAGCTGTCACCTTCTCTGGCCTGCAAAGCCTTTTCCTGCCCACATCCTCTTTCGCTCCAGGCAAACCTGAGTGACTCCTCCTGGATCGTGCCCTCTGTGAGGGCTCCTGCCCTCGCACAGACTGTCCCTTCCCCTCCCTTCCCCACTTAGCCCCCATGTGAGTCCTTATAAAATTGCTTCTCCTGCATCATACCTTGATGCAAAGCTGTTATAACAAACAGACACTTGGAACCCTTTTGTTATAAGGTTCTAGTGTTAGTGATTAGGCCACACTGTTATTTTTTTATGAAAACCACTGGAGAAATTCTTGTCTCATCTTAGTGCCCAAATCCGCTATACTCCTGAGAAACTGGTCCATTTACATTTATACGGATATTGAGGACGCTGTTAACTGGCCATTTCCCCCTTTCCACCTCTGCTTTCAGAAAGCCCAGAGCCCACACTCTGCCCGGACCTAGCAGGGGTGTGGGTCACGTGGTGCTGCCTTCTTGGTATCTGCTATTGATTTTTCTTCTTCTCTTTGCCCTACTTTTCACTCCTGCTCTCTTGCTGTTTTATAAATCCCTATAAGCTGCCTTAAAGCCTTTCTGGAACAAGGTTGGCCTCAATCAATAAACTAATCAATGCAAATAAAAAACTTTCCTTGCAGGGTTGTGGTAAGGATTAAACGGAATAATGGATGTGAGTTGCTGGTGCAGCGTTCCCTCCCAGGCGTGGCAGAAGGGCAGACTGCCGGCTGGGGACCGGATGAGGGTCCCGCTGGAGGTCCCCACCCTCTGTGTGTTCATCTTCCTGACTTGGCAGAAGTCTCCAGTCCACTGCCCCTCCCTGCCCTCCTCTTGCCCTCACCATACATGCCCCATTCTCCCTGACTCCCTGCAGGTAGGAGAAGGCAGGTGGCCGGGTCCATCCTCTCTCATCCCACTCCTCATTAGCAATGGGCTCCCCTCTCCCTCCCCTCCACCTCCCCTCCCCCGGGACCTCAGATGCCCTAAGAAGCGACTGCCTCACTTGTTATGTCTTGGAGTCCTCCGCATGTGGTGGGCCCACGTGCTCAAGATCATCTGTTCTGGCCTACGCATTTGACAATTGAGGAAACTGAGGCCCAAAGAGGGAAATGATGGAGCCAAGTCTCCAACATATTTCAGTTCATTCACATCCGGTCTAAGCATGGCCTTGCCATCCTCAAAGGCTCTCAGGGGTCCTCATGCCCTCGGGCAGCACTATGCTTTCCAGCACAACTTCCAAGCCTCTGATCTCCCCGACCATTCCCCCCAACACCACTGTTTTTGTCATTGATTGTTCTGTAGCCAATTACTTCGAAATGTAGTGCCTAAAAGAACAATAAATATTTATTATCTCACACTTTCTTAGGTGGCTGGGTGGTTCTGGCTGGCGGTCTTTCATGAGATTGCTGCCAAGATGTTGGCTGTGGCTGTGCCTTAGTCTGTTCAGGCTGCTATAACAAAAATACCATAAATTGGGGGCGCAGCGGTTAAGTTCGCATGTTCTGCTGTGGTCAAGCCATGCTGTGGCAGGCGTCTCACATATAAAGTAGAGGAAGATGGGCACGGATGTTAGCTCAGGGCCAGTCTTCCTGAAAAAAAAAAAAAGAAAAAAACATAAATTGGGTAGCTTATAGACAAGAAATACTTATTTTTCACAGTCCTGGAGGCTGGGAAGTCCAGGATCATGGTGCTGGCAGGTTCGGTGTTTGGTGAGGGCCCGCTTCCTGGCTCGTAGCCATGTCCTCATGTGGCAGAAAGACAAGGGGGCTCTCTCAGACCTCTTTCATGGGGCACTAATCCCATTCACGAGGGTTCCCCCTTCATGACCAAAGCACCCCCCCCAATGCCCCACTTCCTAGTACCATCATGTTGGGCATTAGGATTTCAACACCTGAATTTTGGGGGAACACAGACATTCCCATAATAGCAGGCGGCATCATCTTAAGGCTGGACTGGGGCTGGAGCACCTGCTTTCCTGACGGCTCCCTCACATGGCTGGCAAACGGTGCTGGCTCAGCAGGAGGCCTCAGTTCCTCTCCCTGTGGGCCTCTCCAGAGAGCTGCTTGAGTGTCCTTGTGACATGGCGGCTGGCTTCCCCCAGAGGGAGTGATATGAGAGAGAGTAAGGACGAAGCTGCGTGTCTCACGATCTAGTCTCAGAAGTTATTCCGTCATATTCTCTTCTTTGGAATTGAGTTACTAAGTCCCTTCCACACTCAAGGGGAGGAGAGTTAGGCTCCGTCTTTGGAAGGGAAGAATGTCAGAGAATGTGTGGACATGTTTTAAAACCACCAAAAGCTGCCCGCTGGGAGGAAGAGGCAGCAGTTCACCTGCGGGAGCCTGGTGCTTCTGTTGCATTAACGTGGTTGCACTAAGGGGCGCAGACAGGCCGGTGAGAGTGGAGGAGGACACAGGCTGGAATGGAAGACTGTTCAGTTTGGGAGCAGAGAGAGGTATCTGTGTCACAGGCTTGGGACGCCTTCCTTCAGAGAGAGAGAGGACAGGGAACGGGGGGTGTTGATGGCCACAAAGCCCCTTTGGACCACAGGTGCCTGGGGTCAGGTGGGCGGCTAGGGGACAGGAAGGCTGGGGTGTGGAGAGGAGGGAGCTTACAGACGTTGGTTCCTGCTCTGTGAAGGGCTGGGGGCCTGGGGCCAGTCGTTGCCGGGCTTGTATTCCCCTGCTTGGCATATGAGGAAATAGGCTCAGGAGGGAAAAGGGCTGCCCTACAGACACACAGCCAGGAGGTGGGGCAGCCGGGATTCGAAGTGGCCTTTCTGAGTTCAGGGCCCCCTGCGCTCTGCTGTGGCGCTTCTGTTTTGTTGTCTCAGCAGGAAAACCCAGACAGAGGGGGAACAGCTCCCACAGCTCAGGGACGGTGCGCTTGGGGACCTTGGGGGCCGTGTTCTCGTGGCTCAGAGTGAACCCTGGGACCTGTGGGGTGAATGGCTGAAAGGGATGACTAGACCCCCATGGGCCAGGCCCAGGAGAAGGGGCTGGGGCTCCTCCAAACTGCCTGGCATTGGGTCTCACGTCAGGACAGTCAGCCCCTGGCTGCCGGATGTGTCCGATGCAGGGCTCTCCAGCAGACTGCCTGGGCCCCATCCTGGTCTAACCTTGGGTAAGTTACTTAGCTTCTTGAGGTCAGTTCCCTCCTCTGCAAAATGGGCGAGGTAACAGTTCCCACTCCACCTCCCACTCCCGGGGCTGCCGTGCAAGGGGAGGCTCTGGGACCTGACTGCCTGGGTTCAAATTCTGGGGTCACCACCCACCAGCTGGGAACACCAGCTGTGTTCCCTCGAAGAAGCTGCTTAACTTCTCTGAGCCTCCCTTTCCTCCTTTGTGAACTGGGCATGGGAACAGTATTTGCCCCACAGTTAGTGTGAGGGTCAAGTTCTCACGCGTGTGAAGTGCTGGGCTATGCAGCTGGGGAGCTGTGCTCGGAACACGGCAGCAGTCGCTACGTCCTCTGTTGGAAGGAAAAGCTCCCCCGGAAAGGGGCGTTTGTTAAAGTCTGTAGGGAGGGTGTTGAGAGAGGGAGGGACAGACAGGGGGACAGGTGCCAGAGGCCCAGTCCTGCCTGGGAGTGGAAGCTGGCCTGGGGCTCGCAGAGGCCCGGGATTTGCAGAGTCCCTGCAATGCATCCTCGCTCACATGAGGACGTTAATAATGGGGAGGTGATGAAGCCGCAGGGCAGGGGTGCTGCACTGAGCCCCTGGGCCAGCCTGCTCTAGACCCCGCTGTGGGCCCAGGCTCTCAGTGGTGGCTCTGCTCCCTGCAGTCCCCGGGAGCACAGGATCTGGAGTCAGACTAGCCTGGAGTTCAGACCTGGGTTGGCCACCTTCTGGCTGGGTTACCTGGGATCCAGTCGTGCCTTCTTCTGGAGACTCCGTTCCTGATCAGTAAAACACAGAGTGAGATGCCGGTACACCCGCCCCAGGTCCCAGGGCGGCTGCGGGCCGTCAAGAAGCCCCTCCTTTGCTTGCCCCTCTGCATCTCTGGATGATGCCCCAGGGACGAGCTGACCTCTGTGGGTCTGGCAGGCAGGGTTGGGGTCACCAGTGTCCCAGGCTTCTCCCTCCAGCTGCAACCCTTCTGCCCAGAGAAGGGGAGTGACTTGGGACGAGCTGCAGCTCATTCATTCATTCAGCGCATGCGTACCAGGTGTGTCCAGCCCTGGCCCATGTACTGGGATGCAGCTGAGACTGGTCTGGGTGCTGTGTGGCCCACCGAGCTCCCTGACTCAGCAGGGCACTCTGGAGAAATCTTTTCTGACCAATGTTTTCTCTCCCTCTGGCTTTATCCTCCCAGGGACCTGAGTGAGAACACCATCCAGGCCATCCCCAGGAAAGCTTTTCGCGGAGCTACAGATCTCAAAAATTTGTGAGTACAGGCCTGGGAGGGAGAGGGGCTCGGGGGCTGCAGGGCCGCCCCTGGCATCGTCCTTGAGGGTCTCCCTGTGCTCTGTGGTCCAGGCAGCCAAGGAGCTGGTCTGAGTTCTGAGATGGCTGGTGCCAGCAAAGTCTTCTGGAACATTCTGGGGTCCTAGGAAACAGGCAACCTTTGGGGACTGGAAGTGTCATGAACTGTGGGGTGCTTGGGTGATGTTCTCCGTCCGTTTAAATGGATAGTCTCTGTGCCCTTGCCCTCCAGTGGTTTGGGAGGGCTGGGTTTGAATCTCTTCTTCCAGGTACATGTGGTATAAGCTGCTGCAAGTCAGTTAACTTCACTGGCCCTTGATATGTTGTTCTGTAAAATGGGGATATCATAGTTACCTCACAGGCTTGTTCTGAGGTTTAAATGAGATATGGAAATAAATACACTTTGCCAAATGCTATTTAAATGTAATGGTTTATTTCTCATATTCAAATTTATTCTGGTCCAGGCTTCCCACCTTCCCGAAGTCTAGCTGCCGCAGAGATGACAAATGCCTGGCGTGTTTTTCACCCCTCCCCTCCGCCCCCCAGAGCCTGTAGTAGACCTTGGTGATGAATCACTGCCTTCCTTCCCAGGGGGCCCCCATCGCAGCTGCGGTTTACTCCAGGTAGCCGCACTCGTCAGTCGCCCTTGGCGCTCAGGCTAAAATCAGTCTGCCAGCTCTGGCTGCCCCCGCTCCTGTGACAGCCTCATTTTTCAGCTGCCAGCACCCTTGTAGGTGGTCTCCAAAATGGGAAGTTGAGGGGTGGTTCCTGCTCCCCAGGAGATATGCAAGGTTGGGTAGAGGAATATAATGTAACTTTTCTTTATATTTATTGTTTTAACTAAAAATAAGAAATAGTTTAAGCTTTTATCGTTCACTATTGGGATAGACATGCATGTGCTGCACAAATGACTGGGGTCAGGCCTCTCGTTTTTTAAACTAATGGAATGCGTGATCAAAACGTGCAGACATGCCTGCCCTGGGCCACGTGCCCTCTGCTCTACAACTTTCCTTTGCTTCACAGACAGCTGGACAAGAACCAGATCAGCTGCATCGAGGAAGGGGCCTTCCGAGCTCTGCGGGGGCTGGAGGTGCTGTAAGTAAAGTCTGGGAAGGGAGGCAGAAGCATGGAGAGCCCCCCTAACGCAGGGGCCAAGGCCCAGGTGGCTGGAGTCGGGGCCTGGGAGCAGTGCAGGAGGCAGGAGACCGGGGAGGCGGGTTCCAGGCCCAGGGCGGAGGCCATGCTCTCTGCTCTCCCAGACGTGCCACCAAGGATGGGAGGACACACGCTCCTGGGGTCACTGCCACAGCAGCGTGACCCAGGCCTTCCCCGCTCTTGATGTGGCCCAGGGCGAGTGGCTGTGTCTTCAAGGAGTTTCTGACACCTGAGGCAGGAATGCCTCCCCCTTCTCCCTCTGTCTGTCTAAACCCTCCAACCTTTCTCCCAAGTCAGCCCAAGCCTGCACGCATCCCCTCCCTCTCCTTGCTCCATCTCCCCTGTCCTGCCTGACTCAGAGCCTGTGATGCAGCTGCCCCATAATCACTGTCTCAGGTCGGGGTTTTCCCTGTGGGTGGCTTGGTGTCTGCTGGTCTCCGGCATAGCCCCCGTGTCCAGCCCAGTGCTGCTCCCCGTCAAGGGCAGACCATGGAACACGGTTTGAGAGTCTGCCCGTTTGTCAGAGTGAAGCGCTGTCCCTTCCCACGTAACTTCCTGTGGGGCAGACTCGAAATGACTCTGGTTCCCATTCAGGACCCTGAACAACAATAACATCAGCACCATCCCTGTGTCCAGCTTCAACCACATGCCCAAGCTACGGACCTTGTGAGTGAGCCTGGGGGCACCCGTGCCGGGGTGGTGGGGAGAGGGGGCAAAGGCTTCCGCTGGCAGTGGGGGAGCTCGTTCTCCTCTGCACCCTCAGCGGCCAGCCCAGGGTGGGGGCTGACTGGAGTCGGAGGGGAGGGAGGTGATCTAAAATACAAGGCCGTTGAATGTCATTTATATTTGACTTTTCCTTGGGAGACAAATGATTTGTCTTTGTGTTTGGAAAAGAGTTGTGTGATTTGGGGCATGGGTCTGGGTGAGCTCAGTGAGGTGAACCGATATCCTCTGGGCACACTCCAGCCCAGGGGTACCCCCGAGCGTGCTGGCAGGGAGGGGGCAGCTGCCGGGAAGCCTCCCGCTGCTCAGATAATCCCCAAGTTGGGGCTGAGCTGTGCAGCTGACGGTGTAGACCGGGCCTGGGCCCAGTGCAGCTCAGCCCTTGCCCAGGTGGAGGAGTTCCCACTATTTGGCTGGGGGCTGGGGACCCAGGTGGGTTGTGAGCCGCCCTGTCCCCCTGCAGCCGCCTGCACTCCAACCACCTATTCTGTGACTGCCACCTGGCCTGGCTCTCGCAGTGGCTCAGGCAGCGGCCGACTATCGGGCTCTTCACCCAGTGCTCAGGCCCCGCCAGCCTGCGCGGCCTCAACGTGGCCGAGGTCCAGAAGAGCGAGTTCAGCTGCTCAGGTGGGTGTAGGCCCAGCTGGGGCTCTTGGCTGCCTGTCAACTGCCTCCTGTCACCTCCCTCCACCCCTCTTGTTCCTTCCCATTACATCCTGTCACCATACATTAAATCTGGCCCACCCCTGACCTCCTGTCTTCACCCTTCACCTCCTTTTTCCACCCATCACCTCCTGTCCTTATCTATCACTTTCTGGACCACCCACCACCTCTGGTCCCCATCTATCACCTCCTGTCCCTACTCATCACCTCCTGTCCCCTCCCATCTCCCAATCCTGCCCTTTCCATTATCTCCTGTTCTCATCTATCACCTTTGTCCCTATGTATCACTTCTTGCCTCCACTCTTTTATCCCTCCTGCCCCTCTACCTCTCCTGGCCCCCACCCATTGCCTCCTCCACCATCGTCCCCTCTGCCCCACGCTTTAGTTTGTTTGCTGCCATCCAATGCTTCCTCCCATCTCCTCCCACCCTCCTCCACCCTCTCACCTCCCCCCTCCTTGCCCCTCCCATTCCCACCTCTCCCCTCCTCCCATTGCCTCACCTGCTACCTGGAAGAGTCATTGAGTTGGGCCTTCTAGCCTCGGTTTGAGGTAAGGTGGACTCCAGACTTTGTGCCCTCCATCTCCCACCTGGGGGCCCGTGAGAGCCTCCCCACTGGCCACCCCACTTCCTCTCCCGCTCCTGCGATCTCCATGCTGCACCAGAAAGACCTAAAAGGACCTACAAGTCTGCACAGGTCACTGCTGCTTTATACTCGGGGCCCCGTGCTTGGAGAGTCCAAACTGCCCTCCAGCTCTGCAAGGCTGGGGCCAGCTCATCTCGGCCTCCCCCTACCCGGTGCCTCCTCACTCCCTGCATCCTGGCCATGCCCACCTCTGCCCTTCCTGGAGCAGGTGCCTCCCATCCTGGCCTTCTCACAGGCTGTGCCCCTGTTGGGCACTCCCTTCCCACCTTGTTGCCCGCCAACTCCTCTTTACCCTCCAGAGCCCAGGGAGCCTTCTCTGACCTGGGGGAGGTCCCCGATAGACTGGAAGCTCCATGAGCACGTGGAGTACGCGTGTTGGGGTTTCCGGCGATCTCCTCAGCACTTGGCCCATGCTTGGCACAGAAATGCTCAAGGAATCTTTGCTGAGTGAATGAATGGGTTTTGTTTTTGTTTTTGTTTTTGTTTTTTGAGGAAGATTAGCCCTGAGCTAACATCCATGTCCATCTTCCTCTACTTTATATGTGGGACGCCTACCACAGCATGGCTTGCCACGCAGTCCCATGTCCGCACCCGGGATCCGAACTGGCGAACCCGGGGCCGCCGAAGCAGAACGTGCACACTTAACTGCTGCACCACCGAGCCGGCCCCAAATGAAAGGTTTTCAGATTCACAACAGAGGATGAGGGGCTGCCCATTTTTCCCAAGTCTGTGGACTCTGAGCCTGCCAGCCACGTGCAGCTGAAGGGGAAGCACCTACTGGGCTCGGCCTCCTCTCCTCAATGTGAGGCTCTGGGGAGGGGGCGGCTGTCACCTCCTCCACAGCACTGGCAGCGCCCGAGACTGTGCTTGAACACTGCAGTGTTCTGGGCTTCTGTGAGTGTGAGTGTGTGAGTGTGTACAAGAGTATATGAGTGTGTGAGTATGTCTGTGTGAGTGTGTATGAGAGTGTGTGAGAAAGTGTGTGTGTGAGAGTGAGTCTGTGTGAATGTGTATTGAGAGAACGAGTGTGTGAAGGCGAGTGTGCAAGCGTGTGAGTGTCTGAGTGTGAGCACACATGGGTAGGTACTCGCGTGTGAGGAGAGCTGGGGCTGAGGCTGCCCCTCTGAGCCATCACAGCTGCTGCAGGTTTTGGGGTTGGACAATTTTCATTTTGAAATGGAGCCTTTCGCTTTGCATCTGGAGGGCCTCGGTCTCTAGCTTCAGGCATCTTTTCTCCTTGGAGTCTGTTCACCCTGGCATCCCCTTTCCTTCGAAGGGCACTTTCACAGTCTGCCAGAAGTTCTCGTAGCTTTGTCTCCTTTGATCTGGGCACCCACCTTCAGGGTAGCCAAGGGAAGGATTCAAGG
Organism: Equus przewalskii; assembly: GCF_037783145.1. Taxonomy (NCBI): domain Eukaryota; kingdom Metazoa; phylum Chordata; class Mammalia; order Perissodactyla; family Equidae; genus Equus; species Equus przewalskii. The sequence continues at coordinate 32,148,692 of NC_091831.1, forward strand.
TGGCAATGCTGGTGGGAGTGTAAATGGGATTGCACCTTGCAGAAGTGTCTGACAGAAACTTCAAAAGCTTGATATTTGTCTACCCCATGACCCTGTGACTCCACTGCTGGGTACATGCACATGCTTTGCAAAAATGCCTCCAGGAATATCCTGGGCTTCTCCTAACAGCCCAGGGCTGGAGACAACCCACATGTCCACCGACAAGAGAACGGATCCACTAATCGTCCATACACTAGACTACTACTCAGCAATGACAAAGAACAAACCACTGAAACACACACCACCACAAGCGACTCTACGAGCTAATGTTGAGCAGAAGAAGCCAGACCCCAGAGAAGCTGCTGTCTGATCTCGTTTATGTGAAGCCCACAAACAAGCAGAACAAATCTTGGTGATAGATCTCAGAATAGTGGTGACCTTGGGGAAGGGGCGGGGGAGCCTTCTTGGGTGACGGAAATGTTCCGTGTCTGGGGCACGGTTCCGTGAGTGTATCTGTAAGTAGAAATTCAGCCAGTTATACACTTAGGATAGTGCACTTTATATAATTTATACTTCAATTAAAATGTTTATATGCAAATGAACGAATATCAAGGACTCAGTTTTCTCACCTTTAAAATGGCCCCAATAATGTCATGCTCCTCATGAGCTGAGCAGGGGGATTAAATGAGATGCTGCATGTACAACACTTATCCCAGCATGTGGCACAGAGTGAGCACTCAAAAAACATAGTCCTTGTCATCCCTGGTGACAGACAAGGAGACTCAGGCTCAGAAGTGTTGAGTGACTTGGACTAGGACCCGGAGCTCCAGAATCTAGACAGGAGTTCCTAGTGTGTGACTCACAGTGTCTTGCAGCCCTGTTAGGTTCAGATTCAAGATCAGCAAACTTCAAACAAGTACCGGCGAAGTGCTGGGCACCCACAGTTACAGCGTGGTTCTTGGTGACCTCAGCTGGTTCATCCTCATCAAGAAAAGCACCGTGTCCCCTGTCCCCACCCATCAGTGTGCAGCTGGGGACAGAGGTGCTGACATGGGACACCCAGGTCACAGCCTGCTGTTTCCGCAGGCCAGGGGGAGGCTGGGCGCGTGCCCTCCTGCACCCTCTCCTCGGGCTCCTGCCCAGCCATGTGCACCTGCAGCAATGGCATCGTGGACTGTCGTGGCAAAGGCCTCACCGCCATCCCCGCCAACCTGCCCGAGACCATGACGGAGATGTGAGTACAGGGTGGGGCAGGTGCTGGGACACAGGCCCCCGGGCTAGGCCAGGCCCTGCTGGTCCTGTGAAGGGCTGGAACAGGCACCACCCCAGGGCTTGCTGAGGCCCCTCAGCAAATGGAGAAGACACAGTTTGCCTTGGCTGGGCTGAGCTCTCTGCCTAAGCCTGGGCGACTCTGGAGGGTTAGGGAAGGGTGTCCCTCTGTGGTCCATCTGTCCAGCCGAGCTGGGTGAGTCTGCTAGAATCAGTCAGCATTAGCATCAGTCGTAGCCACTGTCAGCCACAGCAGCCTGGGATGATGGATCCTGACTCACAGTAGCCCCTTTCTCTGCCTGTACCAGCCCATCTACTCCACATGGAGGTGGGAGCGGGCGCAGCAGGGGCAAAGGGCCTGGTTTGGGTGGGCGAGCCCAGCAGGCAACAGCTGGGGCTGGGGCGACCTGACCCTGGGCTTCCTCTGTGTTCTCTCTCTGCAGCCGCCTGGAGCTCAACGGGATCAAGTCCATCCCCCCAGGAGCCTTCTCTCCCTACAGAAAGCTTCGGAGGATGTGAGTGCCTCCCGCTGCCCCCTGGGAGTCAGCCTGGGGCAGGAGAACGGGCCTAGACCAACCGTGCCACAGCCCCGGGCAGGTCTCACTCTGATTCCTACTGCTGAGTGGCCCTGGGCAAGCCTCCGCCAGGCTCATCTGTGATGTGTGGATGGTGGCCATGTGGCCTCCTCACAGGGCTGTTGTGAGGCCTAAATGGGGTGCTGAGCCCGATCTGGCACATGACCAGAGCTGACTGTCATCCTCTCATTTCAGCTCAGGCACCAATAGGAGCAATTGTGGATGCGAGAGGGGTTCTAGGCAACAGCTGGGATGCAGGGTGAAGCCTTGTCAGGAATGGACCGAGGCTGGAGCTCCCTGCCCTGCCTGACTGCACGGGGAAATTAGTGGCCGTGGGTTTTTCAGATGGACGGGAGAACTGGTCCCTTATTTCTAATTTCAAAGAAAGCCCTGCCCTCCCATGGCCTCTGGGAGTTAGAGGGGGCCAGTCAGGGCCTGGTGGCCCCTGAAGGATTCAGCCACCCTCTCTCCTTCTGCTCACCTTGCAGAGACCTGAGCAACAACCAGATCGCAGAGATCGCCCCCGATGCCTTCCAGGGCCTCCGCTCCCTGAACTCGCTGTGAGTAGCAGCACCAGGGCTCCCACAAGGGTCCAGGGCGTCCCCAGGGAGGCCAGCAGGGCCCAGGGTCCCTCTGATGGGTGCTGGAGGGGGACCACAGCCCTTGCCCACCCTGGCCTCAGTGGGTCTCCTTCTGGCTGCAAAGTCCAGGGTTGCTGTGCCCAGCTCCCTCTTCCTCACTGGTGGACCCTCTGCAGCTGGAAGGGCTAGAGGGAATCAAGGGCCAAGTGCATGGGAAAGCTAGGCAGAACAGTTGCCCCTGGCAACTGTGGTGCTCTCCCAGCCATGGGGATTTTCCCAGCATTCTTTGCAGCAGTCATCTGATTTGGCCCAGCCTTCATGTTGGCCTTGTCTCCCCACAGAGGAGCTTTTCCCAGGTCACCCACAAGGGCAGCGGCCACCAGCTCCAGTTGTGACATTTGCCACACCTTGTATCTTTTATCCCAAACGTGCTCTGATCCCAAGTTGTGGTGGGTGATGTGAAGTTTGTGTTTTTCTTCACCTGTCTCCAGTACTTCCCTTCTCTTTCCTTCAAGGGTTTATTGGGGGGGCCTGTCAATCTATGAAATGTTGTGCAGCATCAAAAATTCATCTCAGAACTGTTACTTCATCTCTCTTTTTCCAAGAACCCTTCCTTGTACCCCCAGGGTCACCAAGCCCTTCACTCTCTGCGGTCCCACGGCACTTTGTCTCTACAGGGAGTGCGCTCAGGGCACCCTGTGGTCGGGCAAGCTCCCCGACAGTAGGGGCCATTTGTTACTCTTAAGAATGAGTGTTTTTACCTGTCCCTCAGCAGCACTGGACACATGCCTCTCAGAGATTAGGGCCTTGGGAAGTGGAACAGAATGGAACTCCCCCTTGGGGAGTGCAGGAGACTGCCAGCTCAGCGCCTTCTGTGTGCACTCTCTTCTCTGGGAGTAGAGTCTGAGGTAGTGGGTGGGGCCAATTGTGAATGGCACCCTTTAAGTTGTGCAGTGTACAACCTACACAGCTGTACCTAACAGGCTGGAGATGGGTCACCATCGTTGACCAAGGCGATCAGACCCTGGAGGTGGCGTGCCAAAATGCAGGGCTCTTCCTCTGAGAAGTGAATGAAACTCCTCCTAAATGGGAACATGACAATAACCCATTTCAGTGGGTTCCTGATGCTCCTGGGTACCTGGTCGAAGCCACCTCTCCACCGATGTCAGGCACACAGATCTCATTGACAGCGTCCATCTCGCAGGTCCTGATCTTGCCTCACTGCTGCATCTCCTGCCCCCTCCTACCCGCTCTCCACGCAGCCCACTGAGGGATCTTTCCAAAGGCAGATCTGATCACGTCTCAGAGGCTTCCTGGCACTGACTGGGTACAATCCAAGCTGTGGTCCCATGGTTGCCTCCACTCAAGCCACCCGGAGCTCCCCATGCGGGCTGGCCTGACCCCCCTGCAGGGCCTCCGCTCCTGCGCTCCCCTTCAGGAAAGATCTTGAAGCTGCATTTGAAGAGACAGCTCTCGGTCTGTTTTACTCAGACCGAATGTTGACCGGGGTGGCATGTAGGGGCTATTGGTGATATCGGGAATGGAATACACCCCCCGAACCCTTGATGCTGTCACCGTCTGCCTGAACCATCCTGCCTGCATGCCTTTGGCAAACCTTTGCCTTTTTTCTAATTATATGCAGAATTCATGCTCACTGTAGAAAACTGAAAATACTACAGGATCAAAACCCCACTTGCAATCCCACCACCCAGGTCTCAGCATGGCTAGCTCTTGGGTCTGTTTCCTTCTGGTGTTTCTGGAAAGACTTGCTTGGCGTGCTGGAGCTCATACCGCTCGCTCGTGCCGTCTGGCCTTCAAGTGTTTTGCTGTAATTCTTTGAAAATATGTTAATTATCCCTGCTGGTGGGATTCTCCCCTCTTTGAACAGATTCCTTTTGGATCCAGGTTAATTTCCCATGAGGTTTCCTGAAGGGCCGCTTTGCAGCTGCTGTGGGATCCGTGCGTGAGGGCAGCGTTGGGAGAGTGCTCCTGCAGGAGTGGGGGTCCCGGCGCCACTAGCCACTGGGTACCTTTGTGCAAGCTGGAAAGAGGCCACCCTTTCCTAGTGATCTTTACTGCCCTCTGCTGGCAACTTCTTACAACGCACCTACACCAGTACAATGTGGGGCATGGGTGGCTTAGAGGTGGTGTCATTGTGTGTGCAGGAGTTACAGAGCGATGCCCCATCCGGAGGGCTGCCCTCTCACTCTCTCTTTCTGCTTCTCTCCAGAGTCCTCTATGGGAACAAGATCACAGACCTCCCCCGGGGTGTGTTTGGAGGCCTGTACACCCTGCAGCTCCTGTAAGGACCTGTCCGTGGGTGTCCTTTGGGGGGCCCAAGGAGGGGGCCAGTCTTCCTCTGGCCTCTCAGACTGGCCTTTTCCGTCTCTTTGGGGTGTGGGACTTACTCGAAGCAATGAGCTGGGAGGAAGGCAGACCTGGCAAAGCTGTGAGAGGCTGTGGGGTCCTGCAGAGGCCAGAGAGGGAGGGAGAGGGACACTCAGAGCTGATCGCCTGAGCTGAGAGGCTCCTGAGAGCAGCCTGCATTCCTGAGGAGCTCAGCCTGGCTGGGGACAGAGTTGTTTGCTGCACGGGGACAACCAGGCCCAGCTCAGCCTCCTAGAGCCCTGAGAGTTCACGCAAGAGTTCTCTCCCGGGATCCAAGAGGCACAGAACCCAAAGGCTCCCTCTGGGCTGCCTGGGGGACCCAGGAGAACTCCGAGAGGGAAGAAGAGCCCTGGAATGCCTTTGGGAGACGGCCTTATGCTGTGGCCCCTGCTTCCCCAGAATCCTGGGGCACCTCTAGTGGCTCCTGGAAGGAGGGAAGACTGGGTGGACTAAGATGGTCCCTGTGCACGAAGAGGCAGTCAGAGTTCTCGGCTCCTCTGCATGGAGTGGGCATCCAGAGGGCCAGATGCTCTGGGCTCGCTCCCGGGGACTTCTCCCTGAGATGATGCATGCCTGGTGCCGAGGAAGGTGCCCCGGGCGTCTTGATGAGTCCCATTCTGTGCCTCTCTCCTCCCGCCTGGCTCTGCCCACAGGCTCTTGAACGCCAACAAGATCAACTGCATCCGGCCCGATGCCTTCCAGGACCTGCAGAACCTCTCTCTTCTCTCCCTGTACGACAACAAGATCCAGAGTCTCGCCAAGGGCACCTTCACCTCCCTGCGGGCCATCCAGACCCTGTGAGTGTCCTCTTGTGCTCCTCCCCTCCACCCCAGCAGCAAACCCAGGGGGAGGAAACAGCCTGCAGGTACAGGCAACTGTCTTGCTGTACCTGCTTACCAGAGTGGCCTTTTTTACAGGAAAGAGCAGAGACTCTGGGTAAGACAATCCTGGGTTCGAATCCCAGCTACACCTCTTATTGGCTGTGTGACGCTGGGCAAGTTAATTCTCTTCTCTGGGCCTCAGTTTACTCATTCGTAAATTGAGGGTATCATCTTCATAGGGTTGTTCTGAGACTAAAGGGGATGTTTGCACAGAGCTTAGCTCATTGTAACTGCTTCTTAAGTGCTGGCTACAGTTAATAATAATATTATTATGGCCCATTGATTCTAAAACACACATTATTTTTACATTAACAGCTCTGAAATTGGGCTGCATATTACAATCGACGAAGTATTTAATTGGCAGCATTGTTTTCTTTCTTCATAATACATAAGATAATAGTACATCTTGCAACTGATAATGTCTTAAATCACATGAAATATAGTAACAGCAATGATGATTATAAAGTAAAAATTAGAGAGCAACAGCTCTAGGAATTTGTTTTAATCTCTTATAGAAAATTATAAGCATATGAGAAGTCGCACAGTGAACTTTCCAGGGTTCATCCCCCAGCTGTAGCTCCTGGCCCGTCTTCCCCTCCTCGATGCCTCCCAAACTACTTTAAGTAAATCCCAGATAATCACTTATCATCTACACAGACTTCGTACATATTTATAAAAGGCAAGCATTCTTTAAAAACACAACCGCAACACTATTAGTACATCTAAAAACTTAACAATTCTTTAATATCATCAAGTATCTAATTAGTGTTCAAATTCCCAAGCATCTCATGCATGTTACACAGTTTTTGAAACAATTTGTTTGAGTCAGGATTTAAAGAAGGCCTGTGCATACTACTGGCTGCCATGGGTTGATGCATCACTTGAGCTGTTTTAAATCCATAGGGGTCCTCTCCATCTCGTCTTCCTTGCAATTTATCTGTTGAGGACACTGCATTACTGGATCTGTGGAGATCCCCTCAGCTGGACTTTGCTGACTGCCTTCCCCGTGGAGTAGTCCCACACCGTCCTGTGTCCTGTGTCCTGCACAGGAAATGTCATCTAGGAGCTTGGGCAGGATCAGATTTTTTTTCTTTTTTTTTGGCAAGATGACTTCACGGGTAGGATTGTGTGCTTCCATCAGGAGACACACGATGGCTGGTTGTCTCTCTTTTTGTAATAAACACAGCCATTGATTTCAGTGCCTGGACCCATTCATACATTAGGAACCCTGAAATGGTGATATTTGAATCCCAACATTCCTTCTTCATTTGATAATGCTGCTGTGGTTATGCTTTCAAAAAAAAGTCCTTGTCTTTTAGCTGGAATGCTTCTGTATAGGGAAACTTCTCCTCTGCTGTTTGGTTAAACTCTGGCACTTGCGTGGTCTCCTCCATTCTGCGTCTTTAGCTCTGAGCCTGGAGTTTGACTCGATGCCCTGACCCATGGGTCCTGTGATGCATGCTTAATGGGCCTTAATTATTAATATTGTTGTGGTCATCGCTGTTGTTGCCATCCCTGCCACCGTATCTGCTGGGCAGTGCTCTCCGTCAGATAATATTTTCAGGGAGTACCGGGACAGGTGCAAAAAGGTCCAGTAGAAGGCACAGCTCCTGCTCCCTGGGGACCCTGCACGTCAGCAGGGACGTCAGCCAGGAAACTCACTAAGGCCCACGCACTTGCCTGCAGCCCACTCCTGCTAATTAGTTTACTTATAGCCGGGGAAGGGGAGCACCACAGGGACATCTTGCCAAATACATATGTGAAAGCAGAGATTATAGGAAGACATTGGCAAGGTAGATTATTTTATGCAGCTGGCGGAGCGTCCAAGAGAAACACACTAAGGAGATTTCATGGGGACCCACACATGGGAAAGCCTTGGGGATGGGGAATGGGACTGAAGGTCTCATGCGAGGAGCCGTCTCCCTCTTGAGGGGGAAGGAGAGTGAATAAATCAAACAGATCGTGCTCGCTGCGGGTGGCCTCTGTCTGTGTCCATTTACCTGGCGTGATTTCAGACAGTGCTTCTGCCCACCAAGTACTGTCCCTGGGATCTTGGCCACTGCCACCAGGGTGATAGTGGAGCAGAATGTTAGAACAGAAAGGTCAGATAGTCGTGGTAGTAATACTGAGAACAGTGACAGCCATTATGTCTATCGAGCTCTTCCTGAATGCCCACCCCTGTTCTTTGTGTGTATTATCTTAGTTAATACTTACACTGGCTTGTGGAGGTAGAGCCTATCATCCTTGACTTTACTTATAAGGAAGCTGAGGCAGAGGGAAGGTACGTCACTCACCCAAGGTCACCCAGCATCTAGTAGAGCAAGGATCTGGTCTCAGGCATCTCTTCACCATCACTGAGAAATCAGTTAGCTTCCTCCTCAATTGTGCTTTTTCCGTAAGAATGGACCTCGTTATTTAAGGCTGTAAAGCAAAAGTGAACTTTCATGAACAACTATTATATATTAACAACTGAAGTACAAGTTGGAGCAAGAATAAAAGAAATGCAAATCCAAAGTGTGGTCGGATATTCTTATTCCAGCCTCAGGTGGTTAAACCCCTTGACTGGGTCTGTGTGAGACCCCAGCAGGTTTAAACTCACCAGCTCTTGTCTTATTTGTCTACAGCTCCACCATCTGTGGCTGAGGGCCCTGGGTCATAGTATTGATTTTGCTGCAGTTTAATTTGGCCCAAGAGATTAAGAAATCTTTTTTAAAACAGCTTTCATGAGGTATAACTTCCATACCATGGAATTCACCTATTCTAAGTGTACAATTCAATGATTTCTAGTAAATTTATAGTTGTTCAACTATCACCACAATCCAATTTTGGAACATTTCCATCACCCCTCAAAAATCCCTCGTGCCCATTTACAATCAATGCTTGTTTCCAGCCCATCCCCAGGCGACCACTTATCTAATTTCTGTCCCTATAGATTTGCTTCTTCTGGACATTTCATAAAAACGGAATCATACCATATATCGTCTTTCGTGACTGACTTCTTTCACTTAGCATAATGTTTCAGAGGTCCATCCACATTGCAGGATGTAAGAGTGCTTCGTTCCTTTTTATTGCCAAATGATTTTCCATGGTATGGATAGACCACATTTTGTTTATCCGTTTTAGTTGATGGACGTTTGGATTTTCACTTTGGGACCATCATGAATAAATGATGCTATGAATATTCACTTACAAATCTTTGTGTGGACAAATGTTTTCATTTCTCTTGGAACTTCTGGGTAGCATGGGAAATTTATGTTTAACGTTTTAAGAAACTGCCACTGTTTTCCAAAGTGACTGCCCCATTTTGCATTCCTACCAGCCATGTATTAAGAGGGTTCCAATTTCTCTACTTCCTTGCCAACACTTGGCGTCATTTGTCTTTTTGATTATAGCCATCCTAGCAGGGGTGAAGTAGTGTCTTCATTGTGGGTTTAATTTGACTAATGATGTTGAGCATCTGCCCCAAAAGATTTTTGGTGTGACTTGTTAATGTCTATTCCAAGAAAGACACCAGGATCAGTCTTGTTTCTGCCTTCCACGATTGGAACTGTTCGTGGAGATAACTGCATGGCCACATGGGTGGCACGTTTCTGGCTGTGCCTCTAACATGACTATCTTTTCCCCAACAGATTTTTTTTCCTTCCTCCTGAGCATTTTCCCTCCCCAGCTCCTTGCCCTTTGCAACTGTTAAACATTCTAATTTGTATCAAATACTTAAGTTTGTACAGAAGCCACCTGACTCTCTGTGGGTGGTTTAAGTTTTCATAGGTTGGTTTAGACAGAAATAGCCTGTTCCTAAAAAAGATGTTTTCTACTCCACACCCCTTGAACATTTTAATACATTTCTAAACGATATAATTGAATTGATTTTAAACAGAGTTTTCTACTAAGATTGTGACAAAGGGAAGCAGTTAGTTCAGGCAGAGGCCAGGCACTAAGGCACAGACAGATGTGGATGGGCCGCTGGGAGGATCCCAGAGCAGTCCCTGAATCCTAGTGTATTTTAAATTCGCTACAAACTCTGCCCTGGGGAGTCAGCAAACACATTCTTTCGCTGTGCAAATTGACAGTTTAAATTGGCAAACAAATGTCAGACTGGATGCAGAAGGGGTGGGAGGTGCCCAGCCTACCTGGTGAGGCTCAGAGGAGCTGAGACTCAGGGGGAAGCGGGGGGGGGGGGGGGGGGGGGGGGGGGCGGGCGCTGCAAAGGGGAGTGGCAGAGACGGCTGGGCAGGAATGGTTCTGAGCAAGCACCCCCATCAGGAGCCAGAGGGCAGAGCCCAGGAGGTGATGGACAGGAGAGAGAGCGGCCAAGGTCTGCACTGAGCTGGGCGCAGACCCTGGCAGGCTTCTTGCCTCTGCTGGGAGAGCTCTGCAGCCCCAGCAGAGGGGCTGGGCCGAGGCTAGTAGATGGTCTGAACTGATGACATTAGACAAAGCAAACATGGCCGAGGCATGGCAAGTGCTCTGAGCTGGCCCCTGTTCTGTCTCCCTGTATTTCTGTGCTGAAGCATTGGCTCTCAGGTACGTAGCCAGGACAGGTGCTGGAATATTCTTCCCTGGCTGTCTTGGTTTGGAACACAGGGTATGCCCTGTGCTGTGGTGGCCCAGACGCAGGTGGGTAAGCTGGCTGCTGGGGCGGTTCAGGTGTGGCTGGTCTGAGCCTGCTGGGGCAGTCAGGACCCAAGAGTGGGAAAGCCACCCATGTGGTCTCTCACAGCAACCCAGGTTGCATCAGTTGGTGTCGCCTGTCAGCTGCCCCTGCCCCGTATTTTTCCTGCTGATAGCACAGCCACCCCAGGAAGAGAATATGAGTGGTTCCCCAATGAGTAGCTACTCAGTGATGTTTTTTGAGTTTCCCGTGTATCAAGAGACAGCCTGTAGGGGCCTGCCCAGTGGTGCAGTGGTTAAGTTTACGCGCTTCACTTTGTTGGCCCAGAGTTTATAGGTTCAGATCCTGGACACGGACCTACACCCTGCTTATCAGGCCATGCTGTGGCAGAGTCCCACATACAAAATAGAGGAAGATTGGCTCAGGTACAATGTTCCTCAAGCAAAAAGAAGAGGATTGGCAACAGATGTTATCTCAGGGCCAATCTTCCTCACCCAAAAAAGAGAGACTGCCTGTAAAATGGTCAAGGGGAGGTAGCCGCTATGGCTAGGATGGGAATGGAGCTTACAGGTAAAGCTGAGGTTCTGCAGCAGGAGCTTTGAGACCCTCCCACCCAGCTGCAGGCCCAGCCTTGCCACCCCTGGCCCCATCCCCATCCTGACTGAGGCCGTGAGAGAGAGACTGCTGCTGCTCGAGGCCACAGGGAGGGGACAACCCATGACTTGTGGCGCTGTGGTGTCTAAGGACCTCTGAGCATTGATGGTCCTGGGTTCTAGTGCCCGTTCTGTCCCCGCACCTGTGGGAGGACAAGGGTGCTCTGACTAGTCCCCAGATCGCCCTGCATTCACTCATGCTTGTGAAGTGTCCCAGGGCAGAGGGAGGGACAGGTGAGTAGAAAGACAGGGGACACAGTGAGGCCTGAAGGGGGCTTGTGGCAGGGACAGCTGGAAGCTCCAGAGCCGTGCGCAGACCCTCCCTGCTGCGATGCTCTGGCAGCACTCCTGTGTGGTTGGTGGCTGCCCCCAGGTGGTGCACATCTCCCCAGGGACAGCACAGGTTTCAGGCCACGAGCAAGCAGCGAGGCCCCATCCAGGTGGAGGTCAGTGCAGCGTTGCAGCCCTTGCCTCTGATCCCCCATCCTGCCCTGTTTGGACAGGCACCTGGCCCAGAACCCTTTCATCTGCGACTGTAACCTCAAGTGGCTGGCGGACTTCCTGCGCACCAACCCCATCGAGACGAGCGGGGCCCGCTGCGCCAGCCCCCGGCGCCTCGCCAACAAGCGCATCGGGCAGATCAAGAGCAAGAAGTTTCGGTGCTCAGGTAGCTGCTCCCCCGCCTGTCTGTCTGTCCACCTGCCTGTCTGTCTTCAGTCTGCTCAGGGACCCCGTGATGTTTCCTGGATGACTCCAACAAGGGTGTCTTAGGCCACTCTGGACCCACCTGGAGGGAGTCGGCCCCAGTTCTAGACTTGGGTCTGAGCAGTTGTTTTGTCCTAATCTCGTTTTCCCGAGACTGAGGGATGAGTAGGGCTTGCTGAAGGTCCCCAGGGAGGTCCTAGACTGGGACCCAGGTCCCTCTACGCCCAGGCCAGTTCTCTTTCTTGCTGCTGCTTTCAAGCCTTCCAGGACATTCATGGGGCCTGAGGACCCTCCTCAGGGAGATAGCCTCCTCTGGGCTCTGGGGCAGCAGAAACAGCATCTGGATGGGGACAGTGTGGGTCAGCTTCTGAGCCCGGATCCTGGTCAGGAGCCTGCAGCCTCCCTGCCCTGTCCCCATCCTGTGCCTTTGCAAGTGAGAGTGCCCAGGGTTTTGTGCTTCCTAAGAGGTTTAACTGATGATCGTCCCAGGCAGGGAACATCTGTGCTTGTAGCAAGGCCTTCTCCACCCAGGGGCTGGGCGGATGGGCTCTGGGGCCCTGATCTGGGACCCCAGCGTTGTCCCTGAGGTGCTTTCACCCCAGCAGTGGGGCGGGGGCCTGGGCTCTTCCCATAGGTCCTGGGCAGTCTCGGCATCATGCGTTTCTGCTTCTTTCCCCAGCCAAAGAGCAATACTTCATTCCAGGTAGGAGAGGGGACCAAGGCCAGCCTCAGTGGGATGGTGGCAGTGGGTGGGCAGGGGGCTGGGGCGGCGGGCTGCAGGGGCCTGGGAGACTCAAGGCTGCTTGGAGCCTTCCCAGGACCCCTCAGCTCCCCCACCCTTCCCTCCCACCGCAGGCACGGAGGATTACCAGCTGAACAGCGAATGCAACAGCGATGTGGTGTGTCCCCACAAGTGCCGCTGCGAGGCCAGCATGGTGGAGTGCTCCAGCCTGAAGCTCACCAAGCTCCCGGAGCGTGTCCCCCAGTCCACAGCCGAGCTGTGAGGGCCACCGCCCCTCCATGCCCCTCCCCTGCCCCCAGTTCCCACTAACCTTCCTGGGCCTTCTCTGGGTTTCCCTCTGGTCTTGCTCCATTTAGGGACCATGGGAGACACCAGCATGGCAGCTGCTGGCTTTGGCAGGAAGCAGCTCCCCACCCCTGCAGCCCCTCTGCTTCTGACTCACAGCCCTACACGCCCTTGGAGCAGTCTCTGGCCCCCGGGCAGGTCACCAGGATGACGTGGTTCCATTAGATCAAGTTGAGGCTTAAGCCATCCTTTAACTATTGCTTTTCTTTCCCTAAAAATATAAATTTGCGCACATATAAATGCACGTGTGTAAATACCTACACATATCTGTCACTTATGTATGTCAATTTTCATGGCATTTTTAGTGTTAAAAGTATCCCCACTCACCCCCTAGCCTTCCTTTGAAGTAGGATCAATTTACCCTTCCAGTTAAATTCTTCTGGGAGCACCCTTTGTTTCAGTCCCAAATATTCTCAGGTTGGAAGACGCTTTGATGTTTGTCATTGATGGCTGTGTACGTTCTCTTCATTGCCTCTTACAGACGATTAAACAACAATGAGATTTCCATTCTGGAGGCCACTGGGATGTTTAAAAAACTCAATCATCTGAAGAAAATGTGAGTTACCATTGGTGGGAAGGTTGCAGTTAGGACGCTGGCCCGGGAAGGAGAAGGAAAATACCGGATGTGGGGGAGCTCGCCTGGAGAGGCAGGGCCCCCGTGCATGGGGTGGGGTGCAGAAGAGGGCTCCTGAGCTCCATCCTCCTCCCATGCCTTGTCTCCCAGCAATCTGAGCAACAACAAGGTGTCGGAAATCGAAGACGGGGCCTTTGAGGGGGCGGCGTCCGTGAGCGAGCTGCACCTGACCGCCAACCAGCTGGAGTCCATCCGGAGTGGCATGTTCCGGGGCCTGGATGGCTTGAGGACCCTGTGAGTGTACGGGCCGGGGAGCAGAATGGGCGGCCAGACTGCGGTAGGCAAAAGCCAAGGCAGATGTGGGTGTCCGTATTAAAGGGAAAGGAGGAGAGAGGGTGAGAGACCCCCTCCCCCAGCTCCAGCTGGCAGGGTGGGTACAGCTGAGGACCCTAACTGCAGTGGGCCAAGTATCAGGTGTTAGTGACTGTGGTGAGGCCTGCTTTCTTGGTCCCCGGGGTGTGAGGCTGACGCCTGGTGAAGGGGTGGAGGGAGGTTCCCTTTCATTGCCCTGGGGTCAGGCTGCAGCAGCACCACACGTGTGTTCAGTTCAGGAGTGGCCAGCACTGCTGCAGGCAGGAGGGGCTGGATGGCCCCATGGAGGGGACATTGCAGAGGTGACTCAAGTGGGTGTAGATGGGGGAGCAGGGATAGCCCACCATCCCTGGGATTCTGGGATCCCATGCCCCAGAGCCCAGCCATAGCTAACCAGACTTTGGGACTCAGTAGGACCCTGGGGTCATCCACCCCACCCCCACCCCTGCGAAGGCTGCAGGGAACCCCCTCTCTGCTCAGGCAGCACCAGCTCTTCAGATGGGCATGTAGACCCTTAGGGTGTCCAAGAGCCAGTGCTGTCCAGTCGGACTTCCCACGGTGACAGAAATGTCCCATATCTGCACTGTCCAATCCGATAGCCTCACGTGGCTATGGTGTACTTGACCTGTGGCTAGTGCTACTGAGGCACTAAATTGTAGAATTCATTTTAATTAATTTAAATCTAAACAGCTACACATGGCTAGCAGCTACTCTGCTGGCAACACGGCTCTAGAAGCCACCTGCTTGGGTTTAGATCCCAGCCCTGTCCTGGGCTGCGCATTTGTCTTCCGAGCACGTATCATGGAATCTGTGTAAGGTCAATGAATGGGTGGAGGGATTCCCTGGGGATTTTTGTTTGTTTTACGGAAAGGGAATTTTGTTATTCGCTGTGTTTTGCAGCTTGCCTTTTTTCATTTGCGAATACAGCGTGGCCATCTTTCCAGGCTGTTCATATAGGGCTGCCTCCTTCTTCTTTACACCTGCCTAGGATTACTGTGAGCTATTCATCCACTTAGGTCCTTTCTGAGGAAGACTTGGACAGGGGCCGAGAGGGGAGGGGCTGGTGCTGGTCAGAGCCAGCAAGAGGGCACGAGTGACGGCGCAGGCACAGGAAGAGAGATGCCCGTCACCCTTCCACCATGCAGAAACAACTGTGTTAATTGTTGATCAAAACAGCTATCCTTCCAGTCTCTCATATATATATAGAGACTGGCACACACATAACATATGCTTGCATCCATACAGATATTTTTGAATGGAATCCTTTAATACATTTTATTTAGTAACCTGCTTTTTCTTTTAACACAATGTGAGCACTTTTACGTATTATTAAAATTTCTTTGATGACATCATTTTGAATGACTATATATTACATAATTATTGGAAATTTAGGCTATTTCTAATTTTTAAACAATACTGTGATTAATATCATTATTGTGAAATCCTGTGCCTGTCCAGGATTGTTCCCTTCTGATAAATTCCTAAGAGTAGACTTGCTGGGTGGAAGCATAAAGTGCTGAAAAGGATGTTACCAAACACACTTCTGGGTGGGTCCCAAATTGTCCTCCTGCCAGCCCATGTGGAAGTGCCCATTCACTCCCACTCTTGCTGAGCTTGGGCATTATTATTATTGTTATTGTTATTATTATATTTATTTCTTTATTTATCTTTTGAGGAAGATTAGCCCTGAGCTAACATCTGCTGCCACTCCTCCTCTTTTTGCTGAGGAAGACTGGTCCTGAGCTAACATCCATGCCCATCTTCCTCTACTTTATATGTGGGATGCCCACCACAGCATGGCTTGCCAAGTGGTGCCATGTCCGCACCTGGGATCCGAAACTGTGAACCTCAGGCCACCGAAGTGGCACGTGCAAACTTAACTGCTGTGCCACCAGACCGGCCCCTATTATTATATTTTTAATTGTTTGGCAGGCAAAGATTCAATATTGCTTAAATGTCCTTGATTCCTAGTAAGTTTGCACATTTTTCATGAACGTTCATAAACCATTTTAATTTCTTTCACAAGCTGCCTATTCTGTGTCAGGCTTGGTTTTTGTTTTTGGTTGGGGAGGGGAATTGAGCCAGATTTTTGAGGGTGAACAGAGACTTTGCAGATATAAAAGAGGAAGAAGGTCATTCTAGAAGGAAGTCATGGGTGGGGAAGGCCATGGCGATGTGGCTGTGCAGCCTGCCTGAAGGACAGGGATGTTGAGGGTGTGTCGCCCTGTGTGGGGAGGGGACAGGTGCTGGGCTGGGGCTGAGTTGGCTCCCGTAGGTCACAGTAAAAAGTTTAAACGTGATTCTGTGGGCAATGTGGAGGCTGCTGTGGGCTTTACACGGGAGAGGGACATGACCGGGTTTAGGTTTTAGGAAAGTCTGTCGGGCATTGATGTGGAGTGTGGCCTGGAGGTGGGCAAGGCGCTGGGCATCCAAGGAGTGAAGGTGATGGTTGGTGTGGGGGCCGGGCAGGCAGGATGGAGAGGAGGGCGTCTCAGAGGCAGGAGGGCCTGGAGGGGGGCACAGGTGTGTACAAGTCTGGTGCTGTGGCTCCCCTCCCTGTGGCTCAAGGCCACGGGCACAGCGCAGGCAGACGGCTGCAGGGCACAGCATGGCTCTCCCCTCCTCTGCCCGCCCTCCCCAGGATGCTGAGGAACAATCGCATCAGCTGCATCCACAACGACAGCTTCACGGGCCTGCGCAACGTCCGACTCCTCTCGCTCTATGACAACCAGATTGCCACCATCTCCCCTGGAGCCTTCGACACCCTCCAGGCCCTCTCCACACTGTAAGTCCAGCCCTCAGAGGACAGGCAGGCCCGGGCCCCGACATCAGCCATCTGAACCCTGGGAACCCCCCCACCCCTCGCCATCCCAAGGGTACAGTCTTGTCGAGTGGTTACTTAAAAGGACTCACTTGGGGATGTCTGGGGCATCATGGTTTGCTGAGACGTGGGTCCTGCCATCTTAGAATGCTGCCTCTTGGTAGCTGTTGGGTGTCTGAGAAAGAGTGTTGGGTGGTTGTGTGGCCAGTACGTGGCGGGCGGGACAGGGCTTTGCGGGGACAACCCAGACAATTCGTGGTCACGCAGCCTGCCTCTTCCAGAAACCTTCTGGCCAACCCTTTCAACTGCAACTGCCAGCTGGCCTGGTTGGGCGACTGGCTGCGGAAGAGGAAGATCGTGACGGGGAACCCGCGGTGCCAGCAACCAGACTTCCTGCGGCAGATTCCCCTGCAGGACGTGGCCTTCCCTGACTTCAGGTGTGAGGAAGGTAACTCATGAGCCCCTGGGCGGTGGGGGAGAGGGCAGGCGGGCCAGGTCCGGGGGGTGGGGAGGGGGCGGGCAGCGCCTCTTGACCTGCCCTTTGGAGGGGTCCCGTGGGGAGGGGAGGCGCTGTAGAGGGGAGGGGCAAGGAGCAGGGAGACCCCTCTTAGTCCTCCACCTACCCCTCCATAGTGGTGTCTTTGTGTGTTTAGAAGAGCAATACTGTGCTTGTTATTAAGAAAAAAAAGGGAAAATATGGATAAAAGAAGGAAATAAACATTACCTATTAGCCCATCACTCAGAGAAAATCATAGTTCACGTTGTAGTGTGTTTTCTTCATATATGTACATTTAACCCAGAGATCCGCCTCCTGGCTGTTCCTAAGTGCTCCAGACTCCTGGAGTCACCCTGTGCATCATATGTAATGGGACCCTCTTGGGCCCCCATCCTCCATGGGGGAAAGCTTGGTCATTTCTTGTGCCAATGTTCCTGTTTCCTCTGAATTCTCAATCTCTCTTCTGTGGCCACTCCCTTCTTTCCCTACACGTGCAGAAGGTCACCCCATCTCTCATTTTCCCTCAGAGCATGACCCACACAAGGCAGCGGTTGAAGCAGATTTTTACTGAAGGTGACGGAGCAAAGCTGCATCTCGGCCCAGCCGGCCTTGATCTGAGCCCTGCTACAGGGGATTTCTCCCCACTGCCTACGGCTTCCAGCCCCCATCCCTGCTCCCTGGGCTCCTCCTACCTCGGCCCCCTCCTGCCCTCTCCAGTCTGCTTCCAGGGCCAGTTCAGCTCTCAGGCTGGCCCATCCAGGCCAGGGGAGGGTGGGACTGGGTGGGGACCTTCAGGTCCCCAGATAAGACTGTCAGGGTATTTTTCTAAACAAAATCAACGGATTTTCTAAGAGCAATTTTGCTTTCAATTTAAAAAGAAAAATTCCATGGGGCCAGCCCCGTGGCCAAGTTCACGCGCTCTGCTTCAGCGGCCCAGGGTTTCGCCGGTTCGGATCCTGGGTGCGGACATGGCACCGCTCATCAGGCCATGCTGAGGTGGTGTCCCACATGTCACAACCGGAGGCACTCACAACTAGAATATACAACTATGTACTGGGGGGATTTGGGGGGAAGAAGAAGAAGAAGAAGAAGGAAAAAAGAAGATTGGTAACAGATATTAGCTCAGGTGCCAATCTTTAAAAGAAAAAGAAAAAAGAAAAAGAAAAACTCCATACTATTCACATATATATTTTTATATCATTTTATATAATAGTAACTTGCTAGTCTTTTAAAAAAATTCTGGTTTTTTTAACCTAACTATATATTTTGGGCATAGTCGTATGCCGTTAAGTATCCTTCTAAAGCATTATTTTTTCCAAGGCACAGTTTCTTTTTATTTTTCTTATTATGAAGTGACGCATCATCATTTCTTTAAAAACAACCACCACAACAGACAATCCAGAAGGAGAATAAAAAGGTCACCATGTGAAGACCCTCCCGCTTCCCAACCCTGGGTGACTCCGGTCAACATTCCGCTGTGTGACCTTCCCCATCTTTGCTGTGCGTCTCTGTGCATGTGGGTGACACACGTGGACCTTGCAGCACCGCCTGTGCAAACCTTTTTAAGCTGATGGTCTGTTGTCTGGAGGACACCACGACGGACACAACCCGCGGTCTCCCGCTTGGCGTTTAGGGACTTCCAAAGTTCTGGTGTCATGACTCAGGCCATCAGGAACATCCTGGAAGATAACTCTCCACGCGTCTACGTGGTTTTCCCCTTAGAATGACTTCGTAGAAGTGAAAGGATGTGAATGTTTTAGAGATGTTGCTGCCAAGAGGCAGGAGAGTGTAGTGGTCAAGAGGGCAGGAGCCCGAGGCAGCTGGCTTGGATTCCAGTCCTGGTGCCACCTCTTCCAGCTGGGGGACCTCGGGCAGGTAGCTTAACCACTCCACCCTTAGCTTCCTCGTCTCTAGAGCAGGCTGATAGCACGTCCCCCAGAGAGAGATTTTGAGGACTCAGTTCATCCTTATCACACAGGCCTGCACGTGACTGCCCTCCATAACCGACAGTCACTGTCACCAGCTTCCTGGGGCTCTCAGCAACTGTGACCATGATGTTCTTATTGTCCCTCCTACACCCACTCAGAAGAAAGGAAGGCAGACAGCCAGTGCTCAGTAACATTTATTGAATAAATGAGTGAATCAATGAAGGATATTGTGATAGCTGAACTCAGATTCTGCCAGACCTGGGTGTAGACCCTGTGTTGCCTCTGACCAGCCTTCTGACCTGAGCAAATTATTAACTTCTCCAGATCTCAGTGAAATAGCAATCCAGGCATTCATTCATTCAGGGGATCTATTTTGAGGGCTCCTGCGTGCCAGGCCCTGCACTAGGGGCTGGGCTCCTGGAGTGAACAAAGAAGAGGAAGACACAAGTCTCTGTCCTCGTGGTGCTTGCATTCTAGGGGTGATAGTGGCACCCCTCACTGCATTGTCAGGGAGATTATGGGAGATACGGTGTCCGGCACATAGTGGGTCCTCAAGAAATGGTATGGCTGCCGTCCCCCTTCCCTGCTGTGCCTGGGTCCACCTTGGATCTGAGGCAGAAGAAAACCTCAAAATGGGTCCAGGGGGCTTTGCCCCTGGTGGGGAGGGGTGCAGCCAGGAAGAGACTGACTGGGGCATGAGGTAGGGTCAGAGAGGGGCTTCCGTTCTGAGGCGTCCCAGAGCGGGGCCCTGGCTTAGGAGGCCCTAAGAAGGCCTGTCCCCTCATGGACGTGGCTTCCTCCTTCCTCCCCAGGCCGAGAGGAGGGGGGCTGCCTGCCCCGCCCGCAGTGCCCCCAGGAATGTGCCTGCCTGGACACCGTGGTCCGATGCAGCAATAAGCACCTCCAGGCCCTGCCCAAGGGCATCCCCAAGAATGTCACCGAACTGTGAGTACCCCACAGCCTGGTGTCGGGAGGAGAAGGTGACCGAGAGCAGACATTAGGTGACTAGGGGCTTGGAGCTGGGGCTTCGCAGGGGACGCTGGTCTGAGAGGCTGTGAGCTTCTCCTTGACCTCCGTCTGCGGTCACCCGATGGCGCGGTCACCCATGGCGGGCACTTTATCCCTTTAAACTAAGCTCTGCCCTTAAAATAAGAAATAATGTTACTTTTTCTACTTCACATCATCTCACGAGCATTCCCCTCTGTCAAAAACTCTCTCACTAAAGCTATTTTTACTGGTTGCATAATATCCCATGACATAATCGACTGTGATCTGTATGACAAATCCTTCTTTGTTGGCTGTTTAAGTTGTTTCCAGTTTTTCACTATGGTAAATAGCATCAAGGTGGACATCCCTCTGGTGACACTGCTGGTCAAAGAGCAGGGGTAGTTAGGACTCCTGCGGCCTTTCGCCTGATGCCTTCCAAAAAAGCTTTTCCTTTGTGCTCCCACGGCCGCGTGTGAGATGGCCTTCTTGCCCCTACCCCCGCCCTTCAACACTGGGCGTCGTGCAGCTAAAATCTTTGTTGATTTGGCTTTGGTATCTGAGCTCGTGTCGGGGGGCGGGGGTGGACGTCAACGTGTCCGGCAGACAGACGGGTGGAGAGCTGGTCTTCTTTGACGGACACCTCCAGAGGGAAGGCTTGTCCTTCCTCCTGTCCCTGGATTGGTCCCTCCCGGCGGCCTCTGTACTGGAGCCTTTCTTCTCCCTGTGAGGAGTGCACGAGGTTTTCGTTTGTGTTTCTTTCGTTACCTGCAAGCCTGGCCATTTCTTCACAAGCACATCAACCACTGCAGTCCTTGTCCTGTGACTCACCTTCCCCGTCCCTTGCGTAGTTTTCTGTCGCAGTGTTAGTGTCCCCGTTTCCTCCTTGGTGCCTCCTCGCAACCCTGGGGGTCACGGGACGGGTGGGACAGCCTGCCTTCTTAGACTGAAGAGGCTGAAGTGCAGAGGCTGGGAAAACCACTTGACTTTTCTGAGCCTCAGTTTCCTCGGCTGTAAAATGGGGCTACTTGGGCATATTGACAAGGGCCACTGAGAGGATCAAATGCGAAGGGCGGGCAGCCCCTTTGAATGACACAGGTTGATGGTCAGGGGGAGTCAAGCCTGAGGTTGCTGCTCTCTGGACCCTTGAGGGGAGGGGGAGGCCGCCGTCGGTGGGTCCTGTGCGGGGAGCCCAGCAGGGGCTTCAGCTCCCGGCGCTTGGGTCGCTGCTTAGCAAGGATGGATGGCTGGTGGCGGTGGGGGGAGGGGCGGGCAGGTCGCATCTTGAAGCCCAAGCTCTACCCTGTAGACATGGGGAAACTTGAGACTCTTTGGGGAGATTCTTGCTGGGCTTGGCTTGAAGGACAATGACTAGGGTGGCAGTGTACGTAGTGGGTCTCAGAAGGGAGGCCAAGGTGGGGAGAAGGAGGCTGCTGCGGGAGCCCAGGCACGGGTGATGGTGCGCAGTCAGGGGTGATGCGAGAGCAGAACAGAAGCAAATGGGGACAGACCAGTGGGCAGGAGAAGCCAGCAGCTGTGGGACTGGCTGCCGAGGGAGGTGGAGAATCACATCAGCGTCCTGAGCCTGGGTGGTTAGGAACATGGACTGTGATGCTGATAGAGTTGGAGGAAGCCGGTTTGGGTGTGAAAACACCAAGCTCAGGTTTGGAGATGTTTGGATCTGGGGCTTCCACAGGACTGGCCTCATGCACCTTCCCCGCGGGTAGAAAGGGGCCGTAGTAGCTGGTGAGGGGCCTGGCAGGGGTGCCTGGGAGGTGTGAACATGCAGACCCATCTGTTTGGCCAGAAGTGCAGAGCAGAGGGGGAAGGGCAGGGGGCCCGGGATTGAGCCCTGAGTAGTGCCCACAGACAGGGAGGAGGCCGAGAGGGTGAGACTGGGGGGCGGGAAGGAAGCCAAGAGAGGCTTCACGTCTCAGTGGCTTTTACCAAGTTCTTTGTATGGCATCTACCCAAACAGCCTAAGAAATTTACATGTTTTCTCCTCCCATAAGTGATTCCGGGCTGGCTGTGTGGTCTACATGTACCCAGCGCCAGGCACCGCCAGAGGCCGAGATGGTGGCACTAACTGCTTGTGTTCTCTCCTGTAGCTACCTGGATGGCAATCAGTTCACACTGGTTCCAGGACAGCTGTCCACCTTCAAGTACCTGCAGCTTGTGTGAGTATCCAGGCCACTTGAGGATCCCAGACCTGCCTCCGAGGACAGGAGGGCCATCAGCATCTAAATGTGGAGGGTCCCTACAGACCCCACTTCTGGCTGACTTTGTTTTTTTAATCTCACCCCTTCCCTCTGGGAGCATCCGTGCATAGAGCTGTTTTGCCACCTAGTGGCCATGCTTGGGAATTGCATTGTTCCAGGCTCCCTTGGGTTGGACCCTGTCTGCTTCTGCCCAGCCATCTCCCCAAGCCTCCCTCTTGGCTGGTGATTATTGTTAATGTGGGTCATCCTTGCAAAGGTGGGAGCCAGAGCAGAAGTACAGGGTGATGGAAAACAGTCCGCCCTTGGCCCCCAAGCCAAATATGAAATACGGCAGCTATGATGTACATCTATAACTAAGTTTTTCTTTAGGCTAACATCTGCTTTTTTGTTATTTCCACCTTTCACTCTTTCCGCCCCATGAAAATAGACAAGCCTGAGAATAAGTTCAGCTCCTCTGAGCCTTCCAGCCTAATTAACACCTCACTTCAATTGTCTTTATCTGCTCATTGGCCAGATTCTAACAAAAAGAAGTCCAGAGAACATTCCATCTTAGTTTTGCTTGAAGCAGTGCTACTCACAATTTGGTCTGTGGACCAGTGGCAGCCCGAGAACCGTCGGTAGTGGGTCGGCAATTAGATAAGGAACTTGCGCCAGAATGTAAATCATCCTACTGCCTCCTTCATTGAGAACGTCTTGCTGTGACAAAAACGTTAGCTAAGCTAGCTGTGTGTTTCGTGTCATAGGTGACTGCATTTAGGCTCAGGTTCCTTGTTCAGACATCCAGTTCAAGGACTGGATATTTTGAGTCGCCTTGGCTTACAGAATTTTGAAGCTCCAGCTTTCTGTCTTTGCTGATGACCTAGCAAATGTGTTTCGACTGTGCCAGAGAGGGGCTGCGTAGTGATTTGGTGGCTGGTGACCGAGTGCCAAAGAGAGAGACAACCCTTCTTTGGTCTAATCTGAGGCAGCTCGGATAAACTTGAGGAGGAAAGGAGGGAAAGAGGGCTAACGTTGGGCCAGTTCTTACTGGAAACAGCCTGTCAGGGGTCAGGATACCACCCCCTCCTCATCACGAGGAGGGACCACACAGTGTACGGACTGTTCGTGAAGCACTCACATGTGTATCTCGGAACAATGAATGATTCTGAGTGAGACTGGTTGGAGGAAGTTTACTAAGAGAAAATGAAGGCAGGGCACGGGGTTTCCTTTTACGAACATTTGCTGAGCCAAGAGCTGCGTGAAGCGAGCAGATGTGAATGCCCATAAGCCCTGGTTCCTCCTCCCGAATGTCACGGTCTGGGGGACAGGCAGAAGGGAGAAGCGGGAGCATGTGACGTCGTGTGGAGTGTGAGTGCTCCAGCAGAGGAAAATGCAGATCAGGGCTGTGGCTCAAAGGTGGGCAAGTGATGAACTCAGGGTGCGGGGCTCGGGGAGAGCCAGAGTTCACCACATGGGCGGAGGGAACAGGATATCCAGGGGCAAATCCATGCAAGATGTGTGGGGAGTAATGAGGGAGAGGTGAGGCCAGACCCTGGAGGCCCTGGCAGGTGACCGGGCTAAAGGGTCTGGAGTTGGTGCTTTAGGTTTTTGGTGGGGAAGTGACCTGGTCAGATCTGTGTCATAGAGAGATTGCTCAGGTGCCCACCCCTGTGGAAGATGGATCGAAATGGGGCCAAGCTGTGGGTGAGAGATGAGGTGAGGGTTGGAGGCACAGTGTGAGGACAGAGATGACAGTGGCTTGACATAAGCAGAAGCTTAGGGGGAGGGGACAGATGTGACAGATGAACAGAGGTACAAGCCAGTGATGGATAAGACGAGGGATGGAGAGGGTATGTGGAGGTGGATATGAGTGGATAGGGCGGGGTTTCTAGGTTGTCGGAGTTGTTGACCAGGATGCGAGGTGCAGCACGGGGCACGGGGGTGGGAGAAAGCACAAGATCTGGAGGCAAGTTTCAGTGTCTGTGGGACATCAGGCCTGGGGGAAATTCATGAGAGAGGGCCGGCTGGGGCCACAGAGGAGGGCACCGTCAGCACACGATGGTGACAGAAGCAGGAGCATCCCCGAGAGCACCCAGAGTGGACTAAAGGAAGAGGAAGAGAGAGGTAGGGCCTTAGCGATCCCCATGCCTGAGGGTGGGTGAGAAAGAAGCACTTGCCCAGAGACGGAGGAGGCTCAGCTAGGGAGGAGGGGAGAGCGGGAAGACGTCAGGGGTCTGAGGAAAGATGGGGAGGTGAAAGGTTTGAGAAGAGGGCAGGATAGAGTAGAGGGCTGGGATGCTGCTAAACATCCTGCAAGGTGCAAGGCAGCCCCTCAAGAATCCCAAAGGATTGTAGGGAGGTCTAGTGAACCAGCCTGCATAGAGTGCTAGCAAGAGAGAAAGGAGAGCACCCACTAGATCTGGCAGTTGAGGCGGCCCGTGCCCTTGGTGGGAGCATGTCCATGTTGGAAGGGGGCGGGAACAAGGCTATACTTGCCTGGGGCAGGGGGTGAGGAAATGGAGATATGAAGCCTGGGGGACCTAGCGAGTTCAGGGAGCAGGGTAGAGGGCTGTAGCTAATTGTGAATCACGTGCCTCTCTCCACCCCTCCCCACACCCTTGGAGTGGCAGCTGGAGCCGCTGGCCCACCTGGCTGGGGGGTGGCCGTGGGCAGAGAGGGGGAGGTTGAGGAGCCGTAAGAGAGCCAGGGTTGAGTTATTTCTTTCTAAACGATGATGCTTTTGTCTTTTCCAGGGACCTGAGTAACAACAAGATCAGTTCCTTAAGCAATTCCTCCTTCACCAACATGAGCCAGCTGACCACTCTGTGAGTCCCAGGGCGGGGGAGGTGGGGAAGGCACGCGGCCGCTGCCACAGAGACTTTCCCCAAGCCTGGCGGTTGCTCGCAGCCTGCAGACTCCCTCACCCTCCAGGGAGTGTGGCAGGGCTGCCAGCTGAAGAGACTTGTAAAAACATTTTTTATTGTGAAATACAGCACATGTACGGAAAAGTGCAAAAAATATAAATGTCCAGTTTAATAAATAATCATAAAGCTAGCACATGTGTAAACACTTAAGGCAAAAAATAGAACACAGCTAGCACCCCAAAAGTCCCCCTATCCCTTCCTGGGCATTATTCCTCCCTCCCCCACCCTGAGGCAGTCCCCACCCTGACTTGTAAGATGAGATCTTGTTTGTAGTGTTGCCATCTCCATATGCATTTCTGCACAATGAAGTGTAATTGTGCCCATCTTTGAACCTTATATAAATTGAATCATACAGCATATATTCTTTTATTTGCCATTATGTGTGTGAGATCCACCCATCTTGTGTGAAGCTGTGGTCTGTTGATATTCACTGCCACATACTATTCCTTCTAGGAACAGGCCATACCTTCCTTATCCGTTCTACTCTCCATGGATATTTGGGTTGTTTCCAGTTTGGACTATTGTGGACAGTGACCCTCTGAACACTTTTATGCCCATATTCTAAGATATTTTACTGACTGCTTTAATTATTTTCCAAGTGACTGGCTGGAAAGTATTAACAAACATGGCTTATATATGTCTGGAGCTTAAGAGTGTATCTCATTCACCTTCTCCACACTTCATTTTACAGAAAATGTGCCAAGAACTTAAAATTTTCCATTAGGTTCTGCTGCAGTCCAACACTAGAGCCAGGACGGGGTCCTGACCCAGCCAGGCCTGCAGGAGCAGCATGCCGGCCCGAGGCCACGAAGTGCGGGTTCCAGTTTCTCACCTGCACTTATCTGCCCCAGGCTCTGCTAGTCAGCTGGTTCCTGTTCCAAAGTCTTCAGGAGCCTGGTGTGAACCTGCTGTGGTCTAGGGCAGTGGTTCTCAACCAGGGACCATTCTGCCCTCCAGGGGACATTTGGCAATGTCACAGCTGGAAAAGGGTGGGGCTAGCTACTGGCATCTCATGCGTAGAGGCCAGGGATGCTGCTCAACATCCTGCAAGGCACGAGGCAGCCCCTTAAGAAAGAATTGTCAGTAGTGCTGAGGCTGAGACATCCTGGTCTAAGCGACCCTGCAGCTGCGAGGGAAACAGAGCCTTTTCCTGTGACAGGAACGTCTTCTTTCTCTTATTACTTTAGCAATAGCTTTACTGAGGTGTAATTAACATATGATAAACTACACATACTTAACATGCACAATTTGATACATTTTGACTTGTGTTCACACCTGTGGAACCATCACCGCGATCAAGATAGTGACCACTTCCATCACCTGGCAGAAGTCTCCTCGTGCCCCTTGATAATCAACCCCACCCCGCCCCTCCCAGCACCCAGCCTCAGGCAAACACCAAGCTGCTTTCTATAGATGAGTTCACATTTTCTAGAGTTTTACGTAAACGGAATCATACAATAGCACCCCTTTTTGGTTTGGCTTCTTTCAGCCAGCATAATTATTTTGACATTCTTCCAGGTTGTTGCATGTACTGGTCATTCCTTCCTTTTCATCCATGAGAGGTATTCCATTGTACGGATGTCCCGCAGTTTTGTTTATCCATTCGTCCATTGATGGACATTTGGGCTCTTTCCACTTGGGGCTACTACAAGTATCGTTTCCCTTATTGTCAGGCTGCCTGTCTGCCCTTGATGGGTTCATTTATTTGGAAGCATTTGGGGAGAGTGGTTTAGCCTGTGGGCTCTGGAGACTGAAAAACTGATGAAAACCCAGTCTACCAACTTAATAACATGGCCCTGGGCAAGTTCTTTCACCTCACGGAGCCTGTCTCCTCGTCTGTATGACGGGGCTCGTGATGGCCCCTCCCTCATCATCACAGCTTCCTAATGGTAAATTACGATACATGCCCAGCCTGCCCCTGTCCCCTCTGGAGGTGATGCACTGAGATGGTATGTTCCCCGGGCAGGTGCTTGTCAGGGTCAACTTCACAGGGCCTGCACCTGTGCCCCTTGCTGGTGCAGCCTCCACAAGGGGATGTCCTCAGTCCTCCTAATAGTGGCTCCCCGTTACTGAGCCGTTATTGGGAGCCAGGCACTGAGCTGGGAGCTTCCCCTGGGGGGTCTCCTTTAACCCGCAGAAGAGCCTATCAAGTTGGCATTGTTTTTGTCCCTATTCTATTGCCGAGGGAGCTGATTAAGGCATAAAGGGGCGAGGGGACATGCTGGAGATCACTGGTTTACTAGGCCAGAGCCTCAGCCCATGCTCTCATCCACTGCTTGGCCTCCCCCACAGAGCTGCTGAGCAAAACTGCCCCTGTGTCCTGAGCACTTCCCTGGGCCTGCAGGGGCCTGGGCGGCACTGTGGTGCCTCCCGCCTCATTCTTCCCCTCTCCCCCACTTCCTCCTCTCTCCCTTCCTCCACCTCTCCCCTTTTCCTCCCTCCCTCCTCTCTCCCTCCCTCCCTTCCACAGGATCCTCAGCTACAACGCCCTCCAGTGCATCCCTCCTCTGGCCTTCCAGGGCCTGCGCTCCCTGCGCCTACTGTAAGTCTCCCCGCTCTTCATTCCTCCAGGGAAATCTGCCCCACTGAGGGCCCTGCCACCCACCCAGTGGGCAGTAAGGTCCCCACATCTGGGGCCCCAGCGGGGCCAACTATGTCCAAAGGTGGGAGGCCAGTCCGCTCTTATTCAAGCCTCTGACAGAGACTGAGGAATGAATGGGACACTATCTGAGAAATGGGGGTTGCTGTCTGGCCCCAAGTCGTGTTAGGGGTGAGTGTTGGGGGAGGATGTTATGGGGCAGCATCCAAGATAATCTAGCCCTTCATTTGTGAGTCTCCTGTTCAGATGGAGAATGCTTGTTTGCAAGAGATTCGTGAACCTTTTCTAAGAGTTCCCACTGTGAGGTTTTTGCCCTGTGATCAAAGCCCTCTGTCACGCCTGTTGTGATGGCCTCTCATGTATCTATGCATGAGAGTGGTCTGGCAGCCCCTCCTGGGGCAAGGTGACATTCTTCACCCCCAGCCTATGGCTTCCCAGAGTAACTTCCTTACCAAAAAGATGCCTACTCCCTCACGTTCCTGGCCCAAGTGAGGGAGGGCACACGGTTGCACACGTTCCATGTGTTATATAAACAGAAATGGTGCTTGAGTTATTTATGATGGCAAAAACAGAGTCATCCAGAAGGGCCAAGGGGCAGGGTGGTCTATGTGGATTATTAGGGGCTCCCACTCACTTGCTGGTGGCCAAGAGGACAGGGTCTCTGAGCTGGCGGCCATCTCCCCCATAGACTGAGACATCTGAGGGGTAAGACGCCAAGTCCCTCTCAGCAGAGGGCCACGCCCATCCCTCCATCAGTGCTCACGTGTCTCTCTCTAGGTGAGGCACTGACGGCTTCTTCTCTCCTCAGATCCCTGCATGGCAATGACATCTCTACCCTCCGAGAGGGCATCTTCGCAGACGTGACCTCCTTGTCTCACCTGTAAGTAACTCTGGCCCAATTCTCAGGGCCTCTTTGGATTTAAACAGAACTTGGATTCCAGGAAAGACCTCACCTCCTGAGACTGTCAGAGTTTGTTGCTTTTACCTGAAACTAATTAAGGTTGTGAACTTCACGTGCTCCCCATCTCAGGCTCTTACACATTCTGTCTTTCATCAGTCGCAACAACGGAATTTGAGAACAGTTCTTCACAAGCAGTAATAAAAGTAGTAATGACCATTTATTGATTGCCAAGCACTCCACCTGCATCACCTAATTTAATCCTCACAGCAATCCTACAACCTAGGTAGTGCTATTCCCATTTTACACGTGAGGACACAGGACCAGAAAATGTGAGAAGCTCACCCAAAGTTGTGTAGCTGGTAGGGCTGGAGTCTTCTGTCTCTGTTTCAAAAGCCCGTGCTCATAAGCATGACACCAGTATTGTGCCTCTGACATCACATGGTGGGGGATAAGCTCCAGAAATTTCCTGACCCCAAGAAGTGGTATAATTGGATATAGAATTGCTTCCAAAACCATTTAGCTGACAGCATCATGAGGATTCTTAAAAAATAGTAAGCTCAATTCCTCTAAAAGCTAAAAGTAGAATTCCCATATGACCCAGTGTTTCCATTCCTAGGTATATGCCCAAAATAATTGAAAGCAGGGACTCAAATAGAAACTTGTATACCAATGTTCATAGCATTATTTACACTATAGCCAAAAACTGGAAACAACCCAAGTGTCCATTGACCGATGAATGGATAAACAAAATAAGGTGTATACATACAATGGGATATTATTCAGCCATAAAAAGGAATGCAGTTCTGATATGTGCTACAGCATGGAGGAACCTTGAAAACATGCTAAGTGAAATAATCCAGACATAAAAGGACAAATATCGTCTGGTTCCACTGATATGAGATACCCAGAATAGTCAAAATCATAGCTACAGAAAGGAGAATGGTGGTTTCCAGGGGCTGGGAGCAGGGGAAAGTGGAGAATTTTTGTTTAATGCATACAGAGTTTCTGTTTGGGGTCATGAAAGAGTTTGGAAAGAGATAGTGGTAATGGTTGCACCATGCTGTGAATATAATCGAGGCCACTGAATTGTACACTTAAAAGGGTCAAAATGGCAAACTTTGTGTTATACATTTTTTACTACAATAAAAAAAAAGAAAAAAGCAATGAGAAGAGTGATGTCAACAACATGGCAGAATGAGTTGTTCCCTTTGTCTCTCACCCTTCCAACTAAAACTAAATGGACATTCATTGATCAGTGGAGGATACACACACAGCACATCAGGACGCCTGAGAGACCCATGCAGCTATACATCTGAAGGGGGATGGAGGGGCCAGGCCGGTGGTGCAGTGGTTAAGTTTGCACATTCCACTTTGGCAGCCCAGGGTTTGCCAGTTTGGATCCCGGGTGTGGACATGGCACCGCATGGCAAGCCATGCTGTGGTAGGCATCCCACATAGAAAGTAGAGGAAGATGGGCATGGATGTTAGCTCAGGGCCAGTCTTCCTCAGCAAAAAGAGGAGGATTTGTGGCAGTTAGCTCAGGGCTAATCTTCCTCAAAAAAAAAAAAAAAAAGGAAAGAAAAGAAAAGAAAATGAAGGGGGATGGACTACCCAGAGGGAGGTGGTGGAGATAGGTGAGCACTCTCCAGCCCCCTGGCAGCCCTGTACATGTGTGCGACTGCTCTCCCAGCTGGAGTGCTCATAGCGCTGCTGCGACCCCAAGGGTGGGAGTGCACCTCGGCATGACTGTGGGAACAGTTGATGGCAGCCCTGAGCCGCCACATGATCACTTTCCCATCTGGTGAGAGGGCCCACAGTGTTGCCACAGTCTCTAGGGAGTGGGCCAGGCTTGGACCCAGTGGGGAGGCCCAGCCCACCAAACACAATGGCTAGTGTGACCTAGAAAGAGGTGGCAGATCTGCTTGCCCAGGGGAACAAGTTTCCAGCTTCTGTGAACACCTTTAGTACTGCTGTGGCCCCAAAGTGGGGAGCACATCTCGGCAGCACTGTGGGAGCAGGTGGCAG
This sequence comes from Equus przewalskii, assembly GCF_037783145.1. Lineage (NCBI taxonomy): Eukaryota > Metazoa > Chordata > Mammalia > Perissodactyla > Equidae > Equus > Equus przewalskii. Next base: position 32,179,244 of record NC_091831.1, read on the forward strand.
CAGCCCTGAGCCTCCGCATGATTGCTTTCTCATCCAAGGGGATTGCCCACAGGGCCACTGTGGTCCCAAGGAGTGGCCCAGGCTTGGGCAGGCATAGCTGACAAGGATCATAGCAGGCTCAGATCACACAGCTTTTGACCCCCACCCAGTGACAGCAGGTGGAAGCTGCAACCAGATACTATCACTATGCAGAGGCACAAATCCATGCAATCAAACAGTATGAAAAAATAATATTAAATCTCCATACAAGAAGGAAAATGACAAGCACCCAGAAATCAACCCTGAAGGCACAGAAATCTGTAATCTAAATGACAGAGAATTCAAAATAGCTGTCATAAAAGACTCAGCGAGTTACAAGAGAGTCAGAAAGAACTGTCAGAAAGACAGTTCAATGAAATCAGGATCAAAATTAATGAACAGAAGGAGTTCATCACAAAAGAGATTAAAACTATAAAGAAAAACCAATCAGAAATGTTGGAGGTGGAAAACATAATGAATGAGATAAAGAAAAATTTGGAGTCCTTAAATAACACAGCTGATATTATGGAGGTTAGAATCAGCAATTTAGAGGACAGGAATATAGAAATGCTTTAGATGGAGGAGGAGAGAGAACTAAGACTAAAAAGAGATAAATTCTCCAAGAAATATCTGACTCAATTAAGAAATGCAAGATAAGGATTATAGGTATTCCAAAGGGAGACGACAGGGAGAAAGGAGGAGAGAGCTTCTTCAAAGAAATAATAGCTGAGACCTTCCCAAACATGGGGAAGGAGCTGGAATTACAAGTAAAAGAAGCTAATAGAACTCTTAATTATATCAATGTGAAAAAACCTTCTCCAAGGCATATATTAGTGAAACTGGCAAAAATAAATGACAAAGAAAAATACTAAGGGCAGCAAGGCAGAAGAAAATAACTTACAAAGGCACCCCATTAGGCTTTCAGTGGATTTCTCAGCAGAAACCTTCCAGGCTGGGAGAGGGTGGAATGATATATTCAAAATTCTGAAAGACAAAAACTTTCAGCCAAGAATACTCTATCCAGCAAAAATATCCTTCAGATATGATGGAGAAATAAAAACTTTCCCAGATAAACAAAAGCTGAGGGAGTTCCTTGCCACAAGATCCCCCCTGCAAGATATAATCAAGCAAGCCCTCATACCTGAAAGAAAAGAAAGGGTTTACAAAGCCTTGAGCAAGGAGATAAATAGGCAGACACAATCAGAAAATTACAACTCTCTATCAGAACAGATTAGCAAACAATTATGACATTAGAGACAGAGGGAAGGAACGCATCAAGAATAAATATAATCACTTCATTTTAAGCACAAACTCACAACACAAAATAGAATAAGTTGTGACAATAGTACCTTAGAAGAGGAAGAGGAAAAGGATGGGATCTGCTTAGACTAAGGGAATAAGGAGCTATCAGGAAATGGACTATCTCATTCGTGAGATCTTTCATACAAACCTCACAGTAACCACTAATTAAAAAATCAGAACAGAGAAATAAATGATAAATAAAGAGAAAACTGAGAAAACCATCATAGAGAGCCACCAAACTGAATTGTCAGTCTGAAATACACAGAACAAGAAACAAGGGAAATATGGAACAACTGGAAAACAAGTGATAACATGGCAGCATTAAGCCCTCATATATCAGTAATCACTGATGGAAATAAGAGGCTATCAGAAAATGGACTGTCTCATCTATGAGATCTTTTTATTTTGAGGAAGATTAGCCCTGAGCTAACATCTGCCACCAATCCTCCTCTTTTTGCTGAGGAAGATTGGCCTTGAACTAACATCCATGCCCATCTTTCTTGACTTTATATGTGAGATGCCTGCCACAGTAAGGCTTGCCAAGTGGTATGTAGGTCCATGCCTGGGATCTGAACTGGAGGACCTTGGGCTGCTGAAGCAGAGCATGCAAACTAAACCACTATGCAGCCAGGCCAGCCCCTATGAGATCTTTTAAACAAACCTTGTGGTAACCACCAAACAAAAAATCAGAACAGAGCCACAAATCTTAAGTAAAGAGAAACCTGAGAAAACCATCACAGAAAACCACCAAATTGAAATGTCAGTCAGAAATACAAGAGAAAAGAAACAATGGAAATATAGAACACCCAGAAGACAAGAGATAACATGGCAGTATTAAGCCCTCAGTAATCACTCTAAATGTAAATGGATTGAATCTCCAATCAAAAGACACAGAGTTGCTGGCTGGATTAAAAAACAAGACCCAACAATATTCTGCCTCCAGGAAACCCATCTCAGCTCTAAAGACAAATACAGGCTTAGAGTGAAGAGATAGAGGATGATACCCCAAGCTAATGGAAAACAAAAGAAAGCAGATGTTGCCATACTTGTATCAGACAAAGTAGACTTCAAGATAAAAAAGACAATGAGAGACAAAGAGGGGCAGTATATAATGATAAAAGGGACACTCCACCAAGAGGACATAACACTTATAAATATACGTGCACCCAACACAGGAGCATCAAAGTACATAAAGCAACTATTAATTGACCTAAAAGGAGTTATTAACAGCAACACAATAATATTAGGGGACCTTAACACCCCACTTTCATCAATGGATAGATCATCCAGACTGAAAGTCAACAAGGAAATAGTGGAACTAAATGAAAAACTAGACCAGATGGACTTAATATATATATATATAGAACACTCCAACCGAAGTCAGCAGAATACACATTCTTCTCAAGCACACATGGAACAGTTTCAAAGAGAGACCATATGTTGGGAAACAAGGCAAGCCTCAAGAAATGTAAGAAGACTGAAATCATATCAAGCATCTTTTCCAACCATAATGCTATGAAACTAGAAATCAAGTAAAGAAAATGCTGGGAAAATGACAAACATGTGGAGACTAAACAACAGGGTACTGAACAACAAATAGATCATTGAAGAAGTTAAAGGAGAAATAAAAAAAATCTAGAGACAACTGAAAATGAAAATACACCATACCAACTCATATGGGATGCAGCAAAAGCAGTCCTAACAGGGAAATTCATAGCAATACAACCCCACCTTAACAAACAAGAAAAAACTCAAATCAGCAATCAAACTACTCCTAACAGAAATAGAAAAAGAAGAACAAACAAAGCCCAAAGTCAGCAAGGGAGGGAAATAATAAAAATTATGGCAGAAATAAATGAAACTGAAACCCAAAAAAACAGTAGAAAGGATCAATGAAAGAGTTGGTTCTTTGAGAAGATACAAAAAATTGACAAGCCCTCAGCCAGATTCACTAAGAAAAAACAAAGGCTCAAATAAATAAAATTAGAAATGAAAGAGGAGAAATTATAATGGATACCACAGAAATACAAAGGATTATAAGAGAATACTATGAACAATTATATGCCAACAAATTGGACAATCTAGAAGAAATGGATAAATTCTTAGACTCATACAACTTCCCAAAACTGAATCAAGGTGAAATAGAGAATCTGAGTAGACCAATCACAAGAGATTGAAACAGTAATCAAAAATCTCCTAAAAAATAAAAGTCCAGTACCAGATGGCTTCTCTGGAGAATTCTACCAAACATTCAAAGATTTAATACCTATCCTTCTCAAACTATTCCAAAAAATTGAGGAAGTTGGAACACTTCCTAAGACATTCTACGAGGTCAACATCACCCTGATACTAAAGCCAGACAAAGGAAACACAAAGAAGGAAAATTACAGGCCAATATCGCTGATGAACATAGACGCAAAAGTCCTCAATAAAATACTGGCAAATCAAATACAGCAATACATGAAAAGGATCATACACCACGATTAAGTGAGATTTATACCAGGGACACAGGGATGGTTCAACATCCACAAATCAATCAATGTGATACACCACATTAACAAAATGAGGAATAAAAGCCACATGATCATCTCTATAGATGCAGAGAAAGCATTTGACAAGATCCAACATCACTTATGATAAAAACTGTCAATAAAATGGGTATAGAAGGAAATACTTCAACATGATAAAGGCCATATGTGACAAACCCACAGCCAACATCATACTCAACCAGGATAAACTGAAAGCCATCCATCTGAGAACAGGAACAAGACAAGGGTGCCCACTCTCACTACTCATATTCAACATAGTACTAGAGGTTTTGGCCAGAGAAGTTAGGCAAGAAAAAGAAATAAAAGGAATCCAATTAGGCAGTGAAGAAGTGAAATTCTCGCTGTTCACAGACGACATGATTTTATATCTAGAAAACGCTAAAGAATCCATTGGAAAACTGTTAGAAATAATCAACAACTACAGCAAAGTTGCAGGGTACAAAATCAACTTACAAAAATCAATTGCATTTCTATATGCTAATAATGAGCTAACAGAAAGAGAACTCAGGAATACAATCCCATTTACAATCACAACAAAAAGAATTAAATATCTAGGAATAAATTTAACCAAGGAGGTGAAAGACCTAGACAATGAAAAGTATAAGACATTACAGTAAGAAATCAATGATGACATAAAGAAATGGGAAGATATTCCATGCACATGGACTGGAAGAACAAACATAGTAAAAATGTCCATACTACCTAAAGCAATCTACAGATTCAGTGCAATCCCAATCAGAATCCCAATGACATTCTCATGGAAATAAAGCAAAGAACCTAAAATTCATATGGGGCAACAAAAGACTGCAAATAGCTAAAGCAATCCTGAGAAAAAAGAACAAAGCTGGAGGCATCACAATCCCTGACTTCAGAATATACTACAAAGCTACAGTAATCAAAACAGCATGGTGCTGGTACAAAAACAGGTGCACAGATCAAAGGAACAGAATTGAAAGCCCAGAAATAAAACCACACATCTATGGACAGCTAATCTTCAACAAAGGAGCTGAGAACAGAGAATGGAGAAAGGAAAGTCTCTTCAATAAATAGTCTTGGGAAAACTGGACAGCCACATGCAAAAGAATGAAAGTAGACCATTACCTTTCGCCATACACAAAAATGAACTCAAAATGGATTGAAGACTTGAAGGTAAGATGTGAAACCATTAAACTCCTAGAGAAAAATATAGACAGTACACTCTTTGACATGGATCTTAGAAGGATCTTTTTGAATACCATGTCTACTCGGGCAAGGGAAACAAAAGAAAAAATAAGCAAGTGGGACTTCATCAGACTAAAGAGCTTCTGCAAGGCAAAGGAAACCAGGAATAAAATGAAAAGACAACCCTCCAACTGGGAGAAAATATTTGCAAATCATATATCTGACAAAATATATAAAGAATTCACACAACTCAACAACAAAAAAACAAACTGCCCGATCAAAAAATGGGCAGAGGACATGAACAGACATTTTTTCCAAAGAAGATATACAGATGGCCAACAGGCCCATGAAAAGATGTTCAACATCACTAATCCTTAGGGAAATGAAAATCAAAACTACAATGAGATATCATCTTAGCCATTAGAATGGCTTTAATTACCAAGACAAAAAAATAACATGTTGGAGAGGATGTGGAGAAAAGGGAACGCTCATACACTGCTGGTAGGAATGCAAACTGGTGCAGCCACTATGGAAAACAGTATGGAGATTCCTCAAAAAGTTAAAAATAGAAATACCTTATGACCCAGCCATTCCACTACTCGGTATTTATCCAAAGAACTTGAAATCAACAATTCAAAGAGATATATGCACCCCTATGTTCACTGCAGCATTATTCACAGTAGCCAAGATGTGGAAGCAATCCAAGTGCCCATCGACTGATGATGGGATACAGAAGATATGGTCTATATATACAATGGAATACTCCTCAGCCATAAGAAAGACAAAATCATCCCATTTGCAACAACATGGATGGAACTTGAGGGTATTATGTTGAGCAAAATAAGTCAGACAGAGGAAGACAAACGCTGCATACTTTCACTCATATGTGGAAGATAAACAAGCACATGAACAAAGACAACAGATTAGTGGTTACCAGAGGGGAAGGGGGTTGGGGGTGAGCATAAGGGGTAAAGGGGCACATATATCTGGTCACTGACAAATAGTAACATACAACTGAAATTTCACAATGTTATAAACTATTATGACCTCCATAAAATGAAAAAGCAATGGGTCATGGCAGCGCCATCCTAATTCTGGAGGTTGGGCCGGACACAGAGGACACATTCAGGCAGTGTTCGGGCCTGGTGGACTGCAGTTGGGCCTCTGAGTATTACTGCATCCTCCTTCTCTCTGCCCCACAGCCCAGGGCCCAGGGCCTGAGAGGGCTGGCCCACCCAGATCAGAGAGTCTTTTGGGGTCCAAGCACCTCTACTTTAAGGTCCTTCACTCAACAATTTCACTGAATTTTCTCAGTTCTAAGACTCACCTTTTCCACATTTTTAATCTCTAAAATCAGAATGTATCTTACAAATGATCTGTATATTTAATATGGTAATATCTTTCTACCCTTCCCAAAGCATGTTAAATCAGTAGTACATCTAACAATCTTAGTCTTGAAGAAATAGAAAAGTAATAGGAGCCACTTCTTGAGGGTCTGCTTGGGACAAATACTTTACTATGTGTGAATGCTTTATCTGTGGTGTCATGTTTACTTCATGACCAAAATGGGAAGTAGGTTTTGTGCTATGCACTGGCTCCACGAACTTGACAGAGACTGCCATGAGCCTGCAATGAAGATTCCAGGGCCAGTCTGGACTCGCTGGGAAGAGTGCAGTGATTGATTAGCGATGTCTGCCAGGGGAGTGGATTGGGTAAGAGGCGCTGTCCTAGGTGGTAAGATTTATTATTTCTGTTTTACAATCCCAGATTCTGAAAAGTTAAGCAGCTTCTCTAGGTCATAAAGCTAGGAAATGACAGAGACAGGATTTCAACTTAGGTGTGTCTGATTCCAAAGCTCTTTATTTATTCTTTATTGCCTCAATAAATATGTCCTGAGTAACCAGAGTGAGTCAAGTGCTGAAGAATTTACTAACACAAGGTTTCTGCCCTCTGTGATATTCTGAGATATTATAAAATGAATTCAAAGGCAGCAGTGACTAACTCTGGGGAAGTCTGAGGAGCTTCACAGAGGAGATGCCATTTATGCTGCCATTGGAAAGGCACTAGGTGTTTGCCATTTGGAGAAGATAGGGAAAGACATTCTAGGAAGAAGGAACAGCATGTGTAAGGGCGTGGAGGCAAGAAAGTAAATGACGTATTCAGGGATGCCATGTTGTCTAGCATAGGATATAGGAGGTTTGGTTGGGTAAGGAGTGTGAGGTGGGAAGAGATGAATCTGGAAAGGGACATTGGAATTCCAATGTGAAGGCCTCTTGTGCCATGCTAAGGAGTTTGGACTTTATTCTATAGACAGAAGGGAATCGTGGAAGAATTAAGTTGTAGAAACGGGTGGAAAGCCATGGTGACACGTGAAGGCTGGATGGGATGGGATGAGGCAGGAGGGAGCCTGGCTGGAGATAGTTCCTCAGGCAGGGACAGTGTTGTTCATTGCTCTTGATGACACTCATTCCTAGGGGCTTCTTGCCATCTGTGTTTGATAATTTTTGGTTTTGAGCTCATTTTTTTGCTGACGTTGGGAATTCTGAGGACCAAAATTGGAGATACTTCTCCCCAGAGAGTATTTGCACTCGTCTTTGCTGGGCACCAGGTTTGGTGCTGCTCTGGGCCCATGCAGCTTCCTTGGCTTACCCTGGGCTGTGCCGAGCATCTGCTTCAGCTCTCTACCTGGCAGGCAAGGCCTTTGCAAGCATCTGGTCCACCTTTCCTGCCTTAGGATTCCCGCTTTGTGTATCTCTTATGCTTGGGGTTTAAATGTACAGTTGGCTACCTTTCCTCCTTCCCTGTGAAAACTGAACGATACCCATATACATTCTGACCTTGTCTCCAGCTCAAAATTGAAAGGCTTTGAGTTTCAAATGGGAGATGAACAAACAACATATGTTTTATACAACCAAAAAACCAAAGCTGCAAAAACAAATTTTGAGCCCATGCCTATCTATAAATTCAGACTTTCTTTGGGAGATCAGTGACATCAGCCCAGAAGTCAGATCCAATTTGTAAGCAATAAACCAATAAGTAAAGATCAATTAAGCAGTAACTGTAGAAGAGGGCATCAGTATTACTGATTAGGTGTGTTTGTTAATTGCATTGAAGCCCCATTTCTCTACAAGACAGCATCTATGTGAAAGAAATCTTCCATTATTATGAAACAGCCTTGTGAATAAACTCTGCCCTTTATACCCAGGGTTTCAAATGGAACTAGGCAGTAGTGTGGGAGATGTGCATATGATGTATTCAGGTGTGTGCACATGCAATGCTGATGGAACATACGTGCATGTGCACACGTGTATCCATTATCTCCTCTGCACGGAAGAGCTGCCACTATTCCATAAGGATTTCTTGAGCACTTACAGGGAGTCAAGGAATAGTAAAAGGATGACAGACACTCACCATATTCACTCTGGCCTTCACAAAGGCCACATGCAATCTGAAGGGAGGGATGCGCCCATGACTACGTTAACAAGTCAGGGGTTTCCCAAGAATTAGCACCCAGTGTTCCTGGCCCCTGGAGGTGCCCTCTGTTCCTACTGTGACTCTGGCCTGGGCCTCTCCTCTTCACCAGCAGTGTGCAGAAGAGTGGGTGGGGGGGCCAAGGGTGTGGTGGAGGGTGAGGTCTGCCATGTTTTAACCCCTTGAACTGGTGTTACGTCCTTGTTCTGCCATCAACTTGCAGTGGGATCTCACACAATTCATTCATCTCTTTAGGCCTCTTTCCTCACCTGTAGAAAGGTTATTTCTAAGGTCTGCTATGGTTCGAACATGCCATAATAATTGTGAGTGCTCATCACTGCCCTGGGCTTCAATACCCTGCACATCTCTCTGCTGCTGTTTGCTTTTATATTGTTAGTTCATCTTTTGCCATTTCTCTGTCCATCCATCCATCCATCCATCCATCCATCAGCACATATTTACTATGTGCCAGATCCTGTGCCAAGGTTCCCCAATGTCATCCTTCATTTCTATAATCTGGCATTTTGTTGCCTCTAATCTGTCACACTGGAAGGTTAGATTTACGAATTCATTAAGGATTTAGTGTGAAAAGTGAGGATGGAATGATTAAGTAAATCATGGTATGCCCATATGACAGAATAGTCAGGAGTTAATTATGATAATTATGGCACGGTAATTTATTACTTGTTGAAAACACAGAATAAAGAAGATAGTACATTCTGATTTCATTGATGTACACGTATGAGCATAAGCACTGGAAGGGAATACATGAAAGTTAAATTAGTTACATTTATGGGATGATAGGTGATTCTTTTCTTTTTTGGGTTTCCTTTGCTTTCATACTGAGGCTTGTGCATTTCTCATGCTTTTAAGCAGGAGTTCATTCATCAAACGTTTACAGGATGCCTGCTGGTGTCAGGCACTGTGGGGGATTTATGGTTCCGGCTCTCAAGAAGCTTTGGTCGAGTAGAAGGAGACTGATGCACACACATAAATTCCCTGGGAGGAGGACAGGCAGAGGAGGTACAGATCAGGTGAAGGGGATTTTGAAGTTTTAGTATTTGCTAAACTCTATAGTCGGCGCCTCTGTGAAGCAGCCGCAGGAAAGCTATTTTGGTCCTGGTTACATTAATAGAAGCCCAGTGGGGCCTTGGCAGGAACACACCGAATATCTACTGTTTCAACTATTTCCAAGTTATCCCAACGACCAACAACGCAGGGCTATTTATACTTGTGTTGGAGTATGAACCTGAATCCGCAGTCCTTTTGGACGGATGAGTGGCCTGGCTGCCATCCCCACCCCTGCGTCTCAGCTGGGCCTGTGCGTCTCCACTCCCCACTGAGTTCACAGGAGCTGGGAAAACAGTCCCCAGGTGAAAGTGAATGACTAGTGCTACTGAAGCAGCCACAGAAAACTGGACTTTGGATAAAGTAAAGCTTGAAATGTTGAATTCAGGAGCAGCTCAGTCTGCACTGCACAGAAACAAGGAAAGCATGTATTGGTCAAGCCAGAATTTAAAGTTTTGAATAGCTTTATATTGACTTTGGTAGTTTTTCTTCTTTTTTATTATTATTTTTATATTAAGAGTCAGAAAGGGACACTTACATTCGAGGTGCAACTTTGCTACCATTCAAGGGGGAATTGAAATTGGGGAGGTCCTAAGAGATGTCAAAGGCCTCCACATTCATAATGGCCTCAAGTTAGTCTTTTTGTCATTTTCTATGAAAAAGCTACAGGGCTGAAAGAAGACGCCATTCATAATAAACTTTAAACTTGTGGCTTATTGCCAGACCACACTCCTGCAGTATACTCTAAAAAATATTTTAAAATAAATTCTGTATTTATCTTTTGAATAACATAATTACATTTCCTGGCACTTTTTATGTTAAAAATATTAATCTGGTGAATGTAAACATTTTAAATATACCATCATTTTTGTATTCCTGTTATTTAAAAAAAAAAGTCTTTGTGTGTTAACACACTGAAGCTTCAAAAAATCAAAGCCTCTGAGCGTCCTCTGCCTCTGACAAGCGCTGGCCCTGCTCAGTGGAAGGAGGGAGGTGTCTGCCCCGTCCCATTAGCCAGGATGGATGCTGGCAGCAAATCAGGACAGAAAAAAATTAAATACATGTCGAGGTTCAACTGGCTTTCTTTTCCAAGCTGTATTATTCCCTTGGTGCTCATTTTAGGTTATATGTGCTTCTCTTTCTCCCCTCTCCAGATTGCAGCCTCTTTATCGAATCATAAAGTGAGCCCCAGAGATGTTAAGCGAGCTGCTCAAGGTCACCCGGGCAGTGAGCAGCTGCGCTGGGGCCGGAGTCCAAGTCATGTTCAGCCTGCTTTATAAGATCGCACAGTCATCAGCTGTGCTATTTCGGGGAATTCCTGCTCAGAGTCGATGCTGCTCTCATCACACCGCATGCGTCTCAGGGGGATCCACCTCCTCTCTGTTGCCCAGTTAAAACAGGTGGAAAATGGCAGTGCATCCCTGGGTTGCTTAATAAATCTACCCGTTCTCATTAACATTATACAGCCTTATATTTTCGAAATAAGGTTGATATAAATGTGCTTCAGACAGGATGCTCTGATTTTCCTGTTTGCTGGGTCTAAGAGCTCTGGCTCCTCCATGCCCCCAAATCCGTGCCTTGTTCATCTCTAAATCTCTCACTGTGGTTTAGTGAGAAGATTATGAGCTTGCACACCGCATTGGTAAAACGTTAAGAGGCTGGCCGTATACGGTGTTGGTTGAGGATGTGAAGAAGCAGGCGTGGCCTCACACTGCCCGCGAGTGTAAGCTGATACAACCTTTTTTGAAGGGCAGCTGTTAACATTTGTTTACATGTACTTCCTCTGTGACCTGAATCCTACCTCTAGGCATCTGTTCTAGGGAAATGCTCAAACATCACAAAGCGGCACGTACAAGAGTGTCCACTGCCGTTGTGGACCAGATGTCTGACAACAGGGAACTGCCTCAGTAAGCTATGAGATATCCATTATTTAGGATGCTGTGAAGCAGTATGATAAAATGAGGGGGATCCAGATATGCTGCCTGGAAAAATCTCCAAGACATGCTGTTTAGCAACAAGCAAGCTGCTCAGTAATGATGTGTGGTGGATGGATTTAATTTATGTGTAAATATGGGAAAGGACTGGAAGGCTGCATGCCTGAGCATGGTGACCATGTGGCCATGTGTCCTGTGGTTGGCAGCAACAGTGGGTGTAGACATTTTTTGGTAATATGGATATATTGTCGTTTATTTACTCACTCCCTCATTCATGAACATGGGGGTTTCCAGGCTTTCTATTGCAAACAATGCTGCAATCAATACCATCACACACATGTCTTTACACACTTGTGCAGGTACAGCTGTGAGAGAAACTCCCAGAAACAGAATTGTTGAATCAAAGGCAACTGCACTGTTGACTTGATAGAGAGCACAAAATTCCCCTCCCTAGGAGTTGTACCATTTTGCACTCCTGTCAGTAACACAGGAATGTGCCTTTTTTTCTTTTTGAGGAAGATTAGCTCTGAGCTAACATCTGCTGCCAATCCTCCTCTTTTTTGCTGAGGAAGACTGGCCCTGAGCTAACATCTGTGCCCATCTTCCTCTATTTTATGTGGGACACCTGCCACAGCATGGCTTGCCAAGTGGTGCGTAGGTCTGGCACCCGGGATCCGAACTGGCGAATCCTGGGCCACCAAAGTGGAACGTGTGAACTTAACTGCTGTGCCACTGGGCCAGCCCCAGGAATGTGCCTTTTTTAAAAAATCAAGGTGAAATTCACGTAATATAAAATCAACCATTTTAATGCGTACAATTCAGTGGTACTTCGTACCTTCATGTTGTTGCGTGAGGTGAAGACTTTTGTCTGCAATGTCTGAAAATGATTTATGGTGACAACACATTCATGTGCTCCTTATTTAATTAAAAATGAAAAGAAAAAGAGTATAGGCTTCAGAGTCAGACAGTTCTGGGTCTGGGTCCAGGGGCTGCCCTTCACTAGTTGTGTGACCCCGGGGAAATTACTTGTTCCACGTGAGGCTCAGTTCCCACGTCTTTGAGATGGAGAAAAGCACACTAACACTGTGGGGCTGAGAGGTTAGATATACTATCGTGGGAAAAGCAGCTGGTTCATCGCAGTGGTAAATGGTGGTTCCTTTCTCCCTGGGTCACTCTGGAGGCACAGCATCTGTAGGCTCTGGCCTCGATGGCACAGGTTCAAATCCCGCCTCCCCTCTTTCTCTGTGAAATCTTAGGCAAGTGCCTCCACTATTTTGAGCCTTGGTTTCAACATGTAAAATGGGGATAGTAGGTTGTGGTGAGAACTAAGTAAGATAGGACATATGAAGTGCGTAGAACAGAGCTTGTTACACAGTAAATGCTCATGAAGTGGGGCTACTGGATTTGAAGTGGGGGTACTGGCATAGTGCCCAGCACCCTAGGTGCCCAGTGGATGAAGGACCCCATGAAGCTGTAACGCCTGCTTCTCTCTGCTCTCTGACCCAGGGCCATTGGTGCCAACCCTCTGTACTGTGACTGCCACCTCCGCTGGCTGTCCAGCTGGGTGAAGACAGGCTACAAGGAGCCGGGCATTGCCCGCTGTGCCGGGCCCCCAGACATGGAGGGCAAGCTGCTCCTCACCACGCCTGCCAAGAAGTTTGAATGCCAAGGTGAGCCCGGGAGTGCGAGAAACGTTGGTGGCTAGTGGGTTGCATCCCCCCTTCCTGCTGCTGGGGGTCCAGGACCTGCCCAACCCTGGCAGGGCCTTCCAGACACTCCCATGTCTCTGCAGGGACCGGCTGGGTGGGGTCAGGTGGCAGGAGCGAGGCACCTGCTGCCTGTTAGCATGGCTGCCCTCTAGTCCTGATGTCCAAGGAACGAAAAAGCCAGGCAGAAAATCTCAGGCTGTGAGGGCTTTAATCCCTCCCGGGGGTTATGTAAGGAACATAAAAATAGCAGCAGTGTTTCTGGAAGCCCCAAGCCTCTCAGCAGTGCGAGCACTCAGGCCTCCCTTTGGTAGGAATTGTGCTCAGCAATTAGCTTAAAGCCCTGAGCACCGGACCCAGCTGCCACTCTCCTGACATTTGCAGAAACACAGGGCCTGAGTGTGATTGCAGGCACCTCACCCTGGGCTTCTGTAAATGCCCCTTCAGGGATGGATTGACTGATGGACCGACGGCCCAAGTGCCAGGAGCCCTGCTGAGCAGAGGGAGGTGGCCAAGTGCCTGCCTCAGGCCCAGCTTTGTGTGCAGGGGGACAGCTGGGGGAGGGCACCGGAGGCCATGGGGCACGGCCTCTGCCCTCTGCGAGCTCGAGGACCATCCTCGGAAATGAAACTGACAGCCATAGGTTAATGAGGAGGCCCCGGGCCACCCTGTGTGCAGGATGCTGTCACAGGCGACACAGTTCAGAGGGGCTCCATCTGTGGCTCGGCTGTTGGCTGTTGGGAGCGGGCCAATTTACGTTGAAACATTTGCTCAGTATTTATTTAACGGAGTGGGGTGGAACTAGTGAGAAGTTTTTCGTTATTTTTTTTTTTAACTTTTTATTGAAATATAACACGTATAACAGAAAAGGACACAGATCCTAAGTAAATGGCTCTCTGAATTTTCACAAACTGAATGCACGGAGTAACCAGCGCCCGGATCACGGAACAGAGCCCGCCCCTGCCTGTACCGAGAAGGCCCCTGACGCTTCCCTCACTTGTCACTGAAAAGTGTTGTTTTTTCATACTCATGCCTTTGCAGCAGAGCCGAGATTTCTCCACTTCTAGAAGGAGTCTTAAGTGGAAACCGGAGTTCACTGGCTGGTCTTACTATGTATTCTTGTAAGGTCTTCATGTCCCTTATTGGTGACGCCCTAAGCAGCCTGGCTGCCAGCTCATCCACCTCCAAGTTCAGGGAAGAGCGACCAGGGAGTCCTCAAAGGGCCGGAGAAGGTCTTGCCCAGAGCTGGAGAGGTGATGGGAAAGGTCCTTCCCGCATCAGCCTGGGAGAGAAATAACTTCAAGGCAAAGGGACCTTTTTCCCCTTAAGCACGGCCTCCTCGCAAAGCTGCGTCTCCAGCCTGCTGAGGAGGACCCCTCGTTATCCTGGTCGGCGGGTGACAGGGCTGGGGAGGCTGCCTCCAAGGGGTGTGAGGGGATGGGGAGCCAACGTCAATAATAGTGACTGTGACACTCGCATGCCGATGGCCCTGCCCTGGCCGTCAGCTGGGGGCCTCCTTAGGTGTCCAGCGCCCATTAGCACTTTTTGTGGATTGGCTCCTTAGTTCTTACAGCCCCGGAGGCAGGGGCTGTTATTAACCCCCTTTTACAGAGGCGGGTCCAGAGGCCCTGGAGGTGGACTGCGAAAGGAGAGTATGAACACAACCCAGAGAAAATACAGCGAGGGGCAAAAATCTCCTTGGGGAGAGGGCTTCTGGCAGGTCCCTGCAGGGCTGGGGTGCTCGGCATCAGGGGCTCTATGCCAGCCCTGCCTTCCGCCTGCACTGACGCCCTCCCCCTGGCCGCAGGTCCCCCCACCTTGGCTGTCCAGGCCAAGTGTGATCCCTGCTTGTCCAGCCCATGCCAGAACCAGGGCACCTGCCATGACGACCCCCTGGAGGTGTACAGGTGTGCCTGCCCCAGCGGCTATAAGGTGAGTGGAGGCTGCGCCGGGAGGAGGAGGGCTGCTCGTGTGCAGGGTGGGCAAGGCTGGGTCTGTCTTGTTTGCTACTCTGTCCCCAGTGCCCAGAGCAGTGCCTGGCCCAGAGCAGGCTTGAGGGGATGTTTAATTAATGACCGCACATATGAATTAATGAATGAACAAGTAACTCCCCGGACAGGCAGGCTAAGCTGCTGAGGGGGTGGCTGTCTCTGTTGGCTCACTCTGGCCCCTGGGTCTCCCTGGGATCCCATCACTGACTTTTCTCCCCAGGGTCGAGACTGTGAGGTGTCCCTGGACAGCTGTTCCAGCGGCCCCTGTGGAAACGGTGGGACCTGCCACCCACAAGAGGGTGAAGAGGCCGGCTTCACGTGAGTTGCCTGGAGGGGCTGGAACCTGATACGCAGGGTGCTGATGAGGTCCAGCACCCAAGCCTCGGTGCCCTCCTCCTCCGAATGGGATGGCCCAGGTCCCCCTGTGCTCTGGGAGGAGATGGAGGGCAGGCTCAGGGGGAGCAGGCCCTCACTAGAGGTCTCTCCATGCCCACCCAGGCCAAGACCCTGTTGCCCAGAGGCAGTGGAAGCCCAGAGAGATTAGGGTCTGCCCCAGGCACACAACAGGCTGGGGCTTGGAGCTGCGCTGCCCACTTCTGCTCCAGGCCTCTTCCTGCTCTTGCCAGGTGCCAGGAGGGTCTTTTGATGGTACTGGGAACCATGGCCAAGGGCATATGCAGTGGCAGTGCCAAGAAGCAGTTTGGGGGTGTTTGAAACCCCTATAATCTCCACTAACCCATAAGGCCTCCAATCAAAGTGAAATGTCTACTTGTTGGGCCAATTTGCCTGAAGGTGGGGCGCCCAGCCAGCTCCTTCCTATCCAGCCACCACCCTGAGCCTGCCTGAGGTGGGGCCTCCCCCCAACAACTCACAGTCACACTGGTTGCACATGGGCAGCTCATTTCCCACCGCTCCGTGAGGGGCCGGCCCTCATGACTCTTCTCTGCTATCGCCATGCAAGCCCCTCCACAGACCCTGCTTCCCCTGGACCCCTCAACACGCCCCCCCACCTTCCCAGAGGCTCCCGGACCCAGAACTTTCTGAAGGAATACCTAGTATTTAGTTGCTGAAAATAAATTGCCAGTCGAACAAATTGGCTCTTCAGAAAATGAGGTTGAGTCTACGGGCAGAAAATGGCCAAACCTGTCTCTGCAAACCCATATTAGCAGATGTAAAAAAGAAAGCACTCAAAGGCCTCTCTTCCCGTCATCACCTTGGAAACAGTGTCCTTCCCATAGGCTCGGTCCTCCTCTGGGCTTTGGCAGCGGCTCCGTCAAAGCCCCCTACTCCTTCGCTAGATTCCTGGGGGGAGTCTGTGGAGAGTGGGGGCCTGAGAGGGCACCCCCAATGAACTCCCCCTGCTGGGCAGAGAGGGGGTGCAGCTGGGGGGTTGTGGAAGCTCCCCTCACATCTAGCAGCCCTACAGAGTCGGGGGCCGTCAGGGTGGGCCCTTTAGGTAGAAGGGGGTGCCCCCTTGAGCTGTCCCTCCACCCTGAGGCTTACAAGGGCCTCCTGGGTTACCCTCCGTCTGTGCCCACCACGCCCACTGCCCTGCCCCCAACCCCCAGCAGGGGGAACCTTCTGAAATGCAAGGCTGATCCCATCGTCCCCGCTTAAAACCCCCCAAGCCTTCTTGGGGAAAAAAAATTCAACTTTAGGACGTGCCTTGCAACAGTAGGCTTCAAACCTTTTTGTATCAATAGTCTACTGTACACTTGATCAAAGCAACATAACTGTACTACAAAACTTGATTGATAATCATTTCACCCAAAAGTAAAATTTTGTTAGACCGTATCTCTTACTAAGATAGATGGAGCTTCTTTTTGGTGTTCTTTTCTCCTCATCAGTTCCTGTTTCCAGGAGTGAATATTACAGAATGAAAGAGGGCTCAGCAGCCAATCAGTTCCTTTTTAATATGTATATACATAGCTGTAAATGCTGGGAAAGTTGGTTCACATATATAAATCAATGGGATCAGAAGTTTTATTGTAGCCATGTCATTTAATTATTTTGAAATCCTTCCGAGTTTATATGCCAAAATCCCAGAGTGATCTGTCATCAAAAATTATTTTTAATGCTCTATCAGCTGACAGTTCCGTGAGGTCTTCCTTAGTGATTTTTAATGCACGGAACTGGAGACCTTTTGAGTTGCAAAAGCATTTGTTCATTCACTTGGGGAACATCGATATTCCTTGCTGTCCCCTTATTTGGCACCTGAGGATTTTAGCCCCAGGCCTGTCCCTCCTTGGACTCGGGCGGGGAGAGGCACGCACGCCTTTCTGGAGCTCTGGGGATGATCAATTTAGGGAGGAGTTTGTGCAGAACTTGAAGATCTGGAAATTAATTTCTCAGACCTCTGTGACCCACATACCCCTTGGAATGGGTGCCCCAGGGGACAGTGTACCCCGGTTTGAGGATCACTGATCTCCAGGGCCCTCCACCACCTGACTCCTGCTCACTCTGCAGCCCCGTTCTCACCCCATCCCGGAAGTGTGTGCTCCCCAAATCCTGAACTATTTGGATGAGTAGGTCCCCTCCAATAGGACGGTGAAAGGCTCTCTCCTCCAGGCTTTTGCATATGCCTCTGCCCCCAAGGCCTTCCCTCCTCTTCCTGCTCTCTCCTGTCGGGGTCCTTGGCTAATGCATCAGCTCCTCCAGGAAGCCTGCCTTGACCGTTCCCCCTGAAGAAGAAGTTAGGTGTCCTCTGCTCTTTTGTCCACCTTCCCCAGCCTCACTGTTGCACTATCCTGATACCCACCACCTCTCCTCTGGTCACCTGTCTCCTCATTGTCTCCCCCTCTAGACTGTGAGTGAGTCCCACGAGTGTAGGGCCAGTCTGGTTCACCTCTAACCCCTAGCACCTAGCAAGGGCCTGGCCTGGAGTAGGGACCAAAGCTCAGGGATAATCGTATTGACTGGTGGCCCCAGGCTTCCACCACTGCCTCAGGAAGGCTGCCTACCTGGGTGTGGGCCCACCCACCTCGCCCTCCTCCCCTGCCCCGCCCAGGTGCTCCTGTCCTACCGGCTTTGAAGGACCGACCTGCGGGGTGAATACAGATGACTGCGTGGAGCACGCATGTGCCAACGGGGGCATCTGTGTAGACGGCGTGGGCAACTACACCTGCCAGTGCCCCCTGCTGTACTCGGGTAAGCCTGGCAGGGTTTGAGCATCTGCGGGGAGGCCAGGGCCCACGCACACCCCGTTCCCGTGGGCGGAACACCCGGGGACCTGCCTCAGTGTCTGCAGGAGGTTTCTGCTGGGCCGGCTGCCTGGAACAGCACAGAGAACAGCTTCTCCCCTGCTTCTCCCTCCTTCTTCCCCCAGGAAGGGCCTGTGAGCAGCTGGTGGACTTCTGCTCCCCGGATTTGAACCCGTGTCAGCATGAGGCCCAGTGTGTGGGCACCCCAGATGGGCCCAGGTCAGTAGTGCCCGTTTCCAGGGCCAGGGAAGGTCATGGACAGCAAGCTCCCTCCCCTCCACCACCTCCCCATCCCCATGCTAACTCCTCACCTGTCGAGGTCTCGGCTGTGCAGGTTCCTGCCAGTCAGTGCAGGAGGTGGTGGTGGGCACAGCTTTGCGGCCAGACACGCCTGGGTTATAGCATGACCCTGAATGGATGCCTTGATTGCTCTGTGCCTCGTTTTTCTCATCTGCAAACTGGGCGTACCAGGAGCTTCCTCCTGGGGTGGCTGTGAGGATCGCATGAGCAAATGCATGGAGAGTACTTGGCTCCAGGTCCGACATCTGATAAGTGCTCCACAAATAGCTGTTATCATTCCAGATCCACAGTTCCTCATCTCCAGTTACAAAGTTTACAAAACTCTGAAAACCAAAACCCCATTTGATAGTAAAATCTAACCTGAACTGAACAGATCTGGAATAAAAGCTGAGCTGCACTGATGGAGATTACTCAGCCATTATTCATCCCACGTATGTGAATGTACAGAGATTTCGAAGCAGAAATGTGGCCATGTTTGATCAAGGGGCCGCCCCAGATCCCACTGGCATGGTACCTAGTACACAGTTGTAGGAACTCTTACCTTTCCAAAATCCAAAAAATTCTGAATTTCCCAACCTATCTGGCCCCAGCAGGTTTGGGTAAGGGGTCATTGACTGTTGTCACCATTATTATTACTGGCATATGTGGAAGTGCTTTGTCACCTGAAGACGGCTGTTTGAAAGTTTTAGGTTTTAAATGGGTTTTAAAAATGTTGCTCTCATCTGCAGCGTTGCATCCACTGGTCAGGGCAGCACAGGTGGTCAGGGCAGGGCTTCTTAGGGTCTGTGGCTGAGGAAGCTGGCCAGGGCGGGGGGTGGAGTCCCCCAGGGAGCCCATGGTGCACAGGAGCCGCCCAAGGCCCAGGGGCATGAAGCAAGAGCTGGGGGATTATCGAGGCCCGGATCCGAGGTCGAGGGGCTGCACAGGGGCCTCCGTCCACGTGGTGGACAGACACTGCACTTCTGGGTGAGCTGCTGGGTGGCTTTGGTGCGGGAGACCAAGAGGCAGTGGCACATCAAGTGGCATACCCGCTCTTCAGAGGGGCTGGGCCTCAGAGGGGAATAAAGCAGGACTGCACGTCGTCCAGTTTGGAGGTACTGGGATAGGCCCTCGCCCCACAAGAAGACGAGCACACCGCAGGTTATAGTGCGTGTTCTCTCAGCTTCCTGTCTCGGCGGGAAGATGGAACTAACAGACACTCAGCTGCGCCTAGCATTGCACCTGAGAGCCAGCGAGTATTCAGCACACATTCACTGAATGAATGAAAGAATGAGTGTAAACGAGTGAGTGGGTGGTGGCTTAGCTACTGTGACATTTTCAGACTGCAGCCCGGGCCCCACTAGTGGATTGTGATCAGTCAGGTGGGTCAAGATGAATGTGAAAAAATAAAACAGACAATATCAATGAGCATCACGCCATTTTATACAGTAAGGACAAGTATGGCGGCAGGAAACTGGTTCACGGGGGGGGGGGGGGGTGGTGTGTGCGTGCGTGTGTGTGTACTGGGTAGAAAGGTATTTCTTACAGCTTGAAAAACACTGGGAATGAGTGAAAAGTCCAGGCAGGAGCGCGTACCTGCAAGGTTCTGTGGTGGACCCTTGGAGTTTGCAGTTTGGAAGGGTTTCCGGCAAGGGATTGCTCAGTGACAGCTGGGGTGTTCACCAGAGGCTTCCTGGAGGAGGTGAGGTGTTGGCTTGGCTGCACTGCGGCTGGGAGAGAGAAGAGGGTATTCCAGAATCAAGAGGGGTGAAGGCAGAGAGCCGCTGGGGTGGGCCTGCTGTAGGGGGAGCAGGATGGGGAGAATCTGGCAAAAAAAAAGAGGGTCACTGAAAAGCGGGTGGAGGGACGTGCTCTTTCTTTGATAGGCAGATGGTTGGCAGAGCTGGACAGACTCAGGCAAGCAGTGAGGCCCAGCAGGAGCCGGCCTGGAGTCAGGAGTTCACAGAGAGGCAGGCACTGGCCCTTCTGAGAGCCAAGAGGCCTGCCCACTGGAGTTGGGGAGGGCAGGGAAAAGGGATGGTGGGCCCCGTGTGACGCAGGGCCATGCGCAGGGGGAGCAGCCGGGCAGATTGAGAAGGGGCTGGAGTTTGGCTTTGGTGTGCTGTTGCTGGTGAGGGTGGGTCCTCCATGACAAGAGTCCCATCTCCTCCAGCCCCTGGTGTCCACCCTCCCAGCCCGGAGCCCGCCCCCTGGCCTCTCGCCCCTGCCAAGCCCACACAAGTTCTCTCATTTTACTAGAAAAGGGTCCCAGGATGGGCTGGGGCATCTTTATATCTAGGGCTCTGTTTCACCTCCTGGGGGACCCCATAGACCTACAGGGCCTTGAGGTTCTCTGTCGCACACACACACCCAGCCCCTGGGCCCCACAGGCTCCTGGCTGAGCTCTGGGCTGAGTGTGGGGCTGACTGCCCACCACTGCCCCCTGCCCCCTAGGTGTGAGTGTGCCCCAGGCTACACAGGTGACAACTGCAGTGAGAACCAGGATGACTGCAGGGATCATGGCTGCCAAAATGGGGCCCAGTGCATGGACGAAGTCAACAGCTACTCCTGCGTCTGTGCTGAGGGCTACAGGTGAGTGGCCTCTGGACGCACCATGAGTAACCAACTCCTCCTAGCCATCAGCCCCGGGCTGGCAGGAGCCCCCAGGCATGGCTAGCCTGGGAGTTGGGTCCTGGGGTTTTAACCATGGCTATGCCAGTCACCAGCTGTGTGGCCTTGGGAGCGTTGCTTAGCTGCTCAGAGCATAGGCAGAGGGTCCCTAACCTGTTTGGTGGAGGGAGGAGCGGGTGGGCACAGATTACTGGGCAGTGCGCCATCACTTACCTGCCCAGAGAACCTCTGATGATATGTCCTGCCGTTAAGGACATTTACCTTTGCATCTTGGTTCCTCTGGGAGGTTGGGAGGGGAGGGCACCTGCCCTCCTTCTGCCCCCCACCTCCCAGGATCTTTTTTTTTTTAACAGTTTTATTGAGGTACGATGCACATACCATATACTTCACCCAGTTAAAGTGTACAACCCAATGGTTTTTAGTATATTCCCAGAGTTGTGCATCCATTACCACAATCAATCTTAGAATGTTTTCATTACCCCAGAAAGAAACTCCACACCTCTTATCTGTCACCCCAACCCCGCTCCCTCCCAGCTCTAGGCAACCACTAATCTACTAACATCTATGTCTATAGATTTGCTTATTCTGGATATTTCATATAAATGGGATCATATAATCTGTGGTCCTTTGTGACTGGCTTTCACTTAGCATCATGTTTTCGAGGTTCATCCATGTGGTAGCATGTATTGGAACTTTGTTCCTTTGTACAACTGAGTAACAGTCCATTGTTTGACTAGACCACATTTGTTTATCCATTCATCCATTGATAGATGTTTGGGTCGTTTCCACTTTTTGGCTACTGTGAATACTTGCTGCCACAGAGTGCTGTAGCCTGTACTGGAACCACCTGTTGGTAGTAATGTCCCCTCTTATTTCTTTAGTAATATGAGCCTTTTCTCTTTTGCTTGTGTCTTTAGTCTCAGTTTTCTTTTCTGTAAAATGGGTATAGTCAAACTTGCTAGCAGTCTAGCAACACGAGGAGTGAGTGCTTCTTAAACTTTAATATGCACACGAGTCACCTGGAATCTTGTTAAAGTGCAGACGCAGGAGGTTTTCCATTTCTGACAAGTGCCCAGGTGATATAGCTGCTGCTGGTTCAGGGACCACACTTGTTTCTCATCTGGTTTCCTAGTATCCTTCTGGCTCGTAATTCTCTCAGGAGAACTGTTCATTGGGAGCATCTTCGGTTGCTTTAAGGATCCAGTTTCCCGAGATGTTCAGTGAGTGTCTCTCCAGGACTGTGGGAGAGGAAGACGCCCGCTTGCTCCTTTGCCTTGCTCCCTCTGACCTGTGTCCTTTCCCTCTCAGTGGGCAGCTCTGCGAGACCCCTCCCCGCCCGCCTGCCCCCAGGAACCCCTGTGAGGGGACCGAGTGCCAGAACGGGGCCGACTGTGTGGACCAGGGCAGCCGGCCGGTGTGTCAGTGTCTCCCGGGCTTTGGTGGCCCCGAATGTGAGAAGTTGCTCAGTGTCAACTTCGTGGATCGGGACACTTACCTGCAGTTCACCGACCTGCAGAACTGGCCGCGGGCCAACATCACACTGCAGGTGCGTGCCCTGGCGCCCGGTCACAGAGGGGAGCCGGGCAGCAGGGGACCCCCCGGGTCAGAGCATCAAGATGCATCCCTGCCCAGGTATCAGTCAAAGCTCTTTGGATGTGGGTGTCAGGATCTGAGCTTGAACTAGTTAAAGCACAGTTGGAGAGGTTATGGGGTCACACAACCAACCTCAGAGAAGGGCGGAGGTGGACGTGGTTTCATGGGTGACTGGATGCAGAAAACCAAACTGACCAGGATCCTCTCCCACCCTCCCTTGTCTCAACTGCTCCTCAGCTTCAGCTCCTAATGTTGCAGATGGCGTTTCTCCACGTGGCTCGAACACAGCCAGAGTTAGCTCTGGGTTTATATCTTTAACCAAATGTCCCTGGGGTCCCTTATTTTGCCATTTCCTGTCTTGAATTCCACCTCAGAACATCACTATGTTGCCCTCAAAAAAAGCAAATCCCACTTCAACAGATTGTTTGCTAAATATTTCTTGGGGAGGGAGAGGAGAGTAGATTATATCGTACATCACATGATAAAAAATTTAAAACTCCTCTTTAGTCATCTCTCTCTTTTCCCAAAATTCCATTCCCTATCCCAAATGCCACATCTCTCCTCTCTCCTTTTTTTTGTCCTCCTCTCTTTTTTTCTCAGAACCCTTCAGCCTCTCAAACATGCTCACTCTGCTCTCCTTCCCTTTATCAGCTCCCCAGAATCCTATCCGCTCACACTGCCCACACAGCAAGACCACAGCCAGCCTAACTGCTCCATAAAGTAAAACTTGCCCAACCCCTACGCAGCTGTTGCCTCTGGCACAATCTTAGGTAGACTCAGTTTATCCTGCTGGCCCCATGGCTGCCTCTTCCCTGCCAGCTCTCATTGGACAACCGTCAACAACCTCAGGGAAGACCTCTCATTGGCCTGCCTTCAGTCACATGACCATCCCTGGACCAACCACTGAGTCCAGCGAGATGGGGTGCCATGATTGGTCCAGCCTGGGCCATGTGCCAGCTCTACAGACCAGGGAGTCAGTTCTTTACAGGGAGAAAGAGGGGAAAGGGGACAAGACAGGAAGAAAGATCATGGCTCCTACAGCATCCTAGAGGGATCTCCCTCCCAAGGCACTACTCCAGCTTTTGCTTGCATGGCTACAGTGACAGGCACTTTGTCCTGAGGGGCTCCTTCCAGGTTTGGTGGCTCAGGTGGTTAGAGAGTCTTCCTGGATCTCCTCTGCAGGTCCCACTCTGGCCCCAAGGCAGCTCCCTGAGGCCCACAGAACAGCTACGGCACATCTAGTCTAACTTTCCTCTCTGGGCAGATGGTCCCAAGGTCTCTTACCTACTCCTCCTAGCACTTAGTTTCTGGGCCTCAGCTGGCCCATCTGCTGTGCCTGTCCCAACCCTGGCCAGACTGGCAGTGGATGGGCTATGAACCAGGGGCTGCCAGCCTCTGTCAGCACCCCCTTGATGTGTCACCTGGGCTGGCTGGGCAGCCAGGGGAGGACAGTTCTGCACATAGCATCTCTCTTCCAATTGTGGGTCCCCCAACTGCCCCACCTACCAGCCTGTGTCTCTGCTGTGTGGGGTTGGGTAGAAGGAAAGTGCCATTGCCCATCAGGTCTCCACGGCAGAGGACAATGGGATCCTGCTGTACAACGGGGACAACGACCACATCGCAGTGGAGCTGTACCAGGGCCATGTGCGTGTCAGCTACGACCCAGGCAGCTACCCCAGCTCTGCCATCTACAGGTAGGGCTTCCTCGTGCCCACCAGCAGCCCTCAGGCATCTCCTGGGCCAAGAGCAGGTGGTTCCTGGCACCACCAGAAACCTGGGCTG
The DNA here is from genome assembly GCF_037783145.1 of Equus przewalskii. Lineage (NCBI taxonomy): Eukaryota > Metazoa > Chordata > Mammalia > Perissodactyla > Equidae > Equus > Equus przewalskii. The sequence goes on from NC_091831.1 coordinate 32,203,929, forward strand.
CTTGAGCGGAAATGGCATTCAAACCATCTAGTCCAGCCCCTGCTTGGGTCTGAGGCTTTCTGGGGCCTGAGCAGTGGTCCCACCCTTCCCCATCCCACCACCACCTCTCAGGGGGCTCCTTAGTGGGGAAGCGGAGACTGATAACTTGGACACCCCTGCCCCAAACTTCTCACTTTCCCCAGAGAGTCCCCAGAGGGAAGCATCAGGGACCAGGCCATAGGTCACTGAGTCCCCAGGTCCCCTCCCTTAGAGATTTGGTCCTTTGGGAAGAAGCTGCTGGTCCAGTGGCCTTTCTGGGGAAGTGCCCTGGAAGGGATGGGCCAAACTGAAGCTCATTCCCTGGGGTGGGGCACCCCGTTTTTTTCCAGTGCCGAGACGATTAATGATGGGCAGTTCCACACAGTCGAGCTGGTCACTCTTGACCAGATGGTGAATCTCTCCATTGATGGCGGCAGTCCCATGACCATGGACAACTTCGGCAAACACTACACGCTAAACAGCGAGGCCCCCCTCTATGTGGGAGGTGAGGACCTGGCCTGGGTGGAGCTGCAGCTGGCCCCCCTAGGCCTCTCCATCAGGAGATGGTGACAGTCATTCCAGGTGGGGCCTCTGTTGCTCTCTGGTCTGAGGCTTTCCAAGAGAGCTGGTGTCCAGGGCACTGGACTATGGGGGGCAGTCCAGGATGGTGGGGGAGGGCCCTAGTCAATGGCCAAGCTGCTGATGGATTGTCCTCCCCTGCCCAGAGCCCATGCTGCTCTCTGCCCAGTCCAGACTGACCAGGAGGGATGGGTGCCTGGGTTGGGTCTGAGGCCTGGCCTGGAGGACAGCAGGTGTCGGGGCCTGGGACTTTCCTAGCTGTCTTCTGCCTTGTGGGCACCTTTCCTCTTGGCTTTAGGCCAGAAGGAGCTTGTCACTTGTTCAGGGTCCATTCCCAGTCTCGGGGCCTTAGAGGCCTGGAGCTGCTGCAAGCTTACAGGCTTTGTGGCTAAACGACACAGTCCACGATCTAGAATATTTCTAGGTCCAGACGAGGCAGGTTTCCAGAGGCAGTGGGGCCATCTCAGCGCTGCAGAGGGCCTTGCCGAGACTTTGGACCCCTGGGTTCCACCCCAGCTGCTTATTAGTTGTGCAACTTCGGGCAAGTCACTGAGCACCAACTGTCAAATGGGGTTTGGCGATGTCTACCTCACAGGGTTGCTGTGAAGTGATGACTATAAAAGTGGGTGACAAAGTGCCATCCATCCACATGAGCTCTAGGCCCAGGTCCTTTGCTGCTTTGGGGTCTCTGGGAGGTAAAGGCTGGTGTCCCAGAGGGAAGGAAGGAGCCCTGGGCGAGGGCAGCCAGACGTCAGGCACCCAGAGCCTCACTTATCAGCTGGCTGCTGCCAGGCCTGGCACCCTTGGGCTCTGATCACAGAGGAAGCAGCTTTTCCATTTCTTCTGGGAAAGGAGTCTGGACCCTCTAAGGTGGTAAAGGACCTTGGCTCAGGGTTGCAGAGACAGAAGGACAGAGGCCGAGGGCAAGAGGGAACACTGTGGAGATGCCAGCAGACCTCAGAGGTGGGTGCCAGGCACGGTCTGAGCCTGACTCAGCTCAGCTCTGCCCCCTCCCCCACCCCAGGGATGCCCGTGGACGTGAACTCGGCCGCCTTCCGCCTGTGGCAGATCCTCAACGGCAGCAGCTTCCACGGTTGCATCCGAAACTTGTACATCAACAATGAGCTTCAGGACTTCACCAAGACGCGGATGAAGCCAGGCGTGGTTCCGGGCTGCGAGCCCTGTCGAAAGCTCTACTGCCTGCATGGCATCTGCCAGCCCAACGCCACCCCGGGGCCCGTGTGCCACTGTGAGGCCGGCTGGGGAGGCCTGCACTGCGACCAGCCAGCTGATGGCCCCTGTCATGGCCACAAGTGAGCCCTCGCCCCTGCCCACCTGCAGGTTCCCTTCCTTGCAAGTGCCACTTTCCCCTGGTGAGGAAAGACTGTACTATAAGCCCCCAAATTGGAACATGTGGCCTAACACAGGGTTTTATTAGTTTTTTCTGGTTTTCAGTTTTTATTGAGGAAAAGGTCCCTAGGGTTAGTCACAGACTCACATTTTGCTCCTTTCCCCTTAATCGTGAGAAGAGGATAACATCCCATGAAGCCAAGACTGGGGGTGTGGGGCACCCTTAGGTGGGCCTTGGATTGGCTCCAGTCTGTCCTCACAGTGCCTTTTCTCTGTCCCCTCCAGGTGTGTCCACGGGAAATGTGTGCCTCTCGATGCTCTTTCCTACAGCTGCCAGTGCCAGGATGGGTACTCAGGGGCCCTGTGCAACCAAGCTGGGGCACCCGCGGACCCCTGCGGGGGCCTGCAGTGCCTGCACGGCCACTGCCAGGCCTCGGCCACCAAGGGGGCACACTGTGTGTGTGACCCTGGCTTTTCGGGCGAGCTGTGTGAGCAAGGTCAGGGGCCCCCCTCCTGACATGCCCCCTCCAGGGCCCCTCCCCACAACTTTCTGTAGTGACTTGACTTTTCTTCCTTCCAACCCCAGCGACCCCTCTGTGCCCCTCCCCACTCCTGCACTGTGGGCTGCTACTGGGCTTTAGTGCCCTCCAGCCTCTGGGCTCTGAGCCCCACCCCCAGACAGATGCCCCTTTCTCCCTGGCCCTGTTTGCCCTGCAGCCCCCTTATCCTGGGTAAGTGCTCCTTCTGGCTGGGGTCTCTCTTTATAGAAGAGACCACCCAGGGTTAACAACTCCTGCCCGAGCCTCTACATCTTGGCCCCATCACCTTGGGACCAGGGGAGCAGCAGGAAGTCTGAGGGTTGGGGAAATTTTCCCAGGCCCTCCATGGCCCGCGTGACCAAGATGCTTTTGCTGGAATCAAGACTGCTGAGGAGGGCAGGGGGACCCTGAGAAATCCAGGCCTCAGCCACCTTCAGGGTCCCCTAGGCCACACCCTCTGGGCACGAATTTCTTCTCTAACATTGTTCCCTCCCAGGCCTCTAGCCACCTCTTGCACTTCTCTAGCAACCGGGAGCTCACCTTAGCCTGGCCACCCAATCTGTCCTGGAGGGCCCTGGCAGCTAGAAAGTTCTTCTTTCCCACCGACCCCACCACTGTGGGCCCAGGAGGAAGCGAGTGCATGTGCATGTCGGGCAGGGAGGATGCCGGGGACAGAGGCGGGTCTGAGAGCTAGAGGACCCGTCCAAGGATGCTGCCCTCCTTCTCCTCCTCCTGCCTCCCCCGGGGGCAGCGCTGGCCCATGGGTGTGCCCTGAGGCTTTCTCTTGGTGTCTGTCCCATCCAGAGTCCGAGTGCCGGGGGGACCCTGTCCGGGACTTTCACCAGGTCCAGAGGGGCTATGCCATCTGCCAGACCACGCGCCCGCTGTCGTGGGTGGAGTGCCGGGGCTCCTGCCCAGGCCAGGGCTGCTGCCAGGGCCTGCGGCTGAAGCGGAGGAAGTTCACCTTTGAGTGCAGCGACGGGACCTCTTTTGCTGAGGAGGTGGAGAAGCCCACCAAGTGTGGCTGTGCCCTCTGCGCGTAGCGCCTGGCGTGGACGGGGAGGGCGAGGGCGAGCGAGGGGCACGGCCGCAGCGGAGCCTGAGCAGCAGCCGCTGGGCCTGGGTGGGGCCATCAGCAGGACGCTCCTGGGCGGCGGGGCCGGCCTCACCCCGGCCGCGCCGCCTTCCTACAGCAAAAGGCGCGCAGGTGGGGGTGGAGCGGGTGGGCGTGGCTCGGGCTGAGGACCGCCCTCTCCGGAAGTGCCTTGCACAAATAGGCGCTTAATAAATACTTGTTGAATGAATGTGTGCGTGAGGTCAGGCCAAGAAGTGCAGATATTGACACACCCGTCCTTGCCTGCTACCTGGGTCTGAAGAAGGGACTGGCTCCTCCCAAAGCAGCCTGTCCCTCTCACCTGGCCCAGGCTGGCCCCAGAAGCCCCTTGCCCCCTGCAGATAACCTTGAAGTACCCTCAGCCCGCCCTGGGGCAGCCAGCCTGGCTCTCAGCTCCTTCTGCTGCTGCAGCGTCTAATGACAGTGGGCCAAGCTGCGGGGGGAAGGGCCCCCTCTTGCTGGCCAGGGAGGGAGTGACCCTTGCTCCCTGAGCTGACTGGCAGCGCTGCAGCCACTGCTCGCTCCGCTCCGGAAGGCGGCTGGGGGTGGAGGTGGGTCTTAGAACCAGACCTCTGAATCCTAAAGTTATGGGATGACCATTGTAACTTCAAGGAGGAGGCTCATGTGGGGGAAACGGCTACTGGGGCTGCATGGGGTGGGGACCCATCAAAAAGACAGGGGATTCTTGGTTTCAGTTGAATAAACATCACCACCTCCAGTCACTAGCCACGAAAGGGGCATTGGTCCCAGGATTCCTCAGCCACTAGCCAGCCACAGTTGCTGGCGAGCCACTGGCAGAAGGACGGGGTGTAAGGGGCTTGGGCTCGGCTGCTTGGCCTGGTGGGCGGGGGGGGGGGGGGGGGGGCGGGGGGGGCATCTCCTCCAGTGGAGACTGGGTTCAGATCCCCTCACATGCAGACCAGTAGGGAGCAGTGGTCCAGGCAGCAAGAAACCCGGCTCTGTCACTCTGGGCAAACTTCTCCATGGGCCTCGGTTTCCTCAGCTATCAAATGGGAAGGTGGGATAACTGAATGAGCAATGTGGACCCTCCCTACTACGGCTCCTGGAGGGAGGCTGGAAGAGTTAGAAGATCCATTTTCATTCATCCCATCATCAAGTATTTATGTGCCTAACAGGCTGGGTACTGTGGGTGCTCATGGACAGATGTGAACTAATCACAGAGCGTCACAGGAGCAACCAGGAGGCCTTGGGAAGAGAGCTGAGCCGCTGAGCACCCCAAAAACAGACCTGGCTCAGGCTGGAACTGCTCACCAGAGGTGTTTGCAAGGAAGCACTCAGTGTTTGAAGTCACTGAATACCTGACCCTGCGACTACAAATGCTTCTCTTCCATGCAGAATGAAAGTGTAGAAAGACTATCTTTGAGCCTAAATAGTGAGCTGGCTGGAAGATAGGTCATGCTCTTCTGTCCCAGATGTCTCCCCAGGAGAGTGCACCCCTGGGGTTGTGAGCAAGGGGGGGTGGTGAGCATGTCCCTTTCCTGGCTCTTTCTGTCTGCAAGCAGAAGGCCAGATTGGGGGAGTGTGTTGCCGTGAGGTTGAGGTGGCGTTGTGCCTGTGTCCTCAGCCACTGTGGGCAGCGTTGGGGAGCTCCTGATGCTGAATAGTAGGGGGCTGGGGCCTCCTGTGGCTGTGGGAGGCTGGCACACACTACACTGGGACTCAGGCCAGCGAGTTTCAGTCTTGAGACCTCTGAAATGGGAAGAGGATCCTGCCCTGCCCAACTCAGGAGGTGTCCTCATGGCTGGATCTGCCCTGCACCAGGGGCCGGACTCTATTTTCTTGTAGCTCTGAGCAAGGCCACAGGGTCTCTCTCCACTGTGGACCACAGCCTGGGCCTTGCAGGGCTTCTCCTAGGGGTACACGGCATCTCTCTTTTACCTGGAGTTTCTGGGCCACGGTGGGAGCCCGGAGAGCAGCTAGCACCAGGCTGGATAGGCAGGAAAGCTCAAGTGCAGCTAGCTTGCCCCTCCCATGGAAGAGAGGTGTTCTGGGACCCACCAACCCTGAGCCACGTACCTTCCCCTGGTCACCACCATTCCCCACTGCCCTGGAGAAGCAGCTCCCAGGCTCAAGGGGCAAGGACTGGCAGGAGCCTCTTCACTCTGCAGAAAGTGGAAAGGGCACCTGCAGACATGCAATGGCTGCCAGGAGTCCTGCACTCCCAGTGCCATGGGGCTGGGAGGGCAGAGGATGAAGTTTGTTCACAGGGAACACTCTGTGAGCTTGTCGCTGCCCCCACCTGCCCCTCCACAATGCCCCATGCCCCCTGCCTGCTCCACACTCACCCTCGGTCGAGCTGGAAAACTGGGATCCACCACAAGGGTGAGGGCAGCAAGGGGCCGAGAGAGCCGTGTACCCCAGGATCAACTTTTCCTCCAACTTAGCCACCACTCTGCAAGTTGCTAAGGAACTGGATCACCGCTCATCTTGTTTGTTCACATGTGGGCCCGCTGAGTCCCAGGCGGCTACCACGACCTCATCTCTCTGAGAAATCATCTCCACACCTTGCCACCCCTTTGGTAAAGACCTTCAGTTTGCTTTGACGTCGCCATTGGCCATTTCCGCACTGAACAGACACAAGCAGGGCAAGTCCCCAGGTTGCTGTGCTTTGGCAGCATGGCTGGTGAGTGGCCTGGGGACCCTGTGAAGGTGTCAGGAAAAGGAAAAGGCCGGACTTCGTCTCCTCTTTGCCTGCTGTTAGCCTAACCACGAAAGTATCTCTTTATACAGAATACTTAACAGATTCTAATATATATTTGTATTTCATTTTGTTATAGTATTTTTATATGTTAAAGTCAACATCCAATGTCTCGTTTGATTATGTGGTTGTGAGACTTTGTTTGGGGGTTCCTGTAGTATTGTTTGGATCACTCTTAGAGAGACTGCTTAGAACAGGCCCGTGAGGGAGCCACGCCTGCCCTTTTCCTGTAAGTGTTGTTTTAGAACATGTTGGATATTGTCTGTTGTCTTCCATGTGAACATGACATTGATTCACTCAGGTTCTGCCTTGTTGATCTCTTTTTCTCTATCAAGGATGAGCCTGGGGCTGCTGACACATCCTCCCAGGGTGCCCACACAGCAGCCACAATCAGGGACAGCTCTAGGTGCAGCACATGTAGGATGTCTGCCCTCGGTACTCTCTGGTCTTCCTGAAGTGGCAAAGGAGGTCGGCTCCTCCTGAAGAGGGAAGGGGAGGTCTGGGGGACAGCTCAGTCATGGCTCCCTGGGGATGTCAGTCTGAGGGCAGAGGCTGGCACAGCACAGCACACACGACCTGGGGAGGCTGCTCATCCTCATTTCCCTCCAAGTGTCTGCTGTCACACCCATAATTTGTAAGCTTGTGCACAGAGCCATACCCACATTTAACCTGGCTCTGAAGGTTTCAGAGTGTCAGGGCAACAGATTAGAAAGCAGTGGGGCTTCTCAAACTGTCCTGTAAGGTTAACCTGCCTGTTTCCAGAACAGCGGTTCTTAGGGATCAGTGGAGAAAGGGGGCTAACATACTTCTACGTTGGTTCTACTATGATTTCAGACTATAAAACTGCACTCAGGAGTTTTGTAGGATGCATGACCTGAGCAACTAGGTGAGGCCAGACCCTGGCAGTCAGGCTGGACAAGGTTCCCGACACCAAGGGCATCTGGCTGGTCCTCCCCTGATGCCCGCACCATAGACTAATTTCCCACTAGAGGACGAAGTCATAGTGATGGTCGCACAAACCACATCTTAACAAACAGCACGTGGTCACCTTGAAAGTGGGCAGTGATGGTAACTGCAATGCCTTCAGAGCAATTAGGGATTTTGGAGGAAATGTAATGAACCAGGTAAAGCAGAGAAAATGGGTTAAAATAGGGCTGTAAGCTCAAGTGTCCGGGGTGGCCAGTAGGTTACCTAGGAAAGTCACGTGGGCACGCCCCCTTCCAGCCCATCATCTGTAGTGCCACTCCTGACAAAGCAGAGGTACAGAGACCTATTTTCCTACCATAAAGAAAAAGGGAAAAATGGAACTGACAGAACTGTGGTGACCTGAAGTACACATTTTCCAATCTTCTAAGCAACAGCTGATTCTTCCCAGGTACTGGTTTTGTCAGATCTTCATTATCTTTTTTTTTTTTAAGAGAAGCCAGAAATCAATTTTTATGTAAACACTCATAGTTTTTAAATATCTTATTTTTTTTAAACACTAGGCGAAATACAACACAACTGTGAGCCACCAGTTTGCAAACTCTGAGTTAAAGTAAAGTAAGTAGCAAACTTCACAGTTAAAAGGAAACCCCCAGCCAGGGGAATGGGCACAGCAGGGCTTGGCTGTGGGGTGGAGGCAAGGCAAGGCAAGGATCGTCCAGGTGTCCAACCAGAGGGGCCGTGTTTTCTTGACATTGGGGATAACGCATCTTTATTATCCCTACACCCTGAGGCCTCAGAGTTGACTTCAGAGATGTCCCCTCACCCCAAGCCAGTCAGTCTGCACCTCTCAGGTCATATTCTAGGTATTCTGTCTAATAAACACTAGAGGCAAAGAGGTCTGTTTTAACAATGAAAAGTCCTAATCTGGAACAAGATAATTCTCCAAATTCAAATTAAGAAGGGGTGGCCCATCTGCCAGCTGAGGGGTTCCTGTCACTGGGTGTAGTTCTGCATGTCAATGGCCACTGCCAGATGAACTTGTTAATGAAATCAGGGCTGGTTCCACAGCAATCACTGGCCCACTGGATCCTTAAATAGACCTATCTCAAGCAGAGTTGAAAGAATATAATGAAACAGGTCATGAGGCTAGTAAATGGAAGGATTTCCTGCCAACTTTCTGCCATACCCCAACATAGGCCAAAGAGAGCTGGGGCAGCCCTCCCGGGTGGCTGTGCACATTGCCCCCTTATTGAACAGTGGCTCACCTGAGATCAGGAGCATGAATTCAATAGCTCCATGCCCCTCAGGATGAAGCACGGGCACCTCTCCAACTCTGCCATGGGACTTTCCCAGGATCCATCCTGTTTCTTTTCCCTGAAGTTAGACACATCTCACAAAATGGCCACAGATATAGCAGGCAATGTTCCTTTAAGTCTTGACATGGTGGCAGAGGCAGAAGTATTAAGAAGTATTGCTTTTTGGTTCCTTCTGGCAACTTACCGACTTTGTCATAGGCTACAAGTGGAATGCTGGGCTTCAATGCATTCTGTACCCTCTCCAGTAACTACACAAACACACTTTCATATCAAAGAAGTTTAATACGCTGCAATAAAATAAGCGCCTAGAAAAAGCTCATGGAATAGATGTCAATGTTAGAGAAATCCCTCCCACACATCCTCTAGCTCCATCCCCCATCCCTCAAAACCAAACAAGAAAATCCAGAACAACAGAGGAAATCCTTCCAAGCTTGGATTTCAGCGAGGGCCCCTTCACCAAGAACAAGAACACAGTTTCCTACATGGCCTAATAGGAAAGTAAAACACAGGAGCACAAAAAGTCCACAAGATTTCAATATTTAAGAGACTTGGTACATATTCAAAGTTAAAATAACTCCAACTTTTATAGCTATACATATGGTTTTAAAGCAACTTAATATATTTTTAAATTTCATATATACACTCTCAAAGGTTCTTCAGGTGAGGTATGTAAACATTGTCTAATGAAAAACTTTCAATGTTTCAAACCAACAAATTCACAGCATACATTGAATTTTCATCCATTAAAGACACAGTATTTTCCTACACTCACTAACACAGTGGAAATCCAGGCCCAAGAGAGACACGCTGATCATCTGGATTACCATTTGCAGAATTTCTCATTTCCCTGCTTTTGGAAAGACCACCTTCACACAGGCCAGGAGCACATCTTGGCATCTGGAAGGGGCTAGGCCCTCCAGAGACTGTCTCCTTGGGCATCTGGATCACTGGCTAAGACTCACAAGACAGTAAAAAGGAGCACATCTGAACAACTACGAGATTGACCTCGGCAGGACAACACTGGGAGGAACCAGAAAGACCTTTAAAGGAACGGCAGAGATTCATCTTAGAGCTCCCTGGATCCACACCCGGATCAGCAGCCCCTAAACTCATTCTGAAAGGTGGTGGCCTAAAAAGAATAAAAATCCAACACGGCACCTGAGCTTCAGTTAAATTGCATGGGCCTCCTACGACCCCCTGGCCCCTCAAAGGCATTAACTCTAGCCTGAAGTAGGACCCTGGGCTGTGCTTTTCATACAGGTTAGGGTTGAATTTCTTAATATCATAATGCATACGGGAAAATAATGCCATGAGTTCACAAAGATGACCAATGTCTGCAGACAGGCACTGGCCAATGACCTTGGAGGAGCTCAATTTTGAAAACTACTTGTTCCCTGAGGGTAAACAGCAGGCTTCTATTGAGATTAAGTGAGGCTAATAAGGGGATTATTTATTACAAGGTAATAAGACTTGGGGAGCCTCAGGCCAGAATTCTATTTTACCCCCACATAACCTATGACACCCCCTCCCCGCCCTCCCACCACCACAAGAAGTAGTCACCTTCCCAATGACACAATATAGGTCAGTTTCTTTCCTCTTGCTTGCTTTCAGGCTCAGCAATGGAAAGTTTTATCCTAATGCATCCACTTCAATCTAAAAAAACACTAGTGAAAAATTCCAAACACCATCATAAATACAAAAGAGAAGACATAGTCCAAAAGTCTAAAAAACTACATTATTCTATTCATGGTTATTTGGGTGTGGGGTATTTTTCATAAAGTTTAGGACGGTCACAAGGAGAGGCTGCTAAACAGCTTAGAAACCTGTTGAACTGGACACGCTGGGAGACTCGGAGGGGCAACTGCCCTCTTTGCACTGACCTCAATGGTTTAACCCCAGACATGAAGGGGGCTTCAGACATTTCAAACCCAGGCACAGAGAAGGATTACAGGAAATGGGCTAGCTTTCAAATGCAGGTCAGATATAGTCAAAGGACTTTTAATTGGCCATTTAAATTTCTAATGTAAAAACTTCTTACATTTACTTTACAGCCAAATGAGCTTTGCCTCAACTAGATTCTGAAAACCCTACAAATCTATAGAAAATTGATAATTTTTCAATCTCTATGCCCAATTTTTGATGTGTCTGGGGCTGGCAGATTTCTCATCCATTGTTAGAGTTGGATTACATGAAAGAGCGTGCAGACAAACAGAAGCAAAAATTCAAGTACAGCAACCTCTCCAGCAAAGGCAAGAGGTCTTAGCAAGAGCTGCTCTACCCCCACCCTATCCTCTGAGACAAGGGCCAACACGGAGCCCGGAATAAAGGTTATTACCTAGGATCTTATTGCTTATGGGCAACACTTCAGAGAGAACACCTGGAAATCTGCTCTGCAGATCTGGGGACTGACCACTGACCAGTTTATCATACATACGTATATATATAATATATAACATAACCAGATGAGAAGAGGGGCAATTAAAGCTTGGATTTGATGTAACTTTACAGATCAAAGGCCCCAAACAGCTCTCAACCTGCTGGTTTTTGTTTTCTCCATGTGTGAACTGTGTCATGAAAGGAAGTCCACTGCTCAAAATATATTCCTCTACAATACTACAATGCGAACCAACATCACTCAGAACATGAATCTGTATACAGCACATGTAATAAATATTTTTAAAAACTATTTACAACATTACTTCTTGTGAACACTTAGATGAGAGCAAAATTTATTTCTTCCTGCAAAGGTTAAAAAAGTTTTGACTGTCTAGTTCAGTGCTAAATTCCCTGGCACCTAGTTACCCATTCACATTTCATCTTAAAATCAGATTTGCTTACAAATAGTATCTTAGAAAAAACATTCTCCAGCATTACTGTTCAAGTGTCCTCCTCACTTGTTCAGAAAAGACAAAGGGAGGCCATAAGTAAATATGCAAATTATGGTTCAACGGATGACAAAATCCCTGTGTGTCGGGTGCCAGCTCGCTGCAGTCCTGGAGCTGCAGTTCTCAGTCCAGCCAGCTGGGCAGAATGAGAGTCATGACTTGGACAGGGGTGCCCAGGAATGGGGCACAGGGAAGAGGAACATGACCATAAAGCATCAGTTCTGTTACATCTAGGGGTGCTCTGAACTGCCGACCAGGACTCCTGAGAAGCAAAGCTGCACACATCTTAGAACAGATGGTCTCCTTCTGTAACCTTCGGTTGGGGGGCTGGCCCCCACCTGCACAGATGCTTGCTGAGACGGGGTGGGGGGAGGTGAGCTGAGGTGCTCAGGAGTATGGTCAAGGTGCAGAAGGAAACATGCTTATCTCCCATGGTTAATGACAGTGAGACTAGTGTCTTTCACAAACGTGAGAAAGACTAACATAATCTTAATGCTTTCTTTAGGCAACCAGCAGTTTCTCCATCTCCCACAGGCATGGGTTTGGATTTCCTTGGGGTTACAACTAAGGCTCATTTCCCTGCACAGCCTGTTGAAGTGTACAGTTGAATGTACCAACTGTGCATGCAAAAAGCGGGCTGCGTGAGGCAGGTCCCCATGCCATGCCTGGCACAGCCATACCGACTATGGGAGACCCACTTTGTTCTGGGATGGGGTGACAGTGGTGGGATGTGCTCAGGTTCCCAATCCACATTGCATCTGCCCAAATACAGTGAGGGTTTCCAGGCCTCGCCCTTCTGCCTTCACTGTGGTGTTTGGGGGTTCAATGGCTGAGCATGGTAGTTGAGGAGAAGAGTGGCTAGAAAGAACACTTTTTTGGAAAGCCCTTTGACAATTAATTTTTTTGTTAAAATAAATACTTTCTGTGGAAGCATTTGAACAATTGAAGAGGAAAATATTACTTACACAGTGAAATAAATTCCACAGTGGTGTGTATAAATATGTATTATATATATGTATTTGAAACCAGTTCCCTGGAGCGACAGAGAACGCAGAAACCACCAGTGAAACTAACAACCTTAAGCTACAGTGGCTCTAAAACTAACCCCTACCTGTCGTATAAAGATACAAAATTATGCAAATCTTGTTTGTATAGCATCTTTTCCACAAACTAGCTCCCAAATGCTACAGCTTCAGCTAAAGACAACACGAGGTACAGATTACAGAAAGCAATTGGGGTGAAAAAGTTGATAAATCGAGTATCATTTGGACCCAATGGCTAAATACTAGAAGAAAACTAAAGAGTGGTGAAAAGAGAAATGCTTCTGACATATGTGTGTTCAGTGAAGCACTTGGGAGGCAGGACTCTTCCAGAGAGGATGCCGCCAGGGAGCTGGTGGCAGAAGCCGAAGCGGGAAGAGGCAAAGTGCCAAGGGTGGCTCCTCCAAATGAGGTCAGTGAGGCCTGACCAGGGCCGAGCTTCCCGGGCCAGGCAAGAGCCCTCTGAACTTCCTCAGTCTAAAGCTGCTGGTGTGCTGACGGGGTGCCAGCGACGTGCTGGTATTTTTAAAAGAGCTGAGAATAGGTGGTCTGGCTTGGAGGTTCAAACAGGCAAAGACCAGCCACTTACGTTCACAAGTAATGAGTGAAGCGTGGGGAGTGACAAACTTGCAAATATACTGTACTTGAAAACGTAAAGGGGCTCAAGGGGTAAAAGCACCCGCCCTGTGCTTGCCGGGAGAGGCACTGGGGTCATCAGTACATCCATTTAGCTTGAGCACTGCCATAGAGGACCGTCTCTCCACAAGAGTCAAGTTTACTCTAATTCATAAAGATGAAGAAGACTACTACTTTTAGTTTTAACTACTTATCCTAATAGGATAAGTAGTTATGTGAGATTGTATGTCCATGATTCAACAAATATTCAATCAACAAAGGAGGGATATTTTCTTTTTCTTTAATGCACAAGCATTACTCACAAATAAGGTGCAACAGCAGCTGTGTGCTGAGACGAACAGGGACGATTCCCTAAAATCTAAAAGGAAAGAAATGTTGCAATTCTGGACTACCTGAAAAAATATGTTTGTGCCTAACTGTCCATACAATTTGATCTTGAATGACATATTGCAAGGGTCCATAAACCTTTTCTGTAAAGGGCCAGGTAGTAAATATTTTTTATTTTAGGCTGTGTGAGCCACATATGGTTTCTGTTTTATATACATATATATATATATATATATATATATATATATATATGTATATATATATGAACATAATCCTTTAAAAAAAAAGGTAAAATGCATTCCTCCAACCTCTGGCACATTATAAAACTCTGAGCACCAATTTTATTTTTTAATGGGCAGTTTATACTTCCATGTGGCTTGCCTACTGAGCACCTTATGTTAAGTGGAATGGTCCCGGGCAGGTGAGAAAGCCTGTGTGTCACTGTGTTCACCAGATGAGCATAACTGCATAATGGCCCCTCTCTGAAGGACAGAGCAAAGGATGCTTCCTGAGCACTGAGCGGAAGCCATGTGGGCTCTGGGAAAAGGAAGATGGGACTGAGAGGACATAATGGAAGGAACTGACCAGCTTTGGCTCAATTCTAGGGCAAAAGCAGGAGCAAGGACACTCTCCTCAAAGTACCCAAGGTGGCCTCATTTTGGCTGTTGATCACAGCCAAATGACTTGGGTGATTCTAGAAGGAGGATGTGAGGCTAAGGTAGCTCCACTTTCAGGAGACGGTATTCGATGTGCTAGAGCAATCCAATGTGTCTCTTTTCTAGCAAGCAGAAATAAAGAAATGTAACAGGAAGCACAAAACTGAGGTAAGATAAGGAAGAAGGAGAAGAAAAGAGGAGCACAGAGAGGAAGAGACAGAAGAAAGGAGAAGATGAATCAGGGAAGATTTGTTCCTGAAAAAGGATTATTTTCTCAAGCAGGGGTCAGCAAACTTTTGTGGGCCATACGGTCTCGGTTGCAGATACTCGATTCTGCTAGAAAGTGGCCAGAGACAATACATACACAATCGAGGGTGGCCATGTCCCAACAAAATTTTATTTACAAAAGATTGACCAGCCCAGTCTGCAAGCCAAAAGATAGCCCGCACAACTGACCTAAAATCAAAAGGAGCAGTTGTGGCTCTGTGGGCCAGTGCCTTGGGAAATTCCAGCCTGGTGCCAGATGCATTGACGAGACGCCACACATGTGATGGTGACACTATAGCATCTCCAGCTTGTATCGCATAGCATGTTGTCTTTTCCTACTTGGCTCTTAGGTCCACTAATCAATAGGAACGCTGCCCATAAATGAGAGTGACAGCTTTAGCCCTCACCACAGAATCCATCACAAGGCAGGAAAGAGCCCAAATTTCAATTCAAAGTAACTGTCTTGAAGTTGTGTCTTACTGATGACCTCTCTGAAGAGCGAGAAGTTCACCTGCACAGTATGTGATGCATAGAGGATCCCATCAGAAGCACCACGTGTGTGAAGGGCTGACTGACTGCACCTCATCTATCAGTACTCCTGCAGGGACAGTGAGGCATACAGCCCACAGCCTGATTATTGTTCTAGATAAGGCTTGTGCAGGAGGCTTAAGGAAATACAGACACCACAGGATGGGCCCACCTAAGGGATCTGAGGGACCAGTAATTGCAGATGGACAGACCCCAATCCCATTCCTATGTAGGAAGCCTCAAGAGCAGAACAAAGGTTCCTGGCTGCCTGCTGCGCTGCAAGATTGCTGCGTGTCTGAAGAAGAGCTAGGAGCAGGACTCCAGACCCCACCTGGGGGGCTGTCTCCATGCTGTCCTCCCAAACCGGGGAGCCTCATGGGATATAAAATGGGAGACAGAAAATGGGTCTCCTGAAGACAGCCCAGCTCTGGGGAACTACAGTAGGCTTCAGCGATTGCTTCCCAGGCATCTCCAGCTCCTCCAGAAGCTGAGAGGTAAAACCAGTGTTCTCTGGTCATCAACTTCAGCTCCAACATTGCGACAGTCACTGCACTGAGTATTGGCCCAGGAGCAGAACTCCTTTACGATTTGGAATCCAGAATGTGGGACAGACTGCCTTTGCATCTGGTGGCAAGTCACACTGAAGATGGCTACTGGAAGGAGGTCTTTGCAAGAGAGGGAAAACAAGGGGAGACTTGAGTCTAGACGAGGCCTGGGCGTGGAGGTGTCTAGGGGACGGGCTTGCCAGCATCGGCTCTAAGGGCCTTCTAGAGTTGGCCCTCAAGATTTTCTTTCTTCTATTAGCAGAATTAACTGAAAAATGAGGTCAACACATAAAAAATAAGACTAAACTTTTAAGTGTCTAATTATGTAGAATCCCAGTCTATTTAAATGTAGTCACTACCATAAAGTGTAAGTTGATTTTAAAGACGATCCATTGCATTGTGAGGTGTATAAAATAAATACATACACATTGATACCTATTCTCAAATGCTGCCTAGAATGGGAGAGAAGGCTATTACCTTGAAATAAGCTTTTAAAAATGAAAAAGAACTTCGAAAAGGAATGGAATGAATTATAAACCTGAAACTGGGAAAGTTCCACCCACTTACTGCCTCACACCTCCCCCTTACCTGATCCAAGCATCCTTCCAAGGTAGTCTATATGCAGCTAAGGGGGCACCTTGAACACATGTACAGGAATCAGCACACCTGACATCGGCAAACCTCAGCTGTTTAAGTCACCACAAAAACAACATCCAGTGACGACTATTTGAAAAGATTTCTTTTAAACTTTAAAACCACTTTTTAAAGATTAAATGAACCCACTCAAAACATATTAATGCTTCTGTGCAACTTAATGCTGAGAAAGGGTTGCCAACATACACACTCAGCAGTTTCATTAACATAGGTAGCTCTTGAATGGCCAAAGTCAAAGATAGTAAAAAGAAAAAAAAAGACTCATGGGATAGAGGAGACATTACAAAAAAACAAAAACAAAAGGAAACAAAAAGCAAGGCTTCATTGAAGATAGTAAGCTTCACTATCTATGAAATTCAACACAATTCTCAATTTCCCATGAATCAAACACTTTTCTCCAGTCCGATCCAATCATCAGAAGTTGTCATTATATACAGCAAACATTTAACAGAATGGGTAGAAGGCCTGTTTTTATCATGATCAGAATGAACTAATGCATGAGAAAAAGTCCATCTGGATTTATCTAAACAGATCTGAAAGAATCTAAACTGAAAAATTTTTAGTAAGAAGGACAGTGTAGCAGCTGTCCATATAAACCTATTTCAGTGACAGATCATGTTAGAGAAGGTGGTTGCGGGTTTAACAACCAAGCCTTTTTTGTAGAGTGACCCAATGGAAATGTTGAGTACACACAGTTTTACAATGGAGCAATGTTATAGGCACCAAGGCAAAGCCAACACACTCATCTCAGGCTTCACTTGGGAAAGGCAAACAACACCAGTTGCAAATATTGCAGCTCTCACTCTTGAGCCATGGAACAGAGCCCGACATGATAGAGGCAGGAGTAATACTACAAGCATTAACTACTAGTACAGTGCTAACCAATGAGAATGGACACCCACTCTAAACATGTACGTTCACGTTGGAACATGCCAGCCTAACATCAGCTCTGGGTGTAGGGCCCACTACGAAATGTTGGAGCTGCTTCCTCCAACTGCAAAATTGTTTGGACCTTTACATAACTCTGTGCTGTTTACACTTTTCTGAGTGTGGTGCCAAAGTGGTTTGAGGGATGCTCACAGAGACCCTGGGCCACATTTAAACCATCCGGCATGTGCTAATTAGGCAGCTCATGAACATCCTAGCACACTGCATAAGGAGGAAAAATTTTACTTCCCTCCTGTAGAACTGGGGTTGGGAGACATTTGTGGCTGATAACCACACGCAAATGCACCCAAACACACACGCACACACACACTCTTAAACTTTTCTATTACTGGAAATATTATTTTGGCTTTCTTTGAATATGGAAGTTCTCAGGGTAAAACAGAATATCAGAACAGTCACTTTTATCCTAATTGTCAAATTACAGCTCAAGAGGAAAAAAATAATCCTAGACTTTTTCTCCCCAAGTAGGAGGAAAACCTTGTCAGAGTGCTAGCAAGCTTGCAAGGCCAAACATGAAAAGGATGGTAAGAATCAGTAATGTAAATAATCCGGGGGATGTGAGTAATTTTTAGAGGTCATAAACCAATACTAACACCTTGTGACACACCTTTTGTCCCGTGTGCACATAATTTGGAATACATTTTTTCAAATGACAAAAGATCAAAGGTGAGAGAAGTGACCAACAATGAAAATGATTTTTTAAAAAGGGATAACAGAAACATTGATCTTTTATAATAATTATAAATTCCCTCTGCATTTTCATGTACCATAAAAATGATTTGGTTTAGCTTTCAAATATCATTTAAACAAACAAACAAGACAGAGAGGGAAGTTCACTGCTGGGGTTTGCAAAGAGGAGCATCTGTTCACGTACAGACACTGCAGGGTGGCTGCTGAAAAGCTACTTTTATGTGCATGATGGTGGTCTTCTCGGCTACAGTACAAGTGCTTGTGCATCAAGTATAAAATACAAGCCTTTAATCACATAGATCAGCTTTTTAGCTTCTGTAAATTTAAAAACAAAAAGGATAAATAAGGCACTGTACTTTTAAAAACTAAAACTGCTTAGTTCCAAGTTTAAAACCCAAGGAACAACCAGAATATAATATATAACTTCCCTTACTCAGCCTCAGAGAAAGACTCTGCAAGTTCCCTTCTCCATCTGAGACGCATTTGCTGACATCTTAAATTGTGGTGTTCTCCATTAACTGCAGATTTGAAAGGCTTGATAAGCTTATAAAAGCAGAATTCAGTTAATGCAAAATAAAGGGTTACTTCTATAGAACAGTTTTACTCTTCTACCACCCTCTCAATCACTTTGCATCCAGCCGCCTCCGTTTGCTGTGGGAAGAGTCCAGCTTGGCCTTCAGCTTTCGCTTTCTCTGGGCTGCACTGTTCTCTGGGGTTTTTGTCAAGGGTCTGGCCCGAGTCTTTCCACTGCTTTGCTTCCTGTTTGCGGCTTTCTGTGGTCTTGAAGAGGATTCACCTGCTCCTTTTTGCTTTGCAGGTTTCGTCACTGTCTCTGAGGCTGTAGGCTGGGTAGATCTTTTATTTGTATTCTCTTTTTCTTTCCTGGAGGGAGGGCAGCTCTTCCCAGGGGACTTTTTAGGAATCTTCACTTTATTCTCTTTCAAAGACTTTCTGGGCAGTTGGCTGATTCTGTCCTTTGCAGTTGGCTTCTTGGCGGCAGGGGTTTTGGTAGATCCATCAATATGCTTTTCTTTGCTGGCTTTCATTGCAGGCCCCTTGTCCTTTCTGTCCTGAGTGCTGCCGCCTTCTGTTCTCTTGCGTTTATTCTGAACCTCTGTTTTCGGCAAGATTTCAGACATTTGCTTCCCTTTCCTCCCCTTCATTCCATCAGTACTCTTGGGCTTAATGGGAAACCCATCTGCATCTACTTGCAGGGCAAGCTTGGGGGACATCAGAGGGTTGATGCACACACTCTTACAACTCTGTTTATTTTCCACAGCCAGACCAAGTGGGCTTTCCGTTTTCTCGTTCTTGATCAAACGTTGCTGGGCTCTGAGCTTTCCTCGAATATTGGAATATTTTCTAAGGATCCGGGTACTGGCTGGAGTGGGTGAGTTTGTGGGAGGATGGCTATTTCTACCTTCCTTGACTTCCTCTATGCTGTCTTCCGAATTGGGGTTGAGGGTGATGTCACTGCCGTCCTCTGGATCCACTTGGTCAGGATTCTCTCGAAATTTAGCCCAGAGCTTCTGTGTTTTCCAATTGTTCCTAGCAGGAGTAGCTCCAGGAAATTTCTTCAAGTGTTTTTTCAAGCGTTCAGCCTGTAGTGAACTGGGATACAGGCTAGAAGGAGAGTACTTCTGAAGAGGATGCTTGACAGGGGGGATGTCTCCTGGAAGACGAGTATTGAGCTTCTTCACAATTACTAGAGACCGGGTTTCAGTTGTCTCTAAGAACCATTTACAAACATTAGATAATTTAAAGTTTGTCATAAACAGCATCTGAACAGGAGAAAACTTTTGACCTTCCAGGGAACCCCTACATTTCCGTGACCTTTTCTTGCTTTTCCAAATCTCCTTTAGTTTATCTGACTTGTTCCTTGCTCTTGGTGTTGGCTGGGATTCTTTCTCCAACTGGATCCAGCCCTTCTGGACTCTCACGTACTGGGCATTGAAGTTAGCAATAAGCTCTTGGTTCTCCTCCTCAGCACACCATTCCACAAACTTTGGCTGGTCATCTACCACTGTGTCCACATCATCCTCATCTAAGGGATCTCCACTCTCTGAAGCTTCATTTTCCTTTGGCATTGGGTTTCCTTGTGCCACTTCCTTTTCGGAAATCACTTTTGTAGTATCCAAAGAGTCCAGAGAATGAGCATGTCTTAGGTTGTAGGTTGAAGAGGTCAGTCTTGTAAGCCTTGGTACCCATTTTGGGGACTCAGTAGCATCACCACTTCCACTACTTGACAACCCAAGTGTGCCAGATGGCACGTCACTATCATCATCTTTATGCTGGGTGTTTGCACTGTCTACCTCATTTACAACCTCCTTGATATCCTGTGTAGGAATAGGTCCTGGCTTCTCTTTTGGTTGTTCTGGGAAAGTACATGGAATACTTTCTGAGGGATCATGAGCATTTTTCTCGCCTAACTTAGACTGAACATAGATTTCCAGTCTCTCTCCAGGCAAGGGCTGGTCAACTGTAGTTATGGGATCACTGCTGGGGAAAATATCTCCTTCTTCCCCCTTGACTTCTTTTGCCAGCATGTTTTTAAAAGTCTGCCTAGTGATGATCCCACCTCCTTCACCCTCCTGCTCAGTCTCTTTCTCAGAGGGATTTTCACTGACATTTGAGTTTTCTGTGTCCTCCAGAGTTTTTGTATGGAAACTGTCAGGCAGAAAGGCCTCAGGTGTTGTCCCACCAGGGTACCCTTCCTTTTTAGAACGTTTTGCACCAGAATTTTTAGAAACTTTGATCTCAGGACAAGTAGAGGAAGTTTCTAGTCTCTCTCCAGGCAGAGGCTGGCCAACTGTGGTTATGGGATCACTGCTGGGAAAAATATCTCCTTCTTCCCCTTTGACTTCTTTTGCCAGCATGTTTTTAAAAGTCTGCCGCGTGATGATTCCACCTCCTCCTTCACCTTCCTGCTGCTCAGCGTCTTTCTCAGAGGGACTTTCATCAACATTTGGGTTTCCAGTGTCCTCCAGAGCTTTTGTACGGAAACCAACAGTCAGAAAGGCCTCAGGTGTTGTCCCACCAGGGGCCCCTTCTTTTTTAGAACGTTTTGCACCAGGATTTTTAGAAACCTTAATCTCAGAACAAGCAGAGGAAGAATCTGAACTTTGATTTCTTAGGCACCTATCAGCAGAGGAAGAATCTGAAAGTTGACTTCTTAGGCACCTATCAGAGGCCTCAGGTAATTTTTTACCTTTCTTCTTCTTGTCCAAATTCTCTTCAGGTAAGTCAAGGTTTTGATCACACATATCTTTTTCTGAAGGATGTTTTACATTACTGCCCTCTCCCTCTAATTTTCCTGTACCACCTGCTGCTTCACCTTCCTCAGTTTCACCAGGATTTTCATTAGTAAAAGTGCTGCTTTCCTGCAAGAGTGGGTCAGTGTCTAGCTCCTGAGTGTCTTCAGTCTCAGCCTCAGTACTGATGCTTTGGTTGTCCTCAGCCTTTCCCAGGCTCAGGGGAGGCTCCGAGCCCACTGTGGGACTTTGATTTTCTGAACACAGAGGACCTTCCTCTCTACTGACTATTTCAGGAGAAGAACAAGGCCTAGAAACAACATCTTCACTGTCTCCCTCAGAAACGCTCTCAGTAGAGGGAACCAGGTGACAGTCTTGGGGTACACTCATCTCCTTTGCATCCAGCAGTTCAACTGGTTGTTGGTCTCCTTTGGGGGAAGGTATGCCACCTGCTGTGGTAGCTGAGACCATGGAGCTGCCTTCTGGCATGTCCTCTTCAGGAGGATGAGCAGGGAGAGGCGTCCCTGGGCTGGAGGCTGACACGTCCTTTGACCTGGGGGAGCTGCTCGGATTCAGTTTATTTGTTATGGGGCAAACCTCAGACTCTTGTGAGTCCTTTTCAGAAGAAACATCTCTGTCTCCTTCTTTGAGGGAGGTTATTTCTTTAATAGGTTCTTCAGGGTTGTCTTCTCTGGGATGCTGCACATCTACTGTCGGTCTAGGGGCTGAAATTATAAGGGTCTGTTTGGGAGTGACCACTGACTCTGATGCTAGTGTTGAGCAGCTTGCTTTTTCTTGGGAGTGTAAATTTCTGGCCAGTGTGCGAACAGTTGGTAGTTCACAACAATCACCATTGAAAAAGTATCCTCGAGTACTCTTTCTGGCTGTTTTCCGAGAGGATAATACAGATCTTTGATTCTCAAAGTGGCATTCTGTTATTGGCTGACTGATATAAACAACATCACACTGGTTATCATAATCGTTTATCCTCAACCCTGATGCCCTTTTACTTTTCCGAGCTGTCTTAATGGAGGTTGATATCATCTTGGTTCGTGAATGTCCATTAGATGCTTTGTGTACAGCTGGCATGGGGCTGGGGGCTAACCAACCATCTTTGGAATGATCAAACTGGCCCTTATCACTGGGATGTAAATGGTAACCCACCTTATTTCTTCCTAGTGAGTGAAGATGGTTCTCCTGCTTTGGCCTTGAATCTTGTTCACCTGCCTCTAAATCCTGGCACAAAGGTGTTTTTGAGCTACACTGTAAAGCATTCTCTTTGTCAGCAGTTCTAGATGAATTCCCCATAAACCCTGAGTCCCAAGCCTCTTCTGATAAAGCTTTGAACGAATTTCTTTGAGAAACAATACAGCTGTTGCTCTCCTCACTATTCTCAGCTGCCACTTTTACTGCAATTAGACTTTCTACTAAAGCTGAATTCTGCATATGGTCTTTACCATCCTCACATATTTTCACATTTGTGTCTTGCGCCTGTCCAGTGGTTTGCCCCTCCAAGCTCTTAGAGATGTGGTGGAAGTTTAATGAGGAAGAATTAGATGCAGTGAGGTATCCCAGAGTGGAACTATCCACTGAACTACCAGAATTAGGTTTAGTGGTTGGAAGTTCAGAGGAATCTTTCTGGACAACAGTCAAGGCATTCTCTCTTCCATCTACAGAGTTTGTCTCAGGCAGAGGCTCCTTCAGGGCCTGTTCTGTCAAGTGGAGAGGGCTATGAGAACCCGATGAGTCTACAAACAAATCCGCAGAAGTAGGAGACTTCATATTGAGACACAGAGCATCCTTTTCCTTATGTTTGGTGCCTAGCTGGGCACAGCTGGCATTGCAAGTGGATGCATCCATTGCTCCAGAATCAGAAGCTCGCAGGTCCTCAGTGCCTGGCTGAGATTCAGTGTACAGATCGTTCAGTACACGAATGAACTGCTTCTGATGATGAGTGCACAGCTTGACCATAAACTTCTCCAGTGGGGACTTCGACTGACTGTTAGAATCTACTGCTATTGCCTCGGATGAATTCTCACTAGACAGACAAAGAGAAAGAAAGAATTAGTATGGTCATTTTCTAAAGAACCATTTTTACATTATAAAATTCACCAGATGTTACTCATGTTGTAGAGAGTGGACACTCCGGCCAAAACTGCTTCTGAGTGCCCATACAGATTAGATTCAATAAATGAGGAGTATTTACCTCATTAAAATATAAGGCCAGCTCTGTTACAGTCTCAATTTTTAGTGGCAATATCCTTCATACTTTTTAAGTGATCATTCACAAATAATTTTTATCTTATAGAGAAAAAAAATCATTAAATTTTTTTTTCCAAAAAATAAAACTCTGGCCACATTATTAACTCTAGCTGGTCAACATATACTTTTGTTTTAGGCCTGGATATTCCTGTTTATTAGTTTATAAGCCCACAATACTGACAATTCAGACACACTATATTACAAATCTTAGTTTAAAAACACTTAGAGACAATATAGTTTTAACATGGTTCCTTAGCATGATCAATTGGCTGGACTTTATAATTCTGCCAACAGTAATGCAGGAATCCTTCTACCCTTTCCTGGGGCATAGAGGAAGAGAGATCAATAACTTCACATTTCAGACAGACTGAAGGATGGAATGACAAGCAATTCCTGATTCCTAGCTTCTAAGTGAAGAAACATATGAAATCACATTATAAACTGTAAGGCTCTGTCAATGCAAGGTAACAGTATCATGTCTTCAGTCACACCTCAGTCTTTACATTCTCCTAGAGCTCCAACAAACACTTTACAATAATCCACAGGAAGTCATTCTACATTAAAGAACCCTTTTCAATCATTTCCTTAAGTTCTCCAGCACAACTCTTAGAGTTTAACCTGGATAGTGGGGGTGGTGGGAAAGGATGATACTAGATTCAAGACAGGCTAGAGGCAATTCCTGCTTAGACAGCCATTGTTTTCAGAGCTGCCTTGAGTTTCTGGATCTGCGTGTTTTACTAACCCCATGCAGTGGGAATGCCCCAATTTTCCGGAGTTTGATACAATCTCTCTCTCTCGGGATGGTGTTTCCCCAAGAGCCTATTATCTGGCTTTCTCTGTAATGTAGCAGAGTACTGAGGGCAGCTTAATAAATGTGTGTTAACAGGTGTTGTTTGATGTCTTCCAGCTAATTCTTCTTTTCTTTACTCTTTGACGTTATCACCCAGTCATGAGGTGCCTTCACAGGCAAGCTTACCCCAGGCAGCCCACATCAGCCTCCTACTTCCCCACTCTGCTCTGGCCTCTGAAGCAGTGTGGTTTTAATGGAAAGAGCACAGATTGTGGCATATGAAAACTTATATTCTACTTCCAGCTCTGACATTTACTTTCTACAGGATCTTAGGCAAATTACTTAACCTCTCTGAACCTTGGTTTCCTCATCTGTAAGTCGGAACTGATTATCAATATTTCAAAGGACTGTTGTTCAATATTAGATAACGTACATAAAGCACAAAGCACAAAACCGCAGGTGCTCAATTTCAGTTTCTCTGTTCCTGACTCACGGAAAATTTGAAGACCAAGTGGTGAATAAAGCTGCTGAGACATGTCTAAATACAAAACAAAACAAAACTAAGAAACCATTAGTCAAATCTGTTGTTTAAACTGCTTTACGAGAGAAAAGGTTACACTGTGTTTTTTTCACAACTAGCAAGAGGGCAGTTTTATTAAGTGGTGCCACAGGCATCTGAAAGGGCCTACAGTAGACTACAGATTAGAAAGATGAAAAATGTCTTAGAAAATGCCTATACCAAACTTGAAACTCATCACTGAATTATGAATAAACCAAGAAAAAAGACCATTACAGAAGTATTATAACAGGTACATGGGGATGGTGAACTTTAAAAGTACATGTGGGCAACAGGGCCAAAATCTAACAAAAAGAAAAGACCAAAAGAAACTAGGAAAAAACTCATGGAGCAGTATACTAATGATGTGTATATTTTCTGTACAGTGTCCTTCAATAAAAAGTTTTAAAAAGGTAACATCTAGGGCCAGCCTTGTGGCACAGCTGTTAAGTACACATGTTCCGGTTCAGGGGCCCGGGGTTCGCCGGTTCGGATCCCAGGTGTGGACATGCCAACGCCTGGTGAGCCATGCTGTGGTAGGCGTCCCCCATATAAAGTAGAGGAAGATGGGCACGGATGTTAGCTCAGGGCCAGTCTTCCTCAGCAAAAAGAGGAGGATTGGTAGCATATGTTAACTCAGGGCTAATCTTCCTCAAAAAAAAAAAAAGGTAACATCTGGAAGGTCAACAGGAAGAAGCTCCCTCTGCTGTGTGAGAAAGGCAAATAGTATCTCCTTCCTTCAGAATAGGTGAGACACCAGTGACTCCCCTGGGTTAGTGACTGTTCAGTCATTTCCAACTCTTGCACTCAACAAGACGTACACGGGAGCTTAACAAACTCCTCATGCAGCTGCGTGAGACTTTATGGCTCAGGGAGAAGTCAGAAGGCCCCTGCTGAAGGACCCCTCCAAGAGGTACCTTGTGGCTATGCCTATCAGGTGATGCGAAAGCACAATGTGTGTTATAGGATACAGTACTGTGAGACGGTGGAGAGCAGTCTGCCACTTACTAGCTATGTGACCTTCGCCAAAACACTTAACCATTTTGGGTCTTAGTAGATTACCCATCCCATCTACCACTTAGGATTGCTGCAAAGGAAAACCTACAAAGTTTATGAAAATATCAGTTACCATTATTGTCAGCCAATCACATCAAACGTGCGTCAAAAAAAACAATGCAGAGCTCAGGAAAGTTTATGAAGCTTTCTTACAACTGAAAAAAATGAATTTTCTAGATAATTAAAGGTTACCCTTCAAGTACCAAACACTTTAAAAGTATAAAATATTTTTGATGGAAGTCTTTTAAGAATTATAACCTCCTCTGAACACAATTTATTCTTTCTTAATGACTCAGGGTCACTACCATGTGCACTATTATTGAACTTTGGCTATTAATTTTATTGTACTCAACTGAAACATATTGATAGTTTTGAGGGCTACTCAATTAAGTAAATTTGCCGAAACACAAAAAAGTTACAGTGGCAGTTGGCATTTTATAAAATCTTTCTCCTTATTGGCTTGCAAATAGCAGCTGTGTTTAGGCGTCCCACTTCTATGTTTAGCAGTGCACCTCTGCTCACTGGCTGAGAAATCCTAACTCAAGTGCTGGACTGGTACTTTAGCCTCTGAAAGAAGGCGTGAGGAATAGTTTTCTGAGTAAAGCACAGGGGTTTTCTAACAACAACTTCAACTACTCAGAGGCCTTTACTCCTCAGTTTTTGGTTCTTGGATGTGTTCCTGAGGCTTCTGAGATAGGTGACTATAAATAAGTGGGATATTACTGCCTTTTCAATGCATCAAAGACTATACTATAAGTACATTTTAACAATACACAAAAAAGGGTGACAAAGGTCTACAAGAAAGATTAAGAAATATCACGGCATCTTATTGTACAAGAACTGAAGAGATAAATGGTTCCTCCCAACTCAAGAAGCACAACCATCGCCACAGTCTGAAAGTCTTCTGGACTGCTTCATGCCTGAGGCTGTGCTCCAGCAGGCGGCTTCAGTGTTTGGGATGAACAACGTGCCTGGAGATTAATGAAATCAAGGTGTGTGCCCAATAAGAGGACTGAGTGCTCTGAGGGAAACTGAGGAAGTGCTTTCTTCTAAAATGATGCTCACACAGAATAAAAAACCGAACAATAATTAATCCATAGGTGTTATCTAACTTCCTTTATGGTTGTGAGATTTGGATCTGCTGCTGTCCCATATGTTTCAATAATTTAGTAGTGCTTCAATATTTTAATTACCCTCAACTAACGTAAGGTCTTCCAAAGGGCCGTGCAATCAGCCCTAAAGCAATGACTGTGGCAATATGGCTCAGCTAGTCTTTTTCACAGCATGATGGTAAGGTGGCGCCTTCACAACTAAGGCATACCGAAGAAACATTATTAGTATGCACTGAACTCTAACCTGGAACAATGCAGTACCACATTCAGATGCTGAAAAATAGCATCAGAGAGGCTGACACAGGCTACACCAACCTTTAGAGTCATTTACAGCAGTGGTTTGCGGAAGCTCAGGAGATGAAAAGATTAAAACTGCAAATGGCAACCTTGCTTGAGAGAGAGACATGAACCAAGGGTCATTTGTGTGTTTTCCTGGTAAAAAGGATCAGGAACAATGTACTGGTGAACCACAGGTCTTTAGAGCAAGTGTGGGGTGCTCTTCATCAGTTGCCTCTTGGGCCGTCTCAAAACTATCTGAACCTGGAGTCAGTGTATCCTTTCCTGAAATCCTAAGCCATAGTGGTTTGTAAAATTCATTGGCAATTATAAAGGATCTTGCATATTTACCCAATAATTTGTATCTTTTACTGACTTAATTTGTCTTGTCTTTGTCTCAGCTTTCAAAGCAGACGTAAGCTTCCTGAGTGTAAGGATGAGCTGCATTTCATGTTTTCTGTTTTCTCTCAGCAAAAGAGCAGAGAGGGAAAGGGCGTACCGAGGATGCTTCCTGGGTTTCCCTCCTGAGCAGCACCATTTACTGAGATAGGAAAACAGGGGATAAAGCCGGCAGCTGGTGATTGCTGGGGTGTGTATGTGTCTCATGAGTTGTGTTCTGTGCATACTGAGTTGAGTGTTCATAAGGTGCAGAATCTGAGATGTCTGGTAGGCAA
Organism: Equus przewalskii; assembly: GCF_037783145.1. Taxonomy (NCBI): domain Eukaryota; kingdom Metazoa; phylum Chordata; class Mammalia; order Perissodactyla; family Equidae; genus Equus; species Equus przewalskii. Next base: position 32,231,644 of record NC_091831.1, read on the forward strand.
CTGGACACACAGGCACGAGCCCGCCAGAAGCTTCACTTGGATCTGGGAACCCTCACATTAATACTAACCTTTGTTCAGGTGTCATTAAACGGCCCTGTTATAATAGCTAACTTTATAACTATAGTAATAAAATCACTTTTGACTGTGCCTCTAAATTATCCAGCCTACCTTGTTTGATTTTCTCTAGAAATTTGCTCAATAAGACCTAAGTTTAGATGAATTTTAATTTCATATCATTTGAATATTTAATTTTTAAAATTAACTTCAAATTGCTGAAGTTTAATTCTATTACTATTTCTTTATGTTTTGAAAAAAATGGATGCTGGCCACTTTTAAACAGCTGGTCTGTACCTTTGCTTCTAGTTATTTAAGTTTTCCAATAGCCTTAGGCCTTTCATAGAGCCTAAACATACCATTTGCCCTGACTCACAATACTCTCAGGCAGGGAGCAGGGAGACCAGAGAGGGACGAGTTCTGTCCTGCAGACCAGCTCGACCTAAGCGCAAGCACTGTCTTTCAGTTCAGTGATTACAGTTGGTATCATGGTACGTCCTTCCCATCTGACTGTATCAGATTGTTACAAGCACAATACTTCATCACAGATTTTGAAATCACTTGTTTGATTTCATGTTTCTTCCGCTCAACAACTGGATTCCCTGTGGTAGGTAAGTGAACTTCTTATCAACCAGAAATACTTCACCACCACCATTAAAAAGGAGTAAGATTCTAGGAACTGGTAAATGGAGGAAAGAGCTGTAGAAGAGGGAAACTTGACTTCCAACTACCTGGATTAGTTTCGAGCTTCTCTCCTTAGTGAGAAATGGCCTACATGACCTTGACCATTTTGTCTTTCCATCCCCAGTTCAATGCCTAATTCTTAAGGGTGTAGCAAAAGGATAAGATAATATTCATAAAAACTTTGAAAGGCACAATTTAAGAACATACGTTGTTTCACAACCCTGTCTTTAATGATTTACTCAATGAAGTTTTTCTAGATCAGAGGTTAGACACAGCTAAACTCACCTACTTTGTCAATACTGCAGTACTTAAATTCCCAAAGGAAAGCATTCCTGTGCTTAATATAAATGGTGGATGGTCAATGCTTATGTCATGTTAGGATAAAAAGAGCAAATAGAGAAGAGATCTGGCAGAGAGCTGAGATGACAATTTTAGGAGTAGAATTTGGGATTGCAGGATTCAAGAAGTCTCTCTAATATATGCTCTCTAACCACCACTAAAACTGCTTTGGCAAATGCAACATCACTGATGATCAAAATATATTCTTGTTGACTGAAAAATGTGAACGATGTTTGGATGGGAGCTAATCTTTGTAGCAGAAAAAGGTAGTCCCAGGAAAACAGATGAGGAGAGAAAGCTACAGACAACACTTTAGACAGAGTAAACCAAATTAAGAGTTGTAAATTAATTTGGCCTGATTGTGTTCTTTAAATACAAGAAAACATGAAAATGCATCATCAGCTCCCATTCAAGGCAATAAGAGTTGTATTTTTTTGTCAGACAATCTGAAATTAGGTTCCCTAATTCCTTACTTCTGGTCCTCTACATACACACAAAAAAAACTCTGCTAGCTTTTCTGTATCTCAGGGCTTAATATCCCTGATAAAAGGCTATTATTCAGAGTAGATCTAAATATTATAGAAGCCGTTTAAGGCTTCTCTATTGTATCTCCTGTTTCTCTACAATTTAACCAAACTGTCAAATCTATTAAATTATAATATAAAATATAATTATCAAAGAGATTCTCATGTTCGCTATTTAACATATTTTCACCCTATAGGCAAACGTACCTGGGAAGCTAAAATATAATCAGAAAGTTACTTGGTGAGTAGAAAGTCAGAGCAAGAGGTTATTAAGCACAATAGTACAATGCTTCCATCTCCTAAGAATGTCATGGGCTCACAAAAAAGACAGTTCTGTCAAAAACTGAACAAGTTTTCACCAAACTGATTTTTGTTTCTATCATTCCAAGTAAGACTACACATGCAAGACCAAATACATTACATTTGGTGTTAATTAATTTAAAGAAAAGGAGCAAGGATTCAAAGGCTATGAAAGACATAAGATTTTGGACTGAATGGCATAAATTTAAAAAATGATAGTTTCTGGAAGTGGAGGAAGAAACAGCCCTAAGTGAAAAAAGCTAATGCTGATTTGTGGGAGTACAAACCTAAATTATTAATCTAATGAGTATTATAACTAAGAATTCTTAGAAAACACTTTGAAATAGACTTCAGGAAATAACACAATTTCAAACAAAGAGGACAGACTTCCACCCAGGGCTGATTTGAACTGAGTGTCTGCCATTAGCCTCACTGAGTTAGTGAAACCAGATTAAAGAAAGATCTGGATGTTAAAGGCAAAACTGACATTTTAGAAGGTCAGGATTACCTGAGAGCTCATGACAAGACAGTGAGACTGGCCTTTTCTTGTTTTTGTCTGTCTGGTGGGGGATTAAAATTTATGTTGTTCTTTGGGGGAAACTGGCCTTTATTTCCCAATTTAAATGACCAGGACAATGATGGGCTAAAAAAATACTACTGCTTAAGCAAAATACAGAGGCGCTCATTCCTCAAGTGAGAGAAAATGCACCATATCCTGATGTTCTTTTAAAGGAGGGTGAGGGGAAAGAAACATTTGTCAAGGCTGAACAGAGGCCAAGGACTGTCCATGGTCTCCCTGGAGTGGGACTGAGAGGAGTCAGAGTTCAGGCAAGAGTTCACTACAATGGAAATTGTTTCTTTTGTAATAAGAATAATGATAAACTCAACAAAAACCCATAGCACCACCTTGCAGGGCAGTGTGTATACAGAGGGTTGACCTAAAGGAGGCATGGGGAGCTGACACAAGTATACAAAAACACAAACAAAAGGACATTTAATAGTTCACATGACAGATCCCAGCAACACAGTCTTTTCCTCTCAAGAAATAAAGTGATATGTTTTTCGGGGGTTTTTTTGAGGACTAGCCCTGAGCTAACATCCGCTGCCAATCCTCTTCTTCTTGTTGAGGAAGATTGGCCCTGAACTAACATCTGCGCCCATCTTCCTCTATTTTATATGGGGTATGCCTGCCATAGCATGGCTTGATGAGCGGTGCGTAGGTCAGTGCTGGGGATCCAAACCGGTGAAACTCAGGCTGCCAAAGCGGAGCGTGAGAACTCAACTGCTACGCCACTGGGCCGCGCGTAAAGTGCTTTGTTTTTGACAAATATTTCTAGTTTCTTTTTGGGTGAAAGGAAGTGAGAGACTAGCAGATTATATATCTAAATAAGCAGATATTTGATACTGTTCAGCGTTTTTTGTGATTTTTATGGGATCTTCTATATCCTAACTTTTCTCCTGTTTTCTTGAGGTTCTTCATCTCTATTCCTGAAATCATACAAATCTTTGGCATAATCCTTAAAAGTGGCAAATTCTACTTTTATTGTCATATATATAGTAAATCACTTAAAATTGACACAATGACAGCAGTCCTAATAATTGTAATTAAAGGACTTAGACTACTTTGTAAAAGGTAAAACATTAAAAAAGGATTTTTATGGAACCTTATAAAGATTTAATGTTATTTCTCACTTGTTCACCTCATGAATGTTAGAGGAGGTATGTATATTTTAAAATGGGGCACTCTTGGAATTAACAGTCCTTTATAACCATTCCCCACTCCACCTCTCTCTGGAAACACTCAAGGCTACTGTTGGAGATATACTGGAGTGGGGTGAACTAAGCAGAATTATCTACACTCAAGTTTTTACTCAGATATACTGGAAGACAAAACATAACTAAATGCATAAACACATGCACATTCATACACACACATACTCAACTTAAGTATTTATTCCACCTCAATTCTTACCCCTACTTCCATCACTTCTCTCACTTCCAATACACTAGCTAGTCCAACTACACTGACTCAACTTCCCTTGGAGAATACAACATTCTAAGCTCCCTACCACTAGTTTCTGCCCATTTTAGAATTTGCTTCGCATTATCCAGAACTGTCATATTCCTGTAGCCCAATTCTGATCTTAATTTTTTGGCATCAAACTTCTGTCAACTTCCCACTGTTCACACTCCATCCTCCACAGCAGGGGGCTGTGTTAGATATTTCTTCTAACTTTATTCTCAAGGTTTCTATCTTTTATTAAATAGCACTTATGCTGCATGGTAACAGTCGACATGGTTATCTCCTCCACTGGATTGTGAACCTTCTCTAGGTCCAGCACTTTGTCCTTTTTAACTTGGTAGCTTCACTACCTAAAACTTGGGGTCCAGCTCATCTCTTCTCAGGGATAAGTGATGAATAAACTAACCAAATAAATTACTATTAGTGAAAATAATTTTCCCAAGACATTTTTCATGGGAATTGAAAAGGGGAGAAGAAACATTTTGACATATAATCAGAAGGGAAAAGAAAGCTTTCAACAAAAATGAATTCAAATCAACAAGGCAGGGAAAGGGAGAAACGAATTTTGAAGGTCAGACAGTAGGAGTATAGGCTACTAACTCTAAGCACACAGGAGGTTGCTGGTATGCTCTTCAAGGTAACAGAAATACTGGGATGAAAAACTATGGTTTACATAATGGTTTTCAAAAGCCATAGAATTTTTGACTGCAACACAGAACAAGAAATACTTTTTCACAAAGTGACCCAGTACATATATCCCAGTTTGTATGTATATGATGACACACAAATTTCAATGAAATAGTATTTATCCTTATTATATGCTATGTTCTCTGATTCTCTCTCTTTTTCTTTTTAAAATGCTGGTTAGGACCTATTAAATTGATCTTACAACTGATTAATAGGTCACAACTGGTTGATCCGGTTTGAAAAACTGGTCTACACAGACTCACCAATTCCTAGACCCTCATCAGAATCTGCTATCCTGGTTATTTTCTTTTTAATTCCTCTCTCTCTAGCTAAAGCTACACTGACAGGTTTTCCTGGCAAAAATGTCTCAAGTCAGTTTAACAGACGCTGGAATGAACATCTCTAAACTGTGCTAGCCATGATCTGATTTATCTGTTTGAAATGCACAGAACATTTGATGAGAGTGTTAACTAAAATCACAAACAGGCAGAAGATTCTCCAAATTCTTTCACTGGAATACTAAAGGTTTGATGATTAAACACATATGCACGCACACATTCCCACACTCCCATGCTTAGTTCTTACATTCTGTTATTCAAACTCCATCACCACATAAAAAGAAAAATCTACAGATTTAAAGCATGTAAAATTTCAACCTTGAACATACAAAAACCTCTGTATACAATGGAAATGCAAATAAATTCTACCTAACTTTATAATATTTCATCTTAAACATCTACTTTCCAAATAACTTTTATTGTATCTAGTCTTTGAAAAGAAACAAAGAATGATTAATAGTTTGATAATAATCCCCTGTGACAGGATCAAGAAATGCAGAAAAGCAGCATTCCAGGTTTCAATTGTAGTTCCAACATTTTCATGTCTTTGACTGAAGAGCTAAAGCAAGATTGGCTGCCCAGTGTCTCAGTCTAATACAAACTCATCTGCCTCGAAGTTCTAATCAATATAAACAGCTTCCTCTACAACTTTTAATCTGATTTTCTCACTCTCCCTACCCCTCATGCTAAATCAATTCCTGCCAGGTGCTTCATTCCCAGCTTTCATTTATTGAGCACTTGCAAAAAGCGTGGACGTGGTGTTAAGTATTCTACATAGAGTATCTCATTTAAGCCTCAGAGCAAATCTCTGAGGTAGGTAGTTTAAACTCCCTTTTACAGATAAGAAAACTGAGCCTCATAATGGTTCAATAACTTGCTCAAGATCAAGTACTAGGAAAGAAGAAGGGCTGGGATTTTAAGCCAGGCTCATCAAATTCTGTCTTGTAAACTCAGATATTCTCTCCCCTCCATAGATGCTTTACCTACTCTTCAAGATTCACCTCCTCCAGCACTGAGTTAACAATGCTGACTTCTATTTAACAATGACGTTTTATATGCTTCAAGTGTAATTTGTTTACTGGTAATTTCATAATATAGATTTAATTCTCTTCCTAAAAAACCATGTAAGTTCATTCAAGAGGGAAGCTAAATTAATAGTTGAGATTTAATTAGTTAAAAGTGAAACAGAAAATTATTAGTAGATAAAAACCCTCATTCTAATTCTAGGTTTACTCAAGAGCACCAAAGCGGTATAGCGATAAGTATAATGGTTTGCAATCATGAGTATTAAGGGCAACTCATTATGTGAGGAGGGCAAGTCCCCCAAACTCCCCCAAGTTCCTTTTTTATTATTTAAAAAATTAAAGGTTAGAATGGGACCGACAGCATTTAATTCAGTGGGTTAATCAAAACCTCCTATGGTCACAACAATGTGAAAATATTTAACACTATTGAACTATACACTTAAAAATGGTTAAGATGGTAAATTTAACGTTATGTGTCTTGCTGAATAAACAAACTTCAAAAACGGGAAAAAAAAGGGGGTACCCCAAACCAAGAACCTTCCTGTGTTGCATTTTGAAAATATATAACATGTTAAAGCCTTACAGTCTTGAACAGTCATGTGCTGCATAACAGCATTTGGTCAACGACGAACTGCATATACAACAGTGGTCACATCAGAACAGTACCACATAGCCTAGATGTGTAGTAGGCTATACCATCTAGGTTTGTTAAGTACACTCTATGATGTTCACACAATGATGAAATCACCTAAGGACACCTTTCTCAGAGGTATCACTATCATTAAGCGACGCATGACTGTAAACTGATTCAGTGGATCTACTGTAGGTCCCAGGCACCTGCATTCTTAAAAGACTGTTTCTGACTGACACAGATTATATCCAATGATCCCCAGAACTCTCTGTGCTCTGACATTCAAGGTAGAACTAGTCTGCACACAACAGAAATAGAAATCATGAATAATATACCTTAAAATTAATCAGAATAAAAAGTAACTTGGGCTGGCCCCGTGGCCAAGTGGTTAAATTTGCGTGCTCCACATCAGTGGCCCAGGGTTTCACCAGTTTAGATCCTGGGCACAGACCTAGCACTACTCATCAAGCTATGCTGAGGTGGTATCCCACAGAGCAGAACCAGAAGGACCTACAACTCGAATATATAATTATGTACCGGGGGTCTTTGGGGAGGAGAAGAAGAAGAAGAAGAAAAGACTGGCATCAGATGTTAGATCAGGGTCAATCTTAAAAAAAAAAAAAAAGTAACTGCTCAAGCTAATTTTTGCAAAAGTATCGTCAGATTCATATAGTTCATAATAAAAACTGAAAATGGATTTGTTTTAAATAAAAGTCATCTAAAATGACATTCAGATGTATTTTTTTTTCCTTTAGGAAATGCTGCAATATAAAGTCGAGACTTAAGGTTTTAAGACCTTATTATCCAATAAAGGGATGCTACTTTATTTCCCAATGTTTAAACAGATATAATTAATGCTATTTACTTGACATTTAATATAAAATTGCATTTTTAATAGACTCAGAGTTGAAATGAGGCCTAAAAAGCATTCAGCCCAACACTCTCACTTTACAGATGAAAAAACAAATGATCTTTCTAGTATACCAAGTTGAAAGAAATTTACAGTACCAAATAACCCTTATCACTCCATATTGCTGATAAATAAACTTGGCAAGAAGAGCACAATCAACACTTTAAAACTACTAGTCAACAAACAATAGTATTCTTACGTCTATAAAAAGCTCCAGACTCAAGAAGATTTAATACTTAAGTGTTTTGATATATTTTTGCTTACTCTCAAGTTAAACTCTAACCAAATCATGGCTTAAACCATTAATTATATACCCATCAACCTTTTTAAATAACATTTTGTTTTGAGAACATTTCTTTTCCACTAACCTCTGAATACGAGCCTGTCTACTCCAGCTGTAAACGCAGTTTGATACTCACACTACCATTTCCCCCAAAACACCAAAAATCTAACAACATATAAGCTGAGTACGAGGAATAAAGTTCTGTGTTAAAATGCTTACCATTTGGAGAAGCAAATAATGATAAAGCGGACATTCTGAATACAAGAATAGTTATCTACTATGGTATTTAATAAATACTTCCTATTAAAAAAAGGATTTTTCACTCATTTCAGCTACAAAATCTAAGACCATATGACTTGGGTATATGTCTTTACATTTGAATACAAGTGTCCAGGGAGAGAAAGTCACAGTCCTTGGCGAAAAAATAACTCCACAATTCAGGAAATGGCAGGAAGTTATACTATTTTCCATTTTTTCCACTCCATTTCCCTGATTCTTACACCTTCTTAAGACATAAGGATCCCTGAATTAATTCCAAGTATCAGCAGAATCAGAGAAGAATATTCTGGATTAGAAGAAATAAATCCTTTTTTAAAACAAGGTCACAAGAATTGAAGAGAAAGTATCAACTAGATCACTAAAATAAATTCATTTATGAGTTGCCAAATTATAATCAGACTACACTGATCTGGCCACCAGTTTAGAATGGATAATGACAAGAAACAAGGAGCTACAGCTCCAGTGCGTGCATGTGTGTTTTGCATGTGCTGGCTAAACATTTACGCATTTTTTTTAAATACACTGTTAACAGGAACCCCCATATTATCTGCTCAGTAGTAATAACTGAATATATAGAATGCCACTATAAGAGTGTGAGGCACCGTGTGCTGGAGAGTTATATGCAGCTTTAAAATCTGTTTGGCTGAGTTATACCTGGATACCTGAACTGAGTTTTTAAGTTGACATTCATCAAGGATGTGCTACCAGCACGTTGAAATAAAAGCAAAACAGAAAAATACAAAGAAAGAATAATTAGGTTTCCAGAAAAATGTTCTATAAACTTAATCAGCATAACTGATTAAGGAGAACAACTGAACCAGTGAATAAGCCTGTAGCAGCAACAAAAATTTCCAATACTATCAACGTTGAACCAAAAGGAGAAATAGCTAGACATCCAAGCAAATAAGACAAAAAATATTAACTAAAAGATAATCTAGACCAACTACCAACACATCATTTTTGAATATCAAATGCCATTAGAAGTGATCAGAAATCACTTCAACCACCCTGCATTAATTACATGTGTATCATGAGCTTGAAAAACCAGCTTTCTAAAATATTTTGCTCTCATTTTTAAACTTTATCACTATAATCCAGCTGTTCCCTAACCACCTTACAACAGGAATCACTTTATAATACAAAACTTCTTTCGAGACTTAGTTTCTAAAAACTACAATATAAATGTTGAGCAACATATATGCTGTTCTTTCATTTGTCCTGGTAAAAGAAAACACCAGCACCCTCCCAAGAACCAGAACTACTATAATTAAGTGATTGACAATGTTGCTTTCATACTTATGCCTCAAGAAAAGAGCACACAAAAATTACTAAATCATTATTCTTTTTAGCAAGCAATCTCAGCATAAAGTTTTACGCTAAGAAAATTAACAAAAACTAAGTCTAGCAAGCAGGTATTATGAAAATATCATTGTATCTTATTTAGCAGAAAATATTTTTTTTAGGTGAATAATCCAATGAAGAAAACTGAGGTAGAGAAGTATCAAATTAGTAAAGGCACAGAGCTACAGGGCAGTACTGCATCCAAATACTGAAGCACAACTGGGAAGGAGCAACTTCTACATTATCTAAGAGACTTCATCTGGACAAGAATTCATCATAAAAAATTACCAACTTTGATTACCACGTGCATTTACAGTACACTTCAAAACCTTATCCCTTTTGTGGATTTTTAAAAGAATCAAAATCTTAGGAAGTAGAAACCAAGCTTTTAAAACAGTCTTTCACAACAAAATTTATTAGAAGAATAGTGGTTTTGAAAAGTCTAGCATCCAGTGAGAACTACCATACACAACATTACAGCTGGGAATGTTTCTTCAAAATGTCATGGTCAAATAATACAATGGAACCATTAAATCTTACACATGCACGAAAGAACTAGCGCTTTTGACATACAATGCAAAAAAAAGGGGACCACATGGATTAAAGTTTTAAGTACTCATCACATACATTAAGACACAGCTTATTTTAGTCCAGTCAAAAATCAGAACTGTATTAAAAAATTTAATGTAGTGCAATCAAACCAAAAAACTTAATTTGTGATCATAAGTGCTCTACTACATAAACATTGATCATAGCAAGGAACAAAAAGTTCAAATCACACAGTACAAAAAATCTGTAAATAAATATAAACTACAGTACAAGAGAAATATTAAATTATACAATTCCGTTAAACTGTAAACAGTATATTGAAATGAGGTCCATAAGAGTAAAGGGGGTTCCTGTTTTGTTGCATGATACTTGAATTTCTAGAAATCTGAAAGATGCCATTTTCCATATCTTCAAAGCCTATGGGTTTTATATACGGAGAATTCTTTTTAGATGTAAGATATCAAATATTAAAGCAGAGGAATAATCTATTTTGTTAACCACAGACAACACTGAGGAAAACAAAAGGAGTTTTAAAGAATAAAGACCTCTAGTAGACAAGTCTTAACATTAAAGATGCAAAGGGCTAAAACACTGGAATTAGAACTTCACATCTTAAGACACCTGTCACTGAGGACTTCAAGGCTACAAAATATACTGACAAAATCATCTGCTGATATGCAGACCTACACCTCTGCTAAGTTTTTGATATTTACATACTCATGTTACAACACCAACTTTGGCAGAATCACTACTAATAAACTCAGAGCACTCCTGGCCCAACGGTTCCATCACAGTGGCCAGTGCACAGAATTCTCTAAAGACATTGCATAAACTAGAATGTAGAGGTCAGACACCCAAGGACCAGTGCTTGAATTTAGTAGTAGTATGGTGAAGAAGCAAGAGCCACATTGAGGAGGAACTGCATCTGTTAGGTTTACAGAAGCAGCAAGGAATGTCATTTAATTGTGCTGGCTATTAGTGGCATTTAAAAATATATAGTTTAACTCTGTGTGTGTGTGTGTGTGTGTGTGTCTGCGCGTGCGTGCATGTGTGTTTTGCATGTGCTGGCTAAACATTTACGCATTTTTTTTAAATACACTGTTAACAGGAACCCCCATATTATCTGCTCAGTAGTAATAACTGAATATATAGAATGCCACTATAAGAGTGTGAGGCACCGTGTGCTGGAGAGTTATATGCAGCTTTAAAATCTGTTTGGCTGAGTTATACCTGGATACCTGAACTGAGTTTTTAAGTTGACATTCATCAAGGATGTGCTACCAGCACGTTGAAATAAAAGCAAAACAGAAAAATACAAGTCACTGTTAGGTTTAAGAATAGCATCAAAGTACCTGAATTGAATGAGAATAGTGTGTAAACTGTCCCTGAGGGTTTTTAAACAGTGTGTACAAGTTGGATTCCTAAGAACATTAGTTTTATTTAGCAGTGTGGACTGATAAAATACCAATGTCTGACAGTTTAAAGTAGAGGTTATAAAGAATTATATGCAAACACTCCAAATGTATAGTTTATACATTTCTTCCCAAAGCAGCAACAAGCTGCTGTAAAGTATACATCCCATCAGAACAAGCAACATGTGGGAGTCAGATAAAGGTTTCTATCTTAGTCTGGTTTTCTGACAGCACAGCATACCAATATCCATGACTATATCTTTCCTAGATCAGAATGTAACTAATTTCGACTAGCAATATAGGATTAGACTTTTAATCAAACACCTTGCTATTACATACTAAAATTCCTTAAACTTACTAATGCTGGTATACTAACCTAGTTAATTATCCCCCCCTCATTTTAGAAATATACCCTTCCACAACTTAAAAACATTAAGATCCATTTTCAGTCCTCTGATGTAAAAAGCATGTCAGTGAATTAATATTAAAAATTTACACAGTAAAAAGGCTTGAATTTCAGCCAAAGATTCTAAATACTGCTCATTCCCTGAAGACTTAAAGGGAGAGAGAATCCCTACCCATTTTCCTAGTGATTTATTTTTCTAAAATGGTCTGACACAACTTTTCATTTTGGGGAATTTTCCCCTCACCTCCTCTCAAATTCCAAATTCTTAAGCCTGAAATGCTTAATGAAACGGGAAAAATGAGGCAATCACTTGGAATTGCTTGAAAGGTACAAAATGTTATTGTCTTTTTTAATAAGACAAGAATTATTTATATTAATGTGATCTGACCCCATATTATGTAGTTATGCTTTATATTTTTAAATAATCACCCTAAAACTTACAGTACCTAAGACTCTGAAGATAAATTAAGACTTTTAGTGTTGTAACAGAAAAAGTGCTGAATTATCCCTTTTCTAGTACTTTAAACATTTCGGACAAGTGCCTTCCTAGTGACAGTAAAGTTTACTATATACCCTTCCACCAAGCAGGAAAAAAAAAAAAGTCACCTGGATGAAAGAAAAGACTTTTAGGAGTGTAGCACCAGGTATTTACCAAATAACAGATGTTGTTTCACTCATTCTGAGGGGGTAAAAATATTCTAGATTGAAATTCTATTTGGCTATTGAATGTTAAAAATCCCTGCTCTACTGTGTCAGTGTCCTGTGTCCAACCCCCCGCCCCAGTCCCCTTACACACTATCCACTGAGAATCTAATCTCTAAAGAGATTATTTTAAAATTTATGTTTTCAGGACATACCTGAGAAAGGGTGCAATTATGCAGAACAAGGAACCCAAGACTGCACTAATACTGGTTATAGGTTCATAAATTCTTTCCCAAGACAAATCTAAAAGTCTAAGAGGTATGGATCTTCAAATATGCCTTACTGCTTGAGATTTTTTTGGTATGTGTGTAGGGTCATTTCCAGTGTTGAAAAGATCATCTTGAGCCTGTTCAATGACAGTTCAAGATGGGGTAAAGAGTTCATTTTCATATTCAAACAATAAAGATTAAATATTATAACATTTGCTACATCCAATAAATCTATGATTAACTAAAAGTGCTTGTTTTTCGGCTTTTATTGATACAGCTCTAAATGAACTGGAAACCTTAAAATTACTCCCCAAATAGTTGCAGAGTTAACTCATGTTTTATTGTTTGACAAATCAACATTAACTAGCCTTGATTCTCATTTTCAAACAATCTAAAAGATTTTCCTGACTATCAAATGAAGATGGCCCAACTTTAACCACACTATCTATCCTGCGACTCATTTTTAGGATTGTAGGACAGAATCTTTAGCCTTTTCTCAAGTCTACATACTTTCCCATCCTACTTCCCACCCCCCTCCCAATCTCCTTCATAACACTTAGGGCACACAGCTACAGGGCTAACGTCTGCTTCTTTAAAAGGCAACTGCAAGGTTATTTGGGAATAAGAGACAGAGGATATACAAAGAATTTCCTCTATTTTCCCTTCAGTCACCAAGTTCACAAATCCTACTCAAGTCTCAAGGACAGAATGAATCCAGAAAAATGAAGATTTCTTTGGAGGTCTGCATTCCTTGTACCACAATTATACTTTTTTCCTTCTCAGTAGAGCTTGAAAGCAATCAGATTTTTAAAGAAAATTCCTATATAGCTTAAGAGTCTCCTAAATGGGCTGTTTGGCTAAAGCCATTAAGTTTTTAAAAACACTGGCTTGACCACAGTATTAACGAAGACCTAATGGAAAGGTAACAAGGAAAACAATCTTTGATCTCTTCATGAAGGTCAAAATTTAACCTATAACTTCAATGTCTCCTATAAAAGATTAAGTGGAGCAATTCAGTCTATTGCCATATTCTATCACCAATGACAGCAACCTGAATACATAGATAAGGGTGGTTCACGTGAAAACAACCTCTGGCATTTAGTTAAAGAAATAATAATTACAAAAGCAAAAATGTGTGGTTTTAAAATTACATCTACAGGGATAAGAGCTCTTAAAATGATACTGAACTGTCATATATCTGCTGTAACTACTCAAAATAATTTCAGGTTCTGACATTGGCCTGACTCATTAATTTGCTTTATAAAAATAACTAACTGAATCCAAGCTTCACTATTACGGGTCAATGAAATGTAAGAGAATCACAAAGGCTTAGAACCAGGCCTCACAACATGTGCTTACTTGGGGCAGAGGGAGAACACATTGCTCACTAGCAGCTCAAAGGTTGCTGTGTACTGCCTAATGAGAGAAGGTAGTTATGATATGGGCCTTGCAGGTAGTCATTTTTAGCCTAATTTAGAGTTCTCTCCAGAAAATTGGGAACTAAACTTCTCATTGTGCCTTATTTGTTTTACTATCTGATCCCATATAGCTCATATTATAGCTCAGGTAAAATGTTGGGGAATGGAAATGCCAATTGGTTGAGGTAATGGTTTATATACGATAACCAGAGTTCTAAAAGCACTTCAATATTGTAAAGTAAAAGTGTACCAAATAAAGCTAATACACACTTCACACTTGTCAAGCTTGCTCACCAGAACTGAACAGTAATTAACTTCACATAAGGACCCCTATTATCACACAAAGCCTTACTCATATTCATGATCTGCTGCAGCAAAGGTTTATCAAGCAACATCTAAACTTCAGAATAACAACAAACTTAATATTAAAAAGTATTATACACAAATATAAATTATTTTTCCTGAAAGAGAGACCTTGTCCTTCATGGTATTGGGAGAAGAGAAAAAGCATATAGCTCATCACAAACACAGTTCAGAGTCACCTGCAAGCCTAATGAACAAAGTAATATAATACAATACATTGCTGTCAAGCTTGATGATTCTCCTGTCTCAGAAATGAGAAAGCTAATGATAAAAATACCAACTATCCTCCACAGAATTATTCAGTGTTCTTGATTTTTATAGTGCCACAGCTTATCTATTCTATCAATGTTTTCTCATAAAAAATGCAAGAACTGACTTTAAATACATTATCTCCTAACATTAGTTTGACTAATATCATATTGTTTGAGTAATGTCATCATCCGCCTACTGGAAAATGCAAGGAGAAAGGCTTTTGTGACAAAAACAGTTGTGAACTATACCTTCCCATACCACAAAAATGGTCAACTGTTGTTTGGGCCATGCAAAACTCTGAGTAGCAGAAATTAAGCATGCGAATAGACCAATCTCTATTACACATTTATGAGGACGTCCCCCAACTAGAATATCTACACTGAAAGTGCCAATACAGAATAGTGGCAAATCAAGAGAGAAATCAAATATTAAGGGATCACTGCGGCACCAAGACTGACAGCCAGCCATGTGATGAGCCACCTCCGAGAAATACATGGTATAATGGAACTCTGAACACAAAATTTAACATTAAAAGTGCACCTGAATATTACAAACTAACTTTACAAAACCTACAATAAGGTAAAATATATATCTTTTGAAATATTCAGCAGCTTTCTGTATTTTTTTTAAAGTTTTTTTTTTGAGAGGCTCATGAAATTTAAAAGGGACCACTATCTAATTTCAACCATGCTTCACAAAACAATAATGGCTATTTTATATTGCAGTTACCAATGTAATGCAATTAGTGCTTTAAAATAATCTACACTCAAAAAAGTAAAAAGAGAGAGACCGACCGACCTTTGGAGGAAATATGCTTATTCAAAAGCTTCTTGGAAAAGAAAATTTACCTGAATATCAAGTCATGACTGATCTCAAGTGTAATGTTTAAAAGCTTCACAGATATGAATATTACAATCTTCAGGTCTCAGGACTTTTAATCTGAGAAAAGTTTAGAGTTTGGTTTGTTTTTTAAATTCACTTTCTAACCAAAACAAATAATAGAAGTACTCAAATTTTCACTATTTACAACTCTCAGCCTACAATCTGAAATGACACAATACAAGTTCTCTTATTTAAACTGCAGCATTAAAGGGTAGGCACACCATTCTTCTGCTGCTCGATTGTCATCCACTGAAACACACATAGAAAATATTTATGTTAGTAAAATGATCACTCCATGTACACTACAATGACAAAATTTACATAACTCAACTCATCATCACTTTATAGACTACCACATAGGATTAAACCTCTCTGAATAGTAAAACTCTACAAGTTGAACTTTTAGGGCCAGATTTTTAAATGGGCCTTTAAATGATGCCTTTTTGAGAGGGGATAAAAACAAGCACAAATTAATTGCTCCAAGGACCTTTTCACAATAATCTTGGGCTACTTAATACCCCAAATATCATGAAAAAAGGTACCATGACTGCAATTAATTGTGTGTGACAAATTATTGAATGTGGAACAAAGGACGCATTCCTTCATAAGCTTAGCCTTTTGCTTTCAGCAAACTTTCTACAACTTCCTTCAACTGCAGATGAAAACCATACATTTCATAAAGTATTTTTATTGCAACTTCCAGCTAGGCTAGAAAATATTGCAGAGTCATATACTGCTCTGAATCCAAACTGCCTTTTCTGTTGAGAAGACTACAAAGCTAAGAGGAAACAGGCTCAGTCATCCACTGATTAAACAAAATAACCAAACCAAAAGAGGAACTCAAGCTCAGGCTAGGTCAAGAATGAGCAGTGCATGTATTTTAATAACAGCAATGGTGTGCCTAACCTTTGAAAACATAGGATGCTGAGGGAAAATTACATTTAGCCTAATTAACTGCTCCAAAGTTTCCAGGCGAGAATTTATGCCTTGGAAACATCTGGACCTACTTCTCTTCAAACTGTTAGTATCCATCTGAAATCATCAGCCTCAATTTATAACACTCCAAGTTTGATTTTATTTTGTACAAAAACTCCAATGATTTTTTGGGGGTGTTTTTGGTTAAGCATTTAAAAGGGCCTGACTACCTTTCTCAGCAGATTTGAATACATCGAGTGTATGTAACGTGGATTTTGTTTTGCACAAACAGTAACTTTAATTTGGTCACACTGCAAAATTAAATTTCATGGGCTTTATTTATCAGTTATTCTTGCAAAAAATTGTAAAAAATAAAGATTCCAAACTTAATTACTGTAATTTTAAAAGCCCACCTCAAAAAAAAGCTTAGATGTTCTTTAAGGAGTGCTTATACAAATATGATCTGAAAGGTCATGAACTGTGTGCTAAACAACCATAAAGATCAGCTAAATATCAGAAAAAGTGAAGGAGGGGATATTACGTAGGATGCCAAAAAAAATTCAAACCTACAAATTAAATAAAAACTAAAAACCAACCCCTCCCTCATTATACTAGTATCTGGATTGGTTAAAAAAGAAACTAATGAGCTTGATTTATGATTGAATTATTCTTAGAACTGAAATGCAACCTAAATCATATTAGGTTACCTTGAGGTTGTTTTTTTCTCTCACCACAAACATGGATCCTTCATTCATGTGGATATTTGGGCAGACTACTGAGGCTGTAAAATCTAGATACCACTTTTGTAATATTATAATTTCTTATACACATTTCTTTCCCTATTTCTCCTATTCCCCAATAAAGAGATCTTGAATATTTTAAACTTGTTGCATTCAGTCATTAGTTAGCACATGATCAAATCTGTAAAAAGATTTCAAAATACAAAGAAACTTAGTTTGCTAAAATGAGGCATCCTCTATTGTTTTATGTAATGTACCCTGACTGCTCCTGAGTAAGAACGGAGCTCGTCCTCCATGAGATAAGGCTATATATCCTCACTTGTTGGTGAGACCAAATTCTACCCTTAGAAAATCCCAAATGAAATTACAGCAAAGGTAGTGTTACAAAGTAATTAACCGAAGCATTTCTGAAGGTAGTGTGTGCACATTTTCCACCTCCTTCCCCTCTGGGTGAGCACTAAATAGATTGCTCATTTGTTAAGTAAATTTAATAGTGAGAAGAAAATCATAAAATGTAAATTGACCCAAATAATTATTTATCACTGAAAAACCAAA
This sequence comes from Equus przewalskii, assembly GCF_037783145.1. NCBI lineage: Eukaryota > Metazoa > Chordata > Mammalia > Perissodactyla > Equidae > Equus > Equus przewalskii. Next base: position 32,249,465 of record NC_091831.1, read on the forward strand.
TTTCTCAAATTCAAAGGTTCATTGTTCTTAAAGTTTTTTGTTGTTGTTGTTTAATCCTTCATTTAGTTGAACTGCAGAAGAAAAAAACATGAATAATTTTATAAGATGGCTTTCCAATTTGCAATGGTAAAGCTCCCAGTATGACAGAGGTGGTTTCTAAAAGGGGGCTTTTTTCCTTTTTTTTTTTTTTAAATAAAGGCAAATATAACTTAAAAAAACAAAGAAAAGCATGCAGGCTCTACAGGCAAGGAGTCCACTTCCATGTATCTGTTTTCTGTGAGGTAACTCAATTCTCTTTTGTAGAGAAACATGCAAAAGGCCAAACAATATCCCGAGCCATACTGCACATGAAAATTTTAAAATATGCAACATTCAGAATGCACCTTTCACCTCTGTGCACACAAGTCAATGCAAAAACTGCAAAGAAACAAGTGTCACAGTAATGAAGTTAGGTACAAGCAATGATAGCTGAACAATGCAGTAGTGCTCACCCAGTTTGTACAGTAATTGGCACTCTACAGTATTCCTACTCATTTTTTGATTCATTTGCACTTTGTGCTGCCTCTCCCTGGGGATCTAATTCAATCTTTACAGAAACATCTGGCCCCTCCGACCTCATTAATTTCATCTTTTTCTTTGGAGGGTTTTTCAAAGTGCCCAGCCTCTCCTTTACTTTGTACTCCAGTGTACTGTGGGGAATCCCATAAATACTCTGAGCTTTGGAAACACTCATTTTTCCACTCATAACCACTGAGATTGCTTCCTCCAGTATCTCACTGTTGTACTGTCTGTAACGCCCTCTTTTCTTCCGAGGCTGCTTGGAGCCAGGGTCTCCTTCTTGATCCGATGTGGGATATGGCTGTCCAGAGGTAGACTGCTCAGCATCTGAGCCCCAAGAATCGGGTCCAGCATCTAACATGCTTTTTCTATTTTGTTTTGGAAGAATAGCCCTTAATTTTTTACTAAGCGCGCTCTCCGTTTGTGAACCCATTACCAAAGAGCTATAGCTGTACTGATCACCAGTGCGAGACTCCCAAGAAAGATCCATTCCTCGAACTTGTGGTATCTTTAAATCTACAGGAGATGAATGGCTCGCATCCTTTTTTCCATCTTGTTTTGCTTGAAGTGCCATTTTTGGAAAGGGAGAGTTTTCTGCAAGAAAAGGAAGGTCACTGATGTTGCTGAGTGCACCATTTCCCCTGAACTTCATACGGCTGAGGTTGAACTCATAATGTGGTTTTGCCCAAGAGGCTTCCCTGGATAATATTAAGTGTTGTCCATGATTCTGTAATCCAGATGGTCCAAGGCTGGCAGCTGTGGACAATTGGTTTCTGCTCAGTAGTTCTTCACTAATCTGCAGGGATCGAGCCAATGGAACTTTGAGTGATGTGGAGTGTCCAAAACCTTCCCTGGTTCCATCCTGTAAGCTTCTTGGAGGTACCCCATCACCACTCCGAAGTCCGTCTGGGCGGTACTGGCTGGGTCTCCCAGGTCGCCTAATTGGATGGAAGGAAACTGATGTGAGCAGGACTTGCACAGGTAGGGAGGGGTGGGTGAGGGGACCACTCCTTTATTAGAAGGCCTTGCTTGGGTAACATCACTTTGTGTTATTTATTTATTTTTCTCTAAAATTAAAAAAAAATAGTCTCAGCAGTTAGTTTTAAAACTTGTTCACAAAAAAAGAAAAGAAAAAAGAAAAAAAACCAGGAGCTTTTTGGGCAAAGAAAAATTAAACCTGTCAGCTGGTCTCTGGCTGGGTTCACAAATTTTCGGAGAAAAAGTTTCGCGCAACTGTCTGAAAATAGCACCTTAATTATTAATTACAAAGTAATCATCAAGTCTCCATAGATCTACACAGAATTGTGTTACCAATGTGACGTTACCACTAAACAAGTACAGTAATAAAAGAGTAAGCCAAATTATTTATTTTAATGCAACATATTCAACATTCATGACAACCAGCTATAAAACTGGAAACATTTACATTGGTGGAACCCATAGATGATTATCACTTATCCCACAAACAATTTGATGTTCATTATCAAAAATTAAACAATTCCAAATAACATTTCTTATTTGGCTTGGGGAAAAAAAATATGGCTACTGGCCCCAAGGAGGAAAAAACCCCAAACCAAAACAAACCAAAATACCCATCGCATTATAACTTACCACACTTCTTCCTTTTAAAACACTATTACTTGCAGATATATGAATACCACTGATTCTCCATTTGAAATAGTCCAAACTTTAAAGAAACTGCCCTTATTTTCCCCAAAACTTTATTTCTTATGTTCTAGTCAAAGTAATTATTGTCAAAGGTATACACACAATTTTGTAGCAGTTTCCTTTAGTTAAAAAACGTCTTCAAATACCAAACATCAATTTTGAAATTTTAAGTGGATAGCTTTCAATGTTTAAAAAGTCAACTATTTTACAAAGTTAATTAATACGGTTTTCATTTTCACAATAGAGAAAGATTATCAATGATAAAACTGGCAACTGGTAAAGCATGCCCAAGGGGAATAATTACACTAACTAGGCACAAAAGTGGAACTCTGCAGAAGCGATGATAAACCAGCTATGTTCTCCAAAATGGAGACTCTGTGCTGTTATCAATAAATAACATAAAAAGGATAACAATGAATATTCAACTAAAAGATGGGCAGTACTGTCGGTGCTTTTGTCTTCCAGAAAACAATACCACATAGAAAACTCTTTCCACTCATAAGGATAAACACAGCAACTTCAACCATATAATACACGCACCTGGTGGTCAAGTTTAAAGTGAATCTTAAGCAAGGGATTTATTTATGCAAACCACACTTAAGCTTCTCCTACACGTGTCCTTAATTATTCAACTCAAGTTTTTTGATATATAAATGGAACCCAATGATTTGGGACCATGATGACTTACATCTAGCATAAACTATAGTGAAAAGAAGGCCTTAAGGAAACAAAGATTAGTAAACTACGCAAAATGGATTAAATGTTATTTTTAGAGTGAATACAGGAGGTAAGAAAAAGGAAAATGACAGAATTTTAGAGAAAATAAAGGGAGCATTTTAGAAGTCAGTGAAGTAATCCTTCAATTTGAAGGTAATTAAGAGTAAGTTGAAAAAGATTAGTCCATTTAGTTTCTACTTATTCCTTTAATATCTAAACAACTTCCCCATGTTGATATTCTAAAAGTTAAATAAACCTAAATATTAACTAACTTACCAAAATTATTTTTCATACCTAGATGAAGTTGATTTATGGTCACAACAGTTTTGTGGAAATGCCTTTCCAATTTGGCAGTTAAATATCCTCACTGATACCTGACTTTTCTAAATGGTTACTATGTGCACACAGAGGGAGAATTAGACAATTCTTACACTATAAAATTAGGTGGTCAGAAAATTCACTTTAGTCTGCTAAGAATTATCAAAACTGAGCATGTAATAATGTCTTGGCAGCATAAGATGGTTATCCATCAACATCTACAACCAGTCTTACCTACTTAAAAACAAAAATTACATACAATTACATTTTCTGAACTGCCACACAGTTAAAATTGCAGTTCAAATCAACAAACAAAACAAAACAAACAAGAAAAAAACGAACAGCCCCCACTGACCCATACACTCCATTAGAGATACCAAGTTAAATACTGGAGCCCAATTTTCATTCAAAAACTTCAGCACACTAATACTGCCTTGATATCTGAACTCTGGAATTATTTAGGTTGGGTTTCACACTCCTAAACACTCAACAACAAAGTCCAAAGACATTCTTGCCATATTCCTGATTATTTACTATTTGTATTAAACCGGCAAAATTGATCTATACTAGCCAATTCTAGACTTTACAGATTGTTTGATTGACAGACTAAAACTCATTTTACTAAAGTCGCACTTATAAGGGTGTTACTCTGAAGGATTAATTTTTAAAACATACAAGGGAGATTGGCATCAATCTTTGATAAACTGTCCCCTCTACAACTGTGGAAGGCTACAAATATTTTCCCTTACCCGTTCCCTTGAGTACTGGAGCAGCCTGGAGAATGGCTCAGGGAAGTGCTGCCAGCACATGGACTTTTCTTAGTGGACAGATCAAGTACACCGTCTGTAGAGACACAAAGAAACACCTGAGGATATTAAAAACTAGGAGCAAATGTGAACTGGATAGGCTAAAAATGACAAAGCAGTAGGTAGAGTCAACTAAGCAGACATACTAGCCATATATTTGAGTTATGAAATCCATTCATTAATAAAATTAGGATATTGTTCCTCCAGAAGCAACATAAATTTAGCAAAGCTTGTTATATCTAATATCTCTAAGAGTTAAGTATTTTATTAATAGGGCAAAAGAAAGGTAAAGCGTATCACTAAAGATGTTAAAATATAGTGAGATATAAGAAATAGCAGTATACACAGTATGAGGTTCTGCAATAGAACTATTAGACTCCATTTTCTAAATTTCCTTGACTAAAGCATATGAGTTTTCAATGCCACAATTTCATTCAAATTGTAAAACCAAACTCCTCAAGAGCTAAGTCTATCTAAAAGATGAAAAGTATATAAAAGTTTGATTTAGCAAATTTTATTTATTTAAATTTTTTATTTATTTTTTTTTCCATATTCTCCCCAAAGCCCCCCAGTACATAGTTGTAGGTCTTTCTAGTTCTGCTATGTGGGACATCACCTCAGCACGGCTTGATGAGCGGTGCTAGGTCTGTGCCCAGGATCCGAACAAGCAAAACCATGGGCCACCAAAGCAGAGCTTAAAGTACTCAGCCATGGGAACGGCCTGAGAAAATTTTAAATAATACAAAAGTCACTTTAAAGTACAAGCCTAAAAGTCAATTTACATACACACACACACACACACACACACACACACAATACAAGATAATCTGTAAGATGAATCAATTGTTAACTATTTATAATTTGCATGTGTCCTCATTACTTTTTTGGACACATCTGAAAAAAATTGTATATGTGGATTCAATCGTTTGGAAAAAACCTGCAGAGATTCAGAATTCACTTGCTGATCTTTATAAACAAGGTTTTTTGATTAATAAGCTATTATAAATTGGTGGGCAAATTTTAAGGAAAGAAAGAAGGAAATAGTCTTGATACTGACAACAGCCTAGAGGTTTAACCATTTTCTTACTGAAGCTAAATTCATGTTCTTAGAACATAAAATTAGAACTTACTTTCCCCACAAAGACTTTTTCCCCCTTACAGACGTGTCTAGCAAAGAAAATTCATAGTCTGGACAACTTTTAAAGCTGCCATTTTGTCCAAAATCAACTGAGTAAGATAATACTCAACGTCTGTGATTTTCAACTGGCCAGCAAAGAGGTCTTGCTATCTAGTTATGTTAAAAACCACCCCAATATAGAACCCACTTAGGACTTGTCTGGGGACATTTTACCTCCCTATTTTTAGGCTGTTAGAAATAAATACGTAACTGAGCTTATAAACCAAAAAAGCCCACATTGATACAAAATAAGTGTTGTCTCATGAATATTTCTAAAAACATAATTGTAAACTTACAGAACCAAGCATCCTATTAGACATCTAACTCAATTAGATATCTAACAAGCAAATGTACTGCTTGTAAAATATTTCCAAGCAAAGATAATATTATTTAAAGACTTCTAAGTCTGTCTAATCAAATAGGCAACCTATTTTAAGTCTACCACTAAAAATGTGATTTAAGTTGAAAACACACTAAAATCCATTTAGGAAATATAATTTTAAAAAGTTTGTTCATCTTAATCTTATCATCTAGTTCAAATTTCTCTTGTTAAGTGCATGCTGTAAACACAACATACCTCTTAAGCATAACACTAGCTGTAACAAGTTAAATTAGACTAAGTGGTATTTTTGTATGTTAATCTCCATTACTAATACTTTAAATACAACCTCCATGCTGTCATTTTCCTACTGTAAATCTGAAGCTTTTAACGCAATATTTAAAGAGAGTTTTAATGAAAGCTACCAATCTATGGTAAAGAAAACAATCCTCAATAAAACAGAAGAGAAGAACTTGGCAAATACAGTAACCAAAGGGAGACTGATCAATGTGAACACAGGACAACTAGGAGGTCTCCTGCTAGGTAATCTCTCACGACTTATGAGATTTTGATTGCTGTTCACTACATAGAAACAGGAAAAAGCAAAGGAAAACTATTCAAAAAAAATTCTTTAAGAAGCAACTAAAGCCCCTCAATTAAGTGTAAATCTTTGATAAATTACTTGCAATAGGCAAAAAAAAGTCTTTTTGGTTCTAATAAGAATTAAAATTTATTTTGCAAAATAAACATGTACTCATTTCCAATAAATCCACATCTCATAACCTTTCTGCATACTCAAGATTTCTATGACAATAAAATATTAGTACACACATCACCAATTTACAATTTGTAGTGGTTTAAACAATGGCAGAGTTGAAATGCTCATTTCATCTTTGTGAAATTAAAGGTAAAACGAGATCGCAAAGCAACAGGAATATTTTATGTACTTGAGAGTAAACTTTCCAAAGATTCAAGAAATATTTCCTAAGTAAAATTGATAACCTCTTAACCTTTTCACTAAATTAGGATCCTCACCAACCAATTACCATTTGGGAATACTCTAAGGTTAATTCATAATATACTGCATGTATGTATGTGCTTGTCTATTTATAAAACACTGAAGACACTTAACAAGCTGAAGCGTGTCTACTGTCTTCTCAATACTTCTAACCCTAGGAATTTCTCTTTTAAAAATGCAAATAATATGTATTTTTGTCTTATTTTCAGAGTATAATTTCTTTTACTTAACATGACATATTTATTTCTCAAATAGGTACTAATCCTAGAACGTTGACGGATAAGGGGAAAAACAATTTTTCATAGGGGTCTTAAAAACAATGGATATGACAATGCTTTGGAAAGTATAAAATGCTTACATAAATACCAAGTAACTTAAAGATCAGGAACAACTGTAACCATCTAACTTTCCTGAGTGGTGCATCAATCATGACTATGAACTACTGAAAGGTAAGACTGTCACTTTATCTGTACTTTTCTATCACCGCATAGTCAGGAATAATTAAGAATCACATTAGTTTTTATCCTATTATTACATCTGGCATCCTACTTGCCAATAATTTTTTTTCTCCCCAAATTAAAGTATTCTGATTGGACAGAGGAGATCTTGACATCAAACCATACCTTGTTCGCTAGGTTCTGACTGAGACTTTCTGACAGTAAGGTCCAGAGGTGAGTCTTGGTCAGCCATGAGAAGTTTGCTGAGCACAGGGTTCTGAGCAGTTGCAGCCGTGGGAGAGGTGGTGACTGGAGATGCTTTCGGCAGGCTTTGGTTCTTTGTGCTATTGGGCTGGCTGGGGTCCTGAGTAGAGCTATTTTTTGAGGTATATTCAGCAGCAAATTGTTGGATCATTCGCTGCATGATCTCACGGGCCACTAGGGGAATATTGGGGTCGGAGACCCAGGGACTGTCTGTAAACAAAGATTTATTAACTTTTAAAGTGGGACAATGTACTAAAAAAGACAGCTTTCAAGCAAACATAAAATTTCATTTTTTTCTTAAAATGCAATATCCTAAAAATAGTATTCCCTCAGTTATATTTTTAATCTCACATCTTATGAATATCAGATTTATAAAAATAAAATTTTCATAAAATTATTTCTAAACATCCCCCCATCCACACCCCAGGATCATGAAAGCACATAAAGGGATAACAAAAGGGATAACAAATAGTATATCTTATGGGCAAGAATCACTTACCTGATACAGAAATCCCAAAACCCTTCTTTCATGAAATAATTACTCCCCTGTTTATCACCTACTGGTCACATCTGGTTTCCCCAAGATTTTTCCTCAGCTATCTCTTCCTAAATTGTTGAAGAATGGATTACTCAATTCATGAGTGCTTAATTTACCTTTTGTTAAAGATTGAAGGCACACCAAGATTGTAAATGGAGATCTTTAAAATTAAGATCCACGACAGGCTACGGCAATAGTTCTCACACTTTAATGTTCATCAGAATCACTTTGAGGTCTTGTAAAAACAGATTGCTGAGTCCTAGTCCCAGTGTTACTGATTCAGCAGTTCTAGGGTGAGCTCAAAAACTGGTATTTCTAACAAGTTTCTAGATGTTGCTGGTCGGGGACCATAATTTTAGAACCTAATTTTAGGCTAGGAATTTAAATGCCAAATCTCAAAAGCCTGAGGCCATGTATCTTCCATAAGTTATTTAAATACACTGTCAACTATTAAACACAATAGCTAGGGAAGTAATGAAATAAATATCTAAGTTATCAATTTCTAATCAGTATTAATTTTAAAATAAAGACGATAGGAATTCATTAACTCATTCAGCGCTGGAGGGACCTTGAAGGTCAAATGGGGTAAAATAAAGGGAATATGTTTTATATTAAATATATTATCATCATTTCTCTATCATCACCAGACTATCAGGGACACTAAGATTCTTGAGAACAGAGATTATGTTTGCCTATCTCTGTATTCTCAGCACCTAATCTTGCCTAGTGTAAAGTATGCATTCTTATTAGTTGAGTATTAAGTGGATCAGTGAACTCAACCAACATCAAACAGTTCTTTTTTTTTTTTAAACAAATGAGGGAAATGTGATCTAAAGAGTAAGTGGCCTCTTCAAATTTGTATAGATGGTCAGTGGTACACCCTTGATTAAAACTCTCCCCCTAATCTTAATGTTCCACCTGTGATCTTCACCATCCTACCACACTTCTGAGGCTTTAGAAGACTGTTCTCAGAACACCTGAGTTTCATTGGTCTTTTAAAAATTAACTACACAAGGTAAATTACTTTATCCCTAGTATTTTGGAGCTATAAGGAACTTAGGTTGATTTATAAACTTTGAGAAAAACTGACTCGTTACTATTAAAATCTAAAATCTCCACAAAAAACCAAACACACCATCAAAACTTCATAGGACTTCTAAGAACACACAATTTTTTTCTGAAGGACAATATTCAATACCACAAGATGGTTATAAAGTCAGAACACTTATTTAATTCTCTGGAGTTTAATGAAGTTTGCTCTACCAATACTGATATTTCTGTTCTACTAAAGTATTTCTAACTCTAAGTTTCCTCTATTAAGAGAGACTGTGAGTAAGCTGGATGGTTTAAGAATAAAGGTATTCAATTAGGTAAGGTTCAGAAGTTACTACAATCACTAACAATGGTTCCTTAAATGTTTTAATAAACATTTTAGCCATACATTGTTTTTTAAAATCTCTCTACTGAGTTTTCTTATTAACATTCGTTTACCTTTCCACTTAAGATCTATTTTTTCCTTATATAGCATACAATCCTCCAAATGAGACTGTATATAATTTCAAGTTTTAATGTATTAGCTATCTTTTTATCTCCTGAAAAGTTGGAGAATATCTAACAGAGGAAAGTTTCCAAATAGGAAGCAAAATGAAGTTAGTTATGAGATGTCTTTGTGTTTAACTACATTGATAAATATAATTAAAAAGATTTGTGAAGAGTCAAAGATTTTAGGATAAAGACCATAAATTGCTACCTTTGAGCTTTAAACGCCTGCAGCATATTTTGTCTTTGTTGAATGAATGACTAATGTAATCATGAAACACAATTCATGTTTATGAATCAATGACATCTCTGCCATTTGAATTTCTGCATCATTTGAAACTTTCTTGAACACATTTCATTCTTTCACTTACTTAAAACAACATCTATAAACCTAGCTATGCCTAGGGAAACATGCACAATTGTGTCAAATGAAAACTATAGAAAAACATGTAAATGCTACATCACAGCCACCTGTATGTTCAAAAAATGCAAATCTAACTTTTAGAAAAATGTCAAATTTTTCAACACAAGTGACAAAGAAAGCTGAAAAGAAATATGATTATGATAGTTGGGGAAGGCATATTGTTCTTAAACTGGAATTAGAGTCCATAATACAAAAGCCTACTTTTATTGCATCTGTGGTTCAACCTACCTATGTATAACCTTTTCATACTCAATTATTTAAAACATACAATTTTCAATATTTGGAAACAAAGGACTAAATTCAAATAGCCGAATTATTTATTAAATACAAAATAGTCTCTTCAGGCTAAATTGCCTGTCATATCTCTGGATATTGAACATTTTTGGTATTAATTTGAAGAGTACTAATGCCCATCTTTGAGATGTTTCCAAGATGATTAATAAAATATCTAAAAATAACAATATTAACACATAAAGCAAAGGGGAAGACCTCCACTTGCAAAAAAAACAGTTCTTTTTCTGAGCATCATATCCCAGTATATAGACAAAAACACAACTTAACTCTACATAAAATTTCAGAGGATTCTCTCAAGGTCTCTCTTGAGCCTGATTCCAAGGCAAGAATTTCTCCCCTAAAGTTTATGTGCCCAAAAGTTTAATTTCTAAACAAGAAAACTTAAAAGAACTTTACCATAAATTATTCCTACATGACAAAGGGATGGGAATAGTAGAGAAGCAAGCTACAACTCTCTCTACGAATCTGCTTATGATGACCTTATTAACTCCCTCTAGGCAAAGAGTGGATGAAAAGTGCTTCCTCCAAGTAAATTAGGAAGTTTGCTGCAGATTAGACCCATGACTCAGTACACATTCTAAAGGAGAGGAGCAGCAGAGAGAGGAAGTGTAAGGTTATTTTATTTAGTTAATAAACTGACAGAACAGATCTATCAGTCATTTATACTTTGTGAATTACTTTAATAAAACAATCAAATGATCATAACACTAAGAAAATTACTATTTTTGAACATAATTTTGGAATTCAGGGTATTTTATGGGGATGGTAAGGTGAGCATGGGAGCCTCAGTCGAGAGCTTTAGGTCAGAGGATGCAGGAGGGTATTAGAAGAGAAGTGAGGATGTACTAAAAGATTTAATTTTGCCTAGGCATCTGATCAAAGAAATTTTTTTTAAGTGTCACTGAAAACAATAATCTTGTGCATTCCTTAACTTTATATGACACTTCACCTCATATTCCCTTTTGAAAATATTGATCTCATTACAGAGAAGCTCAGCTGGTCTCCAACTATAACCAACCCACTAGAATCAGCACTTATCAGACTTAACCAGTGTACAGGCAAAAATCACCCTTCAAACTTCAGAGGGAATTTCTAGAGGAATGAGAGGTATAAACTAGAACATATGAAGAAATATCAAAGAAAGTGGAATCACTAAGTCTCCTTAAGATTAAATAAGAATTTCAGGATTATCAGAAGTTCGTAGAAAACTTCTAAAGAATCTATCATAGTAACCCCATCTTGGAATTAGAGGAAAGGCGTAACTAAAGAATACAAATCCATTTAGAAAGAATTTCTTGAAGGTAAAGACTCTTCACTAGAAAAGATCATGAAGGGAAGCTTCCTGAAGGTCTTTGCTGATGGCAATTATGCTTTGTGGACACAGAAAACAAATGTAAAACTAGCCTACAAAAGTTTCAAGGAGAAAGACAAACTGAGAAATGCAAGCAGTGGAGCTATTAAATGCCACCTCAAATGTACAGGGGAAAGTTTTCATATATAATAATGAATTTCTTTCTCTAATCTGAATAATTTAAAAAGTTTTAGGGAAACAAGACTATATCAAGAAGAAAAAAATGCTTGCAAATCTAATTTTAAGATATAACTTTACATTTTCTCCCCAAATGAAATTTCAGTGAGGACTTACTAAAATTTCACATAGTTGGCTTTATGGTTATAAGTGATTAAAACAGTGACTGCTTATGTAAGAAAATTTGTCTAGCAAAATACAGAACTACTGAGACCTTACAATTTTTAGACTTTCATAATAATTTTAAGAACTGTTTAACTAAAACTTACATGGCACCATCACTTGAGTGAAAAGGAGAGAGAGGAGTTGCCTTACCCTACTCCAAATTTAACTTGACCAAAGAAATATAGAGAATTATAAAGTGTATTATCAATAAAGAAAAATATTTTTTAAAGTAACTCTTTTTAAAAATGACACTGAAATTAAGGAGATTAATTTAAGACAAGCAGATGCTAAATGTCATTCTTCACTGGAACCAACCTTTTCTATAAAAGACTGCATTGAGGAACTCTTCTGCTTGTCTCTCGAATCGAATGATTTTTGCTTGCTCTTGTTTAAGCAGAGCTTCTTGCCCAGCTCCCGAAGCTGGTTCATCCAGACCGACTAAGTGTCCCTGCAAAAATATGTGATGAAATATTTGCACAAAAATCTTTCCCCTTTCAATATCAAAAGCACAGATGCAAAATCAAAGACAAATGTTAATAACAGATAAGACAAATAGGTTTACAATACAATTAAAATACTTCAAAACTTTACATCAGGATAAGATTTATCTTCACAAAACTATAAAAGCGAAGTGAATATATAAATATACTTTGGGTGTTTATCCATGTTTTTTGATCGTGAGTTTTATTTAAAACTTACAGGTAAACTCTAAACTATAACTACTAAAGGGAAAATTTCCTTGAGGATTCAAATATATTGGTTCTTATTACACTACAGCAATAATTCAGACAACTAAGACAAAAAGATACCTTAAATCCCATGTCTCATTTGAGAATCATGTCTGCCCTCCTAGTATGAGATCTATTTTCCCCAGATACAAAACAAACACTTTTAAAGGACAATTAGGAGGAAAAATTCGGAGAATATATTTGACTGCATAATTCTGTCCCTAGAGTACTATTTTACAAACTGTATCTTTCAAATCATTAGTGGGCTGTGAAATTAACAGGTCAAAACTAGCATTTAGAAAAGAACTGAAAAATAGAGTGCATTGCATGTTCTAAGGGTAAACGTTTCAGTATCTTAGGGAAACACCTCACTATCATATATATCCTCGACCAGGTTTGCAATACAAAGTGGATCCTGATCAGAAAGTCTGCACTAGAATGAGGAAAATGCTGCACTACAGTCATGTCACCGACCCTGAATCTGCTCTCAGACTGCACGAGCACTGGACTAGGTCAACAATGCTTTGCATTTACTTCCACTCTTGTAGCTAATAAACAAACAGGAATCTATGATAACAGAAAATAAGAGTATAAAGAAAAGCAAAGTACATCTTTTAAGTGTTAAGTGCTAGTGCATATAATTTACTTTGAATCATGGGAATGTATCAACACATGCATTTACTTATATCATGGAAAACTTAAAAGTGCTCTAAACTTAAAAATGGGCACATAACTTGGCACAATGAAAAGAAAGAACAAGACATTGAAGGCATGTTATGATCCATAAATGACTTCCTCAAAGATTTTTAAATACACCCAGAATATTTGCAACCAGCTTTCTATGATTTCCCCATCAACCGAATTGTCAGCAGTACAACCAAAATATGTATTTTGCAAATAGTTTTCTAATATGAAGAACTCACAATGATCCCTTAACATTTCTGTATAAGACATAAGTTTGCCACAAAATTTGTTTAAAAAATTTTAAATAAAATATTTCAAGTGTTATAAATCATTAAGAAAACCTTTATCACAGCTGTATTTGCCGACATTCTTTTTTATGGACTAAAGAAATTATTAAGAATAACTTTTTGAAATGAATCACAAATAAAATAATCTAATTTTGATAGAGATTTAACATTTAAAAGGTATTAGGAACAAGTATTAGAGTCCAATAAAATCCTCAATTGTATTATACTTTAATGTCATTTCATTGTTTAGTGATTTTTAAAAGTCAGACATCACATGGCATACATTGTACTTAACTCCTTAGTCCTACATTCAGTCACTTCAGTCAGACTTTGAACACAGTATCTACACTTAAACTACGTTTAATATAGCATTCAGGCTACTTTCTAATCTGAACCAACACAGAACAACTAATCTAGCCGTACTCAGTAAGGCAGGTGCCACGCGTTCTTTCTTGAATCAAATAATTACCAATTTTATCAACATGGACTCTGTAATATACAGATTACTTTTAGTTGGCTCACATCAATTACAGTCACACCTATTTGTTGTGTTTTCCAAGAATTTTACTGAGATATAATACACATACCATACAATTCACCCATTTAAAGTGTAAAATTCAATGATTATTTTAGTATATTCAGAGAGGTATGGGTCCATCGCCATGATCTAATTCATACCCCAAAAGGAAATCCTGTATCTATTAACAGTCACTCCCCATTCTCCCACTTGCCCCAAACCTAGGCGACGACCATACTACTTTTTGTCTCTACAGACCTGCCTATTCTAAACATTTCATATAAATGGAATCATACAATATTCAGGTTTTTAGCGACTGACTTCTGTCACCTAGAAGTTTTCAAGGCTCATCTAAGTTGCAGCATGCATCAGTACTTACTTCCCTTTTACTGCCAAATAGTATTTCATTGCATGGATATACCATATTTTACCCATTCATTGGTTGATAAACGTGAGATGTTTTTACTTTTTTGGCTACTACGATATGAATAGCTACTTTTAATATTTGTGTGTAAGTTTTTGTGTGGACGTATATTTTCATTTCTCTTGGATATATACTTATGAGAGGAATTTTGGGATTATATGTTAACTATGTTAACCACTTTGAGGAAGTGCCAAACCATTTTCCAAAGTAGCTGCACCATTTTATTGTATTTCCAACAGCAATGAGGGTTCTGATTTCTCCACACTTATGAACACTTGTTATCTTTTTGATTATACCCATCCTAGTACATGAGAAGTAATATCTCATGACTTATATTTACATTTCCCTAATGACAAATGATACTGAGCATCTTTTTATGTGCTTATTGGCCAAATATCTTCTTCCAAGAAATGTCTTTTCATATGCTTTGCCCAGTTTTTAATTGGGATATTTACCTTTTTAGTGTTAAGTTCTAAGAATTCTTGATATACTCTGGCTGCAAGTCCATTATCAGATATATGATTTACAAATATTTCTCTCATCTTTGAGCTTTCTTATGACTTCACTGATTCTACTGTACAAAATTTTTGAATTTCAATGAATTCCAATTTATCATTTTTTTCTTTTGTCAACTATGCTTTTGGTATTGTATCTGAAAAACTAGTGGCTAACTCAAGGTGATGAAGATTTACTCCTGTATTTTCTTCTAAAAGTTTCATAGTTTTAGGACTTACTTTTAGGTCTATGATCCATTTCAAGCAAATTTTTGTGTATGTATAAGAAAGGGATCTAACTTGCTTTGTGAAAAGTCATTGGCCATAAATTTTACTTCTGGGCACTCAACTATATTCCACTGATCTATGCATCTATCTTTACGTGACTATCACACTATGTTATCATTGTAGTTTTAGTAAATTTTAAAATTGGGAAGTGTGAGTCCTCCCAATTTGTTCTTTTATAAGACTGTTTTGGCTATTTGGGCGGGGGGGGGGGTCTCCTATATTCTCATATGAATTTTAGGATCAGCTTGTTAATTTCTGAAAAAAAAGGAAGCTGGGGTCTTGATACAGAATGCAGTAATCTGCAGGTCATTTGGGGGAGTAATGCCATCTTCGTAATATTGTCTTCCTTTCCATGAGCATGGGATATCTTCCCATTTACTTAGATCTTCTTTAATTTCTTTCAAGAATGTTTTGTAATTTACAGTGGATGAGATTTACACTTTTGTTAAATTTATTTCTAAGTATTTTATTCTTTTTGATGAGACTGTAAACGGAGCTGTTTCCTTAATTTCATGTTCAAATTGTTCATTGCTAGTGTATACAAATACAACTAAATTTTTTTAAGTGCTGTATTCTGTAACCTCATTGAACTTACTTATTTCACTCTAATAGTGTTTTGTAGATTCCTTAGGATTTTTTCTCCCCAAACCCCCCTGGTACATAGTTGTATATTATAGTTGTGGGTCCTTCTAGTTGTGGCATGTGGGATGCTGCCTCAGCATGGCTCGATGAACGGTGCCATGTCTGCGCCCAGGATCCGAACCAGCGAAACCCCGGGCCACCAAAGCGGAGTGCATGAACTTAACCACAGGGCCAGCCCCAGGATTTTCTATACACAACATCATGTCATCAACAAACTCAGATACTTTTACTTCTTCTTTTGCAATCTGGGTAACTTTGGTTTCTTTTTATTGCCTAATTTCCAAGGCTAGAACCTCTTGTACAATGCTGAATATAAGTAGTGAGAGTGAACATCCTTATCCTCGTTCCTGTTTCAGGGGGGAACTGTTCAGTCTTTTACCATTAAGTATGTTAGCTGTGTATTTTTGTAGGTCAGGTTGAGGAAGTTTCCTTCTATTCCTAACTTGTTGGTTGTTTTTATCCTGAAAAGATGTTGGCTTTGGTCAAATGCTTTTTTGGGAGGGCACCTATTAGAGATGATCATGTGGTTCCTGTCACTTATTCTATTAATACATTGTATTACATTAACTGATTTGGGGTGTTAAACCCACCTTGCATTCCTGAGAAAAATCTCATTTGGTAACAATGTACATAGTTTTTACACGTTGCTAGAGTTGGTTTGCTAGTATTTTGTTGGAATTTTTGTGTTGGTATTTAAAGTGATACTGGTCTGTGGTTTTCTTTTCTTGTGATGTCTTTGTCTGGTTTTGGTATTCAAGCAATACGGGCCCAACAATATGAGGAAGTCTTTCTTCCTCTCTACATTATAGAAAAGTTAGTGAAGAAACGGTATATTACTTCTCTTAAAAATATCTGGTAGAATCACTGGTGAAGACATCTGGCCATAGGCTTTTCTTTGATGGAAGTTTTAAAATCACTAATTCAATCTCTTTACTTGTTCTAAGTTGTACCAGTTTCCTAGGGCTACTGGAACATACTACCACAAACTAGATGGCTTAAAACAGCAGAAACTTACACTCTTACATCTCTGTAATCTAGAAGTCTGAAGTCAAGATGTCAGTAGGGCCATTCTCTTTCTGAAAGCTCTAAAAAAGAGCCTTCCTTGCCTCTTCGCAGCTTCTGGTGCTCTCCCCAGCAATCGCTGGTCTTTCTTGGTTTATGACAGCATAACTCCAATTTCTTCCTCCATCATTACATGGCATTGTTCCCTGTGTGTCTGTCTGTGTTTCCAACTCTCTCTCCTTAGAAAGACACCAGTCATTGGACTTAGGACCCACTCTAATTTACTATAACCTCATCTTAACTTGATTACATCTACAAAGACTTTATTTCCAAATAAGGTCACATTCACAGGTAACCAGGGGTTAGAATTTCAATATATCTTTTTGGGGGACACAATTCAACCTGCAAAATGTATGTCTGTTCAGATTTCTATTTCTCTTTAGGTTAGTTTCGGTAGTTTGTCTTTCTAGGCATTTGCCTATTTCACTAAATTATCTAATCTCTTGGCAAATATACTGTTCACAGTATTCCCTTTAAAATCGTTTTATTTCTGTAAAATCAGTAGTGATTTCTCCTACATCATTTGTGATTTAGTAATTTGAGTCACCTCTCTTTTTTTCTGGATCAGCACAGGATAAAGGTTTATCAATTTCGTCGATATTTTCAAAGGACCAACTTTTGGTTTTGCTAATTTTCTCTATTTTTCTATACTATTTCATTTATTTCTGCTAACAGGAAGGAAGTAATCATTATTAGTTCCTTCTCTCTGCTTGCTTTAGATTTAGTTCACTCCTCTTTTTCTAGACTCTTAAGGTGGACAGTTAGGGTATTGACTTGACATATGTAATACAGGCTTTTACAGCTATAAATTACCTTCTAAGTGCTGTTAGCTACATCTCATAAGATTTGGTTTTGTTTTAATTCATCTCAAACTATATTCCAACTTCCTTTGTGATTTCTTCTTTGATATATTGATTACTTAGAAGTACGTTAATTTCCACATATTTGTGAATTCCTCACATTTTCTCTGTAATTGATTTCTAATTTCATTCCACTGTGGTTGGAAAACATATTTTTGTATGACTGCAATCCTTTAAAATTCCCTTTTTTATGGCCTAGCATATGGTCTCTTCCTGGAGAATGTTGCATGTACACTTGAGAAGAATGAGTAATTTGCTCTTGTTGGGTGGAGTGTAGATGTCTGTTAGGTCCGGTTGATTCAGAGTGTTGTTGAAGTCTTTCATCTTTGTTGATCTCCTGCCTAGATGCTCTATCTATTACTGAAAGTGGGGTATTGATGTGTCCAACCATTACTGTGTAATTGTTTACTTTCCCCTCCAATTCTGTTGAATTTTGCTTCATGCATTTTCAGGCTCTGTTGTTAGGATGTAATTTATGTTTTCCTGACAGACTGACCCTTTTATCACTAGAGAATGTCCCTCTTTATCTCTAGGTTTATTGAAGTCTATTTCCCTGGCAGTGCGCAGCCTCAGATATCACTTCACAGGAGGCTGTCTTGAGCAGGTGCACTCCCTCTGTCTACTAGGAACGACTGTGGGTTCAGGTGGGCTCACTGGAAATTATACTTTCTTGGGAATTATTCTCAGCCTACTGTGCCTGGAGTAGACCTCCACTCTGAGTAAAGGCTGAGTGAGGGAAGCGAGCCCTAGGCCTTTAGACCTCTCCTGACTGGAAGAAAGCATCTGCAACAAGAAGCTAGAAGGCATGAGAGATGCCTAGTCAGACCTTCTTCCTCAGAGCAGAGCTTCCTTTAAGCTGAGCTCAGGGAGGTGGTCAGAGAAAGTGACCAGTCAAATGCCAAACTCTTGTTTTTACTGAGATTTAGATTTTTTTTTAAACAAATGATTCTCCATTTGCTGTGTGCCCTTAAGATAATTATTTCCAGAGTTTAAATGATTGTTTTAAAATAAGTTTCAACAGTTAAATGGTTGTTTTACTTACTTGTTTTTATCTAGAATAATAACCAAAGATAAAAACTATACACAAAAATCATACACTTTTTTCAAGTGCATCTTGTTACCAAGTTAAAAATTTATAGCAATGATGTATAAACAAAACATAGCTCATCCTCCGTCACTATACATACACATACCAAAATTAAATGAACCAACAAGAACAAACAAGTTCATATGACATAGAACTAATAAAGCTAATGTAATAGCCAGTAGATAGAAAGTAAAACAATTCATGTTATTTCTCCTTCCCTGTATCTGAATTCTAAAGAGAGTCATAAATGATGCACGGTATGGCAAAAAAAAATAAATAAAATGAAGTGACATATTCTTCTGTAAATCAAAAACCACTGTTCTTCTTTGCATTTATTATCCCTACTTATTAAAGAACAGCTTGTTTGCCCAGAACTAAATAGGAATAAAGTGGGAGATTTGAACTGTAATTTATGTGTCCTAGGAGTTGGTTCCTTCAGGATTCAGGAATTTGTCCACCTAGACTGGTTGGTTCATAGCTGGAGGTGATTCTGTCATATCAGAATCTACTGTGAACTTCTTAAAAGTATATACCTAGAACTTACTCCCAGAGCTTTTGATTCTGTAGCTCTCGAGCAGGGAGTAGTCATTATGTTTTTTAAAAGCTCTCCCACTAATAAAGAACTAAAAAAAGCATCAGTATCATACCTTTAAAATTATTATTTATTTAGAACAAGTCTTAGTATTTGGGAAAGCAAATCCTCACTTGTTATTTACATTTTAAAAATGTCTTGGCCATTCTACCTTTATTCTTTCAGATTATATTTAAAATCACTTAGTCAATTCTGCTCCCACCACCACAAGCTCCCCAAAGACGCTATGTTTTGATGTAAATAGCATTATAGCCATACGCTGCATAATGACATTTAGATCAACGACAGACCACATATACAATGGTGGTCCCATAAGATTAGTACCATATAGCCTATGGGTGTAGTAGGCTGTATCATCTAGGTTTGTGTAAGTACACTCTATGACATTTGTATAATGACAAAACACCTAACAACACACTTCACAGAATGTATCCCTGTCATTAAGTGGCACATGACTATACTTAGAAAATAATTCAGGAAGAAGTAACATCTTTAAAAATATTCTAGGGGGCTGGCCCCGTGGCCGAGTGGTTAAGTTTGTGTGCTCCGCTGCAGGTGGCCCAGTGTTTCGTTGGTTTGAATCCTGGGCGCGGGACATGGCACTGCTCATCAAACCACGCTGGGCGGCGTCCCACATGCCACAACTAGAAGGACCCACAACGAAGAATATACAACTATGTACTGGGGGGCTTTGGGGAGAAAAAGAAAAAAAATAAAATCTTTAAAAATAAATAAATAAATAAATAAAAATATTCTGGGCGGGGGGCCGGCCTGGTGGCGCAGCGGTTAAGTTTACATGTTCTGCTTTGGCGACCCGGGGTTTGCCAGTTTGGATCCTGGGTGCAAACCTATGCACTGCTTATCAAGCTATGCTGTGGCAGGTGTCCCACATATAAAGTACAGGAAGATGGGTACGGATGTTAGCTCAGGGACAGTCTTCCTGAGCAAAAAGAGGAGGATTGGCAGCAGATGTTAGCTCAGGGCTAATCTTCCTCAAAAAAACCCCCAAAAAACAATTACCCTGGGCCGGTCTGGTGGTACAGTAGTTAAGTTCACGTGCTCCGTTTTGGTGGCCCACAGTTTACAGATCCTGGGCAGTGACCTACACATCGCTCATCAAGCCATGCTGCAGTCGTGTCCCACGTACAAAATAGAGGAAGATTGGCACAGATGTTAGCTCAGGGACAATTGTCCTCAAGCAAAGAGAGGAAAATTAGCAACAGATGTCAGCTCAGGGACAATTTTTCTCACCAAAAAGAAAAAATTCATTCTTCTTTTTCAGGAACTGCTTTATATTTACCCAAGTAGGCTTTAATTGATCTCAATTAAAATTCTGTTTATTCATATAGTTCCCATATATTTATTATTTTACACTTTTATTGTCATTATCAAAAGAATGTTTCCTTTATTTTCTACTGCTATTGCTGGCATAAATAAAGAATACGTGTATGTGAAACTTAATTTTGTATACAGCTTTCAGAGGAAAGTATAGGTCATCTATCTTCAGTTGCTATGTTCTCTGCTTGTGTCAATTTTCCAATATCCTAAGGTAATTTCTTTTAAGGGAGCTGTGAGAGTTATAGGGAGAGGTAGAGGAAAAGAGAGGTGCAGAAGCCACCAACACTTTGTGGTCTGATGATCCATCACCCAAAGCAAGCAAGGAGATATAATACTGAACGGGTTGGAATCTTCTTCAACAGAAAAGACTTCAAGTTCTTTATGAAGCTTTTGGTTATCTTTAGCTACACAACATATATAACATACATACTCTTTTATCATCTTTCACTACTTTTTTTGGAATGGCAATAAAACAAATATCCAAAAGATGTTTTCAAATAAGGAGTTTACTCTTTCCTTTTCTCTACAATTTGAAGCAGCTCTCTCTCTGTAATACTAGAAATGCTAAAGGAAATTCTTCAGGATGAAGGGAAATGACACTACAAAACGCTGCTGAGAGAAAATAAAGGCAGCACAAATAAAAATGAGATAAACCATGATCATAAATTGAAAGACTCAATATTGTTAACATGGCAATCCTCTCCAAATTGAATCCATAGATTCAATGCAATCCTAATTAAAATTCTAAAAGGCTTTTTTGAAGAACTGATGTTGGTTTTATAATTTATATAGAAAGGTCAAGGACCTAGATTAGCAAAACAAGTTTGAAAAAGAAAACAAACTCGGAGGACTCACACTACTTGATTTCCAGATATACAGTAATCAAGGCTGACACCGTGGTATTGGCATAGAACAATGGCATAGAACAGAGTACACAAATATACATATGTATATATGGTCAACTAACAAAAATGCCAAGGTAATTCAATGAGGGGAAAGGAGGTTTTTTTTAAACAAATGGTGCTAGAACAAATGGATTATCTTACAAAATATAATAAACCTAAACACTTAACTCACATTATACACTCAAACTAGAAATGGATCAGATATCAAACTATAAGAGTTAATACTACTAAACTTCTGGAAGAAAATATGAGATTTTCTGGTGAGTTTGATATTGGATTAGGTAAAGATTTCTGGGACAGGATATTAAAAAAACTAATTTTAAGAGAAAAGATGGACAAACGGTTTTATACAAAATATATAAAAAACTACAACAGCTTAACAGTAAGTTTTCAAAAATGGGCAAAAGATTCAAACAAATGATTCACAGATATGCATAGAGAAACATGCTCAACATCACTAATCATCAGGGAAATGAGAATTAAAATCACGACATACCACTACAGACCCACTAGAATGTCTAAAGTTTTTTAGACCAACAATATCAAATGTTGGCAAGATATGGAAAACTGGAACTCCCATACATTGCTGATGCAAAGGCAAAATGGTTCAGTCACTTTGCTGAATCATATAGTAGTATCTTATAAAGTTAAATATACAACTACAACACTATCCAGTAATTCCAATCATACGTATTTATCCCAGAGAAATGAAAATATATGCTGAAAGACTTATACGTAAATAAGTCTAATAACCAACATCTGGAAACAATTCAGAAGTTCATAAAAAAGTGAATGGATAAGCAAATAGTGGTACCTCCATGCTACGGAGACCAATTCAGCAATAAAAAGGAAAAAAAGATTATATTCAAGACCAAGAATGAATATCAAAAAAGTATGCTAAGTGAAAAAAGTCAAATACAAAAGACCACATACTATATGACTCCTATTTATAAAATTCTAGAAAAGGTAAAACTACAGTGATGGCCTAGTCTGGGGGTCCAAGAAAAGGACTGACTATAAAGAGGCATGAGAAAACTTTTTAGGGTGAGGGAACTGTCCTGTACCTTGACTGTGCTGACAGTTATACAACTATACACATTTACCCAAACCCATTAATCTGTTCTCTTAAATGGATCAATTTTATTGTATATAAATATTACCTTAATAAAAATCATTAAAAATTGGTTCAGCATATTAAAGATACAAGATTCTAAATGTATCACTGAATTTCAAATCTTGAACTAATCACGAGATCAAAGAAACGATCTTTACTCATATTTTCAGAGTGACGTAGAAATGTGACACATATTTTCAAAACCTCATGTGACTCTCTCCTCAAGCAAACATACTTTTAGGTTGGAAAACAGTATCTTTTACTCATCATTCATTTCTTTGCATGGTATGCTGAATAGATACACTGTCAGTGGCTACAAATTCATGGCATTTCACCATTTTTGCTATACCCTTAGATATAAATCAAGACAAAGAGGCTGGCTGTGTCTCTGTTAATGAAGTTGTATGCAGATTGGCCAAAAAAGGGCGTGTGTACCTCAACAATTTCTCACCAAAGGCATCAGATCCCCTTAGAAAAATGGAATCCAGTACTGGAGCAGCAAAAGACAAGCTGAACTTAGAATATCTTTTATTAGAGAGTAAAAAAGTGCTCAAAAGCCAACTAAAAAATGTAGAAGGAATAATGGAGTTAGAAAAATCATCATTTTTCAAACTATCAGCAAAATAACTGATTCCAGCAAAAAATTACCATCAATACTAGAACTAAAATGGATGAAAGTTTGATGAGGAAAAGATATTTACATAGTCTCAAAGTATCTCTCCACAAATTACTTGTTAATTACAAGGGAAAAAATAGTAACAGTTCAGTGGAGAAACCTAGCAGACATCTTTGCCAAGTCATCAAAGTTAATACCACCTACTAAACTGGCATTGTGTACTTCATGCGATGCACTGACAAGGATACATTACTTATTTAATATTCCTGCTAAAAGATTATGACCTGAATTTAATGACAAAGAAACATCAGAAAACCTAAACTGAGAGACATTCTACAAAACAACTGGCCTGTACTCTTAAAAATAAAGTCAATGTCATTAAAAATAAATAAAGGCTGAGGAACCATTCTAGATTAAAGGAGACTAAAGAGTACTGAAAATCAAATTCAATGAGTGATCCTAAATTGGATTTTGCACTAAAGGGGAGGAGGGATAAAAAGCTATAAAGTCATTGGGAAAATCTGAATGAGATTCATATATTAGATAATATATCAACGTTAACTTTCCTGAATTTTGGTAACTGTAATGTGTACTTAAGTAAGTGCATCTCCCTATTCTTAGGAAATGTATATGGAAATATTTAGGAGTAAAGAGGTATAAGGAGTATGTCTATAAATTTCTTCTCCTATGGTTCAGGAAAATGTGTTATATGTAATACCTATGAGAGAAAGAATGAGAATGAATAATAAGGCAAATGTGGCAAAATGTTAACAATTAGTGAATCGAGCTGAAGGCTATATAACAGTTTTTGTACTATTCTTATAAAATTTCTATAAATGTGAAATTATTTCAAAGTAAAAAGTTACAAAAAAGTAGAGTGGACAAATGCTGAATCCTACTTTTGTCCCATAAGCCAGATCTCCTCTGTCTCTTCTTCTACCTTCTCCATAATCCCAGCTGTTTTGCCATTAAATTATATCTGGCTTATGTTATGGGTTGCTCTGATACAGTTCAGAGGAAGAGGAGCAAAGAGAATGGTAAGCAGGATACGGAAGTAACAACTTTCACGCTTGTCTCAATATCTCAAAGACCTGATGAAGGTATTCAAGACAAAATAAGAAATTTTCTGTCAAGGGCCAGACAGTAAATATTTTAGGCTTTGCAGGCCTCATACAGTCTCTGTTGCATCTCTCCATTTATTTTTTCTTAACCAAAAAACCCAACTCTTTAGTCTGAAGGCATTACAAAAACAGGCTGTGGGCTGGATTTGGAGACAGGCCATACTTTGCTGACCCCTGATAGAATTATTAAATTTCTCCAAGAATTGTAACAAAAACAGCTCCACTGGTCTCTAAAATAGCAAGGACATCACTGAATAAATAAAGCAACAAAATTATGGCAGTGTGGAAGTCAGTTCTTAGGGCAATAAACAGTTAATAAAGCTAAACTTTAAACAAAAATAAATATTACCATTTCTTACAGTTTCTTTTGTAACTAATATTTGTCACCTTATGAGTTTGAATGTTTTGAGGGGGGTAAGAACAGGGGAGGACGCTTACATAGGTGTTTATTTTCTTTTTAAGAGACAACACCTCAGGAAAGGAAATGGAAGAAATAATGACAAGTTTCACTTGGAAAAGGTAAGATGGCCTAGATTTCAGGAGTGTGATATAAAACTGAAGGGGCAACATTTTTAGAGCCATTCCTGTCTAAATTCAAGATCATTCCCACTCTGTACCTGGATTCTACAAATTTAAATGATATATATTTTCTTAATTCATAGCATGTGGTATAGACAATCTGGATATTAGAAGTATTTGTATGCATGCAGGTTTTGTAATAATTATGTTAGAAAGGCATACCTGAGTAGATCATGGGCCTATAGCTACAGCCATGTCCGCTACCCATGGCTTACTGACATTTCAAGCAATGAGCTAAAAAAAGAGCTGACAAGATGCAACTCATTGATTTAAATGCCACTCTCCTATGTCTTATTATTTTAAATGCCAGCAAAGCTTAGGGAAAATGGCTCCAGCATTTTAAATGCTCATACACAGCATAAACTGACCTCTTTAAGGTCATTTATCTGAAAAGAAACCTTCTTACCTCGTGTAAATTATCGCTTTTTACATTAACAAAATACGAATTGTTGTGCTTAATGAAATTTTTAAGGTATGTCAATGTTACCTTCAATTTTGTTAAGCAGACCAACAAGTTAAAGATAGCAAAACAACAAAGTTTGAAGCCTGAATACACAATCAAGAGTTAATATGGTATTCAAAACGTACAACAAACCTACCATTAACAACTCTTACTAGTATATCTAATTGCTATTACTGTTCATGAAAATTAAGTCTAAAATGTAAGTGACAAATGACTATTATTACCGTTATACTTAATTCGCCAGTATCTACAATCAGCATTTGCTGTTATAGTTTTTCTTCCATTATGCCCATACAGTTATCAAAAACATTAAAACACAAATGCAAGCCAATCCCCACAGTCAATGGCAAGGGTTTCTTATAACCTTCCACTGGTTGGAAATTAAGTTTATACTCCCCCAATTCTCATCCAGAACCCAATCTTGATCAGAAGACTTCCCGAATTTCTATCTGTTCTCCATAATGACTGTGGATATCCCTAGATACCCAAGACCATTATAAACACAAAGATATCCAACTGAACATTTGAGGCAACAGTATTATAAAGCCCAGCTGAGGGTACTCTTGCCTTTGTCTAGACTCTCACAGCACGTTATCTATACTGCTCTGACGGTACTAGTTTTATAACTTGTATTATGTTTACTTATACGTATATTTCTTACCTCCTCCACTAGACTATAGTTTCTTGAAAACAGCAACTGTGGCTAAAATTTCTTTCTAATCACTCACAGCACCTCTCTTTCGACCACAGTGCCTGGCACTTCTGACACAGTAAGAGCGAAATACATACATATTATTGATTTTAACTTTAGAAATAAGGTTAAAAGAAAACATTAAAAGAAATAAAAAGGCAAAGATTTAGTATTGTTGTCGATACTACCCAAAATGATCCACAAATTTAATGTAACTTCTAGTAAAATCCCAATGGCACTCTTTGCAGAAATATAAAAATCCATCCTAAAATTCATGTAGAATCTCAAGGGACCCCAAGTAGTCAAAAGAATCTTGCAAAAAAAACCCAACAAAGTTGCAAGTATCACACTTCTTAACTTCAACTTACTACAAAGCTACAATAATCAAAACAATATGGTACTGGCATAAAGACAGACACATAGAATAATGGAATCGAATAGACAGCCCAGAAATAAACCTTCACATATATAGTCAAATGATTTTTGACAAGGGTGCCAAGATCATTCAATGAGGGAAAAGACATTCTTTTCAACAAATGGTGTTGGGAAACTGGATATCCACATGCAAAAGCATCAGGTTGGATCCTTACCTTATATCATACACAAAAATTAACTCAAAATGGATTAAAGACTTAAAACTAGAAAACCCTTAAAAGAAAACAGGGGGAAAAGCTTTGTAACATTGGATTTGGCAATGATTTTTTGGCTATGACACCAAAAGAACAGACAACAAAAGTAAAAATAGATAAACTGGACTACATCAAATTTTTTTCAGTGAGGAAGACTGGCCCTGAGCTAACATCTGTTGCCAATCTTTCTCTTTTTGCGTGAGGAGGACTGGCCCTGAGCTAACATCTGTGCCAATTTTCCTCTACTTTGTATGTGGGACACTGCCACAGCATGGCTTGACAAGCAGTGTGTAGGTCCATGTTTGGGATCCAAACATGTGAACCCTGGGCTGCCAAAGTAGAGCAAATATTTGCAAATCATATATCTGATAAGGGTTTAATATTCAGAAAGAACTACAATTCAACAATAAAAGAGCAACTTGATTTAAAAATAAGCAAAGGACTTGATAAATATTTCTCCAAAGAACATATTTAAATGGCCAATACGCACGTGAAAAGATGCTCAATCTCACTAATCATCAGCGAATGCAAATCAAAACCACAACGAGAAACCACCCCACACCCATTATAGGATGGCTACTATAAAACAAAAAACAAAAAATAAGAAACGTCAGCAAGAATGTGGATAAATTTGAATCCTTATGCATTGTTTGTGGGAATGTAAAATGGTGCAGCAGAAGTAGAAAAAGAGTTTGGTGATCCCTCAAAAAATTAAAAATAGAACTAACGTAGGATCCACCAATTCCACTTCTGGTTATACAATCAAAACAATTGAAAGCATGCTCTTGAAGAAATATTTGTACACTAATATGCACAGAAGTATTATTTACAAAAGGTGAAAGCGACCCAAGAGTCCACTGTTGGATGAGTGGATAAACAAAATGTGGCATATACACACATGGAATATTTCTGCCTTAAAAAAGAAGGAAATTCCGACACATCCTAGAATATGGCTAAACCTTGAGAACATTTTGTTAAGTGAAATAAGCCAGTCACAAAATAACAAATACTGTATGATTCCTCTCTTGTGAGGTACCCAGAGTAGTCAAACTCAAAGGCACAAAAAGCAGAATGGTGGTTGCAGAAGGTGGGGGGATGGGGAAATGGAGAATTGGTTAATGGGTACAGAGCTTCAATTTTGTGAGATGAAAAGAGGTCTGCAGATTGGCTGTACAGCATTGTGAATGTAGTTAACACTACAGAACTGTACACTTAAAAATGATTAAGATAGTAAATTTTATGTTTTGTATATTTTATTACAATACTGAAATAAAAAACAGGGCACAATCTATGGCTAAATGGAAACAATTTCAAAACAGACAGAAACCTAAGAAAGAATAGGGGAAGAAGAAAGAACAACAAATATGCTCTCATAATAGAGGAGAAAAAACAAAGAGAAAGGCTGCCTAGTGCAAATATCAGTTCATAAGAAATGAAAGAAAAAAGTGAGACTCACACCAATGGCCAGAAAGAAATGAAAGACTGACTCAATACAAGACATTCAAATGAAACACCGAGGGGCTCAATATAATATGAGTCTTTCTAACCTAAATTTTCGTATAACTAGGCATATTCTAAACTTTTTCAGGGCTTTGATTAACTATAAGAAACTCAAGCAAGATTTCAAAAACAAAGTTTTCAGAGAATTATAGAATTTTAGAGTTGAAAATTAGCTCCATGTCTATCCATCTGAATTGCAAGTACAAAGCACAAAAAATACCAAAAAAAATTTTTACATTGATAAAATGTAAATGACATTGACAAGAATAAGATGTTTTTAAAAATCTAGACTTTACTGATTTTTTTCCTACTTAAAAATGCACAGCTGAGAAAGAAGAACAAACCTGGAGGCACCACGCTTCCTGATTTCAAACTACATTACTAATAAAAATAGTATGGAATTGGCATAAAAACAGACAAATAAATCAATGGAACAGAATAGAGACCCCAGAAATTAACCCACACATATGTGGTCAATTAATTTACAGCAAAGGAGCCAAGGATATACAAATGGGGAGAGGATAGTCTCTTCAATAAATGGTGTGGGGAAAACTGGACAGCCCACATGTAAAAGAATGAAACTGGACAACTATCTTATACCATACACAAAAATTAACTCAAAATGAATTAAAGGCTTGAATGTAAGATCTGACTATAAAACTCCTAAAAGAAAACATAGATGGTAATCCCCCGATATCAGTCTTGACAATAATTTTTTGGATTAGACACCAAAAGCAAAGGCAACAAAAACAAAAATAAACAATGGGACTACAACAAACTAAAAAGCTTTAGCACACAGTAGGAAACCATCAACAACAAAAAAGGCAATCTACCAAAAGGGAGAAAATACTTGCAAACCATATATCTGATCAGGGGTTAACATCCAAAATATATCAAGAACTCATACAACTCAATAGCAAAAAAAATAATTCAATTCAAAATGGGCAGAGGCTCTAAATAGACATTTTTCCAAAGACAACACACAGATGGCCAACAGGTAAACGAAAAGGTGCTTACCATCGCTAATCATCAGAGAAATGCAAATCAAAACCACAGTGAGCTACTACCTCACACCTGTTAGAATGGTTATTATCAAAAAGACAAGAAATAATAAGTGTTGGCAAGGATGTGGAGAAAAGGGAACCCTCATGCACTGTTGGTGGGAATGTAAATGGGTGCAGCCACTATGGAAAATAGTGTGGAGGTTTCTCAAAAAATTAAAAATAGAACTACCACATGATCCAGCAATTCTACTTTTGGGTACTTATCCAAAGGAAATGAAAATACTAACTCAAAGAGATATATACATCCCCATGTTCAGCGCAGCATTATTTACAAGAACCAAGATATGGAAGCAACCTAAGTGTCCCTAATGGATAAATGTGATCTATCTATCTATTTATACATACACTCGATGGAATATCATTCAGCCATTAAAAAAAAAAAGGAAATCTTGCCATTTGTGATAACATATATTGACCTTGAGGGCACTGTGCTAAGTGAAACAGAGAGAGAAAGACAAACACTGTATGATCTCACTTATATGTGGAATCAAAAAAACAAAACAAAAAACCGAACTCATAGATAGAACAGACTGGTGGTTGCCGGGGTGTGTGTGTGCGTATGTGTGTGCAAAAATGAGAGACGATGGTCAAAAGGTACAAACTTGCAGTTATAAAATAAGTCCTGGGAATGTGATGTACAGCATGGTGACTATAGTTAATAATGCTGTATTGTGTATCTGAAAGTTGCTAAGAGAGTAAATCTTAAAGGTTCTCATCACAAAAAAAAATGTGCCACTGCGTGGTGATGAATGTTAACTAGACATTGCGGTGATCATTTTGCAATACATACAAATACTGAGTCATTATGCTGTATGCCTGAAACTAACATGTTATATGTCAATTATATCTCAATTTAAAAAAAGAAAAAATAGTAATGATAAAAAAATGCCTTGCTGGACAAGGCAATCTTACCAACCAATTTTCTTGAAACTATCTTTTCCGCTGCTGGTACACCTAGAAAACTCCAAGCAGTAATTCAAGTGAGAGGAGTACGGTTACTATAGCCTATTTCCTCTGATTATTTTTTTAAACATCACCTTCCTATCTGAGAGTTCTTCACTGTTCTTTGCCCTCAGAGTGAGCAAGTCAGTCAGCTAGAGTTTTTATACTTAGGCAATTCTTTAATTGCCTATTCTTAGGCAAATGTTAACCCCTACAGTTACACTGACTGTATTCTAATTTCAATAGGAATTTCTCATCACTGTTCAGTAACTAATTTCTTGTTAGTTCTCTTACAATCTTGCTGCCTTCAACTGTTTCCTCCCTTTAAAAACTTTAATTTCTTCCTCTCCTCCAGATTCTTTTCTTCCAAGAGTATAAATCTTATGTAAGTTTGCCCTTCCTCCTCCAAAAATCTTTATTTAAACCAAGTGCCCATTCTTTCTTCCATGGTCCTGTTTTCCTCATTCCTGTCAATAACAATTTTTTGAACTAGTAGTTTACATCCATTTCTTAATTCCCACAATAACTATTTATTCATTAACCCTGTCAGCCTTACAGTCTGGCTCCCACAACCAGTATTCTTGAGAAGCTATTCTCTGAAAGCCCATTGTACTATGTCTGGGGGTACTTGCTCAACCCGTTTAGGGCCCATTTCAGGAAATGGCATAGGAGTCCATATTAGTGCAACAACACAACAATCTATTCCCATACTCATCACGCAGCATGGGGCCAGGAAGATATCTGATGCAAAATGGGCAACTCATTTACTCTCTTCCTTCTGATCTGATTCCTCTTCCCACATCCTAAAATGCAGGTCTTCTTCAATTCTCAGTATTTTGTTATTTACCCCTCACCAAAGACTTCATCTGCTCAAATATTCCAATTACCACATGTATTCAGAAACCCTCCAAATACGTATTCAGCTCAGATCGCTCATTTAATTCAATTTCCACAACTCTAACTGTATACTGGACACTCCAATTAAATGTTCACTTCCACCACAAACTGCTTCCAGCTAATAACCTCATTATTATTACCACAAAAATTGGCCATTGTACCTTTCCCTTCTTACTTTTCAACTTCTACTAATTCACCATGCTAAGTCATACTGGCTTGGAAAGCCTGAGTATCACTTTCCCCTCCCTTATTTAAACAGTCACGTTAATCACTAAGTTTTGACAATTCTTTATTTCAGTTTCTCTACATACATCCCTTCCTTATGCATCTTCACAGCCACGACCCTAGTTCAGGCTCATTTTCTGGATTATAACAAGAGCCACCTATAATTTCACCACTATAAATTCCTCTCCATTACATCCTAAAAATGACTACCAAATCAATTGTTGTAAAACACAGATTTTCTTACGGTACACAATGAATTCCAACTCCTTGATTAAGCAACTCCACTGTCACCCACTGCACTTCTCAACTGCTATAGTATTTAGATTTTCTTTTATTATCTACTACCTTTTAAAGTATTATATATAAGAACGAAGGAGGAAAACTTTTTTTTTTTTTTGAGGAAGATTAGGCCCGAGCTAACAACTACTGCCAATCCTCCTATTTTTGCTGAGGAAGACTGGCCTTGAGCTAACATCCGTGCCCATCTTCCTCTACTTTATATGTGGGATGCCTACCACAGCACGGTTTGCCAAGCGGTGCCACGTCCATACACGGGATCTGAACCGGCGAACCCCGGGCCGCTGAAGCGGAACATGAGAACTTAACCGCTGCACCACCAGGCTGGCCCTGAAGAAGGAAATTTTACTGTATATATTTCCTACCTATATCAGAGCTTTGGTTCTGGGCGTGTAGGAAGGATGATTTAAATCTTCCTAATTTAAATCTCCTTTCATTGCATTAGTCACCCATGGCCTCACCAACGTTCCATAAGCAAGGAGGGGTCGGTCTTTTACTTCTTTGGTATACCCTCTGGCCTACCACAGAACCAGACATTTAATAAATTTGCCAAATGATTAGGGGTGGGGGATGGTGTGAACTCTTTGATATTTAATAGGATCTAAGACTGAGCAATGATTCACTGTGTCAAGTGGTTTTCCATAATCTTTTCAAATAATCTATATAAAAGACCTCTGGAAATACAAGGTCAGGTTTTGTAATTTCAATTTGTACAGTTAACCAAGTAGTTAATTAAACATGTACTAACTTAACTCTGCCCTGTATCTACTTAAATCTCATAAATAAATAACCTTTAATAACTTCTCATATTTGTTTCTTCTTTCTCACTCCTAATAGACAGGAACTATATTGATATATTTTTCTTCCACAGTTCCTTTTATATAATAGGTACTCTGAATACTTACTGATTTGTGTTACTCTGGGAGAAGATGACAGAAAAGTCATATCAAGCAGCACTGAATATGCCCAAGCTAATATATGCAGCATAAATATATGTTATAGAATACAATGAGATAATATTAACTAGATTTAGCATCTGCTCTTACTAAAAACTTTCAATGTGTTAAAAACAGCAACAAAAATCAAAATGTTCCAAGGATATAACTAAACTTCTAATTAATGTATACTTACAAAACAGAGGAAATTATGAAATGTTCAGAGTAAACACAACCTGATGCACTAATGATAAATATGAAAAGGATCTAGTTACATGATTCCTGGGCTGGCTGAGCACTGAAGGATATCTGGTTCCAACCTTATCACTGCTTACTTTCAAAAGTAAATGCTCTGCCCCACCTAGGATATGCCCCTCTCATCTCTGCCTATCTAGACCTATGTAGTCTTCAAAATTTCAGCTAAACTCCTAACTTCTTAAAATATTCTCCAAATATGCTAGTCAAATACTAAGTCTTTAATAATAAACTTCTTAAGAGCATAAACATTTTATATTTTGGTATAACATCCTATCCCCCATCATTTTAGTTACTAAAATATCCAAGCTCTTTACTCTACAACAGCTCTCTAACTCTATCTCAGCCACAGACAAGAGCAGCCATACCATAGATCAAGTCATCCCTTAGAATTACTCCAATTTTTAGCAATAGTAAATATTCAAAAGTAATTTTTTATTCTTCGCATCTCCCCAACACCCTCTCACTACTACAGGGTCAGCTCTTCATACTATCAACGCAATCCTGCAATTAACAGAAGCCTCATGACACGGTTTTTAATAGACAAAGTAAGAAATATAGATGAATGTGTATGCATATTTAAGTAAATATACATATTTTCTAGCTCAAACAACTGAGGAGGCCTAGAGTAATGAGGCTCTAGTACCAATGAATATAGCTAGTTCCCAGACCTTGCTTACTTACAGAAGTCTCCAAATAAAAGAAACTAAGTTCCTTGGAGAAATCCATGGTTAAGGAGGGAAAGCAAACGTAAGCCTGGAACAGTTTTTGGTGCCAAAAAGTAAAGAAGTGCTTAAAAAAAAGAGAGAATCATATCAAAAAGATGAAAAGTCAACTTTAAAGGGCTCTCAATGGCCAAATCTAGGACAATGTGAACCACATAATAAACAATGACTGTGAGGAATTATAATCCATCATAGAATGAAATAAGAATCCATGAAGCTATTGACAGGTAAACAAATAAACACATAAATGGAGGAGAAGGGAAAGTTCTTCCTTACAGTAGAATTCCAACTAATAGAGGTAGAAAAAATAAAAATAGAAAACCATCATTTGGTAAACACCAGAGCAGTAATTTTTTCAAGCAAAATTCATTAATGGATGCTAAAATCAGTGTATGATGAGAAACTAGCATGATGAGAAAAAGATACTTACAAAAATCTCCAAATACCTCTTCATGAGATACCTAGTAAGTACAAAAGGGAAGGGGACAGGGCCATGGCTGAGTGGTTACATTCATGTGCTCTGCTTTGGTGGCCCGGGGTTCTGCTGGTCAGGATCCTGGGTGTGGACACGGCACTGCTTGTTAGGCCATGCTGAGGCAACAACTCACACAGCAGAACCAGAGGCACTCACAACTAGAACATACAACTATGGGGGAGGGGGGCGTGCTTTGGGGATAAGAAGAAGGGGGAAAAAAAAGAAGAAGATTGGCAACAGATGTTAGCTCAGGTGCCAATCTTTTAAAAAAACAAAAAAGGGAAAAAAAAGTAGAAACTTTTACAGTAAAGAAAACTGGCAGACACCACCTTAACTAAGTGATCAAAGTAAACATCACCCTGTGCTTCCTGATATGGTGCACTAAGGAGGACACAACATCAATTCAGTGAATTCTTGACAAAAATGCACAATCTGAATAATGAGGAATCATAAGACAAATCTAAACTGAAGAACATTCTACAAATCAATTTGCCAGTATTCTTCAAAAATGTCAACATTATAGGGGCCGGCCCCATGGCGGAGTGGTTAAGTTCGAGTGCTCTGCTTTAGCGGCCCAGGGTTTCGCTGGTTTGGATCCTGGGCGCGGAAATGGCATCACTCATCAAGCCATGCTGAGGCAGCATCCCACATGCCACAACTAGAAGGACCCACAACTAAAATATATAACTATGTACTGGGGGGCTTTGGGAGAAAAAGGAAAAATAAAATCTTAAAAAAAAGTGTCAACATTATAAAAGGCAAAGAATAACTGAAAACTATTCTAGACTAAAGCAGACTAAGGAAACATGATAACCAAATACAAAGTGTGATCCTAGACCGGATCTTGGACCAGAAAAACGACATTACTGGGATAACTGGTGAATTTTGAAAGGTTCGCAGATTACATAATAGTATTGTATCAAGGTTAATTTCCTGATTTTTATAATTGCACTGTGGTTACACAAGATGTTAACATTTGGGGAATCTGGGTAAAGGGTATACAGGAATTCTTTTTATTATTTTTGCAACTGCTTTGTAAGTCTAAAATTATTTCAAAAAGAAGCTAAAAAAAAGTATGAAAGCCTCATGAGTGAATAATGCACAGAGAACTGTGTATATGTGCTTGACACATGTAAACACTCAAAACAATTAGCTATAAAGACTGTAATGCTCCAAGTTTATTAAGCCTCCTGACTTCTTAGTTCCTCATTTAGTAAATAATTTACAGAATGCCTACTATGTGCCCAACAAAGAGAAAAGGAAGGAGGAAAGAAAGAAGCCAGCCAGCCAGGCATTCACTCACTAACAAATTCATAGCAGAACTGAGATTAGTTATTTCAAATACACATATGTCCATTTACACATGTATTCACTTATTCTCTCCCTCTTTCAAATTGAGTAATTTCAAGTCCTCCTTAATTCTTACTCTCCACTTTCCATGTTCCTGCTCCTAGTTTTGTCATCAAAGTGCATGTATTCTAAAAATGTGAATCAAATCCCAGTTTTGTGACTTTTTTGCCCATAACTTAGTCTCTCTAACCCTTCCCATTTATTTGTAAAAGTGGAATGCCTTTAACCAATTTTATAGGGTTGTTGTGAGGATTAAAGGGGAACAAATAAAAGTAACTAGCACACTGTAGATGCTCAAAAAATATTAGTTGCCTTTCCCTTACAAATTATATTTTCTAACCAGTGTAAGTTCCTGAAGCGTAGATCAACAATTGTTTTACTAATCTCTAGGTGAATCCCTGTTCTACTTTCCAAAGAAGCTACTTTGTATTTTTCACCTACATATTTTAAAAAGTAAATATAAATAATGCATTTACTTTATGCATTCTAAAGGCGTCAGTATCTACTGAAAATTCAATTAACTAAGAAATATGCATAACCTCCATCTCTCTCTCAAGTATCAGACCAGTATTTCGAACAGCTTTTCCAAACATTATCCAGCTACCTCTACATACCAACCTCAAACTCAAGATTCCAATATTATGCTCTATGCTACCACCTCTTGGCTGTTACCATACTCTCCAGATATTTCCTTCTTTTTTGAAATTTCAAGCCAGCCCTGAAGTGGAAGCCTCAATGCAACAGATATATCTAATTTCCAGATTCTAGTCCTCCTCAGATGAGATGCTCCAAGTGCCTGCAAAGATTTCTAGCACAATCACTCTGAATCTAACACAATTAAAGATATATACTTAACAATTTACATTTTCTAGGCTCTCTCTTTTCCTATTTTCCACTATAGTGTTATGGCTGTCTCTGAAAAAAATAAAGGCCAAAGACGGTAGGGGAGTGTCTAATGGAGAAAAACAGATTTCCTAGAACTAGCTGAATTGTAAAATGGAAATATTCCAATTAGAAAACCAACTAAAAACTGTCGAACTACCAACAGTAAGAACAACTCCTTCAAATGCTACATGGTTCCATGCCTTGCTATTTCTGTATTTTCTTCTAAGAATATTCAAACAATATTTTAACCTCATATAGCAATGGAACACCCAATCATATGACAAGTATATACTGCACTCAACTATTGAAGGGCATTCTTCCGAACCCCACCCTGAAACAAAAGTAATTCACAGTTGCTTCTTCCATTCTATTAAATGACTTGGTCAATAGTCACAACACGCGAAAACACACAGAAACACAATCACAGTTTAAAATAATGAATTTCAACTTCATTGGCAGTTGCTTAATTTTCTGGTCTTTTTCAAACCACATTAAATTTCAAAACACTCCTAATTCAATGAAAACAGACCATCCTGGATAGTCACAGCAACAACTTTTTCAGGCAGTAAGGAAGAAAAAGACGCCACAAAAGAAGAACATTAAGAAGCTCTTAAACGGGCTTTCAGATTTTAAAGCAACTTGCCCACATTGGTAAAGAGTGGTACAGAATCTACATGCAGATGCAGAGGTAGAAAGAAGCACACAACATGGTTTATAGTCTTCTGAGGCTGACAATGTAGTCAGGGACATAAAATTCAAACACAGGAAAGGATGAACAAAATTAGCCAAAATATTAATTGACAAATAACTAGTATAGATAATATTTATTACAACACTGTGAAGGGTTGAAATGCAGTAAAAGCAGAGGTATAGCATTTATAGGAAGGGAAGGGTTTAAGCTAAGAGTAAGAACAAGGGAATTTCAAGCTACAGACAACAATGAGTATGCAATGCTGTAGCCCAAATGGTAAAACCATGTTGTTTAATACAAATGATGAGACCAGTTTAGCTGAAAGAAAACTTTATGTAAGACTGGTGGGGCAGCATTAGAAAGAGAAGCAGACTGAACTGTGGAGGATACTGAGGCACTGAGCCTCAGTCTAACGAATCCAGAAGACAATGAGAAAGTCACTGAAGACTGGGTATAGGGTAACATTTCCACACTATGTGAGAGGTGAGGCTTGGGGGGAACGAGTTTAATCTTGTAGCACTGTTTAACAGACGGAAGAAAACTGGGAGAGACCAATCATATTATTTCAGTAGTCCAGAAATAATGCTAATGGTCTAAACTACAATGATGACTGTGGAAAGAAAAAGAATGAAATTCACTATGAGGGAAGAACTGATAGAATATGGTCAATGATTTGAAGTTAGAAGTGTACAAGGGAGAAAAAGGAATTCAAAATGTTTCCAAAGCTTTAAAACAGGGAACAGAAGTATTATGAAAAAAACATAAGACTGTAAACCATTATTAATAAATGTTTCCAACAACTGAAGTGTTTCTAAACAAAAATTCTATTTACGTTTAACACAAAGCAATAAAATAGAAACCCAAAGGTACAATTTCTACAATCGAATAAAAACAGCATTCATACTCAAATATTATGAAGAAACATCTTATACTAATGCATAAACCATAGTCCATCATAAATCTACATGAATTAGTAACTACTTGATCCAGATCCATGTCACTGTTCTTTTCGTACAAATGACTCCCATTACTCGAATTACCATACATTTCATATTTAAAATAAACACAACAATTTGAGATCTAGTTAATTATTCTGCCTAGTGAACTACATAAATAAAGCAATGCATGTTGGGATATAGATTTCTCAATAGGCTAATCAACAGACTAGAAACAGTCTAAATTGCAAAACTGAGTTATTATCAAATCCTTTATAAACATGGAATCATACCTTCCTTTTCCTACAAATTCTCCAACAAAGTAATCAAATTTTGAAAAAATAAAAACTATAAAATATCACACTAGACAAGTTTCACAAGTTTCTTGGTTACCTTTACTTTATCTCTTCTCAAGCAACAAAACAGACAATTTGCATCAAAAGTCCAATCAGAAATGCTTTCAGGTTCACAGTCTGCAAAAATAGTAGGAATAACAAATTAATAGTCACAAAGAAAATTTTTCAGCAAACAAATGAGAACTAGTTTCAGAAATATTATTTATCTTAGCAACTCCTTCCCCTCAACTAAGCAGTAGACAGGTTCCTTATTTGTGTTACAATTCTTAACAATAACGGCTCACTAGTTAATATACTTATTCATACGTATACTTGCATTATCAAGTAAACACAAAAAGATGCTTACATGGATATAGCTTTAACCCACATAAAACTGTGAATAAAAAAGAGGAGGCTGAGGCTTAAATCACCAACATATCATATGTCACCAGAAAGAATCTGAAATACCAAAAGAAGATTTTAAGTACCTTTAAATAAACTGAGATCTTTTAATAATGCAGGTCCAAACAGCCCTTCAAGAATACTTTCAAATCCTGAAAAGATGGAAAAAAAAAATCCTGTATTACAATAATATTCCCTATAGTAATTTAATATTAATCTGTTGCATGAAAAAACGATGGTATTTTCTTCCAGTTCTCAAGGATCCCCAGATTATTACTGAAGCGATGCTGAGGAAAGAAAGTCAATGACAAATCTAAAAGCATTTGTATTTTTGTCAATGGTTAACATTCAAACAAATTCAGAGTACGTTCAAGAACAATACAAAACAGCACTAGGAATAACCAACGAAGCAGTGGAAATTCACAGGTTCTCTTACGATCTTACAAGATCCCAAATACCTTTTTACATAAACTTTAAAATTCCATTTTAAAAGGTCCCTTTCCCAGTGAAAGAGTCAAACTGCTTCAAAATTTCCACAATGTTCTGGATTAATTTAAATCTAAACAGCATATTTCTCAATATCAACTGAGATAAGAGATTTATCAAGCTAACAGTTTTCTGAAGAAGAAAAATCTTCACTGAGAACATCTGTATCACTAAAGAAAGACCCATAACAATACTTGAAACCAAAAAGACCTTTGTAATTATTTCACATTGCCATGTAACTTCTTTGCTGCTTCCTTTATGAAAGTAGAATCCACTAATTATACATACAAAAAAAAAAAGCATGAGAAAAAATTCAAATACCTCTGTATATAAATGTTTAAACTATTATCACCTTCTACCACTATAAAGCAGAAAATGAAAAACAAAAAACTTTTCTCATTTATTACCTCAAGTACTGATCAACTCAAAGAAAAAAAATTAAAAATATCTTTGTTTTCTTGCTGTTTTCTATGGGTGCTTAAGAGAGTAAGGAGGAAAAAGAGAAAGGGAATCAGATTGTGCCTTTATACAACATAACAGAAATAATGGATTACAGCAGTGATTCCCAAACTATGTGTCACGGACCTCACTGGGAACTCAAATAGTTACAAGGGGGCCATGAATCCATATTTACTTTAAGCACGACCTGTAGAAAAAATTAGTATGTCTTGCACATTCAGTGTACATACTATTTTTGAAATGCAGAGAAATATTACTGTAATTAAGAAAATACAAAAAGTATAACTGAATTCCTAGTAATTCGGGGCAGTATGTATTTTGTTACAGAATTTACCATCACCTAAGGGTTTATAAACTTGAATTGTGAAAAAGTACTCATGTTCAAAAGGGAGGGAATCACTATTTTAAAATACTGTAAGTAGCATTTCCTTACCACAGTCATCATAAAGGGTTTGGAAGGTAAGGGGGGTAGAAAAGGTGGTCCCTAGAAACAGTATGTTATCTGGTTATAGGAATAATTTTGTAATGTCCCTAGTATTAAGCCACCATTTTCAACAGAGTAATCTCTAGGGTTTGTGTTATTTACGTTATAGTTAGAGAGTTGATTCTTTTCCACTATTTTCTAGATTTCTAGATTTTTCATTTATTAGTTAGGAACAATTATTTTAACTCTCCTTCGTTCTTCCCATCAAAATTATTCCAAGGACATTAGCAAAAGAAAAAAAAAAAAACAACCAGTACCCATTCAAGCAAATGGGAGGTATCTATGCCTGTTTATTATTTGCACACTATAATTTAAAGCATTTTCCACTAAATCACTATGACCTCTCTAAGGAGGCGAAGGATTGAGCTGGAGGTTTTGAGGGTGGAGAGATGGTGCTAAGAGAATGATAAGGAATTACTAGATTCTATCTTGGGCCTGCAAACTAAATATTCCCAGCACTAGCACCCCCTCCCCGAAATAAATCCCATTGCCTGCCTCCTACTCTAAAGGCCTCCAACCCACCTCAAAAGAAATTCTGATTTCACAAATATTAATGAAAGCACCCAATATCTTGAAAGGACCAAGTACACACTGCAAAGAACTAAAGGAGATTACAGGTGGCACTTATCCCAAAGAGCAAACCTAATACGCTTTTACCTGGGTTTATATGAAATTATGATAAATTCCAAATTTGCAGGCCAAGAATAAATTCTTGAAAATGAAAAATGTTAATATAACAAGAAATAATACTGAGAAAGAAAAAAGCAAATAAAAGCTTTGGGAAATAAAATTTTTAAAAATACAAAAGATAATACAATTTGAAAGAATAAGAAAACAGAATAGAAACTTCACCAATATCACACAGACACTAACAAAACCAAATTACACATCAAAAAGCAGCGAAAGGGAAAGACCAAAAGGAATCAAACAAAAACAAAATCTGGTCATGAATGCAAAGCCTTAACCACAACCAATTTTGACCAAAATAGTAACTGTAAACAAGTCACTCCTCTTTTGCTCATTATCTGCAACAGTACGTTAAACCTTAGAAATATGATTAATTGGGCACTGTAAAGCTGTATTTTGCTACCCTCTGTTAACTGAATTTAATGCCACTCAATTTTATTAATATTAAATATTGAATTTAGCAGTTGCATAGCAACAAGGAATGTCTCATGTGCTGTGCTTGACATTAACAAAAGGCAAATAAGGAAAGAAAAAATGTATTCAAAATTTATACCATGATCTCACAGAAAAGCCATGAAGATGAATAACAAAATGCCATGGAAAATTAAATAAAATACTGAAAAAGACAGCCATGTCATTATGTTCAATCACAAGGGCTTAAAAAGCACTTCTATGTAATATATTATAAAGAAATATTAATAAAATTATTGCACATGACTACTTTCCAAAGAATTCTTAACCAACATCACGACTGGTCTCAAAGCTGGTCTCCACGCTCTTCCTCACTACGACCTGCACTGTCTTCAGACTGTACTCCTAAAACATTGCTTTGACTATGTCACTATCTGTTCAGAAAAATTCCACTTTGTTTAAAAAACAAATCCCAAAATCTAGAGTCCAGTAATCAGAGCTGCTTGTAATTTAACCCCAACCTATTGTCAACAGCCTTATTTCCCAGAACTTTCCTGCTCATTCTTAGTGCTCCAGTCAGGTTGGTATTCTCTTGTATTCGGTCATCATTTCTACCTCCTAATATTTTCTCAAGCCTTTGTATCTGACCTCTGCCCATATAAATTATGTCCTTCAAGGCACTCTTCGATTTGTTCAACAAATACATTTTTGCTTATTCAACATACATTAAGTGACAGCCTGCCATCTACCAGGAACAGACGTTGGCACCGAGGAGGCAGTGGTGAACAGATGTGGTGCCTGCCCTCATGGAGCTGTGGTTTCCAGCTTTCTCACCCTCAGAATTCACATAACACTTCTGATCCTTTCAAATAAATGTCAATTGCCTTATGTTTTCTGTCATGTGCAAAGCACTGTCTATGCAAGTATCCTGGAAAATAAAATGTCACAGGCTATCTAAATCCTGGTTTATTTCTTTTCATACATTTATGTCTTATCTCCTCAAGGAGATTTAATGCTCCAGGAACGCTAGGAAGGTGTTCCTGTTTCCCGCAACGTTTCTCTCATACCGACATGCCTGGTTTTT
Organism: Equus przewalskii; assembly: GCF_037783145.1. NCBI lineage: Eukaryota > Metazoa > Chordata > Mammalia > Perissodactyla > Equidae > Equus > Equus przewalskii. Next base: position 32,291,880 of record NC_091831.1, read on the forward strand.
AGCTTCTGATTTAATCACATAGCTCTCAAAAACAAAAGCTAGAAGATCAAAATTTCTCACAAATTTCCCTCTTCAATCTAAATCACAACCTCTACTCTCTTTATTTCTAACCAAAAGGGGAAAGGCGGGTTATGATAAGTAACAGGACAGGAACATATCAAATACATAGCCAACTAAGATAAGCAATTTAGCCTGTACTTTTGAAATAAAGAAAAATATTATGGATGGAATGAAAAAATGGCTCATGGGTCCTGGGAACCTTTCCTCTGAGATAAGCAGTACAGAAATTAGCAGTTTGAGAGACAAAGAGGTATTGAAGGAAAATTAGGAGCCTATCAAAAAATTAGCAATTTTTACATCAAGGTCCCTTGGATATCTTGTAAAACTTGGTGCTTGGTATAAAAGAGCTCAATCTTCAATAGAGTATTATAATTTTATAAAATATTAGTTCAAAGGTGCTTGCTGATAAGTCATCAACTAATGTCCTAATAAACAAAGAGGGGACTTACAGCATCTGGAGTTCTTTGCTTAAAACTCAGGGTGTATAACTTGCCAACACCACACTGAACTTCACTACAAGTAAGCCCCCAAATGAAAGTAATTTAAAAGCACCTGACTACATAATCTTTTATATTCTATCCAAGGTAATATAAGGTAATTAATCCCCTTTTATTGATGTTCCAGCTATCTCATTGTGTCATAAAACCAAAGTAGTCTGGATGAACTTCTATAGGCAATAAACAAAAACCAGGCTCCTCATTACTAAGCAGTGCACTTCGCTGCTAGATAACTACATTCACTGAGAGTTCTTCCTCACTCCGTGAGCATCTGCTCCTGGCCCACGCACTCTCAGGAGCCCATTTGCTGGCCCATTTACAACTCTCAGCACAGGAACTGATGAAGAAATTTCACCATATATACTGAAGAGAAACTATAATCTAATCATAACTAGTGGCCCAAACAAACACAATTAATGAAGAAAAAATACTACAACTTGAAGAAAAATTATAAATAGTATTCCTATTGAGAGCAAGAAGGAACCACATTAAAAAAAAAAACAGCAAGCTGCTCTGCAAAAAAGAGTGGAGAATATGGTTTTGGGGGAGGGGAAAAAAAGACAAAGAACTGCCAAAATAACCAAATAGCGGTCTTAAGTAGAAAAATATATAACAAATCAGTGATTTAGAAAACCAACTTAAGAAACATCCTCATAAGGTATAGTGAATCTGAAGGAAAAAACCATAAGATTAGAGATGAGGAGGTGGCCAGGAGATTCAAAATCTGTAAAACAGGATTTCCAGAACAAAGCAAAGAATATAAATTAAAAAAAAAAAGTTTAATTTATAAAAAAGGGGAAGGAGGAGGAGAAAAAGGAGAAGAAGAAAACTCCCTAATGTTGAATACTGTCTTGAGTCTTCGTATCTAATGGGCTCTGAGATGTACTCGGGCAGAATACTCAGGGGGGAAAAAGTATATACTTGTAGAACTCTCCTGGTAAAATATCTGAATTTCAAGAATAAAAGCTTAAAAGCTCAAAATAAGGGGAAATTTTTACTTAATTTTACTTAAAATAAGAGGAAAGAGATTTAGATCACCAATTATTTCATCAGTAAAAAGTAAATGCTAGGGCCAGCCCCGTGGCCGAGTGGTTAAGTTTGCACGTCCCGCTTCAGCGGCGCATGGTTTCGCCGGTTCGGATTCTGGGCACAGACATGGCACCGCTCATCAAGCCACACTGAGGCGGCGTCCCACATGCCACAACTAGAATGACCCACAACTAAAAATATACAACTATGTACCGGGGGTCTTTGGGGAGAAAAAGGAAAAATAAAATCTTTAAAAAAAAAAAAAAAGTATATGCTAAAAGCCAAAGGAGCTATGTCTACAAAATTCTGAGGGTAAAAAAAAATTTTGTAGTCAATCTATTATTTACAAATATGAGTAAAAGAAAGAAATTAAAGTCATGTGCGACATAATGTTTCAGTCAATGACAGACCGCATATCCAACAGTGGGCCCATAAGATTAGAACCATATAACCTAGGTGTGTAGTAGGCTATACTATCTAGGTTTGTGTAAGTATATTCTATGATGTTTGCACAATCACAGAATCACCTGACACATTTCTCAGAATCTCTCTCTGTCGTTCAGCAACGCACAACTGTACTAGAGATGCTCTGATTTGCAAAGTAGGATAGCCATTTACTTCAGGGCTAAGAGTTACTTAAAGTAGTTCAGCTAAATAAAACATAATTCAGAACAAAGACCTCCTAAAAAGGGAAACATTGTTTATATAAAAAATAATGGTAAGCAATATACCAGTAAAACTAATAGTTAAGGGTAAATAGTTGCTACTAACATAAGGGTTCAGCTTAATATAACAGATAAGAAAGTATTCTTTAAGTAGGTGAATGCAACATTATTTTAAAAATTAATGGTTTACGAATAACATCTCAAATTATTAGAACAAAATGTTATGTGAAGTAAGAGTAAAATATGCTTAAGTAAAGTATGCTAAGATAAGTGTTTATGTGGGGTGAGGGGGAAATTTGTTAAGAGTCATTAATCTTTGATGTTGATAAAGAAATATAGGCTTAAAATAAATTTGCTTAAAATGTATAGGTAAAGATGAAGAATTTCCAAATCACCAGAGGAAATAACAATAAAAAAAGTCAACTATAAAAGTAAATAAAATTAAAAATTAAACAAAAAGCAAGCAACTAAACAAGAAACACAAAAGTAATTTCAGGAATAATACCAAATGCTTACATGTTGCAATAAATGTTAACTGTTTAATTAACAAAGTAAAAGAGAAAAAATTGTCAGGGCACAGCACTATGCAATTCATAACAGCTTCAAAGTGATGACACAGGCATGTTGAAACTACATAAAATGTAAAAAAGGAACGAAAAGAGAAAGCAATGACATAGTTGGCAATAACAATATCAGACAGAAGAATTCAAGGATAAAAGTATAAAACAAAACAATGATTTTTTTCTATTACTAAAACGGTAATCTGTTTCATGAGTGAAATGGACCTATAATTTTTTTCTTATAATAGCTGTTTGGGTTTGGCATCTGACCTCACAGAAAGAGCTGGGATACATTCCCTCTTTTTCTATATTCTGGAAGAGGTGACAGAAAATTGGGAAGCTCTCTTCCTTAAAAGTTGGGATGAACTCACACGTAAAAACATCTGGGGTTATTTTCTTTTAGAGAAGAGTTTTAATTATTAAACTTTTCTGATATTTATAGAACCATTCAAGCTCTTTATTTCTTCTTGAGTTGGTTTTTGGCAAGTTATATTTTTCTTTAATTTCAAAATTATTGGCCTATGGATGTTGACGGTATTTTCCCTTATCTTTTTAAAAATGTGGTAAAATACACATAAATATAAAATTTACCATTTTAACCATTTTAAGTGTATCATTAAATATACTTACACTGTTTGTGCGACCAGCAATTTCCAGAACTTTTTTCATCTTGCAAAACTCAAACTCTATACCCATTAAACAATAACTCCCTGTTCCCTCCTACCCCTGTCAACCACCATTCTACTTTCTGTATGAATGTGACTACTCTAAGTATCTCTTAAGTGGAATCATACAGTATATGTCCTTTTTTGACTGGCTTATTTCACTTAGCATAATGTCCTCAAGAGTCACCCATGCTGCAGCATGTGACAGGATTTCCTTCCTTTTTAAGGCTGAAAAATATACCATAAACACATAGGTCATATTTTGTTCATCCATTCATCCATCGATGGACACCTGGGTTGCTTCCACCTTTTGGCTATTGTAAATAATGCTGCTATAAATCCCTTATCTTTTAAATCTCTTTATCTGTAGTCTTCATTTTCATATTATTTATCTGTGTCTTTTATTCCTTGATCAATCTTGCCAGGTTTGTTTTCTGAGTACCACCCCCCGCCCCCCCAAAAATCCACTTTTGACTTTTTTGATCTTCTACATCGTATCTTTGTTTTCTGTTTAATTAATTTTCACTCTAAGTTTATCTATTTTCTTTGGGTTTACTCTTTTGTTCTTTTTCTAACTTAAGACAGAAGCTTAGTTCACTTATTTTCAGGTTTCTCTTTTTTTTTTTTTTAACAAAGAATTAAGTATAGGAATGATTTAAGAGAACTAAACCTTTAATTCTTTTGTATTAAGAAGTTACGTAGGGGATTGGCCCTGTGGCCGAGTGGTTAAGTTTGCGTGCTCTGCTTCGGTGGCCCAGGGTTTCGCTGGTTCGGATCCTGGGTGCAGACATGGCATCGATTATCAGGCCATGCTGAGGCGGCATCCCATATAGCACAACCAGAGGCACTCACAACTAGAAGATAGAACTATGTACTGGGGGGCTTTGGGGAGAAGAATAAAAATAAATAAATAAATAAAATAAAAGAAGATTGGCAACAGATGTTATGCAGGTTAATAATCTTTAAAAGAAAAGAAAAAAGTTATCTAGGACAGATAAACTGTAGTATGTATATCCACACAATGAAATATTATTATAATATAGATAAGTGAACTTCAAAACATTATGCTAAATGAAAAAGGTCAAAAATAAAAGACCCCATACCATATGATTCTATTTAAATGAAATATCCAGAAAAGACAAATCTATAGAGATAAAAAAGTAGATTAGTGGTTTTCCAGGGCTGAGAGTCAAATGGGAATGACTGAAAATGGACACATTTCTTTTTGAGGTGATGGAAATGTTCTAAAGTTAGATTTTGGTGATAGTTGAACAACTTTATATATAATAAAAATCACTGAATTGTACACTTAAAATGGGTGAATTTTAAGGTAAGTTATATCTCAATAAAGCTGTTAACAAAATAAGTCTACACATACATGGTAAATATTTGTAACATTTTTAAGAAAATTTGGCCTATTAGAAGCCAGCCCTGTAATTCTAATTTAAAATACAGAATTGAATAGCTGCTTTAGACTTGTGGTTTTAGGCTAAAATCTTAGTAAGTCTGCAGAGTGTATTTTAAGAATCATCACCAAGTTTACACGATTAGATTTACAAGATTTATTTAAGCGTCTAAGAAGGTTTTGTTTGGTAAATCAATATTTAAAGATAAAATTTAAAAATTTTAATTTATAGTTATAAACTGTTTTAAGAAGTTAAACAAAAATACAGTCACACTTGCTTAATGACGGGGATACTTTCTGAGAAATACATCATTAGGCAATTTTGTCATTGTGCGAACATCAGAGTGTACTGAAAGGAAACAAAATTTGCCACCCCAAAATGTGTCTCTTTATCATGAGGATTATTTTAGGCTGATTATTTTAAAGAAACAAAAGACTCAGAAAGCTTTTCTTCTTACATCCCCTTTAACTGCCTAAAAGAATTGAGATTTAAAAAAGCTATCTTAGGAAGGGAGCTATCATCTTAGTATAATATGAAGTAGGCGGTATACAGGGAGGAATCTAGAAAAGTCTCTTTGTTGGGCTCCCCTCTGTGTTCTTTTGTTTCTGTGTAGCCAAACACTTGTTTTTCAAATGTGTGCTCCTTTTCACTTATATGTGAACTGCCTTCCTTGCATCTCAAGTCCTTGATTCTCCCCACCCCCAACATCATCTTCTGTCTTTAGCTAAGGATGGTATTTAAGGTGAGGGCTTCTGCCATTCTGGCTAGTTACTTGGTTTCCTTAGGTTTCTCTCATGTATATGTTACTAAACTTTTGTTTGCTTTTCTCCTGTTACTCTGTCTCCTGTCAATTTAATTCTTTGACCAGCCAGAAGAACCTAGACGGTCCCCTATCGTACTTGCACAAACCTAGGTGGTATAGCCTACTACATACCTAGGCTATATGGTATTAATCTTATGGGATCATGTGTGGTCATATATTCAGTCCATCATTGACTGAAAGGTGCTTATGTGGTGCATGACCGTACTTATTAAAAGTTTGTTAAAATTAGACTAAGATCTGTATTTTAGAACTAGATCTTAAATTTCCAAGTTTAAATAAAATGAACATTAAATTAGAAATCAAAGTTACTTGCATTACCTTTTCTATACACAAAGCCATCCTGAAGGATATTATTTTTAAAACCTCACCTTTAATAACAAAACACAATCAAGTATTTATACAGAGCTCACCAGTGTGAGGATACAGCAGATATGTTTAAAATATATCCCCTGCCGAGCCAGCCCCGATGGCCTAGTGGTTAAAGTTTGGCACTTGTTGCTTTGGCAGCCCAGGTTTGCTTCCTGGTTGTGGAAGCACACCACCTGTCTGTCAGCTCCCATGCTGTGGTGGTGACTTGCACAGAAGAACTAGAATGACTTATAACTAGGATATACAACCATGTACTGGGGCTTTGTGGAGGGGGTAAAAAAGAGGAAGAGTGGTGACAGATGTTAGTTCAAGGTGAATCTTTCAAAAAACGACGACAACAACAAAATATATATATATGTACCCTGCCATTAAGATTTATACACATTTCTGCTAAATGCATATACTGATAACTCTCCCATCTCTTATCTCTTGCCCCAGAACTTAATTATAATTGCCTGCTTTATATCATCACCAAGATATCCCAAATACCTCAAAAAGTCCAAATCAAAATCTTTCTATTCCTTTCCTTTCATCTCATCCAGTGACAACTCCTGTATTCTTTACCAGGAAAACGGCATCACTAACCCTATCCCCCCATCATTCGGGTCACAGATCTCAGCTGGTCATGATTCCACGCTTTCCCTAAGTCAGTCACCAACTCTTCCAGTCACTGAGACTTATTCCTTCTAATTCAGAAAGATCAATCCAAATCTATTCTCTCTTTCCATCCCTAAATTCAGGCCTTGACCATTTCTCATGTTAATAAGTACAATTACAGTACATATCATTCAGGTTGATAATTGTAGCAGTTATCATTAATTGAGCTCTCAGTGTCAGGCAAGCACTGTATCAGGTACTTCACATCCATTATAACAGAACCTTCAGAGGAACACTGTGAAACAGGTATTATTACTACCTAGTACAGCTAAGAAAACTGAAAATCTAAGCAGCTAATTTTTTCACACAACTAGAGTCACAGCCCAGGTTTAAAACCAGGCTTGTGATTCTAAAGCCTGTGATTCATCAAAGTACCTATTAATAACATCTCAACTTTTAATTCATCTTACTATTTGAACATCCCCCTACACCACCATCTCCACCAGAAGCCATCCTTCATACCACTGCTTACACTTCTTTCACCTTTTCTCGGTTTTAAAAACCTGTGATGACTGACAATATTGAAGACTTCAAATTCCTGAATGACATGCAAGATCACTGAGGGTCTGTCTAGTCCCAAACTACCTTTTCAGTCTCCCCTGCCACCATTTTCTGTCCACATACACTATGCTCAGGCCAGACTTATTTATCAATCATTAACAATGTCAATGCTTCCAAGGCTTATGAGTATAGCATGTCCTTTGCCTACAATGTTCTCCTGCAATCCTCAATGTAGTTAAATTCTAAGGCATCCTTTATCCCACAAGCCACAAGCAAAGTTAGGAACATCTTCATCGATGCTAAAGTTGTGCTACTTATAAATTATACCTTAATTAATTTCTTGGCACTTTATCCACTAGGATTTTGAGCAAAGAACTGGCGCCTATTCATCTTTTTCTTAACATCAGCCTATTCCTTAACCTGCAGTCAATAAATGTTTGTTGGATTAATGCAAACACACCATTCCTAATTCCTATATCCTTCTATTTACCTGAGTGGTTTGAGATTTTTAGAATGACACCATTTTGTGTGTCTGGTATGCTGAAAACCCAAAGAGACAGAAATAAAGTAAATAAAATAGAAGGGTAATTGACACTTGATGAAAAAAGGATGGTTTTCCACTCTACCTCAACCAAGTTCCCTGTATCTATGAACTAAAACCAAAACATAATTAATGGCTTGCTTTGCTAGTCCATGAACGGAGATGACAGGACACTTTTTTTGTGTAAAGCTATAATCACAGCAAAGACAGAAATAAATTGAGAGAGAAAGTTCTGAAAAATAGTGATATTAATATATTAAGGAGGGAAAAGGAATATATACTGAGTTTCTGGAATATTACCAAAATAATTTCATATAATTATATTTACATACATAATTCCAGAAATGAGATTCCAAGATGTTAAGTAACCAAAATCATAAAGGTAAAAGTAGCTAGGTCAGATGAATTTAGTTCTTTGGAAATCCAAGGGAAGTTTTGGTTCAATTTTTTCTATTATATCAAACTATCTTGAGTATAGTGATTATGCTAAAAAGAAGCTATTTAAATGCAAATCTGAAGTAGATTAGGAATGAGTCAATTATACCAGGAGTTCACAATCTGCGGGCCACAATTCCTTAGAGGAACTCAGTCATTACCCAGTCAGTAAAACCATATAAGCACTGTTTGTAAATTAAATAAAAATGTGCCTATATATACAGCCACTACTTTTCTGAACATATTCTGCTGGGAACAAAACATTTACTTCTTTAAAAAGCATTACCGAATTTACAACAGCCTTTTGTCATTACATATTTTTCTTTCTTCTTTTTTGGTGAGGAAGACTGTCCATGAGCTAACATCTGTGTCAGTCTTCCTCTATATTGTATGTGGGACACCACCACAGCATGACTTGATGGACTGTGTATAGGTCTATGCCCAGGATCCGAACCTGTGAACTCCAGGCCGCCAAAGCAGTGCGTGTGAACTTAACCACTACGCCACCAGGCTAGCCCTTACATAGTTTTCAAAGATACTAAAAATAGAATATAATGTGGGAAATCAGAAATGTCTTTTGCTTTTTTTTGTTTTCGGTTAAGGTAAAAAGGTTTTCTATTGTTTCTGAGCCTCTTTTCCTGGGTGGTCTATAGATATTTATTGAGTATCTACTATAAGTGAGGCAGTAGGGATGCAGCTGTGAACAATACAGACAAAAGTTCCTATCTTGGAACTTTAATTCTGGTAGAGGAGACAAATGATACAAATAATGATGATGATGATGAGGACAATGATGATGATGACGATGACGATGATGATGATAAATAATGTGTGATAAGGGTAAGCAGAAGAAGCAGTGGCTGAAGAATAATATAGCAGAGTAGAAAGATAATAAGTCAGCCCTGATAAACCCTGACTGATAACATTGGGAAATGCTGGAGAGGGACTGAGTAGAGAGGAGAATTTTTAGAGAAATCAGGAAAAGACTCTAAGAGGCAACATGTTTGAGCACTGAATGAAGAGAGGGAATAAGCCATGTAGCTATCTGGGAAAGGAATGTTCTAGGCAAGGGGACAGCACTAAAGCAGTATATGGTATGAAGTATGGTATGTTTTATTAGGAGACTATTATTACAATAGCCTTGGCAAGAGATAATGGTAGCCTGAAATGGAGTGGCACTTATAGAAGTAGAGAGTAGTGTCGGTATACAGAGTATTTTTTGAAGATAAAATCAACTTGCTTTGATGATGCAATGTGGAATGTGAGGGAAAGGAGTTGAAAACAACACTTAGGCTTCTGGTCTGAGAACTGGGTGAATGGGATAGGATTTTCTAAGATGGAGAAGACCGGAGGAGAAACAGGTTGGGCAGACAGAAATCTAGTTCAGTTTTGGACGTGTTAAGTCTGACAAACCTCTTAGAAATCAAAGTGGAATATGCAGGAAGTAATTGGATAGGTGAGTCTGAAGTTTAAAGGAGACACTGGGATCACAAAGACAAAACTGGAAATCATCAAAGTACAGATAAAATTTAAAGCCTTAGAACTAGATGAGATCATATCAGCTAATTAGGGCACACAAAAAAGGAAAGGAAGGAGGAGGAGTGAATACTGGAGCATTTCAATGTTTACCAGTTAGGAAGAAAAAGAGATGAAAATATAACCAGGTCTTATTTAAGGTTTTATTTCCAGCATCTGGCAAACAACTTGGTTGTAAGCACTCAAAAAATACTAACTAATCTGAACTACTGTATACGGCACGTAATTAAAATAAATGCATATAATATCCCCCCACCTCTCATATAAGAGATGATGTTGAAAGAAAGCACATCCCTTTTGATATACTCAAACACGTTTTTTTAACTATATCTAATTTGCATATTTTAAAAACTATTAGTTTATAATACACCTCCAACCTACCTTAATATATGGCAATACAACAGATCAAACTTCAATCTGGCCCCCACTGGAATAAGCTTCAGGATGTTTTAGAAAATTTTAAATTACACTAAAGTTTAAGTTAGCCTTCGGACTTACATACATATTTATATATAAAGTAAACTGTTAATAGTTGTCCTCTGTTCAAAAATATTCAATGATTACCTACAGAATAAAAGCCAAACTATGAAGCCTGGTTTTTAAATCTTTCCGACAGTAAACCTTTTCAACACTCTCTCCCTTGCATTCTTTCAAGCACATTCAAACTATTGTTTCTTGAATATAACTTGCTTTTGCTTGTCTTGATCCCTATCCCTCTCCTCACCCTGTTCCTTCTGCCTAAAACGTTCTTCTCTCAAATCTCAACAGTCTTGACCCTGCTTGGTCTTCAAGGCCATAGATCACAAGTCCCTTCCAACTGTTCCCTTTCCTCCCAGTTGACTCCCAGTATCTTTCACTTCATCTGTCCTGAATTTTTGACATGAATGAATATTTTTTATGTATCCAACTGAATTTTACACTCAATGTTGTAATGTAATGGAAGGAACACTAGTACTCTAGGAAGAGACTAGTGATTAAGGGTATGGATCCTGGAGCCAGATTACCTGGTTTCAAGTTTCTGACATTATCTTTTTTTTTTTTTTTTTTAAGATTTTATTTTTTCTCCCCAAAGCCCCCCAGTACATAGTTGTATATTCTTCGTTGTGGGTCCTTCTAGTTGTGGCATATGGGACGCTGCCTCAGCGTGGTTTGATGAGCAGTGCCATGTCCGTGACCAGGATTCGAACCAACGAAACACTGGGCCGCCTGCAGTGGAGCGCGCGAACTTAACCACTCGGCCACGGGGCCAGCCCCCTGACATTATCTTTTAATAGTTCTCTGGCCTTGGGCAAGTTACTGTCTTCTTTATGCTTCATCTTCCTTGACTATATGACTGATTTGATTTCAAAAAATTAAGACAATTAAATAAACACTTGCAAACTGTTTAGAATAATATCTGAAAACATGATAGAAGCACTCTATTATAAAGTATTTGAGAAAGAAAAGAAGGGAGGGAGGTTGTATTTTGGTTTCTAACTCCTATTCAAAAGACAACTACATACAACAATAATTATAAGTCTATGTTGACTGGCATATAATGTATAAAGCAATAAAACAATAAAAACATAAAGCAGGGGGACAGAGCTATATCAAAGTATTTGTATACTATTGAAACTAAGTTGTTATTAATTTGAAATGGTTGTTATCAATTAAAATGTTAATTATATATCCCCAGGGCAAACAGTAAGAAAATAACTAAAAATAATACAGCAAAAGAAATGAGATGGGAACCAAAATGGTACACTCGAAAATATTTACATAACACACAAAAAAAGGCAGTAATAGAGGACTTAAAAAACAAAATTGACATAGATCCTTCCATATCAGTAATTATGCTGCATAACAATGTTTCAGTCAACAACGGACCACATATACAAGAGTGGTCCCATAAGATTAGTACCGTATGGACTAAGTGTATAGTAGGCTATTTCCACCTAGGTTTGTGCAAGTATATCCTTTGATGTTTGCACAATGGTGAAATCACCTAATGATGCATGTCTCAGAATGTATGTCTCTTGCTAAGTGATGCATGACTGTACATTAAATGTAAATGGATTAAACTCTCCATTAAAACGGAGAGATGGCCAGAACAGATAAAAGAAACATGATCCAACTATATGGTGTCTACAAGAGACTCACTTTAGATCCAAAGACACAAAGAGGTTGAAAGTGAAAGAAAAGAAAAAGTCCATGAAAATAGCAACTGAAAGAGAAATGGAGTGGATATACTAATATCAGACGAAACATAAGTTAAGATAAAACTTGTTACAATAGACAACAAAGGACATTACAAAATTAAAGAGTCAATCTATCAAGAAGATTTAATGATTAAAAACACATATGCACCTAACAAGAGCCCCAAAATATATGAAGCAAAAAACGACAGAATTGAAGGAAGAAACAGCTCAAAAATAACAGTTGCAGACTTCAACATGCCACTTTCAATAACAAATGAAACAACTAGATAAAAGATAAATTGGAAACAGAAGACTTGAACAACACTATAAATCAACTAGACCCAACAGACTAATAGAAAATTCCACCCAACAAGAGCAGAAGATACATTCTTCTCAAGTATACATGGAACATTCTCCAGGGCAGAACATACGTTAGCCCACAAAAAAGTCTCAATAAATTTAACAAGCTGTAAATCATACAAAGTATTTTCTTCACCAATAATGTAATGAAATTAGAATCAATAACAGGAAAACTGAAAAATTCACAAATATGTGGAAATTAAACAACACATTCTTAACCAATGAGTCAAAGAAGTAATCACAATAACAATCAGAAAATACTTTGACAACAATGGAAAAAAAACAATATACAAAAACATATGGGATGCAGCAAAAGCATGGCACCGCTTAGCAAGCCATGCTGCAGCAGGTGTCCCACATATAAAGTAGAGGAAGATGGGCACGGATGTTAGCTCAGGGCCAGTCTTCCTCCGCAAAAAGAGGAGGATTAGTGGCAGATGTTAGCTCAGAGCTAATCTTCCTCAATTAATTAATTAATTAATAAGAATATCACAAATTGATAACCTAAACTTCCACCTTAAGGAAAATTAGAAAAAGAAACTAAATGTAAAACAAGCAGAAGAAAGGAAATAATAAAGATTAGGGCAGAGATTTATAAAAGATTAGAAAAATAGAGAAAATCAGTGAAACCAAAACTTCTTTGAAAAGATTAACAATACTGACAAACCTTTAGCTAGACTGACCACGAAATGAAAGAGAGAAGACTCAATTTACTAAAATCAGGAATGAAGGTGGGGACATCACTACTGACTAGAGAAATAAAAAGGATTACAAAAGAATACTATGGACAAGTGTAAGCCAACAAATAGATAACACAGATGAGATGGACAAATTCCTAGAAACTAACTTTCAAAACGGACTCAACAAGAAAAAAAAAAAATCTGACAAACCTATAACAAGTAAAGAGATTAAAACAAAATTAAAAAAAAAATCTGACAAAGAAAAGCCAAGGGCAATATGGCTTCACTGATGAATTCTACCAAATATTTAAAGAAGAAATAACATCAATTCTTCTCAAACTCTTCCAAAAAATAGAATAGGGATGAATACTTCCTAACTCACTCCATGAGGTTGGTGTTACTCTGATACCAAAGACAGACAAAGACACCACAAGAAAAGAAAACTACAAACTAATATCCTTCATGAATACAGATACAAGAATCCTCAACAAAACATTAGCAACCCAAATTCAGCAGCATATTAAGAGGACTATACATAATGGATTTATCCCAGGAATATATGGGTGATTCAAGATACAAAAATCAGTCAACTGAAAAAAATCAATCACCATATTAAGACAAAGAAAGGGAAAAAAATAACATCATCTCAATTGATACAGAAAGAACATTTGACAAATTCCAACACCCTTTCATGACAAAAACACTCAACAATCTAGGAATAGAAAGGAGCTTTCACAACCTGATACTGAGCATGTATGAAAAACTCACAACTAACACACTCAATGACGAAAGACTGAAAGCTTCCCACTAACATAAGGAACAAGACAAGGATGTGCACTCTTGCCACTTCTTTCAATATTGTCTGGCAGTTTTAGCCAAGGCAATTAGGTAAGAGAAAAAGAAAGAAAACACATCCAAACTGGAAAAGAAGTAAAACCACCTCTTTGTGCAAATGTCATGATCTCATATGTAGAAAAATCCTGAAGAATCCACAGGAAAACTATTACATCTAATAAGTTCAGCAAGGTTGCAGGATATAAGAATAACATACAAAAATCAGTTGTATTTTTAAACATTGGCAATGAACAATCTGAAATTAAGGAAACAATTACATTTATAATAGTATCAAAAAGCATAAAATACTTAGAAATAACTTTAACCAAGGAGATAGAGATGTGCACACTGAAAATTGCAAAACAGTGTTAAAAAAATTAAAGAAAACTTAAATAAATGGAAAGACACTGCATGTTCCTAGATCAGAAGACAACATTGTTAAGATGGCAATACTCCCAAACTGATCTACAGATTCAATGCAATCCATATCAAAATTCCAACTATGTTTTTTGCAGAAATTGACAGGCTGATCCTAAAATTCATATGGAATTGCAAGGGAGTCCAAACAGCCAAAACAATCTTGTTTTGAAACAAGTTGAACCAAAAGAAAAACAAAGCTGAAGGATTCACACATCCCAACCTCAAAAATTAGGACAAAGCCATAGTAATCAAAACAGTGTGCTGCTGGCACAAGGATAGAGATATCCACCAACAGAACAGAACTGAAAGTCCAGAAATAAATCCATACATCAACGGTCAACTGATTTTCAACCAGGATACCAAGACTATTCAGTGGGGAAGAACTGCCTTTTCAACAAATGATGCTGAGACTACTGAATAACCACATGCAAAAGAACAAAACTGGATTCTTACCTCAAACCATACATAAAAGTCAAATCAAAATGTATCAAAGACCTAAATATAAGAGAGAAAACTATAAAACTCTTAGGAAAAAACAGGGGTAAATCTTTGTGACTTTGGATGTAGCAATGGATTCTTAAATATGACACCAAAAGCATAAGCAAAAAACCCTGAAAATTTAAAAGTATTAAACTTCATAAAAATTAAAAACTTCCATGAATCAAAGAAAATTATACAGAAAGAGAAAAAACTCACAAAATAGGGGAGAATTTTTGCAAATCATAAATCTGAGAGTCTGGAATCCAGAATATATAAAGAACTCTTAGAACTCAACAAAAAAAACCAGACAACCCAATTTAACAATGGGCAAAGGACTTGAATTCAAATTTCTCTAAAGAAAATTTACAAATGGCCAACAAGCACATGAAAAGATGCTCCACATCATTAGTCACTAGGGAAATGCAAATCAAAACCACGAGCTACCGCTTCATATCCACTAGGATGGCTATAAAAACTAACAAACAAGGAAAATTAAGTGCTGACGAGGATGTGGAGAAATCAGAACCTCACATACTGCTGATGGGAATGCAAAATGGTGCAGACCCTGTGGAAAACAGTTTAGCGGTTCCTCAAAAAGTTAGACCTGGAATTACCATGTGACCCAGAAATTCTACACCCAAGTATATATCTAAGAGAAATGAATATGGGTGTTCAAACAAAAAGCTGTACATGAATGTTCATAGTGGCATTATTCTGTGGCATTATTCTTTTTTTTCTTTTTCTTTTTATTAAGATTATGATAGTTTACAACCTTGTGAAATTTCAGTTGTACATTATTGTTAGTCATGTTGTGGGTACACCACTTCACCCTTTGTGCCCTCCCCCCATCCCCCCTTTCCCCTGGTAACCTCCAATCAGTTCTCTTTGTCTATATGTCAACTTCCACCTATGAGTGGAGTCATACAGAATTTGTCTTTCTCTATCTGGCTTATTTCACTTAACATGATACCCTCAAGGTCCATCCATGTTGTTGTGAATGGGATGATTTTGTCCTTTTTTATGGCTGAGTAGTATTCCATTGTGTGTGTGTGTGTGTGTGTGTGTGTGTGTGTGTGTGTATACACCATATCTTCTTTATCCAATCATCAGTTGCACGGCACTTTGGTTGCTTCCACTTCTTGGCTATTGTAAATAATGCTGCGATGAACATAGGGGTGCATGGGACTTTTGGAATTGCTGATTTCAAGTTCTTTGGATAGATACCCAGTAGTGGGATGGCTGGGTCATAAGGTATTTCTATTTTTAATTTTTTGAGAAATCTCCATACTGTTTTCCATAGTGGCTGCACCAGTTTGCATTCCCACCAGCAGTGTATGAGGGTTCCTTTTTCTCCTGTGGCATTATTCTTAATAGCCAAAAAGGAGAAACACCCAAATGTCCGTTAACTGATGAATGGATAAACAAAATGGTGTATAAACATACAATGGAGTACTATTCAGCCATGAAAAGGAATTATTTTGGACTGTTTGTACCCCTGCCCCAATCCATATGTTGAAGCCCTAACTTCCAATGTAACTGTACTTTAATTAAGGTTAAATGAGGTCGAGGGAGGAGGGACTAAACTGATAGGATTAGTGTCCTTCTAAGAAGAGACATCAGAGAAGGGCCCTGCTGCACTCAAGCACAGAGGAAAGGCCGTGTGAGGACACAGTGAGAAGGTGTGCATCTACAAGCCAGGAAGAGTACTCACTAGAACCAACTGTGCTGGACCTTGAACTGAGGCTTCCAAGCCTTCAGAACTGTGAGAAAATAAATATCTCGTTTAAGCCATCTAACAGTTTGTTACGGCAGCCTGAGCTAATACAGGAATGAAATTCTGATGTGTGATATAACATGGATGAATCTAAAAAAATACTATGCTAAATAACAGAAGCCAGACACAAAAGGCCACATATTGTATGACTCATTTTATATGAAATGTCCAGAATAGGCAAATCCAAAAAGACAGAAAAGATAGTAGTGGCTGCCAGGGGATGAGAGAGGGGAAGTAGGGAGTGACTATGTAACGGGTTTCTTTAGTGCCATTAAGTCAATTTCAACTCCTGGCGACCCTGTGTATAGCAGAGCAGAACCATGGCCAGTCTTTTTGTGCCATCCTCTCACCTTTCGGATCACTATATCGTATAATACTCCTCCACTACTCATAGGTTTTTTTTTTTTTAAAGATTGGCACCTGAGCTAACAACTGTTGCCAATCTTTTTTTCTTTCTTTCTTTCTGCTTTTTCTCCCCAAATCCCCCCAGTACATGGTTGTATATTTTAGTTGTGGGTCCTTCTAGTTGTGGCATGTGGGATGCCGCCTCAACATGGCCTGATGAGCAGTGCCATGCCTGTGCCCAGGATCCGAACCAGCAAAACCCTGGGGTGCCACAGCGGAGCGCGCGAACTTAACCACTCGGCCACTGGGCCAGCCCCACTCATAGGGTTTTCATGGCCAACTTTTTCGGAATTGGGTGGCTAGGTCCTTCTCTGTCTTAGTCTGGAATCTCTGCTGAAACCTGTCCACCATGAACGACCCTCCTGGTATTTGAAATACCATGGCATAGCTTTTAGCATCACAGCAACATGCATCCGCCACGGTGTGACAACCAGAAGACGGGTGGTGTGGTTCCCTGACCAAGAAAGGAACTTGAGCAATGGTGGTCACAGCACCAAACATTAGACCATCAGGGCTGGCTGTGTAATGGGTATGGGATATCTTTTGGGGTAATGAAAATACTACAAAACTTAACAGTGGTGATGGTTCTACACAACACTGTGAATGTACCAAAAGCTACTGAATTATACACATTAAAATGGTGAATTTTAATTTTTAAAAAAGAAATGAATTTTTTTTTTGAGGAATATTAGCCCTGTGCTAACTGCTGCCAATCCTCCTCTTTTTGCTGAGGAAGACTGGCCCTGAGCTAACATCCATGCCCATCTTCCTCTACTTTATATGAGGGACGCCTACCACAGCATGGTGTGCCAAGTAGTGCCATGTCTGTACCCGGGATCCAAACCGGCAAACCCCGGGCTGCTGAAGCAGAACGTGTGCACTTAACCACTGCGCCACTGGGCCGGCCCCAAAAAATGAATATTGATAGATGCAACTTAGATGACTCAAAGGCACTATGCTGAGTGAATGATGCCAGCCTCAAATAGCTTAATTCTGTATGATTCCAATTAAACGACATTCTCAAAAAGACAAAACTGCAATGATGAAGAACAGATCAAAGGTTGCCAGAGGTTTAGGGAGGGGTGATTATAACAGGAGAGCAAAAGGGAGTTGTTTGGGGTGATGGAACTATTCTGTATCTTGATTGGGGCCATGGGTACACGAATTTATACATGTAGTAAAATTCCTAGAACTGTACAAAAATGGTCAATTTGTATATATGTTAACTTAAAAATAAAATTTTTGCTACAAAAAAATCCACTGGTCTATTGATCCCTGACCAATGCTTGATTTGTAACACTAAGTACTAGCCATTTCAAAAGTATCAGTTCACTGAGTTATGTAGATCTTCAAAATGTTGACATGTTTCATTGTATAATTTCCGACCAAAAAAAATCACATTTGTTAATATCATACCAATCTCATCAGGCAGGTTTTTTAAGGGAAGTTGTCACACTCCCAGTGGTGAATAATATGTTTTCCAATATTCTAATTTTTTCTTGAAAGCTGCAATGTTATCCTTGGCAACAAATACTGTTATCTTTTTTCCTTGATGTGACAGGCTCACTTCAGATTTGCGAAAATGTCTGTCAATTACCGAAGTCTGAATAACCACAGTTTGTCAGACATTCTTCCAAGAAGAATGGTGTTCCAGGAAAAAAGCATCTCGTTTAGCTCACAACTCAATCAAATAAGTGTTTTACGCGTACTTCCCATTTCATTACACAGAATATCAATAAGACGTACTCAAGGGTTTTATCATTAAGTAGTTATTTTTACGAAATATGAAATATCATTACGAAAATAGTTTTGACCTTGCAGATCCCTAAAAGGGTCTCAAGAACCACAGGAGGGGGTGGGGGACGGTCCGTGGACCACACTTTGAGAACCTGAACAATCAAATCAATTCATCTTTGTCACAGTTTTCTTGCCCTGTTTATTACAGTTTGAATTAACTGTTTTATTTTCAGAATATGGTAGCATTTCTTTAGTTCTCCATCTACTGAGGAAAAGAATATAAGGTTATACAGCTAGTGTACTGGGTTAAAGATAGGAAATGGGTACTTTTTGACTGGAGAAGTGTAAGCAGTAGGATACTTCAGCATTTAATCTAATTATTACAAGTGATTATTACATCATCAGAAGGAGATACAGACGGGGAATTTCAGATGGCACAAAAGACTACATAAACAGTCCAGTAAAATCTCTTCAGACTGTGCAGAAAAGACTAGTACGGTTGAGTGCATAACTACAAGTTAATTTAAGGAAAAAAAACCAAATTATATTTATACAATGACTGATGCTAAGTAATCAGTAAGTACTAGACATCACTGTACAGTCTTCTCTGACTCTACAATTACTAAAAAGTGTGTTATTATAGCTAACAGAAAACACTAAAACTGCTAGATGTCTTTGGGAAGAGGACTACATACTACAGTATCCCTACTATACAGTGATGAAATGATCCTTGAAATTCTGTATGTAGTTCAAGAAGAGAAAATATAAAGAATGATATATAGGGGCCCGCCCGGTGGCGCAGTGGTTAAGTGTGCACGTTCGGCTTCAGTGGCCCAGGGTTCGCTGGTTCAGATCCCGGGTGCGGACATGGCAATGCTTAGCATGCCATGCTGTGCTAGGCATCCCACATATAAAGTAGAGGAAGATGGGCATGGATGTTAGCTCAGGGCCAGTCTTCCTCAGCAAAAAAGAGGAGGATTAGCAGCAGTTAGAGCAGGGCTAATCTTCCTCAAAAAAAAAAAATTAAAAAAAAAAGAATGATATATGATAAAGTCTTTAAAATCATTAAGGGGTACATGTCATATCAAGATCTTCTGACAAAAACGTGGAATAAATTTTAAAATATTCCATACTACAACTTTACGTAGAAATTAACCAACCCAAATCCTCAACTAAAATCGCTTGTAAGAAACATTTAACATTCTAATTCTAGGAGAGAAACAAATGACAAGTCAACAAACCATTAAGAATGTCATTTAAGGGGCTGGCCCCGTGGCCGAGTGGTTAAGTTCGCGTGCTCCGCTGCAGGCGGCCCAGTGTTTCGTTAGTTCGAATCCTGGGCGCGGACATGGCACTGCTCATCAGACCACGCTGAGGCAGCGTCCCACATGCCACAACTAGAAGAACCCACAACGAAGAATACACAACTATGTACCGGGGGGCTTTGGGGAGAAAAAGGAAAAAATAAAATCTTAAAAAAAAAAAAAAAAAGAATGTCATTTAAAAAAGATTTATTATTATATACTAAGCTCAAAACACAGTGAGTCCAATTTGGAAAGCTTTATATAACTATACAGATATTCAAATGAAAAGGGATATTCTAAATAACTGTAAAGCACTGCATTTCCTTAAATTAAGTATTGAAACCAAAATAATGTTGTATTTAAGGATGTTTTCCCAAAAGCCTATAAAGATTTATAGGAAACTTCCAGTTGCTCAGTAATTGGTTTATAAATGGGGCCAAACTATTGAGGGAAATACGTAAAGATAACTTACAAGTCCTGTAATTATAAATATCTAAATAGAATATAGGGATATTTTATCCATATAATGAGTAAAATTTGTATAAGCAGTACATACACTCATCTCTCACACACACTCTCTCAATGCATACCTAAGCTCAAAAGGTTGGTAGGAAAGGTCTCAAGTGCTGGCAATGAAGGAGAATCTGAAAGACAGAGGGGAGAGTGTGCTGATATACTGAATGGATGATGATTACAGTCATGCATCGCTTAACAACTGGGATACATTCTGAGAAATGCGTTGTTAGGTGGTTTCATTGTTGTGAGAACATCAGAGTATACTTACACAAACCTAGATGGTATAGCCTACTACACACCTAGGCTATATGGTACTAACCTCTGGGATCACCACTGTCTACGTGGTCAGTTGGTGACTAAAATGCTATGTGGCGCATGACCACAGTATGGGTAACCTAGGCACTTGGGTTTTAACACTTATGTAGGGACAAGAGAGGCCTTAAGGAGGGTGAAACTGAAACTCTTGCATAAAAGCTAAGACCCTTGAGCAATACTCAGCAAAAGTGTGGTCCACTGACCTGTCACATCAACATCTGGTAACCTGTTCCCTAGATATGTAAATTCTTGGGCCCCAAACCAGATCTACTGAATTAGAATCTCAGAATAGGGCTCAGGGATCTTAGTTTTAACAAGCTTTCCAGGTGAGTCTTATGCTTACTAATGTTTGAAAAGCATCGTCCCAGAGAAACTGATCCTCAGGTGTAGAAAGGACTGACTAGGGAAAAAAATCCATCCATTGATTGGCAAAGGTAGTTTTTCTCTTCCTAGGTCGAGAAAAAATAATGGAGTCTCCCAGGAGAAACTGAATTCCTTGCGTGTGCCTTGCACAGGTTTGGAATCCAAATATACAGTACTTCAGCAGTCTTCAAACATTTTGGTTCCAGGATCACTTTATACTCTTACAAATCACTGAGGACCCTAAAGAGCTTTTTTTTCATGTGGTTATACCTATTGATATTTGCTGTATTTGAAATTAAAACAAATTTTTTAAACCCAAGAACACAAAAGGCATTCCATTATCTATCAGAGTGATGATATAATCATATCCCACAGCTTCTCCACAAGTGAGAGAATGAAGAGTGAATAGGCAACTAACATCTTAGTATTATCACGAAAATAGTTTTGATTTCCTGGACCCCCAGGAGTTCCTAGATCACACTTTGAGAACCACTGCACTATCTGAATTACGTAGGAATCCCCTAACTATAAAATGAACATAAAATCAGGGGCTGGCCCAGCGGCGCAATGGTTAAGTGTGCACATTCTGCTTCGGGGGCCCGGGGTTCGCCAATTCAGATCCCAGGTGTGGACATCACACCACTTGGCAAGCCATGCTGTGGTAGGCATCCCACATATAAAGTAGAGGAAGATGGGCACCGATGTTAGCTCAGGGCCAGTCTTCCTCAGCAAAAAGAGGAGAATTGGCAGCAGATGTTAATTCAGGGTTGATCTTCCTCAAAACAAAAGAACAGAAAATCAGTCCTCTAAGTTACTGGAAAAGCTCTCACAATACGCCCATACAATATCCCTATAGGAAGAAAACAAGCCAGGTCAAGTGCAAGTCCACTCACAATTAAAAAACCGTAAAACTTACGGAAAACAATTTATCAAAAGCGAGAATGCACAGACAAGAAACAGAAGGATTAAAGTCCCAACAACTTAAAATAATATTATAATTTTAAGTTTTTTATAATTATTACAAATGAGGTAAATTATATACTTAGTAAGAATACAGCAGACATTTAAAATATTATATATGATACATATTATAATCATAGTATATATAATATTATTTTATATGTGAGCTATGTATACCACTGTTTAAAAGATTCCACATAGCAATTAACCTTTAAGAAACTACCACTCAAGAGAATGAGAGAACAAGTCACAGACCTGGAGAAAATATTTGCAAAAGACACATCTGATAAATGACTGTTACCTAAAATATACAAAGAACTCCTATAACAACAATAAGAAAATGAACAACTGGATTTAGAAGTGGGCAAAAGACTTGAACAGACACCCCACCAAAGAAGAAATACAGATGGCAGGTTTGCACACGAAAACATGTTCAACATCATATGTTACTAGGGAATTATAAACTAAAATGGGCTACCACTACACAACTATTAGAATGGCCAAAATCCAAAACACTGAGAACACTAAATGCTGGCAAGGATGTGGAGCAACAGGAACTCTCATTCACTGCTGACAGAAATGCAAAACGGTACAGCCACTTCTGGAAGACAGTTTCTTACAAAACTAAACATACTCTTACCATGAGATCTAGCAATTGCATTTGGTATTTACTGAAATGAACTAAAAGCTTATGTCCACACAGAAACCTGCACACACATGTTTACAGCAGCTTTATTCATAATTGCCAAAACTTGGAAGCTACCAAGATGTCCTTCAGGGAGTGAATGGATAAATAAACTGTGGTACATCCAGACAATGGAATATTATTCAGGGCTAAAAAGAAATGAGTATCAAATCACGAAAAGATATGGAGGAAACTTAAATGCATATTGCTAAGCGAAACAAGCCAATCTGAAAAAGCTACATACTATATGATTCCAACTTATTAACATTCTGAAAAAGGCAAACCTATGGACATGGTGAAAAGATCAGTGGTTGCCAGGGATCGGGGGGAGGGAGAGATGAACAGGCAGAGCACAAGAGGAATTTCAGGGCAGTGAAACTACTCTGTATGATACTGCAACGGTGGATACACGTGTCAAAACCCATAGAACGTACACCACCAAGAGTGAACCCTAACGTAAGCTACGGATTTGGGGTGATAATCATGGGTCAATGTAGGTTCATCAATGGTAACAAACATACCACCATGGTGCTAGATGTGGATAGTGAGGAGATTATGCATATACGGGAACTCCCTATTCTTTCCATTAAATTTTGCTGTGAATCTAAAACTGCTGTAAAAAATAAAGTTTATTAATTAAGGAAAAAAGAAAGAAACACCACTTATCAAGTTTTGGTGTTGTATCCAAGAAAAATATACACAGTTTTTTGAAAGGCTATTAAAATATTTCTCTCTTTTCCAACAACATCTCTTTGTGAGGCTGGATTTTCTTCATACACATCAACTAAAATAACATTATGCAACAGTTGAATGAAAAAGAATTCAGCTATCTTTCACTAACCCAGACATTAAAGAAATTTGCAACATGTAAAAACAATGGCCCTTTCCTCACTTAATTTTTTTGTTTTGGAAAATAATTTTCACTAAACTGTTGTTTAACATGAAATAGGTAGATTAATGTTATTTTCAAATAAATTATTAATAGTTTTGAAGAACTCAATAATTTTTAAGGGGACTCAAGACCAAAATGTTTGACAAGTGCTTCTCTAGGGCATCAAAACTCAAATGGAAAGGAAGCTATTGGAAGACAGAAGTCAGTACACCAAATAAAAATAACTAAATTAGTGCTATCCAAAGAAGGAGAGACTACCCTGAGAAATTCTGAATTATCAAACATTGAAATGTGATAACACTTAATGGGTAACAGATTAGATAGTCTTTAAGAGGATATTCTCACTATAAGAATCTATAAAACATCATGGTGCCATGAATACTGGCTAATATTCTCAACTGAAATACCATTGCTTGATATCACAAGAGGAGAGGGGACTTGATATTTGCTACATACCATATTTATAAACAGCATATATAAATATTATCATTTTATATTATATATTAAATATATTGTAATAATAGTAGCTAACAATCATTAAGCTGCATTCTAAAACTTGACATTCATTATTTTATGTAATCTTCACAACAACTGTGATAGGTACTATTACCATTCCTCATTTACAGACTGAGATACTGAGGTCAAACAGCTACAAAAAAAAGAGAAGCTGGAATTCAAATTTAAGTATTCTCCTTAAGGGAGAGTTGGACAAACCTTTTCTGTAAAAGGCCAGATAGTAAATATTTTAGGTGTTGCAGTCAATATATAGTCTCTGTCCCTTGTTTTTTCTTGTGTGTGTGTGTGTGTTTTTTAACAACTCTTCACAAAAAACCATCTTTAGCTCTTGAGTCTTACCAAAAAACGACCACAGCCCAGATAAGCCTTTCTCAACCAGGTTCCCTGAGAGAATTAAGCCCAAATGCCCCACGGCATCCTTGTCTGTAATGAATTTACTTCTCCCCTACGCATCTAGAATGGCATTTGTTTTACATTATCTTTGGGAGAATTGACAGTTACTGAAATAATCGTCTGTGTTCAGTGGTCACCTGCAGTCAACTGATTCACCTGCATTCAATACAAGAAACAAATACCAACCGTTACATCTTATCTGGAAAGATAAGGATTAAATCTTTTTCTTTCAAAAATTGTATTAATAGTTCACTAATGCCAACAAAAAGAAGCAGAATTAAATCATACAGTGTTGTTCTACACTTATGTGAGTCCTCACTGAGAATACTGATAACCTGGGGGCCAGCACCATAGCCACCAAGTGGTTAAGTTCAGGCACTCTGCTTTGGTGGCCTGGGGTTTGCTGGTTTGGATCCTGGGCGTGGACCTATGCACCACTTATCAAGCCATGCTGTGGTGGCACCCCACATAGAAGAACTAGAATGACCTACAACTAGGATATACAACTATGTACTGAGGCTTTGGGGAGGAAAAAGAAAAAAAGGAGATGGGCAACAGATGTTAGCTCAGGGCCAATCCTCCTCACCAAAAAAAAAAAAAAAAAAAAAAAAGAATACTGATAACCCAAAAGAGACGGCCTTCAACTATACTTTCTCAATGCCTGAAGGCCAGCCACCATCATCATCACTGTTTAGAATCTGATTATACCCTCAAGGAAAAACAAATTATATAAAACACTTTGCAAAGGTATACCATTTCAAACTGACAGCTGTAAAGGTCATCAAGATTACCAAAGAGGAATCTGAACTAAAAAGCTAAACTGCCTTTTAGGGCAACGACAGTTTAAGCCAAAGGGAGCAAAACCAATACCTGAATGCAAAAAGGTCAGCCAACACCTTAAGGATTTTCAACATTAACAGTCAAGCAATCGAAGCAACACTAAATAAAAGAACATATGGAGGACCCTGAACACCATCATTCCACAAATCTCAAACCAATATTTCTTGCAACATGTCAGACATGTAAACACAATCATAAAGACCCAGTATTGGCAGATATTTTCCAACTTAGATAATCATTACATTCCAGAAGGTATCACATAAAAACTTGCCTGGGTTAAGAGCACCTTGGAATATAATTTCTAGGACTTTTTTGTATCAGCACTTGCAGCATCATAGGTTTATTTTATTTTATTCACTTTATTTTATATTATGAAAATAACCGTAATTATTATAGCTATGGAAATACCCATTAGCCACAACCTCTATATGCAGATGACTTGAAATAAGCTTCTGAGTCTTTGCTTAAATCCTCACCCTCCATTCATAACTACAATAAAATCATGGGGAATTATAAAAAGGGAAGTAGCACTGCACAGTGGTTTAGAACGTGGACTTTGGAACCAAACTGTGGGTACGAGTCCTAATTCTACCTTTTCTAGTTATGTCACCTTGGGCAAGTTCCCTAACTTCTCAGTGCCTCATCTGCAAAACAGGCATGATAATAATATACTTACCTCATTAGGTTTTTCTGAGGATTAACTAAATTAGTATTTGAAAAAATTAGACAGAACAGTGCCTGGTATAAAGTACTATATACAGATATCTTACATGGAAAAACAAAAAAACCCCACAGAAACACCATCAAGCTGCTGAAGTGAGAACTCACAAAGTTAACGAACAAAGAGAGACTGACAATGAAGGCCTTCTCATAGCAGCTGTCTCATATCCTTGGTTCTCCAAATCCAGCAGCACTATATTTCCGAGTACCTACTATGTGGAAGATAATTTAAAACAATTTTTTATCTTCTTCTCCAAACCTGCTCCACCCACAGTCTCTCCTATCTTGATTAAAGGCAACTCTGCACTTTGAATTGCTTGAACCAAAAACTTTAGAGTCCTCCTTATCTCCTTTCTCTCACTCCCCACATTAATCCATCAGGAAATTATGCCAGATCTACCAATCCTAACCAATCTTCTACCAATATAATATATTCACAGCCCTAACCACTTCTCCTTTCCTTTACTAGTACCCAGAACAACCAACCTTCACCGCTCACCTGGACTAATGCAATAGCTTACAACCTGGTATCTGTGCTAATATTCCTGCTCTCCCTACTCCCAGGCTATTCTCAAGATAGCAGCAGTTAGTTCGTTAAAACTAAGCCAGATCATCACGTCACTCTCCTGCTCAAAAGCCTACAATGCTCTTGATTTTACTCAGGGTAAAAACCAAAGTCCTACTTTTCCACTCAATTTTGCTGTGAACCGTAAACTGCTCTAAAAAAATAAAGTTTTAATTTTTTTTAAAAAAAAGAAAAGAAGCAGGTTTAACTGTCTAAAACGCAGCTCAGCTTTCCTTGAAGGATTAAGTAAACTATGAAACAGACCACTGGAGATATATCCTCCTGTCACGCCAAAGTCCTCACAAGAGCCTATGTATATATTCATGATCTATCTACCCTCTGTTATTTTTCCTCATTAAAGTTAATTTCTTTAGGGTACTGTGTCCTTTTTGTCACCAAATCAAGAGACATATTATGTCTGCCTGTTCTACTTTTGGTGATGCTAACATTGATCAGTGAATTCAGGATACCAACTTGATCCCACCATTATAAAGTTATCTACCACCTTTCACCCAATAGTTTTAGCATACATTAAAAATCTGCCTAGATCCATTATTGTATTATGGGCACAAAATGGTGACTTTTCTAATCCTTTCATTTCTTCTTCCTTTATTAACTGGTATTCTTCAATAAAGAAGAGCTTTCCACTATCAACTATTCAGTTACCTTGAAATACGTTTCGCAGTGAAAGGCAGGAAAAGTGCTTCCTTCTTCTATGCCCAAATTTTCAGAATAATGAGTTGACCCCTTTGAAATCTCCAAAGCTGATCAACAGTTATTTTTGTTTTTTAAAGTATCACTATGGACTTCTGGATTTTTATTTGATATGGTTCCACCTCATAGAGTCATTACTTTTCTTATATTCAAATTTTCCTTCTCAGGCCAGTGGGAGCACCTTTGAGGTGGCCTCTGTGAACTTTTGACACTTCCATCTTTTTTTTTAAAGATTCTTTTTTTTCCCTTTTTCTCCCCAAAGCCTCCCATACATAGTTGTGTATTTTTAGTTGTGGGTCCTTCTAGTTGTGGCATGTGGGATGCTGCCTCAGCATGGCTTGATGAGCAGTGCCTGTCCACACCCAGGATCCGAACCAGCAAAACCCTGGGGCACCGAAGGGCAGCATGCGAATTAACCACTTGGCCAAGGGGCCAACGCCCTGACACTTCAACTTATCTTAACCAACATGATAGGGAAAAGATTTTAACTTGCAGTTTAAATGTCCAATTCCTTGATTATAATTAAGATTGAACAATTTACATGTCTAGGGATCTCTTTAAATTCTTTGTGAAGTGCCTATTCATTTTCTTATCCACTTTCCCAGTGGGCTGTTAATCCTTTTTGCTTTCTTAATCTTATGAGTTCATTTTGGCAGAGGTTACATATTAATAAAAGCTGCAATTCTTTTTCTCTATTTGCTTTTTGATTTCACAGCATTTTTGGTCAGGTAAAATATTTAATTTTTAAATAAAACAATCATTTCCTTTACCAACTCTTGGTTTAGATTATAATTTAAAGGGCTTTTCCACTTTAATATGACAGAAAAAAATTGCCTATGCTGCTTCTAATTCTTTTACGGTTTCTTTCTTTTTTTAATGTTTAAATCTCCGACCCAGCTAGATATAATTAGCTGTTTATAAGTCTGTTTATTTCCAGTAGAATTTGAGATCTTCAAAGGCAGGACTATCTTACTCATTTTGTTACCAGAATAAGTTTCTTGCCTGTGGAGCCCTGTGTTTTCAAACACAGGCTTTGAGGAAGGTGGTGGTGGTCATGAACAGTCATAAATCCTGTTTTCTCTGCTCTTAAACAAGGGCAACTCAGTCCTGAACTGTGCTCACTGCAGCAGAAGGTGTAGCACACTGAGAAAAACCCTGTGTTTGCTTTATGCTAACACTACACGAGCATTGCCCTGGTTGGTATCTCATAAC
Source organism: Equus przewalskii (assembly GCF_037783145.1). Taxonomy (NCBI): domain Eukaryota; kingdom Metazoa; phylum Chordata; class Mammalia; order Perissodactyla; family Equidae; genus Equus; species Equus przewalskii. Next base: position 32,320,486 of record NC_091831.1, read on the forward strand.
AATTTTAAGAAGTGAGGGGTAGGGTGTGGTGCAGAAAGTGAGTATGGGAATTTAGCTTCCAAGAAGTGATGTCTGAATGGAGTCTCAAAGAACAAGTAGATAATAAACACATAAAAAGAGATTGATGAAGAGTACTCAAGTCATAGAGCACAGAATGTGCAAAGGTATGAAAGTGGGAGTACATTATCTATTTGCAGAATTACAAGCAGTTTATTATGACTACCTAGGCTAGTGCTTGGCATATAGAGTAAGTATTATATAAATGTTAGCTATTATTTATGCTGATTGTTGGGACATGAAGATAAATGTCCCAATAAGCAGTAGGCTAAGAGGCTCCTGGAAAGCCAGTTAAAGTCTAGATTTTAAAGTCTAGAGATACGGAGCCCCTGAAGGATTTTTGACAGGATGATGGCATGTTCTAGAAAAATTACACTGGCAGTGTGGATCAAAGATTGGATGGAATACAGATAGGCAAGAATCATAAAGAATCTTTAACGATGGAGTATGTAGAAGTGACAAAAACTTTTACAAAGTGAGGAAAATCTGCAAACCTCCTGCAAGACCTAAGATGTCAGCATACTGATCTCTACAAAAAGGTACCTGGTGTTGAATAGTTTTATAGCCTGTAAGATATATATGCTTAATAGTAAACATTCCTGTCTTGATCCACCTGTAACACTTTCCATTTTAGTAAAGACTCACATCCAGTAAAGTAAATCATTTTCAACAAAATTCCTTCCGGGTCTTGAAATGCCCCACATTCTCTTTGCCACAAGCAAGAGAGTTTCATGAATGAACAGCTGTTCATGAATGTCTCCCAGTCAATGAAAAGGCTCCTTTTCTAAAGACTCCAAGGATGTAACAAAAGCTAAATTATGGCTGCTGAGGCTGATGGTACCCTGGCCCAGCCTCTCTCAAATTTCTGCAGGCTCAGCAATACTTTTTACTGACACTGCGGCAATGGTGAGCCACACGAGCCCTAACAACAGAGTTCACACCTAACTCCAGCTATGTGGACTATCAGACATGAGATGTGAGTTAGCTACAGATTGTGGGACAACTACTGGAGCTACAGAGCTAGTTTAGGGACAGTTCTCATCTCAGGTGTCTTACTGGTCAGAAGGACTGCTAAGTGGCATGAAACTATGTGGGTCAATTTGGGACTCTACCAAAACTTGCTAGGGAAAAAGAGATGAGCTGAGGACCATGATTTTATCTTGAATTCGATGGACCGGCAGGTACTGGGACTTCTGAAAGTTAATGAACTGGCTTGTTTGTTGTTTTTTATAAGGTCTACTTCCTAAAAGCTGTTGTTCCTCCCTGAATCATTTCATGCTTCAACAATAAACCCAACTACTGTAGCAATCTCCTTAGAAAAGGTCCAAATAAAGACACCTTTTTCTATTCTGATTCCTTAAAAAAAATATTTTGGAAACTAAAAAAGCTCATGTTACAGTAACTCCCCCACAGATATCTATTTCTACATTTATATTTGTTGAAGAGCAGATTAAACATTATGTTTAAGCAAAAGAAGCCAGACACAGAAGAGTACATACTGTATGATTCCTCTTACATGAAATGCTGATGCAGGCAAAACTAATTTATGGTGATAGAAATCAGCTATTGTGGTGGTGGGCAACTGACTGGAAAAGGACATGAGTAACTTTCTAGGAGGCTGGGAATGTTCTCTATTTTGTTTTTGGTAGAGTTCAGACAGGTGTACATATACAACTGTCAAAACTTAAGAACTACACACTTTAATTATATCTCAATAAAAAAGGTGGTTTAAAAAAATCACTCCTATGTGAATAAGGAAAGAAAAGAAGGTAAGAACTAAGAGTGCCTGCCAAAGAATGCCTTCATGCTTCCCCAATGGGAGTGATTATACAGCTGTTCAGGTACAGAAATATTCAGTGCTTGAGTATACTGTCTTTTCTTCCATAACATTTTAATAATAAACTCATCCAGTGCTCCCTTCTCCTCCAATTTTCACATATATCAGTTTCCCTTATTTTAAAAAATAGTCAAAGAACACTTCACAATCAAAATTGAGCCAAGTTAAAACATGTTTAAGTGCCACCAAGTGGTGAAAAAGAAATATAAATATTTATATAAACCAGAATCCTAGGAGGGAAATCAAGGTCTAATTTTTCTTTTTCTGTCTTCTGAAAACATATTCTGATACCCCGTCTGGAAGAATCCTCTCCACCTACCACTCTTCTCCTCTTACTTTCCCTGCTGTTTCCCCTTACTCTTATTCACCTTTTACCTCTCAAAGAAAATTTATCTTCTTAGAAATTCTTCTGAAATTCTATTACTCCAGTCCACCCACCTACCCAAACACAATTACACACACACAGAGAACAACGTCTCCTTTCAGAGCTCTTATCTCATGTTCTTAACAGGTTCCTCATGTGATTAACGTCCCTATTTCTCCCATTAGACTTTAAGTGCCACGTGAGCAGGAACAGACTGCTATGCTATGCATATCACTGTATCCCTGCATCTAGCATAGTTCTTAGTAACTAGCATAGATGCTCATAGAACATTTGGCTTAATGAATAAATTAAAAATGCAATTCAACCAAACCATCTAAACAAAGGCTGTCCCCAAAGCAGAGGTTGTCCTTGCTTGAGAAATCCATTATAAGTCAATATGCTTTATTTGACAGAGTATATTTGGATCAGTATCTATGAGTCACTGAGTATCTACTTCCTTGTCAACTTGGCTCTCAGAATGTAAGACTGTCCTCTGACTCATTAGCTTCTACCCTTATTCTGCCTGTTGTTACTATCTTAACCGGGCACATTTATTCTTATTATCTTTAATCTCTGTTGTGTATTTTACTCTCTGCTTCTCCTGTAGTTTGTGAGATATCAGATTTTAAGAAATTAAACAGTAATGTTTGTAAACTACTGCCAAGACAATATTTAATGGCATCAATAGCTATAGAAAACTGCTTAGGGAAGGGGGTTTCAGTTCAGAAAGCAAGAAAAGTGACATTACTACTAAAAGACTCAAAACAGTTCTCCCAACATTTCAGTAAACAGAATACTGACTGGCATAGTATCGAGTGCCAAAAAGAACAGATACAATAGGCAAGTTAAAGACAAAAAATAACATCATGAAAGAACAGCTCTAGCATTTTGTAGAACACACTAAATGAAAGCAAAAACGTTTATATAAATCAACCTATACCAACTAAAGACTCTACTTTGGCAAACACCTACACTGAACACAGACCAGGCCTTTGGGTAAAATTTGAACAATTTTCTACAATCCTCTGAAGCAGTTTAAAGAGACTTCATAACACCAATCTATGCTTTCGTGAAAAACGCATGCTCAGAAAAACCTGGATAACTATGCCGTGCCAATCACATACTGCAGACCTCCTAAAGCAGTAACAAAGCAAAAATTCATGAGTTGGAGGAAAAGGATCCAGAAGTCTTTTTTCTAATAACAATCATCTCCTCCCTCTCCTGCCCTATTAAAACATTATTATTACTTTCACCACTGGCAATGTATTATAATCATCCTTGCAGGAAGTCAATTCAAGATCAAATGTAATCAGAAATGTCCTTAAAAAAAAGAGGCTCAACCTCATTCATCAAGGAAATGCTAATGAAAACTATACTGAGAATATTTTTTAATCTACCACATTTGCAAAAATCCACAAGTCAGACACAATATGATATTGGTAAGGCTGTAGGGATACACTCTCCTAACGGGTGCTCTCCTATAATGAAGGAGGGACTACAAAATTGTATCACCCATTTGGGCAATTTGGCAATATCTAGCAAAATTACAAAAACACTTTACCCTTTAAACTCAGCAATATCATTTCTGGGAATGTATCCTACAGATATCAATACACATAGAAAATAACTTATGTACAATATTATTCACTGCAGTATGCTTAGTGATAAGTGAAGTGACAACAACTCAGATGTTCAATAATCACTTAAATATATTATGGTACATCCAAACAATGGAACACAATGCAGCTATGAAAAAGAATGGGCATGCTCTCTATGCAATGATATGGAATGATAGCTAAGATATATTAAGTGAAAAAAGCAAGGTACAGAACAAGCAAGGCTGTACGTAATAAAAGGGGAAAAGTAAGAAAAAATTTATTTTTTTATTTTTATAAAGAAACACTCAAAGAATACATAATGAAATTGGTGACAGGAGAAAAGGAAAACTAGAATAGATGGGGCATGGGTGGAAGCAAGACTTCTCATTGCATAAAAAGAAATTTTGAGTTTTGGATTGAGAAAATATTACTAAACTTAAAAAAAGAGGTAACTGTCAAAACAACTTACAATGAAAATTAATTGTAGTAATTTGAGATAGGACATTTTCTTTGCTTATTGCTCCTATTTCATTTCAGTGAATACGGGGCAGACGGGGGGGTGTGAGGCAGAGAGGGAGTATACTTTTTTTTTTTTAGGAAGATTAGCCCTGAGCTAACATCAGCTGCCAATCCTCTTTTTGCTGAGGAAGACTGGCCCTGAGATCACATTCGTGCCCATCTTCCTCTACTTTATATGTGGGACACCTATCACAGTATGGCTTGCCAAGCAGTGCCATGTCCGCACATGGGATCTGAACCGGCGAACCCCAGGCTGCCAAAGCTGGCTAATCCCAGGTTGCCAAAGCAGAACTTAACACTGCACCACCGGGCCGGCCTGGGGAGTATTTATTTTTAAAAGTGCCTTCACAAGTCCCTAAACTATTTTTCCAACTAAGTCTTAAATTCCTTAAAAATGAATTTTCATACATACCACCAAGCTTTTTTTTTAACTTCAAATTATGTTTAAGGCTTTTGTACATACTACAGATCTCTTTTTTAAAGCCTATCACAGGGAATTAATTTATTCCAGGAAAATAGAGTTCTGGAAAAACAGAAGTAGAAGTAGAGAGGATCATCTGGCTGACCAAATCATACCACAAAGGTTTTGAGTAAGAAATACAGCAGTTACAGAAAACATCCACTTCCTATAAATTACAAACTAGAAGGATATTCATAAGATCATTTTTTCAAAGTTTAACCACACCTTGAAGGTATTATCCGACCCTCTTAGTTCGCAGAAAATGAATGAGAGCTCAGACACACTGTTTAAGCTACTCTTAAATTTTTGCTTAGTCTCACCAAAATACTGATTGTTCCCACCTTCATAGCCACTTGCCCTAGACATACTCTTTCTTTTATATTCATGCTATTACAACATATTTACTCTGGGTGTTTCATTTTATTTCTACTACTGGTTATAACAGGGCATTGAGCTATTTGGGAGTCAAATGCATTGAGAAATAATGTATAGTTGTTCATCAACAAGATGATGGCTTCAACCAAACTATAACTATACACTCTGTAAAATGCAGAGTCCAAGAAATACAATCAATCACAAGATATCTGTCACATTATTATGGTTAGGAGGAAATTTTAACCAAATATTACGTATTTTTAAATGCCAAACCCATAAATTCCAAAGGTATCCCAAATCCCCAGAAAATCCATTTAAAATGTAAAGATATTCATTGGGAAAACTTATGGTCAGTATTTTAAGAGGATGGACTGAATAAAATAAATTTTCTATGTACCAGATATGTTTTTATTAGTTTTCTAGAGCTGCTAACATATTACCACAAACTAGGTGGCTTAAAACAACAGAAATATATTCTCTCACAGTTCTGGAGACTAGAAGGCAGCAATCAAGGCATTGCCAGGTCCCTGCTTCCCTCCAAAGGCTCTAGGGAAGAATCCTTCCTTGCCTCTTTGCAGCTTCTGGTGGTTGCCAGCAATCCTTGGTGTTCCTTGGCTTGTGGCAGTATAACTCCAGTCTCTGCCTCTGTCTTCTGCCTTCACATGGCCGTCTTCCCTGCCGCTATCCAAATTTCCCTCTTCCTATAAGGACGCCCAGTGATTGGATGAGGGCCCACCCTAATCTAATACGACCTCATCTTAATTTGATTACAACTGAAAGACCCTATTTCCAAATAAAGTCATATTCACAGATACCGGGGGCTAGGACTTCAACATACCTTTCTGGGGTACACAATTCAATTCATAACATGCTCCAAATCAGTCAATTTATTCAAAAGTAGACCTAGATTCATACATGGAATATTCATAGATTTTTGCCTAACCAGCATCCATTTCCCTTTCTTAGGTAATAGCATCCAATTTTCTTTTGAAGAGCCAATCTGCTGCTCCTTCAAACCACAAGGGAGGGCTGGTCTTAAGCCTCTCTCCAAAACCATGCACCTGTCCCTGATCAAGTCAGAAAAATCACACTCCACTGGCCTCAGTGATTGGTTCAGAGAAAGGCCACATGACCCAAGACTGACCAATGAGTCCTTCCATCCACCCAATTTGGCTTGTGCTATACAAAAAGAGACGGATGGACTTTAAGAATTATACAGGTCTAGAGCTACCAGTGATCATCTTTACCATCATACCTGCCAAAGAAGGAAACCAAAAGAGGAAAAGAATGCTTAGAGATGGAGATAAGGAGACATTCCTGACGACATCAAACTTCTGGATCCAGTTATGTCAGAATCTAGCTTTAGCTTTATTCTGTGAACTTCCCAGTTCATAAACCTACGAAATCGTCTTTTGATTTAAATTAATCTGAACCGGGTTTCTGAACCTGCAATAGAAAAAGTCCTGATAGATACAGGGGGAACACTGCAAAGTGCCAAATGATGGAAAACAGGGCCTTACTTTTTTTCAGTTATTTTCTTAAACTTGGCAAAGACACAGGAAGAGCCAGTAGAAAAGGAATAGGTTATATCCATGTCCATTCCCTGTCTACCAGGCCAACTGCCAAGAAGGGTTTTAGAATCTAAAAGTTACAAACAAATTCATTCATGTTTGTTAAATTAGTATGGATCTGTGAGTTCCTGGGAGCAAATTATGAACAATATAAGGAACTCTGAGTTACAAAAACCTAAGTATTAATACCTAAAAATAAAGCATTCATAAAATCTTTTCCTCCTCAATGACATTCCACATCACCACCATCCCTAAAGCAGTAACAGTCCTAGATAGACATCACTACAAGCTGGCTAGACTGGTGACAAAGTCATAATGAAATGTCTTTCTTGCCATATCACCACTGTGAGGACATTCAGACAGCCTCGCCCTTAAATATGGCTATCACTGTTCATGGTTCATTTGTCTCTATCTTAAGCAAACTGTGTCACACACATAGTATGTCAATATAAACGTCCCTAGACTTCTGGAGAGAACACCAACATTTTATACTCATATAAAATCTAAACGCTCTTCCTTCTCCATTTGCTGCCCACCTTCAAATTTTACCCATTTGGTTCTGGAAAATTCCAGCCTATTCCTATACCTTTGGCTGATATTTCAGAAACCTCAAAGTAATAACACACATTCTGGACAGGAAAAGATTACATTTTGAAGTGAAACAAGACAAAATAAAGAAATAATGTTTTGCTTGTCAAAGGTCACGTTTTACTTGTGTCTCCACACATGCACAGAAAACTAGTCCTTAGTACCTTTAATACAGTGGCTCTCAAAGGGGCAACTCCTCTCACCCAACATTCCTTAAAAATCACTGTGTTAAAAACCATTAAGGGAACCACAAATTGTGTCCAAAATATCTATCTCTCTTCCTCATATTTTGTTTTTCCTTAAATAACCTGAGTCACCATAAATAGAATACTGTTACTCAATTTCAGTCACTATTTTGTAAGATTTCAAAGTACTATTTTCCACCTTTCCACAAATATTTACTGAGCATCTATTGTGTGCCAGTCACTTTGTCAAATACTTAAAATACAAAGAAAAACACGTCATGTTCACTGGCTTCAAGGGTCTTGCAAACTAGAAGAGGCAGAATTGGAAAACGGGAAGGTGGTAAATAAAGTAGTATAATAATGATTGCACATTAGAAAAAGTGACCTGTATTTTGTGGTTAGAGGACTTGAGGAATTTGAGAGTATGGACTGGGCAAGATATACAGAGAGAGCTGAGACTGAAGAAGTAGGCTAGAATCAGCTATCTTGGAGGGTCTTTCATGATGGTTAAAGTAACCTTATTATATCTGCCTGTGGTTTTCAAACTTGAGTGTGTATAAGACTCACTTGAGATATTTGTTAAAAATACAGATTCCCATGTCCCACCAAAGAAGATTCAGATTCAGCAGATCTGGAGTAGGACCCCAAATTTTCAATTTTTATAAATATCTCAGTGGTTCTGTTCAGGTGGTCAATACTTTGAAACAACGCTTTAGGTAGGTATTTTTCTCAAGTTTTCCAAGAAGTCCTAGGGGTGAGACGTAGAATGCTGGGGGAAATGCACTTTCAACAGCCCCAAGTTTCACTGTTCTGTAGGTGACAAGCTCATCATCTTGTGTTCTTGGTCAGATACTGCATTTTACCACAGTGGCTCTCTTTTAGTCCCTGTGCATTCCTGCTTAGAGAAGAATTCCCAGTGTCGAGAGTCCAGGTGAGTCTGGACACCATAAATTTGTCGTAGCATCAATCCACACAGCTGTTTTTCTGTCTATAAACTCAATATAAAATCAAAATAATACTTAGTATGGTTATTATGAAAATTAAATTACATGTGATAATAGATGTAAAACATGTAGGGATAATGGCACACTGGAATTCAAGATTTCAACATTTCCAGGTAACAAAAAGTTACAGGGAGGGGATGGCACTGGGAATGGATGTTTGTCTATAATACATGTCAATAATATACTACTTAAACTCTTCCCTTTACTTAAATCATGGTTGTCGATTGACCTGGTATCATAACCAACAATTATAACACTGTTTCTTGGTTTAAAATGTCTTGTGAAATAGAAATAACCAAAAAAATAAACTTTAACACCTAAATGGGCACTATATATACATATTAATATTGTACCTGGTACTTAAGAAGGTGACTGAAGAATTCACCAAGCAAGAATGAAAGAAGAGAATGCCTTGTAGTGGTGAATCTACTTTCTCAACTTACTAAATTCAGTAGATCCTCCCATGCTATACCCTTCTAAGTTCCTTTCTGGTACAGTATTATCCCAGTCAAATCATCCCTCCCCATTTGCATAAGGCCAGAGAATGTCTTTTACATTGTTTGCCTATAGCAAGCTATTCATTTTCTGTTCCCTTTACAGAGGTGTAACTTTTCTAGAACTTACAAACAGTGTTAGTCAGGACTTCGGTTGCAAGTGATAAAAATCCAACCTAAATGGGCCTGAACAAAAAAGGACAGTTATTGGCTCAAATGGGCTTTTTAGATCTCCCTTCCGGTACAGGTGGATCCAAGTGCATAGTAATATTTCTCTCCCCATCCAGCACTCTGTTTATCTCACACACAGGCACACAGCTTCACTCACAGGCAAGCTCTCCCCAAAATGGTAACTACTTCCTGCAAATGGGCTACTAGCTTAGCTAGCCCAGAGAAAAAGATCTCTTTCTCAAGAACTCCATCAGTCAGTCTCAAAGCTGACCCCTGAACCACCCACTCATTGTGACCAACAACCAGGCATCAGTCACAGGAGTAAGTCAGCTTCATCCACACCATATGGAACTCAAGAATGCTAGGAAAAGTGGCTGCCTAAAGGGAAATCAAGGTGCTACTACCAAAAGATGAGGGCAAAGATTCTGAGACGGCAAAAACAGGATATGGAGTACAGAAGACATAATAAAACACACACATGCTTCTTACCAAAAATAAGGGAGAAAAAACTTAGGGGAAAAACTAAAAATACAGTTTACATGATCACATTCATGTGAAAGCATATGTGCTCTGAAGCCAGACAGTCCTAGATTCAAACCACCAGTTCCATCACATTTGTGAATTATTTAATCATTACCACTCTCTGTTCCTTCAGAGTAATAAGAAAAAAAAAAGGGGATATCACACTCTTTGCAGGTTGACTATACAGATTAAATGAGAAATGTAACTGCTAAGCACTTATTGTGTGCTTGACCAGTATCTACTGTCATGAATATTTACATGAAGAAATGAAAACTGATGTTTTCTAAGGTAGATTGCAAAGGGCCCCAATTCTTCATCCCTCCATACATCCAGGCCCTTTGCCACGTAACTTTATAACGCCCTCCCCACCATGACTCTGGGTTCAATCACACGATAAGATTTAACCAATGCGATAATAGCAAGAGTGAACAGACAAGCAGAGGCTTGAAAAAGTTCTTCCTTATTCTGCTTCCTTTGTGCACTTCTGCCATTCCATGAAAACAGGCCCAAGGTATCCTGCTGAGGGCTGAGAAGGGTGTAACAGAGCCTAGTAACTGCAGTCATCTCAGCTTAGGTCAACCTACGCAGCCAGCTCATCCTCAGACATGGAGCAAGCCCAGCTAAGATTAGCAGAGCTGCCTAGCCAACACACAGCTGGCTAAATGAGCAAACCCAGCCCAGATCAGCTGAACCCCAAACTTGTGAACAAAATAAATGCCTCTAGTTATGCTACTAAGGTATTGTGATTGTTTGATATGCAGCATGAATGCAGCAATGAACAATTGAAACACCATCTTATAGTGGTAGGTCAATAAAAATATTTTTTATACTTTCTCTTATGATGTTAAAAGGCAACTTGACAATATAAACAAAATAAGTTTATTCTTATTACCATTACAAATTTACTATCCAAGCATACTTTTAAACTGTTAAAAATGGAAGCAGCAATGCTTAACTTCAAGAGAGGTTGCATCTCTCACATTTTTTTAAATTCATAAATACATAAAAGCCAGGGGCCAGCCCGGTGGCGCAGCGGTTAAGTGCGTTCATTCTGCTTCGGCGGCCCAGGGTCCGCCAGTTCGGATCCCGGGTATGGGCTTGGCACCACTTGGCACACCATGCTGTGGTAGGCGTCCCACATATAAAGTAGAGGAAGATGGGCATGGATGTTAGCTCAGGGCCAGTCTTCCTCAGCAAAAAGAGGAGGACTGGCAGCAGTTAGCTCAGGACTAATCTTCCTCAAAAAAAAAAAAAAAAGACAAAAGCCAGAAGAGACAAACTATTTGCATTGTATCAAAATAAAATTGTTTTATGGACTTAAGATAAACACTGATGAAAACAGAGCAAAAAAATTCACTAAAAATTTAAAAGATTTCATTGACTATATTTCATTATGGAACTCTGTCTAGTTAATTTCATTTTCTTAACTATGACCACTACTGTTTCTACTTCACAAGTCATTCTTATCTCCATGAACTTCTGAAGATGTTTGTTTCCCCAGACTAACATACATATATGCATTTACTTAAAAAATTAATTCAGTTTACTTATTAATTTGATATATTTTCAAACATATATCGACTTATTTTACATATACAAAAAGAGAAAAAGAAATACAGTCACATGTTGCTCTTAATGATGGCGAACACATTCTGAGGAATATGTGGTTACGCGATTTAGTCATTGTGTGAACATCACAGAGTGTACGTGCACAAATACAGATGGTATAGCCTACTACACATCTAGGCTATTTGGTTCTAATCTTAAGGGACCACCATGGTATATGTGGTCTCTATTGTTAATTGAAATGTCATTATGCAGCAAATGACAGTATAAAGAAAAGATGGCGATATACTGAATAGGGAGGAAAGATGAATGAAAAGCTGTATCAGGCAAGAGCAAGTTACTCATTCCTCAAAGAACATTCCTGGCAGAATACTAGGGTGCATTATTGGACCAAACAGAAGATGCTCTATTTTCTGCCATCTGAAAGCAACATCCTTTCAGCATTAAGTTTTAAAATGTGCTGCTTATTTCATAATCCAAATATAATGGCAAGAGTATCATTACTATCTTGCTTATACTTCTGCTCTTTCTTGAGTCAAAGAAACCAGACCTTACCAGCAGCATGATTCGACAACAAAGTCTTCCTGTTTCTTAATGAAGCCTGTTTTCTTTACCTTTTTTTTCCACTTGTAACTGGATATAAATATTCATATTCCTCAAAACAGTTCATTTCATCTTGATTACTTGTTACAGAATATCTGACAAAATATGGATTGGCTGACTAAGGTACAGTATTATTAAAGGTAATTTTACCTAAACATCTTCATATAGTTTTAAGGAAATTTCTATCAAGTAATGTCTGAGGTAATACATAAACATTTATTAATCACTCCATAAGAACAAATCTTCCACTTTTTCCAAAACAAAGTTGAAGGCCTCAGGAAAAGGAAAAAAAGGCAAAAGTTTTCTGGGTCATCAACACATCTGGTCCCTTGTCATTGAGACAATGTCAGTTTATTTTTCACCAATGTAACTATATTAGAATATTAGAATACTCTTCTCCATTAATTTACATTGTTTGCTTTTAAAAGATCAAAATCTCTGGATAATTCAATCTTTTTAATAGTTTAACTGTCTTGACCAAAACAACTCATTCAGATTGGACTGTCACCTATGTGGCCACTTTTTTAAGAAAAATTAAGTCCCATACAGATTTACAGCCCTGATAACTCCTACCTAAAGCCTCTCACCTAATGTGGAAAGTTCTAGTTTCTCTTCTCTCTCTTTCCCCCATTTATGAATTTACCCTTGCCTTTCACCAATAAAATGTACTAATCTTTGATTTGGATATGTTATATAAAATTAAACAGAAGTTCTTTGCCTAAGGAAAAGGGAGCCAAAGGGAATGTTATCTTTTAGATAAGATTGTACATTGGTGCTCTTAAGCCATGGATCTTGAACCTGTTTTCAGTAGATATATGTGGATTTCTGACTCTCTGTATATGTCTATTTTAACATGACAAATCTATTTTAACACATACTCCTCAGCGAAAAGCTATGCATAGTAAATATATACACAAATAAAAATTGGTTGTACAAGATTCACATGGAAAATAGCTTTATCATACCTGTTTTCCTTTTAAAAATTCAATACAGCAAAATTCCAGTACCTCTCAAAAAACTGATGGAAATTAATCCATATTATTTTATTATTTTTATCCTGATGTATTCTTTTTCCAGAACAGAAACCAGATCTAGACAGAGTATCTAACATAGTCCCATAAAAATATTATTGCTAAAGGTAATTTTGAGGTTTCCAATAGGCAAACAATAAGTAAAATTTTAGTACACTGACCATTGAACATAGGTGATATATAACTAAATCATTTTTAAAAGATGTATTAAACACTCACAGAAAAATGACCAGCTTAAAGGTTTTTCAATAGCTATTCTCAAAGATTTATGGACTTCCTAATGCCCACCCATAATTAAAGTATCATTTTATTGTGATCAGATAAGCTAACCAATGCCCATTTATACAAGTTAAACTTTGTCAGCTTCCATACCAGCTGACTGAAAAGTCACATAACCGAACACATGACGAGATAAATATTTATATTTTATCACTAATCATGCAATAAAAAGCTGCATTTTAACACAAGGACATAATCAAAAACATTTATATTCCTCTCATTTTTTATTCTTATTGAAAGCAAGGAACTTATTTATTTTGATGGGAATTTCTCCCTATTACCTTTGTCACAACATCTTCCCATATCTACTAATGAAGCATTTTTGTCTAAGACCAGTGACATCTGAATTACCCAAATAGTGTATCATTTAAAAAATTTGGAAAACCCCTCCTTCCCCTTCTCAGCAATTATACACTACCCAGCAACTTCCCTTTCCATCCCACATTTTAAAGTATTTATTGCCAACTGCACCAAATCTAAGTCACAGTTACAAGGTTAGAACTAAGAAGGCATTTGGCTAAAATCCAAGAATCCTGAATCCTGGCCTCAATCTGCTTTACCTGTTCGCCCCTCCACCTCGGCTTGACATCTCTGGGAAGGATATGAATGGAACAAAAGGCCAGGCACCTACAGACTGTTACTATAAGGGCTTTTGTCACAAATTTCAAAGGGCCCTGTGAACTAGGCTGGTCCACACTGAAGGCTCACCAAGCTTAAGGCCAGGAATCAATATCACTTGGATATCCTTTGCTATCTTTCCTCTTCTAAGCCTATACTCAAATCTCAGCCAATGATGAAGAAAGGCCAGTCTAGCAACACATGCAGGAAAACCAAGCCAGTGGAACACTCAGCTCAGAAACCTATTTAGCTCTCAATACCACTGACAAAACTAAAAATTGAGAAGAAAAAAGAAAGACAAACAGGACCATAATGCAGAAGAGAAGGGGGCAAGGCATTCTAGGCCAGGAATTGAAAGAGTAATTATGTTACCATTTATGGTAAGATTATGAGTAGAGAAACCAGAATTCTTTAATGAAATATAAAGCAAGTAAGAAATTAGTAGTTGGAAACAAAGAAAGGGGGGGCATTTTGGTGGAATGAAATAGGAAATTTTAAAAGAAGGGCATACACTTTAATGTTAAAGATTAAAGAGCACAGGCTTTTGAATTCCAATCCCATGTCTACCACTCTTTAGCTAAGCGACGAAGAATGAAATCCTTAATCTTTCCAAATCTGTTTCTCCACCTATAAAACAGATATTACATCAAAGGGCTTTTGTGGGGCACACAATAAATGCTCAGTATATGGTAGCTTTTAAGAAACATTAGTAAAACAAAACAAAAACAAAAACTTGTCTTCTCCATATTTAGATAATATCTTTATAAACCACTTGATGGGGACAATAAAAATATGTGGAAAACAAGAGAGAATCAAACTGAATATAACCATATCAATTTAATAAATTCAACAATTCCTTCCTCTACAAACATTGCACACTTATTTCTGTAATTAGAATAAACCAATAATTCTAAAAGTACTAGTGGAGCACTTACTTATATTAAATCAGATGTGAATTCTGTAGTAAAATGAAATATATTTTTTTTCGGTAAATTCACATTTTCACATGTGAGATTTCCTTTTGCCAAGCAAGATACACCCTGTAGTTCCTCTTAAAATTAGTTTTTCTTCCCCTGTAAATTGTGAGTTTAGCAAAGGGAGAACATGCCTTCACCCTCTGGAAACCTCTAAAAAGTCAACTAGTAAGACAAACATATAATAATCATTTATTGATAATGATGATGATAAAATAAAACAATGCAGATTTTATGAAAAACAAGCTAATCATAAGACAGAATAAGTCAAGACTATCTAGTATTACCAATGAGAATGAATATGCTCTTCATACAAGTTTTCCCAATAATAGTAATTCTCATGGTAAGTAATATTGGTGTTCACATCTTCTAATCCCAAAAGTCTTCATATGTATCATGTTTAACAGAGGTACAAAACTAGTACATAATTTCATATAGCAATTGAAGCAAGTTAAATAAGAGAATTTAGTTCTGTGTTTTACTTTTATCTGAGACGTTAGGTAAATATTACAAACATTAAAATACCATACAGCTATTTCTGTGGGTAAGAGGGAAGCATTTATACTAAGGGAAATCCCGATTGCTTTAACAAGAGTTATTACTCAATGTTTCCCAACTGACCAATCGTTTTTTATAGTCATCTTTATCTTCCTACATTTCCAAATAAAGACAATAAAATGTTTGTGAAAGTTTCCTAAAAACTACAAAATGTGCTATGCAGATATAGGATGGTAACACCATTAATAGATTTTTCTGACACTTTCTGCTTTCTTTATGTTAAGTTTTAGAGTCTGTTTATTCCCCTAGGTCATTATACTTACCAAAATCTTGTGAGACAACTTTGTTTCTAAATGATCTCCTTCAAACTTTGTAAAACAACTGGGATGGACTAACTTTAAATGATTTAGAAGTTACAAGAAATGCTCCTTTACTTCAAATGGTAAAATACAGTTATAGTAGTTTTCAATACTAATTGAAAGATACAACTGAGTAGAAGTTCTCTTTTCTCTTTAGTATGAAATGTCTGAAACATACTCATTTCTAGTTTCCCAATACCAAAATCTGAAATGTAAGCCTAAATAAATCACTAGTTTCATCCATATTTTTTTCTTTTAGCATTCCTTTTGACTCATTCTGCTCTTACAATTCAAAAATACACATTACCCAAAACTAGACTATAAAAACTTCATTATAATAACGTCACTCAACAAAAAGTGGTTTTACACATGTAACTTCCTTGGATTGCATAACAATAAATACAGAAAACCGATTAAGTGATACATCAAAAGAATCCATAATTCTCTTTAACAAAGACAGATAAATGTGGAACAAAGGAAATGAAAACAAGACAAAAATCACTAGAAGGTGACAACCATTACCATATAGCTTCCTAACTTGTCCCTCGCAAACGATCCATTAAGTAAAGGATTCTCAGGCTAATTCTGCCACCTACCTCGTAAGATTTTCAATTTCATCTTTAAGACATCATTATACTTGATGCATCGCGACAGACCAAATCTAATCAATTCAAAAATCAGAGTAACTAATGACAAAATTCAAAACAGTCTTTTGAAAACAGTGTATTTGGGGCCGGCCCAGTGGCGCAGCGGTTCAGTGCGCATATTCCGCTTCTCAGCGGGCCGGGGTTCGCCGGTTCAGATCCCAGTGCAGACGTGGCATGGCTTGGCAAGCCATGCTGTGGTAGGCGTCCCACACAGAAAGTAGAGGAAGATGGGCACGGATGTTAGCTCAGGGCCAGTCTTCCTCAGCAAAAAGAGGAGGACTGGCAGCAGTTAGCTCAGGGCTAATCTTCCTCAAAAAAATAAATAAATAAAACAGTGTATTTAGTTTAGCACCAGAAAATAAAATCATATAACTTGCCATAAATATAACCTGTCAGATATCTGGGTTTTATAAAATACAAACCAAAATGTAATCTTAAATTTCAAACATACTGCCATTGAATAGATTTCTCTCACTATTCAAACTTAAAAAAAAAAGAACAGATTTAGACAAAATGTGTACCTACAGTAAAAGCATCCCGCTCTACCCAAAACTTTACTTACTCAGGCATAGAACAGATTCGAATAATGTGGTTTACCACATTATGTGTACTTGATGTATGAACCCTCAACTATAGAGAGGCAGGAACTTAGAAGATTTGGATAGCAAAGTATATCTGTGTTGTCACACAACTCTATCAAATAACTAATTATTTTAATAATTCATAGAAAAAGATGTTTAAGGAAGCCTTTCCTGAGTAATTCTAGTTCACTCCCATCACTCCATTACTATATCCATTTTTCCCTTCACAAGGTACACTGCAGCTTATCTTGCGATTTGTAATTATTCCCAAATTAAGGGTACGATAAGAAAAAAAGTTTGTGGGGCTGGCCCCGTGGCTGAGTGGTTAAGTTCTCACGCTCCGCTGCAGGCGGCCCAGTGTTTCGTCGGTTCGAATCCTGGGCGCAGACATGGCACTGCTCATCAAACCACGCTGAGGCAGCGTCCCACATGCCACAACTAGAAGGACCCACAACTAAGAATATACAACTATGTACCGGGGGGCTTTGGGGAGAAAACGGAAAAAAATAAAATCTTTACAAAAAAGAAAAAAAAAAAGAAAAAAGTTTGCAAGTCACATACTGATATGGGTCTAGTATCCAAAACATACTCTTACAACTCAATAATAAAAAGACAACTCAATTTAAAAATGGGCTAGGGATCTGAATAGACAGTTCTCAAAGGAAGATATAAAAATGGCCAAGAAGCACATGAAAAGATGTTCAACATCATTGATCATTAGGGAAATTCAAATCTAAACCACAATGAGATACCACTTCATACCTACCCCCTAGGATAGCTATAATCAAAAACACAGGCAATAACAAGTGTTGGCAAGGGTGTGGAGAAACTGGAATCCTCATACACTGTAGGTGGGAATGTAAAATACTGCAGCCACTTTGGAAAACACTTTCGTAGTTCCTCAAAAAGTTAAAACATAGTTACCATATGACCCAGCAATTCCACTCTTAGGTACATACCCAAGAGAAGTGAAAACAAATGTCCACCAAAATAATACTGACAATGCAGCATTATTAATAATAAGCAAAAAGTAGAAACAACCTAAATGTCCACCAACAGATGAATAAACAAAATGTAGTAAGGTCCCTACAATACAATATTCTTCAGCCATAAAAAGCAATAAAGTGCTGACACATGATACAACATGGATGAATCCTGAAACCATGCTAAGAAGCCAGACACAAAAGGCCACACACTGTATGATTATATTTATATAAAATGTCCAGAATAGGCAAATCCACAAAAACAGAAAGTAGATTAGTAGTTGCTAACGGCTGGGTCAAAGGAGGAATGGGAAATGACTGCTAATAAGTATAGGGTTTCTTTCGTGGGTAATGAAAGTGTTCTGGAATCAGTGATGTTTGCACAACCTTGTGAATAAACTAAAAACCACTGAATTGTACACTTTAAAAGGGTAGATTTTATGGTACGTAAATTCTCTCAATAAAAAAAATTCAGGGTATGGACCACTGTATTTGGGATACTTCCTGCATACAAGGGACAGTCAATAAAATGAGCTAATAGTTCACACTAGAATTATCCCAAAAGCAATGCACAAGCGTATGGAATAGTAAAAAGATTTTTTAACTATTTGCAAATAGAGCAGAAAATAATTTGGAGGTTAGTGATGGTAAGTTTTTAACTTGAAACTACACAAGATAACAGCTTTGTTTATTCACATTTACCCAATATGCAGATTCCATACAATAGGGGAGTACACATAAAGGAAATAAGAATCAACAGAGAAGTTCAGAGGCACAACCAAACAAATCAAGCCCTTGTGCTGAGCTTTCAGAGCCAGTGTGTAAACCAGGAAAGAAAACCAATCTCATTATTTTATATATACCTTTATTTGCCATAGAAAATACTTCTTGACTGTTTCCAAATACCAAATCCAACCTCTAAGGATGAAAATTTGCCAATAATAAAGAGTATTCAAAGAATATACCACTGATTTTAGGCAATTCCAAAAATAGGTTTTGTGTAACAGAATAAGATATAGCCTCCAAATGACCTTACTTAGAAGAGACACTTGTGGATGACAATATTGTCCCTGTCAAGATGATTTAAAAAACAATCTTGTGTCATTATTGTAGAGTTCCACAATGGAATCCTTAAATAAAGAAATATTCCTCCCCTGAGCTAAGGAGAGAAATGTATTTCAAACCCCAAGCTGTCTAAGAAAGAAATTCTACTTTTTAACCTGCCTTAGAATATCCTATAACCTACCTTTGTAAACCTATCATCTATACGCCCCCTACATGAATCATGGACTGCAGTTTAAACAGACAACTCATTCTTGTCGTTTTCCAGTTTGGTGCATTTGTTTCTCATGACAGGAATGCCTTTTCCATATTCACCAAAATGAAGCCTTCCTTCATCACCTGAAGAGATGTCTTTCACTTCTACACACCCAAAGCACTTGCTTGAACCATCATATGGCACATTTTGCCCTCTACTTATAACTGAATATATTATATTTTCGCTAAGAACTAAAAGTTCCTGAAGATTAGAGCAGCTTCCCCAATATCTCCGTTTGCCCAAATTGCCTGGTACAAGGTAGATGTTTAATAAATATTTAAATGAAGTAAGTACATACCTAACTGCCTTTCCTTTGTTCCTAAAAACAGCACTAATACAAATAGCTAAGTGATCAGGCACCAGGTACTCAGAAGTGGCAAATCCCCATGGACAATGAATACCTCATTCTCACTCTGGAAGAAATTCCAGGCCATCCTGTGTAGCCCCATAAGGCTATACAAGAAAAAAAAAATGACATTATTCAGATGCTTCCTAGAATTGCTCCACCTATAAATACATTTGAAGGAATTAGGCCCATTTGAAACAACTCTATAAGTCAAAAAGACTCACCATGCTATCCTTTTTTGGTCAAGCTAGAGCTAAGCTGAAATCACTACAACGGGAAGAGCTGAGAATACAGCAAAGATTAGGAGCAGCCGAGCAATAGGTTACATCACACCAATAGCAGAGAGAACCTCGATCTTCCTGAAATCTGAACTGATCATCCTAATCCCAGACGACACCTCAATAATCACCTGGTTACCAAATATCCATCTTGATCATAATCACCGTCTGAACAGGCTACTAACTCCAATTCAACTAAAACCTAATAATGGAAACACCAACAACTCCACTGCCACAATCCTGACACTCCCCCTCCAAATCCATCCCTGCAAAAAAGTAGAAGGGAGAATTAGATTTTGGAAATGAGTGAGAATTCATTTTTAATCCAAAGACTGCTATAAATTAAATATAATTTAGAAACCAAATGATCCTAAAGTATTAAGATAATCAGTCAAGAGAATCAAACGGAAGGCTAACTGTTCAGAAACAATCCCATTAAAATAAAACAGGAATTACTACATCTGCTAGTGACAAACAACATAGTTGCCTTGTGGATTGAAAATAAGGATAATTGCCAGCTCTTTTAAATATAGAAAGTTAACACTACAATTGACTTAGAACTCGCCTCTTAAACAACAAAATAACATATAATAAAAGAGAAAATACGAGACCCAACTGATTTTAGTTTGGAGACTATCAACTATACATTACTGCTCAGATGAAAATACCGCTCTGCACTCTGGACTCTGGGTATCTCTTGAACTTTACTACCTCGAAAGTGGAAATTTGGAGTTAAAAATATGCTTTAAGAACACTGATCATCAGATTAAAATCCTCTTTCATAAATGAATCTAAAATTTGATATTCAATTCAGAGTTTTACAAAAGGATTTTATTAGTCATAAAAAAAAAACTTTGTCAAGCAGCAGTAACTAACCACGAACACCAGCAATGACTGATAAAAAGGGGGCCTGAGGCAGAAGGCAAGGATTCAAAGCAAACAGAATTAGAATAAGATAAACAACTCATTAAAACCATCTAAACTAAAGCCGTAATAACTTAAATCTACAAGGTTATAGTCAATTTTAAATCTTTTAAAAACCCCTACTGAAAAAAACCAATCACTAAAAAAGTGAAATAAATGTAAGAACTCAAAATTCTTCAAAGTAATTGCAGGATTTTCTGTTAACTCCCAATTCCGAAAACTCATTAATTTCATGCTTGTCAAAACCCCCTATACGGCTTTTATAAGCTCTTATATGAGGGTTACAAATAATAATTTTAAAAATGCTTAAGCTGATGTAACATTTTAGCAAATGTATGGTAGGTTTGAAAGAATAAAACAAGCAGAGACAGAGTAAAGGATAACTGATAACCTGGAGGGCAGAGCTGGGCTTGGACTGGCAGGAGGGAAATTTTAAAATATATCCACAAGATAAATTACACCAAAAAACTGACTCATGCCTTTATTATTTACACAAGCATATGTTTTAAAACGTACTTTTAACCTTTGGACAACCAAAGTAATAGCAGATACCTTAAAGCATTATTGCCTATATTAATTTTGATGCTACAATCTAAATCCTTAACAAAATTCACAAACATTTTCCTAATGAAAGACTGCAGAAACGGCAAGGTTTATCTTTTCTGAGTAAACGTTACCTTATTTTTCACTTGTTTAAAGTTTCAGTTTTGCTTTTTAACCTATTATAGAACACATCCCTTGTGGGACATTGTAAAGGGCATACCCTCCTGTCAAGCCAGAAAGCTCAAACACAAAGACACGGAGCTAACCAAGTGCTGTAATTCTTCCAAACTGAGCCTCTCCACACCCCCTCCACCCTTCCCCCCAACAGATATGTCTATTAAATCAGTGTCTGTTCTCCCCCTCGCACAACAAAGAGAACTTCTCACCGCATGAAATTGCCGCTGAATGGACACCAGAAAGCAGGATTTGCATAATTCCTTCCAACGAAACCCTGTCGGGAAGGCGGGGAAGAGGGGCCCAAGCGAAAGGACAGAATCTCCTAGATTCTGCTGGGGAAGACCAGGTTCCCAAGAACATTCCCCAGGGGGGTGCGGGTGCAGGGGAAGGGGCTGGAATTCCGGGCCTCCCCGAGGACTGGGCGTGGGGGGCGGAGGACGACGAGAGCGCATTTCCCCACACCGCAGCAGCAGCACCGAAGCAGACGGGGAAATAACAATGCTGGCGGACGCGAGAGTCAGACACAAGGATGGACCGGGGCTAGGGGGCGGCGGGCGGAGCGGAGACACCACACGGGCCACTTACTTTTTGGAGGGGGGTTAAATATATGAGTTAAGCCCTTATGGTCCCGCCGGCCGCCGCACAGAGGGAAACGGGACCTTGGGAGAGAAAAACAGACAAAACACACAGTATGAGAGGCGCAGCTCGGCCGTCCGGCCCCTCCCGGAGCGCCCCCGTCCACACTCCCTCCTGCCCGCGGGGAAAACGCCACCCGAGGCGGCCCGAGGTCCGGGAGGCGGGGGGCGGACGAGGCTCTCGGTGAGGCGGCGGCTCCGGCAAATCCCCCGGGAGGGCACAAGAGCGACCCCGCTCCGGTTCTCGGTCGGACCCGGTCCCACCCCCCCTTCCTCCCCGCCGCGCACACACCGAACACAAATACACACACACCGACCCGAGCGTCGAGGATTAACTCCCCGGGCGCCGCCGCCGCCCGCAGAGGAAGTGCAGCCGCTGCCCCCCGCGGCCATGACACCCCACTTGGCTCAGTCAGGCGGACCCGGGGCCTGTGACAGCTCCGGCTCCCTCCGCCCCCATCTCCACCTCACGCCTCGCACACGCCCGAGCGCCGGGCGCCCGCCCGCCCGCCGCCCGGAGCGCGTGCACGCGGGGACGGGGGCGCGCCGCCGCCGCGCGTGGGGGAGGGGAGGCGCGGCGAAAGCTGAGGAGAGGGGCCGAGCCGCGGCCCAGCACGCCCCTTGCCCCCGGTCCTCGCGCGGGGCCCTGCGGGGCCGACGGCAGTGCCCTCAGCCAAGTGGCAGCGCCACGGGGCGAGTCTCCACAATAAGCCGGCAGCCCGGGGCCGCCGCGCGGGGAGGGAGCGGGGGAGGGGAGGGGCACGCGCGCCCGCCCGAGAGCCCGCCCCGGGGAGGGCGCGCGGAGGGGAGGGGCCGGCGCGCGCGCGGGGGAGAGCCCGCCCGGAGGTCGCGCGCGCCCGCACTCCGGGGGGTGGGGGAGGGGGGCGCCCGAGCCAAAAGAGGGCGGGCGGGCCGGAGGAGCAATTGCCTCTGCCCCGGCTCCCTCCCGCGTCCAGGGCGGTCGGCGGCGGGGCGGCCCAAGGGCCGGAGGCGGCCGGGGGAGGGTCTCACCTACACAGTGAATGAGCTTGTGGCGCCACGAGTCCAGTTCTTGCCGAAAGCCGCGTCTCTCAACGGAGCATTGCTGCCGCCTACACACCCTCGCCATCTTCTGCCGCCCGCCCGGCCCTGCCTCCGCCGCGGCCCCGCGCACGCCCAGCCGCGTCGCCCGGGGCCGCGCACGCACCCGCGGCCTGGGCGTCGCGCCTCCTGCCGGGGGCGGCGCGGGGGCAGGGCCGGCCTCACCTCCCGGTGGCCCTGGCGTGGCCCCGGGGCGGCCTGGGCGGGCTGCCTGGCCGCGCGCCCGCCCGCCCGGCTCGCAGCGCCGCGCGGCCCGCCCGGCGGCTTTCCCCGTGGTCCTCGGCTGCGGCCGCCGCAGGCCGCCCAGGCGGGCGCCTTCCCCCGGCCGAAGCCCAGCCCCGCCGGCCCTACGTCGCCGCCGCTGCCACACTGTCCCCCAAGGCCACGGCTGCCCCTTCCTTTCCCTCCCCGGGGCTTTTTGTTTCTTAAACCAGCCTCATCTGTCACTTACAACCTGCCTATCGCCCGACACCAACTGTTGCAAGTTCCGTGGTAACCGCTTTTCTGAACTTCTCAGTGGAAACTGCTCTTCCCGGGAGCCTGTTTAAGCGGCAGCGTTAAGAATAAATGCCCGGATGCCCGGGGAGGCGCTGAGCCCTAAAGTTTTCGCAGGTGAAAAGGATACGTTTTATTAAGTCATTGGAAGACTTAGCCAACATTAGTAAACCCAGTAAAAATTGAAATGAAACGTTTTAAGTTAAAAAACTAGCAAGGGTGATCATAGGCGAAATTCTCAAGTTGGCATATTCAGAACCCCTCCGGTGTTGTGTGGAAAGGTGTTTGAAGAAAATTGTGTTAAGGTGAGAATCGTGTTTCAAAAGAAGGCTTAATGAAAAATACTTAAAGCAGAGTGTTGGAAAATAGCTTAATTTCACCTTTCAGAAACGACTCAGCTATTTTCGATGACGATGGGATTTTCAGGTGAAAACTCTGAAAATAATTAAATCACCCTGCGTAGGCCACTACCTGTTCCATTTAAACGTAATGCTGATCTTAATTCTTTGACAGTTATTTGGGAGAGAAAGAGAAAAGAGAGAAGACGGAACGAAGGGGGGTGGGGGGCGGAATACAAAACCAAAAGAAAAAGCCAGTGATAGATTCCTCTTTACTAGTAGGCTCAGTACTCTAGGATTCTGGCCTCTTCCCCACCTTTGGGGTTTAAGATTAAGGACGGTGCATTCCTGCTTTTAGATATTTAAATTTAAATTTGAAGACTTAATTTTAATTTCTGTAGTAGGTAAAACAAAGTCATTAAGTACTTGACTTCAAGGATTCCGTGGGTGTATTGATTTAGGTCTTTTCAAAGGTCCAGGTTCTCTGAATCAGGCACTTCTAGAATGGCGTGTCTATCCATAAAGAGACGGACTGGGTGGGCCTCTTGGGTAGGAGTGTTTTGAGGGGTATGAATGGAAATGCACCTTGTCCCCAGATCTTAAAACTAGTGATTTTTCCACAATTCGCAAAAATCCACAGTATTTCATTGGTCTAAGAGTACTGTCAAATGAGTGAGCTGTTAAGTCAGGAAGTATTGGATTTCTGTGTACATAAAACTATCCTGAGTGGTGAGAGGAGAGGACAAATATGAGATCAAAGATTGCTGTGGACAGCCGTCCTGCCCATGTGATGGCGAGACATCTTGTATCGTCAACGCGGAAGTTCCTTTTTTCACCACTAGGTGGTAGGTTTGAGTCTTTCATAGCTTTTAACCAAGTTTCTATGGTTTTTTCGCAAAATTTCAAATAAATGAACACTATGTAACGCTAAAATGAGTTACTAATGAATGTGTACTCCACTTATCCCATATAATTTGCTTAAAAATAATCAAACCAAGAGTATTATTTCCTCAACATAATCTCTTAAAGAGTCTCAGATGTGTGGATTAGCAGGCTCCTAGAGACTTCAGAGATCAACTCTAATATGGGGTATGGATTCTCTAATTTGAGGTAGGGAATTGGAAGCCCAGACAAGTAAAGTGACTTGACCAAGGTTATGTAGCTGCCAGGTAGAGAGAGGGCAACAAACACCGGAAAACAGGTTTCTCAATTCCCAATTCGATGCTGTTTCCACTACGCCACCTTGAATTGCAATTACCGCTTCACTTATTTTACGTTGGGAACCAACATATAGCTGACCTCTCACAAAGGCCTATTTGGAAGAAAGGATAAGGGGACAATAATAATAACTTATTTATTAAGTACCACTATATGTTTAGCTTTGCAACTTTATTTCATTCCATCTGAATAAAAATGCCATAAAATAGGTACTATTTTTACCTACTTTTTACATTTTCCAGATTAGAGACTCAAGATTCAGAGGAGTTAAGTGCCTTTGTCCAAGGTCACAGAGCTAACAAATGGCAGAACCAGAATTCTACCATCTCTCTCACTCCAAAACCCTCTAAAGTGTCCTTCAAGTAGAACCAGGACTCTGCATGCAGAGGATTCCTTTAATTCCATGTGAGAGATGATGTTCCGTTACACAGTGGAGCAGTTTGACAAACAGTTTGAGCTCCTATTGCATGCCAGGCAGTGTCATAGGCATTGAGGACACATAGCTATCTAAGACATAATTTCCTACCTCTAATACCTTTGGCTACCCTGAAATCTGGCCTTCGCTGCAAGCTCTTTGCCATTCTAGGGAGGGTCAAGCAATGTAACACAGTGGTTAAAGAATAGAATCTGAAGACAGAGAGCTGATTGGAATACTGGTTCCATCCATTAGTAGCTCAGTGACCTTGACAAATTAACTCTTCTGGTCATCACTTTCCTCATGTGGAAGAGGATAATAGGCTCCAAGATGGAGTTTGTGAGAAGGTGAAATGAAACAATCATGTACTGTAGCTGGCACATCGTTAGCATGAAATGAGTATGAGTTCTCATGATTAGGCTTCCTAAGTTCCCATCTCTTGTTCAGTCTGCAGGGTGACAGGAAACCAAGATGCTTGTGCTGTTTGGAGTCAGTCTGTGCCAGTACGAAGGAATGACAGCAATGACCTTGGCCTTTGAAAACAACATTCTGAGTCATGTTCTATAGTTCTCACAATGGGCAGATGATAGGGAGAAATGGAGCACAGAAAAGGACTGTGAGAGAATGGGGTAGACTCTGCTAACCGTAGGACTGGTTGCTCAGTATTACATCAAGTTTGTGTCTGATTAGTTGGAGGTGGCACGTAATAGGGAAATGACCTCAGATAAATGGGAGGATGAAATGAATTGTGGGGCCTTCTAAGGAAGAAAAAGCATCCTGATGGGAGACTTCTTTTTATTATTATTATTACTATTATTATTATTATTATTATTTTTGCTGAGGAAGATTAGCCCGGAGCTAATATCTTTTGCCAATCTTCCTCTTTTTTTTCTCTTTTTTTTTGCTTGAGGAAGATTAGTCCTGAGTTAACATCTGTGCCAGTCTTCTTCCACTTTATGTGTGGGTTGCCACCACACATCATGGCTGACGAGTGGTGTAGGTCCACACCCAGGATCTGAACCTGCCATCTGGGGCTGCCGAACCAGAGTGCACTGAATTTAACCACTACACCACAGGGCTGGCTCCTGGCTCCTGATGGGAGACTTTTTTAAGAACATAGTCAACTTCTAATGAATGCCAACAGATACTTTTTAAAGCACTTTTCATGGATCATGTCATTTATTCCTAACAACAATCCAATCAGTTATCCTCATTTTATAGTAGAGCACACGAGGTTAAGTGATTTGTGCCCAAGGTCACACAAGGTATGGTAGATTTGGATTCAAACCCAGGCAATCTGGCTGCAGAGCCAGCTCTTTAAGCTTCACACTATTTTTATCTCCTGTACTACTAGGGGAGATGGGACTTATAGTGAGAGACAAGACCTAGAAGACAGAAGGGAAGCCCTGTCACTTGGTGGAACTACTCATGTAGTGGCTCTTCTTGCTTAATAAAAGACTTTCAGAGTTCCTCTCTTCTCAGTCTGTGTCTGCCTGTGTGCCACAGGCCTAGAAAACTTTATGGCATTACTTTATGGTGTATGTGTGTGTGTGAGATTTATTTTTCTTTTAAAGTTTTATTGAAATATATTTCACGTACTATAAAATGCATCCATTTAAAGTGTACACTTCAGCGGTTTTTAATCTAGTCACAGAGTTGTGCAACCATCACCATAATCACTTTTAGAACATTTTCATCAGCCCCAAAGAGACTCCATATCCATTAGCAGTCACTCCCCGTTCTCCCCTCTCCTCAACCCCTGGCAACAGCTAATCTACTTTCTGTCTCTGTGAATTTCCTTATTCTGGACAATTCACATAAATGGAATTGTGGTCTTTTGTGACTGGTTGCTTTCACTGAGAACAGTGTTTTCAAGGTTCATCTATGTGGTAGCATGTATCAATACTCACTTTCTTTTTATTGCCAAATAACTTTTCATCATATGGATAAACTTTTCTAGTTGATGTATGTTTTGATTGTTTTCACTTTTTGGCTATCATAAATAATGCTGTTTGGGGCTGGCCCCGTGGCCAAGTGGTTAAGTTTGCTCGCTCCACTTCAGCAGCCCAGGGTTTTGCCTGTTCGGATCCTGAGCGTGGACATGGCACCACTCATCAGGCTATGCTGAGGCGGCATCCCACATAGCACACCCAGAAGGACCTACAGCTAGAATATACAACTATGTACTGGGGGGCTTTGGGGAGAAGAAGAAGAAAAAGAAAAAAAGATTGGCAACAGTTGTTAGCTCAGGTGCCAATCTTTTAAAAAAAAGAAAACAATGCTGTTATAAATATTTGTGTACAAGGTTTTGTGTGGGCATATGTTTTCATGTTTTTAAAAAATAAATATGTCTGTTTTGAAATAATTTCAAATTACAGAAAAGTTACAAGAACTCCCATATCCCCTTCTCTCAGATTCCCCAATTGTTAATATTTTACCACATCTCCTTTCACTCCCTCTCTCTGTATATAGATCTCTCATCTATATGTATGGTTTTGTTGTTGGTGGTGAGCCTTTTTATGAACAATCTGATAGAAATCTACAGACTGGATTCCCTGCCACCCCTACATATCTAGGGTTTGTGTCCACAAAACAAAGACACTCTCCTTCATAACCATCATATAGCCCTCCACGTCAGGAAATCAATATTGGTACTACACAGACCCCATTACAATTTCACTCTTTGTCCCAACAATGTCTCTTTTCCTTTTCTGGTCCAAAATCCTACCCAGGAACTTACACTGAATTTCATTGTCATGTATTTTCAGTCTCCTTGAATCTGGAATAATTCCTCAGTCTTTCCTTGTTTTTTATGACCTTGACAGTTTAAAAAGAACAGGGCTTTCATTCTGTAGGATGATCCTCAACTGGATCCACAGTGTTCCTCATGACTAGACTCAGGCCATACATTTTGACAGGAAAACAACAGAAGTGAGTCTGGGCTCTTCTCAGTGCATTTCATCAGGGGCTCATGATGTCAACTCTTCACACCACTGTGATGGGAACTTTGCTCATCTGGTCAAGTAGTTTTTCTCCAGCATAAAATCACTGTTGTTTCCTTTGTACTTGGTAAGTATTTTGTAAGGAGATATTCTGAGATCATGCCAATATCCTGTCCCTGGCTTTACCCACCAGCGTTAACATCCACTAATGACTCCTGCTTGAATCACTCATCACGATGGTGATAGTCAAATAGTGATTTTCTTACTCCGTTATTTCTTCTGTACTTATTAGTTAACATTCTAATGTAAGGAAGAGTTTTCCCTTCTCCCCTTTTATTTATTTATTTACTTATTTATCTCAATATGGACTCATGGGCTTCTGTTTCATTTAATGGGTTCTAATGTATTGCTGTGGTTATTTATTTTCATGCTCAAATTGTCCCAGATTTGGCCAGTGAGAGTCCCTTCAAGCTGACTTCTTTGTCCTGTTGGTGTGTCCCCATCATTTTATGAGCATTTCCTTACTTTCTGGTACAACTAGATGTTCTAGGCTTATTTTGTATTTTCCCTGCCTCAGCTCTGGAATCAGCCATTTCTCCAAGAAGCCCTCGTTACTTTTGGTGGAGGATAGTATTTAGAAATCAAGATCTGGGTTCTTCATGTGTTCATTCCTGGTGGGTTCTATCAGGTCCTATCAGCTGTCAGAGCTAGGAAATATGTATATATATACATACATACACACATATTTATAACTGTTTTTATATCTATCTCTAAATTTATTTAAAAATCATGAGTTCACACCGATGCAGTTGATTCCAATCCAGCACCTCTAAATACTTGCATGCTTTTCCCTGCTCCATATTTTAAAATCCCTCTTAGACATGAAGAAACCAGGCTCTCATATTTTTTTATATTGAGTTCAATATATTATTTGTTTGATCCCCTCTGTATTTACCAATCTCCTGACCAAACTGGCTGCCTCCTTAGCCGGCTTCTTCTGCAGCCCCTTCTCCAGAGTGCCATCTATTTGGACACCACCCAAATGTCGTCTATTTGGCACTCTACTACCCAGTGGGTGTCAATTATCCGCACATTGAATGGCATGCGTTCTGTGCCATTCCATCCAAAAATCTAAAAAATACTCAAAAAACCATCCAAAACTTATAAAGAAAAATAGAGATCCATAAATAATTATGATGTCAGTTTTGAAAAAGAAGAGTATGTTAGATATGGGGATGTGCAGCCTAGATCCTCCTTCGAGGAAGAACCAGCCTCCCTGCTGCAGAGAGTGCGGTCATTACACAGCCTCCAGGCCTCAGTTGCTTCAGAGTCAGCCTCAGCTGCTGAGAACTGTCTTGCCCAAGGTCGCACCTTCTGGGGCTGCCAGGACATGGAGACTGAGGCCGAGCCGGTTGTAAAGCCTGGCCATTGCAGCATGATGCAGGGCACTCTGATGGTTAATACTTGTTCCAAAGTGCTTCACTGGGTTGGCTGAGACTTTGCCAACCTGCATCTTAGTTCAGTTACTTTCTCTGCCCAATTCTGCTTCCTCACCTTCCCTTTCACAGGTGCTAATCCCTAATAAATCTTTTACATCCCAAAGTCCATCTCAGTTTCTGCTTCCGGAGAACGTGACATGTGACAAGAAGGGATTCACCCTGTGAGATATAATATAAGCCATAGTAATAAAACTACCATGGTACTGGCATAGGAAAAGGAAGATCATGGAAAATGATATCTTTGTGGCTTTGATGTGGGAATAACTTTGTAAACCAGATGCCCCCAAAGCATAAACTATGTATATATATATATATATATTTTTTTTTTTTTTTTTTTAAAAAAAGGATTTTCTTACATCAAAGTTAGTGGTCTGTAAAGGACACTATAGATACAATTTAACAGATGCTTTGACTGGGAGAAGATATTTGCACCATCTAAAACCAACAAGGAATTAATATCCAAAATATACAGAGAAATATTTCAAACCCAGAAAAATATAGATGACCCAATAGAAAAATGAAAAAGAGCATATTCAGGAAATCCAAAGTGAGAAAACCATCTGGCTCACAAGTGTGTGAAGATATGCTCAGTTTCACTAGTAGTCAGAGAAACAAAACCATGAGAGGAATCCAAAAGTTGGCAAAGTTTTTGAGAAGGAGGAACCCTTATATGAGAGTATGAATGGGAGCAGCTACCCTGAAAGCAAACTGGGCATACAGGTCTGTATAGATCCCATGATCCAGGGTCTTAGATGACAAGACAAGAATTTTATAGATCCCATGATCCAGGGTCTTAGATGACAAGACAAGAATTTTATAGATCCCATGATCCAGGGTCTTAGATGACAAGACAAGAATTTTATAGATCCCATGATCCAGGGTCTTAGATGACAAGACAAGAATTTTATAGATCCCATGATCCAGGGTCTTAGATGACGATACAAGAATTTTATAGATCCCATGATCCAGGGTCTTAGATGACGAGACAAGAATGTAAGTTTGAGTCGTCTATTAGGGACATGATTCCAGGAAACATCAAGTAGTGAGGGGGGAAGTGAGACAGAGGAGAAGGAAGCCTATTAAGGGTGCATTATTAAGTAAATTACTACTGTGGGCAACTGGAGTTAATCTCTCTGGAGAAGTCTAAGACACAGTGCCTCAGATTAACTCACTTGAAGGAGGAGGGAGCTGGGGTATTTATACATAAATCCTCCGTCATTGTTCGACTCCAGGGGAAGTAGTAATTTCCCAGACTTCTGCCTGCCCTATGGGCTCCAGGAGCCAGAGAAAGCCCTCAGGTACAGAGATGCCAGTGCTGGCAGATCCAAGTCTTGGGCAGCTCTATACCGAAATCTTAAGGTCCAAAGGCATACAAGTGGGGCATTAAAACAGCACATCTGCTACACCTGGTAACCCTGCTGCTGGGTGTATAATCCCCCTGTCACAGAGGTCTGTAAGAACACATGCATGAGGATGCTCATTGTAGCAGTGTTTGTGCTAGTTGGGGTTAAAGGCAACCTGGGTATGGTAGAGACTGCTATACATTCACCAAATCCTGTTTTCTTTCTGGGCATACAGCAAGACTGCATGGGTTACATGGAGCTATACGCCTACATTCTGGCCATCAGAATGTGGGCATGAGTGATGTATTCCACTTCCAGGCCTCACCAAAAACAAACAAACCTTACACACAATTCTCTTGCTTCCTTACCATTCTCTAGTGAAGACAGAGGGGACAAGGCCCTAGAATATGGCTGAGACACACAATGGAAGAAGCCTGGGCTTCTGAATGATGCATGGAGAAAAGCCCCTTCGCCAGCTCTCCACCACCCCACCTTGGACTATGACCTGAGCGTGACAAAAATTTCCATTGTTTTCAACTACTGAGATTTGAAGCTGTTCATTATATAGTTACCCTACCCTGACTAATACTATCACCAAGTCACACACACACATATGTTTTTTTTAACCAAAACTGTGTTATACTGTGGATGCAATTTTGCAGCTTTCTCTTGTCATTTAAAAATGTACTGTAGATCTTGGGGTTGGCCCAGTGGTGTAAAGGTTAAGTTTGCGCACTCCACTTTGGTGGCGCGAGGTTCACAGGTTGGGGTCCTGAGTGCAGACCTACACACCATTCATCAAGCCATACTGAGGCAGCATCCCACATACAAAATAGGGGAATATCGGCACAGGTCTTAGCTCTGCAACATCTTCCTCAAGCTAAAAAAGGAAGATTGGCAAGAGATGTTAGCTCAGGGCCAATCTTCCTCACCAAAAAAAAAAAAGTACTATAGATCTCATTATAGATATATATGCTTATTACTTGTAATATATTAATATATGCTTATTATTTATCTGTACGTATACGTGTGTGTATGTGTGTGTGTGTATGCTGTATTATCTCCCAGAAATCAAATTGCTGGGTCAAAGGCATTACATATTTCAAAATTTAATAGATTGATCTCCAACAATATATTACTCCCACTATTCATATATAAATTCCTAAGATATCCCTTGTCCTTACATCCATTTGTAACTACCACCACATTTCTCTGCTCCCCTTTTTGGCAAAATTCTTCAAAATAATTGTTTATGTTTGTGTCTCTATTCCCTTATTCTCCCTTCAAGCTCCTCCAGTTTAGCCCTTTCCTTGTTATTCCACTGAAATCTCATCTGTCAAAAGTCACCAGTGGTCTCCATCAGTGACACATCGAATGGTTGACTTTCAGCGGTATGACCTGACACCTCAGTAGCTTTCAACACTATTGAACACTCTTTCCCTCTGAAAACACTGTCTTCACAGGGCTTCCACTTAGCTTTCCACCTCACTAGCTCCTCCATCTTAGTCTCATTTGCTGCCTCCTCCTCTTCTTCCCATCTTTTAAAAAAATCTTTGTAACTTAAAAAAAATGTATTTTATTGTGGTAAGAACATTTAACATAAGATTTATGCTCTTAAATTTTAAGTGTACAATACTTCATTGTTGCCTATAGGTACAATGTTGTACAGCATACCTCTAGATCGTCTTCATCTTGCCCTCAAAATATTAAAAACAGAACTGCCATATGATCCAGCAATCCTATTTCTGGGTATTTATCCAAAAGAATTGAAATCAGAATCTCAAAGAGACATGAGCACTCTCATGTTCATTGCAACACTATTCATACAGCCAAGATGTGGAAACCATCTAAATGTCCATCAACAGATGAATGGATAAAGAATATGTGGTATATACTATTCAGCCCTTAAAAAGAAGGAAACTCTTCCCATCTTGAAATGTTAGAATTCCCAACACTCTGCTCTATCTTCCCACACTTCCTTGGCAGTTTCATCCAGTTCTGTGTCTTTAAATACTGCCCATATATCAATGACTCCCAAATTTTTATCTCCATCCCTGTTTTGTCCCCGAGCGACAATTTCCTACTTTACATCTCCTGCTGAATGTCTAACAGGCATCTCAAACTTGATATACTGAAACCCAGCTCTTGATTCTCTTCCCAAGATATGCACCTCCCATAATCTTCCCTATATCAGTAACTGGTACCCCCAGTAGCCAGCTGTATAGACCAAAAACCTGAGTCACCCTTAATTCCTCTATTTCTCTCACATCGGTGGATCGACAAGTCCTGTCAGTTCTATCTTCAAAATAAAGCCTTAATCCAGCCACTTCTCCCCACCTCCACTACTAATACCTTAGTTCAAGCCACCATGAGCTCTTACCTGAACGGCTACAATAGCCTCTTAACTAACCCCCAGCACATAATAGGTGCTCAGTAAATGTTTGTTAAAAAAACAATGAGCGAATGTATGGATGTATACTTTGAAAAAAGTATAAAATATGATCCACAAACTGTTAAGACTGATTATCTTTGTGTGGATTGAATTATGGGGTACTTGTCTTTTACTGTACATTTCACTATTATTTGAATTGTTTACAATGGTATATTATTTCAATAATCAGGAAAAAGAAGATGATCTCTAGATAAAAAATAGACGTAATGCAACAACACACTTGAAAAGCTCAAATGTGAATATTTTAAAAAGATAACTTTGTCATAAAGTGTTAGCAATATCCCCAAGTGTATGGCAGATTATAATTTAGGAAAAGTAATGTAACGCTGAAGTAGGTCATTTTTTTTTAAAGATTCTATTTTTCCTTTTCTCCCCAAAGCCCCCCAGTTCATAGTTGTATATTTTAGTTGTGAGTCCTTCTAGTTGTGGCATGTGGGATGCCACCTCAGCATGGCCTGACGAACAGTGCCATATCTGTGCCCAGGATCCAAACTGGCAAAACCCTGGGCCGCCAAAGCAGAGTGCGGGAACTTAACCACTTGGCCACGGGGCTGGCCCCTGCTCACTCCTTATACAGTGATTTTTCAACTCTGGCCTCTAAGAGTGCCAGATATGATATATGATATGATATGATATATGATGCTAGATTATCATAAGGAGTAGTTCCATTATTATGGATGAATCTTATGTTTCTTGCAGATATACAGTAATTATTACTGTAAAAAGACAATACAGGCATTTTAAGTACCTATCAGTTTAGGAAAAAAATCAGAGTAGCTTACGTGAATTTGTGGAATAATGATAGGAGTGACTATTTATTTATTTATTTATTTTTGCGGAAGATTAGCCCTGAGCTAACTACTGCCAATCCTCCTCTTTTTGCTGAAGAAGCCTGGCCCTGAGCTAACATCATGCCCATCTTCCTCTACTTTCTATGTGGGACGCCTACCACAGCATGGTGTGCCAAGCGGTGCCATGTCCGCACCTGGGATCCGAACCGGGGAACCCCGGGCCGCCGAGAAGTGCAACATGCGAACTTAACCGCTGCACCACCGGGCCGGCCCAAAGAGCTACTATTTATTAATTAAAGACTCTAAGCTAAATCTTGAGCTAAGCACCTTACCCGCCTTATTTCATTTAGTACTTAAAACAAGTCTACAAGGTAGGTACTTTTTTAAATCTCATTTTAGAGTTGGGGAAAATAAAGCATATAGGGTTTAAATACCTTACTCTAATTCACACGACAGGTAGATGGAAGAATTTGAACTCAAGAGATTCCAGTAATTTGGTTTTTGTCTTTTTCTCTGTAGTATATTACAGATCAAGGCAAGCACTATCTTGGCTTTGTATGTAATTAAAAGATAGTTGTCAAACTTCCCTTTTACTTAGTCTATATAAATTAAACACTGGACTATTGACGTTTAACAAATGCTTACCGGGGCTGGCCCCGTGGCCGAGTGGTTGGGTTCGCGCGCTCCGCTGCAGGCGGCCCAGTGTTTCGTCGGTTCGAGTCCTGGGCGCGGACGTGGCACTGCTCGTCAGACCACGCTGAGGCAGCGTCCCACATGCCACAACTGGAGGAACCCACAACGAGGAATACACAACTATGTACCGGGGGGCTTTGGGGAGAAAAAGGAAAAAATAAAATCTTAAAAAAAAAAAAAAAAAAAAAACGCTTACCCACTAAGTCTTTGAAGTTCTACATCAATTGATTGAGATTTTTTTGTATCTTCAGAGAATAAAAGCTGTTGGGTTGACTAATACAGTTATTCTTGAAAGATGATAAAACATTAGAATACTGTATTTAATAATTCTGCTAACCAATCCACAGTCTTTTCTAAAAATAAATTCCTGTTAATATTCTTTTGTGATTTCTCATTGAAATGTCTTTTCCAAAGTTTAAGTAATGTCCTTTGTCACTAAAGCTGTGTTATGATGAATGTCTTAAACAATGACTTATGCTAATGACTCATCACAAGTCTATGATTTCTTCCCAAGCGTTGTCTTATTGACCCAATAGCAGTTCTTCCCAAATCAATTGAAATGCAGACGTAACAAATTCCAAGGCACGCACTGTGGAAGACTTGAAATCCTGTAAATATAGTACAACACAAAACAAAGGGCAGTTCGTCTATTTGTGTAAGGGATGACATTTCATATTCAGAAGAAAGAGATTACAACCAAGTGATGAATGACATCTCGGTTTTTTCCCTCACATTCACTTAAAAAAAGGAAAACATAATATCCACAAGTTGCTTGCAGTTGATGTTACCTTAGCATAAAAAATTCCCCATTACAACTCATCTTGAAAATTACTCTGTACATCTCTCTGAAAGCTTTCGTTCTCAGTCAGATTCTTCTTGACAGACGCTCTCTTAAATGCAGTGTTAATTATGCCAATAAACTCTACGTGTTCCAAACAGATAATGATGTTGCTGCACAAATGTTCTTTCATATTTCCTGACACTATTAATTCTGGAAACTCTATTGGTCAATTCTTTGATCTATCACCCTTTCAGAAAGTTGAGGATCATAGTCATCATTATACCTTTGAAATCTGTTGGACATCTCCTTTGGTAATCAATTTGCTTTATGACCTTCAACAAATCACTCAGTTCTCTGCCCCTCATTTCCTACTTCTATAAAAGAAGGTTGGACTAGGTATTCCAAAGTTTCCTTAGAGCTTGAGTTGTCAAAGTTGTTAGGATTAATCAATGTCAAGTCCTGAAAGTTTCAAACAAATAATTTTACATTTGTAGCTTTTAACAAAATACCACAGTATGCAAAATAGAATTGCAAAATTGCAGTAATACATACTATAGTATGTCAAGTAAAATAAGGAAACTCAACTTTGCATGAATCCACACATTTTAATTTGGTGTAATGTGATAGTAATTGATATTTGTTTTTAATTTGATAGTATAACACATTCAAAGTTTAAGGCATTATTAGTTTTCTAGGAAGAAGACAGTATATGTAGGAAATTGATGCCTACCTCTTGGCTAAAGCCATCTATACCAGTAACACCAATAGGAAAACCCAAAACAATGAACACCAACAAGACCTAGCAAAATAAGTTTCAAAACAAAGGAATGATAAATTAAATCTCGTATATCCAGTTAGCAGGTATTGTACCTCCAAAACAGAGAGGCCTTTTGCAGCATCTTCACAGGGTGCTCAAGATGGCAGAAATTTGAGCCCATGTGAAGGCTCTTAAAAAGGCAGTGGATAAAAAGAACAAAATTTTAATATTTGATTATTAATAGTAGAAAAAATAGAACCAAATTAATGTTCAACAAAGGGAATTGTTTATATATGTAATGAGACCTCCTTTGCTAGATTACCACATAGCCACTAGAAAGTGTATTCTAGAAGAATGTTGGTTGACAATATGGCACAGTATGTTTACCACATTTCTAGTTCTCTCCACTTCTGGACATAGTAGCATTGCACTTCCTGGTCCCCTTGTAGTTGGAAGGGACCGTGTGACTCATCCTGGTCAATGAACTAATTGTGAGCAGAAATGATACACATGACTCCCAGGCAGGATCATTTGATGCAACACCCTCCTGGGCACTTTTTTCTCTGTGCGATGGCAACCAGAACATTCAAGGTGGCGGGTACTCTGTCAGCTTGGGTCCCTGAGTGAGATGAGCTGGACCACTCTGCTAACCTTCAATGAACATATAGTGTGAGCAAGTGTTGTTCTTAAAATATTGAAATTCTGGGATTGTTTGTAACCTCAGTATAAGTGCATAGTGTGTTGAATTTCACACACTGAACACAGCTGTTTATACACTGAACATCTAGGTCAAACTTGGGCCTAGTCACTGCATACCCCTTCCCACAAGGGAAGCTACTGTCCTGATTTCTAACAGCATAGATTAGTTTTACTTTTTCTTATACTTTATAATTATGCAGTTGGCATCTTTTGCTGAATATTGTGCTTGTGAGATTCAGCTATATTGCTCCATGGGGTTGTGGCCCATTCATTCTCATTGATAAGTACTATTCATTGTGTGAATACATTAAATTTTATTTGTGTTACTGTTCATGGGCATTTGGATAGTTTCCAGTATTTGTCTCTTATGAGCAATGCTCCAGTGAATATTCCAGTACATATCTTTTGGTGAACATATGTGTGCATTTCTATGGGCGCATACCTAGGAGCAGAATTGCTGGATCATAGAGTATGCCTATGTTTAGCTTTAACAGGTGGTGCCAAACGGTTTTCCAAAATTGGTTGCAACAATTCACACTCTCACCATCAGTGTAGGAGTGTTTTGGATGGTCCAACATTTGGCGTTTTTCATTTTAGCCATTCTGGAGATAACTAGAGACGTTGAGCATCTTTTCACCTATGTACTGGCCACGTCGCTACTTTTTTTGTAAGGTGCCTGTTCATCTTTGCTCGTTTTTCTATTAGTTTGTCTTTGTATTTCTTTATATATTCCTTATTTATAAAGTTGGTTTTTACATATAAGTTCTTTATGTATTCTGGATATGTCTTTTTTTTTAAAAAGATTTTATTTTTCCTTTTTCTCCCAAAGCCCCTCCAGTACACAGCTGTATATTTTTAGTTGTGGGTCCTTCTAGTTGCGGGATGTGGGATGCCACCTCAGCGTGGTTTGTTGAGCGGTGCCATGTCCACACCCAGGATCCGAACCTGCAAAACCCTGGGCCGCTGAAGCCAAGTACTTGAACTTAACCACTCGGCCACAGGGCCAGCCCCTGGATATGAGTCTTTTGTAGAATATATGTGTTGTGAATATCTTCTCCCATTCTTTGTAGTGCCTTTCCATTCTCATAATGGCATTCTACTTTTGAACAGAAGTTCTTAATTTAATATAGTCCAATTTATCAATTTTTTTCTTTTTGATTAGTGCTTTTATGTCTTGTTTTTAAAAGTTTTGCCTACTCCAAGGTGAAGGACATGTTCTCTTCTAAGAATTTTATTGTTTTATCTTTCACATTTAGATCTACAATCCACTTGGAATTGACTTCCATGTGTAGAATGAGGTAGTGATCACAATATACCTTTTTCCATGTTGTTACCCAATCGCCTAAACACTATTTGCTGAAATGTTATCTTTTCCCCACTGTATTGTCATCTTTGGCGTAAATCAGGTGACCACATATGTGTGGGTCTTTTTCTGGGCTCTCAGTTATGTTCCACTGATCAGTTTGTCTTTTTTGCATGCAATACACACTGTGTTAATTACTATACATTTATAATAGTCTTGATATCAGTTAGCATAAGTCCTCTGGTATTATTTTTGTTCTTCAGGATTGCCTTGGCTATTCTTGGCCCTTTGAACTCCATCTGAATTTTAGAATCAGCTTGTTGATTTACACACACACACATACACACACAATCCCTGCTGGGAATTTGATTAGGATTGCCTTGAATTTTCAGATTAATTTGAGGATATTGACATCTAAACAATATTGAATCTTCCAATCCATAAACATGATCTATCCTCCTGTTTATTTAGGTCTTTAAAAATTGATCTGTATTCTTAAGTATTTAATTTTTGATGATATTCTAAGTGAGATCTTTTAAAAAATCATTTTGTATTTGTTTAATGCTGGTACCTACATACAAGTTTTTTACATAAACTTTTTGTTTTGGAATGACAAGAGATTTTTATATATTGGGGTTTATGGGGTAGCTATTCTGGTTCAAAACGGATTCAGCTTGAACTACAGAAGGCTGACTTATGGCCTGTCCAACATACATTGTATGTCTGCTTTAACCATTAAAGAATGCACTCTCTTAAGGTAAGAATGTATACTTCCCCTCCTATGCCAGTATTGGTAATGTCCTATTGGTAATGCCTATATTAGTCCCTTTCCAGGCATGAGGGTCATGTTGACCTTCTAATTTGCAACTGAATACCTCTTTGAAACTTTGATGAATATGTATCCTGGGCATGTTTAATGCATGTTCTTTGTTCTAAAAAGATATAAGACTGTACTGAAAGCCACGCTTCTCCCGAATGCTTTCTTCTTTTGTGGAAACTGTCTTCATGGGTTTTAATCCTCACTTTGGCTCAAGTAAAACTCACCTGATCGCTCTTATCTATAAAATGGTTATTTGTTATTTTGCATTGACAGGAATAATTTTAGATTTATGTAAAAGTTGCAAAGCTGACCTTGATGTTAGCATGACCATGGTACATTTGTCAAAACTAAGAAATTAACATTAAAATAATATTTTAGACTAAACTACAGACTATTGGGATTTCAGCAGTTTTTCCATGACTGTCCCTTTTTCTGTTCCAGGGTCCAATCAAGAACGCCACGTTGCATTTAGTCATTATGTCTCCTCTAGTCTGTGATAGTTACTCAGTCTCCTTGCTCTTCATCACCTTGAAACTTTTGAAGAGGTACTACTCAGGTATTTTGTAGAATGTCCTTTAGGGGGCCAGCCCAGTGGTGCAGCAGTTAAGTTTGCACGTTCTGCTTTGGCAGCCCGGGGTTCGCCAGTTCGGATTCCGGGTGTGGACTGATGCACTGCTTGTCAGGCCATGCTGAGGCAGGCGTCCCAGATGTAAAGTAGGGTAAGACGGGCAAGGATGTTAGCTCAGGGCCAGTCTTCCTCAGCAAAAAGAGGAGGATTGGCAGCAGATGTTAGCTCAGGGCTAATCTTCCTCCAAAAAAAAAAAGAATGTCCCTTAGTTTGGGTTTGTCTGATATGTTATCATGATTAGACTGGGACTTGGGGCGGAAGGCCACAGAGATGAGGTCCTCTTCTCGCTGCATCATGTCAGGGATATATGATATCAATATGACTTACCGTGGGGCGATGCTAACCTTGATGACTTTATTAAAAGGACATCTACCAAGTTTGTTTATTCATTTGTTTGTTGATGGACATTTAGGTTATTTCCAGTTTGGGGCTTATATTAGTTTGCTAGGGCTGCCATAACAAAATACCACACGCTGGGTGGCTTAAACAACAAAAATTTATTTTGT
Source organism: Equus przewalskii (assembly GCF_037783145.1). Classification (NCBI taxonomy): domain Eukaryota; kingdom Metazoa; phylum Chordata; class Mammalia; order Perissodactyla; family Equidae; genus Equus; species Equus przewalskii. The sequence goes on from NC_091831.1 coordinate 32,361,351, forward strand.
AACAGTTCTGGAGGATTCTCACAAATTTGGATAGGTTGTATTTTCATTTTGCTTAAGTTCAAAGTGGTTTCTAATTTCCCTTTTGATTTCTTCTTTGACCCGTGGGTTATTTAGAAGTGTGTTATTTTGTTTTAAAAAAATTATAGTTTTCTATAGATCTCTCTGTTATTGATTTCCAATTTAATTCCATAGTAGTCAGAGAACATATTGTATGATTTAAATCCTTTAAATTTATTGAGACTTGTCTTATGACCCAGAATATGGTCAGTCTTGGTAAATGTTCAGTGTGTTCCTGAAAAGAATGTATATTCTGCTGTTGTTGGGTAGAGTCAGCTAGGTTGATAGTGTTGCTCAAGTCTGCTAAATTCTTCCTTATTTTCTGTCTACTTAATCATTGAATCTACTTAATTATTGAATTAAGAGTGAAGTTGAAGCCAGGGACCTGGAGGTTACTGTAAATATTCAATACCTTTGACCATGTTAAGAAAAGAAGTTAATCTTACTAATTTGCTGTTTCTTGTTTAACCTGAGGGGTGACTCAAGGGTCACAAGGATTTATAAGCTTGTTTCTCAGAAGAAAGAGAATGCCTTCAAGGAAGTTACAATTACCAGATAACCAGCCCCCAGCTGCTGTTGATGCCCAAAAGTCATTTTGCCCAGGGGTTTATCCGAAGTGAAAGAAACATGGATTACCCCTTTGTTTCTGGAAACTCCTCCTGCCAAGACCCTTAGCTCTATAAAACTCCCTGCTTTCTTCTCTTGTTAAGGTGGATTTGAGAGAACCTATCCTCCCACCTTCTTGTTTTGGCCAATTCAGATAAACCTTTCTCTATCTCCACCACCATGTCTCAATGATTGGCTTACTGTGCCTATTAATTTGAGATTAAGAGGTTGGTATCAAGGTACCCTAGAGGGGTATTGAAGTCTCAGATAATAAGATTTGTGCATTTGTCTTAGGACATGGTCTCCACATGTCCAGAAATTGGTGACTCTATGCCAGATATTGTGTATAAAGGACGATATATGCTCCAGGTGATATCTTCCATCATAGAGAATTCACCCTTTCATTTGTTGGCCTGATAGAAGAGGGGGCTGATTATTTAATTTCAGTCTGGGACTGAGTGTTGAAGGTAGGATGGGTACAGGGGAAGTGGCTTACAGTTTTGTTTAGACTCAGCCCATCTCTGATTTGTTCTCTTTCCTAGAGAAAGAACTTCCAGGGCTTTTAATTAAGAAACAAGAGATTGTTTTCTTCAAGATTTTCTGGAGGTTAAGTTCTGCCTTTAAGAGATTTTCAGCTGGGGGCTGGCCCAGTGGCACAGCAGTTAAGTTTGCACATTCTGCTTCAGCAGCCCAGGGTTTGCTGGTTCAAATCCCAGGTGCAGACATGGCACTGATTGGCAAAAAGCCATGCTGTGGTGGGTGGCCCATGTATAAAGTAGAGGAAGATGGGCACGGATGTTAGCTCAGGGCCAGTCTTCCTCAGCAAAAAGAGGAGGATTGGCAGTAGTTAGCTCAGGGCTAATCTTCCTCAAAACAAAAAGAGATTTTCAGCTTGGGTATTCAATCTCCCACCCCAAGCAGCTTCAAAATTTGGCACATATCTTAAGAGGTTAGGAGGCTATTTGACCCCTGAAATACCCAATTTGTCTTCCTATAGCCCCACATATATACCATAATCTCTGCTGATTTCCCTTTTACCTGCCCCAGGGCCAATCCTGGATTCTCAGTCTCGAGCTATAGTCAGTAAGCATCTCCAGGGCAGAAATATCCATGGATTTTCGGTATCATTCAGCACTCCCTCTATGGCATCAACTCTTATCTATTTCAGTTCACAGCCCTGCTACTAGTAGAGACTGTGCTATGCGTTCTTTTCAAGTTCATATCTGAATCTTTACTCAGATGTATACTTTACCTTGTTCACTGTGATTGCACTATTTTTGGAATATATATCTGAATCAATTTTCAAATGCATATTTTACCTATTTACAGTTACTACTCTGAAATGCACATGAATCATTTTTTGAAAAAAAGCATTTTTCAGGACTTGACTTCTTTCAGTATGGGAGGCTAGATATTATAAAGCGCTTTGTTACTCCAAAACAAGGAGATTCTGGAAGAGGTTAATTTTAATACATCACGGGACTTACAATAAATAAAATCTTCAAGTGGACCCTAATAAAAAGTAAGCTGAGGGGCCAGCCCGTGGCCTAGTGGTTAAGTTCACGCACTCTGCTTCGCGGCCCAGAGTTTCACCAATTTGAATCCGGGGCGCGGACATGGCACCGCTCATCAGGCCACGCTGAGGCAGCGTCCCACATGCCACAACTAGAAGGACCCACAACTAAAAATTCACAACTATGTATGGGGGGTTTTGGGGAGAAAAAGGAAAAATAAAATCTTTTAAAAAAAAAGTAAACTGAAACCAGGATGGGAGTGTGAGTAGCAAGAAGCCTGGAGGTTGGTATTGCCATAAGGGTAAATGTAGGCATATCAATGTGTCAGCTGGTCAGAGGAGCAAACCTTGGACTAGTTCCAAATAGGCTTCTTGAACTGAGATTCCTAATTAAGGAAAGATATTTTTAAAAAGCCGAAGTAGTCCCAAATGGTAGTTCCTGTTGGCTCCTAGTAGAAGCATCAAAAAATCCCCAATTTAGGTCTGTAGGATCCCCAAAGAGACATATGTGTGATCTTACAATCAGAGATTAGCAAAGTCACTATGACTAAGAGTCAGAACAACAAACAACAGATTTAGACCTCCATAGCCTTCAGATATTGGAATTATAAAATCAAAATATAACTTTATATGAAATACTGAAAGAAATTTTAAAATGGAATTACAAAAATGATCAAGCAACAAGAGACTATCACAAGTGATTGAGAGTTTTTGAAATAGAAATAAATACTGTATTAAAAATTAAAAATATAATTATTGACATTTTATTTATTTTTTTTGTGAGGAAGATTGGCCCTGAGCTAACATCTATTGCCAATCTTCCTCTTTTTGCTTGAGGAAGATTGTCACTGAGCTAACATCTGTGCCAGTCTTCCCCTATTTTATGTGGGATGCCAGCACAGCATGGCTTGATGAGCAGTGCTAGGTCTGTGCCCAGGATCCCAGGATCTGAACCTGCAAACCCCAGGCCACTGAGGTGGAGTGCACGAACTTAACCACTATGCCACCGGGCCAGCCCTTTATTGACATTTTAAAACTTCATAAAGCCATGGATTAAAGAGCAGATTAGACAGGGATGAAAACAATGTAAGGGATGTTGGATCTAAATAAATTACCCAAAATGTAGTACAGGAAAACAAGGAGAAGGAAATTCTGAAAGTAGGATTGAGAGACATGGAAAATAGAATAATAAATCTAATTTATGGATTTCTGGGTGATTAATGAGAATAGAGGAGAAGAAGCAGTTGATGAGTTAATGGATGATAATATTTTAATTCTGATGAAGGCTATAAATCCATAAATACCCAAAACGTGATTTATATAGCAAGCTTGAGAGATAAAAAGAACTCTAGACCTAGGTACTTTGTAGCAAAACTCCAGAGCACAAAGGTAGAAATATTTTAAAAGCAGCTTAAGAGAAAAATTGATCTATAAATGAGCGACAATTTGAGTGACTGCAGATTTCACAACAGCAACTGAGGTTAGAGAATATATATTTATCAGTAATCTCTTTAAAGTGCAGGAAAAAATAACTGTCAACCTAGAATTAGAAAATAATTTTCCTCTTTGAATTATGTCCCTAGCAAAATTGTGTTTCAGGAATGAGGGCAGAATAAAGCCGTTTTGAGATTAATATCTGAGAGCATCTGCCACAGCAGGCCTTCACCACAGGGACTTCTGAAAGAAGAAAAGGTATCTCAGAGCAAAGACCTGAGATCCACCAAGTAATAATGAGCAAAGAAGTAGGTAAACCTAGAGGTAACATTAAATGAGCATTATTAATATGAAGTAAAAAGTGTTATAATTTATAAACTGTCTAACTTGTGTGTTTTTTAAAGGATGAAATGAAAATACTGGATAACAATAATTTATGAGTTAGGAGTGGAGGATTTAGAAGTATTCTAAAGACTGTATTATTCAGCAGAAAGGCAGATATGAATTATAGAATTGTTGATATAAGTAGGCATGTTAAACTTTTCAAGAATAATTAGTAAAAAAAAATGGAAATAGGGGGCTGGCCTGGTGGTATAGTGGTCAAGTTCATGCACTCTGCCTCAGCAGCCCAGCGTTCACAGGTTTGGATCCCAGGCACAGACGTACACACTGCTCATCAAGCCATGTTGTAGTGGTGTCCCACATGTAAAATAGAAGAAGATTGGCACAGATGTTAGCTCAGGGCCAATCTTCCTCACCAAAAAAGAAAAAAAAAGGGAAATAGAATGTAGACCTGAAAAATTTGTAGAGAGGTAAAATGAAGTTAAAAAACAAAGAACAAACAAAAATGGCTTTAAATTTTTTAAAGGAAAAATGAGAAAAGAAAATCATTAGAAAAGCAAAATATACAGCAAAAAGTTAGACAGTAGAAACAAACACAGATATACCAATAATCACTAAATATAATTAGAGTAAAATTCTAGTTAAAATTCAGAGATGGTCAGATTGCTATAAAAAAAAGAATGTCCAGGCTTTCCAGGTCTGGCCGAAGTGGAGTAATGGATATCATACTTACTCTCCCACCTTATACAACTGTAAAATTGGCAAAATGTATGAAGCAACTGTTTTTCGGCATTGAACAACAGACAGTGCTTATCTGTGATCTTTGAGAAAATGGAAATACATGAGGTGAGCTCCATATTCAACATAATTTTCTGCCTGGGCACACTTTCCAAGCCGTGGTGTGGAGAGGGGGAGCCTAAGCAAAGCGTAGAGAGCTTGCTGAGCTGAAGAGGCAGAGATCAGAGTTCCAGACTACTATAGTGGCTGTAATTTGTGAGGGAGGGTAGAAGAGAGGAGAGAGCTGCACAAATAACTAGCTCAAAAAATATATAAAGGGGGGCTGGCACAGTGGCATAGTGGTTAATTTTGCACACTCCGCTTTGGCGGCCCGGGGTTCCTAGGTTCGGATCCTGGGCACAGACGTATATAGCACTCATCAAGCCATGCTGTGGCAGCGCCCCACATACAAAATAGAGGAAGATTGGCCCAGATGTTAGCCTAGGGCCAATGTTCCTCAACCCAAAAATATATGGGGCGGGGGTGGGGGGGCGGGTGGAGAGAGAGAGGATTTCCCTTAATGGAAATCCAGTCTTTGAATAAGTTGTCGGCTGCATGTGCACAGGAAAACATCCTTGAAGCCGGGGAGGAATGCAGCTACTAGTGGGTTGTAAGAACAGAGATCCTTGAAGTCACAGAGTGCTGGGAGATTAGTTCTGACCAGAGAAAAGTAGAGAGACCTTGATGCTTACTCTAGGCCTTGAGTTTGGATTCTAAGACTGTCATGCCTTAGGAACAGGGTTATTTTAGCTGTCGAATAAGGAACTCTAGACTAGCCCTAAAAAAGTAAAAAACAAAGCTGTGACAAGATCAGGCTATTCCAAATTAAATTAACTTACTTCCAGGAAAAGAAAATAATGTCTTAACATTTTTCAAAGAAAGACAACAAAATCCAGATGCTCTACAATGTAGCGTCCACAATGTACAACATTCAATAAAAATGACTAGATGTGAGAAAGAGGAAAATGTGATAAATCACCAGGGGAGAGAGACAAAAAATGGAAACATATCCAGAGATGGCGAGATTTTTTTAAGGACCTCAAAATAGCTGTTATAAAGGTGTGAACTCCTTGAGGGTAAAAACCATGCCTTCTCCTGAGGAGGCAGTATAGGATAAGGGCTAAGAGTATAGGCTCTGGTGTTATGTATATGCCTAGGTACAAATTTCAGATCTGACATTTGTTAATTATGTAAAATTTGGACAGATATTTAAGTTGTTTGAACCCTGGCTTACTTAACCTTGAAATGGGAAAAGGAATATCTTCCTCACAGAGTTGTCCTAGGATTAAGTGAGATAATGTACAAGGAGTGCCTAACACATGAGTAAGAGCTCTATAAATATTATCTATTATTGCTCAGACCACAGCACAGACTGGCTCATTCTAGGTGTCCATATTTTGAATTAAGAGAGGAATGAATGACTCCAGGGGCTATTATCAAGCCCAGTGGTGCTCATGTCTGGTCTGAATGTTGGAAACCAGCTGGGGTAAGATTAGTGAGCATCATGTTGTCAAGCAACTGGCCAAATGGCAAAGGGGAGAGTGACACCTGTGGTCCAACCTCTTGGGATGAGAAGACAGCCAAGAGCACAAGTTGAATCGAGTACTCACATTTTGAGGCCTCTTTAGGGATAACTGAGGGCTAAAAAGTGCCCAGCCCAGCTGGAAGCACCTTGTTTATCTGCTGCTCTCTGTTACTGATTAACAGTAGGCACCCCTCTTGCCACACCCTCTTGCTCAAACACTATTAAATTTTAAAAGTAACATGACTTTAGGAAGAACGGGACAAAGTGCAGATACCTGGTCTGTGGGTGGGAGCTGGTGGGGTATAGGGAGCAATGATAGTTGGGAATCAGAAAACACCTTGTACCTGTTTACTTTGACAAAGAATCAGATTCAAGTTTTCCCACTGGAGTGGAGGAAGACAGGGAGCCTTCAGAACTGGGGGTGGGAATCTGTTTAAAATCCTCAATGTGAGATCAAAACCTGATCACATGGAATCTAAACTTTTTATGTTATAAACTCTGACCCTTATGGAATCTCTTTCAGCCATGCGCAAGAAATGTCTGAGACTCCGAAGCAGAGTAGGGTTATAGGAAGAGCACTGGAGAGGCCAGTAGGAGCCTTCAGTTTGGGCTTTTCCACCAGCTACCTGTGTACATTTCCTGATTCTCTGAGCCTCAGAGGTGGACCAACTAGATCAGCATTTCCCCGAGTATCTCCCCAGGATGTTAACAGGTGGTGTGGAAGAAAGGATTCTGTTCACCAGTGTTTCCCAGCCTGTCATATGTGAACCACTGGTGTTAGACGAGATGACTTTTGGAGGTTCTTAGTTGAAATTAACATTTTTTTCATTGTAATTAATTTTGGCAAATGATCTTAATTTTCCCTTTATAGTAGTGACATCAAATGACCTTTAGAATGTACCTTTTAAAAGGTGAGTGGATTTAAAGAAAAAGAGTAAGTCAATGTACAGACTGTCTACAGATATGGCAAAAGGCATGAAGATGATTGAAATTTGATAAAAGTTCTATTAAACCAATTGAACCAGCTTATTTGTTGCAGGGCTTTTCAGAATTTTGTCATGTTGATGGGCATTTTGCCTCTTCAAGACGGGATTTGAATGTATACTCTGTATTGGATAGAGTATTCTATAAATGTCAGTTGGGTTGAATTGGTTGACAGTGTTGTTTGAGACCTCTGTGTCCTTATTTTCTGTCTACTTGTTCTATCCAATTATTGAGAGAGGGTTGTTGAAATTACTGACTATATCTGTGGATTTGTCTGTTTATCCTTGAAGTTCTATCAGTTTTTGCTTCATGTATTTTGAAGCTTTGTTATTTGGTAAAGAAATGTTTAAGACTGTTATGTCTCTAGATGAATTGATAATTTTATAATTATTAAACGACCCTCTTTATCCTTCATAATATTCTTTTCTCTGAAATCAGCTTCGAAGCAACAGCTTTGAAATCAACTTTGCCTGATAATAATAAAGATACTCCAGATTTCTTTTCACTAGGAAAAAAAAAAGAAGGGATTTGACATCTGGCATTTCTTTAACTTATTTGACTATAGAACTGCTCTTTTCTTTAAGATAACAGAGTATCTTGTTAGGCTCTCTCTCTCTCTTTTTTTTTTTGGTAAGGAAGATTTGCCCTGAGCTAACATCTGTTGCCAATCTTCCTCTATTTTGTCTGTAAGCTGCCACCACAGCATGACCAATGACAGAAGAGTGGTGTGGGTCGGTGCCCGGGGAGCAAACCCAGGCCGCAGAAGTGGAGCATGCCAAACTACTCTTTTTTTTCCCCCTTCTTCTCCCCAAAGACCCCAGTATGTTGTTGTATACTTTAGTTGTGGGTCCTTCCAGCTGTACTATGTGGGATGCCACCTCGGCATGGCTTGATGAGCAGTGCTTGGTCCATGCCAAGGATCCAAACCAGCAAAACCCTGGGCTGCTGAAGCAGAGCCTGTGAACTTAACCACTCAACCATGGGGCCTCTTGTTAGACTCTTGATCTGGAGATTTCCTTTCAGGAAATGCTGATGAGAAATGCTAAGGTGGCTTTAGAGATGATGTTTTAGGATCTTGGTTCCTTCTTCTCCCCTATGTTTGATGGAAAGTCTTGGAAGAACACACTGAGATGGAGCTGGAAATGGGCATTGAAAGAGGTTTATATAATGGTTAAAAGTACATGAGCCCCTAAATGCAATGTGGTTTCCTGGATTGGATCCTGGAACAGAAAAAGATCATTAGTTCGAAAAAACTATTGATATCTGATCTGGAGTTTAGTTAATACTAGATAAAACTATGACATACAGTCTGGAGTTTAGTTAATAATAATGTACCAAGGTTGATTTCTTAGTTTTGACAAGGTACTACGGTAATTTAAGATGTTAACAATGTGGGAAAGCAGGTGCTGGGGTCAGGAGCTATGTCAGCAGTCAGTGGATGAAGCTCTGAGGCCCAGTAGGCAAATCCTCCAAGCCTGGTAAGATTCCCCACTCACTCCTTTATCTGGTCTCATGGTGCTCAGCATGAGAGGACAGGGGCTAAGCTGAACTCGAGACCAAGAGGAATCACATTCACTCAGCAAACCCTTGCTTAGGCCCTTTCACGTGTCTCTCTCAGTACTGAATTTGACTCAGGGAGGAGGCCCTGGCAACAGTGAAAGGAGGGGCATTTTCCACCCTCCTCTCTCACATTCTGTTCTGGTTACTCAGCCCTCTGGTCACAGCCTAGCCCCTACAACATTCTTCAGCTTCAAATTAAATTTAGGGCCAAAGTCCCCATGGGGCTAGAGAGAGTAAAATTCTCCAGTCCAAGGAACTGAGCTTGCTCACCCATCCGAATGCAGAGAGCTGCAGGCAGTCAGGTTGTGGCCATAAAATCCTCAGCAGGTGTTGGTGGACAAGGCAGGTGGATTGGGGGAAGGAATATTCTGGCTGAGAGAGGCTGTGGTTCTGTAACTCTGCTAACCCATCCCATAGCCTGTGTCCAGGTGAAAAATGGGTGGAGAAGAGAGAGAAGTTTACTTCCCCTACACTTACTTCCATGTGCAGGCAGACACTGGCATTGACTGCAGGCTTATCACAAAAGTCTACAAGTTATATTTCACAACAAACAGTTACTGGAGGGAGGGGAAAAAAGTGAGACCATGGGGCCAGCCCCATGGTTGTGTGAGTAAGTTCACGCACTCCACTTCAGTGGCCCAGGGTTTTGCTGGTTCGGATCCTGAGTGCGGACATGACACCACTCATCAAGCCATGCTGAGGTGGCATCCCACATGGCACAACCAGAAGGACCTACAACTAGAATATACAACTATGTACTGGGGGGCTTTGGGGAGAAGAAGAAAGAAAAAAAGAAGATTGGCAACAGATGTTAGCTCAGATGCCAATCTTTAGAAAAAAGAAGCGAGACATAAGGGAAACTGAAAGGGAGATAAGCATCAACAAAAACATTTTATGAAGGGCCTTTCTTAAGTGCTCTTCTCAGAGAACCTCATCCACCCAAAATGTTAACACAGAATCTTCAAGATAAAATTTGTTCTCATGGATACTAATTAACTGAATATATGTGATGCATGAGATTGTCCTCAGGGTGGTGTCAGTGTGGTGGGAAGAAAGGAGAAGGACTATGGGGAGACGTGGTTTGGACAGTGCACTTGACTGGGAGGTAAGGGGTAAGTTCCTCAGAATCACAAATAGGCAAAATTTCACTCTCTTTTCCAACTGCTTAGAAAAATGTTATTCCTTCTTTATAAATTAATTTGTTTCTAGTTGTTTTACCAAATCCACTTACTAATTTCAATACTTTTAACCAGTTCTTTTTACTTAACTAGTACTGAAACTACATCAACTACAAATAATGATTTTTGTTTCTTCCTTTTTTTTTTTTTTTTAAAGATTTTATTTTTTTCCTTTTTCTCCCCAAAGCCCCCCGGTACATAGTTGTATATTCTTCGTTGTGGGTTCTTCTAGTTGTGGCATGTGGGACGCTGCCTCAGCGTGGTTTGATGAGCAGTGCCATGTCCGCGCCCAGGATTCGAACTAACGAAACACTGGGCCGCCTGCAGCGGAGCGCGTGAACTTAACCACTCGGCCACGGGGCCAGCCCCTTGTTTCTTCCTTTTTGATGTTCATTCCTCTTATTTCTATTTCATATCTTACTGCATTGAGAATTTTCAAAACAGTGGATGATGATGATAATAGTGATAATACTAATAGTAATAATAGTGGAATCATTATTTTGAAAGGAGTGCCTCTCATCTTTCTCCTTTAATTTTATTTGGTTGCAGTTAACTATCCTTTATCATATCATACCATTTTTCCTACATTGCGATTCATCTCTTCTCCTCTCTGCCAGTTTAACTCCTACCCGTTCTACAAAGATCCTCTGAAATCCCCTTACTCTCACAAAGTGTGTGTATACAAGAGCACCCAGCTAATCTTAATACAGTTTTTTACAGTTCACAAAGGACTTTCATATACAGATTATCACTCAATGCTCTTGACAGACTATGGAGTAGGTATTATTAGGACTGTCATTTTACATATAAGAAAATTCCATTTTTGTGGGGCTGGGCAACTAGCCCAAGGACATACAGTTAAATTAACTACAGTTTTGCATTTTAGGGAAAAGATTTTATATCCCAAGGAATTGCAAGTGTTGAGACAGTCAAAAATGTCACATCTAAGTTGCAAAATAAGGAATTGAAAAGCATCTTTCAGGCTCAGTAAAAATCAATGGGGTCAGCCCAAAATTCTGCAGACTCACCAAATAAGGAAATTTTGGATAAAATTAGCAGCAGAAAATACACTTCTTCTCAAGTTATTGCTGCTCACAGTGCCATCCATTCATTCTCATTCTGAAATGTAAATATCTGAAGAAAGATCTCACCAGTCATTTGCAAGGTTGACACTGGTGGCCACCTCATCAGTTATCGATCTTGGGCTAGACTCCTCATCTATCAGATGGGGTGAACGATGGGATGAGGGAGAGGTGGTAATGTTCCCACCTCTGCCAACCCCCACAGTACTGTAATTGAGCCTGAAATAAGAAAGTGTCAGAGACAGTCCTTCCAAACTATACTGGGCTGAAAAGTATTATTTTAATGTTCTAATATATGGATCATCTTGCATACCTCCCAATTTTGACCAGAAATGCAGACTAGAATGGAAGTCCCAAAGAGGAAAGCAGAATGCTTCAGAGGTTTTAGGGAAGGAGAACAGAGAGATAAATGAGAGCTGGTACTCTCCAGACCACGGAAGAGTGGACCAAGGCTGTGGACAAGGGTGGGCAGTGAGTAGGTGATTAAGAAGAAGGAAACAATCCAGCCAGAGGAAGCTGTGGCACCCGTGCCTCTCACCAGGAAAGGCCCCTGCACCACTTCCAAAGCTTCAATAACAACCTAGATCAGAGATTCTTACCCTGGAGTCTGTGAGCCCTCAGAGGTCCGTGGATGGATTTTGGAGGTATGCTCTCCAAGATCATATGTATTACTTTGAGCATGTCTGCATCATTTGAGGGGACAAGGTCCACAGCTTTAATCAAATATATGTATTTGGATTATGCGTCTCCAAGAGACTATTTCTATATAAAGAAGTATGGGTTGCTGCTTAATGGGTAGGGGTTTTACTTTGGAGTAATGGAAATGTTTTGGAACTACAAAGAGGTGGTGGTTGCACAACACTGTGAATGTACTAAATGCCACTTTAAAATGGTCAATTTGATGTTATGTGAATTACACCTCAATAAATTGTAAGAAGAAGTATGGATTGATGCTGATGACACCCATCTAAATCTCTTTTCTGAGCTTCAGTCCTCACCGAACTGCTATGGACAGCTCCACTGAGATAGCCCACAGCCACCCCAAACTTCAGAATTCAATTTCTCACTTTTCCTTTCAACACCTGCTCTTCCTCCTCCTGTTTCTGTTTCAGTTAATAGCACCACCACCATCAGTGACCCAAGCTGGAAACCTGGGATTAATTCATGATATCACCTGTTCCCTCTTCCCTCCTCTCCTCCTACATCCACTCTCCATATCCTATTGATACTGCCTCCTAAATATGTCTCATGTCCGTGCACTTCTCTCTCTGCATTACCACTGCCCTAGTTTGGGCCACCATCACCCCTTGCCCAAGGGTGCAGGAGCTTCCTAACCAGTCTCCTCCATCAATCTCTTCGATTAGGCATTCTTCCAGCCCCAAGTAACAGAATATTCAACTTAAAGTAGATTTTAGGAAAGGGTCAATTTCCCCCCACACAAATTTAGAGATAGACAGTGTTGGCTTTACCTCAGTAGTTTCTGACAAGGCTATTGTCTCTGCATTAATCTTAGCTTTTTTCTCAGGCTTCTCTCCTAGGATAAGGCATCACATCTGTGTTCAAGGCAGGAAGAAAGCGGACAGGCAGTACCTGATCTTTCATTAGGAAAGGAAAGTTTTTCCAGCAGTTCTCTGGGAGACTCTCTCCTATGTTTCTTTAGCCAGAATTGGATCTCCAATGCCCATCACTGCAGCCAGCTTCAAGGATAGCTGAGAAAGATGGAGTCAGGGCATCTACAGTTAGCTCAGAGCAGGGGCCAAGCTATGAGCTCTGGCCTCTTTTTGCATGGCCCTTGAGCTACGAACAGGTTTTACATTTTTAAAGGATTGTTCAAAAACAGAAAAGGAAGGTGCATATTCAACAGAGACCATATGGCCCATGAAGCATAAAGCATTATTATCTGATTCTTTATGGGGAAATGTTGCTGACCCCTGGATCAGATAAAATATAATTTCCTAAAATGCAAACCTCACCTTATTGTTCCCCAGTTTAAAATCCTGCAGGGCATCCCAAGGATAAAGTGTACTTTAGTCTTACCCTTAACAAGCCCTATGAAGTTCTCTGGTTTTGCTGATCTTGCCAATCTCATCTCCATGTTACACTCTACGGTCCAGCCGTACTGAACTACTTTCTTGTAGGTTCCTATATTAGTTTCCCAGTGTTCCTACAACAAATTACCACAAATGTAGTGACTTAAAACAACAAAAATGTATTATCTTATAGTCCTGAAGGTCACATGTTCAAAATGAGTTTTACTGGGCTAAAATCAAGTAGTCAGCAGGGCTCTGTTCCTTCTGGAGGCTCAAGGGTAGAATCCATTCCCTTGCCTTTTCCAGCTCTAGGGGCTGCCTGCTTTCCTTGGTCCATGGCCTCTTCTTCCATTTGCAAAGCTATGTCAGCAGGCATAAGAATCTCAAGATTCTTAATTTAATCACATCTGCAAAGCCTCTTTTGCTGTGTAAGGTAATATGTTGATAGACTCCAAGGATTAGGACGTGAACATCTTTGGGGGGCCATTATTCTGCCTACTGCAGTGCTTCACCCTGTCCAGTTGGGGTCTTTACATTTGCTGTTCTCTCTCTCTGAGACAGCTTTTCTCTTTGACTGACTAAACCCAGATTATCCTTCAGCCCCAGCCTAGTGACACTTCCTCTGGGAAGTCTTCCTGGATCTCATCTATGTGTTTCTTAAGCACTCAGTACTTCTCTGTCTTAGCAATGATCACACTATATTAAATGACTTGGTCATGCATCAGTCTCCCTTACAACACCACATGAGGGCAAAAACATGTTTGTCTTCCCTGATGGTGTATCCCTGGCTTGGTGTCTGGTACATAACAGGCACTCAACGCATATTTGTTGAATGAATGAGTGAACAAATGAACTTCTGAGGGAAAAAGAACTCTGGAATACCAAGGCTCCGGGCTTTTCTTTCAGAGCCAGCAGGACAGCAGATGACCAAAGAAATGACCTGGTCCTCTGGATTTCTCCTTGGCTCCTAATAATGAGGTCAAATTGGCAAGATTAGCATCAAAGCTGTAGGATTCCCCAACTGGTGTGGCGCAATCAGACTTCAGCCACCAAATGACCTCATTCATCCACATAGCCTTCTCTACACCTCCCTTCCCATGTACATCACCACTCATAGCTGTTACAGAGCTTGTTACCCTACCCTAGATCACTAGGTTAATGCCAGGAGTGTTAATTATCACCTTCAGGGCCATTTAAATGCCTCTGATATTTCCCTGTTTGCTCTTTCCTGAAGGAGTCAGACGGGCAGACATTGAATCTAGCACCTTAGCTCTGGACACTGCTTGCCATGCCTTCTGTTCTTATTATTTCAGAGTCTTTATCAAATGCCTGCTTGTGTAGATATTAACCAGAGTAATAGAGACAGGCTTGGATGTGAAAATATGACAGATTGATAAAGAGTCTGATAAACTCTAAAAGATTTCATATAGACCAATGAGTCTCAACCCCAGCTGTGCGGTAGAAGCAACTGGGATACTTTAAACAATGCCAATACCTAGCTTTCACACAAAACATCTAAATCAGAATCTCTGGTGGTAGGCCTAGACGTTGATTTTTTTTTTTTAAAGACCCCCAGGTAGGGTGACCGACTGTCCCAGTTTTCCCAGGGCTAAGGGAGTTCCCTGGAAAAGGGATTTCAAGTGCTAAAACCAAGATGGCCCCCAGGCAATTCAAGTTGGTCACCCTATCAAGTGAATCTAATGTGCCTTTAGGGCTGAGAAACACTGATACTGTTTTTGTTGGTCAAGAAGGTGTATTTTGGTTGCACCATGGTTTGCCCCACGCCATATTGTGATGGTAAGAACAATGAACAAAGAAGATCTTGATTTGTGTCCTGGCTCTGTCACTTATTAACTGACCTCTGACAAGTGACTAAATCTCTCTGAAACTTGATTTCTTTATCTGCAAATGGTAGTGATAAGGTCTACTTCATAGAACTAGTTGTGGGTCCGGATTGCAACCAACAGACACCACTTCTAGTTAACTTAACCAGAAAAGGAATTTATTGGAAGGGATTAGATAGTTCAGACTCAATGGGAAGGCCAGAGAAACTGGCTTTGGTGGTGATGATCTAAGAGAGAAAAGACTATCCTCCCTCCCTGCCCTCCCCCCCCCCACACACACAGATGGGAAAGGTCTATTTAGGACACCACCAGGCAACTCCACTGCAATTTCATGAATAATTTCTGATTGGCTCTGAGACTTTGCAGTCATTCTCTCTCTCTCTCTTTTTTCTTTTTTTTTTTTTTTGAGGAAGATTAGCCCCTGGCCCTGAGCTAACATCTGTGCCCATCTTCCTCTACTTTACATTTGGGACGCCTACCACAGCATGGCCTACCAAGCAGTGCCATGTCCGCACCTGGGGTCTGAACTGGCGAACCCCAGGCCCCCAAAGCAGAACGTTCACACTTAACCGCTGCACCACCGGGCCAGCCCCTGCAGTCATTTTCTTGAGTCAGTGTTCCAGGCTGAACATGTAATTGCCTGCACAAAGTCTAGCGCACACTCTTCACTGCTTGAGGTTAGGGAGAGGGGCCACGTGACGTACTTTTAAGAAAGGCATGTGAAAGCATTTTTAAAAGGGTAAACCCTAAGCATAGGGGGTTCATTCTGGCTGCGCAGTAGGATCGCCTGGAGAGCTGTTAAAAGATCAGAATCTCAAGGATTGGGACAGGGAAATCTTCACTTTGAATATACTAGATGATCCTTAAACTCATTGAAGTCTGAGAACTATTGTGCTGGAGGAATACCTCCTCTATATTGAAAAAGGTTGGAGGAGATCAGAGAAACCCTTTTCCTTTTATTGTTCCTGAGACAAGGTGAGAGTGTTTCGAAAAAGAATCTTCACTATATAAATAACGCAAGTAACAGCATAATATCATAAATACAAAGAAATTATTTTACAGTGTCCATTTGTCTGACGATAGATCTGCCAACAGAAAATAACCAATAACCATTCTATAGATAAGAGAAAAAAGGTGAGTTTTACTTGAGCCAGAGTGAGGATTAGAGCCTGGGAAGGCCTTAGAAAGCATTCCAGAGAAGCATGGTTTTTAGTACAGTCTTATATCCTTTCAGAACAAAGAACGTACCTTAAACACACCCAGGATACATTTTCATCAAAGTCTCAAAGAGATATTTAGTTGCCAATTAGCAGGTCAACGTGACCCTGATGTTGGGAAAGGGACTAATCCGGGTGTTATCAATAGGGCGTTACCAATAGGGCGTAGGAGGGGAAGTCTGCATTCTTATCTTGAGAGTGCATTCTTTACTTTAATGGTTAAGCAGATATACGATGTGTCTTTGATAGGCCGTAAATCAGGCTTTTTAGTTCAAGCCAAATAAGTTTTGAATCCGAATAGTTACCCCGCCCCATATACCTCAACATGTGAAAAATCTCATCAGGTCAATTAAAGACTAGTCATGGATGAAGAAGAGCGCCATAACTTAAGAACTGTGTGTCTGCCTATAATTCCCTGATTCTTATCCTTTATCTCTACTTTGTTTTCCTTTCCTTATTAATTTGCCCAAGATGTGTGCTCAGGAATCTGATAGTATTGCTCTCCTTTCAGGGAAGCTTAGCTACCTGATATGAACCCTGAGCCTAATAAGTGAGAAAACAATTCTCCCATATGGAACTACCCATGCCCTCAGGTGCCCTCTGAACACCAGCCTCCCAGAGTCTCTCTGCTGTAGGTGCTGTTAAGATTGACTGAACTTCTTTATAAAGATGCCACAAGTCCAGGATGAGTTTCTAAGGTGGGCTCTACTGACCAACATACCCAGGGTCCATTGTTTGCATTTATAATAGGAGAGTATATGTGAATAAGACTTAAATTCTAGTGGTTGTGATTACATGAGACCAAATCACAGAGGTAAAGACAGAATGAGAACTGCCAAAAATCCAGAAATAGTAAAATTAAAACCACCAGATCAATAAAATAGTATTTAGTAAGAGTTTATTGTGAATATAAGAACAGTTTGCAAGCTGGGAGCTTTCGAATACAAAACTTATATGAAGCTCGGAGGCATGAAGTTACAGGATGGCTTAGAAGTGAAAATGAGGAAGTTGTTTAATCTTTACAATGATTGGTTATTACAGTTGAGAGTTTCCAAATGGCAGGGGATTGGTTAAAAGCGATTATCTCGTACCATTTTTAGGAAGATGACAAGTTTCTATTATGATTATCAGAGGCATTTACAAGAAATAACCTGTTTCACTTATGTTCATAAAATAAGCTAGATGTAGTTGTGCTTCCATGGCTCAGGGCATTTTCAAGTTTCGTCTCCATTTTGTATTTTATTTTAACAGAACAAAAGGAGTTGGATGTTCTTTTAGAGGTATTTCTCAAACTATAGTATGGTAAACAAATAAACTGTCCTTCTCTACTCTAAAAAAAAATTATACTGAAATATTTAGGACCAGCCATCTCAAATCAGTGTATTTTTTCCTCTGACAACTACTGAAGAAACACTGGCAAATCATTATATCTGTATCTTTTCCCCACTGCTACATGCAGACCAAAATCTGCTGTTACCACATATCATGTAAAATGTATAATTCATTTTACAATTAATCAAGAAATACTCACCTTTGGGTTATTTTCATTTTATTCCTAGAATATGATTTCCCTAAGGAATTTGTACACATGTTTTTTTTCCTCCTCAAAAACATTTACAATCATATTTGTTCAGAGGAAGACTGATTTGGGGGAGTATTTCCAACAGTAGCTAATCCCAGACATTTTATATTGATTCTCTTAATTTTAGATTTCTAGATATAAATTTTCCTGCTTACCAATAATTTTAGGGGTACCATTATTTGGGTCTTTTTGTCTCTTATAAACTCTCTTTACTTACAACTACAGTTTTTTGTTTTCTTAGTGTTTTTTTTTTTTTTTTTTGCCGAGGAAGCCTGGCCCTGAGCTAACATCGTGCCCATCTTCCTCTACTTTATACATGGGACGCCTCCCACAGCACCACCGAACCACCGAACCCGGGCCGCTGAGAAGCGGAACGTGCGAACTTAACCGCTGCGCCACTGGGCCAGCCCCATACAACTACAGTTTTTAAAAGTTATTTTTTGGGGCTGGTGCTGTTGCCAAGTGGTTAAGTTCGAGCTCTCTGCTTCGGCGGCCCAGGGTTTCACAGGTTTGGATTCTGGGCGTGGACACGGCACCATTCGTAAGGCCACGTTGAGGCGGCGTCCCACATGCCACAACTAGAAGGACCCACAACTAGAACATGCAACTATGTCCTGGGGGGGAATTGGGGAGAAAAAGCAAGGGAAAAGAAGTTATTTTTTTTCTTCTAAAGGGACTATGTTCTTATTGTAGAAAATTTGGGAAAGATAGAAAAGATTAAGAAACTAAACCACTAAATCCAACATTAAGAAAAAACCCACACTTAATATTTGGAGTATATTTTCTCTTTTTTCCCCTTAATTGAGACAATGCTATATATTCAATTTTATATTCTGATTATTTCAACTGTCAGGAAAAGTTGTAAAAGACTTTGAAATGGGAGGAAAAAACAAAAAGAAAAAAATGATCACTTAGTGTACTGTTTACTGCATGTCTCTGTTGACAGGTAGCAATGCAAATAACTCTGGTCTGTAGATATGCAAATGACTTCTGTTGGGTGGAGGGACAAATTGACTTCCAAATCCCCAAATAGATAAAGTCAGTTTTGTATCTATTTGTAAGGTCCTTAAAGTATTCCCAACTGACCTATTCCTGTGGGATTCTTTGAATTCTCTTTTGAACTGGTTATAATACCTTACTGGTTCCCTCATTAATTAATGAGTTATCTTTGATGGGTGTTCACTTTATATCTGTGTGAGGGTTATGATTTTATCTTTTTTTTTTTTAATGATACTTGGTAGGTTTTTTTTTTTAAAGATTTTATTTTTTCCTTTTTCTCCCCAAAGCCCCCCAGTACATAGTTGTATATTCTTCGTTGTGGGTCCTTCTAGTTGTGGCATGTGGGATGCTGCCTCAGCGTGGTTTGATGAGCAGTGCCATGTCTGCGCCCAGGATTCGAACCAACGAAACACGGGGCTGCCTGCAGTGGAGCACGTGAACTTAACCCCTTGGCCATGGGGCCAGCCACATGATTTTATCTTTTAAAAAATTATTCTTGGGGCCAGCCTGGTGGCGCAGCGGTTAAGTGTGCACGTTCTGCTTCGGTAGCTCAGGGTTCACTGGTTTGGATCCTGGGTGTGGACATGGCACTGCTTGGCAAGCCATGCCGAGGCAGACATCCCACATATAAAGTGGAGGAAGATGGGCATGGATGTTAGCTCAGGGCCAGTCTTCCTCAGCAAAAAGAGGAAGATTGGTTGCAGATGTTAGCTCAGGGCTAATCTTCCAAAAAAAATAATTCTTTAACACAACTATTATATCATAAACATTTCTCCTTTAAAAGTTATTCATGAATAAACATTTTAAGGGTTCTATGACATACCATCATGTGAATGCAAGACATTTTATTCATTCTTTTTCCTTTTTTTGAGGAAGATTAGCCCTGCACTAACATCTGCTGCCAATCCTCCACTTTTTGCTGAGGAAGACTGGCCCTGAGCTAACATCCGTGCCTATCTTCCCCTACTTTGTAGGTGGGACACCTGCCCCAGCATGGCTTGACAAGCAGTGCATAGGAGGTCTGCACCCCAGATCCCAACCAATGAATCCCGGGCCGCCCAAGCAGAACGTGTGAACTTAACTGCAGTGCCACTGGGCTGGCCCCTCATTCATTTTCTAATGTTCAAATGTTCTTATACTGTTCCCCCATGTGTTCAAAATTTACATTGTTTACAATTTTTCACTTAAAAAAACCAGAATGTAATGAACATTGTGCCCAGATCCTTGTCTATATTTTTTTATTTTTCCCTTGCAATAATTTCTATGAATAGAACTACTAACTGAAGGGTAATAATATTTTTATGTCTCTTGAAAGATACTGCCAAATTACTTTCTGGTAAGAGACACTTCTACCAGCAATGGTGAGACTATTCTCAGTAAACTCTCACCAACATTTAACATTATCATTTAAAAGCTTTGGGAAGTTAATAACAAATGATAATCTTGTTTGAGTTCAAAATAATAATAATAATTATTTTTTTTTTTTAATTTTTTTTTTGCTGAGGAAAATTTGCCCTGAGCTAACATCTGTTGCCAATCTTCCTCTTTTTGCTTGAGGAAGGTTCACCCTGAGCTAACACCTATGCCAATCTTCCTCCCTTTTGTTTGTGGGTCACCGCCACAGCATGGCTGCTGACAAGTGGTCTATGTCCACACCCGGGAACCGAACCTGGGCCACTGAAGCAGAGCGCACCAAAGTTAACCACTAGGCCACAGGGCTATTTATATTTTATTTTATTTTATTTTATTATTTCAAGGAAGATTAGCCCTGAGCTAACTGCTGCCAATCCTCCTCTTTTTCCTGAGGAAGACTGTCCCTGAGCTAACATCCGTGCCCATCTTCCTCTACTTTATATGTGGGATGCCTACCACAGCATAGCTTGCCACATGGTGCCATGTCTGCACCTGCAATCTGAACCACCAAACCCAGGCCACCAAAGCAGAACATGTGCACTTAACCGCTGTGCCACTGGGCCAGCCCTTCCTCTCTTTTTTTCTTGAGCATTTACAATCGGATTTGCATAAATAAAAACTTAATTATGATTTGAATCTACTGAATTAGCTACTTCTAATTCCAAATCTAGGAATTGTATGTTTCTAGTTTTTGACTGTTAATCTGTTGAGGACATCTAAGTTTTTCTTATCCCTTTTGTATAAGCTTCACATATTGTACACATTAACTACGGAGAGACTGAGTGTTAAAAACAGACAATAGTCAGACCATGTATGACAATAGAATTCTGTCCCACAACCTCTGTGGCAGCCAGTCCAGGCCGCCAAACCACAACTTCTGTAGCAACTGGCCCAGGACGGTCAGGACTTGGTCAGTGACTGTCAGATTCCCTATTTTTTTGCTCCCTCTCCCCAATTTCCAACTCAGGACCAACCAGAGAAAGCCAAATGTGCTCCTCAAAGTAATCACATAAGATGCCCTGCCAGGGGCCAGCCCGTGGCCAAGTGGTTAAGTTCTCGTGCTCTGCTTCTGCGGCCCAGGGTTTCGCTGGTTCGGATCCTGGGCACGGACATGGCACTGCTCATCAGGCCATGTTGAGGCGGCGTCCCACATGCCACAACTAGAAGGACCCCCAACTAAAATATACAACTATGTACTGGGGGAATTTGGGGAGAAAAAGTAGGGGACAAAAAAGGATGCCCTGCCATCTAATTAGCCCACTTCCAGCTTCTCTGTGCCAGAAAGCTCCAATCAGAGCACACCTGAAAGCTATTTTTTCCACCACAAGCCTTTCCCCTCCCCTGACAGGCTGTGAATCTCTGCCAAAAGCTTGTGATGATGGTGATTCCCTTGCTCAGCAAGTTCTGAGATCTCCTTTGGGTAGGTCTTTATTTCCACATTACATTTGTTGCAAATTCTTTTCACGCTTGGTTGTTTATCTTTGATTTTTTTATGATGTTACAATTTTACTTAGGATGCTTTTAACATTTCTGATTTAAGTGTTTATGTAATCAGAACTATTCAACTCTTCAGTGGTGAGACTTTCCATTGCTCTTTTGCTTGGCAAATCCTTCCCAAATTGATGGTGGGGTGAATCCATACACTAGCTTCTGTTCCTCCCCCAATGCCACCAAGAGACAATAAGAGGAAAATAAGGGCCCAACCCCCAAGAAAAGGGCAAAAAGAATGGGTGAGCTCTCTTCTCTCATCCAGCTAATTCTCCTCCTTTGCTCCCTCCTAGAATAGTGACAGCCAGGATTATGTTTTCAAGGCAGGAGACTGGAAGCGTCTTGCCTGACTAATAATGAGAAAACAATATCTATGGTTTGTTTAGTGCTTAATATGTGCCAGATACAGTTTTATATATATTAACTCATTGAATCCTCACATTAACTCTATGAGGTAGACACTGTCATCACCCCCGCTTTACAGATAAAGGAACTGAGGCCCAGAGAGGTTAGGAATTTAGCAAATGAGCGGTGGACCTTGTATTTTAACCTAAGTAGTCTGACCTCAGACTATGCTCTTAACAAGTGCCTTACAGCCTCCTTTTTAGGAAAGACCTAAAGGTACTAGCAGCAAGTTTCCAACAAAACAGCTCATCCAGATCACTCTATAACGCAACCTCCGGTTGAGAAGCCTGCCTCACACACACAGCTGCCCATCAATTTCTTATCGCTCCACTGTTAGGTCTGAGCTGACGGTGCAGACACCGGATGTGTGAGGAATGTTTTTTGCTTTCTTTTTTGTTTTAATCAGCTTTGATGTATAATTTGAATAAAATAAAATGCACCTATATTAAGTGTACAGTTTGGTGAGTTTGATGAATTTTGACAAATTATATAGTAGTGTAACTACCACTCCAACAATAGGTAAAACATTTCCATCCATCCAGAAAGTTCCATTGTGCCCCTTTTGCAGTCAATTTCCACACTAATTTCCCTCCTTAGAGAACTACTTATTTGATTTCTTTCACTATAAATTCATTTTTCCTGTAGAACTTCATATAAATGGAGTCATACAGTGTGCACACTTTAGTGTTTGGTCTTAGCACACGTCTGTTTTTTGTGTGTATCAGAAATTCTTTCCTATTTGCTGTGAATAGTTTTTGATTATATATATATAACAAATTGTGGTATACATATACATGTATATGTATATTTATAAACAAATTGTGGTATACATGCACATGTATATGTATACCATAATCTGTTAATTTGTTTACTTGTTGATGGATATTTGGGATGTTTCTAGTTGTTTTTCACCCAAGAAAAATATTTAATATAAATACACTTAAAAGACTAATATAAAAGTTACTGTCAAAAATGGATTTGATTCACAATATTACTGAGTTCCATAAAGCACTTAGCTCATTATGGTCCATTATTGTGTTTGAGATGTTAGGGTAATTTAGATTCTTCTAATCCTAAATCCAGTAGTAAATATATTTATAAGTATTACTTTTTTAATTGTGGTAAAGTATACATAACTGCCGAGCTAGGGGTGGGGACAGCAGCCTGTTCTTTCAGAATGACAGCTCTGCTCGACGAGCAGGACACGGGGTAGAGGAGGTACCCTCTGGTCCTGGGCTTCCTGTAGGCCCTGTGCCCCACCAGCAGCTGAGGTGAGGACCATGAGGGTCCCAGCATCTCGGCTTGCTGCCCTGGGGTACAGCCTCCATAACATGAGTTGGGGCTGGGTGTAAGAAGAGAGCCCCCAACTTCTTGTCCACACTCGCCTGCCTGGATTATCCTCTGCGACACGGAGCTGGGAAGGGTCAGAAATGCTGATGACCTGCCCTTCCTGGGGACATACAGTAGTCCTTGGCTGGCAGCTGTGGGGAGAGGAGCTTCCATCACACTCAGCAGGTGAGGGGGAAGAGTGGGTCATGGCTTAAATGCCACATACTCTAGGTGATCTTACCAACATTTAGTAGATGTTTTTGGATAAATGTTTCTTCATTCATTATATGCCCTTAGGACAATTTTCAGAGAGTTTAAATTTTTTTAAAACTAATTTTCACCAGTTATGATTGTTTCACTAGGAAGTAGGTCCTCAGACTCCTCATGCCACTATTCTGGAAGTGTCTCTCAATAAATGCTCTTTTGCATTTGGCTGGTTTCTTTTAAAAATATATGGTCTTTTGGGGGGTTTTTTGGTGAGGAAGATTGGCCCTGAGCTAACATCTATTGCCAATCTTCCTCTTTTCGCTTGAGGAAAGTTGTCACTGAGCTAACATCTGTGCCAATCTTCCTCTATTTTCTGTGTGGGACACCACCACAGCATGGCTTGATGAGGAGTGTGTAGGTCCACGCCCAGGATCTGAACCCACAAACACCAGGCCACCGAAGCAGAGCATGTGAACTTAACCACTGTGCCACCAGGCTGGCCTCTAATGATATATCTTAGACATCACTTTCTATCAGTTCACAGAGATCTCCTTCATTCTTTTTACAGTGGCAAAGTTCTTCACTGTGGATGTATCATAGTTTATTCAAATACTCTCTTACGTAGGGGAATTCAGGTTATTTCCAATATCTTCCAATTACAAACAATACTGCAGTGAACAGTCTTGTCTGCAGGTAGTTTCATATTGGTGGAGGTGTGTGTTCAGGGTAGATTCCTAGAGTGGCATTGCTGGGGCAAAAGATACGTGCATATGTACTTTGTCAGATTTTGCCAAATTCCCCTCTAAAAGGATTTTACCAATTTTGATTTCTATCAACAGAGTGTGCTGTCATGTTTTGTTTTGTTTTCAGTTTTTGCCAATGTGATAGGCAAGTTTCAATTTGCATTTCTCTAATTATGAGTGAGATTGAACATCTTTACATACTTCAAAGCAGTTTTTATATCTTTTTTTTTTTTTTTGAGGAAGAATAGTCCTGAGCTAACTGCTGCCAATCCTCCTCTTTTTGCTGAGGAAGACTGGCCCTGAGCTAACATCCATGCCCATCTTCCTCTACTTTATATGTGGGACGCCTACCACAGTATGGCTTGACAAGCAGTGCCATGTCCGCACCCAGGATCCAAACCGGCAAACCCCGGGCCCCTGAAGCAGAACGTGTGCACTTAACCGCTGCATCACCGGGCTGGCCCCTAGTTTTTATCTCTTAATGTAAATTGACGATTTATGTCTTTTTCTCTTCATTGTTTCTATTGAGTCTTTGGTCCTTTATTCCTCAATTTTAGAATTTTAAAAAATATTGGTGATAATAGCCCTTTATCTGTAATATACATTGCAAATATTTTCTCCTGGTATATCAGTGATCTTTTTATTTTGTTTATGATGGGAGTTTTTTTGGCCATTCAAAAGTTTATTTTTATACAGTCAAATTTATCAATCTTTTCTTTTATTGCTCTTGGATCTTGAGTCATAGTTGGAAAGCTTCGCCCATACTCGGTTAAAAGGGAATTTACCCATATTTTCTTCTAGTGCTTATATAGTTTTATTTATTTTTTTATTCGATTAGGTCTCTGATCAGTTTGGAGTTTATTCTTGAGCATGGAGTGAGGTATGGATATAATTTTATGTCTTTCTGAAAGGCTGCTCAGTTGCTTCAGTATCATTTATCTACCCCAGTCATTTCAGATGCCAATTTTGTTGTATACCAATTTCCATATCTCCTAGGGTCTATTTCTGGGATTCTATTCAGTTCCACAGGTCACTTAGTCTATTTATGCATTGGTAAAAATTGTTTTAATTATAGAGGCTTTATTATATGTTTTAATGTATGGTAGGGTTAGGTTACCATTGTATTTCTTTTTCTGTGGTTTTTTTTTTTTTTGGTTATTCTTGCATGTTCGTTTTTCTATATGAATTTTATTATCAACTGTTGGTATTTTTACGGGATTATATTAACTTTACAAATTAACTTAGGGAGAATTCACGTCTTTATGATGAGTTGTCCTACCCAAAAATAGAGGATGTCTTTACATTTTACTGAGTCTATTTTTGTACTTTCAGAAATATTTTAAAGTTTTACTCATATGTTTTTTAAATTTCTTGTTAAATTTACCTCTACGTTCTTAATCTTATTTGTTGCTATTGTGAGAGGGATTTTCTTTTCTCTTTTTTTTGGATGTTTTTTTGTAAAATTTCAGGTGTACATTATTTCTCAGTTTCTGTGTAGACTTGCATCGTGCTCACCACCAATAGTCTAATTTTTATCTATCACCATGTATATGTGCCCCTTTATGCCTTTTGCCTGCACTCCAACTCTAATCCCCTCTGGTAACCACTGATCTGTTCTCTTTATCCCTGTGTTTGTTTATCTTCCACATGAGTGAAATCATGTGGTGTTCGTCTTTCTCTTTCTGGCTTGTTTCACTTAACATAATACCCTCAAGTTCCATCCATGTTGTTGCGAATGGGACGATTCTGTCTTTTTTATGGCTGAGTAGTATTCCATTGTATATCTATACCACATCTTCTTTATCAGTTCATCAGTTGATGGGCACGTGGGTTGCTTCCATGTCTCACCTGTTGTGAATAATGCTGCAATGAACATAGAGGTGCATAAGCCCCTTTGAATTGTTGATTTCAACTTCTTTGGATAAATACCCAGTAGTGGGGTGGCTGAGTCTTATGGTATTTCTCTTTTTAATAGAGGAAACTCCATACTGTTTTCCATAGGGGCTGCACCAGTTTACATTCCCACCAGCAAAGTATGAGGGGTCCCTTTTCTCCACGTCCTCTCCAATGTTTGTTATTTCTTGTCTTGTTAATTATAGCCATTCTAACAGGTGTCAGGTGATATCTCATTTTGGTTTTGATTTGCATTTCCCTAATAATTAGTGATGTTGAACATCTTTTCATATGCTTGTTGGCCATCTGTATATCTTCTTTGGAAAAATGTCTGTTCATATCCTCTGTCCTTTTTTTGATCAGGTTGTTTTTGTTGTTGTTGTGTTGTTGTGTTGTATGAGTTCCTTATATATTCTGGAGATTAATTCCTTGTCGAATATATGGTTTGCATATATTTTCTCCCAGTTGGTGGGTTGTCTTTTTGTTTTGACAAACCCACAGCCACCATCATACTTAATGGTGAAAACCGAAAGCCATCCCTCTGAGAACAGGAACAAGACAAGGGTGCCCACTCTTGCCATCCCTATTCAACATAGTACTGGAGGTTTTCACCAGAGCAATTAGGCAAGAAAAAGAAATAAAAGTTTCCAAATTGGGAAAGAAGCGAAGCTCTCCCTGTTTGTGGATGACAGGATCCTGTATATAGAAAAACTGTAAAGAATCCACCAGAAAACTATTAGAAACTGGGGCCAGCCTGGTGTTGCAGTGGTTAAGTTTGCATGATCCACTTCGGTGCCCCGGGGTTCGCTGGTTCAGATCCCAGGTGCGGACATGGCACTGATTGGCAAGCCATGCTGTGGCAGGTGTCCCATATATAAAAGTGGAGGAAGATGGGCACGGATGTTAGCTCAGGGCCAGTCTTCCTCAGCAAAAAGAGGAGGATTGGCTGGAGATGTTAGCTCAGAGCTAATCTTCCTAGGGAAAAAAAAAACTGTTAGAAATAATCAACAACTACAGCAAAGTTGCAGGGCACAAAATCAGTTTTAAAAAAATCACTTGTATTTCTACACACCAAAAGCAAACTAGCAGAAAGAGAACTCAAGAATACAATCCCATTTACAATTGCAACAAAAAGTATAAAATATCTAGGAATAAATTTAACCAAGGAAGTGAAAGACCTATACACTGAAAACTATACGATATTATTGACAAAAATCAAAAAAGACATAAACAAATGGAAGGGTTGGCCCCACGGCCTAGAGGTTAAGTTTGGCATGCTCCACTTTAGCAGCCCTGGTTCCTTTCCCAGGTGTGGACCAACACTACTCGTTGGGGATTGTGTTGTGGTAGCAACCCACATACAAAATGGAGGAAGATTGGCACAAATATTAGCTCAGGGTGAATCTTCCTCAAGCAAAGAGAAGAAGATTGGCAACAGACTTTGATTCAGGGCCAATCTTCCTCAGCAAAAAAAAAAAAAAAAAAGGAAGAAGAAAAAGAAAGAAAGAAGTGGAAAGATATTCCATGCTCATGGATTGGAAGAATAAACATAGTTAAAATGTCCGTATTACCTAAAGCAATCTACAGATTCACTGCAATCTCAATCATAATCCCAATGACATTCTTCATGGAAATAAAACAAAGAATCCTAAAATTCATATGGAACAAGACTCCCATGTAGCTAATGCAATCCTGAGAAAAAAGAAGAAAGCTGGAGGTATCACAATCCCTGATTTATGATACTACAAAGCTATAGATATCAAAACAGCATGGTACCGGTACAAAATCAGACCCACAGATCAATGGAACAAAATTGAAAGCCCAGAAATAAACCACACACCTATGGATAGCTAATCTTCAACAAAGGAGCTAAGAACATACAGTGGAGAAAGGAATGTCTCTTCAATAAATCGTGTTGGGAAAACTGGGCAGCCACAAGCAAAAGAATGAAAGTAGACCATTATCTTACACCATGAACAAAAATTAACTCAAAATGGATTAAAGACTTGAATGTAAGACCTGAAACCATAAAACTCCTAGAAGAAAATATAGGCAGTACATTCTTTGACATTGGTCTTAGCAGCATCTTTTCAAACATCATGTCTACTCAGGCAAGGAAAACAAAAGAAAAAATAAACAAATGGGACTACATCAGACTAAAAAGCTTCTGCAAGGCAAAGGAAACCGTGAACAAAGTGAAAAGTCAGTGGGATTTTCTTTACCATTGTATCCTCTAACTGGTTATTGTTAACGCACATAATTTTTTTGTGTTAATTTTATGTCTTGCTATCTTTCAGAATTCATTTGTTGTTTGAGTTAGTTTTATTATTGATTCTTGTGGGTTTAGCAGGTACACTGTCATATCACTTGCAAATTTAGATATTTTTCCTTTTTCTTTAATGATTGTTATGTCTCTAATTTTTTCTTGTCTAATTGCTTTGGTTAATACCTTTAATACATGATGTGTGTAGTAAAGATAGTAAGCATTCTTGCTTTGTCCCAAATCTTATTGGAAATGTCTCATGTTTAATCCATTAAGTAAGATGCTGGCTTTAGGACTATTAAAAGTTATCCATCAGTTCCTATTTTGTTGGATTTCTTTTTATCAGAAATAGGTGTTGAAATTTGTCAGTGTTTTTTGCATCTACAGAAATGATCATATGACCTTCCCCCCTAGATCTATCAATATGGTATATAATATTAATGGATTTATTGATATTGAACTAATCTTTCATTCCAGGAATAAATTCTCAGGTAGGTGCATTATTTTCTTGATGTAGCGTTGGATTATGCTTCCTAAATTTTATTTAGCACTTTTACATCAATATTCATAAGTGATACTGGTCTTTGGTTTTTCTTTTTTGTACTTTTAGTGTCTGGTTTAGGTATCAGGGTTATGCTTACCTCATAAAAAGAATTAGGAGATTTTCTTTATTTTCAATGCTCTGAAAAACTTTACAGAATATTGATGTCTGGTGCTTTTTGTGTGGTTATTTCCTCAATAATTGTCTCTCTTTCTTCTATGGAAATTGATCACTTTAAGCTTTATATCTCTACCAAGTCAATTTGGGAATTTGTATTTCTCTAGGAAAGTGTACATTTAATCTAGGTTTTCAAATTTATTTGCATCAAGTTGTGCCAATTAATCTCTTATGACTTTTAAAATTTCTTCTGTTTCCATGGTTATATCTCTTGTCATGTTTTTTGTTTGTTTGTTTGTTTGTTTTTATGAAGATTGGCCCTGAGCTAAGATCCATTCCCATCTTCTTTTACTTTATACTTGGGACAGCTACCACAGCATGGCTTGACAAGCATTGCATAGGTCCACACCCGGGATCCGAACCAGCAAACTCTGGGCCACTGAAGTGGAACGTGTGAACTTAACCACTGTGCCACTAGGCTGGCCCCTCTTGTCATGTTTTATGTTGTATATTTGTGCTTTCTCCCTTTTTTCTTGATCAAATTAGTGAGTGATTTGTCTATTTTGTTAATAAAATCCTGAAACCAGGATTTTGATTTCTTAATTAGATCTTCTGCTTTTCTATTCTTTGCTTCATTATTTTTCCACTTTTATCTTTATTATTTCCTACCTTGGGCTTTCTTTTGCTTTACTGTTTTCTTTTTCTATTTTTTTCCCTGTTCCTTTGAGCGAGGAATTTAATTGATTTATTTTCATCCTTTTGTTTTTAATTGATAAAAGTATTTAGTAGTATGAATTTTTCTTTGATTATTGTTTTAATATATCCCATAGATTCTGCTGTGTAGCATTTACATTAATCATTATATTTTAGAAATTCTGTAATTTACATTTGCATTTCTTATTTTTTTAATTGAGATAGAATTGATGTATAACATTGTATTAATTTTAGGTGTAGAACATATTGATTTGATGTATGTATATATTGTGAAATGATTACCACAATAAGTTTAGTTAATGTCCATGACCACACATAGTTACAAAAAAAATTTTTTTCTTGTTGCTTTTCCTCATAAATTGAAAAGTTGTTTAATAAAAAGTTTTTAAATTTCCTGACATAAAGATCCTTTAAAAATTTTTATTTATACTTTTTAGTTTTATTGCATTTTCATCAAAGGGTGTTGTTTGTAAATTGCCCACCTGATAGAACTTACTAAGGTTTTTCTCATGACCTAATATATGATCAATTTTTAAGAATTTTTTTTTTGAGGAAGATTAGACCTGAGCTAACTGCTGCCAATCCTCCTCTTTTTGCTAAGGAAGACTGGCCCTGAGCTAACATCCGTGCCCATCTTCCTCTACTTTCTATGTGGGATGCCTGCCACAGCGTGGCTTGCCAAGCAGTGTCATGTCTGCACCCAGGATCTGAACTGGCGAACCCTGGGCCGCCAAAGCAGAACATGCGCACTTAACCACTGCGCCACTGGGCAGGCCCCAAGAATGTTTTTTGAATGCATCAGAAGATGTATTCAGGGTGGAAAGACTGAACATACATCCATAAGATCATTCACTTTAATGGTGTCCTTTAACTCCTACCTGTTGCGTATGCAACAATCAATCAACTTTTCTACTTTCCACTTCCTTCTTTCTCCCATTTTTTAGTTGCACTGTTTCTACTTTGTCACAATATATTACATTTGCTCGTTGGTCTTCTACCCTCATTCTCACTTTTGCTTTAGTCTTTTGTCTACAATTATCTGTATTAAAATACTCACCATCAGTCCTTTTATTAAAATTTTCTAAGTCATCTCTTGATTGGGTGAAGCTTAACTTCTAAGAGATTCCTCAAGAAAGGTTGTAAATTCCTATATGCCTTTTTTTTATCGTTTCTAAAATGTTGTTCCCTTTTTGCCGTGATTTCTATGCTGCTTTGGAGAAGTCTGATGTTAATCTTGTCCTTCTGTAGTTGTGAGTTATTTGTCCTTTTTAGCCTGGAGGCTTTCAGGATATTTTTCGTTATCTGTTTTGCCAAGATATGTCTCAGAGTTAAATCATTTTAGGTAAATTTTCTCAGGTATTTGGTAGATTCTCAGGAATCTACAATATGTAGATTCAGGTCTTCTTTGTTTCTGAAAACTTTTCTTCGGTTTTAGTTTTAAATGGTAGCTCTGTTCCATTGCTTTAGTTTCTTCAGGGACAATTGTATAAATGACTGTTCTTTGCATTTCTTCTATATCTACTCTCCTTTTTTTCTTCTTTCTTTATCTTATTTTCATTTTTATAGTTGTTTTCCTGCTTTCCTTTCCAGCTTGTCTCTCATCTCAGGTGTTTACTTGTCTTTCTTTTCTTTTTGTGTTTTTCTTTTAAATTATTTTATTGAGGTCATAATGGTTTATAACATTGTGTAATTTCAGGTGTACATTATTATATATCAGTTTCTGTGTACACTACATGGTGTTCACCACCAATAGTCTAGCTTTTATCTGTCACCATACGTATGTGCTCCTTTACCCCTCATGCCCACCCTCAACCCCCTTCCCCTCTGGTAGCCACTGATCTGTTCTCTTTATTGCTGTGTTTGTTTATCTTCCACATATGAGTGAAATCATACAGTATTTGTTTTTCTCTGTCTAGCTTCTTTTATTAAAATGATACCCTCAAGATCCATCCATGTTATTGCAAATGGGACAATTCTGTCTTTTTTTTATGGCTGAGTAGTATTTCATTGTATATATGTACCACATCTTCTTTATCCATTCATCACTTGATGGGTACTTGGGTTGCTTCCACATCTTGGCTATTGTGAATAATGCTGCAATGAACATAGGAGTGTATAAGTCTCTTTGTATTGTTGATTTCTTCTTCTTTGGATAAATACCTAGTAGTAGGATAGCTGGATCATATGGTAGTGCTATTTTTAGTTTTTTGAGACATCTCCATTCTGTTTCCCATAATGGCTGCACCAGTTTGCATTCCCACCAGCAGTATATGAGGGTTCCCTTTTTTCCGCATCCCCTCCAACATTTGCTATTTCTTGTCTTGTTAATTCTAGCAATTCTGAAGGGTGTGAGGTGATAGCTCATAGTTTTGATTTGCATTTCCAATAATCAGTGATGTTGAACATCTTTTCATGTGCCTATTGGCCATCTATATATCTTCCTTGGAAAAATGTCTGTTCAGGGCCAGCCCAGCGATGTAGTGGTGGTTAAGTTCATGCACTCCACTTCGGCAGCCCAGGGTTTGTGGGTTTGGTTCCTGGGTGTGGACTTACATACCACTCATCAAGCCATGCAGAGGTAGTGTCCCACATACAAAATAGAGGAAGATTGGCACAGATGTTAGCTCAGCGGCAATCTTCCTCAAGCAAGAAAAAAAGTCTGTTCGTATGCTCTGCCCATTTGTTTTTTAAAATATTGCCACCTGAGCTAATATCTGTTGCCAATCTTCATTTTTTGTTTCCTCTTCTTTTCCCCAAAGCCCCCCAGTACATAGTTGTATGTTAAAGCTGTGAGTTTCTCTGGCTGTGCTATGTGAGATGCCGCCCCAGCACAGCCTGATGAGTGGTGCCATGTCTGCACCCAGGGTCCAAACCAGCAAAACCCCGGGCCACTGAAGTGGAGCACGCAAACTCAACCACTCGGCCATGGGGCCAGCCCTTCCTCTACCCAGTTTTTGATCAGGTTTTTTGTTGTTGTTGAGTTGTATGAGTTCTTTTTTTTTTTTTTTAAAGATTTTATTTTTGCTTTTTCTCCCAAAGCCCCTTGGTACACAGTTGTGTATTTTTAGTTGTGGGTCCTTCTAGTTGTGGCATGTGGGATGCTGCCTCAGCATGGCTTGATGAGTGGTGCCGTATCTGTGCCCAGGACTTGAATCAGCAAAACCCTAGGCCACTGAAGTGGAGTGCGCGAACTTAACCGCCCGGCCATGGGGCCAGTCCCCAAGTATGAGTTCTTTACATATTTTGGAAATTAACTCCTTGTCAGATACATGATTTGCAAATATTTTCTCCCAGTTTGTGCATTGTCTTTTCATTTTATTCATGGTTTCCTTTGCTTTGCAGAAGCTTTTTAGTCTGATGTAGTCCCATTTGTTTATTTTTTCTTTTGTTTTCCTTGCCTGAGTAGACATGGTATTTGAAAAGATACTTTTAAAGAGTGTATTGCCTATATTTTCTTCTAGGAGTTTTATGGTTTCAGGTCTTACATTCAAGTCTTTAATCCATTTTGAGTTAATTTTTGTGTGTGGTATAAGATAATGGTCTACTTTCATTCTTTGTATGTGGCTGTCCAATTTTACCAACATTATTTATTGAAGAGACTTGCCTTTCTTCATTGTATGTTCTTTGCCTTTTTGTTGACAATTAGCCATCCAAAATGTGTCGGTTTCAATTCTGTTCCGTTGATCTGTGTGTCTGTTTTTCTGCCAGTACGATGCTCTTTTCCTTACTATAGCTTTGAAGTACATTTTGAAGTCAAGGATTTGATGCCTCCAGCTTTCTTCTTTTTTCTCAGGATTGCTTTAGATATTCAGGGTCTTTTCTTGTTCCATAAAAATTTTAGGATTCTTTGTTCTGTTTCTGTAAAGAATGTCAGTGGGATTCTGTTTGGCATTGCATTGACTCTGTGATTGTTTTAGGTGGTAGAGACATTTTAACTATGTTTATTCTTCCAATCCATGAGCATGGACTATTTTTCCATTTCTTTATGTCATCATCAATTTCTTTCAATAATGTCTTTTAGTTTTCAGTGCATACGTCTTTGACCTCCTTGGTTAAATTTATTCCTAGATATTTTATTCTTTTTGTTGTAATTGTAAATGGGATTGTGTTCTTGACTTCTCTTTCTGCTAGTTTGTTATTAGTGTATAGAAATGCAAATGATTTTTTTAAATTGATTTTGTACCCTGCAACTTTGCTGTAGTTGTTGATTATTTCTGATGGTTTTTTGGTGGATTCTTAACAGTTATTCTATATATGGGATTGTGTCATCTGCAAACAGTGAGAGTTTCACTTCTTCTTTCCCATTTTGGAAACTTTTATTTCTCTTTCTTGCCTAATTGTTCTGGCCAAAACCTCCAGTACTATGTTGACTAAGAGTGGCGAGAGTGACCACTCTTGTCTTCTTACTGTTCTAAGAGGAATGGCTTTCAGTTTTTGACCATTAAGTATGATGTTGGCTCTGGGTTTGTCATATATGGCCTTTATTATGTTGATGTACATTCCTTCTATGCCCATTTTATTGAGAATTTTTATCATAAATGGATGTTGGATCTTGTCAAATGCTCTCTCTGCATCTATTGAGATGATCATGAGGTTTTTAGTCCTTATTTTGTTAATGTTGGTGTATCACATTGATTGATTTGCGGATTTTGAACCATTCCTGCATTCCTCATGTAAATCCCACTTGGTCATGGCATATGATCCTTTTAATATATTACAGTATTCGATTTGCCAATATTTTCTTGGGGATTTTTGCATCTATGTTCATCAGCAATATTGGCCTGTAATTTTCCTTCTTTGTTTTGTCCTTGTCTGGTTTTGATATCAGGGTAACATTTGCCTCATAGAATGAGTTGGGGAGATTTCCATGTTCTTCAATTTTTCAGAGTAGTTTGAAAAGGATAGATATTAACTCTTCTTTGAATGTTTGGTAGAATTCTCCTGAGAAGCCATCTTGTCCTAGACTTTTGTTTTTTGGAAGGGTTTTGGTTGCTGTTTCTATCTCTTTACTTGTGATTGGTCTATTCACATTCTCTGTTTCTTCTTGATTCAGTTTTGGGAGTCTAAGAATGTATCCATTTCTTCTAGGTTATCCTATTTGTTGCCATATAGTTTTTCATAGTATTCTCTTATAGTCCCTTGTATTTCTGCAGTATCTGTTGTAATTTATCCTCTTTCATTTTTAATTGTATTTATTTGTGCCATTTCTCTTCTTTTCTTAGTGAGTCTGGCTAAGGGGTTGTCAATTTTGTTTATCTTCTCAAATAACCAGTTCTTAGTTTCATTGATCCTTTTTATTGTTTTTTTAGTCTCTATTTCATGTATTTCTGCTCTACTTTTTATTCTTTCCCTCCTTCTGCTGACTTTGGCCTTTGTTCTTCTGTTTCTAGTTCTGTTAGGTGCAGTCTGAGATTATTTTATTTACTTATTTTTTTGCATACTATTTTTTAAATTGAGTTCATAATAGTTTACATCATTGTGAAATTTCAGTTGTACATTATTTCTTGTCTGTCACCACATAAGTGCTCCCCTTCACTCCCTGTGCCCACCCCCCACCCTACTTCCCCTGGTAACCACAGAACTGTTTTCTTTGTTTATGTGTTTGTTTGTATTCCACATATGAGTGAAATCATCTGGTGTTTGTCTTTCTCAGTCTGGCTTGTTTCACTTAGCACAATTCCCTCTAGGGCCATCCATGTTCTTGCAAATGGGATGATTATGTCTTTTTTTGTGGCTGAGTAGTGTTCTATTGTATAAATATAGAGATTATTTATTTGAGTTTTTCTGTTTGTTTAGGTAGTCCTATATTGCTATAAATTTCCCTCTTAGCACCGCTTTTGATGCATCCCAGAGCTGGCATTTTTTGTTTTCATTTTATTTGTCTCCAGGTGTTTTTTGATTTCTCCTTTGATTTCTTCGTTGATCCAAAGATTGTTCAGTAACATGTTGTTTAATCTCCACATATTTGTGCCTTTCCCAGCTTTTTTCTTGTAGTTGATTTCTGGTTTCATAGCATTGCAGTCAGAAAAGATGCTTGCTATGATTTCAATCTTTTTTAAATTTATTGAGGCTTGCCTTGTTTCCCAACATATGGTCTAGTTTTGAGAATGTTCCATATACGCTTGAGAAGAATGTGTATTCTGCTGTTTTTGAATGGAATGTTCTATACACATCTATGAAGTCCATCTGGTCTAGTGTTTCATTTAAGGCTACTGTTTCCTTGTTGATTTTCTGTCTGGATGGTCTATCCATTGATGTAAGTCAGATGATGAGGTCCCCTACTATTATTTTGTTGCTGTCAATTTCTCTCTTTAAGTCTATTCGTAGTTGCTTTACATACTTTGGTGCTCCTCTATTAAGGGCAGATTTATTCATAAGTGTTATTTCCTCTTGGGAGAATGTCCCTTTTATTATTATATACTGCCTCTTTTTGTCTTTCATAGTCTTTTTTATCTTGAAGTCTGCCTTGTCTGATATAAGTACTGCAATAACTCCTTTCTTTTGCTTGCCATTTGCTTGGAGTATTGTCTTCCATCCCTTCACTCAGAGCCTATGTTTGTCTTTAGAGCTGAGATGTGTTTCCTGGAGGCAGCATATTGTTGGGTCTTGTTTTTTAATCCATCCAGCCACTCTGTGTCTTTTATTTGGAGAATTCAATCCATTTACATTTAGAGTGATTATTGATGTATGAGGGCTTAATACTGCCATTTTATCTCTTGTTTTCTGGGTATTGTATATTTCCACTGTTTCATTTCTCTTGTATTTCTGACTGCTATTTCAGTTTGGTGATTTTTTGTGATGGTTTTCTCAGTTTTCCTTTTATTGATGATTTGTGGCTCTGTTCTGATTTTTTGTTTAGTGGTTACCATAAGGTTGGTTTAAAAAATCTCATAGGGGCTCACCTGGTTGTGTAGCTGTTGAGTTTGTGCACTCTGCTTCAGTGGCCTGGAGTTTACCAGTTCAAATTCCGGGCATGGACCTAAGCACAGCTTATCAAGCCATGACGTGGCAGACATCTCACATATAAAGTAGAGGAAGATGGACATGGATGTTAGCTCAATGCCAATCTTCCTCAGCAAAAAGAGGAGGATTGGCAACAGATGTTAGCTCAGGGCTAATCTTCTTCAAAAAACAAACAAAAAAAGATCTCCTACTTGAGAGAGTCCATTTTCTGATAGCCTTTTACCTCCACCAATCTAAGCAGGTTCCATCACTTTCCTCTTCCCGTTCTGAGTTATTGTTGTCACAAATTATTCTTTTTTGTGTTGTGAGTTTGTGTCTAAATTGAAGTGTTCATAATTATCTTTGATGCTTTCCTTCCCTTTATGCTTTATGTTATAATTAAGTGTTTGCTAACCTGTTCTTATAGAGAGCTGTAATTTTCTAATTTTCTCTGTCTATATATCTCCTTGCTCAAAGCTTTGTAAACATTTGCCTTTCTGTTATAGGTAGGAGGGCTTCCTTCATCATTTCTTGTAAGGGAGGTCTAGAGGCAATGAACTCCCTCAGCTTTTGTTTATCTGGGAAAGCTTTTATTTCTCTATAGTATCTGAAGTATAGTTTCACTGGATAGAGTATTCTTGGCTGAAAGTTTTTGTCTTTCAGTATTTTGAATATATCATTCCGTTCTCTCCTAGCCTATAAGGTTTCTGCTGAGAAATCTGCTGAAAGCCTGATAAAGGTTCTTTTGTAAGTTATTTTCTTCTGGCTTGCTGCCCTTAATATTTCTTATTTGTCATTGACTTTTACCAGTTTTCTTTTACAGATTGTCACCTGAGCTGTTGCCAATCTTCTTTTTTTTTCTCCTTTTCCTCCCCAAATCCCACCGTACATAGTTGTGTATTTCTAGTTGTGGGTCCCTCTAGTTGTGGTATGTGGGATGCCACCTCAACCTGGCCTAATGAGCAGTGCCATATCCGTGCCCAGGATCCGAACCGGCAAAACCCTGGGCCGCTGAAGTGCAGCACATGAACTTAACCACTCGGTCATGGGGCTGGCCCCTGACTTTTACCAGTTTTAACATTATATGCCTTAGTGAAGGTCTCTTTGTATTGATGTAGTTAGGAGTTCTACTGACTTCATCTACTTGTAAGTCCAGTTCCTTCCCCTGGTTTGGGAAGTTCTCAGCTATTATTTCTTTGAACAAGCTCTCTGCTCCTTT
Organism: Equus przewalskii; assembly: GCF_037783145.1. Classification (NCBI taxonomy): domain Eukaryota; kingdom Metazoa; phylum Chordata; class Mammalia; order Perissodactyla; family Equidae; genus Equus; species Equus przewalskii. The sequence continues at coordinate 32,399,355 of NC_091831.1, forward strand.
CTCCCTCCCTTCTCCCTCTTGAATACCTATAATCCTTGTATTACTTTTCCTATTTGAGTCAGATATTTCTTGAAGAATTTCTTCATTTTTTTTTTAAAGAATCTTAGTTCTCTCTCCTCTACATGAAGAATTTCTGTATTTCTGTCCTCTGATTCACAAATTCTGTCCTCCATAACATCAGCTCTATTTTTTATGGTTTCTAGATTATTTCTTATCTCATTAATTATGTTCTTCATATCCAGAATTTGTTTTTTTTCTTAGAGTTTCAATCTCTTTGGTGAAATATTCCTCCTGCTCATTAATTTTATTCCTGAGTTCACTGAACTGTCTTTCTAAGTTTTCTTGTAACTCATTGAGTTTCTTTGCAACAACTATCTTGAATTCTCTGTCATTTATTTATTTATTTTAAAGATTGGCACCTGAGATAACATCTGTTGCCAATCTTCTTTTTTTACTTCTTCTTCTTCCCAAACACCCTGAGAACATAGTTGTATATTCCAATTGTAAGTCCTTCTGGTTGTGTATGTTGGACACTGCCTCAGCATGGCCTGATGAGTGGCAGCATGTCTGCACCTAGGATCTGAACTGGTGAAACCCTGGGCTGTTGAAGCGGAGAGTATGAACTTAACCAGTTGGCCATGGGACCTGCCCCCTCTGTCATTTAGATTGCAAATTTCTGGGACTTCAGGATTGGTTTCTTGAGACTTGTCATTTTCCTTCTACTCTGAAGTGTTACTGTTGTTTTTTGTGGTGTTTAATGAATGGGTCCTTTACCAGTGCATTTGTGGTAGCATCAGGTCACAGATTCCTACCTGCCCCCTGGTGGGGTGGGGGCAGGAGTTGTGTTTTCTGATTCTGCCTGGCCTGCTGGAAGTTTTGTAGGTGGGGCTGCTCTGCCTTTGCACAGGCTGGGTGCAGCCACTCTGCAGGTTGTACTCACATGGGCAGGGCCCCTGTGCTGGGCAGGCAGGTCATGCATGTTAGGCAGCACCTCTGTTCTCGACAGATGGGTTGCTCTCATGCTGGTGTGGCCGCTGCTTTCAGCAGGGCACCAGCTGAGCTGCTGCGTTAGGTGGGAGGGGTGCCTACAGTGGTGATCCACCACTTGATGGGTCTTTCAGGCTGCTGTGCTCCACAAGTGGGTCATCTTCTGATCAGGTGGGGCACCTTTTTACCTGTGCTGCACTAGGTTAGTGGGTGCCTTCACAGGGGCTGAGCCACCACCACTCAGTGTTGAGCATTCTCAGCAGTGGTTCTGCTGCAGCCCATGGGCACTTCTGTGGGCTGGGCTGCAACTCCAAAAGTGTTTGCACCCCTGCCTCCTCCTACGGTTGCACTGGTCACTGTGTGAGGATCCACAACTTGGCTCACTGCTGCCAGGGAGGGGGAACAGTGCTCTCACCCAGCTCCACTGTCTCCTGGGCTTCCAGTCCACTTACCTTCAGATGCATGGCTGCATGTATCTTTCACATGTCCTATTGTGCCATTCAGGGAATCTTCTGCTGGTTGATGAATGTCCATCTAAGTGTTACTTAGAGGGGAGAGACAAAGGTAACAATTCACTCTGCTATGATGCTAACATCACTCCTTGTCTTTCTTTTCTTAAGCGTAGCACCTGGTGGTTTTTTACATACATATGCACCCATGTAACCATCACTCAGATCATATTCCGGCATCCCAGATAGTCCTTCATTGCTCTATCAGTCAATATTTCTTACTGTCAGTCAATACTCCCCTTTCAAAGGTAACCACTTTTCTGATACTATCCTCCTTAGTTTTGTCCTTTCTTGCAATCCATATATATGAAGTCATAGAGTATGTAAACTTTTGTGTCTGGCTTCTTTTATTCAATATTATGTGTATGAAAGTCAATGTATATAGCATTGGTATGTATAAAATGTTTTATTTTATTGCTGACAACAAATATTCCATGATTACCTATTGTGTGTCAGGCTTTACAACAACAATCTTGAATAACAAAGCTGTGGTTAATTGTGTGTTCTTTCTGATGCTCACTATACACCGGAAAATATAAAACCAGACAATGGGATTGCTTTTAATCATCACCCCCACAGGTTTGCTGAAGCCAGATAAATAGCCACCAGGAAGGTGCTCACAACAGAGATGAGCCTGCCTTTAATTATGCATCATGTAAAGCAGTGTTTCAAAACTTTTGCATCAGAATCATCTGAAAGTCTTATTAAAACACAGTTTGTGGGGGGCCCCAACCTCCAGAGTTTCTCATTCAGTAGGTCTTGGGTAGCGCCTGACAATCTGCATTTCTAGCAAGTTCCCAGGGGATGCTGATGCTGAAGGTCTAAGGATTGCATCTGGAAAACCACTGCTTTAAGATGCCAGGTTCACATGACTTGACACAGTTCTCTCATCAGACCTCTCACCACCATCCTCATCCGTGGCAGCCCATGGCTCCTTCATCTCCTCTGTGAAAGCCTGAGGCCAGCTCAGGTAACTTCTACCTGAGCCAGGCACTTGTGCTTAGGATCTCTCATCAGATGTCTGGGTGCCGAACTGGCCTGGAGGAAGCTAGGCTCAGGAGAGCAATGTAGTCACCTATGCTGTTTTTTCCTGTTGTCACCCATGCAGTCATCTTCAAAATTATTAAAGATGGTCATTTGGTACAGGTCAACATCTAGCTTCCAGAAACCCTGACTGGAAGTCCAGGATGCCCTGAGGTGAGACTGGGCCCCTCCGTTAGGGGTGAAGGATGGCAGAACCTTCCAGTGGCTTTACATTCTGGAATTTCTCAGACAGTTTGGACAACGGACAGCTAAAGGACATGCCAGAGAATACAATAACTTCAGAGGAGTAGGAGTATCTGGCAAGGGATATGATGCTTTCTCTGTGGCATCATAGTGCAGCTCACCCTTCTCTACCAGGTCCCAGCTCTACCTTTCCTGCTCCTGCCCAAAGAACCTCCTCTCCAAGAGGTAATTCTCCTGGTAAAAAGCCATCCTCCTTGTGGTTTCCAGGTCTGTGGGACCCAGGTGTGCCTGAGGTTCTCGGGTCCTTATTCTCATCTTCATTTTCCAGGTGGGAGAATTTGTTTTCAGGATGCTACTGGTGTCAATAACAACACTGTCAATGCCATTCTTGTGGAAGTTGGATGGGAAGTGATGGTCCTGATCAGCTGGACACGACAGGATTCCCAGCCAACTGATTTGTTCAAGAGGTTTTCGCTTTTTCTTGGATCTCATGAAGTAGTCCCATGCACTCTACACTCTACATTCTTGTCCTCCAGCTGCATAGCTCCTATGTCACCTGTCATTGGGCTCCTTGAGAAGCCCCTAGATGTTGGACAAGTTTTACACTAACAAATTAGAAGTGGACTAATTCCAGAAATTATTTAAAGTGAATGGTCCTTCCAATCCACAAACCAAAATTCTTTTCTTTCTGATAAAAATGAGATGGCTCATAAAATTGGCCTAGTTTATGGGTTTTGGAGGAGACTTACGATTTAGCAAGTTTGAAAAGGACCTGTCCACAGAAACTGGGGCCCTGGCTGTAGCTGGGCCAGGGATATTTTTCCAGGAGAACCAGCCCAGCAGTGCACAGTGCCACCTAGTGGTCAGCCTGCACCAGAAGGGTGTTAATGTGCAAGGTGTGTGACAGCAGAGAAGAGGCTGGGCCACAAACAGGTAGAAACCGCTTTGGAATGATCTATAACAAAGTCCAGTGGCAACTGCTGCTCACTTACATCCTGTCTTCTGAGGTCTTTCCTCTCTTAGCTTACAGTTTCCTCTTCTGTACAATAAGGGCAGCCAGGTGCACTTGAGGGTCCCTTTCTGGACTGTGTTTCTTAAAGATTTTATTTTTTCCTTTTTCTCCCCAAAGCCCCCCGGTACATAGTTGTATATTCTTCGTTGTGGGTCCTTCTAGTTGTGGCATGTGGGATGCTGCCTCAGCATGGTCTGATGAGCAGTGCCATGTCCGCACCCAGGATTCGAACCAACGAAACACTGGGCCGCCTGCACCGGAGCACGCGAACTTAACCACTTGGCCACGGGGCCAGCCCCTGGACTGTGTTTCTTTATATGGATCACAGTCCCCTCCTAAAGCTTCCCCTGATACTTCCCCTTTCTCCACTTGCAAGTAAAGAAGAAAATAAAATGAAAGGCTTTATTTTGAAGTGAGTTTTGTTCTTCGTTGATTCATGCTGTGGCAGAGTGCTTAGGTCTAAGATACCTTGGGCAGAAGTGTAAGTTGCATACAGACTCCATAATGAGGTTCTAAAACAAGCAGCATGCTTAGGAAAAATAGGAGAATGTTAATTTTTTTCCTGCTAATTCCCCTGCCCCCAAATTGTGAAAACTACATTACAGAATATTTGGAGAGTGGAAGGAGGAGCATCACTCCTGTCACCCCCAGCACTGTGAGCAGGCTTCCCTGTGCTACAGCTTCTGACTCTTTCACACCTCATTCAGGTGTTATCTCCTGCAGCTGGTGATAAAATAGTATTTGCTGGAAATACACTCAGTCAAGCAAAAAAAGTAAGATGGGACAGTGCAATTGACTAATTGATTGCTTAAAATGCTTCTTTTGTCAGAATGACCAAGAATGCCCACTGCTCAACAGCATTAGATATTAGCAATATTTTCCATTTTTGCCATCTCATGGGCAATAATGATAGCTAGATAAGTGTATATTTCTTACACTACCTCTGAGGATGAACATTTATTTCATAAGTTAATTGGTTCCTTATAGTTCTCTTTCTATGAATTTTTATTCCTATCTTTTGCCTATTTTTCTACTAGCTTGTTTATATATTTCTTATTAATGTGGAGGAGATATTTATATATTAGCAATATTTCCACTTTGTCCTCTCTTTCAAATTTCTCTCTCAGTCTATTCATTTATTTTTTGGCTGTGTTTATGGTATTTGAAATGTTTATGTGGTTGAATCCATCAATTTTCCCTTTATGGCCTCTAGGTTTCCAGTCTTTCTTAAAAGGCCCAATCCATGGGGCCAGCCTGGTGGCACAGCGGTTAAGTTTGCACATTTTGCTTCGGCAGCCTGGGGTTTGCCAGTTCAAATTCTGGGTGCAGAAATGGCACCACTTGGCAAGCCATGCTGTGGTAGGCGTCCCACATATAAAGTAGAGGAAGATGGGCATGGATGTTAGCTCAGGGCTAGTCCTCCTCAGCAAAAAGAAGAGGATTGGCAGCAGATGTTAGCTCAGGGCTAATCTTCCTCAAAAAAAAAAAAAAACACTGGTCAATCCTATATGGGGGTTAAACAAACGTTATCTTTTATTTCCTCCTATTTTAAGAGTTCTTTTTTCTTTGCATTTGCATCTTTAATCTCTGTGGAATTTATTGTTGTTTATAGTGAGAAGCGAGGTTCTAACTTTATTTCCTCCCAGATGGAAAGCCGCCTCATCCCCCATGTTTTTTGGAGAGAGTATAAATTGCCACGGCCTTCTTGGAAAGCGGTCTGGTCATAGCTACCTAAAGTTAAAATGCACATACAGTCTAAGAAAAAAAATCAATGAAAGTAAGAGGTTTTTTTTGAAAAAGCAAATTGACAAACCCTTAGCTAGACTAAGAAAGAAAGAAAGGAGACTCAAATAAATAAAATAAGAAATGAAAGAGGAGACATTACAACTGACGCCACAGAGATTAAAAGGATCGTGAGACTACTATGAACAGTTATACACTGACAAAATGGATAGCCTAGAAGAAATGGATAAATTCCTAGAAACATTCAAGCTACCAAGACTGAATCATGAAGAAACAGAAAGTCTGAGCAGATCTACAATTAGTATGGAGATTGAAGCAGTAGTCAAAAACCTCACAACAAAGAAAAGCCCAGCACCAGATGGCTTCACTGGCGAATTCTACCAAATATTCAAAGAAGAATTAATGGCAGTCCTTCTCAAACTCTTCTGAAAAATTGAAGAAGAGGGAACACTTCCAAACTCATTCTGAGGCCAGCATGACCCTGATCCTAAAGCCAGACAAAGACAACACAGGAAAAGAAAACTGTAGGCCAATATCCCTGATGAATATAAATGTAAAAATCCTCAACAAAATACTAGCAAACTGAATCCAGCAGCACATTAAAAGTATCATATACCATGACCAAGTGGGATTTATCCCTGAGATGCAAGGATGGTTCAACATATGAAAATCACTTAATGTGATGTACCATATTAGTAGAATAAAGGATAAAAATCTTATGATCATCTCAATAGATGCAGAAAAAGCATTTGACAAAATTCAACTCCTTTACATGATAAAAACTCTCAACAAATTAGGAATAGAAGGAAAGTACTTCAACATAATAAAGGCCATATATGAACAGTCCACAGCCCACATCATACTCAACCATGAAAAAATGAAAGCTTTTACTCTAAGATCAGGAACAAGGCAAAGGATACCCACTCTCACCACTTTTATTCAACATAGTGCTGAAAGTCCTAGGCAGAGTAATTAGTCAAGGAAAATAAATAAAAGGCATCCAGATCAGAAAGGAAGAAACAAAATTGTCCCTGTTTGCAGATGACATGATCTTACATGCAGAAAACCCTAAAGACTCTATAAAAAAACTGTTCTAACTAATAAATGAATTCAGTAAAGTTGCAGGACACAAAACCAACATATAAAAACTAGTTGCATTTCTTTATACTACCAATGAACTATCTAAAAAGGAAATTAGGAAAACAATCTCATTTACGATAGCACCAAAAAGAATAAAATAATTAGGAAAAAACTTAACTAAGGAGGTGAAAGCCTTGTACGATGAAAACTACAAAACATCAGTTAAGGAAGACACAAACAAATGGAAAGGCATCCTGTATTTATGGATTAGAAGACTTAATATTGTTAAAATGTCCATACTGCACGAAGTGATCTACAGATTCAATGCAATCTCTATCAAAAAAATGCCATTTTTAAAAAGAGAAATAGAGAAAATAATTCTAAAGTTCATATGGAACTACAAAAGACCTCAAATGGCCGAATCAATCTTGAGAAAGAAGAACAAAGCTGAAAGCATCACACCTCCTGATACAAAATATATTACAAAGCTACAGTAATTGAAATAGCATGATACTGACATAAAGACAGACATACAGACCAATGAAACAGAACAGAGAGCCCAGAAATAAATCCATGCACCTATGGTCAACTGATCTTTGGCAAAGATGGCAAGAATACACAATGGGGAAAGGATAGTCTCTTCAACAAATGGTGTTGGGAAAACTGGATGTCCACATGCAAAAGAGTGAAATTGGACCCATATCTTATAGCATACACAAAAATCAATTCAAAATGGATTAAAGACTTAAATATAAGACCTGAAACTGCAAAAATCCTAGAAGAAAACATAGGGTAAAAACTTCATTATATTGGTCCTGGCAATGATTTCATGGATATGACACCAAAAGTACAGGCAACAGAAGTGGGACTACATCGAACTAAAAAGCTTCTACACAGCAGAGGGAGCAATGAATAGAGCAAAGAGGCAACCTACAGAATGGGAGCAAATATTTGCAAGCCATGTATCTGATAAGGGGATAATCCCCAAAATATGTAAGGAACTTCTACAACTCAGTAGCAAAAAACCTAATAACCCAATTAAAAAATGGACTAAGGACTGGAACAGACGTTTCTCCAAAGAAGAGACAAATTACCAACAGCTTTGTGAAAAAATGCTCACTATCACTAGGGAAATGCAAATCAAAACCACAATGAGATATCACCTCACACCTGTTAGGATGGCTATTATCAAAAACAACAAAAGACAACAAGTGTTGATGAGGATATGGAGAAATTGTAACCCTTGTACACTATTCATGGGAATGCAAAATGGTGCAGCTGCTGTGTAAACCAGTATGGAGTTTCCTCAAAGTATTAAAACTAGAACTACCATATGATCCAGCAATCCCACTTATAGGTATTTATCCAAAAGAATTGAAATCAGGATCTTGAAACAATCATGTTCATTGCAGCACTATTCACAATAGCCAAGATTAGAAACAATTTAAATGCTCATCAGCAGATGAATGGATAAAGAAAATGTGGTATATACATACAATGGAATATTATTCAGCCTTAAAAAAGAAGTAAATACTACAATATGTGACAACATGGATGAACCTTCAGGGCATTGCGCTAAATGAAATAAGCCGGTAACAGAAAGACAAATATTACATGACTCCACCTATATGAAGTATCTAAAATAGTCAAACTCATAGAAGCAAAAACTAGAATGGTGGTTTCCTGGGTCTGAAGGGAGCAGGAAATGCAGAGTTACTAGTCAACAGGCATAAAGTTTCAGTTAAACAAGATGAATAAGTTCTAGAGATCTGCTGTACAACATTTTGCCTATAATCAACAATACCATATTGTACACTTAAAAGTTTGTTAAGAGGGTAGATCTCATGTTAAGTGTTCTTATTACAATAAGATAAAATTAGAAATAAATAAGTAAATAAAATGCACATATCTTTTGATCCAGCAATCCTACTTCTAGAATGTATTTTATAGAAATAAAAGCATTAGGGGGCCGGCTCCGTGGCCGAGTGATTAAGTTCGTGCGCTCCGCTACGGCGGCCCAGGGTTCGGATCTTGGACACGGACATGGCACCGCTCGGCAGGCCACGTTGAGGCAGCGTCCCACATCCCACAACTGGAAGGACATGCAACTAAGATATACAACTGTGTACAGGGGGCGTTTGGGAAGATAAAAGCGGAAGAAGAAAAAAAGATTGGCAACAGTTGTTAGCCCAGGTGCCACTCTTTAAAAAAAAAAAAAAGAAATAAAAGCATTAGTATATAGCAATTTATATGTAAAGATACATATTGCATCATTTCTTTTATAATGCCTTAAAAATATGGAATCACTGTTAGTGAATAGGAGGGATGTTAGAGTAAATTGTGGCAAATCCATACTATGAAATATTCTGAAGTTACTTTAAAGATTTTATTTTTCATTTTTCTCCCCAAATCCCCCCAGTACATAGTTGTGTATTTTTAGTTGTGGATCCTTCCAGTTGTGGCATATGGGGTGCTGCCACAGCGTGGCCTGACGAGCAGTGCCATGTCCACGCCCAGGATTTGAACTGGTGAAACCCTGGGCCACCAAAGCGGCGCGCAAACTTAACCACTCAGGCACACGGCCGGCTCCCTGAAGTTACTTTAAAGAATACTGTAGATCTCTGTATGTATTGACTTAGAAATGTGTTCATGAAATATTGTTAAATGCAAAAGCAAGTCACATGTCAGTTTTAAAAACTCTGTATGTGTGTATATATGTCGATATGCATAGACGAAAAACCATAAAAGGCTACTTATCAGAAGGTTACCATTGGTTTCCTCAAGGAGAGAGAATTGGAAGGAGTTTGGAATGTAGGGGGTGAAGATTATGAATTTTTATTTTATAGACATGTATTTTTTTTTTGGAAGATTAGCCCTGAGCTAGCTGCTGCCAATCCTCCTCTTTTTGCTGAGGAAGACTGGCCCTGAGCTAACATCCATGCCCAGCTTCCTCTACTTTATATGTGGGACACCTACCACAGCATGGCTTTTGCCAAGCAGTGCCACGTCAGCACCTGGGATCCGAACCTGCGAACCCCAGGCCACCAAAGCAGAACATGCAAAATTAACTGCTGCACCACCGGGCTGGCCTCTAGACGTGTACTTTTTGAAATACAGTAAATCAAGAAAAAAAATCGTATTTCTAACTGGTTAATTATCCAAAGAGTAGAGAACTTGTCAAGCCTGTGGGAAGTAGAGGGATCATGCCCACATTTTCCTTCAAGAAGGCCAAAGGGAGACAGGAAAGATGTGTTCATACACTGAAAGGTTGATAGGTTTGAGGAGGAACAGAGGTGTACGCTGTCAGACTAGAACCAGAAGCAGTGGACAGGAATTTCAGGAAGCTGATTTTAGCACAGCATGATATAAATTTCTAATCACCAGAAGTGTCCAAAAGTTGAGGCATCTGTCATATAGAGTTTGAGTTTTCCATTGCTAGAGATATTCAAGCTGAGGCTAGGTGACATTCTGTCATGTGTGCTATAGAAGAAATTTCTAAAGTTGACTGGAGGTTGGACTAGATAATTTTGAACATCGTTGCAGTGCTAGAATTCTATGATTTTATCACCTGGAAAAACTTTATTAAAAAATAACATTGTAAGTGCCTGATAACTCAGAAATGAGTCTCATAGGCATACAAAGTTGCCAGATACATAAAGGGATTCATTATATACTAGATGTGACTTTTTTTTTAAGATTTTATTTTTCCTTTTTCTCTCCAAAGTTCCCTGGTACGTAGCTGTATATATTTTTGTTGTGGGTCCTTCCAGTTGTGGCATGTGGGACGCCACTTCAGCATGGCCTGATGAGCAGTGTCATGTCTGCGCCCAGAATCTGAACCAGCAAAACCTGGGCCGCTGAAGCGGAGTGTGCCAGCTTAACCACTCAGCCATGGGCCGGCCCTAGATGTGACATTTTGAAGTGAGGAAAAGATTGATTATTCAGTAAAGTTGATGGGACAAGTGGAAATTATGGATAATATAAAATTGGGTTCCTTCCTCACTCTTTACCAACACATTCCATATGAAGTTTTAATTGTTAAAAAAAAGTCGAGTCAGAAAATAGTAGGTGCATTGTTTTGATTATCCAATCATAGTTGGAAGCCATTTTAAGCAGAACATAAAATCCAAAAGGCACAGATAAAATAATTGGTAAATTTGACATTTAAAAAGTGTTTCTATTGAACCAAATGTTATTATTGAAGTCAAAAGATAGCAAAGGAGAAAATACTTGCAAGTAAAGAGCTAATTTCCTAAATATGGAAAAAGTTCTTAAAAATCAATACTTTAAAGATGAATAAACCAATTGCAAAATGGGAAAAACCCATGAAGAGGTAAATCACATTAATAAATATTGACTTTTACATATACGAAAAGATGGTCAGCCTCATTCATAATGAAAGAAATGCATTCATAATGATATACCTTTTTTAATCAATCATATTGACAACTATTAAAAAGTTTCATAATGCCAAACATTGTCAAAGATATAGAGAAATAGCCAGCTCTGGTAGTCTAGTGGTTAAGATTCAGCTCTCTTACCTCTGGGCCCAGGTTTGTTTCCTGGTCAGGAAACCACACCCACCTCTGGTCAGGAAACCACACCCACCCGTCTGTCAGTTGTCATACTGTGGTGGCTGCCTGTTATTGTGATGCATGAAAGCTATGCCGCGGTGTTTCAAATACCAGCAGAGTCACCCATGGAGGACAGGTTTCAGCAGAGCTTCCAGACCAAGACAGACTAGGAAGAAGGACCAAAATTAACGAGCAAAATTAAAATTAAAGTACATTTAATTATATTACTAAACAGAATTTTGTAATTCCTAATTATCTCTGAGAAAAAGGAATCAAATGAGATGAGCCCTCCAAGTGCCCAGCTTATAGCTTTGAGAGAGTTTCTAGACTGTCGCACAAGGAGGGGAACCTGAGTGGAGCCCAGCAAACTCTTGAGTTGAGGAGATGAAATTGAGAGTCTGGGGAGACCAAGAGAATGAGAGTCCACTGAACAGAGTATTAGGGAGGAAGGAGCTGGAAACAGAGGGGACTCTGGGCATATCCAGAGGGGCCCTGTGAATTTTCAGTTGAGTACTGATCAGTGCATACAGGTGAGGAAACTACCTCCCTACCTGAGGCGGGAAAAGAACCCCCTGAAATGATCAAAGCTAAGAGTGTCGGCTGCTCCCACAGGCCAGGATTAGTGCCTGCTCCCAGCAGCCAGACTGGAAAACACAGAAGGGTCTCGCCTCAGTAGTGGGGAATACTTAGCTCTAGACTGAGCACTGTTCTGGACCTGCCTAACAAATCTTAAAAGTATTTCCAGGTAACTCAGGTATGCCTCAGAACAAAGCTCAAGAATATTTATAGTGATACGAAAATATTTAACACCCAACAAAGTAAAGTACACAATGTCTGGCATCCAAAAACATTGCTGGACATGCAAAAAACCTGGAAAATGTAACATATAATGAGGAGATAAACCAGTCAATTGACGTTCACCTAAACTGACACAGATGTTAGAATTAACAGAAAGGACATTAAGGCAGTTATTATAACTGTTTTCTATATGTTCACAAAATTAAATATATATATATATATTCCAGACACTAGACCCTTGTCAGTTACATGAATTGCAAATATTTTCTCCCTTTCTATGGGTTGTCTTTTTACTTTCATGATGATTTCCTTCAAAGCACAAACTTTTTAAATTTTGGCAATGCCCAACTTATCTATTTTTTTCTTTTATTGCTTATGCTTTTGGTATCATATTTAAGAAATCATTGCCTAATCCTAAAGTCATGAAAATTTACACATATTTTCTTCTAAGAGTTTTATAACTTTACATTTACATCTTTGATCTACCTTGAGTTAATTTTTGTGTATGGTGTGAGGTAGGGGTCCAACTGTGTTCTTTTGCAGATGGATGTCCTGTTGTCTCAGCACCATTTGTTGAAAAGACTTTTCTTTCCTCAGTGAATGGTTTTGGCACCCTGTTGAAAATAAGTTGTCTGTAGATGTGAGGGTTCTTTTCCTGAACTCCCAGTTTTACTCCCTTGACTTATATGTCTATCCTTATGCCTGTCCCACACTGTCTTGATTATTGTAGCTTTGCAGTACGGTTTGAAATCAGGAAGTATGAGTCCTCCCAATTTGTTCTTTCTTTTTTTTCAAGACTGAAAAAAGGAGGGGGGCTCCTGAAATTTCTGTTGGATTTTAGGATCAGCTTGTCAATTTCTGCAAAGAAGCCAGCTGGGGCTTGGCTGAGGATGCAGTGGGTTTACATATCAATCTGGAGATTGTTGCTATCCTCGCAATATTAAGTGTTCTGATCCACGAACAGGAGGTGCTTTTCCATTTGTTTACGTCTTTAATTTCTTTCAATAATGTCTTGTGGTTTTCAGAGTGTAAGTTTTATACTTCTTTTGTTAATTTTTTTCTTAAGGATCTATTGTTTTTCTATAGTTTATTTTTCCATTCAAGTTTTTAATTTAAATAGTCATGAATATTTTTATGGTTTTTAGATTTCTTGCCTTATTCAAGACAATTTCCAACTTTACTCCAAGGTTATACAAATAATCTCCTAAATTTTCTTCTAATGGATATTTTTTTGGGGGGGGGGAGATCAGTCCTGAGCTAACATCTGCTGCCAATCCTCCTCTTTTTGCTGAGGAAGACTGGCCCTGAGCTAACATCCATGCCCATCTTCCTCTACTTTATATGTGGGACGCCTGCCACAGCATGGCTTGATGAGTGGTGCCATGTCTGCACCCGGGATCCGAACTGGGGGACCCCCAGCTGCCAAAGTGGAACGTGTGAACTTAACTGCTGTGCCACTGGACCAGCCCCTAGTAGACTTTTTTAAGTCTTTGTGTCTTTGGTAAATTTAGAATTCATTTTTGTACAGAATATGAAGTAAGGAGTCTAGCTTTGTTTTCTTCCAGATGAAGAGCCAATTATGCCAGCCATGTAAATCATACTTTTTCCACTGAATTAAAATACTAACTTTGTCATTAAGTTTGGAAAATATACTTTTATTTGTTTCTCATGTTGCTGTAAGATTCATTCATTGATTTGTGGGGATATACCAGAGGGAACTAAATTAAACCACCCAGAAGTCTGTATGGAAGAGATAAATTCTCTGATAAATCAGAGAATAGCCAAGAAATTCATGAAAAAAAGAATTGTGAGTAGAGATATACTAGATGCTAAAAATTTCTAGGAAGCTGTTCTATCGAATAGTATGGTATTGTCCCAGGAACAGATGAATAAATAGCTATAAACTGAATTTGAAAACTTTCTTCAGTCATGTTCCACCCCTCTAATATAACAGCTGTTTTCAGGTCTTTATTTTACCTTCTAGTCTTTACCTGTGTAACGCAAAAGTCAGCCTCCTGGAAATCCCAAGTTTACCAGTTTTCTGGGCACACTTTTTTTCTTTCCTGTTTCTCCCAGCTCCCTCTTGCACTTCTGCCTCGTGGTTGTTCTTAGAATATTTTCACGGTTCATTCCTTCTCCTGAAGTCTCCAGCCTTCCATCCTTTTGTCCATCTTTCCTTCTTTGATCTCACTCCTCATCTCCACCAGCTTCCCCCCATTCTTCTCCTTCCCCCTGCCACTTGCCCTAGAAAATTAAAAATCCGTCTATCATTATTTTGAAGAGTAATACCGTATTTCTTATCTCACTCTAACCCAGACCAGCCCCAAGCTCTAGATTGCTATAACCGTGAGAGTCTACTAAAATATTTGGCAAAGCAAAGATAGCTCACTTTCTGAGGATTTCTGCCTCTGGGTTTTTAAAGGAACAACTTTTTCTCCCTGCTTGATATGCATAGTTCTCACAGAATTGTAATCACAGTTTATGTACATACAAATTTGTGTTCTACTTTCATTTGAGGTTATTTCATTAAACGTACATACATATAAATTTGTGTTCCACTCATTTTCATTTGGTGTTGCTTTGTAAGTAGTTTTCTCATCATAAGTGTTATGTTTAAAAACTGTATAATTCCATCATGTGGAGATGACATAATTGACAATCATTTCTCTAGTGTTGAACATTTAAGACATTTCCACTTTTCTGCTGGGGAAAATTTGTGATAAAACATTTTTAAAAAACTAAAGCTCTCTTTCTATCAAATTATTTTCTGAAAGTAACCCCTTGGGAATATGCAGAATGAGGGAAGAAGAGTTTGCATTTTTATTACCCTTTTTTTTTTTCTGGCTGGAGGAAAATTGCTATAAAATGTTTCAAGATAAATAAAATTCTATTTTTTTCAAATTATCTTCCTAAAAGTAAACTCCCTAAAGTGTGCAGAATAGGAGAACAAGAGGACTTTACATGTTTATTGCCTTTGATATATGTTTTACATAATATGATTCTAGTGATATTACCTGATTTCAAGACTGATTATATAAAGTTACAGTAATAAAGACAAGGTGAAATTGGCTTAAACAGAGACAAATAAATGAACGGAACAGAATAGAGAGTACGGAAATAGACTTCCACATATATAGACAATTGATTTTTGACAAAGATGCAAAAACAATTCAGTGGAGAAAGGATAGTCTTTTCAACAAACGTTGCTGGGACAACTTGGATATCTACCTGAAAAAAAGGAACTTCAAATCATATTTCACATCACATACAAAAATTAGCTCAAAGTGTATCATAGAGCAAAATGTAAGACCTGCAGCTGTTAAACTTCTAGAAGAAAACATGGAAGAAATATTTGTAACCTTAGGGTTAGGCAAAGATTTCTTAGACATGACACCAAAAGCACAAACCATAAAAGAATAAATTGATACATTTAGAGTCTTACTAAACCTCTGCTCTTCCTAAGAGTCAGTTAAGAGAGTGAAAACATAAGCCACAGATTAGGAGGAAATACTTTTAAATCAAATATCTGATAAAGGACTTGTGCCCGGAGTATAGAAAGAACTCTCAAAACTTAATAGTAAGAAAACAAACAACTCATTTTAAAAAAAGAATAAAAGACATTTCACCAAAGAAAATATACAGAAGACACGTAAATACATGAAAAGATGAGCAACATCATGAGTCATTAGGGAAATGCAAATTACAATCACAATAGGATACTACTACACTCTCATTAGAATGGCCAAAATTAAAAAGACTGACCAGACCAAGTGTTGATGAGGATGCTGAGCAACTAGAACTCCCGTATACTGTTAGTTGCTAGGTGTTTACCCAAGCGAATGAGAGCATATGTCTATACAAAGAATTGTGCATGATTGTTTATACAGCTTTATTTAAAATAACCAAGATTTGGTAAATAACTCAAATGTCTATCAATAGGTAAATTGATAAAGAAACTATAGCACATCTACACAATGGAATACTACTTAGCAATAAAAAGGAATGGGCGATTAATATGTGCTATCACATGCATGGATCTCAAAATAATTATGCTGAGTGAAAGAATCCAGAGAAAAAAGGAGTACACACTGTATGATCTCATTTATATGAAATTATAGGAACTGCAAACTAATGCATAATGACAGAAAGCAGATTAGCGGTTGCCTGGGTTTTGGGGTGGGCTTGTGCTTGGAGGGACAGAGTACAAAGGGGCACAAAGAAACTCTTAGGAGTGATGAATGTGTTCATTATCTTGATTGTGGTGATGATTTCACGGGTGTATCTATTTGGCGAAACTTATCAAATTGTATCCTTTAAATAAAGTTATTTCTTTAAATAGGGCAAAGCATACTTTCTTTCTATTTTTATACTATCTCCTTACAAAAACAAAAATTACATATATTCAAATGTTACTAATTTTTTCTTTCTTTTTTTTTAAAAGATTGGCCCTGAGCTAATATCTGTTGCCAATCTTTTTTTTTTTCTTCTTCTCCCCAAAGCTCCCCACTACATAGTTGTATATTCTAGTTGGAGATCCTTCTAGTTCTGCTATGTGGGATGCCACCTCAGCATGGCTTGATGAGTGGTGGTAGTTTGTGCCCAGGATCTGAACTGGCGAAACCCTGGGCTGCCAAAGCAGAGAGCTCAGGCTTAACCACTCGGCCATGGGGCCGGCCCCCTAAATGTTACTAATTATTTCCAATATGTTTGAGAAATAGCATTAACAAAGACAACAAACTTCCCTCTTGGCTTCAGTATTTCTGGAAATTTACATCTCTGGACAGCTTAAGCTTTTAGTACTTGGTCTTCAGAGCCTGGAGTTGAGCATTGGCATTGCTGCTTATCAAAGATAAATGTTGAGTCGGTCATTTATCTTTCATGTGACTCAATTTCTTTATCTGTGTAATGAAAGTAATGGGGTCTACCTCCTAGGATTGGTTTGAGGATCAAAGACAATAATATACACGAAAGTGCTTTACACCCTGTTAATGACAAATCACGTGTAAAGTTTTTAGAAGTTTCATCACCAGATGACCTAGTTCACACCTTGAGCCTTGAGAGATTAGATCAGAGAGAAGATAATTCCTTTTTCCTTTTTTAAGGAGGGCTTGCAGAGAAGCCAGGATGCAAATGCTGGAATGAGGTGAAATTTCAATGCCTGTGACACCCAACACGTTCATAAACTGGTGGTTCCAGCAACCTAGTTTCACATATTTAAATATGACATCTACATCCTCTCAACTTCTGTTGGAATCTACCCCTCCCCACCCCCACCCCCAGCACCCTTGACAACCACTAGCCCCAAAGAAAAACTCTATAGATAACCTTGGTTTGTTTTCCAGGCCAGAGCTAAATTTTGTGCCCTTTTTGTCCCTGGATATAACAGAATTTGTGCCATTTTATAGTTAGCCAAATAACCAGTATTTCCACATCTTTGTGATACAGTCAGTGTGTAGTTCCCCAGCAGTCTCAGCATCAGCTGGGAACTTGTTAGAAATGCAGTTTCTCACATCACATCCTTGACCTACCAAATCCAAAACTCTGCAGAGAGGGCCCATCAGTTTGTGGTTTAATGATCTCTCCAGGTAATTTTTTTTTTTTTTTTTGAGGAAGATTAGCCCTGAGTTAATTGCTGCCAATCCTCCTCTTTTTGCTGAGGAAGACTGGCCCTGAGCTAACATCCATACCCATCTTCCTCTACTTTGTACATGGGACGCCTACCACAGCATGGCTTGCCAAGCGGTGCCATGTCCACACCCAGGATCCAAACCAGCGAACCTGGGGCCACCGAGAAGCGGAATGTGCGAACTTAACCACTGTGCCACCAGGTCGGCCCCTCTCCAGGTAATTCTGATGCAGGCCAAAGTTTGAGAAGCACTGCTAAAATATGTACTGTTAAATCCTACAGTCAAGCCAGCCCTGGTGGTCTAGTGGTTAATATTCAGTGCTCTCACCACTACTGCCTGAGTTCGTTTCCTGGTTGTGGAACCTCACCACCGTCTGTCGGTTGTCATACTGCGGTGGCGGCTCACATAGAGAACTAAAAACTAACAGCTAGGATACACACCCATGAACTGAAGCTTGAAACAAACAAACAAACAAAATCCTACAGCCCATTTACTAGTTAGTGGCAAACTAAATAGCTTTTAGCTTAAGCAGCTTTTAACTGATGGCGTTTGCTGGAAACCTTTCCAGAAATATTTTCTGCTTTGCAAGATGATCAAATTGCATTTAAATTCTGTCTGCAGAGTGGGTTATGAGTTAGTGGACACATCTGGCATTGAATTTTGCCATTGCATTATACAGGCATTTGGAGAGTCACTTTGACTTTGTATAGTGGAGTACCATTTAGGCAATCAATTTTACAAAATAGTATCCTATTCTTAGGAACTTGAAGAATTCAAAAAAGCCTCCAGACTCACCTTCTTTAAGCTTAGAAAGGAATTGTATTAGGAGAATGTGGTTTCCTCTAATTTGCAGACTAAACTTGTAACACAAAGTGGTCATTGTATGAAGACAAATGAGACAAGCTCCATGTGAATTAAAGCTAAGCACAAATTTTCAAGTTAATGTTGCCCTTTTCACCTGTTTTCTATTACCCAGGGCATCATTTGTTCATTTACCAAACAGAATAAGCCAGACTGAAGAACAAAGCTTCCATCTGGAATCTTCTGATGGTTTAGATAGAAGGAGCTGAGTTTTCAGAGACTGGCCCAGTGTCTGGATTGAACAGGAGTTGCTCTTCTGTATGGAGAGCTGGTCTGAATCCACAAACAGGACGGACTCTCACAGCTTTAACTCTCAATTGTACACCTGGATTCAGCAAAACTGTCTGCGGCCAAAACAGGGTAATAACTAGGTTTATGAGATTTTTAAATGCTTTTCCTGCCTTGTCACATTCAGGATGTGCTCAGGGGGCAGGAGCGAGACCATCACTGAGGTGTGCACTTCCTACGGGAGCACTCCCTTCTTAGACTTTGATACTTCGGTGCATGTGCGTGTGGGCCTAATTTTGTCTTTGCGTTCTCTGCATTCTTTGTATCCTAAAATCTAGGTCACTCTTTCTCAGACTTTGGGATTTTGCAGAACAGTAAATTAAAAGAAACATGTATTTTAACAATTGGAAAACTCATAATTTGGTCATTTCAATTTTGCCAAGTAGGGATTGATAAGAAATTAACCTTTACTATCATGATCACTTTACTTTAAAAAAGGAACTTTAATAACAACCAAAAAAATATATAAAGGACATAGTCTTAGACTAAAGGGCTGTATTTTTAAAGAAACACCACAGGTAGCCTAACACCAACAGTACCTTTTTAAGAGGCAGCTGGGGCACAGCAGATAAACAAGCAGGTTCTGGGCTCACTGCTACCTAGGTTGGAATTCTTGTTCTGCTACCTACCGGCTGTGTGATCTTGGGCAAATCACTTTCCCTCTCTGAAGCTTCCTTTGCACATCTGGACCTGAAAGCAAGAGCTGATTTTTTTTTTTTTTTTTTTGAGGAAGATTAGCCCTGAGCTAACATCTGCTGCCAATCCTCCTCTTTTTGCTGAGGAAGACTGGCCCTGAGCTAACATCCATGCCCATCTTCCTTTACTTTATATGTGGGACGTCTACCCCACAGTATGGCTTGCCAAGTGGTGCCATGTCTGCACTCGGGCAGGCCCAGCAAACCTTGGGCCGCTGAGAAGCGGAACGTGCGAACTTAACTGCTGTGCCACTGGGCCAGCCACAAGCAAGAGCTGATTTTTAAAAAGCCAAATTCTTGTTGCTTTTGGACAGAATGAATAACATCTTTCATATTTTCTCTGCAATCTCTCTCTAATAGTTGCTTGACTCCACAGTAAAAATATAAAATAATGAGAATAGAAAAACATAAAGCATTCAATTGTACAAATTGTACATTTGTTTCAAAATACACTTGCATTAAATAAAATAAGGTTTTTACTAAGAGATACGTAGTAAATGATTCCATGCATTCTGGGAAACTTTACAACTTCTAGGCAGGGCCAAAATTTGAGGAAGAAGCTAAGAGAATTTGCATCTAATCACAGTTTATAGTGGGTTTCTTATCACCAATCTGCAAGTCGATTTGAACACATCATTCATATCACTTTGCAAGGAATTGATTTTGTTTGGGAAAAGGGTAAGCAAGCTCTAGCCTCAGTTTTGAGTTCATTAAAACTTCTCAAGCATTTCATCAACAACCTGTCCAGTACAGTTTCAAAAAAGTAAACATGTTAAGGTAAGCAGACAACTCTTTAGAAACTAAAACACATTTTTGTGCTGTGTTATGTTGAACTCTCCATCTGCAATGGGCAGTCATGAAGATGTCTTTCTTCAGGGCAACATGGTCCTGGGACTCAGACAATCCATTGAGGCTGAGAGGGAGCATGAGGACTGGAGAGAGGAGAGGCTACCTCTTGTTTCACGTTAGAAATTTATAACACGCACTCCATGGTCCTACAATCTTTTCTTTCTGTCATCTGCCATAACGCTTAACGAAGTCTTCAGCTTTATTCTGGAAGTCCTCCTTGTCCCACAAATGTGTTCTGTAGCTTTAATATTCAATGGATCATCACAATTCAAAAGATCAGTAAATAAAGAGTTTAACCTCCAAACGACATCCTTCAATGTTCTAGTGGGGGTCCAGCCAGTACTGTCACTTGAATGTTCTCTGGGTAAACTTAGACATATTTCACCTGTGTCAGTGATGTTGGGGTGCCAGATCCTGGTCAAGCATTCACATTGGGATGTACCATGTTGTACACAGTGGGAACTACAGTTTCAAACTGAAAATTTCCATCGTGGTAGTAACCCTCATCTGGAGTTATGGTTAACTGAAAGCAATGAAGCTTGTTTGGATCAGGAAAATGCACTTTACATGTACAGGGTAAATTAGCTTCTTTAAATAAGCAGCTTATCTTTCACAGAAACCTTCTGAGTGGAGTCAGATTGATGCCTGGGACCCTTGGAGACCATCATCCCACTTCAAGGTGCTTACCAGCATTAGCATTACTGCTACCTTTCTCCCAGGCACCTAGAGACAGGCGAGGTGGGCCTGGTTACCAACACCATGCCAGGCCTGGCAAGAGATGAGGCCACATCAAAGTTTTGCAGGCTCTTTTTCTCAGCCTTCCTCTCCCTTGCCCAAACAGAGGCTGGAGACTTACCATTCTTGTATTCTGGGCCAGTTTCAAGGTTGGAGAGGCAGTTAAGAGGGGGTGTGTGTTTTAGGAGAAGGACCCTCATCTCAGCTAGGTCTCTGGCAGGGCTTGGCAGGTCCACAGAGTTAAGCTGGATCATCCCAGATGGGAGAGGAGGGAAAGCCTCTCTTTAAGGAGATTCCCAGACACTGGTGGGTTAGAGGGGGTGACTTAATCTTGGGTTCTGGTAGAACGTTAAAAATGGTCTCCAATGGATCATGGTCTAAATGGCCACAACCTTTGGCAATTGACTTTGCCACTCCTCCCTTCAAGAAGTAGAGTCAATTTCCCTAACCTGTGAATCTAGGCTGGGCTTATGACTTGCTTTGACAGTAGAAGTAGGAGAAGTAATGTTCTGGAACTTCTGAGCACATGCCTTAAGAGGCCTTGTAGCTTCTGCTTTTGCTCAGGGATCCTAGCCACCCTGTAAAGAGGTCTTGGTCATTCTGCTAGAGAGCGAGTCCTTGTGGGGAGAATCAACGTGTCTCAACTGACATGGTGAGAGGACTTCTTGAACCTTTGAGCTCAGCCCAGCTGTGAGCTGACTGAGCTATAGGAGTGAGCCCAGTGTTTACCTCGAGGAATAGAGATGACTTGGTCTCACTTAACTCTGCCCAAATTCCTGGCCCACAGGAACATGAGCAATACAATGATTGTTCTAAGCCATTACCTTTTGGGGTAGTTTGTTATGCAGCAACAGATAACTGATACAGTGACCATGTGACTGTCTAGGCACCCTGGCTTTGGAGACCACAGTAAGTTTAGCTGGGAAGGAATGGACATCCCCAATGGAAGTGGCCCATTCTTGAAGAGACCACAGTTGTCTGGTCTAGGATCCATGATACAGACAGGGAAACGTCTATGGGGTGCCTACAAGCCCCCTGGGCTCTTGATGGGTATAGAGGCCTCCCAAAATGGTCGAGGGTGAATTTCTATCAACCATGGGAGAGATTGAATTAAGTTTAATTTGATTTTTAAAAAATTTAAAAATGTGATATTTCTTGCATCCAAGTGTTATGGAGCTTGTATCCATATAGGCTTATAGAACCCTGTTTATATATACAATGTTTATATTAAACATTCTCTTTAATTTCTTCTTTTTGCTGCAAAACTTAGCAAAAAATGTATTTTCAAGCAGTACTAGTTCACAAACAAAAGAAACCTATTCAATCTCCACTTCTGTGGCAGAAATGTCACAGTTCCCTCATCTTTTTCTTTGCTATATGAAGGGTATTTCTTTTTCATACAGTGAGATGTATATTGATATTGAAACTTACTGTCAGCAAACCAGGTCAGAGAGAAGAGGAGGCATTGGAGGGAATTGTGTTATTGTTTTCCTTTCCTGTCCCCTATTCATTGTGCTTCTGAACTCTGAACACAGAAGCGTCGAGAGTGGGCTGATCCTTAAGTAGGAATTCATGATAAATTTGCCAGAGTCTTTTAGATTTATTCAATATTCTAACAATGTATCTGGTGCTTGTCATGCCTACTTCCTTTGAAACGTTTCAGAGTAAATCAAATCATATACCTCTCTGCTCAGAACCCTCCAATAGCTTCCTACTTAGAGTAAAATCCAGTCTTTTCCATGGTGGGGTAGTGAGAATAATAGCCTCCCAAGGGGACCAAATCCTTATCTCCAGAACCTTTGAAAATGTTACCCTGCATGCAAATAGAGACTTCGCAGATGTGATTAAGGCAGGGATCTTGAGATGGGAGGTTATTCTAGATGACCGGGTGGGCCCAATGTAATCACGAGAGTCCTTACAAGAGACAGAAGGAAACAGGAGAGTTAGAGAAGGAAATGTCACAATAGAAGCAGAGATGAGAGAGAGAGTGTGAACTGAGGGAGATTTGAAGATGCTCTGATGCTGGCTTTGAAGATAGAGGAGAACGGGCCGTGGGTCAAGGAATGCAGGCAGCCTCTAGAAGCTGGAAAAGGACATAGATTCTTTCCCCTAAAGCACCCAGAAGGAATGCCAACAGCCCTACCAACATCTTGATTTTAGCACAGTAAAACCCATTTCAGACTTCCGACCTCCAGAACGGTAAGATAATGAAATTTGTGTGGTCTTGAACCAGTATGTTTGTGGTTATTTGTTACAGCATCAACAGGAAATGGATACATATGGTCTGCACGACCGTATGTAGTCTGTTTCCCTGTCCTGTCCGCCACATCTCTGACTTTATTTCCATCCACTTCTACTCATTCTCCCACCTGTACCCCATGCTCCCTCCTCCACCCCCCAGATTTCTCAAACATTGCAAGCTTGCTGCCTCTTCAGAGTCTTCGCATTTGTTCTTCCTCTGCTTCAAAAAGCTTTTCCCTAAGATATCCACAAGGTTCATGCCCTCATTTCCTTCAGATTTTCTGCTCAAATGTCACCTTATCAGGGATGTACTTCCTGACCACACTATATGAAATAGCATGCACACTCCAGCCTCAGTCCCTCTCCACCTAACATTTTGCTTGTTTGTTCTTTGTTTCCTCAGTTGTCTATCCCTAGAATGCAAGCTCCCTGAGGGCAGGTACTGTGTCTGCTTTGTTCACCACTGTACGATAACTCCTAGCGCAATTTTGACTTCTGATAGGAACACAAGAACTAGTTACTGAATGAATGAATAAACACTTGAGGAGCAGGCTGGTGTAGTAGACAGGCTCGGAGCTGGATTCACCTGTGTTGAATCGACTTTTGGGTTTGTGGCCTTGGGAAAGTTACTTGACTTGAGTATCCATCCTGTAAAATGGGGGTTACAGCTCTTACCTCTTAGAATTGTTGGGGGAATTAAGTGAAACAGTATTAAGTACACAGAATTAAGTACACAGGTGCCTGTCTCAAAGCTGGCATCCCTTTTTCTCTGGGTGAGCACTTAGTCTAGCTCATGTTAAGCCTAACTTCTTCTATATAAGGGGAAGTCCCAGAGGAAGCCTGGTAAAACAAGTGCTGGAGACTAGAGCATAAATTCTGTATCATTCTTTGGGATAACTTCTGTTTCTCTGTGCTTCATTCTGGAAATTTCTTCTGACCCATCCTCCATTCACTGCTTGATTCAGCTGTGTCTAATAAACTGTTAAATCCATGCACTGAGTTTTAAATTTTTGTTGTTACTTTTTTATTATGGTAATTTTTTTATTATGGTAAATTAAACATAACATAAAAGTTACCATTTTAACCACTTTTAAGTGTACAGTTCAGTGACATTAAGTACATTCACATGATTGTGCAACCATCACCAACATCCATTATCTAGAACATTCCATCTTCCCAAACTGAAATTTTATACCATTCAACAATAACTCCCCATTCTCTCCTCCCTCCAGCCCCTGGCATCCACAGTTCTGCTTTCTGTCTTTATGAATTCGACTACTCTAGGTCCCTCACGTAAGTGGAATCATGCAATATTTGTTTTTTTGTACGTGGCTCATTTCACTTAGCGTAATGTCTTCAAGGTTCATCCATGTTGCAGCGTGTGTCAGAATTTCCTTTCTTTTAAAAGCTGAATAGTATACCATTGTATGTGTGTGTGTGGGCGTGTGTGAAATATTTTGTGTATATACCCATCTGTCGACAGACACTTGGGTTGTTTCTGCCTTTTGGCTATTGTGAATAATGCTGCTATGAACACTGGTGTATAAGTCTCTGTTTGGATCCCTGCTTTCCAATTCTTTTGTGTATATACCC
The DNA here is from genome assembly GCF_037783145.1 of Equus przewalskii. Taxonomy (NCBI): domain Eukaryota; kingdom Metazoa; phylum Chordata; class Mammalia; order Perissodactyla; family Equidae; genus Equus; species Equus przewalskii. The sequence continues at coordinate 32,424,174 of NC_091831.1, forward strand.
AAGTGGAATTGCTGGGTTATATGGAAATTCTCTTTAATTTTTTGAGGAATCATCACACTGTTTTCCACAGCTGCTACACCATTTTGTATTCCCACAAGCAATGCACAAGGGTTCTAATTTCTCCATATCCATGTGAACACTTGTTATTTTCTGTGTTTTTGGTAACAGGCATCCTAGCGGGTGTGAAGTCGTGTCTTATTTTCTTATACATATGCGATATAGATTTTCCATTGTTTCTTTCTTTATAGTTTACAGTGTTCAGCCAACATTTTGAGAGTTGTTTTTTGTCTCTTTAATCATAGGCATATTAACCATGTTAAGCATATTTAGCAATATTAACCATATTCATAAATAACTGTATTTGATGACTCCGTTATCTGGATCACTTGTGGGTCTGTTTCTATGTCTGTCTTTCTTTTGGCTTTTGCTCATGTCATCTTGTCAGTCTTGTCAGTTCAGGTGTTTGGTTATTTTTTATTGAATACTCGATCTTGTACCTAAAATAATATAGAAATATTTTGAGGCTTAGGGTGATGTTGTTTTCCTCCAGAGAGGCAGAGCTAGAGGCACCACCAGTCCAGAATTGCCCTAATCCAATTTCAGTGACTGAGATGATTCAAAGCTGGGCTTCTGCTCCTTTAAGGGCTATTCTATTTCTTTTGTTTGTTTGTTTGAGGAAGATGAGCCCTGAGCTAACATTTGGTGCCAACCCTTCTCTTTTTGCTGAGGAAGACTGGCCCTGAGCTAACATCCGTGCCCATCTTCCTCTACTTTATATGTGGGACGCCTACCACAGCATGGCCTGCCAAGCAGTGCCATGTCTGCACCCGGGATCCGAACCTGCGAACCCCGGGCCAACGAGAAGCCGAACGTGTGAACTTAACCGCTGTGCCACTGGGCCAGCCCCAAAGGCTATTCTATTTCTGATTCATCCTTACTCCTAGGTAACATTTTGGGATCCTAACCTTAAAACAAGGCGGGGGGATGCAGTTACCAGGCTACCTCAACCTGTTGCATGCCTTCAACTCCGATTTTTATTTCCCAAGCTCTAAAGACCGTCCAAAAGCACGGCTCCATTTCTTGGCTTCTTATGACACCTCTTTCTTAATTGACAGTTTCATTGAGGGGAAAAGTGGCACAAACTCTGGGATTTCTTCTCTGGATTTCCATCTTCTCTCAGAATTTGGCATCGTGTTTCTTTATTTTTTTGCTAGATCTCTTATTACTTTTAATATTTCACCCAACTTTTTCTGGTCAACCTTGGTGAACGTGCAGTCCAAATTACCCAGTCCTCTAACTTTGCCTTTATAAATAGTCCGCAGTTCATTGGGAGTATCCTACATAGGCCACAGTTAAAAGGGACGTAGGGACTTGTTGGCACTCATCTATTCCCATTTCTCACTGCCAGGATGATATCTAAAATATTTAATGCTGGTTTGGCAGAGGTACCGATCAGTGAGAACAGATGCTGTTGTAGGGCTGGAGTGGAATGCTGGCAGCCCCCTACTCTGCTAGATATTACTCCTTTAGGTCGGGAATCATAAGGAGGTCCGGGGGTCCTGGGGAAGGATGACAAAGGCCCTTAGAAGGATTAGGCAATGATTACTGACCGACAGTGAGTTCCCTTAGAAGAAAAGCCTGAGACAAGGCTGTGTGTGTAGATGCTTTACTGTGGAAGGAGACCCGAGAGCAGGAGGGAGGGACTAGGGAGACTGGCCAGGGAAGGAGGGAAAGCCAAGACATTTGCGTTGGTCACTGCAGTGGGCAACTGGGCTTCACATCCCCACCACCTATCAGATGGATCCCACACCACCACATCAGAGAGGCCCTCCAGAGGTGAGGGGGTGAGGCATGGCCAGAGGAGACAGGCTGAAGCCTGTATGAATTGTATCCCCAAACAATGGCTGGGCTCGAATGTACGACCAAGAGGATGTGAGGCTGTGCACAGTGGGGTCCACCACCTATGCATTCCTGAAAAACCTTGTGTTCTGCAAAACCAAGCAGTACAAACAATAGGGCTAGGGAAAATAGGGTTAGAGACAGATCACTCAAAATCTATGCAAATCTGTAACCGGAATGCTAATAAAAATAGTAGTTTGCACATAAGGAGATAACTTAGACTGCCCAGACGGGCATCTCAGTGTGGCTGGAGGCTGTCACCATGGATGTTTCAAATGTACTGTACGATAGAGTGGGAAAATGCTGGTAATGCTTTAATTAAGCTAGCTGGCAGGTACTGGAATAGTGCAGATGGCAATGGGCTCTGAGCGCTGTTCAGGTGGGTCCAGGAGGCAGTGCAACCTGGCTCAAGCTGGGGAAAAGGGCTCTGGGTGTGAGTACTCACTTTTAATTTTTGTAAAATATAGCTGAAAGGGCTCATGCAGTCAGTGTAGCAGCTGAACTGAGGGCTTCTTGATTTCCTGATGAAGGTTATAATTTTCTCCCTGCAATGAGCTGATTCCCTTATAGAAATGCACATTCAAGCATAACAAACATGTTTCAGTGTCTCACTGTATGGCCATTGTGGTGCTTACCGGCTAAATATTGGCCCATTTCACTGTGCCTCTGGGTTTCAGCTTGCTGCATTTTGTTGCTGCACTTCCTCATTTTGTCCCTCAGACTCTGAACTGTTGTCCACTCATGTTTACAGATGCATTACCCTCTGTGGCTCATCACTTGCCATTTTGATTCTTGTTTATTGGCAGGTGTTAATTTGGACAACCTATATATTAAGTAACCTCTCTAGCTTAATGTATAAGCCCTTCTTCTTCTATAAAAATGCTCCCAATTCCCCTCATGATGGTGCCCACGAGAATCCTTGATGGATGTGGTCTGGTGCTTGTACCCCATCTCCTTCTCTTGCTTCAGACTCACCCATTATATACACATCAAAATAAGCTACATGTGGATTATTGAGATTAAAAATAAAACTACTAATAAAAATAATAGGTCAGTCTGGAACACTTCCTAAAACATTTTACGAGGTCAGCATCACCCTGATCCCAAAGCCAGACAAGGACAACACAAAGAAAGAAAATTACAGGCCAATATCACTGATGAACATAGATGCAAAAAATCCTCAAAAAAATAATGGCAAACTGAATACAGCAATACATTAAAAGGATCATACACCATGATCAATTGGGATTTATACCAGGGATGCAGAAATGGTTCAACATCTGCAAATAAATCAATATGATATACCACATTAACAATATGAGGAATAAAAATCACATGATCATCTCAATAGATGCAGAGAAAGCATTTGACAAGATCCAACATCCATTATGATAAAAACCCTCAATAAAATGGGCATAGAAGGAAAGTACCTCAACATAATAAAGGCCATATATGACAAACCCACAGCCAACATCATAGTCAATGGGGAAAAACTAAAGCCATCCCTCTGAGAACATGAGCAAGACAAGTGTGCCCACACTTGCCACTCTTATTCAACACAGTACTGTAGGTATTGGCCAGAGCAATTAGGCAAGAAAAAGAAATAAAAGGAACCCAAATAGACAATGAAGAAGTGAAACTCTCGCTATTTACAGGTGAGATGATTTTATATGTAAAAATCCCTAAGGAATCCATTGGAAAACTATTAGAAATAATCAACAACTACAGCAAAGTTGCAGGATACAAAATCAGCTTACACAAATCAGTTGCATTTTTGTACTCTAATAACAAACTAACAGAAAGAGAACTCAAGAATACAATGCCATTTACAATTGCAACAAAAAGAATATATCTAGGGATAAATTTAACCAGGGAGGTGAAAGACCTATACAATGAAAAGTATAAGACATTATTGAGAGAAATCAATGATGACATAAAGAAGTGGAAAGATATTCCATGCACATGGATGGGGAGAATAAATATAGTTAAAATGTCCATACTACCTAAAACAACCTACAGATTCAGTGAAATCCCAGTCAGTATCCCAATGACATTCTTCATGGAAATAGAACAAAGAATCCTAAAATTCACATGGGGCAACAAAAGACCCTGAATAGCTAAAGCAATCTTGAGAAAAAAAGAAGAAATTTGGAGGCACAATCCTTGACTTCAAAATAGACTACAAAGCTAGAGTAATCAAAACAGCATGGTACTGGTACAAAAACAGACCAATGGAACAGAATTGAAAGCCCAGAAATAAAACCATACATCTACGGACAGCTAATCTTCAACAAAGGAGCTAAGAACATACAATGGAGAAAGGAAAGTCTCTTCAATAAATGGTGTTGGGAAATCTGGACAGCCACATGCAAAAGAATGAAAGTAAACCATTATCTTTTGCCATACACAAAAGTTAGCTCAAAATGGATCAGACTTGAAGGTAAAACCTGAAACCATAAAACTCCTAGACGAAAATATAGGCAGTTACCTCTTTGACATTGGTCTTAGAAGGATCTTTTTTGAATACCACGTCTACTTGGGCAAGGGAAATAAAAGAAAAAATAAACAAGTGGGACTTCATCAGACTAAAGAGCTTCTGCAAGGCAAAGGAAACCAGGAATAAAATGAGAAAAAAAAAAAACCCAAATGGGAGAAAATATTTGCAAATCATATATCTGACAAGGGGTTAATCTCCAAAATATATAAAGAACTCTCACAACTCAGCAACAACAAAAAAACCCCAAACAACCTGATCAAAAAATGGGCAGAGGATATGTACATTTTTTCAAAGAGAATATACAGATGGCCAATAGGCACATGGAAAGATGTTCAACATCACTAATCATCAAATCAAAACTACACTAAGATATCACCTCGGCATGGCTGAATGGTTAAGTTTGCAGGCTCTGCTTCAGTGGCCCAGGGTTTTGCCGGTTCAGATCCTGGGCGTGGACATAGCATTGCTCATCAAGCCATGCTGAGGAGGCATCCCACATGCCACAACTAGAAGGACCCACAACTAAAAATATACAACTATGTACCAGGGGGCTTTGGGGAGAAAAAGGAAAAATAAAAAAAAACTAAGATATCGCCTTTACCAGTTAGAATGGCTATAATCACCAAGACAAAAATAACAAATGTTGGAGAGGATGTAGAGAAAAGGGACCCTTCATACTCTGCTGTTGGGAATTCAAACTGGTGCAGCCACTGTGGAAAACAGTATGGAGATTTCTCAAAAAATTAAAAATAGAAATACCATATGACCCAGTTATCCCACTACTGGGTATTTATCCAAAGAACTTGAAATCAACAATTCAAAGAGACTTATGCAGCCCTATGTTCACTGCAGCATTATTCACAATAGGTGAGACATGGAAGCAACCCAAGTGACCATTGACTGAAGAATGGATAATAGACGGTGTGTCTATATATGTATATATATAGATGCACACACACACAGACTCTCAGCCATAAAAAAAGACAAAATCGTCCCATTTGCAACAACATGGATGGACCTTGAGGGTATTATATTAAGCAAAATAAGCTAGACAAAGACAAACACCATATGATTTCACTCATATGTGGAAGACAAACTAACACATGGACAAAGAGGACAGATTAGTGGTTACCAGAGCGGAAGGGTGTTGTGGGGTGGGCATAAGGGGTAAAGGGACACATTTATATGGCGACTGACAAATAATAACGTACAACTGAAATTTCACAATGTTATAAACTATTATGATCTCAATAAAATTAAAAAATAATAGGTCAGTTGTCACGGCTATGGTAAAACAATCATTTTTCTAATTACTGAAGGAATAAAAGAATGATAATAATAACAATGATGAACTACTTTCATCAATTGCTACGTACCAGGTTCAGTTTATGCATTATCTCATTTAATCCTCATAAGACCCTGTGAGCTCGGTGCCATTGCCAGTGAGATCAGGCCTTCACAGATGGGAACAGGGCTTAAAGGGCTGTGTCACCTGCTCAGTCACCCAGAGCGGCAGAGCGAGAAGAGGAACGGTGGAATTTGAATTCATACATTCCTGATTTTCTTCTACTAGTTTCAAACATAAGTCAATGAATAAGAAGGAAAAAATTGAATTGCTAGGACAAAGTAAAAATTCAGAATTTCTACATACAAAATCTAAAGAGAAAGAAAAGAGGAGATTGGAGGAAACAGTTACAGCAGATGTGATAAAGGATTAACATATACCCTCTATGAAGTTTGTGAATGAGAGCATCAAGAAGTCAATTACAAACAGACAAGGACCAACAGTACACAGAAGAGAAAACACAAATTTTAAATAAGTGGCAAACTTTTCAACAGTCCTGGTAATCAAATGGAAATAATAACAAAGTGCAATTTGCATCTCCAACTTTGGAACACTTTTTTGAAAACGCAAAATCCAAAACAAGAGAGGCTATAGAGAAATATTCATTACTGGTGGCATTGTAAATTGGTAGAATTGTGCTGTGTAAAATTTAACAATGTATGTCAAGAGTAATAAAAATGTAAACTCTTCTTTTCTCATTCTGCATATTCCAAGGGGTTTACTTTCAGAAAATAATTTGATAGAAAGAGATCTTTTATTGTTTAAAAATATTTTATAACAAATTTTCTGCAGCAAAACAGTGGAAATATTTTAAATGTTCAATGCTAGAGAAATCATTGTCAATTATGTCATCTCTACATGATGTAATCATAGAGTTTTTAAAAACAAGACCCATGATGAGAAAGCTACTTATGAAAAAGTAGATGAAAAAGTAGAAAAGTAGAACACAAATTTATATGTATGTACATTTGATGAAACAACAGCAAATGAAAGTAGCACACAAATTTGTACGTATATAAACTGTCATTACAACTCTGTGAGAATTATGCATATGGAGCAAGGAGAAAAAGTTGTTCCTTTAAAAAGCTGGAGAGGCCAGTCCAGTAGTGCAGTGGTTAAGTTTGCAGGTGCATGCTGTGGTAGGCGTCCCAGGTATAAAGCAGAGGAAGACGGGCACGGATGTTAGCTCAGGGCCAGTCTTCCTCAGCAAAATGAGGATTGGTGCAGATGTTAGCTTAGGGCTAATCTTCCTAAAATAAGTAAATAAGTAAATAAATAAAAATAAAAAGAATAAATAAATAAAAAGCTGGAGGCAGAAATCCTCAGAAAGTGAGCTATCTTTGCTTTGCCAAATACTTCATAGACTCCTGTGGTTTTAACAATCTAGAGCTTAGGGCTGGCCTGGGGTAGTGTGAGATAAGTAATATAGCATTGCTCTTCAAAATAAAGACAGGTGAATTTTTAATATCCTGGGGCAAATGAAGCGGGGGAGGAGGGAGGGAATGGGAAGCTGGTGGAGATGAAGAGTGAGATCAGAGAAAGAAAGATGAGAAAAAGGACAGGAAGCTGGATACTTTAGGAGAAGAAATGACCCATGAAAATGTTCTAGGAACAACCATGAAGCACAAGTGCAAGAGGGAGCTAGGGAGAGACAAAAAACAAAACAAAACAAAATTGCTCCCAGAAAGCTGATGAATTCGGGATAATCAGGAGGCTGACCATTGGGTTATACAGATAAAGAGAGGAAGACAATATAAAGAACTAAAAATAGCTGCTGTATCAGAGTAGTAGAATACAACTGCGAGCTCTCAAATTCAGTTTGTATCAATTTGTATCTATTTATTCATCTGTTCCTGGGACAATACTGTACTCTTGATTAGAACAGCTTTATAGAAATTTTTAGCATCTAGTATGTCATGTCAATCTCAAAAAATTTTTTTCATGAATTTCTAAGGCATTCTCTCACTTTGCAGACTTTGATTCCTCCCTACAGGTTTTTAAATGCTTTTATGCCATGCTCCCTAGAGTACCACCCACCCAACTAGTGAAGGAGTGGTACAGCAAGCTCAGAAATAAATCTAAATATGTATTCCAAGCTTTCACGACAAAGCTGTTATTTTACGTCAGTGGAGAAAGTATGATTTACATGGCTTGGATAATTGGCTCTTCTTCTGGAAGGAAACAAAGCTAGACTCTCTACTTCATGCCCTGTACAAAAATAAATTCAAAAAGGGACCAAAGATGCAAAAGCTAAGAAAACTTTTGAAGATAATGTAGGAGACTATTTGTCAAACCTTGGAGGTAAAGGTGGAGATTGTCTTAAGCAAGGTAGAATCCTAGACCATAAAAATAGTTTTTATGGAAAGATAAACCATAGACAAGAGTCAATTGGGTCCAGCCCTGCAGCCGAGTGGTTAAATTTGTGTGCTTCGCTTCAGCGACCCAGGGTTTCTCTGGTTCAAATTCTGGGCGCGGACATGGCACCACTCATCATGCCATGCTCAGGTGGCGTCCCACATAGCACAGCCAGAGGCACTCACAACTGGAATATACAGCTATGTACTGGGGGACTTTGGGGAGAAGAACAACAACAACAAAAAGATTGGCAACAGTCATTAGCTCAGGTGCCAATCTTTAAAAAAAAAGTCAATAGACAGTGATGGACTGGGGAATCATTTGCACATATGTTAGACATTAATGTCCCCAGTGTTTGACAAGTTCTCATCAATTGATAGGGAAAAGACACACACCCAATAGAAAAGGGTAAAGGACACTGTGCAGGTTTTTCTGTTTCTTCCCCAGATCTATTATCTGCCCTCTGCCTGCATCTGTGCCCTGGGAGGTTGCCCTGTGGATTGCATCACCTGGGATCCTTGCTGGCTGGCTTGCCCATTAGATTTGGCCAAAGGGAATTACCAGCAGGAGAGTGGAGGGCTGAAGGAGAGAAAAGTTGGGATGTTTCCCACCTCTGGTGGTAAGTCTCAGATGGAAGCTAAGTGCTTCTGCCTCAGCAGGTCCCACGGGACAGATTTTCCTCCATTGTTCAGTACTCACTGGGCTGACTGGGTAACACTGTTTTGTCCCTTCAGCCCTGGGAGGCAGCAATGATTTCTTGTTGTTTCATCTTTGAGTGCCTCATCAACTTTTCATCTTTCATTGACTCCCTTAGTCCTACCCCCAGCTCTGTAAGTACTGACTTCATTATGATCCCTGCATTTGAACACTCTGGGTTGAATTCTCTTTCCTGCTTGGATCCTAGTGGATACAAATATGAACCAGAAATACACAGAAGAGGAAGTTCAAATCATTAATAAAGATATGACAATACACTAGACTTCACTTGCACCCAGAGAAATTCAGATTTCAGTAACAATGGGGTAGAATTTCTCACCCATTCACATGGGCAAAGAATAAGAGCATTAATGATAACACGAGGAAATGGGGACTCTCATCCATTGCCGATGAATGTATAACATTATTATAGCCTTTTGGGGAAGTAATTTGGCAACATATATATAAATGTACATATCCTTTAACTCATTTTGGGCAATTCATCCTACAGAAGCAAAAACTCTTGGAAGCAAGAATCTATGAACAAGTATGTTTATTGAAAAAACTTTATGGGTACAAAAGATGGACTTAACCTGAAATTCCACCAATATAGGAATAGTTGAATGCATTATAACTACACGATGAGGTAATAAATTGGCACCTATTAAAGCAAATTGGCTCTGTATTTATTGATTTGGAGGAACATTATGAAATAAATTACAGAGCACTGTGTATAGTCTGTGTGGCAGAGATTGCTAAATGTCCCCCAAGATCCATTCTCCCCTTTTCCTTTTCTTTTTTCCCCAAGAAATTACAAATTTTAACCAGGCACATGACTGGCCAGCTAAAGACACTATTTCCAAGCTTCCTTTGCAGCTAGTTGTGTGCATGGTTCTAAATTACGGCCAAGGGGAAATGATTCGAACTGATCTGTGCACCTTTGAGATTCTGTTCTTAAAGGGCAGGAATTCCCTCCCTGCCCTCATCCTTTCCCCTTCCTGTTGACTAGAATACAGACATGGTGTGAGCCACTCTGGAAAATGTGTTTGAGGCAACCCCTAAGGATGGTCGAACTGCAAGATGGAAGGTTAGATTCCAAGATGACCACGAAAACAGAACTGCCTTGCCAGTTTCGGACCATGTACCTTGGGACTGTTATTTGAGAGAGAAGTAAACTTTCATTGTGTTTAAGCCACAAATATGTTGGCCTATTACAGGAGTAGAATCTGAAGCCTAACTCAGAACAGTTTAATTTTTGTAAAAGAAATAGTAAAACCCTAGCATATATCTGTATATGGAGCTTAGAGAAAGATGTGGAAATACATATACCAACTTCTTACCTTGGTTACCTAGGGGGTGGGTTGAAATGGAGTTGGAAATAATGCACTTTGTCTCCACTGTAGGACACAATATTCTTTCACCTGTGTTCTAGGCAGGCTTTTTACACTGCGACGAGACTCAAGTTAAGTCAAATAAAAGGGAGTTTAGTATCAGGATACACAGAGGTCACATAGAATCTAAAATTAGGAACCCAAGTACAGCTGGGCTCATGGGAACTGGAAAGTAGTCAGGAACCATAGCTGGTCTCTGCTTCCCTCTGTGGTCTTCTCCATCCTTCTCCCTTCTGTACATCTGCTGTTTGCCCGTGGTCCAGAAATAGTTGCACCTTGGCAATATCTTGAATAGCGGTTCTCAGAGTGTGGTCTCTAGGCCAGCAGCATCAGAATCACCTGGGAATGTGTTAGAAATGCAAACTCTTGGGGCCCATCCCAGACCTACTGAATCAGAGACTCTGGTGGGGCCTGGCAATCTGTAGTTTAACAAGCTCTTTAGGTGATTCTCAGGCACATTAAAGTTAGAGAACTGCTGGTCTAGATGATATTCCAGCTCTAATACCTACCTGCAATTGGCAATAGGTATTGCTTAATTTTATTTTAGTTTTTTGCTGAGTAGGATTCGCCCTGGGCTAACATCTGCTGCCAATCTCCCTCTTTTGGTATGTGAGCTGCTGCCACAGCATGGCCACTGACAGATGAGTGGGGTAGGTCCACACCCCAGAACCAAACCTGGGCTGCCAAAGCAGAGTGCAGCAAACTTAACCACTAGGCCACTGGGACTGGTCCCGCTATTGCTTAATTTGAGAGAGAAAGACTCTAATAGGCTCAGTTTGTCTTTTCTTGCCAGGTCCCTCAGATGATAGGTCACTGGCCATCTGATGGATTGGGTCAACTATACATCCTTATTCCAATCAGTCTTTGCAAGGGGGCAGGCTCACAATTTAACTCTTTCCCTGTTACTGTACATTTAGAAAGCACCATTTTTTTTTACCATTATAAATTTTACTGTAATGAATATCTTCACACACATACATTCACAGAATCAAAAAGAATGCACAATTTTATGGCTTTGTATCATTTTCCACTTGTATTAGTGGCATGGGATTGTACCAGTGTGCTAGCATCAAAAATTATAATTAAATTATTTTTGCTTTTTGGCTAATTTAACAGTCTTGTTTTAAAAACAAAACAATGACAACCTTTTTTTTTTTTTTTTTTATATAAAAGGGAGGGGGAATATGTGACAAGAGCCAAACAAGGGTCATGAAGCATCTGTTTCAGAGAGGCACTGCCCATGTTGTCTCAGGCAAATTTGTGAGAGCACAAAGTTGGAGGAAGGAGAAAGGGTTCACGGAGTGATGCTGGGTGGGGGGCAATGGCAGGGGTCTCGGGATGAACGCAAGGCAAGGAGTGGGAGTCAGGGAGAGCTGTAAGTGCTTGAGATGTCTCTCCCATCAGAGCTACTTCACAGGCCTGCTGAACTGTGTCTGAAGGAACCATGAGACATCTGGTAGCTCAGAGGTTAAAAAGTTCATTTATGTATGCTTTATAGATTTATAACTTGCTTACTTAAAAGAGAAAAGAAGAAGAAGAATTGGAAGTGGTGTGTTTTTACACATGTTCAATAACTTTGTTTTTTCCGGAAAATATATGGAAGATGAAGGTGGGGAAAAAAGGAGAATAAATGGGAGATAATTTTAACCTTGTGTAGATCATGAGGTTATTGTATTTGAGTATGAATTTAGCTCGGCCCAAATGAGAGAAGGGGAAACCAGGTCTATTTGCTGAAGAAAGTAAGGGCCCAGGATCCAAGGCAACCACACAGGTTAATACAATGGTGCCAGCGTTCAGAGTGCAGTCACTTTAATTTGCATTTCTTTGATTACTAGCAATCATTAGCCTTTTTATGTATGTTTACTGTTAGTTTTCCTAATGCAGATTGTCTCTTCATTTGCTTTGTCTTTTTACCAACTGGGTTATTTTTTCTTCTCATAGCTAGAATAAGACCTTTCTATTAATCCTTCGTCATATTTTTTACAAATATATTTTAATCTGGTGGGTTTTTTTTTTCCCTCCCCAAAGTGCCAGTACATAGTTGTATGTTCTAGTCGTAAGTCCTTCTGGTTCTTCTATGTGAGCCACTGCCGCAGCATGGGTACTGACAGACGAGTGATGTGGTTCTGTGCCGGGGAACCGAACTCCGGCCACCAAAGTGGAACGTGCCCAACTTTAACCACTAGGCCATCAGGGCTGGCTCTAATCTGCTGGCTTTTTATCTTAATTTGCTTAATTTCCAAGATGTAGAAGTGAAAAATTTTATGTATTTGAATGTCTGGCTGTAGTGATACTTTTCTATTGCTTTTAGAGTTGAGAAAGTTACCAATCCTCCACAGATCTGATAAATGCTCCATTTTCATTTCTTTTTTTATTTTATTTAATATGATTTTTATGTTTAACACTTCAATCGATCTGGAGTATCTTTTTGCAGTGTGTTGTAAGATATGTATCTGATTTTCTTTCCTCCCCAAATTACTCTCTAATTATTCTAACACCATTCATTAAAGAAAGTGTTCTCACCTCAGAGTTTTAAAAAGCTTATGATATCATATAATGAGTTTATATTTAGCTGAGTCTATTTCTGGATTCTCCATTTTGTTCACTGCTGTATGTTGCTTTTCTTTTTCTTTTCTTTTTGCCAATACTGTGTTGTATTCCCTCCTGCTTTTGTTACATAACCTACCCATTTATAACAGTCATTATCCAGGGGACTCAAGGCAGAGTCCTATTATAATAGTTTAGGTATTTTGGGGGCAAATCTGTAATATATAACAAATCTATATGATAATATGTACATTTAACAGATAAAATCACTAATTTTTATTAGTATAAAAGTTATGCATGCTCTTTGTAAAGTTTTATTAACAGTTTATTGAGATATAATTCACACAGCATACAGTTGACTCACTTAAAATGTACATTTCAACGGCTTTTAGTATATTCACAGATATGTGCATCCACCACCACAATCAATCCTAGAATAGTTTCATTACCCCACAGAGAAATCTTGTATCCCTTAGCTATTGTTCCCCACTCCTCCCATTCCCCCAACCCTGGGCAACTGCTAATCTACTTTCTGTAATAAATGTGCCTATTCTGGACTTTTCATATACATGGAATCATATAACATGAGACTGGCTTCTTTCGCTTAGCATAATGTTTTCAAAGATCATCTATGTTGTACCACATGTCAGTATTTAATTTCTTTTTATTGCCAAATGATATTCCACCATATGGATATGCCACATTTTATTTATTCATTCATCAGTTGATGGACATTTGGGTTATTTTCACTTTTTGGCTATTATGAATAAGGCTGTTATGAACATTTGTGTACAGTTTTTGTGTGGACATATGTTTTATCTTGGTTATATACTTAAGAGTTGAGTTGCTGGATCATATTGTAAAGTTTTTAAAATATAGAGCTGTATAAAGTAAAAGTCATCTATAATGCCCCCCAACTGCTCCCACCCCCGAAGTGAGCCAAGTTCTTGAATATTTCGGAGCATATGCTTCTTTTTTCTAATCATGCCCATAGATATCCCTTTTTCTTCTTTATTTTACTATTCTTTTACTTTCTTTTTAAAATTTTCTTTCTCCTTTCCACTCCTTCCCTCTCCCCTTCTTTAACAAGAATGGAAAAGAACTCAATAGAGGAATGATTGCGGCCCAGAGGGAAAGCCTTTCCTGCTCACCATCCATTATTGTGGTCTGGTCCCCTTCTGCTGGGAGCTTTGGCTCAGGGAACAGAGAGGAGAAAGAGTGAGAGGGAGAATGTGAACCTTGCTCTCCCCTAGTCGCCAGCCGCTCTCTGCATCTCTACAGGAAATCACCACCATGTGGAGTGAAATCTATGTCTAACAGAAGAGACAGTCAAGGGTAATGCTTAGTGTTCATCACTACCCTCCACCCCATCTCCGCTAGCATAGGGTTAGGACGGGGAGAGAGGCTTGCAAAACAAAGTTGATATTTATGAAGAAAAATAAAACCATTGTATGTTTATATATGACCATCAATCTGACCTAACACTTATCCTGTAACTGCTACCATAGTAATCTCTGTTATCAATTCTAATAGGTTTTAGTTGACTCTCTTGAGTTTTCTAAGAATACAATTATATGTCTAGCAAACAGCTTCTATTTTTCCCTTCCTATATTTTCCTTCAGTTACTTCATTTGTCACACTAGAACAATGGTTGTCAATTCCATCATATTTATAACAAAAATTATGTAACTGTATCTTTACTAATGTGAAATGAAAAATTTTTTTTTAAAGATTGGCACCTGAGCTAACAACTGTTGCCAATCTTTTCTTTTTTTTTTCCTGCTTTTTTATACCCAAATCCCCCCAGTACATAGTTGTATATTCTAGTGGTAGGTCCTTCTAGTTGTGGCATGTGGTATGCTGCCTCAACAAGGCCTAATGAGCGGTGCTGTGCCCGTGCCCAGGATCCGAACCCTGGGCCGCCAAAGTGGAGTGTGTGAACTTAAACACTCGGCCACAGGGCTGGCCCCTGGAATGAAATTCTTAGGTAATATAAACTATTTAATCTCATGATTTCTGAACCAAAAGTATTATGCCATAATGTAATAGAAGGGGAACTAAAGGAAAAGTATTTTATAATAAGATAGTACCATTTCAATATGTCAGCGTTTGGGACACAAATATACTAACAGCCACAATGAAGTTGTCAGATGCTTCCATCTAAGAATATTACCATTGGGAATGTGACAAGTACAAATTTTGACTGATATAGATGTGATGTATAAGCTACTCAAATATCTACAGTGGTGCTACAGGTAACAAAATTTTTCTAAATGGTCAACAAATCTTGGTAAAATTTAGGTAAAAACAAAGTACAATATTCTCTCAAATTATGTCATAGTTTCATTTCCTGGAAAATTTTCAGTGTATATTAAATCCTTGCAAAAAATGCTTTGCGTTTATATATAAAACAGTAGGAAATCAGAAAATTGTTTGGAACATGGGACAATTTTTTTATTTGTGGAACTGTCCCTTGAACTGAAAATATCTAGTATCTTTGGCCCCTACCCACTGTTTGCCATTATCGTACCCTGGTCACTATGATAAGCAAATACAAGCCCACATTTTCCAGTACCTTCTCTAGGATGTATGTATATATGTATCTCCTAGGATGTATGGACTTCCCTTGTTGAGTCCTAGTAATGATTCTAGAATGATCCTCCAGTACAATGTTCAGTCATAGATGTTAGCAGGCACTTGTATTGAAATGCTTGTTTCACTATCACATATGATGTGCACTCTTGGTTTCTGACAGATAATCTTTAACAGGTTAAGGAAATTTTCTATTACTAGTTTAGTTTCTATTCATTTTTTTGTTTCTGGAAGGTGAATTGTAATGGTTATTAAATAACTTTTTAGCACTTATTGAGATGACCTTGAGGTTATACTCCTTTATTAATGGAATGATTTATATTAATAGCTTTTCTAATATTTGTCACATGGTTTTCATGTAAATTATAGTAAGTTAAAATAGCTGGAAAGTCAAAAGTCCCTGGTTTCATCTACTTTTCACATTTTTCTTTAATATTCTTGCCTACATATTTTATTCTTTAGTCAATTTTTTTGAGGAGTAATTTACATATAATGAAATGCATTCATATAAAGTATACATTTTGATGAATGTTGACAAATTTATATATCCATGTAATCACCACCATAGTCAAGATATAGACTATTTCCTTTAGTTCGTTTATGCCCTTTTATAGTCAATTCCCCTCTACTTTTAGACCCAGGCAACTATGGATCTATTTTTTTTTTATTAATGTTATGATAGATTACAACCTTGTGAGATTTCAGTTGTACATTATTGTTAGTCATGTTGTGGGTACACCACTTCCCCCTTTGTGCCCTCCCCCCACCCCCCCTTTTCCCTGGTAACCACCGATCAGATCTCCTTGTCAATATATTAACTTCCACCTATGAGTGGAGTCATATACAGTTCGTCTTTCTTTGACTGGCTTATTTCGCTTAACATAATACCCTCGAGGTCCATCCACGTTGCTGCGAATGGGCCAATTTTGTCTTTTTTTATGGCTGAGTAGTATTCCATTGTGTATATATACCATATGTTCTTTATCCAATCATCAGTTCCTGGGCATGTAGGTTGGTTCCACGTCTTGGCTATTGTAAATAATGCTATGATGAACATAGGGGTGCAAGGGACTCTTGGGATTTCTGATTTCAGGTTCTTAGGACAGATACCCAGTAATGGGATGGCTGGGTCATAGGGTATTTCTATTTTTAACTTTTTGAGAAATCTCCATACTGTTTTCCATAGTGGCTGTACCAGTTTGCATTCCCACCAACAGTGTATGAGGGTTCCTTTTTCTCCACAACCTCTCCAACATTTGTTGCTCTTGGTTTTGGATGTTTTTGCCAATCTAACGGGTGTAAGGTGATATCTTAGTGTAGTTTTGATTTGCATTTCCCTGATGATTAGCGATGATGAACATCTTTTCATGTGTCTATTGGCCATATTTATATCTTCTTTTGAGAAATGTCTGTTCATGTCCTCTGCCCATTTTTTGATCGGGTTGTTTGTTTTTTTGTTGTTAAGCCATGTGAGTTCTTTGTATATTATGGAGATTAACCCTTTGTCGGATAAGTGGCTTGTAAATATTTTTTCCCAATTAGTGAGCTGTTTTTTTGTTTCAATCCTGTTTTCCCTTGCCTTGAAGAAGCTCTTTAGTCTGATGAAGTCCCATTTGTTTATTCTGTCTATTGTTTCCCTCAACTGAGGAGTTATAGTGTCCGAAAAGATTCTTTTGAAACTGATGTCAAAGAGTGTACTGCCTATATTCTCTTCTAGAAGACTTATTGTTTCCGGCCTAATCTTTAGGTCTTTGATCCATTTTGAGTTATTTTGGTGTGTGGTGAAAAAGAATGGTCAATTTTCAATGTTTTGCATGTGGCTGTCCAGCTTTCCCAGCACCATTTGTTGAAGAGACTTTCTTTTCTCCATTGTAGGCCCTCTGCTCCTTTGTCGAAGATTAGTTGTCCATAGATGTGTGGTTTTATCTCTGGGCTTTGAATTCTGTTCCATTGATCTGTGGACCTGTTTTTGTACCAGTACCATGCTGTTTTGATCACTGTAGCTTTGTAGTATGTTTTGAAATTAGGGATTGTGATTCCGCCGGCTTTGTTTTTCTTGCTCAGGATTGCTTTAGCAATTCGCGGTCTTTTCTTGCCCCATATGAATTTTAGGATTCTTTGTTCAATTTCTGTGAAGAATGTTTTTGGGATTCTGATTGGGATAGCATTGAATCTGTAGATTGCTTTAGGTAGTATGGACATTTTAACTATGTTTATTCTTCCAATCCATGTGCATGGAATGTCTTTCCATCTCTTTATGTCGTCGTCAATTTCTTTCAAGAAAGTCTTGTAGTTTTCATTGTATAGATCCTTCACTTCCTTGGTTAAGTTTATCCCAAGGTATTTTATTCTTTTCGTTGCGATTGTGAATGGGATTGAGTTCTTGAGTTCTTTTTCTGTTAGTTCATTGTTAGTGTATAGAAATGCTACTGATTTATGTATGTTGATTTTATACCCTGCTACTTTGCTGTAGTTGTTGATTATTTCTAATAGTTTTTCTATGGATTCTTTGGGGTTTTCTATATATAAGATCATGTCGTCTGCAAACAGCGAGAGTTTTACTTCTTCATTACCTATTTGGATTCCTTTTATTTCTTTTTCCTGTCGAATTGCTCTGGCCAACACCTCCAGTACTATGTTGAATAGGAGTGGTGAAAGTGGGCACCCTTGTCTTGTTCCTGTCCTCAGAGGGATGGCTTTCAGTTTTTGTCCATTTTAGTATGATGTTGGCTGTGGGTCTGTCATATATGGCCTTTATTACGTTGAGGTACTTTCCTTCTATACCTATTTTATTGAGGGTTTTTATCATAAATGGGTACTGGATCTTGTCAAATGCTTTCTCTGCATCTATTGAGATGATCACGTGGTTTTTGTTTTTCATTTTGTTGATGTAGTGTATCACGTTGATTGACTTGCGGATGTTGAACCATCCCTGTGTCCCTGATATAAATCCCACTGGATCATGGTGTATAATCTTTTTGATGTATTGCTGTATTCGGTTTGCCAGAATTTTGTTGAGGATTTTTGCATCTGTGTTCATCAGTGATATCGGCCTGTAGTTCTCCTTCTTTGTGTTGTCCTTGTCAGGTTTGGGGATCAGAGTGATGTTGGCTTTATAGAATGTGTTAGGGAGTACTCCATCTTCCTCAATTTTCTGGAATAGTTTGAGAAGAATAGGTATTAAGTCTTCTTTGAATGTTTGGTAGAATTCTCCAGAGAAGCCGTCTGGTCCTGGACTCTTATTTTTGGGGAGGTTTTTGATTACCGTTTCTATTTCCTTACTTGTGATTGGCCTATTCAGATTCTCCATTTCTTCCTGATTCAGTTTTGGGAGGTTGTAGGAGTCTAGGAAGTTGTCCATTTCTTCCAGGTTGTTCAATTTGGTGGCATATAGTTTTTCATAGTATTCTCTTATGATCCCTTGTATTTCATTGGTATCTGTTGTGATTTCTCCTCTCTCATTCCTAATTTTATTTATTTGAGATTTCTCTCTTCTTTTCTTGGTGAGTCTGGCTAAAGGTTTGTTGATTTTGTTCATTTTTTTGAAGAACCAACTCTTTGTTTCATTGATCCTTTCTATTGTCTTTTTTGTTTCAATATGGTTTATTTCTGCTCTTATTTTTATTATTTCCCTCCTGCTACGGACTCTGGGCTTTGTTTGTTCTTCTTTTTCTAGTTCTGTTAGGTGTCGTTTGAGGTTGCTTATGTGAGCTTTTTCTTGTTTAGTGAGGTGAGCCTGTATTGCGATTAATTTCCCTCTTAGGACTGCTTTTGCTGCATCCCAAATGATTTGGTATGTCGTGTTCTCATTTTCATTTGTCTCCAGATAATATTTGATTTCTTCTTTAATTTCTTCAATGATCCATTGTTTGTTCAGAAGTGTGTTGTTTAGTCTCCACATTTTTGCACCTTTCTCTGCTTTTTTCTTGTAGTTGATTTCTAGTTTCATAGCATTATGATCAGAAAAGATGCTTGATATTATTTCAACTCTCTTGTATTTATTGATGTTTGCTTTGTTTCCCAAAATATGGTCAATCCTTGAGAATGTTCCATGTGCACTTGAGAAGAATGTGTAACCTGCTGTTTTTGGATGAAGTGTTCCATATATATTTATTAAGTCCATCTGGTCTAATTTTTCATTTAATTCTATTATTTCCTTGTTGATTTTCTGTCTGGATGTTCTGTCCATTGGTGTTAATGGTGTGTTGAGGTCCCCTACTATTATTGTATTGTTGTTGATGTCTTCTTTTAGTTCTATTAAGAGTTGCTTTACAAATTTTGGTGCTCCTGTGTTGGGTGTGTATATATTTATAAGTGTTATGTCTTCTTGGTGGAGAGTCCCTTTTATCATTATATACTGTCCCTCTTTGTCTTTCTTTATCTGTTTTGCTTTGAAGTCTACCTTGTCTGATATTAGTATAGCAACACCTGCTTTCTTTTGTTCATTATTAGCTTGGAGTATTGTTCTCCATCCCTTCACTCTGAGTCTATGTTTGTCTTTGGGGCTGAGGTGTGTTTCCTGGAGGCAGCATATTATTGGGTCTTGTTCTTTGATCCATCCTGCCACTCTGTGTCTTTTGATTGGGGAGTTCAATCCATTTACATTTAGAGTGATTATTGAGATGTGGGGGCCTACCACTACCATTTTATTTCTTGTTTTCCGGTTTTCTTCAATTTCCTTTGTTTCTCATCCCATGGTTTAATCTGTTCTGATGTAGAGCTGCTACTCTCTGTTGTTGTCCTTCTACTTATCTCCTCTGCTCTTGGTTTTGTAGCCCCTTTCCTTTTTTTGATTTTTCAGGAATGAGGGTTTTCCTGAGGATTTCCTGAAGAGGAGGTTTTGTGGCAATGAACTCCCTTAATTTTTGTTTATCTGGGAAAGATTTTATTTCTCCATCGTATTTGAAGGATATTTTCACTGGGTAGAGAATTCTCGGCTGTAGGTTTTTGTCCTTCAGATTTTTGAATATATCATTCCACTCTCTTCTAGCCTGTAAAGTTTCTGCTGAGAAATCTGCTGATAGCCTGATGGGGGTTCCTTTGTAGGTTAGTTTCTTTTGCCTGGCTGTCCTTAGTATTTTCTCCTTGTCGTTGACTTTTGCTAGCTTCACTACTATATGCTGTGGGGTTGGTCTTCTTGCATTGATAAAGTTTGGAGATCTATTGGCTTCTGTCACCTGAAGATCCATCTCTCTCACCAGATTTGGGAAGTTCTCAGCCATTATTTCTTTGAATAGGCTTTCTGCCCATTTCTCCTTCTCTTCTCCCTCTGGTATACCTATAATCCTTACGTTGCATCTCCTAATTGTGTCTGATAATTCTCGGAGAGTTTCTTCATTTCTTTTTAGTCTTACTTCTCTCTCCTCCTCTGCCTGCAGCATTTCTATATTCCCATCTTCCAAATTGCTAATTCTTTCCTCCATATTATCAGCCCTACTGTTCAGTGCATCTAGATTTTTCTTAATCTCCTCTTTTGTGTTCTTCATTTCCAGTATTTCTGTTTGGTTCTTCTTTATCGTATCAAACTCTTTTGTGACATAGCTCCTGAACTCGTTGAGTTGTCTATCTGAATTCTCTCTTAACTCATTGAGTATTTTAATGATGGCTGTTTTGAAGTCATCGTCATTTAGGTTATATATCTCATTTTCTTTGGGATTGTTTTCTGTGTATTTGTTATTTTCCTTCTGTTCTAGAGATTTAATGTATTTTTTCATATTGCTTGATGTTGTAGATTTGTGCCTCTGCATAGAGATAGAGTTTAGTTGCTCCTTCCACTTGTTTCTGCTGGTGTGGTGGGGGAGCAGCTGTTTATACTGCACCAACCAGGATCCCTATCTGCAGTTGCTAACTGGGCCTGGGCCCCTCCTCGTAGTCACAGTGGTCCTTTGGATTCCCTCTTCTGCCGTGGGGGCCAGCACGGGGGGCTTCAGGCTGCTGGTGCCTACTGTTGCAGCCCACCTAGACGTGCTCCCTCCTTGGTGTCTGCAACGGTGTTATGGGCTTTTCCAGCGGCCAGGGGTAGGATCACTTATATTTGCCACTCCGTCACTGTCGGCACCCACAAAATCTCACTTGTCCACTATGGGTCACAGCAGAGCTATTGGCATCTTCTACAGTCTGTGGTTAGCTCACCTAGCTATGCTACTTTTGTCCCGGGGTCTTCCAGCCTTGTGGCTGCCGGATAGGTGCTCTCTACTAGTGCTGTGCAGAGGCTTTCGCTGAGGCTGCTGTGAGCCTGTAGGGTTTCCCCCTAGGCTACGGAACCGGGTCGCTGGAACTCCACCCAGCTCCAGTCCTGTTCCCCAGGAACTCGGGGAGCCCTTTGCCCTGTCTGGGGATAGCCAGAGATCCTGATTTCAGTGGTAGCTGGTCAGCTGCTGCCCTGCTTGATATTCTCCTCTCCGGGACCCTCCTGGTGTTGTGGATGCTGGGCGTAGCCCCTCTGCTAATGGCAGACAGAGAGTTTTGTCTGCTGCCCGTGTGGAACTCTGGAGCTTCCCCTCCGGGGCTCGGAGCTGGCCTCTGGAGCTTCACCCAGCCCCAGTCCTCTCCAAGATCTCCAGCAATCCCTTGCCCCACCGTGCAGGCAGTGGCAGCCAGGGGGCCGCCGTACCCTCTGTGATTCTCTCTGGGACCCTCTGGGTGCCGTGGACACCAGGCGGGATCTCCCCACCAATGGCGGGGCGAGACTCTCCCCGCGGGCTCAGGTGTGTAACTCTAGACTTTCCCTCTGCATTTAGGAGTAATTGCGGGGGGTTTAGGTAGGGTTCTGGTCACCTGTTTCCACTGTCGCTCCTCTGGTGTGTGCTCGCTCCTGCCCTAGGTGTGTGTTGATCTTCTGGGGGCGTCCGTTGGAAGAAAGCTGCTTGCAGGTACTAGGCTGTTTGGTCAGGGTCGGAGAGTTTTCACCTATCTCCACCTCCTCCCTGAGGGAAGTCCGTCCGCCTTCTGATGTATAGTCGCGTGGGTCTCTCAGACGTCCTGAGATGCTATCTGGATATCCTTTGTTAAGCAATGAGTGTCCAAATAATTGTAGACTCGAAGGGGGAGAGACAAAGAGGACTACTCACGGCGCCATCTTGGATCCTCTCCTGGATCTATTTTTTGTCATTATAGATTAAATTGATTTTCTTAGAGTTTCATATAAATGCAATTGTGAAGTTTATACTCTTTTGTCTGACTTCTTTCATTCAGCATGTTTTTGAGACTCATTCATGTTTTGGGTGTATCAATCGTTTATTCCTGAAGTGATGTCAGCAACATGGCACAGTGAGCTGTTCCCTTCATCTCTCCCCCTGTTGAACTACAACTAAATGGGCACTCATTGACCAACAGAAGAAGCCCACACAGCACAACAGGACGCCTGAGAGACACACACAGCTATACACCTGAGGGTGGATAGACTGGCCCCCTGGGAAGTGGCAGAGATAGGTGAGCACACCCTGCTCTCCCTCAATAGCCCTGTGCATACACACAAATGCTTTCCAACCTTGTGCAAACACCTGGAAAGTGGGAACATGCAGCGGGGTGACCACAAGAGGAGGAGGGGTAACCTTTAGTGCACGCTCATGGTCACTCTACCAGTGGAGAGAGGGGGCCCACTGTGCCCCGGTGCTGTACAAGAGCAGCCATAGCCCAGGTCCCAGCAGGGAAGCCCCATTGGCCAAGCTCAGCAGCCCCACAGACTGCGGATCGTAAACAGGGACCTCAGCAGATTTCTGCACTGGGACAAACACTTCCCAGGCATGCGTGAGTGCTCACAGTGCAGCTGCACTCCCAAAGAGGGAATGTGTCTTGGGTTGTGGCAGGAATAGGCGCGGTAGCTGTGAACCCACTGGTGACCACTTTCTGGCAGAAATGGGGAGCTAGAGCACCCCTGAGGCACCAGAGAGTGGCCCTAGCCTAGTGAGGAAGCCCCGCCTAACAAGGACAGTCCACACAAGTGTCTGAACACATCCCAGGCTGGGGAAAACACCCATAATACCCCTACAGCTTCCAGCAGATGGGGTGAGGCCAGAAACACTGCTCCTGCTCCCCCCTAGTGGTAACAGGGGGAATCTGCATCCTAAGAATAGCACAAATACCCTGACAAAAGATTAGTTCATCAAACACCATGAGAAACTGCAGCAACAATTCACACCAGAAGGAAAATGACAATTCGCCAGAAACCAACACTGAAGACACAGAAATATACAACCTAAATGACAGAGAATTCAAAATAGCCGTCACAAGGAAACTCAGTGACTTACAAGAAAACATGGAAAGACAATTCAAGGAGCTCAGCAATAAAATGAATCTCTTTACCAAAGAAATTGAAACTATAAAAAAAATCAAGCAGAAATTCTGGATATGAAAAACACATTAATGAAATAAATAATAATCTAGAATCATTAAGAAATAGAATTGATCCTATGGAGGAAAGAATTAGTCTTTTTGAGGATAAAAATGTAGAAATTCTACAGGTGGAGGAGGAGACAGAACTAAGATTAAAAAAAAAAACAAAGGAGGGGGCGGAGCAAAATGGCGGGGTGAGCTGACCTGGGATTCTCTCCCCTCCAAAATACAACAAAAGATTGGAAGAACTGAATTTCAGAGAATAAACATAATGCCAGCTCGTTAGAGACCTACAATACCAAGAAGGCGGAGATCATAAACCTAGCTTTACCCCTTTGGAGGCGCTGGAACGGTAGGAGAGAACATCGCTCCCTCCCCTAGAGTCTGCGATTGCTGCGGCGGGTCGGGAAGGAGCAGGGGAGGGGCCGTGCGACCGGGGGATCATCCAGGACTCCTACTGCTGATTCAGTGGAGACCCGCTAACGGGGGAAAGCTTCCGTCCGCGGGGACCCTATAAATCAAGGGCCTTGGGAGACCAGAGAACAGAACTGATCTGAACCCAGACCGGCGCTTGTGAGTAACAGCCCCTCCCCCCCAACAAAGCCAGTGGGCGCAGCCATCTTGCCCCAAGGCGGAGAGCTAACACGCCGCTCTCAACCCCCATCTAGTGGTGACAGGCTGTAACTGCAACTGAATTCTACCACCATGAGAAAAACCGCTCCTCTACCATCCAGCAATTTATAAAAGCCCCAGACCAGAAGGAAAACAATAAAAACACAGAATTAAGTCCTGAGGACTTGGAATTAGGTAAACTAAGTGATAATGAATTCAGAGCAGCTATAATCAAAACTCAATGAGGTAGAGAGAAAGATAGAGAAACAAGCCGAGTTCTGGAGTTAGTTCACAAAAGAGATTGAAATCATAAAGAAGAATCAAACAGAATTACTTGAGATGAAAAACACAATGGACCAGATAAAACAGAATACGGATTCCCTGAATGCCCATGTAGACAAAATAGAGGAGCAAATCAGCATAATCGAGGACAGACAGGCTGAATGGCACCAGACAGAGGAAGAAAGAGAACTAAGAATTTAAAAAAATGAGGAAAATCTCCGAGAGATAATGGATTCAATGAGGAGTAAGAACATAAGGATCATAGGAATTCCCGAGAATATGGAAAAGGAAAATGGAGCAGAAAGTGTGCTTAACGAAATTATTGAAGAGAACTTCCCAAATCTAGGGATCAATGGAGAAATGTGTGTAGAGGAGGGTTTTAGATCTCCTAGATTTGTCAATGTAAAAAGATCCACTGCAAGGCACATAATAGTAAAGTTGGCAAATAGGAATGATAAGGAAAGAATACTCAGGGAAGTAAGGAAAAAAAAAGAGAATAACCTATAAAGGAGCCCCTATCAGACTGTCAGCGGATTTCTCTACAGAAACCCTACAAGCTAGGAGAGAATGGAGTGATATATTCAAAGCTTTAAAGGATAAAAACCTCCAGCCAAGAATACTCTATCCAGCAAGAATTTCCTTCAGATATGAGGGAGAAATTAAATCTTTTCCAGACAAACAAAAGTTAAGGGAATTTGCAACTAAAAGCCCTCCATTACAAGAAATCCTCAAGAAGGCTCTCATACTTGAAAAAAGAAAAAAGGGAGAAAGGGGACACAATCCACAGACTAGGGAGACTGATGGATAGAACCAGAACAGGATAACAAATATTCAACTGTAGCATTAGGGTAAAAATAAGGAAACTACCAAAACAAGGATGATCTTAGCACTCTAACTACAAATTAATAAGACAAGTTGGAATAAAAAATGAAAATAATTATTTAGGAGGGGAAGAGCAAAGGGTCTAAATCAGTACTGGTCAAGTAAGTAAGAGACCACCAGAGAATAGACTATATTATACACGAGATTCTAAATACAAACTTCAAGGTAGACACTAAAATAAAGTACAGAACAGAGTCACAAATCATAGATAAGGAAAAATCTAAGAAACCCAGCATAAGAAATTGCAGTATTAAATGGGTAGTCTAAAGCACACAGGAAAAGAAACACAGGAAAACAAGATAATGAGCGACAGATTGACAGCATTAAGTCCACATGCATCAATAATCACTCTCAATGTGAACGGATTGAACTCTCCAATAAAAAGACACAGAGTGGCAAAATGGATTAAAGAACAAGATCCAACAATTTGTTGCCTCCAGGAAACACACCTCAGCCCCAAGGACAAACACAGACTCAGGGTGAAGGGGTGGAGGACAATACTTCAAGCAAATAGCAAGGAAAAAAAGGCAGGTGTTGCAATTCTCATATCAGACCAAGTGGATTTCAAAATAAGACAGGTAAAGAGAGACACAGAGGGACAATATATAATGATCAAAGGGACACTTCAACAAGAAGAAATAACGCTTATAAATATCTATGAACCCAACACAGGAGCACCAAGATTCATAAAGCAACTATTAACAGACCTAAAGGAAGATGTTAAAAACAACACAATAATAGTAGGGGACCTCAACACCTCACTCACATCAATGGACAGATCATCCAGACAGAAAATCAACAAGGAAATAGTGGAGCTGAATGAAAAACTAAAACAATTGGACTTAATAGACATATATATATCACTCCACCCTGAAGGAGCTGAATACACATTCTTCTCAAGTGCACATGGAACATTCTCTAGGATAGACCATATGTTGGGAAACAAGGCAAGCCTCTACAAATTTAAAAAAATTGAAATAATAACAAGCATCTTCTCAGATCATAGTGCTATAAGGCTAGAAATTAATTACAAGAAAAAAGCTGAGAAAGGCACAAAGATGTGGAGACTAAACAACACACTACTGAACAAGCAATGGATCATTGAAGAAATTAAAGAAGAAATAAAAAAATACCTGGAAACAAATGAAAATTATAGCATGCCATACCAACTCATATGGGATACAGCAAAAGCTGTATTAGAGGAAAATTCATCGCAATACAGGCACATCTTAACAAACAAGAAAAATCCCAAATAAGCAACCTTAAAACACACCTAACTGAACTAGAGAAAAAAGAACAAATGAAGCCCAAAGTCAGCAGAAGGAGAGAAATAATAAAAATCAGAGCAGAAATAAATACTATTGAAACGAAAAAGGCAGTAGAAAGGATCAATGAGACAAAGAGCTGGTTTTTTGAGAAGATAAATAAAATTGACAAACCACTAGCCAGACTTACAAAGAAAAAAAGGGAGAAAGCTCAAATAAACAAAATCAGAAATGAGCGAGGAGAAATAACAACAGACTCTGCAGAAATACAACAGATTATAAGAGAATACTACAAAAAACTATATGCCAACAGAATGGATAACCTAGAGGAAATGGATAAATTGTTGGACTCCTACAATCTCCCAAAGCTCACTCAAGAAGAGGCAGACAATTTGAACAGACCAATCACAAGGAAAGAGATTGAAACAGCAATCAAAAACATCCCAAAGAATAAAACCCCAGGACCAGATGGCTTTCCTGGGGAATTCTACCAAACTTTCAGAGAGGATTTAATACCTATTCTTTTCAAGCTATTCCAAAAAATTAGGGAAGATGGAACACTTCCTAACACATTCTATGAGGCCAACATCACGCTGATACCAAAACCTGACAAGGACACCACGAAAAAAGAGAACTACAGGCCAATATCACTGATGAACATAGATGCAAAAATTCTCAACAAAATTTTGGCAACCAGAATTCAGCAATTCATCAAAAGAATCATACATCAGGATCAGGTGGGATTCATACCAGGGACACAGGGATGGTTCAACATCCGCAACTCAATCAACGTGATACACCACATCAACAAACTAAGGAATAAAAACCACATGATCATCTCAATAGATGCAGAGAAGGCATTTGACAAGATCCAACAGCCATTTATGATAAAAACTCTGAACAAAATGGGCATAGAAGGAAACTACCTCAACATAATAAAGGCCATATACGACAAACCCATAGCCAACATCATACTCAATGGGCAAAAACTGAACCCCATCCCCCTGAAAACAGGAACGAGACAAGGATGCCCTCTATCACCACTCTTATTTAACATAGTACTGGAGGTCCTGGCCAGAACAATCAGGCAAGAAAAAGGAATAAAAGGAATCCAAACAGGGAGGGAAGAAGTGAAACTCTCGCTGTTTGCAGACGACATGATCTTATATATAGAAAACCCCAAAGAATCCATTGGAAAACTGTTAGAAGTAATCAACAACTACAGCAAAGTTGCAGGGTATAAAATCAATTTGCATAGATCAGTAGCATTTCTATACTCCAGTAATGAACCAACAGAAAAAGAACTCAAGAATACAATACCATTCACAATCGCAACAAAAAGAATAAAATACCTTGGGGTAAATTTAACTAAGGAAGTGAAGGACCTATATAGTGAAAATTACAAGGCCTTTCTGAGAGAATTGGATGACGACATAAGGAGATGGAACGACATTCCATGTATATGGATTGGAAGAATAAACAGTTAAAATGTCCATTCTACCTAAAGCAATCGACAGATTCAACGCCATCCCAATCAGAATCCCAATGACATTCTTTACAGAATTAGAACAAAGAATCCTAAAATTCTTATGGGGCAACAAAAGACCCCGAATTGCTAAAGCAATCCTGAGAAAAAAGAACAAAACGGGAGGCATCACAATCCCTGACTTCAAAACATACTACAAAGCTACAGTAATCAAAACAGCATGGTACTGGTACAAAAACAGGTTCACAGATCAATGGAACAGAATTGAAAGCCCAGAAATAAAACCACACATCTATGGACAGCTTATCTTTAACAAAGGAGCTGAGGGCATACAATGGAGAAAAGAAAGTCTTTTCAACAAATGTTGCTGGGAAAACTGGAAAGCCACATGTAAAAGAATGAAAATTGATCATTCTTTTTCACCATTCACCAAAATAAACTCAAAATGGATTAAAGACCTAAAGGTGAGACCTGAAACCATAAGGCTTCTGGAAGAAAACGTAGGCAGTACACTCTTTGACATCAGTATTAAAAGGATCTTTTCGGACACCATGCCTTCTCAGAGAAGGGAAACAATAGACAGAATAAACAAATGGGACTTCATCAGACTAAAGAGCTCCTTCAAGGCAAATGAAAACAGGATTGAAACAAAAAAACAACCCACTAACTGGGAAAAAAATATTTGCAAGTCATATATCTGACAAAGGCTTAATATCCTTAATATATAAAGAACTCTCACAACTCAACCACAAAACATCAAACAACCCAATCAAAAAATGGGCTGGAGACATGAACAGACATTTCTCCAAAAAAGATATACTAATGGCCAATAGGCACATGAAAAGATGCTCATCATCACTGATCATCAGGGAAATGCAAATCAAAACTACACTAAGATATCACCTTACACCCGTTAGAATGACAAAAATATCTAAAACTAATAGCAACAAATGTTGGAGAGGTTGTGGAGAAAAAGGAACCCTCATACACTGCTGGTGGGAATGCAAACTGGTGCAGCCACTATGGAAAACAGTATGGAGATTCCTCAAAAAACTAAAAATAGAACTACCATACGATCCAGCCATCCCACTACTGGGTATTTATCCAAAGAGCCTGAAGTCAGCAATCCCAAAAGTCCTGTGCACCCCAATGTTTATTGCAGCACTGTTTACAATAGCCAAGATGTGGAAGCAACCTAAGTGCCCATCAACAGACGAATGGATAAAGAAGATGTGGTACATATATACAATGGAATACTACTCAGCTGCAAAACAGAACAAAATCATTCCATTTGCAATAACATGGATGGACCTTGAGAGAATTATGTTAAGTGAAATAAGCCAGCGAGAGAAAGATAATCTGTGTATGACTCCACTCATATGAGGAATTTAAAACTATGGACCAAGAACAGTTTAGTGGATACCAGGGGAAAGGTGGGGTGGGGGTGGGCACAAAGGGTGAAGTGGTGCACCTACAACATGACTGACAAACATTAATGTACAATTGAAATTTCACAAGATTGTAACCTATCAATAACTCAATAAAAAAAAAAAAAACCTGCTGGCCCACTGGTGCAGCAGTTAAGTGTGCACATTCCGCTTCAGTGGCCCAGGGTTCACAGGTTTGGATCCAGGGTGCTGACATGGCACCGCTTGACAGGCCATGCTGTGGTAGGCATCCACATATAAAAAAAAAAGTGAAAGAAGGTGAGCACGAATGTTAGCTCAGGGCCAGTCTTCCTCAGTAAAAAGAGGAGGATTGGCAGCAGATGGTAGCTCAGGGCTAATCTTCCTCAAAACAAAACAAAACAAAAACAAAAACAAAGGAATTCTTCAAGAAATACCCAACTCAATTAGGAAAAGCAACATAAGGATTACAGGTATCCCAGAGGGAGAAGAGAGGGAGAAAGGAGCAGAGAGCTTGTTCAAAGAAATAATTGCTGAGAACTTCCCAAAGATGGGGATGGTTTCAGATTTACAAATAAACTAAGTTAATCAAATGCCCAACTTTACCAATGCAAAAAGACCCTCTCCAAGGCATACAATAGTAAAAATGGCAAAAGCTTGGGATAAAGAAAGAATATTAGGAGCAGCAAGGCAGAAGAGAATAACCCAAAAAAGAAACCGTATCAGGATCAGTAGCTTTCTCAGCAGAAACCCTACAGGTTAGGAGAGAATGGAATGATATATTCAAAATACAGAAAGACAAAAACTTTCAGCCAAATATACTCTATCCAGCAAAACTTTCCTTCAGATACGATGGAGAAATAAAAGCTTTCCCAGATAGACAAAAGCTGAGGGAGTTCATCATCACTAGATATCTCCTACAAGAAATAATTAAAGGTGTCCTCACACTGGCAACAAAAAGGCAAAGGTCTACAAAGCTCTGAGCAAAGAGATAAATAGACAGACATGATCAGAAACCTGCAGCTCTCTACCAGAACAGGGAGGCAAAGGATCAATTACAAGTTAACAGAGAAAGGGAAAGAAAGCATCAAAAGTAATGATAAACACTTCAACTTAGCCACAAACTCACAAAATTAAAAACAGAACAATATTAACAGCAATTACTCAGAAGGAGAGAGGAAGGGAAGGAACCTGCTTAGGCTAATGGAGATAAGAGGCTATAAGAAAATGGACTACCTCATCTCCAATATCTTTCATACAATCCTCACAGTAACCACTAAACAAAAAATCAGAGCAGAGCCACAATTCACAAAAAGAGAGAGAACCAAGAAATCCCTCTCAGAAAACCAACATGATGAAATGGTAGCCAGAAATACAAAGGAAGAGAAACAGTGAAACATAGAACAACCAGAAAACAAGAGATAAAATGGCAGCATTAAGCCCTCATATAACAATAATCTCTCTAAATGTAAATGGACTGAACTCTCCAATCAAAAGACAGAGAGTAGCTGTGGGTTGAAAAACAAGACCCAACAATATGCTGCCTCCAGGAAATACACCTCAGCTACAAAGACAAACATATGCATAGAGTGAAGAGATGGAAGACAATACTTCAAGCTAATGGCCAACAAAAGAAAGCAGGTGTTGCCATACTTTTATCAGACAAAGCAGACCTCAAGTTAAAAAAGACAATGAGAGACAAAGAGGGGCAGTATTTAGTGATAAAAGGACATTCCACCAAGAGGACATAACACTTATTAATATATATGCATCTAACACAGGGGCACCAAAGTACATAAAGCAATTATTAACAGACCTAAAGGGACAAATTAACAACAACACAATAATAGTAGGGATCCTCAACACCCCACTTACTTCAATGGACAGATCATCCAGACAAAAAGTCAACAAGGAAACAGTAAATTTAAATGAAACACTTGACCAGATGGACTTAATAGACATACATAAAGAATTCCATCCCAAAACAGCAGAATATACATTCTTCTCAAGTGCCCATGGAACATTCTCAAAGATAGACCATATATTGGGTAACAAGGCAAGCCTCAATAAATTCAAGAAGATTGAAATCATCCCAACCATCTTTTCTGAACACAATGCTATGAAGCTAGAAATCAACCACAAGAACAAAACAAGAACTATGTGGAGACTAAACAACATGCTATTGAACAACCATTGGATCATTGAAGAAATCAAAGAGGAAATTAAAAAATACCTGGAGAAAACGAAAATGAAAATACAACATACCAACTCTCATGGGATGCAGGAAAAGCAGTCATAAGAGGGAAATTCATAGCAATACAGGCCCACTTCAACAAGCAAGAAAAATCTCAAATACGTAATCTTAACATGTACCTAACAGTGCTAGAAAAAGAAGAATAGACAAAGCCCAAAGTCAGCAGAAGGAGGAAAATAATATAAATCAGAGCAGAAATAAATGAAATAGAGACTAAAAAAATAGTAAAAAGGATCAGTGAAACTAAGAGCTGGTTCTTTGAGAAAATAAACAAAATTTACAAACCCTTAGCCAGACTCACCAAGAAAAAAAGAGAGAAGGCTCAAATAAAGAAAATTAGAAATGAAAGAGGAGAAATTATAACAGATACTGCAGAAATAGAAAGGATTATAAAAGAATACTATGAAAAACTATATGGCCGCAAATTTGATAACCTAGAAGAAATGTATGAATTCCTAGACTCATACAACCTCCCAAAACTGAATCAAGAAGAAACAGAGGGGCCGGCCTGGTGGCGCAGTGGTTAAGATCACACATTCTGCTTCTCAGCAGTCTGGGGTTCACCAGTTTGGATCCTGGGTGCTGACATGGCACTGTTTGGCAAACAGCCATGCTGTGGTAGGTGTCCCATGTATAAAGTAGAGAAAGATGGGCATGGATGTTAGCTCAGGGCCAGTCTTCCTCAGCAAAAAGAGGAGAATTGGCAGTAGTTAGCTCAGGGCTAATATTCCTCAAAAAAAAGAAAAAAAAAGAAGAAGAAACAGAGAATCTGAGCAGACCAATCACAAGTACAGAGATTGAAACAGTAATAAAAAACCTCCCAAAAAACAAAAGTCCAGGACCAGATGGCTTCTCTGGAGAATTCTACCAAACATTCAAAGATTTAGTACCTATTCTTCTCAAACTATTCTGAAAAATTGAATAAGATGGAACACTTCCTAACACATTCTATGAGACCAACATTACCCTGATACCAAAACCAGACAAGGACAACATGAAGAAGAAAAACTACAGGCCAATATCACTGATGAACTTGGATGCAAAAATCCTCAACAAAATATTGGCAAACCGAATACAGCAATACATTAAAAGAATCACACCATGATCAAGTGGGATTCATTCCAGGGATGGAGGTATGGGTCAACATCCTTAAATCAATCAATGTGATACACCACATTAACAAAATGAGGAATGAAAATCACATGATCATTTCAATAGAAGCAGAGAAAGAATTTGACAAGGTCCAACATCCATTTATGATAAAAACTCTCAATAAAATGGGTATAGAAGGGAAGTATCTCAACATAGTAAAGGGCATATATGACAAACCCACAGCCGAAATCATATTTAATGGTGAAAAACTGAAAGCCATCCCTCTGAGAATAGGAACAGTACAGGTGTGCCACTCTTGTTACTCCTATTCAACATAGTATTGGAGGTATTGGCCAGAGCAATTAGGCAAGAAAAATAAATAAAAGGAATCCAAATTGGAAAGAAAGAAGTGAAACTTTCACTATTTGCAGATGACATGATTCTATATATAGAAAACCTTAAAGAATCCACCAGAAAACTACTAGAAATACTCAACAACTACAGCAAAGTTGAAGAGCAAAAAATGACTTTTAAAAAATCAGTTGCATTCATATACACTAACAATGAACTAGCAGAAAAAGACAGCAAGAATACAATCCCATTTACCATTGCAACAAAAAGAACAAAATACCCAGGAATAAACTTAACTAAAGAGGTGAAAAACCTGTACACTGAAAACTATAAGTCATTACTGAAAGAAATTGAGGAAGATATAAAGAAATGGAAAGATATTCCATGTCCATGGGTTGGAAGAATAAACATAGTCAAAATGTCCATATTACCTAAAGCAATCTGCAAATTCATTGCAATCCCAATCAGAATCCCAATGACATACTTCATGGAAATAGAATAAAGAATACAAAAATTTATATGGGACAACAAAAGACCCTAAATAGCCAAAGCAATCCTGAGAAAAAAGAACAAAGCTGGAGGCATCGCAATCCCTCACTTCAAAACATACTACAAAGCTACAGTAATCAAAACAGCATGATACTGGTACAAAAACAGAAAAACAGATCAATGGATCAGAATTGAAAGCCCAGAAATAAAACCACACATCTACGGGCAGTTAATCTTTGACAAAGGAGCCAAGAACATACAATGGAGAAAGCAAAGTCTCTTCAATAAATGATGTTGGGAAAACTGGACAGCTACATGCAAAAAAATGAAAGTAGACCATTATCTTGCACCATACACAAAAATTAACTCCAAATGGATTAAATGTTTGAATTTAAGAACTGAAACCATAAAAATTCTAGATGAAAATATAGTCAGTACACTCTTTGATATTGGTCTTAGTCACATCTTTTCGAATACCATGTCTACCCTGGTAAGGGAAACAAAAGAAAAAGTTAAGAAATGGGACTACATCAGAATAAAAAGCTTCTACAAAGCAAAGGAAACCATCAACAAAGTGGAAAGACAACCCACCAACTGGGAGAAAATATTTGCAAATCATTTATCAGACAAGGAGTCAATATCCAAAGTATATAAAGAACTCACACAACTCAACTACAGCAAAAAAAAAACAAAACACAACCCCATCAAAAAGTGGGCAGAGGATATGAACAGACATTTTTCAAAGGAAGGTATACAGATGGCCAACAGAGACACGAAAAGATGCTCAACACCACTAATCATTAGAGAAATGCAAATCAAAACTACAATGAGATATCACCTTATACCAGTCAGAACGGCTGTAATTACCAAGACCAAAAACAACAAATGTTGGAGAGGATATGAAGGAAATGGAACGCTCATACACTGCTGGTGGGAATGCAAACTGGTGCAGCCACTACGGAAAGCAGTATGGAGGTTCCTCATAAAACTAAAAATAGAACTACCATATGACACAGCCATCCCACTACTGAGTATCTACCCAAACAACTTGAAATCAACAATCCAAAGCAACATATGTACCCCTATGTTCATTGCAGCATTATTTACAATAGCCAAGACTTGAAAACAATCCAACTACCCATCCACCAATGATTGGATAAAGAAGATGTGGTGTGTATATATATATATGTATACAACGGAACTACTCAGCCATAAAAAAAGAGAAAATCATCCCATTTGCAACATGGATGGACCTGGAGGGTATTATGCTGAGCGAAAAAAGCCAGACTGGGAAAGACAAACACCACATGATTTCACTTATATGCGGAATATAAACAAACACATGGACAAAGAAAACAGTTCAGTGGTTACCAGGGGAAGGAGAATGGGGGGTGGGCACAGGGGGTGAAGGGGAGCACTTATGTCATGACAGACAAGAAATAATGTACAACTGAAATTGCACAATGATGTAAACTATTATGAATCTCAATTTAAAAGAAATTAAAAAAATAGTTTATTCCTTTTTACTGCGTGTTAGTATCCCACTGTAAGAATATATCATGGGGGCCGGGCCAGTGGCGCAGTGGTTAAGTGCGCACATTCAGCTTTGGCGGCCTGGGGTTTGCCGGTTCAGATCCTGGGTGCTGACATGGCGCCGCTTGGCAAGCCATACTGTGGCAGGCGTCCCACATATAAAGTGGAGGAAGATGGGCACGGATGTTAGCTCAGGGCCAATCTTCCTCAAAAAAAAAAAGAATATATCACAATTCTTTATCTGACGGACATTTGGGTTGTCTCTAGCTTGAGCTATTATGTATGAATAAAGCTGCTGTGAGTATGCATGTACAAGTCATTGTGTGAATATGGATTTTCATTTATCTACCAGTGGAATGCCTGGCTCCTACTGTATTTGTTTAACTTTATAAGAAACTGCCAAACTGTTTTTCAAAAAGGTTTGAAATGGTACATTCCCACCAGTAATATTGACTAAAGCCCAATTCTTTCTTTTAAGCAGGTCTCCGTCCCCAGGATGGAGCCTGGTCTACCTTCTTTCAATCTTTGCCTTTCTACGGATGAGTGGATGCCAAAGTTTGAGGGAGGAGGGAAGGGGGAAGGGTGGAGGAGGTGTGGGGCCACCACTCGAGTGTGCCGAGTTACATAGCAGCCCCCTTTCGGGGCATCACCTGGGGAGGGCAGTAGAATCTGTCTTTTCAGACCATGGGGCAATGGCCCCCAATTCTCACATTGGGATTTGGTTCAGCAAGTGCTGAACAAAGAAAGCTACTAAAAGGCCATGGAAAGGGGAAGTGGACAGAAAGGGCCCATCGCCATGTATGCGAATGACCTTTTGTGCTTGTCTTTTATAGGATGGGAATCCTCAGCTACTTTCTGTTTTCATTATTTGTCAGAGAAATGTGCCTTGAGACTTAATCCTGTGGCCTCCCCCAGCTGTTCACCATACATCCCAGCCAAAGAGGAAACAGAAGTTCTGCTGTCGAAAGGGGAAGACAAGCTGACGGTGACTGTCTTCAGATCGTAAAAACTCACATAAAATGAATTTAAAGTTAACACAGCCCCATGCAGCCAGGCTCACTGGGTCTACAGGATTTGAGTCTTCAGCTGGTAGACAAGTAGGCCAGGGCAGGGAGTTCTCCTGTGGCATGTGTGGGCAGGTTTGGGCTCTGTCTTTCTAAGTCACCCCAGCGTTACTGAGGTGGTGCTGGATGGGCCGCTGCAGGATGTGCTGGTGCGGCCTCCTTCAGAAGGGCTCATCCAGCGGCAGGAGTGCTGTTGACAGCCAGCCTCCAGCCATCACCTCCTTCAGAGATGGCCTCAGCTGCAGAGCATTGCCTTGTTCAAGGGGAAGTCCTGTCCATGCTGGCCCACTGATAGTGGTGGGGGTGGAAAGGCCCCGGCCTTTGGGACCAACATGCTATGGGACAATTCTGATGGTCTTTTTAATTCCAGAGTCCCAGTGGGGTTGGCTGAGGCTATCCAAGATCTTGACATCTCCCTCTGCCCACTCCTGGTCCTGCCCTCCCTTCCACAGACGTTACTCCCAAGAGCACTCCCAGGGAAGCATTCTGCACACGAAAGTCCATCTCCCAGTCTGCCTCCTGGAGAACACAGCTGGCAACATTAGTAAAAAAGCAGGCTGTGAACTTGTAGGAACCTGTCTCTGTAACAAATGGATACGTATACTTCCAAATGCACAGAAATTTGTGGAACTCTACTTAGGATACTGTTAACAATAACTACCTCCAGGGACTAGAACTAGGACCTTTTGAGAGGGGGGAGAAATTACTTTATACTCTTTACCATAAGTATGAATTGCTTTTTTTTATAATTAAAAAAAAGTCTCTAATTTTAAAGACATTGGATTGCAATATAAATAGTTGTCCTAGCTACCATTTGGGGAACACCTCCATACCATGTACTTTAGCATGCATTCTCTACCCCTCCCAACAATGCAGATGTGAGTGTCATTATCATCTCATTTTACAGATGAGGAAGCTGAGCTTCCGAGTTTCCAAATGACTGGTCCAGAGCATCTGTCATCAAGCAATGGAGCTGGAATAGGCTCAGGCTCCGACTCCAAAGTTCAGGCTCTTTCTGAGCTCGGTCAGCGTGCATGTCTTTCTATCAGCTAAAATGCTGCTCTCTGTTCTGAGCAGAGAGTGTGATGCAGTGGGAAGCACAATGAACTGGCACTTGAAACCAAACTTCTGGTCCTGATGCTGTTATTAGTGACCTCTGAGTCATTTATGGTCTCTGTGCTACACTTATCTATAAAAATCCGAAAGGCAGTTTGGTGTAGAGGCAAGATGTAAGGGCTGTTGGGTTTGACAGAGTTGGATCCCACTAGTTACTGCGTGATTTTAAACAAGTTACTTAAGCTCTCTGAGTCTCAGTTTTCTACTCTCTAAAGTAGAGAAAATGGACTGTAAGACCTAGGGTTGGTATGAGAGTTAAAAGAGATAGTATACCAGCACTTAATATACTCTAGGCACTCGAGAAAGAATTCCCTCCTCCTTGTGGTGTAACCTTTGGTCCTTAGGATAAAGAAAAACTGCCCATAGTTTTAGCATAAGTAACAACACTCAGTTTGCTAAAGAAAATATATTTAATGTATGTGAAAGGACTGGTTTGGAATTCTTTGATGGATCAGCAAAAGAAAGGAACCATTTTTCTAATGACTGTAGTTTAGCTTCCACAGGCTCCACATGATGGAAAGATCTCCATGGGGGATGGGTTAACATGGATGGGAATCAGGCGGGCAAGAGATCCCCCCCTGGAAAGTGTGAAGGGAAAAAAAATAAATCCCTAGGCTTGGGAAGAGTGGTGTTGTAGTGGTGGATTCAACGGTGGCCCCAAAAAGGTATGTCCATGTCTTGACCCCCGGAACTTGTGAACATGACCTAATTTGGAAAAAGGGTCTTTGCAGATATAATGTCAAGATGAGATGATCCTGGATTCTCCAGGTAGACCCTAAATCCAGGGACAGGTGTCCTCACAGGAGACGTGGGGGAGGGACAGGGGAAGAGTAGGAGAAGGCCATGTGAAGACGGAGACAGAGATTTGGGTTATGCAGCAACAAGCAATGCCTGGAACAACCAGAAGCTGGAAGAGGCGAGGAAGGATTCTCCCCCAGGCCTTTGGAGGGAGCATGATTCTGCCAAGACCTCGATTTTAGACCCTCCTGACGTCTTGATTTGGACTCTGGCCTCTTGAACTGTGAAAGAATAAACTTCTGTTGTTTTAAGTTACCAAATTTGTGGTAATTTGTCACAGCAGCCACAAGAAACTAATATAGGTACCATGAGACCATTTTAGTGGCAACTCTGGGAAAAGAATCAAGATTAAAAGACATCTAAAAGGACCCATTTCACTAAATATTTAGCATCAAGCAATAGGAATACAGACCTCATGTAAGATGACACGCTAGCCTTCTGAAACAAAATCACACAGAGGGAAGTAGGTCAGTAGAACTGACAGGAGTTCAGGGCGGGAAATATGAGGCCACGTTGTGTGAGGTGAGAGATACTTGCTATTTCAGATCCTGCTCCAACTATGGCAAAGTGGATTTCTCAAATGCTGGGAAATTTAACAGGGACATACAAAGGATGAGCGCATTTCTGTTAGAATAACAAAAAATAAAAAATATAAAAGAGATGGTACATCAAAAGGCAGGAAGGACTTCCTTTGAAGGAGCCAATGAGTACTGGGATGTGCTGCTGTCCTCTGAGAGCCAAAGTTTTGAGAGGGACAACTGACAGGCCTCTACTGAAAGGTCTTGGGGAGAAATGCATCAAAAGGAAAGGGTGTGAAAACAACCTAATGTCTTAGACCAGAGGACTGGCTAAATGACAGCACAGCCACACAGTAGGACATCATGCAGTTACTAAAGATAAGGCTGTTGACGAACATTCACTGAAATGAAAGGTGTTCAAGACATATTATTAAGTGCAGAAAGCAAGTGATAAAACAGTAGGTACAATAGAATCCCTTTCCTCATGGGTAAAATGGAGACACCGTACAGCATCGTTATTATTATCATCACTTCTGTTAAGTACTCAGGTCAACGATTCTGACTCCTGGAGGTCAGATGTGCTTTGGAATTCAGAATTTTTCAGATTTCACAAAAGTGCATCATTACAGAACACCCTCAGTGGGTCTGAGGCAGCAATTCACAATCAAACCGATTAAAATTTCTGTAGTGAAACATGAATATACACACTAACTGAGATAATCAAAGACTATAAATAGCGTCACATCATTTTGGGTCTGGTTGTATAGTGAAATAAATTGCTGTAAACTTAGAAAACAAAACCACAAGAACCTTGCATTTCCAGAGGTTTTTACTTTCTGGAATCATAGATGAGGGTCTGTGGACCTGAGTTCTATATGGCATCAGGAAAGCCTGCAAGCATTGCATTGTTACAGCACTATTGCTGACTGATGGAATTGCAGCCCATTTTCATTTTGGCCTTTTGACTTTGTTATATTTTAATTTTTCTGCAGAGTATTCATTACTTTTTTTTTTTTCGCCTGTAGTTTCCTGAATTTTAATCTATTCAGATATGTTTAACACAGGGGGAATATTGCATTGCTTCATGGACCTAAAAAGGATCTTGGCACCAGGTTTATAATTCTAATTTTGCCCTTAAGAAAATATTTTCCTGGGAAGAGAACAACTGAGGAGATGGAGTGGGTTTTCCAAATCCTTTTCTCGTGCCTCTGAGCCAGTCCTGGTCAATAGTCAATATCCAGCAAGGTCATGACCCCTAGAACCTTAACTAGAGCTTACTCTATCTACTCTTTCCTGATCAGTGTGTATTAGTTTTATATTAAAAAGTAAAACAACAACAACAGACCAGAAAAGAATGGTGGGCATGTGAGGAAAAGTGAGGGAGGACTCTGTGGACAGCGGGAATGGAATGAAGGAGGAAAAAACAGGTGACCTCAGAGCCTGCCTCTTGACCTCAGAGCCTGCCTGGTAAGGAAGGGATTAGGAGGGGTGCGGGGGAGACAAGAAGCAGGTAGAGGGGCAGTGAGAAGCAGCGAAGAGTGAGCTATTTCAAGAGCCAGGAAGGAGACATCGTTGAGCAAAGCTGTGGTCAAGTGAAGCCAAGAGAGGAGGCTGCTGGAGGCTGACTTTGCAGCTCGGGCAAGGCGTGGGGCCCTGAAGGGGAAGTGTCCATGTTTAAAGGTCTACAGATGCCCTGCTGAGCTCTGCAAGCAGTGAAACCAGGGTGCCTTTTCTGCTCAGCTATGTGAGCGCCTGAACAATTCGAGGGGAAAAATGACAAATTCAGGGGGAAATTTCAATGTATGTATGTACAGTTTTCTAGTGGCTGAGAATTTCCTAGAATGATGAAAAATGAACTGTATTGAAAGGATGTATGTATATACGACTTTAAATAACATACATTATTTCTATATATTACGTAATATATAATATAATATTATAATATTGGATTTGCTGATTGTCGAGAGACTTCTGCCAGAAGGTTGGCCAGGCTTGGAAAGGGAAGTGGCCCTAAGCCAACGGATATCACAGAAGAAGAGAGGTGAAAGGACTTGCAGAAAATCTGAATAGAAACGGAGCTTTTGATTAAGCAAGTCATGGCGTGGACTTCAAGGACATTGAGAGGCAGGAAACGCTAGATATGGAGGACATCATGGACCCACAAAACTAATGGCCTTAAGCTACTTGACTTGAGCCTGCTCTCAGGTCCAACCAGTAGTGGAGGGAGGCAGAGGAGCTGAGAGTCCTAGAGGAAGAAGACCCTCCCTCCAGTGAAGGCTCCAGGAGGAAACAGCCCCCTCACAGCTCACAGAGGACCCCACCACTCCCACCCTCCCAGCAAAGTCCACAGACTGCCCAGGAGAAGAAGCTCACATTTCTTACCCAGTTACTAAGGTTAGCATGGCCCACGTGGGAATCTGGGCCTGCCCAGAGGGCTAGCCCCTTGAGGCCTAAGACTGCCTGAGGGGCAAGACTGAGTAAAGAAGGTCAGAGCAGCGCCAGTAAAGGGCTGCTGAGCATATGTGGTGTGAGAGGGAGGATGAAAAATGGGAGACAGGGCGTTGGTTCTTAAACTAGGCCAGGTAGAACCCTGGGCCAAGGTGATCCACAGCTAAAACAGAAGTCTTTTCTGTATTTGCAGATAGTATGAGCTCCCTTTTAAAAAATATCATTTAGGGGCCAGCGTGGTGGCGTAGTGGTTAAGTTTGCGTGCTCTGCTTTGGCAGCCGGGGTTCACGGACCTAGCACCACTCATCAGGCCATGCTGTGGCAGCGTCCCACATAAAACTGAGGAAGACTGGCACAGTTGTTAGCTCAGTGACAATCTTCCTCAAGCAAAAAGAGAAAGATTGGCAACAGATGTTAGCGCAGGGCTACTCTTCCTCATAAAAAAGAAAAAAATTATTTATTTCTCATGATAAAGTTAACCTATTTTTTTCATCAGAAAAATGAAAAGAAAAGTCATTCATCAACTCACCTCTACATACTTAGGTATATTTCCTTCCAGGCTCTTTTTCTGTGGATGAATTGATTGATAATCTATTTACAAATATAATTAGATATGTTATGAATAAGAGTAGTTAATTATTATTAACTTAATAATATTGTATTGATAATAGTTAACAATAATTAACTATTATTCTTGTTTGTTTAATATTTCTCAAATGCTTACCAGGGCCAAGCACTGTTCTAAACCCTTTTCAGGTATTAAAACATGCAATTTCCATAATGTCCCTAGGAAGTAGAAACAATATTATCCCTACACAACAGTAAAAGAAACTGCAGAACAGAGAGGTAAAGAAATTTGTCCAGGGTTGGCCCTCTGGTTGAGTGGTTGGGTTCGCGCGCTCTGCTTCAGCGGCCCGGGCTTTCACCGGTTTGGGTCCTGGGTGTGGATATGGCACTGCTGATCAAGCCATGTTGACGTAGTGCCCCACAAGGCAGAGCCAGAAGGACCTACAACTAGAATATACAACGATGTACTGGGGGGACTTTGGGGAGAAGAAAAAGAAAGAAAAAAAAGAAGAAGATTGGCAATAGATGTTAGCTCAGGTGCCAATATTTAAAAAGAAAAGAAAAGAAAAGAAATTCATCCAAAGTCACACAGTAGTAAGTAGCGAGCTGGAATTCAAACCTAGATCTGACTGTGAGCCTACATTTTTGGCTGATGTATACACTGTATCATATACCGTTTTGTCTTAAGGTTTTTCATTAACTATTATGTTGCATGTATTTCCCACATCATAAAAAGAATTTACTTAATGTTAAGATTTTGTCTCATAGCTTTTCATAATTTCTTGATTCCTGCCAACACTTGTTTATCCTAGAATCAAGTAGAAGAAAATACCTGATTTAGTTTAAACCTGTATGTTTATTTAACATATATAAACTATATATTTATGTAATATATCAATATTTCAGAGTGTTAAAAAAGAAACTGTGCTGCCCTGGAGCTCCACCACGTGACTAAAAGCAAAGAAAAACCCCTGTCATTTTCTCAAATTCTGCCTCTTCTGTTCCTGACCTTCAGGTGTCTATTCACTTATTTGGCCGATATTTTCTGAGCATCTGTGATGTGCTAGGTAGTGGGGGTCCAGTGGTGCATAAGGCACAGTCTTGGCCCTCAGGAGCTCTCTATCTCATAGGGGAGACAGACAATAAAATCCACCATAGAGTGATGCAAGCTGGAGTAGCAAGGGGTAGGGGAGGGGAAATGAGAGGGAGATAAGTAGGAAAGCTACCCAGAGGGAGGCCCTCTGACCTGAGTCCTGAGGAAA
The DNA here is from genome assembly GCF_037783145.1 of Equus przewalskii. Classification (NCBI taxonomy): domain Eukaryota; kingdom Metazoa; phylum Chordata; class Mammalia; order Perissodactyla; family Equidae; genus Equus; species Equus przewalskii. The sequence continues at coordinate 32,467,255 of NC_091831.1, forward strand.
GGAGGAATGGGGGGCATAGCATAGGAAGCAACATGTGCAGAAGTGTGGAGGCGTGAAAGTGAAACAGCAAGGCCCATTCATGGGAACTAGAAATATGTTTCAAGCAGAGGCTGGTTGTTGGGGGGGGCACACTGAAGGGCGAAGCAGAGAGGATGGGGAGGGAGACAAGGAAAATAGCACAAGGTAGTTAGGAATTAAACCCTACTATGAAGATTCATTGAGGGGGTTTAAACAGGCAAAGGACATGCTGACTTGTGCTTTGGAAAGATCATTCTGGTGGAGAATAGATTGGAGGGACAAAGACTCCAGGCAGGAAGACCAATTAGAAGGCTGATACAGGGATCCAGAGAAGAGATGATGGGGGCTTGAATTAGGACACGGGGCAGTGGAGATGGAGAGAAGGGAATGCAATCACAGCAGCAAGAAAGGCATATCCATTGGACATGAGGATTAGATATGGGTGGTGGAGGAGATGGAGGAAGAGAGGATGACCCAGGCTTAGGCCACTGGGTGGACGGTGGGTGGGTGATGATCCATCAAGATGGGCATATCAGAACTGGTTTACGGATTTTGGTTTTGGAAACGTTGAGTTTTAAGTTTCTAGTCAGCAATTGGAAATATGTCTCTGGAGCTTATGAGAGAAAACTGAACCGGGATTGTAGATTTTTGAGCCAGCGGCATTTGGACAGTAAATGAACATGGACTGTTTAGCAGAGATCATCCTATGACAATGTATACACTGAGAGAAAAGCGGGCCTGAGATAGAACCCTGGGAAGCACCAATGCATATGGAGCAAGTGGAGAAAAACTGTCCACAGAGGAGACAGAATGAGAGATCAGACGTAAACTGGGAGAAGTGGTGGCCCAGAAGCCAAAGGGAGAGAGACACACACACAAGAACTAACAAGTCAACAGAGTCAAACATGACTGAGCTGTGAAGTGGAAGAGAAGAATGGAGGGAGACTTAACTATGTTTAAATAATAATCGGACAGAGTATCTGGAGAGGAAGAAGTTGGAAATGGAGGAGATACAAAGCCCCAAAACAGTGTTTGATGATGATGATGGTGATGGCTTATCCTAGAGGGCTTATCCCTTACTATGTGTCAGAAACTGTGTTAGAGTTTTAAGTATTTTTTTAAAAAACTTTTTATTATGGAAATTTTCACATATGCACAAAAGTAGAGAAAATAATATAGTGAGGCCCCATGTTTCCATCATCCAGACCTAACAAATATCAACATTTTGCCACTCTTGTTTCATCTAAAAAAGGAAATTGAAAATAAACTGGACAAAGAGATTGGAAAATTCATTAAAAAATAAATGTCTGGGCCATAAAATACATCTTAACAAATTTAAAAGAATGAAAGTCATATAAAAGCATGCTTTCAAACCACAATGGAATCAAACTAGAAATCGATAACAGAAAGATAGTCAGAAAATTCCAAAATATGTGGAGATTAAACAACACGCTTCTAAATAATAAATGGGTCAAAGATAAAGACTCAAGAGAAACTGAAAAAATATTTTGAACTTAATGAAAATGAAAATATAACATCAAAAGTTGTGGGCTGCAGCAAAACAATGCTTAGAGGGAAATGTAGCATTGTATGTATATATTAGAAAAGAAGAAAGATCTAAAAATCAATAATCTAAGCTTCCACTTTAGGAAATCAGAGCTAAAAGAGGAATATAAGCCTAAAGCAAGCAAAAGGAAAGAAACAATAACAATTAGAGTAGAAGTCAATAAAATTAAGAACAGGAAAACAACAGAGACGAATCAATGAAACTAAAAGCTGGCTCTTTGGAAAAAAATCAATAAAAATGATAAACTTCTTGCCAGAGTAAGTAAGAAACAGAGAGAGAAGACATAAATAACTAACAGAAATGGAAGAGGAGTCATCTGTACCAGACATCAAAAGGATAATAAAAGAGTATTATGAAAAAACTCTATGCCCACAAATTTGATAACGTAGATGAAATGGACTAATTCATTCAAAAATGCAAACTACTAAACTCACACACGGAGAAATAGATAATCTAAATAGGCCTATAGCTGTTAAAGAAATTGAATCAATAATTAGTAACCTTCTTAAACAAAAAACACCAGGCCCAGATGGGTTCACTGGTGAATCCTACCACACATTTAAAGAAGAAATGCTACCATTCTCTAGAATCTCTTCCAGAAAATAGAAGCAGAGGGAACAATTCTTAACTCATTCTATGAGGCCAGTATTACTCTAATACCAAAATCAGACAAATACATTACAAGAAAGGAAATCTATGGAACAATATCTCTCATGAACACAGATGCAAAAATACTCAAAATATTAGTAAATCAAATCCAAAAATGTATTAAAAAAATTATACACCACAACCAAGTGGGATTTATTCTAGGTATGCAAAGCTAGTTCAGCATGCAAAAATCAATTAATATAATCCATCACATCAACAGGCTAAAGAAGAAAAACTGAATGACCATATCAATAGATGCAGAAAAAGCAGTTGACAAAATCCAATTCCCATTCATTATAAAAACTCTCGGCAAACTGAGACTAGAATGGAACTTCCTCAATTCAACAAAGAACATCTGCAAAAAACTTAGAAGCTAGAATCATTGTTAATGGTGAGAAAATAGATGCTTTCCCCCTATGATCAGGAACAAGCCAAGGATATCCCCTCTCACCACTTCTATTCAACATTGTACTGGAAGTCCTAGCCAATACAAAAGAACAAGAAAATGAAATAAAATACGTACAGATTGGTAAAGAAGAAATAAAACTTTGTTCACAGAAGACATGATTGTCTATGCAGAAAATCCCAAGGAATTGACAAAAAAAAAAAACAACCCAAAACAACCCTTACTGGGACTAGTAAACTATGATGGCAAGATTGCAAGATGACAAGGTTAATATACATAAATCAGTTGCTTTCCTATATACCAGCAATGAACAATTGGAATTTGAAATTAAAAACACAATACCACTTACATTAGCACTGAAAAAAAAGAGAAATACTTAAGTATAAATCTAACAAAATATACACAGAATCTATGAAGAAAACTACAAAAGTCTGATGAAAGAAATCAATGAAGATGTAAATGAATGGAGAAATATTCCAAGTTCATGGATAGAAAGACTCAATATTGTTAAGATGTCACTTCTCCTCAACTTGATCTATAGATTAAATTCAATCCCAATCAGAAGCCTAGCAAGTTATTTTGTGGTTATCAACAACCTGATCCTAAAGTTTATACAGAAAGCAGACCCAAAATAGCCAACTTGATGCTGAAGAAGAACAGAGTTGGAGGGTTGACACTACCCAACTTTAAGACTTATTATAAAACTACAGTAATCAAGACTGTGTGATATTGGCAGAAGAACAGACAAATAGATCAACGGAACAGAATAGAGAACCTAGACAGAGACCCACACAATATACAGTCAACTGATCTTTGACAAAGGAGAAAAGGTAATTCAACGGAGAAAGGATAGTCTTTTCAACAAATGGTGCTGGAAAATTGGATATCCATACGCAAAAAAAAAAAAAAAAAAAAAGAATTTAGACACAGAATCTTATGTCTTTCACAGAAATTAACTCAAAATGAATCATAGACCTAAATGTAAAAGACAAAACTATAAAACTTCTATAAGATAATAGAGGAGAAAATTTAGATCACCATGGGTTTGGCTGTTACTTTTTAGATACAAAACCAAAAGCACAATCCATGAAAGAAAAAATTGATAAGATGGGCTTTATCAAAATAAAAAACTTCTGTGAAAGATACTGTTCAGAGAATGAAAAGACAAACCACAGATTTGGAGAAAATATTGGTAAAATACATATCTGATAAAGGGTTGTATGTCAAATATGCAAAGAACTCTCAAAACTCACCGATAAGAAAACAAGCAACCTGATTTAAAAAATGGGCAAAAGATCTGAATTAGACACCTCACCAAAGAAAATATTCAGTGGCAAATAAGTATATGAAAAGATACTCGGCATCATATGTCATTAGTGAGCTATGAATTAAAACAACAATAAAATGCTGCTACAAAACTATGAGAATGGGTAAAATACAAAATACTGATAACACCAAATGCTGGAGGGGATGCAGAGCAACACGAGCTCTCATTCATTGCTGAGAGGAATGCAAAAGAGTACAGCCATTTTGGAAGATAGTTTGGCAATTTCTTACAAAGCTAAACATAATCTTGCCACACAATCCAGCAACTGTGTTCTGGGTATTTACCCAATTGAGTTGAAATTATGTCCACATAAAAACCTGCACACAAATGTTTATAGCAGCTTTAATCATACTTGCCAAAGACTGGAAGCAACCAAGATGTCCTTCAATAGGTAAATGGACAAATAAATTGTGGTATATCAAGACAGTACAATAGCGTATCATTCAGTGACAGAAAGAAATGAGCTCTCAAACCACTAAAAGACGTGGAGGAAACTTAAATGCATATTGCTGAGTGAAAGAAGCTGGTCTGAAAGCTACAGACTGTGTGATATTTGGGAAAAGGCCAACTATGGAGATAGTAAAAAGATAAGCGGCTGGCTGTTCAGGGGTGCTGGGGGGTGGAATGAATAAGTGAAGCACAGTGGATTTTTAGTGTGGTGAAACAATTCTGTATGATAGGGTAATGGTGGACACCTGAAATCATGCGTTAGTCAAAACCCATAGAAATGTACAATACAGACAACCTTAATGTAAATTGTGGACTTCAGTTAACAGTAATGCTGTCACTATTGGTTCCTTAATTGTAACAAGTGTACCACACTAAAGCAAGATGTCAATAAAAGGGGAACCTGTGTAGGAGTGGGGTGGGAGGGTACATGGGAAGGAGGTATATGCAAACTCTCTGTATGGTCGCCTCAATTTTTCTATAAATCTAAAACTGTTCTAAAACATCAAGTCTAATACAAAAAACATAAATGTCTGAGAATAACAAAAACAAAAAAAGAATATGGTGGGGGGTTTACCTTATTAGATGTGGCTGAGACTAACTAGGTTTGCACTCAATATCCAGAAACTAAAAGACTTTATTTCTCTGCTTCCCTCTCAGATAGGGGTATAAATAAACCTGTTAGGTGAGACTTTCCAAAAAGCTCCTAAAAAGGAGGTCAGACAGCTGGCATGTGCCCTTTTAGCCCTTCCCCACTCTGTTTGCTTCCTGCCTGGAATAAGGGACACATGGCTGGAGCTTCAACAGCCATCTTGGAGTGCAAGGAGATCCTGAGGGTGAAAGTCAGGGCTAAGGATGGCTGAGCAGAGTGATAGGAAGAGCCTGAGTTCTTGATGAACATGGTGCTATCATGCCAACACTGGTCTTACTCTACTAGACTTCTTTTACATGAAAGAAATAAACTTATTTCTTGTTTAAGGTTCTATTATTTGTATCTGCGTTACTAGCTAAACACAATTCCTACCTTATATACCAGATAATAAAACTTACTATACTGCTATGATAATAAAACCATATGTATAGCACAAGAATAAATAATACAAGTGGAACCTAATAAAGAGTCCGGAAACAAATTCAAATGGAAACTCAATATAAATCAAGATGACATTTCATTTAGAGGGGGAAAGATGCTTTACTCATATACGGTGCTGGCAGAGCTGACTATCCATCTGGAAGAAGACACGGTTACACTTCTACCCCACAACGTATGCGAAAATAAATTCCAGATGGATTAAAGTCTAACTGTGAAAAATAAAAACATTAGATACAAATGTAAAGAATTATTTATAAAATTATAAAGTAAAGAAGACCTTCTGAAGCAAAAGATAAAATCCAGAAACCCTCAGGGTTACCATCTAAAAACAACAGTCTTACATCACTTCTTAAAAATGAACATGTTTTTGTATGGCGAAAGAAACTATAAACAAAATCAAAAGACAAATGATAGACTAAATGCTTAAAATACAGATGACAAATGGCGAATGTTGCAAATGTACCTTAGCTCCTACAAACCAATTAAAAGAAAAGACAATCAATTAAAATTTGACAAAGCACATCAACAGGCACTCCTAGAAAAAAAGTGTAAATCATCAGTGATATGAAAAGATTCTCAGTGTCACTGGTATTCAAGGAAATGCAAATTAGCATAATAAAGAAGATAGCATTTAGATTCATCAGATTGGCAAATATAAAAAAGATTGATGAGACTATCAATATGGGTGTGGAATGTAGATTTCTACAGCCTCTCTGGAAAGGATTACAACAGTATGTATTCAAAAGTGCAGGGGCCAGCCTGGTGGCGCAGCAGTTAAGTGCACACGTTCCGATTCGGCGGCCTGGGGTTCGCCGGTGTGGATCCTGGGTGCAGACATGGCACCGCATGGCAAGCCATGCTGTGGCAGGCGTCCCACATAGAAAGCAGAGGAAGATGGGCACAGATGTTAGCTCAGGGCCAGTCTTCCTCAGCAAAAAAGAGGAGGACTGGCAGTAGTTAGCTCAGGGCTAATCTTCCTCAAAAAAAAAAAATAATAATAATAATAAGTGCACATATCCCACAATCCAGCAATACTACTTTTTGTAGTCTATCCTAAAGAAAGAATAACACCAGTACATAAAGAAATATGTTCAAGGAAATTTACTATAGCATGGATTTGTAAGAGCAAAGTGAGTAGGAGGAAGGAAATAATAAAGAGCAGAAACCAATGAAGTAGAAAACAAACAAAAGAAAAATTAACAAAACCAAAAGTTGGTTCTTTAGAAAGGTCAATGACAAATGTCTGTCTAGACTCAGAGATAGATAAATTACCAATATCAGAAATAAAAGAGGGACTATCATTACAATTCCTACGGACCTTAAAAAGATAATAAGGAGATATTATGAATTACTTCATATCAATAAATTTTAAAAACTTAAATGTACAAAGTCCTTGAAAAATACAACTTATCAATACTGGCACAAGATGAAGTGTAAAATCTGAAGAGCCCTATATCTACAGAGGAAATCGAAAACACGTACAAAACCTCTCACAAAGAAAAACTTAGGCCTGGATCATTTTAATGGTTAATTCTACCAAACACTTAAGAACACAATTACACCAATCTTTCTCTATTTGAAAATAGTGGAGAAGTGAATAATACTAAATTTGTTTTATGAGGCCAGATTAATCCTGATACCAAAAACTAACAAAAGACATTACAGAAAAGAAAATTACAGACCAATATCCCCCATGAACACGGATCCAAAAGTCCTTAACAAAATATTAGTAAATTGGCAACATATAAAAAGGATGATACATCATGACCAAATGGGGCTTATTCCAGGCATTCAAGTTTGGTTTAACTCTCCAGGAGTTTGTGGTAGATTTATGGGAAAGAACTATAAAGTTAAAGCATCAGATCAAGGACAGGATTTTTGCATTTGCTGTTTTTTACTGGTAGGGAAAAAAAAGGTGGTCAGAAGTAACTAAAAAAGAAAAAGGTACCAGCCTGGTGCCATAGTGGTTAAGTTTGTGTCCTCCACTTTGGCGGCCTGGGGTTCGTGGGTTCAGTTCCTGGGCACAGACCTACACACCACTCATCAAGCCATGCTGTGGTGGCATCCCACATACAAAACAGAGGAAGATTGGCACAAATGTTAGCTCAGAGACAATCTTCCTCACCAAAAAACGCCCAAAACAAAAAAACCACACCAGACTAGGAATCAGGACCAGGATTCTAGTCCTGATTCTGCCTCCAACTCAATATATGACATTAGAAAGACCATTTTGCCTGTCTTGGCCTTAGTTTCCACATGTGTCCAATAAGACCGACCTCCTAGGGTCTTTCCCAACTCGAATACTCTAAGAGACTATGAGGCCAAGTTCAATTTTTATCATAGCTGCCTAGACTTTCTGCTTCAGTACCTCAGAAGGCAGAAGTAGAAAATGTGCAAGATATGCTTTCATGCACGAGTGAAGGCACCATCTGCATGTGACTTGACCCCCCCAGTGAGAGCACCCACATGCCCTCAGGAAGTACTTGTAACTAACTCTCTGAAGGCTTTCAATATGTCACCGTGCTGTGAGGAGACCATGGACTTTGAGATCAGACTGAGCTGGGTTTGAATCCCAGTTCTGCTACCTGCTGAATGACCCTGGAAAAATGATCTAACAGCTCTGAATCTCAGTTTCTTCATTTGTGAAGTGGGGATAATACCTACGATGCAGAAGTATCATAAGGACTAATTGAGATAGCATAAGAAAGTTCTTGCATTATACCTCATGCTCAATAAATGTTATCTTCCGTTCCTATAGCAGTGAAGAATTAGGTTTGGCTACATGTAGCAGAGCACGAAAATAATCATGTCTCAAGCAAGACAGAGATGTGTGTATTTGTCTTTCATGTAAAAGAATTCAGAGGTGGGAAACCTGGGGCTTGTTTGGGAGCTCCATGGTCAGTAGGGGACCAGACTCTGCTCATCTTTCCGCTCTACTGTCCTTAGTGTGTGGCTTCCATACACACAGTCACCTCATAATCTAACAGAGCTGTTGAATCTCCAGCCAACACATTCACATTTCTGGCAGGAGCTAAAAGAGAGAGAGAAAGGCAGAAAGGGAAAACCAAAAAGAGAGAAAGAGTAAAGCACTCTATAAAATTTTCTGGACAGTCAATGACTTCCATTTACATCTTATTGGCCTCCTCTAAGTTGGAAGAGAGGCTGGAGAATGGAGTCTTGCTGCCCCCAAATAAAACTGGGATTCTGTTTCTCAGAAACAAGGGATCAGCAACCAGCCATCTCTGTGACACTGCTTTTTCTTGTTACTAAGGTAACTGTTGGGTTGGGGATCATGGAACTAGCACAGGATAGCTGGCATGGCTTCTGAATCATAATGCAATGACAAGGGAGGCAGCTCTCGTGTAACCAATGGATTTGAATTCAAAGTCTAGTTTTGACACTTACTAACCAAATAACCAGAGGTCAGGCGAATTACCTTATTGGAGCCTCAGTTTCTTCACCTGTAAAATGGGATGATAATAATATGCCTACCTCACAGGTTAGAGGTAAAGATCCATGAAAGCTGAATAAGTGACAGCGCCCTGAGCAGAGCTGGTTACATAGCAGATGCCTGACAACATTTTATTTCTCTGAACTTGAGACCCAGGGCATGGAAATGGGCACTGCCGTTGCTCAGAATGGCCCAAGGAGGGGCCCTTGGGCTGTGGCAGAACCTGTATGGGGAGCGGCCATTTTGGTGATTAGGGAAGAAGTTTTCACTCTTGCAAGAGGGCTAGGTGGCTAGGCTTCTAGGCTTCACCTGCAAAGCTACTTGTTCCTAAAAAGCCATGAATGTCCCGAAATAGCCTGCTTCAGGTTTTAATATGAAGCCCCACTGGATTGGGCTGAAATTGTCTCAAGTAGGAAGAAAAGGCACCAGTCTTTATAAATCCAGGGTGTTCACAAGGTGAAACCAAGCTCCTGGTGCTCTGGAACTCCTTTTCCCTGCCCCCACCTGTGATGGCCCACTGACCTGTCCCATATAGTCCAGTCTTCACATGCTCCACCCTATTCGGGTGGAACCTTCGCGGTCTCCTTGATCTTCCAATCAAAGTAAGGGAAAAGCCTCAGACAAAGGTTGTGGGACCTTGGGCAGGTCACTTAACCTGCATATCAGAGTCTTTACTTATACAATGAGCAGGTTGGACTTGATCATTTAAAAACAAACAACTAATGCTTGTTGAACAGCTACTATGTGCTGGGCCCTATGTCAGGCACCGGAGATACAATCGTGAAAGAGCCATAGCCTGCCCTCAAGGGCTGACAGTCTTATGGGACACTGACAGGGAGGTGGGCAGAGGTAGGGGATGCTCCGAGGGAGGGCCCTTTCCTGATGCTCATGTTTCATGAGTGTAAGGTACTCCTGGCAGAGCAGGGCAAACTCATAGGAGACAGAGAGCTACTGCCTTGCCCACTTGCAATAGGAGATGATGCCAACACAGGCCAGTGGTGACTTGTGGGGCCCTTCAGATCACAGCAGGGCCTGTTTCAAGCATGTCCCACCCACTCTAGTGGCAGAAGCACGGGCTCTGGAGCTAGACCATCTGTGTTCAAAACTCAGCTCTGCAATTTACTAGTTGTGCCCTTGGACAAGCTACACATATAAATGGGTAAATGTAAAGTAGGTAGACTTTTAGTACCTTCCTCATAGGATAGTTATGAGAATTAAGATGAATTAAGATGAATGGCATGCTTCTCCACCTCTACCTTTTGTCCTAGCAAGTGAAGTCTTGATAACCAGGAAAAAGGCTCTGGTCCCAGGCCTGACAGATTATGAAATAACACCTTGGAGAATAAGAAACAGGGGTTTCTTCCCCCCTCCTCATCCCTGTCCCTTAGATGACACGTTCATCTCTCTGGCCTTTCCTATTTGCCAAGCCAAACGAGACAGTAGGGCGGCAGCCAAGTCTGGGTTCTCCATCCTGCCTAGACCCCATCCTCAGGCCCTCTGGTGCTGGAGGGATTGACGGCAGAGCCTGCCCAGAGAGCCAGTGCCCAGGGCAGAGCAGGGTCCTCTGGGGGAGGGGGACAGCCACCCTCCCCCCACGTTCTGCAAAAACCGTCAAATGAAGGTGAAGAAACAGACACCACTTCCCCCAATCCGACCCCACCTGCTCTACAAAGACACTGGGAGGAACTGTCAGCGTCAGGGACTAGTTATGTCATCTCAGCGAGGGAATGTCAGCCTCTGAGTCCCCTTCCCGGCCAGATTCCACAGGTCAGTGCTGTGCAGCAGTGGGAGTGTTCAGTTTGGACAGCGGACCCCCCACCCAAAACCTTATCCATGACTGGCAGATGTCCTCTAACGGCGGTAACAAGTATAGAAGTATCCTTTCGGTTCAAAGTTGTCCAGATTCTCTTGGTTGTGAAGCAGCAAAGGGCCTTCACTCCTAACATCTGGAGCTGGAAGGAGGACCATGCATTTGGATAGTGTGTGTGTGCAGGATCAGGGGAGATGATCTCAAATGGATGAATACACAGTCAACAGAAATTTCTCCGACAAGGAACACAGACCATCCAGGTCCAGAGGCTTGCGAAGAGTGAGGAAGGGTGCAGGGAGAGGGCAGAGTCTGGAAGACCAGTGTTCAAACAAGGTTTTCCAAATAGGATATTCCACAGAGCCCTAGCATCTTCTGAACTGGAGTGCCCTCATTGTATATCTGAGGAAATGGAGGACTTCTGGAGTTTACAGCTTGCCTAAGTCCCTACTGCGGGCTTGAAGAGAATGCAGAGGGCTGAGATAAGAATCTGGGGGCCCTGCCTTTCAGCCCAGATCTCTGTGCCCTGTTTCAAGCTGCCTTCCTCACCACCAGCTCCCTCTCCTCATCCTCCAGCAGTCCAGGTTCCACTGTTCCAGGTTGGACTCCTGGATGTTACTGGTGACCTCAGCAGCCTGTTGTTTTTATATCAGATCTCATCCTCACAGTGATCCACACTACCAAGAACCTTCTCCTCAAAACCCTCCTTCCTTGGCCTCCCAGTTTTTCCATCCTGCCTCTTATCCTACCTCTCTGGATCCTCTGGTCTCTCTACAGAATCTTCTTTCCGTGGTTCCTGAGCACAGTCCTTCCCCATGGCTCTTCTCCTGAGGCCAGGCTCTTGCTCTCTGTTCCCTCTCCCCCATCCACTTATGTAGCTTCAACTCCAAGGGGGTCACCCCGGCCAGGTCCTAAGCCCCCATCTCTCTGTTCTGCGATTAGAGAAGGCCTCTAGGATATCCTGTGGGCACCTCAAACTCAACATTTCCAAACTTTAGCTCACCATTTTCCTTCCTCCCATGGCTTTTATTACGTACAGCTTCTTTTTGACATTTATATTCCCCTCCTCCAAGCTTAGGATTCCAAGATTTTCAGTGCCTGAAAATTCCCTTCTATCTTTCTGCCTCAAATTTAAGGATTTCTTGGTCCTATTCATTCATTCACTCATTCAAATACTTTCTGAGTATATTCTCTGGGCCAGAGTCGGCTCTAAGTTCTGGAGGTTCCATGGTGAAAAAAACAGAGTTGGATACGCCTCCGAGGGACTTATAGTTGAATGGAGGAGACATAAATTAAAATATGTAATTGCCAAAAAATATCTATATAATTTCTACTCAAGAACAGTACAGGGCTGCGACAGTGCATGATGTGTGTGTGTGTCAGGGGGCCAGTAACCTGGTCTGGAGGCCAGAGAAACCCTGAACATGGGGAACAGGTGTAAGTATAGCAGGTAGCGATCTCATCTCCTCTTTTGCAATTCCAGGCCTGTGGTAGGCAGAGTAATGGCTTCCCGAAGATGTCCATGTTCTAACCCTTAGAACCTGTGAATTTATGTTACACTGCAAAGTATAATTAATGTTGTAGAGGGTATTAAGGTTACTGTTAAGGTTTCCTGGATTATCTGGGTGGGATCAATGTAATTGCTCGAGTCCTTAAAAGCGGAAGAGGCAGGCAGTGGAAAGAGTCAGAGAGAGAGGTGATGTGGGAAGCAGGGTCAGGCAGATGTTATGTTGATGGCTTTGAAGATGGAGGAAGGGGCCAAGGAATGTAGGTAGTCTCTAGAAGCTGAAAAAGGCAAGGAAATAGATCCTCTCCGAGCCACCAGAAAGGAGCTCAACCCTGCCAACACCTCGATTTTAGCCCAATGCAACTCATGAAATACAGAACCGTAAGATAATAAATTTACGTTATTTTAAGCCACTAAGTTTGTGGTAATTTGTTATGGTAGCAGTAGAAAACTAATTCTCAGCCTCAACCCTGATATTTCCATTATTAAATCCGTTTCATTTATTTCCGCCATGGTTGAACCGTATCTTTCCCTCATCTTTGCTCTCTAGAGCCATCCTCTGGACCCAGCATTGTTGGTGACTCCAAGGGCACAGCGTGATTGGATCAATTCCAGGAGCAGGCAAAGGGAGGAGGAGAGGAAGTCGCAGCTGAGTGCAAGGGTTAAGGTTAAGAGGTCTGGCTCTGGGGAGTTGGCCCCATTGCCCAGTGGTTAAGTTGTGGCACTCTGCTCCGGCAGCCCAGGGTTTCCCGGGTTTGAATCTTGGGCCCGGACATGGCACCACTCCTTGAGCCATGCTGAGGCGGCATCCCACATGCCACAGCTAGAAGGACCCACAACTAAAAATATACAACTATGTACCAGGGGGCTTTGGAGAGAAAAAGGAAAAATAAAATGTTAAAAAAAAAGAGAGCTCTGGCTCTGGACTCAGACACGCCTGGTTTGGAACCTGGGGGAGCATGCCCTCCCTGTGGAGTCTGAGCAAGGCATTTGCCTTGTTTCATCTGCTTTAACATGAAGACAGTGATAGGTGTTAAGGCATAAAAGCCATATACAACTATGTTGTGCATTTATCGCAGATTATCATGAATGCTCCTGTGCCATCAGGAGACGAGGTCCAAGGAATTACACAAAGGCTACTGGAGGGCAATCAAGGGCAACGCCAAGACCCAGGCCCAGGTGCCAGAGAAGGTGCCTCTTCCCCTTCCTGCCCCCTGCCCTTTCCTGCCAGAGCAGAGGCTCAGGGAGAAAGCCCCAGGGAATGGGGAGATGGCCAGCTGGGCTCATATACGACGACCCCTGCCCTGGGTCACAGAGGCCGGGCTATTCATCCTTTTTTATCCCTCCCTCTCAACAACCCCTCCACCTCGCGCTGCCCTTTGGTGGCCCTTCAGGCTGGTTTCACGGGGAGAGGGGCGCACGTGGCACGAAGCCCCCTGCCTCCTCCCCGCCCCGAGCGAAGCGGGAGCGGGGGCCGTGTCCGGAGCTGGCCAGCGGCCGGGCCCGGAGGGGTTCTCACTTCCCCTCCCCAACGGCCGCGCGTGCAGGTGCCGCGGGCCGAGCTCCGCAGGCGGGGCGGGCCCTGTGGACACGCCCTCGCGGCGAGTCCTCGCTGCCCGTCGGGAGGAAGCGCCAGAGCGGCGGCTGGTGGTGCGCGGAGCCCGGCGCCCCCGCCCGCCCCGCGCCCAGGGACGCCGCCGGCCCGGCTCCCGCCCCCGGGGATCGCGCCCGCGCGAACCGGGCCCGTGAGCTGCGCCCCGCGGCATGGCAGCCTCAGGTGCGTATCCCGGCGCCGGCTCCTCGCCCCAGCCTCCCGCGGGCGCGCCCCTTCCTCCCCCCGCGCGCTCTCACCCACCGCAGCCCTCGAGCTCAGTCCCTCTCTTAATGCTGTCTGCTTCTTGGGTGCGGGATCTCTTCTTTCTCTCCTTTTATCTGTTCCTTGTTGCAAACTTCCACCCCAACTTTCCACGTTCCCCTTCCCAGCCTGTTGCGCGATTCTCTTCAGCCCCTTCCTGACCCTCCCCGGTTCCCCGTCGTCTAACTCTCCTTTTCTCCCTCCATCACGGGCTCTCGGAGCTTCTGAGGGTCATTTTCCCTCCTCGGCCAACTCTGGGAACCTAGAGAAAAGGTGAAAGAAGGCTGAGAGAACCACTTGTCTACTCCGGCGAAATGCTTCTCTTAGGGCCCCATCAGACCAATAGGGGGCGCTCAGACAGTCTTGGGTTGGCATTGGGAGGTCGGAGGCCGCCCTTGGGGCCACCTTCCCAAGCCCGCTTCCCCTCCCCTTCCTAGGCTTTGATTTTCGTCTAGAATTTTGATAGGAATCTGGGAACAGCATTCCTTTAGCTTAATTTTTCCTATCTCCTTTGCAGAACTTTGGAGACTGAGGAGAGCGGGAGGCCACTGGGTAATCTACCCATCAAACGGCCTCAGGGCTCTTTTCTGGTTAGTCTTGGGCTCCCTTGTAGTTGGTGAGTCTGTACACTTGGCAAGTCACTCACTTGCTAAGATCCAAGACAAACCAGTAAAAATGATGATAATAGAGACAACTAATGAGTGCTTACTGTGCACTTTTATGGATATTGTGCGCCTAAATGTGTTCTCAGTGGTGACCAGGACGCGCCTAGTCTCAGCTCTCAAGTTTATAGTCTTGTGAAGGAAAGTGTCAAGTAAACAGGGAATTACTAGAAGGGAGGAGTGGAGATGCCATGTTTGTAAATGGGCTTCCTTGTATTTTCCCAGCCCATCTGATGATGTTTTAGTGAAGATGACGTGTGAAAACAGGATGGAAAAGCCTCTTGAAAAATAAAATCTAGTCAGCCAGGAGAAGGTCCCATTCTTGGAAGATATGGGCAGATGCTCGAATGAAGAGTCAGCTCTCCCCTGGTCCCCTGAGGTCTAGCCTTCCAATGGTGTTCTGGAAGCAGGGGTAGAGAAGACCAATGGTGACAGTTCTGTTAGATTTGGTGATGCAGGCTCATTATTTAAGGGGAGTGGGAAAGTAGCTAACATTAGCCTCGTGGCTCTCTAGCTGGGCTCTGGAGGTCAGAAGAAGCTGTATTGTGAATATGGAACCCCTGGTAATAGTAGGTTCAGAGTCCAGACATTCCATTTGAAAGCTGAAGCAGAGATCTCTAGAGAGAATTCATTCACTCCACGAATACTCATTGCATGCCTACTGTTTACAGGTGCTGTTCTAGGTGTTGGATGTATATTCAGTAAACAAAACAGACATAAGCTGTGTTCCCATGGAGCTTGTGGAGTAGTGGGGAAAGGCATTTAATAAGGAAAGTACTTGATATGCTAAGGGCAGTGGAAAAACAATAGAGAGGAGTAAAGGGGGTTGGGGTTATAAATTTAAATGAGGTGGCCAGGTTAGGACTCATGGAGAAAGGGACATTTGAGCAAAGACCTGAAGGGAGGGACATGTTGGGGAAGAGTGCTCCAAGCAGAGGAAGAGTAAGCAGGTGTATGTGGTGTATTTAGGGAAGAGGGAGCAGGTGGCCTGAGTAGGTGGGTGACTGGGGAGAAGTAGGAGATGAGGTCAGAGAATGAACCAGTGAAGCTCTCACTTTCTTCCATGGCTGGAAACAAGCCCTGGGCTAAGTCCAGGAAACTACAAACTGGGAGGGCCTCTGGGCAGAGGAGGCAGAGAAAACCACCCTTGTCCAGTGTCTTGTGTGCATCGCTCCAGTGGGTATGGCTGAAGGGGCTAGAAGGGTATCTCCCCTTCAGATGGGGACTCAAGACCAGTGGCCAAACCTGGGGCTATTTAGGGCTCTGTAGACGTGTGCAGTGGTTAGAGCTGTCAGATCCTCTTGCCATCAGCATCTTCTGTGGTGAGACACCACACCAGGTGCTGCAAGTGAGAGTTAAGCCTCCAGGGTCCCTTGGGGCTTCCTGAGGTCTGCAGGTACAAGGACCCATGGTGGCGGGTCACAGTGGTGAGAGTGAGAGTGATGAGAACACCTCTTACCAACATGCTGTAGGCTCTGGAGTCATCCAGGCCACTCTTCCATGTGGTCTTCTTCTCCTCTTCCTTCTCTCTCCCCCACCCCCTCTTCTTTGTCATTCTCCTCTTCCTTCTTCTTTTAAACAGCTTTATTGAGATACAATTCATATGCTGCACAGTTCTCCCATTTCAAGTGTATGATCCAGTGGTTTTTAGTATCTTCACAGTTATGTGCAACCATCACCACAGTCAATTTTAGAATATTTTCATCACATCAAAAAGAAGCTCTGTACACTTTAGCTATCACCCCTTCTCCCACCTTCTCCCCAGCCCTAAGTTCTACTTCCTTTCTCTGTAGATTTCCCTACTCTGTACTTTCATATGAATGGGATCATACAGTGTGTGTTCTTTTGTGACTGGCTTCTTTTATGGCGCATAATGTTTTCAAGGTTCATCCAAGTTGTAGCATGCGTTAGTACTTTATTCCGTTTTATGGCCAAATCATGTGGTCTCCTTAAATTCCCTTCCACTAAAGGTAAGCATTAGTCGTGTATTTTTTGAAAGGCATATTTGCTTGTTGAAATCAAGGAGGATCTTGGCTTCCTGTCCTTGAAAGAAGTTGGGAAGCAAGATAAAATGAAATGGAATCAGCCTATTCTGGGATAATCTCTAGGTTCCTGATGGGGTCTCTTATATTCACACATGAGAGAGAGGCCATAAGTGACTTTCCCAAGTGGCCAAGTCTGGTTGGGTGAAGACTAGAATCCTTTCCTCCATGTGTCAGCCTCCAGCTATTTGAAGAATGCTGTTATACATTTCCCTGTCCCCCCCTCCAAGGCTTCTCTTATCTCCAGATCCTTCCACCATCCCTGGACTTACAGGACAATAGGGTTTGAAGGAACCTTTAATTTTCTGTGATCTGATCTTCCATGTGATCCTAGAGGTCCCTCAGTACTCCTGCCAAGTCTCTAAACTTGAAACCTTCAAGCGTCTGGAAGTCCTCACATGAGTTGTTTCCAGATCTCTCCCTATCCTGGTCGCCTTCCCTATCTCACATCCCTCTTGGTATGCTGCTAGATTTAAACATGGGGGTCCAGGACAGATGACCGGGGTGCCAGTCACCTACAGACTAAAGAAATGGTCTGGACTGAGGAGTTTGAAAAGCTGCCTGCCTTCCTCTCTGTTCTCTTCTCAGGTGGATTCTGAATCTTTCAAAGGAATCTTTCTTTCAGTCAGAGTGTTTATGCCCACCACCGCCACTCCCTCTTGCCACCAGCCAGCCCCTGCCTCCACCTTTATCCATTCCTTTCTCCTTCTACAGCCAAACCTGTTCTTTAAGTTCTACAGGGACAAAGACCTTTCCTCATTTCTGTCTAGGATTTATGGACTCCCTGTTAGTTCTTGTACTTCATTTCTCTGAATAAACAAACAGACAAAAAAGAGAGGATTCATTTGGCACAAGTGGAGAAATGGCTTACAGTTAAAGGAATTCTCCTTGAAGAAGGTGGTGTCCACCCCAATACCAGAGAGAATTGCTGACAAAGCGTTTGGTCCTGTGTTGTTACCCAGCTCTGTAATGGAGGGACTTGAACTTCCACTTTGGACTTTTTTACAACTTCTCCAGCTTTCAGTTTCAGCAGCAGAGTGAAATTCAGGAAGATTTCGCTGATAGATTTCCTTTTCCTCATTTACATTGAGGCAGAATTTGCTTAGATTTAGTATATTGGTCTGAAGTCACACCACAAGTTGGTGACCAAGTAAGTTGTGATATTAGCTAGTCTGAGGCAATAACCACTTCCTTCTCAAGTACTTTTGCTAAAAGGGGGATCGCATTTAACACTAGAACCCCAGGAATGAGACTTTTTAAATATGTTTTCCATATAGAAGAAGCTAGCCCCTTAAGTGCTTTTTATTTAAATTCTACTTTTAAACTTTTCCTTTAAAAGTTTTAGATTTAGAGAAAAACTGCGAAGATAGTACAAAAAGTTCTCAGGTACTCCACACCCAGTCTCCCCTGTTATTTGAACTTTCCTTGATGACTAGAGGTCTTTGATGAACAGCAGGTATGGCGGCGTGCTCTTAACAAGGGAGCAGGAGGTGGTGAGGCAGGGTCCAGGGTGAAATGAGTACTCATTCCCTCAGTGGCCCCAGAACTTGTCATCTTAAAAATGTTATTTTGGAGGCAGGCCTGGTGATGTAGTAGTTGAGTTTGCGCACTCTGCTTCGGCAGCCCGGGGTCCGCAGGTTTGGATCCCAGGTGTGGACTTAGTAGTGCTCGTCAAGGCACACTGTGGCAGCGTCGCACATAATCTAGAGGAAGATTGGCACAGATGTTAGCTCAGCGACAGTCTTCCTCAAGCAAAAAGAGGAAGATTGGCAACAGATGTTAGCTCAGGGCCAATCTTCCTCACACACACACACATGTTATTTTGCTTTTGGCTCACTGTCTTATAAAAGTAGCATAAATCACTCATGGCCACATGGTCAGAGCAGGGTGAAGTCATTGCTTTCCTGTTCAGTCCGTGTTCCAAGACCCAGCTTGCCTTCTTAAGGATACTTCTTAAGCTCTAGGAAATCCTCGTCTGATGGCTTCTTCATCACTAATGTATGAGACCACAGCCAGCCCTTTATGAGATCTTATTTTCCTTCTAAGCCACATATACAAATTGTTGACATGGTATCTGCTAGTTTATTTGTCTGTGTGTGTGTGGTGGGGGGTGGCAACTGCTTCTTACATTCGCACTTAACTAGATTCTGAGCATAGCATCACTGACATTGCATCTTTAATATTAATGTGAAATATAGAGTCTTGTACATTGCCTACCTGATGGACCATGCTCATGCACATTCACATGCAATACTTCACGTTAGAGGAACATTTGCCTCTTAGGATAAACCAGCCACATAAGAAGAAGGGGCAGAAAGAAGGTAAAATATATTCTGATGCCTTAACTCTGCTTTTCTCAATGTGAGCTCCACAGTTATCTAACTTTGCCAATTTTATTCCTTCTATAGTCCTGAAATTATTTCTCTGTTGAGGTATGGAGAAATATTCTACACAGAAAAAAAAAGATCCAATCAGCAAAGATTTTATTTTATGGAAGGCTGCAACTTTGGCACATTAAAATTTTATCCTTAATCTGCTTAAACTTTGGGACTAGAGTAAGCATTTCTAAAAAAGATTGTTTTATTCACAATTGAGGAAGCAGACCATGCTCAGAATTGAGTTCTCGGTAGAGCCACGAATGTCCATGGCGTTGTCGAAATTGCTGACTGTTTTTCTCCAGTCCCATATTGCCTGCTAATACTGATTTCTAAAATCTGTCCACTTTTCCTTCAAGAGTACTCCCAGCCTGATCAACTTGCTCCTATTCAGAGCCTATTGGGTTTTGTCTTAGCACTGGATTAGGGCTCCAGCAAAACAGCGTCTTCAAAAATAAAGAAACTCCCGGGGCCTGGCCCAGTGGCATGGTGGTTAAGTTGGCGCACTCCGCTTCAGTGGCAGCCCGAGGTTCGTGGGTTTGGATCCTAGGAGCTCTCCTCCACACTGCTTGTCAAGCCATGCTGTGGTGATGGCACACATACAAAATAGAGGAAGATGGGCATTGATGTTAACTCAGGGACAATCTCCCTCAAGCAAAAAGAGGAGGATTGGCAACACATGTTAGCTCAGGGCCAATCTTCCTCACTGGAGGAAAAAAAAGAATGAAATAAAGAAACCCCAAACTTTATTTTATTTGCTAGTGAAAAATATTTGTTACCGTCGTCCAGAGGAAAATCAGAACTGTGTTGGGTTTATGTTTTATAAGTCATTGTTTACTTTGAATATGGTGGTGGATGGGGGCAAGACAGGGGATTCCTTCCAAGATTTGTTTAGAGCTTAGAGCCTCGGCTCTCGTCCCAGTCCTGCCTCTGACCTTTCTGCCGGAACCACTCAGTGAAATGCAGTCCACGGGTGGCGTTTAATTGTGACAATCCACAGTTTAAATGATTCCCAAGCTTCACAAAATTTGACCGGCTTCCTTCTCTGAGTGGGAGGAAGGATCCCCGTTGTGTTGTACTGATGAGCGGGTCCCTCTCTGCGCTCACCCTTCCGGATCACTCAGAACAGCTTGTTGCGTTAGTGCAGAGAGGAGGACCCACAACAGTCGTAACACTTACGTTAAGAACCAAGCTTCTCTGAACTTTGCTAATGGGAAGATAAGATTTATTACTCATAAGATTCTTGACAGAGTTCCTGATAGGAGGCAGCAGGTGGTTGGCAAGAGGACTGGACTGGGAACCAGGGGACAACCTGAGTTTCAGTCCTGGCTCCGAGACTAATTTGCTGAGTGTAAATTTAAGCAAGTTCCTCCGTCTTCCCAGATGAAGTGTTTCTTTTATCTGGAAATGAGGAGTTTGGGCCAAGTGACCCCCAAAAGCCCTTTTTAACTCGATGCTTCTCCAAGGCTTTTGACTCCGCTTCCAGCAGTGTCACTTTATTAGAGGGAGAAGAAATCCTTTGTCAAAGAACAGGTGTAGTAGGGACACCTTACAAATGGTATTGTGTGGGTCAAAGCATTAATTCAACCACAGTTACCCTTTACATTAATGCACAGTTTATGTTAACGGGAGGATAATGATACTAGCTACTAATTATTGACGGTTTACTACCTGCCAAGCACTATGCTTCGCACTCTGCATGAAATATCTAATTCAGTTCTCACAAAACACTGATAGATATTGCCATCGTATTTCCATTTGCAGGTGAGTAAACTGAGGTTTAAGAGAATATTTAAATAATTTGCCTGAGATTACACAGCTAATACTTCGCAGAGCCAAGATGCTAACTCTGGCTGCCTGATTCCAGACCTGTGCTTGTAACTGCTGTATTTGGGAAAGAGCCAGGTTCTGGGGCCAAACTGTCTGAGTTTAAATTCTGACTCTGCCACTGTGGATCTTGGGTAAGTTACTTAAACTGCCACACCTCAGTTTTCTCATCTTTAAAATGGGGCTCATAGGAGCACCTACCTTAGAAAGTTGCCGTGATGATTAAATGAGTTTTCTAGGCAGTGTGCTTGGAGGAGCGTCTGGAACATGGTAAGCTCTATAGAAGTGCTTGCTGTTGCTATTATTATTATTATCAGCAGCAGCATCCTATACATCAGCTTGGGGGGAAGAGTATGCCAGCAGAAGCAATAACTTGTGCAGAGATCTGAAATGTGTGTCCGGGCAAAGACAGAGAGTGTGGTGTGGTTGTAACACAGACTGTAAGTGGGGAAAGAGATTAGACAGGTTTGCTGGAGGCAGACCGTGGAAGATTGTGGGTCCAAGCTGCTTGTCTGGATGGTGTATCTTGCAGGTCATGGGGAGCCCTAGAAGGAGTAGGCATGTTAACATGTTCCTGTGCCTCGTTCTTGCTCAGGGGTGCCCAGAGGATGTGACATCCTCATCGTCTACAGCCCAGATGCCGAGGAATGGTGCCAGTACCTCCAGGACCTTTTCCTGTCCAGTCGGCAGGTCCGTAGCCAGAAGACACTGACTTATAGGCTGGGCCCTGAGGCCTCCTTCTCAGCGGAAGACTTGAGCTTCTTTCTTAGCTCGCGCTGCATCGTGGTGCTGCTGTCTGCGGAGCTGGTGCAGCGCTTCTGGCAGCCAGCCCTGCTGCCCCTGCTGCAAAGAGCCTTCCATCCTCCGCACCGCATGGTGAGGCTGCTCTGCGGCGTGCAGGACAGCGAGGCGTTCCTGGACTTCTTTCCAGATTGGGCGCACTGGCAGGAGCTCACCTGTGAAGATGAGCCCGAGACTTATGTGGCAGCTGTGAAGAAGGCCATTTCTGAAGGTAAGGGTCTCTTCTCAAGTCGAGATAAGCAAGCCCTAGAAAAATGACTGATCCAGGCCCCAGGCATTGCAGGTGAGGCATTGTCACGTTAACACTAGTCATTTATATTACAAAATGAACCTAGGTCTCACTGTGCTAAGTGCCCCAGTCATATTTACTGGCTTAGAGCCTATTCTTGGGATGGGATAAGGATAGGTCTCTTGGACCACAGGAAGACAACACTTTCCCTCAGGTTTTGTGCCAGGACAGAAGCCTTCTTTCTAGAATTTTCTACACAGGACACAGGTTCCAGCCTAGAGGGCAGTGGGGGTGAGAGGTTGAGACTTAGTTTGTTGGGAGTGTGAGGAACATGACTGCCAACTTTTGTGCTTGCAAGCCACTTCCATTTTATCATGTGACCTTAAGTTTTTTGTTGAAAATGTGTCACTTTTGGCTAACATGTTTATAGGAAAACACCGCTCTTCTCTATTTCCTGCCAGCCAAGCTTCTGTCTTTTGCCCTGTTTCTCCTTTTAAAGTGGGAAAATTCTGCTCCTCTCTGCCGGGACTAATGACTTCAGTGGCCCCAGGAAGTGTGACATACACTCTGAGTAACAGTAACGGAAGACGTGCTCTGGGATGGATGCATTTCACGGCTTTTCTTCCTCTTTTTGTTTTCTATTTTTGCTTCCCTGTGGGCTCTGAGCAGACTATGTGTTTATCTTCTGTTCTCTTGCCATTTGAGATCTTATGTACCTGACACCAGCAAAGAAGCCTGGAAAATTATGGACCGATTTAACTATGCTCAGTTATTCCTGGCGTGACTTGGGGATTAATTTATCTCATCCACCTCCTGTCCCATTTGATGAACTGAATCAAGAATTCACTGGTTCTTAGTGATCTTAAAAATAGCTTCCTAGATGCTTTTATCTTGAGGTACCTTAGGAAAACCTCATGTGTACAAGAGGGGTATTAAAAAATAAACTATTGCTGGGGGGCCGGCTCCACGGCCAAGTGGTTAAGTTCACGCGCTCTGCTTCAGTGGCCCACGGTTTTGCTGGTTCGGATCCTGGGTGTGGACATGGCACCACTCATCAGGTCATGCTGAGGCGACGTCCCACATAGCACAAACAGAGGCACTTACAACTAGAATGTACAACTATGTACTGGGGGGGCTTTGGGGAGAAGAATAACAAAAAAAAAGATTGGCAACAGTTGTTAGCTCAGGTGCCAATCTTTATTAAAAAAATAAAAAATAAACTATCGCAAGTTATAGAGAATGTAACTAAGGATGTAATTATGCCAGAGACCTAGTGTAGATATAGTATAGCATAAACCTAGTATGGTATAGAATAGGCTTCTCTAAACCAATAAATATGACCAGATCTCTTCACATAGTGGGATCCCAGCTTATTTTGTAACATGAATGGTTACTGTTAGCATGACAGATCTCACCTGAAATGCCTGGGACCCAGATTAGTCGTTTTTCCAGGGTTTGCTTAGCTTTACTTCAGAAGGACACAATGATAGAAAAACCACATATTCATACTTGCATGATGGCATTTTATTGCTTTGAGTGAGTTGCGATCTGCCTAAACTTAAAGAACTGACACACAACTGGTTGTTTCCTCGGATGAGCTTATGTCACGGCATCGGTCCATCATGATCTGTGACTGCCCCCCTGCCCCCGGCAACAATCATTCAGGGCTCTATGGATGTATTGTCGCTATACTGGCACTTCACACTGTATGCTCTAACAGTTTGTTCTTTAAAATATTACAGTGGAGTTATTTTAAAAAATAGATGGTGAAAGGGATTCTTTTCATATTCTTTGGATACATCCAATGTTTAGATGCCTAGATAAATTGATCGCCTATAGCATTTTACTTTATACTAACAACCATGGTTTGGTATGCTATGAGCCTTTAGCTTCAAGTGTTTCAGAAAGAATGAAGCATTTCACGGTGGTGTTTCTGTTCTGAGAGCAAATAAGCTTTCATCAGAAAGAGATTATTTTAATGGGAGATTAAACTAAGCTGCTTAGTGGAAAATCTCTGCAGTTCAGAATCAATAGCTAAATAGGGACAAATGGAATTATAGGAAAGAGAAGAGGAGGAAGGATCGCTTATGGCTCCAAAATAACTTTCTTATTTGGTATTAGACTTGTGAATTTTATGATTTGGGGTCTCTCTGTGTGCCAGGGAGGCTTGGGTTTGCTTTTGGGGTGTTCATAGCCGTTGCCCTTGGTCAACACAGTAGTGTGCTGCCCTATCTCTGATTTTTATACTGGCCAAACTTTCTTAACAAACTCAAGACTCAAAGAAGGGCAGTGTAGCAAAAACAAGGGAGGGACGCTCCATTGCCTAGCTCTGCTGCTAACCAGATGCCCAATATTGGGCATGTCACTTAGCCCCTTTGGGTTTCACTTTCCTTCTCTGTAAGAGGGGGAATTAGACTTGATCTAAGACACTTTCCGGGGCAAATAATCTATGACTCCTCTAAGCCAGAGAGTCTCAAACATTTTTGAAGCACCACCTTCTTGCCCTATTTCATACCTGCTTTGACTCCTAGGAAGATTAGGGCTAAAACAGTGTTTAGGAACAGTACTGTCTTTGTAATAGGTTTCTGGTATAACGATGTCCTTAGTTACGTTCTCTACAACTTGTGTTAGTTTTTTTAATACACC
The DNA here is from genome assembly GCF_037783145.1 of Equus przewalskii. NCBI lineage: Eukaryota > Metazoa > Chordata > Mammalia > Perissodactyla > Equidae > Equus > Equus przewalskii. Next base: position 32,491,963 of record NC_091831.1, read on the forward strand.
TCTTGTACATATGAGGTTTTCCTAAGGCACCTCAGAATGAAAGAAAAAAAGAAATTTCCGTATGTCCCACTATGCAAGCTACCCCAGCCCCATGAGAAATAAATACATTGAAACTTGTTTCTTTGACTTTCTGTGTTTAAAAGAAAATCCCAGTGGGAAATGTGATGGAAAATCGGTAATGGGGATGAACTAATGGTAGGGACAATAATCATGGGGTTACTGATTGCACAGCTATAGAAGGCTTTAGGGAGACAAATTTCAGGAAGACTTTCTAACAATTAGAGCATGCAGAGACGGAATGGGTGGCCTTTGGAGGGGGTGAGTTCCACGTCACTGGTAGTGTGTGAATGGAGACTGCAGGTGTGGCAGAAAGGGATTCAGCTTTGGAACCATGGTTACACCGTGTGACCTTCACAGCCTTTTGATCATAAAATTCCCTGAGCTGAAGTTCCTCTGTTTCACCAGGAACATATTTCTATTCTGAATTCGGTCTTCCTACTTCTCCAGATCTCCCTGGGGTTTCTAACTCCCAACTGAAGAAACACTGGTCATGTTCCTACTATGACCTGGCAGAAAATAGTAGGAAAAAAGATCTCAACTCATAATCTATGTCACCTTTGAAGATGGTAAAGTTCCCAGCATGTTTATGTATATTTTTTCTTAACTTTCAGGTACCGTTTGAAAAAAACATGACTACTTGATAAGATATTCACTGAGACCATTTAAAATTTAGGCTAAATATTAGACCATTTGAAATTTAAAATAAGGCTTACAGATCAAAAGCTTTAGAAGAAGAACTGGTAGTGGAGATAATTACTCCAGAAACTGAGATTAAATGTAGTTACAGGTAGTCAATTACACTTTCTTTTGCTGCTGCGTTATCTAAACAAGTGCTTCTCAAACTTTACTGTGTGCAGGAAGCCCAGGGGATCTTGTCAGTATGCATATTCTGACTCAGAAGGTCTGAGTGGGGCCCAAGAGTCTGCATTTCTAACAATCAACCAGGGGATACTGATGCTGCTTGTCAGGGGTCCGCTGAGTAGTGAGCAAGGATCTAAGCTACCCTTCCTTTGACAGGTCAGTGGTCATGTACCTCTGTTCTGCATGGACCATTTTCTCAAATCTCCACTCTTCTAGAAATGGAGGCACCATCACATCTGGGTGACTCCTGGACACCCATCAGTTTAGGTATAAAATTAGGCCAGTGTTTAGTGCTTAGGCCAATAGACTTCAGGGTTGAGCTCCCCAGTTCTCTTCCTGTGCCCTACTCACAGATTCAGTGTGTTAGCTCGGGCGACTTTTAATCTCTCAGTTTTTCAGAAGTAAGTGATCCTGACATCAGAGTGGGGGTATACTTTGATCACAATCCTTATTGCTTCTTCATTTAATAGGCCCATTGCTCATAATTACTATTCCACTAAAAAATGTTTTGGAGGTTTTATTTTATTTCCCACCTCCTGTCTCCAAATTTGTCAGCTACCTTAAAATCGAGCAGGTGTTTTAATTAGAGTCTTCAGTGTGTTGGAGCAGCCAGTTTATTTCCCAAGATCTTCATCTGTAAAATGATGGGGTTGGACCAGATGATTTGGAAGGTTTCTTCCAGCCCCCTGTGTTGTAATCTATCATTATAAGTTTTCTAAGAAGATGGCAAATTACCCAGAACCTTTGAACTGATTCAGTTTAGTTCCAAATGTCTGCAGTGATATATACCCAACGCGTAGAAGATGATACTATTGTTCTGAATTTTTCACATTTGTTGGGTGATTATTTTAAAATAAGGAAGTGAGAAAAACCCAGGTACAGCGCAGAAATTATTTCCTCTTTTTATTGGAGCTCTATTCTTTGCTGCAAATCTCACTGGAATACAAAAATAGATTCTGTTAGTCTGTGTGGGAAAGGTGTTGGTGAGTGATATTAAGTTTTATTTCACAAGTTCTTATGATTGTGTGTGTGTGTGTGTGTGTGTGTGTTGAGGGGAAGGGGAGCGCTAAACCGGCTTCTCTAATGTGATTCAGTGTTGCAGCGGAGATCTGGTCTGCTGCTTGTTACACGTATTTTCACATTGCCTTCCCTTGGCCCTCCTTGCGCCCTTTGCACTTCAGAAGTTCTGATGGTACCCAAAATTATCATGTATTCTGCCCTTTTTTCCCCATGGGAAAAATTTAGGATATGCCACGTCTGGCCTCCATTTGTTGACGTGAATGTTCTAATCTGAATATTAATCTGGAGTTTGGAAGAAAAACAATTGAGATATTTAAAAATGCTTTCAGCTAATCAGATGAATTCCACAGTCTTTTCCTAAATTTAAAAAGGGATGTTTTTTTCTGAAATGAAATAACACATGTTCATCATGTTAAAAGACAAAAGAAAACAAAAAAATACCTGTAGGTTTTTTGCCAGTTTTCTCTTTTTATAAATAAAGTTGCGATAAATCGTCATGCAGCTTCGTGCCTAAGTCTCTGTGAATCTCGGTTGCTTTCACCCCAGCAGTGTCCCTGTAGAGGTCCCAGAGGTGGGGATACAGGCCTGCCCTGGGCATCTCCCCACCCTCCCCCTGTGACCTGAATCCAGGGCCCCCCTGAATGCAGTTTTTGTTGTTGCAGTTTATTTAATGTTTTTCTTTCCCTTTATGCCTGATCAAGTCAGTTATTCACATTTGCAGTTTCTCTTGTACAGATACTCATTTGAGAACCGCCCTGCATGCTTCCTTCCCCTCGTGGAAAGAGCTAATAATGCAATGAATGCTTTTATGACAGTTACCATGTGTAAGGCACTGGGCGCTTTCCCCCTACACCCGTGAGTGGCTAGATGATTTTACAGCCATTCCACAGATGGGAAAACTGAGGTTCGGAGAGGTTGAATGACTTGCATAAGGACTGAGAGCAGCTCACCTTGGAGCCTAGGGCCTTCAGACCCTAGAACGCTCTCCACTTTGCTTTGCTTTCCTCTTAGTCTCCTCTCCCCACCCTCCTCTTCCGCATGGAGACAAGAGGGGTGAAGAAAGCTCGTGGGAGGGAAAGGATCAGCGACCAGGAAGCTTCTCAGGTTCTTCTGACCACAGATTCCCAAGTTGGGCTGGGCATTGGCATTGCCCCTGTACTTTGTTTAAAATACGGTGCCTGGGCCCCACCCCAAACTTACTGAACCAGAATCTAGGGGGCTTGGTCTCATTCCTGAATTTCAGAAAGCCTCTGCAGTTGGTTCTGCTGTGCAGCCATGTCCTGGAGGCTCTGCTTCATGCCCAGGGCCCTGTCCCTTGGTTTTCGGTTGAAGGAGCCAGCAGCAGCTCAGGCCCTGTTGGCTGTTCTGAGGCAGGTCACGGGGCAGTGGTCCCAGGGGCTCAGAGCTTGGCCATGGCGTGACTCACTTCCACGTCACAGGCAGCAGCCCTTAGAGAGGGGAGGAGAGTCAAACCTTTGCAGCAAAGGGGAAGTTGCTGTGTCCTCCTCGCTCCCCTGGTGTGGTGGCCTCGCTGATGGTAAGTCATTGACTTCTGGGGCTTCTGTGGTGCGTTGCAGAGACTGAGGGGAGAATCAGACCTCGCGCCTCTTGAAATGGACTATTTTGGTTCTGCCATCCTTCTGTCTCGTGGCCATGGGTTATTGGGTTTGATCTTTCTCTGATGTGGGTTAGTTCACTCTGCAGTGGGCTCCTCAAGGCTCCTCCTTAAATGACCCCTGCTGAAGGATGCTTTCTTTGGACAGTCTTCCCTTCTGAAATAATCTTTGATTTGGGGAAGAACATGCCCAGCTGGGATGGTAAAATCCATTTCAGTGTCACTAAAAATCTATAGCCTGTCTCAGGATTTTGTATTTCCCTTGCCAGGTTCCCTGACTGCCTTGTAGAACAAGATATGTCCACACTCCTAGCTGCACCTGAAACAATTAGCAAGGACTCATGCCAATGATAGACTTGTGGGCCCATGGAACTTTCCCCTTGAGGCCTCAGAGTCCCCCAGGATTATGAATTTCCCACAAAGCTGTGAGCCCAGATGGCACAGTGAAATTTGCCACGGGCTGCTTCGTCAGCCACCCAGAGACAGGCTTCTCCTCCCAGTTTCTTAGACTTTCTGTGGTCCTTCAAGGAAAGTATCTGCAAGTCCCTCTGTCAACTGTGATTGCTAAGATGCAGTGGAAAGGGGGTGATGAATGCCGAAGTTTCCACTAGCGTGAGAATCTCAAGTTTGCACCTGTCTTTGTCTAAATTTTCTAACATGCACCGGAATGGAAATATCAGGTATAGGAATTTTATCAGTTACTTTCTTACCCTGTTTTTTCGGTATTCTTTGCATCTTGCTTCTCCTGGAACTATTGCTAGAAGAGAATACTGGAACTTAGGAGGGACCTGACATCTGTTTTACCCTTTCAAAGCCCTTTTATAGACATTATTTCATTTGGTTCATGAACGTTTCCTAGCAGGCGGACATTATTATTATCTCCATTTTAAAGATAAGGAAAACAAGGCCTAGGCAGGTTCAATGACTTGCCCAAGGTCACACAGCTGCTTTTGATTGGAGCTAGGGTCAGGGCGAGGGCCTCCTACCTTGTAGTCCAAGGCCTAGTGATTGCCTTGTCTAGGTACCACAGCCAGCCTTTGATGTGGTGCGTACTCACTGGGTATTTACTGTTCTCGAGGGCCCGTGCTGAGTGCTGGTATAGAGCAGAGAAAGACAGACATAGTTATGCTGTAATGGTATCTCCCCTCTAGACCAGCACTATCCCAAAAATATATAATGTGAGCCACATGTGAAATTTAAACTTTTCTAGTAGCTGCAGTAAAAAAAAAAAAAGTAAAAAGAAACAGGTAAATTCATTTTATAACATGGTTTACTTAACTCAATATATCTAAAACATTCTCATTTCAACATATAATCAATATAAACATTATTAATGATATATTTTACATCCTTTTTTTCATGCTAAGTCTTTGAAATCTGGTGTGTATTTTATTATAATTTAAATTATATATGTAATTTTAATTTACTTATATATATATCTATATATAAATAAACGGGTACACAAGAAATTGTTGCTAGTGGTTTCCTTCTGGTGGATGGAGGATATTTTGAACTTTTAGACATTTCTCCAATGTTTTAATTTTTTTACTGTGTTCCTGTTTTACTTTCATTTACGAATTTCAAAAGAGAAAAATGCTGGAGTCATGAGGATTTTATGGATCTAGAGAAAGGAGTTGGGCTTACACCAAGCTAACCTGAGTAGGTTGAGCTTCAGGCTAAATTCCCTTTGTGCAAACTCTCGGCCTTTTTCTCGGCTTCGTTAGACTGATCTTCTGGGTAAGGGGAGGCGACGTGGCATTGGTTGGTATTACTGCTTTAATGTCTGCACCGTCACTGACTCGTGTGGGCTAATGCCTGAAAAGAGAGAGCAGCTACTTGTCATCGAGTCATCTTTTTACTTCTGTCAAATGGAATTTGACTCTTGTCAAATTTGGACTGATGTCTTCTTAGGTTACTACAATCTTTGTGACAAGAAATAAGAGAATTTTGGTGTCTGTTTCACACACTCTGACACTAACTGGTGTGCCACCTTGGGCAAGTCACTTGGCCACCCTGCATCTATTCTTGTCATCTTTAAGATGTTGGCAAGAGCCCAAGTTGACATCTCAGACCTTTACAGCCATGAAATTCCATGATTCCAACTATGTGTGATTTTATATATCTTACATTTCACTGCTGGTTCTCAATCTGATATTTTTCAAAATCCCATCAAGGTACAGTGTATTATTTCAGCCAGCAAGTTATCGTTCACAACAGAATTTTAAACAGAGCCTTAGATGACATAATAATAGCTTTCTGTTTATGGGCATTATCCAAGTTCAGTCCCAAGTTGAGTTAGGAGAACATAACATTATGCCATTATCTGTGTGCAAATGAAAGAATGCATGTATTTAACATTTTACATGTACTGTTTATGATGGTCTGCATGTAGATTTATGAATCTAGGCTCACAGGAAGATAATGGGGGCAAATCTGTATGACAGAATGGGTCTGTCAATTTCCCTGTTATTGCAGGATGTTTTGATAGCTTTTCAATTTAGTTTCCATCACCATTCACATGACTGAGAGTGTGCCTGGGATGGCTGAGGAAATGGGATGATGTATGCTCTAAATGACTCTTTATTTGCCCATTGGAGAAATTATTGAAACCACAGTAGGTTTATCACATGGACTTTGGGGTAGAAGACTTCCTAATTTAGCCAGTTTGGTAAAATTTAGACTTAAACAGCAGTCAGTTGGTTTTACAAGATACAGAAAAATGAGTAAAACCAATCATTGATAAAATTACCCTTTCTGTGGGGGGAAAACCATTTGGAGCCTATTTTATTTTTACTATGTTTACGTATTTTAAGAAAATACTGGTCTTCACTGACAATGTTTCACATGTGGTAGGCGCCCAGTAAATGGTGGATGACTGGATGGGTGGGTGCATCCATGGATTCTTGTGCATTTTCCTTACTCTTGGGCCCATTTTGAATATCCCAGTTGAAGAAAAAGATAAGCCTCCCATGAGCATCTTTCTTAGGGGCCTGTGCTACTGATGCCATTTGGATCATCAGCTACTTCCATGGAGCATGTTTGTCTTGTGGTCACGTGGTCAGGATGTGTCCACAAGTTGATTCAAAGCAAGACTGGGTCTATAGCATGCATCTTTTTTTGCTATGTTTATACTTAAAAATGTACCAGATATGACAGCCTGTTCCACAAAAGAATCGAGTATGCTATTACAGAAGCTAGTTGATAGCTGGAATTGTTTGCTCCGTGGAGGGGGGTGTATGGATCTGTTGGTGGCAGAGATTAAATTGGGCGTGTCCTTCTTGAAGGAGATCATTAAAAGGAAGAAATCGGTAGAGTTCAGAGGAGACCTCTAGAATTGGCTTTGTCATTTTGGGAATTCCTTGGTACTTTTTCTGCTGGATTTAGGTCTTCTGTGTATGTCTGTCCTCCCTGTCAATCTTACAAGGTTAGATTCATGGTAGGTTCTTATTTAAAAGAATGATGGTTGGACACGCATGTTTTGTCTGCCAAATTGCCAGTTTCACAGCCTGCTGGCTCCCTCTCTAACATCTGATAACACAGGAAATAGAGGGGAGGCTGATGATGAAATGAAAATGCTCTACTTTTACGGCTGGACTAAAATAAGTTTCCTTTTGCGTGTACAGCTAATGTTTGAGGCTGTATGGTAGTTAAAGCTTGCAGTAAGAAAGACTGTCATCAAAACTAGCAGATAGAAGAATATTAACATTAGCTGTTGACTCTTTTTTTTTTTTTTGAGCATGTAAAGTGTGGGAAACATTTCTGTTGAGGATATGGCATTTCGTGTTCCAAATGGAGTCAACCTGTTGCTTGTTCTGAAACAGATTCCCCTTTTCATTTTCTAAAACTTTCTGAATATCATTTCTCAAAGCCTTGGTTTGTTGCTAGAGAAGGTCTCTAACTGTGATTGTGAAGCATTTTCGTGTTAGAAGTTTTTCAGGAAAATATGTCATGCCAAAATAGTCGTTCAGTAATTTGGCAGCCTAAGTGTTTTATTTTGTAGTCACTTTGAATTCAGAGTCCCACAGGTTATAGAAATCCTTCAACATTGTTTCGCCCCAGTCCCTTCCATGGTCCAGGGTGTTCCTATGATTAAAACTTGCCCATACTCTGGAAATAGTCTAACTTTAAATTCTCTAAGGGGAAAACAGACATAGGGCTGAGTCAACAAGATGGAAATATAGAATATTAGCATTAAAAAAGGAAATTCTGGGGCTGGCCTGGTGGCTTAGTGGTTAAGTTTGCACACTCCACTTTGGCAGCCTGGGGTTTGTGAGTTCGGATCCCACACCGCTCATCAAGCCATGCTATGGCAGTGTCCCTCATACAAAATAGAGGAAGATTGGCACAGATATCAGCTCAGGGCTAGTCTTCCTCACTAAGAAAAAAAAAAGAAAAGAAAAGAAAAGGAAACTCTGGGATCATCTGGCCCAACCCCTTTAGTTTAAAATGAAACAAGTAAGAACAAGAGGGGTTAGAAGATTAGCCCAGTGTTACACAGTTAGTGGCAGAGATGCGACTGTTCATTATATTTATATTCAACAAATATTTAGTGAGCTTATGGATGCCTGCCATGGGGGTGGCACCCTGCAAGGTCCTGGTAAAACTTGATGAAAAAGTCATACTCCACCCCTTCTCTCTCAGAGTTTATGTGTCCTAGAGGGAGAGAGAGATTAAACAGCCAGTTGCCCTGTTAATTACCTAATGCCAAGAGTGTCCAGTGTTAGAAGCAAGAGTCAGGGATGTCCTTTTTTTTTTTAAGGAAGATTAGCCCTGAGCTAACTGCTGCCAATCCTCCTCTTTTTGCTGAGGAACACTGGCCCTGAGCTAACATCTGTGCCCATCTTCCTCTATTTTATACGTGGGATGCCTACCACAGCATGGCTTGCCAAGCGGTGCCATGTCCGCACCTAGGATCCGAACCAGTGAACCCTGGCTGCCAAAGCTGAATGTGAGCACTTAACCGCTGCACCACTGGGCAGGCCCCAGGGATGTCCTTTTGAATAATAAAGGGGACCTGAGATATTCCAGGGACCCCTTTGATAGTTCCTACAGCATCCATTAAGGAAAGAATGAGTTTCCTGAGCATCCGTCTTGGAAAAGAGAAGAGAAGGCATGGCTTGTAGTTATGGCAAATGTTATACCACATGGTCATTTCATAGTAACATAGAGCCTAAGTTAACTGTGGCTTCCAGGCAGGTTAGGCAGAGCACTCATTTTCTCAGAGTAGTGATTAGAACTGTCTGAAATTTTACAGTAGCTTTATTCCAGCACTCAATTTTTTTTGTGTGTGTGAGGAAGATTGGCCCTGAGCTAACATGTGTTGCCAATCTTTCTCTTTTTGCTTGAGGAAGACTGTCACTGAGCTAACATCTGTGGCAATCTTCCTCTGCTTTATGTGAGGTGCCGCCACAGCGAGGCTTGACAAATGGTGCTAGGTCTGTGCCTGGGATCCAAACCTGTGAACCCTGGGCTGCCAAGACAGAACGTGTGAACTTAACCGCTATGCCACTGGGCCAGCCCCTTAAGCACTCAATTTTAAAATGAGCGTTTTGCTTCTTTCCTTAAGTTTGTAGACAGCAGTGATGTTGGTGTGTATATATTCACATGTTCCCACAATTTCAAAGTTTCACATTCTAGTTCACCTGAATGTGTATTGGTTGGAAGGATGGGCTAAAGATAAGTTGAAAACTAATAAGGATCAATATAAAATCCTTCTCAGGGTCCAAGAAAATAATCAAATAGTTGTACAAAAACCAGATAAAGGGATATATATTCTAAGAGTAGCATTTGGAAGAAGATCTGGTGGTTTTAGTTGAAGGCAAGCTAAACATGGTCAACAGAGCAATGTCACCTCCAAAAAAGGTAAACGCCGCATGAAGGCTTATGAACAGAAGTATCAGTATCAGAGAAGAGGCTGCTTCTCTACGCTGCATCGGTCAGCTTAGCTGGAGGTGTGTTCACCATTTCAATGGGAGGCACATACCGATGCTCATCCACCCATCCATCCCTCCGTCCATCCATCCACTCACTTTTCCATCCTTTCACTCATTGAGTTTATTGTTCCTTCAGTAGAATGTAAGCCTCAGGAGAATGGAGATTTTGTTCACTGCTGTGTTCCCAGTGCCTAGAGCAATGCTCGATACATAGTAGGCCCTCAATAAATTGTTAAATGACTGAATGAGGAAATTTCAAATTCTGTCAGATGATAAATGGTTGAAGTAAATAAGCTGTTGTGGGGAAAAGAAGTTTCACTGGAACCATGGAGACTGTCTTCAGAGCTTTGAAGTCCTGTCACGTGGAAAAGCAAGGGGTGTGACTTTTCTGTGTTTCTGTGGTGGACAGGGCAAGGAGCAATGGATGAAAGTTGCAACAATGACAGTGATGCAAGTTTAGGTGGCCCTCATAACCCAAAGACGACTGATTCTGGGAAAAAGTCAGGTGAAGTGGTGTTGGGGAGAGAGAAATTCCCCCTTCTACCCTTCCAGTCTTCTTATGCCTGAACCAATAATAAAAATGACATAAGGCCAGACTAACAGGGGAAAAAACGCAATTTAATATGTTCATATTGGAGATCATAGAGAAATGATGTTTGGAGAGTGATCAAAGCAGGCAGTATATATATCTTTTCACACAAAAAAACATAAATTTGTGAAGAATGACCTGACAAAGAAACTTAGGTTTGAGGTATGTAATTAGGAATTTAAACAGAGTTTGGGTTTGAGGTAGAAAATGAACAAAGTTGGTTATATCGTCTTCTCAGCCCTGAATCCCCTGGCTCTGGATAAGGACAGAGGGAGAGCACCTTTCAAAGGGGAGATTTATTTCCTACTCTCAGGGGGAACAGAGGGAGGAAGGTCAGAATGCCCTTTTTGCTTCTCAAGTAACTTTAATTCAAAATCATCAATATGCCGTTGTGGGATATTTTGGAGTGGCCTGCCCTGGGCCCCAACATTGGCTATACTTAAGTAGGGGTTAAAATTTCATAGTAAACATTTAAAAAAAATTTTTATGGGGACTTTATTTTGAAAAGCAAAACTAAAAATTAAGAACATAATTTTTTTTTTTTTTTTTTTGGTGAGGAAGATTGGCCCTGAGCTAACGTCTGTTGCCAATCTTCTTCTTTTTATTTTATTTTTTTCCCCAGAGCCCCAGTACATAGCTGTATACCCTAGTTGTAGGTCCTTCTAGTTCTTCTATGTGGGATGCCACCACAGCATGGCCTGATGAGCAGTGTCTAGGTCCACGGCCAGGACCCAAACTGGCGAACCCCAGGCCCCTGAAGCAGTGTGTGTGAACCCAACCACTATGCCACCAGGCCGGCCCCAAGAAAATAAGTTTATTTTTATATTAACACAGTTTTGATTATAATTTTAGCTTTAAGCTAATTCTCAAACTACACAAAGACTGAATGAACTGTTGCTGGGTATTATGCATGAGGGGTTGAGTACATTTTCTTGACATAGTTTTAAGCCAGCAGAAGATGACGTTCCTTAGTTCATGTTTGACTTTTTTAAAACAGTTGTATTGAAATATAATTCAAAACGCATTTGACTTTGACGGTTTTCAAGTCCTCCTCTCTATCATCATATATTCCTTGTCATTCACTTTTGATTATCGGGCCGCATCCCTGTGGACTTTCTGCTGTCCAGTTGGTAACCTTTCCAACTGACAGCGGCTTTACTTGGGACGCAAACAATTTTCCAACATCACTTTCATCAACTTTGTAAAATTATGCATCTTTTGCGAAATCTAGAATTACCCTGAATAACCAAATCACATTGTATTTGTGGTTTATTGTGGATAAATCCTAAATCTGGGAGAGATACAAGCAATGAAAACATGACTTGATGGATGAGGAGAATATACACCAAGATCAAGCAAGCAGAGGTGTTTAAGTGGGGACTAATTTTGTAAATGAGCATTTAGTTAGTGAATAGTTTTATGTTGTGAAAAACAGCTTTCCTATGTTACCATAACTGCAAGGACTTGAAATAGGAATACTCAGAAAATGATAAGGCTGCTAGAGTTGGAAGCCGCTGACAGGGGTTCAGAGCCCCAAGCTTGGTACTGCCAAGCAGAGAACCAAGGGAATAGATATCCTGGTACATCTGTGACCCATTCCATTTGGTAGACCAGTTGGGAAGCTTGGCCACTGATGATAGGCTCCAGTCAAAAAAGTCTTGACAGGCCCAATCCCACATATAACATTTAACAAGGCTAAGTATTAAATTAGTGCAATTAGTTCCGAAATCTCGTTCCCTCAAAACAAAACAAACTGAACTATACAACTGTAGCATGGCAGAGGGAAAGTCCTGGCTTCCGTGGTTTACGTGAAAAACAGCTGGGGGTTTGAAGTGACCACGTACTCAATGTGAACCAGCAAGGTGGCACGAGTGCTCTAAGATGCAGTCCTGAGTGGCCCTTCAGAACCATGGCCAGACCGGAAGAAGTGACATCCCTTCTTGTATTATACATAGACTCTAGTTAGCCATCTGCAGTAGCTGTTGGCAGAAGGTAGGGGAATGGAGAGTTAGGTTGGGGGGATGCTGGGGGACAGACAAGCCAGAGCTCTCTCCATCTGAGGCCTGCTTAGAAAGGTGAGTGTATTATTCTGGACTTGTTTATTTGTAAGGAAAGAACCCCAACCTGGGCAAAAGAGGAATTAACCCAACTATGGGAAGGGTAGGAGTGTAGTTGGCCCTCAGAGATAACAGGGAACCAAGGACTTGAACCTCTCCCTTCTGTCTGTTTGCATGTTGGTGTCATTCTCTGATGAGATGTCTCCAAGAAGGGGAATTACAGCCCCTAGGAGCTGCCACACCTCACTCCTTCCAATTGCAGCTCCAGAGAGGAATTGATACTATTCTCTCTGGTCCAAAATGTAAAAATTGCAGAGTAGAGTCTAATTAGGTGAACTTGGGTCAGGTGCCTCATTCTAGGCCAATTCACTGTGGCCAGGGGATTGGAGGACCATGAATGGCCCATCTTGATAACCTGGGGTGTGGAATTTCTAAAATCTTCGTGGCTTCCATTCAGACCACTGGGTGAGAGTGGAGGGATCAGGAATTTTGCCAAAGGGGTGTTGCCGTTCTGTTCCTGTCAAGGAATGCAAAACATGACAGCCATGCTGAGGGCTCTGGAAACATGCGGGTGCCTGAGGAACAGAGGAAATAACCTGAGGATGTTTAATCATAGAATTATAGATTTGGGGGCTAGAGTGAAACTGAGGCTCAGCGTTGTCAAATGACTTGCCTAGAGATTCCCAGCTGGTTAGAGACAAAAGCCAAGGCCTCTGACTCTGAAATCGGTTTCCTACACTATTCTTTGCTGTCTTCCTAAAGAAGAAAACACCAAGGAGAGACATGATAATAACCTTCAAACAGAGGGACTGTTCTGAGGAAGGAAGAACGGTGCTGTTTGATGCTGCTAGGAAGGGCACATTAGGATTCGTGGACAGTGGCAACTGACAAGCAGAATTCTACAAGATTTAAGGAAGAACATTAATACCTGGAATGGCTTAACAATGGAGCAGGCTACCTCAGGAGGTGGTGGCCAGAGGCCCTGTCACTAACCCTTCAGGCAGGCTAACGTTGGATAAACATCTGCCAACCATGCTGAAGAAGGAATCCCTAAAGCCCTTTCCAACCCACAGACACTGAATTAAAAGCCTGGACCGTGTTGCTTTGTACTGTTTTCCTTCAGCTTCTTTCCCAATGATAATACCAACAGCCACAGCAGCAACCACCACCACCAGTTGTGGCATGTTTACAGTGTTAAATACTGTGCTAACTGTTTTACAATGATGATCTCATTTAATCTTAACCTCTGACATAGAATCTATTATTATCTCCATTTTGCCGGTGAGGCCCAGAAACATTAAGTTACGTGCCCAATGGCACGTGGAGCCCCAGGTTTGTTCCCAAGCCCCTCGTCTGCATTCAATGGCAGTCCTATTTTTACAAAGTCTCTCTCAGGTGTTCTCAAAGTCTGATCCTCAGAATACCTGCATCAGAACCATATATTTTTGGTTTTGATGTAGGATCAAATAGTTTGAACCTCATATTTTTGTAAATATTCATGTTCCTGGGCCCTACCGGTTATCTAATGAACCAGAATGTCTGTGTGGAACGGACTAGGAATATGAATTTTTTAACAAATCCCCTGGGTGATTCTGATGGGCACTAACGTTTGAGAACCACTGGTCTAGATCTTTCAAAGGAAAGCTGGTGGGGAGATCAGATCCTGAAAAACCTCCTATTTATGTAAGCAGCATAGACTTTGCTCTGAAGGCCATGGGGAGACACTGAAGTTTCGAAAGTCAGGGTCTGACGTGATCAGAGTTGATTTTCGGTAAGTTCAGTCTGGTGGCTGTGTGGGCAGGGCTAGAGGCTGGAGAGCAATCAGGAGGCTATTGCATCCTTCAGGGCAGAGGCAATATGGGCCAGAGCTGAACAGAGGCGGTGGAAATGGAGAGGAAGGGACACTTTGAAGGGGTGATGAGCAGGCAGAACCAGCAGGACTTGATTGGTTCTTGATTGTGGAGTGGAGGGAGAGGAAGCAGCCTAGTGGGTGAATTCAGTACCTGAGAGCAGAAGATGCTGCTGTGGGGCCGGCGTGCATTGAAGTCAGAAAATAAGAAAGCACTGTCAACAGGGTGGTGGGTTGAAAACTTCATAGAGGTGATAGCACTGAAGTAGAGGGTTGTCTTTTAAGAGGCGTTGATGAGAATGGGAGGGAATGACATCCCAGGATGGAGGAACTCCATGGGCAGTGCAGAGGGGTAGGAAAGCACAATTTGGGTTAAGAAGTGGAAGAGGAGGAATAGTGGGGGGAGAAAAAGGTTATCAAAGTCAACTTGAGTCAGTGGGATAAGGGCCTTCAATGTTAGGATAAAGAGCCTTGCCCTGCTTATCTTAGAGGGCCTTTTGTTGGCTGGGGGAGCAAAATAACGAAAATGACATTTGGAGAGATTGTTTCAGTCCAGCTAAAGAGCTGACCCTAGTTTTTTTTTTTAAGATTGGCACCTGAGCTAACAACTGTTGCCAATCTTTCTTTTTTTTCTTTTTTTCTTTTTCTCCCCAGATCCCCCCAGTACATAGTTGTGTATTTTAGTTGTGGGTCCTTCTAGTTGTGGCGTGTGGGATGCCACCTCAACATGGCCTGATGAGTGGTGCCATGTCCATGCCCAGGATCCGAACCGGCAAAACCCTGGGCTCCGAAGCAGAGCACACGAACTTAACCACTCGGCCACGGGACCGGCCCCTGACCCTACTTTTTGAGGCAGCCTTTTCCCCAATTTCAGTTGGACATAGAACTAAACGTATAGAGATCCTACTTAAATGAGAAATGGAACCCATATGACAACCGGATTTTCTGATAAAATATTATAATAAATTTCCATAGGCTTGTGTGAGTATTTTATTGAGATAGCATCAGTTGCTAAGTTCCTCTGACATCTTATCCTTGCCCTTTGATTCTTATCTCCAACCCCCATTTACCAGCAGTAACTAATGTACCTTAGAGATCTCAGGTGGTGTGTTTGCACAGGCCTCTCTCCAGCGTGGGTGGGGAATGATGGTTGGCTGGAAGGAGCAGTGTTGCCTACTGAATAAACAGTGGAAACCCCAAGGGGTGTTGGGATGGAGTGGGGTTCTTCGCTTCTAAATCTGCAATGGCCACCTGGCACATAAACAGAGGGGTGGTCAGTGTATTAAATAGTTCTGGCCAAGCAGCCACACCCTGCTGGGGTGTAAATAGCATGAGAACTATAGTGCTTTTGTGAATACTGTGAAACGCCATTAGGTTCCTAAGACACTGGGGGAAGCCCTGTCTTTTGTTTCCATCCTTTACCCCACCGTCCAAGTCCCTCCTCTTTAGATTCTAGTGCCCGTGGTTTCTCCTGTCTCTGGACTCCTGTGGAACTCATTTACAGGATCCACAGATAACACTCATGTCTAATCATTTCCTGAATTTGTTTGGCTCTCAGCTAGCGTGTAAGTTCCTTAGGAGTAGGGCCCACATGTTATCACGCCATGGGATTCCCCATCGTGCCCAGCACAGCGTGGGCACCAGAGATCTGCGTAAATGCTGTCCTCTTAGTTGATTGTTTGGCTGAAGTCTTGGAGCACAGATATTATAGTTACTTTTCAACTGAAGCAGCTTTATGACAGTGATTCAATTACTCTCTTCCAGTGCTCATCAAACTCAAGACACAGAAACCTGTTATGGGTAGGGTCACAGTCATCATCTGTCACAAATGCACATTGACTGCCCACATCCTGAATTGTTGAGGAAAAAAAATGCTTTCAGAACACTCATGATCTAAATAAGGAATCAAATGCAGTTTCGTATTTGCTTCAGCTGATCCTGCTGCCCTCCTGTTAATATATATTTATTAAACACCCACAGTGAATTTAGTGAGGACTTAGGGCTATGTTAGACGCAGCGGAGGCATTATAGATTCTGTAGAAAACGTGGGCCCTGCTCTCGAGAATCCTCCCCCGCTAAGTTGGCGTGTGGGCGTTCATCTGTTAATGGTCAGTTTCAGCATCTGGGTGGGTGTTTCAGCCTGTCTGGTCTCCCCGTGGCCCACCCGGTGTTGTCAGAACCGGCTCCCTAGTTCTCCACTGCTGCATGGGGTCAGGACTTGAGCACAGAAAAGGCAGTTAAGAAGGCTCTGGATATGAAGGAAATCAGTTGGCTGAGGCGGTAAGTCTGAGATTTGGAGTCAGGTGGGCCAGGGTGCTAGGCGTGGCTCTGGTAACCAGCTGTGAGTCTGGGGGCAAGGCTCTTTGAGGCTCCATTTAGTTATCTGTAAAATGCAGTGAAAATGCCCTCCCCACAGTGTTATCAGGCAATGTAACTGAGATCATGAATGGAAACACATGCCCCCCTGTTCTCCCCCCGCCCCCCTTCACCCAGGCTTGTGTCTGCCTTTCTGTCAGCTGCGTTTTTCTTCCCTTTTCATTCTCATAGCTACTGATTTGTTTTTAAATCTTAATCATTTCTTGTCACAGAAACTATATACTTTATTTTATGGTAGTCTTTTTTTAAGTTTTAGAAATCTCTTAAAAATTATAAAGGTAATACATGCTAGTTATAAACAATTTTTTCTAACAATCAGAAATCTGAGAGGAAAAAATGAAACTATTCATCAGCTTCCCTAAATCCTCATTCTCTTCCATAGAGGGAACTATTATAAACGGTTTGGTGTGTATCTTTCCAGTCCATTTTTATGAATTTACAAAACACATTTTTTTCACCATAAATAGAGTCATCGTGTACATATTTTTCTGTGACTTGATTTTCTCAATTAATTGATCCTTTCTGTGAATTTATAGCATATAACCACTTGGAAATTTTTTTGTGAAGTAGATTATGGTATACACTTTGTTTGCAGCTTGCTTTTTGTCTTAGCTCAAAGACAGCTCCTAACTGGTCTCTTGTTTCCATCTCATACTCTCCCGCCCGTCCTCCACTAAACTGCCGAAATGATTTCCCCGAAACTCAAATGGGGAACCATTGACCATAGGATAAAGTTCAGATTCCTTAAAATGACAGTACAAAGCTCTCTGCCATCTTGCCCCTGCTGACTTCTGCAATGTTATTGGACTATTTCTTAGATTTTTTTTTTGTTAGTAGCAGAACCTCTGAACAAAACCTATGTATACCCCCAATGTATTAAACAGGTGGATATGGAGCTCCTGGGGTTAGCATGTACATATGTGGGGTCTCTAGACCCCCGCCTGCTCAGGCACCCTCTCTGTCCCCCAGGCCCCATTCTCTATCCTGCTCCATATTCTCAGGGCATGTTAATCCTTCTTGAGATCAGCCTCAAGAAGTCAGAGATATATATAAACCTTCTGAATTTCTCTCTATTCATCGTAGGCCTGCAACCCAATTCTTGCAATAAGCTGCTTAATTCACACCCGTGATAGGTTTCTGTGTCTTGAGTTTGATGACCACTGGAATGACCACCCAAAACCACGCTGGGATCATTTTAGATTCAACATCGGTCATCTAAGAAACTCTGAAAAAAAATCAAAATATAAATAACTCACAAGCTGAATTTTGTGGCTTTTGTGGATGTATTTATTTATATTTTTCAAAAGCAGTTAAGTCTACAGCTCTAAGATGCTCAAAATGACATTCTTCGCTTCCTTTGACCACAAAAGCCACATGTCTGCATCATTACCAGGAGGCTGTGTCAGGGAGGTTGCCATCTTCCTACTGATCTTTAAAAAAAGCAAAAACAAATGAAAAGCCAAGAACTCTGGTGTGGTTGCAACGCATATATGGGTTAGGCTCTTCAATTCTTACAAAAAGATTTGAACCTAATCTTCAGTTTGTCTTGTTAATTGGCAATGTGGCATATCTGTTGGAGAGTGTCACCTCAAATCCTCTGATCTTTGCTTTCTATGATCATACTTAGGTTTCCAGTTTTTACACTTGGTACATGTTTTTTCTAACATGGAATCTGTTTCGTTGGCTCTTATTTTTTTTCCAGCCATTTGAAAGGTCTTAAATTCTGTCTTAAATTCTGCCACTTATGCCTCAGAATTTTTCTTAAGATTGCTGACATGGGCTTATTGATCTTTGAATGCATTGGGATTTTCTTTTTGATTATTTCTACACACCCTTCCAGGTAACTCAGTGGCATGTATCTCCCTCCTCCCTCTCCCATGGTCTTGTATAGTGGGACATATTGTACAGTGCAGCCTGCCTGCTCCCAGATCAGACTTTGTTAATGGATCAAGCCATCTTTTCTCATGGAGCTGGGATTGGCCTCAGCATTGGTCTCACGCAGGGTTCTAAGCATCCATCCCCGCTCCACTGGAGTTGGCATGACTTGAGATGAAACCAGCATCCATTCCTGGTCCAGCATCTTCCCCACATGTTATCTCACTTAATATACAAGATTTCTCACTTCTAGGCATATAGGATATTTTGTCAACTCTTTGAACATACCCCTCCACCCCAGCTCATGTTATCTGACTAGCTATATCAATGCTCTTGAATGGAAAAGAATAACTGAGAACCTTCAAGAGCTGCCTTTTCTTGCTTTTCACAACACCTGACTATTAGGAGCATATGGGGGAGCTTTCCTTTATCATTTGGGGTGAAATTCAGCCATATCTCCTGAGTGGCAGAGTTGCACTGAGAAAGTCAGGACGTTTTCAGAAATCTCAAAATGAATATCCTCTGGTGAGGTCTCCTAGATCTCAGTAACAAAAGTGAACTGTCACCCATCAGTCTAGTTTCTGATCTCCAAACTGGGGTCATTAAAATGAGCGGCACAGCCATGGGATGGGCATCATCTCCTATATATGGACACAATCTCGAATGTTTATTCAGAGAAAATGTGTTAAAATTTCCCTGACATTTTGTTATAGAACATCTGCCGTACGATGGAATTAGAAAACTAGAGATCTTG
The DNA here is from genome assembly GCF_037783145.1 of Equus przewalskii. Taxonomy (NCBI): domain Eukaryota; kingdom Metazoa; phylum Chordata; class Mammalia; order Perissodactyla; family Equidae; genus Equus; species Equus przewalskii. Next base: position 32,510,952 of record NC_091831.1, read on the forward strand.
AGATCTTGGATGAGGTCTCACTGATCTTTATGAGACACAGCTCTCAGCGTATGGTGACATCTAGTGCTCAATAAATATTTGGTGAATGATTAAATGCATGATTGGAGTATCACTACATTATCGTTTGGCTTTAATAAACAAGATCAAATTATTTGGCTCATGGAAAATGACTTAATTTCATTGTCTCAATTTTCAATACAACTGAATGGCCCAATTTCTAATACCGTAAATAGCAAGGAAATAAGATGTCATAGGAGTGATGAGATGGGTGCTCATTAGTTTGTTAGTGGAATTAGTGTCATAAGTAGATTTTTTTTGTCTTAGTGAAATTTCAGAAAGGTATCTTTCCTTACCTTTTTCTAAATCTGAAATGTATTTCCAACATGTACAAATGCTCAGGGGCTCCTGTGGCATTGTACTCTAGAATACGAAAAAGTTAGACCTCTTGGGTGGGGATATTGTATCCTTTTATCTCTGGCTTACTCTCCATTACCATAGCATATTCCCCGTGGCCTTCAGTCACATTCACAGCTGAACATCTCCTCTTCAGTCAACAGGTGAATCCTAAAAATTTCAGGAGATTTGCCAGTTGCACAATGAATAGTCAGATAAACCCTTGTTTTATTTTATTTTTAAAAATATAATGCCCAGAGACAGCCCTAATGGCCTAGTGGTTAAGTTTGGCGCTGTCACCACTTTAGCAGCCCAGGTTCATTTCCCAGTCATGGAACCACACCGCCCACCTGTCTGTCAGTTGCCATGCTGTGGCAGCAGCTCGCATGGAAGAACTAGAAGGACTTACAACTAGAATATACAACCATACACTGGGGCTTTGGGGAAGATAAAAAAAAAAAAAACAGGAAGATTGGCAACAGATGTTGGCTCAGGGCAAATCTTTCCCTGCAAAAAATAAAAAGAAAAAAGAAAAAAAATACAATGCACATATCCTTTTTGAAATTAGCAGAATTTTCTGCCCTAGCTCAGGGTCGTTATCTTGGGGCATCTTTCAATAGATGGTTGTCCCACTTATGAATAAAGCTTTGTTTTGATTTTAACAATTCCTAGCACAGGGCCAAATCCTTAAGACTTCAGCAACATGCTGCCACCAGTTGAGGGAGAAAGTGTATGGTGCTAAGTGTCTAGAAACCACTTCAAATGCCTGTTTTTAGAACCTTATTACAGTCTGTTTAAATGTAGTTTTTCAAAATAGATTTTTAATGGTTATCTTCTGAATAGCTTGGATTTGCAACTGAAGAGAAAAGCAGCTCTTTAAAAAAAGGTACATTATATCAGAGGGGAAAAAGTTGTATCTAATTCTGTGTGATGGTTGCTATGGTGATGATTGAATGTAAATTTCAGTTTATGTAAAACCCTGCTAAGGTTTTGATTAGAGGCCAGAGGCAATGCTTGGTGTCAGTTGGTGAAGTGGCTAAAAAGCATCTATTAATGGGGGGAGGGGGAAAAGGATGGGGTCACACAGCTCTCTCCCTACCCAGGTATCATGTCGGCACATGCTAATCTCATAATGGTGAACAAGGCAGTGCAAACTAGAGCTGGGAATGAAAAATGGTGCTTCTCTTCTCCTGTGACAGTTTCTTCCTGGAGGAAATTGAAGGCAAGAGAGCTTCCTCAAGAAGAGGCAGCTCTTGCAGAGGTGAACTCCCACGGGCCAGTTTCATTGGTTTAAATAGGCATTTGGTTGTGGGAAGGGAGATTTAAGCATCAATGTAGCTGCTTAAAAAAAAACAAACCCTGGTGGAGGGGTTAATCACACCATGTTACCCTAAAGCTTCAGCCACTGGAATTGTAAATCCACCTGGAGAGCAGGCTTTTGTCTGTTAAATTAAGTGACTTAATCTAAGAAGGAACGGTGAAGTAACCAGCTGATTAGGAGCAGGTGTTTTTATCTAACTCTTACTCTCTAGAGCTGCTTGCTTAATTCTTTAGTATCTATATGTGGTTACTCTAATAGTAGCCCCCATATATTTATTTACTATTTATGTTTGTGTGTGTATATTTTTTAAAGAGGATAAGAGTGAGAAAGCACACCAATTGCTTTCCATTCGTCCTGCCTATAGAAACATGGGTCTTCAAGTCTCTGGGAAAAATTCCAGGTCATCGCTGCCCACTTGGTTAATTGTAGCCCAAGGTAATGAAGACAGGCATGGTCAGTCTTGGCTATGGGCACTCAGGATAGTTTGCAGTGTCTCAATTTCAGTTGCTGTGACCCATGTCCTAAATAAAATTGGGAAGCAACTGAATTTGCCTTTTGATAACCTTCCAGTTCTTTTTCTTTCAACTTTCTCCATTATGACTTGCTGCTCATCATTCCCCTGATTCAGCATCTTCATGTCACCCACTCTGACTGTGGAGACACCCTAGCAGAACCCTCTTTTTGCTCAAGTAGAAATTTCTCAGTTCCCAGAATGATCTTTCTTTTCAGCACTCTCCCAAACTTAGTCAAAATCCCTTCTCCAAAGTGGCTGGTTTCAGCATAGCATGGAGAAGGTAATTGGATTAATGGTGATTCTTTAGTGGTCATCCTTAAAAGATTTAGTGGATGGAGTACTGGGGGCTCTGGTCTTAGATTCCTGTCCAGATTTTCTCTGACTTGGAGGCATATACAGAAGTCAGATTCAAATTTGTTGTGGGCTGAATTGTGTTCCCCTCCTCCAATTCATGTGTTGAAATTCTAGCCCCTAATACCTCAGAATATGACTGTATTTGGAGATAGGGTGTTTTAAGAGGTAATTAAGGTTAAAATAAAGTCATTAGGGTGGGCCCTAATCCAGTATGACTGGTGTCCTCATAAAAAGAGATTAGGACCTAGATGTGTGCTTGCGTGAAGAAAGACCATTTGAGGACACAGCCAGAAGGCATTCATCGGCAAGCCAAGAAGAGAGGCTTCGGGAGAAACCAAACCTGCCAGACATCTTGATCTTGGACTTCTAGCTTCCAGAACTGTGAGAAAATAGATTTCTTTTGTTTAAGCCACCCAGTCTGTGTTATTTTGTTATCGCAGCCCTAGCAAATGGATACAGATTTATAGATAGATAACATTTATATGTAGCTGGGTAGTTATTACACTGAGTGGCAGAAGCACCTTCAAAATTATCTTGATCTAGGGCCGGCCCCATGGCCGAGTGGTTAAGTTCACGCGCTCTGCTTCTGGGGCCCAGGGTTTTGCCCGTTCTGATCCTGGGCGCGGACCTAGCACTGCTTATCAAGCCACGCTGAGGCAGCGTCCCACACAGCACAACTAGAAGGCCCTACAACTAGAACATACAACTATGTACTGGGGGGCTTTTGGGAGAAGAAGGAAAAATAAAAAAAAATAAAAATCTTAAAAAAAAATTACCTTGATCTAGTTTAATAGGGATGATCCTAAATTCTGCTCTTAGGTCCATAAAAGCAGTTCAACTAGTATAGCATGGTAGAAATCCAGCGTGGCATTAACTTGTGAAAATGAGCTGCAGATTATGGTTGACCACTTGATTGATACGGCACCGGCAGTGTTTTATTGCCACTGAAAACTATTACAATATTAAGCTACATTAATAAAAATATAGCTCGCGGGGCTGGCCCCATGGCTGAGTGGTTGAGTTCATGCGCTCCACTGCGGCGGCCCAGGGTTTCGCCGGTTCAAATCCTGGGCACGGACATGGCACCACTCGTCAGGCCATGCTGAGGCGGCCTCCTATGTGCCACAACTGGAAGGACCCACAACTAAGAATATACAACTATGTACCGGGGAGCTTTGGGGAGAAAAATAAAAATAAATAAATAAATAAATAAAATCTTTAAAAATATATAGCTCCCCAGTCTTGGAATGTTGAAATCTCACTATATTTTGTGAAGAATCGTGTTTCATTCTGGGTGCTGCCTTTTTAGGAGGAAACTGACCAACTAGAATATGTCCAGAGAAGGACAACTAGGGAGTTTGGAAACGTGTTGTAAGTGCCGTTTTGTGGAAGGGTTGTGGCTGTATCCTGAGTTGCAGGGTAAGGGAGAACTCTGTCTGAGGTGGAGGTTCCTGGGAGGCAGGAAGTTCCATCTTCCGTCCTGGATGATGAGTGCAGTCGTGAGTGCATGGCACCTCGCTGGGGATGGTTGTTGTACACATGACATAGGTTGGAATAGTCCGAGTGAAGGGAAGACTTTCTATTCCGTGCTTGGGGGAATACTTCTCTTTTTCTCTGGACCTTGTTGTGTCTGAAATGAACCTGCAGCTGCCACAGCCATCTAGCTACCAACCTGAGAATGAAGCGCATGCTGAAGATGACAGAATAGGGAAATGGAAAGAACCTGGGGCCTTGACGATGTTGCTGAACCCTCATGGCAGCCCACCCCAGCCCTCCCAACTGCTGGACTTGCTCTTCTGAGAGTAAATGTCCTTATTGTTTAAGGCATTTTGAGTTGTGATTTCCTTTACTTGCAGCAGAACCATCTTGACAGATTCTACAGGCTTGCGCTGAAGATAAGGATGAGCTTTCACAGAGAATTCCAACTGCCCATCGGTGGAGTAAACCCTTTCAAGAAGGGAGGTTTTGTCACTAAGTATTCACATAAAGATTGACTATGATAGAAAAAAAAATCTTTTATTGAATGGAATTTTGCTCTAAATGCTTCTTAAGTGTCTTTCAAACCCTCATGATCTAAGATTCAAAAATAATTCTTACTAAGGTGTGAGCAACCATGAAGCCGAACCTTTCCCCGGGGCATTTGCATTATCCCCAGCGTGGTAACTCCCATGAAGCTTTTCTTAGTAGAATGTGGAGGTGGGGGAGGTTTTTGTGCATGAGAGCCTTCCAGGTGCTCCTTGCCTACTTCATGTGAGTGAGCCATTCTCCTCTTCCCCCACAGGGGTCTGTGTCTGGCGCCCCCGCTTTTGGAAGGTCGCTGACCCTGACCAAAGGGGAAATAAACCATATTGTGACGGCTGGATTTGCAAAACACAACATACAAAGGGACTGCAATATGGTGGAGAGGAAGAGTGAAAAAGAGCAGGGTCTTGTGGACTGTGAGCTGTTGGTGGGGGCGGCACAGAGGCTGAGGGGAGTGGCGGACAGGTAGACACAGTGTCTCGAGGACTACAGGGAAGCAGTTTTCAGTCTCTTTTAACCCACGCTCCCTTTTGACAAACGTCCCCCTTCCATAGTTCACATTATAAAAATAATAGCTTTTGAATTTTAAAGTATAAAATTCTAATATAGTGTTGACTATACTTTAAAAACTACTGTTTCTCTGTTCTAGTTCGTCACTCTGACAGGACATTGGCAAACACTCCCGCCTCCCCTCTGAGAAGATACGAAGCCCAAGGATACATTTTTCTTGATCTTGATCCTGATGTACATTTCTAGTGGTTTCTATAATTAAATATAATGTAACAGTGAAAACTCTATTTTGCCCTCGTGCTTGTGACTCGGAACCAGGAAGTGTGCGCACACGCTGTGTATCTCATACTACACATAACTAGACTGGGCTTGTTGGGGAGAAGTGTTCCCAGAAGGTCAGAGGGCCTTCCTGAGAATGTAGTTGGCAAGACCATTGGGGTGTCACTCACAGAGTGTCAAACTGTATTGCTACTCTGTCTTAATGCAGAGGAGGACAACTGGGAGTGGGGAGGTGACACAGCCCGGCCAAGTGGTTAATGGATAGTTGATCTGAGGGTAAGGGTGTGATTTTGCCCAGCTTTTGCTTGAGGGTATCACTTTGTAAGAATGTGGATTTGCAAGGAAACAAAACAATTGATTTTTCAATTAGTGAGAGGGATAAGTGCCAACGAGAGGCAGAGGTGGAATGAAAAGGCTAGTTACGAAGCTTGTAAATATTTGGATGTAATGTGACAGGAAATCTCTGTTGCAGGCACTGGGCATGTCGGGTGTCCGGCTGGCCCAGCACTTCCCTAGCTCTGCCTGGGGAACCAGAGGAGAAAAAGAAGCCACGTTCAGAGGGTAGCTCATTGCTTCTGTTGGAGGCCACATGAACAAGCGGCCAGCCCGTTTACTGCTTTGAGGCTTTTCTTCTGCTTCAGAGAGTGACCTCCTCCCCGTCACATAGGACGGCCCAGTTCAGCTTGGTCGGGAGGTTCAGCCTCAGCTTTCTAACCTCGGGCTGAAACCAGGCAGCTCAAGTGTTGGATTCCAGCTCCCACACGGAAATTCCCTGGAAAAGTCCCTGTAAAATGGAGACTATCCTGGAAAATACAGTTTGATCAGCTTTGTTAAGCTGTTAATTATTAAACAAAATCAATATTTTTTAGTTTAATTTTGACTTTTTTCAGTTAGAACTGAAGGTCATTTCTCCAAAGACAAAAAAAAAAAAACCAACTCAGAAATCCTAGCATGTGTTTTTGGTGACCCTCTGGGAAGTGGGGGTTGGAGAAACAGCCTCTGAAGTGGTAAGAGGCACCTGTGGGAGAGGTAAGAGTGTGGTTTCTAGTTTGTCTGGGGGCTCCTTTCCTTGGTGGTTCTCAGTCATTACTGCCATCAAGGCACAAGGTCAGCAAGGCTGGGAGAGGCCCAAGCCAGCTGAACTGGGGCCACAGAAAGCTGTAATTGCCTTGGGTCATAGCCAGCCCAACAAGGGGATACTCTGTGAGTCTAGTCAGATGTAGGGCCCAGAAGCCAGCAGTAGCCTGGCGATGACCACTACCAGAAAGTTGGCCAAGGTCCTTTTTGTTTTTTGGTTTTTTTTTTGAGGAAGATTAGTCCTGAGCTAACATCTGCTGCCAATCCTCCTCTTTATGCTGAGGAAGACCAACCCTGAGCTAACATCCATGCCCATCTTCCTCTACTTTATATGTGGGACACCTACCACAGCATGGCTTGGCAAGTGGTGCCATGTTCGCACCCGGGATCCGGACCCACGAACCCCGGGCCGCCAAAGCAGAATGTGTGCACTTAACCACTGCGCCACCCAGCTGGCCCCCAGCCAAGGTTTTAAAAAAACAATGAACGTTTCAGAGACAAAGGCAAGCAAGGTGCTCAGAATGTATGCAGCATAGCAGTGGTGTCTCTCAGAGCCCAGGAATCAGCCTGTTCTTGGGGGGAAAGGATGTTGACAACACTTTCCTTCAAAGGCAGACAGCAGGCTGGGGACAGGCTGAGGACACTGCAGATGAATCACAGCAAGTCGAAGAGAGGAGAGGGCTTGTGGCTGGAGATGGATTCCGGCACAATACAACCCGCCTTGACCTCCCACCAGGAAGGAGCCAAACTAGAAAAGTCCCTATGACCTTTCATTTGTAGGCAAACTGGTTTGGTTGTTTGAATTGTGATACTGCCAAACCCTGGTTCTAGGCTTATGTCCCATGTCCCTATGGTAGACTCACAAAACTCAAATACCAGTATGCAATGGTGGGGTCTGTTCCTTGTTCTGATTGCTAATGGAAGTACTTCATTACTAATAATAGTAATGGTCAGGGAAATGGCAGCTGCCTTTTACTGAGCACTTGCTATGTGTCAGGCACCGTGTTCAACAATCACAATCCCAAGAGGTTGGAATTACAGTTTCCATTCTACAAATAAGGAAAATGAGGCTTTGAGAGGTTGAGTAACTTGTCTAAAGTAAGCTGGTAGTAAGAGGCGGGATTTGACGTAGATTGTCTGGAACCCAAATCCATGCTCTTAAGGACTACTGTGTACGTGGCAGCCATGAGAGTGCACCTGGCAGAACTCCAGCTGCCAGGAGTGGAACTGACCAAGGGCCTCAGGGTCCATCACGGCGTTTGATGGAAACCTTGCTTCCCACAGGCTGCTCCCGGCTGATAACTGAGCATGGCAGGGTTGCTATAGCAGGCCGGCTCCTGGAAGACATGGGACTCCTCCAGTGGCTCGAGGACTCCCTGAGAGGCTTGCAGAACTTTCTTAAGACTGTTTTGGTCTAGGATGCTTCTACTCATCCTTCCTCCACTTCTTCTTCATTCGGGCTCAGGCCATCCGATGGTTCTCCCAGCATCCCTCCCCATTTTCCGTCACAGGCACTTTCCCTAATAAAATCCTTGCATGTTTAATCCCATTTTAGTGTTTGCCTTTCAGAAGGACACACAGTGTGTGCCATGCCGAATTTTCACGGCAGCCTGGTTCTGCCCACTAGCATAAATTTGGGGAGCGGTTAGTCAGTTTCCTGCTTCTCTCCAGATTCCATACTAAAAGGCACAAGGCACGAAGGCTTGCCGTGGTTCTCTCTGTGTTGTATTTCCGCCCCCTGCTAGTAACTTAGGTGGTTGGTCTTATCTCATTCATCGATCATTCATTCATGCAAGAAGCATTTATTGATTTCTCACTATGTTCTGCACTCTGGGGATCCAGAGATGAATGTCAGGGAATCTGCCCTCGAAGAAATCACAGTCTAGTGGAAGAACAGTTTGGTCAACAGATAAACAACACTAACTGCTGACTCTTCAGTGCTTACTCTCTGTCAGGTACTCTGTGAAGCATTGTATATGAATCAACATTATATACTTACAACTGTTGTATGAGATAGGTCGTATTATTATCTCCATTTGCACATGGGGAAACTGAGGCACTGAGAGGTAAATGGCAGATAATAAGTGGCAGAGTTGGGGTTTGAATGCAGGCAGAGCCCTTGTGCTTACTGCTTTGCTATACTGCCCCTTGCCAGGCTGCTTCCTCTAAGAGAGTGTGACCATTCCTGGGGAAGTGCAGACTTCCACTGCAACAGACATTCTGAGCAGCTTGGTTCCCACTTCAGAAATCCATATCAGCTGCCACAGTGAGAACAATCTCCCTGGGGGATCTGGTGGGTATAGGACTCCTGTTTTGTTGTGGAGGCTCATGGCTCACCTCTCTTGCCTGGGAGTAGCTGGATCTCTGCTGTTTCTTGACTCCGTGGCTGCCTGGAGCATCCCTGGGCTGCCTGACACTCACTTCCTGGTTCACATTTGATTGTCTAGCTCTGGACTACCAGATGCAGAGGTACGCTCCTGCCCATTTCTACATGGAGAATCATTTCACAGGAATTCCCATTCAGTAAATGAATGATAACAAAAATAACAAATACTTAACTTTGTCTAATACTGTTAAGATTTCAAAGGGCTTTTGTTTGTTTATCACTTAATCCCAACAAGCCTGTGCAGCAGGCCAGGCAGGTATAAATATTCTCATTTTAAAAGAGAGGAAATTGAAGCTTAGAAAAGTCATGACTACCCAGTAAGTGGTAGCGGTGGGACTTGAATCCAGGCCGTCTGTGGCTTCATTGACTGCACTCTTACAGAACCCCTCAGTAGCTGCGTTTATGTTCCTGGGAAATATTATACAGTATCTTTAGAGCCTTGCCCTTCGTGGCCCAGGTTTTAATTTTGGGGGGTAATCAGAAGCTCCTGCGTGAAAGGAGTTTTTATTTTGAACCATAGTTATTTAAGCAGAATTTGGAGTGCCATCTTGTTGTTTTGTACTTTTTTTGAGCCGATCACTGAGGAGAATTGTGCCCCCACCCCAACTTGACCATACTATCAAGCCAGATACAGCGTTTCAGGGTGAGGTGTGAAAGTTATCTTTCCTAAGAAGAGAAAGTGAAACTGACCAGTCCAATTTCATAGTTTCAGCTGGTTAGAATGCTAACGGTCAGCAAAAGTGGGGGCGCGTCAACACCATCTCAGCTTTAACTGGAAGTTTGACTGTGTTCTAGGCAGAGTGGTAGCCTGAGTGGTAGAGAGACGAAAGGAAAGGAGTTTTCTTCACAATTTCCTAAGCTGGGTTCTATTATCGAGAGTTGCCTTTGGCCTCTCAGTTCTTAGCTGGGTAAAAATAAACTGCATTTTGTGGCCTGCCCCGCACAAAGCCCATTTGTCTGTCCTCACACCAGTAAATCCAGACATCAGTGTCTGTTAGATTAGAATTGATTCCTGAACCAGGAAACCAAGAAGAGCCTGTTTAAAGACTAATTATTAATGGCCTCCTTACAAGCCTGTGTCTTGCCTTTTGAACGAAATTTACATAGAGAGAGGAAGCATATTTATAAGTGTCGGAAAGAGTTGAAGAAAGAGGAAGCCTTCACGAGGGCTGTGGTATCTCCTGCTTTGTTAGCAACACTGGGGTTTCCTGAACGATGAAACAGGGGCCTGTGGGCCTCCAGCCATGAGAGCCCTGGTGGAGAGCTTTCTCCCTGGCAGTGGCCTTTGGAGTGCAGGTATGGACAGTGCTTCTTAAGGATCTTGATAAACTTGGCCAGCACAGTGTACTTGGTTGGAGCAGCTCCTGAGATGCTGGTCCAGGATAGAGATGGGTTTCCGTGGAAACTGTTTCGCGTGGTGGGGAGCAGATTTTTTCCCAATCCTTCCCAGATTTATCCCAGAGACTGGTTAAGGGAACTTCAGTCTATGGCCAGGAAGCAGCTCTTCCAGGGGAATTATTTCCCTGTTGGGGTGATGTTTCCTGAGAGTAGCTATTCCTTCAATCTGAGAACTGGATAGGAGACGGGAACTTTGAGTTCTAAATGTGGTTCTACCATTGAACCAGCAGCTGATGACCTAGGGCCAGTCAGTTCATGTTCCTGTGCTCCCAGCTTTCCCTTTGCAAAATGGAGATAGTCATAGCTGTCACACGTGCCTGGGGACGCTGGAAGGAACAAATGAGAACAGATTAAAAAGCTCTGAGGCACTGGATGGTGCAAGAATTCCAGATAACCCTGGGCTTCTTGGATGAGAATGGAGCAACTTGGTTCTAACACTCAGGAAAGCTTCCTGAAGGTTGAACTTGGAAGAAGATTGGAGGGTGGGAGGGCTGCAGGCAGATTTTATCATCCGGGGGACAAGGGTGAGCTCCCTCTCTCATTGGTTGTCGTGACAGTCTCAGCTGTGGGGCTATTTTTGTTTAAGCTGAAGAGCGTGTAGGGTGAGTTGGGGAGGGGAAGGGAAGAACCATCATCCTTTGCTTTAAAACAAAACAAAGCAAACACTTTGAACAGTTCATTTAGAGCGAGTAGGTGGAGGCTGGATAAGGGTGTCAGAGGCCTGAGGTCTCCTCTCCTCCACTCCTCCTCTCTTATCCTGGACTTTGAGTACCTTGAGGAGGGCCAGGGGAATTCTCTGGTAAATGAAGGAGAGACGGTTCCTTGTCTATGTGAGCTGGAAAAGACTGAGGTTGATGTACAGTAGATTCTTGACCCAGAAGCCTCTACCCAGCACTGCAAGTTCACCGATGTGTAGTGAAACCAGGCAGCTTCAGGAATCTGCAGCTGGCATGGAGCATCTGGATGGCAAAGCAGGTTGGATGTGAAGGTGAGCCAGCCTGTGCTGGGAAAGTCAGCAGCACTGCCTGCCTCAGAAAGTCAGCATGGGCTTGTGGGAGGAGTGGATTCATTCTTCCTTCCTCCTTTCTATTCCTTTCTCCTTGTTTCTGGGGAGGCAGAGTGGCCACCATGAGTTTATTTAAAGTCTGAGTTGGGGATATGTCCAAAGGACTCTACCTTACCTTTTTGGCATCATGAAGATGATGATAAAGGTGACAAGGACAATGATTGATGTTACTTTAATGGACTCACACTAACACTGCTAAATAATTGTCACCTCCTGCCTCCCCTGACTTTAATGCCAGTAAGACATGTGGTGGTTAAAAGTCTGGCATTCTACTGACCCTCTTAATATCATTCTGACTGATGACTCTATGTGACTTTGGGGCTAACCGGTGACTTGTGGGTTGGTATGCTTGTCACTGTGTTGGGAGCTTTTTAAATGAAATGGGTTAGTTGGATGGGAAATTCAATACCCATTAACCAAGGTGGGTGAACAAGGGGGAAGAAAGACCCATGTGTGATGACTAAAATGAAAAAGCACTCTTGATGTTTGCCGGGAAGCTGGGGGGGTGGGTGGGGGTTGTTGAAACTCAAGATCTGAGTCCCACCATTGCTAGCTTCTCGCCTCCCCCCATGAACCCACATGAATTCGCAGTGGAGCAAAAGCTCCGTCATTTGGAGTCACACATTTGGAATTTGGGGACAAGGTCAAGTATGAAGTCTCCCTTTGTGCTTTCTAAGGACACCATAATAGCCATAAAACTGATTTTCTAAGCTAATAGAGATTGTGAACAAGATAGACAGGAGAAATGTTTAGCCTACTTAAGAATCATTTTTCTAAGCATTTTGTGAACCATGCATGCTTGTGGTATACTTTCAAACATCAGGTTAATTGTAGCATCTTATTTGCTGGTGAAAGCGAACAGAGCAGGATGTTGGCTTGGTAACACTTTGTTAGCCACTAGTTTGTGTTATTTTATATACTTGAAGGCACTGCTTGCTCAGGGTGTGATGGGTGGTCAGCCGCTCACCTCAGTTCTGACTAAGATTTACAAAAGAGCTGATATATCCTGTTTGTGGCCTGGAATTATTTCAAAAACAAGCAAAGAAAATTTTTCAACTTTTAGAAAAATACAATTACATTTTCAATCTATATTTTACAGAATTTCTTTTTCTCATGAATACTGTTTGCTGACAGGTCTTCAATAAACAGACCGAACTCCTTAAATGGCATTCAGGGTCCTCTCTGACACCCAGGCTCCCCTGCCCCTCCCCCCCATAGAAGGTGACCCCCCCCATGGCGTCCTGTAGCGCAAACACATCATTTACTCTCATGCCTTTGTGCCCTTAATCATACCTTTATCTCTGCCAGGAAAATCCTTCCCACCCACATGTCAGCATTTTCTGTGCTTTTCAAGGCCCTTGTCAGTTCTTTGGGGATGTCCTTCCTTCTTTGATCTTCTGGTTGCCATAAACTGTGTTTTATAAATCCCTGCTTATGCTTCGTAACGTTTTGTTTTGAAGTTATTCCTGTTCTCATTTATCTCTGGAAGTTGGAGAGAAGCTGTTTCTCTCCTGTGTGGTCCCCCACCATCAGTGAGGACAGAAATGGTCTCACCCTTACATTTCTTGGGGGGCCTAGGAGAGGCTTTGAGTATTAACAAATACTCATAGATACATAGATAGGCAGTGAATATTTGTTGAAGGAATAAAGGAAAGAATTACAAATTATTTTATTAATTAAATGGAAAATATGCCTTTTTCAGAGAAGGGTGGTCTCAGCATCCAAATGCTATTTGACTTAATTAAAATAAGTTAACTCGTCTTCTTCATCCTTCAGGAAGGTTTTCTCAACTTCTCTAAACTTCTGTTGTATTTTTCATGTGTCAGCACTTTTATAAACACTTAGGAAGATAACTCATTTTGGTTAGTTGTGTTTATGGCCTTGTCACGCAGGTTCGTGCTGGCTGGTAAGCTATCACATAGTCCTCTGTTTTTTCACATCGAGCCTCATCTTCCCAGTTCTGTTATAAGCTCCTTAAGGCCAAGACTATGGAGGATGCCCCTGGGACCTGTGTCATACATGTTTAGTAGACACTTGCCAGGTGATTAGGAAGCTCAGGTTCCATAACATTTTATGCCTGGCTTTGGGGTAGATGTTGTTTTATGATTTCATCATCGTGGCTTCAGTAGGATGGATGAGAATTGTAATAGCTGAGAAATTTCATCCTGGGTGGAAAAGCCTCCAGAAGGTTCTCCAGACCTCAGGCAACTCTCTATATTCCTGCCCCATCTGTGCGATGGTTAAATTGGGTCACCCCCACAGGATACAAATGCAGAGGGAACATGGCCTCTTGCTTCCATGGACCCCTCTACCTAGGTTGCTTGGCTATTCATTTCTGCATTCTTCCAAGAAATCTTTGACTCTTCTTCACTCTTTCTTTTACCGGCCACACTGGAAATCTTGAACACAAATTGATGGTCTCCTCCTACTTCATTCTAGCCAGCCCAGAGACGCACATGGTCCTGACTGTCCCCCAAGACCGTTTCTGTTTCATTCCATTTTTGGCTAGATTGGTGGAAAGCTCTTAATTCTCAGTTGAAATTTATCTCCTTAATTTCCTTCTCTGTTCACTTTCTTTTTCCTTGTCATCCAAAACTCAGAGAAAATAATTCAACATGTTTGTCCTGAAGATCTTCTTCTTCCTTTCTCACCCTCGCTTTAGCTTATTTTAAAAATCACTAGTAAACTTGGCTTAACAAAACGGAAGCACTATAGCATAATTCAGCTTTTCTCAAACTTCAGTCATTTGAGAATCATCAATATGGTTTTGGTTTATCTTTTTTAACCGCTTTTTAAAGATTTTATTTTTTCCTTTTTCTCCCCAAAGCCCCCCAGTACATAGTTGTATATTCTTCGTTGTGGGTCCTTCTAGTTGTGGCATGTGGGACGCTGCCTCAGCGTGGTTTGATGAGCAGTGCTATGTCCGCGCCCAGGATTCGAACCAATGAAACACTGGGCCGCCTGCAGCGGAGTGCACGAACTTAACCACTCGGCTACGGGTTCAGCCCCTTTTTTAACCGCTTTTTGAGATATAATTCACATGCCATGCAATTCACCCATTTAAAGTGTAGAATCCAATAGGTTTTGGGGGTATATTACATTATCAATTTTTAAAAATTGTGGCAAAATATGTATGACATAATGTTTGCCATTTTAACCAATTTTGAGTATACAATTCAGTGGCATTAATGACATTCACAGTGTTGTGCAACCGTCACCACTATTTCCAAAATTTTTCTGTTGTTCTAGTAATGATATTTTTGTCAATTCATATTTTTTTATTTAAGTAAATTTATTTTAAAAGGAAACTTTGCCACCCAGTATCTCTTGATATAAAAAGAAGGTAACTATAAAAATAAACGCAATAAAAACCAAATAGTGGGGACCAGCCCCGTGGCCGAGTAGTTAAGTTCGTGTGCTCTGCTATGGGGGCCCAGGGTTTCGCTGGTTCGGATCCTGGCCTCAGACATGGCACCGCTTGTCAGGCCACACAGAATGTGCCCTGCCCCACATAGCACTACCAGAGGCACTCACAACTAGAATATACAACTATGTACTGAGGCACTTTAGGGAGAAGAAGAAGAAGAAGAAAAAAAAAGATGGGCAACAGATGTTAGCTCAGGTGCCAGTCTTTACAAAGAAAAAACCCAAACAGTGATATTAACTTCTACTAGATGCTCATGCCTACAGAAGCCTGTGGGATTAAGGCCTTGTTTTCTCTGGGGTGCAAAGGGAGATAAGCATGTTAAAGAGACGTTAAAAGTCATCCTCTTACCAAACCGAGGCTTTCTTCTTGATGGAAGTGGGATTGAAAGAGTTGAAAAGGGACTGCTTTCTTGCTGTGCGGCTCAGTGTCACTGAGCATTTGCCATACACTTTGGGATCGTCTCCTGCACCCCAGGTTATGGGACCACAGTGTGGGAAATGCTATCAGAGGGCTTGAAAGCATGGATTGGGAGGCCAAATTTCCAGTCCACAGTGTGCACTGTGTGACTTGGACAACTTACTTAAATTTCCTTGGTTTTCTCATCTGTGAAATGGGCAGAATTATTGTAGTTGTGATAAAATGGAATCATGTATGTTAAGGGTTTTGCCTGGTTCCTGGCATATAGTAAATGCTCACCATTGGCAGCTGTGGTTATTTTTAAGAACAATCTTTGTTTATACTTTTTCCAAAGCTTAGCATTACTTTGTAAGAGGAGTTAGTTTGTGTACTCTGAAAGAAACTCTCCAAGATCAGCAACCACACTGAGGCCCTCTTTACCAACCTGTCCCACAGGATATCAAAAAACTGCAGTCCCATCTGAGTGCCAGACAATGTGCAGGGAAGAGGCAGTAAGCACTGTGGTCTGAAAACTTATTTGGAAAGTAAGAGAGTGCAGCCTTGGGTCAGGGGCCCCTCTAGCCTGCGGGACCCTGGCTGGTTCAGTTGGTGTTCAATGTCTCTTGACTTAAACCCCATCCTTGGAATGTGCCTGTTGACCCTGGTGGCAGGTCACAGCATACCTATCCAAGGTGGCATTGCTCAGAACAAGGCAGCACCACCAGGCGTTGATGAGCAAAATCTCGCGTCATGTCTTATGAGCTGCAGTCACAACCTCAGACCAGGAATAGCAAGTGACGCTGCTTCCTGCCCTGGACCACATCCACCAGGGAGGCAGGGCACACACCTGGGGGTGCATTTCCGCTCTGCCCTTTGCTTGCTTGGTGCATGATCTTGGCCAGGTCACTTCAACCCTTCAGGCACAGTATTTCCATCTGTAAAGGGGAATAGGATATTATTTCCTATCTCACAGCGTTGTTGTAAGAATTAAATGACATTAAGACTATTGAGCAGTCACCACGGTATTCGGTAATTAACTTTTATCATGATCACTGTTAGTAATAATGAGTCTGTCATCAGCGCTGTCACCGGTATGAGCTGCTCCATGTGGCTTGGTGTGGCTCCAAGTGCATACATATACACATTTCATTTAAAATTCATAGGTTTTTTTAGCCTAAATATTCAATAGACTCCCTTGTAAAGAAAAAAAAAATATGAACCTTTAGTATTGACAGATTATTTTGATGTTGTTTAAATATGTATAAACATATTCACCTCCTTATGCTTCTTGTTCTTTCCCAACTCCGAACGCAAAACAAATAACCAAGACACAAATATAGGTATAAAATAAATCAAAGGCAAACTGGCGACAGTTGTTTTGTCATAGGCGATGCTGGTTTACTGAAGCAGCTTCGTGAACACGGCACGAGGCCATGGTGCTCTCTGAGGCTGTTGAAGGGCTGCAGCCCCTTGTGTCATTTTGGGCCGTGGATCTCCCAGCACGTTTCTCTGCATGGAGTAGTGTATGGGGAAACCTTCTTGTGTTCACTTGGCACAAATGCCTCATGTATGTATCATCCTGCCCCCTCTCTTCTTTCCTCGTTAGCCCCTGACATTCAGCATAGCATGACCTCGCTGCAGAATGATTGCACACACACACACACACACACACACACTCTAAATGCAGGCACCACAGTCCTCTGGCAGGATCCAGTTATAAGATGGTCATCCAGATAATCTGGACTGTCTTTGCATCCCATTTTTTAAAGGCATTTTCATCTGAAAGAAAAGCCCAAGCACAAATTCTCGTAAGGATTATGTCTGAGGACTTCTGGCAGATGCCAGTTTAAAAAACATTGATTCACATCCTGCCTAGATCCCCAAAGTATTCAAAGCAGCCTCCAAAATTAAACACAATATAGAAAAGAGAAATAGACAAGACCAAGGGCCTGAATGAGAGTCTAACAGTGGTTAAGAACCAAAACTGTCACTGAGCAACCTGGCAGCAAGGGCAAAAGGTGAAACACACCATGTTTGCTTGTTCTTCTTGTCTAACAAGTGAAAGCAGGCAACTTCTCCGAAGAGACAAACTTCCTGCCACTGAATTCAAGGAGTATTTCCCACATAGGTCCTTTATAGATGAGACTTTGGGGAGCCAGAGGCATGAAGAAAGTCTTTTTCTGTAATTTCTTCAGAGCTTCTCTAGACCTCATAAAAGCTGAGAGGATGTCATTACATTTTAAAGGAGTGAGGATACTATTGGTGCCTTAATAATACTTTACATTGCAGAGGCCCCTCGGAGTTTTCAGAGTGCCTTCTCTGAAACATGTTAGTTGAGTCTCAGGACAGCAAAGGTGGTATTATGTTCAAGATGGGGAGGAGTTGAGAGGGATCTACACATTCAAGTAGGAAAGTCTGGGACCATCTCACTCTGTCAGGTGGGTTTCAGTGGTGCTTATGTCTGAGTTGGCATTTCCTTCGAAGGAAACTTTGAATCTGCTGCAGTGCTTGGACCCTGGCCCCAGTCTCTAGTGCCCTGTGGAAGAGGCCGACGTGGCTGGAAGAAACGTGAGCGCTGGTGCTGTCAGTCAGTGCCACCAGAATCACCCTGCAGAATGAATGGCGTCCTGTCTGACTTCCTGAAATGAATTAGATGCGGGGAGCTGATTCGTTTCAGGTGACAACACAACCAGACCTACTGGAAGGAATTGTTTCTATGGCCCTCTGGACACTGCAGAATGTCGCCCAGGTGCTGCCCAGTTAGTATCCCTCTCACTTGTGCCAAGCTGGTGCCAATGTAGCCAAAAGATTCCGTTGCTGCTTTTCTCTTCACCTCTCCTCCATTATCAAGTGCTTTCTCATTGTGGAAAATATGAAAATTCCTGAAAGATTGGAAAGAAGGAAGAAAAGAGGGATGGAGGGAAGAGCCACACACAATCCCACCACACATTTTCTTCCTACCTTTTTAAATGCCATTTTCTTTATGTAATTGATATCCTACACTATAAGATACATGATTTTATATCCTTCTTTTTTGCTTAACATAATTCGTGAGCTTTTACTTAAAACTCTTTGAAAATAATATTTTTAATATTTTTTCATCAGATTGTTTTCTGTTTTTCAGTGATAGAAAGGATGACTTAGCAGACGTCTTCATTCATTATCTTTGTACATTTTAAACATTAATTTTCCTCCTTAAGAGAGATTTCTAGAAGTACAATTATGTGGCCAAAGGTATGAACATTTTAAAGACTTTCTTTCTCTGTATATGGACACATGACTTTCCAGAAAGGTACCAGTTAATACTATTCTCAGTATCAAATGAAAGTTTCTGCCCTGCCTCACCTTCAAACATTTCCTGATTTGAAAATGTAAAATAGCAACATGTTATTCTTATTTGCATTTCCATGATGACTAGTGATGATGAATGCTATTTTATCTTTTTGGATGGGGAGGTAATTTGTATTTCTTCCTTTGTGAATTATCTACTTATTGGGCTTTGGGCACTTTTAAAGAGATTTCTATGACCTCTTCATATATTAAGAAGATTAACCCTTTGGCCTATTTATTTCAAAGTTTTAGTTTGAAATCAGATTTTGATTTACTGTTGGATATTTGCCATTGGTAACAGCTATATGGAGATGTAATTCACATAACGTAAAATTTACCCATCTAACGTATACAGTTCAGTAATTTTTTTAGTATGTTCACAGGCTTGTGCAACTGTCACCACAATCGATTCTAGAATATTTTCATCAACTCAAAAAGAAACCCCATGCTCTTTAGCTCTCACCATCCCCCTCCAAGTCTTTCAGCTCTAGGCTACCGCTCATCTACTTTGTCTCTGTCACTTTGCCTATTCTGGACATTTCATATTTTTGGAATCATAATCTGTGGTCTTTTGTGACTGGCTTCTTTCACGCAGCATGTTTTCAGTATTCATCCATGTTGTAGCATGTGTTGGTATTTTATTCTTTTTTTTTGTGGCTAAATAATATACCACATTTTGTCTATCCATTCATCAGTTGATGGACATTTGGGTTATTTCCACCTTTTGGCTCTTATGACTAATGCCTCTATAAGTATTACAATTTAGTTTTTAGGTTTTTAAAACTAGTTTACTAAAATTTTAATTCATGTCATCAACTCTATTGCTTGTTTGGATTATATTTCTTTTGATTGTTTAAGATTAACAAATCTTTTCCCAAACCAATAATAAAATTTTCACCTTTTTAATTTTCAAAATTTGTTTTATTTTATTTTTAATTTCAATCTATAATCCACCTAAATTTTATTTTGGAGTGTATGAGAATTAGGAAGAATCTAATTCTCTATCCCTCCACCCTCACCCCAAATAGCTCAGTTTTTCCAGCACCATCTGCTGAGTCATCCTTCTCACCGGCCATTTTCTTTATTCTGTACTGATTTTTTTTTTTTTAAGATTTTATTTTTCCTTTTTCTCCCCAAAGTCCCCCAGTATACAGCTGCATATTCTAGTTGTGAGTGCCTCTGGTTGTGCTATGTGGGACGCCGCCTCAGCATGGCCTGACGAGCAGTGCCATGTCTGCTCCCGGGATCCGAACCCGTGAAACCCCGGGCCACCAAAGTGGAGCACACGAACTTAACCACTTGGCCACGGGGCCAGCCCTAGTACTGATTTTTTTTTTGAGAAAGATTAACCCTGAGCTAACATCTGCTGCCAATCCTCCTCTTTTTGCTGAGGAAGCCTGGCCCTGAGCTAACATCCGTGCCCATCTTCCTCTACTTTATTATGTGGGACACCCACCACAGCATGTCTTGCCAAGCGGTGCCATGTCTGCACCTGGGATCCAAACTGGCAAACCCCAGGCCGCCAAAGCAGAACGTGTGAACTTAACTGCTGCGCCACCGGACCAGCCCCTATACTGATTTTTAATGCTTTCTTTATCACATATTAAGTTTTTATGAGAATAAAGCTTGATTTTTGAACTGTCTATTGTATTTAGTTGCTCTGTTTAATTTTTTATAAATTTAATATAAAATAAGACTACCCTTTTTTGTGTTTTAAACTTTAGTAGGAGACATAATACCTATAGAAATGGAATTTTCCTAGATAGAAAAGTTGAATATTATAAAGAAGAACATGGTTGCAACCACAATTGAAAATTCAATGCAAGGAGGGGTGTACAGCTTCTGCTCTCAATTTTATTTGAAAACTGAGGAAAGTTTTCCCCATGATTATTGATTTAGTCAGGTTTTCTACAAATATTGAGACAATTTTGGTAATTTACATTTTTCTATAAAAATTCTATTGAAAATTTCAAAATTCCTAGCATAGAATTTTCATATCAGTGTGTCTCTAAAAATTCTTCTCTGTATCTGTCCTTGTCATCTCTTTCTCACTTGGCTTATTTGTATTTTCTCTGTTCCTTTCTGAATTATATTTACTAGGGCTTTGACTCTTTGGTCAGCAGACGAATGGGTCAGTAAACTGGCAGAAATGAAGAACTTTTTCTTTGTTGAGGCCGTGGTAGACTGTCCTGTGCATCTGTCCCAAGGAGATTATACTGTATAGTAATCGGCAAGGTTGGGTGCCCGCCACCCCAGCCACGCAGGATAGTGTCGAAACAATTCTGGAGTAATGAGTAGTTCTGGGAGCTTCTTGCAGTTTTAAGGAACTGATGGAATGTTTTAAGTCAATGGGGCTATTTTCTCATCCAGGAAGAACCTCAGAAATGAAAACATGGGATGTCCAGGCATCTAATAAAAAAAACTTGAAACTTGACGTGATGTTACCCAATTATTAAGAAGAAAAAGATTAATTATCACTGATCTTTTTGGCTCTTTCCTTCACTGGCTCCTGGGGTGGGTGGGGGTTGCTTGGGTGGCGTGTACGGCTCTGTCCGTGGGGGTGGGCCTGGCCATATTAGAAATAAAAGATCAAGGAGGGAAGGGTGTGGGGAAGGGCTGATCTGGTGGAGAAAATGGCAGCCTTTGGTTAATTTGGCTTGGAGAGCAGGGAGGGGAGGAGACCACTGCACTTAGCTTTTGCAGGGGGATAATTCGCGTTGAGGGAGAGGGGAGTCAGGAGGATTGGAAAGGAAAGGAGAGGTATAGGAGATTGATGGCTCTGATGCCTGGCGAAAAAGAGTCTCATCCTCCATGGAACTCCCAGGTTCCTCTGCCCCGTGTCTTAGCACTAAATTCTGCCTGGATTCCTGTTGTGCAAACAGGGTCAGAGACCTGGCTGCTGCACTCAGCTGGGCCTACTGGAATAGAGTGTCTTGGGAGAAATCACGGAGAGGGGAAGAGCAGCAGGAGTACGTTCTTCACTGCCCATCACACTCTGGGGCTGTGTGTAGACATAGCTCAGCACAGATGTCAGGCTCTAGGATGGGATCCCTGTCCAAGGCTGTGGGGCTTTTAAGCTGCATATCTGGCAAGGCTCAACCCTCCCTAAGATGAGCAGGTTCTGGAGGTCCTTGTCTCACAGGTATAGCAGTAGGACATGGTGGCGCCTTGGTGCCCTAGCCCTGCTCCCCGACCTCAGCCTTCATGGTTATGGGAGCACAGCCTCTCCCCTGGCATGAACTGGGGTCTAGGGTACAAGTCTGTGGTTACAGCTTTCTGTGGAACATATCAGTGGCCTGACCCACTGACTGCCCAGCGTTCTATAAGGACTGTTTGCCATGAGCTCTGCAGGAGGCCAGCTCCTTTCTAGGAAAGCCAGGCTGCAGGAGTCAGCCAAGCTAACCTTTACCTGTCACCCCAGCCACCTTTTAGATTGTGGGCTCCCTGAAGGAAGGATTGATGTCTGATTCATCCTTATGTCCTCTCAGGGCCTAACACGTTTGGCTGGCTCTGTCAGTGGTTTAGGAATGAAGAAGAGCAAGCCCAAGAAAAGGACTGGGTGAAGCTTTGCTCTCCTCTTAACAATTCTTGACCATTTTATCCTTCTTGGAGGTTATCTGATGAAGCTTTGGACTATCTCCCGGAAAGCATAGGCAAACACACACACACACGTGCACACACAGAATCTTGCACACAGGTAGCCTATCAAATGATGGACCTTGGCCGAGAGTCCCTACCTTAGAGCTCTGGTCCGTTCCACTTACACCATCTCTCAGCATCATCTCATTCTATGCCACGCCCCACACATCTGCACACCCCTGCTCACCTGCTGTGAATCTGTGCATACTCTAATCTTCCCACAGTAGAGCTGTTGGCTGTGGCACTGAGCTTGACCTGGTTACACTGATCTAAGATTTGTTGAAAATGGTTGCTTTTCATTGTTCCTCCAGAGGGGGTACATTGGCTCGCCATGACCTTGAGGAATAGTGGCTTCCCGGACAGCACAGGTTTTACTTGATGTTCAAAGGATGACCTTTAAGTGGACAGCCCATTCTTGACCCCACCTTAGGAGAAGGCACCTCCTTTTCTCACAACCCCCAAAGCCAGCCCTGCAAGAAGTCTGGAGGTAAAGCTTTACACGCCTATTGGTTGAGACTAGACTTGCCTCAGACAGCAGCCTGTGTCAGACTTTTTGGCTTTCCCCTCCACCATCATCCTCTTGCTGTCACCCTATCCATGTGGCCTACATGGTGGTTGACTTTTCCCCCATTAGATCCTCTTTCATGATTTCCTGAGTCACTCCCTTCAGCTTGTATTTGTTTGACATTCAGAGCCATTTCCTATTTGGTAATGTTTGGGGCCTGCATGGGGTGGAACGTGCGCACAGTTCTTCCTTCTGTTCCCGTTCAGCCGTTTTCTCTATCTTCCAGATTCTGGCTGTGACTCAGTCACTGACACTGAGACCGAGGACGAGAGGGTCCTTCCCTACTCGAAGCAGCAGAGCCTGCCGCCGGAGACTTCGCCTGGGAACCTGATGGTGGTGCAGCCGGACCGCATTCGCTGTGGGGTAGGCACTCCCGGGGCTGGGGGATCCATGTCAAAACAGGGGCTTTGGGTTTTTCAATGCATGTGTTGTGGTAAGAGGAGCGGGGTTCTCCTATTGCACCTCAGTATAATCCTAGCCTTCCCATGGGGTTTCCCCTGTACATTAGCTGCCCTGGGAACCCCAGTGCCTGAGCCTTGGGCACACCTCACTCCTTTAAGTCAAAGAGAGACGAACCCTGGAATGTATGTGTTATCAATCTAAGATTTTAGTTCATGAATCAAAAATTTAGAACATGTGGGAGACCAGCAGACATGAGCATTACAAGACACTTCTGCCAACCCTGAGTTAGAGTCCTGGGTCTGTTCCTGCCTGCCTAGCACTTAGAGGAAGGAGAGGTGGGCATTTTGAGACCTTACTTCTCTGTCAACTGGACACTGGCATGACCCAAAGGAGTACCTGGAAGCTTGATGGCTGAAATTTGCTAACCAGTAGTGCTTTCTAAAGGGATAAGATTAATGCCTAAGCATAATGTGACTAACGTCTTCAGCAGTGGGACATATATTAACAGGTGACACGGATGTGATGGACAACTGAGGAGCCATTTTCATTTGAATCCTACCATAGTATTGATAGTTTTCCATTATATTTCCTTTCCTGATGAAAAATGTGTGATATTAGTTCAGAGCAGCAAAATGCTTCCCTGTGGACACAAGCCCTTTGCTAAGATTGCCACTGTGGGCTCCTTGAGACAAGAGGGTGTGAGAGCTGTGGCAATGGGAAGTACTAGCTTCCTTGCGCTTGTGAGTGGTTTTCTGTGCAGCCTGAGGCTACGAGGCATTGGGCAAGGACTCCCTATGTGGGCGTTGCAAACTGCTGCTTTGGGCTGGTTTGAACTCATGGACATATTTGGTTTGGACTGCGCAGTGTTTTAAGAATTAGGCATGAAAATCTGAGATCAGGTTGGTGGGTGCCTGGGGTGAGGAGATTTGGAACTACAGAATGATGCCCTTCGCATGCCTCTCTGATTTCCAGGCTTCCGTTCCTTCTCTCATCCTGGCTCCCCACTAACCCAGGATTCTCCTTGTTGCCTACTCTAGGTCTCTGGGTCCTAGCATGGCTGGGCTGGAGTTGGGTCCTGGCTGTCAACAGGGGAGACACACTCATTCTCTTGGGCTCCCCATGCTCCCTGGGAGAAGGAGCAGGTGGGACAGGGCTTGGCCTGCAGCAGGAACCTGGTCAACCACAAACTCATTGCACTCAGCCTAGCAGCCTCCAGGAGCCAGAACATGCCCCTCCCTTGCCATGTGAAATCACGGCCCTTGTCATGAGGGGCTACTACTATAAGGACTTTATAGCAGAATCTTAGGATGAGCACTTGGGGATTCACTACGGCCAGAAATCTCTCTGTTTCCCCTGTTTTTTGGGGGGCCTATCCTTACCAGTTCAAAGTCTTGAAAGGACCATTCTCCAGCTTAACTAGCACGGTAAAACGACATAATCCCATTTGGCAGGTTCAGCAAGAGATCTCAAAAATAGCTGTTATAAAATAGCTGTTCAGGTTGCTCACTACCTTGGAAAAATTAATCCTTCAATAAATTTTATTTATTTATTTATTTATTTTTTTGTCCATAAAACAACAGAAGGTTTTTGGTTTGGGGAACAGCATAAGTTGCAGAACCCGAGAGGGCTTCTCCAGGCTGGTGCCTCTCACGCTGTGATGTGCATGCGTCACCCAGGGGTCTTGGTAAAATGCAGACTCTGGTTCAGAGAGTGCAAGAAGGGCCTGCGATTCTGCATTTCTAACGAGCTTCCAGGGTATGCCCTTGCTGCTGGTCCCTTGGCCTCAGTTTGAGTAGCAAGGCTAGTCTAAAACTGCTCCTTCAACTATCTGTGGTGAAGAATATTTTTGCTTTCTCTAAATTTTCAATTCTGCCATGGACCAATGCTTTTGTAAAATACAATAAAGACAGAAATGCCATAAAAATGAAATAAAAAGACATATAAAATACAAGCCCAAGGTTTTTAATAAAATTATTTTTAGGTTCAGCAGACATAAATTACTCCATCAAATTGCTATAAAGGTTTATAAATAAATGTTCACTCTCGGTTTTTCTACCTTGTCTTGTTGGGACCCGTGGCAAACAGTCACTGCTCAGCACTGGACCACAGACCCCACTCGGCTCCGGAACAGCCTCCCTAGACAGAGCTGGGGCCACAGGAGCCGGGCAGACCCTCTGGCCCAGCACCCTAATAGGGGCCCCAGGATGGAGAGGGGACGATGACTGGTCTTCTGTTCCAGGCAGAAACCACTGTCTACGTCATTGTGAGATGTAAGTTGGATGAGAGGGTGACGACAGAAGCAGAATTTTCTCCTGAGGATTCTCCCTCCATAAGGGTGGAAGCCAAGCTGGAGAATGAGTACACCATTTCCATGAAGGCTCCCAGTAAGTAGCCCTGTTTACCTCCGGAAATTGGGCATCGTGTTTGGGAAGAGGCCTCCTCTTGCTTTCTTTTACCTGTCCTGTCTTTATTCAGCAACTGAGAAAAGCGACATGTTGCAGAAACATAGATATATCATGGGGGAAAAATGGATATATTAAAATGTTATCATTATAAAGTTCACATATTAACATTTTTTGAAATTAGAGGAAAATAGGCAAAAAGTCATCTGACACCCTACCACTCAGTCTCATTTGCCTTTGTTCATAATCTTTAAAAATATAGTTGTTCCGATAGTATCTATTACCTTATATTCTATTTCTCTCTATGTAATCTTGATTTATTCTCTCCCCTCCATTTACCCTGTGATATTAGAGACTTTGTAACTTTCCATTTTATAACATATTTTTTCTATTGCAAAAGTAATGTGTGTTCAATACAGAAAACTTGAAGACTACAGTAACCATAAAAGAAAGTAGGTAGAAAATTACCCATATGCTCATCCCAAGGGAAATCACTGATTTCTGTATTTTTCCACATCTGTGTTCATAGCTTCATATTGTTTTGTAGCCCACTTTCATTACCTGGAAATACACTATGAGTATTTTCATGTTAATAAATATTCTTTTACAATGTGATCCTTAATGGTTGCAAGGTAATCTGTTGCATAGATGCACCATAATTTATAAGACTAGTTCTTTGTGTTAGACCTGTATCTTATAGCTATAATTTTTGAAGCTGTGTCATACTCAGTTGAATAGAAGTAACATCTTTTAAATTTCATTTCCTCATTGTCACATATTTATATGATTTCTGATTTCTGATTGTTTTAAATTATGATATATTGAGCATCTTTATGCATGCAGAGGTTTTCTTCTTTTGTATTTAGGATGATTTCCTCAAGATGGAATCCCTGAAACAATGGATATTTTTAAGGGTCCTGAAAAATAGTGCTTAATTGCTTTCTGAAATATTACTACTATCAAGTTTATTTGCCATCTACTATCACCGACGCTAGCCGTTACCATTTTAAATATTTTTGCTAATTTGATACATTTTAAAAAAGTAGCCCATCGTTTTAATTTGCATTTCTTTGATTACTAGTGAGGTTGAATATTTTTCCATGTTCTCTACTTGTCGCATTTCCTCTTTTGTGAATTGAATCTTTGTGGTTGATGTATTTTTAATTTTTTCTTTCCCCCTCAAAACCCCTTCCTGTGGTGTAGAGCGAGAGCACCCAGGGAGAGAGCATAGTAATGACAGCCGCAGAGCAAGTGAATCAATTCTGCTGGCCCGGTGTGGCGGAAGCACGGAGTTCTACATGCCAGGATCCTCCCACCTTCTGGTGACCACTGGCCTTTATATAAAGTACTTAAACTCAACTCTTCTTCCTGTTTATTGCAGCACTAGGCCTACAGTAGAGAACAAAACAGATGCAAATCTTCCAAAAATTAAATTGCAGACCCAATGAGGATAATTCCTCTGACTCAGAGGCCTCCCGTGGGCTAGTCTGCTCACCTTCTACTTCTATCCTTTCCTCACTTCCCTATCTCCCAGCTCACCTCCAAGATCTTTCTTCCAGCCCCCAATTAATTTCTTCACCGTTAAGAGGAATCCATGAACACTTTGCCCTGGACCCTTGTTCTTCCCGGGCACTTTCATAGTATCTTTTCTTCTGTTCAGACCTTTCATCTGGGAATGTTTCCCTGAAGATATATTCCGGGGATTTAGTGGTGTGTGAAACCGTTATCAGCTATTATACTGACATGGAAGAAATTGGGAATTTGTTGTCCAATGCCGCAAATCCTGTGGAGTTCATGTGTCAGGTAAGGATGTTGAAAGGAAACCTGAGTTTTCTGGATGTGTAGTTTCTGCTCACGCTTCATCAGCCTTGAATCTGCTGGATGGGAGATAGCAGGGTTTAAAATCTATCTTCCCTTTTGTATTTAGGCCTTTAAAATTGTGCCCTACAACACAGAGACGCTTGATAAACTGCTAACTGAGTCCCTGAAGAACAACATCCCTGCAAGCGGACTGCACCTCTTTGGAATCAACCAGTTGGAAGAAGAAGATATGATGACAAGTAAGTCAATAGTCAAACCTCGGGAAACCCACAGTGGGTTGATTCCAGTTTGTTGGTTTCACCATCCAGGCAGGCTGTGCTCATATTTTCTGCTGGTTCCTGCTCTACACTTCATCCTGTGAGAAGGATTTATTCTTCGCTGGCTAGCCAGAGATTCTTCCAAATTGTAAATCTGAATAACTCACTCCCTTGCTAAAAACCCTTTGTGGTTCTCACTTGCCTTCCAGATAAAGTCCAAATTCCTTAACCTGTTTATAAGCCCTTGCTAGGGGGCTCCTGCTGCGCTTCTGCCCTCATCTCTCTCCCCTCTCTTCCCTGGCTTCCGTGCTCTGCTCTAGGGATGGCATGAACTTCTTTCGCCCAGTGAAAGTTCCGGCCTGCCTCTTGCCACGTCAACTCATGGGAATCCAGTTTCTTCCTCTCCTTTTTGGTTGCCGTTCACCTGGCTGGCTTCTCTTCGCCTCCCTGCAGCAGCTTAGGTGGCACTTCCTCAGGAAGTCCTGCTTGAACCTTTGGTAGGTCCCATCTGTGTGCCACAGACTCCCCTAGCATCTTGGGTGTCTTCTGTCCTAGCACTCCTCAGCGGTGTCTGTCTGCTTTGCTAGGCTGTCAGCTCAGTGAGGACTGGGGCTGTGTCTGGGTGGCTCTTGTAGGCTCGGAAAAATATTTGTTTGATGAGGGAGGAGTGGTCTTGTGTGCACTGTGACATGCTGGGAGCTGGGAGCACCACTTGCATGGGGATGGTGCCTCGTGTGCTGGACAGGATGCTTGTTATGGTGCTTCTGTGGGCACCACTCTTCCTTCATGCCATGGTTGCACTATACAAATGGGATCAAGTCTCTGCTTACCCTCTGCCTGCATTCCATCCTTCCATAGCCTAAGAGAACCATAAGGATGAGGTTATATTTCCTTTAAGTCCTTCTCCTGGGGGCATTCTCTCGTTGCTTCTCCCTATTTTCCTACTGAGGAATGTTCTTAATCACTTCCAGCAAGTGTATATATTCTCTGTTCTTAAAATCGGGGCTCAGAAGGGAGTTTTTCATAGCCTGACAATGTGGGATCTTGGGGACATTAGCAGATCCTTTATCCCAAGGATCATATACTGGTGAACAGGGAGCTGGGTTTGTCTTATCAAAAAAAAATAAATATATGTGTTAAATATGTATATAAATACATAAAAGTATATGTATGTATACATATACGTATCTCTATATACGTATCATTGTTGAATTTAGAAATCAACTTTTATGAAAACGACAAAAAGATTTCTCCCCCAACTCCACAACACAAACATGTCTGTTTTCTTGGTTGAGTTTAACTTGCTGTAGTTAGGAGATATTAGGAGGAGGAGGGGGTCATGGGGATCCAAGGACTCTCAGGAGTACTTTGTTTCCCGTGAGTCAGAGGGTTGATGGACATCCTGGGGTTTATGTGTGTTAATACCAACATTCAAAACCTGTCCTAAACAGGAAACTCACAAAATACCATCTTATTAATCCTCCCAGTTCCCTTTGAGATAGTCTGGAAATATTTTCTAGTTCAAAACTGAGGGCCATGAAAAGACTAAGTAACGTACCCAGGACCACTTGGCATAGTTTACGAAACTGGGACTAACAGCTAAGAAGATGGCGTTCTTTCTTTCAATCAGCACAAAACAATTGTTTCAAAGTGCTCTGAAATTTACAGAGAAGGTCAAAACATGATTCCTGTTTTACTTTGTGGCTACTATTTAAGCCTTTAGAAAATCAGCACATTTTGAATTAGTATTATTTCTCAGGATTCTCCAATCCTTTTAGAGAAAGAAGGTAGGATACTAATTATTAGATTTGCTAATTAATTAACATATCATTTCTTCTGTCATCTGAGGGTATAATCTTCAGTGGTGAAGGAAGCTGTCAGATGTTAGAGCCATCAACCAGGAAGTAATGATTGAGTGCCAGCTGGATGCCATGCTAGGCTTACCAGTTCTGTCTCTGTGAACAAGGATGCCCTGTGCCTTCATTTTCATCTGTCCATTAAGTTTTCCTTGACAATTTTTCAGATCAGAGGGATGAAGAGCTGCCCACCTTGTTGCATTTTGCTGCAAAGTATGGACTGAAGAACCTCACTGCCTTGTTGCTCACCTGCCCGGGAGCCCTACAGGCATACAGTGTGGCTAACAAGCATGGCCACTACCCCAACACCATTGCCGAGAGACATGGCTTCCGGGACCTGCGACAGTTCATCGACGAGTATGTGGTAAGGTCATACCGGTCAAGGCGGGAGAGCCCCAGGGTTGGAAATGCACTGTGTGGTCCTAGGGCTGCCTTTTCACCAAAGACGTGGTTGGATTTCATCTCCACCGGGTGCCTCTTCTGGCAGGGCCTGTATGTGTGGGCTTAAGAGATGATCCCTGGGGTCACGTGGACCTGGATCCAAATTCCTGTACCAAAACTTATCAGCCACGTGACTTGGGGCAAATCATGTACCCTCTCTCTCAGTTTCCTGCTGTGCAGAAGTAAGATAATAATAGTTCTACCCATAGGGTTGTCTTGAAGGATAAAAGGAAATAATATATGTAAAGCACGGAGGTCCACCCTCAAAGAATTTACAGAGACATTTATAGAGTGACGCTGCTGAAGGTTACTGCTGATCCCTCTTCCCCAGTCACCTCCCCACCTGCCTCCAAGGCACCGTGGTGGGAGGCTGCCTGCTGTGTCACCTGCTGTCAGGCCCAGGTGAACTGTGTTAGAATTCGTTCCTTCCTTAGCAGAGACCACAATAAAGCTCTGCACCTAGGGCTTCAGGGGGGCCACTGTGAGGCCCCACCTCTGCTGGCAGCTTGTTTCCCTTTCTGAGCCTCTGCCCTTCTTGAGGTAGATATGCCCAGTTTATCTGCTCACCTCAGTTGGAACCTCCAGATCCTCCTTGATTGTTGACTTCTGGGTCCTTCTTTGAGTGTAATCTCATCCTATGCCTAGGCTTTATTCCATGCCCTGGTATTGCTTCCATTGTCTTGGAGGCACCTGCCCTTCCTGACTCCACCTTTTTCTGGTTTTCCTCCATCTTCACAATTCACAGCGGGGATGCGAGAATATCTCAGCCTCTCGTATGGGGCTGTGGCCTCAAAAGTAACGATAAACACAACCCAGTCTTGCTTTCAACTTTCAGACAGGCATGAGCCTGATGCTGCCCCAGAAACTTAGCTCTCTGCTATGTATTTGACGTTCTACAGGGCAGTGAGTCACCGCGGCATGGAGAGGGAGCTTCCCAAAGTTTTGGGGTGATTAAGTCTGTTGAATGAATAGAACAGCCTGAGTGTCTCTTTTGGGCATTATTGACATAAATGAAGCTAAAAGATGCTCACAGTCCTGGAATATTTACTCAGCTTTACTTTGAAGTCACAAATGTATAAAATGCTATGTTTCATTTCCATGCCAACAGTTTTTATTAAGGACATACTGTGTTCATAGTAATAACTACTATTATTTGAATTTATTTGGTTGGCAAAGGCATCATCTCATTTAATCCTCACCGCAATCCTTTAAGGTTGATGGTGTTATTATCTCTCTGAGGAAAAGGGCTTAGAAGGCAGAGTACTTGTGCCTAGGTCACACACTAGTAAGGGCAGACAGGATTTGAACCTAGTTTGATGCTGAAGCTGGGCTTGTTATTCTACTCTGTCTAACAGGGAAGTTTAAAGACGTACTTTCAGTTTGCACTGAAGTTAGTCTGGTTCACATTTCTCATATCTGCTTTCATCTCCGGCTATAATCACCTTCAACCAAAGCATCTTCAGCTTTGCTACCAAAAGGTTGTCCCTACATGTTGTTTATGACCTCAAAGAACTGTCCCATTTCCTCGTTCCACCACATCAAAACCAAATGCCACAACTTGAGTCTCCAACACTTCACAGCTGTCACCTGATCCACTCCTTGGGTCCTCTCAGGAAATCAATAGAGTGTCATTAGCAGATTAGTTCTCTTGGGGTAGTGATGATGAAAATGAGGATTTTTGTGGGTTGATGCTGAAATAAGGATTGTGAAACACCAGAGTTTCTTGCCAGGAAAAGTTGTGCAGAGGTTTCGGAGAAGCAGCTCCCTGGCTTCACGATCACCTGGAGGTGGAATGATGGAGGCAGCCTGTCTGACTTCAGGGCGCTTCATCCAAGACCATCTCTCCTCTTGGGCACACAGGATATAAGAGGGAGGGGGCCACTCTGGAGACGTGCACTGTCAGGCACCTTGGAGCAGCCTGCTGAGAGGAACAGGGACTAGAGAATCAAGTTCCTAAGGGATCTCTGACTACTCCTAAGTGCAAGAACACCTTGGCTACAGCCCTATTTAGTCTATTTGAATTTCCATGTGGCTGGTCAGTAAGGGTTACACCCTTGTGTGTCTTTGGTTCCCTTTTGAGGAATCACTAGGGTGTAGTAAAAGGTCAGAAGCCAGGATTACAGGCCCTTGAGTAAGGCACTAGATTTTTCTGAGCTTTGGTTTTCTCATCTGTGAACTAGGGAATAGCAAACCTTTCTCAAGCAGTGGTGGCAAGGATGACATGCGATCATATCGAGGCAAATACCTAGCATGATACCTGGCACGTAACAGGTGCTCATGAGAAGGTTTTAAATCTGTGTCCTGTAGTCATTGAACGTTTAACGAGTATCTCCTGCGTGCGTGACTCTGCGCTTAGGGTTGGGGGAGGATACAAAGATTAAAACATAAAACAAACCAAAAAAGGCTCGAAGACTGGCCTCAAGGAGCTTTCAGTCTGGAGGGAAATATAGACGTACACACACAGTTGCAACCCTGACCCAGGTGGACCTTTACCTGGCTGTCACCAGCTCACTCAGGGGCCTAACTCTACCCAGAAAGCCGGGCTGTCTCAATGTGCCTGTGGGTCCTGTCTTCTCTTCCAGGAAACCGTGGACATGCTGAAGAGTCACATTAAAGAGGAACTGATGCAAGGGGAGGAGGCCGACGCTGTGTATGAGTCCATGGCCCACCTTTCCACAGACCTGCTCATGAAATGCTCCCTCAACCCTGGCTGTGATGAGGAGCTGTACGAGTCCATGGCTGCCTTCGTCCCAGCTGCCACCGAAGATCTCTGTAAGTAGCACAGCCCAGTTCTGCTTCCATCTTTCTGCTGACAAACAGCTTTCTGCCTTCTGGTATATGGGGGGAAGTCCCTTTCTTACCCCCACCTCAGAGAGATAAAGATCCTGTTTTACACAAAGTTAGATCTGTCATCATGTGCTGTGACAAGCAGAATCCTTCTCCAAACTTCCTCTGTTCTGACCACTGTGTGACTGGAAAGTTTAAGCTAGGGCCTGGAAGTCAGAGTCGATGAAGGCATTGCCTCATGATCTGAGAAGTTAAATTGGTGGCTCTCAGCCTTGTCAGTCCCAACGGGCCCTTTTTATAGCAGGTATTTTTTAGTGCCCCCTTTACTACACTGCCACGAGATTCATGTATAATATAACCTACCTATATATGAAATTTTTAGAAATCAAAAATATGCCCTAATTGAAATAGAAAAGAGAACTAAAAGGAGAGAAAGTTCTCAGGCACTTGAGGACATGATGGAGTAGTCGGACGCAGACACCTACACTCAGAATCACTGCCACTGTCATGACCTCAGATGCTGACTGACACCTATCTATTGTATTAGGGACCTGGGTACTGCCAGCAACACTGGCATCAGCACCTGGATTTTCCTAAATGGGAACGATTCTTCACACTCTCCTCTCCGTTTTCATAGTGATTGAATTCCTGGAAAATTCAATATATATTAAAACCATGCAAAAATACAAGTTGTACTTACATATGAAGAGGTTTAGTTTCTAGGCTCAGAAAATTATAAGCAGGTTTCTTTTTTGTAACCTGATTTTATTGGATTAATATATAAAAAACTTATTTCCAAAATATCATATGTCCAGGACATGATTTTTCTTGTAAATTGCTTAACAAATTTTCCCTGTTTTTGGTTATCTTAATTGTTTTTTTTCCAATAGCAAAAGCAATACACTATTACAAAAAAGTGAAATAAAATAGAAATGTATAACTGAGTCATTAAAAGTCCATATGACTCCACCTACCCAACCAATGTAGCACTTGTAATAGTTTGGGGGGTATATTTGTCTATATTTTTCCTTGTACCTGCTGATATTAAATAAAAAATATACACACATACGTATACATATACATAAATATGTATCATAAGTGGTTATTTTGTTTACCTCTATGTATGTCTAGTGAAATATTTAAAAGTCATTAGGGACACAAAACACTTCATTGTGCAGGGCTGTCCCAGACACTGCAAGATGTCTAGCATCTTCCTCCCTTCTGCTAAATGCCAGTAGTGTCCCTCCATCATGGTGACAACCTGAAACACCTGCATAGATTTTCCAAACACCCCCTAGAGGGCAGTGCTGCTCCCCTTGAGAACAGTTGTCTTAAATAATGTTGGATTTCCATGCATAGACCATACCAGGGGTGAAACAGATGGATAATACGTTAGGCCCCATAAGAGCCTTCTTAATGTGTTACCACCACTTTTTATCAAATGAAACACCGCCTAAGACTTAGCTCTCCTTCCCTCTGGTCTGATTAATAGATTCAAGAAAGACAGGATAAATACGCATGAACATATCAGCTCTATTGATGGAGGGCTTTCTGGAATGGGCTAGATTGAATGTTACCAACTTGCAGCCTGAGAAGACAGTGGCACCTTGGGCCCACAGGGCCTTCGGCCTGGTTTCCCCATCTGTGGACAGAAAACCAGGCACCAAGAGGGTGCCTTGGAGCAGGAAGTGCAGGTGGGTCAGGGGGCCAGATGCCCTGACACCAGCAGGGCCTTTGACTCTGCAACCCCAGCACCTGGAAGGTTTGGTCCAGTGTTGTTAGGTACTTGCCAGTCAGATTGGCTGCTCCTCTCGGGGAAGGGGAAGAAAAGAGAAAGAGCAGTAGATGCTCTGTTCCAGCACCTAACTAGAAGGACTGGAAGCACTGGTGGAAGCTCTTCCCAAATGAGCCGTGACCCAGCAGGGAGGTGAGGAGAGAAGGTGTTATCCCCACCATCCACATCTTCTATCTCACTGAATCCTTAAAGCAATAGTACAAGGATGCTCTTATTAACTTGCACTTTACAAATGAGGAAACTGAGGCACAGAGAGATTAAACAACTTTCCGAAAGTCTCACAGCTAATGAGTGAGGGAGCCCAGGTTTGAACCCACGTCTCTCTGTCTCTAGGACCATATTCTTTATTTTGTGCCAGAAATTTCCATCTAATGCTTCAAATTTCAGTCGTGATTTCTTTTAGAGAAACCATCCGGCACCTACACCATGCTTCCTCTTTCTGGGGCCCAGACATTATCTCACAAAACAGCCTCTGGTGCCCCCTGCCCTTATACATCCATCCATCTCTCCATGTACCCAAGAAGCATTTCTGGAGCATCTACTATGTTTCAGCTACTTGCCTCTCCTGGATGTTGGGGAGACAAGGAGGGCCAAGACACAGTCCTTGCCAATCTGTAACAGAGATCCACTCACAAAAGAACATTTGGAGAACAATCGGCACCCACATGGGAAGCCAAACACTGTGCATCATGATTTCTGCCCTGTGTCCTTATTACGGGGCAGTTGAATGATTAAAGAGTCTCCCACTTTACTGGCAGTTTAGTGTTGACAGAGAGCCTTAACACCTGTTATCCCCCTGGACGCTCCAGCACATGAAATTCCCCACCACATCAGTGGAGAACCGTGGGGCATGCTAGTGGCAGCCATCCCATTACTCCTGGGTGCCGGGCCCCTCACAGAGTGAACTGTGAGCCTCTCCAGCATTTCCCAAAGCAGTGGAGTGATGGAGCCAGGCTGGTTTGTGGCCAGTTTGCAACTTGTAAAGTTACATGGGGTCAGGGGGATTCTGGTTGCCGTGGAGCTAGAAGGAGGCCACCGACCAGTAGGCTGTAGAATTTGGCTGCTTTGGGGATGGGAAAAGGAAACCCACTGCATTTTTCACTTGCCAAATCACATAAACTCTGAATTTTCTGATTCTAGACGTGATTTGGTTTGTGTTTCTGTCTCTGTGGTTTAATCTTGAGAATGACTACTTACCTACTGGCCCGGAAGGAGCAGCAACTTGTACTTGGGGAGGAAACATTCATTTTACTACCAGTGACTCTGTAGGGGAGAAGGCAGTTTAGTTCATAAAGAAGTAGGACAAAGTGATAAATCTAAGAGGCATATTTGCACCACTACCCAGCATAGTAATAACTCAAAACATCGGCCAGCCCTTTCAAGTCAACAGACTGATTTTATTTCTGTTATCTCATCTGATCGTCCTTGGGCTTGGTGTATAGAATTATTTTCATTTTACAGAAGAGAAAACTAAGATTCCAAGATTTGGTAACTTAAGTCCCATTGAGGGAGAACTGGGTCTGGAATCTGGGTCTGCAGATTGCCAGGGGACAAGTCTGTCTGCCGCGTCCCTGGCATAGAGGACGGCTGCCCTTCTTCTAGGGTCTGCATTTGCCAGGCCGTGGACAGACCCTTGGACAGGAGCTATTTCTAAATGCCTAAATCGCTGAGTTTATCAGTGCCCACCATTGTTACCATTCAACCCTGGAGGCTGAAAGTAAACATATTGAGGAAATCAGGCTGTGTTTATTTACTTCCTCCCCCATTCATTCACTCACTCACAGCACAAATGTGGAGTGCAGGCTTTAGGCCAGCCCCTTACCATTGCTTGGAGGTCACTAACTATGTTGGGACAAATCTGCCTCTTTCTGTCTTAAGTTTTAGAAAAGGAATGGTAATGATGTCTTTTTCTCTAAAGTGAATCCAGAACAACTATTGAGTAGGAAGGTCATCAGGGAAACTCGCAGTATTGAATGAAATGGGGCTGGGGGTGATGTTGAGTTCTGACCCTGAGATTTCATGATTTCACTCCTATCTCTCCTTCCCTTGAACTTGCATAGTTTTGTGTACACGCATGCATGCACGTGGGTGCGTGCGCACACTCACACACACACACATACACCCTCACACTCACAGTCTTTGGTTTAGATATGCTGCCACCAGGTGGTAACTACATGTCTTTGTTATCACACCAGCTTTGCTCCCAATTCTCTTGAGAATTATTTTGTTCAAGACCTCACAGATTTAAACCATCTACTTCCTCACCTTACTATCTAAGAAATAAGTGTCTTTATTAAGGGTCAGCTTATGCAAACACTAAAGAAAAATCAAGGCACATCTCTCTTTGGGTGTTTTCACTGTCTCCCAATCTTTTTCTCAACTTGCCCGTGTCCTTGCCTACAGAGAATGATACGGTGGTCCTGGTGGTCCTTTGACTTAGGTAATACATTTGTGTGGAAAGGTCACCCAGTGACTGGTCACTCCCTGAGGCTCTGGGTACTAACACCTCGGGAGCCATTTCTGGGAGGCCCTTGTCCAGCTGTTTCCAAGGTAATCCGCTTGTGGGTTTAGCTCTGCTTAACTATCTTAGAGGCTCATCTTTCTTCCATAGGAGAAAGGAGCAAAAGGAGAAAGGCTAGAATCTCACTTCTAGAAACTGTAAACTCACATGTGTCACTCTAACCCATCCCAGGGGGCTGTTCTGCTTCATGTGGCTCCTGTTGAACTTTTCCTTTGCACCCCTGCTACCTCTGCCGGGTTCTGCAGTCCAAGTCTCTGTATAGCAGAGAGCTGACTAGCCCTAGCTAACTTGCTAGCTTCCCTTAGCAACCTCCTTGGTAACTGGTGTCTTTGTAACAGATCGTCTCCGGCAGTGTTTTCTTGACCTGAGCTCTGTGTGAGCTGCGTCCCCTTTGAGCTGTCCCTTTTGGGCACAGTAAAGAGCTGTAAGGTCTGAGCCCAGCTGAAGGACCATTTGTAAGCAAAATTGTTAAGTTACTGATTTGCTTCTGGAATGTTCTGCCTTCCCTATTGGCACCCTCTTCTCTCAAAAGTTTTTCTTCCTGCGGCTGCTGAGGCTGTGCCTTCCTCCTGCTATCCATCTTGGGAAGATATCCATCTTGGGAAGATTCTGGCTAGGAGAGCCGAGAGATGCTTTAGGGGCAGTGGGGCTGAGTGCAAGGCGTGAGTTTCTACAGCAGGGACAGATCTCATTCAGAGGCAGGGCTGCTCCTGCCCTGTCCAGGGCTGTCAGGGACCCGGCAGGGCAAAGGGAGGCTGATGCACCATGTGGGAGATGAGGCTCAAGGAGCTTCCGGACTGCCATTGCCTTTTGCTTCTCCAGGCATGCAAGAACTGTGCTGGGGACACAGGCATGCCGTGAAAGCATGCTGGGTTAAATGTTTTAAAGTTAATAAGATAAAATCCCCACCACCAGCCGCGACCTTGCTTAACAGATTTTGTCTGTGTAAGAAAACTTGTTTGTTGCTTCTCCGAACTCTTTCACTCTTCATTCCTTCTTTTTCATTGCCAGTGCCGCCATCACTCCTTAGCCCCTCTAATTTCAGACTCCATTCTCCTCTCTCTCTGTCTCTGATTCTCGCGCTATCTAGTCTGTCTCTCTCTCTCTCTCTCTGTCTGTCTCCCCCCAACTCCCTCTGTCTTTCTGTCTGCCTCTCTCTCCTTGTGTGTGTGTGTGTGTGTGTGTGTGCATGTGTGTGACTCTCTCTCTTTCCTTCCCATCGCTTCTCCATTAGAGTATGGAAAGGTTGGACTTATTGACGTGGTCAATCGAAGCTCTTCATTCCACCCGAGTGCAAACGGAACCAATCAGCCTTCAGGTTATCTTCAAATGTTTTACCGTGCTGCTCCTTGCTCTAGGCTCTTTTTGGGCTACAAAAGATAGTTGCTGAAAAAAAAATACTTTTGGCCAACTTTCAGGATTTGAGAGCCTTTCTCAGTATCTGACATTTTGCTGTATTATATACTCAGATTAGGTTTTATATTAAGTCGACAACATAGCCTGGATGGAGTTTCCACTGCAGCTAAGTGATCTGGACTTATGTCCCAGGAGGAATATCATGGGGGATTCTTTGAAAATTCATTATTGCTCTTGACTCATTCCTTAATGAAGTGCCTGCCTGGGCTTTCTCTGATCTGTCCAAGCTTCTTTATTCTCAGGAATGGGTTCTTTCTGATTGACTCCGTAAATAAAATAAAGCATAATGCTGCAGTTGGCTCTTCCCAGAAAGAGACTGTGGCCCCAGAGTTTCCTTGTTATTGTTTTTTTTTTTTTCCTCTCTCGGCTGAAATGAAAGAACTTTGCACTTTCTCCTTAGACCAGCAGGTTTCAGCGCCTTTCAGTTTATTTTTAACAGACAAGTGCTGAAAGTTAAGTGCTTGGAGTCTGAAGTACAAACCGTGAGCGTCCAGGAGTGAAAGGATTTGTTGTTCCGCTTTTCTTTACAAAATATCCTTTGTCTGGAAACAGGCTCCCTTCACCTCCAGAATTTTCTGTGTATTTCAGTCACTCATGTGTTACTCACTGTATGCCTGAGTTGTATGTACATGTGGGGTTGTCACCTTTAGAGTCTGAGAGGCTCTTATCACTTGTTAACTCCAAACAACTAGGAACTTTTCTTTTCTTTTTAAAGATTGACACCTGAGCTGACATCTGTTGTCAATCTTCTTTTTTTTTTCCTTTCTTTCTTTCTTCTCCCCAAATCCCCCCAGTACATAGTTGTATATTCTAGTTGTGGGTCCTTCTAGTTGTGGCATGTGGGACGCTGCCTCAGCATGGCCTGATGAGTGGTGCCATGTCTGTGCCCAGGATCCGAACCGGTGAAACCCTGGGCTGCCAAAGCAGAGATCGCAAACTTAACCACTCGGCCTTTGGGCCAGCCCCTCTTTTCTTTTCTTTATTATTATAAAAGTCGTATCTGCTTCTACTGGGACTTACAGTCTAATATAGATATGACAAATAGTCCTTTAAAAACCATTCATGTACCAATGTCACTTAGCTGGTATTGAGTCCCGGGGAGGTGTGTTGAGGAAGGATTCTGAGGCCGGAAAGGATGCTATGATTGATTAGTGATGTTTGCCTTGAGTATGGAATAGGGACGTGGAAACCAATATGTGTATTTGCTGTTCCTGGTCTAATTCAAAGATATTTATGTTCAATTCAGTATAAAAAGAATCATTCTATTTAAATATAAATGGAAAGAAAATCAAGTCGTTTTTAGGTAACTTCACTTTAGGCAGAGCACATCCAGACACTCAATAAAGGCCAGTGCCTGCTCTAGGCCAGAGCTCCTGAGTCCACGGAAGGCCATGGTGGACTTGCATGAGTGTGCCCTGCTCCCCTTGCCAGCCCCGTATAGGAAGAAAATTCGTGGCAGGCTGACTGTGCTGATGTTTGGTCCCGTCTGAGGTAGGTACGATAATGCCCCTGAGTCTGTGAATATGTCAGATTACATGCGAAAGGGGAATTAAAGTTGCTGACCAGCTGGCCTTAAGATAAGGGGACTATCCTAGGTTATCAGGGTGGGCCCAGTGTAATCACAAGGGTCCTTAAAAGTGGAAGAAGGAATCAGAAGACAGGCCAGAGATGGCACTATGAGAAGGACTCGGTTCAGCTAAGCTTTCTGCCTGACGCTGCTGGCTTTGAAGATGGAGGGAGAGCGCCTAGTGCCAGGAAATGCAGGCAGCCTCTAGAAGCTGGAAAGGGCAGGGAGACAGATCCTCCCTGAGAGGTCCCAGAAAGGACTACAGTCCTGCTGAAACCTTCATTTTAGCCCAGCGAGACCCGTTTCAGACTTCCGAACTATAGAACTATAAGATAATACATTTACGTTATTGTAAGCCACTAAGTTTGTGGCAACTTGTTACAACAACAATAGAAAACCAATATACTCTCTAGGTTGCCTCAATATAATGCTAATGATAGCCATTAATATTTAGTGCCTGGGTCTGTTGCTAAACATTTTAAGCACCGTCCCCATTGGTCCATAGTCTTCCCAGGAGATAGGTACTGTTGTTTATCCCTACTTTGCAAATGGAGATATGGAAGCTTGTGATATCAAGTAACTTGCTCAAGGACACAGGACTAGTATGAGTCAGAGCCAGGGCTCGAACTCAGGTCCCCAGGATGCCAAAGTCCATGCTGGTAACCATCACCTCTGGCCGTGATGTTGATGTGCATTGGTCACTTGGTGGCCAGTGTCCTGGGCCTCTATTTCTTGCCTGGCTTCAGCAGCTGCCTTTTTCTGACTTATGTTTGTGCTCTGACCGCAGACCATTCACGTGGCTCCAGCCCTTGTCAGGGTCTTAACTGCTGACCTCCAGGCTTTCTCCTGTGTCTGCAGACCACCCTCCCTCTTCCCCCTGCACCCTTGCTCCCTTCACGTTCTTCCAGCCATGCCTCAGGTCCTCTGGCTTTAGACTCCGTCCTTAAGATTAGCCTCTACCTATGATCCCGGCTGCGCGGGGTGGGGCCAGAAGGGGTTGAAGAGCTGCCAGAATTTCTCCTTGGTGTTCGTTGCTGAGCCCACTAATAAAGAAGGTGATGGGCCTCAGGAAAGCAGAGGGAAATGGGCGTGGAGCCTCCACGTCAGGTCTGGACTGCAGCGGCAGATCCTTGGCAAAGGAGGAAAGAAGCCCGCAGTTCTGTCCAGCCAGGACTCGGTGTTCAGGAGCCACATCAAGACAGTGCCTGGCAAGCCTTGTTGGGTATAATTCTTTACTAGGAAGTATAATACATGTGATATTTGAGAATGTGTGTGGAAATTCAGATAGTAGAATTAACTCATAAGCATTTATTACTCTGAAGGAGGAGGCTTGATTTCAAACATGTAAAGTTGCGGTCAGAAAAGTGTAAACTGAGTCTCTTTCTTTTTTGAGGAAGATTAGCTCTCAGCTAACATCTGCCACCAATCTTCCTCTTTTTGCTGAGGAAGATTGGCCCTGAACTAACATCTGTGCCCATCTTCCTCTACTTTATATATGGGACACCTGCCACAGCATAGCTCGATAAGCACTGCGTAGGTCTGCACCTGGGATCCAAACCAATTAACCCCGGGCCACTGAAGAGAAGCACGTGAACTTAACTGCTGTGCCACCAGGCCGGCCCTGAGTCCTCTTTTTTAAAATTATTCTCTGCTTAGGACATTAGGCTGGGTATAGAATTTAATCATAAAGATGATAGTAATAGTAGCAGCTGGCGTTCATTTAGCACTTCCTATATGCTGGGCACTGTGCTAAGCACTTGGCAAGCTTCTCATTTAATACTCATGGCACACCTATGAGATACATACCATTATTATCACCATTTTACTGACAGGAAAAGAGAAGCTGAGAAGATTTGAACAACTTGGCCCAAGATAATTGTAGGCAAAGAGTTAATAGAACAGCTGTCATTTCCCTTTCTGCATGAAAAGTTGACCTGCAGTTGATTTCCTAGCTCTGTTACCCTGGTAACCTGATAAGAGCCAAATGTCAACTATGTTTCTAGGCAATATTACGTACAATAAAAATGACCCCTAATTGGCATTTGGGACTGGGAGGAGCTGTATGTGAACTATAAATACCTGAGAGGGGCACCATACTTTGGGCTTCCCTGAGGGCAATCACTCTGGCATGCCTCTCATGGGGACCCTGGAGGCTATGCCTCAGGAGTTGCTACCAGAAATGCTGCTCCTGTGGGACACCAGGCTTTTCACTAGAGTGGCTCATCCACCTGCCTGATATGGATCTTGTTTCCTTGCACGTGAGCTGCTGGACTGGTGCAAAGACAGCCCTAGATGAGGAACGCTGCTTGGCACTGTCCTGCTAGCCTGTATCCTGCATCCTTCTGAGTAGACTGGAACCAGCATGGCCCGTGGTCATCTTATGAGTCTGAATGATCAGTTGGATCTAAAAAGTCTAATTGGTGTTGGACTGGTGGGTATTGTAGTCCTATAGCCAGAAGTGGAAGAATCAGAATTGGAACCCATGCATTTTGATCCTAGTGCCCAAGCCTCTCGCCATCCTTCCATGGTGGTTCCAGGAGGATAAATAACTCTACTAAGGTCACAGGACTGATGGTGAGCAGATCCTTGTTTGTCTGCTTCCAAAATTATGCTCTTAACCACCAGTTAAGGTGTGACTACAAAGCAAAAAGTTCTGTTGGTCACAGGTGGCTCATTTAACCCTGCCTTGATCATTGTACCTATAAGCTCATGGCTCTCAAGTGTCACTAGAAGGTGGCTTGATAGTGTAGGTGGACAGGAAAGGGTCCGCATAGCTCATACCCGGGGTTATGCTTCTTTAGTTTTTCTGTTGCATTTCTTCTCTTCCTGCCCTCCTCCTACTCTTTTATTAAAAAAAAAATTATTTTGAACTGCTTTTATTTATTTGTGTATTTTTATTGAGGTAACATTGGTTTATAATATTATATAAATTTTAAGTGTACATCCTATTTCAACTTCTGTATAGACTACATTGTGTTCACCACCGAAAGTCTACTTTCCATCTGTCACCATACATGTGCGCCCGTTTTCCCCTTTCACCCTTCCCTGACCCCTTTTCCCTTCTGGTAATCACCAATCTATTCTCTGTATCTATGTGTTTGTTGTTGTTGTTATCTTCCACATAAGAGGGAAATCATATGGTATTTGGCTTTCTCTTTCTGACTTAGCATAATACCCTCAAGGTCCATTTGTATTGTCACAAATGGCAATATTTCATCTTTTTTATGGCTAAGTAGCATTCCATGTATATATATATACCACGTCTTCTTTATCATTCATCCATTGACGGGCACTTAGGTTGTTTCCAGGTCTTGGCTATTGTGAATAACGCTGCAGTGAACATAGGGGTACACATATGTTTTTGAATTTGTGTTTTCATGTCCTTTGGATAAATACCTGGAACTAGAGTAGCTGGATCATATGGTAGATCTATTCTTAATTTTCTGAGGAAACTCCATACTGTTTTCCGTAGTGGCTGCACCAGTTTGCACTCCTGCCAACAGTGTATGAGTGTTCTCTTCTCTCCACATCCTCTCCAACTCATGTTATTTCTTATCTTTTTAATAATATGATCTACTTTTAGACTTAAAGAAAAGTTGCAAAAA
The DNA here is from genome assembly GCF_037783145.1 of Equus przewalskii. Taxonomy (NCBI): domain Eukaryota; kingdom Metazoa; phylum Chordata; class Mammalia; order Perissodactyla; family Equidae; genus Equus; species Equus przewalskii. The sequence continues at coordinate 32,554,499 of NC_091831.1, forward strand.
TGCTAGTGTTCCTGTATAACTTTCACCCAGGTTTTCCTAATATTAACGTCTTATATGACCATAGTACAATTACGAAAGCCAGGAAACTGACATGGCTGCAATACCACTAATTAACCTTCAGACCTTGTTCAAATTTCACTAGTTTTCTCCTTAATGTGCTTTTTCTGTTTGTAGGTAAGATCCTAGATGCTGATAGGATCTTAGATGTGGATCCTAAATAGGATCCCACAGTTTTTATTTCTCCTTACTCTCCTCCAACTTGTGACAATTCCTCAGTCATTCCTTGTCTTGACACTTTTAAAGAGCACTGATCAATTATTTTGTAGAATGCCCCTCTGTTTGGGTTTGTCTGATGTTTTCTATGGTTGGGCTGAGGTTATGAATTTTTGGCAAGAATGTCATAGAAATGATGTTTCCTCCTCAGTGCATTCTGTCAAGTGATCATGATATCGGTGCGTCTTATTACTAGTGCACGTTCTTTTTCCTTTCTTTTCTTTTTTTTAAATTCTTTCTTTAACCCACAAAAAATTCAGCACTTTAAGATGGGGTCATAGCACCAGGGGAAGAAGTCCCTATCCTTATTATATTAGCATGCCAGGTCTAGCCAGGGAAGCTCTTGCTACTACCATTTTCTTCCACATTTTTTTTTCCTAAACCTTTGTAGCTCCTTCAGTTTTGCATCTGCCTCTTGGACATGGAAATCAGTTCTCTCAGACTGAACTTTGTTAGTGAAAATAGCTAGGTCATTACATGACCCTTTTACCACTCTGTCAACAGAGGTGACAGACTGTATGTGTGAGGTTTACACTCTGGTGTTGCCAGCCTGGGCATTTTGGTTACTGGTGATTGAAACTGTCCTGACCCCGCTCTGCCCTGGACCAGGTTCTTTTTTATTATTATTATTTTTATTTATTTATTTATTTATTTTTAGGCAGATTAGCCCTGAGCTAACTGCTGCCAGTCCTCCTCTTTTTGCTGAGGGAGACTGGCCCTGAGCTAACATCCATGCCCATCTTCCTCTACTTTATATGTGGGACGCCTACCACAGCATGGCGTGCCAAGCGATGCCATGTCTGCATGCAGATCCAAACTGGCGAACCCCGGGCCGCTGAGAAACAGAACATACACACTTAACTGCTGTGCTACCAGGCCAGCCCCTGGACCAGGTTCTTGGATAGTCAATGTAATGTCCCCACTATGTCAGGAAACGCTAAACTGAAAAGGTAGAAAAATGGAGTTGGCTTTTTTTCTTTTTCCTTTTTTTTGGGTAATATTTAAGGTAACACAAACATGATCAGGGCCCTGCATTTCTTTATTTCTTCATAGGCTAAAAAACTAAAATATGAAAGGTGAACAGTGAAAAATCTTTTTCCAGTCCTTGTCCCCCATCTTCCTAGTTCCCAGGAAGCCACTGATCTTAATTGTTTACGTCTCTTTCCACAGTTTCTTTTTGTATATACGAGCAAATACAAAAATGGAATCTTATTTTTCCCCTCTTTGGGGGCAAAGGTAGCATATTATTTTTCTAAAATATCGTATTTCTTGAAGATTCTGATTCATCAAGAATATGTATCTTTTTCTTTTTTTAAATATCAGATCTTTTTTAAAAAACTCAAATCTTCCAGCCCTAGTGCAGCTTCCTCTGAACCCCTCCAGAATTCGATTGTCCTCCCTCCCTCTCCAGAGGTAACCACCACCACGAATTCAACTTTTTTCATTCCCAGCATGTTTGTATCTGTTTACTACATATTTATGAATTCATGAACAACATCTACTATTGTTTTATAGGCCTTAAAACTTTATATAAACAGTACCATACTGAAAACACTCTTCTATAAGTTTTTCCTCAACATTATCTTCTTTTTAATGGTCACAAAATTTATACTTTGATTATCAAAGGATTATCTAAGTTTGAAACAAGGTCCAGTAAGAGCTATGCTATGTAATAATGTAATATCTGGTCACTGGAAAGTTTAAAAATAAGTATTTTATATAGTTAAAAAATCAATCAATCTGGTAATTGACAGGTGAGCCATCACTTATTTTTTTAATAACTTGAAATTATTTTTTCTTTGGGAATCTAATTGTACATACTTGATCATAATTATTTGGGCTTTTAAAAAAAGTTTTGATAGGATTTTTCTCATATATGAAAGCAACACAAGCCATTGTGGATAATTTGGAAGACAAAGAAAAGTATGAAATAGAAAATTAAATGTCCATAATCTGTGCTACTTCAGAAATAGCCACTATATGCATCTTGATGTATTTCTTTCAAGGTTTTTTTTCTATGTACATACAAATATTGTGTTTCAGAACTAGGATTATGTTATATGAAGTTCATTGTCCTTAACATTACTTTGTGACCATGACTTCTTTTCAATGAATATTCTTGGGAAATGTGAGATAAATAGTTGTATAGAATTCATCATACAAATTCACCAGATTGTATTTGACTGGTCTCCAGACATCTAAGTGGCAAAGAAGTGGTATATCTATGTATATTGATTAAATGCAAGCTACTTGGTTTTCCCTCAAAATGTACAATTCAATTTCAAACTATATATTTTGCCTAAGCAAATAAGTCCCCAGTAATTGTGTGATACGACTTAGTGAATGCAACCTCTTGATAATATCAAAGCTCTACTTTTAACACAAGACTGAAATTTTGCTCCCAAAATGCATACTTCAGAGTCATAAAGTAATAGGGCACCGTTGGTTACTAGGACGTGAGTAGAATCTGCTGTTGTAACTGAATGGTTTTCCCACAGTTTTGGTCTCCAAGGATTTATGCTTCATGGTGACAGCCAGAGGTCAGTTTGCCTTCTCCTTTGAAATAACGATTACATGGGTTACCTGAAAATACAGCTCTTGTTGTTTTTTTTTTTTTTTTTTGAGGAAGATTAGCCCTGAGCTAACATCTGCCGCCAATCCTCCTCTTTTTGCTGAGGAAGACTGGCCCTAAGCTCACATCCGTGCCCACCTTCCTCTACTTTATATGTGGGATGCCTACCACAACATGGCGTGCCAAGCAGTGCCATGTCCGCACCTGGGATCCGAACTGGTGAACCCCGGGCTGCTGAAGTGGAATGTGTGCACTTAACCGCCATGCCACCGGGCAGGCCCCTCTTGTTGTTATGTTTTTGAGATGGTACTATTATGTTTTCGATATGGTGTTGTGTTGATAGAAGTGGCTCTAACATGTTCTTTTTAACTGTTTCATAATGTTCCATTCTTTAAATAAACCACAAGTTATCTATTCTTTGTTGTTCCTGCTTCCAATTATTTTTTGCTAGTATAAACAATGCTATGGTTTTATATTTAAAAGTTAAGCCCATTCTTTTACATACAAATGAGCATATCTACACCTTTTGAGTCCTGTGGTCCAGAAAGGGCCTGATGGTTATTAATGTTGCTCTCCTTTATAGCCTACACTTCCTGGGTGTCCTTGTTAAGTAGATAGATAGTTGGATGGATGGATGCATGCATGCATGCATGGGGGGATGGGTAGCTGGATGGATTAATGAATTCCTGAATCTCTTGGTTCAAGGTCTCTTGATTTGTCAAACCTTGTGTATCCATCTGTAAAATCTCCTTGCCTGTGTGAAAGAACAACATCTAAACTCCTAGTGTCCTTTTCCTTCTAGATGTTGAAATGCTTCAGGCCAGTACATCTAATCCAATCCCTAGAGACGGTTTCTCTCGGGCTACTAAGGACTCTATGATCCGCAAGTTTTTAGAAGGTAAGTTGCATCTGTGAGCGGAGAAGCAAAAAGAGGGAAAGAGAAACAAATGTAAGACATTGCCTGGTTCCAGATGAGGGTTGCTCCACTCAAGGAATGGGCTGCCACGTACATGGGATATGGTGTGATTGAAGGCACTCTATCTCCACGAGCTCCCCCTCCAGCCTATGATAGATAGGCCAGAAGTTCCCACCACAGGAGCCATTCATTTGGGTAAACAAGTTGCTTTCAGCAAGACCTCTTGTAAATGCATGTTTTGATTTGACCAAAATTTGTTGAATACCTACTGTAAGCAAAGCACTATTCTGGATGTTGGGGTTGGAGGAACACAAAGGAAAGTCAGATATGGTCAGTGCCCTCAAGAGACTTTACTTTCTGGTGAAGGAGGACAATATAGGGAAATATACACAAGTATTCTTAAGTCCAGGCTGTATCGCATAGTGGTTAAGAACACAGACTCTGGTCTGGACTCAATTCCTCCTTCAGTTAGCTGGAAAACCTTGGGCAAGTTACTCAACTCCTCTGAGTCTCGGTTTCCTCAGTTATAAATGAGAGGAATGTTGCAAGAATTAAACGAATTATTGTGTATTAGACCTCAGAGCAGGGCGAGGCATATAACAGCAATAAAGGTTTATTGTTGTTGTTGTTATTATTATCATTATTGAGGGTTTCCAAGGTGGAGGGTGTTAAATTATACAGATAATTCCCTAGCTCTGTCCATTGATTTACAACTGATGACGGAGTCTGCTGATCAAGTAGGCACAGAAGGGAGGGTGCTACGAGGATGGGACTCAGGATAGGAAAAGCAGTTTTGACGGTGAAGAGGAAAGAGAAGTTCTAAGCAGTGGTAGACAAACCACAGCCTGGCTAACTGCCTGTTTTTGTAAACAAAGCTTTATGGGAACACGCCGTGCCTGTTCATTTAGTATTGTCTATGGCTGTTTTTGTCCTGTAAGGGCAGACTTGAGTGCTTGCGTACGTGAGGGACGGGCACTGTAGGAATCACCGTCACCCGGTAGGGTAGCTGGTGGCCCTCCCAGGGCACCTCATTTTGTTAACATCAGACAGGCTTCCCCAGAATTTCTTCACGCCCTTGCACAATATGTTTGAAGATGAAGAGATGGCGGCTTTTCCACTAAATGGAAACTTCCTCGAGGGCAGAGCCTTGGGACTCAAATCCCTCTTATGAATTGGACCAATCTGGTCAGTCTTCTGGACCTAGGACACAGAGAGATCAAGAGCAGTCTCCCCACAGCTCAGGAAAGATGCAGTGAAAAAATTCCCAATAAATCACTGGATTGGAAATCCCATAGGAAGAAGGCCCAAGATTTATTCATTCACCTATCTCAAACAGGCATTTAATAAAGATTTGTTGACTGAATGGTGCTAAGGAGAACAAGGAAGGGAGAGGAAAGTACCTACTCTGTGCATGTAATAAGCTGGGTCCTTTTCCTTTATTATCTTATTTTGTCCTCACAGTATTCCTGTGATTTGGTCTCAGAGGGAAATCAGGCTCAGAGAGGTTATGTAAGATGTGCAAGGTCACACAGCTTGTGTGTATGAGGGGCAGATGGCATACAGAGCCAGGTCTGCTGAGATTCTCGAAGCTAAGAGGACACTGCTCAGGTCCAAGTACAGAGCATTGCAGCCCGTCACCAGGAAGGAGGCAGTGAAAACCTGAGGGCTGTGGGACTCCAGGGACAGAGGGTGGTAGGCAAGCTTCCCTTCTAACCTTTTTTGGTTGATAGGGAGCAGGGTGGGTGCACAGGTTGTAAAAGAAGAAATGGAACGTGGGGGTTAAGAGCACACGCTCTGGAACCAGCTTTCCTGGGCACCAATCTGACTCTAGGTGATGTTGGCCAAGTTATTTAAATCCCCAAGGCCCCAGTGTCTTCATTTGCAAAATGAGAATAATGACTGTAGTTACTCCACAGCATTGTAATACAATCAAAGGAGATAATGTGGGTAATACACTTACGGAGGAAGTCCTCAGGAAGGATTTGCTGTAATCATTTTGATGCTGAGGACAAGGATGCTGGAGCCATCGTGGTGAGGACTCCAGGCTACCCTCACACTGCTGCCCAGGTCCCAGGGGCTGGCTCCAAGTGTGCTTCGGCTTTGGGGGCTGTGCTCTCTTTTCCCTAGTTCTTTTGGGATGAATAACTGAATCCCAGCAGTAAAATTGAGATGAGAGAGACTAGTGCTCACTTCCTTTTGCTGCATTGATGAGTGGCAAATAAAGGTGACATCAGTGTTTTCTCAGTGGCTTTGTGTGGGGTTCTGAGCAGATTATACAGGAGATGATGTAGGGGAAAGCCCTTTGCCAAAGGGCACTACTGTATAATAAAGTGTGGCCGCTCTCTCTGCTCTTATGACTGGCAATCACCCAGTTTGATTGGCTACTGCTTTCAGTCACCTTTTTCTGTGTTTCTAGGCAACAGCATGCAAATGCCCAGTTTGGAGAGGGAGCTGCCCCATCTCGATCAGGAAGAAGATGTTTATCACACGGTGGATGACGACGAGGCCTTTTCTGTAGACCTGGCCAGCAGGCCCCCTGTCCCAGTGCCCAGGCCGGAGGCCAGTGCTTCTGCTTCTCACCAGCTGCCCGACAATGAACCATATATTTCTAAAGGCAAGTGGGGCAGGGACTGATGCCCAGCGGGGTCTTCAGAGCTTCCCAGCAGGAATTCCCTGGATCCTCTGGCTCCTGAACCATTGCTTAGAGACTGTTGCCTACTGAACGGTCTCCAGCCAGCCCCAGGAGACAAGGTCAGGGTTTGGGGCAGCTTCTAGAGCTAGACTAAGGGCAATGATCAGATTCAGCTCTGGCCTTCCTGGAGGCATTCAAACGCGGTATAAAGACGGAGGTAAACAAGATTTCCTTCTACTACAAATGGCAAGAACTGTGGTAAATTTTTATCTTCTGAAGCTCTTCTTCTTCTTAATTTTTAACAGCTAACATTTATTGAAATCTACTAAGAGTGCTCTATCTGAAACATGTCATTTAATCTTTACAGTAATCTATTAGGTGAGGACCATTATCATCCCCATTTTACAGATGAGGAAAATGAGGCTTACAGAGGTCACTCGATTACCATGTAGCAGAGCCAGACCTCAGGGCGTCTGACTCTACAACCCTGGCTTTCAGCCGCTATGCTAAGCTGTTTACTTACCTACACTGGTAAAAATTGGTGAGAATTGGGCTTTGACTTCTTCATAATTGTCCCTGGGGCATCAGTCAGATGCTGATAACATTGTCAGTTTCCCTCTCTTTCAGGACTTGATTGTATTAATATGATTACAGGTACTGTGAGAGTGTAAGAATTGCCTGATCTGTGTGCCTGACCTCCATTCCATTTCTAATAGTAGAAGCAGGTTGTGGAAAGTGTGGCAAAAGGAGATCATAAATTGGGGAAGGTAGCCCTCAACCAGATCCCCTGGTATTTGGGCTGGGGTTGTCAAAGAAAGTACAGGGTGCCCAGTTAAGTATGAATTTCAGACAAACAGCAAATAACTTTTTAGTGTAAGTGTGTCCCAGATACTGCACTCATTTTTTTGGTTTTGGTTTTTGTTTTAGTTTGTTAAACCTGGCAACCCTAAGTTGGGTAGAAATACAGTTGAGGGATATTATGTGGTATTGCCAAGTGCTGTCAGTGCTTGTGGCTTGCCACCCCCTTGGGTAACATCTCCTTTAGGGTGTGTAGCAGGCACTGTTGGTGCCCCACCCACATCTCCCTAGCTCTTTACATTTCTGTGCCCACTGGCTGGACTCTGCCTGTCAAGACCTCTGTCTCTTAGCCTGATGGCTTTCTCTGGCAGCTGGAGCCTCCTCTGCCCTCTTGCAGGACAGGCTGGAAGAGTTGGGGGATTAACACCCCTGGAAGCAGCCCTCAGCCAGTGACTGGTGGGGGTTGGTGGCTGAGTACCCCAGCTTACTTGCCCCTCTTCTGGGAGAACTCAGGTGCGTGTTCTACATTGCCTTCCAGAGCTTGCCAGCTTGCCCTCTGTGGTAACTTACTGGTTAACCCACCATTTATTGCTTTATCCACTTCCCCATCTCACCTCCATCACCTCCCACATAGACCATTTGCGCTTGAATCCTTGTCCCGAAGTCTGCTTCTAAGGGAACCCAAACAAAGAATCATGCAAATATATATCGAGGATGCCTAAATGGCAGAGGTGGGAGGAGAGGCTGTTGATGGCACAGCTCATTGTGGGGAGGCAGTTGGGACAGGGGTACAGGTGACTTCTAAAGGGCACTGACTGACTTGCTAGGAAATTAGTGGAGCAAAGGAGAGGGGAGAGGCAGGAGATGACAGAAGGAGCAGTGGTTTGGAGGCAAGAACACCTGGGTTCATGTCCCAGCTCTTGCATTTTCTAGCTGTACAGCATGGGACATTGGGTAAGTCATTTCACCCTCTTTAGCTTTAGTTTCCTCATCTATAAAATGGGTATCATAATAATATATGTATACATTGATGCTTATATCAAATAATACGTAATAATACTCTGCCAGAGCCTTATTGTGAGGGTCAGATGAAATAATAGCTGGGAAACTACTTTATAAACTGTAAAGTGCTGTACAGATGTCACTTGTGTTAACTAGCATGCCAAGGTGTTGCTGTTCTATTGGCATCAATCTCAAGATTTACATGTGAATAATGATGATAAAAGCTAACATTGAGTGCTTACACGTGCCAGGCACTGTTCTTAGCACTTTCCCTGTAGTAACTCTTGTAATCCCCACAACAATGCAACAAGGAAGGTACTCTTATAAGAAAGCAGAGGCGAGGAGAGGTCAAGCCTCTTACCCAAGATCATATGGCTCATAAGTGGCAGAGGCAGGATTTGAATGCAGGGAGTCTCATGTAGAGCCGAGGGAGCCTTAATCACTCTGCAGTCCCCCCACTAAGTGAACTTTTGTCACTTCTCAGTTTTCCCTATTAGCCTTTATGGGTGTCACTCATGAGGGACTTCATCGGAGTCCGTTTGGAGCCGTGCACACATTTTACCTGTTCTTCCACTCCGAGTTCTGTCTTAAGGCGCTTGTTGACCTGTTAAGTGGCATTTCTTTCTATTCTCAAGCTTCAAGGGGTTCCATGGCCAGCTTCAGGTGTTTAGGGATCCAGCACCGTCCTTGTCCACATTACCCTTTTCTTTAATGATCTTGTAAATGCCAGTCATGTCCTCAGACTGGCTTATCTTTCTGGGTTTGACACCTTGTCTCTTTGCACTGTCTTCATTTCATCATCGCTACAGCTTCTGCTCATTAGTTGCCTGCTACTAGAATTTTGATTTATAGAACTGCAGATCCCAGGTGTGAGATCTATCATTATTATTTTGTACAAGATTTTGGTAATTTTTTTGGTAAATGAATAAAATATCCTAAAGCCCTTTAGAAAGAGTTCTGATTTGGCGTTTACCTCGTATCTTTTTTATCTCATAGTTTTTGCAGAAAAAAGTCAAGAGCGGCCTGGGAATATCTATATTTCCTCAGAGAGCATCAGGAAAGGTAAGCCAGGTGTCCTCAGCTTTCTTTTGTGTGACCTGAACTTCCAGGTGGTAGAAGTGCTCATGTTCCAGTGATTTCCAGGTGTAACAACTCCTTCTCATTGAAAAACAGAGAGGTCCAGGAGATACCTTAGGTGGAGATCTACTGACGGTAAAGGGAGTGGAGAAGAGATTGGGGGCCCTAGAATAGATGGACGAATGGATCGTGCCATGGACATTAATACACTAGAAAGTGTCTGTAACAGCACACAAAAGTACAATCTAAGCCTGGAAATTGTTACCAACAGGATGAAAGTGGGCGGCCCAGCACCCAGTCTTTACCTAATGATACAGCCTTACCGTGCTCTTTACTTACTCTATCGGCACTAGCTAAACTAGACTCTAATTCAACTTTTATTTAAGAGACATTTTGTTTGCCATTGGGTAACAGTTTTCTCTTTTTTCAAAAGACTTTTTAAGGAAGTTTGAGGAGATAAGTACTCCTTTTTCTTGATTAATTTCCTTGTATTAAACAGAGGCATTCAGTGTTATCCCATTGATGATTCTTTTGAAAAGGAGCCATGACACCATCTGAGCATTGAAGGCGTTCCCCAGGTCTTTGGTAGTGGGAGATTGGAATTGGTTGGCTTGTAACTTTATTTTCTCCCCACACTCCATCTCCCAATACAATTAATGACAGCCTTGAAGTGTGCAAACCTGGGAGAAAGGCATGTGGGTGTTTGTGGACAGAGGAGTGAACAGTTGAAGCTTTGTCAATACCCACTAGTGAAGTCATCTCTCTTTTTCCTTCATGCCATCTCCCTGAATCACAATGCCCAAATAGGGTCCTGCTGGAGAAATGCAGAATCAAAGATAGCCCTAGATGAAATGAGCAGTAAAATATCAAGTTGTCCTCACCTGCCCCAGTGGCCCCCTGACCTCTGCAAGTAGCTCATTCCCCACAGAACTTAGTAGAGTCACAGCCTGGAGAGAGAAAGAGGTTAACTTCCTACTTTCCTCAACTCTCCAAAGCAGGGAACTAGGAATTTGTAAGGTGGAGGAGAGATTGGCACAGAAACAACCCAAGGAGAGCCAGTTGGGACCCAGCACCTAATTGATACCAGATGACATTGGACCTGGGCCTTGATTCCATTGACATTCCAGTCTCCTTGGACATTTCATGCCCATGGGACCATAATCATTGTGCCCCATGCTGCTCGGAGTTAGGGAGGATGGGGAGGCTGGGGGAGTGGTGCTCGGGGAGGCACCCAGACTAGGCTCTTCCTGTATATTCTCTTCTGGGAGTGGACTTTAATCCACTTGCAGGCCCACTTTAGTCCATTTTGGCAATGTCTGGGACATTTTTGGTTATCACAACTGAGGAAGGGGGTGCTATTGGCATCTAGTGGGTAGAGGCCAGGGATGAGGCTAAACATCCTACAGTGCATAAGACAGCCCCACAAGAACAATTAATTATGCAGTCCAACATGTCAACAGTGCCAAGATTGAGAAATGCTGGTCTAAAGGCTTCTCGATAATTCAGGCTTGGGGGATTGTGTTGATCCATCCAGTGGATGCCATACCTCCCTGAAATGTTGTGACTTTGTCTGCTTCAGTGTAACAGGCTTTGAAATTATTAGCTGCTTTCCTCTCTCTGATTCCATGTCGTATCTCCCCTTCTTGGTTTTACATGTAATTGTTCTTTTGAGACATGTCCTCTTGAGCCTATGACCCGCCTCGTTAACCCCACTTGTCCAGTCGGCTCTCCCCATTCGGGGAGCTGTCAAGCTGAGTTTTGCCATCCTTTCTAGAGCCTCCCGTCAGACCCTGGAGAGACAGGCCGCAGTCGACTATATATGATCCTTTCGCTGGGATGAAAACGCCAGGCCAGCGGCAGCTTATTACCCTCCAGGAGCAGGTGAAGCTGGGCATCGTCAACGTGGACGAGGCCGTGCTCCACTTCAAAGAGTGGCAGCTCAACCAGAAGAAGCGGTCTGAGTCCTTTCGCTTCCAGCAGGTAACTGGCTCCAGATGAACTTGTTTCATGTCTGTTTCTCCGCTAGACAGTAGCGGAGGGCTGGGTCCACCACTGTCTTGTGTATAGCTGTAACTGAGCACCTGTGGCTGGGCCTGTGAAGGGTTATTTGAGTGTCATTGTGAGTCAGCGTGTAAGTGTATCTGTCACCTGTAGTCTCTAACCACACAACCCCCTGGCTGAGAGCTGGATGGCTTTTCCGGTTGTCATGAGGCTAGAGATCAGGAACAAAGACTCACTGTAAACCCCAGTCCTGCTGCTGTCACTTCCCTCTGCACGTGGCTCTATACTTTTGCTTTCTAGCTTTTTTCTCTTCGGAGTCCCTCTCTCTACTCCTAGTGCCAACACTCCCACAGAACTGTCACACTTTGGAACTCAAAGAGAACTTGGCCAGCTCCCAAGAAGTATGATTAAATGAACAAAACAAGTCACAGCCATAAAACCACCCAAGTTAAGACACGCTCACACACACACAAACTCCTTGTTTCTCTAGGCATGTGTGCAAATGCAAAGGTAAAGATCTGGGGAGGGTCGCCACGTGCCCATCCCAGCGGTTACCACGCAGGAGGAGACTGGGATTGGAGGACTGGGTGTCAGAGGAGCCTCTTGCTTTACTGTATGGTTTGCAGTTTTTAATGAGAATATGTAATTCCATACATGTACTCCAGGTGTAATTTAAAACAATCAAAAGAACGCAAACTCAACCATAGGAAGCATATCCCTAGTCCAACTCTTTGATATTGAAAAGAGTGAATTGGGCCCAGGGAGTTAGGAGCCATGTTCAAGACCACAGACGTAGTAGGTGGCGAGTCAGGACGAGAACAGTTGTTCTTTCTCTCCACTTCTCCGTGGTCTTCCCTGATGGCATACTGTAACCTGTTCTCATAGGACCTGATGTACCAGCTAGCGGGGGCAGGGGGTGCAGTACCCGTCTAGCACTGAGATGGGAGTTGCATCTCCTTGGAGTGGATCAGGCAGTGAGAAGTGGGGAAGTGGGTCATAAAGCAGCATTTGTCCAGCTGTGGCAACAGTCTGCTGGATACTGTGCTAAGCATTGACTAGACCCAATCTCTTCCACTCCTCCCAGCGTGCATGCAAAATAAGTATCATTGCTCCCATTTTACAGAAAACTGAGGCTCAGTCAGGATTCAAAGAAGCCCTTTCTCTCTCCAGAGCCCATGCTCCTTTGATTACACCTTTTGCCTTCTTAGTGCTCCCTAAAACAGGGTCACCCACTCTGCCAGCCTGCCTCTTTCCCTCCGCAGGTCTGAAGTAGGACGCGAAGGCACTCTGTAGTGCTGAATGCTGGGACCAGGGTCCTGCTCACTCCGGAGACCCAGGGAGGCTGCAGTCCTGCTGGGAACAGGCTGGCCCTGGCCAAACAACAGTTTTCTCTCTCCTTGCCAAGTCGTGTGCCCACGTGGCACAGTAGTTAAGAACAGTCAGGGCTCTGGAGCCAGGCAGCCTGAGTTACATCCTTGTTCTGTTGCTTGGGGCTGGATGACCTTGGCCTCTGTGTGCCTCTGATTTCCCACCCGAGTAAAGCTCTCTTAGCATGCCTGGCGCATAGTAAATACATAACAGATGTTAGCTGCCTTTCTCTGTCTATATCCAGGAGGCTTCTTCCTTTACCATGAACTTGCCCAGAACTCTTGGGTGTAGCAGGCAACTGGGGTTCATGTTTGACATGGCAGAGAATCCCAGCCCGTCGGAGCTGACACTACTTTGTGCCCTGACAGCCTCTTGGTACTTCCAGAGCATCCCTCATCCAGAGACTGCAGGGTGTGAAGATGGTTCCTGGGGCTTCCTTTTCTTCCACACCTCTGTCCACCCCTCTGTCTCCTTCACTTCGCTCTCGCACGAGTGCCCTTCAGCTCCTTCTCTGTGCAGGACACTCTTGAGTCTATGTCTCCAATTCCACCTTCCCAGCCACCAGCTGGGCACGTCCCCCACAGTGCCTTAGACCTGCAGCTTGTCCCACAAAAAACTGTCCCTCTAGTTTGCTTCCCTTTCCCGACTCCCTGTTTCTGTTCACTGCGCTGTTATCTTCCAGATGCTGAGGTTCAGACTTCAGAATCTCTTGGGCTCTTCTTCCACACTCCCCCATATCCAGCCAGCTGCATGTCTTGCCTGGTCTCCCTCTGTCACATTCTTCCTCTTGCATCTGCTCCTTTCTTTCCATTCCTCCAGTGCTGGCTTCTATGGGCTACATCTGGCCTACCACACAGTCTCCAGGTGGGTCTCCTTGCCTCCAGCTCCTTCTCCCTCCCCTCTGCCAGACCCTAAAGCTATGGCCAGCCCACAACTTTCAGTGTCTCCCTGCTGCTTCCTGGACCCAGCTCAGTTTCTCAGCTACAGTCACAACCCGACCAACCTTTCCAGTCTGTCCTCCTGTGACTCCCTCATGGGACCTTCTAGATATCTTGATGTTAGTCCCTGGGGCATTTTCCCTAGACTGCTCAGACACTTAATCTCGAGGTGGTTGTTGTTTGTTGACTAAAATAGCAACAAATTCAACACTTACATGTCCTTTCAACATTTATTGAATGACCACAATAGACCAGACTGCAGGATTTCAGAAAGGTACCAGACCTAGTCCCTTGCCCTTTGAGAGCTCAGAGTACCTCTGAAGAGACAACACATGCACACTCACACACACGTGCACACACACACACGGGTGCGTGTGTGCATTGGGCAAGGCAGCATAGCCCAGTGCCGGATGGCATGGGCACTCACTAAGGACTGGAGCAGTCTGGGGAGCCTTAGGGAAAAGACAGGCCTTGACCCAGGCCTTGAAACACACTCATGGAGAGGAATCGATGCCCCTCAAGGTCAGGGGAATGGTGTGAGAACATAATCTCAGAGGCAGGAAAGTGTGTGGAGTGTTTGTGAGCAGATGAGAACTGCCTTGGCTGAGGTGTGTACCAGGAAGAGGACAGTGGGGTGTAAGGTTGGGAAGGAGCTGAGAACAGAGAGGAGGGGTGACACTGTTGTGGACAAGGTGTCTTCTCCTCATGCACAACTACTAAAAGTACTTGAATTTCTCTGTGGACCGATTGCAAATGTACTCAGCCTCATTTGCATGTTAGAGATGTTATTGCAATGTGATATTATCTTGCAAACAGCATAAAACCAGAAAGAAACTCTAATGCCCAGAGGGTATAATTCTAGTGTATACTGTATTAGACTAATTTTTTTTCCAGGAAAATCTTAAACGGCTGAGAGAGAGCATCACCCGAAGACAGCGAGAGAAGCAAAAATCAGGAAAGCAGACAGGTATCCAGCTTCTTGGGGGTGCTGCGTTGTGCGAGACTTTGCTGTGTTCTGTTGTCCTTGACTCCTTTCTGCTGGGACCTGAATGGGCAGACCGCTTGCCCAGCACCTGTCACCCTGTTTACAGATCTGGGTCCCCCTCTAGACTGTGAGATCCTTTCTGGCAATAGCTTTGTCTTATTAATTCTGTATATTTAGTACCTGGCCCATAAGACATATCAGCAGATGAATGAATGAATGGCTTGAATGCTGCATCCCTCAGTCCTCCCACTGAAAGAGGATGGTAATGCTTTCTCCCCAGGCACCTAATTCTCCCTTAGGCATATAGGAAGACATGTTTTTTGAGCAGAGAAAGGGGGAAATCCCACTCACATAGCATCTGTTCCTGATTCAAGCAGGGAATTTTGTCCACACCACACACTACTTTGGAAGCCCAGAACTCAGGTGTAGCAGGGCTCCTGCCATGTGTAGTCGGGATCCAAAAGCAGGGCCGTGAATTCCAGTTCTGAGCACTGAGGATCAGGCCCCTCTGCTCCCCTTGACCCACCTCCCCCACGTGCCAACCCCCACCCCCCGCCCTGAGCAAGGAGTGGGTATTTGCCCACACTGCATGTTCCTATTGAGAGCCTCTGGCATGACGGGTCTCTGATTTATGCTGGCCTGCCTTATACCACGAGAAGCTGGCCAGAAAAGGCTTTCGGAGCACTCAGATCTTGAGTGGAGCCCCATTACGTAAAGAACTGAGTTGTGCAGAACTTCTGTAGTCTGTCTCCAGCTACCACCAACAGCTCAACTTCTCATGAACCTGGTCAGGCTGGTAACACCCTGGTCTTCAGACAGGACATCTTCCTGCCACAGACCCCTTGCTCATGCCTTTTCCTTCTCACCTGGGTGAACACTACCAGGCTGCAAGACCAGCCCTTGCAGCTGCTTCTCAGCAAAGCTTTCCTAGACCACTCCAGGCCCCTGTGTTCCTTCTTCAGTTGAGCATCTGTAGAGCTACTATCCCTTCCATCCATCTGGCACTTCTCTTTTGCTTCTGATTGCTTTTACTTTGTTCCTTCATTCAAACCATCAGCAATTCCCAGAGGTTCTGCCTCCAAACTACACGTTAAGTCTGATCATTTCTGACCATCTCCCATGCCACAGCTGCAGCCCAGCCACCGTCATCTCCTCCTGGATTAATGCAGGAGCCTCTTCCATTGTCTCCCTATGTCCACGCATACTCCGTGTACTCATCTATAGTTAATCCTCCAAGCTGGCGCCAACCACCTTTTAAAGATAAACAATCAGATCATGCCACTCCCTAGCTCAAAACCCTTCAGGGACTCTTGTCCCACCCAGACTAAAGTCACACTCCTCACTGTGGCCTATAAGGCCCTGCATGATCTGCCCCAGAGCTCATCCCCCAGTGCCCCCCACAACCTCGTGCTCCAATCACAATGGACTCCTTTTTGTTGCTCTGACAAGCCAAGAGCATTCTCCCCAGTGCCTTTGCACTTGCTGTCCCCCTCCACTTCTTTTCCCACGTCTTTCCTGACTAGTCTTTCATCCTTCAGAGTTTGGCTGTAAGTTCTCTTCCTCAGCGAGGGCTTCTGTGCTGTTCTTTCCAGAATAGCCCTCTACCCCTCACTTCCTGTGCCACTGCATACCCTCTTTTCACATATCACAGACTGGAATTATCTTATGTTTCGGTTCTCATGGTTATTTTTCAACACCCCCACCCCCCCACACACTGCAAGCTCTGTGAGGGCAAGAATTTGTCTGTTTTCTGCTCTGCTGAATACCCAGCATGTAGCACAGTACATCGATGGAGCTCAAGAAATCTTTGTTGGAATGGTTGATTTCAGTAAAATAGTGACACCATTCATTCATTCCGTAAATACTTACTGAGCACCAGGCACCCTGCCAAATACAGGGACCTCTAAGACTCAATTCTCACCATTTGGTAGCTTATGAGTTAGTCTTTTATTTGCGTAGGTTTGGTTTTCCTGGCTAGAGCCTGTCCCACAATGCCTAGCACAGTGTTTTGCGTATAGTCAAAGCCTAGTGAACGGTAGTGATTTTGGCTGTTTGGAAGAAGAGTAGTTAAGAGGTTATAACTATGGCAGAATGTCAGAGAGTCATCATAAGATATCTGCTTAGGTGACTAGATTTCAGATGTCTGCTGCCACTAGCTGGGCTCACACCCGTCTGCCCTCCTAGTTGAGAGGAGGAGAAAGGAGAGAAGGCAGAAAATCTAGTTCCAGATCTGTAGTCATCCTAGGGTTGCACTCTAGGTGGTAAAAGGGCTAAGCTGGTGCTTTTTAAAACTAGAGCACACAAACCCAAAGATAGAAGCCTTGATTAAATGAAACATTTCAAACTTTCAAATATAGGCAGCCTCAAGAAAGCTGCGATTTGATGGTGCATGTGAGATTTGAAGGCCAGGCAGTTGTCGTGTTGGAGTCCCGTGTGCTCAGCAGCCTGGGCTCCAGAACCGAGCCTACTGGTGTCATCACACCTGTACCACCTACCCAGGCTCCACCTGGGGCCACTAGAGATATTGAAGCAAGATGGACCCACATGTCGAGGAGTAGAGGGGTATAGGCATGGGCCCTGGGCCAGCAGGGTTGGGGTCAAGTCCCTGCTCATTGCTCACTCCTAATTAGCTGGCAACCACAGGCAGGATACTTCACCTCCCTGAGCCCTGGTCCTTGTCTGCAAATGGCACAAATAAAAGTGCCCGTTAGGTTGCCACGAGGACTGAATGAGTTAGGGTATAGCTGGGCCTGTCACAGTGCTGGGTATGTGGAAGCAGTCTGAAAGCTGCCCCCACGCCAGCTGGGATCCTCTCAGGCAGGGCCTCCCTGGGTGCATGCACTGAGCTGGGACTCGCTGTTCAGGGTCTGGCCCTAGAATCTTGGGGTGGTTTTTTCTTTTCTTTTTTTTTTTTTGAAAGATTGGCCCTGAGCTAACATCTGTGCTCATCTTCCTCTATTTTATGTGTGAGATGCCTGCCACAGCATGGCTTGATAAGCAGTGCTAGGTCCGTGCCGGGGATCTGAGCCAGTGAACCCTGGGCCTCTGAAGCTGAGCGCATGAACTTAACCGCTACACCACCAGGCTGGTCCCTGGAATCTTGAGTTTTGAAACATTATTTGAAGTTCGCCCAAGGCTAATCAGGCTCCAATAAGTGATACTCACCAGTGGCTGTAGTCTAAATTAGATCAGTCAATGTGGCAGTTTTTCCAGAGGAGCGTGGTTTAATGCCTTCCCTCTCCTGCCTCCTCAGCCTACAAGAAACACACCCTCTGACTAGGAATTTCTTTTGTGGGGGAGAGGTGAAATAGTTTTACTTTTTATATCTGGGGCTTTAGTTAATGTCATAACTATTAAAAGATTAAACTACATATAATTTGACACTGAACAAGAATGACAGGGACCACAAGCAGTCTACATGGGGAGAATATTCTAGCCATCAGCTCCAAGGGTCTCCCTATGTTTTTGTTTTTTATTGTGGCAGAATATATGTAACATAAAATTTACAATGTGTAAGTAAATGCACAATTCAATGACGTTAAGTACCTTCATAATACTGTGCATCCATTACTACTATCCATTTCTAGAACTTTTTCTTCCCCAACAAGGATTTTGAGAGCAAGTATGATATGGGAGGTGATCCCAGGGAACACCATAGCTGGTGAGGAAGTGAGAGATGGAGCAAAATGTGGCCAGCAAAGTGCAGTTACCACTGTAGAGACTGGAGCTTCAGCGTCCTGGAGAGTCTGGGAGTCGATGGAGAGCACTCTGGAAGAGTTGTGCCTCCTGAGAAGCAAGACAACTGGGGTGTTTCTATGCCCACTCCCCTGCCTTTGGTTGGGGCCTGCTGGAGGAGGGGGCTTGGAACCTGGCTGCCAGAGAAAGCCTCAGGCAGTTGGAAGTTGGACCCTGTACTGCATGGTGAGGCCCAAGGGCATCAGAGCATCTGCCAAAGAGAAGGCGTCATTTATGGTTGAGTACTTGTGATATATTACTTAACTCTGTAAAACTCAGTTATAATTGCCTGTTTCACTCTGAGGTGCCTCGGCACTGCTGCATGCATGCTTGTTGGATAGAGGGTAGGAACCAGGGGTAGGGGGTTGGCGGCAGTGGGTTAGTATTGGGACAGGGTTTAGGGCCTCTTATTCTGCTCCGACAGTTGCAGCTCCTTAAAAAGAAATCTGTTCTCCACAATGAGATTCTCTTTTCACTAGAGGAAAGAATTCTGCTTCACAAAAGAAAAAAATCATTGACACAGGATAACATTGACCTATAAGAAAATTAGCGTTGACGAATGGCATTTCTGCTTAAAGGACCTTTTCCAGGAATGCAGCCCACTCTCAACCCAAGGACTGACTCCATTCGTTTGGAACTCTCATTTACCTTAGAAAAGAAAAACAATGGTTATTTTTCTTTACTTTGGGTTAGAACACCAAGGATAATGAAAACCTGTGATTTTGTTCCTAATAACTTGCCCGTCTTTCTGCAGCCCTAGGGAGTTGTTCTGCTCCGACTGGGATGGTACAGTGTTGATGGTGTAGGAAATTGGGGGGCTGACGTGACTCCTCACTTGCTGAACACCCCTGCCCCATGAGAAGACTATCAATATTTGTGTCCTGGGTGTGTCTGTGGCCAGTCTGGGGCAGGATGCCTGGGTTCTGATCCCTAATTTGTCACTGAATGACTTTATGATTCAGAACAATTCCTTTAACCACTCTGTGCCTCAGTTTCCTCCTCTGTGGTTACCCCTGACTTATCTACTTAATGGAGAAGTAGTGAAGTTTAAAGGAGGCAGAATAACTCATGGGAACGCACTTTGGGAAAGTACGTTGTGATATGATGATAATTGGGATTCCTGGCATTGTCCATTTATTCAAAGAATGTCGGGATTTTGTAGCCATTTAGACTGGCTCTGCTTGATTTTTTAAACTTTGGACTCCCAATTTTTTCCCTGTGTATTTTACTTTCCTTCCTGCTAGAACTGGTTGAGAGCAGAAAATTGCCTCATTGAAGTGAATGAAGCAGATGGGAAGCTTCCTTTAAAAGGTGGTTGTTAAAAAGCTAGATCAAAACTGAGGGGAAAAAATAGTATGACACGTGTTTGGGTTCTGAGACACCATGGGCTCACACCCGTGTGTGGTACACTCAGCTCGTCTCTGCCCAAGTAGGTCCAGGCTGGGGTGGGTGCTTCCAGTGCTCACCTGTGACCAGGAGGGCCTGAGGACATGAAGAGGATCTGTGTGACCCGGAGCCCTGGGAAGCTGGTTTAGTACGAGGACTATGCACTGCACTTGGAACCAGCATCTCTAGAATGAGGAAAGCTTGTGTTGACTCAAACCAACAATCCACCCTTTTAATATTCCCTCTGCAGTGTTTACATACACTTGGTCTGCCCTGTCCTCGCACCTGCTCTTTCATACTGTTCTAGTTATCCACTGGCCCTTCTGGGCAGATTTCTGGCTTTGGCAAGCGGAGCCACCTCTGCCCCTGGACGCCCTGAACTTCCTGCCCCACCCATCCAGGCCCGTAGAGGAGGAGAGGCGGAGAAGGAAGTGGTACTGCCAAGATAAGAACACACGTCCTCATAGGGACACCAAGCTTACACCTCTCCCCAGAGGCCCTGCCCAGGCCTTGGACTGTCCAGGGCAGCAAGAGGGGCCCTGTGACAGGAGCTCACCTGGCCTCCACACTTCCCTGGGGAGGAAGTTGGTGCGGTGCACACAGATGTTTTATTCTGCTTGTCAGCAGGAGTTTTTTTCTGCTCACAGAACCCAGAGGTGGAAATCTAGGGAGGAATAAAGACCAACCACTGGGCAGGGCTAAGCCAGTAAAGAGATCAGTTTAATGCTTTGCAAGGCAAAGGAATAAACTATCTTTCTGAACCGTGGGGTCTAAGACCACTGATCAGCCTTGCAAGTCTCAAAATCTTTCCCAGGCCTGATAGATCTCTTTTCATTAACTCTCAGGGTCGTTGCTGTCAGTTTCAGACCACCCACGCATCATCCATCATTTATTAAGGGATTGAGAGGCAGTATGAGTGTGGTTAAGAGCCTGGAATTTGGAGCCTGGGTTCAAATCCCAGGTGTCCCACTTACCAGCTGTGTGATCAGGGTGGGTTGCTTCACTTCTCTGTATCTCACTTTCTGTTGGGAATCGTGATAACAGTATTTATTTCATGAGAGTTGGGAGGATTCAAGGAGCTAGAAATATGGAAGCTCTTAGAACTCTGCCTGGTGCACAGGGTAACCTGTTATTAGGAGCAGTGACATTCATAACCCCCTCCTCTAAAAGGGAAGTAATTCAGAGAGGTTGACTGACTGACTCAAGTTCCACAGCTGGGGAAGTTCCAGAGGTGGGGCCCTAGACCTTTCCCCAATTGCACGTTTTTTTCCACTGCCTGATGTGGAAGCATTTCTTTGCCCTTTCTCACGTTGCTCCATCCCAGTCTGCTGTCACCCAGTGATTGCCACACAGGGTTCTGTGGACTTTCAGTGCTGAATTGGGCAGGGCTGCCACCCCCTTCCTGCTCCCGTTCTTCTCTTCTTTTCCCTTTCCTCTCGCCTCCCCTCCCTTCCAGGTGCCCTCTAGGTTCAGGTGAGGGAGGTGAGTGGAGAGGGAGCAGCCAAGCAGTTTGGTTAAGTGGCAGTCTGGTGCCTTGAAGCTCATCCCATTTTCCTCTAATTCCAGACTTGGAGATCACGGTCCCAATTCGGCACTCACAGCACCTGCCTGGGAAAGTGGAGTTTGGAGTCTATGAGAGCGGCCCCAGGAAAAGTGTCTTCCCTCCAAGGACAGAGCTCAGACGAGGAGACTGGAAAACAGACAGTACCTCCAGCACAGCAAGTGAGCAGGCTGACCCGGGGGTGCCTTCACAGCCGGACTCCAGCTGGTGCCTTTGAGCTGTGGGAACATTCTCTATTGGGAGCCCAGCAGATCTCAATTGGTGCCTGATTTGGGTTTGGGGAGTGTAATAACTTGGGGACATTTAGGCTGTGAGGTTTGCCTTTTGTCGGGGGGGCCAAAGATCCTTTATGCAAGTATCCCCTGAAGCCAGATTGCATGAAAATTATTACTCTATCCCTTTTATAAATAGAAAAACCTAATAATAATACTGGTTAACATCTATTGAGCACTTACTCTGTGCTAAGCCTCTTCCACAGAGTCTCTGATTTAATTCTCTCAGGAGCTCCACAGGATGGGTGCCAGCACCCTTATTGACGGAGGGGGAGACGCGTGCCTTGCCCCAGGTTAAGTAGCTAATAAGTGGTCGAGCTGGGATTTGAACTCAGGCAGTCTGGATCCAGGGCCAAGACTCTTAACCACTTTCCTTTTTGCTTCCTCGACTGTGGTAAGGGGAAGGAAAGGGCACAAAGTCAGAAACGTTGGAAAACAATGGACTCAAATTTGAGAATTCCAACTTTGTAGGCAAGTTGAGCATCTAATTAGGAACTGTCTTCCTTTTGGCTTGAAAGCTTGAATAGGAGTCTGATTGCAACAGACAATCAGGCTGCTGTGCAGGCAGGAGCTGGGGCTTTGTTTCCGCATCAGGGCCGTGTTAGCTGACTTCAGACAAGCCGCTTCACAAGCCAAGGAGATCGAGTTTCCCTTCTTTTATACATTTTAGTGTTGTCAAAACAGCTAGGAGAGCAATAAAAGAACAAGAGACAAGCTGAATTTCAGGACTCACGTCTCCTTAAATGTCAAGCAAAGAACCCCTAAATGGATTTTGGGGCGGGAAGGTCATCTAACCCCGGGGTTCTTAATCTTTTCTGTATCACAGACTCCTTTGAGAATCTGATACATGCTCTCTGGATGCACTTCCCAGAAAAATGCACGTGCGTATGTGTGTACACACACACCTACACACAATTTTGCCCATCTGTAGACTTAGGTCAAGAACCTCTGAACCAGTCACCCTCCTTAATTTATAGACAGGGTGTTTATAATCCAGAGAAGGAAAGAGTTTTGCCCAAGGTCACACAGCCAGTGAAGCAAAGGTGGGAAGAGAACCCATCTCTGCTCTATTTCAGGTTAACATTCCTGCCACGAGTACCTGTTGAAACAGAAAAACGTATCATACAACCACATGGGAAGTCTAGACTGGACAGAGAAGAAAACCTCTCCTTAGATAATAGAGGAAATAATGTGTATCCAAAACCCTCAGGAGGCAATTTAGAGAATTCTGACAAGTTCAGAAATGGGAGAGATTTTCCCGGGGATCTCGAGTGGCAGAAGAAGCAAGGGGCAGGTGGCCCATCTCTCAGATGTGTCCTGGATGGGAGGAGAAGTGGTATAGACCCCTCAGAGTGAGGCAGTGCATGCTGGGACGGGGGGAAATTTAACAAGACAGATGTTAAGTACTCATTTCAGGTTCAGATTAATTTGAAAGACTTTATGTGTGTGTTGTACTTTGAGTTAGCTTGGGGTCAGAACAGACGGGAAAGTATAAACGTAAATTCTTACCTTGTGCAAAGGTTTATTGCCCAGGGTGCCTAGCTCATCTGGCTAGCAAATGTTGTGAAATGATAGACAATGGATTTGACTCTACTGTGTGGCTGTAGGCTGCATCCAGTCCCCGTCGTACAGCTTCAGTTATCTATTGCTAGCTAACACACCACCCCAAAACATAGTGGCTTGAAACATAACCATTTGTTTATGCCTGATTCTAATCTTGGGCAGGACTTATTGGGGATGGTGCCTCTCTGCTCCATGTGGGTCAGTTGGGGTCACTCATGTGAGTGATTTCAGCTGTGAGCTCGGCATTGGCAGGAAGATCCAAGATGGTCTCTTTCCTTCTGGACCTCTCTGACATATGGCCCCTAATTCAATAGCCTGAACTTTTTTTTTTTGGTTTGAATTCCATTTATTTTCATATGACTTACATGTAAGCCTTTTGTTGAACTGGACTTAAAATCCAGGTACAAATGTTCTTCAGTCTTTTAGCAAATTACAAAGCCAAGTCCTTAAAGACAGAGGCTCTCCATTGCCTTTCACCATTCACTAAGACAGGCCTGTGGCTGGGATTGGTGGCCTTCATCAGCACATCCCTTCCTTTGACTTTTCTTATGAGTCAGGATCTCCTAGACTGCCTTCACTAGATCTGGAAAGGGAACATTCCAGAAGAACATGCCCCAGTGTGCAAGTGCTTACTAAGCTTTGGCTTGCCTCACACTTGCTAATGGCATATTGGTCAAAGCAAGTCACATGGCTAAGCCTAGAAGGAAGGAGAGGGGGGATATACAAGGGCATGGATACTGGGAGGTGAGGGTCCTTGGGGTCACTAATGGATAACCTACCATCTTGAAATTGCTGATATGATGATAGCTGCTACCATTAATCAAATGCTTACTCTTGTGGGCCCTGTGCCAAACATGTTACCATATGATCTAACTCATTCTATACAACAATGCTGTGAATTTCTAGATGAGGAAATGGACACTTAAAGAGGTTAGGCATCTTGCCTTGGGTCACTTGGCAAGTAAGCAGGGAGTCTTGGTTCACATCCAGATCTTTATGTGCACTCAACCATGGGGACATATTGCCTTGCAAATAGAAATAGTTCCCAGGACAAGGAGGGAGAGTGATGATGGCTTAGCTCTGATCCACTAACTGCCCCTTGACCCCCAGAGTCACACCCTAAAAACAGCACTATTTTGATTATGGTACAGCTGTCATCTCTTGGGAACCACAGAAAAACAGTTGCAGTTTAAATCTGGTTATAACTAAAATTTTAAGCCCTAGAATATTAGTGTTATATTTAAGAGAATAAGAATTTCATTACAGGAAGACTTGATCTTCTCCTGGGTTGTCTGGTCCAAATTTCATAACGGTCATATATTTGGTTATTTTTTCCCTCATTCATTCTTCTGCCAAATATTGAGGACAGCTCTGTGCATTCTGAGCTAGGTTGTGTACTGGAGACATAAAGATGAAAAGAAAACGGAGCCTGTCTTCAGGGGGTTTGTAATGGAGGAGAGAAAGTACAGAACTAGCATGAGTTAGATGTTTGTCTGATTCTTCTTCCCTGGTGACAAAAGCCTGGCAAGGGGTAGGCACTGCCCTCCTCCCCCCTGACAAGAGTGGAGATGATGAGGCTGGGACCAGAGCCTCCTACCAACCATGTAGTCCAGAGGGGATGTGGACAAGCAAGTCACCAGCCGGAAGAGGGGAGAGGGGCAGAGCAGATGAACCAGGGAGCCAAGGTTCAAAGCCGAACACTGGGGGTTAAAGATTTAAGAGCACCAAGGAAAGGGACCATGGGAGTTGGTGGGTGTGAATTTCCAGGGTCCTGGAGCCAGTGCCTGGACAGCTTTTTGCTCCCTCCTAGTGGATAATCTTCGGAACAAGGCTGGTTCATTGTGAGGGAGTGGGATGAAGAGTGGTGAATGACATGCAGAGGCTTGGCCCCACAGGGATGGGAGCCCATGGGCAGAGGGGGTTACTTCCATTGGGGGTATTTGGAAAGGTTTTGATAGCATTTGTCCTGAGCATTGGAGACTGAGAAGATTTTAGCCTTGTGGATAGGAATGGGCTGGGGGGAACGGGGAGAAAAGGCCATTCTGACCAAGCAAACAGTGTTTTGAATAGAACTGAATAGACAGGGACAGGGTCACATGCTCCTTAAGAAACAAACTGAATCCCCTGGTTTATAGATGCATTTTGACACATTATTTTTAGCTTTCTTGTGTGTGTGTGAGGAAGATTGACCCAGAGCTAACATCCATTGCCAATCCTCCTCTTTTTGCTTGAGGAAGATTGTTGCTGAGCCAACATGTGTGCCAGTCTTCCTCTGTTTTAGTTGGGATGCCGCCACAGCGTGGCTTGATGAGCGGTGCTAGATCCATGTCCGGGATCCGAACCCATGAACCCCTGGCTGCCAAAGCAGAGTGTGCTAACTCAACCACTATTCCACCAGGCCGGCCCTGACACATTATTTTTATTTTATTTTATTTTATTTTATTTATTTTTTTTTTTTGAGGAAGATTAGCCCTGAGCTAACATCTGCTGCCAATCCTCCTCTTTTTGCTGAGGAAGACTGGCCATGAGCTAACAACATCCATGCCCATCTTCCTCTACTTTATATGTGGGACGCCTACCACAGCATGGCTTGCCAAGCAGTGCCATGTCTGTACCTGGGATCCGAACTGGTGGACCCTGGGCTGCTGAAGCGGAACGTACACACTTCACTGCTGCACCACTGGCTGGCCCTGACACATTATTTTTAAATTTAAAGATCTACCCCCAAGAAATAATCCAAAATTATAATCTTAACCTGCTCTGTTTAAGCTAACATCTAAATTAATTAGGTCAAAGTTGATACCATAATGAAGTCAAGACTAATGTATCTATAAACTAATCTGATGAGGAGCTGTTTTAAGTGGAAATTCAGCAAACTTAAGCTCTGGTGATATTGTTAGTGGCAATATTGATAAATTAAAGTCAAAATTTCCTTGTTTCTGTTGATTGATATTCTTCCTTCTTCACTGCTAGATCATCACGTTCTTGAACTTATTCTAATGCTGTGCTGTCCAGTATGGTAGCCACTAGCCGCATGTGGCTATTTAAATTTAAGTTAATTAAAACTAAAGAAAATTTAAAATTTAGGGGCTGGCCCCATGGCGTGGTGGTTGGGTTTTTGCGTTCTGCTTGGGTGGCTTGGGGTTCTCAGATTTGGATCCCCACTGCGAACCTGCACGCTGCTCACTGGGCCCATGCTAGGGTGGTGTCCCACATGCAAAGTGGAAGATGATTGCCATCAATGTTAGCTCCGTGATGGTCTCCTGGGCAAAAAGAGGAGATTGACAATGGATGTTGGCTCAGGGGCAATCTTCCTCACACGCACAAAGTAAATAAATGAAATGAAATAAAATATAAAATAAAATTTAGTTCCTCAGTTGCACTAGCCATGTTTCACACTAGCTACCATATTGGATAGCAGACAGTAGAACATTTCCAGACAGTTCTGTTGGATAGTGCTGTTCTAACTATATAGGTGATAAATTCCCAATTCAAAAGTCTTGATCACCTAAACTCACACAGTCACAGTTCCTACCATGAGCATAAATCATACTTTTGAATTTGTGCTTTGTATTTTGTGCCAGGCTGTCTGGCCCTTTATTAGAAGGTGTATATACATGTGCAATACGTGCACATGTTTTCTGTAATTTCTACATAAGGAAAAAACTTGAGCAATAAACTGTGTTTGCAGATTTTAGAAATACCACTGGACAAAGTGAGAAACAGCTTCTCTGCTTCCTTGTCTGTCAAATCAGAGCACCAGCGTCAAATAGGACTCTCAGAGGGATTAAGTGAGATCATGTTTTTAAGGCATGTAATGTGTGGTGAGCCCTCGGTAAATGGTAGCGGTAAAGCAAAAACTGGTAATAAAAAGGTGAACCATTTCCTTTTATGCTGACAACATAAAAAACATAGAAAACTAAACTCTAATAAAATAGTTGAAGATGGCAACATTTGAAGACTCCCATACTCACAGCTTCCGTATCATTTCCATCAGTAAAAATAAGGAAGTGCCAGAGTTGTGCGTTTTATGTTAGCCTGAGAGAACTCACAGTCCGGCTGATTTTGTTTGTACCTTTAGGCAGCGCGAGTAACCGATCCAGCACCCGGAGCCTCCTCAGCGTGAGCAGCGGGATGGAGGGGGACAATGAGGTGAGAGCCGGGGACCCCACCCCCATCTGTCTTGTCCTACAGGTTGTTTCATTGCAAGAAATAGAAATCCAGGTGAAAGAAGCCAGACACAAAAGGTCCCATATTGTAGGATTCCATTTATAGGAATTGTCCAGAATAGGTAGATCCATA
Organism: Equus przewalskii; assembly: GCF_037783145.1. NCBI lineage: Eukaryota > Metazoa > Chordata > Mammalia > Perissodactyla > Equidae > Equus > Equus przewalskii. The sequence continues at coordinate 32,581,880 of NC_091831.1, forward strand.
GAGACAGAAGGCAGATTGGTGGTTGCCAGGGGCTGGCAGGAGGAGGACATGGGGAGAAACTGCTTAATGGATACAGTGTTTCCTTTCAGGCTGATGAAAATGTTTTGGGACGACCTAGAGATGGTGGTGGTACAATATTGTGAATATGCTAAATGCCATTGAATTGTTCACTTTAAAATGATTAATTTTATGTTATGCCAATTTCAATAAAAAGAGAGGAAGGGAGAAACAGAAATTCACTCAGACTGGGCCAGAGGGGCATCTGTGAGAAGCAGCTGGATGCCTGTCAGGGAATCCAAGGGCAGTGATCACATCTCGGGGCCTGCATCAGGAGAGGCGAGGCAGGCTGGAGCTGAGCCGAGGCCATGGCTCTGTGTCCTGGGGCTGCACGCTTTTCCGTGCAGATCTGCTTTCTTCTCTCACTGCACACTGGCCTTTCTGCTTCTCCACATGTAGAGTGGCAAACAGTCTCATGAGAGCCACAATGCCTCCTAGCAGAGAGTAAGCTGCTGCCTTAGGCTAGGCCCAAGTTGGGTCACTGTGTCCATCCTGATCCAGTGGCCAGCAGCTGGGACGAATGGGAGGGGTCACAAGGGTCACTGCTAACCCAGGAGACTCCCTGAGAAAGGGTCCTAGGTGTGGGCTGCCTCTCCAGTGCACAGCTCCTATTAACTTCTGGCTGAGGACCACTCACAGCTCTGTTGTCCCAAAAAGGGACTTTTGTTTAAAAACAAAATTTCTCCAGCTCAGTGTGGTTATATATAAAGAGCAGTGCCTCTCAAACATTAACATGCATAAGAATTACCCAGGATCTTATTAAAATGCAGGGTCTGATCTAGCAGGTCTGAGGAGGAGCCTGAGATCCTGCGTTTCTCACCAGCTCGCAGGTGATGCTGATGTTGATGGCCCGCAGACCAGGCTTTGAGTAGCAAGGACCGTTAATGATAATTTGGACCTGATTGTGGGCCTCATTCCAATGACTCTTGGAGTGAATGGGAGGCTGCCCTGGCGTTGCGGGTTGATTATCGGTTTGTGAAGAGCCTTCAGCCAAGGCTGAGGAGGGCTGAGGGGTGTTCTGGATAACGGTCCAGCTGTGTTGGTTGCTTAATGTAATTTTCACCTTTCTTTCTCACCTCTTTTACTGTAGGATAATGAAGTCCCTGAGGTTACCAGAAGTCGTAGTCCAGCCTCCCTGCAAGTGGATGGAACACCCACCGTGCCCCTTGAGAGGCCCCCCAGGGTGCCTCCGAGAGCTGCTTCACAGAGGTAACGTTGAAGCTGATGGGACATTTTTTCCTCACTCTCTGAATTCCAGGGGGAGAGTAGGGTTTGGGGACATCTAAGATGATCTATGAATGAGTGCAGAGCCAACTGAAATGCCTACGTTTGACACATTTTTAGTGTGGACTCTTCATTAATTTAACTGATGCTTTCTTTAGGTACAAATACTTTAAATAGCAAATACAGTATTTCCTCAATGAAATACATTGGTAAACATCAACTTTTAAAATAATTTTTATCTATTTGGTTAGACTTTGGCTCCCTAATCACTAATTCCCTTGGCTGTATTGTGGGGACAGTGCTTTTTGGGGACCAGGAGATAAGAAGGAATTGAGAATGAAAATAAATGTGAGAGGCAGCATGGTGTGGTGGTGGGGAGCATGGCTCTGGTGCTGCACTGCCTGGGGACAAGTCTCCAGCAGCCACTTGTGAACTTGGGTGTATTGTTTAACTCTCATGTGCCTCAATTTCCTTATCTGTAAAACGGGAGTAATAATGGAACTTCCTCCCGGAGGTATAAGGATTGAGTTTCTGGCCCATAGTAAGAGCCCAAGAGTATGAATGATTTTTCACACAGGAAAAGGATGAACATATGGAGATTTGGAGATGGGTGTTAGAGAAAAGGGTTTGATGGATTTACTGGGCTCTGACGTACATCTTTGTTTATAAAGGTACTTGGGTCTGTGGTGGGAACCTTTGTAAGATCTCCTGGAGTAACAGAAAACATGGCTTGTGCACCTGCCGATGCAGAAAGGAGCCCTAGGAAATAAAAGCCTAGGCTTGTCCTAGGAGTTTAATTCTTTGATGTCTAAAATATAATGTGGGGGAAGATGATCAAAAGGAGAAAGCTTTTCTTTTTTTCCAAACTAGAATTTTTTTGCAATTTGAAACTTTTAACTCGAATCTCATCAGTGGAATTTGTTGAGAAAGTGCAACAAGGAGGCTTTTCTTCTGGTTTTCTGGAAAGAGAAGCTGACTCTGCACTCAGGATCTTTCCATTTCTCCCTTTGCTATTTACCACTTTTCCCTGTGCTCCCAGCGACATTCTTGTACTGACGCCTGTGACACAAACCTCCCACAGTTCCAAGCTGCATCACATTCATCAGGCTTGTTTCCCTGGTATAGACTAGAGGTCACATATTAGACTATTAGTCCTAGAAGGAATGTTAGTGATAATCTAGTCCAGTCCCCTGAATTTGCATAATGTTCTGTTGCTTGAAAATTATTATATAGTTGGTGACTGGGGAGGGGTGTGTATGGAGAGTGATTATGGTAATAAATGCTAATATTTATTGAGCACTTACTGTATGCTTGGTATTATGATAAACACACTAAATGCATTATCTCATTTAATTCCACAACTCTAAGAGGTCAATATTTAGTATCATCCCATTTTGCAGATGTAGAAACTGGGGCTTGAGATTGTGTTGAGACTTGCTCTGTGTGGCAGATCTAGGTTTGCCTGACTCCAGGATCCAGTCTCTTAGTCATTTTGTTACACCTGTCCGAGAAAGGTGAGATGTCATAGGGGGAGATCCTAGGTCTAAGACCTTTTATTCCTGCAGGTTGAAGAGTTTGGAGATGGTTGTTTTATTGTACCAAGACAAAAAAGAGTTGTCAAGCTTGAAACTATAGCTACAAAGACTCTGTGGGACTTTGTTAATGGAAGAGAAAAAGAGAACCACCAAGGAAACGGGTTCCAGAAATTAAAGGATAGAAACTAGGATGCATTGAACTGTGTAAAGAGAGATAGCAGATGAATAATTTAGGGAGTCTGGAAGCATGTTGTGATAAAAATGGAGCGAGAAAAGGAGGAAAACACTTTTTACTAAAGAAATGGTGTTTGCAAAGAAATCTGTAATTGATAGAACTTGAGGTTTGAGTCCATTTTTGGTATAAAGAAAGATTTGCAAACATGCAATTGCTTTGTAATTGTGTGCGCAATTTTCATAATAAAATGAGGAAATGTTTGAGGGAAGAATAAAACAGGCCTGTCTCCTGACTGGCTTTGGTGCTGACCCGCTGACAGACACGAGGGGAGGCTGACCTTGGTGGTCTCCTCTCCACTTCAGATCTAGGAATTGGCAACTCTTCCCCACCCATGTCCTCCTGAACACCTGTTTTTCTCAAACAGCACCAGTGGGTGCGGCCTCCATCCGGCTCATCACTCTCTCCCAGTCCTGGTCCATTCCTCTGCTCACTGTGCATGCTGTCCTCAGAGCTTGAATTGCCAGCAAAGACTCCAAATCTCTATCTCCATCTCCACCTCAGCCTTATATTTCCTACTGTTTCCTGGGGACCTTCACCCAGATGTCCCACGGATATCTCAAACACGGCCTGTCAAAATTGAACTCGTCATCCTTCCTGCCATTCTCTGCCCTAAACTGCTTTCTTCTCTTGAGTTGCCAGCCTGAGATAATGGCACTGTCCTCTTGCTTCCCCAGGCCCCAAAGCCAGGAGTCATCCTCCATTCCTGCCTCCCTCGCAGCTCCCACATCTAGTGTCTCCAGGCTCTGTCCATTCTGTGACCCTTTCAGCTCTCAGACCCACCCCTTCGTCTCCATCTGCCAGTGCCTCAGTTCCTCCATGTAGGCTGACACTTACCTCCCTCCCTCCAATCGGTCCCTCCTCTACACTGCAACTAGAGTGTACTTTCTAGAACAGAAATAGCTGCTGATGTCACTTCCTGGTATAAAAGCCTTCAGATTTAATTTTAGTGTGCTCTGGCCCTGCCTAGCCCCAAGTCTCACCCTTCTCCTGTATTCACTGATGCTCCACCCCTGAAGACTTCCCCGTGAGCTGTGCCATTTTGTACTGTGTCTTTGCCCGATCTGTTCCTTTTGCCTAAAATGCTGTCTTTCTGCTCCCTTCCAATCTCTGTTTAGAAAATTTCTACACATCTTTTAGGACTCAGTCCAAACACCACCTCCTCTGTGAAGCCTTCCCTGGTGTTCCTATGCAGAGTCAATTTTCTCGTGGTTCTCCAAACAGCTCTATTAAAATTTATTCCACATTGTGGCCCTGGAGACCTATCTGTCTCCTCAAGTGGGTGGTGCACCTCGAGAGAATAGAAACTGTTTTCAATTAAAAATTTTTTTCCTACTCTCCCCAGTGCTTAGCTCAGTACCTGGAACATACTAGGAACTTAATAAATAATCATCATGTAAATGAATGAATGGTTGGGTGGATGGATTGGTACTGCTTGGGTTGGACTTCTTATCTCCTAAACAGCCATCAAGTCATCTGCCACAGTGCAGGTGGTTGTCGGTTAGTGGAAACTTTGCCGTCCCACCTGTTGTTAGTTCCTAATATATTTCAACATCAGGGAAGGCAGATGTTGACAAGAAAAGGAACAGATATATTATATCTTTACATGGCATTTCTCTTGTAGGGTATTAGTCCCTACAGAGTGGGCTGCTGACAGTGTCACACTTTTTGTAGGTAAGGTCCTGCCAGTTGAGGATAAAAACGCCAAAATCTTGCTGAGCCATTGTCCCTTTGCTTTTGAATATATTGCACCATTTACTAGTGATTTGCCAATCACTAACAATCTATATACTCCCCTTTAAAGCGTAGCCTAGGTACCACCAAATGAGAACACACTTCTGGAGGCTTCCTGCACCATCAAGAGGCAATCCTTTAGGTGATGACTTAGAAAGAGATCTGTGGAGTCCCTAGGAGGGGCTGGAGCGGTCAGGGAGTGAGGGGACTTGGGACTGAGGCTATTTACTAACTAATAGAGAAGCTTAAAAATATTTTTAACAATATTATGACTGTACAAAAACATACCAGCTAAATAACAGTCTTGCTTTAAAAGAACGTTAACCGACATCAGGATTGCTGGGTTCTTGAACCAAACTCATCAGTAAGACTTCACCCTCAGCAGGGAGGAGAAAGCAGCCAGTGCTCAGGTATCTCTGGGTAGTCACATCTCCAGCTCCAGCTTGCCAGTGTCCTAGAGATGCTGTCTCCCCACACACCACCCCTTGATTCAGATTTAATACCCTTTACCTCCATGATTCTGATATGTCTATAAACACAAATTTGTTTCCCTGAGATGGGACTTCCAATCCTTAACTGGGGTTGTTCATCAGAATGAAATATGGAGATCGTTTGCTTGTAGACCCACCCCAACTGCAGAGTGGGATAGCAGAGAGGGCAAGGAGGGAACCATGACTGTCTTTGTGGTGGAAGATAAAATGTAAGGTTCATGGAGCATACACAGGAAAAAGATCTAAGCATAGATCTTTAGTCTTCATTAATAAAATCATTACCTTTACTTCTTGACAGCCTACTCTAAGCCAGAAACTGTGCTACCCACTTTCCAGCTGTCATCTCCAAGTCTCACACAATACTCCATTGGAGGTATCATTATCTCTGTTTGGCAGATGAGAAACAGGTTCAGAGAAGTTGAACCTGTCCTTCAGATGTGGGCGTAAACATCTCTGCATATGTTCCCATAGGTTCTAAACTTCCCCTATCAAAACATTCAGTGCGTTTTACTGATTTTCCCTATTGCCTGTCCCATCCATTAAATTCTCAGCACCTTGAAGGCAGGATCCATGCCCATTTTACCTGCGGTTATATCCCACACCCAGGAGTAGATGCACAGTAGATGAATGGTTGTTGAGAGAATGAAAGGAAGGAAGGAAGAAAAGGAGCGAGGAGGAAAGGCTGCCTAAGCTTGCTCAAGCAATAAGTAGTTAAGTAGTATCACCTGACTGCCCTTCAGCTTTCTCCTATAAGCCCACAGTTCCTAGGGGAGGCTGGGGAGATGGAAGGAGACTGTCCCTTTGTTTTCTCTGAGTAAAGAGATAACTACACAAAACCATGTACTCTTAGGGGCCGTAGCAGAACCTTCTGAGGATATTTTCTACTTCCGCCTCTCTCTTTTGTTCCTGAGACAAACCCTCTTTTCCCAACTCTTTTGTCGCTTCCTTACCCTACACAAAACTTGCATTCAAGGGACATTTAGTAAATATTTACTCATTGATTCATTCAGTCCTCAAGTACACAACTCCAGGGTAGCACAATTCAATTATAGCACCTGACAAAGGTCTCTTTCTTGACTTATTGACTTGCTTCCAAGAGCGTTAAATATTGGTTTTACAGCAAACACGTGGAAATACCATCTACAGTCATTGAAACTGTCTGTAAATAGACTCACCCAAGTCTATCTGGAGTGACACTTAGGACGTTCAAAAACCACCTAGAATAACGTGGAGGGGAGCCTCTGGAGTTTTAGAATATAGGTTTTATTATTATTTAGGTATGGCGCAAGGTCAACAGATCGGGAGACAACTGCCGTTGAAAAGATAGTTTGCTATTTATAGATCCCAAGAAGAGGGGACTCATTATGTCATGGGAGCCACACAGGGAAGCACCAGGTTTAGTCAGGAGAAAGGGTGGGGGGAATCATGGCCAAGAGTCTTTATTACAAATGAGACACGGTAAGCAGATTTAGGATTGTCTAGTTTGCATAATTTCAGTGAGCTCTGGGGCAAAGGGCTGTCTATAGTTGTCTGGCACCTGGCCCTGGGATGATTAGGGCAGGTAGAGCATGGCCTCGAATATGAGAGCCCTGATAAAGGAGGTGGTTGGGACAAGGGCCTCTGGATTGGTTAGTTTGCACATGAAGGGTGTGTTCCTAGGCAGGTTATTTGCCTTCTCTAGGAATTAGCTTACCCTGGGAGTGGCAGTCCTTCCAAGATCAGCAAGGCCCCAGATGTCAAAGCATCAGAATATAACTAGTTGGGGGAGGGACACTATTAAAAAGTTGTGAAGCTCAAGCCCTATCCTCTAGATATAGTGATGGAATGGGTCTGGGATAGAATCTGGGAACTGGTATTTTTCAGAGCTCCTCTGGTGATTCTAATGTGCAGCTAGGATTGTGAGCCACAGCCAGCATGTATGCACTCAGAGGTCCATGTGTGCGTCCAGTTTCATTAATTAAGGAACATGTCCTTTGCATAGTATATCAGCTTTGCAACAAATCATGGATGCCTAAGAATTAGTTTATCAAATTTGTTTTAAAATAGTTGCTTTTTCTTTCATTTCAGGCCACCAACCAGGGAGACCTTCCATCCTCCTCCACCTGTTCCACCCAGAGGTCGCTGATTCCGCCTCCTAAACCCTGCCTACTTCCAGACTTTGAGACTTGCAATTTTCAGCCTGTTAATGATGTCTTCATGTTGCATTTTATGGCACAACTGCTGACCTTAAGAACCACTCTCATTACTGTTACTGTTGCAGCCCTGCTGGTTTGGGCTTTCCTTGAAGAGGATATTATTAAGGCATGAAGAAGTGAAAAACTGAAGACTTGATTCACCATTGCCAAGTGTATTGATCCATGTCCTCGTTTGCCAAAAGGGAGAAGACTTAGTTGGAATACTTCCCTCTAATTTGGCATGTCAGAAGCCTAAAAAGATTGATCAGAAATGTACTTTACAAGTGATTTTACTGAAATTCACTTATATAAGCACATATATAATAAGGCCTTACTTATTTGCTAGTCCAGCCTAATTTCTAGAAGTGGTTATGATTTAAGACATTATTCAAGTGAGAAAATAGGTCCTAACTTTTAAATGATTTTTCAACTTTTCTGTAGATTCAGAAGGATGTTTAAATGTCAGGGCTGGTCACATACAACAAACTGAAAAAGACTTTAGGTGGGATTAATCCTAACTCCTCTTACTTAGAAGGAAAATCTGAGGTTCCAAAGAAGTCTAGAACCAAGAGTATTCAGTAGGTTAGAGGAAGCAGCGGACCTAGAATCCAGGGCTACTAATTCCATATCACCACACTTTCCGTCTCCAAATAGCCAGGCCCTCTCCCTTAAGAAATGCCCAGATGTAGAAATTCACTCAGTGACTGACTATTGGCCTTCTAGAAGTTTCCTTGTTCCATATCTCCCAGGTATGGAACCATCAAGTATTTTTTTCAATTTGAACATTTATACTTCAGTATGCTTTCAAAACAATGATGCTGCCAAGGAACATCTAAAAATGGTTGGGAACCAGATGTTTGGGATGCCGAGGACCCCATTTATTAGGTCTTAGTCCTGGCCATAAGGAAAGAGGAGGAAGCTTGACTTTTTCCTCTGCTGAGGGGTCATAAGAGGAGGGAACAACCTAAAATAGAAATAGTTATCTATTTCCTTATACACCTGTTATTACCACCAGGCTTGGGAAATCTGTTTCTGCAGAGAATGTACAACCTTAAATATGTCATTAATTTTGAGTCCCTGGCACATAAATCTACCTTCAAAACACAGGCTTTTGATTTGATGCTTAAACATACACTAAAATTAGTATCAGATCTATTTCTTTAAAAAACATCAGAAATCTAGTGGTTTTCCAGGAAATTATTCTCCATCCCACACAGTTATATAAAAGCCACACTATTAGTGATTCATTTAAGTACAATTTTATTGGGTCCTTTTCTAATGATTAAAGGTTCTTTTTCAATCTTACTCCTCAGTCCAGCAAACAGGGACTCTTACTGAAGTTAATAGCTTCTGTGGTTTTGGTTTTTTTCTAGTATAAAATACACTATTAGCTGTGGCCATTAAGAGAGTGATTGTGCAAATTACCTCCCACAATGCCTGGCACATGGTAGCCACTCTGCAATGCTCCCTTCACTCTCCTTAGTTGGGAGAGATAGGTTAATGTGAGATAAAAGGACAACAAGAAATTATAATGGTAGTATGGTTGTCCTCCCTGTTATTTATAGACAGTCTCCACCTTAAGCACATTTGATTTTGATAAAAGCTACACTTTTTTTATATTCAATATCTCTAAGCCCCTTTTGGATGCCAAATTTAGATTTTTGTACATTCTCTGATTAACAAGCATTTATATCACTAACACGGCAAAACCTACTGCCAGCCCATGATGTTAGCGTCTTTGTATGCACATCACTGTTTGTGAAATATTGGAATATTTTATTTTTATATGAAAATAAGTAGAAAACATAAAATTGAAAGGGCTGATGAGAAACTTGTATCTATAAATGTGACAGACTTGAAACATGGATGGAAATGGTCAAGAGTGCCAAGTCAAAAGTGGCGAGTCTTAAACCATCATTAGACGTTCCTTGAACATCCAAAATGATTGGTTCTACATAAAAGTAAAAGAAGAAAATGAAAAAATTTGGATGAAACGTTGGGACCCTGTTAGCAAAGAATGTCTCTAATGATGAGGTGAAATTTTTCATTCTCTAGAAACAGAATCACTCATTATAACATAAATTTATTCAACCTCCACCTACTCAACTTTTATACACATTTTGTAGGAATACATTATGTAACAAAACTGTGGATTTCAATACAATGAAGATCAGAAACTAAACTGTAATTAGGCATCCAAAGAAACAAAAAGTTTTCTATACAGTGCTTTGGAAGGCAGCTCTGCTGTCACCATCCTTTCCCAAGATTTTACAAGCTGGCTTAATACAAAGTGAAGTTATTACTTATATTCACTGCCATTGCCTTTGCCTCTAACTGTACAAGGTACATCGTCTTCCAGGTCCTAGGCCAGCACTCTTCCTCCATCTTGTATTAGAACCTGTGAGTAGACAGCCAACTAAATATTTAGCAAAAAAGTATGAAGACTGAGAGACTATGAACAGGAGGTTGGTATTGCAATCAAATAATTTAACTTGACATATTTAATCATGTGAATAATCCCTAATGCTTTGCCATAATTAAACAAAGTAATAGTATGTAAATGACTTCAATGAATATTTTTCCAAAAAAAGCTAAGTTACCTAACCCCTATCCCCCTTTTTCTTGCTTTGTTATTAAAAAAGAGAGGTCCTAGTCCATCCTATATCATCTCGGTAGCTAGGAGTTTTAGATCCCTCTCTCATATGCCCCAGGAAGTAAGTGGTTTTCTGTGCTCCTTTTGCAAAGAATAGTGTGTGGTTTTGCAGCTGGTTGGCTGAGGAAGCCTTAGTAACATTTATTTCTAAGAAAGACAAGCGGCTAATTTGGATAACTCTAAAAGATTCCTCATAAAAATCAATCCTCAGTTTTGAGGAATCTGCCTGTATAAATATTTTCTTGGGTTTGATAAATAAATTGTGTTCTATTCATTTCCAAGCAAGTTATTAAGAATATAAAATGGTCTTCCTCACTCGTTCCTGATGGCCGGATACTACGTTCACCAGGGTGGTGAGGAGATGAGTAGGAGGGGAAAGATGTGTTCTGAATTCTGAGGCACAACTCAGAATTCATTTTCTCTTAGAAAGTGTAATAAATAAATTCCCAGGCTAGCCCGCCAAAGCCCATTTAACCCACAATGTAGGAGACAATGTCTTAGCTAGCTATGCAGCAAGAGTTAGCATGGTGTAGGGAGAGAACGTTGGCTTGGAAGTCAGGAAACCTGGCTTTTATTTTGGTCTGCTACTGACTTGCAGAGTTCATGTAACTTGACTACCCTGGGTCTGTTTCATCATCTGTGAAGTAAAGAGTTTTGTGTTTACGAACACTCCGGGTCCCTTCAACTCTGTTAAGTCTAAGTCTAAGGCAAAGGGTGGGGAATCCCTCATCCTGAAGAAGCAGGGAAGCCGCCTTCCTGTAGGCGCCGCCTTCCCGGCAAGGGATCTTCTCTGTGGCAGCTGCTGTTCCTCGCCCAGTACCATTGTTATAACGGATCAGTTAAAAAATGTGAGAAACAGTAAAATGGAAACTGTACAAAGAAATTAATAGCCATAGTTGCTCTTCAGTCTAAGAACCAAATGTTTTAAGTGATTGCTTTGTAAAGAAAGAACTCAGAACAGTTATGAAGTCTTTGGTATCTAGAACATTGTGGCTAGAACAGAAAAGGTAGAGGTGGAAGGTGGTCAGCAGCAATAGAAGGACTGCCCATCTCAGAAGTAAATAACTAGCAAGACAAACATAACAAAGTAGAAAGAAAAACAGAATTTCAAAGAAGAGGTAGCTGAGGATGGAAATCGGAAGACATCTTGTCATCTATACACCAAGACTTTGGATGATGATGTTTATCAACAATGAGAATAAAAGATTGAAATTGTAGTTTTCTGGATCATTTACTGGTCATAAGCTCTTTAACCAATTGAGTCTTATTAGAACTACCTTAAAAAAGAGGCTGTACAGCCATTTGGGAGGGGGGTTTCCTTTTACTGGCACTATATTCCCCATCCTTTTTAGTGTCAGGGAATGAGGTCCTTAATCTAGATGAAGAAACTGGAGAAATAAGATATATCAATGTTTTTCACTTCCCAGTTTGGAAAACACCTCTGATTTGGGTGGTGCCCCTGAGTCCCAACTGTTTTTGAGCCTTGAGGTCATCAGGTTCCAAGGATCTTTGAAGCTATACTCCTTTTCCTCTACTCAGTTACTTTATCCCTTCTTCCTTCTTTCCATACCTACTGTTAACAGACTTTTATCACCTGAAGCCATTTATCATCATCATTTTCTGGTACCTACCAGAGTTCCTGGAACATAGTAGATGGTCAATAAATAGTTGTTGCAGTAATGTGAGTAATGGCCTTATATGCTCTTCCTTCCATTAAACTTTCCCACATACTCCACCAAAAGAGGTTTCCTCTTCTCTCCTTGCCCATTGCTCTCATTGCCTGTCAAACGTTTGCACAGTTGGTCACATTTTGTGCCATTCTTTTTTTGTACACTGTTGCCTGTTCTCTGTTGTGTGTGTAATGTTTCCTAGTTTTAAGTCTATGCTCCACAAATGAATACTTTATACTTTTTCTTGTGTCCTCTCCACCCCTGGTGCTCCCCACAACACCTAACAAATGCTTACTGCCTCAAATCTGTAGAGGCTGGTGATGGATGTTTAAGCAAGAATCTACTCATCCATCCTAATTCAGCACTTACACTGCTTGTTCTTCAATTGCACATCATCACTTGATTCAAAAGCAGTGATTATTCATTCACAGAGCATTTACTGAGCTTCCACTGGGAGCGAGTCACTGTGCTAGGTGCTCTGGGGGATATACAAAGATGTATAAGACACCTCCTCTGATTTCCATAGCAGTTACTGGTGTACAACTCATTCAGCAATTAATCATGTACTGCCTTGTGATGTCTCTTAGACTAGCTGGAAAGTCTTCTTTAAATCCTGCTGTGCTATCTGAGTTTCACTTATTAATGTCTTCATCCATTCTTTCAGCAAATAGTTATTGAATGCCTGTGATGTGACAAGCACAATCCCAGCAGTGGGGACAGATATAAACAAATGATAGTTCCTGCCATCAAAAAAACATCAAAATGTAGTACAAAAGAGGAAATGGGACTAGAAGGTAATTATGGCAATACATGCCAAATGCTATTGGAAGCCCAGAGAAGGGATGCTCGACTTCCTGAGGGCATCATGCAAGGTTTCACTGAAGAGGGGATGATCCAGGTAGGCCTGGAAGGAGAGTAGCTAATGGTTGTCCATTTATTTCCATTCTAGGTAAAAGGAACATCAACAGCAAAGGCACAGAGGTATAAAAGAACATGGTGTATTGGGGAAATACAGGCATGAAGCCAGAGCATAGACATGAGTGGGAGGTAAAGTTGGGGAGATAAATTGGGATTCAATTGTGCAGCTGCGTGCTAACAGGACTCTCCTTTAGCAAGGAACTTTCTTTTTTTCTGATTACATATGTAGCACAGGCTCATTGTGAAAAACAGAAATACAGGCACGTAACAAAGTTAACCACTGTTAATGGTTTGAGTCATAACCTTTCAGATTGTTTTCTACAGGTAGACTAATAATTACCATTTAAAATGGCATTGTATGCTGTATTTTCAAGTTTTTTCATTTAAAATTCTCTCTCAGCTCTATTCCATGCCAGGACATAAAGGTCTATTTCATTTTTTTAGAGAACTGTACCAATAGCAGTGCACTAGTAGTAAGAAAGGCTGATGCTGGAAGCAGGCTGCTTGGGTCTGATCTGTCAGCAAGCCACTTAATGTGTGCTTGTTATCATAGCTGTAAGATGAACATACCAATAGTACCTGTTGCATAAGGTTTTTGTGAGGATGAAGTGAATCAAGACACGTAAAGGGCCCCGGATAATGCCTGGCAGGTAAAAGTCTCAGCTGTGATTCCATGATTTATTTAAATAATATTCAAGGAGTGTTTTAAGCAAGAGTGATATAATCAGGTTTCTTTTTAGAAAGATCACCCTGGCAGGGGCTGGGGAGGATAAAACAGGGAGGGGAGACTGGAGGCAGGGGTCCTGTTAGGAGACCGTTACAACACATATAGTGAGATGTGGAATGGCTGTTATTGGCAAAGGAAAGAGGAAAAATAAATTCTTGAGATATTTCTAAGATACCAAATGCTGGAAATTGTCGACTGCTGATGGCTGAGAGAGACAATTCGACTACAAGTTCCGGAGTTTAGGCTTAGAGGACCGTGTAGATGGTGGTGCCATACTCATATATTTATTTGACAAATCTCTTGAGTTCCTTCTATGGGCCTGGCACTGTTCTAGGCACAGGAAATACGGCAGTGAACCCGATCTCTGCCCAGGAGAGGAGCTTAGATTCCAAGGTGTTTGTGTCTGTGGAAGGGAGTCCAACAAATCATAGTAAACAAATAAATGAAGAATTTCAACAAGATACAACGGTAGGGGTCCAATAAATATTCAGTGCCTTTAAAACGCTTATGCGACCCGGACAAGTCTAATAATCTCCCGCGATGATGATTACAGGAGCTCGGGGTTCATTCACCGCAGGAGACGAGCGCCTGGAAAGGGTTATTTGATCCGATCCCCCAAACCCGAGAGGCGGCAGCTCAGGCCATCACCCCATTTCACAGCCGAGGAGAATGAGGCCCGGAAAAGTTCAGCCTTTTGACCGAGGTCGCACAACTCGAGACGCCGGGAGGCGGCGTCGGCGCCGAGGTGCGGACCGGGCCCCGGCGGGGAGCGCGAGGCCGGGCCGAGTCCGCGCGCCGCCGTTCCCGGGGCCCAGCGGCGGATGGACGGCCGGGCGGCAGCCGGGCCATCGGGCCGCGCGAGACCCGCCCGAGCCGGACCCTTGGAGCCGCCGACTCGCGCCCCCGGGCGGGGCGCCGGGCGGCGGTTGCGGCCCCGCGTCGCGAGGCACTTCCGGCGTGTGCCGGGGTGGCCGGATGACGTGGCTGAGTCAGAGGAAGCGGCTGCGGAGGCGCAGGGGGCGGGGGAGGCTCGGGAGCGGGCGGTGACGGCGGCGGCGCCGAGGAGCCAGCGGCTGGGCCCGGGCCCCGCGCGTCTGTCCGCGCCCCGTGGATGCGAATCGGCCGCGGCGGCGGCGGCGGAGGCGGAGTCGGTGGGCCGGCGCCGGGCCGGTGGGAGCGCGGAGGATGAGGCCGCGGCCGGGCGCTCCCGGCGTGGCGGCGGCCGCCGCGCTGTTGCTGCTGCTGCTGCTGCCGCCCCGGGCCCGGGCGGACGAGCACGAGCACACGGTGAGACGCGCCCCCGGCCGGCGCGGCCGACCCCGGCCCGCTCCCCCGGCTCGCTGCCCTGGCAGGCCCGGCGCGGCCTGGAGGCCCGGGGGAGCCCCGCGGCCGCCCGAGGGCGCCTTCCGGTTGGGCCTGGCGGAGCCGAAACCCCGGGAGCTGGGAGCTGGGAGGAGGCATTTCCGTGCGCTCCCGGGACGGGACTCCGCTCCCCGAGAGCCTGGGCCTCCTTCCCCCGCTCGCACCTATAGGGCTCCGCACCCCTGGGTCTGGGGGCCCCCGGGGCCCGGCGAGGAGCGTGGTGAGGGTCGGGCTCCCTCCGTGGCGGGCGGGGGGCCCGAGGCGGGCCGGGCTCTGGGCTAGTGTCCCCCAGGGAAGGGAGCTGTGCTCTGGCTGCCGGGGGCTACGACACAGCGGAAGATGGATGCATCACGATTACCCGGCATACACTAACCAGGAAATAGCCACCACTTTATGGTGCTCGCTCGCCTTTCTTTGCCCCTCCTGCCCAAACCGGGTGAAAATCCTGGTTGGGGACGGACAGCATCGGTAAACTTGGGGTGAAGAGCACTTTGCACGTGTGCGCACCCACAATCTACACGCACGCAGTCAGTTGCGTGGCCTTTCTATAACTTTCTCCTCACCCCCTTCTAGCCCCAGCATGAGGCTCCCTCCTCAGTGGTCTCTAACTAGGCAGCTTCTGACTGTAAAGGGTCTTGAGTTCCCCTGTCTTCTTGTCGGCTGGGAACAGTGCGTTTTGCATTTGGCTTAAAATTGATTGATTGTTTAATTGGCATCTTCACATCAAAGCATGGATGTTAAGGACTCTTCAAGAGACTTTCACTCGGGGCTGTAACTCGATGGTTTCCAGAATGGTAGATGTGGGCAGGGCAGGAAAGCCACGTAAATTAAAAGGTTGCTTAGGGAGTAATTGTTTTTTAATACCTTAACCCATTAATGATAGGATTTTGCATGAGGTTGTGTATGTACAAAATCTGAAAGATTTGAGGGCGTCTTCTGTCATTCCTCATAAGTGAGGAAGCGAAGCAATTGTCCTTATTTATTCAATGGACCCTACTTGAGATTTTATTTGTAATTAACCATACTTTTCTCTAGTCTCTGGGTTATCTGGGCTCTTATTTTAGCTAATAAAAACTATAAACTTTCGGCTATTTTACCTTCAATCACAGCCAGAAATTTCTTGACTGTATGTTTTTGAGACGAATCCCGAATCGGTGATGTTTTTGTGCTATATTTGTGACTTTTCACCTAAGATAATTTTGTTCACAGGTTAAACAGTTAAATTAGAAACTCTTTCCTGTTGTTTCTTCTGTCAGGTAACTCGTTGGAAAGTGTAAGAACTGTTCATTTCCAGTGGGCATCCTTTTGGTCAATGCTGTTGTTACTAGTATTTTTCCACTTTTTTGAACATTTAAGGAAAGTTGTATAAAATTCGGAACTCTAATTATAGTTCCACCTATGGATATACAAGCTTAAGAGTAGTACTTTTTTATCTTGTTTTATGTAAACTTCTATAAATAGGGAAAACTATTAATTAAAATTTCATAAATTGGAGGTGTATAAAAAAGGCCTTAGGTTAACTAGCACATTTAAAATGTAAATAGCAATTTCACTGAAATTTTGTTGCCAGGAAAATTTCAGTTTTTTATGCCACTAATTTAATATAAAATATTTGATGAAAGGTTTTTGAGAGAATGTGGTATGTCTGAGAGAATTGCTGGACAAAGACATTTAGAATCCATTTCATTTCATCCATGTCTACACTGAACTTCTCTCACTTGGTTACCTATTATTAATAACTATTATTAAAAAAAAGCAGAAAAGTTATAGGAAGAATAGCATTAAGATACAAGTGTAAAATTTAAATGTCATTCTTTTTTTTTTTTTGGCTCTTAGCCAAAATAATTTACTTTTCCACGTTTCTTGAGAGTATTTCTTGAAAACTAGGCATTCACCTTAGTCAGATGACAGTACTGAAAAGGCTATGGCCAAGTGAAATTTTTTTCCACCAAGAAGGCAGAAGTAGCCAGTGAAGAGAGAATGATACTGAAGGAGGAGAAAAATTGCCAAGGGAAGGTTGCTGAGTAGGTGTTTAATAAACACTTGTGGAATTAAATTACCAACTAAGGAACAGTGACTTTCTATGAAGACAGTTTCCAGATAGAAATAATAATAGGGCTTTTTAGCAATGTGTGCTAGGCACTGTTCTAAGTACTTTACAGATATTAACTCATATTTTAAACATATATTAATAACCTTGTGAGGTGGATGATAGTATGCCCTTTTTATAGATAAGTAAACTGACACCAGAGAGATTGTTAGGCCACACAGCCAGCAAGGGTAGAGGTAGCATTTGAACTCAGGCACCTGAATTAGTAGTCTTCTCCACTTTCATAGGATATGCTCTATAGCCCTTTATCCTAAAAATAAGACAAAAATAAATTAAATTGAGACGTTCTCTATATTGATAGTATTTTTAAGTGTTAAAGAAATGTTTGGATGAGTCCAGCTTCGTAATGGGTGGTTATGGAGGAAATGTTTGGGTTCTCATTAAAGAAGGCTAAGCCAACATACTGGGCATGTGGCCTGTGCAGTCACATAGTATGTGCAAGTGCATAAAGGCTGTGCTTGGTTTAATGCTCTACTGTCGCCATCTTGAAATTCTTAATAAATTTTGAGCAAGGAGTCCTGCATTTTTATTTTCTTTTGGGCCCTGCATTATGTAGCTGGTCCTAAGAAGGAACAACTACTTTATGCAGTTCCACAAAGCCCGTTATTTCTCTTACTTTACCTACCGAGTTAGGATTCAGCTGACCATTCGACTCGTAGGGTATTTTTTCATGCTTATTTATCCAAAGCTCTTAATAATCTCAGAAAATTAATGAGAAGGAAATGTGCTGTTGACTTCTAGAGCATATAGACATCTAGAATATATAAAGATGTGTTCCTTTCAGTTTTTAAAGTTGAGTCATATATGGATTATAGGACGTATTGTTTGAAATAAAAATTAAAGAACACTTTCATGAAAGACAAGCATTTAAAAAGTGATTGAAGGGCCATAAAAAGGACTCTTCAGAGTGAGGGAAAGATGTATAGGGTGTGGTGTATGCTTATTTCCGAAACTCGAAGCACTTGGAAGCATCTGGAGTTAGATTACCACGTCACCATGATTCCAGAGGACTCCGTTAAGATTTCAAATTGAGAATCATAGAATTTTAGAACTGGAAAGACTTGCGACCATTGAATCCAACACACACGTTTTCCTGATGGCCCGAAGAGGCCCAGTGACTGGCCCAAGACCACAGAAGGAATCTGAGCTTCTTGATCTCTAGTCTTTGCTTTTTCTACCTGTCATGTACATTTGATTTCCATAGTAATACTATGTAAAGATGTCAGCACCAAAGAAACAATAATCAAGGGCACATGAATCTTAAAGCATTTTATGATTGTCTCTGTAGCCTTGAGTTTTTATGGGTTCCGTTTCCTCAAGATCACAGAATCAGGATTTTTGTTTTGGTCGGTTGCATACAACAAGTGGTGCTTAATCAGTGCTTGCTGAGTGACTTGAGTAATTAGGGAGATCCTAGGGACAAGAATATGCAGTGTTGGAAACATGAAACCATATTGCGTAAAGCACAGTGAACAAACCCACCCATTGTTCATTTAAGATGCACAGTCTTGGGGATGCCTGTTGTAATTTGGGGGACCTACCCAGGCTAAAATCCCATTTCCTTGTGGCCCATGGTACCTCTGGAAGGTAATTTGGAAGGGCCTGATTCGTGCCTAGGATAGCCTACTCCCAGCCTCTGCCATCAACACTTACTTCACCACTGAGTGATTTCAGAAATGTTTTGTTTGCTTTACTTTGGCAAATGGCAGCATTTGTCTTTGTCTGATGGGAGTGTAGGAACTCTTAAAACTTATTTGATGATTTATCAAAAGAATAAACTTGACTAGAAGTGCATTTGTGAGTATTCTAACATAGAGCTAGTTTTAGGAAATGCCTTAAGTCATTGTCCTATTTTCAGCTGTGCTCTGTGTTAGACTAACAGTTTATTTAGGTACACAGCTATTTTGAGAGAGAGAGCAGTTATCTCAAGAGACTATGCAAAAATACACTTCTAATTTATTTGTGTTGCAATTCTGATGTATGTTTTTTAAATTAATAACTAAAAGACATTGGAATTATGATTTCTGAAACATTTTCAGAACTTGATTTTGCTTTCTCAGATATGTATTTTAAAGCAAACTCACATCTTTTCCCCTCTTCCTATAAAAACGGTGGCATTTGGGTGCTTATTCTGAGCCCTCAGTCCTTTGCCTGTCTATATAAATTCTGATTTCTTTATTTTGATTTTATAAATGAGTACATCAGTAACATCTCCTAAAGTCTTCCTCCTGAGAAAAATTAATTCATGATCTCTATCAAGGAGGGAAACTTCTGTGTCTCCCCTGCCCCAGCACATAAACAGCCTTCAAATAAGAGAAGTCCCACAGTGGTGACTTCTTGAGGATAAAGGTCATTCCTTGTGAGATTAGAACACCAGGAGCTTCTTAGGAAGGTTTTTTCTTTAGGGCAGGTTAAGGGCTGAAATGGAAAAGTCGTTTGGTATTCAGTGCTGTCTTGAATTGCTTTGTACAGCTGTACTTTTTTCATATTTCCTTCGTTGAGGTTTTGCTCTTTAGTTAATGAAGCTGACTAGGGATTAGCAAAAGTGTAGTCCTAAACTTGTAAATGATACTAATTATATGATCTTGGGCAAATTATGTAACATCTCTGTCCTTTTAGTTTGTTTTAGTCTGTAAAATGGGCAACATAATAGGGCCTGTCTTACGAAGTTTTGAGAGGAGTAAATGTTTGGGTGAAGACCTTAGAAGTATGTCTAGCACAGGGTATGTGCTTGTTAAGTGTTAGCTAGTGGTGCTGTTACAAATGATGGTAAGCTCGTGGGTCTCAGGGATGGGTCAGTTAAGGTTTTACCTGGGCCTTTGAGAAGGGAGGATTTGAGCAGTTCTGAAGGATAAGTAGAAGTTGGCTGCGCATGTAGAAGGAGGGCGTTATAGATTGGGGGAATGACATAAGAAACAAGGTGCAGGAGAGGACGGGAAGACAATAAACCATTTTGGCTGGAGTGGACAGCTCAGAATTTGAGTGTAACGTGAAACTCTCCTGAGAACGGGAAAATGAGTAGACTGGTGCGGTGAGGAACACGGGATCTGGATTGGCCTCCTCTCCTGTGGCTCCTTCTCAGGGAGGCCTCCTGGAAGCAGTTTCCGCCCTGCTCAGGGATCCCCTGATCCGCTGCTGTGCTCCCTTGACTTTTTTCCCTCCCCTCTTCTGGTTACACTCTGCAGGTAAGTTATAAAACTCCATCTTTCTCAGTCATTGGCCAACTCAGAGTTTTCCCAAGGAACGTATTTAAAAAGAGCTTGCTAGGACTTCTGGAATGTTTGAAAAGTGAATTGACTAGTCTTTCAGCCACGGGCGGAGGGAAGAGCCTTACCTGTCGCTCTCTTCCCACGGAGTCAGGGAGCTCAGGGACTGTCCCAGCAGCTTTAGGGAAAGAAAAGGGTTTTTCTCCTGAAAAAAGTTGTGTGAAGCCTTTCTTCTGGTATTTTCTAATTTCAAGATATTTTAAGACACGTTTTCTCTCTTGAAAAAGAACTTTTTTCTTGACCTTGTCTTGGGAGTGCTTATTCTCAGGGATAATCAAGAACTGCAATAAAAAGTAAACATTGTAACTTCATTGTATCTGACCGTGGTCTGCATGAGGAGCAGTGTGAAAGAAACTTTTTTTTTTTTGAGGAAGATTAGCCCTGAGCTAACTGCCTCCAATCCTCCTCTTTTTGTGAGGAAGACTGGCCCTGAGCTAACATCCATGCCCATCTTCCTCTACTTTATATGTGGGATGCCTGCCACAGCATGGCTTTTGCCAAGTGGTGCCATGTCTGCACCCGGGATCTGAGCCGGCGAACCCCAGGCCGCCGAGAAACAGAATGTGCGAACTTAACCGCTGCGCCAGCGGGCCGGCCCAATGGGAAACATTTTTACCTTAATATTCACCTTCACCTTTCTCTGTATGTTTCTGTGTGTGTATGTATGTATGTATGTATGTTTATATATATGAATGTGTGTATATATTACATATATATTTCTAATTGCTATTTCAGGCCTCTTTCCAGAACGAATTGTAGACTACAGAATGATAGCCATTTGGTTGTAGTACACTTTGCATCATGTCATCACAACTCTACTACCCTATTAACTCTATTACCCTATCATGAACGTTTAAAATGAGTGACTTAAGAATGTGACCCTTGAATTATTTTAGTCCTGTGTTTCAGTTTGTATAAAATAGATGAATGTCCTATTCTAACAGGTATTTATGTTCAAATTTTTATCTATTTTAAAAGGAATTTTGAGTATTAGGATATATAGAGAAAGTGTTTTTTGTGCTTGTTTTCACGAGTTACATTTAAACGTTTCTGCAGACTTTCTCAGCAGGATTAATGGCAGGGTCCTTCTTAATAGGTCCTCTCGTTCAGTGTCTAATTTTAAATGGATGCGTTTTGTTACCTGCTCTTTCTTATTTCTCTCAAAGGAGACTGTTGCAGTCAGTGCATGTACTTCAAACTTCTTGTACTACATTGCTAATGAACTTTACATGTCAGCATTTCTTCAGTGTTTTTTCATCATATTTATTAAGTACTTTTTGTGTACATTATACTATGCAGAGAGCTTTTTGTTTAGTAAACAGGTTTTGACTCTAATACCAGCTCTGGTCAGTGGATAGTGATTGGCTTAGGGCATTGTTTTGAGAATTCTTACGCTATATCCAGATTTGTGTCTATATCTATGTTTAGCAGAAAGGAGTGCCTTGACTGATTAGTGCTGTATGACCATGAGCAATGGATGGAAGAGTGGTGGCATACGTATATTTGTCAGCCTCTCAGAATAAGGAGAGTAGCTGTGAATGGGGTTGTATGGACGTTTTCAGACCTTCAATTCATTCCTTCATACGTGAAAATTATCTACAGTTGTTTTTCTGAATTCACTTGAAACAGCTTATGATTTTCTATGTTGTTATTCATCCTGATCCTTCTCTGCCAGAGCAGAAGTAATCATCCCTTTATTGTTGCTGCAATAGCCCTTGATTACCTTAATTATATCACCTGTTTCTTCATCATTAATCATTTACTTGTCTGTCTTCTCTATGGATTGTGAACTTCTTAAAGGAAATTTTATTTATCTGTATGTCCTTAACACCTAGTACTATGCTTGGTACAAGTCTCATGTATTGAAAAAGTGAGATAGTTTGTTATTTCCTTAATGACCTGGATGATGTCTTATGAACAAAGAAACATTTATCATATTTGGGGATGAAGTGATTAGATCTAGGGTGGTGGTGGTGTGAATCAGAAGGAAGAGGCAGATGATTTGGATAAGGGTAGATAAGTCGGTGTTTTTCTGAGTGCAGAGAGACTTGGGGTTTGAGTCTCTGTGTCTGAGAGGTTGGTGGTACCCTTAGGAAAGCAGAGTTCGGGGAGTTGGATTTGGGTGGGATGAGTTTGGTTTTGGAGATGTTGGATTTCGACTGAACAGGTTTGTTTTAGGTGGAAGACTGAAGGTAAGGATTTGGGAGTTGTGCTAGTTGTGTGCTCCATAGGACCCTACTTTGTTATAATTGCTCGTTCAGTGTCTTTCCCGTTGGGCTCTAAGCTCCAGTGGGGTGGGGAACGTGTCTTGTTCAAAGCTGTATCACCAGTTACAAACATGATTACTAGCCCATGGTGGGCACTCAGTAAATAATTGTTCAATGATTTAACTTCTGCACTGTTAGTTGACTTAAACTGCATCCTATGTTGTCTTTAATTTATATTGCTATAATTAGGGTTACTGGTTTTAAAATTACTCGGATAATTGCTTTTCATAGAATCTTTGTAATTTTAAACTTGAGATGAAGGTGAAGTCACCTACCTAAAATCATTGGATGCCACTCCAGATTTAGCTACATGTTGTCTTCACTGGGTAGAGCCATAGTTATTTATTCAAAGAAATATGCATACAGTACCTGTCTTTCAGGCTGATAAAGGGAAGATAGAATGATTTGAATGGACTGGAGCTTTCCTATTATGGCTTTCTCTTCCTCTTCTTTAGTCATGTCTCTCCTCTGTAGTGCTTTGGCCAATGGCTGTGGAAAAGATTAGAAAGGAGATGAAATTTTATTTGTGTTTGCTGGCAATATTAGACTTTTGGAGTTTCTGATGATGTTCTAGGTAACCTATTGCTTTTGTTTCCTCCTTCCTTGTCCATGTTAGCATGGTGAGTCATGTTGGTTCTAGGTTTACCAGTATTTGATAGTATAAATACTAATTATAACTATACTCTTATGAGCTATTGTACTTTGTTTAAACAATACCTTCTGTAAACAAAGTTTAGAAAAGTTGGATTTGCCTGAGACCACAATCAGAGGATATAATTTTAAATTTACTGAGTTTCTGATTTTCAAGATGTGGACATTGATCTCAGATTAAAATAAGCTTCCAATATTTTATTTTATAGCTTCCCAAACAGAGACAGTACTCTTTTATTTAGAACAAATAATAAATATTCCCTTAATTTGAATTAGATTTTTTTTTTTTTTGGTGAGGAAGATTGGCTCTGGGCTAACATCTGTTGCCAGTCTTCCTCTTTTTTTGTTGTCCCCAAAGCCCCAGTACATAGTTGTATATCTTAGTTGCAAGTCTTTATAGTTCTTCTATGTGGGATGCCACCACAGCATGGCTTGATGAGCAGTGTGTAGGTCCACGCCCAGGATCCAAACCTGCGAACCCTCGGCCACTGAAGCAGAGTATGTGAACTTAACCAGTACGTCCGCAGGCTGGCCCCTGAATTATATTTTTTAAAAAAACATATTCTTACTTGCTTTTTCTGTTCCAGTATCAAGATAAAGAGGAAGTTGTCTTATGGATGAATACTGTTGGGCCCTACCATAATCGCCAAGAGACATATAAATACTTTTCACTTCCATTCTGTGTGGGGTCAAAAAAAAGTATCAGTCATTACCATGAAACTCTGGGAGAAGCACTTCAAGGAGTTGAATTGGAATTTAGTGGTCTGGATATTAAATTCAAAGGTAAGTAAACCTTAAGAGTCCTTATAACACAAGTTAGATTGTAGACCAGGATTTCGCAACTTTGGCACTGTTAACGTTGGGGTCGGATAATTCTCTTCTGTGGGCGGGCTGTGCTGTACATGGTAGGATGTTTAGCAGAGTCCCTGGCCTCTACCCACTAGATGCCAGAAGCAGTCTCCAGTGTGACAACCAAAAAACGTCTTCAGGCATTGCTAATCACCCTTGGTTGAGAAGCACTGCTCTAGATACTGAAAAATGTTTTAATTTATATGTTAAGTGTATTGCATTTAGAAAAGTATATTAGCTAACAAAGATTTATTTTGAATATTTGTAAAATAATAAAATACATAATTGTTCATAAACTTATATTTCCCTCACATACTTATTTCTGAAGAGTGTTTTCTAGTAAATCCTCTAGAGATTGGACCTAGGTGGTTGGGGAAGGCCCTCATAGATTCATAATGAAGTAATTTCTGGAGGTGTAGGGATGAAATGGGGTAAATGGATACTTAAAATTTTTGTGTAAAGCCTCAAATTCAAACTTGTACCATTGGCTCAGAATGTATTTATCAGTGTTGTGTTGATTTACTGTCTCCATACCCATAGGATAGTGTGGTTTAAAATTTTAAGTCAAAGACTTGTTAAAATTGGAAAATATCCTCCTTAACTATTTGTTATGTAGGTATCTATTTTATCAGGTCCTGTAAGTGAGTTTATACTTTTTATTTTCCTATGTGAAGTTTGTCAGAGAGTGTATTTCCTGCATAGACATTTTTAACCTGGTGAGCAGAAGCCTGAGTAATTGAATTTTTGCAGGATCTCTGATTAGGTATCTTGATTTTTGAATACAGCATGGATCTTGTAATCAGGAGCTTTGAGTTTTAATCCTATTTCTTTTACTGTATTGATTTTAGTAAAGTTGTTTATCCAATTTTGACTTTATTGTCTACAGGTGTAAAATGAACAGTACCTGACCTCTGGTATTTTTAGCACTTTTGGGAGGAGGGTGTGAAATGAGATATTTTAAAGATAAAGTTTAATTTTGATTTGTTAAATTTTATTCTTGTTTTTAGAATATTTTTTGTTATTGCTGTTGAAAATAGGTGTATGTATTTGCATTTTCTTTTTTTCCCCACAATATTCCCTGGGGCTTAATTATGAAATTAAGTTGTGAATTTAAACCACATGACCTGGCCTATAACTTCATGAATTATTGTAAACATGCCCTGAGGCTTGTTTTAATTTAATCAGGTAATTTAAATATTTAATCACAAATAAAGAGAAAACTTAGACTAGACTATGTGATCTTTGAGAATCTCACCACTATGTTATTCACACGCTTTCTCCTTTTCCGTATTTGCTACACATTTCTTGTTTGTTGAAGAGGAACGAGAGACAATAGGCAAAAACTCTGAGTTCGACTCTGCTGCCATGGGCAGATTTTGAAATCCCCTCCCTTATTTGCTAAAGAAGAACACTCATTCAGCTGTCTTAACCTTTCTTCCTTGAGGCTGAGATGGAAAGATTATTTAGATAGAGGGGGACAGTTTCCATGGGCTGTAAAAGTGGGATTTATTTCCTTTCAGACTAAACACCTTTAGATTAAAAGAACAAGAACTGGCCAAGTGTTATTCCCCAAGAGTTGGTGGTTCCTTGGAACTTTGTCAGCTCTGTCCCTCCAGCATGGAGCTGCCAGAGGAGCTGCTGGGTGAAGTGGTCCAGATGAAATAGTAAATGCTGCTTAGATTCCTCTTTCTACTATACCCCCTTGTTTACCCTGTTCAGAGATAAAGTTGATCATGCTTTGAAAAGTGTTTTCTGAGGTTTCCTGGTTGTTATTTATAGTATCATAGAATTTTAAAGGTAGGATACACCTTAGAGATGGTGTCATGTGCATTCTCTTAGAGAGGCCCAGAGATGTAATGATTTACCCAAGGTATAGCACAGCATTACTAATAATGTCATGGAAACTCAACCTTCTATCCCTATGTGATCTGTAGAAATATTTATGTTGTTAATCTTTCATCCCTTAAGTATTTGGTTTTTAAAGATTCTTCTGAAGGCATATTCAGATAAGAAAATAAAATTTTGGAAGTAATTTGAAACTAGAAAAAACTGTATATATACTTATACATACGTGTGCACACATGCGCGTGCACATTTTTTTATAGCCTGGTAGATTATGTCAGGCTAAATAGATTGGTATTGCTTCATAAAATGAAGGTAGCTAAAAACATTATTTTAGGGAACTAGTGATAGTCTTAAGTCTAGTGTAGAATGTCTCTCACTTGAAATTTTATGCACAATTCTGGTTTTTTTCTTCCTAATAGTCTTATATACTTCTTCTAGACAAAATGCTAAATTGAGACCATTTAGAGAAAGTTAGACAGAGGACAGCAGACTTAGATTGTGTATCTTTGAGCCAGGCCTGAATTCACTATCCTATAGTTTTAGAGGGTACCTCCTAGAACCCTGCCGTTGTGGAGTGGAAAGAACATGTGCTTTACAGTCAGAGAGACTGATGCATCCCAGCTCTGCCTCTGCCTCACTGTGTCGTCATGGGCAAGTTATCCAACCTCTTTGATCTCGTTTTCCTCATCTGTGGAATGAGGGAAATAATATCCACTTGATAGAATTGTTGTCACATTTGAATGAGATAATACATGTAGAGCATTTGTCAAGATTCTTGATACATATTTTCACATTCAAGAAATGGTCATGGTTATGAATACTAACAGCACATAGTATGGGTCTTGTAGTTCCTTGATCTTATATTAGCAATTATGAAATGTTAAATTAGTTTATCAGATATAGGATTTGGTTTTCCTCGAGCTGCTGCACTAGCCTGCTCAGTAGTTTAGTTTCTTCCACCAGGGCAGGGACAGGAGCATTCTTGTTCACTCTTGCCTCAGCTATTAAGACATAGTAAGCTCTTAATAAATTGTGTAGCACCTGGACAGTTTGTGCCTACTTGTTTTTTATGATAATTGGTTCCTTATGATCATTAGGTGATCATTAGTAATTCCTAGCCAGAGGAAGTGACTGCCCACTCTCCCCCTCATGTGAGAATTCGTGCAGGATAATGAAGGATATTAATTGTTGAAAAATCAGTGACTTCTAGAGGATTCCTTCCCCCCATTTGTTTTACTGATCTTCCCTTGCATATCCTCTTCCTTGAATAGCCCGACTAACAGAGGGATGAAGTTATTTTATAAGGATTTCTTTTGCTTACCTGCCCGAGTGGTAAAGGCCTGAGTGCCCAAGGGTGAGAAAAGGGCTGGGGATGGGTGGCAGGTCCTTTCATGCAGCCTGAAGATTTTCACTTAAGGTAAGGCCGCCACCCTGTTTTCAGTCCCTTGGTTCTACTCTCCCTGATTTGGGAGCCTCCCTGCTGAAGTGTTCTAGGGGACAGTGCCTCTGGTCTGCTGCAGGGGGGAAGTTGAGGAAGCTGTGTGATGGGTGGAGGAGGGGACCAGGGCATCCAGCCCCTCCTGAAACACTTTTATACATTTCCCCTACATGGTCAGCCCTATGTCTCTCCCCTACCTTTGGACGTCTGTGGTCCCTCCAAGTCCTGAGTGTCTCTTGTGTTTTGTGACAACAATCCCTTCCCTTCTGTTAAGGTTTCCTCTGCTTTATTAGTCATCAGCGATCTTCCATTTGTTTTCCATTTTCCAAAAATTTGTTGAAATCTTTTCTCGCTTTTTTTTGTCCTTGTACACCTACATCATTTTTATTTCTTGAGATTTTAAAGAGTGTCAGCAGAGAAGAGAGACATACTTGTTAAATCTACCTTGTTTAATTGGAAGTCTGGGAACTCGATGCAATATTTTGTTCCGTTGGTTTCAACCGAAGTATTTTAGCCAGACCAAATAATTTGAATCTTGTATTGAATCTTGAATCTAGGTATTTTGAATTCTTGGTGTTAACAAGTTATTAAACCTTATGCTAACTGCAAGTTTGCTAAGCAGGGGCTTTTTTATACATTCTTATTCAAACTATTGATAAAATTGTTCTCCTCCAGATTGACATCTGTCTTTTTATTTTCGAAAGGATGTGGGTGTGTATATTTTTTTGATTTTAACAACGATTGGGATCACTGTACAAAATTTAGAAACTACAGGGAAGTGTAAAGAAGAAAATTAAAATCACCTGGATATAATTACATTAACATTTTCTTCCTTCCTTCTGTCTTTCTTTATATTCATCCACATTATTTAAAATTGTAAAAAATTGGGTTGATGTTGTATATATGATGTTTTAAAAATTTACTTGACGAATACTCATATAGCGTTTATTATGTGCTAGATACTGTTCTAAGCACTTACTAACTCATTTAGTGAGTTATGTTTAACTAGTTTTTACTTGTCTTTTTCTTACCAGCTCATAAGCTTTTCCTCTTATTGTTAATTATTCTTTAAAAAATGTTTATATAATTCTATAACTTAGGTATTGTAATTTTCCCCCATTTCCCAATTAAAAGATTCTGTGCTTATTTTCCTTTCTTCTTCCCTCCCTTCCTTCCTTACTTTTCTTGCCTTTTTTTTTTTTTTGCTAGTAGAAATAACCATGCATTTGGCTCTTCTAGCAATAAGTATTTTAATGTATCTTTTAAGAATTTATTGTAATAAAAATTCAAAGTGAAATTACTGAATCAAAGAGTATAAAAGTTTTTAAGGCAGGTCTTGACACATGGTGCCAAATGGCCATCTAGAGAAAAATTGTACAGTTTATACTGCCAGCCAGGATGATCAGTTAATCAATACCCTTTATATATATGGTTGTTTAATTAACTCTGACCAGTTTTTCCAGTCCATTTTTTAAAATTCATTCAGCAGTTTTTGAGTGCTTCCTGCATGCCAGCACTATGTAGGTAGGCTCTGAGTATAACATGTGGAACCAGAAGCTCTGGCTTCAGGGGTCCATGGCCCTTTGAAATTGTATGCTTAATTTTGTGTGAACGTGTATTTTTGGGGAGAAAGGGAGCTGTCGCTTTCATTGGATTCTCAAAGGGATGTGTGGCCCAGCGGAACTTAACACTGTGAATATGTTGGCACTTTTAATCCTTAAAACAACTCTGGGAAGGAGACAGCATAGATATTATATCTGTTTTACAGTTGAGGGACCTAAGGTTCACAGAGCCTAAATGACTTACTTTTATTCACATAGCTAGTAAGAGTGGAACCCAGACTAAAACTCAAGTTTCTGGCCCTTTCTCTATAAATTTGTCTGTAGTGACTTTGTGAGAATCTTTACCAAGTGCTGCTGAGTTGTATTCAGCAGGTATAGTATTCCTGCTTTTCCAATTTAGTAATGCTATCAGAAGAGAAAGTAAGCAAAGTAAGGCACGGTGTGTGCTTAGAGAACTCATGAATAACTATCATGTTCTTTTCTCGATGATTTCACTGCCTATTCAGTTTTTAGTCTGGAGTGTTGTTAGGAATCGATGACAGACTTATTGGTACATAGTTTCTGGAATCTACCCTTGCTTTCTGTTTGAAAAATCAGTATTAACATTGGCCACTTTGTAACTTTGGTTTTATGTTTTTTCCCCATAAAGTATTTACATTAGTAAGATCCTGATTGGCTCCTCTTCAGAATTCGTAGGGGTGTATTTCATCTGAGAAAGGTATACCCTATTATAATTTTAAAGCAATGATTTATGGTAATGGATTTTTCTCATTGTTTTCCAGTTATCTAGTTTGCTGAATAATGATTTAGCATGTTCAAACACATTACTTACATTCATTATCTTCTGAGTGGCTCCCTCCTGAGAGAAGTGCTGTTTCAGTTGAGCAACCAGACTTTTCAGTTATTTGTGATGTTTGTATTTGCCTACATGCCTGTAAGAGGAATTTCATTAAAATATGACCAACCAAGGCCTTTTTTATAGCCTGTCATAATGATAGGTTTTCTCTTTCAACACATTTCTTTTCTAGGTTTCATATCAATGAAAGATACTGTTCAAGACCTCTTTGTCAATCCTTCTGAGAGATTCTGCTCAAAAATTTCATTTGTTTATATTGGCGTTTTTCTCCTTATACACATCCCCCTCTCCCCCACAGTCACACACAGACACATGTGTTTGTGCATACTCTAATATACTTAGTGATTTCCTTTGCCAAATATGTAGAAAATCATGCTCTTAAAATTTGTTAGAATTTTTTGTTTGTTTAATGCCTGCCCTGTGCGGGGTACTGAAACAGGCATAGCTGGGGATAAAAAGGTTATAATCAGTTACAGACATAGCTCTCAAGACCTGGTCGTCTTTTTGAGGAGCTGAGATACTAGTATGAGGTTATAAGTGGTACAGGCCTAGGTGCCATAGGGAGGTATGGAGAGAAAGCCATGGGACTTCAGAGAAAGGGGCAGGCTGTGGGGTTTAAGAGGTGGGAGGGGTGGAGAATCAGTGCTTACTCTGTGGAGGAGAGGGTTGGGGCATGGGAGGGATTTTAGGATGGACATCTGAGCTGGAGTTAATAGCATAAGCAAAAAAGTCCAGAGGCCAAGAGTGCAAGGTATGTGAGAACTGCAGGTAGTTGAGTTTGGCTAGAGTGTAGGGAGAGAGGATGATAGATGGGAAAGAGAGAGTTGAACTAGACTTCAGACTGTGAAGAATCCTTTAAAAGCTTTGTACAGGTAAATGTTGCATTGTATATCTCAGAACTTCATATGTAAAACTACTGCTTTGTTAATGATTATTATCGTGAATGTCTGATTGTAACAGCAAGTAATTCTGTGGCTTTGCAAATGCAGCTGTGGGTCTCCCATAGCCCCTACAGCCATTTGTTGCTGCCCCAGCCTGGACTTTCCTTTAGTTCTCGCTCATTCCTCTGTAGCTGTGGTTGCCTGCTGCCCTTTGTGCATTATCACAATCCTTGAAAATCCCATTTCGGGACCTCTTGCTACCAGTTCTCCTAGCTCCTGCTGTAGGACCCCTCTGTAGCAATCTCATGTTCCAACCCTCACTTCCTTCTCCTCTGCTCAGCCTCAGTTTTTACCATTATGAAAGTCCTAAATTCCTTGCTGCCTAAAAGGGCCTGGGTAGAAGGAAAATCTGTGTGGGAGCCATTGTTGTTGGCGACACAGCAATTTTCTTTTCCCACTTTGAGAGTGAGAGTTTTTCCCTCTCCCTCTTTCATGAGACTTCAGTGTTTCCTGTCATCTTTGGTGTCGTGGTTTTGGGGTACCCAGTCTGGGCTGAGCTGTTGAGGATTGGGAAGACGTGTTGCTGGTGTCTGAAGTTATAACTCAGATTGCTGTTTCTCATAGGAATAGTGTTGTAGATAGCTGTTAATCATGGTTCAGCTGCAATTTGTGTTTAAGAAGTTTTAATCAACATTTAAGAAATTTAGTCTTGTTTCTTGGGGAAACTGCATTTCAAATTCTATATAGTCAATAATATAATATAGGAGAAACTTAAAAAAAACAAACCTGTGCTTTCTTTATTTCTTAAGATTGATTTCTTTCCTTTTGTTTTTCTAATTGCCTAAGTAATATACAAAAATAATTTAATCCTTTTGATGGACATCTAGAGTTTTGGCAGGGTTTTTGAATTTTGTTTTGTTTTGTTTAGAAGCTAATGACCATAACCACGTTTTCGAAAGGTTTCTAAGTTAGAGATTATGATAGCAGTACTTTTGAAAGCAGTCAGGAGTGGAAATGACTTGTCTCTAGGGGACTTTCGGGTAACTTATAAACAGTGACACCTCCTGGATAGAGATGTGCCTTTCCATCTTCCTCGTTATGAGGAGTCACTGGGATTCCTCATAGAATCTGTGGCCTCTAGTGACTTGCATTTCCAAGAATATTACAATGAATTTTTACTTCAGAGATCTTATAGCTAGAAATTGTTAGCTCTATTTGGGATCATATTCTTGAGTTTTTGTATATATTAAATGAAAACTTTCTCATGTGTTTTAAGTTTTTTTATTTTTGTTTTTTAAATCAATTTATTCATTTTAAGGTTACTTTGTACATGTTCTTGCATAATTTTCTTTACATAAGAGACAATTGCTTCACTTAGTAAGATAATCTTTGAAAATAATTAAAATTCTTTTATTGTGAAATATCTTAAACATAGACAAGAAAGAAAGACTTGTATATTGAGCCCCTATTATTTCTCTTCCAGATTCAACTATTATGAATAGAAATTTTAACTTGAGGAAATGGCTTTTTTCTTGTGTTATTTTTCTATAACTGTTTTGCAAACCAGCATGCAAATTTGCAACTTTTATTTTGTGCAGATGATGTGATGCCAGCCACTTACTGCGAAATTGACTTAGATAAAGAAAAGAGAGATGCATTTGTGTATGCTATCAAAAATCACTACTGGTACCAGATGTACATAGATGACTTACCAATATGGGGTAAGTATTCTTTATTATATTTAAAGTTTGGGAATATTCACATAATAAGATTTATGTAATGACTCTTTTAAGGTGATGATACACTGAATCAGTAAATGTGTTTTCACTGTTTTTCACAGAACAATTTTAATACCAATTTTATAGTCCCCTATTACTTGAAGGTTTTTTGACATTGCCAAACCTTACATGAAACTCCCTCAAAATATAACTTTTATGTAGTGTAACTTTTCAGATTCAAGGGATTAAAAGGTGCTTTGAGGGGCTGGCCCTGTTGCGTAGTGGTTAACTTTGTGTGCTCCGCTTCAGCGGTCCGGGGTTTGCCAGTTCAAATCCCAGGTGCGGACCTGCGCGCTGCCTATCAAGCCATGCTGTGGCATGCGTCCCATATGTACAAAAATAGAGGAAAATGGGCACAGGTGTTCACTCAGGGCCAATCTTCCTCAGCAAAAAGAGGAGGATTGGTGGTGGAGGTTAGCTCAGAGCTAACCTCCACCTCCCCCCAAAAAAAGTGCTTTGAACAATCTGAAATATCCCCCCATCCCTCTTTTTCTCATATCTTATTTTGACTTATTCTATTAAATACAGTCAAAGGGACTGAATACAGTTTTGAAGTTTTATTCTGACTTTCTCTCTTGTAGAACTATGGTAGTATGGTTTTTAGATATGATAGTCTCCCGATTGACTTGTTTTCATAGTTCCAAAACTGTATGTTCAAAAAATTTTTTTATATTTTAATTCTTGTTCATTCATATTAATACAAAAGAGCTATGGCATAGTTAATACAAATTTATGCATAATCCAAGCATTGTTTGTGATGGATTTGATTAAAGTATTTAAAATGCAAAAGCGTGGCCATCTATCATAGCCAGCGTGTTTGATCACGTTTTTTTCTTAGTGGTTTTTTATTTTTTGGTCTTTAGACACCTGTTCTTATATATAATATTCTAATTCTTAAAATTGTTAGCAGACTACTATATTCATGAGCAGCAAACTGAAAGCCTGAACATATCAGATCAGAGTTTAAAGTGGTACCAAGATGAAGTTTAGAAGTTAATCTCAAGATATAATTGTATGCATCGTCGTTACTGAGATGCATGTTAATTAGGTATAAATAGTAAGCATTTCATATAAATGACTATAATTAGCCTTACACGAACACAGACATTTCTGTGGTCTGCTCTGAGGGTAGCAGGAGGATGTGCTGAGTACTCACTGAAGGTTTCTGAGCCTGTGGTTCAGGAGAGCCCATTAGTCTGGGTTTCCTCTTTTTTTGGTGAGAGAGCAGGTTCCTCTCCTATTCTTTTCCTTTGCTTATGGGTTTCTTCTCTGGAACCTTAGGTTTTTTCCAGTCATTTCTGTGGGTCTCTTTAGCAACATGGCAACTGTGCTTTCCTGTCTTAAAATAAATCTTTTTTAGCCCTGGGATTCCAAGGTCTGCCATATTTAGGGGAGATACTTTTAGGTGTCCTGGAATCTCTGAACCATAGGAATTCTCGTCAGAAAAAAAATTCTTATCTGGCTTTTCTTGGGATAAAGTTTTCTGAGTCTTTTCAAACTCCTTTAGAGAATAACAACTTCTGATTTGGTATAATTGTGTCTCCACAGTTTCAGAGTAGATAGGTAAATAAACCTTGATGAAATTAATTAGAAGGATTTCATTATCCTTCTACAGCCCCAAACAAAACAAAACTGTGTTCCTTGAATTTGTGCCAATTAAAGGGAACGATTTTGGTTAATAAGCAAATAATCTTTAATAAGAAATGATCGTGTTTTTTCTCTAATACTTTAATGAGATGTGTTGACCGTAGAAGGAAGGCCTAAGGAGTGACTTTTAGAGCATAAGGCTCTGGGAAGTATATAGACTTGCTTAGGGAACGTTGGACAAATAGCTGACAGTATGAGAGCACAAGAGAGAGATCCTCAGCTACCACCTGTGGCCCTCACACTGTTTGGGTCTTCCCCTTCCAATATTCTAAATCTTGATCAAAATGATCATTTTAAACTATTGCCTCATTACCGTTTATCTTCAACACTCCTTTCATTTTGATGACTTCCCAGGGACAGGTCTAGTACTTGAGGTGTAAAGATGAGGCATTTTAAATTTTGGTATCCATATACACACATGTGTAGCTTACTAGGAATGGATAGATCATAAGTTACTAGAGAAAGTACTGAACTGGGCCTCTGGAGACCTTGGTTTTAATTTTAGTGTGACTGCTATTAATTGGATAACCTCGCCAGATGGTGATATAGCACTTCCCTGAAATTTTGAGATATTAGAGAGTATATACATTTAGGGTGATAATTATTGCAATGTAGGTGATACTAATACAAAGCATGAATTTTGAGGGATCAAATAAGTGATAGGCTATGCTGGGCTCTTCATCACTTTATACCATGGTATGACCATGGTTTGTGTTTGCCAAATAGTTAACAAAGAGTAGAAGTCCAGCCTGTACTTTTGCTGTGTTCTAACCATGAGGAAGAATGGTAATACTGCTTTCCTATAAAAATGTTTTTTTAATGAGTTTCTAGCTTCTAATGTATTTTAGATATTAAGTTATATTACCTTGTATAAAGTGTAATTTCTTTTGTAGGTATTGTTGGTGAAGCAGATGAAAATGGAGAAGATTACTATCTGTGGACCTACAAAAAACTTGAAATAGGTTTTAATGGAAATCGAATTGTTGATGTTAATCTAACTAGTGAAGGAAAGGTGAAACTAGTTCCCAATACTAAAATCCAGATGTCGTATTCAGTAAGTATTAAAATAATTGTATACAGGAAAAAGTGTTTGTGACCTAATATCAACAATTAAGTGTGTTTTACAACTTTAGTAAGTGAAAATGTAGTTTGAAATGGGATGCAGAACAATATTATTAAAACTGTATTTCTTCAATGTATGTAAGCCTCTTAAAAGCATGGAGAATATTTGCTTCAGGTTTGTAGTATTAGATACCAGTTCTGCATTTGCAGGACCTACTGTTGGCTACAGCCAAGTTTACCTTTATAAATGATCAGTTAGCCAATCCAGCCGTGTATTTTCATGGTTATGTTTTTAGATTGCAGTATTCCTTGTTGTTTCTCTTTCCTTTTTACTGTTGCAAATAGAGACAATGCTGTATTGAAAAGTGCTGAATGGATATAGTTTACCAGGTTTTGCTTTATCACTTATTGGAGTAAGATACTCCTGCAGAGTAAGAGCTTGTCAAGTTAATTCTCTTTCGTTAGAATTAAAAATAGTGGGAAGAAGAGAAATCTGATGTAGGTAGCCTCTCTCTTTGCTTGTTTTTTTTCCCCGGTAACTGGAATGAGTCCATTGCTAGGAGACAATTTTGAAAGTTTTTATGCTTTGTGCATATGTACCTAGTGCAAATAGCATTTACATAACTGAACTTATTAAGAAATTTGATAATTGTAGTAAAACTAATACAGTCTAAAAGACAAAGATGTACAGATTCTTATTTAACTGGTCTAATTAATTCAGTTCTTATCACATTTATCAGATTAAGTATATAAGTCAGCAGTAGTTAATAGTCCGTGAAAACTGCGGTGATCCTCCAAGTAAAGTTGTAACTTTTGTTAATAGACAAAGGGAAAAGTTGGTTAGTTCTTCGTCATACATGTTTCAACTTCTCAAATTGGCAATAGCTTTCCACCATTTATCTAGTTTCTTATTCTAAGTGTGTAAATATTTCCAGATTTGCTCAGAATTTTGTTATCAGATTATTAATTTGTTTACTGGCCTTGATTTTCAAATTTTTTTTCAGGTAAAATGGAAAAAGTCAGATGTAAAATTTGAAGATCGATTTGACAAATATCTTGATCCGTCCTTTTTTCAACACAGGGTAGGTAAATTGTGCATTTTAAGACATTGACTCTGTGCTTCAGTCAGTTTAACAAACATTAATGAGCATCTGCCATATGCAAGGCACTGTACTAGGGCTGGGAATTTCAAAGATTTAACTAATGGTGATTTCAGAAGTGAGCTCAGAGTCATAAAGGTGATAGTTTTAGAGCACAGTCAAAAGCTCTTTCATCATGTCTGTGGTTTAAACCAGTTATGAGATACTCAAGGAAGAATACAATATACAGGAAGCCAAAATACCACTTTTATTACTAATGAGGCTAATATTGGAGAGTGTGGCTTATTTCTGTGGTCAAGTGGGCTTCTTAATATTGAAACTCAGACTTAGACTTAATGCACTCCGACAGTGCTGGACTCTGGAAGCTATCCTACACGGGCACCTGCCCTCGTGAAAGTCACAGTGTGAAGAAACAAAGCAGAATGCATGCATCCTCTAGGAAGGAAGGAATGGAAGAATGGAATGAGACCGGGAGTTTTTGCCAGCGTAAATCCTTCCACATAAGAAGCATCAAGAATGAGAAGAAATGCCTCCCAACCCCTACCAACAGATAGAAGCTGGATCTCAGATCATAAGTCTAGTGGCGTTGCTTCTGGTTTTGTACAGGTGGTAGCTTTTGTTCTTTATAGCAAAAAATAGATTTTATGTATTTTTGAGATCTCCTCCCTCAAGAATGGAGATGAAAAGATAATAGGGCATAAGGGGATATATACATTCTTCTGACTTTCTTTTTGACTTACCTCTTCTATCTTTTGAGCTGATCTTTTGGACTAGAATTCTGAAGTTTATTAATAAGCTATTTTTGAGGTGGCTTTTAAGTTTTTGTGGTCTGAGATTTGTATCATTGCTGCCAGATTCCGCCCTTAGACTCCACCAGAACCTGTCACAACTTCTAATCTTCCTCTGGGTCCTAGGAGAAAAAAATTAAGCTATTTGGGATTTAATCCTTACTGAAAAATTTAGCGTGCTGCTCCTGGAGCTAAAATTTCCTTCCTTACCTCCATTCCCCCATCCCCAGTGTGTTCTCCTTGGATATAGAACTCAGGCAGTGCTGAACATGGTAGGTGAGTTAAAGGTATGGGCACAAATAACTTCAACGTTTAGATAACTTTGAGAATATGGGACTCCCAACTGACGTTCTGTAGTGGAATACCTAGGTCTACCTTGTTTCTGGCCCTGTTGGGTATTGATAATGTGGGGGAAAGGCTTCCTTTTGGCATTTTCACTAGTGGAGCAGTGTGCCGTATTTATTCTTTCAACAAATGTTGATTGAGCACCTGCTTGGTGTCGAGCACTGTACTAAGTAAGTGGAATACTTTAGAGAATGAAAGTCAAAGATCTGCGCTTTCTTGGAGCTTACCTTCTAGTGGGGGAGACTTGCCATCAACGTAATAAGTAAAATGTGTAGTGTGTTCAAAGATATGTGCATCGAACAGAAAGAGTACAGCAGTGGGGCAAGAGTGCCGCAGGTGGGGCAAGTTGCAGTTTTGAATATGGTGGTTAGGATAAGCCTCTGAGATGGACTTTTGAGCAAAAACTTGAAGGAATTGACGGAAATAAGGAACATGGCTATCTGGGGGAAAGCGTATTCCAGGCAGAGGCAACACCACTGAAAAGGCTGTTAGGTGGGAACATGCTCGCTTGGTGTGCTTGAGGAATAGCAAGGAGGCCAGTGTGGCTGGAGCAGAGTGAGGGGATGAGTCATAGGAGATGAAGTCAGAGAGACAGCAGGAGCCGGATCAACCATGGCTGCCGTAAGGACTTTGAATGCAAAGAAGGGCAGGGAGACCAATGGAGCAGCTCTTGCAGCAATCCCGTAAGAGGTGAAGGTGGCTCAGACCAAGGTGTAGCAGTGTAGGTGGTGAGAGGATGTCAGATTGTGGATTTATTTTGAAGGTAGAGCCAGCAGGATTTCCTGATGGATGGGAAGATAAAGCAGGGTTGAGACGAACTCTGAGACTTTGGTCTGAGCAACTGCTAGGGTGAAGCTGCTATCACTAGGGTAGAAAGGCTGTATTTGGAGGAGGTTTGGCGGGGAAGATCAGAGTACAGTTTGGGACATGTTAGTTTTGAAGTGTCCGTAAGACATCCAAATAGAGATACTGACTAGCTAGTTGGATATATCAATTTGGAGTTCAGGAGAGATGTCTGGACGAGAGACACAAATTTTGCAGCCGTTGGCATGTAGATGATGTTTAAAGCTATGAGACTGGGTGCAATTACCAAGGAACAGCGTGTAGAAATAGAAGAGGACCAAAGAATGAACCCTGGGGACAGTGATAAAAGCTGAGGGAGAATAGGAGAAACCTGCTGAGGGCTCTGAGGAGATACCAGTAAGGTGGGCTGGGAGGGATTTTTATGGTATTCTGGAAGCCAAGGGAGGAAAGGGTATCATGGAGGATAGATTAATTCTGAATTGTTGCTGATGGGTCAAGTAAGGTGAGTAATGAAGTGACTATTGGATTCATCTGGAGTCGTCAGTGAACTTGACAGAGTAGTTTTGGTATAGTGGTGTGGCAAAGTGTGAACAGAGCTAGTCTTAACGGGAGGAGAGGAATTGGGGACAGCAAGTTTGGCTGCTAAAGGGAACCAAGAAGTGTCATAGTAGCTGGTAGGAAAGATGGAGTCAGGAGATTTTTTTTGAGATGTAAGAAAAGCACGTTTATATGTTGATGGGGTTCATAGAGAGTGCTAAACTGACAACGCAGGAGAAAGTGGGGAGAAACGCTTACTGCAGCGGTTCCTTAAGTAGGCAGGAGGGATGGGATCTACCGGATAAGTGCGGGATTGTTTCTAGTACAGTGACTCCAGCACAGGCAGGGCCTCAGGCTGAATCCAAACTCTGTCTCTGCTACTCACTGTCACCTTAGTCAAATTACTCAGTTCGTTAGCTTTTGGCTCCTTCATAGTGAAGCAAGGATT
Source organism: Equus przewalskii (assembly GCF_037783145.1). Taxonomy (NCBI): domain Eukaryota; kingdom Metazoa; phylum Chordata; class Mammalia; order Perissodactyla; family Equidae; genus Equus; species Equus przewalskii. Next base: position 32,620,891 of record NC_091831.1, read on the forward strand.
AGAATACCTCGCAGAATTGCTGTGAAATTCCGTGATAGTGCGTATAAAGCACCTAGTTCAGTGTCTGGCACACGGCAGGTGCTCAGTAAGAGGCAGCACTGGTGGTATAGTGCGTTAGTTATCTCCAGGGTTCTAGAATTAATGACTAACCTGGGGTGCTGCCTGAGGATTAGCAACACTAGGGGGTGCTGGAGTCAGCAGTTCCTAGGCTTAGTAACCCCTTTGTGATGTCTGCTTTCCTTATTATTTTTAAGAAATATTTCCCTTGGTATAAGAATTTCAGAATCATACAGAATTTCATAATTTTTAGAATAAAGGAATATTATAAAATGTCAGGTTATTAGTATATTATAATAGGTATTGATTTAAAGTTTATATCTTAGATTAGGAAATAGCAGAGAGCTTTGTTAGAAATTTTAGTATTTTATGTTTATCTTCCTAATTACTAAATAGTAACTATATAAAACTTTTTTCCTCTTCAAAAGTTTGATAAATTGACTGAAAAAAAATAGGAGTCATATATGTAATTTTTTCTCTCTTGTTCTTTTCTGGGTCATTCATTTCCCAGGGTGGGAACAAAATTAAATCTTTGGAAAAGCCTATAATTATAGACTGCTTTTATAAATCTTAAATGATACTTTCATGATAAAGTTAAATATGACCTTTTTTTGCAAATAATTTCAAAATATAATGCATTCATTCTTCTTTATCATTTCACTAGGTATTCAATAAATAAATTGTTGAATGAAGGAAGGAATGATGTTATGAAGGGGCAGAGGCACTTGGCCATCTCCTGTTTTTCAGGGAGAGCCACAGAGTTTGTGACTTGCCTGAAACCTCAGGGTGGGTGACAGAGCCAGGACTGCCCTACACCCTACTGCACATACTTAGCACGTTAGCCCAAGTTAAAATCTGTCCTAATTGTGCAAGACAGTACATCCTTCATGTTAAATGTTCTACATATATCCCTGTGAAAGGTTAGAGGAGTGCAACTATGAATAACTGGAATATGTAGATGAGAGGTTTTATGGAGGAGAGAGTTTTTGAGTTGAGCTTTAAAGAGTAGATAGAATTTACAAAGGTGGTTAGGAGTAGATCACTACATGAGAAGAAATTATGAGAAGGATACAGAGGCAGAAGTGAGTATACTGTACTCCTGGGTCACTGAGGAAGCATAGGCTTGATTGGAGTATAGGATACAGTGGAAAGAAAGATTGACCAGATAGGGTGAGGTGGCCGTATTACATGTGGTGCAGAATATTAGGGAAAATAGTTTAGACTTGATATGTCAGAAAATAGGGCACATCACTGTAAGTTTTAAAATAGAGAAATGATGTATGAATATGATGTTTCAGAAAGATTTGCTGGGTAACTTTTTACAGGATAGGTTGAAAGGAAGGAGAGAGACCAGAAATTAAGAAGACCAGCCAGGAGGCCATTAGAGCTCTCAGGGTGTGAGGTGATGGTATGGGAATGGAGAGGAAGGGATAGATAGAAGAGATACTTCGAAGGAGAATAAAAGCGTAATAATTATTACCTAGGAAGGATTAAGGAGAAGGAAGAGCCAGAGATAATTCTAAGTTTTCAAAGCCAAATGTTGGTACCATTAGCAGAAGTTAGAATTCAGAAGCGAGTGTTACATATGAGGGAGAAGATTATGAATTTACTTTAGGGCAGTCTGAGTCTGAAATTCCAGGAAGACATTCAGGTAGAAAAGATCATAGCAAAAATCTGAAACATGAGTGAGAAGGAGGGCTAGAGATTTGGGTTGGGCGGGGAGTAGGAGGCAGAGGGTGTTACTGTCGTCATTGGAATCCTGGTTCAAAGTTCGGAGAGCCTGAAGTCACAGCAGAGTGCCAGGACTGGAGCTTTCAGAAAAGCTCACACAGGGTGGGAGAAGCAGGCGTCCGGGATGCAGGAGGAGAAGCGGCAGTCAGCGAGGCAGGATGAGAGAGTGGCAGGGGGACTGGTGGCAGGGAGAGTAGAGACAATGAGTCAGCTTAGGAGTTCATTGCAGGCCTTGGAGAGAAATTTTGTGGAGCAAAGTGAGATTGTATTGTGCTTAGGAGTAAGTAAGGGAAGAAGTAGAACATTTGGTCTCCTCATTTGAAAAGTATTGGCATTGAGAGGAGGGAGGTAAAAGGAGGATTGAAAGAGTGAGGGGACGAAAGGTCAACAAATACTTTAAAAGATAGTAATAGCACCTTCTAAATGTTTTTTAGTGTTTTGTTATGTGCCAGGCACTATGCTATATGCTTTACCTTTATTATCTTGTTTAAACCATGTAACAACCCCACGGAGTAGACAGCATTATAGGTAGGGACTTCTGGAGATTGCTGATGCTGGAAAAAGGTGTAAGTTTAGGGGTGCAAAATGAGAGGAGGAAAAAGACCTCAAGCAGTGTGAGATCTAGAGCCTAGTGGAAAGATTGGTTTAAGAGGAGAAACAACTTCAAAGAGATTGGCAGGAGAAATGAAAGGCTAGGAGGATAAATGCAGAAAAGTCAATGAAATTGGGGCCTTGAAGAGAAGAGAAATTCTGGAATTATCTCTAAGGAACTTTTGGGAATTAAAATATAAAGGAGTTACTGGACAGTGTCACAGACCTAGCTGCAGTCAAATGTACTGAATTCTGAGATGCACTCAGAGATACCATAGTACCTTGTGATTATGAACTAGGATCTGGACATAACTTGGGAGAAATGTGTGGGTGAGATCAAAAGCCTTGGGAACACTGAGAAACCATGGGCTACCTCAGTATTCTCTGTACCGTGGATAGCTAATTTGGAAAGGAGTCAAAAATGATGGGGAGAGGGTGGAGAGATGACCTGCAAGCAAGTGAAGCAGATCATTCTGGAAGGTGGCCCAAGTCCATGGCAGCCAACTATGATGGTTTAATCTTAGTATTTTAAGGAGGTTTTCAGGTTGTTGCTCAGTCAGAGGGAAGGGAACTAACATTTATTGAGTATTTACTGTTTTATGACAGACACAGTGCCATAATTTTTAAGTGTTGTTAAACCATACAAATCACTTGTGAGATAGTATTATTTTCTTCATTTTTAATATAAGAGAACTGGGGTCACATGGCTAGAAATTGGCAGGGCCTGAATTAGAACCCTGGAGTCAAAGCTCATGTTCTTTTTCTGTAATGCTGAATAGCATATGTGTGGCCAAATTGTACTTTATTTGTGCAGTAAGCTTGATTGTGAAAATGTGTGTAAACAATATCATGCTTTTAATGCATCTGAAGCTTACCATAAAGAACACCAATCCCTTTGCATAGTGAATACTCATCCCCAGTGTGTCTTAAGTTTGGATTTTTATGTAAAAGTTTTAAAAGACTTTTTTTTTGCCTTAACATCCCATTGTCATCATGAAATCTATAAATTTTGTGACTGATATTTCATCTTGGTAATATTTTATTTTCTGTTATTTTTAGATTCATTGGTTTTCAATTTTCAACTCCTTCATGATGGTTATCTTCTTGGTGGGCTTAGTTTCAATGATTTTAATGAGAACTTTAAGAAAGGATTATGCCCGATATAGTAAAGAAGAAGAAATGGACGACATGGTGAGCAAACATTTTACATTGTTTTTATAAAAACAATTTAACTCAATGTTATTTTGAATGTTGGAATGTAGGGCCACAATCTTGAGGTCAGATGAGTTTCAGAATTCAAAATTTCCAGGTTTTGGAAAGGTGTAAAACTCCCTGAGGCGTCTCAGATCAAATATGTCAGTTTCTTCAGCAAAACAAATGGATGTTCACCTAAGTGGGGTAAATAAACAGTATAAATAACCTCTCAGTTCATTCCAAGTTTTGCCACCAAATAAGGCTATGTCCAGCTTATGAAACAGACTTTCAGTTTTCAGAGCTTTTGATTTCAGAATTGCAGCTAGGAGGTTGTAGACCTGTATTGGCATCTTTCTAATACTGTTCAATATTGCATAAAATTCAGGGAGTGGGTAGAAGGATTAATTTAGTTTAGTAGGTTCAGAGGGGGGAGCTTCTTATAGAACAATGTTGTAAATGAGCGAAAGTATGTTCTGTAGAATGTTATGGTGGTTCTGTGTAGATATGCTCCATCATTAAGTTTGCAAAGCACTTAAACAAATTAAAATTTTTAATATGCTAGTGTGTATTTTGATGTTTCAGAAGGTACCTAAAATATTTGGTCCTTCTCAAACATAGCTGACCAGGAGGCACCCGCCCCCCCCCCCCCACCCCCCCCAAAAAGCTGATTGTCTCAAGGGACTGCTATTTTTTAAGAAACACTGTGTTACATACTTGCTTATTCTCAGGTTGAAAAGGAAAAATTGAATCCTTTTTAAAAAATGCTATAGACAAATAATATTTAGCTGTTCAATATTTTCTCCATATATTTTCTTTCTTTTTTTTCTTTAGGATTTTTTTTTTTTAAAGGAAGATTAGCCCTGAGCTAACATCTGTTGCCAATCCTCCTCTCTTTTTTTGCTGAGGAAGACTGGCCCTGAGCCAACATCCATGCCCATCTTCCTCTACTTTATATGTGGGATGCCTACCACAGCATGGCGTGCCAAGCGGTGCCATGTCCACACCCGGGATCCGGACCGGTGAACCCCAGGCCGCCGAAGCGGAACATGCGAACTTAACCGCTGCGCCACTGGGCCGGCCCCACTCTCCATATATTTTCTTAGATTTCAGGCTATAAAGGACATTTCTGCGTTATTAGGGCAACTAGTACTGGTTTCCGTCTTTTTATCTTTTGCGCTCCATCTGGCCCCTGGTCACATATGAGCCACAGTCATGATGTAAATGGCAGGAGTAGTGTCTGAAAGTACCATTTAGAGAGCCAGTGTGCTCTTTTCCCAATCTAACCATTTCTTTTTGCTCCTAGACCTTTACTTTATTCATTCTTTAAGATTCTCTGAGCACAACCAGGAGCCACCTTCCTGAGCCTCAGTAAATGCCACAACACTTTAACATTAAGTTATTAAAGTAGTGATTATTTTAAATTTGAAATGTCTTTTCATGATACTTTGAATCCATTGAAATAGCTGTTAAGTTTGGAGGGAGGGAACTTACAGCTGTAATTAGAATTTTTCACCTATTTTGTGTATTTTGATTTCATTCTGAAAGATTTCCTTTTCTCCCCCGTGTATGTGTCTACAGGATAGAGACCTAGGAGATGAGTATGGCTGGAAGCAGGTGCATGGAGATGTATTTAGACCGTCAAGTCACCCGCTGATATTTTCCTCTCTCATTGGTTCTGGATGTCAAATATTTGCTGTGTCTCTCATTGTTATTATTGTTGCAATGATAGAAGATTTATATACAGAGTAAGTGCATGTGCTTAACTTTATGACTTTTTTTGTTCTTGAATAGTTTTAATCATTGGAAACTTGTACGTCAATCATAATTAAATATGTGCTTGTTTTAGTTATCTTAGAATTGAAATGGCATAAATGCCATTCTTGCAAAATTAAATAATGAACAGTAATCTTTAAGTATATTTTTCTGTTACATGCTAAAACTTTAGTAAGTTTTACTGAACATTTTGGTTGGTTATAAAGGTTATGTTCCATTAGAGGTATGAGCAGAGTTACTTACAATACAGAGCTGTTTGACAAAGTGAACAGGCATTTTTTTGAAAGCTGAAGATCCAGTTAGATCTTCATAAGAAGCACAAGGATTTCAGTTACTGAATTAGTACTTCACATTTACCTCCAATACTGGGGGACTCTCTAGCCAAAGAAAGCATTGTAAATAATAGTAAAAAGAGTGGTGGAAGAGGCACATGAGGTTAGAAAAATAATTGGATGACTTCTTATTCTATCTTTACATGGTTTCTGGTCCATTTTTTATTTACAGATAAAAGCAGTTGTAAGAAATTCTTGATTTGAGGTCTTTGGGTTATAAGAAAAAGTTGTACATTCACAAATATCTCAAGTCCCTAATGAGTGGTCCTATAACCTTGTGCTCAGAGAACCATGACCTCAGCGAAGCAAACATTCTCTGAGCCTGGATGACAGAAGTTACAATTCAGGCACTTTGGACCCCGCGCCATGAAGCCCTCAATCAGAATGAGACTTGTCTCCAGGGGTATTTCATACTTCCATTTCAGTTCCTAATGCATTCATTCTTACATATGCTGGCATTTGGTGGACAAGCAGTGAATTGTAGCTGAAAGAATGGCTCTTTAGTTGTATATTCAATATTTAACTGTACTAAATTTCTGTTTCTTCTGCTAGACGATAAACTTGAGAGCAAGGATGGGGTCTTATCTTTGAACTCTCAAAGTACCTACTTAAAGAACTTTGCATGTGGAATGTACTCAATTAGTGCTTGTCGAACTGAAATGTAAATGTATATTAATCAACAAAGCCATTTCCCTGTAGTTTCTGTTATATTTCTTTTGTATAACCTTTGCAGTTTGTTTACCATATAAGTTCTAAAATAATTGACCAAAACCTAAACTTCAGTGTACCTGTGATTTAGTTCATATTTTCAGGTATAATATATTTCAGATAAACTAAATCCTAAATACAAGAAAAGCATTTCAAATCTGCCAAGAAGTCATACTTTACATTAAATACTGAATTAAATTCATCGCTACTGAATTGACACTGACAGTACAATCACAGTCTTATAAGAGTGGAGAACTTCTCCCAGAACCCAAGTCTTTGCTTTGTTCTTTCTCAAATGTTAGTGTTAGAATTTTGGCAATTTGTTTTGTAATGCAGAAGCTCTTTTGCTTGTAGACCTTCAACTTTTAGAAATAAGAAACCACTTCTAATAGAGGGTATTAGCAGGCAAGTCATACATTGTCATTTTAGTCTGTCATTACTATTGATAGTTGTTGCATGTTGTGCTTATTTGAAGTGAACGTTCTTAATTACTTACATAAGTGCTAAAGCTGTGAGTATTATTGTGATATCAAAGTGACTAACATTATTGAGGTTCCATGTCAGGTGCTTTATGCATGTTAGCTCCTTTAATCCTCACATCAGCCCTGTGAAGGGACTATTATTATTTCTATTCCACAGATGAGAAAAGTAAAGCTCGGAGAGGTTAAGTAATTTGACTGAGATCACACAGCTATTAGTAAGGGGTATTAGTAAGCTGGAATTTGAACCTAGGCATTCTTACTCCAGAACTTGTCTCTTAATTTGCTATGCTATAGAAATGAAAATAGAGATAATAAAAATACAAAGTGGTGAGAAAATGAAAAACTTGCACATAAAATTTGTCAGAATCACTCCAGAGTACGAATGATTCTAAAGGATAAAAAGCAAGTCATGTAATATGTGAATTCGCCTTGGTGATGACCATAGCAATCAGAGAAGAAAAAAATATTTAGGTAGGTGGAGGATTAGCATCAATGTGGATGCCTGTTACTGTGGTATTAACTTTGAGAAGGTGTTGTGTTCGAGGTCTGGGTGAGTCTGGTGAAATGCTGCTGCTGCTGCTCTGAGACTTTGGTGGAGAGTGGTGAGGTAGCCACTGTAGGTAAAGCAGCTTCTTTTTCCCGCTCCAGCCTGGAGGGATGAACAAGGAAGACAAGTTACCTAACTCAGCAGATTTTCTACTGTAGATGACAGTGGTCTATTGTGGGTGGAAAATGCCCATAGAATATTTATGAATGAAGAGGTGAAGGGCTTGTCTGATTTTTAGAACTGTGACTGATGTTCACACTTCATTTAGTGGAGATATCTCTGGGAACTGCAAGCTTAAATCCCTGGTAGTCATTTTGGACTCTCAGTCACACGAGCAGCCATTTTGAACCCTCTCTGCTAATGTGCAGAACTTCTGGCTGGTGGTAGACGGGTTTTAGACTATGGCAGCCCTTCAGTTTTCAGCATCGTTAGGCCTATGCCACCCTTCATACACCCAGTTACAAACAGAGAATGAGCTGAATTTGTTAATGATAGTCTGGAAGGAATAAGTTAGTGCTTGCAGAGTTTAATAGGGTTCTTGAAAAAACAAATTTGGTTTTGAAAACTGATTAACTTTGAGACCCATAATCTTTTAAACATGGAAATAACATATTCTTATGTTACTATCACATTTGTGTTTAGCTATATATTGATATTAAATATTGCAATCTTTTAACTATTGTGCATCCACTTGAAGTTGAGCACACATGTTTGGGCAGAGGAGTCTACATATTTCAAGACTATGTGATGTCTTTGTATTCTGCCTAGGTGGACAGTGGAATATAATAATAATTATCACTCCCAAGGTGGTTAATTCGTGAAAATTTTATACCCTCCCAGTGCACACATTAGGGTGATGTTCTTGTAAATTCTCTTTAAAACAATATTCTTTAGCTCAAACTGACAAGGTTATGTGTTCCATCTACAGAATTTATTTTACCTTCCTAGTTATGGTGAGTTTCAGAAATAGTCTTTGTTGTTAGTGGGTTAAGTACATTTCTATATTACGGCAAATGATACTATCACTTATCATTTTAATGTTTCTCTTTGCAGTTAGGCATTTAAAATATTTTGTCCAGTTTTATGCAACAGGATGATTGGTCTGAATTCCCTAGATATCATTATTGGAAGAGGAAATTAGAAATTGTTGATCTGAGTTAATGTTGATTTGTGGACCTATGTATTTTTAAAAAATCACTTTTAACAGTATAAGGAAAGCTAAATGAAAAGGCTCAGTGTTTCACCATTTAAAGTAATAGAATTAATATGATTCTACTACTACTATTTGATTTCTGTTGGGCAAGAATCTTCAGCAGTTAAGTTATAAAGAGGAATATTTTAATTATTTTTCTTAACAGATGAATGTCTTTTTCTGTATGATGTGATTGGCACACAGAGTTGCAAAAAAATTTTAGTGTCAGCTTCTAATATTTTTGCCAGAGAAATGTGAAATATTTGTTTAGAATGCATTATGATATTTTACTGCAGATTTAAAAAAAATTACGATCAGCCTAGTATCACTTAACTGCAATTTTAACTAGAAATTTATTCACTAGGCCACCTTTTGAGGTCCTTTGCAGTCCAGGATGATATTTTTGTTTTCCTATTAAATTTATCTTTGAAATTAAACTAATGTTAATGAGATAGACTCTATGGTATTTTCTTTAAGTAGTTTTTAATTTATCATGTATGTTGTTTGCCTTGTTAGGAGGGGATCGATGCTCAGTACAGCCATATTTGTCTATGCTGCTACGTCTCCAGTGAATGGTTATTTTGGAGGAAGTCTATATGCTAGACAAGGAGGTAACTTATGGGTTATCACTTTGTGTCTTTAATTATAGATGGTAATATTTTACTGTGAGTTATTTGGAATTTAAAATGGGCAGTATGGCCATTGTAAAATCGTTTGTTATCCCATTTCACATAATCTCCACCAAATTTATTATGTGTCCTATCTTGCTTTTGTGAAATCTTTGCATTTTATTTCCTAAAATTATAAATAATTAATAGATTGTCTCCATTGTCCACTGTGAAGCTAGCCCTGAGGGACATATAGGAGAGATTATATTTAAGTTATTGATATTATTTTGCTTTGAGGTGCCTAGCTCCCTAGATGTGCTCCATGGGAGACCTCCCCATAGAGTATATAGCTTTACAGCTGAATACAAAGACATATTTTGTGGCTTATGGATAAAGTGTCTGGACAGTGGAAAGAGAATAGGAAGGAGAGCTGTTTATTTCTGCTGAATCTTAAATATTTATTGAAGGACCCCGCACAAAGGTTTCTGTTATTCTGTGTCACAAACTTTTCTTAAGGGCACTTCACCTTAAATACCCCATTGCGTCTTGACTGTTGTGACCTGGAAATGATGGGGGATACATGGATGATACAGAGGTACTGCTCCTTGGTGTTTCTTTCTGTGATGGCATTCAAGGATCTTTAAGTTCCTTTGTTTTCACTGTAATTGGGGTCTAGAAAAATGCCGAAAGTAGATTTGCATGTTTCAGTTTATGAATAAGGGGTTGTCGAAAGACCTTAAAATTACATTCCTAAGGATGGAGACTTCCTAATGGGATTTTCCCCGCCTATCCTAAGTGTCAGCATTAGGGGATCCTGCCTTCTTTTAGTGGACTAGACTTAGAGGGTATAGGAGCTCAGAGCATAGAATCATTTAAAGTTCCCCCAGGATCTCCTGGTTTACCATTGCTTTTTGCATTGGTCCTCCCAGACTCACTGTGGTCTGACCTTCAGTACAGATAATTCCTTTGGATTACCTGAGGGAGTAGCATTAGGAATTCCTGACTGTTGTAGTTGTTCAATTTCTACCTTCTATGTCCAGATATGGGAAACGAGTCTTATCGTTCAGGACTACCATCCTAAGGAAATGAGGATGTCTAAAGTAAGTTCTATTTTGAATTTGACCTGGAAACTAGTTAGGCTAAGAATTTGACAGTTTACGACCTCAAAAAGTCTCCATGGCAGAAACAGATTTATTTAAAACAGAAAATTTATTCATACTTGGACATCAATTTACTTTTAGTCTGATTGAAGTTAACACCCAGCCAAACTTTACTACACTTATTCTTGAAGCTGACAGAGTTCAGACTCAAGCCAAGGAGTATCACATCTTACCAAATACAATCTAAAGGTTGTTTTCTGATTGACAGTGCCGTGAGGAGGTCTGATTGTGTCCTGATGTTTTTTCTGAATGGTCCCTAGAAACCAGGTTAATGTAGAGATCAACCCAAAGAAAATCTAAGAATTTTTCAGAGGTATCTCCAGATTTGAACAACAGTGGCGCTCAACGTCCTCACGTTGTCCTCAGTGTGCTGGATAATGCTCCAGACGTAATCTGAAGCCAGGGGTAGCCTGGAACTTGACCAGAGTCTCCCAAGGGTGCGGGGAGCAGTAGGATGTACAACAATGCAGGTGCCTTGGCTACTGATTCTGCCCAGTGGAATGTGCATGAGATTCTTTTTGACCCGTTGGAGGGAAAAGGAGGAATAGAGTTGAATATGGAATTTATTAATACATGTCTGAATCTGAGAGAAGGTAATGGAAAGTGCGGAAGAGAATGCTAGGAGAGATTTGGAATGAAATAGGAGGAATAATACTTTGATTAGTTGCCACCTTTTTGTGTTGTTGTTCAAATGCTTGGTATTAGTTTGGAAAGGAGAGATTCTTGAAACTTACCTGAGAAAGAAGTTAAATAGAGGTGAAAGTTCCGAATCAAGGAGTTTTTCTGGAGGAATGTCAAAATTTGGATTGGTAATTCTATGAGATAGATGTTTAAAAAGAGCTTGATATAGAAGAAAACAAAAGTTAGGGTATTGCTTGTTTTTCCAACAGCACTTTCTGTTCGGGTCCCCATTGCTTATGTTTGTGGTGCTGAACTGTGGTAGTGGCCTCGGGTTAAATCTTTACCTTCTAGTCGGAAGCAGTCTTAGGATGCTTCTCTGGCAATGCCCCTCCTTGTGCACTCTGCTTTGTTAGCAAGGTAGCTCCTTGTTGTTCTCCTCGTCAGTGTGAACATGACTTAAAATTTTTGATTATATAGTAAAAAAATTCCTTCCCTTGATTATTTAAATAATAGATGCTCATGTTATAAAATTTTGACAATACGAAGTTGTACAAAGAAATAGTAAAATTTATAAATCTATGGTTCTAATTGCTGAGAGAGAGCTCACAAAATAAATTCTGTTGTTTTTTCCTTTTGAAACAGAAATAAATTTAAATATATTTTTATAATCATAATTATGGAGCTAAGAATAAATTTGGGGACCTTTTAACCCAGGGGTTTTTAGCTTTTTTTTTTTTTTAAAGCAGCGCAACCCTCCTTTCAAGTGAAAGTTTACATAAAACTCCAAGGTGTAAACTGTTGAAAATGGGATGGTTCTGGTTAAAGCAGGGCCAGGGCACCTGGTATCTTCTTTCACCAGCGACTTCACAGGCACCTCCAAGACGCTCCAGAACTCGAAGTAATAATTTGAAAACACCTACCTAGGCGAACTTGTAGCCCAGAAAGATAGAGTGACTTGCCAAAGTTCACAGCAGTTCTGTGCAGAATTAGGACAAAACGTCAGAATATCTTACTACAGTTCATTGCTCTTTTCCAGTCCACTCACTTCAAAAGCTATGTTTCCATTAGATTCACTTGAATAGCTGGACTGGTCTTTATTAGCTATTGTTTTTTTTTCTTGTTTTGAGGAAGATTAGCCCTGAGCTAACATCTACTGCCAGTCCTCCTCTGAGAAAGACTGGCCCTGAGCTAACGTCCGTGCTCATCTTCCTCTACTTTATATGTAGGACGCCTGCCACAGCGTGACTTGATAAGCAGTGCATAGGTCCGCACCCAGGATCCGAAATGGCAAACCCCAGGCTGCCAAACCGGAACATGCAAACTTAACCGCTGTGCCACTGGGCTGGCCCCTATTAGCTATTGTTTTGAAACAATTATTAAGATGTCAAATTTCAAGATCTATAAGTTAAAATTTAAATAGGTAATTTGGTACTAAATAATCACTTTTTAAACATTAATATATGCCTATCCATCTATCTCTCTGATTTGCATAGTTTCCCTTGTCTTTCAGGAAGGAGATGGATAAAGCAGATGTTTATTGGGGCATTCCTTATCCCTGCTATGGTGTGTGGCACTGCCTTCTTCATCAATTTTATAGCCATTTATTACCATGCTTCAAGAGCCATTCCTTTTGGAACAATGGTAAGTTGTTTGAATCTTTTTTAAACTGGAAAAAGTATAAGCATTCTAATCTGAGGCCTGCTGTCTTTCCAAAGGACCTCTTATTAAGAGTTTTGATAGTTACAGCCAGTCCCTACCCAGTCTTGGAAAGTTAGGTGAAGAAAATTTTTCTTGATTCCGTGAGCCAGTAAAGTGAAAGGCCAACTTTTATGTATGACAAAAGAGAAGACTATACTTTTTATCAGAGATGGGAGAAACTGGTGAATGTATTTTAGAGGAAGAATAACGACACATCAAGAAACAAAGGTGTGTTAAGGTGATAGGTGAGTGCAGTGGTAGGAATTGAAGCTTCTCTGTAACACATTTTTTTTCAGTAACAATGTACGGTTTTTGGAACCTCATTAAGCATTTATATTAATATTGATAACGTGTTGTTATAGATATTGAAATCCCATCTTGTATCTTACGTGTAATCACAGACTTTGAAATGTTTGTATGATTTAAATATATTAAAACTAAAACACAGATATACTACTGCTTTGCAAAGTTAACCCACATTCTCCAAATTCTTCCTGTTGTTACTTTTTACTAGAAACAGAACTTTAGGCCTGGAGTAGACTTTAGTCTTAATGTACACTTGTGCAAACACACATATGCAAGTTGCAGGGTGATTATTGCTTTTCAGAGAGACTGTGTAATTTGGTCAAGGTCACACAGATAATTAATGACAGAACTGTCACTGGAACACGTATCTCTTTCTAAATTTTAATCTTGTTTTTTTTTTTTGCATTGCATATACACTTTTACTAAGTTTTTAATACTTTTTAGTTAGGAATATTTTGGAAAATTGCAAGTTTTGGTGTTTTTTTTTTTTTTTTGCCATACAAAGTAAGTGATAGTGGTTAGAAAAGGATAAAGTAATTCATAACATTTAGATCTGGAAAAGAATTTGCTTCACAGTAGTTCTAGGCCCTCAGAAAGTATATAGATCAAGTTACTTCTTGAAGGTGATCTGCTGAATTAATTATTTTCGTAGTGCTTTAAAAATTAAAATTATGGTTCTGTTGTAATTTTCCTCATAAAGTTTTGAATTTGATGTGGTGAAAATTATATTTCAAAGTTGCTGCGTGTCACTAAAATTGTAAATGTTACTACTTTGTAAATGGGGTTTTAAATGTTAATATTCAATGTAATTTGCCTTTAGATAATTTAGTAATTACCAATAATTAGAATATAACATCAGACTCTGTGCTGAGCCAGAGAAGGTTTATAAAATTGGTCTTCGGTGTATGGAAGACTGACTGCTGGTGCTTAGCAGGCTCCTACAGTGTCGTGCTCTTAACGTGTGTCCTGATTTGGAATGAAGGGGTACTGAGTGAAGGGCTTTCGCGGCCCTCTAGCTTTAGTCAGGTCTGTGATCTAACAATTTTTTTCTCCTTTTAAGTATCAAAACTTGTTTAGAACATGAAATGTGAGAACTTGAGGTGAATGTCTAACCTGGCTGTTCATTAAGCATTTTAACTACTTAAATTTGTGTTTTTAGTTATTTGAGTTGTTGCCATTGTGAAGGAAATGGTCGTATCTTCTCATAAACTGCATGGTTCTCATTCCTGGGTACACATTAGAATCACTTGGAAATTTAAAAATATGTCGCTGTCCAGGGCTTCATCCTAAACCAGTTCATCTGTCCTGCTTTAAATCCGATCTCTAGTGTTTACCTGATTCTAGTTCCCAGCATCTGGGGATGGTTCTGTCAGCTAAAAGGCTCCCAAAACATGTGTCTGAGCAGCTGGGTGCTCCTACTTAACTGAATGCCCTAGTTTGGAAATCAGTCTTCAGATACTCCTATATGCTCTTCCCTAGGCCTTAGCTCTTTCTGTTCCCCATTCCTTTGACCTCTTGGACATCAAACCCTTTCTCTGGGTCATCTTGGCTCTACTTCTCTCTTTTCTCAGAGATTCCACAACTGAGGGCTTAAACCAGTCTTAGTAAAAGTGACTTCAGGCTTCTGCGTTGCCCTACAGAGGCACCAGAATAATAGAGATTTTGCCCACTTGGGATCTGCAGTTTCATCAGAATACCTCTCTTGTCAGCACAACTAGCCTGAGATAAAATTGAAAGTGGGCGAAGTTTGTCTTTGGACCCAAACTTCTCTGCTCATGTGCACCCAATTTCACGTAAACGCCATTAAATCCATGTCTGATTAAACTTCTTGAACAATCTTCAGTCTTAGCAGTTGAATAAAGATAAAAGAAACGTAAGTAGAGGATGGTAGTGATAATCTAAGCTGATGTCTAGTGTCCCAGGTTTAAGGCATGGTGCCTAGAGTCAAGCAAGTATTACAAGCAGATGTAAGAGAGCATTTCAATGAAATTTGGGGTCGAGGCTGTCCAAACATGAGTGCACCTGTTCCTGAAGTTGGAGTGTTCTGGCAGAGGTCCTACAGAGGATGCAGAGCGTGTACTTGAAAGTAGATTGATTCTGGGAAGGTAAATCTTTTTTCTTTTGGGAATTTGTTCAAGAATGATTTAGGTCTTATACCCAGAGTTTTTGGTCCAATGAGAGTTTCTTGGGAATGAGAAAGAATTTGCCAGGATGTTCTCAAAAATGTTTTAGGCATGAAGTCATTCGTGGGCTGTACATCTTGAATCCTAAATTTGATGTTGTCCTAGGTTTTCAAGGGACAAAGAACCAAGGTACAGAGTTCCAAAACTCAGAGGCAAGGCAGCATAGGCTCTAATAAGCTTTCTAGTCTAAACGTTATACCGCTCAGCGTGCACTGATAAATACCTGACTTGCCATACTTCACGATTTTGTCTCGCAGTGGATGGAGTAGCTGATGGAGATGTAGTAGGGGTTGTGGGTGAGCCATGTTGTATTTGCCTTCTTAAGGTCTGTTTTACCTTGGGAGGAGAATCTTGAACAACATTAGAAATATGCCCTGGGTTTTAGGAGATCAGCTCTCACAAATATTTAGGGACATACTCTCTCATGATCCAAGTCTTGGGCCATAACTGGGAAAATGGCTTGAGATTTGGAGACTCTAAAAAATGAAATTCATGATATATAATCAAAAATTGCCACAGTGAGGAAAAAAATGGTGGCCAAGATTAATGGATAGGTATTATTTGGTGATCTCTCAAAGACTGTGAAAAGAGTACAATATACCCAGGTGTAAAAGAATAATAAAGGTCTATAAAAATAGTGTTAGGAAAACTCCATTACCTAATGTGAACTGTTTACAAATGCTAAGGCAAACAAAAGGATTTTTTAAAGCTAATTTCATAACAAGACCGAAGGCGTATTACATGGGATCAGTGATGTAACAGAGTATAAGAAGAATGGCTCTATCCCATTCTTTCCCTTTTTATTTTTCATCAAGTAGAATAACCGTCAAATAAGAAAAGATAAGAGGAGAATAATTCCTGATAAGAGGGAAGTGAAGCCTGAGATAGGTGAGGGGGTTGATTGTCCAGGAGCACCCAGGCACCTTAGTTGTCAGTTTGTTGCTCACATAAATGATCTTTTAGGGTTACCGAGAGATCATATTGGGAAATAATGTTTGAATTGTGTAAGAGAGCAGAAGTGTTGTAAAACTGGATAGACAAATTTACTTCTCCAGAAGGAAGAGGAAGAAAGTAGATTCTGCCTTACAAAAAACGTGGTGAACTTGATGTGAATGTGTTATTAAAATATATTCTTCAAATCACAGGAAGAAGTAATGAACATTAGGAGCCATTATGGATTCATTAAAACAAAAATTCTAGAATAACTTCATTTCTCCTTCTTGATAGGTTTTAATAGACTAGAAGAACAAAGGAGTACAGATAAAGTATTATATCTTGAATTGGACAAGATGGAGAAATGTGGGCTAATAGTACAGTCAGGTAGACATGTAACTAAATAATTATAGAATTAAAATATTGAGATGATATTACCCATAATATGTCACATGCTCTCTTTCAGTAGAGTGTGACAGATATTATTCACTTGGATCTATTCAAATAATTGTTAATGACTTCTATAAAGGCATAGTGATCTGATGATTAAATTGAAAAAGGACGCAAAACCAGGGAGGAAACTAGTGATGTGGATGATGAAGACAGCATGTAAAATGATCTCAACTGACTGAAATGATGTGCCAGATCACAAGGTGAATTATAAGGACAGATACGTTTGTGTAGCATGTTGTGATTTACAAAGCACTTTCCATATGAGCCTCTTACCTTGTCTTGTTTTCAGAAGAAGCCAAAGAGATAGGCAGAGCTAGCGATAGGCGTTATCCCTGCTTTACAGAGCAAAAAACAGGCCTCTTATTGTAGTAATTGACTCAAAATCACTTCTTCTTTGTTGTGGTGGTGCTGGTGGTAGTGATGATTTGTTTTGGGGTTTTTAGGTCTTTTTTTCTTTCCTTCCTTTCTGCCAAAAGGAATTCTAGCTTTATTCTGAGAGCAGTAAATAGAGAATGTTTTATGCCTTTTTTTTGTCTGTATGATTTTATAACTGTATCGAGGTATAATTAACATATAATAAATTGTATATATTTAAGGTGTACAATTTCATGAGTTTTGCTATATATGTGTATTTGGGAAACCATCATCACAATCAGAAAAGGAAGGTATTTATTAAGTCCGGAAGTTTTGTTGTGTACCTTTCTAATTCATCCCTTTTTTCCTCCTCCTTCCTTCCCTTACCCATGCTCAGCTCACCACCAGTCTGCTCTCTGTCAGCATAGATTAGTTTGCATTACCTAAAGTTTCATATGAATAGAATCACACAGTATGTTCTTTTTTCACTCAGAAAATTATTTTAAAGATTTGTTGCTATTGTTACATGTGTTAATAGTTTGTTCCTTTGTAGTGCTCAGTAGTATTCTATTGCATGAACATACCAAAATTTTTTATCCGTTTATCCAGTAATGCACATTTGGATTGTTTCCAGTTTTGGGCTATTACAAATCAAGCTGCTCTGAGTATTCATATACAAGACTTTGTGTGGATATATGTTTTTTATTCTCTTGGATAAATAACTAAAGTGGCATGACTGAGTCATATGATCGTTTAACTTTCAGGAAACTGCTAAACTTTTCCAAAGTAGTTGTGCCATTTTACATTCCCACTAGCATTGTATAAGAGTTCCAGTTGCTCTGCATCATCTCCAGCACTTGATATGGTCAGTCTTACTAATTTTAGCCATTCTAGTGGATGTGTAGTGGTGTCTCATTGTGGTTTTAATTTGCATTTCCTTAATGACTAATTGTGTTGAAGATATTTTGTCTGCTTATTTGCCATTCATATATATTCTTTAATGAATGTTTGGATCTTTTGCCTGTATTTTATAGGTTAAGGTTTATTGAGTGGTAAGAGTTCTTTATATGTTGTAGATACTAGTCCTTTGTCTTATACATATTTTGCAAGTATGTTCTCCCATTTTGTGGCTTGTCCTTTCATTCTTTTAACAGTATCTTTTTTTTTTAAGATTTTTAAAAAAATTTTTTCCTTTTTCTCTCCAAAGCGCCCCCCAGGTACATAGTTGCATATTTTTAGTTGTGGGTCCTTCTAGTTTTGGCATGTGGGACTCCGCCTCAGCATGGCTTGTTGAGTGGTGCCATGTCTGTGCCCAGGATCTGAACTGGCGAAACCCTGGGCCGCTGCAGTGGAGCGTGCGAACCCAACCACTCGGCCACGGGGCCGGCCCCTAAGAGTATCTTTTGAAGAGCAAAAGTTACTAATTTTGAAGTCCAATTTATTGATTTTTTTCTTTTACAGTTTGTGCTTTTCTGTCTTATTTAAAAATCTTTTGCCAAAGATCAGTAAGCTTTCCTCGTATGTTTTCTTCTAGAAATTATGTAGTTTTAGCTCTTAAATATAAGTTCTATGGTCCATCTTTGGTTAATTTTGTATATTATATGAGTTAAGGAACAGGGGATTTTGTTTTGTTTTGTTTTGTTAATGCCTTGTTCACTTGTTCCAGCACTATTTGTTGAAAAGATTATTCTTTCTCCACTGAATTGCCTTAGCAATTTTATTGATCATCAATTGACCATATATATGTGGATCTATTTCTGGACTTTCTGTTCTGTTTTGTTGATTCATTTGCCTTGTTTTTATGTTAATATCACATTGTCTTGATTACTGTAGCTTTATGGTAAGTCTTGGAATCACTTCTTTTTTAAAGTTGTTTTGGCTTTTTTAAGCTCTTTGCATTTCCATATAAAGTTTAGAATCAGCTTGTCAATTTCTACAAAAAACTTGCTGAGATTTTGATTGGGATTGCGTTGACTCTATAGATCAAATTTGGGAAGAATTGACATCTTAACAGTATTGAGTGTTTTGATTAGTGAACACAGTATATCCCTCAACTTATTTAGTTATCTTTAATTTTTCTCTGCAGTTTTATGGATTTTAGTGTTTAGGTTTTGTACATCTTTTTGTTGAATTTACCCCTAAGTATTTCATAATTTTTATGCTATTTTAAATGGTATTTTTTATAATTTCAAATTCTGATTGTTTGTTACTGGTGTATAGAAAAACAATTCATTTTGGTATATTGGCTTTGCATCCTGCAACCTTGCTAAACTCATTTATTAGTTCTGATTTCTTTTTTGTAGATTCCTAAAGATTTTTTTATAAATTATTATGTTGTCTGTAAAGAAAGACACTTTTACTTCTACTTTTCTAATTGATATTTCTTTTTCTTGCCTTATTACACTGGCTAGAAACTCCAGTACAATGTTGAATAGAAGCAGTGAGAACAGGCTTCCTTGTCTTAGTCCCAATCTTAGGGGAAAAGTATTCAGTCTTGTGCTGTCAAGTACAGTGTTACCTATAGTTTTTTTGTAGTTGTCCTTTGTCACGTTAATGAAGTTCCTTTCTGTTCCTAGTTCGCTGAGAGTTTTTTATTACGAATGGAGGTTGGATCTTGCAGTGGCTTATTCTGCATCTTTTGAGACGATTTATTATTTTTCTTTTTTTAGTCTCATAATATGGTCAATTGTATTGGTTGATTTTTGAATCTTAAACCAATCTTGCATTCCTTTGATAAATCTCAATTTGTTATGATGTGTTACCCATTTTATATATTGCTTGATTCAGTTTGCCAGAATTTGTTGTTTTTGCATCTATGTTATGAGAGAGATTGGTTTGTAGTTTTCTTATAATGTCTTTTTTTCTGATTTTGTTATGAGGATAATGCTAGCTTCATAGAATAAATTTTTAACTTCAAATCCAGCATTTCTTCTATTATAGTACTGAAGTGGCCCAGGCAACAGAATGGGGAGTTATTTATTAGCATATTGAAAATATTTGATAAAATAGATGGGCTTTTTACAAGCATTTGTGTTTGAGTTGGCAGTGCCCCGATTATTAGGTCCTATTTTCGAAATGCTAAAATTGAAGCTAAATAATTCTTATATAGACATAAAGGCATAAAATGTGTGAAGTAGAAAAGGAGTGATAAAAATCATCTACTCTGAGCAAGTGTTGAAGAAATGCATCAACACAATGGCTGACAAGACAATGTATTTCCTGAGTATCACCTTACTTAGGAGCAATTCCTTTCTTTCACCCTAAATGCAATTGATAACTGTTAGCATTCCAAAGTAGCCCATCTTAGGCTGCATTTTCCCTTTCCATTCCATTCATACCACAGATTTCCTGAAAGGCCTAAAGATTTCCTCAAAGCCTGGAAGCAATGATAGAATAAGTAATAGCCACATTCTTGATGTGTGACTGAGATTGAGAAGACTTGAGCAGCTGGTACATCTTTGGGGTCTTAAGTACTGATAGACAGACCTGTTTCTGGCTTGTTCTTATTGTGGATGGGTAAGGCCGTCAAGCTGGAGTCGGTCTTTCCTCTCCCCATTGCCTGTTTTCACTCACCACTGATGCATGAACAGCTGCTAGGAGCCTAAGGGAGGGCTCTATATTGGTTTGGGTTCCATAGTTTTCACCAGTGTATTAGGGTAATGGTTTTTTAACTCCTGACTGCTAAATTTCATTTTAAAATGAAACCTTAATGTGGAAGCCCAATATAGAAAACAGATATAAGCATGATTCTATTAGTATAAATAAATTTTGCAAATTCAGTATTTTAACTTCCTAAATTTAATGAGAGCAATAAAGTTGTAATGAATACATATCTGATATCAAGGGGTGTGAATAACAGTTCAGTCATATCTTCTTCAGAAACCAGTTTATTTGGTTGAATATCAGTATTGAGAAAAATCCAGACTTCATGGATGATTAGTTCCATGTGACTTTTTTTTTTAACAGCTTGCCTTTCTATCTCAGAGTATTCTTCAAGAAAGCTCATCCAGAACTTGAACATAAAGGAGTAGGAAATTGGTTTCACTGTTCAGTCAGTCAGTAACAGTTTCTAACAAACTGCTCACATTTTTTATCATGTATAAAAAAGTTAGACAAGAAAAGGGGGAAAATTAAACAAATGCTAACCAGTTGGTAATGTCTTGATGAGATTGTTTATAGGTTCCTTTTTTGACGGTTCTGCTTTGAATGAGCACACAAGGCAAGAGACACCCTCACTTCACCTGCCACTTAATTGCCTGTGACACACATGTGCTTGGTGCATTTGCTTGTACAACTTTTAGTGAGCAAATATGTGCAGGCCTGAGTTGGTCAGGCAGAGGGGAAGGAGAACAAAAGACCAGCGTAGCATTGTAAACCTTCCTAATCAATGACCAGTTTACAAGTCCAAGTGTGTACACAGAGATAGGGGCGAGATAGAGGGCTGCATGCAAATGAGTTACCCTGCCTGTGGTCTCTCCATTGTAGTAATCTTTGGTATAGAACTCATTTGAGTCTGTATGTTTTTTATTATATTTAAAAATATTTTTTAAAAAAACTATTATCCAAAGGTTCTTCAAATCAAACACATCTGGAATTCCTGAAGCTATTCAGCGGGGCCTGAGGGTTCCATGGAACAGTTTGCAAACACTCTGCTAGACTGTGTCATCCCACATAGGAGTGTTCTCTTCAGCTTCTCTTCACTTGTTACTTGAAATAAGAGTTCTGGTGGATTAAAAGGAAAATACATGGGTCTCTATTACAATGTGTTAACATTTATGAGTCTTGTAATTAAGATTCTTAAATTAATAATTAAAATAATTATATATAATAATTATAATAATTAAGAAAGCAATAAGTAGCAAAAATTGAGACAGAATTCACCCCTCCAGATATGTATGAGACATATATATGTAATTCACAATATAATTTAATGTTTAAAGTATCTTAGCACCTGCTTATTTTTCATGTTTCACATACTCTTGGTATACTATATGAACATAAATTCATGTTATTAATAGTTCGAAACTGAGGCACCAATAATTTGAGTTTCTAAATCTGATCTTTAAAATGGAATTCTAGAACTCTTAAGTCTCTTACATTTATGCAAGTTTTTCCTGAAAGGAAGATGATGATACCCCTTGGCTTGTTTAAAAACACACACACGCACATTCACAAAAGGATCTAACGAAAATGTAGTTTTGGCTAACGTTGCTTCAAAATAGGTTCTTTCCTTCTCATGTAATCATTGTGAATTGCTACCCTACACCTCTTCATTTTTCTTAATCAATTTCTTTACAATTTTCATTCAACTTTTCTCTCACTTTTACTTTCTATTTGTTAGAACCCCGAAATGTGTAGTTGAAAGAGATCTTACAGGTGATTCCTTCCTACTCCATTTTATAGGAGTTCAGAGTGAAGTGATCTGAACTGGATGCTGGCTGGAAAAGAGCTTGAGTATGTGTCCTTGAGTACCCAGATTTATATAAGAAAAAAAAACCCACAAAAATAAATATTTTCCTAACTGACCACTTTGGTTCTAGAATCTCTGTATGGTCTTCTCTATAACTTAAGCCTTTAAACTACTAATTGACAGAAAAATATTCATATTATTAGTAATGACACTTATATACGTAAATCGAGATATACCTCTGTTGTTAAGATCCTAAGACAGTGTGGAATAGAAACAAGCATGGTTTTTGAGACAGGCAGATCTGAATTGAAATTTTAATCCAGCCACCTACTAGCTCTGTGATCATGGGAAGTTACTTAGCCCCTCTAAGTCTCATTTCCTTCCTCTGTAAAATAGCGAAATAACATGGGTAAAGCCCCTTGTGCATATTAGAGCTCAATAAAGTGTAGTCAGGTAAAATAAGTTTGTTATAATGACAAAAGATGAAGGTTATGTTAAAAGTGTGACAGCTGAAAGTGAAAGAGGAGAAAAAAGGACTATGGCAGAGACAGTGGGAAAGAGTAGGAAAAATGGGGACCTACGGAAAGGAAGCAGTTCAGCTTGTATTGAGTTGAATTCTAATATTTTAAAGCGCATTCTTTTCCTGCTTTCATTAGTATATATCTTACACTATTTTAACCCATATTGAACTTAAACGTTTTCTTTTGTGATCAAATTGTGTTTAAATTTTTTTGCCCCTCTTATTTGTTTTTATTAATGTTATTGTTCTCTGAGTACTCACACATGTTTTAATTTAATTTACAGGTGGCCGTTTGTTGCATCTGTTTTTTTGTCATTCTTCCTCTAAATTTAGTTGGTACGATACTTGGCCGAAATCTGTCAGGTCAGCCCAACTTTCCTTGTCGTGTCAATGCTGTGCCTCGTCCCATACCGGAGAAAAAATGGTAAAGAGAATGCTAAATCTTATGTGATTGTTTCTCACAATATATAAGTTCTTAAGGCTATTATGTATGTATAACTTTTAGATTTCGCATGTATTTATAAGAATGACTATGTTAAGTTTAAATTTAAGAATTGTCTTTTTACTTTTTCCCTTCAACCTGTGTTGTTAGGAGCAGTGACAAATTACATCCTTATTTCACTTTCTGGCTATTGGCGCCATTTACAGATAAATCAGATGCTTTAATAACTACACTTAGTGCGTAGCGATGGTGGGAACTGAAGTTGCAGCAGTTTGTTACTGCAGCCTACTGGCCAGATTTGACCTGCTGCCTGATTTTGGAAATAAAGTTTCGTAGGAATATAGCCATGCCTGTTTGTTCACATACATTGTCTATGGTTACCTTGACACTGTAGCGTCAGAGTTGAGTAGTTATGACAGAGACCATCCCACCTGCAAAACCTGAAATGTTTGCTCTCTGAACATTTACAGAAAAGGTTTGCCAACCCCTGGCTTATCATTTCCTTTTCCTTTCCAGATATTTTATTGTTCTAAACAATACTCACACAGGTTGATACCATATGTATATCATACCAATTGAGAGATGAATTAGAATTGAGACCAATTATAATTTACTGTCTTATGTTCTTTGTCTTCACTTCTGGGAGAGTATAGAATCTCTCAAATGCAGTCTGTCACATTTTATGCACAAAATGTTTTCTCAAGGACGTCCCATAATTCAAGATTAATCCTGACAAAGGATGACAAGTATTTCTGTTTAACAGCCGAAGAGAGTCTTCTACTGCAATAGTGTAAACGTAGTTTACAGTTCATTTGACCAGTCAGCTTTAAAATTATGATTCTTGGTGGATTTTTAATTTGAGATGTTGTTTTTTTCAAATTTTGGGCATAAAATGAGATGTCATTAGTATGTTTATATTTCTAATTTTTGTAATTCAAATTTGAGCAAAATGTGAACTTGTCTGTATATTTTGCCTTTTAAAATTAGTAAATTGAATATGTTAGTGCTGATTTATGCTATTCTGCATTCTTTATTTTCCTTATTCTTTTTTTTTTTTTTTTTTTTTGCTGAGGAAGATTAGCCCTGAGCTAACATCTGCCACTCTTCCTCTACTTTATATGTGGGTTGCCACCACTACATGGCTGACAAGTGGTGTAGGTCCGTGCCTGGGATCCAAACTCACGAACCTAGGCTGCTGAAGCAGAGTGGGCCAACCTTAACCACTACCCCACGGGGACGGCCCCTTTCCTTATTCTTACTAGCAGACAAAAATAGAACGCTCTTACTGTACATTTATTACATTCCCCATCTCATTAGAATAACTGTACAGTAGTCTCTCTGTATTCGTAATAAGGGATATATATTGAAAAGCCTCTGTTCCTAGATATTTTACCACATTATAAATATAACTTATGTTCAGGTACTTATACAAACAGTTTTTTGTAGACTTGGAGGTATGGAGACACTTACAGAAATGGGGCTAAATAAAATAGCCCCTGTAGTTTAAACGAGAGTGATCTGTGCTAGCCTCAGGAATTGTCCATGTTCTTTCTTTCTTAAATTGGTGCTCGTGAGCACTTTGGTAGTCTAGTTTTTAAAGTCAATTATCTTTTTCAAATCAAGATTAGACAGTTAAGGCCCATTGATATCCTGATGTTCTTTCACTCGTTACTGGGGAGGATAAGGTTAAAGGACAAGCATATCAGAAATCACAGAAGTTCCTCTAGGTCACTAGGGCTAGTGAAGGAGAGGAAGGAACAGCATGTGACTTTGCTAAGCATGGGTCGCATTTCGATGTAGGAAGGCTGGTGTGTGTCTTCATTTTCTTTATATAGTTACATGGGAACCAAAATCTGAATGCTAGATCTCGCTCTCACTGACTGTGTCACCTTGGGCAGATCATTTTTAACCTCTGTCAGTCTTGGCTTCCCGTAAAAGGAGGGAAGACTAGATTAAATGATTTTTATGGGTTTTTTTCCAGCTCTCAAACTCTTTGATTATCTTCTCAGTTTTTTAGTTTGTTCTTTCCAGAGATAGTAGTCTAATATCCTTTATGTGCCAGATCCTGTGCTGGGCACTGGGAATAACTAGATGAATAGCTTCTGCCTGCCGGGGTTTATAATCTAGTAAGATATGATATGTATGTAATTAGCCAGTGCAGTCTAGTGGGGTAGGTGCTGCCATGCAGTTATATTCAAGAGGCACTGGGAGAACGGAGGGAGGACCCACCTCTTCCCGGAGACTTGGGGAAGGCTTTACAGGGAGAACACTTGAGCCTTGAGCTTGCAGGAAGAGGGTTAGACCGGAGAAGGCATTCCAGGTGGAGAATTACCAGTTGCAATCCGTAAATGTTTGTTGCGTTCATAAATGAGGTTTGAATTTTATTTTTTACTCATCCTTTCGCTCCATAATAACTCAGAACTCATAGTACCTTAACTGTATAATTCATAGGAAAAGAAATAACCAAAGAAAGCATGAGCAAAGAAGTGGCAAGCCCACAATTTGGGAAACATTATTTCAGATAGGGATCTCAAGACATTTATTTTCTTTCCATATGGCTTTCTGTAAGTAAATGCCTGTAAAGTTTTTAGAAGTTATTGAGAGCTATAAAGCAGGAGCAGACACTTTGAGTCTTTCTTGAGCTCTGCCACTGGCAAGAATTTGTGTTCTCCAAATTCTTATCTCAGCCTTTAATGACGGAAGGAATTTTGACCATATCCTGTGGCTAATTTGAAGTTCCACCTCTGTATTGTGCCTCTTTGAATTTTTGTTTCTCCTTTTACTGGTTTGTTTCTATCCTTTAGATTATTTTAAGTAGAAAGCATCTGCTTTCTAGTATCAGGATTTATGTAATATAATATGAAAATCATACTAAAAGTTTACTGTTAATTTCAATATTTTCCAGGTTCATGGAGCCTGCAGTTATTGTTTGCCTGGGAGGAATTTTACCTTTTGGCTCAATCTTTATTGAAATGTAAGTTTTGGCAATGTATTTGTGTTTTGATGGACTTAGTTGTAATTAGAGAATTTAGGAGTTAGGATAGGTCTAGAATCATCAGATGGGAATACATCTAACTGAGTTGGTCTGTTAATTCCATTGCTTCCAGAAAGGGGTCTATGTAGTCTATCTAAAGGTAGCTTTCTACTCTGTTCTCAGATATTCAGGTGAAGTTTATGCCTTTTTGTATCATGTTCTAGACCTCTCACCTCGCAGGAGATCTTAGAAATCAAAGCATGTGTGCTAGAGAATGCTAGACCAGCCTTTAATCACCTACAGGCTGTAAGGAGTTACTGGTTTTTACTGTATTTTTAAAATATTTCTCAGAGTCCAGGGAACTAGGTAAACCATTACCTATCAGTCAGTCTAGATCCTGACATTCTTGGATGCATAGTCATTCCTAGTCTTCTCTCACTGAGACCTACTGGAAAGTATGTATATGTTTGGTTGTGGGAAATATGCCATCTTGTGCCCAGTAACCATGCTTCATATCTGCAGTCATCACTGCAAAATATAAGCCTTCCTTTTCTCAGCCTGTTCCAATGTCCCTTGATGGGAATGCTCTGCCATTTTAGGCAAGGCAGTTCTTTGGGACCTTCTTAAGAACTGCGGTCATACACCTCTGGCTCCTGCGCATGAAATGCCAGTCACGGTGACCACTCAAAATGCCCTTACACGTTTCCGGATGCCCCACTGCTGATTCTCTCCTGTGCAGTGGACACCTCCTTAACAGACATGATTAGATCTGACACTTGGTTAATTGGAAAAGTTGACTCATGTAAGGGAATTATAAAAAAAGATACATACATAATATTCTATTTTAAATTAAATAAAGGTACATCTTTCACTGTTTTTTTAAATATAGAGCCAAGGTCTTTGATTTGTATCTAGTTGATGTTTCCATCATTTTTTCTTTGACGTTCATAATGCATCTTGTGTTTTCTAGCCTTTTTAAAGTGGAGAAAGACATAAAGACCTGTCTGAGGCATTCTAAGTACAGAATCCTTCTAGATTTGTACATTTGTCCCCCAACCTTTTATAGCTGTCTCACCCACACCTAATTTTATAACTTTTCTTAGTGACTCACCTTAGTGAATTTTTCCAAAGTATACGACATAATTTTCATAGAAATCACACATCCTTTTTGCTCTCATGTTTATTGGTTTACGTAACGTTTAAGTTGTCTGATTACACTTTAACAAGTACAACTGAAATAGATGTGGGCCATTCCTGGTGGTCAGCTACCAGCTGCGAGTGTGCTGTGGGCATTAGTCAGTACCTTAGAGGGGTTGGAGTGTGTGCTGCTCTAGCTTGTGGTTTAATAAAGCCAGTTCAGGAACTTCTGTGCTTCCAATCTGATAGTGCTTTGTATTCTCACCCTGACTTGACCTCCAACTATTTTTTTTTTTGCCTCCTACTCCTGTCCCCAATACCTTCTGGATCGCATCTCTTCCTGCTTTCTCAGGTACTCTGTTCCATTAGACAGCCTCTCTGCTGTATCTTTAACTTCTCTGTTTTGACCACCCTCCAACCTATTCTCCTCTTGGTAGCCACTGTGATATTTTAAAAGTATCAGTCTGATCATGTCACTTCCTTGCTAAAGACTTCTCATTTTCATTGAGGTAAGGTCCAAACCCCATAACATAGCCGTTAAGACCTTCATAATAGAGGATCTGGCCCTCCTTGCTTCTCCAACCTCATCTCTTAGTTCTCGCACCTTCATTTGAAATTCTAGCCCTACTGAATTACTTTGAGTTTTTCTAAATACGGTGAATTCCCTTAGTTGTGAGCCTTTGTCTTTGCTGTTCTGTGCCTGGAACATTCTTCTAGCGCCCCCCACCCCTGATGTGCCTTATCTGATTCTTCCCACTACCCCTCCCCCACAATGGCCCACCCAGCCAAACATGTAAGATGACCCTCTTAGGTACATTGGTGAAGCGCATGTCACAGTGCGTCATGATCACCCCTTCACTGATATTCCCCACTGAACAGTAATCTCCTTGAGGCAGAGACTGCCATCTTCACAGTTCTCGTATTACTGCTTCTCTGATATGTGGGAGGGCCTCAGTAAATATCTTTTGAAAGAACGAGTGATGAATAAGTGAACTAACAAACAGAAAAGAAAAAGAAAAGAGGCTTAAAGACTGTTTTCTAATTTAATGATGACTTGGGTAATGGAATTAGAGTGTAGGGTCTTTTTCTCAGTGTAAAATATTAATGCCCTTTCTCTTACTGCCTCTGAAAATAACATGAAGCTTTTTTAGGCTTTATTTTCCTAATTGTTTTTAGTTTCCTAATGTTATACATTAGTACTCTATCAAACCTATTTTTTATTTAATGGGATGTTTTATAAAATGTAGAATACTTTGCTTAAATAGTGTTATATCTAGAAAAAATGAAAGAATGAAGGAAAACTTTGTTTTATAAATATGAACTTTTATCTATTATCATTTTTCTTTTCCACATTTTACTCTTTTAAGCTTTTAATTTATTCAGTTTGCTTAGAGATGAATGCCCTAGTAATGAATCTGTTCTTGAAAGACTATCCAAGGAAATATTTTTGAGAAGATTTCAGAGGATTTAATAGATGAAAAAGGGTAAGGGAAACTGTTGGAAGTTACTTGAAAGAAAAATACTGAGATTTTAGTGAGAAAAATTGAGAACTAAGATGTATGTGAGATTTAGCAAGAGCAGGGTGAGCTTCAAGAATAAAGACTAGAAAACTCTGTCTTTATTTCATTTTATTTAGGTATTTCATCTTCACCTCTTTCTGGGCATATAAGATCTATTACGTCTATGGCTTCATGATGCTGGTGCTGGTCATCCTGTGCATCGTGACTGTCTGTGTGACCATCGTGTGCACATACTTTCTACTAAATGCAGAGGATTATAGGTGGTAAGTCCTTATTTCTGGGAAGAACCTCTGGGGATCACAATATTTTAAATTAAGATTCCATTTGAAGTGTACAAAGTAGAATAAAAGGTCTGTATAGAAATTTTGGTACTTAGGATAGTAGAGGGAGTTTTTTTCAGTTACAAAATGATGAAGATTTTCAAGGAAAAATAATATCAGTCACACACAAAAATTTTGTGTTAATGAGGGTTACTATGTTAGAAATATTTTTACAAAGTGCTTGATGTGGAAGGAGCTTTATGAGGAAGCGTTGCTCCATTTTAAACACGAAGAGACAGATCTCAAAACGGAAATGGTTTAACTAAGGTTACTTAGAACAGGGAATTTGACAAAATTCAGGATCTCTCCTTCCAGTTCTTAAGCTCTCTCCCTGTTGATATATTTAAATGACATACATATGCATTTGTTTTTAAGTATACAGAATTTCAAAGGATGATTTTATAAAGTTCTTTGCTTTAAAATCTTTGTTTCAGTGCCATTCATTCAAGAGGTTTTTTTTTTTTTTCAGGCAATGGACAAGTTTTCTCTCTGCTGCATCAACTGCAATCTATGTTTACATGTATTCCTTTTACTACTATTTTTTCAAAACAAAGTAAGTGGAGACATTTTCTCATTTTGTATTTAAGAAACTAAATTTGCCATTTAAATACCAGAATTTAAGGCATTATGTTGAAAGTAAAAATGGATATATTATATATAATTTTTTTATTTCAGGATGTATGGCTTATTTCAGACATCATTTTACTTTGGATATATGGCGGTATTTAGCACAGCCTTGGGGATAATGTGTGGTAAGTTCTGAAATTCTTGGATTTCATGAGTAAATCTTTGAGTGATTCAAAGTCAGAAAAATATAGTAATTGGAACTTAAGAAATTACATTCTGTTGTTTGATAAGGAATGCCAAAATAAAGTCAGGAGTCTGATTTCAGTCCTTTTGACTATTCCTCAAATCCTAACTTAGCACCTGATTGATTTCGTTTTTAGTTTTCTGTTCCTAATGCTTGTGTATAGCACTATTTTCCATACCACAGTTTCTCATTCATGTTGGGAATTGGCGTTTTTTAGCTTAGGTTCATTGGAAAAGATTGTGATGTAGACAAAGTAAGGTTTTGGGTGAATCATTTCTGTTGGAAGTTTCTCTGGCTGTTCATGGAGGTACAGTGTCCCGCAGGCAGCACAGTTTACTGGTTATGAGTACACACTGGAGTGTCTGCAGACTGGGCTTAAGTCTTCCCTCTGCCGCATGTGTGTTCTGTACCTTGACCTAGTTCCCAAGCTCTCCAAACCCCTGTAAAATGAGGATTAATACCCCCGTTTCATGAGTTTATCACAATCTTGCATTCAATGGCAGAGATAAATGGTATCACCATATGATAGAGTCTCTAGCATGTGTGAAATAGCTAGAAAATAAAGAACTTTTGGAAATAGCATGGTAAATGGAAAGGGCATGGACTTGAGAGCCTGAGAGACCTGGGTGAAGTCTCTGTGCTGCTGCTCCCCTTGTTTGTGACTATGGGAAGGCATGTTAACCTCTCTAAACCTCCTGTTCTCCTCTGTAGAATGGGTATATCTTTCAGAGTAGTTATTTGTAGTAGCGTCGTGTGTGTAAAGCACCAAGTGTATTGCAGGTCTCTTATTAGGTGGTAAGAGAGAGCCAATTACATGGGAGACAAGGCAGGGAATGGGAAGAGCTAGGACTTTTGGGGTCAGTCAGTCCTGGTATGAATCCTGGTGCCCCTACTTAATAGCCATGTTACTCTGGCCAAATTATTTAACCTTTACTTCTCAACATTCTCATTTGCAAAACAGAAGTAATACCTACCTTAGAGGGTTGTAAGGAGGATTCAGAGATTGAATGTGGGTAAACGTCAGGTGGATGGCAGATGCTCAGTGCGTGGTGGCTGCTGCTGTTATTGTATTGCTGAGGGCTGAAAGTCTTTGGGCTTCCTTCTGTTCCGGGATTGTCTCTCTGTTTCTGTTGTTTCTTTGGGTTTCCACACCTTATGCTCTCACCTCAGAGCAATTTCAAGACACTGAGTCCAGGCAGAGGTGCCTTGAGAGAAACAGGTACAAGTAACTCACTTTTTTTGTGTTTCAGGTTTTACTTGATAAATGAGGTAATTCCCTAGTTACTTCACAGGGCTGATGTAAGGCTTAAGTACTAAACACTGTGGAAACATTTCCAGTAGTGTATGAGTCAGACCCTTCTCCTTTCTCTGTTACTTACCATTGACTTTTTTTTGGATAGTTCTACCTTTATCTACAGGATAGGCTGTAGAATAAGTAAGATATGATAATCTTGTTAAAAGCTGGGTCCTGGTATGACATTTGTGGACCTCTTTGAGGTACTGGTATTGCTTTGTCCTCCGTCAAAAGAATCTGTTCTGCGGATTGGTGGTTGTCAGAGGCGTGGGGTTGGGAGAGTGGGTGAAATGGGTGAAGGTGGTCAAAAGGCACAGACTTCCAGTTCCAAGATGACTGAGTTCTGGGGATGTGATGTACGGCATGGTGACTACAGTTAACAATCCTGTATTGTATATTTGAAGTTGCTGAGAGAGTAGATCTTAAAAGTTCTTCACAAGAAAAAAATTGTAACTCTGTAAGGTGTTGGATGTTAACTAAATTTTTTGTGGTAATCATTTCGCAATACATACATATGTCAAATCATTATGTTGTGCACCTTCAGCTAATACAATGTTTTATGTAAATTAAAAGAATCTGTGTGTTCATATATACCATATATGTGATCAGGTGCACACACACACAAATGACGTTGACTGTAAGGGAATAAAACGAATTCCACAAGCTGTGAGGGAAGACAGTTCTCTATATTATAGTCACGTTTTAGTTATAGCTTCCATGTTAACCTCTTCCTGTGATAATTAATTAGTTAACCAACTTTGAGGGAAAGATGACTAAGAACTGGATGTTGAAACTAGATGTTCGTCCCGTGGGAACATCCTGTGTATCCCCAGGCACTCGGAAGGTTCCTTGAGCATTACTGGCCATCCTTCCTTCAGAATGCTGCTCACTGACCTCCTCTTTGTTTAATCGGAGATCTTTCTTGATTATCACCAGCATACAATGGGGGATAGAATCATGGGATTATGCAGAGGGTTGTTTTTTTCTTCACTCTTTTTATTTGTGATCTTAGGAAGACTTTGAGGTAATATCTTGACATTTACAAAGAAAATGGAATGAATTTAGCTAAATTTTTTGAGTTCTTTTCTTGTTGAAATTTCATCTTGCTGCCTGATAATCTTGGCACCTTTCCAGTTCCCTACTGTTCTGGCAGTGTCCCAGCATTTATTCTTTAATGGCTTTATATACCTTCAGTGCTAACCTGTTTTTTGGGGGGAGGGGAAACAGTTCAGATTGGAAGTGATTAAAATATCATAATACAAAAATTATACATACTCATCAGGTTCTGTTGCTAAAATGCTTTTTAGTCAGTAATTGAAAGAAAAATGTTGATTTTTTTTTTAAGGTAGAAAAAAGAAATGACTGTTTTAAGGTGGAAAATAATTAGATTATTACAGTCTTTTATATTTTAGGCATAGCGCATTCCCAAGACATTTATTTTCCTGGAGAGCATATTCAGTATCCTCCTTTTATAAAGCCATATTTTTATAAGCTTATTCTTGAGGTACTCACAAGATTAGGAAATACTGTTTGATTCTAAGCATATCTCTGCTCAAAGGGGAACAATGTTTTGTAGGTCTGGAAAATTGGATTTGGTTATTGGGCTAGTGTTATATTATGCCAGTTAAATTTTTGATTCTAGTTAAAATTTTATAGATATTTTATGTTCTAAGAATTCAGGCTTATTTTGACAAAATTGAGTGATGTTTTTCTTTTTTCTTACCTTGTAAGGACTTGTGTTATAAACTGTTTCAAAGTGAATTGTCACTATTTTCAAGTGTAATATAATTATTTCGTATTATAAAGTAAATGTCTATTCATTGCAAAAATAATTGCAAACAGGTTTGGTGTGTTGTTTTGGTGGGTTTTTAATATTTAATTATGGGAAATTTTAAAATATCTGCAAAAAGAGGGACATATACATATATATATATAGTGAGTCCCCATGTGCCTACCACATCTACCATCAGTAATTATCAACTCAGGGCCAATCTTGCCTTATTTATATTCCCACCTTACTCCCCTTTTATTCTGACATGAATCTTGGATCTCATGTCATTTCAACTGTAAATGTTTCAGTGTGTGTGTATATATGTATATATGTAAATATACATAATATTTAGTTAATAACTATAATACATAACATTTCAGTGTATACATGTATATAATTCCTTAATACGCTCAAATAATTCAGAGAATTCAAATTTGTGCCACCCATCCCCATTTCTTTTTTTATACAGTTTGTTTGCATCAAGATCCGATTAAGGTCCATGCATTGCTTGGTTAAAATGTCTCTTAAGGTTCTTTTAATCTATTGATATTCTCTCCCTTTTCCCTTGCAATTTATTTAAGAAACTTGGGTTTTTGTTTGTTTTAATTTCTGTAGAGTTTTCCACACTCTGGATTTTGCTGATTATATCCCTGAGGTATCATTTGATATTTCTCCATGTGGTTCCCCCCCTGTTTCCTGTAAAGTGGTAGTTAGATCTATAGCTTGATCATACTCAAGAATTCTTGTCCAAGAATACTTAACAGGTGGTTTGTAAAGTTTTATCAAGAGGCACTTAATGTCTTGTCTCTCTTTGCGAGAGTTAGCAGTCATTGATAATTATTGCTTAGCTCAAATGCCTCATTAGTGGTTATAATAGTTTAATTCTGTTGTTCCTTTGATATTTATTAGCTGAGATACTTCTATAAGGAGAAACTTTCTTTTATCAACCATTTGGTTACATAGGAAGGGCAAAATAGACTTATTTCTTTCCTTGCATACACCAGTTGGGTGAATAAAAGTTAATTCAAAGGTGACCAGTTGGGCTTATGTGTGTGTATATCATTATTAATTCATGGAAGATTTACTTTTAAACTTTCAGTAATATTGGGCTTAGATGGTAAATTTCTAAATGTAGTGGAGAATCTTTTCTATGACTTGAAGGACCAGCTTATTCTAAAGATCCCTTGGTATTTGCAGTAAAGATCTATCCAGTTCATTCATTCATTCAAAAAATATTTATTGGGTACCTTATCTTGTGCCAGCCACTCTTTTAGGCACAGGAGGTAGATACTTAATTTAACATGTACCCCAGCTTTTCAGTGTTTTGAGCCCCATTTGAGGCTGATTATTCAGAAACAACATTTCAAAGCTCCTGACCTACTTACCTCTCTCTCTTGTCCATACCCTCAAATATGTCTTCTTTTCTACCAATCACACAGCTTCTACAATTTAAACATAAAAAAGAAAGCATCAGAAAATGCCTCTTCTCTAGAGCTTCAAATGCCATTGGGCTGTGGTTATCAGTCCTTCCCTGAGAGAATCCCCGGTTGATTCTTAACTGCTTGTCCATAAAGTATCTCATGGTTTAATGACCTAGAATAATAATACATGCTCAAATTTAAAAAGACACATTTTTTCATTTAACAAATTTTTGTCATTATCAATTTATTCTTACTTTTTAAGAGATATATGTTAATGCATATAGTTATTGATTATATATGTAGTCATTGATAGTAAATTCTAAAAGTATTATATCAGGTCAAACTTGGTGTATGACAGTAAGAGGTGATTTGCAAAACAAATGATACAATTTTAATAAGTTTAGAGGAAATACATAAAGATGTTATCTTAAAAAAAGAATAACTTTCCAGAGCAGAGAGTATTTAGTGTTTGTAAGTGATGGATACCACTCTGTGTGTATTTGTCTCAAAACATCTTATTTTACCTTTACAGGAGCAATTGGTTACATGGGAACAAGTGCCTTTGTCCGAAAAATCTATACTAATGTGAAAATTGACTAGAGACCCAAGAAAACCTGGAACTTCGGATCAACTTCTCTTTCATAGGGGTGGAACTTGCACATCAAACAAAGCGCAAGAAGAGATTTGGGCTTTAACACTGGGTACTTTGTGGGTCTCTCTTTCGTGGATGACTTAGAGTAACATCTGTTTCCATTGATCCTAGGTTCTTACTGACTGCTTTCTCCAACTGTTCACAGCAAATGCTTGGATTTTATGCAGTAGGCATTACTACAGTACATGGCTAATCTTCCCAAAAACTAGCTCATTAAAGATGAAATAGACCAGCTCTCTTCAGTGAAGAGGACGAATAGTTTATTTAAAGCATTTGTTCTAATAAAATAAATAGAGGGAAACTTGGATGCTAAAATTACATGAATAGAAATCTTCCTGGCACTTAGTGTTTCTACGTTATTGAAAAATGATGTTCCAGAAAGATTACATTTTTCTCTTATTTTTACTGCCATCATCACCTATTGTGGGACATTTTTATATATTGAATCTGGGTTCTTTTTTGACCTTTTTTTTTTTTTTCAATTCAACTGCATCCTTTTTTTAAAAGAGAGAATTAAAAAATATTAAATCCTGCATGTAATATATCTGCTGTCATCTTAGTTGGACCAACTTCCCATTTATTTATCTTAAAACTATCCAGTTACATCTTAATTCCATCCAAAGAAGATACAGTCTGAAGATAGAGGTGTACTCTCTACAATGCAATTTACTGTACAGTTAGAAAGCAAAGTGTTAAATGGAGAAGATATTTGTTTTTATTAAACATTTTGAGATTTAGATAAACTACATTTTAACTGAATGTCTAAAGTGATTATCTCTCCCCCCCACCAAGTTAGTCTTACATCTTTTTTGGGTTTGAATGAAGGTTTTACATAAGAAATTATTAAAAACAAGGGGGGCGGATAATAAATGTATATACCATTAAATAATGTAACGTAGGTGTAGATTCCCAAATGCATTTGGATGTACAGATTGACTACGGAGTACTTTTTTCTGATGATGATTGGTGTAGAAATGTGTGAATTGGGGTGGCTTTTTACACCTTGCCTACCACTGCATGAAACTCGGGGGTTTCTTCAAAATGTGTGTGTCATACTTCTTTTGGGAGGGGGGATTCTTTTCTTTTGTTTCTTTTCTGAGACTCCTACAGGAGCTAAATTTGTAATTTAGAAACATTTAATTTTGTTAATCCTGTGTGGGGCACTTAAGTAACATCTAGAGCATTACTGCTTTAGAATGTTAAAATAAAATTTCCTGACCAAATTGTTTTGTGAAAATAGGTGTGTTTGCAATTTGAAGATATCTTTTCAAAGGGCAATATTACTGAAATACAATTTTTTTAATATGCTATAAACTCTGCTTTTCTAATACATGGACCCACACTTTAAAATCCCCAAACTTGCTTACATCTAGATTATCCAGTACAGTCACAGAGGGAATGACAAGCCCTTTGAATGAGCTTGTGGCACCAAATCTGTTCAGGTTAGTGTACCGTGTAAAGTGGGGATGGGGTAAGGATGAGCAAATAAAGGTTACAATTTTCTAAGGAAGTGATTTTAATTTTGGATACATCTTTCTGGAACCGTCCATAATGTGAAGTTTTCCTAGAACTGTTGAGTTTCTAGGTTAATAGTTTGCTATGCAAATAACCACCTAAAACAATACTGTCTATTTTTAGAAAGACTCCAAACAGCTGTGTTTAAACCTTAATGTAAAACTCATGCCATTCATAGTTATATAAGATGTTTTCATTTCAAAATATGTTTATATAAATTAATAGATTCTGCATCCTATGATGTGGCATGTAAGAACTATAAAGAGTGAAAAGTTTGATTTCTTACCACTTAAGTATGGCTGACATGAACAAACAAATTTGATCAGAAGCTGTAGGTAAATTTTCTTCTTCAAGCCAAAATGTCATATTAAATGTTATCTACTGGGTCTTCCATTTTCTCTTCCTTCTCACCTGCCTTTAAGATCTAATAAGAAAGGAAGCTAAAAGTCAATATTTAGTGGCTTATGTAAGGTACCTTTTTAATTATAACAATATATAGTCTATCTGATGGAGCATAAATTGGACAGCAAGCCTTTGTCTAATAAAATGAAATTTGTTTCTCATGTATGTTGCAGGTAGGATGTAGAGTTTCTAAAGAATGAGTGGTTTAGCTGCTTTCAGGTACACCAGTTCTTTTTACTAATTGAGCTCTACTTGAAGTCCTTTGGAATCTTCAGTGAAAAATAATTTTCTAATTTCCAGATACACTGAAGAGCTCCATTAAAATGAATATAAATCACCTTGAAAAGTCCTTTAGAAAATATGTATTGGTTTATGGCTTCACAGAGAGGCTGGATGTGTGTGTGTCTTGAAGAAGATGTAATCCACAAGTAGTTTAGCTCCCCAGCTCTCGGTTGTAGAGTAATAAAATAGAATATTATGTAAGTTAATTAAAGGGTGAGGTTTTTTCCACTCCATTTATGCTGTATATCTATCTTTCATTTGTTAACATTATTTGCTCAACTTATCAACTGATGCTTTGAACACTATCAAAAACTAAGGGTAAACTTTCCCCTTGTATCTATAAGCATGCTTCTCCTGAAATTTAGCTACACTAGTAATTGACATCATTATACATATATCCTAGTACAAGAGTGGGATCAGGTGGAAATGTGATAGCTGGAGGGATGGATGGTAAAGCATTCTTTAGTTTATCATGTTGCGCTCCAAGATTGTACAGAATTTGCCCAGAAATCAAGCCCCATACTCTTAGAATTCATTATATTGTGGTGATATCTGAACCTAGTAAATGGTATGCTTGGATGTTTTTCATTGAGAGTG
Source organism: Equus przewalskii (assembly GCF_037783145.1). NCBI lineage: Eukaryota > Metazoa > Chordata > Mammalia > Perissodactyla > Equidae > Equus > Equus przewalskii. The sequence goes on from NC_091831.1 coordinate 32,658,882, forward strand.
GATGGGCCTCTTTATAAAGGTGGTTGCTGCAAATTCCAGTTCTTTCAAAAGCCACTTTATTTAGAGTTTATCCACTAATTGTACTCATTTTGATAAAACTTATCTCTTAAGTGTTTACTAACCACCTTATGCCAAATGTCTTGCACCTATTAAGATTTCCTGAATTTTTACAAATGTAAAAAAGAAAAAATGTATTAATGTAATTTGTTCAGGAAAAGCTACATACCTAAGGGCTTCTGTATATGAATTCTGGGAAAGAAAAACCTATTTGTAATCCATACACTGCAGTTCCATCTGAGTTTTAAGTTTAGATTTTAGCGTGTCTTAGTGCTTCATTCTGTTGATTTATCAGAACACATAATGGGAGTAGTGGCGTATGAAAACAGAAGTATTCATTAATGTGTCATATCTTCATAAAAATTCCATAGTTATGAAGCTATATTTTAGCAATCAAGAAGTTAAAGAGATCAGAGAAGTGAAAATCTATAAAGATTGTTTGGAAGTGTATACAGAAATACACTAGACTAGATTTCGAGGTAGGGTAGATCAGAAAGTTAACACATAGCTGCAGAAATTTTGTAAGATTTAAATTCTATATGAGGAATAATAACTAGTTCTCTCATGAGCATTTTCTAAAAGCCATCTGATTTGACATTCTCCTTGGAGCTGTAGGCAGAATTGTTCAAAGACAAAAGTAAAAATTATTTCACTGTATTAGGAAATGAAAATAAAGAAACTGTTGTGAAGGCTGCTTACATTGAAGTACTGATGAGCTAGGCTTGCTAATAATTGACTGATAAAGCAGCATTTGGTCTGTTTACCCTGGTTCCTCAGGTTAGGTCATTTGAAAGTCATAAACTTGTAAGTAAGGGCTTAAGGCAAGAAAGAAATAACATGGAATTCTATTTGAAGGACCACAGAGTATACTTGGAAAAGCAGTCCCGCTTGGGCTTTTCAACTGGGTCAGATTTGAATCTGTAAATCCCTGCAGAGCACGGACAGTCGGTGACAGAGTTGGAAGGAGACACTTAGTGCTCAGTGATTACTTCCGTTTTGTACACACCCTTGGTTTGTGGAGGCCATATTCCAACTGGCTTTTTAGTAATAGAAATCCACTATATAATGTATCAAATTCATTGAGGTTCTAATCTAGTCTGTTAATCTAACTGAAGTTGGATTTTTTAAAAGTAATAAAAAGTTAAATGTCTTCCCTTGGATGCTTTATTTCTTTGCTTTTTGAAACATGGGAACCAAGCATAAGGGAAAACCCATTATTATTGGCATGCATATGAAGAGACTACTGATAGCTCCCCATAGTTAAATAAAGCAGAGGTCAGCAGATTTCTTCTGTAAAGGGCCAGATAGGAAATATTTAAGGCTTTGAGAGCCATACAGTCTGTGTCGCAACTACTCAACTGTTGTAGCCCAGCAGCCATAGACAGCACGTAAACGAATGGGCATGCCGTGTTCCAGCATAACAGCAACAAACAGCCAGTGGGCCAGAGTTGGCTGACTCCCGAAATAAAGGATTCAAAATTTAAGATTTGATTTTCCCCCCAACTTTATACTTTGAAAAAAAATTAAATGTACAGAAAGTTGAAAGAATAATACAATGAATAAGGTTTGTCTTTTTAAAAAACTATTTTTCTCTTTTATTATCATCCTTCTGACTTTTTTTACATACAAGCTCCGACTCCTACACTCAAACCCCACTACCCCTACGCCTGTCATTCTCCTGATGGATAATACATTGCATTTGTCTGGGACTTAGTACTTTTTCAAAGCAGTTTCACATATGTTCCCTCACAACCATCTATGAGGCTGATAGGGTAGACAGCTACATTTTAGAGAGAAGAAACTCAAGCAGCTAAAAAGTTTTATTTTTAGCCCAGAAATAATCAAGATTAGGGTCCTGTTGTCTTGACTGCTGTAACTGTAAAATGGGGGTGTCACCTCTCCAGCCTGTGGAACGGATAACTTATGTAGAGATCACATTGAAAATCAGTGTTCTGTACCAATGGAAAGGATTATTTTTATTGCACTACATCAGGATCAGTGGTTAATTTCTCCAGGTCTATTTGTACTTTCTGTTTTCTATCTCCAGTTCTAACTAGTTGCTTAAATCCTTGTCAGCCTTCTTTTCTCCCCCTGATTTTATTAGCTGTCTCAGTTGACACCTATACTTGACAATTCCTGTTAGCCAGATAGTTTAAGTTGGTGCAAATTTGGATTACTTTTGATCTCTTTAATGAATACTTTTTGGTTGGAAAACTAGGGGTGTAAGAGAATCTGTTTTACAGCCAGCTTCTGTGTTTCAAAGTGAGAACTATTTTATTAAACTGTTAATCTACAGTTTAACATTAGGAAAGGGGGGACTAAGCCTGCATCAGGACATGTGGTCAATGGTGATGTTTCAAAGGTTTGTGTGCTTAAAGTGATAGGAGTTTCAAATTTAAAAAAAGCAGGAGATGGTTGGAGGGAGAAGTTGAGGTAAGTTATTTTAACTGGCGAATGTCGTGGTTATTCTTAGTGGCTCAGTCTTAGTCACCAAGATTATGGGACTTAACCTTGAAGGTCATTGAAGGGAAGGGAGGGTCTTGAGAGTGAGACATGGAACATGGTTCCAAGTTGGAGTTGGTCAGGGAGATCTGCTTCGGGTTATAGACCGGTAGTTAGGACACATAAATAGATAAGTCTCATGAGCGTGGTAGCTGCTATAATAGATGTTGGCATGTGGATGTGCGCTGTGTGGTTATCAAGTTGCCCTGGCAAAGACATAGAGGTGTGAAGCACAGGGCTCTATTAGGATGACTGAAGGTGTTTAATGCAACAAGAGTGGAGAGACGGAGGTGGCAAGAGCCAAGGCTGGAAATGTGAAAGGAAGGCCTGATGGTGGATGGAGGGGCCCAGTGTGCCATCCTGAGAAGCTCAGATGAAGGTTCTGGAGAGCCGTAAAGGGTTTTAAACAGCTGCTAAAATTGTAACTATTAAATATTTTTAATTACCCTCTCCAAAGAACTCAGTACCTTCTCAGTGGTCAGTAATGTAATCGAAGGAATGAACCAGCAGATGAGAGTGCCCGCTTTATCCTGGAGGTTCTGCTTCCTGCCTTGGAGGAGATGATGATGATGTCTAGAGGACTGGAAAGGCAAAATGAGGAGAAAGTGCTCTACATGGAGTAGTTAAGGACAATAAAACTTGGCAGAGGTGGAGGGGTTTGAGAGCTACTGCAAGAGAACGGGGCACTCTGGGTATCCAGGTATAGATGGAATGAGTTGGATGGAGGACAGACATCTGACTAAAAAGGGGACAAATTGTATCCACTCGCAGGTTTTCCAGAGGACCGTGAACTATGGGGGAGGAAACCCACAAATAATTATGAATGTAATAGTGGAGCTAAGTTGAGCAGCTTTAGATCAGAAAGCCTTTTGTTCTAAATCTACCTCTAGTTTTTTCACGGGATTTAAGTTAAAGAAAAATATATTTTAAAAATTATTTGAACCCAGATTAGAGCTTAATATATACAAGTGGTGAGTGAAATCAAGAAATATATAACTGAGAAAAAATATTAGCCATCGCTTTTTAATTGTTCCTAATTACCCTTTCTATTCTGTGATCCAAATATTTTGTTGATATTTGTTGGTTGATGGCCAAAGTAGCATCTAAATAGGGCTTCTGACATAAAACTGTGCAGCTTGCTCATCCAGGAGCACCACTGTCTTGAAAATATTTGGATAAAGAGTGTCGGCGAGAAGACCTGGCAGGTACTCACCAGGTGGGGATTAGAGGCAGTAAAAGTTCACGGCCTCAGTGCTTGCTCAAGAGATCGCCAGTAATGTCTTGTTTTCTGGAGGAATTCCCTACTAATGAGGAAGCCAGTTGGAGCTAGTGCCATCTGGAGACCCAGAAGTGTCACAGATGTTTGTTAGGGCTTTTAGATGTTGACTTTGTGGACTTGTCTACTGACAGGTGGTGACCTTCACTGGATTGAATGCAGAGAACTATGGCGTTGGGTTTGACTCCTGGCCTTCAGGCAGAAATGCCATTCAACCCCTTCCCACACCTATTGCCTGTTTAATGGCCACTTGGCCTTCCCTGCCATTTGGCAGCATCCATTCCCCCTAAATTCCTTCCTCCCACTTGTGAGTTCCCAACCACATCTTCTTGCCCAATCTGGCTCCATCCTGCATGTGCCCATTTGATGAAAACTCAGCATGAAGCAGGGTCAACTTGCATTTCTTTCTAAGGACCAAGACAAAATATCCAGTAGCACCCTTCCAGTGGCTAACTTTTAAACCTTTACTGGTTTGAAGGACTTGATATCCTAGTTAATAGATGTGAAGACAAACAATCCTAATGCAAGGAATTTGGAGTCCTGTGTAAAGCCGCTCTGGGCTCCCTATCGACTCTTTTGTCACCAGTGGCTGTCAAACCATGTAGAAAAAGGAAGTTCAGTTCATTTTTCTACTTGCATTTTAAATGAGAAAGGATTCTACTGGATGTGATGCTGAAAATCTCTACATATTGGTGTGTTTTACTTCTTGATTAGGGCAATTTTGCCTGCATAAAAAGGTTTTTGAAAAGCCTCATGGTAATAGTACTTTTTATGTCTATCAAAATGGCTCAGTTCTGACAATTTTTACATTTAAGGTACAACATAGGAGTGGGTTTCAAATATCTCTTGATTATTCTCCTAAATTATTTAGGCATATGTTTTTAATTGGCAAAAAGTAACCAGACTTCAGAAATTGGTCATTTTTATTCCATCAAGTTAATGGTGACTGGCTTATTTAATAAAACATGTCTGTAATTTAACACAAATAGCACGTACAGCTGTTCATTTGTCAATCTTTTTGCCTGTATGCAGCATCTTAGACTGTTTTACTAAAGGCTAGGGTCACCTAGAGGGGAAATCCGTCATTTTAAATCATTCTTCCCCAGGCCACTCATCACGAGCCACTACGTTAGGGTAGATGGGCTCTGCAGCAAGCGCCCTTCATGGCTGGATGAGGGGATGTTGAGAAAGCTGAAAGAATCGTGATCCTCGATTTTTTCTGCGGTGAAACGACCAGAAAGAAGATTCACTTCTTTCCTATAAGGGGACGATTGTCCGAAAGCACGTAGCGAGCTGATTGCGCCGCGGACCGCTTACATCGGATTACTGGTCCTGCGCTCCGAGCCCTAACCACTGCTGCCTGCCTTCGCACACGTGTGTATCGGGGAGTTGTAAAGTGAGTTATGCGAATAAAACAAGGCGGGAAGTCCAGCCTTGATCTTCAGAAGTAGCGTTCTCCAGGACCCGAGGCCGAGGTGGTGCCCGGAGAAGGGCGCCCTCGGCTCGGTGGGAGCGCCACGGGACCCGGGTCCTTGCCTTCAGCATCTTCACCTCGCTCCCCTTCCTCCGAAGTTGCGGAGGTGCCGGGAAGAGGCGGGGCCTCGCCTCGGGCGCCCGAGTGATTGGCTGCCCGGGGCCCCTGGCGAGGGCTGTGTGGTCCAGCCCGGGTGGAGAGGGGCGGAGCGGCCACTGCTCCAACCACCGCCACCACCACCACAGTCGCAGCCGCCGCAGCCTCAGCCTCCAGGCAAGTAGCTCCGAGCGGCGGCTTCCTGGGCACCCCGACGCGGACGAGGGCGCCGCGCTCTGCTCGCTCCGCGCCCGAGCCATGCCGGGCAGCCGCGCGTAATTGCCGCGCCCGGGCCGCCGCCGACCCGACCCTGGGCACGGTCCCTCGCCTCAGCCGAGCTTTCCGTGCGCGCAACTCCCTCGGTCTCCCCCGGCCCCTCGCAACCATGCCCCAGGCGACTGCGCTCGGCCCCCTTGTGCCACTGCTGCTGCCTCCCCTGCTGCTGCTGCTGCCGCTGCCCCGCGACGCCGGGGGGCTCGGGGAGGGTTCGGACGCCGCCTCGGACTACTCGGCGCTGGAATTCGAGGAGGGCGCGGAGCAGCAGCTGGAGCATTACCACGACCCGTGCAAAGCCGGTAGGTGCCGCCGCCGCTGCCGCCAGGGGAGTCCGGCAGAAGTTTGCCTTTGAAATGCAAATGAGTGGTGGGCAAGCCTGCGCTGCCGTCTGTGGGACGGATCTCCCCTCCCCTCCCCCGAGATCCCCCGGGCTCCCCGGGAAAACAATGCCCCAGAGGAATTGCTTAAATACGACTCCGGCTGGGACGTCCCAGTCCCGGGTTTGCGGCGCGCACGGGGTGGCGGCCGTGGGAGCACTCCCAGAGCGAATCAGGGCGGGTGCCCCAGGCCGAGAGGGCGCTCGGAGGCTGGGGCGGGCGCCCGGGCCGCCTGACAGCCAGGTGGTCAGCACGGGCCACCGCCGGACGCCCTGGGCTGGAGCGGAGGAGCGGGGCTGGGCGCGGCGTTCCCAGGTTCAGAAGGAGTCGCTGGCTCCCATTTCACGGCATTTGTAAGTTTCCCGCGAAGTTTCCCAAGATCTTGCGGTTACTCTTGGGAAGAGAATTTAAAAAACCGAAAAGCTTCACAGCAGGCAAAAGGAAAGGGGTAGCTGAGGGAGAATGTGCATGGTTCACGTTGCCGCAAACTTCCCTGTAGCCCCCTCAGCGTGGTCCCGGCCTGGGGGTCGCCCTGGGCGGGCGGAGATGGAAGCCGGCAGGTGCTCTAATCCCGCCAGGAAGCGGCGCCCCGGGACGCGCGAGTCTTTCTGGCGCAAATCGCGGCCGGGCGCGGCAGCTCCCTCTTCCCACGAGCCACGAAGCGGCTCCTGTGTCCTGAGAGGAGCGGATTCCGAGCCAGAGTAGTTGAGGCGTCAGCCCCAGAAGGGCTCAAGCACATGTTCCAAAGAGAGTTGATGGGTCTGGGGCAGGTCCCAGCTGGGACAGTCGGTGCTCACGCTCCCGGGAGAGGATGGTCTCGGAGGCCTGCTGAGCCGCTCCTGGCCAGTGGCCGGGGGCCTGCGGGTAGTGGTGTTTAATCCCTAGGCATAGTCCGGTCTCTTCGCTTGGCGGCCCGCAGGGGTGAGGAAACAGGAGGCAGAGCGCAGCCTCCATCCGCAGAAGGGCAGGCTGCTGCTTCCAGGTGCTGTGCTGGCCAGGTCTGTGGGAGTGCCATGGACCAGTGGCCCCATTCCTTCACGCCCTGGAGACCTCTAGTAGCCTCAGTTTCCTCATCTTTAAATTGGGGCCAGTAATTTTAGGAGGACTCAGATGATTTATGAGCAAATGCTCTGCAAATGGAATAATGATGATGGCACTGTAAAGGTATTGTTACTGCAGGGGCTGTGTTCTAGGCTGGGAGCTGGGCAGGTGAGAAGTGGGGGAAGTCTGGGGAAGGCCCGGTTACTAGGAGGTGGGCGGAGCTAGAGGTTGTGAGACCTGAGAATCTTGTGAAGGTCGGAGGTCAAACCAGGAGCTTGGTCTTACCCTGCAGAAAGATTCCTCCAAAATACTCACCTATTGCTTACCTTGTGGGGGACTTCTGAGTTAGGAAGGTGGGCAGAAGAGTTGGTTCCTGGGTAATTTGAGAGAAGGTGAGCAGGTTGTGTGCCCTGACTGAGGTACCTCACGGGACCCGGCTCGTGACTGGGAGGAGAGTCTCTGGAGCCCTGTTGGAATGGTGGCCTTGCCCTGAAAAGGGGGACATGGAGGCTGCAAAAATAGGATGGAGGCTGAAGAAAGAGGGTGGCTCGACCATCACCTGCACCTGTCAGACCCTGGACTCTACTGATGTGAGCTGGGGACTCTGGGAGGCAGTGTGGACAGCTGGGGCCTGGACCAGGGAAGCGATCAATTTGTTCAGGAATGTACTGAGCACCTCCGGTTTGCTGGGTGCTGGTCTGGGTGCTGCAGATCCAGGTGAAAGAGACATAGGTCTGAATAGGAGAGCTCCCCAGCTCCCAGTCTCAGCCTTGTGGAATAACCCTGCGACAGGTTTGCCTGTTGGGGCCTCATTTTTCTCCAGTAACTTTGGAGAAAATGCTGGATGACCAGGGAATGTGTCTTCTGTGACTCTTTGCAGACAGAATGGGATGGGCAGGCAGGGCTGGAGAGCAGAGGATCCTGCATGTCGGCTTCCGCCAGCTCCCTGCATCCTCCACAGCTATCCTTGATCCTCCAACCGCTTGGCCTCTCCCTGGGCTATGCTGATGCTAAGAGTGGCCAGAAGAGGGCGAAGGCAAGGGAGACCTGGGGAAAAGGTTACATCTCAGTCTGCCCACACTTCTGGAAAATCCCTGAGCGAGGGGACAGCCTTCTGGAATGACAACAGGCAGTTCAGCAGTGCACTGAAGTCTGATGAAAGGACATGCCTCTTGGCTCAGGGGTACACTGCATTTCCTGGTTACATGTTTCAACCAAACCTGCAGGGGCAGCCTCTAGTTCTATCTCAGTCAATCCTAACTCCCAGAACCCTGTAGCCGGAAGCCCTCCGCCTAGGACCTGCCTCAGAGCTTTGACTCTAAAACTCCTCCCACCTGCCCCTCCCCCAGAGAGGGGTCTGCATTCTGCTGCAGATGCAGAGTGCAGAGAGGAGAGTCTTGGATCTATTCCTGGCCTCTCGGGAGCTGTGCTACCTTAACAAGTCCCCTCCTCTCTGGGCCTCAGTTCCTCATCTGTAGAGTGAAGATGTTGGGCTTGTTAGGGTTGCAAACTGACAGGTCCAGGGAGCTGGTTCTCTTGGTCCACATCAGCTGTCTAGCCCTGTGCCCACTTCATACCTTGCGGGCATTCGAGTTTGTGCCCCTGACCCCTTCCTACTTAATGTTCTGTGGTTCTATGACGTTTGCTTCCAGCTCAATCTCTCAGAGGCTGACCAAACAAGTAAGTCTTTTATCATTCACAGATTTTACTAGTTACTCTGCCATTTACAAGCTGTGTGACCTTGGGCAAGTCACTTAATTTCTCGGTGCCTTAGTTTCCTCATTTGTAAATGAGAATGATTCCTAATAGATTAATGTGCTTAGAACAGTGCCTGACATATAGTTAGGTCTTTTATAAACAGATTTCCTAGAAATTTGTCAAAAGGACATCTTCACACTGACCTTTGAAGCAAGTTTTAAACTGTCAAATTTCAATTTACTTGTAAACAATCTATTTAATGCTGTAAAAAGAGATGCTTTTTAAATCAGATGATGGAGAGTAGAAATGAATCTGTGAAGCCCTCCTGGCCTGGGATTGGAAAGATGCGCGGGGCTCCCTGGGCTTGGTCTCTGTCTGGCGGTCCATAGCTCTGCCATCTTGTTTTTCATCTGATATTGTAAGTGCAACCAAGGGTTCACTTGACAGTAAATTACAAGACACCCTTCCAACCACCATGCCTCTGAGAGCAATCTTTGCAAAGCTTCTGAGGGTTTCCCTTCCCTGCTTGCCCTCAGCCATAGTTCTTTAGCTAGATTCAGAGCCAGAAGGCCTGGGTCCTTATCATGATCCTGCTTCTTACTCTCTGTGTGGCCTTGAGCAAGTCACTTCCCCTCTCCATGCCTCAGTCTCCTCATCTGCAAAATGGGGTTGGGAACAAAACACTTGCTCTGCAGGGCGGACATGAGGCTAGTTGTAGCTGGGCTCCTCAGAGACCAGGGCTTGCATGCAGACAGTTTGTTTGGGAGGTGATCCCAAGAAGCAGGGTGAGGGAGGAGGGAGAGTGCTACAAGCAGGGAGGAAATCCAAGGGAGTGGAATCAAGGTAGATGCTTTAGTTGACGGGTCTTGTCCCCACGGGACCTCTGCAAAGCTTCCGCACAGCCTCCCAGAATTATCTGTCCAGAGAACAGGAGGTTGGAGCATTCATCCAAAGGCTGCTGTCCTTCGTTGTTGGCTCCCTGTTCCAGTTTCTATTCCTGTGTGAAAAACCACCTGAACTCAGTGGTTAGAACAACCACCACTGTATTATGTTGGTGATTCCGTGGATGGGGAGTTTGGAAAGGGCACTGCAACAATGGTTGGTCTCTGCTCCACAATGTCTGAGACTCCGCTGGGAAGACTTGCAGGCTGGTGATGACTCGACCCCTGGGGGCTGGAATTGTCTGGAGACTCTCTCACTCACGTCTGCCTGTTGAGGCTGGCTGTTGCCTGGCCTCTGTTGGACTGTTGGCCCAAACACCCCCAAGCGGCCTGTGTGTGTGGTGTCTCTCCTTGTGGGCTGGTGAGGCTTCCTCACAGTATGGTCGCTCGATTCTAAGTGCATGCATCCCTAGAGAGCCCGACGGGAGCTGTACTGCCTTCGGACCTGGCCTCAGAAGCTACATAGCATCACTTCCACTGTGGTCTCAAGCCTTCCCAGATTCAAGGGGAGGGGACACAGACGCACCTCTCCATGGGAGCAGTGTCAGAGTCAGGTTGTTAAAACAGCGGGGGAGTGGGGGATATTGTTGCAGCCAGTTTGGGAAAATATGACCTGCCACACTCCTTGAGGCGTTGACTTCCCGGTACGTCCAGCCTGCACCTGCGTGTGCAGGCGCAGTGGGTCTACAGGTTCAGAAAAAGTTCTTAAGAAGAAAAGTGGGGAGACATGCCGTGGACACATGGAACTGCCCAGAGCTGAGCTGCGGATATGTGGCTCAGGTCACCAAAATTGTCTACGTGAGGCTCAAATGATACGAAAGAGCTTTGTAAACTGTAAAGTGCGGCAGGGCCTTTGGGATTTATTAAATCCAAAGAAACTGGCTGACAGCTAGCTTTACTTTTCAGCTGGTGGCTTGATAAACGCCAGGGCCTTCCTCCCTGCTGTGTGTTCATATGTGATAAATGTATATATTCCTACATAAAGAACTATAGTTGATAGCTTCTGTCTCAGGAGCCGGTGGTGAAGGTACTGGCCTGGGAGCTGGTTCTTTCCTCCTGGGGAAGTTCGCATTCCCTCCCCACGCTTTCAGACCTTACTTCTGCCTGGAATTTGGGGCGCTACTCAGCCTTATCATTCTCTCCAAGGCACAGTGACCTTACCAATCAGGTCCTTATTTTCGGGGTCCCCCCAGAGCCCTTGGGGACAGCACTGTCTAGGGCACCTCTTCCTAGCAGCCCTCATGTTATGATGCGACACTGGAATGTGAAACTCCATGAGGTCAAGAAGTTTTATCTGCTTTGCTCACTGCTGCAAGGCCAGTGCCTAGACCAGTGCCTGATGCACTGTAGGTGCTTGTCAGTATTTGCTGGATGAAGGAATGATGATTTTTTAAAAAATTTTCTGGGGTTTTTTTGTTTTTTTTGGTTTTTTGCTGAGGAAGATTAGCCTTGAGCTAAAATTCATTGCCAATCTTACTCTTTTTTTTGCTTGAGGAAGATTAGCATCTGTGCCAATCTTCCTCCACTTTATATGTGGGTCGCAGCCACAGTATGGCTGATGAGTGGTGTAGGTCCGTGCTTGGGATCCAAACTCATGAACGTGGGCTGCCAAAGCGGAGCGTGCCAAACTTAACCACTATGCCACGGGGCCGGCCCCAGGAATGATGAATGTGCATTGGGTCTGGGGCTGAAGAAACCTCCAAGCTCACTGTCAGCGTGGAAAGTGAATCAGACCTGGCCCAGTGGGCTGCAGCCCTCCCTAGAGTGCTCAGGGTGGGGTTGGGGGACCGTGGAGTTCCAGGCAGTGCTCCCCTGGAGTTTCCATCCTTCATGGCAGTGGCAGGCTCCCTGGTTTCTTAAGCCCAGATGTGAGGCTTCCATGGTGCCTCCTGGAAGCCGATCTCCCTGGCATGGCCTGTCCCCAGCACCGGAGCTGCCATCTCCCTGGCACCTCTTCTCTCCCCCGTCAGACTCCCACCCCTATGGGCCACACCCACATGAGGGCAGCTGGCATTTTTACAACTTAGTTTTCACCCCTACTTGTCGTGGTGTCCTTGCTGATGGGCAGGTGCTGATTTGATGGAGTCAAAATATTTCAGAGCCGTCCTGAAATGAAATGTTTCTCTTTCCTGCTTCACCAGGCAGGAGCAGCACCTGGTCCACCTCTGTCTCCAATATTTCACCCCCCACAGTGCACTGGGGCAGGGCCAGAGGTGGTTAAGAGGTTTGACACCTGGCAGACCTGGATTTAAAATCTGCCGCCTGTGTAAGGCTTTGTGACTTTGAGCAAGTTCCTTAACCCCTCTGAGCCTTAGTTTCCTCACTTGAAAAGAACTACTGATATTCACTTTTCAGGGTTGCAACAAAGATTAAATGACACAGTGTTTGTCAGGTGCTTAGCACAATTTCTGGCACAAGGCAAGTGCTCATCAATTGATGTGTGCATCATGAGAGCTCAGAGCAGGTGCTCGCGAGTAGTCCTTGAACTCTTTTGTTGAAATGCTGTAGAGGAATTTGAATTTTTGTAATAAACAAACAGTTGATTTCACGTTAGAGATTCTTAAATTCAGAGCTGATAATTATTGTTAAACAGGGTCTTAAAAGAAAGCGAAGGGTGAATTTTATGGTATGTGAGTTACAGCGCAATAAAGATTAAAAAAAAGTAAGTGAAGATGAGGACGGGCAGAGCTGGGGGAGGAAACGCACTGTCTTGGCTCCTGAGTGACTATTGCTGAGAGACAAAGCCAGGTGAGCAGAGGGTTCAGCTCAGTAGAGCAGGCAGAGAGGGTGTGGCCGTCAGATGCCAAACAGAATGCAGAGGTCCCAACAGTGGCCAAGACTCACACTGGGGTGGGCAGCGTCTGGAGGGGGAGGCCAGGAAGGGGAACACATGGGTCCCTTTTGGATGAGGATGTTCCAAGAGCTGAATGATATCAAGAACGCACCTCCACTGACCTTTGACCCAGTCCCACGTGCAGACAAGCAGCTGTGACGGTTCCCATTTTGCTTGTGGAGAAACTGAGCTTCAGGCCTAGACCCTCTGCCCGACACTGATGATCCTTTGATTTCCAATGCCGTCCTGTAGACAGAGCTCAAGTCCTGTAGACAGAGAAGTCCTCAGTGATATCATTCAAGGTAGGTCCCCAACCCTGACATCAGTGGAACCCATTTTTCTTTCTTTCTTCTGCCCAGTTATGTAACGATTGGCATCTCGCATGCTCTCCTGGGGGTGGCACGTGTGTTCTTTAATCCTCTGTCCAGCACAGTGAGAGGAGAGGAGGGGTGGGGCAGTGGTTGTGCTGCAGAGCCATCCACAGCAGCCCCGGATCTGCAGGGCACCTGGCACGTGCAGGGCTGTGCACTGGGTAACGGGGATCTAAGTGCCAATCAGACCTCAACCCTGTTCCCGGGAGCTCCCAGCTCATGGGCGTGAGCATGGCCGTCTCAGCAGGAAGACGCGCCTGATGGAAGCCGAGTGTAGACAGGTCAGCAAGCAGTTCGTCTCATTCAGCAGCACCTCTGTGGTCACTTCTGGACCTTCCGCTTATCCGCGGCTTCTCCGGCCACTCTCAGGGCACTCCCCAGCCTGCGCCATGCTTGTGTGAGTGCCTGGCACCTGCCCAGCCCGTTGGTTCTGTACCCAAGCTTTGGAGTCAGGCTGACGGGTTTTCTTTCTCAGCTCTGTCACTTACTAGCCATGAGAACTTGAGTAATCCTTCAGCCTTTAAAGCCTCAGTTTCCTTGTGTATATAATGCAGTTAATAGAAGCTCCTATCTCACAGGCTTGTTGTTCTATGAAAGGCTCTTCATACTGTGCTTAGCAAATAGAAGCACTCAATTCATGTGAAACGTCACTATAATTTTGTGGCCCCTGAAGAACCTGCCACGTGCAAAAAGTGTATTGATTAAATTGTGTCACATGAACAGCCCCACTTTCCATTCCCGTGAGGGAGCCTAGGGGCTAAGGGAGCGGACTCTAGATGCAAATTGCCTGGGTTCAGATCCGGTGCTGCCACTTAATGCCTGTGGGGCCCTGAGCAACCTGCTTAAGCTTTCTGGATCTCAGGTTCCTCATTTATAAAATGTGTATACGATTATCTACCACTTAGGGTTATTATGAGAATTAGATGAGTTAATATAGACACAGCACTTAGTAGTGCCTGAAACATGGCAAACATTCAGTAAATATTATTGTTTTTATTATAATCATCCCACGGAAATCCAACAAGGTTTCCAAGTGGCAGGAAACCAAGTATCAAACAACTGAAGCCAGATGATGTTGTCAGAGTTTAATGTTCCCTAATGATGCCGATGCCAATAGCCCCTCTGTATCCAGAGACCTTGGTCTAAAAACAAATCTGCCATGAATCTCTTTGGCTTCCTTGGGGTTCCATGCCCTGCAAGCCAACCAGGTGTCTGGGCCCCACCTAAGAAGCCAGCCCCTGACAATTGGGAGATGGTGAATCGTGTTGGGCCTGAGCCTCCGTTCAGCCAGTGGCTTCTCCCAGCACTCTTCTTTCCAAACCAGCATTCCTATGGTCTCCAGGTTCCCAAAAGCTGAGGTGCAAGCAGGATTTGGGCCCACACCACATTTGATGGTGACGCCCATCCTTCTGCCGTAGAGACCTAGTCAAACAACCTGAATAGAGGCTGTAACTTCGTTGGTCCACAGATCTTTGCCTTCTCAACCTTCACTGTGTTTTTCAAAAGGAAGAACAATGACACTAACCCTCACAGTGGTTGCAGCATTACCTTAGAGATTTGGGCAACACCTAATGGTTTACAAAGCTCTTCTCCTTCTATTCCCTCCACTGGTCTCTCAGCCAAGAGATGGTCTGGGCTCCTATGAGCTCATGGCCATTGCAGGACGTGCTCTCCAGGGGACAGGCTGAGCTGGGACCTGCACGCGACATTGAACTTGTACGTGGTGGAACAAGATCCTGACACCCCTGTCCTCCCCTCTAAGCACGTGGCCTCTCCGCCATGGAACTGCTCCCCTTCTCCTGACTCCCTCCACACACAGTCAGCATGCGTCTCCACGCTGCCCAGGCTGAAGGTCCTGTTTGTGCACTTATTCTCCAGAAGACACAGCCCACAGCTTCTCCCTACCTTTTTCTCTATCCTTGGCTGGGAATTCAACAAGGACAAGACAATTCTAGGCTTCAAAGTACTCTTAGTCTCAAAGCATAGGGGAGAATAAATGAATAATTCAAGGTGTTGAAATGCATCATCCCCCTCTCTGTTCCTCCATCCCTTCTTCAGAAGGCCTAGGGCAGCGTCTGGGTGTCAGGTCAGTTGGGTCCAGCCATCTCCCAGAGGGAGAGGACTTTGATGGCCGATGTTTCCCAAGGAGGCTCTGGGTGAGTGGCAGCCTGGGTGACAGAGCAGAAGCAGTGAAACATCCTGTTTAAGAGACCATCTTTGGCATCAGGCAGCCCGTGGAGTGAAGCCTGCCTCTGCTCTCACTACCTGTGTGGTTTTGACTAAGTTTCTTAACCTCTCTGAACCTCAGTTTCCTCATTTGGAAAATGGGAATAATATTAAACCCATCAAATAGGTTTGTTTGAAGATTAATTGAGGCAGTGAACATGAAGTGTTTAGCAAGCAGTCATTAATTGTTAGCTCTTCTGCCTACTACTACTATTATTATTATTCCTATTGTTGTTCCCCATTTAAGAATTTCCCTATAAATGACAATCTCTCAGCGGCCTTGTGCATGCTTATCTTTCCCTCTCAGGGCTGCAAAGAGTTCTCTTGGGATCCATAGCATGTGGCAAGTGATAATTTATTGCTCCACAGCTCACTCGCTCTCATCCATGAAGCAAGGCAAGGATGACAGATAAACCGAATTCATAGAAGCAGGTTTCTCATAGTGTCCTCTTAGCCCGCTCGTAATACAGTTCTGCCTGGATGCAAACATAGCAACAGGAATCGAGCTTTCCTGCTGATTGGTTACAGACCTATATGTGATCACGCCACCTCTAACCACTTCTGTCAATTACCAATAAATATTCTCAAGCTCGCCTGCACGAGCACTTGAGCGTTGATGTTCAGCTCTGAGTCTGCCTGCTCCGCCAGCTGGGCCACTTATCTCCCGGCTCATCCTGCAATTTGCACGGAGCCTCCTCCCCTTCCTCCCACCTGGGTTACTGGCCTTGAGTTGATGTGAGTCCTGCATGAGCCAGTTTCCCACAGGAGCCTTCCTCCTTAACTCTTTTTCATGGCTCTGGGTCAGTTCTCCTCCCCCATGAGCTGGTGCTGGTTTCCCATCCTCTCCCCTGGGCTCAGAGTCTGCCATGGCTCACTGAGGGCTGGGCCCTGTGGTTGCAGGTTCCAGGTGGTACCAGAGTTCATCCAGGTGCTTCAACCAGAAACCCGAGTGCCATCCTGAACACCTGTCTCTCCCTCCGCTTCTCAGGCAGTCCAGCTCAAGTCCTGCCAATTCTGTTTCCAAAAGTGAGTCCATCCACTTCTCTCCATTTTCGCTGCCACCGTTTGGTCCAAGCCCCCACCAGCTCCAGTGCAGGCTGCTGAGACAGTGTCTGAACCCATCTCCCCGCTGCCCCTCCTGTCTCCTGCAGTCTGTTTTCCACACTGCAGGCAGAGTGATCTGTTTGAAACTCACATCTGATCCTGTTTGAAAAATCAGACCCGCTCAGGACCCCTTGATGATTTCCCCTCGCACTTGGGATGAGAAGGGTCGGCAGGCCCTGTTCCTCTGACTTGTCCAGCCTCCTCCCCTTACCTGCCAAGCTCGCCTCCCACAGCTTCTTCCTCCCGCCTGGAAAGGCGTCCGGACTCTCTTCATGGTCAACTCTGACTCTTCCTCCAGGACTCCTTTCCCCCCAAGGCCATCGCTGGCCCTGATCTCAGTCAGGTCCCTTCTCTTAAATCTCTCATCACCTTTGTTCCTTGTGTGGCCCTTTTTGCATTGCAGAACTGGGTCTCCTCAGTGATGTGATTACCTGCTCAATGTCTGTCTGTGCATTTGACAGGGAGCCCCAGGGGGTGGAAACTAGACTCATTTGATTTCCAGGCCACAAGCACAGTGCCTGGCACATGGTGGATGCTCAACCAGTATTTGTCAGGTGAAAAACTGAGCAAATGAGATCTGATAGGGATTTGGAAAGGGTAGCGACTACTGAAAGACAATCAAGGAAGGCTTCCTGATAAGGGGCTGGTAAACCCTGAGCTTAGCCTGGAAGGATGGGTGGGATCTGGAGAAGCTGGGATGCAGCAGAAGGCATTTCAGGCAGAATGAACAGCATGAATCAAGGCGAGGCAGCAGGAATGCTTGTGTCTGGGGCTGCGGGGTGACTCTGGCTTACTTTGTAGCTACGAGATGGAAAGAGGCTTGGCACAGTGAATGTCAAGCTGAGATGCTGGAAACGTGTCTCCTAAGGAATGGAGAGCTATTGATGGTTTTTGAGCAGAGGACTGTTATAATGAAGACAGGTGATGCTTAGGATCTGGAGAAACAGGAAGGAGGAGGACCACCAGGAGTTCTAGGCCTGGAAGCATGAGGACCAGACTCGGGAATGGGAAGGAAGGGAAGATGGGAGCGAGACTGTGGTTGTGTGCATGGGAGAGGTCCCCAGCTGAGCAGTGCCTCCAGGTCATCGTGGAAACATGAAGGCGTTCATTAAGGCATGCCTGGCAAGCATTGGGGCGCCCTTAAGATGGGCAGGAAAGGGAGATTGTTTTTTTAACATAAAACAGCTTTCCTAGTTACACAGCTAATACACACCCTGTGGAGAACATTTAGAAAATATAGGAGCAAGAGAAAATATTTCTGCTAATTCCATTATCTAGAAGTAATTGCTGTTAACATTTTGTTGTGTGTATTCTTCCAAAATTTTTCTATGCATGTTTGTAATTTTTTTTAAATGCTGTACATACCACTTTGAACCTGCTTGCATTTCACTGTCACTTAGTCCCATGAACCTTTTCTATGACAATAAAGATGCTTATGTAATAAACGTGCTTGTGTAACATCAACTTTAGTTGCTTTGTACATCATTGTATAAATGCACCATAATTTATTTACTCCATTCCCTATTGTTGGACATATAGATTTTTTTCCCCAGTCTTTTTCTTTTGCTTTTATAAACAATGATGCTGGAGTCATCCTTGAGGCTAGATTTTTATGTACATTTTTAATTATTTCTTTAGAAAAACTTCCTACACATAGAACTGCTGGGTCAAAAGTAGACATGCTTTTAGGGTTTCTGATTCTTCTTTTCAAATTGTCCTTCAAAATTTTTTACTCCTTTGCACTCCCATTAAAATTAACATTTTGTATTCCAGTTTTTTAAAACTTTGCTAGTTTGATAAGAGAAAAATATATTGCTATTTCTTCAATTTGCATTTACATTGTAATTGTATTTCTTTTTCAAATGATTTTGAACCTTTTAAAGTATTTTTTGACCTTTTGTATTTCTTTTGCTGTGTATATTTCCTGTTTAAGTGCTTTTTTTTCTGTTCATGCTCTTTTTTTTTCTGATTAGATGTTCATTTTTTTAGCATTTTGTGGGAACTCTTAAATATTAAAGACTTCAACCTTTTATCTGTCATGTCTGTCACAAATAATTTTTGGAGAGAGGATTTTTAAAAAGTGGAAAGCTTATTCTGTCCCCTCTCATTCACTTTTTCCATGGAGGTGATCGCATGGCTATATCCGTTAAGATCAGGTTAAATTACTAGTAATGAAGCCAAGTCAATTGGCTGTGTCCATTAGGGTCCAGTCAGGAGACTGAAACCACACCAGTAATTTGAAAATTCAATCTAAAGGATTGTTAACTAGCAAAAGGGACTCACTGCTGAAGGAGGCAGAGAGCTCTAAATAAAGCCAGAGGAGCAGATGTAGCTACGAGGGAAGCGATAAACTTGGAAGGGCACCCCCTCCAAAGCTGAAATTCTAACTTCATAGGAGCAGGCGTAGCTGTGACCCCCCGGAGGTTGGAGAAGCTCACTGAGATGCTGCAGGAAAAGGCTGACAAGCCGAGAATTGCACCTTGGAGTACTGGCAAAACTTTGAAGGGTGGACATCCATGGGTCTCCTGAGCAAGGCTGGCAGCCACTCCCTAGGAACCAGAAAGACCACCAGAACCAGGAAGAGAAGCCCCTTCCTCCTGCAGTATCCCTCTAGTGCCCTCTACTGACGAAGGAGAAATGTTTACAGGGTCCAGTTCTAGTATCACAAAGCGTGGCAAAGAGGGTAGATTTAGAGCTGAGAGGCAATATGTTGATAGCTGGAATAAGCTAAACAAGCTTAAACAAGCTAGAATTGGCTGGATTGGCTAGATTGGCTTAAACAAGCCAGGAATTTCTTTTTCACATCAAAGTCTGGAGGTCTACAGTCCAGGGCCAGTATGGCAGTTCTGCTCCAGGAAGTCCTCCAAGATCCAATCTCCTTCCAGAGGCCCTAGGTTGAGGCCCTTGACCTCATGGTCCAAGATGGTAGCCAGAGCTCAAACCATCACAAACACGGCCTAGACATGGAAGGCATGGGAAACAAAAGGGGACAAAGAATGTGTGAGGAGAAGGTTCCCAGGAGATGCATTTGTAACTTCTGTGTTCATCCCATTGGCCAGGACATAGTCACATCACCACAGATGGCTATATGGGAGTCTGGGAGATCTTTCTTCTAGAAGGTCTGGAACTGAAAATCAAAGGTTCTGTTACTATGGAAGAAGGAAGAAAATCGGATTTTATTATTATGGAACAAGGAAGAAAATCTTTGCCACAATAAGCTAAATTTACTGGATCTTTATAAGGAAAATTTAGTTAAAACGATGATAGGCCCATTACCCCTGCTGTACATTAAGCAGATACACAAAGTAAGATCTTAGAGTAAAACCTTGTAGAATATTAGAGCCGGCATGAACCCTTGGGGTTATTTACTCTAAGTTTTTCATGTTTTCTGTGAGAACCCTGAGGGCCTCAGCGGGGTAGCAACTTGTCCAAGATCACACAGATAGCTATTGGCGTGGCTGGAGGTGGACCCAGTTTGCCTTAGCATATCTTTCCACTCTCTGCACTACTTAGGGTCTCCTGTGGGAATGAATCTTGCATAATTGCACTGGTAACTTACGGCTCTATGAGAGATCATTTCACGGTGGAGATATTAGGGCTTATGAGATGTGCCTGGTCCTGGAATCAGGCACGTAAGATGCAAAATTAGAGCCCAAGACGCTTCTGGCTTTTAGGTCCTAAACTGCATCCTTCTCTCCATTGCTGAGTGGAGGCCATGTGAGCTCAGGCTGTGGGAATGCAGCAGGTGTAAGATAGCAATAAATCATATTCTGCTGGAATTCAGCAATGAAAAGTGTTGTCTTAGACCAAAGCGGTCATTCACTCTATCAGTCAGAATGCCATTTTCTTATTTAGCTGTGGGAATAATGGGAAGATTTCCTTAGAACAGCTGTATGAGCCAGGGTCCCAGCAGGATAGACTTCACCCTGGATGTTTCAGATGAAGAGACTTTAATGAAGGGACTACTTACAGAGGCAGAGTTGAAGGAACAAACAACAGTGTGAGACACCCAGAGATTAGCAAGCTGTGCCTGTGGCTGAAGGGACAGGGAGGGAGCAGTGTTACAGGAGCTGGAGCGGTGCAGGAGGGGCAATGGCAGAGGATGTGCCTACTGCCAGAGGCACAGCAGCAAAGCAGGGAAGAAATGCTGTCTCTCTCTCTCCTCTTCCCCCTGATCTGTTCAGTCAGGGTCTCCTCCTGATTGAATGCAACCGGAATCCAGAGAGGGGGATGTGGAGGACGCAGTCCACAGGGTCAGTCTCCCTGGGCACAGAGCAGGGCAGAGACGGTGGAGAGTAATTATAAAAACAATAATTTTAATCACAGCCCAGGGCTCACCGCAGATGTTCATTTACATGGATGGAGATATTTTTAGTATCTTTATAGCGTACATATGTAAATGGCCAATGTGTGGCACCCACGATGCCCCTTCTCCTCCTTGCCAGTGGCAGATGTGGCTAATTGATCGTGGCTCTCTTTCTGATGGGTCCAAGAAGTCACCTCACAGTGCTCACAGAAACATCACCAATTGAGTGGGGTTGGCACATGAGATGAAACCTATTCGGAGTTCTAAAACTTAAATGGCCTTGCAAATATGGCCTACCTGTTCATGCCAATCTAGTGGATAATGTTTTTTTCTGGGAAATTAGCTGAGCAGATATTTCTTAAGCCAAATGAGTCCTGCTTGGAAAGCCAAGCTGTGGCATGGCTCTGAAATGCATTGGTGCAGCCATATTGTGATATAGATGAAGAGGAGAGGCAGAAGGCCATATATGCCTTGTGCAAGGTAGCCACCAACCCAGACACCAGCCAGACCCTCTTGGCTCGTCTGTAAAGGAGGATGATGCCAGCCAAGGTGGAAGGCAGGGCTGGGTGTTCTCTTGAGATGGAATCAGCTTTCAGAGCTGAGCTGCTCTGTCATACCCATCTGTATGTGGTGCTCTCCTAGGTCCTGATTGATCTTTACCATGGAGAGTCCTATGGACTCAGGTCCTGCTACTTTCCGGTGTGCTCTCTTGGACCCCTGAGTTCAGGCTTTAAGTGACTTTGAATAGAAAATCCTTAGCTGGAACAAATGAGTAATGGGTTATGGACGTTGCCAGCATGATATAGGGTGTAGATGGCAAATAGGTCCCAACTCTTGTGCCATATTTATCAATTTGTGCTGGCCCTCTGTAGCACTGTGTTGAGATGGATTTGGAGGCTGTGTCCAGGTTCAATGGACAGGAGGGTTGTGATCAGTTAGGGATATCTGCCGTGGAGGAAAGAGGGTAAGTAGGGCACAGGTTGTCTCAAATTTGCCATTCCCGGTGTAGGGGAAGAGCACTGGGTTAGAGTCAGCAGACATGGCTTCTAGATGTGATATTTTGAGAAAGTCATTTAACTTCATGGACCTCAATATCCCCACAATCCTGAGAAGGACATTACTTAGATGACTTTTAAACTCTTTCTATCTTAGAAATTCCATGATTCAAACTAGTTTTTAAAAGTCTTCAATATAAAACTTGCCACAAATCCGTTTGATCCAATTAAGATATTTCCAACTCCCCACTCCTCTCTGCCATATGCCTGAGTAACTGAGCTATCTATGCCTTGGGAAGGCCATTTCCCCAGGCTGAAGCAGCTGGAAACCCTGGAGACAGGAGGCCGCCCATACTAAACAGATCCTACTCTTTAATCTCAACCAAAGGATCCAGGAGGCGTGATTCACATCTCGCCCCGTTTCCTCTCCTCTGTCCTCTGGGAGCCTGAACCTCTCCCCTCCTGCTCTGCAAACGCGCCTGAATGCAGCGTCCTGAAATTTAGGTTCATGGTTTCAAAGTTCATGGTCCTGAGAATAAACAAAAAAACTATTGTGGTTGCATAGAGCTGTGGACCCCATTAACACCGCCCCATGAATATTTATAGCGTGGAACTACAAAAGAACATAGAGGCCATATTGTATTTCCTAGAACTTTCTTTCCATGGGGTCCTTTCTCTGTGGGTCACTTTAATGTAAGCTTTGCTTATTTAGTTGCACACTTTAAGCCGATTAACTTTTTACTAAAAAAACCCTCCCTGTTTGTTTGTACATACACTCGCTTGACAAAGATTCACAGAAAACTGCTTTAAACCTGTTAAATCCCTCTGCTGGAAACTTGAAGTGAACTAAATGTGTCTCTGGGTACGATTTCCCTTTAACTCTGCCTGCCTCGGGCCCCTCCACGCCACCTCAGCCTCTTTCCTGGGAAGGATTCCGGGGGTTCGAATATTCCACATTTAGTTCCTCCAATAATCTCGGCTTCTCTCTCAGTGACTATCTTATAGAACGTTAGAGAGGTCCTTCCCCAGGGGCTTATTATTGGGATGGACAAACAGGGATCCTGGGCGGATCCCCTACATTTCTCTACCAGGAATTGTAGTGAGATCAGACATTCGAGCTGGAGGGACCTCAGAGACCGTCGACTCCGCTGGTCTCCAAACTTCAGTATGTGCAAGCACCTGTTGGGGCGGAACGGGGCATGAATTTAAAACGCATGTTCCTGGGCCTTGTCCCCAGAGATGCTGCTTTCGTAGGTCTTGGCTGGGGCCTGGGGACCTTCACATCAACGATCTCCTTAGACACTTCTAACACAAGGGCTTTGTGGACTTGAGAAGCACTGAGCTGGTTCAGCCATCTCGTTGTGTGGGTGAAGAAAATGCCACCAAAGGGAAAAGCTACCTGCCCAGCATCACCCACAGCATCCAAGCTCCCTCTTCTGCAAGATAGACCAGCCCTGTGGTTCCATATTGCTTTAATTTGGGCCTTTGGTGTCCCAAGATGCAGCTCTACTGTGGAACAGTTGTGATTAGGTCCATAAGTGGAAGCTGACTGAAAATAAGCCACCTCTCAGTGCAGGCCCAAGTTGCAAACGCAGAAATGAAAATGAGGAAATGGCCTGGTGGTGGAGGTGAGAGGGATAATGTGAGTACCCGCTGGAGGCCACTCCCGTGGGATAAATCCAGGTCCCCGCTGGTTTTGAAGTGAGCCCTGGGGTGGGGCAGGGCCTGTGGCCAGGATAGACTGGGAAGGTCGGAGGGGTATCCTCAAGCTGCTTCGGCCTCTTGCTCTCTAGGCGCCAGGAAACAGAGTCTTGGGGAGGGTGTGTCTGGTGACCGAAGGCGGCCCAGAGTCGAAGGGTCTCCCTCTGACGGGCTGGGCTTCTGTCTGGCTCACAGACTCCCCAGCTCTGCAGGCCCACTTAATACTCCCAGGATCCCGGAATCTTAGGTGGAGAGGGATGTGAAGGACCCTCTTGGCCCACCCGCTCTGTGCTCTGCCCCCTCCCAGCATCCCTCTTGCGCTGTCCGTTCTGCCAGGCCAGGAGCTCATCTGGGAAGAGAGCTCTTACCGCTGACCATGAGATCAGCCCCCAGCTTGAACCCCAATTCTGGAAACTGGGTCCTGTGGGAGGCAGGGAAGCGAGCTCCAAGTTTAGAGCCCAAATGTCTGAGTTCAAGCCCCGCCCCCTTCTCACTAGTTGTAAACTTGAGCTAGTGGGGAACTTCTCTAAACCTCACTTTCCCCCATAAAATGGGCTAAAGACTCTTGCCCTGCCTTCCCCTAGGACTTCAGTGAGGAGCATTCATTCACTCACTCGTTCATTTATGACAATGTTCTGAAGGTCCGTGCCAGGCCCCGGGCTGGGTGGGAGAGGAGGAGAACGTGTGCGTGGAAGGGATGGCAAGCTGTGAAGTGCTGCAGCAAAGTCAGGGACTCCTTGTGGCCAGCTCCACCTTGGGCACTCTTAACAGTCCTGGAATTCTGTTCCCTATGTCTGAGACTTCCTTTTTGCCCCTGCCTAGCTTCTCAGCTCCTGTGGCCTCATGTTCTGCCTTGCTTTCGCTATCATCAGCAGGCCACGTGGCTGGGTCCTCCACTTCACCTGGGCCCCCCTCACTGGGCCCCTTCTGCTCCTCCCTTACAGTGCCTTGCTATTTCTCCTCTCAGGGCCTTTGCACATGCTGTTCCTTTGGCCATCATGCTCTTTCCTCTTCTTATCCACTTGCCAACTTCTGCTCATATGTCATCCTCCTACTCAAGTATCACGCCCTCTGAGGCCTTTCCTGATTCCACCCCCAAAGCTGAGTTCGTTACTCCTCCTTTCCATGCCTCCATTCCTTACTGAGCAGCACGGATCACTTCAAGGCAAAGATACATGGCAGTTGAGTTAGAATTGACAGATGGCCTAGAGCAAGTTGTCTAATCTCTCTGAGCCTGATTTCTTCATCAAAAAATGCATATGATGATGCATGTTGTACAGAGTTGCTATTGTGAGGGTTAGGAGAGTGTGAAGAGCCTAGCTCATCACTGGTGCTCAAGAATGATCAGTCCCTTTCTGTTCAGTGTCTTGGTTCTGGGCAAAGAAGTGAAATACTAGCTTTGGAAGAAACAGAGAGAGCTGCTCTAAGATAAAGGGGGACACATTAAAAGGATGTGAGCTCCCTGTCACTGGAGGTGTGTGAGAAGAGGCCGCTCAGGCATCAGTTAATGGGTTGGACCCTATGAACTGGAGGGCCCCTTCTAGCTCTAAGAGTCTAGAGGGCAACCATGTTGGGAAATGCTGCATTCTCTTGGAGAATCCTGTGTGCTCTGTCTTTCGCTTGGAGAATCATGATATTTGTTCGGATTGCAAAGGCCCTGAGAAGTCATGCAGTGCAGAAAGTGGTTTAACACAGCATTTCTTATTAACTTCTTAGAATGGGAAGAGCTGACTTGGTGGGGAAGAGCTCTGATTTGGGAATCAGGGATGCTTTGTTTGACTTAAAACACCTGTGAAGCCTCTTCCTGCCTGTGTGACCTTGGCCAAGTCCTATCTCCTCTCTGGTCCTTTGTCTGAGGTTGCTGTGTAGGAGGCATATGTGGGACGCCTACCACAGCATGGCTTGCCAAGCGGTGCCATGTCTGCACCCGGGATCCGAACTGGCGAAGCCGGGGCCGCCTAAGTGGAATGTGCGAACTTAACTGCTGTGCCACCGGGCTGGACCCTTGAGCTTTCAAATCTAACTTACAAGTCTTATTTATAGATCCAGCAAGGTTTAGTAATTGCTAACATCTAAAAGGGCGCTTTTACAATTTAATTAAATTCTTGTAAGCGTGTCAAACCATATTTAAAACTTGAATATATCCCATTTCCTTCTTAAGTAGTCCATTTCTCTAACAAAACATCTATCCTGAATTCTTAAATAATTCTTATGAATCTAATAAATTAAACTTGTAAATATGATCAATCTTGGATCCTTTAAAGCATTCCCAGTGCCGTTGAAAAACTTGGAAAGATTTCAAGTTAAAGTCACAAGTCTAAATATGTTATTCAAATTAAATTTTTAAAATTGAAATCTAAGACCCATTAGTTACTCTGAAAAATCACATGCTCTCAAACCTAACTGAAGAATTCAGAGTAAGGATTTGATGCTCCTAAATATATTTATACTTAGATTTCCAAATTCATAATATTAAAAGGTAACTCCTAAGGAACATTCCAAAGTATTTAGAAGTTACTCTCCTAAGTAATTTTGGGGTTGTCATCTCTGCTTCCAGAGGTTTCTGAAGGACAGAGAAACTCTGATCACTGCTTGGAGTGGCTCTGTTGGTGCCCTCGAAGGATGGTCGCATGGTCTCACGGGTTCCCTGATTCAGATTACATGTCACCTGATTCTTCTGTCCAACACACCCCTGGGCTGCAACATCACTTGATCCAATTCTTCATTTCTTTTTCTTTTAAAGATTTTAAATGTCTTTCCAGCTGGCTCCAAAGACCTTTCATCTTGAAGCAAGACTGGATTATTTTCATATTTCCCTTATACGCTAGGGCCATAATTATTCTTGATATTAAAATGACGTCTGGCCCCTGGTGACACTCATGGCTTCGCCTATTTTGATTACGATGACCAAGGACAGTCTACTGATGACATCCGCTCCAAATTTACTGTGTAGAGCAAGTTGTTAAACTCTAGGACCCTTGGTTTATGGGAATAAAAATATTTACCTATTTGGGTCCTGTGAGAATTACATAAAATAGTGTGTGTGACATCTTACTCAATCCCTGCTCCTTATGTGCGCCTGAAGAACATTTGCTATTATTATTGTTGTTACCACTCTGTGGTCTGAGAATCTCCATCCGTCCATTCATTCAATCATTCATTCATTCATCCATCCATTCACTTGACAAACATCTTTTGAGCTTCCAAGTTACTTTCTGGAAATTGGGGTGGAGGGAGACAGGCACACAGATGAACAAGACTTAATTCTGCCCTGAGGAATGACACCGCCTTCCTCCCGTGGAGAGGGGGAGATGGACACACAACCAAGTGACACCAGCAGACCGAGATCAGAGCTGTAAGCAGAGCTGTGGCACCTGCAGAGAAAAGACCCGACAAGGCACCACCAACCAGCCCAGACCGGAGTCATGATTTAATGAAGCGCCAAAGGCAATGTTGTTTTGGAGAAAAATTCCCAGTACTCAGCATCAGCTGGTATGATCAAAAAAGTCTTCCAAAGGATCTGAGCGCTCACATGTGCGAGCCTCATGCTCCCGATGAGATGCCCTGTTCCTGGGGCCTTGCAGTGGGCGCTCGTGCTGGTTATGTGCTTCCTGTTCTCTTCTAGATCAATAGTTCCCCAAATGTGGCTCAGGGAACCTCTGGCCTCACATTCACTTGAGATGCTTGTTTAAAGCAAGAGTCCCCACCTCCACTCCAGACCTATTGGATGGTGGGGGCAGGGGCTGATGGGTCCTGGCACTAAGGTTTGCGAACCACTGCTATGGTCCCTACAAATGCTGTGTGGTATCAACCAGTTACAATCATAGAAAGGTAAAACATTTACCTACATTACCACCCAGGTAGGAAAGAAATATAGCTTCTTTATTTTCTTCAGCTAAATTAAATTTCCTCTAATAAGCACCTGAAGAACATTCGCTATTATTATTGTTATTACTACTCTGGAGTCCAAGAACATCCAGCCAGCCAGCCAGCCAGCCAGTCACTCAACAAACGTCGTATGCAGAGTAAAAGCGATTAGGACTTAAATTTATCAAGGGACAAAATTTCAGTATCTTCCTAATTAAGTCGTATCTTTTGGGTAATTCAGAGTCTCTTTGGAATAAATTTTCAAGTTTTCCTATTTCCTCCTCCTCCCCCTGCTCTTTTCTGGCACAGAATCTGGGGGTATGGTGGGAGGGCGTTGAAGGTGGGAATGAGGCTTATGTGACCCGGAGAGGCCTCGTCATCTGAGTGCACCCTGGTCCATATTGGGAGGGAGTGGGTTTGTCTGACTCCTGGGTTCGTGGGCCTTGGTGGCACCCACTGAGGAGTGTCTGGTCATCTCTGGCGTTTCAGCATGACATGCTGGTACCTGCTGGTGAAGCCCGTGCTCTTGAGCATTTGGTTCTGGGGATAAATCCTACTCTGTGGCCTTTTCACCCTGACCTCAGGCCTCTGCCGGCCCACTGGCGCTCTCTGCGCTTCTGCATTCCTCCCTGGGTATGTGGGGGCAGCAGGAGCCCCAGGGCGCCAGGTGCTGGCAGTCAGGTCTGGGAGCACCCGCAGGCCCACGTCTCTGGACACTGCCCTCCACCCCCGCTGTCTGACTGCCCCGTGTGTGGTGGATGAGGCAGCTTCTCCAAGACTCACAGCCTCACTTGCCTATGCCTTGAGGAATGGGTCCCAAGCCTGATGTGCCCAGGCTCCCTCACACCACACCTCTCTCTCCTGTCCTCTGACATGGAGGGCTCCTTGAACTTCCCCTTCTGTCTGATAGGAACTCCCCGGGATCATATCCTACTCTTCCCTGAAGTAGCTGTCACCCTTCCGCCCTCGCTGGGGCCAGAAAGGCAGAATGGATGCTGGAAACAAGACTCACGATGTATTGAGAATTCACCAGTTTAATGTTTTCAGATATTCCCATCATTTCAAAAGGAAGGAGACAGGGTTCGTGGGCTGGGAAACGATCTAACCTTGCTTTGGGCGTTGGACTTACACAGATAGAATTAGGAACAAATTCTTTTCATTAATTTACCAATAAATGTTTCCTGACGCCAGACACAGTTCTGGGCACTGGGGATTCTGTCGTGAGCACAGCGGGCAAAACTCTTTGCCCACGCCAGCAGGCCTTCTCGTGGGGCCTTGGGTCTGGTCTTATGTGGCCTCCCAGCCAGGGCAGCTATTCAACCTGATTTGTTTGAAAAATGTGTTTTTGCTCTTATTTTGAGAGTGGCACGGGGACTGTCTCCCACAGTGCTAAGAGCTAGTGGCCTGTCCTCCTTTCCTGACACGGCCTCGGCTTATTGGATCGAGTGACCGTCCCTACAGGAGAATGTACACTCCTTTCTGTTTGGGGTATAAATAACGCCTACAGAAGGGCCGAGAAGCTCTGCTGGGTCTTGGATTCCACCCTAGGGTGGAGAGACTCAGGACAGAAGACAGTCCTCTGTGGCCTCCAGAGCTTCCTCAGGCATTCGTTCAACAAACCTTTCCTGTGCCTCCGCTGTGTGTCATGTGCTGAAGATAGAACAATATTAGGCCAGGTAGACACGGTCCTTGCCTTCATGAAACCGCAAAGATAGATGTTAAGCTGGAACATTAGTTAGCTTCATTGTGACGATGCCGCAAAGGAGAAGTTCAAATAGAAGGACTGTTTTTTGGTGCAGCCGCAACTCTCAGGATGGCTCAGGTGTGCTAGAACCTCCTATGGCCCTTCTGGAACAACAGGACCTCCCCCATTCAGGAGAGGACAGCAAGAACTCTCTATGAAAGGACAGGAGACACGGGCTTCCTCTGGCTGAGAGGGGAGGCTGTTTCAGAAACGGGCTCCCTCCAGAACTCCGCGGATGCAGCCTTCGAAATCCCTGCACAGATGGAGCCTGCCTTCTCAGGATGTGAGCCTGGCCAGAGGCTCTCACAGCATCTCTGCCACCTCTTAGGTTGCAAACAGAGCCCTTCTTGCATGCTTGGCTCAGTGAGTGCTTCCTTCCTGCCTTCCCTCCTCAGTCTGCCATTTACTGTGCCTTTTTCCCTGAGGAGGAGCCATACAGCTGCAGTAGATACTGTCTTGACATGAAGCTGTGACTTCTGTGGAATCCCTAGCCCCCAGAGGGACACCGTCTGCCTCCAAGCAGACCCCTAAGCTTCCTTGCTATCTCCTCCAGTGTTTTGGTTGAGATCCTTGAAGCAACTATGTAATGAAGAGCACATTGTGCAGGAGTCTGGGTTGCTGGCTCCCCACCATTGCCCAAGCTTATTTGATATGTCAAAACCCAATTTCTTCCTCTTTTGGTATAGAGGTTTTCACCCTTGGCTCCTAGATGTATGTGGAGAGATTCTACTCTGCTAGTTCAGACCAGAGCTTAATGAGAATCATCCTGGACTTGAGTCTTGGCTCTGCCAAATGACTTGCTAAGTGACCTTGAGCAAGTCCCTAGGCCTCCCTGCACAGCATGCTCATGTCCGTGGAATGGGCTGGGGGAGCGCTCCAGATGACATCCTGATTCTGGTCCTCTGTCCTGGGGTGCCAGTCACCCTGGTTTGAATCCTGTAGCTCTGAGCCTGATGTTGGGGGTGCCTCCAGGACTCAGAGCAGCACTGAGGAATCGTTGCATGGGAGGCGTCCTCTCCGAGTATGGGGCAGGCAGCCTTCTTGGGCTGTGTCTTTGAGGGATACCCACAGCAACTATCTTTGGGATCCTGAGACAGGATCTGTAGGATAGAAGGGCAGAGCGTGGGATCTAGACACATGACAGGGAGCCTCCAGGACCACAAGATAGGAGACTGGGCTGGGTGCTGGAGGGGGCTCTCTGGGTCCTGAGATGGGATAGAATCCAGTGGCAGGCTACGTGGTCTTCCCCTTGTGTGCTCCCTGGGGCAGGGCCAGGCCAGCGTCCTCTTGTGTCTGCTGTGGCTAAGGGCTGCCCTGGGCTGGGTGCTAGCGCTAAGTCAATGATCCCCATGGGGGTGGGTCATCTCTTGGCCTCACTGCACATCACCATTAACATAGGCCATTGCCAAGGATCTCTATGTCTGGAGGATGCGGCTCTGCTGGCTATCTCGCATTTCCTGAGTGGTACCAGGTACCAGCCCTGTGGTAATAAACACTGACTCATATTATCTTACTTGATTTCACAGCAACCTTGTGGGAAGATATTGTTATTGTTTATCTCCATTTGAAAAACGAGGAAACTGAGGCTCAGAGAGGTTAATTTATTTTCCCAAGGTTACACAGGCAAAACTTGAGTCCGGTCTTTCTGATTCAATACCTTCACTCTTGGTCACTAGGCACACACAGCCTCTCACATGATCACTTTCCTTAGTGTGTGTAAAATGGGATTTGCTATGTGAAATATGTGTGTGTACAGCTGGAGCCTGTCTCCAGGGCATTTAGAACCTGGCAGGGCTTGGGAAGCTGAGTAGATGCTATGAGCAGAGGAAGGCAGTTTGGGGGCCTGGAAAAAGTCCAGGTTTTGGGGTTCTTTTTCTGCCACTTGCTGGCTGTGTGACCCTGAGTGACTCAATCTCTTCCCTGGGTCTCATTTTCTTCATCTTTAAAATGGGAATGAGAAAAGTAAGAGAAGTGATACCTATAGGAAATCCATTATTAATTGTAAAGCATTATAGGAAATATTATTTCCTCCACATAGCCCAGCTTCCCCTCCTCCACCCCCACCCTGGCATTTACTGGGCTCAGTAAATGTTTGTTAGGTGAGTATATGGACACAGTTTAGCCCCCGTTGTCTGGTTGACACCGTTTATCCTAAAGGAATGCAGAGAAGGAAAGGAATGTTTCAGGATGGGAGGGAGACCTTCACAGAGGAGACCTGGGTATTGGCGATGGGAGTTGAGTTGAGCATTGCAAGGGCAGGGTCTTCTGGATGAGGAGAGAGTGGAGAAGGGGGAGAAACAGAGGCCAGAAGGAACCCAGTGAAAGTTAGAGGGGCGCCACTTCACTGAATGCTTCACTGTGGGCCGGGCCCTGTGCCGAGGGCTTAACACGCCTCCCTCATTTAATTCTCGCCAACTCTACAATGTATGTACCTCTATTTCCAGATGAGGAAACTGAGGTTCAGAGAGATCAAGTGACTTGCCCAAGGTCCTGCAGCTACTAAATGACCACAATGGGATTTGAACTCAGATCTCTGTGGCTTAGAAGCACATGATTTTAATCAACCTGCCTCCCCATGTGAACAATACAAAGCTTGCAGGCAGGAAGCGCCTTCGTGGAGAATTCCCTGCAAGAGAATCAGCCAGGGGCTCCTGTGCTTTGCTGTCAGGAGGATGCCTGGGTGCTGGGCATCGAGGGGCTCAGACGCAGGTGGAGACCAAGGGTGGCTGAGAGGCCCTCAGGACTGTGTATGAGGAGTTCCCAGCAGCCCTTTCACTTAGGAAGCAGCTGCTGAGGAGCAGCGCTGTGCTGCGTTGCCCTGACCTCTGTTACTCTGGTTTTCACACTGGTGTGTGGAGGAGCATGGGACTTACCAAGGGGTACACCATACAGACAGCTTAAGGGAATCAATTTCCAGGTTCTAAAGCTCCTATGAGATTCTGTATTAAAACTGCTGGACGATGCCCTAGTCACCTGGCCCTTCCCCCACTTCACAGAGGAGAGGCTCACCCCTCACACATTCTGAATCCCACTGTGTGCATCATCCAGGGTACAAAAACCTCTGAGTCCTAGAGAGAAAATGAGAAATGGTTGGTTACAGAGCAGCCTTCTTTGCTGATATGTCGAGGTCCCGTAGAGCTATGGTTCTCCCGTCTCTTCCTATCTACGTGCATTTCTTGGTAGTGAGTTGCTTGGTGCACAGAGGAAGGGTTCGAATTCAGAACCACTGAAGTAGGATAAGTTAGTGACAGGGGTTCTTTATAGTGTAACTGGAATGTTTTCTAGACTTCTAAATTTTTCAAGGTATTTGGATAAAACCCAGGATGAACATTTTCCTTGCTTTCTGTCTGATTCAGCCTGTCATTCAATAAGGTAGTTAAATCTATTTTGCCAAATCACATCATGAAACATTTAAGTCAATTACAGTCAATCCTCATCTTATAAAATGTTTACATTTTCTAGTTCCAATGAACAAAATTAATGTATTTAAACTTATGGTGAAAAATTGTAAATGTCAGGCTAACAATATACATGAGGATAAGTGGTTTTAAACACTATTTTGGGAATACGAGAGCATGAAAGTTTGAAGACCATCATGTTACTTCCTTGGCTTGTCTGGGTCTCCCCAGTTCCTGCCAATCTGTTTCCTTCACTCCCACGCAGTTGCTTCTCTCTTTCAGCTCTCAGGACGTGTGAGAAGTATTCCTCACCGCATGCCATTGAGTACCATAATCGACCCAGGACACTTTTTCTTAGAGGAAAAGATGGCACCGTACTGTGGGCTGTCTTGTACTAAGTCTTCAGAAAAGTGGGAGGGGTGCAGGGTGGGCAGCTGGAAACCCTCTTTGGCCAAGCCAACTTTCTTATGCATTTCAACAAGGTGAACGTAAGCGTACAATTCAATGATCTAAGTAAATTTATAGTTGTGCAACCATCACCACAGTCCAGTTTTAGAACATTGCCATCACCCTGAAACGTTCTCTCATGCCCATTTGTAGTCAAGCCTCGTTCCCACCCCTAGCCCTGGGCAATCACTCATCTTCTTCCAGCTCTATAAATTTGCCTTTTCTAGACACTTCATATAAATGGAATCATTTAATATGTAGTCTTTTGCATCTAGCTTCTTCACTTAGCGTGATGTTTTTGAGATTCGTACATGTCGTAAATGTGTCAATAGTTTGTTCTTTTCTTGTTTGGTGAGGGAGATTATCCTTGAGCTAACATCTGTGCCAATTTTCCTCTATTTTGTATGTGGGATGCTGCCACAGCATAGCTTGATGAGCCGTGTGTAGGTCCACACCTGGGATCTGCGAACTTAACCATTATGCCACTGGGCTTGCCCCAATAGTTTGTTCTTTTTAATTGCTAAATAGCTATCCTTTCTATAGATATACAACCTTTGTTTATCCGTTCAACAGTTGATAGACATTTTCATCATTTTCAAGCTTGGGGCTATTATTAATAAGGCTGCCGTACACGTTTGAGTACACGTCTCTGTGTGGACCTCTGTCTTCGTTTCTCTTGGGAAGATCCCTAGGACTGGAATTGCTGGGCCTTATGATAAGTTTATGTGTAACTTTTTAGGAAACTGCCCAGTAGTTTTGCAAAGGGGGTGTACCGCTTTACATTCCCGCTAGCAATGGATGAGGGTTCCGGGGTCTCCACACCACAAAGCTGAGTTTTTTCAGCCTTTGTTACTCAAAGCCCTTCTTGGTTTTTCTTTTGTTGTTTAGTGATGAGAATAGGTTGACTCTTCCAACCCTCCAAGTCTCTGAATTTCTGGACTGTCTCTATTCCTTTTCATCCCCGCTATAAATTGCCAATTCTTTTTTTCTAAAGTTTAGTTTATTTAAACAAACAATAAAGAAGACAAAAAACAGTTCACCATTTTCTCCCACTCCTCACTCCTGCCTCTGTCAATCACCAATCTGTTCTCTGTAACTATGAGCTTAGTTTTTTATATATATATATATATATATATTTTAGATTTCACATGTAAGAGAGATCATACAGTATTTGTCTTTGACTTATTTCACTTAAATAATGCCATTGAAGTTCATCCATATGGTCGCAAATGGCAAGATTTCATTCTTTTTTAATAACTGAATAATATTCCATTGTATAGCTTTTTTATCCATTTATCCATTGATAGACACTTAGGTTGTTTCCATATCTTGGCTATTGTAAATAATGCTGCAATGAACATAGGGGTACACATATCTTTTCGAAATAGTGTTTTCATTGTTTTTGAATAAATACACAGACGTGGAATTGCTGGATCACATGGTAGTTCTATTTTTAATTTTTTGAGGAACTTCTATTCTCTTTTCCATGGCAGCTACACCAATTCACCACCAGCAGTGCACAAGGGTTCCCTCTTCTCCACATCATTGCCAACAGTGGTTATTTCTTGTCTTTTTGATAATGGCCGTTCTAACAGATGTGAGGTAGTATCTCATTGTGGTTTTGATTTGCATTTCCCTGATGATTAGTGATGTTTAACGTCTTTTAATGGACCTATTGGTCATCTGTGTGTCTTCTTTGGAAAAATGTCTATTCAGATCTTCTACCCTTTCTTTTTTTTTTTTTTTAAAGATTGGCACCTTAGCTAACATCTGTTGCCAATCTTCGTTTTTTTTTCTTTCCTCTATCCCCGAAGCCCCCTGGTACGTAGTTGTACATTCTAGTTGTAGGTCCTTCTGGTTGTGCTATGCGGGATGCCGCCTCAGCATGGCTTGCTGAACAGTGCCATGTCTGTACCCAGGATTCGAACTGGCGAAACCCTGGGCTGCCGAAGCAGAGCGTTCGAACTTAACCACTCGGCCACGGGGCTGGACCCCCCCCCATTTTTGATTGGATTGTTATTTGCTCTTGAATTGTATGAGTTCTTTATATATTTTGGATATTACCCCCTTATCAGATATATGGTTTGCAAATATTTTCTCCCACTAACTAGGTTGCCTTTTCATTTTGTTGATGGTTTCCTTTGCTGTGCAAAACTTTTTAGTTTGATGTAGTCCCACTTATTTATTTTTGCTTTTGTTGCTTTTGCCTTTTGTGTCAGATTCAAAAAATCATCACAAAGACCTATGCCAAGGAGCTTACTGCCTATGTTTTCTTCTAGGAGTTTTATAGTTTCAGGTCTTACATTCAAGTCTTTAATCCATTTTGAGTTAATTTTTGTATATGGTGTAATTTAGTGGTCCAGTTTCATTCTTTTGTATATAGCTGTCCAATTTTTCCAGCACCGTTTATTGAAGAGACTGTCCATTCCTCATTGTATATTCCTGTCTCCTTTGTTGTAAATTAATTGACCATATATACATGGGTTTATTTCTGGGCTCTCTATTCTGTTTCATTGGTCTTTGTTTTTATGCCAATACTATACTGTTTTGATTACTATAGCTTTGTAATACAGTTTGAAATCAGGGAGCATGATGCCTCCATGCCCATTTCTTTTTTTTTTTGGTGAGGAAGGTTGTTGCTGAGCTGACATCTGTGCCAATCTTCCTCTATTTTGTACGTGGGGCACCGCCACAGCATGGCTTGATGAGCAGTGTGTAGGTTTGCACGTGGGATCCAAACCTGCAAACCCCAGGCCACTGAAGCAGAGTAAACACACTTAACCACTGCATCATTGGGCCAGCCCCCTAAAGCCCTTCTCTTTCTCATAGCACTTTGTCAAATACAGCCAATGGCAATCAAGACATGCTATTAACAGTCTGACTCCCAGTCTCTTTACTTAAAGCCATAAGCTTATTGAGTTCATCAGCTGCCTTCCAAGTTAATGAAGGCAATAGTTTTCCAAAATACTTCATCAGTGCATAACACAGGTCACCTCCTTCTAGCCTTCAGGAACGATTTCCTTGACACCCACTGTCTGGCCCAAAGACACTGAATTTTTGTTCCAGTAGCATATCACTTCTGATAGCCAACTGCTGTATGAGTCAGGATAAAGAGGTTGTGCTCCGGTAACAAACAGCCCCAAATCTCAGAGACTTAGAAAAATGTTTTTATTTTTCTCACTCATGCTATACATCCATCCTAAGCATCCATGCCTCCACTCCACATCATCTTTGCTCCAGAGCCCAAGGTGATAGAGTCGCCCTCCTCTGGAACAATGAGGACGTGGTGAATCATGCACTAGCTTTTAAAGCTTCCTCTCACATTTAACGAGTCAGAGCAGGTGAAGTGGCCAGTCCTGACATCAATGGGCAGGGAAATGTAATCTTGTCCCAGGGAAGGGCAGCAAATATTGTGAATGATAGTATCATTTATCACCTTATGCCTTTTCTTTCATACCCTGAGGACTCCGAAGTAGAGAGAAACAGCTGACTTTGTGTGGTGGTTTTGCCCAGAGCTGCCTACAGCTTGAGTAAGGCAGGGAGACCTTTCAAAATACCTTCTAGACCTAAGCCTTTGATCTTCACGGTGGTTGGCCCCTGCCCTGCGGCTTTGATGCACAGAATTGTCATCTATTGTTCCTCTTGTTCTACCAGCCCTAGCTCTTAGGCACAGGGAGAAATTTGATTGCATGACTGTCTTTCCTAGATTTCACTACCCAACACTCAGTGCCCTCTGGGGCATTGGTAAATCCATTCTTGACCTCCAGCTTAAATTGACCCATTTATGTTTTTTCTTCCCAGCTGTCTTTTGGGGAGACATTGCCTTAGATGAAGAGGACCTGAAGTTATTTCACATTGACAAGGCCCAAGACTGGGTCAAGCAGTCAGTGGAGGAAGCGGGGCACAGCACAGGTGAGTACTGCATCCCCCAGCCCTGCCCGGGAAGGGGGCAGTCAGGGCTCCAGCAGGAGTGGATGTGGACCACAGGTCATTGGTATTCGACCTGTCAGTCCAGTGCCCACCTGTCTGTAGAGAACCAGATGGGTCACCCCTCCTTCTCCGCTGCAGGCTGTGGAACTGGAGCCTCCAAGTTTGCTGGTCCTTCTAAGAAAATCTCCATTTGACTCCTTATCTGAGAGTTCAGGCTGGAGCTCAGCGTAGCTTCTCAGGACTCTGGCCTCGGGGCCCAGCACGTTCCACATGGAGAGAATTCCTGGATGGCCTCCATGTAGGGCTGGCTGATGATGATGCTGATAATGATTGGCATGGGGGAGTTGTTTGCCCATGGGCTGTTGTGCGTGTGCTTGGCCGACAACACAGGCAAGAATCCCCTGGGGCCAGCAACAGGGTTGGGGCTTTAGACATTGATTACTCCTCTCCCACTCTCCCTCCTCGCCTCCACCTTGGGGTGAGTGGTAGGGGGACTGGTCTCTTGAGTTCTCCTCACCTCCCTGCCCACTAGGCTCAGACACCTCAGTGCTGTGGAATCTCCATTCTCGGAAGTAACCCAGCAAGGCTGAGTTGTGGGGCTGATGGGCTGGTGTGGCTGATGATGGCTTGTTCTATGGTGACCAAGGCCCACCTGTGCTGGATGCTGCACTGTCTCTGCTACCTGTGACCCCTCCACCCACCCTCCCTTCCTTTCTCTCAAGGCCTGTTTAGAAATTGTGATAAGAACACTTAACATGAGGTCTCCCCTTTTAACAAATGTTTAAGTGTACAATACAGCATTCTAAACTCCAGGCACAGTGTGGTACAGCAGATCTCTAGAACTTATTCATCTTGCATAACTGAAGCTTTCTACCTTTTTTCTGACCACCTATCATGGGCCAAATGTAGTGCTGTGAGAGAAAGAGGAATAAGATGTGACCTCTGCCCTCAAGGAAACCTTTCATGCCCACAGACAGGGTTTAGATCTGGACAAGCTCTCTAACATCTCCAAGGTTCAGTTTGCCTATTTGGAAAATGGGGATGAAGCCTACACTCACTCCATAGGAGGCTGGGGAGATTGACTCAGGATAGCAGGCTAGCCCGGTGCCTCACACGTAACACGTTCTCAGGCAATGGCACATATTATCACTAAGGGCTCCCATTCTAGAGGAATGAGGCTGAAATGTAAATAGATGAACCGTAATTCTCATGACAAGTGCTGTGATGAACCAAGAGCAGTGGGAAGAGGGAAGAGTGAGTGGAGAAGCCTAACTAGGTGAGCCAAGACAGGCATAATGGGAATGGGCACTCTTGCATCGTGTCTTGTTGGATGTGTAGGAGTTCCTTAGGTGAAGAATCAAGAAAAGACATTTCAGGCGGAGGGAAAGCTATGTGCAAAGGCCAGGAGTATGAGAGGGCCTGTCTTTATTCAGGAAATAGAAGAAAGTGTGGGTCACTGGAGGGTGGCTCTTTGGGGTGGGCTATGGGAGAGAGATGCACCTGGAGAGGTTGGTTGGGGTAGATGGTGAAGGTGCCTGTCGAAGGGGTGGGTTAGGGTGTGCCCATAGTTGGGGGCAACTCCCATGATGCTCAATGCCTGTCAGGCTAATGAGCTGGAGCTTTCCCCTGTGGGCTGCATGAATCCTGCCCAAGCTTTCCGAATAGGAGTGTGACTGCTCAGTTTTGACTTGAGCGGCATTGGTGGAGTCCCCTCTCCCACTGCTCTGCACAGCCCACCAGCTGCCCTGAGGATGCTGGATTCCTGGCTGGAAGTTTGGGCAACCTCACCCTGGCTTGCTGGTGGTGATGGTGGGG
This sequence comes from Equus przewalskii, assembly GCF_037783145.1. NCBI lineage: Eukaryota > Metazoa > Chordata > Mammalia > Perissodactyla > Equidae > Equus > Equus przewalskii. Next base: position 32,697,357 of record NC_091831.1, read on the forward strand.
AGGGTTGTCAGACAACCCCTTCCCCCACTGCTGATGCACTTGGTGGCATCCAGGAACATCCCCGAAGCCTGAGGTGCCTTGCAAGCCTCCAAGATTCTATTCGAGCTGATTTACCAATTCTTCAATTCAGCATTTCCTGGCACAGAAGGCCCTGGGATCTTATCCACTTGGGAGGGAAGGAGGAGAATATACTGTACTCACGTTTCTGAGTGTGGTCCCCATTCATTCATTCATTCATTGAAACCTCTATTGAGTATCCACTTTGTGCCAGGTCCTGTGCTAAATTCTGAGAAGGTATAAATTGAGGTTTCTCTTCTTAAGGATTCACCAGCTAGTGGAAGAAATAGGGGCGGAAACCAAAAAGAGTGCTGAAGAGTCAGAGATGGGGATTTCAGGAAGCATAGGGGCAGTGGGGGCACCAAGAAGGACTGGGGCCATTCCTGGGAGGGGGGAAGTTAGGAAGGCTTCCCAGAGGAGGGGGTCCTGGGGAGATGGAGAGCTTTGTCAGACTGGGGAGTAAAAAGTCAGAGGGTAGAGAAGGGCATTCCGGACAGAGGTGGGGCTTCTTCTTGCGGGGGGAGGAGGAGGCTGGGAAATAGGATAGTGGTCACCACTGAGGAGGTTACATGGCTTCCTTGTCCAATGGATGGTTCCCACTTTCTGTGGAGGGGGTGGGTGGGAATGTGCCCAGTGTGTGGGGCAACTCCCATGGCCAATGAGGGACCTGAGCAGCTACAGGGACCAGGCCAAGTCCTGGGCTCCAAGCTCCCCACAGGGGATGGGGGATGAGGTGAGAGCAGGAAGGCAAAGGTTGTCAGGAGGCCAGGTGGACTCCATTGACAGTGGCTAGGAGGAGAGAGGGGCAATTACATACCTTAGAGCTTCATTTTGGTATCTGGTTCTACAACGATCATTTATTAGGATTTGGGGGACCGCTTATGTATGTCTTGAAAAGTCTATTCAAATTTTAAATGAGGTTTTAGAAACCAAATTATTTTTCATGCCAATATATACACAACCTCCATTGAGCTCTAACAAAAGGTAGCATCTCTTCGTAATTCTACCACTCCATCTAATCATGCTCTCCCCCCAGTTCTTACCTGGAGGCCTGGAGAAGTTGACCTGATTGTAACCTGTGTGTGGTTAAAATTTTTTTTAACTATTTTTTGCAATATTGCTTAAAAATAGTTAACTTCACATATCTCAAACATGTAGTTTGGAGAACTTTTACATATGTTCATGTCTGCGTAACCACCACTCAGACCAAGGTATGGAACATTTCCAGAACCCCAGAGACTCCCTTATGCCCCCTCCCAGTCAATATGCTTCCCAAAGTAGCCACTAGTCTGACCTCTCTCACCACAGATTCATTTTACCTGCCTAAACGGAGTCATACCTTATGTATTTTTTTGTGTCTGTCTTCTTTCACTCAGCTTTATGACTGAAATGCCCCCACACTGTTGTGTGAAACAGTAGTTCATTCTCTTTCATTGCTGTGTGGTGTTCTGTTCTATGAGTGTACCCCAGTTTATTCATTCTTCTGTTGACAGGCATTTGGACAGTTTACAGGTTTTGGCAGTGATAAATAAAGCTGCTACTGACGTTCTTGTATGTGTCTTTTCATGGACATGAGCACTAGTTTCCATTGGGTATATACCCAGGGGTGAGATTGCAGGGTCGTAGGGTTTACAGAAGTTTTTAGTCGATACTATCAGTTTTCCAAAGTGGTTGTACCAATTTACGCTCTGTGAGGGTACATACTGATTTGGAAAGCAGGAGGGGTGCCCGTGCAGGCTCCAATGAGGCCTTTGGGTCTTGGTCTCTCTGACTTGGGCATCCCACTCACACCCTCTGGGCCTGCACAGCAGTCATTTGATGCCTGTCCACCATCGTGAATGCTCAGGGTTGCCCCATCAGCGATCCTTCTGCTCTCCTTGGGGGACCTGCCATGGCACAGCGTGGCAAATGTTACAGACCCTAGAAAGAGGCTGGGCAGTGGCCAGCCTCCATGCCAGCCATGTGCTCAGCTGCTGGAGAGTTGCCTGCCCAGAAGGTTGCCTGAAGTGCTGCAGTGAAGAGAAGCCCAGCAGGCCTGCCTTTGCCTCCCGCACGGCACTCTCCCAAGGCTGGCGTGGTCAGCCTCGTGGTCTGAGAACTTGAGTACCTGTCTTCTCTTTCCTTCCCCCCTGTGAGCTGAAAGATGGCAGAGGCTACATCATATGTGACTTTGGATTCCACAGTGGTGGCCCCCCACCTTGTTCCTAGAAGTCACTGGCCAACATCAGTGGCGAGAGACAAGGAAGAAGTGGAGGGGACACCGGCAGACCCTGGAGCCGTCTCCCAGGGGCCAACAAGATGAAGAGCTCCAGGGGAACTTTGCTCCCAGAAGGGTGGTTAAAGCCCTGGTCCAGGCTTTGGGGTCAGACTGCCTGGGCTTCAATACTTGAGCTGGGCCTCAGTTTCTTCATCTGTCAAATGGGAATAGTAATTATCCTCATCTGAGAGTGATGTGAGGACAAAAGGAAAGAATATGTAGAAAGTGTTTAGCACAGTGCCTATCATATAACAAATGCTCAAAACTGTCAGCTCTGCCTCCTGCTCCTCGTTAGTAGTGGCAGTATTTACAGGGAGAGCTCCGACCTGGGACAGTTAGAGGTTACAGTAGAGAATGGAGGAGGTTTGCTCTATGCTGGAGGGGGCGTGGGGAGCTTGGACCTGATGTTTCCTTCTTCCCAAACTTGATTTATATATTTTTTTCCGGCGTGTTTTTATGGCAAGGTGATTTTTATCCTAATTGCTTTTCTCTGAGGACCAGTAGTACTTTGCATCTATCTAGAATAGTTATTTTATTTTCAGAATGGGAATACTTTTTATTGTTTTTGCTGATTAAACTAATACTGTTGGTTGTTAAAAAAACAAAAAAAAAGTCCAATAGCTCACAATTGTAGAAAGCAGAAAGTGAAACCCCCTGTTACCCCAGCCCCAGGGATCCCCACATTATCTGCTCGCTGGGTTCCTTCCAGCCTTACTGAGCTCAGGCCATGTGCATACTGATATTTTTAAAACATAAAAGGGATTTCTCTCAACATGCTCTTGTGTAACCTGCGTCTTTCACTTAACCCCACATCATGACATCCTTTCATGCAGTACATGGTGGTCTGTCACATTTAATGTACAACTCTGCCACAATTTATCTAACTAATCCTATACAGATGGACCTGAAGTTTGTTTCCCTTTTTTTCTGTAATGATTTTTGCCTGTTAGACACAATGCAGCTGTGAGCAACTGTGTGCATAGATCTTGACACATTTGCCTTAATTAAAAAAAAAATAAATTAAAAAGGAACCACACCTTTATCCTCTCTTTGTATTTCCAAATGTGTGAAAGGCTGTATTCTTAGGTATAGGATATCTCATTTCCAAGCTTTGGTAAGTGCCCCTGGTTTTGGGGGGAGGGGCTCAAGGGGGGAGGGCTGAGTGCCTGGAGGAGGATGGGACACAGTGCAGCCCCAGAAGCCTGCTCTCCCTGCTTTATCCTGTGAGCCTGGAACTGCTTTCCCGGCTGCAGAATGAAGCGATGTCATTGCCCTAGAAGTGACCTAGTCTGCCCCATTTCCTAGATATGCCCGGTGTCTGAAGTTCAGTCAGTGGCAGAACCATGACTAGAACCCAGGTTGCTCATCTCCCAGGCCATGTGTCCTCCACTGTACCAGCCTGTCCTCATGTTGCCAGTTAGAAGGAATGGAAAACAAGGGAGGTGTAGTCATTCCTTTTCCATCACTTGGAAAGTAGGCTGGAGTCTTTCTGGACCAGGGGATGAGCAACAACCTTGTGCCCAGGTTGGTTTAAGAGCCCACTCAGGGTGCTGTGCTGGCCACAAAAAAAAAAAAGCCACGAAGGGCTTTGGGACACCCAGCAGGGAGCACCCTCACTGTTCACTTAGGGCTCTGGGCTCGTGGTGATTAGTTCCAATCAGTCTCCCTGCCTCTACACTCTCCTTCCCCATCTTGCTTCCAGGTGATCTTCCTGGCTCTGACCTTGCAACCACTTTCATGGGTTGAGTAGTGTCCTCCCAAATTCATGTACACCTGGAACCTCAGAATGTGACCTTATTTGGCCGCAGAGTCTTCGCAGATATAATTAGTTAAGGATCTTGAGATGAGATCATCCTGGATTTAGGGTGGGCCCTAAATCCAATGACTGGGGTTCTTATAAGAAGAGGAGAGGACACAGAGATATACAGAGAGGAAGGCCACGTGAAGAGGGAGGCAGAGATTGGAAGGAGGCAGCTGCAAGCCGAGGCACACCAAGGATTGTCGGGAGCCACAACAAGCTGGAAGAGGCAAGGAAGGATTCTCCAGAGCCTTCAGAGGGAGCGTGGCCCTGTCAACACTCTGATTTCAGACTTCTAGCCTCCAAAACTGTGAGAGAACAGTTTCTTTTGTTTTAAACCACCCACCTTATGGCATCCCTAGGAAACTAATAGAATTATGCTCCTTAAAACCCTCAGTGGCTCCCTATCACTTCTCAGAAACATTCCTTAGTCTGACCCCCAAGGCCCTCCATGCTTTGTCCACAATGTGCATATTCAGCTCCCTTCCGTCTCTTCGTCCTCCAGCCAAACACAATGACACTGTGTTCAGGCACCGAGTGTCCTTCCTTCCAGCCTTCGCCCTCTGTTCCAAGTCCCCATTCTACAGAAAAAGAAATGAAGGCCCAGAGAAAGCCAGTGACTCATCCAGGGCCCTACAACTGGTGTGCATCCATGGCACCTCTCTCTTCAGCATGGCTGCCAGCTTGGGAGGCCACCTGGGTTGACAGAGCTGTTAAAAAATTAGCCTCATTTTGTGCTTGGGATGGGGAGAGCTCTATTTTCCCCCGATTTTCAGACGGGCCCATTCCCCTGCCATGGGAGCTGCCCAAGGAAGTGGCAGCAGCATTCTGGATGTGTGTGGGGCAAGGAGGCAAGAGCGCATTCTTCAGGGAGAGAAAGTCCTTCTGTGTGCATTTTATTTGCAGTGAGAAGAATGGGAGTTCTGGGCAGGCATGGGCCAAGCTGTTGTATGAATGGGCCCCTTGAATTAACATTGCAGAGTTTCCTAAAGCTGCTAATCGGATTAGCTGTGTAGTGAAGGAAGTACTTAGCAGACGCACACACAGACACACACGCAGGCACACACACTCTCCTACCCCCTTGCATCCTCTTCGATGCAGTGGTGCAGAAGCTACCAGCCCCGTTTTTGAGTTCTGAGCCACCTCCCCTCCTAACCACACAGGATGTGGAGGAAAGGCCTGTGTGGTTGGTGTTTTGGACTTTTTATTTGTTTGTTTCTTCCCTAAAGAGTCCAGGAAGCCAAAGTTGAACTTTCCCATCTTTGCAAATTTCTGGAAACCTGGAGAGGAAATCTCATCTCGCAGTTATCTGCATCCGGGTAATGGATCTGATTTCTTGGTCTTTGTAATGACTCTGAAAGAGGAAATGGTTTTAATTACTTATTGGTTCTGATGGAAGCTGATATTTCCCGCCTTGTCTATTCTGAGCCATTGGGCCATGTCCATCTCTATTTAAGAAACCAATCTTGCTCTAAGTTCTCACTTCCTAAACTCCTGCCATCTGTGCAGGGCAGCCGCATAAGCCCAACAGTTTGGGCATCTGAGTTCAAAATAATAAATTAGCAGGAGAGATTGAAAGACCTAAGTCTGGATAACTTGCCTCCCCTCTCTGGGCCTCATCTCTGAGTCATGAGGCCCCTTTCCCCCAGCAGAGCCTTGGCTCCTGGAATTCCTTGTCCCATTCTGTCCATGACTTGTAGTGGCACATGTTACTGTCTCCTGGTCTCAGTGTTCCCATCTGAATAGAGGGCCTCATGCAACCACATCCTCATTTCTTTCAAGCCAAATTTGAGCTCTGGTGTTTCAACCTAGAGAAAAGAGGGGAGGCAAAGGCCAGTGGGCAATGAGGAGCTAAATTTAGGCATGAAAGGCTAATACATACCCATGAGATACCACATGGACTACACGGTTTTCTGGGTTCTGCCTTCCCAGCTTTGAGGATCTAAAAGAGACCAAACATGTCTCTATTCCCAACACATTTTTAGCTTTGAGGCTCTTGAGAGAATTTATGGGTGGGGTTGTTTTAAGCAGCCCCATCAACAGGCTGTGGTTTTTCAGACTCTACTCCCAGAGAGACATTCCCCAAGCTTTGTACAAGTGGTGTCATCTTTTCATCAATTTTCTTTATTGGGGGTGGGAGTGCTACCAACTCCAAGTAAGAAATGAGGGCAGCAGTGGCTCCCTGTGACATCTTGTAGAAGGGACAATGGCCTGAGCTTACGAATAAATGAGCCAGGTTAAACTTGCTGGGGCAGTTGGTTGGTTCAAGTCTGTCTTCTCTTATGTCATGCAATGCCAAGTGCCATCTCTGGGGCATCTGGTGGCCTCTGCTGCTGGGACCACTGTTTAGAAAGCTGGAGAGGGAAAAGAAGCTGCCAGGGAGCAATCTTACTAATCCTTCCCACAATCTCCTCAAGAGGTCTGGAGGAAGAGGTGCCCAGGAAATAAGGTCTTGGTGACTTCTTTTCTCTAAGTATATTGTGCTTGACATTTTGTGGTTCACAGACCCCTTTGAGAGTCTGATGAATATTATGAGCGCTTCTCTGAGAAAAAGTTACACACACACACTATTTTGCTTGCAATTTCAAGAAGTTTAACTGCTCCATGGATCCCAAGTTACGAAACTCTGGCCCACAGTCTCCCTTTTCTGTTTGTTTCATGTCTGTTGGAGATGTTCTTCTCATGTGGACATCCTGGATCTTGTGAACCTGCAGCGTAGAAAGGCATGGATGTTGGGGTCCAGCAGGCCTGGGTTTGCCTCTCTGGCTCTGTATTGATGAGCTCTGGGACTTCGGGTGACTCATTCCTTATTTGTAAAATGGGATATTAACACCTATCTTACAGGGGAGATTGAAAAACTGTAATGAGTAAAGCATGTATCCCAGAGTCTGACACCTGGTAGGTGCTCAATAAATAACAGCCACCATGGCTGCCCCTGTGCCGGCTCTTCTGCCTTCTCTTCTCTCTGGCCCAACTCTGTCTCCCAGACTCCATACTCCCTAAATGCTGTGGAATTCTTTTTCTTTGCAGTACTCTGCCAGCATACCCCCCTCCCCCACCGGAGTCTCTGGAGCTGGGCCTGCACCAGAGTGATCTGATCAGATCCTTGGATTTAGATCCCACTGGCACATGGTTAATCTCTATCAGTCCCTAACATCAAGACTCCCCTCGTCCTCCTGAGTTAAACACTGTGTTGTACAGTTGGCCAAGCAGAGATCTGAAAATGGATCAGGTACCAATTCTTCTTTAATGGCAACAACAAAAAGAATGATAATAACTACCATTTGTTGTGTGCTAATTACTTCTTAAATACTTTATACACATGATCACATTCAGTCTTCACACAACAGCCCTGTGTGTTAGGGACCGTTAGTCCCTGTAGATGTGAAAGCTAATGGTCAGAGAGTTACGTAACCTGTCTGATCACACAACTAATTGTTGGCAGAGCCAAGATTAGGACTTAACTCTGTCTAATGTCAAAGGCCTACTGTTAGCCTCTACACTCCATTGCTTCTAGAAACAGCTGCTGGCATCACCACTAACCCTGTCCCCTTGAGCTGTGAAGACTTGGTCTCCTTATCACTGCCTGTGAGAGGTGATGGTAAAAGACAAGGATGAGTTCCATGCACACGTGGGGCTGCACCTCAAACTGCCCTCCGTTGTCTCAGTACCATTCAGCGTGTGCCTTGCCGCTTTGCCCAGGCTGTCAACAGCTGTGACTTGTCTTTGGTCTTGGCCCTTCCTCTTTAGTTCCAGCATCAGGCTGGGCACGTGAATGGTGCCAGACAAACACTTGTGAATTGTGGATCGGCCACGAGCCTCAGGAGTGCATGGTGGCCTCCTTGCTTCCCTGCTCCTCTGCTCCCCCAGGAGGCTAGTTGGGGTTAGGACTATTTGTTTGAATGTGTGATGCCTCAGACCCCAGCAGGGAGTGGGTTGTCAGCCATGACAGAAAGGCTCCTGCTCAGGGGTGGTGCCCTCAGCCTGGACAAGCCCAGATCACCTTGCAGAGAGTGTCTGAAAAGGGCATCCTTTGGCCACGTGGACCCTTTATCTTTACAGGGCCCTTCACACAGATGCTTAGATGAAAGATGTGGTCCTTAGGTCTTTTCCAAACCACGAGGGAGGGCCGGTGTTCCTGCTCACTCCTCCAGGGCTCCTTTCAGCCCTCTCTTCCAGACCTGCAGACCTGCAGGGACTGCCAGCTGACCACTCCATTTCACCCCCATCCCTCCCGTCAGAATTTGCCATAGCTCCCATGGCTCAGAACTGATCTTTATGTGCTGATCTCCTACTCTGGCATGCCCTACACTCTCCCCTTGTGTCTACCCCTGGCTCTGCTGAACCTCTGACACCATCTTTGTGATTAGAGTCACTTTCCCTCCCCTCCCTCTTTCCTTCCTTCGAGTAATAGATGCTAACTGAGGACCTCTTCTGTGCTCAGCAGCAAGGATATAGTAGTATCCACTTTTTCTTCTGCCCCTAAGGAGGTAGAGTTTTAATGATTAAGTTATTATGGTCATGCTTTGGGAGTCCTGGAGGAATGAGGCAGGATGGAGGGGTGGGACCTGGGATCAAAAGCTCCCGGAGATGTGGGGCACCAAGGACCTCACAGAGGAGGTGTGGTCAGTAGGCAGAAGTCACACCTGGAGAGAAGGCCCTAGGTGACAGCTGTCATCTAGGCAGGGGTTTGTGTTGGGGTCCAGCCTGGGGCACAATGCTTGATGGGAGGTAGAGTGGGGCCACACCGTGGGAAGGCAGGAATTTTCGTGTGAGGGCAGAGACCCGTGCAAATAACATCAGTGAGGCCTTCAATGGAATTCACAGAAAGTTCCAGCCCAGAAGAACAAGAACCTATTTCTCCTAGGAAGTGGATATTCAGGAGGACAACAAGCCAGAGACTTGGCCTGAGAGAATAAGATGGGGACAAGGGTCAGAAATTAAGCAAAATCCCACAGATCAAAGTTAGGGCCAAAGGTGATGTGCTGCTGAGACCTCGAGTGTTGAGTCCAAACTCCTTAAATTCTTGGACCAAGGACAGGGCTGGCCACAGTGTCAGGCTGGCTCAGCCGGCAGACAGCACTCAGCAGCTGGGCGAGCAGGAGGGCTGCGGCGCAGAAACCGGGCAAGGCCTGGCAGTGATTCTGCCCATAAAGTTTTCAATTTAGTAAGATGATTTGAGATGATAAAGAGGCATCTGATAAAGTGCACATCTGCTCTTTGGGAAGGAAAAAAGAATGCAACATAAGGATTCTATCATCTCATTCCCTGGAGCCTCATTTGGAGGCTGACTTATACCTTGGATTGAAGCCAGAGTTCACTGTGAATTTGAAATGTTGGGAAAAGTAAATTTACCTTTAGGTAGATTTTTATTGTGACTGCATTTGTCAGAATTTAGAGAAAGTGGGCTGGGAGTCCACTTGGAGCCACAGTGGGGTGCAGAACTGGGTAGGGAAGAAGTGGTGGCCACCCTTGGGCATCCATCCAGGGAGCCATCCTCTTAGGCCCCCTCATGGACCACAAGTCTGGAAGCCTGAGTCATAACTGGGAAATTAGCTTGAGAAAGCAGGACAAACGAGAGTTTAGTACCTGACGTTCTAGGCAAGGTTCTTTCAGTTTCAGCATACAGAATCCCACTCAAGATAGCTCAAGTAAAAGAGTGTATTTAAGAATACGTTCTCATGGCCAGCTACAGACAGAAGCAGGGTAGGGCTGGCCTCTTGCTGACCGGACTAGGAATTGGAGAGAAAGGAACAAAGCTGGTTTCATTCTTAGGGGCCACAAAATGTCTCATTTTTGCTTTTGCCTCTTCTTGCACCTGATCCGTCATGGCCACCATGCCCAAGTTTACATCATGATCCCTCAGCTTGTGTCCCCCTCTGAATGCCTTCAGTACCTACCTATGAAGGGGTACTATGGAAGTCCGAAGAGTAGAAGAGAGCTCCAAGCGAGAGGTAAAGTGAGCTGACCAGAGGGCTAACAACAGAGCCCAGGGGAGATGGGAGGAGGAAACAAAGTGATAATGGAAGCAGATGGTGGGTCTGCGTCTGTGGCTGGAGAGAATAATGCATGATGGAGCAGCCTCTGGTTTGTGGAGGTGATGGGGGAACAAACTGACCCGCCAGGTGTGGAGGTGAGGAGGCAGCTTCCTTTTGGGTTAACTTGGTGTTGGGGCCAAACCTGGTAACCTCACACTCACTTTACCATTTATATTAGTTTCATGGGAAAATACTTCATGAGTTCCCATCAGTCATCTTAATACATGGAATTTGGGAACACAGCCTCATGAGAGCTGGGGACTGCTGGTGTCTGAGGAGGATCCAGTCCTTGCCTCTCAGTTTTGGCCAACAGATGGATTGTGCCTCACCTCCTTGAGCATCATTCTTTGGTTCTTAATCTGAGTCTGTTTCCCCTGCCCTTTAACTGTGTATGTTTTCATTTATTGAACAGAATTCTGTTTCCTGTTCTAAATTTAAATAGTAGTTGATCTCTAGAGCAGAATGAAATGAAATAAACCATACTTACAGCCTTTTTATTTATGCAGCCCTCTGATCAACTGTTCTAGTATCAGTGGCCCAGATGTAAAAAAATCCCTCATCCCAACTTAAGAGAACCCTGTGGTGACTCCTTTGTGGCAACGTAAAGGATGCTTTTATCCAATAAGTAATCACTCCCTAAATTTTTTGAGCTTCGCATTTTTAGATTTCTTAAAGCGATGCCCCTCTGTTCGTGTATTTCTTGGCCTCTTTTAGGTGTGTGCATTTGGTTATAGCTGGAAACTGACCTTTGCTACAAACACATTTACTGCTCCAGTATTTTCTCATGGGGCGTGATAATGAACTAAATTGTCTTTCGGGCCAAACCAGTGCCACAACCCTTCAGAGTTACCCACTGCCCAGCAGACCTTGGCTAGGTCACCTCAAGGGACCTCAGTTTCCTTACCTGTAAAATGGAGGGTTGGACTCTAAGCTTCCTGATGGCCAAAAATGAGTCTGTTGGTTCCTTTGCCAAAGAGAATCCATGAATGTTTGGGGACTCAGCGTGGTGTCTGCTGCCTGCATGGCTGATCTTTGGCTCCATCGTTTGATGCCTTGTGGAACTTTAGGACAGTCTGCTCAAATTGCATCTGACCTGAGACCTTCCAGAGACCCTCCAATGGGCTCCCATAAGTGTTGGCAGAAATGTGGCTGTGGCCTCCCTTTTCCCACCGTAGAAAACATCAACAAACAACAATAGGCTGGAGAGAGGAGGTTAAGAAAGGTCAGACTGCCTCCCACAGCAGAGCCAGGAGAGGGACGGAGACACTGAGCATCAGTGACAAGTGGGCTGGATCAGGAGAGCTGGAGATGCAGCTTGAGAGGCGGCCAGTGGCCCTGCTGGAGTGAGTTTGGCATGAGGCTCCAGCTCATGGTGCTCACCTGTGGCTGATGTGCAGGACAAAGTGACATTTCTTCTGGGGCTGTTTAGACCAAGGTCTGCAGGTCATTATTTCTGTGGTTTCTGAGGAGGTTCAGAGAGAGATGGTGATGATGATGGTGGAGTTGCCAGTGGAATCTCACCCTGCGTTCCGGTCATCTCACGTCTCTTTGGCTGCCTTTAATGAGCCCGCCTGTCCACAAACACTGAAGGAAGAGCCCCAGCTGGCCTTGGCACTAAGCCTCCGAACTTATCCATCCTGTCCTGCTCCTACTGCTCCTTGACTTCTGCTTCCCAGGCTCTCCGTTACCCTCCTGTGTCCATGTACCTTGGCTGCCACTGCCCATGGAATACCTGTCTCCTCTGACATGGGCACCCCCTAGAGGCATGACTTTCCCATTCACTCTGCAGCCCAGAGGTCCTCGCTGTCAGCCCACCAGCCAAATCTGGTCTGCAGATGTGTTTTGTTTGTTTTGTAATGCTTAAATTTTTTTTAACTTGCTGCCAACATTTAAAAATCAGATTTCTCATAAAAATCCAGAACTCTGGCTTCTCTTGAAAAGTTGGAAGATCTAGCCCTGCTGGTCCAACAATCCCACATGGTAACAATCAACCGAGTTGTGTAATGATGGGTTGAGCTCTGGAGGAGCAGGTGCACTGTGGTTTGCCGCAGACCCCACTACTCCCTGTTCATCTTTCACACTTGACCTCTTTAACTTTGATGAATTACTTGCCTGGACCCCCAAATCTAGGCATTTGAGTTTGTATATTGGGCCAACTGGGTAAGGGACACCATCCTTGGGCCCTAATTCAGGTCCCATGACATTTGCCAAGCTGCTTCTCTCTTCTCCATCAAAGGAGGAGAGTCCCAGAGTCGCAGTTATTGCCTGATAATCCGAAAGAAGATCCTTCCTCTGGAAACTCTTTTCTTCTTTTCCTTGAACTTTCAATCTCTGGCACCTGCTTGCGATACAGCCTGCCATGTCCTGGGCTCTGGATGTCACTGAAGGAAAAGACCAGAAAGGGCCAACAGGTCGCACTCAGTATCTTGCAGGAAGGGTTTGTGGCCCAGTACACGTGTTGGCATCAGAACAGGTTCTTCTTGCCTCAATGAATCGGTGGGATGAGACCGTTAATAGGCATTGACCTCTCTGAGACAGAGGGGCCATTAAACTGCACTGACATATGCCATTGCCCGTAAAACACTAGTCACCCTAACCTCTATTATCCTGTATTATCATTTAAAGGTGAAGCCATCGCTCTGCAGTTTTCCTTGAACCAAGCTGACTTCTGTCTCAAGAAGATCAAAGACAGGCCGTGGAGCTCTGTGATCCTCTTTCTGCTTCTCTCCTCCAGTTCCATGGAGAGTGCTTGGGTTCGTCCCTTCCTTTCTTTGATTTCCTGAGTTCCTTGCTACTCTTTCTGTGACCCAGTTCGTGGGGTTCGCCCTTTGAGACCTCCATAAATCTTTATGGGTCAGTTAGTCATCTGTGCAAAGGCCGTGTGATAAAATCCTTCTAAGATTTTCTATGAGGACAAATGTGTGACTCTTCTGAAGAAATTTATACTCAGGAGTGAGAAAGTCTTGCCCCTTGAGAAAGTCTTAACCTTTCTTCATTGTCTGGCTTTTTCCCTTCCTTCTCTGCTCCTGTCAGACACTAAGGGACAGAGAAATGAGGCAAAGAGCAAGGGCCGGTGGTCACACCCTCCCAGCAGGGTTCACACCAGCTGGTGACCATAGATCAAGTGCTTTACCTCATTGAGCCTCAGTTTCCTCATCTGTAAAATGGGGATGACAATAATAATACCTCACCCCATGCAGGTGCAGTGAGATTTAGCTGAGATAATATATGCAAGCATTAGTCAATCCAATTTGGTCCAATTCAAATGGATATATTTGTTAAGCATCTGCTATGAACACCACAAGGTGAAGATAGGACATTGTCTGAGTCCTCAAGGAGTTAAGTGTCTTGTAGGGTCAACCGACTGATGCACAAATAATTATACAACGGGCGTGGTATGAACAGAATTGGGAGCTCCTCTTCAGCAGGGACTGTGTCTGCTCTGTTTTTCTGTCCCTGGCACCGGGTACAGTGCCTGGGAGAGAGGTGACCTATAAAAGCTGGTGGAATGAGGGAATGAGAGGACGAATGAATGAGTAAAGGTCTGTGAGGGAGATGGAATGAACCACGGAGGAAGGGCTGCCTTCATGGAAGAGGTCGAGCTGGGCCTTGAAGGATTTGGATTGCGGTTGTTTGATTAGGTTGAAGGGGAGGGCATTGCAGGTGGAGGCAGAGCCTGTGCTAAGTCATGGAGGAGGAGCTCGGCAGTGAGAGCTGAATGGTTCAGGGTGTTTGGCAGGTGGGTGAGACGATGGGACATGGGGGTTGGGGAGAGAAGCTGGAAAAGCTTGTTGGGATCACACTCCAGTGGGACTTGGGCTGAGGACTGGGAACTGCCCTCTTCCCGGCCTCGGTGCCCAGAAGGTCTTTGGTCCTCGCCTTCTGCCTTTCCCTCAGACTCAGCCAACCCTTCCCTGGGAAGCCTCCGAATGCCTGCCTTCCTTCCTCTTTCTCCCAGACTGGATCGGAGCTCTGCCTGAGCCCTGTGGATTCTCGTTTATCTGTGCACCCCCAGTGCCGAGTCCTGTGACAAACACATTCTAGGTGCTCACAACATTTGCTGAATAAATGACTCGTCACAAAATGAAAATCCCGCTTCCACCAGACTCAGCATGATTGTTACCATTAATCTCTTTATTTTGCTACCTTAGTAGTTGTAAAGCGGTACCTTATTTTTACTTTTATTTTCATTTCAAGGGTAAACTTCTATATAATTACCTATTAATTAGATTTTCTTCTGTAACGTGTCCACTAGTTTCCTTTATCCAATGTCTACTGGGTACAGAGTTTTTCTCATTGATTTGCATAAACTATTTATATAGTAGATAGTAACCATTTGTTATCTTCAGTGCTGATCTTTTCCCCTGTATGGGTGATTTGTCTCTATTTTAAGGAACTAGTCTTCCTGATGTACAAAAGCTTTAAAGTTTTTGAAGTTAAATATGTCAAACTAATTTTTCTTTTTCTAATACTTCTAAACATATAAAATTATTCCTATTACAGCTTTGGGGAAGAACATATTCTTTCTAAAGTTCTTCTATGGTTTTTTTGTTTATACTTAACTCTTTCAAAACATCTGGGTTTTGTCTGGGAGGAGGGTTGATATCCTTCCCCCTAACTTCTGAATAATAATCTCAACATCATCTAATGGATATTCTTTCCCCCTGGTCTGGTGATTTCTCCTTTATCAGAGTGTGTGTTTTTATAGGTAGTGTTAGCATTTATGTCCCATTCATCTATGTGTCATTTCGTGTTAGTTTTAATAACTTTCTGTGTTTTAATATTTGGTGGGGTACGTCCTTCCTCATAGCTCTTGCTCTTCATCTTTAGAAATTTCCTGAAGAGTCTCACTTGTTTATTCTTCCAGATGAATTTGAGGATCACTTTTCTACAAAAATCCCAACAAAATCCTCTTAGACTTTGGATCATGATTGCATTAAACCCATAACTTCATTTGGGGAAACTGACACATTTGTAGTATTTAGCCAATTCATCCAGGGTACATGGAATGTCTTGTCTTTACTTACTACTATTTTTATAAGTTGCAATAAAAATGTATAATTCTCCTCTTGCAATTATACACATTTCCTATTAAAGTTATCCCAAGTCTCTTATGTTGACTGTTCTGAATGGGCTCTCTGAAATTTTCTTCTCTATTGGCATATTTCAGCGTGGAGAATGGGCGAGTGGGTGCCTTTATCACGTCTCAGAGCTGACCAGTGCTTTCCCTCCATCTCCCCTCTCACATCCAGCTGGGTACCAAGTTATATTTATCTCATCACCCAAATAGCTCTCCTGAGCACCCTCCTCTCCATCCCCACAGCTGGGCCACTGTCCAGGATGTCATCACTTCTTGCCTGGAGACGGGCATTAACATCTGCTGCGGCCTCACATCCTGCAGCCTCCTTTTCCCCAGTCCTCGCTCCCACCAGCAGCCGCTTCCTGTGTGCCAACCACTGTCCCAGGCCTGGGGATACATCAGTGAAGACGATGGAACTTGCTTTTTAGGGGATGTGGGAGAGGCAGGCAATAAACACGTAAGCACATAAACGAGATCACTGCTGATAATGTTCAGTGATCCCTGAAGGAAATAAATGGGGACTGAGAAGATTCTTCTAGAATCTCCCATTTATGAATTCAGCTTCTTGGTCCAAATTTTGGCCTTCAGCGTCTCAGGAAGGGATTTAGCTGGTGTCTTATCATGCTCCTTGCTCCCCGTGCTCCCCTTCCTGCCTCGCTGTCAGCAGTGAAGTCGGTGTGTCTGAGTTTCTTCCCCGGTGCCTCTCTAGTGCCCCACTGCTGCCGCACCTGACCACTCTCTGCTTTAGAAGCACCCCCCTCAGAAGCTTCTGGAAATCTTTGTGAAGGAGAGGCTCCCAAAGAATCCCCTGAGGGCCGCTGAGGACCAGCAGTTCCTCTCTACAGCTTTGCAGAACCAAAAAGGACCAATCCCCCCTGGAATTTCAGGTGATGGTCGTTGCTATGAGGGAAAGAACAACTACTCCTTTCTTATCTGCCTTCTCCTCTCCCTCCCTTTCCTTCTAGGATGTGCTCTCAGACCCTGCTAAAGTTTGGGCCCTGGGATAGGGCTGAGACAAGCTGTCATTCTGTCAGGCCAATTAGGGGAGGCCGGGGTATGGCAGGCGGGGGTCTGGGAAGAGCTCCACTTAGGGGGACAGAGAGGGTTGGCACAGCTGAGCTCCTGGCCAGAGCTGAGGCCACAGTACGGTCACCAAGACACAAGAGGCTGAGGCCTCCTGAGGAGACCTGAAGAGAAATCATCAGCAAGGCTATGGGGTGACCACACCATGCCAGGCACTGTATTAGGTGCTGCTCACAACCTGAAATCTTAGGTCTTATTATGCCCATTTTTATGGATGAGGAAACCGAAGCTCAGAAAAATCATGTATCTTGCCAAAGATGACTTGGGTCAAAAGAGCTGAGCTATCAAGCTGGGCAAGTTGTTTCCTTTCTATGTTCTATGCTGCCTGACTCCCTCTCATCTCCACTTATTGACACCCTTCTTGTCCTTCAATGCCACCTCCAGGGAGCCCTCCTGGGCTTCCGGGTTGGGAGTAGGATTCCTTCACCAGGTTGCTCTCACTGTTCTCTGTGTCTCATGGCTCCTGTGGGAGGGGGCCACTGTCTGGTTCACAGCTGTGGCTCCCCCATGGCCCAGCACATTATGGAACCTTCTTGATTCAAGGCAAGTGGTGAGCCCTGGGCCAGAGGTGGGTTCTTTGGATGACTCTGAGGGAGTCCAGTGGTTCCAAGCTCAGCTGGAAGTGAAGGGGCCCTCCTTTGTGTCTGGAGGGGACCACTTTCTATTCCTGAGGAAGAACCTGCTTATTCTTCAGGGACATCTGGTCTGGTCCCTGGTTTGGGGGCTGAGAGCTCTGAATGTCGATGTGTGTCTAGGGCAGCCCCCTGGTGGGGTTGGTTCCCCTGGAAGAGGAGAGTCATTTGCCAGCGCAGCTTCCCTGGGCGCTCAGGCTCCCATTCATCATCTGCCTCCTCCTCCTCTTCCTCAGAGGCCCTGCCCCCAGGGCATCCTGGGAATGTCAGAATACGAACGCAGCTCCCTGAGCCTTCAGATCGATCCCTGAGATGTGGCCTCAGAGGGATCTCCCTGCAAATGTGACCTTCTGTTGTCTAGCTGCCCAGAGAGCAAGGCGCTGGGGTTTTCCTGACCTTGTCTATTGGGACATTTGCTATCAATCATTAAGGTTGGAATCCCTATCCCTGTGTTATAAAGGGCATCCGTGGAGTCAGATGGGCCTGGGTTTGCAGCTGGGTTTTGCCTCCGACTAGCTGTGTGACGGTGGGTGAGTTATTTAAAGTTGTCCAAGCCTCAGTTCTCTCATCTGTAATTAAAGCTAGCGATAGTCCTTACCTCATAGGACTGTGCTGAGAATTAAGTGGGACAATACATACGAGGCAGCAAGCACACGCCTTGGCACACACAAGTCTCTAATAAGCATTATTGGTCCCCTCAGCGAAGTTCTAGCCTTCGGTTTGGGACCGACACCCAGTGAACAGCACTGGCCTATCTTGGCCAACCAGCTCCACTGTCCCAGGGATAACAGGATGAGTTATCTTTAAGTATATCTTTAGTTATTTTTTCAATAGTTATTTGCTATCTCAAATTGTTATGGTTGAGCACCATATGGAGCAAGGTTTAAAGAAATACCATGTCTGGGTACAGTGGGATGCCTTCCAATTGGCTGTCAATGGATTCTCAGCCTAAAATTGGTTTTATTAAGTCTGCTTTAAGGAGAACTTGAACTTTTTCCTTGAATTGTGATGCTTCAGGTATAAAATCTCTTGTCTCCTTGGCTTATTGTTCCATCCCATTCTGCTCCTTCAGACTTCAGGATGGTTTTAGAGGTAATAGTGGTAATAATAAGGGTAACAATAGCTAACTCAGTGAATGCTGATTATGGGCCAGGCATTGTTCTATGCCATGCATGTATTATGTCTCTTAATCTTCACAACAGCCCCAAGAGGTCAATACTCTTATCCCCATTTTATGGATGAAGAAACTGAAACACAGAGAGGGTAAGTGACTTGTTGAAGATCACACAGCTAGTAAGTGGCAAAGTAAAGGTTTAACCCTAAGCAGTCTGACTCTGAAGCTTGCACTCTAGGTCCATCTCGCAAACCACCTGACTTACTAGAACCTTAGGTATGCAGAGATAAGACAAGTTGTAGGCTGCTACATTCGGACAGACCTCACCTGGCATAGTCATTCCCGTCTACAGTCCTCTCCCTCAGAGACTCTGGGCTTGGTCATGTACTTGCTTTGGCCACTAGGACACTAGAAAGCATGATGTAAGCAGAACCTAAAAAAACACTTGCATACCAGGGTTCATCCTTTTGGAATGCTGACTCTTGGAACCCCAAGACCATCCTGCTGGGAGGAAGCCCAAGAGAGCCATGCGGAGAGGGTGCATGGAAGAGAACTGAGGCTCCAGACACGTGGCTCCCAGGGACCATCTCAGCCGTCCCCCAGCCATTTGGAGCCATCCAAGCTCAGACCCCAGACATTGTGGAGCAGAGACAAGCCAGTCCCATTTGGTTTTTGCCCCAATTCCAGGCCCTCAGAATCAGAAGCAAGCATAAGATGGTTGTTATTTTAAGCTACTCTGTTTAGCGAGATAGTTTGTTATGCTGCAATGAATGATGGAAACAGCCAAGAAACCAAAGCCAGGCTGGGTATGAAAGATGTGGGCCAGGAGTACAAGAATACCTGGAGTCTAGGGCTCAGGAGAGCACTGGGGGTTTGAAACCAGGGGAGCAACGGGTACTCCAAGAGCACACCTAAGCAGAAGGTCTGGTGTCACTCAACCAGTGCTCAGGGACCAGGAAAACTGTGGATGCAGGCATGCAGGACGGGCGGAGGGTGCAACGCCAAGCAAAGTGGACATCTGGCTGGAGGCTCTGGGCAGAGAGAACTCTAATTTGCATGATTAGGAAGCTTCTGCCTGGGACAGGAGCAAATTCTGAGGCCTCATCAGCCAGTGCCAGGACACAGGTGGGGGCCAGTTAACTGACTGGAGAAGGGAGGGCAGAATCTCAGAAGAGCCCACCCAACATTGTCTGAGAGAAGGTTCTGACGGGCCCTCTCCCATTCTCACCGACGAGCTTTCCTCTCTTCCGTCTTGCCAAGGTGTGGATTCATTATTTTTCCTTTCCATAGTCAGAGCAGAAAGGCAAATTGGATCACAACTTTTCCATCTGCATAAACACAACTGTATTTCCTTCCCATTGGAAAAAGGTTTCCCTGGCAACCGGCTGTGTGTGTACGTGTGTGTGTGCTCGCGCGCGCGTGCATGCACACAATACTAAGTGCAGAGCACATGTTCTCAGGCAAAGTGTATACTGTAATCTAGTTCTTTTTGAAAATCCTTTTATTTCCTGATTATAACAGTAATATTTTGAACAAAATTTGGAAATTACAAATAAGGAAATAAAATTCACCCAAAAATCATCAACCAGAGATAATCATATTGGACATTGTGGGTATTTGCATCCAGCATTTTTTCCATGTTTTTCTGTATATGCTTTTAAAAAGAAGATGGAATCATACTCAATTCTATTAGAATCACACTGGGTACTGTTTCTTAATCTGTTTTTTTTATTTATAATATGAACATTTTTCCCATTTAGTAAACGTTCTTCCAAAAGAGTTGAAGAGGTCACATAGTGTTCCATTACATAACACATGTTACCACCCCCTACTGGGGGTATGATGGTTACAGTCGTTCTTCATTATAAAAAATGTTGAGATGAACATCCTTTGTCTTCATTGCCAATCACTTCCTTGGTACCGATATCTAGAAGTCATATTATTGGGTCAAAGTCATATTCTTGCCTGTTTTAAAAGACTTTGATGTATCTTGCTAAATTACCTCATAAAATGTTATCAATTTAGGGGCTGGCCCCCTGGCCGAGTGGTTAAGTTTGCACGCTCCGCTGCAGGTGGCCCAGTGTTTCGTTGGTTCGAATCCTGGGTGCAGACATGGCACTGCTCATCAAACCACGCTGAGGCAGCGTCCCACATGCCACAACTAGAAGGACCCACAACGAAGAATATACAACCATGTACCGGGGGCTTTGGGGAGAAAAAGGAAAAAAAATAAAATCTTAAAAAAAAATATGTTATCAATTTATATTCTACTCCACCAGCAGTGTATAAGAATTCCCATTTTATTATACACTTGCCAATATTAAATCATTTCATTAACAAAAACTGGCAATGATCTTTTAACTCATGTTCCCTTTCCCTTCTGTAGCATCTGAAATTTGGCACAGATGTAAGATTTACTTGGCACTGCAGTGCTTGCGATTACACATTGATTACTGGAGTGGTCGCCTGCTTTATTCCTAAATCAACCAGTTAAAGGGGCTTTGCCTTTTTTTCCCCTAATGATTAATTAAAACTTCAGCTGAGCAAGTGTTTCTTGCAGGAGGTTTTCCGACAGAGGTGTGCTGATGTTTCGTCCATTGGCCTTGCTTGGGAGGCTGGCTCAGACCACGCCTGTACAGATGTGGAGCAGAGGGCACGGGTTACTGATGAGCATGGATTCTGTGGACTCTTGAGTCAGATGGGCCTGCCTTGGAATGTAAATGCAGTCGCATACCAGCTGGGTGACCTTGGACGACTTATTCATGAGTGTCAGTTTTCTCTCCTATAAAAGAGGAATAATATTACTTATTTATATGATTCTTGGGCATACTACATATGACCTAAGGGCATGGCAAATTAAGACTGCGTGAGACATGGTTGTGAGGATAAGGCTCAAAGGCTGTGCACAGGCTGGCCCCTCAGCCCTCAGGCACTGGCTCCTACCATGATCTCTCTCAGCCCTAGCTCCAGCCACGCTGGCCTCCTATTTTCCTTCCTCAGGACTTTTTCACTTGCTGGGTTTGTTTTTGTTTTCATCTTTTTGTTAGAATATTCTCCCCAGGTGGATGTCTCCCTTTCATCATTTAGGTCTCAGCTCAAATGTCATCTACTCCGAGACATCTTTCCTGGGCTCCCATCCCTCATTGCTCTTTCATAAAACTGTCTTAATTTCTCCAAAGTGCTTAATCCCTCCACGGAATGATCTCTTTGTTTATTGTTGATTTTTATCCTCTCCACCAGAACCACAAAGGCACCACGAAGGTAGGCCCCGCCCCTCCCTGCCTTCGGGAACCCGGCACAGGGCTGCCCAAAGCAGGCACTCAACCAGTGTCTATCGAATGAATGGACTAGTAAGAAGGGGATTTTTAGGATCTTGTGCTGGAGATATTTTTTTCTTTTTCGTGGAGTAAAGCAAAGCAGTTTCATGCTAGATTTACCTCTGATGGGTCAGAGCTGTAAATACAGTCAGTAAACGTGAAAGAGAAGGCTGTTCCAGCAGGGTTACTTTAGCATGTGATGTATGTTAAAGATTTGACACCAGACTGATCTGGAGAGAATCTCAACCTCTCCACCCAATGGCCGTGTGTCCCCAGTGATATCTTAACTGCTCTAAGCCTCAGTTACCCTGCATGTAAAATGGGAATAATATCCAACTCAGAGGGTCGGCTTGGGGATTAAACAGATAACATATGTGTAGTACCTGCAAATAATCAGCACTTAAAAGTGGTTATACTTGTGTTTAGGAATACCAAGAACCAAATAATGTTAGGCTCTAAGAATGAGGGACAGAAGGAACAATTAATATAAAGTTGTGCTTGTTAATTAGCATATTAATGAATATTAATTCATAGCACTATGAATAAGCATATATTCAAATGAGCTATATTGATCTATGGAACAAGGCTCTGTCCTCTCTGGCTTTGGAAAAGCCCATCCCTTTTGCCAAGATGTCTTTGGATGTATACAGTTAATATTTCATTAATTATGGTGGAGGGGCGTTGTGTGTACATCAGTGTCTCATATGATGCATATAATTAAGCCACTTTTTGTTGGGAGCGGAAGAAAATTGGGCTTTCCCAAAGAAAAGCAGCTTGCTCCCAAAGTTGCTAACAGATTGCTTCTTAATTGAACTTGGGAGGTGAATTATATGGTGAATTAGAAAAAAGAACAACTCTGAATTTAGTGAATTGTTCCATAAAGGAAACTGTGGGATTGAATTGCAAATGCTGGATAGAAACATTTCAGCCTGGCCCCATGCATCACAGGCCGCTGACCTCTGCTGTGTTTCAGTGAGAGCGTGAACAGGCCTGGAGCTCTCTTTTCAAGGCCTGGAGGGCATTCTTTCCCAGAGACCAGCTGTAAGCCTGGGTTTCTTATGCAAAGGAGACGTTTGAATAAACCTCTGTGACTAATGAAATCTACAAGGTCTTTGCATATCCTCTCACTGAAGAGGTAATTAACCAATGATCAAATATGGGCATATATGTGTATTATTTTTTCCAAATATTTTTTGTCTTGCCGTTACACTCAAGGAAAAACATATCCCCACACCCTGAGTGCTCCCTTGCTATGGCCCCCAATCTCTGTCTGCATGAGGCTCTGTTTCTCTCTTCCTTGTTCCGTGATGCCTACGGCTGCAGTTAGAGACACAGTCACACCTGTCTTACTCATTTGCTAGCTTTTACTGAAGCAGAGCAACACTTTCCATCGATTTAGATGTGAGAAGTGACTTTCTTAGTGTTTGATGTCTGTCTGCAGCTCCACGTCTCCCATTCCTGGAGAGTTTGGGAAGAGAGAGGTTGTTTCTAAGAAAATATGAGATGAGGCTTCCTCTTACAGGGTTTTCCGAGTAGTGAGTCTCAACTTTGGCTGCACCTTAGAATCACCTGGGGAACTTTTAAAAATTCCAAGGCCAAGGCCATGCCCAGACCAATGAGAACCTCTGGGGATGGGACCCCGGCATCAGTATTTTTCTAAAAAGCTCCTCAAGTGATCCCAAAGTGCAGCCAAGGTGGAGAGCCATTGTTCCAAAAATATCTGTTTCTCTCTCCATAAAAGCTGATAAAGACAAATTTTTCCATCAGTTAGGCTGAGTTAGAAATGATTGAATTCTCTTTTCAAGCACTGTCTACCTGACTCATCCATCCGTCCATCCGTCCATCCATCCATCCATCCGTCACATATTTTATCAAGTGCCTGCTATGTGCCAGGTGCAGTGCTGAGTGTTCATTTTTGGACAAGACCAGGTCCCTTTCTTCAAGATGCTGAAAACTAAAAACCAGACTGAGGGATCAGCTGAATAAACAGGAAACCGCAATACCTTGTGACGAGAAATGTGCGTAAGTCCAGAGGGCTGTGGGAACACAGAGGAGAGAGCTTCTAAACTGAGAAGAGCAACGACGGGGCAGCTTCCCAGAGGAAGTGGTGTCCAAGCTGAGACTGGAAAGACCAGTAGGTGAAGAGGTGGGTGTGGCTGAGGAAGTGCATCAGTAAGGAAAGATAGAAATCCAAGGTACTATAAGTAGCTTAGAGGTGGCCGAGCCCAGAGTGGGAGTGGGGCAAGTGGCAGGAAGCCCCGAGGCACCAGGTGGGAGAGGCCGGCAGGGCCATATCACAGCGGCCTCATCAGTTGTGTTAGGAGTTGGAACTCATCCCAAGGGCAGTGGGGAGCCTTGCAAGGGTTTTCATCAGGGGAGTGGCCAAACCACATTAATTCCGGGTAGATCCTAGGCTCAGCTGCATTGGAAACATGAGATTTGAGTTTCTAAGAAAGCCCTTCTGAGAAAAAAGACCAAACCTCCAGTCTCTTGCTGGTGAGGATGACAGAGGAGGGATCTGGCCCCAACCTCATCACCGACTTTGGATGTCCTCTCGCAGACCTGCCCAATGCCCTGGGTGCCTTGGGAATAACCAGCCTCTCTCAGGCACCCGATTTGTTCTCCCTGTTCTTTCTGGGTCTGAGGCTGAGGGAAAGGAGCTCAGGTTTAGGGGGTCAGGAAAGACCCACCTCCAGTTGTCACCACTACTAATCATCTCTGTACCCTCAAGACAGGCAAGTCGCTTCACCCCTGGGGGCCTTGTTTCCTCAGCTGTAAAAAAGGGATGTTTATGGCTGTTTTGTCATTCGGTCTTTCTGAGACTAGAATTATAAAACTCAAGAGCGTTTAGCACTGTTCCTAGCACATGGCCAGCACCACACTTGGCAGATTAAACACTGATTCTTTCTTCCCTCCACCTACTGGGGGGCACCTGGTCTCCCCCCGCCCAACTCCAGAGCTTTTGCTCCTATTATAACTCCAAACACAGGCCAAGGGAATCAGAAGTCGCTGTCCCCTCCCCTCTTCTACCTGCTGCAGAGCTGAGGACCCATCTTTCCCAGCCTTTGCTCCTCAAGCCGCCTCCAGCTGACCCTGAACCCATTTGTGCCCAGGTATCCTTACAGGTCTATTTTTTTTTGCACACACCCCCCCCCCCCCCCATTTGCAGGAGCCAAGCAGGTCTAAACTTACCAACCCTCTGTGCTGGGCTAGTGCTGTATGGAATCTTCCTTCAAATCCCAGCTCCTGTGTCCCCCTCCTGTCCACTACTAATAACCCTGGTCACATTCAAAGCTGGTGCAGTTACAAAGTCCTTTCACATCCTCTGGTGCCCATCTCGATCTCTCAGAATTAAAGCCAAAATCCTGAAGATGGCCTGCAAGGCCCCACATGAGCTCACCCTCCAGACCCTCCGCTGCCCACTGACCTCATCACCTACTACTCTCTCCCTCGCTCATTCCATTCCAGTCAGACTTGCCCTGCCCCTGCCAAGCACACTCCCACCCCAGGGCCTTTGCCCCTGCTGTTCCCTCAGCTTGGAATGCCCTTCCCCAGATATCCGCGGACTCTCTCCCTCACTTTCTTCAGACTTGTGCTTTTCTACCTTGCATGAAACGGCCACTCTTCATCTTTCGTGTTCACAGTTCCCCTCCTCCTCATTTATTTTATTCATCGTGCTTATTAACAATTGACTTATATATTTAGTTGCCTATCTGTTTATTGTTTTCTCCTCTACCCTCCATCAGAATATAATTTCCATGAGGTCAGGGGAGAGTTTGTTCAGTGTCGCATCCCAAGCAGCAGAAACAACATCTGGCGTGTAGCAGGTGTTGGATAAATATTTGTTGAATGAGCAAGTGCCTAAACAAACTCATTACCTCATTTGGTCCTTGCAACAGCCCATTTGACAGATGAAGGCAACTAACACCCGCGGTCTGATGCACAGTTACACCGCATCCCACAGCCTCGGCTTCAGGCTCTCCTTCACGCCACACATGGCACATTCCTCTGCTGGCGAGCGATTTTCATACCATCAGGATTTCCCCTGACCTTTAGCCCGAGAGGAAATGATATCGCAACTGGAAGAATACCCAGAGGGCTGGGAGCTGGCAGCGGACGCCCCGGCAGCTGCAGGGAGTGTGTGAGTGGATGCCGAGTTGGCCAGAAAGGCAGCGGAACGAGCGGGAAGAAGGCATGCAAAGACATCAGTGCGCCTGGTCCACCGCCATGTCACCGTCACCAGAAGTAAAGGTGGTCTGAGTGTCAGGAGTTGGGATGTGGGACCACAAGGCTGTCTCCAGAGGTTGTCCCAGCCAGGGCATTGGGTTCCATGTTTGGGACCCTTCCTTGAGCAGCGCTGGAAGCCTGTCAGCTGTGGGGCACAGGAAAGACCATCGGGCTTCTGACCAGGAGACTGTGTCCTGAGCCCTCAGCTTCCCTTATGGGCTGGCAACCCTGGGCTAATCATTTTGTGGCTCGGTTTTCTCCTCTGTAAGATGGAGTTTCACTCCATCTGCCACAGGGTGTTCTAATCAGGGTCCCAGGGGATGTGGGGAAACTGTTTTGTAAACTGCAAACTTCTAGACAAATGCAGGAAATTATTTTGCGTTAGTAAGTAGATTGTCCTGTAGTTGCTTTGATGTGGTTTCATATGCATAACAGGCTCTCCTGGACACAGGCTTTCTCCTCAAATCTGCTACCTGGTGTCACTACCCACCCAGTTACTCAAACCCCAAATATAGGAGTCATGGGTGGCCCCTCTCGGTCCCTCCTACCTAATCCTTCATCCTCTCTTGTTGCTCATGTCCTAATATGACAGGTCCCCAACATCTCTATTGCACTGTCCAGCCCACCCCACCACGGTCTCTCATCTGGACCATCACAAGGCTCCTAACTGATCACCCGGCTTCCCACTCCTGCCTGCCAGAGACATCTTGATAAAACAAATAGAAACATATCCCTCTGTCCCTCTCCTGCTGTAAACCCTGTGAGGGGTTCCTGTGCTAAAGAGAATAAAGTCAAAGGTCGCAGCAAGGCACTGGGGATCCCACCTTCCTCTCTGCCTCATCCCCCTTCACCCACCACCTCACCACGGTCAGCCCCTCCCCGGGGCAAGCTTATTCCCAATCCAGGTTCCTTCCCCATCCTGCCTTCTGCTGGGGATAAGCTGGCCCAGATCTCCGTGTGGCCGGCTCCTTATGGACTTTCAAGTCTCCACCTGAGTGTCCCCTCCCTGGAAGGGACTTCTCCAACCACCTTCTAAGCAGCTACTCCAATCACACTCTACCACCTACTGAATTCGATCTTCACAGCATTTTCTGAACCTGCAATGATCTTATTTTCGTACCTACTATTTCTTGTCCCACTACTCATTTAGAATGGGCACACCCGTCTGTCTTGTTCACTGCTGGATCCCTGGCGCCTAGAACTGCACCTGGTTCACAGTGGATCTAATAATAGCTGGTGATTGACCATGTTTCTGGTGGGGACGGATGTGGACTTGGCTTGTAGATGTTGGTTACTAGCAAACGAATACAAGCATCGCTGTCTTTGACTGAGGGAGTGTCTGCAGAGTCTGATTTATAAAGTAAACAGAGCAATTTCTAAAAGGAGACTCTCCCCAGAGAGGAAGCCAGAATGCCTCCCTAAGCCAAGGCAGCAGGAACGGACCGCTGATGACATCTCCCTGCATTCCACACCAGGGGACTCCAGAACGGGGGAGCGTCCCGTCTGCATTTGGGATTTCTTAGGGGGGTGGAGGTGAGGAAGCTGACTTTGGGATTTTCCTGTTAACTTTCTGTATTAGACTCCAAAGTCCTTGAACTGATCAAGGAGAGTAATACTTTTATAATTTGTGAATTACATGTGTGGTTCTAAAAAGCAGATTTGTTTTTGCCCTAGCGTCTAGAACAGGGCCTGGCATATGGTAGGTGCCTGGTAAACACTAGTTGAGCAAATCTTTACTGATCCCCTGTGACTCTGATCATCCCACAGGTGACCAGGTTTGCTCCCTCATCTCTTGGTGCTGATGCAAAGGAGGCTGATGTGTCTTCACGTTTCTTTTCTTCTTGGTTCCTGCAGGGGGGCTTGGAGAGCAGCCATCTGAGAGCTGGCCGAACACTACAGCCACGAATGCCAGCAGCGAAGAAGCTGGAAAGGGTAACATGAGGCCCCACCAGGGCTTGGGGTACTTTTTTTCCTAGCTGTGGTAAATTTTCACATAACATAAAACTTTCCATTTTAACCGTTTTAATGTGTACAATTTAGCGGCAGTAAATACATTCGCAATGTTGTGCACCCTTCACCACTATTTAGTTCCATCGCTCCCACAGGAGACCCTGTGCCCACTAAGTAGTTACTCCCCATCTCCCCCTCCCCCCGCCCCTGGCTTTGGGAACCTCTTATTGAACCTTTTACTTTCTCTCTTAGTGGACTAGAAGCTCTGAAGTCTGTGCGCACGGAGTGCGTCCTTTTGTTGAGTGGGGTGGGCTGGCTGCCGGAGAAAGGGATAGAAGGCTGCCATTTCGTTGTTGACTGCACCGCCTTCAGTTAAACTCTGCAGTCTGGGCTCGCTTTTTTCTCTAGCGCTTGGCTTGTGAGTTGAAGGCTGAGAGGAGGGATGATGAAGCTTGGGGAACTGGGTCTGACGGCAGGAGTGGGCGTGGGGGGCAAGGAAGGAAAATAAGGCTGGGGAGAGGGCTGGGGAGGGGCGTGTAGACTGAGACCCCGTGGGCTGCTGGCGGTGGGGGCAGGTGAGGTTGTGGGTGTCTGTGGGCGGGGCCGCCTGTCAGCACGTGTCTGCCTGGAAACACGCTGCCTTGTCAATGCTGCGACGCGCATGCTCTCCTAGTTCTGAGATTCTAGCTTGGAGATCTCGGGGAAACGTCTCGCTTCTGGAGAAGCTTTTCCTGTTCAAAAGCTGTGCTGGAGGAGCCAGGCTGCTTTGCTTCTGCTCCGCCTGCATCCTGCGGGAATCAAGGCTAGCTGCTGGCAATGGCATGTCTTCTACGTAAAATTGACACGGAGCAAAAGGAATCTTTTTTTTTTTTTAAAGATTTTATTTTTTTTCCTTTTTCTCCCCAAAGCCCCCCAGTACACAGTTGTACATTCTTCGTTGTGGGTCCTTCTAGTTGTGGCATGTGGGACGCTGCCTCAGCGTGGTTTGATGAGCAGTGCCATGTCCGCACCCAGGATTCGAACCAACGAAACACTGGGCCGCCTGCAGCGGAGCGCGCTGACTTAACCACTTGGCCACGGGGCCAGCCCCAGGAATCATTTTTAAATGCCGGAATTCTATGTTTCGGGGATGCCTATTTAGGAAATGGAAATCATCATTTGCTTTATTTTATGTTTTTGTTTTAATGTTATTTTGTATTTTACACATTCACATGCATATATATAATTTCACTTGAATGCATACATATAATGATATATCATCACATACTTTTTTTTTAATGTTGTCTTTTTTTTCTTTTCTCTTTAATTTGGCCACCTCCATCCCTTCTGTTTTTCCACATACCACCCCTCTGCACTTTCCCAGGTAATGCATGCTAATGACTTTGTATGCACCCTTCTGTATTTTTCTCCATGCACATATATTCACATATACACTTACGTAGAGATATACATATATACAGATATAAGCTTTGCCATATTTTAAAAAATGGGGTCATATTCGACACGTGTTTTATGCATCATACTTTTCTCATTTATTAATACCTCATGAGAAACCCCTCCAAGGCATTTGTTATAACTTCGATTTATTCTTTTGAACAGTTGCAAAATATTTGTAGTATAGATGGTCCATCATTTATTTAATCATTCCCTTATCAACTAGCTTTCCCTTCCCTTCAAGTTTTGCCATCGTGAACAATGCTGCGGGAAACAGTCCTGAATGTAGATCCTTACACACCTAGTATGTTTCTAAAGTGTTGCTGGAATGCCTTTCAGAAGGTGTAACCGTTCACATTTCCATAGCAAGTTACAAGTCGCCCCTTCTGCCATATCCTCTCTAGCACTAGGTATTATCAGTGTTTTTGAACAATAGCTCGTTATTACTCAGTTTGTATTTCTCTTGCTGCTGGTGAGTTTGAGCATCTTTCCTTACGTTTGCCAGGGATTGGGGGGTGACTGCTGTGACTTGCCTCTTCCTCTCCTTTGCCTACTTTTCTATTGGGTTGCTGATCCCCCTTTTATCAATTTGACCTCTTTAGAGAGAGGCATATTCTTCAGCGCCCCCCTTCCCCTGCTCACCGTTTGACGAACCAATGTTTGCTTCTCAGTTACACAGGGTGTTGCTGGGACCATGTGCAGAGACTCCCTTAAAATCTGTAATTTTCCTGCTTTGCTTTTTCGAAGACATTTTTGCTTATGTGTTTTCAGGCTCCCCAGACATCCAGTATACTTAATGGCGCTTCGTTTTGGCCACAGATGACCAGCACTTAGTGGTAAAAATGGAGCACAGGGTCTGGGGATGAAACCAGAGGGATTTTTCATCAATGTAGATGCCATATCTAATTTATCATTGCATAAAAACCACCCCCAAACCTGGTGAATTCAGTGATCTGTTATTTTTCATGATTCTCTGGGTTGGCTGCGCTCGGTCGGGTGGTTCTTTGGCTGACATTGTCTGGGGTCACTCTCTCAACTGCATTTGTCTACCAGCTGGACTGGGCTGGGAGGTCCAAAAAAGCTTTAGTCACATATTTAGTGCCTCAGTGTGCCTCCACGTAGCTCTTCTTTCCATGGGAACTTTCACCATTTAGTTGTCTAACCTGAGACATTTTTTACACCATGGTGGCTGGCTTCCCAGAAAGAGGAAGCAGAAACTGCCAGTCCACTTGCGGACCAGACTCAGAACTCCCAGAATGCTACTTCCACCACATGCTCTTGGTCCTAACAAGGCAAAAGGCCAGCTCAGGTTCAAGGAGAAGAAAACAGAGTCCACCCCTTGGTGTGAGAAGTGGCATGAGTTCACAGGGAGGAGAGCTGTGGCTGTGACTGGAGGCCATCTGCTGCCCTCCCTCACTGCATCTTTCCTGCTCGCCAGCCACAGACATGGTCAGGGTTTCTAATATTCACTAGTTTGTTGGATGTAAAATGACCCAACCAGTTAAACTTGGACAGTCAGACACACTTGGGTTTGCATTCCAGCTCAGCCACTGAGTAGCTATGACCTTGGATAAGTTGTCTAACTCCTCATATGAGGTTTGGAGAGAATTAGAAATAATATTTACGCAAAATGCGTAGCCAGGTGCCTGGGACTTGAGAGGTGCTCAAGGAGTGCAGCTCCTCCACTTCCTCCTCTCCACCTCCAGGAATTATATTATCCAGCGTTGAAAGTGCGTTGTCCACCTCTGGACTGGAACTCCACAGCTGTTCAACAGCTGCACAGAAACACAATTAAGGAGGACAGGAAGGAATAAGCCTGCCGCAGCCCATTAAAATTCTGCCTCTGGTTGGGTTGTGCACAGTACCCACAGTGCAACAAGAGATCTTCCTGGGCTTTTTAAGGAGGATGATGACAGCACTCCTTCACCCACCACGCCTCCCACCCATCAAGCTGGCTAGATCCATAGTCTGCAGTCCCTCAGATGACCCTGGCGTGTTTGAAGAAGATGACGTCAAGTCTAGGCCAATCCCTCCACTCTGTATTACAGCAGCAGACAAGCAGGTCTGTAAGCACCCAGGGCAAGCCTGGGGAGAAAGGAGACCCCGAAGGTGAGCTGGGGCGGGCTCTTCTAGCCTGTCCCTCCAGCCTTCAGATCTGTCCCTCCAGGACACTGTCAGGCGCCAACCTGGGTGCCTCTTGTTTTTGTCTGAATTAAAGACAAGACAGTTGTGTCAATCTCAGCTTCCCCTTTAATCACAACGCCCCCCCTTCCACCACCCCCAGAAAAGGAGACCGCCCAAGCGGGAGAAAGGATCTGAGGGAAGCTCCAGCCTGCTGGCTTCAGCAGCAGGTTTATTTCCTGGCATTATGTGGCTCCCCTCAGCCCTGACGGTGAGATTTGTGCTTCCAGCTTTGGGGAGGGCACGAGGGCCCGAGAACTGCTCACTCAGCATCCCCCTGGCAGACTGTTAGGTCCGAGGAGCCTCCCTCCCCTGGAGATGAGAGCTCAGCATGCATTTCAGGGCTGATAATGGGATTAATGAAATGGAGTGTGTAACTGCTCCATGAATGAAGCTGTGACTGTTTTAGATAGAGCCTGATTATATGGCCAGAACCATATTCATAAAAGAGAATGGACCTTTCCCTTTCAGAACAGTCCCTAAGAGCTTTGTGCTGAAGCAAATAATAATGGAAGCTGGTCGCACCAGAGAACAAGGATCCCACAAACTTGGACGCAAAGCACCACTCAGCACAGAACCCCTGAACATCACTATGTCAGTGTATCTGAGTGTAACCGCTGAAACTAACTGTAGGCATTCTTTCTAGCCTGTCCCCAAACGCAGACCTTGATAGTGATTACCTGCAGCTCGCATTGAGCCCTTACCATGACAGGTGTCTGACATCAATTACCTGGCTCGATGGCCACCCCACCACCATGCAGCAGGAAGGCTCAGCGTGAGAGCAGCTTGGTCCAAGGCCTCAGTGAATGGCAGCGTTTATCTGGAGCATAAGTCTCCCTGACCCCAAACCCCTTGCTCTTAACCTTTGGGCTCTATCTGTGGTTCTCAAACTTCCCTGTGATTTCGAATCACCTAGGGAGCTTTTAAAAAAACTACGGATGCCTTGATGTCACTCCAGCCAATTGAGTCCCAATCTCAGGGCAGAGGGGCAAACACCAGAATTTTTTAAAAGCTCCCTATTTGATTCAAATGTGCAGCCAGGTTTGAGAACCATTGCACAGAATAATCCACAGTCTCCCTTTTCACCGGGGACTGCTCTTTATTCTTTGGAGATTGCTGCAGGCAAGGTACGAATTTGCCCATCACCCGTGGGGTCAGGGTTATGCAGATGGCTGGACTGTCAGAGGGTTTACTTCCAGTGTGGGAGTGACCAGTTGACTAATCGAAAATTCGCAGTTCCTCGCTTGAGAAGCCTGGGTCAGGCCTGGTTCTGTTTATGACACGGCGGTGCCTTCAGCTGGAAATGGAACATTGAATAGCTACAGCCGCTCCGCTTTTTCACAGAGGAGAGAGTCCACTCCCAGAGCCAGAGAATTTAAATGGACTTTATCCCCCAGCCCACCCCACCCCCAGCGTGTTAAATCCTTTCAGACGCCCCTGAGCTCCTCTTCAAATGCAGGACCCTTGGCCATAATAAATAATTACATCCTTCTATTTGGACTCTGATTCCAGATAGTAGTAATCCAAGAAAATCCAATAATGACAGTTGCATTAAGATGCTTCTTCCAGGCTAAGCAGAACATCTGTTTAGACATATTTTTAATCGGCAAATGCTTCCTGTGTTGAGTCCTCGGCAAATTAAATTTCTCACTGGACCGAAGGGGAAGCTGTCATTCAATAACCTATCTCTGGAAATTACACCCCAGTCTCTTTCCAGGTGCACTTAAGATTTTCCCATGCTGACTCGGCTGCACACTGGCCCTAACAAAACCAGGTCACAAGTGTATATAGTGCAGCTTGTCTGAGAAACATGGGGTGTCTTAGTGTTATTCCCTCAAATAAAGTATTTTTGCTGCTTCTCCAAAGGAGAGTTGGCGGCAGAGGAAAATTAAGAGACTTGTTGAAAACCATATGGGGAATGAATAACAAACTTCCACGTGCTACATCGCTGCCTGTGATTACTTAAGAGGTGGTGATTCTCAGGATTTAAACATTAAGGGCTTCAGGGCTGCCAACATTTTCGAGAGGTTTCCGCCACAGAATTGTTTGGACTGTTGGGCTGTTTATTTTTAGAATAGCTCATCCATACTTTAATTAATCCATTTAAAATACAAAAGCGCTGAATGCCTGCCACCAACCAGGCAGTGTGCTGGATGTGAATAGAGTGGCAAACAAGCCAGCCACAGTTCCTGCTCCCATGGAGCTTCCACTCTACTGGGGCAACTCACATTTGAAATCTGGATGCAGTTTGTCACCTAGGGCTGGGATAGCGAATTAGAATATATGTAGAGGCCAAACAGGTAATGTCAATGGGCAAAGCGGGCTGGACGGGACAATGCAGAGGGGGAGAGAGATTCCGGCAACCAGGAAAACATGTGCCCTGAGTACGGGGAGCAGGTGCTGCTTAACTCCACTGGGTTGTAAATGATGGAAGATGGGGCTGCTGTTGCCAGATTTTTTCTGTTTTTAAAGAAAAACTAGAAAATCTGGATTCTTATGTGAAATCCCTTGATTTTTAAAAGTTGGCTTCTAAGGTGAGATTTTTAAAAAAACACAATGTGGGCCAAAAGTGTCCAGGCCAAACAAAACACATCTGTGGATTGGCTTTATCCTGAGAGCTGCAAGTGTGTAACTTCTGATCTAGAAATTCTAATAGTAAAACAATTATTTTCAGGTTTAAAAAAAAATGTATTACGTGCCAACTTTCTGGTTCCGGCAATATGACCAACTGAACCAGTAGGGACCCCCTTATAAAAACACAGAAATGCTGAAAAAAGTATAATCTTCCTCCCACCCCAAATTAAAACTACAGAGTTAAGCACAAAGGAAAGAAAGGAAATTGCCATGATCGGAAGAGAATAGGGAACATAAACCCATAGAACTAAGCTCCAGATGGTGGCAAGACCATGCAGAGGCCACTGAAACTGAGGTGGGATTTGGGGCCTCGGGGCTGGTGTTTTAATGCCCATGTAACAGCTATATAGGTGCAGGAGATGTGGTCTTGGTCCTGTGTGAGGCAGAAAGTGGAGAGTAAGATCTTGCATAAAATGAACACCTTCAAAGTACTTCCTAATCGTTAAAAAAAAAAGGAAAAATTCTGGCCAGTGGCTAAGAGGAGTGGCAAGAAATCTTGCTATCTTTCCTAGGCTCTGAGTGGAGATAAAAAAATACCTACTATGAGAAACTGAATCCCAAAGCCTGTTCCTCATGCAAGTATAAGTTCTTAAGTTTCCTATTTATGGAAACTGTAAACTTAGAAATTAGCATAAAAATTGATCTAGGACCCACAGGATCCCAAGAGTCCTAAAAAGATGAAAAACAAGGTCACACTCATGATTGAGGGCATATGGGACTCTTGTTGAAAGGAAGATTCTCCCTTATAAATGAACTTTAAATAAAAACATTAGAAACACAAAAAGTTAATCCATGAAAAAGAATCAGCAGATACAATAAATGGAGAATTAGTATCCCAAGATGTAGAAATAATAGGACAATCTGAAGGAGATTAAATAAATATACATAAAATGGCTAAACAGCCAATGGAAGAATTTGAAACTATAAAGGCATAAAAACAACAATACAAAAAAAAGAAGAGGCAGATTTAGAGCCACTAAATAGGGTTTCTAGAAATGACAACTGTATTTATTGAAATTGGAATGTGATAAATAATATATTGAACTCAACTGAAGAGAGAATTAGTGAAATAGAAAATAATTCTGAGAAAACCATACAGATTTCACCACTGAGAGATAAAGAGACAGAAAATGTGGAAAAAGGTGAAGAGATATGGAGGATGAAGTGAGACTGTTCAACGTGTAATCAATAGGAATTCTAGAAGATGAGAGAACTCCCACAGAGAGACTGGGAAAGTGAAGGCAATAGTCAAACAGATAAGGAATTAGGCTTTTCCAGAATTGAAGGAGGGTGTGAAATTTCAAGAATCGTACTGAGTCTCAAGCAGAGAATTCAAACAAATCCACATCTAGACAATTATAATGATGCTGAGGAACACCAAAGACAAAGAGCAAAAGAAGGAAAATAGAGCAAAAGATAAGACAGATAACAGGTGAAGGAATGACTATTAAACTAGAAGGATACCTCCCACTGGCAACAATGAAGCCCAGAAAACATTGGAATTCTGTCTTTCAAGTGCTGAGGGGAAAATATCTGTCAACTTTGAATTCTATACATTCCCAGCTAAATTTTGTTCCTAGAGTGAGGATAAAATAAACTGAGTGAAGATAAATAAAGAGTGAAGATAAAATAAACTGAGAGAGTTTATTAGCATCATGAAAGGATAATAAAGGATGCATTTCCAGGAGAGACATTTGGGATGCAAGAAGTAGCAGTGAGCAAGGAAATGGCTGAACATGAAGATAGATATAAATCTGTATTGTAAACAAATGAATCGTCAATAATGGTGACTACTTTGGCATCTTAAACGCAAGTAAACAATAACATGAAAAGTTGGAGAGTCTGTTTACAAATGAAAAATTTTTTTTTCCTTTGGTGAGGAATATTGGCCCTGGACTAACATCTGTGCCAATCTTCCTCTATTTTGTATGTGGGACACTGCCACAGCATGGCTTGATGAGCGGTGTGTAGGTCTGCACCCAGGATCTGACCCATAAACTCGGGCCACCAAAGCAGAGCATGCAAACTTAACCACTACACCACTGAGCTGGCCCCATGAAAATATTTTAAGATCTTTGCATTCTCAGAATGAGAATGGAGATTCTGATTTCTTTAGATTTATCTTCTAGCTCACTAATTCTTTATACTTTGTTCAGTATAAGTATTAAAGATTAAAGGCAATGTTAAAGAATAGAAATGAAATAATGTAAATAAAAAGTAAATGTAGAAAAATGTCTTAATCCAACAGAAAGCAGTAAAGGAGAAAAAAAAAAGCAATGAAAAAATAGCAAAAAGAAAGCACAAAGACAAAAAAAGGAAGGAAATAAACCCAAGTATATCAGTTATAAAATAAGTGTAATTCATCTGTTAAAAGAGAGATTCTCAGGCCAGCCCCAGTGGCCTGGGGTTAAGTTTGGCATACTCCTCTTCAGTAGCCTGGGTTCGGTTCCCGGGGGTGGACCTACACCACTTTTCTGTCAGTGGCCATGCTGTGGTGGTGGCTTACATACAAAAAGACGAAGATTGGCAACAGATGTTAGCTCAGGGCGAATCTTCCTCAGCAAAAAAAAGAGATGCAAAAATACTCAACAAAATATTAGCAAATCAAACCCAACAATGTATAGAAAAAATTATACACCATAATCAAGTGGAATTTATTCCAAGTACACAAGGCTGGATCAATGTAATCTTACCATATCTACAAACTAAGAAGGAAAAATCCTATGCTCACATCAATTGCAGAAAAAGCATTTAATGTAATCTAAAATCTATTTACAATAAAAACTCAGCAAGTTAGGAATAAAAAGAAATTATCTTAACTTGATAAAAAGCATCTCCCAAAAAACCTACAGCTTATATCATACTTAATGGTGAAAGACTGAATGCTTTCCCTCTAAGATCAGGAACAAGACAAAGATATGTGCTCTCATGCTCTTATTCAACATAGTTCTGAAGTTATAGACACTGCAATGAGGCAAAAAAAAAAAAAAAAAAATTTAAAGGCATACACATTGGAAAGGAAGAAATAAAACTCTCCCTATTTCCAAACCACATGTTTATCTATGTAGATGATCGAAAGGAATCTAAACAAACAAGCAAAAACCTCCTAGAATTAATAAATGAGTTTAGCAAGATGGCAGAATACAAGACCAAAACACAAAAATTGCTTACCTTTCTATATATCAACAATAAACATGTAGAAACCAAAATTAAACACACAATACCATTTATAATCACTCAAAGAAATGAAATACTTAGATATACACCCCCCAAAATGTACAATATTTGTATGCTGAAAATTACACGATGTTGATGAAAGAAATCAAGAAAGAACTACATAAATGGAGAGACATACCATGTCCATGGATTGGAAGACTCAGTATAGTAAAGATGCCAGTTCTCTCCAAACTGATCTATAGGTTTAATGTAATTTCTATCAAAATCCCAGCATGGTTTTTTAGGCATAGACAAGCTTTTTCTAAAATTTATATGGAAACATATTTAAAACAATCATGGGAAAGCAGTGTAAAGTGAGAGTAATCACTCTACCCAACATTAAGGCTTACTATATAACTATAGTAATTAAGACTGTGTCATACTAGCAGAAAGATAAACACATAGATCAATGGAACAGAATAGAGAACCCAATAATAAACCCAATTACTGAATGACCCAGCAATTCCTCTCTTGGGTATTTATCTCAGACAAATAAAAACTTATCTTCACACAAACGCCTGTACATGAATGTTTGTAACAGCTTTGTCTGTAATACTAGGAAACAACCCAGATGTCCTTCAACAGGTGAATGGTTAAACTGTGGTACATACATACCATGGAATATTACTCAGCAATAAAAAGGAACTATTGATACGTGCAATAACTTGGATGAATCTCCAGAGAATTGTGCTGAGTGAGAAAAGCCAAAGCTTCCCCAAAGGTTATATACTGTAGGATTCAATTTATATCATATTCTTCAAGTGATAATAACATTTTCAAAATGGAGAACAGATTAGTGGTTGAGAGTTTAGGGATGGTTTAGGGGAGAGAGGAAAGGAGATGGTTGTGATTATAAAATGGCAACATGAGGGATCCTTATGGCGATGGAACGGTTCCCCATCTTGAATGTGGTGGTGGATGCACAAACCTACACACGTGATAAAATTGTATAAAACTACACATACACACACGAGTATACATGAAACTGGGGAAATCTGAATCAGATCAGTGGATTGTTTTAATGTCCATATCCCACTTGATATTGTACTATAGTTTTGTAAAATGTTACTATTGAGGAAAACTGAGTAAAGGGTACACAAAATCTCTCTTTATTATTTCTTACAACTGCATGTGAATCTACAGTCGTCTCAATAAAAATTTCAATTTATAAACATTATTTTATATGCAGTAAATATATATATATATATATATATATATATACATATATACATATATATATATATTGAACCTCAACATTATGACCATTGCAAAACTTGTTGCATTGTTTGTTGTGGGAAATGTAATTTACTCACAGAATAATATCTGTTGGATGACTCATTTAAAAAAATAATTACACAAAAAGATTAAAAATAAATGAATGGAAAGAAGCTATATGAAGGAAACACTAAGCAAAATAAAACTGGTATAGCAATATTAATATCAGCCAAAATAATCTTTATTGTGGATGAACATTAGTGCAGATCAAGAGGGTCATTGATGATAAAGGAAATAATTCACCTGGAGCATTTAACAATTCTTAACTTGTATTACTTAACCAACATAGCCTTGAACAACATAAAGAAAAAATTAAGAATAAAGGGGAAAATGGCAATTCAAAATCTTAGTTTTCAAGGTTGTGTAAAGCACTTTTCTCAGAAACTGATACACCAAGGAGCCAAAAATATTTGTAGGCAGAATATTTGAACAACATATGTAGCACCCTTCAACCATCAATCATGGAAATTGATGCACATTAATTCAAGGACATATGGAACATTTATAAAAACCAATCATGTACTTTTGTAAAAAAGGCTCAAGATACCAAAGAATTGATACCTTGGAGCATAAGCCAGCCATCTATGGCCAGGAGGCCAAATCCAGCCTGCCATCTGTTCTCAAAAATAAAGCATTATTGGAACACAGCCATACTCATTCATTTACATATTGTTTGTGGCTGCCTTCACACTACAATGGCAGTGTTGGGTAGTTGCAACAAAAACTATATTAACCCCCAAATTTAAAATATTTACTATCTGGCCTTTTACAGAAAAAGTTTGCTGACCCCTGCCTTGGAAAATAGGTCCTTGGAACACAAAGCAATGTTAGAGATCAATACCACATACAGAGACAAATGTTTAGAAATTAATAATCTCTCTTCTAAATAATTCAAGGATCAAAGAAGAAAGTCTAAATGGGATGCACAGAATATATTAATGTCTAACATTGAAATGTGCATGTCAAAAGATGGGAACTCAGAGAAATTTTAGCCTTAAAATGTTAATGTTAGAATGTAAGAAAGGTTGAAAATTAATGTGCCACACATTCAACTCAAGAAGCTCAAAAAGGATGGCCAATTGATTTGTTATGAGAGTGCTGAGACACTTCCACAGGAGAAAAACTAGTCTTCTCAACAAATGGTGCTATAACAACTGGATATCTACATGCAAAAGAATGAAATTGGTCCCCTACCTCACACCATATATAAAAATTACCTCAAAAATAATCAGAGACCTAAATATAAGAGCTAAAACTATAGAACTCTAGACAAAAAGTTTTGTGAGGTTGGATTAGGCTATAATTTCTTAGATACAACACAAAAAGCACAAGCAACAAAAGAAAAAATGGATAAATTGGGCTTCGCCAAAATTAAAAACTTTTGTGCTTCAAAGGACACTGTCATAAAAATGAGAAAACAAGCTACAGCATAGGAGAAAATATTTGCAAATCATATATCAGATAAGGGTCTGGTCTCCAAAACGTAAAAGAATAACACAACAATAAAAAGATATGTAAATCAATTAAGAAATGGACAAAGGATTTGAATGGGCATTTCTCCAAAGAAGATACAAATGACTAAGTGCATGAAGAGATGTTAGCATAATTAATCATTAGGGAAATGCAAATCAAAACCACGATGATAGGCCACTTGGCACCCATTTGGATGGCTATAATCAAAAAGATTGACAATAACAAGTGTTGATGAGGATATGGAGACACTGGACCCTGACGCATTGCTATTGAAAACAAAATGGTGCAGCAGCTTTGGAAAACAGTCTGGTACAGGCACATGCTTCATTTTATTGCACCTTGCAGGTACTGCAAGTCTGTCAGCGCCATTTTTCCAACAGCATTTGCTGTTGGACTTAGTGTCTCTGTGTCACATTTTGGTAATTCCCATAATATTTCAAACTTTTTCATTATTATTGTATTTGTTATGGTGATCTGTGATCAGTGAACTTTGATGTTACTATTGTAATTTGGGGGTGGGGGTGCATCACAAACTGTGCCCATAGAAGACAACAAACTTAGTTGGTAAATATTGTCTGTGTTCTGACCGCTTCACTGACCAGCCATTCCCCAGTCTCTCCCTCTCCTCAGGCCTCTCTCTTCCCTGAGACACAACAATATTGAAATTAGGCCAATCAATAACCCTACACTGGCCTCTATGTGTTCAAGTGGAAGGAAGAGTTGCACACCTCTCACTTTAATAAAGCTGGAAATGACTAAGTTTAGTGAGGAGGGCATGTTGAAAGCTGAGGTAGACTGAAAACTAGGCTTTTTGAGCCAGTCAGCCAAGTTGTGAATGCAAAGGAAAAGTTCTTGAAGGAATTTAAAAGTGCTACTCCAGTGAACACACAAATGATAAGAAAGCAAAACGGCCTTATTGCTGATATGGAGAAAGTTTTAGTGGTCTGGATAGAAGATCAAGCCAGCCACAACATTCCCTTAAGCCAAAGCCTAATCCAGAGGAAGGCCCTAACTCTCTTCAATTCTGTGAAGGCTGAGAGAGGTGAGGAAGCTGCAGAAGAAAAGTTTGAAAATAACCGAGGTTGGTTAATGAAGCTTAAGGAAAGAAGCCGTCTCCGTAACATAAAAGTGCAAGGGGAAGCAGCAAGTGCTGATGTAGAAGCTGCAGCAAGTTATCCAGAAGATCTAGCTAAGATAATTAATGAAGGTGGCTACACTGAACAACAGACTTTCAGTGTAGATGAAACTGCCTTATATTGGAAGAAGATGCCATCTAGGCCTTTCATAGCTAGAGAGGAGAAGTCAATGCCTGGCTTCAAAGCTTCAAAGGACAGGCTGACTCTCTTGTTAGGGGCTAATGCAGCTGGTGACTTTAGGTTGAAGCCAATGTTCATTTACCATTCTGAAAATCCTAGGGCTGTTGTGAATTATGCTAAATCGACTCTGCCCGTGCTCTATAAATGGATCAATGAAGCCTAGATGACAGCACATCTGTTTACAACATGGTTTACTGAGTATTTTAAGCCCACTGTTGAGACCTACTTCTCAGAAAAAAAAGGTTCCTTCCAAAATATTACTGCTAGTTGACAATACACCTGGTCAACCAAGAGCTCTGATGGAGATGTACAACGAGATTAATGTTTTCATGCCTGTTAATACAACATCCATTCTACAGCCCATGGATCAAGGAGTAATTTCGACTTTCAAGTCTCGTTATTTAAGAAATACATTTCATAAGGCCATAGCTGCCACAGATAGTGATTCCTCTGATGGCTCTGGGCAGAGTAAATTGAAAATCTTCTGGAAGGGATTCAGCATTCTAGATGACATTAAGAACATTTGTAATTCATGGGAAGAGGTCAAAATATCAACATTACCAGGAGTTTGAAAGAAATCAATTGCAACCCTCATAGTTGACTTTGAGGGTCTCAAGACTTCGGTGGAGGAAGTAACTTACAGATGTGGTAGAAATAGCAAGAGAACTGGAATTAGAAGTGGAGCTGGATAATGTGACTGAATGACTGCAATCTCATGATAAAACTTTAACAGATGAGAAGTTGCTTCTTATGGATGAGCAAAGAGAGTAGTTTCTTGAGATGGAATCTACTCCTGGTGAAGATGCCGTGAAGATTGTTGAAATGACAACAAAGGGTTTGGAACACTAAATAAACTTAGTTGATAAAGCAGCAACAGAGTTTGAGAGGACTGACTTTGAAAGAAGTTCTACTGTGCATAAAATGCTATCAAACAGTATCATATGCTACAGAGAAATCGTTTGTGAAAGGAAGAGTCAATCTATGTGGCAAACTTCATTGCTGTCTTATTTTAAGAAATTGCCACAGCCACCCCAGTCTTCAGCAACCACCACTCTGATCAGTCAGCAGCCATAACGTTGAGGCTGTTCCCTTCACCAGCAAAAATATTATGACTTGCTAAAGGCTCAGATGAGGGTTGGCATTTTTAGCAATAAAATATTTTTTGGATAAGGTATGTACTCTGTTTTTTTAATGCATAATGCTATTACACGCTTATAGACTACAGTATAGTGTAAACATAACTTTTATATGCACTGAGAAGCCAAAAAATTCATGTGACTTGCTTTATTGCAATATTCAATTTATTGCAGTGGTCTGGAACTGAACCAACAACATCTTCGAAGTATGTCTGTGGTTCTTCAAAAGGTTAAACACGGAGTTACAATATGACCCAACAATTCCACTCTTTGGTATATACCCAAGCAAACTGAAAACATATGCCCACACAAAAATGCGTACATTGATGTTCATAACAGCATTATTCACAATAGCCAAAAAGTGGAAACAACCCAAATGTCCATCAACTGAGGAATGGATAAACAAAATGTGGTATATCCATGCAGTGGACTATCATTCAGCCACAAAATGTAATGAAGTACTGATTAATGCTGCAACATGGATAAACCTTGAAAAAATGCTAAATGAAAAAAGCCAGACACAAAAGGCCACGTGTTACATGATTCCCTTTATATGAAATGTCCAGGATAGGCAAATCCATAGAAACAGAAAGTAGAATACTAGTTGCCAAGGACTGGGAGGAAGGAGAAATGGGCGGCGACTCCTCACGGACACAGGATTTCTTTTTTGGGGTGATGAAAATGTGCAATTCTATCATAGTGTTGGTTGCACAACTGTGTGAATATACTAAGACCCACTAAATTGTACACTTTAAAAGGGCGATGATTACAGTGTGTGAATTACATCTCAATTTTTTTAAAAGAAAGAAAAGAAGCTAGAAAGGAAACAGCATAAAATAAAGGAAAATAGAGGGAAGTAGTAAAATTGGTGAAATAATGAAAAATGAAAAGAATCAACAAAACAAAAAGCTGATTTTTAGGGAAAAAATATAAAAACTAAAGAGAAAATGATCCAAATGAAGACAATGAGGGATTTTAAGCAAGTGGACTCAAAACAAAACGTTAAATTGTCTGAATGGTGAGTAAAATGAATGTGGATTCAATTATTTGGTTGCAGCCCACCTGTCTATCTCTGCTATTTCCAGGGGCCATACCTGGACACAGAACCTTAAGGAGACCCTCCACTGCTTTCCCACGTTCCTTTCTTAAAGGTCCAGATGTGCCGAGAGACTGGGAAGAGCTGGAGGATTTTATGAGGCTCTGCTTTCTCCAGGGGTTTACCTTACAAAGAGTTTGTTTTCCTAGCATCACAGACTGCTTCACTTTATCTGTCCTACTGACCAAATTATTTTCAAAATTTGCAACATTGACAATGTTTGGTCAAGGCAGGGGATGGACTCACTTTGTTCCCTCAAATGTTCGAGGCTCTGAGAAGAGAGCACACCCCATCTCGGCTTCATTGTAAAGGACTGTGAATTGTCTAGGCCCTCTCGATTCTGTGGCCCTCAGGCTGCCCTTGAGCCCCTTGGGGCCTCGTTCAAGGCCTCCGACAAGCCAGGCCCACTCCCATCATATACCCGGTACACTTACTACAGTTGCTCTTGCCCCAACTGGAAAACTATCATCCAGGGGTTCAAAACCCTGAACAGACCAAATAGCCCCTTTAGAATATGTGTTTTTAACACCCCCTTTTGTGGATTCGTGGATAATACAATCTGAACTGTAGCTCACAGGAGCAATTAAAGGCAAAGTAAATGGCAGTATGACTCTCTTGCAGATGGCAAGGGGAATGTCATGCTTCCGCAGAGCCCTGGGACCTCGAGTGCCAGAGCTGAGACCTTCTCTCCCCGGGTTCGAAGAGCTACAACCTCAAGGACAGAGAGGATATGGCCTGGAGGGGT
This sequence comes from Equus przewalskii, assembly GCF_037783145.1. Taxonomy (NCBI): domain Eukaryota; kingdom Metazoa; phylum Chordata; class Mammalia; order Perissodactyla; family Equidae; genus Equus; species Equus przewalskii. The sequence goes on from NC_091831.1 coordinate 32,741,416, forward strand.
CATCCCCTACGTCATCGGAGGGAACTTCACTGGTCAGTAGCCCCACATGAGGCCTGCTTTGGGGATGGATGTTTTGTCTCCCTAGGTTAACAGAGTCCTCCCAGGAAGGACTCAGGTGGGATGGAGCAGAAGCTGGGGCCACAGCAGTCCTATCTGCTAATGTTCCCGCATGCCTACAGGGTCTAGTGCACTAGGCCTGGGGAAACTGCAGTATCTTTTGGGGCCAAGTCTTCAAAGGTGGTGACCTGGTCCCCAAGCTTTCATGCAGGGGGTTACATATGACCCTGGTCTTGAAGGATAGACAGAGTTTGCACAGTGGCTGTGTGAGCAAAGCCCTCCAGCCAGAAGGAAGAGTGTGAGTAGCTACACACTGTGGCTCACCAGTCGTCTGCGTGGATGAGCGCTCTGCACCACCCCTCATCCCCAGCAGTACTCTGTACGGTAACCAGTGTGGGCCAGTAGATGTGGTCCAATCCTGGCTGCAGCACTTACCAGCACTACGCCCTGGGGAAGTTACTTAACCTCTCTCTGCCTCAGTTCTCTCTTGTGTAAATGCAGATGATAATATTTTCTACCCCATAGGGTTGTTCTGAGAATTAAATGAGTTAATTTGGATAAAGCACTTAGAATAGTGCCTGGCACATAATAATTAGTAATTGTTTGCTATTGGTATTATTATCTTTAAGATATATGTCATGCAGGGGTTTCCCATCCCACTAATGACACCGAGAGCCCTGACGGTGGCCTCTGACGCCCTCTGTCCGGGCAGCCTTTCTCCTGGCCTTTGACCCGCCTCCTCCTCAGTGCCTGGCACTGGCCTTTCCAGTCAGCTTTCTTTTCTGGAACATGTCACCTCATTGCCCCCTTTGCACACTTGCGCTTGCCCTTCTCTCTGCCTAGACTGCTCTTTCCCCAGATCTTCTCTTGGCTGGCTTCTTCTTCTCATGGGAGTCTCAGATGGAATGTCATGTCCACAGAAAGGCCTTATTCAACTCCCTTCTCGCCCTCCAGCTCTTCTCTCTCCCGGCACCCTGCTTTATAGTCTTTACAGCACTCCCTGTTACCTGAAATTATTTTACCTGTATTTAAAAAAAATTTTTTGTCTCTGCCCAAGCACTGTAGGATCTGTTTTCCCGTCTTGTTTTCATTCCTATATCTCCAACACCTAGAAGTAGGACTCATAGTAGACACTCAACAGTTATGCTCAGCAGGCTTCTGACCAATATTAGTTGAATGCTTGAAAGAATAACCACAAGGAGCTGCCTTTTCTGGGCTCTCAATGCTGACGGCATTTATGAGCCCATCTCCTCTCTGTGGCTCTGTGACTTCTACTATGAGAGCTGGTAGATGAAGCAGACGTTCTAATGACTTGCCAAAGCCACTGAAAACCGCTGATGGGTAAAGGAACTGTGAACACCTTGACAACAGGGACCTGGAACCTGGAAGAGAGCATGGAGGCCTCCAGGCCACCCCCCTTCCTCTCTCTTTTCCTGGCGGCATTCATGCTGTTCGTTCCCTTTCACTCCCTTGGCATTAACCCAGGGCCCCCTAGTACCAGATACTTAATTAGGTGCTGACGATAAAAAGATGCCTAAGACTTCACTCTGCCCTCAAGGGGCTCCCAATCCTAACAGGAGAGAAAGATGTGTGCCTAAAGAATTGATATGTAAAATTATAATCAGCTATTAACTTTTGTTCTTTGGTATCTTAAGTGTTCTTTCAGATCTGGTGTGCTTTTCTGACCAAAGATATTTATAACCTTCATCAAAATTAACTAATTTTATATAAAGAACTTCCTTTACACAGAGATTTTATGTTATTCTGTAATTAGTAGGATTGCTATTTTGGTGAGTGATTGAGCTATAAACAATTTGCACAAAATGTGTCAAGATATCCAAAAAACGGACAGCTAAGTTACTCTTTATTCTGTATGTATGTTTTTGGGGACAACAATATGACACCACACTCACATCTTCTAGACTATGATGGGAGTCTCGCCAGTGGGATTTTTTTGTTTTTTGCAACAAGGTCATTCTAGAACTCAGAGCCCACACCAATCATCCTCTGAATTTCCCAAACAACTATTTTTCCAGTTCCTTCTCGTTGCTTCTAGCAAAATCAAAATAGTCTTCTTTATTTCAGATTGATAGATTTTGAAAAGAATACTTATTGACTATACATAACTATCAGCCTAGAGTTTACAACTTCTTTATTCTTGGTCCCAGACAATTTACTTATTGTTTTATTATTCAACAAATTTCTACTCAAGGGAATATGAAGACAGGTTCAGAGAAGGTGTGAAGTTCATCGTTGTGAAAGGCCTTGTAGAAAATTTTGCTCAAGGTCCCCCAGCAAACACTGACCCCTCATGCAAAAGTAGCATGAATGTATGTGCCAATAGAGTTTTGAGAGAATAAGGGAATACTCTCCTATAGGTATAAAATAAAATAAGGGGGTGGCATGCAGTGCAGGTGAGCTACTTCAAAAACCTGAAATTTCCAAGTTGAATAACCTGGGTAAGATTTTACGAGTTTAGAAAAGTACTTTCAATTCAAAGGAGAAGTTGGGAAACCCAGGATATTTTGAAAATCTATTTTTACCCTCGCTTCCAATTCACAAACTCCTACTTTCTAAGTTTTGGTACCTCAGGAAAGTTATATTGTATTCTTAGCAAAGGAAATCCTTTTTCCTAGTGCATTTCTATTCTGGGTCACCTGAACAGGCTTTTTTTGATCGTTGGGACAAGCTTTGTCATAAGCCAGCATGACTTAAAGCATCTAAGGAAGAAATAGACCCATGAGTGAAGTGATGAGCTCTTTCCTCGTCATTTCAGGAAGCCAGAGGGCCATTTTTAAGCAGGCCATGAGACACTGGGAGAAGCACACCTGTGTGACCTTCATAGAGAGGACCAACGAAGAAAGCTTTATTAAGTTCAGTTACAGAACCTGTGGGTAAGTAAGCAAGAGCAAGGTTGCCTCAGCGGAATCAGAGGCAGACAAATCAGGTGACTTGTGAGTCTTGAATTTTCTCTGTAAAATCACTATTTCCAACGAGCTGTGAGATATAGGAATCCAGAGTTGTCAGAAACATCCCTTGCCCTCAGTGAACTCACAATCCAGTGACAAAGTAGGTGGGTCAAGAGGAGACAAAGGGTCTGGATCTCCTGTCATGGGAGCAGTTGAAGGAATTGGGGTGTTTCATATGGAGAAGTGGTTCTGAATCAATTTGGGGTCAGTGACCCCACTGGGAATCTGATGAAGCTATAGGCTCCCTTGTGATGGATGTACATATATGCAAAATTCTGCGTGTAATTCTGTGGGCTCCATGGGCTTACAGACTTCCTCCAGAAAGCATAACAAATAATAAGACAACTGGATTGTGACTAAACTTATCTGTTATGCCAATAAATGTGAGTGTGGTGTACTCTCCTACTGAAAGAAAAAGGTTGCCATATTGATTCAAAAACTTGGACCCAAGTATGTGCTGTTTACATAAAATGACTACTGAAGAAAATGACCCAGAAAGGTTTAAAAGGAAAGGAAAGAAGGCATACAGGCAAATGCTAACAGAAAGAAAGCGGAGGTCACAATTTTAGTTAGAGACAAGGCCTTTTGTGTTTTGTTTTTAAAGTCAGAAAGTGTTAAAAAAAAAAAAAAAAAAAGGTGAGACACTTTATAATGAGAAAGGGTACAAACTATGGTGAGAATATAACCCTCATAAATCTTTATGCAGCAAATAGCATAGCATTAAGAGTCATAAAACAAGCCCCAGGGAATTCAAGGGGAAATCGACAGAAACACCAGCAGCAGGAGACTTTATTTCATTTCTGTCAACCCAAGTAGATCAATGTCAAATTGACCAAAAAGCAAGTAGAGATTTATAGAGCATGGGAAACATATAATTAACGGAGTTGATCCTAGGGGTCTATCAGATTCTGTAACCTGATGACGCGTCTTTTTTTTTAAAGTGCCTGTAGAACATTTATAGACATTGTCCATCTATTAAGCATTAAGAAGACCTCAATGAATTCTAAAAGGCAGAAATAGCATTAAAATATTCCCTGATTGCAAAGCAATGAAACTGGACATAATAACATAATAACAAAAAATAGAATAAACACCCCTTCATTGCTTGGTAAGTTAAAAGCTCCCCCTTTTTACAACTCTTAGGTCATAAAGAATCAGGATTAAAATTACAAGCTGTCTAGATAATGAAAGCCCTACGGTTCAAAATTAAAGAGCTGTAGTTGAAGCCATGTCCAGAAGAAAACCCACAGCCTCAAATGTCCACATCAAGAATTAAGAATGACAATTAAATATTCAATTCAAAGAAGTTAGCAAAATAAATACATAAAAAACACCACCTCAACAAAAGAAACCCAATGAGAGCGCAAGAAAGTCAACAAGTTAACATAGAACTAATAAATTGAAGAGTGAATTCTTTAAACAAACAAACAAAAAACTATAAATTCCTTACTTGTTAGTCCAACTAAAGCAAAAAAGTGACTGCAGAAATATACAAAATCAGAAATGAGAAAGGAGGAAATAGCCATAGATTCAGCAGAATCATAAAGAGTTTTTGCAAAACTCTAGGGCAAGAAATGTGGAAATCTGGATAATGTGAATGACTTCAAGGTGAGTATAAAGTGCTGGCACACACCAGTAACTTTGAAAGAAATGGAAAAATTGAGGAGAAATCTCTCTCCCCTAAAGCATCCAATCCAGAGTTTCACAGATGAATTCTTTCAAACCTTCAAGAAAGAGATTATTTTGGTACTATTTAAGCTTTTTAGAGGCTAGAGAAAGAAGAACACTTCCTTATAAATTAGTTTTAAGGAACTGTCATGACATTGCTACCCTAAAATGAAAAAGATGGCATCAAAAAAAGAGAGAAGTATAGATTCATCTAACTTATGAATAGCCTTGCAAAATCCTAACTAAAATGTTAGCACATAGAACTCAGCAATACCGGAGTAGAAGAGGTGGCTGCCAAGAAATTTGGTCTAAGGAATACATGACTAGTTCAACAATAGGAAATCTATTTGTGTGACTCACTGTATTGACAGGTCAAAGGAGAGAAGCCATATTCATATCTCAACAGATGCTTAAAAAGCATCTGCACAATTCAACGTGCATTTTTTGTTTTAAAAAATTAGCCAAGAAGGCTGGCCCTGGTGGCCTAGTGGTTAAGTTTGGCACGTTCTGCTTGGCGGCCTGGGTTCCGTTCCTGGGCTTGGACACACGCCACTCATCTGTTAGTGGCCGTGTTTTGGTTGTGGCTCACATACAAAAGGAGGAAGATTGGCAGCAGATGTTAGCTTGGGGCTACTCTTCCTCAGCAAAAACAAACAAACAAAAACTAGCCAGGGTAGCACAGGAATAGATATCAAGGATAGTTCCTTGACTTACAAAAAATAAATGTTGTATATATTTAACCCAAAAGCCCACATCATATTTATCAATGATAATCCTAGAAGCATTTCTGTTAGAATCAGGAACAAGTCAAAGATATTCATGATCACCATAATCATGTCACATTTTTTTGGACATGCTAATATAATTAGACAAAAGAAAGAAATAAACATGACGAATATTGGCAGGAACAAGACAATATTTGTATTGTTTGAAGTTAATGTGATGAGTGCCTAAAAAACCCAGCAAATCAACTGAGAAACCATTAGAAACAAAAGGAGACCCTATTAAGGTGACCGATTACAAAAATTAATAAACAAAAAATTAATTCTTTTCCCTTATAATGAAATAGTTTGATACACTTTTATAATGGGAGAAGAAAATCACAGCTTTAATAGAAACATAACAGATAATATATCTAAGAATAAACTTAACAAAATTGCAAAAATATGCCAGACCTAGAGGAAAAAAGTGCTAAAACTCTAAGGAAACTTTAAAAAAAAAAAAGTAGAAATGGGAACACATACCATTTCCTGGTATGGGAATATTCAACATAGTAAAGATGTCAGAGCTCCCTAAAATAACCTACAAATTCATGCCATTCAGATTTAAACAACATCTCCATATATGTATATGTAGAAATGTATGTATATATTTTTTAGAATTTGAACAAATGATACTGGAGTTTATATGGAGTAATGACCGTGTAAAAATAACCCAAAAAAAACAGAAAGAGATAGAGAAAACAAACAGTAGTGACTGAGGGACAGGTAGGGGAGGGGATTATAGGAAGAGGTCTGATGGTCTATCCAAACATATAGGATATTAAAATTCAAATGAAGATAATAAGATTTAAAAACATTTGCAACTTAAGAAAAAAATAGACATACAGAGAAAAGAGTTTAAAGTGAATATGCCTATACACTAATTTATGCAGCATTTTAAGTGAGTGAGAGAAAGATGGGTTAGTCAATTAGGATACTTGAGTTTTGGGATGTTTAGATAGCTCAGTGTGAATAAAATAAAGCTGGATTCTTACCTCACTTCTTACACCAAAAACATAGCTAGCTGCATCAAAGATGTAAACATTTGTTAAAAGAAACAGAAAGAAAAGAAAAGAAAACTTTTCTTTCAAGTATTAGAAGGAAGCAAGAGTGGATTTTACTTATAATCTTGGAAGATAGCTGGCCTTTCTAAGCAGGACACAAGAAAATGAAGATGTTACATTAAAATTTAAGTTCTCTATGGCAAAAACAACACATATACAAAAAACTAAGTCAAATGAGAAATAACAAAGTGAGAAAAATATTTGCAACACATTTGACAATCAAAAGACTAATTTCCCTAATTTACAAACGGTTCTTACAAATCAGTAATAAAAAGATGGACAACCCAAAAGAAAACTGGGGGAAGATGTGATCACATAGGTCACAAGAAAAAAAAATACAAATGTTATACATAAAACATGAAAAACTAATCTCAATACAGTGAAATACCATTTTCCACCTATTCAGTTGGCAAAAAGCATTTGATAAAACCAGTGGTGGCCAGGTTATGGGGAAACAGGACTTTTAAAATATATTATTAGTGGGCATATAAATAAACACAGCATTTTGGGGTTGCAATTTGATGGTATCTATCAAAGTTTCAAATGCACATATCTTTTTATCCATTAATCCCATTCCTAGAAATTTATGCTACCACGAACAAGTAGGAGTCCAACCATTTCTTTGTTTTCTTGTTGTTGTTTGTTTGTTTGTTTTGTCTGCCTCTCCCATAAGGCTTTGTTTAAATAGCAAAAACTGGAATCAGCCTAAATGTACATTAATAGGAGACTGGTTAAATACAATTTAGTACTGTGTTGCTTTGGAAAGAGTGAGGGAGGTCGATATGTGTTGTTATACAAAGATCTCTAAATCAAGGAGGAAAAGAGGTAAGATGAAGGACAAGTTACTTAGAGTATTTTATAATTTAAAAAATATATATATATAAAATTTTCTGGAAGGATGTTCAAGAAACTGTTAACAATGGTTGTCTTTGGATAAAGAGATTAGAGATGGGGTGGAGACTTGATACTTCAATCTTTTGTAGTATGAGTCTGTATTTTTTTAATGTTTAATAGAGATTTTCTGGTTGGTGGGAGTAGGGACCATTTTAATTTCTTTTTTTATACCTTTCTATGTTAGGAATAATGAATAAATATTATTTGAAAAAATAATTCTGCCCGGAAGGGGAGTCATTTCTAAGGCTCCTCTGATAATGGGACCAAGACATACACTTTACAGAAACTCAGCTGACTCCTTCTCTTGTCTCTCCTTCTTGTCATCAGAGACGGCCCAGCAGAGACTTGGGGGTGGATGGGTGGGGGAGGGTATGTGCTTTATTCCAGGAAGAGAGACTATATCTTTCTTCAGATTCTCGAGTGGATCCATGACCACCAAAAAAGTCAAGAACCATTTTGGAGGGGATTTCTATATTGGGAGGGAAGTTGGACGAAGAGAGCACTTTCAGCCCTGAAATTCTGTGTTTTGCTTAGTAGACACACACACGCACATGCACACGTACACATTGGGGAGGGGCATTAGACTCTTGCTACTCCCTGACCTGCTGACCTGGGTATTTCTGCAATTATCCAGCTGTTGTTCCTATGTTGGGCGCCGAGGAGGAGGCCCGCAGGAGATATCCATTGGGAAAAACTGTGACAAGTTTGGCATTGTGGTGCACGAGCTGGGCCACGTGGTTGGGTTCTGGCATGAACATGCCCGGCCAGACAGAGACCAGCATGTCACCATTATCAGAGAAAACATCCAGCCAGGTAAGGAGCCTGTGTGGAGTCTGGAAGCCACTGGCGAGGAAGGTGGCATCCATGGGGTCAGGCAGGAGTGAAGGAGAGGGGTTGCTGGGAGCGGACCAATGCTCATTTGTAAGTATGGAGGCAGCAACCTTATTGTGCAGGGATTTGTCATCAGCACTGCCACTGTCCATCCCTGGCCCTTCCTGGGAGGTCGTCTGCCATAGCTTGTGGGTTAGAGCAGAAGCAAAGTGACTTTCCATGTTGTAAATAAAGGACAAGGAAATCCATCTCCATTTCCTAATAGGAACAGAATTGACCAGCACACTGTTGCAGCATCAAAGCTGATAAGCCAAAAAGAGTTCTCCTGGTTGCTTTTATAAGACGCATTTTTGCTGACTTAGGCAACACATCTTTTTGAAACTGAAATATAATTAGGATGTGAGTACATGTGAAAACAATATTTCTACCTAGGAATGTTCTACCGCACGCAAGGCAGAGGAAGTGTCTAGATTTTTAAAAAATACCTTTTCATGTTAAATAATTTTATATAGAAGTTCATATTGAACATGAAAGTAGCTGGTTGAATAATATGGTTGCCGTAAAAATGCTTCTGAGAGTCTGAATTGTGAACTATTTGGGATTTAACTTAACTCTTTGATTTGTTGTCATTGTTCCTTCAATAGCAAGATCAGAGATTTTTTTTTTTTTAATTTTTGAGCAATCAGATTGATAACTAACCTGTTCTCAAAGTTAAAGAGTTTCGAGTGGCATTGGGGGTGGTGTGTGTTGGGTAGTGGGATTGGGAGAACATAGGGCTATTCCAAGTTTCGAATTTCTAATCTGCTAAAAAAACAAGAATCCCCCCTCCCCAACTGTGTTATTTGATGATTGGGCTAACAGAGCTCTCAGGAGTTGCTATGGGCCCTCCTTCTCCCCACTCTGCCTCCTTTCAGGTGCCTGCCTTGGTTTTCAAAGGCCTTAACAGAGTGTTGTGTCACAGGTCAGGAGTATAATTTCTTAAAAATGGAAGCTGGGGAAGTGAGCTCTCTGGGAGAGACGTACGACTTTGACAGCATCATGCACTACGCCCGGAACACCTTCTCAAGGTCGGAATCTATGGTTATGCCTCGTCTGTGTTTTACTGTGCCTGCCGCAGGCGTGGGTCGGATTCCTGGAGGTCTGCGGAGAGTGGGTCTCTGCATGCTCATAGCACAGTTGGCGTGTCTGTCCTTGAAATACAGTGGCCTCTGGGCTGCAGTGAAATATAATCTAATCAGGTTCTCACTAATAAGATTGAATCCCATTGTGGAGCTGGTGTTCCATCATGCCCTAGTGTCACAAGCAGCAAACTGGAAAAGGGAAATTATGGAGAGGTTGGCTGGGATAATAACTTAGAGGCTCTGTGTAAAATTTCCAGTGGGCGGGGAATCTTCTAAAGCATTTCCTACCAAGTTCTCCTAGAAGAGATTTGGTTTATTGGAAGCTAGACTGTGTCAGAGCTTGGAGGGTGGTAAATCATGTGTTCATTTTAGAGGTGAGGAAAATGAGGCCCTAGGCAGCTCAGGGGCACATGGGTAGCTGGGGTTGTAGTGAAAGCAAAGATCCAGGTCTGCCTACTGGTCACACATCATGGTAGCTGGTATCCCCAAGGATGGCCGGACCAGTTATTTACAGCTGGCATCAGCAGGCTCTGTTTTGATGAGTTAGTGCTGTGCTGGACCAGGTGTTAAGTATTTTCATTACTGCCCTTGCTTCTAGACCATAAAAGCGTTTTGTATATACGAGTTTTCCCCTGCTAGTCCCAGTTTGGTGGGTCTGTCCACCCTTGGATTAAAGGAGACACAGTGCAAATATTTTCTCTCTTGGCACTTTTTTCTCAGTCTCCTCTTAAAATCGGCTTGTTTGCTTTTTATTTGTTTATTTAATCAATTAAAAAAATGGAGAAATCCAAGGTGATTCCCAATATGTATGCAGGACAAGGAAAAAAATAGGTGAGGAAATGTGGGGATGGGGTAGGGGGAGAGACCAAGAGTAGACAGCTAAGTTGAAACTTGGAATCAGTTTAGTATTCAGAGATATGCCACAAAGTCGTGTGCACTTTGTTGTGGTCGGCAGCAAATCCTGCCCTGTGCTTCCTAGAGGTCACAGCAAAGAAGGAAACAACTCCATTTCATGTGTCACTGTGTCCATAAAGCTCAAAAGAAATCATTCATTCAGGAGACACACAGCTCTTCTGAGTGAAAGGGAAACTATTTACCCAGGATGCCTTGGCTCTTGGGTAAGGCTGCTGAAAGCATCCTGTTGATGAGGTCGTAGAACTGGGGGAGAGATCCTCCAAACATCGGCATCTCAGGTTCTCAGGGGACACTGTTCCTCCGGCCACACAGCTGATTTAGTTATGAGCTCCATCTTGCATCCCGGCAGGAGCTCTCTGCAGCTCTAATAGGTGGAGTTTGTCAAGGTCAGCATCTTGGAGCAACTGGCATGGGACTGAACTACCCTGTTCTCTTTACTCTTCTCCTGGCTCTTTGTCGGAAGACACCAAGGGCAACATGGTGTCATGAAGAGGCCACTGAACTGGGAGTCAGGAGACTCGGTTTTAGTCTTAGTTCTCCCATGCCCCTTGGTACTGAGGGAGGGCTACACAGTAATTAGGGGCAGCTGTGCGCTGGGTCAATCTTTACCTCCCTGGGCCTCAGTTTCCTCATGAGAGGGTTGGACTTGATGTTCCCCAGGCCCCTTCCAGCTCAAACATTTCATGTTGTAACTTCTCAGTCTGGTGCAGATGGCTGAGGGATTCACAGATGTGATCCATTCATTGCCATATGGAAATCGGATGTTTCCTCTTCCAGGTTAGGAAACCGAGATTTTGAGGGACCTGCTCTGGACTGTGGGGGTCAGGATGAGAGCCCACCTTGCAGAGCTCACAGGGGGAATGCTTGGGTTGTGGGGCTGCGCTGACTCACAAGTTTGGAAAATCCTGTGGGGAATGGCTGGTTAGCGCCACATCAACCCCAGGGGTGGCAGGCTACTAAGTAGAGGGAAAGTATTGATTTTGTCAGGGAGCCAATGTCAAGCTGGTCCAGGTGAGAAGCGTGTAGCTTGGTTCTTATTTCTATGACTGTCATAACTCTTTGTATTGCTTTATAATTTACCTATTAATTAATCTTATACATTTATCTATTAATATTTATCTGTTGTATTCCCCTCTCCCTCACTAGACTGAGATCTTTGAAGACAGAGACAATCTCATTCTCTTCTAGTCCCCAGCACCCAACACGGTACCTGGCAAAGAGTAGGTGTTCAATAAATATTTGTTAAATGAATAAATGAATGAATGAGTCACAGAAGATAGGGATATCTGCAATGCTGGGAAATAAATAGGTGAGAGAAGAAATTTCCATTATCCTCCTTGCAGTTCTTTCCACATACTCGCAAATGTGGTGGTCACTTCATTAAGGAGAACCTGCAAGTATCCGCTATGTAGGGAATTTGGGATAAAGTACTACTCGTGGGTTGTAGGAACTGCTCTGCCTTTTCAATACCTGCTATGCGCCAGTTACTGTGCAAAGCTCTGAAGCCAGAGGCCAAGGCAAGAATGTAGACAGAGTATCTTCTGGCACCAGCATTTCTTTTCGTGTCTTTCTTTTAAAAAAAAAACTCTATTTTTTCCCCTCTAGCTCATAATGCCATCCCCTTTGCCCCTCAGGAGATAGTCATTATTAACACTGCTGTCAGTGTGAACCATTTTATCAGCACAGACCAGTGGAAGACCATGGACCAAACCCATGAAATAATAGTTCCTCATCAAATGTACCAAGAACTCCTGGGAGGGAGATTGACAAGGGGGCAGCCCATGGTGTGATGAGCAGCGAGGAGGAGCAGAGCAGCTCCCTGAAGGTGTTGGAGGGAGGCAGACTTCCCTTCTGCTACTGTGATGTCATCTATCACTGCAGAACAACCTACCCCCAAACTTAGTGGCTTACAACAGCTATTTTTTATGATATTGTAGGTCAGTCTGGCTCATTCTTCTCTGGTCTCACTGGAGATCACTCACATAGCAATAATCGTTTGACAGTGTGATTGAGTTGAGGAGTCCACGATGGCCAGTGCCACGTCTGGCTGTTGTGCTCCCTGTCCACGGGGGCCCCTCGGTTCTCCTCCATGTGGCCTCTCATCCTCCAGCAGGCCAGACAGGGCTTTTCACCACGTCGAACTTGGAGTTCCTGGAGGGCAAGCTGAAAGGCTGCAAGGCTCTTAAGTGTCAGACTCTAGAACTCACATGATGTCACTTCTGTCGCATTCCACTGACCAGAGCAAGCCACAAAACCAGCCCAGAATCAAGTGAATGAAGAAATAGATTCTCCTTCTTAATCAGAGGAGCGGCAACTTCATGTTGCAAACGGATATGGATATTAGGAGGCACAATTCATTATTTTGACCATCTACCACAGCTACCTTCTCACCCCTGCCCCAGGGTTCAGAATGGCTTCAGCAAATCTCTTTTGTAGTAGGTGGATACCTGCATTGCCCTTTCTGCCAGCGTTCTGTGTGGATTTTCAGAAAACTACTTTTTTCAGTGGGGCATTTATCAGTGGGTTACTGGGGGGTTTTCCTGAGCCTTTTGTCAAAAGTTCCCCCCTCCCTAACTCCATGTCATTACTCCTAGTCATATATCCTCTGGAGCTGGCCGACACATCTCTTTGATTCCGTAAAAGAGCAGAAAATGGCTTATAGAACGTTTGCTCATCCGGGGGGGTCAAATGCTATTCCTGCTGATGGGAAACTCAGTCTCCGTGTCTCTTTACGATGGAGCTGTCTCCTTCCAACTTTACTTCCTCTAGTTTATTGCCTCCCCGGGCTGGACCGGGCTGTGGGGAGCAGTGTCTTTGGAGGTTTCCTTGGGCAGGGGTCCAGGAGATGAGGAGACAGTTCCCTGGGACAGGAGCGTCCTTGTTTGGAGGACTCGGCACTGACAGTTTTATTCCCTAAGGCATCTGCCAAACCCTTTCTTCCTTTAGCAGAATGTCAATGCTAAGAGTCGTCCTACATAAAAGGGGGGATGTTACTGCAGTGGTTTACACACGGGACATCTCGTGGAGGATACGTCTTCCAGATCCCAAAGCCTTGCAGGCAGCTCAGGGAAGTGCGGGGGAGGGAGTCCCAGCCCCGAGGAGCTGTCTGAGTGTGAGCCAGTGCTATTACTGTTGTGTTGGTTTCTGAAGTCTCCAATGTTCTTAACTCTACCATTTATCCAATATGCAGTAAGCCCCACTGTTTCTTGGGTGGTGGGAAACACTGGCTGGAAGGAGGAAGAGGCCAGAGGGTGGGCTCCAGGCCTGGCTCTCCATCACTTGCTCTGAACTCTGAGTGAGTCACTTCGGCTCTGCAGGTTTGGTCTTCTCACCTGTAGAGAGGGAATCCTAGTAAGCATGGCGCCTCCCTCCGCGGGTGTTATGAGGATTGAATAAGATGATGCGTGTGAACTGTCCAGCAGGGCCTGGGACATAGGGAGGTCCAGTGAGCACTCAATGAGTGGGAGAACACGTTATCCACACCGCAGACCACGGGCACAGTCGCCTACATGATATGGTCCTCGGCAGGATCAGTTAGCCTGGTTGCTAAGAGATTGTGGTGAGCCTTGCATTTTGTGCAGCAAAATTTCATTCTTCAGGGGATTCAAGAAAATAGTTACAAATGGACACATCTTATGTTAGAGCAGAAGTGCCCATTTTTGGATTAGTAGGTGATTGAATTTAGAATTTTATGTAAAATTCTTCATTGAGGTTTAAAACTTGGTGAAGTCAGTGAGAGAGAGCAAAGATTCCACTACAGTTTCTCTAGAGGACTCCGGACCCAGAGGCGAGGCCATGGGAATCAGAGAAAGGCAGGCCGGGGGTTAGATGTTGGGGGCAGGGGTGCTGAAAAGGAAATCGGCTGATGATCTGGGCTCCCACCTGCTAACGGTGGAAAGAAATTGAGCTTGAAGTCCAAGTTAGAAAAAGGTATTTACCAAAACAAAAGATAACAAAGAATGTAACCAGGAAGAAATAAGAATAATTAATTTTTTTCAATGTCGTCCAGAATTTAGGGAAAAGGAAATGTTTGAAAAGAGAGAGGAGAGAAAAGAGAGGGCAGCTAATAACTAGGTAACGGGTGCCTTTTCACGTTCCCTTTTGGATGTAAATAACTAGTTTGAAGGCCATCACCCCTCAAAAAAAGACAATACAGTATGATAAGAAGAGACTAGATGAATAAGGCTCAAAAGTAACCCAGAGGAGGGAATGGTCAGCTCAGGAGGGGAGGGATAGAAAGGGCTCGGGAAGACTTTTAAGAGGGAAAGCCAACTGATGGGGTTTGGGAGAATGAACAGTTTTCAAGTGGACAAGAAGATGAAGGTTGGGCAGCCTTGGTGGAGCACAGCACGTGCAAAGGCATGTTTGGGGCCAGTAGGAGTTTGGTGTTGCTTAGGATAATGAGTGAGGAGGAGGTGTCGGGAGAAGTGGCTGGAGAGGAAGGCAGAAGACAGGAGGTGATGGGAAGTGGGCGAAGGCTCCTGCGCAGAGAGGTGACATGCCTGCCCTTGCATTTCAGGGCAATCACATTGCCAGGCTGTGGGTGTAGCTCAGGGGTGGCTGAGTCTACAGGGAGGAGGCCTGTTAAGAGCTCCTGGGAAGAATTCAGGAAGGGATGCTGATCTCCTGAGCTAAGGCAGGGGTCTGGAACAAGCAGAAGAATGGAATACATTTGGTTTTGAATGAGTTGGATAAGAGACCCATAAGATAGCCCAGTGGAGGGGTCACCAGGCATTTGGTGCTTAGCAGGTGGTTCTGGGGGTGGACTCAGAGAATTAGCTGTGAACCTATAGGTGGTGGCTAAAACCCAGAGGAGCAGATGGAGCAGGAGAGAGCAGAGAGGAGGAAGAGGGCAGAAACCTGAGGGGTAGCACTTAAGAGGGAAGCTGAAGGGGATGCTAACTTACTGTTCAGAGAAAACAGTGCCCTGGGAACCAGGACGGAGAGAGTCCGAGGAGGAAGGGGCAGCAAAGGTGTCAGTGCTGTAGAGAGGGCAGGTGAGGACTGACAGGTGTCCATCTGACTTGTCAATTGGTCGGCGACTGGTGGCCTCTGCTGGTGTGGCCAGATCACAGTTGGATTGCAGAGTGACGAGAGGTGGGCAGCCAGATGGAAAGTGGAGACCATTCTTTCCAGAAACTTGGTTTAAGAAGGGAAGGAAAGAACCAGGGTGGGAACTAGAGAAGGAGCTGGTTCAAGGGAAGGCCCTACCCCCCAGGAGAAGCCCCAAATTGGGGGTCTGGAAGCAGAGTAGGGGGCTCAGGCAGGGCACAAACCGTGCCCACAACATGGAAGTGTGAATGGGGCTGGTACTCAGCGGGGCATCCTGGTTTTGGTCACTTTAGATTTCATTCATATGGGAGTAGAATAAGCTGTCAGAGTGAGAAGGGGCTGCCATGATCCTCTAGGCCAATCTCTTATTGTTCAGAGAAGTAAACTGAGGCACGGAGACGGGAAAGGACTCGTCTGAGTTCACCCAGGTGGCAGCATCAGGCCTTACATAGAAATCTCCAGGCCAGGACCCTCTCAACTACCTTTCGTTCTCTGCATTCAGCTCACTTTCTATTGATTATCCCTCTTGCCAGCAAAGCCCCCAAACTCCAGTCCCCCTCGTTCACCAACCAGGTCATCAACCAGCACTCGCTGCGCAGCCCCTGAGAGTCTCACATGGCACTGGTTCCCAGGCTCTCTCTGGAGCCTCACCGGGACTTATCCATGCTCAGTACCACCCAACACGCAACTCCGGGGGCTGGCACTCAAACCTTAGTCTCTCTGAAAGGTGCTCCCTGCAGTTGTACAGCGTGGCGGTCTGGGGCCTGGACCTGTCAGGGGCTTTGTGGAAATGCTCAGTACACATCAGTATGGAAGCCCTTAGGCCACTGGGCTGGGGCATATTTTTAAACTTGGCAGTGTCATTTTCCCATTGGAAAGTGAGCAGGCAGCTGATGAAATGGGATGCTCCATTGCCGGCAGAGGTGAAGGAAGCCTCTTCAGTTGTGTCAGCCTGGAGAGAGGCAGGCCGGGGGTAGGAAGGTTGATGGGGTTATGGGCAAGAAAATGGACTGTAAATCCAAGCATGGATGGCCAGATAGCCTTGACTTTCCTTTCTCCTCTCTCTCTCTTTTTTCTTCCTGTAGAGGAGTTTTCTTAGACACCATCCTCCCGCGTCGAGACGACAATGGCGTCAGGCCAACCATTGGCCAGCGCGTGCGGCTCAGTCAGGGAGACATAGCTCAAGCCAGGAAGCTGTACAAATGCCCAGGTAACTGTGAATCCTGGGAAGTCCCAGGGCCTCCATAGCACCCACGGAGCATGACTCAACCGCCCTTTGCAAACATTCCCCCTTGCTGGGAAAACAACTTGGGGAACCTAAAGAAACTGCCCCCTGCAACTGCAATTTCTGGTGTGCTGCTGTTAGGACGTGCTAGACAGTGTAGAAAGCCCAAATGGTGAAGTGATTGCGGGGAGTAAAGTGAATAATAGGTCTTGGAGCCCACAGTTTTACTTGTGGGAGGCTTTGGAATTCTCTGGCACAGCCCAGATGTTCAGAAGAGGAAGAAGCCATAGTGGAACAACAGTGAACAGGGGCCCAATGCCGTGTGCACCCCGTAACAGTAAAAACACCTCTCCTGTCTATGGGAGTAGGGGATGTGGGTTTGGCAAAGCAAAAACCAAGAGTTTTTTCAGGAAGACAAAGAATGAAGGAGATTGTTTTTGGAAGGATGAGCGTCAGTTTCCCAAACACTGGAAGGCAGAGGAAGTCTCCGTGCTGTAAACGAGATAGTCTCTGTGGTCTTGGGGCTTTCCTTGCATCCAAGGTGCTGGTCAGTGGCCAGGTGTGTGCCACTGAAGACTGGACAGTATACTGGGGTCTGAGCAGACACCCACTTCTCTGCCAGTTCAGAAACCGCCTCCCCTTGAATTTGCCCTCTTTGCCTTCTGTTCTCTCGGCTTCAGCATCATCACCTCCGCTGTCCTGGGGGTGAGCTCACATCACCTGCTTTAGGCTGTTGAGCTTCAGTACAAAGCACTGGTTACAGCAGCCAGGTTCTTACCGCTGATGGGACGGAATGCATTCCAGTGGCTTGAGGAGAAAGAAGGAAATTCCATGACCAACAGGTCCAATAACCTTTCTAAACCCCTAGACCAGACACATGCTTTCATCAGGGGACAGGATATTTGAAATACGGGCCATCTTAGAAAATCTGGGCCATCTCATTGCCCTACTAAACGAGATCATAGGGTGTGCAAAGGGCCGTGGGGCAGCTTGCTCCATCACAAGACTCTAGGAAATATGTCCATCCAGCTTTCAGTCATCTGGGGGCGTGTTAGGGCTGAAAAACAGGACACACATATCATGTAACCTTGCTGAATTGAAAGAGAAACCTTATAGCATTCCCTGGGAAATGCCGTAGTATTTATTTAGTTATAATGTATGTGCCTCTTACTTCCCAAAAGGATTCGAGGCAGCTGGTAAATACCATGGAGCCATACAGTAATGTATCTGTTTTTGCAGAATGTTGATGATTATTCTAAAATAATTTCCATGGAACCCTCAGGGATGTTGACTGCCGGGCATAATCCTCCTGATGCCTGGCAGTTGTTGGGTAACATGATATCGAGGCCCCGATATCCAGGATTTCCTGAGGCCAATGATGGGCCGCTCTCCAGCTATCCCTTCCTGCAGCTCCAGGTCATTTCAAGTCGTAGCGGAAAGTGAGGGTAGTTGCCTGCAGAGGTTGAATTCCATGTAGGAAAAGGTGCATAAAGACGCTTGTTTCCCACACTTTGGGGGTAGCCCCATAAGTGCAGAGGCACTCAGCAAACCAATATCTTTGTCTTTGGGGTGCAAATCCCTAGGGGGGAGGGGATATGAAACCTGCAGCTTCCAAGCCTACTCATACAGGTGACTTTTTTAGAATGAATTAGGGGAAATATTTTTCACATACATAGGACTAGGTTCTAGACTCATAACCAGGCAACCCTCAAACATTCAAGGGCAGAACAGCCTCCTGCAGGGTATTCCGGCCTCCCGTGCCTCTGGTCATTTTTTTTTAATTTTCTTCACTCTTGTGGCTCTTTCAGAGATGGGTAGCAGAAAAAGAAGAGGCAAGATTCAAACTAACAGCTGCAAAGAATGTTCAAAGCATTTTCTTTTTCATTTTGCTTCACTTGCACTGTCATATTCTCTCTGCCACAGACGTCATTCATAGTAATTATAATGGCTGCTGTGTATGCAGCACTCACTCACTCTGTGCCAAGCTCTGAGCTGACCCATTTCATTTAATGCAGATGATTTCATTAGCCCTCTAGATAGTTCCTGCCCATTTTACAGATAAGAAAACTAAGGGAAACTTCCCCACCGCGGCCAAGTGGCTGAAGAGCTCAGAGTCAAGCCCAGCTCTAGGCTGAGCTCAATCCTGAGAACCACAGAAGATACCCCTGGGGTGTGACTTTTTGGCATCCAGCCCCTGTTTTTGCTTTTATTAACCAGAAAAAAATGTCAGTCTGCCTGACATGCTTCTCACTGCGTGTTCCGAGAGCTTTGGCTGGTAAAGGGGTGAATTTGCTCAGCGGCCCCGTGTTGGGGCGCTGCTTAGGTGGGAGCGCGTGCGCATGCCAGAATCACAGTGTCGTTTTGCTTGCACAGCATGTGGGGAGACCCTGCAGGACACGACAGGAAACTTTTCTGCACCTGGTTTCCCAAATGGCTACCCTTCCTATTCCCACTGCATCTGGAGGATATCGGTCACTCCGGGGGAAAAGGTAGGTGTGAAACCACCTCAGGAAATGACGTAGCTTTCTTTGAGTTGGGTGAGGCGTGAGGAATTATTATTAATAGTAGTAATAACAGCTGTTATGTTATGAGCACCCACTGTGTGCCAGGCACTGGGCTGGCTTACCTAACATTCATTATTTCTGGACTTTTCAACCAGTCTCCCCCATACAAATGGAGGCCTGTGTAATAAATGTCCACATAAGTTGTAAATCAAGCTCACAGTTTATAAAACAAAGTAGGCTCTATCCTCCTGCCTTGGTAAACATACCATCAGGATGCCCGGGAAGGCGAGCATCCAATTTAGAATTCCCTGACACCTAGGAGTGCTGGTCTGGAAGGTGGCAATATGGGGGGAGCTAGTCCCCAACCCAGGGCTAGCCTCTCCTCTTCCCAGCCCCCGCTCCATCTCGGAGCACCCAAGGCAACACTCCAGCCCACACTCCCAAGCACCCTCCACTCCTACCTTGCAAATGGCTGTTCCTTGACTGCCCCTCCGGTGGAACTGGTGTGTTGTCTACCCTCGGGAGGATGGATCCAAGGCTCAGAGCTGTTTGGACAGAGAAGTCCAGGGTCCTGGGCACCTGGAGTGAGGTCTATCTAGGAGCATCACAAGCTCTGGGAGAACAGGTTCCTGTGGCTCTGAAGATTCCACCACCTTCTAGGGCAGAGCCCAGGGCAGGGGCTCTTGTGGCCTGGTCCAAGGGTGGTATGTTCTTAACCCTCTTGCAGAGTGTGTCTCCTTTTATCCATTATATGGACAAGGAATCTGAGGCTCAGACATTTAACAAATCGCCCAAATTCACTGTAAGATGCAGAATTGGGAACTGGGGCTTCTGTCCTTTGAACCTTGTGTTTTTTTCACTACACCTCTCTACAAATCCAAGGGTTCTTCAAGCTGTCTCAGCCTAGATGTGGCCATCTTTGAGATGCCCTCCCTGTCCCTTGGGTCTAGTTCCTTGCAGTCATACCTGTCATAGCTTGTCTCACAATATCAGACAGCTGGTTTATTTGGCTGTCCCTCTTCTGGACTCTAAACTCATTGAAGACAGAGATTGTTCGCCCCCAGATTCCTGGCACCCAGCCCAGCCCATGGCACAGAGTCACACAACAAGTACTTATTGAATAGACGTGTGGATGGCTGAGTGGCTGAGTGAAAGACCCGCATCTCGGGGCACAGTGGGGGTGTTGGGTTTTCAGATGCCTGTAACCAACCTTCAGGTATCCCTAATTCATAACTTTAAAAAAAGTCCATTTAAATGTAAGTTAAACATAGTGTGATAACTAGAGAGAAATAATGGCTAGGAACCATTGTGAGTGTTTTCTCTGGGCCGGGCACTGGTCTCTGCATGTTATATGGATTCTCTCATTTAATCCTCTCAACAGCTTCATGTGATGGGTGCTATTTACCACACCCATTTTTCAGGTAAGGAAATGGACTTGCCCAAGTCTACTCAGTTTGTTGCAGAGTTGGGATTTGAACCCAGCTGATTTCACTCTGAGAACATAGATGCTTGACCGTCATCCTATATTATTCCACAAAGGGGACAGGCTAACAGACATTTGAACACACACACAACACCTGCATGCACACTCCCTTCCTCTGACTCTAAGCATTTATGACTGTGTGGTTGTCATCTTGAGCCTGAGAGACTCCAGACCTGTCTGCCTTGAGTTCACGTGCTATCTCTGTAGGAGGCATCAATGGGAGGGAGGCAGGGAGAGGAAGGGGTCTGGTAATCCCCAAATTGTTGAATTGCTCCTTGTAGCAGAGGCTGGGCAATGTGTTTGAACTGCGTAAGATTCACCAAGCCTTAATTATTATTGCTAACTGGGGGCAGAGAGAACACGTATCGTTGAAATTCCTGCACCAATTATTTCAATTTCTGCTTCACCCAACCTTCCCCAGAGCTGCTAGTAATTAGCAAACTTGATTGATTCGAGTATCACCTCTTGTTCATCACCTCTTCCCCTCTGGTCTTTATGGTTCACTAACATACTTAAAATAATTAGCCTGAATAATTATCCCGTTCATTCAGATCATGAATGTGTTGCCAAGGAAGTTGTAATAACATTTCCTTTCTAAATTTTAAAAAGCAAAAGCTGGAGAACTATACTGCAACCAGCTATCAAGTATTCCTGAGCCCTTCCACCTCGATATGAGCCCTGAGGGGGGTACAGAAGGAATCTGAGGTACAATCCTGGTCTTCAAGAGACGGAGAGTTTAATCAGTGTCCCCCCCTCACCCCTAAGGAGTCTGATTTAATTGAAAGAGGGGCATTTGTTTGGCACCAATATATTGTTTTTAAGCTTCCGTGGTGATTCTAATATGCAAGCAGGGTTGAGAACCACTGGAAGAGTGACATCACACACACACACACA
Organism: Equus przewalskii; assembly: GCF_037783145.1. Taxonomy (NCBI): domain Eukaryota; kingdom Metazoa; phylum Chordata; class Mammalia; order Perissodactyla; family Equidae; genus Equus; species Equus przewalskii. Next base: position 32,762,854 of record NC_091831.1, read on the forward strand.
CACACACACACACACTCCCTATGACACAGGAGGTGAGCTGGCCTGTTATTTTCTGGTACTGACTTCATTTGCTAGGAGATCACAGGGCTTTGTGGAGGAAAGTGCTACTTGCCCTGAGACCTGAACGTGAGTGGGATTGGCCCAAGGGGAGGGGTGGGCCCTCTCAATGCCACTCAAGACGGGCAGCCTGTGAAGAGCGCTTAGTGTGTCCAGTGTGTGGTGCGCGAAGTGTGCACTCAGTGTGGCTTGATTTTTTAAATTGTCGTTTATTGAGGGCCTGTTCTGTGCCAGGCATAGCACCAGGCAGTCTGTATACAGTCTCTCGTGCAGTCCCCTCAACAACCCAATGACGTGCGTGTTGTTTTCCAGATGAAGGAACTAAAGGTCCAAGCGGACTAGTATCTTGCCAAGGTCCCAGAGCTAGTGAGAGGTAGACGAGAGAAGAAATCCACATCTGCCTGACTCTAAAAACATCTGCTTTGCAAGCACTGTAAGAGAGAAAGGGAGGCGTTCCAAGGAGGAGAAGATCGCGTCCAGCTGTGCAATCAGAGAAGGACCTAGGGAGGAGGCAGGGGCCGCTTGAGCTGGGCCAGGAGAGGGTTCCACTAGTACGGATATGTCAGGGCTCATTGGGAAGTAAGGTCACATAGGGTGGTTGCTGGAGGCTCTGGAAGGGAAGCAGAGAATTTAATTTATGAGATGCGGGCATAGGGAGCTGCTGAAGTTTTCTGAGCATAGGAGGGATCTGGTAAACATGAGATGTAAGTGCAAGATTGATCTAGAAGCCCTAGTGTGCAGAATGGACGGGGGCACAGCAGGGAGAGTTCCGGAATCATCTCGGCAGGAGCGATGCAGGAAAGGCAGTTGAAGAGGCAGCAAGACTGGCTTGGAGCAAGGGTCACAGACATCTTAAAGGAAGACAGTCTGTCCACATGGGTGCTGAGCAGATATGATGCAGCAGGTACAATAGGGGCAAAGCAGAGATAACTCCAAGGTGTTGTACCTGGGTCACTGGTGATGGTGTCACCTACAGATGGGGAAGCTGGAAGGGAAATACTTTGCTTTGAAGTGTTCTCACAGTTAATGGGGAGTAGGAGACAGGAGCCAGCCGAGGAGAGAGAACAGTGGAGAGAGGACAGGCTAGCATAATGAAAACTAGAGAGGAGAGGTTCAAAGCAGAGGGGCCATGGAGAACAAGGACAAATCTATAACTGGCTTTTTGATTTGGCCAGGAAGGCATTGGAACCCTTGACTTGCAGCCCTCCAGCCTAAGGGTTTACTTAGAGATAGCAGGACCTGGGCCTGTTACATAAGAAAGTGGCCATTGGAGGAGAGAGTGTGATGATGCCTGAGAGAGATGAGCTGGCTGAGAGCAAGGTCCCTCTGAGTGAGAAAAGAAATAGGGTCACGGGTGCAGGGGCTGGAGCAAGGCTGCCTTCAGCGGGACACTGGAGAGCAAGAAGAGCTGAGAAATGATGGAGCAGTGACATGCTGAGCACGGGCAGAGAGCAAACTTGACAGCTGGGGCCAGATGGGCGTGGGCACCTTGCCTGGCGGGGCTTGAATGGAGGTGAAGGGAAAGGGGAAAACCTGACCTCTGTCTGGGCCATCTGCCAGGACAGCCCTGAGCTGGAAGGGTTGCAATGGGCACCAGAGCCAGTTCACTGGTGCAGCGCCTGTGTGCTGTGTCCATAGGGCCCACCCAGGCCCCTCCACGTTTATGTAAAGGGACATCCACTGAACAGCCACAAGGATATCCAGAAGAACTGGAACCCTCCTTCCCAGTCCTTCTGAACCCCCTTTCCCCAGCCTTCACTCCTTCTCCTCGCCGCTTCTGCCTCCTCATTCCTGACACACATACAATGACCTACGCTGGGCACACAATGCTGCTCCCCAAACATGTCAGTACCTTGGCTCTTGTCAGTCCCTCACTAGAATGCTCTCTCACCCTACTTCTCTGCCCACTGGACCCCCACTCCCCTTAGGTTAAATCACCTCCTCTGAGAAGCCTTATCCAGTATCACCGGCAGAATTTATTTCTCCCTCCTTGGGACTCCAGAATGCCCTTTCTGTCTATCCTTTTCTTTTCAGCATTTATACCATACTGTCCTAATTAGCTTCATACATCTGCCTTTCCCTCGTTCTCTGAGCTCCTTAAAGGCAAGAACCCCGTCTTACTGATCTTTCTATCTCGATTGGCCAACACCGACTGGCACACAGCAGGTGGTCAAGAAACAGTGGTGGAATGAATGAATGAATGAATGAATGAACAAACGCACAGACTAGCTGTTAGACTGTTAGCCTAACTGGAAGGCTGTTAGACACACCATGCCTCAGAGGAGTGAGGTTATGGCCGCGGGGACATTGATCGTGAAGGTGCCCAGATGCACTCGGGCTAACCCCGGACCCTCTGGAATGATTGATGATGTTATAAGATCTTTTCGTATCTCTGAACTTCATTGACCTCTTACCTCCTTCCAAATCCCCAGTCTCAACTCGTCCTGGCCCATCTTTTTAATGCATCTTGCTTTCTGTAAACCACCGAGTGACTTCAAAAGCTCAAGTTATTCCCCAGACAGAACCAAAGGACCCATCTCCTCTGTTTACTCCCCATCCTGCTTAAGGTTTATTATTTAATGTCAGGAGGCTTCCTGTGAGTGTGCTTTTGAGAGGACACTCCTACTGTGGTCTGAGCACTCTGTATGCTAAAGGGTAATGTGAGAACACCAGTATTCAAGCTGCATCTTCAACTCCTCAGGCTCTGCTGCCAAAACTCACTTTACGGTAACTCTTTACAGATCGTCTTAAACTTCACATCCCTGGATTTATTTAAAAGCCGCCTGTGCTGGTACGACTACGTGGAGGTCCGGGATGGTTATTGGAGAAAAGCCCCCCTCTTAGGTGAGTTGACTTTAGAAAGCCTTACGAGCAGAGCGAGGGGATGTTCTGTGTGATGCTGTTAATGTTCGGAAGGGTCCATCCTGACGGCAGTCACAGGAAGCTCTCAAGGGTCTGTGTCATTGTAAAACTCTGAACACTCCATTTGGCCACACATGTTAAAAGCTTTTAAAACTGCAAATACCCTTTGACCCAGCAATTCCACTTCTTGGAACTTATCCTAGGGAACTAATTAAGGAAGTGTGCAAAGCTCTAGCTACAGGGATGTTCACTGAAGCAGGCAAAATTGAAAACAGTTTAAATGTTCAACTGTAGGGGTTAGCTGAATAAATTATAATACATCTTTTCAATGGAAAACTATCCAGCCATTAAAAATAAAGTTGGAGGTGACTATTTGTTGATACAGAAAGGTGTTCATTGTACCTTGCTAACAAAAAAGCTGTTACAAAATAGATCATGCAAGATTCCATTTTAATAAAAATATGTCTATATGTATATTGGGCAGGCATTGCAAACTCAAATGCCTTCAGGGATAAAGGTGTAAATGAATGAGATGAGGCTGGTATAATAACATAAGGAGTGGTGGACAGTGTGGCAAACTGAACAGTGAATATCCTGACCAAAATTACTCAAAACAAAATTACTTAAAACATTGTGCAGGCTGAATTGGACTGGAAGAAACCATTTAGTGATGTATAATATAAATGTCAAGTTAAATTATAAATATGAATTAATACACAGTGGTTATTTCAGGATGATGGAGTATTTTTTAAAAATTTATTCTGTTGTTCCTGGTTTAGCTATATTTCCTAATTTTTCTATGATGAGTATGTATTCTTTTTAGGAGATGAACAGTGTATGAACTCCTACGTGAAAAGGCAGCTTGGACCTTTGAGTGAGAGGCAGTGGGCAGGCGGCATAAAGAGAAAGACCAGTTCATTTAGGATTGGTCGCCAGAAGAGAGATCTCTCATGGGTGACCAGGGAAGATTAATGCTGTAATGAGGACTAGTAGCGTCAGTGTCCTGGGAGTGGACATAGGGCCTCCTTTGGCCTCAGAATGGCAGCCATGGTGGAGTCAGAGAGAGAAGCAGACTTACAAGGAGCCTGACGGAAGGGTCTTGGCTGAGAGTGGGTTGTCCTCGTCTTTAGAGTGGTCTGTAAGGTGGGCTTCCGCACTGGACAAGTTTAAGGTCTCAGTGAGGACTTTGTCCCTGGCATATCCTCACGTGGGTAGAAAAGCCACACCTGTTAAGTTGCGAATGACTGGCCTGAGAGGAGCTGCTGTTGGGACAGCTGACTAAAGATGAAGAAGAGAAAGGAGAGAGCTGAGCTGGCGAGTTTCACTGACAGACCGAGCCTGACTTCGTGTCAGATTCTGGGGTAGGTCAGAAGAGACTGGGACAGAGGATCTGGCTGGACCCAAAGAGGCCTGGCAGATATTAGGCTCTGTATGACCAAAGGGTCTCAGCCAGGTCAGCTACCACCGGGAAGAGCACACAAGCCCCGTCTGTCCAGAGGGCCGTGAGTTTCAGTTCCTAGAAGCACAAACAGGCAGGAATTTGTGTCCACAGGAGTTCTAGAAAGAAGCCAGGGCAGGCTCTGAGTTGGGGTACAGGTTACCACCATTAGGAGGGATCACTTAGGTAGTTAGCATCCAGGTAAGGAAGACAAGAAAGTGATCCCCAGGCCAAGCATGGACAGGAGTGTGTACACTGCAGGACAAATGGGTTATGCCACCTGATGGCAGGGTGGAGCTGCGTGCCTGGATGTCTGCTCCCTGCCTAATGTGAGCAGACATGGTGTGCACTAGCAGCCAGAGGGAGGCAGGGCTCTACAGGTAGCACATTGAGGGGTACAAACATACAGAAGGCTTTGTTCCTAGTAGCAGAGGTTCCCAAACCTGGCTGAACACTACCATCAGCTGGGAAGATTTCCATGACTACAGATTCCTGGGAGACTTCTAAATCAGAATCCCCATGAGTTGGGTCAAGGAATGATCCTGCTTATCTATAAATGGATGCACACATGTACTTGTCTAGTACCAAATGCATAGAAAGAGGACATCCCGGGTGCTTATCAAACCATTGAAGGTGGTTCCCTCTGAGAAAGGACGCACTGTGGTGGGAGGCAGCTTCATGGTTTGGTTGTATACTTCTGGATTGTTTGGATCTTTTACAAGAATGCATTCAAGTATTCTTTTATAATTAAAATCATGAAAGAAGCTGTGTGGGAGGAGTTTCCTGAGAACATGGAATGACAGACCCCCTCAGCCCAGCAGGACCTTCGAGTCACTCATCTCACACCTTCACGAGAAAACCATGCTCCCTAAGTGTGGACCAACTCGCTGAGGCCACACAGCCAGCTAGTGGTTGAGATCAGACCAGAACTTAGATGTCCTGGTGACAGGGAGAGGGGACTGCTAAATCTGAGAAAGGTCTCCCTCTAGAGATAAAATGCATGATTCGATTCGTTGTTTATCTGAAATTCAAATTTAACTGGGCTTCCTGTGTTTTTGTTTGCTAAATCTGGCAACCCTATCCGCGCCCCCCAGGAATGTGATAGACTTAAAGGGCTCAGGAGGAGGAAGTTTCTGTTACTGAAGTTCCCCAGAGAGGGTCAAGGCACGCTCCTGAGAATGGGCACAGGCAGAGGAATTTCCAGCCGTTCGCTTTTCTTGAACTTGAGACAAGAATTTTCTCACTACAGATCCGGTATCTCTGGCTACACTTTCATTGATTAGATGGGGCTTTTGCTGTTCGTTCTTGTCAGTGATGTTTTGTTTTGTTTTGTGTGGTTTTTTTCTTTTGGCTCATATTTTACACACTTTCGCAGTGTGTGTGTGTGACTATGTGTTGAGTGTGCTGTAGCCAAGGCATGGCCCGGTGCCTGTAACCATCGTCCTTCATTTGCAGGAATTGTCCTTTGCCAACTATTTGGCCTGCTCTGATGTTTCCAAATGCAGTTGTTAGTGAACTTTTGTGTTTGGAACAAGTGCATTGTGTGGGCCGAGCTGGTCCCTGGGAGGGGTCAGTGCCATGAAATCTGCCGAGAGGAGGCAGGTCAATGCCCCTTTGGCAGGAGAGAGAGCGGATTAGGGCGGATTGTGAAAGTATGCATCTTGCTCTGAAAAACTGTGCATTGCATATTTTCCCAGGGCAGTGTGTGAAAATCCAGGCATAATGGACCCATAATTTTTTATGAATGAACCCTTTATGACTCCCCACGGAGCGCACTTGTAGCGTCCTCATCTGCATTTCCTCTTCTTGATATCCTTATTAAACTCCTCCTCCAAAGCCAGGAACCAGATTTCAGTTTAGGAATTTGACACCTTTTCTCTAGTCCAGTTTCTCTCCAGCCTGTTAGGCTTTTTGGAAGGAGGCTGTTTGGGACCCGGGTTTTCACATAGCGATTAAAGGGAAGTGTAAGTAGATTGAGAACACATTTCATGGCTGGTTAAAGACATCAAATTGGTTTTTCAGTTTCAGGGGTCACTTATGAGATTGCACCTAAAGGGAGGAGGAAGGTGTCTGCGTGGAGAACTCACCCAGTCGTTGCGAACACTGTCCTGTTAATTGGATTGCCCTCCCTTACTTCTGCTGGAGGAATTACTCTCACAATGCACTTTTGTATGCAGAACTGTCTTTGGGCATTCTGTACCACCACAATGCACACAAAAGCCCTTTTTCCCCCTTTCCCTGAAGTGGGGAGGGAAGTTCAGAGAGGCCAGCCTGGCCAATCAGTGTCGCGTGGCCCCACTCCTGGGGCAACCTGGGCAGGGGCAGCCTCCCAAAGGAGCAGAAAATAGCTCGAGTCAGATAGCCAAGCCTGGCATTACCACCGACTTGCTTTATGATTTGAAGCTTTGATCTTCATTGCTATGTGTCTGTGCCCAAACTGTGAAAGAGGAATGATGTTTATATTCCCAGAGAGCAGAGTCGATGTTTATGGATCCAAAAATGTAGTGCTCAGAATTGCACCTTAAACAGAGAAGTTCCTTTTGAGGGTGGTGGTGATGACGGGGATGAGGATGAGGAAGATGAGACTGATGATGAAGGTCAAGATCTCAGACTACCACCATTCAAAAGCTTGCATCCGCTTACAGAATTGAGTGTAACTCAACCCAAATTCTCCAATCCTCACTTTTCTCATAATTGAGATTAATGCTAGTACCTATTTCAGGGTGTAAGAGGGGATGCAATTGGATAATCCATGTAAAGTGCTTAGGACAGTGTCTGGTATAGACATGCACAGTAAAAAGGGGGCTTTTATCAGAACCATATGGTGAAGATGAGAATGTTGACAGCAGTCAAAGGACAATGTAGAGGGTTCTAGTTAAGAATTCCAAGGTGGTTTGGGGAGAGACTTTACTTAGAAATAACTTGTAATTTGTTCTACCAAGTCCAGTTCTGCCAAGGCAGTAAGATACACCTTAGCCTATAATTCCTACCTCATCCAAAGAACTAAGTAGAGATGGTTGTCCTGTGGCCCTGGGGGCCGGTGGCTCATCTCGTCCGGTTGGGTTCTTAGGCAATAAGGCCATGGAAGTCCCTCTCTCTTTTGGAAAGAGTCCCCAGCGGCTGTGACAGCTGGAGTTTTTAAAAGAAGAAATTTGGACTTGAAACTTTGGCTCAGCTGAGAAGGAATTCCTTTTGTGAACCGTCGATGTCTAACTGCTGCTCGGCGGCTCTGTCTCCTCCCTGGGAAGCAATACTTCCCATGCTTACGTGTTGTTTTCAAAGGACTAATTGACACTAATTGGCCATGCCAGAGGAACCATTACCGAAAATTTATAGGCTTCTGATGGACTTTTCCTTGCTGAATTCTTGGCAGCGGTTTGAGCTCATCTCACTTAGTATTAAGCTCAACAAATCCAAAAGGCTGCAGGTGGCCAGAATCGGAAGAAAGCAGAAGGAGATTAGCAGCCTCTACCCTGTGTCTCCCCAAAGAATGTCTGCCTCAGATGGCCATTAGGAAATGTCCATAGTTGCATTTCCTCATCCCCCAAGCTCACTTCCCCATTTCTCAGAAAGGCAAAGCAGCGTTACAGCTTCAAGGGGTTGACTGGTCACCTAAGACAGTGCTGGCAATAAGAGAATGCCCAAAATATTTGTTAAATGGACTTAAAAAAAGAAACTTGAGATGTAATTCACATACCATACAACTCATCATTTAAAGTGTACAAGTCAAGGGTTTTTTAGTGTGCTCACAGAGTTGTACGTCCATCCCCACAATCAATTTGAGAACATCATCACCCCTAAAAGAAAAACATACCCGTTAACAGTCACTCCCCATTCCCCCAATATTAAATGGATTTATTTTTTGGAGGAGGATTAGCCCTGAGCTAACATCCGCTGCCAATCCTCCTCTTTTTGCTGAGGAAGACTGGCCCTGAGCTAACATCTGTGCCTGTCTTCCTCTATTTTGTATGTGGGACACCTGCCACAGCATGGCTTGATGAGTGGTGCATACATTCGTGCCTGGGATCTGAAGCAGCGGACCCCGGGCCACTGAAGCACAGCGTATAAACCTAACCGCTATGCCACCAGGCCAGCCCCTTAAATGGATTTTTGAGTGACTCACAGTCAGCGTTTGGGAGAACCATGGCTTCCAGTACAAACAGGCCTTGACTGGTCTGTGTTGAGAACTGTTCAGTATGACTCAGCCCATCTCCCACTCAGCCCCATCTCTGTCCTTGCCATGATGGCCATCATTATGTGGCATTAGAAATTATATGGCCAAGGATTACTGTGCACTGGGAAGGATGGCCTTCCCCCTTTCCTTTGTAGAGGGTCCAAATTTCAGATCCATACCCTAGTGTCTAAGAAATTTATTTGTATTTTTCAGTAACAAAAGTTCAATAAAAATTATAAGCCCCTTTCCATCAGGTAGTGGGAACTTAATTTCAGTCACTTTGTGGTTTCTTCCCCCAGGGTGGAAGTGCCAGTGAGGGGCATAGTTTGTGCCAGGGCATGGTGGTGCACGAGGCACCCATATTGCCATCTGGCTGGCATTGCTGTTGGGATGTCTGTCTCCAGTCCTCTGTCCATCTTAGTGGCTGCTGTGCCTCCTCCTTGCTTCAACCCTAGGCCAGTTCAAATGGTACCAAGTCCACATCTCCCTAGAAGATGTTCTGTGAGAGATGTTCTGTGGCTCCCCAAGTCCTCTGGGCTGAGGGAAAGTCGCTTCCCTACCCCTCCCAGGAGCCTGGAGTCACGTGGCTGCCATCATGCTGTGCTTTGCCTGGAGGGCTCTGCATGCCTGCCTCCTGGCCTCAGGTCTTACAAACCACACAGACATTTCTGTTCTGGCCCCAGGTGAGACATGGGAATCCAGCGTCTTGTTCCCCTCCAGGCTCTGCCCAGGAACTGAGCACAATTCTCTGCTTCTCCCAGATCCTTAAACCCACTTGGGGTCTCCATCATCCTTTTCCATCCAGGCTCTCAGCTCAGGGTGGGACAGGATACGGGGTCCTTTTAGAGAGTCCACAGTACCCTCTCCAATCCTCTTTCTCCTTAGTCCCCTCACTCATCCATCCTAGGAATCTTTCTAAGACTACAAGGATGGGAAAATGTGCTCCTATTCCATGTGTATTTTTTCAGATCTTTGGTATTGTGACTGGGCTTGTGAAATTCAGAAGTCAAAAAGATTTGATTTCTCCATTGTGTGTTTTCTGGCATCGCTTCTCTGAGGCAAGGAAGGCAGAGTATCTTCCCAAAGGGATGCCCCCGGAAGAGAAGGGCTAACATGGCATAGGAAATACCAGGGGAGGGAACATTCATGCGGCCACACCGGCAGCACCTCAAGAGGACCCCTTTGGCAGGGGAGGGGCTGCCTGGGCTGTCCTCTGGGTACTTTGATTGGCGTCTGGAAATCTCCCACAGGTAGCCTGGAGGAGGCACCCGGGTTGTTTCCATTCCATCTTTTTTTTTTTTTTTAAAGATTTTATTTTTTTCCCTTTTCTCCCCAAAGCCCCCTGGTACATAGTTGTATATTCTTCGTTGTGGGTCCTTCTAGTTGTGGCATGTGGGACGCTGCCTCAGCGTGGTTTGATGAGCAGTGCCATGTCCGCGCCCAGGATTCGAACCAACGAAACACTGGGCCGCCTGCAGCGGAGCGTGCGAACTTAACCACTCCGCCACAGGGTCAGCCCCTCTGTTCCATCTTTTAATCCTGATGTACTACAAGATGATTTGCCCCAGGGTGGGGTATTACCTTGAACCACATTGGAAGAAACACTGCTTCCTCTCTGTCTGCAGCTAGCCCCTTCTGGCTGTCCACCAACAGCCTGACCGTTCTTTTCCGCTTCGCAGGTAGGTTTTGTGGTGATAAAGTCCCGGAGCCCCTCATCTCCACAGACAGCCGGCTCTGGGTGGAGTTCCGGAGCAGCAGCAACATCCTGGGCAAGGGTTTCTTCGCAGTGTATGAAGGTTTGTTCACGGTGAAGGAAGCCACCTGGGAGTTCTTGATATGCCTCTGTCTTTCCCATGCAGCCCGCTGTCCCTCTTCCGCCCAAGCGTGCGTGGCAGCTGCCAGAGCCAGGGTGGGGGCCACCACCGCAGGGGCTATGCTGCTCCTTCCCCCACATTCTGGAAGCAGAGAGGCCAGCTGTGCTTACTTCAGGACAGGCGTCATGTACCTGTCACCACCCTGCTGAGCCCTCATTCCAGTCCAGCTGGGGAGCCAGCTTCCCCCACACAGGGGTGGTTTCAGGAGGCATAGAACCCTGTGGAAATGAAAGCAGCCTCTGAATAGCTGTGTGAGCCTGAGCAAAGAATCTAACCTCTCTGGGCCTCTATTTGTTTCATTTGTGAAAAGAGGACTTTGGACAATGGCAGGGAATTTCCAACTACTTTCTTGCAAGGGCCTCTGAGGCCACCGTGGTGGTTGAGTTGAGGGAACCAATAGATCTGGGGTCTAGGCAGCTGCCACCAGGGCAATTCTGCTTCTATTTGTTCCACTTGTTGGATTTCTCTGGCTAGCTACGCCTGTGGCCCCCCTCAAAGGAAACCACGGGCCTTAACTTGTAATTTTGGAGAGCCCAAAATTTTGTTTTTATAAAAGAAATAACATGCGTGTGCATGTGTGTGCATGCGCACTCACGCGTCCCTCTGTGTCAGCGTTCCTCGACCCTCTGCATTCACATCACCTGGGGAACTCTTAAACGTCACTGCTGCTGGAAGCTCCCCCAGACCCACTTGAATCAGAACCTCGGGGGATGTGGCCTCAGCTTCTGCAGCTTGAGAAATCTCCCAGGTGATTTTAAGGCACGAGAAAGGTAGAGAACCACTGCTCTACACCGTTATTTCCTTTGTATGAAAAAAATTCAGAGTTGCAAACAAATGAAATTATGCCTTTCTAGAGGCACAGTCTTGGTTGCATGGACATGAAAATGTTGGCAAGAGGAGCCACCTAGTGGTGATAATGGCCACCCAACTTCCTTCGTAAGGTGTGACCAGGGACCCCCTTCCTCCTGGCTCTCTCTCTAAAGCTACATGTGGGGGAGACATTAACAAAGACGCCGGGCAGATTCAATCTCCCAACTACCCCGATGACTACAGACCTTCCAAGGAATGTGTCTGGAGGATTACGGTTTCGGAAGGGTTTCACGTGGGGCTTACCTTCCAAGCTTTTGAGGTGAGTACTGCTCAGATTGTCTTCCCATGGATGAAGGAAATGTCAACTTCTGTTAGACACTCTCTGCTCTGTAAAGATGGGTTTCCATTTTTGGGCTGAAAACAGGAACCTAAGGGCCATTTCAAGCCCATGGTGTGTGGTACCCGGATATCTGATATCAAAACCTTTGCAGGCTTTGAAATCGTGTTCACTTCCTTTCCAATGGCTGCTAGAGGGGGTGGGGAATAATCGGAGAGCAGGTCTAGGATGGGACCCAAGGAGGTTTGTAGAATTGTTCTTCCCTACTTATCATCTCTTTGCAGCTTGATTCAGCCTTGACTTCTACAAGTAGGAGAAAGCTTGGAGAAGCCTAGGACACACGTGGGTCTTTTTCCTCTTGGTTAGATTTTCGAGAGTAATATTTAGGTTATTTTCTTAAATCAAAACCCTTAAGGCCAGGCCATCCGCCATTTTCCACATTGCGTCTGTTTCTCTATCTAGATCGAAAGGCACGACAGCTGTGCGTACGACTACCTGGAAATCCGCGACGGCCCCACAGAGGACAGCATCCTGATTGGCCACTTCTGTGGCTATGAGAAGCCGGAGGATGTGAAATCGAGCTCCAACAGAATGTGGATGAAGTTTGTGTCCGATGGCTCTATCAATAAAGCGGGCTTTGCAGCCAATTTTTTCAAGGGTATGAATTAGCTGTTTGTTTCCATTTTTAGTCACAGGAAGAGATATTGCCCTCCTGGCTTAAGAATCACAAAGCCCATCTGGAAGCTTAGCACCAAACAAGGCTCCCTGCAGGGAGGGGGCAGCAACCCATTTTAGACCTGTGTGTAGGGCTCCCAACAGAGTTCACAACTGACTCAGGAACAGGCTCAGCCTTGGCTTCTATGTGGCAGAAAGTTCTGCTGCTATACTTAGAAATTTAATAAGTTTACAAGGTCAACTTAGTGAACCTTAGTGAAACTGAGCATTGATAATAATAAATATTTGTGTGGTTGCTATCATTAATTGAGCACCTACTGTGTGCCAGGAACTGTGCAAGGTACTTGATTTACACGATGACATTTAATTTCCAAAATATCCCTTTGGGTTGGGTTTGGATCCAGTCTGATCAGGGTCGCTGCTCAGGGTCGTCCAGGTAGTTCAGTGGCAGATCAAGAATCTAAACTGTCTGACGCCTTAGCTCAAACTTTTCCTGCAACATTGCTTGCATCCCCTGATGTGGGCCAGAGAGGCATCTCAGGTCTTCGGCTCCTGAAGCATCAGCCCCCAGCCTACAAGCTGACCCTCAGGTGGGTGGGGGTGTGGAGGCGAGTGAGGAGTGGTACTTGGTGAGCAAACCTCTGTGCTGCCTTAGGGATCCACTGGTCCGTGGGGTCTTGATGGAACCACACTTAGAAAGGCATGGGAAGACCAGCATTCCTGCCCATAGCAGAGTAGGCTTCCCAGGACTCCTTTCAATGGCGGGTCTTCCTTCTCTGCTCTCAGGGCCCTGGATGCCCCTCAGATGACCACAGCGGAAGAGGGAAGCCAGGATACTCCCCAGTGCATGGTGACTGGGCGCCCAGTAGCACACCAGCAGCCACCGGATGGAGATATCCAATCTGTAGCTGAGGTCCCTTGATTAGTGGCCCTGCTCACACCCCGAGGGAGGCTGCTTTCTCTTCTTCCCTCCTCTCCCAGGTCTCCTGGCTGTGCCCGCTCAGAAATGCTGGTCCCTCCCTTTCTCCCAATCTCCCCATCGCCCCCCTCTTTAGCCTCTTCTCCCAGGTTCTACGTAAGCAGATGGGTGTCAGAAGAACCCACTTCAAGCCATGTGACCCTGAGCAGGCAGCCCTTTGTCCTTCTTGAAGCTTCGGTTTCCCCTCTCAAAACAGGGGAAGGAAATCTGCCCGTAACCAGTGGTGAAGCCCCAATGAAACGGTGGCTGTGGAGATGCTATATAAGCCGACAAGTGCCGCGCAAGTCTGTGGAATTGTCATCTTTTCTGTCTTGAGCACGTGGGGAGAGCAAAACCCAAGCAGAAACAGAACAAGAATCCTAACACTCTGAATAACTGGAGACAAAATTTAATTCTTTCCCAAGCAAAAAAGCCAGGCCACAGCAAGTGTATTTCAAATGCAATCAGCTAGTGGTTGTAGTGGGAAGAAGGACACGACAGTCTTAGTTGAAATGCCTGGAAATTCACAGCCCCCACCCCAGCCTGGTCCAGATTGAATACGCCATGTGTCTCCCAGCCTGGAGAGGCTCCTGTCTGACTTAGTAGCAGCAACACTGGCTTCGTGGCCTTGAGCAAGTTCCACGAGCTGTCTGAGCCCCAATCCCTCCACCTGTAGAAATGGTACTACCAGGTTATTGAAACAGGTTACTACCAGGTTATTGAGAAGGGTACTACCAGGTTATTGGAGAGCTGTTGTCAGGAGAAAATAAGATTGCATAAGCGAACACACATGGTATAAAGTTTAGTCCCATTAATTGTCTTTGCTAATGAAGGAGTCTTTGAGGTGGTTAGTTTTCTCTCTGGAAAAAGTGTCGTGACCATTTCTTCTTGCCTATTGCCGTGTGTCAGTTTCCGATGGCTGCTGTAGCAAATTACCACAAACTTCGTGGCTTAAAACAACATAAACTTATTGTCCTACAGTTGTGGAGGTCAAAGTTCCTTGCCTTTTCCAACTTCTAGAGGAGGCCCCTGCATTCCTTGGCTCATGGTACACTTCCATCTTCAAGCAGCAGTGGCCCACTGAGCCTTTCTCATACCACATCACAGACCTCTGCTTCCGTCGCCGCATCTCCTTTTCTGACCCTGACTTTCCTCCTCCTTCTTTCTATTATAAGGACCCTTGTGATTACATTGGTCCCACCCAGACAATCTAGTCTAATCTCCTGTTTTAAGAACCTTAATTTAATCACATCTGCAAAGTCCTATCTGCCATGTAACATTAACAGATTGACAGGTTCCAGGGGCTAGGATGTGGACTGCTTTGGGAGGCCTTATTTTGCTTTCCATGTCATGAATGATTATGAAGTTTTATTCTAATTCTATTTACTTTAATTCTCCTTCCTTCTCCTCCCCTGACTTCCACCCCTAGGTCAGTAAATTAGGTGTCGGGGCTCCTTTCCAGTGAGATAACTGATAAGAAATTGGCACTGGCCCACCCACACCTAATCCGCAGTTCTGCTGATGATCAACGATGCACATTTTTGAGAGGACCAGTTAAGCTGGAGATTAAGGTTGCCAGATTTAGCAAAAAAAAAAAAAGGCAGGATGCCAGTTAAATTTGAATTTCAGATAAAGAATGATCTTTTAGTGTATGTCCCAAATATTGCATACTGCGCTAGGAAATGATTGGTTGTTCATCTGAAATTCAAATTTAATTGAGCCTCCTGCATTTTTTGTGGCAACTCTACTGATAATGCCAGTCAGCACAGTGGAAAGCGATGTTTCTTTCTGTGATGCTAAACTGGTTTGTGAGGGCCTAAGTCGAGAGCCTTGGCTGGCTCTAAGTAACCATGATAACCAGCTCTGTTTGCTGATTGGAAGATGCCATCTTCTCCCTCCTCCACATTTAGCATCCATTCAGCAGTCATCAAACTATGTCAGGGCTGTGCTAGGAGCTGGGGACACAGAGGAAGACACAGTCGTTGTCCTCAAGAGCTCAAGCTGGTGACAGAGACCTGCAAGCAAACACGGGTGATGACATTGCCGTGGAGTATGGACCTGGGAGCATGGACCTGGGAGCAGGGGCTCACTCGGCATGAGGGTGAGGTCAGGTTACCCAGCCTCCATACTTCAAGGACATTTCAATTTGCAAACATCTTAGATGCCCCTGAAGGTGTTAATTGAGGCTCTTCTACACTAACTTGGGGCACTGGCCCAGCTTGACACCTTTTTTTATGTTAAGGAGGACTGCAGAGAACCACATTTAGAAAAGAAGAAATATACAACATTGACCTTGACCTTGAATCTTATAAGAGGAACCAGGACTGGTGGAAACCTCGTTGGGATCTATTAAAAGGGAAAGAAAAGACATGTATTGAGTGTCCCAGAAACAACATGATTATCTCACCTGTCTTCAGAACAACGTCTTCGTAGGCGTTATTGTTACCCCCATTTTCAAATTGAGGAAACTGAGGTTCTGTGGTGGCAGAGCTGGAACTAGACCCCAGACTTGTAGGATCCCACAGTCCACTCTCTTTCCAGTACGGAGACCTAAGGCCACAGGCAAGTCAAGTGAAGGGATTTGAATTTTTCATTAGTGTTTGTGATTTGATTCTGACACTTGTCACCTTTCTGCCTTCTCAATACTGTGGGAGTGTAGGGAACCGGGCCCTGGATTTAGTGTCTGAAGTTCAGGTTCCAGTGCTGCCTGCATCTCTCACTAGCGATCCACTCTCAGGCGAACCCGTTTTCCTCCTGAGACTGGATCATCCCTGATATTTTCTCCACTGTATCCCTAGTGCCTGGTCCACAGTGGGTTCAGTAAATACTTAGTGAGCAAGGAATGAATGGATGAATGAATGAATGAGGCTCAAATTCCTCATTTGTGGATTGGGCATCCTGCAACCTGCTCTGCCTACATTTTGGGGTTCCTATGAGGATGAATGAGGTGGAAACCACAGTCTGGAGCAACAAGGCCCAACAGAAGTAGGAGGCGAGTCACAAATGTGAGCCACGTATGCAATTTTAAACTTTCTAACAGCCACCTTACCAAAAGAAAGAAAAACAAAAAACCAGGTGAAATTCATTTTAATAATATACTTTATTTAACCCAATATATCAAAAAATACTATCATTTTAATATGTAATCAATACACACAACATTAATGAGATATTTTATGGAATTTTTTCATACTGACTCTTGGAAATCCAGTGTGTTTTACACTCACAGCACAGCTCAATTTAGATTAGTTACATTTCAAGTGTTTGATAGTCACATGAGGCTAATGGCTACCAGATGGGTCAGCACAGGTCTAGAGACTGGGCACAGCCAGCTTCTCTGTCCAGCCTTTTTCCAAGAGGCCATCAGTAGGATGTCCTGTGAACACACAGTACCCAGTGCATGTGTCAGGACTTCTCCAGTGAAAGAAACCAGAAGAATAACTACAAAGGCCACGTGGAAGAGTTGGATCAAGTCAAAGAAGCTCTTGCCTGGGTGCTGGTTGGCAGGAGGCTCTGCCCAGAGCCCAGCTGGCGCACGGCACTGACCAGCGTGCCAGTTGGCCTCTGCATCCCTCTCCTCGTGCCAGATGGCAGTCCCACTCACAGCCCGCTGGCCAAGCAGCAGGCACAGCACCTCACATCCCTGGTTACTGCGGGAGATGGCAGGAGCATTTGAGGGTTGGCAGGGCCATTTTGGTCACACACTCCCCACATACAGAACGTACAGAATATGAAGATTGCTACCTTGATCCCCACATTCCACTGTCCCAGTGCTGATGGCCCACCACAGGGTGTTGCATGAGGGGGACTGGCTTCTTTCAACGTACTTCTTCAAAAGCTTAGGGATGTGCCCTGCCTTCTCTTTCTTTGACACTCTCTGAAGCAGTTTTTGGGATCCTACCTGAATCATCTCATTGTCTAACCACAGAATGGTTTCTTCTTTCACTCCTACCACCTGAAGAAGGCAAAGAAGCCAAAGCTCCCACTATGCAAAGCTGAGCCCTGGCTCAGCTTTTTCTGCCACCCCCACGCTCTCTCAGATTTTCCTGGAAGGCTTGGCCTTGGCCACTGTAGCCCAGAGCAAGCACGAGCCAGTGGGCTTGGAGCAGATGCTACTTCACAGTAACCTGGAAGCGATGTGGAGGACACCCAGGTTCCCACTGAGAGCAGGGCCCCTGGAACACTTCCACGCCATCCACCCAAGCTGGAGCAGGGTTGGAAATGGCCAGACATCCCACTGCTCTTTCTGGAGAGAGCTCAGATGTAAACACATATCTTTCACCCACCTTCTTAGGCCAAACCTCTACCCTTCTAGTGTCTGGAGAAACTACATTCCCTTTGCTTTAGGTCCAAATCCATTCCACCAGTCTCTCTTCCTCCACGTGGCTAAGATGGTGCCAGAATTGTTCGTCAGCGGTCCTCCCTTCCTTGGCTATGACATATGTGTGTCCTGCCACAGCCATAGTATCTTTTGACATCAGAGTCTCCCCTCACCCCCCACCTTGATCCTTTGTTTATCTTGGTCTATTTTGATGGGCTCTTTCCGCACTTCCTTTCTGCCCTCACCCTATGCCCACCAGCTAGTTTCTTGGCTCTGCTGTGCTGCCCTCCTGTCCATCTAGTCTTCCTTTATTGGCCCATCCTTGACGCATTTTCCTTCTTTCTGTTCCTGCCTTGTCTCTCTCCCCTCCTCAGGCCTGCACTACTCTACTCTTATGTGATTCAGGTATGCCCAGGTAACCTGATCATTTTCACTACCCCCATCACTGGGTCTCTCCACCCACTGGAATTTCAAAAGCAACCCTGCTGTTGTCCATAGTGATAGCTCCTGTGTACTGAATGTCTATATGCTGGGTACTTCACAGGCATCGTTTTCAATCACCACAACCCTAAAAGCCAGTACGATTCTCATTTTAAAGCAGCAGGAAGGCTGAGAGAGGTTAAATCACCCAATTCGTTGTGGAGAGATCCACTGGTAGATCCAACCCAGGTCATCTGGTTCACTCTGAAGGAGAGACTCTTTCCATTTCTCCTTATCATCGATTCTCCTCCTTCTATACTTTCTAGCAAATGTCGAAGAAAGTGCTTTGCCTGTTGTAAAGTAATAAATAATTACAGGACTCTTACTATTTTAGCATACTCAAGACTTGCATTTATTTGAGGCTAGGACAACTTCAACCCCCTGCTTAGAGCATGTCTAGTAAACCCAGTCTCTCCTACTGCCCAACATATTTAAGCCTTCTTTGAGCCCAAGAACGCATCGCTCTTAGAGTTACCTAAGTTTCCTATCCACTATGTGAAATGATGGGATATTTACTAACTGTCCTTTACCCAGTGAAAGCGACCAGGTTGATGAGCATTTTGTGTGTCATAGACAAGGGAGATTGGAAGGAAATGGGTTTATCTGGGTTGGAAAAGGGTAGAGTAGAGGGAGGCATTATGGTTGAAGGGTTTGCATTTTCTGCAAGACCAATGAGTTGGAAGTTGCCAGGAGTCAGAGTTTTCACAATTCAAATTTCAAAAGATAAGAAATATCTTTGAAAAGCAGTGAGAGCCCTGTCTCTGGGTGTTTTCAGGCTGGGTCTGAAAAGCTGGCTATCAGAAATGTGATTGAAAGGATCCCTGCCGAGGTGGCAGGCCTGGGAATCTTTTCCTTTCTTTGCCAACTCAAAGATGTCCTGGCTTGCTTATTTTATGTGTAATGTGGTCTTTCAAGATTTTGTGAACAACTCTGTATTCCTCTGTTCCTGCCTTCCATGGTGTTGTGACCCAATACTCCCCACCCCCTCTTCTTCTTCCTGGATTGGGCTTTTGGCATTTTTTTTGGAAGATGTCTCAGTGTTTAGCTGTCCCTTCCCTAAACCCTGCAACTCTGTTAGGCCACAGCTGCATGTTCTCCCTCAGGGGTAGATGTACAACACAGCCGGGTAATAGAAGATAATGATTTTTCCTCTTAGATCTTTTCTGTTTGCAAGGAAGATTGGCTCTGAGCTAACATCTGTTGCCTGATCTAACATCTGTACCAATCTCCCTCTATTTTATGTGGGATGCCACCACAGCGTGGCTTGACAAGTAGTGCTAGGTCCGCGTCCAGGATCTGAACCTGTAAACCCCAGGCCACCAAAGGAGAGCACGTGCGCTTAACCACTATGCCACCAGGCTGGCCCCTCCTTTTATTTCCAATACTCTTCTTGAAGATGCCCAATGCTTGGGTTTGTCTTTTCTTCAGTGGTGCATGGGCTGACATGTCCAAGGAGATTCTCTAATGACTCCCATGTTCTGCCTCTGGACAGCACACCTGGCCTCCTACTTGCTATTATTTAATTGCCCCAAACACATCACTAGATACTTGCTGGTGCTGAATCCCAGTGGACTTCCCTGCTAACTGAGTCTAGCTGTGGCCTCCTCCTGCAGTTCTCCTGGGAGTGCTGACTACCCTAAGAGCCCAGGGTTTTCTGTAGTTTTCCCTGGGCCCACCTCTTTAGATTATTTATAAAATGCTAAGTCACAGGTTCCTATTCCATCCCCAGAGAATATTTAGACATCTTCATCTAGAAATTTGTCCCTTTCTCTTTACCCTTTATTTAATGTCCCCAAAAAGTTTCATATTTGGCACGGGGAGAACCCCAATTCCATGGCATTAAAATTGATTCAGGCTTTGGCATGGAACCTTTGAGATTTTTTGCAAAATCAACAAATGAATACCACTGACTGAACCCTACAAAGAATGAAATTTCCAGACCTGATCGCCTCTCAGAGGAGCCCTTCTTCTGGCTAATGAGCTACTCTTGTGGGTTCTCAAGATGCCACCCTTTACTGTAGCTGCTGTCAGTTTCTCAGACAAGGACATGGGACTCCTTGGAAGGTGGTCACCAGGAGCCATTCTTGTCCTTAGAGGACACTTGCTGGGGACCCTGGGATGTGGAAGGTGATGGAGAGCAGACCAGGCAGCTTTGTGATGATTTAACGGGGGTCACCTTCCTCTTTAACAGAGGTAGATGAGTGTTCCGGGCCAGATCATGGCGGGTGTGAGCAGCGCTGTGTGAACACTCTGGGCAGCTACAAGTGCGTGTGTGATCCTGGCTATGAGCTGGCAGCCGATAAGAAGACATGTGAAGGTGGGTGTCGGACCTGCCAAGCTGGAATGAGAGGGGATGGGGCACAAGTCTTAGGAGAAGTGGGGCAGAGATGGGGCAGCTGGCTGGCTGCGAAGTGACAATGGACAAGTATAGTGGATGATCCACCTACTTTTTGGAGGGAGAAAAACTCGATAAAGTCACCAATGTAATAGGACTGCCCAAATTACACAGACTCCACCCTGGAAATTGTGCAATTGGAGGCATGGTTTATTTTGTGACCTTGAAAAATTCACATAATTATTAAGGTGGAAAATAATAGCAAAGAAAAACTATGAGCACTTGGGTGGGACTCACTCATAGCACATTTCATTCATTCCATTTCTGCTTGGTGGTGTCCTGTTTTCCTTGCCCGCCTGCACGACTCTGCTTGTTAATGTAAGCCAGGTGCATCGCATCACTTGGTGCAAACATTTCTAATTCTCCTTTGTTCCAAGTCATGTGGAGTCCACAACTATGTATGCCACCGGGTGACAGGTCAGCACAAAGGCCTCATCATCATTCTTGAAACAGTAAACACTTGTCCTCAACTTCATCCCTCCAAATCCTTAGTTGAAACAGTGAGACTAGAAGAAAGGATGCTGAATTAATCAGTTCAGATTGTCTAACTTTTTTTTTATTAAAGAACAGCAGGGCTTATTGCTGCTTGGGGGAAATCGCAGTCACTCGGAACTAAAACCAAATGAATCTTGCTTCTGTTCCCCCGTGCAGTGGCCTGTGGCGGTTTCATCACCAAGCTGAATGGAACCATCACCAGTCCTGGGTGGCCGAAGGAGTACCCCACAAACAAAAACTGCGTCTGGCAGGTGGTGGCCCCCACCCAGTACCGGATCTCCCTTCAGTTCGAAGTGTTTGAACTAGAGGGCAATGACGTACGTTTCTGCACACCAACTGATCAGGGCTGGTGTTGGGATGTGGCTCAGGGCTGGAACCCGGGGAGGGGCTGGCAGGCAGGGAGGCGGCTTCCCAGAGTCATGGAGTCTTGGCTCGGTGGGTCCGAGGAGCCTTTGGTGTAGCAGTTGCAGCAGTACGTCCTCTGCAGATAGAGTGCTGTGGTCCTTCACTGATAAATCCAAGGAGAATCAAGACGAGTGCAGGAGGCGGGTCTTGGGGGTGGGAGGTGGTCAGCACAGGTGGGTCCCCTGGGGTAAGAATCAGGGGAGTTTGTGTCCAGCTGAGTGGAACAGAGGGGGTGAGGTGTAGCTGGGGACCAGGATGGTTTACACAGCCTGTTCCCTCCCTTGGGCAGTGGCCATGGGATGACTAGCACCGTGGCAGCCAGAGTGCTAGTTAGGTGCGCCCCACGTCTGCACCCTGGGCTGGAGGGATCCCACGAAGAGTCGAGAGGACCCTCTCAGTGGACCTGGCTGAGTCTGTCTGGCCACCAGGCATGGCGCAGCTCTCAGGAAGGGGGTCCTGCGGCGGCCGGGGCTCTGGGGTGAGCACATGGCGGGCACCGGGCAGCTGCCCACGGCGCTCGCTTGCAGGTCTGTAAATACGACTTCGTCGAGGTGCGCAGTGGCCTGTCCCCCGACGCCAGGCTGCACGGCAAGTTCTGCGGCTCCGAGACACCCGAGGTCATCACCTCGCAGAGCAACAACATGCGCGTGGAGTTCAAGTCGGACAACACCGTTTCCAAACGCGGCTTCAGGGCCCACTTCTTCTCAGGTGTGCGGGTTTGGAGGGGGCGACCCAGCTCTGCGGGCTCCCGGCCTCTGGGGACCTGCCCACCCCCGACCCTGCCCTCACAGCACCCCGCCTTGGAGGCGGCTTGCAGATCCGGGCTCTGTGATATTGGCAGATAGATATGTATGTACGGCCACCGCAACAAATGACCACAAACCGGGGGGCTTGAAGCAAGTGAGATGTATTCTCACTGTTCCCGAGGCCCCAGGCTGAGATCCGGGTGTGGGCGTGGCCGTGCTCTCTCCAAGGCTCCAGGGTCTGGCCTCTTCCAGCATGGGGTTCCAGAGCTGAAGTCTCGCGTGGGCTTCCTCTCTACTCTTTAAGGGTTCTTTAAGGATTCTAAGTTGTCCTCATGAAATCACAGGGTGTAACAAATACAAAGTGTTCGGTGACACTCGACCCCCAGTGGGCAGAGGCTATGGAGAGGGGAGTGAGACCCGCCTGGCCCCTGAAGTTATCTCAGTGGGGGCTGGGACCGAGGCTCGTCCTCACTCACTAGAGGCTGAAGTCGGCTTAGGACAGGGCTGCGCACCGCGCTGGCTCGGCTGCAAGAACCACAATGTCAACAACAGCTAACACTGGAGTTCACACATAGTCTAGAACAAAAGCTAACCGCGGCTCTGGGCTGGATGCTGTTCTAAGAGCTTTCCCCGACTCATTCATTTCCTCCTCCCAACAACCCTCTGCGGGAAGGAAACCACTGTTGACTCCACTTGACGGGTGAGGCCACTGAGGCAGAGGTCAGGGACTGCCCAAGGCCACAGCAGCGGATGTGATGGAGTAGGGCTGGCACGTGGCCGTCTGGCCTCTGGCCCGCACGCTGCCTACTCCACAGGCAGGAGGTGGTGTGGGGGCCTGGAGGATGAGCCCAGGCCTCTGGGTCACACAGGCCACTTGCTCACTGGGTGACCTTGGGCACGTGGGCGTTCTCAGCCTCAGTTTCCTTACCTGTAAAACGGGAGCACGGGCACCTCCCTCCTATGGTTGTGTGAGAATTAACTTAGATAATGTATAGAAGGTGCTTGGGGCAGTGCCCACCGCATAGCAAATACTCACTCCATGGTAGCTGTTTTTATTATTGTTATTTTTAGTATTAGTATTAGCTTAACCTTTAAGGAGCTCCTTGTTTTTGATAAGGAGCAGGGGTGGAGAACATATATATACAATAAAGTGCTTTAGGTGCATGGGGAATTCAATATATGCCAGGACCAAGTAATATCCAACAAATGCTCCCCCACCGCAGCGAGGGGGTAAGCAGAGTCGGGCAACCAGGGCGGCTGCCTGGAGGAGGCTACTTCTGAGCAGGGTTTTGGGCTGTGAGGGACGTCCTCCAGTTGGCAGTTGCCCTGAGAAGAGTCCGTTGATCTCTCCAGACAAGGACGAGTGCGCCAAGGACAACGGCGGCTGCCAGCACGAGTGCATCAACACGTTCGGGAGCTACCTCTGCCGCTGCCGGAATGGCTACCGGCTCCACGAGAACGGGCACGACTGTAAAGAGGGTGAGGCTGGACCGCGGCCAGGCTGGGCTGACTTGGCCGCCCGGGGGATGTGTGTGACTGAGAGCACCCGCCCTCCCTCCTCCCGCCCTCCTGCTGAAGAGGGATTTTCCCCAGGGCGGCTCCCTCCTTCAGGAGGTGGGCAGGGGCCCTCAGGTGCGCTCCTGGAGTTATTATCCCCCAGGCTCCAGGATCAGACTACCCAGGTGTAAACCTGGCTCTGCTACTTACTAGCTGTGCGACCTTGGGCAAGTTACTTAACCTCTCTGAGCCTCAGTTTCCTCTTCTGTTTAAAAGGGACTAAGCATAGCCCCTTCTAACAGTTTTTGTGAAGGTTAAATGAGAGAATGCCTAGAAAGTCTTTCAGACAGCCTGGCACATATTAAGCACTTGAAATGTCAGTGAATATCAGCCATCTATGTCATAATATTATTTACCGTATGCAGGTCTAGTAGTAAAATGGAATTGGGAAAACCTTGCTCCCTGCTCCATTCACTCCTGGGAGTTCTTCAGGGCCAGAGGGCTTTGAATGTTCAGCCCTTCTGGAAGAAGCCTCCCTCTGCTCTTACGCAGCCCTGCCCAGGGACTTTGAGCATCTTTGATACACACACAGGCCTGCAGGCCTTGGCCCAGCCATGGAGCCCTGCAGGGGACATCAGGGCGAGGGAGGGTGTGAAGACCTGACTCCCGCCGTGGGATAAACGTTGTAGAGTTAGGAGATTTGGCTGGGGTGCACAGAGTGTGGTCAGGGCCTACCTGGAGTGTTCGAGGATGACCTAAGACATCTTCGGAAGGTGCAGCCCAACCCTGTGACAAGGACATGGGTGGTCACAGGTTGGGTTGAGAGGTGAGCTGGAAGAATGTAGAAGGAACTGTCATTCTGGAACTTAACAAATCTTCGTCCCACCCCTGTGAGGTGGGCCTGGGCCAGAACAAGGCTTGCCTCCTGTGGCATGGGGGAGGCCAGGAGGGGCTTAAACTCCCACTAAGGTCCCAGCAGCTGAACAGAGGCTGCCTTCGCATGAGTTCCCCCAGGGTGGGGCAGAGGGAGCTGAACCCCCGTCCCATCCTGGTTGGCACCTGTTCTCTGTGTGCCAGAGAGCAGAGGCACGATGAGCAGGCCCCTCCTTGCAACGGCTGTCCTCCACCCTCTGACCCGCCCTCAACCGCCCCTCCAGCTGCCTCCAACGGAAGCCTCAGGGCGGCCCTGGAGATGGCGGTGGCACAGGGCCCACCTCCTCAGCTCTCTCGCTTTCCTAATCAGTAACAGCAAAGGCAGGGCTCCGGTCCCAGCTCCACCCCTCACCAGCAGTCACTTACCCTCTCTAAGCTTATTTTCTCATTTGGAAAGCGGAAGGGATTAAATGAGAGGATGCATTCAAAATGCTACCACAGTGCTCAACACAGAGGAGGACAAGCTCTAGCTATTGGCCAAAACGCTACGCACTGAGCAAGTCATGGGGCTGCTCTGCTAGTGGCACTGTAACCAGAACAACATCTGTAGCCACCACGTGAAACTGCTTTGCAAACCTAAAAGACGGAAGGCGTAGTGGTCTTTGTGAGCCCTTGCTAAGCCTTTCACATGCGTGATCTCATTTAACCCACATGTCCCTCCTACAAGGTTGGCGCCCCTTTTACAAATAAGGGGACCGAAACTTATCTAAGTACCCAAAGTCGCACAGCTGGTAAGTGGCGGAACGAGGACTTGAACCGAAGTCCATCTGACCCCTAGGCCCGGGGTCTTTACCACTCACTCTCCCACATTTCCAGTGGTAACCAGGACGTGAGCGGTAATAACGAGAAAGATGGCCTGGCTCCTGAGCTACCACCAGGAAGGCAGCAAAACCAAACAAATCAGCCACTCTCTAAGCCAGGGGACCCTTGATTCAGGCTGACCCCTGCCCCCACATTTGCTAATGACCATGTGGCAATAAGAGCGAGGGGAGGAGGCTCTCTTAGGATGCCTCCGGTGCTCCCCAAGAGTGAATTATTCTCTCTCTGCCCGCGTTCCCCCTCGCCCCCAGCTGGCTGTGCGCACAAGATCAGCAGTGCAGAGGGGACCCTGGCGAGCCCCAACTGGCCTGACAAATACCCCAGCCGGAGGGAGTGTACCTGGACCATCTCTTCAACCGCGGGCCACCGGGTGAAACTCGTGAGTCATTTTCGTAGTTTGTGGTCTTCAGTATCAAACAGACATGGGTTCAAGTCTCTGCTCAGCCACCTCCCGGCTCAGAAACCGGGGGAAGTTACTCAACATTTCCCAGATTCAGTTTTGTTATCTGGGAAACGGGGATGATGGGAGACCGAGCTCACGGGGCTGTGGTGCAGCTTAAAAGAGAGGACACACGTAAAGCCCTCAGCCCCGCTGGCGGTGAGGAAAGTCCTATAAATAGCTGTTCACAGTGGTGCCAGTGTGACGGCACCCACCGCACAGTTCTGTAGTGCTGTTTGAGATTCAGTTGTCTCCAGTTTTAATGTTTCACAAGACAATACATTCTCAAGGTAAAAAGGTAATCAGTTCAGAGGGTTGGAAAGCAGAAATCAAAAGTTTCCAGGACCCCCAGGCCCACTTTAGAAATGACCTCTCTGAACATTTTCTTGTGACTCCTTCCAGAAATTTCTTGTGCATGTCCAATCACATATGTACACACATGGGAAAAAATATATATTCTTTTTCTTGTTCAAACTTTTCAAGTGGATTCATTCATATTCTTCTGCAACTTACATTCTTTTCAATTAGCAATAGGAGATTAAGTTATTTACGCTAATTCTCTCGAATTAAAAATTAATATATCTCCCAAGCCTTTCTTTAAAGTCCCATCCAGGCGTATGATTGTGATCTCCACACCATACCCCGTTATTTCAAAGGAGGAATGAGTCTTTGTACGAGTCTCACTTCTGAGCTCCCAGGGACTCCCTGATTCTGGAGTGTTAATCAAGCCCTCTTGCCAGTTGGAGAAGTTGTACTCCACAGACACACAGACAGACAGTTTTTAAATGGGTCGTTCTGACTCTGGAGATGAGTAAGCTCTTCAGAGGGCATATGGATGTTGCCCTGAATTATGGACCAATAATGCGGGGAGAATGGAAGAGAATAAAGGAGAAAGTGATGATAAATAGACCATCACTGGGGTCCTGCGGGGGTGTTTGTGGGCCAGCGCGGTGAGGACAGGTGGGAGAACGGGCTCGCAGGCTGGGGCGCGGGTGCTGGGGCCTCTGTGCCAGGCCCGGGGCATCGAGGGCGGAGAAGGCAGGGCCCCTGACCATCACAGCAGGCACCTCCCGTGCCTGGCTGCTCGCCTGGGAAATGCTGGCGGCGGCTGCTCTCCTGGGTCAGTCAAAACAGCCTTGACCCTGGGAGAGGGGGACTTAAGCAGCGTGCCTTAGAGAAAGCACTCCTTCCCCAAGACTGCCACCTGCCAGAAAATGTTCGCGATGGCAGCGTGTGTCTCTGCCGACGGCGGGGCCATGGCGCCCCCTGGCGTTGGAAACGCGCAACCTGCGCAGCTGGAAGCGGCGCTCCTGGGGAAGGGCCGCAAGATTTTAGTCCGCCCTCGGTTCTTGACAAGACTCAAGAACCAGAGCAACGATCACAGGTCTGCACAGTTAGTCCAGACCTCAGTTATCGGAGGTTCATACATATATGCACTAGGTTTTTTAAAAAACTTTCTTGGGAAGTGGATGGTGGATATCTTGATTGTGCTTTTTGCTGCTGTAGAACGCGGGTGGAAGCTGGTGTTTCACTGCATGGGGACAGCCACAGGGTGTCCCGTGGACTTTTGGGGAGCTCCCCGCCTCCCTGGCCCACCAGTGCTGGTGCTGATGCACTCTCCTTCTTGCTCTTGCCCACTGTCCCCACCCTCAGTCTCTGGCCCCACAGCCGTCTTTCTATTAGGTGTGAAGAGCTTTGCCCATTTCAAGTGTGTTCGTCATTCCTGCAAAAGCCCCACTGCTAATGGACCCTCCGATCTCCCCTCTCTCCCTCCATCCCTGCCCTGCACCCCAGCCCCTTCATGTGAATTGAGCCCCCACACTAATGTCCTCGCTCCCCACTCTGTCATTTGGTCCAAGTCTTCATTTCATGAACACTATCCCCTCTCACCTCATCACATCTCCCTCCCAGCCATGGACAGGCCATTGGCCAGTCATCTGTCCAGGGCCTGAGAAACCCTACATTTGGGGCTGCAAAGCTGGGGTCATGGCCTGGAATTGTGGGGCTCTCCTGGCCAGCTTCAGGGGACAGTCTTTAGGGAGAACAGTGGGGAGGGAGCCATGGTCAGAAGCATGGGCTGGAGTCAGGCCACCTGGGGGTCAAGCCCAGCTCCCTCTTCCACTAGCTGTGTGAGCTTGAGCAAGCCACTTAACTTCTTAAGACTCAGTTTCCCCTTCTGCACATTGGGGATAATAATAGCTTTTCCCTCAGTGTCATCAGAATCAAGTGAGAAAATGCCCATAACCACTTGGCACAGAGCTCTGCATGGAAAAAACATTGAGCGAATGTCAGCCACTATGAGGATGACCGTGCGGTGCAGCGTACACTTAGGGTCACTCACAGCATTTGCGCTGCAGGACCCTGCAGTACAGCACAGAGGGTAAGGGCAGGGACTCTGCAGCCAGACCTCCTGGTTATTGGGTGACCTTGGGCAAGTCATCCGACAGCCCTGTGCCTCAGTTTCTGTGAAGAGGGCATTATAATGGCAGACACATCACAGGGTTGTGAAGATTAAATGAAGTGATCTTTGTAAAAGGCTTAAAACAGCTCCTGGCCCAAAGTGAGCACCCAGTCATTGCTGTTCTTATCACTGAGGGAGAAGCTGCATGCTATGGTGGAAGGACACAGACCTCAGCAAGCATTTAAACTCTGAAACCCGGCCGTCTCATCTGCAAAGCGGTCGTGGTGGCCATAGCTCATGTAACTACCTCATAGGGTTGTTTGGGGACCGAAAGAGGGGCCAAGTTGAGACCCTCTCTGCAGATGTCCCCATCGTCACCATGGGCCCCACGTTCCCTGCACAGCTGGCAGGGCAGACGCGTGTCCTGCCACACGGGTCCTCTCCCGCCCCTGGAGAAGTGCACCTCCTGGCTGCAGCGACTCTTGCCTCACTTTCTGCTCTCCCGTCCCCAGATGTTTAATGAATTTGAGATGGAGCAGCACCAGGAATGTGCCTACGACCACGTGGAACTGTACGACGGGCCCGACAGCCTGGCCCCCATCCTTGGCCGTTTCTGCGGCAGCAAGAAGCCGGACCCCACGGTGGCCTCGGGCAGCAGCCTGTTTGTCAGGTTTCATTCAGATGCTTCAGTGCAGAGGAAAGGCTTCCAGGCCGTGCACAGCACAGGTACGCGGCGGCCGCCGGCCTCCAGCTCATTCCCACGCCAACGTGGGATGGATAGGTGATGCGGGCAGGGACAGACCAGCCTCTTATTCTGACTATGGGGGAAGGGTGGGCGTGATGACATGTCCCTTTCATCGTGAAACGTGGACAACCATAGCTCGAAGGGGTGTTTTCTTTCAATGTCCTTAACTGACAACATTTAAAGTGGGTAACCCTTCGTTGGTGCCACCTTTCTTTCCTCCCTTCCTTCCTCCCATCCCTCCTTTAAAAACGTGTTTGTAGTTTTGCTGGTCTGTGAAATCCAGAGTCTGGGAGCTGAGTGGGGCAGAGCAGCCCTGGTTACCCTCCATGGACCAGTTCCAGAAAATAGAACATGTTTCTGTTCCCCATTATTCTTTCCTCCACTGAAAATGTAAATAGCTTTATTCAGTCCTTTGGAGGAAAATATATATGCTGATAACTTACATATCTACTTTGTTAAATAGAAGAATGTCAGTAAGAAAAGGGCTCTGCTCTTTAGCCATTAAAATGTTGCCTCCTGGGACTAGAACCCATGGACTTGACTTTGACTCTCATCTTGGCGTTAGACTGTGGCCCTTTGGGGAAGTGGTGGCTGCCCACGGCCCCCTCAGAATCGGAGATCATGATCACAGGACTCTGTGAAGTTTTCTGATCTGTTTAACAGCCCCTCCCCCAGTTTTTCTTCAGAGCCAGAAAACATGAATCTGGTAAAACAGAATAACAACTAGTGCCCTGAGGTGGTCTGCCTTGCCCTCGCCTAGCAGGAAACACTTCATTGTCTACAGAACCTTCTTAAGCTCCTTGAAAGGTTCTAGCTTCCCCTAGGGGAGTTTAGAAGCCGTTGTCTGGTGACTTCACCCTCTTGTCCCTATAGATAGAGCATAGGGGCTTGAGGTGGGGTCAGGGTCCCAGCAGGAAATGGGGGCACACTCAGATAGAGTCATTATTTGAGGGGAATTTAATAAGGGACTATTATTAGGAGTGGGCAGGGTGTGGGGACACCACAGGCGACAGTGCAGCAACCAGGGCTGGGAACTGCAAGGCTGTTACTAGCCCCAGGCCCAGATGCCAAAGGAGGGAGCGGTTCCTGGAGCCTGGAGACAGACCTGGACAGGAGCTGTGAGCTTCAGTCAAACAGCCTGTGGCAACCAGGCAGGCAGAGTCTGGGACTCAGTCCCCTGACCTCTGTCTCCTCCCTCCTCTGATCTGCTGGTGCTCCCCGTGGCTAAACCCAACCTGAAGGCAGAGGGCAAGGGGGCCCATCCATGTCGACCTAGAGGCCGGCCTCCTGGGGCCTCCTGGGGCCTGGAGCAGGTGGGGAAGAATGAAGAGGGGATCTGGCAATATGGTCTTCCTGCCCTGGTCTATGCCCATTTCATTGCCACTCGCATCTCAGGAATTTGAAATTTCTCAAAGACGGCCCGGACCTGGAAGGAATTCCAAGCCAGAGCACACACGGAGCTAAGAGTTGGCAGCGGGACAGGACTGGGGCCATCTGGCCCTTGGAGAATTACCGGACAGTGCAGGAGCCACCTCACGGTGGTGGTTGGGGGGGGGAGCTGTCTGGGTCCCTCGGGGGCATGGAGCACATTGACGCCGAGGACGAGCAGTGGAGGAAATTTGCCTCCAAAATTTCTGGTGCTTTCTAATCTCTGGTCATTCTCATTTATCCATTTATGTTATGTGGTCTCTAGTAACCTAGACACAAGATAGTGTGGGACCCAGGCCAACAAGAGTTACTGTCCTAGTAAAAAACCCAGAAGCCGAGGCTACAGAATACAAGCCCACAGTCCCAGCGCAGCTCACCTGTGACACCCACAGGGGCCTCAGAGCTGGGCTGTGGTCAGCACTCTCTAAGGAGCAGCCAGCCTGTCCTGAGCTTTCTAGGTTTGCACTCACCCCCAGTTCTGATGTGCCTTTGCTGCCCTCTGTTGGCAGAAACTACAAATTACAGTAAGTCCGTCTGGCTGGTTTGAGCCCTTCTCAGAGGCTTCCAGCACTTGCAGGGAATTAAGTGGTAAAGATCCAAGCAGCCAGCTTTTTTCAGTAGATGCTCAGGAATTCCCAGAGGCCTTATGTGGCCCAACCCGGGAGCATAGGGCCTTGGCGTGTAAGGCCAATTTGGATGCCCCTGTGAGCCATGAAACTCATGGGCTTCTGTTTGCTCCTCTGTAAAATGGGATTGTGAGACTTGCGTGCTCTCCCACAGGGCACGAGGCGGCTTTGCAGAGAAAGTGGGCCTGTCTGGAGGGTGTGGGGAGAGAAGTCCCAGGTTGGGTAGTGGGTGTGGGTGGCGCATGGGTTCTCGGTGCCCAGGGAGCCTCACGGGTCTCTCTCCGTCCAGAGTGTGGGGGCAGGCTGAAGGCTGAAGTGCAGACCAAGGAGCTCTATTCCCATGCCCAGTTTGGGGACAACAACTACCCGAGCCAGGCCCAGTGTGACTGGGTGATCGTGGCAGAGGACGGCTATGGCGTGGAGTTGGTATTCCGGACCTTTGAAGTGGAGGAGGAAGCCGACTGTGGCTACGACTACATGGAGGCCTATGACGGCTATGACAGCACGGCACCCAGGCTTGGCCGCTTCTGTGGCTCAGGGGTGAGTCCCGGGGATGCCGGGCCAGGGACAATGTGTGACGAGTCAGAGCATGGGACGCACGAGTTTGAGTCCTAGCTACCCCTGCCGCTTAATAGCACCAGCCAGGAGGCCCGTTCTGCTGGAGCAAAGCGGGAAATAGTCAGAGAGAAGGTTGGGACGCATGGGGGCCCAGTTCATGAAGGCCTCTCCTGAGAAGCTGTGTAAGAGCATTTTCCTTTTGGGACCTTCCTCTTATTTTTGCAAAGTTTCCCTTCCTGCATTTTTTATTTGGCCTTCAGGCTCTTTTAATTTTTTAATTATACTTTTGTATATTCCGTATATTCACAATTCTCTCCCCAAGCAAAACCAAATGCCTATGAAACTTACAAGTCACTGTCTTACTATAAACACAATAGTTATGCTCAAGGTCATCATCGTTTTCTCATTATCACCTCTTTCCTGGGCCACCTGCCCAGGACAGGGCAGGCCGGTTTTGTTCACTATTTTCCCAGTGCCTGACACAGGGCCTGGCATATATTTGATGTTCAGTGAAGTGTGTGGACCAGCCAGTACATGTCCTGGTCTCTCTCTGGCTGCACCTCACTGGACCCCCAGCCTCCGCCTTTTCTCCACCTCTGGGGCAGATCACTCAGGTTTCTTTGCAATTGGCTGGACTTACATCAAGTCATTTTGGAGTCACTAGTGCTTCTTGTGCTAAACAGAACCTCAAACTGGCATTTATATGAGTCTTTGAATAATTTCCCTTCATCTTCCTTCCTCCTCCCAAAAAGAAACAATGACAAAGTATGACGTAACCAAGGCAGAGCAGTTGATGGATAGAGTCTTTCAAACTGGGGGGTCCATGTGCAGAGGAAAACCTTGGGGGTCCTGAGCAGTGACATGCGTGGGAAGCCCAGTTTGGTTCCACTGGAATCTGGCAGACAGCATCCCCAGAACCTGGCTCCCGTTCATCGACCACCAGGCAAAACCTTTTTGACACATGTAGTGACTCCATCCCATATTTTGTCCTTGGACAGGACATAGGCCTAAACAATGGTCTTTGTTTTACGTCTCCTGGGACACACATCACAATGGTGACCCTAGAGCTGAGTGACTCACGGTACACACTCTATTGTCAGAAGGACCTGAGCTTGGGTCCTGTCCAGCTGTGTGAACTTGAGTCTCAGTTTCCTCAAGCATGAAATGGAGATACCACCTGTCTTATAAAGTTGTTGTAAAATTTACATGAGATAAGATCTGATAGCTCAAAGAGCAGCGCACTTAATAAATCTATGCACTTAATAAATAATAGATTGATATGAGCCGTGCATCTAGGATCGTCTTTGGAAAAGCAGTACGTGGGGAGCTCTCTGGAGCAGAATTTGCAATGCTTTCCTTTGAACAATTGCTTGTTTTGATGCCCTTCAGAGTCTCTGGTTCCAGGGCCACCCCATGGCAGCATCAGCCTTCCTGGGTCTTTGTGTAAGGTTCTGTCCCATCCTCCTTCTTTTAAACTCCAACCAAGCCAACTGACTCAAGGTCCCCATGGTTTTCCTGTCTCTTTTCTGCAGCCATTGGAAGAAATCTACTCTGCAGGGGATTCTCTGATGATTCGATTTCACACGGACGACACCATCAACAAGAAAGGCTTTCACGCCCAGTACACCAGCACCAAGTTCCAGGATGCCCTGCACATGAAGAAATAACGTCAGTATTCTTCACAGACAGGAACTGAGAATGTCTTTATAACAATGGCACCTTGTCAATCTACCCTAAAACAGTGTACCGTATTTTTCTCAAACAAAAACTCAAAATCTAGTCTTGGAGACATGTATCTGATGAAGTTTGGCCAACAAGGAGGAGAGAAGATATTCCTTTCGTTCTGGCTGCAACGTTATCAATTGTGGACTTTTAGAGAAGGTTGTTTGAAGTCATTGACCATTCATTATGTCTCTTTGTACCCATTGCTTGTCCCTGGCTCCTATGGGGCAAAAGACTGGTTATTGGGTTGGTCATTCTTCTATTTCTGGATGTGCTTCCAAGGTGCCAGCAATGTGACCGTGTCCTGGAGACTCAGGCTGTCTTCTGTGTACACTGGGCAATGAGGATAAAAGCTCGGCCATGGCTGATTTGTTACTCACAGCTTTGGCTGGAGACTTTTCCTTTCTCTCTGCCAGGGACATGTCAACCAGGAAACCTGAGAATATGGATGTCAGGACTAAAAAAGGCATCCCCGTAAGCAGTGCACAGAGGGAGAATCATTGTCACCAAGCTAGGAGACCTTTTCCTGCGTCCTCGGGTCTCCTTGCCTCCTTTGGCTTTCCCGTGCCCCCGGTTGCATTAGGGGCCAGGGCATCCACTATGAATTCCAGCAGAACATTTGCTGCTGAGAGTCCCCCGTTTGCCAAGAAGAGTAAATCCTGGCTCCTCCCCATACTCCTTCACTCACTGACTTTGGGAAGACTCCACTTGTGCTCGGGATTCCGCGGGCTCAGGAGAACGTTTCTTCCTCCGGCCTTGGAGGCACTGGCTGTGGTTAACCTCGCCTCCTCGACAACCGGGTCAAACTGCATTTGCAAGACGTGCAAAGACATCTTACGAGGGAGGAGTTCAGGTCCCTTGTGGGGTGAACACTGTTGAAAATGAGTTAATTATAAATTATGTAAGAATGAACACCTTGTGGAACAAGTCAACCTGGGACTAACTTCCTGTAACCAACCAGGTTAAAGAGTTCATTGGTAACTGTGTTCAGACTAACTCATATTCAATCACCAACCTGTGATCGGAAGTCACCGCCCTCGGCGCTTGTTCCAGAGAAGTGTAGAGGATGTTGTTTACATAGTTTTAGAACCTCCAGGTACACTTTAAACAGTGAGGTAGTTTGAATGGCATTTCATTAAGGCATCTATGGGCATTATGAGCTAAAAGCTGTGGTATGTTAGCTTTAAAAGAGTATTTATGTTGGAATAATTTTTAAATAATGTTTACATAACCCTACGTCCTGTTTGGTTAGTATCGACCCCAGGACAGTGCACGAGGGTTTTCAGTGAGAGCTGAGATAGCTCCCAAGTGCTAGGATTCCTTTGGGATGAATCCACATCCTTTTAAACAAAGTATTTGCAAAAGGTTAAAGGTTATATTTTTTGAAGATCTGAATATGCCCCAGAGGACTATGTCTAATTAAAATAATTGCTGGGAGTAAAAAAAAAAAAAGAATACAAAGAAAGGTAGGAGAAATGCACGGGAATATTTTTCCCTTAAAACAACAAAAAACCACAAAGTATTATTATTAATAATAATATATGTCTGTATATGTGTATGTATGTAAAGGATCAGCTGTCAGAGCCTTAGCAATGCAATGTGAGAAATGCCGACGCACCGACCCCAGCGTTACCGAGCAGACCCTCCTGGAGCGGCCCTGCATCTTCTGCTTCGCTCTCACCGGCTCTCCCTGGGCCTCTCCTGGCCCTGGATGGAGGCTCAGCCCACATTCTCATGTCATGACCCCACCCTGGGAGAACTTGGATTCTGCAAACGGAGCTGCTCGTCTTGTGCTTCAGGACTTCCCTGCCTGTTAGGGCAGATTCTATTTCTCTGATTTGTATATTTTCTGGGCTTTTATTTTG
Source organism: Equus przewalskii (assembly GCF_037783145.1). Lineage (NCBI taxonomy): Eukaryota > Metazoa > Chordata > Mammalia > Perissodactyla > Equidae > Equus > Equus przewalskii. The sequence goes on from NC_091831.1 coordinate 32,797,914, forward strand.
TCTCATCTTATCTGTCAAAGTTGAAACTGAAATCAGGATCCATCAGGTGGCTGTTAAGGGTGTGTCTCCAAGGACATGAAAATTCTGTAGTTTCAACCTTTAGAAGTCTAAATAAGACTGCAAATGCCCTGGAAAAGTGAGAGGGAGTCAGAAACAGAGTCAGCTCTGCCTCCGTATTGGCTGTCCTCGTGAAACAATGGTACTTATTTTTATCTCTTCAGTATGAATATTTTCAAAAACACACAACTTCAACAATTATCAACTTATGGCCAATTGGAAACAATGGGGCTCTTGTGAAGACGTTCCTTTAGGCCTCCTGCGAGTGATGTATTCCCAGAAAAGACAAGCTCTGATTCAGCTGGGGCTGGCCAGGCCGGTCCCCTGGAAGCTCCAACTCCCGGGGAATTCGCACCATGCAGGTTCTGCAAAGAACCACACAGCTGGCTTCACGAGAGAAAGTCCATGCGGTAGAAAGACCCAGGCCCCCTGCCGTGGTTTTTCCAAATGCTCAGTGACCTTCCTGAACACATCGCCAGAAGCGGATGAAGGAGCCAGGCGATGATTTTGCTCCAGCCTTCTTTGACCTTTAATTGGGTGCTGGCCCTTGGGGATGTCACAAAGCTCCCAGACTAACTTGAGTTTAGAGAATTATCTTGACAACCTGATGAAATATTTGGGGTCTGGGTCTTCAGCCTGGTACACTTCTAGTGCAATCTGGTCTCTCAGAAGCTAGAACCTGGATCCTAGGGCAGAGGAAGGGCCTGGAATTAACTTCAGCTTGTGGAATTTCTGAAAACAGAGAAAATGAGGCTGCGCGTTGATTCAGTGTAAGACTATTTTCCTCTAAAGTTAAGTTTCACATTACTTGTGAAATGCTCAGCCTGCTTAAATCATTTGTAAAATCTTGTTAACTAGCAGATTCATACTGGTATTTGCCATTGATCTGGTCCTTGATAAGCCTCAAATAATTCGTGGTATTACATTGTTCAGTTTGTGAAAAATGTTCCCTTGGCTCCATCAGATGTTTTTAAAGTTTCCTTTGTAGACTGAACTGAAAAATAATCCCAAACGCCTAAAAGGTTTCTTTTAAAAAAAGAAAAATTGTTTAGAGTGTTATCTATAAATATATTGTATTTTTTATTTTATGTAATTTTACATTTCATGAAATGTTATCAGTTTCAAAGAAAAAGTGGAGAGGAGCTAACATATGTCCCTGTCTAGAAAGATCTGTTTCATTAAAGAATGTGAATTTCTTGACGTGCTCTGGGTTCATGTTACTAATTCAAGACAGGATTGGTCCTCTTGGTGATAATTTTCTCCAATACCACAAGAACTTGGGGAGGATATAAAAAAGGAGATCTTCTCTATGGCCGTCTACTCTCTGGTAAGTAGCCAGCGCCTGACTCCAGAATAGAGGTCGCTACTGGACCCTGAAAGTCATGAGCAAAGCTAAAGATGGCTTCAAAGTTGCCCCCTTTCTTGGACCCAAACAGGCTGGAAATCTGACAACATAGTTGTTGTGGACATGGTTGCTGTCACCAACAGTGCTAGATGTGGTAGACATCTTCGGTTTGTCCCTCAGCAACTGTCTCTGCTCGTCTCCACCTGGTTTTGTGCCTGAGAACCACATCTGACATCTAAAACTAAGGTCACAGCTCCTAAAAGGTGGCTCCTCTCTCTGGGCTCTGGCAGCCCCTCCTTCCACTTGCCCCTTCAGGCCTTGGGTATAATGACACCCTGCTGGTCTAACCCTGGGGTACTGCATTATCCCCCAAGGAGAATCTTGATAAATAGTCCTCTTAATAAGCCCTCTTCGAATATAACAAATTGAGTGTATCACTCATTTCCTGTGGAGACCCTGACTGATACAGGGTCATTTCTAACACAAGGACAGAGACTCCGTCCAATCAAGGACAGTCTTTTCAGGATGACCAGATGAAGAGAATTTTGGGTATGTTTGGAGTTTTGTAGGTCATATCAGGGAAGGGTAATATGGAACCATGTTTTTAAAAACATTTGGTCTTAATGCAAAACTATTTAACACATGCAACTGTTTTGTGATCTATGTAGAGTGTCAAGTTTTTATGACTTTTCTTCCCTTTTGCTGTCACCAGTACCTAAAGGATGGGCCCCAATGGTGCAAGGGTATGAAGGCTTGATGTATCAGTCAGGATAGGGTAGCTTATGCTGCAACAAAAAACAACCCCCAAATGTCAGGGGCTTTACATAAGAAAGGCTTATTTCTTGTTCATATGACATTTTCTTTCTTTCTTTTTTTTTTTTTTTTTTTTTTTGCTGAGAAAGTTTCGCCCTGAGCTAACATCTGCTGCCAATCTTCCTCTTTTTATTTGTGCATTGAACTTAACCACTAGGCCACCGGAGCTGGCCCTCGTCCAACGTTTTCACTTCTGGTGTCCAGAAGCTCTTCCATATCATGCTCAGTCAGGACTGGGCTGATGCAGCAGCTGCCATCTGGGGCATTGCTGGTTTCTGTGGCAGAGGGAAAGAGTATGACAAATCACACACTGGCTCTGACAACTGCCTAGGAGCGGTACATCACTTCTACTCACATGTCATTGGCCAAAGCAACTCACATGGCTACTCTTAACTTCAGGCTAAGAACTAGAAATATCAGGCGGATCCCACTAGTGACTCTCATATGTGACATTTACAGATAGGGAAATGACCAGAATCCTTCTTTTTGTTTCAACATTTCATGCCTACTTCCTTACTGACATTTTAGAGGAAGAGTTTTAAAAATCCAAATAAGGCCACCTATCATTTAGACTGGACCAGCCTTTTAAACTGACCAGGTGTTGTCTGGCAAATCATTGTGATCAGGCTTGTACAAATGTAAATAGTGGCACAATACAAATGATCAGAGAATCTCAGAGTTGGCAGCCCTAACTTCTCACTCATAAAGGGCATTCACTCCATAGTTTCTAATGAGGTAATTCTCAGGCCTAATACTGCCAGAGGAGGAGAGCCCACTCACATCACCCATGCCTTCTTCTTTGGGTGATGGTTTCAAGTTCCTTTTGCAGGACCAACTCTACTTGCATTGGAGGGACCTGCATTGGGCAAACTGTCAGCCGGTTGGCAGGTCCTCTTTGGGTACATGACCCCAGCCAGACTGATCAGATCTTCTTGCTGGAACTGGAATCTTGATCAAGGAAAAAAACGGCTGAAATATCTTAGAGCTCATCTTCCATCTTCCCAGAGCCTGGTTCCCTGGCCCTCTCTACTTTCTGTGAGCTCCACTACACCCAACCAATAAGTTTCCTTTCTTCTTAAATTAATCAGAGTCCGTTTTGATTCTTGTGAGCAGAGAACTATTGCTGACCCAGACACTTAGGCCAGAGCACCACGTGACTGGAGGTCGCGGCAATTCTACAGGAATAACGTCTCCTTTGGAGGGAAAGTTGGTGATCAGTAGATGCACAGCAAAGAAAAAGAGTCAAAAAGGACCTCGCTTGCCTTGCCCCGTCCACAGCCAGCCTATCCAGGGGGCTGGGGCCGTGAACTGGAGTTCCTTGGTCTAGCTCTGTGGTCCAGGTGTGATTCTATGCCCACCAACAAAGTTAGAAGCATAATTGGTACCAGTTGTACTGATTTAAGTGATCCAGTCATTGTAAACTGTATCATCCCTGCTTTATAGCTTGAGACTGAGGTTGGCAGAAGTTACTTTGCTTGCCTAAGACCACACGGCTTCCAGATGGGCAGCGAAGGCTTTAAGCACAGGCCTCTCTGAACTGTGTTGTCCCCATGACATCCAGGGGCCAGTAGGTTCCATTTAGCAGCACCATGGAGTCTTGGGAACTGGAAGACCCATGAGGCAGAGACCACACTGGTGTTGTTCAGGACAGTATCCTGGTGCCTGGATCCCCACACCCCAAATCTCTTTTTCAGTATTTCCTGCCTAAACCAATGGGGCCTCTGTTAGTCAAGCCCCAAACCCAGGAGTTGGTTCATTCTGCCGTTTCCCTCACCTTCTCTCCCCTCCACCACCTCACGTTTTCTTCCATCACCAAGTCTCATGGTTCTACCTCACGAACCCTTTCACTGCTCTCCATTTCCACAGCCCCGCCCCTAGCGCAGCCACTGTCAACGCTCACTCGGACTCTGCTAACTAGCCTCTGGGTTAACACTCTTGTCCCCTGTAATCCAGGCTCCACAGAGAAGCCAGGCAATCCTTGTCAACATCAATTAGATCATTTAAATGGGATCCCTCTCCCACTTAACACCCTTGAAAGGCTCCATTGCTCTACGATGGAAATCTCACTGTGCCCCGCCATGCTTGTGTCGTCAGGCCCCTAACTCACTCTGTCTTAAACCTCTTCCCTGTCACCCCCTGGTTTATGTTGCTCCAGGCACACCAGCCTCCTTCCGGTTCCGGTTCCGCAAGCACACCAAGCCTGCTTCAGCCCCAGAGCTTTGTGTTTGCTGTTCCCTCCGCCCAGGACCCTCTTCTCATCTTTCACATGCCGCTTAAATGTCATTTCTCCTGAACAGCTAATGCAACTGCCTCCCAGCCACTCGCTCACTCTTCCCTTACCCGCCGTTTGCCCCTCCATAGCAGCTTTGACTTCTGATTGTTGTCCATCTGCCCTTGCTGGAACATACATTCCCTGAGAGTTTGGGGCCTCATTTATCTTCATTGCCAAGCCCAAAAGAGTGCCCGGAATAGTCCTTGACATATAGAAGGTGTCAAAAACATTTGTTGAATAAATGAATGAATGCACTCTTTCAAATGACCAAATGATTGGTTTTAATATTCTTGTTTTGTTGGTATGAGACTCTAAGTCCTTCACCGTTTCAAAGAAGCAAACTCCTAACAGAGAACTCATGAGAAATATGAAGCTGCCCACATCAACGGCTTCCTCCAGCTCCATGAGGATCTCCACTTAAAATGCGAGAATGGAAAGGAGCTGAGGCCAAACTCACTGCCAGGCAGCTCACTGACTAGGGAGTGTGTTCACTGTGGCAGTGAAGCCCTACCTTGAACACAGAATGGGCTCCAACACCCATCTCCCAGGCATTCTCTGCATTGATGCTGGTAACGTGTTGACTCCATCATTACCGGGACAGTCACAATGCTGATTACTGGCAGCTGGGGATGGAGCAGCTCGTCTCAGACTGTGTAACCTATTGTTTCTAAAGAGCTTCCAGCTGCAGAAGCCTCCAAGCTCTTGGGCCAGCTGTGGATTCTTTGCTGAGATGGAGGTGTAACCGAGGAAGGGGCCTGAGAAGTAAGAAGGACGGAAAATGAAAGCAAAGAGTTTGGATGACCCGGGCCATACACAGTGGCCATGGAGCAGGAGACCATCTTCCCTGAGGGATGAGCCGAGGACTTGGCACTCCCCTGACCATAAATGGCTTGGCCAGGGCCCTCTTGGAGCCACCTCTTGCCCTGTCACCCTTGCTCTCCCAGCTGGATGTTACTACAAATGCGAGACACAAGCCAATAACGCTAGCTAGAAAGGAGCTTGCCGAGGGCAGTGTTTGCAGAAGGTTCTCGGGAGGCTGTCGGAAATGGTGAGTAAGAGCTAGCATTTTTTCTCAGCCTAACCTTCATTTCTCTCTATATAAAACAATCCCCAGGCTTTTAATACTCACTTCTCCTAATTCAAACATAATTGTACCTGTGGTGCAATGAGGTCAAGGGGCTTGGTTTTTAATCATTTTCCTATGTGCAAAATACTAATCATTTAAAAAAAATTCTCATCTAATATTTGCTGATCTTATCTTTTATTTTAATATTATTTGCTTTTAAAACCCCACATATAACAAGGGTGAAAAATAGTTGTTTCAGCTAAATTCATTTCCTAGTTGAAGCAATGGGTCGGATCAATGCCTTTCTCCCTATTTGTTCAGTCTGCCTTCTGCTACACGATCATCGACACAGACATCCAAGTTGCATCAGAAACTTTCCACCTTTCTTATTGACTTGTGACATATTTGGTTGTGACTCAATCAAATGAGATTTGCTAAGTTAGACGAGGCTTCTATGATTCCTTTATTAAATAGATTATTAAAAGGAGTTGAATTCAGGCTTTGGAGTTAAGAGGATCTGTGATCTAACCCAGCTTCCACCACCTACCAGCTGGGGACCTTGAGCAGCCTACCTTGGTCTCAGCTCTTTACCCACGATGGGGAGGAGACCACTCTCTTTATGGGGAGGTTATGAGAGCCATGTCTGACACACAGCATGCCCTCAACAACAGTAAGGAATTATTCTGCCTCTCCCTCCCTCCCCTCACAAACAACAGACTCATAACGAGTAATACTCAGCCACTGAGATCCTAACGTGCCTTCAGAACCATTGTATGTGGATATTATATGTGCTTATATGCTATTATATATGGTGCTTAGACTAACAATAAGTGTATTTTAGCAATTAGTGTATTGTACCAAATTCCAGTACTTCAAATATTGCTAATCTGTGCAGACAATTCCGTCCAATAAGAACTTCCCAAGTAGCTTCCCTGTGCCTCGCTGTGTGCTGGCCAGGTCTTGAAGAATATGACTCAGATATTATTTCCTTTGGGCTTATCCTGTGAGATGGGCAGGGCAGGTTAAATAGTGTCCCCATTTTGAGTATGGAAAAACTAAACCTGGGAGAATAGACTTGTTGTGAGGAAATGGAGAGCTGCGAGTTTGAATCACTTTTCCAAGGCGGTACAGCTATTAAGTGGCTGAGGCTGGCCCCGAATCCTCATCAGGTAACTCCAAACCCAGGGTTGGCTTACTCCACCCAGCTGCCTCTCTACAGGACACTGCGTCAGATTCCTCTCCACCCAAATTTACGTGATGTTTTTCTCTCCATGAGAGCACTGTAGTGTGTTTCTATAAAATAGGAATGTCTTTCTGAAGTTGGCCAAAATCTTCGTCATCCAAATGTTGATAAACAGCACATGCAATGGCCCACTTGTTGCTGCTCACGCCTTCTGCTGTCCCCCTAAAGGAAGCTTTGTCTTGGGCCTGCTGACATCAGTGCCCTGTACTCCCTGATGAGATAAGGCTCTGGCCAGCTGTGTTCGATGCAGTGACCATCAAGTGTCCTTGAAGCATCTGTGGGCTTGTCTGGTGTTAGCATGAAGGGCAGTGGTTAGGTCCCTTGAGCAGGAAGACCCTGACCTAAGGTGACCCAGATGTCCCTCTTGCTCTATCACCATTCTAGAAGAATGTCTATCTTGGTCTTGGTGCAAAGATTGGCATCACCCAGCTCAAATAGCAGTGACAGAAGATGGGGACAGGGAGGAAGAAGGAACCACCAGAGGCCCTTGGTGGGACCCGACCCCGAGGAGTGGGCACCTGGACAGACTAACGATTTGGTGCCTCATTGAGCCCACAATCTTTAAATATTGACTGCATATTTGGGGGAGAGGTGAGGCTGGGTGCTGAGTGAGGGGAGGGGAGAGAAGGGTCAGCCTTTCTTCTGTCGTCCTGACCCGCTCGGCTCCAGCCTGCGACCTCTGCCTTGGATCCAGCAAAAATGGAAGCCTTGTCTTTCTCAGGTTCTCTCCCCTGGGAAGGGGGTTTAAGGAGCAGGTGTTCCTGTTGGCGCATGCCCCCTGGGGGTTTTACTTCTTGGCCCAAGCAGAAAATACTTCAGATTCATACAGTTCCCTCCCTGAAAGAAGTTCTGGGAAAAAAGCAATTTTCAGCACTTTGCTGAATTTTTAGTAGTGTTTTTGCTGCCCTTGTGGATCGGGGTTCCTCAGACAATAGCCCCACTGGCTGGCCCCTTAAGCTGGCCCTGGTTGAGGACCTGGTTGGGGAGAGAGGGCTAGACTGACTTGATGCTGAGGGAGGAACTCAAGACCTCAGGCTCCTCTGCTCTCCTGCCCTCTTTTGGGGCCAAGATTGGGAGTGGAAACTGGAGTTGACTGAGCCTATGGGATCAGTAAGTTCTCTTGGAATCCTCCAGGGTCAGTGACGTTTGGTGGAGGGTCAGGAGCCTGACTGACCATCCCAAGGATCTTTAATGTTTCCTCCTCTCTTCCAGAGTTTTTCACTGAACTTTACACTGCCAGCCAACACGGTAAGTACAGCAGTCCCCGTCCACCAGGCAAGTCTGCAAAGATCAATGCGGGGTTTACGCTGAGCCTCCAGAACGCCCGCACACGAGCCTCATGCGGGGGCATCAGTGACACAGGTTGGCAAAGGCACTTATGAATGGTGGTGGGGAGGGGGTGCGGAGAGAAGTTTTTCCAATTATAAAAATTATAAATATACATTTTGAAAAAGAAAATAGCAAAAAACCAAAACACCTAAATTCCCACGAGCAAAAAACATTGGTGTCACTCCTTCCCCTCCTGTTTGACTCTTCATAAATTTTGACTTTTGTTGTCTTTGTACCATTATATTCTCACTCTACATATAATTTTATATGGTAAATATTTTCTATCAACCTTTATAACCATATCTGAGGATGGTCACATAATATTTCTTCAAGTGAATTATTTTTAATTGATTAATCACAATTAGAAATAAGTTTCTGATAAACATAGGTATAGATAAATCTTTGTCTGCCCTAAGATGATTTCCTTAGTACGTAGTCTAACAGGAGAATTATCAGGTCAACAAGAATGAACATTTTATGGCTCTTGATTGTGACGTTTAGTTGCAAGTCAACACAGAGCTTTTCAGTTGGTGGTGGCGGACAGTTTCAATCCAGAGTTGGATTGAGTGATTTCAATCCATCTTCTGTTCTCACGTTGCGTAGAGATAACAGCCAGAGTTGTTTTCTGACCAGGAGCACTGCTGTGATTGAGCTGGGCATTTTCCTGGCCGAGTTTTTTAGTGAGTTTGGCTGTGCCAATTTTTCTAGTAAGTCATGTGGTTATTCAGAGAGAATAAGCTGAATCTCCCTGCCAGGAGGATGCCCAAGCCAGAGCTCATGGTTCCTGTAACACGGGCCGTAGTTCTGGAGGGAAGCAGAAAGGTAGAACCTTGTGGCTCCCTATCGGCCTTCCGGTGCCTGCCACTGACTGCCGTGGACGTCTGTCCCCGACTGCCTGGCACCTGCACCACCTCCTGGGGGGCCCAGCCTTCTGAACCTCCCTGCTCCAGCCTCTGCCTGTCTGCTGTCTGCAGACCAATTCCCCTATCCCTCTCCTTATCTGTCAAAACCTTAATATGGTCACTGCTGGAACTTCCTCCCTGGCTGCTCGAAGACAACAGGTCTGTAGAGACCCCAGGTTCTGTCTTATCCTGGCTTGGCCCATCCTGAGAAGGCCACTCAGAAAAGCAACAGGCCATTGCTTGAGGCGGTGGAGGTGAGTGGGGTGAAGGGGAGGCCCTTGTGATGCTGGTCCTCACCTTGTGGAGCATTTCCTTGGTTAACAGCCTATTTCTCTGGGAACTGTCCCCTCCACCCTTTGAACCTATGCAGGGCAGCCAACCATCCCGGACTGCCTGGGACTGTCTGGTTTTAGCACTGAACGTCCTGCATCCTGGGCAACCTCTCTGGAAAACCAGGACACTTGGTCACCCTGCCTGGCAGTTATGTTCTACCACAGGACATTCCCTGTTGGTGCAGCTGAATGACGGGGAGTGCCAGCGCCCCAGGAAGTGGGGGAGAGGTGATGCCCGGCTCATCAGAGTCCAGCCTCTCTGCAGGGGGTTTGGAACAGGGCCACATATGCAAGTCAGTCTCTGCTGGGCCACACTGAAGTGTCGAGTACAAAGGCTGGGTTGGGGTGCTGCAGCTGGTCATGGAAGGCAGTGTAGCACAGTGGTTAAGGGAGCCACACCACTCAGCATCCGCCACTTAGGGCCGTGTGATCTCACATGAGTTACTTCACTTCTCTGGGCCTCGCTCTTCTCATCTGTAAAATGGGGATCACTATAGTCCTGCCTCACTGGCTGTTGTGAAGAATAAATGAGCCGGTAGCAGGAAAAGTACTTGAACAGCCTGGCACATGGTATGTTCTCCATAATTGTTAGCTGGTACGATTAGCAAGTGTTCACAAGGGCAGAAAAGTCCATCTGGAGAGAGAAAGAAGAGCACAGGGAAAGGCCATGCTGCCCAGGAGAGAAGGAGAGCCCCCGGGAGCAGGGGCTTTGCTCCTGACAGGTTCCCAGGTCCTAGCTCCATGAGATGCTGGATTCCCGCTGCCCTCGGGCTCCACGAGGCACCCCGTGTCCTCAGAGTTAACTCCTTTGTGTTTTGGCCAAAGCCAGCCTAAGTGAATTTCTGAAGTCTGAAGACAAAACCTCTTTCCCAAAACCGTGTTCGACTCTTCCGCCCCTTGAGAAATAGAACAATTTAGGCAAAAGGCAGCATTAAGGTAATGTGGGGGGTGGGGTGAGACCGCGTTTAGGTAAAAGTGTAGCCTCTTAAGTACCAAGCGTCAGAGCCTCGTAATGGAACCCTCCTTTGATGGGAGCCCTCTGGGAAAGAGGCCCAGGCTTGGAATTCAAATACCCAAGTTCAGATTCGATTTATTTAAAAGCCCAAGCCCCAGGGACTCCAATGTACTCACCGAGATGGACGAGAGGACTAAATAAATAGCGAGCCTGACTAGAGCTTTGCTAAGTTTAAGGGGATGATGCTCGTTTGATCGTCTGATCCTCATAACAACCCCAGAGGGAGGTGCTAACATCCCTATTTTAGAGATGAAGAAATGAGCTCCCTTAACTGGTGAGTGGAGATGTCACCATTCCACTCCAGGCAGTGTGAGCCCGGGACACACGCCGTCAGCGCCACACTGCACCACCTAGTGTACGCAGACGACACAGCTGGCCTCTAATGTAGAACTCTGTTCCCTGAGATTTACTGATTGAGGTAAGACTCTTTCTAGAAATATCTCATAAGTGGGTGAAATCCAGTGCCCATCCTTGAGTGGAGATGTGCAACGGAAACACGCAACGTATTCATTGAATGCGGAATTATCTCAGGAGCAAGGATAATTCACACCTTCCGATAACTCAATAACAAGGAAGGCTTCCTTAAAGAGCCTGACTTCCGCCAGTGTTTATGTTTGTTTCCCTTCTAGCAATGGGCACAAGTAGGCCGACAGTGTGCTGGGAAGACATGGTGACTGAGAAAGCCTTTCTGAGTTTTAAAATGTGTTATGGTAAATCCAGGGTGAATAATGAAGACCTCACTTGAATTTCTGTATTCTCTCTCCTTGTAGCCAAATTTCACTGCCATTCTTACCTGGGAAGCAATCAAGTAGGGTTCTATTTGGCAGTTGTCATTTGTTGTTTTCAATAGAAAGTTTGGCAGATGGGTGAACTTCAGGCACTATGGCTTAATCTTTGGCAGACTGTCTTGTATAACATGCATTCTATAGATTCTTTTCTTAAGATGTGTGTTCTTCTTCCACACAGACTTCCTCCCCGGTTGTTACAGATGGGAAAGGAGCAGTACGTATATCACTTAAATGATGGAGCCTCAGTTTGGTCATTTATAAAATGGACATAATAATGCTCTACTGTCTGGTGCATTCGTTTTGAGGATTAGATAGCATTTGATATATGAACTGTCACCAAGCACAGAATCTGGCTCAACTATTATTCTTAGGACCAACTCAGCTCAAAAGTGAGGGATAATGTGCAAAATCACAGATGGATTTCACAAATTGCTGAGCAAAAGAGGCTAGAATCAGAAGAGTACATACTTTCCATTTGCATCTAGATGACATTGAAAAACAGGCGAGTGATTTCAGGATGCTGGTTACACGTGCAGTGACTGGAAGGGAGCAAGAGGGGGCTTCTGGGGTGCTGGTAACATTCTGTTTCTTCATTTGGGTGCTGCTTACATACATGGGTCCATCATGTGAAAAGTCATTCAGCTATATATTTATGATTTACGTACTTTTCTGTATGTATGTTATTCTTCAATGAAATCACCCTCCTTTCCCAAAAAGCGAAGGAGAATCCAGCATTATATGAGAGTTGCACATTTATAGGAATTCTGCAAATTATCATATTTCTAGATAATCTGCAAATCTGAAAACTTATGCTGCTACAAGCATGGCTCTTTCCACTCAGATCAAAGCAAAGTGGGAATTTGAAAATTAATTTGTTAATGCATTTAGTGTAAATAAATTTTAAAATTCACAAAAACTTTTACTTTTTGCCAAACTGATAGGTAAAAATGGTATCTATCTGTTGCTTTGAACCGTATCTCAGCTTTTCCTATGTTGACGAGACACTGTATTTCTGTTCCTAGGAATGGCCTGTTCATATCCTTTGCCCATTTTTCTACTGGATTATCACTCTTTTCCAATGGCTTTAAACTATGTCAATTAAGTCCTATGAAAATGAGTCATGTACATTGAAAACATGTTTTCACAGTATTTCATTATCCTTTTGTTTTGTACATGACACTTAGGGTCCACACAGGTTTTTGTTTTGTTTTATTTTTAATCAATTGAGCTTTTCCTTTATTCTTGGAGAACCTGACTCCGCTCTCTCTCTGCGCCAGGACTGTGGGCCCTCTCTCGGATTAGCAGCAGGCATCCCATCCCTGGTGGCCACAGCCCTGCTGGTGGCTTTGCTATTTACTCTGATTCACCGAAGAAGAAGCAGCAATGAGTCTGCCGAGGTGAGTAGCAGCAGCTCCTTGGGGTCTGAACGTGTTGGCGGGAATCAGTATTTCCGTGAACGGGCTTTGGGGGTGTGTGGTGAGGGTGTCAGGACCCATGTCTGTTTTCTGAGGACATGATGGCGGACGTTTCCGTGCCTCAATTTCTATTCAATTTCTCAGACTCATGACACTATGCTCCAGGCAGAGCTGATTTGTCACACAACTGTCAGGTCATCTAAGGAAATCTGTGGCAACAAGGACGGTGTTTGAGGTGGCAAAAAGTAGCAGTAGAGAGAGACGTTGGTTGCCATGGCAAACACATGTCTGTCCAGTGGATGTGTTTTCTAAAGCTGAGGAACGAAAGCGCACCAGCTTCACAAAGAGGATGGAGATAATCTTCGGAAAGATGGGAGACAAACAGCTACTGAGGTGTCTATGGTGCAGATATGTCCAGAAGTATGCAGCTCTATTTCTCTGCCCTTTTCCCTCATCTGAACACATATCAGCCACAAAGGAATCTACCAACCACACCCCACCAGATGCCAGATTGTTCTGGGGACCATGGTCAGACTCCAAAGGCCACCCAGACCAACATCCAGGGAGATTTCAGGGTTGTGATACAACTATGGTTGTGTGGACTCTGGGTTCTAACTCTGTCCTCTATTTATGAACATTCCTGGTTGTTCTCACACTGGTAAGCATTAACTGGGAGATAGAAACCTAGCTTCTACCTCTGGTTCTGCCACTTTATGACTTATGTGATCCAGGACAAGTGACTTGACATTTTCTGTGCCTTGGTCAGTTCACCTCCAAAATGGGAGTCATAAAAACTACCCTCCCTGTATTTGAGAGGCAGGCAAAGTTATGAGTGAAATGAGGTCGTGGATGTAAAGACGTGTTGACAAGCTGTAAACTTTAAACATATTAAGACGTGTTGTGGTTGTTGGTGGTGTTATTTACTTAAGCCATGGTTTCTTTGCTTTTTTTTAAAGATTGGCACCTGAGCTAACATCTGTTGCCAATCTTCTTTTTTTTGTTTCTTCTTCTCCCCAAAGCCCCCAGTACATAGTTGTACATTCTAGTTGTAGCTCCTTCTAGTTGTGCTATGTGGGACACTACCTCAGCATGGCTTGATGAGCGGTGCCATGATCACTCCCAAGATCTGAACCAGTGAAACCTTGGGCCACCAAAGCAAAGCACACGAACTTAACTACTTGGTCATGGAACTGGCCCCATAGTTTCTTAAACTTCAGTACTGTAAAATCATCTAGGAGACTACAAAAATACTGATCACCAAAACCAATTAAATCAGTATACCTGGACAATAGAGCTGTGGCACTGGTCTTTCAAAAAAACACAACTTGTTATTATGGATAATTTTAAACATATACTAAAGTAGAGGGAATGGTAAAATAAACGCAATTGTCAACATGTGGCCAATCCTGTCTGAGGTAACTCATTAATGGTATTTCTGGTTTATGGGTTTTTTGGGGAGGGGGGTGTTGTTATTATCTGTTTGCTTATTTTGCTTTGTTTTTAAGGCTTTCTGGTAATTCTTATGTGCACAGTTTTAAGAACCACTAATTTTAATCATGACATGGGCAAAGACTGTGACTCTTTCTTTCTTTCCTTTTTACTTTCTTTATTCTCCTTTCTTTCTTCCAACTCAGGAAAGTGAGAGGCCATGTGAAATTTCAGAAATCTATGACAGTCCCAGGATAGCTGAGGTAAGAACTCCCAGTTTTAACCACTATATATCATTCCAACAGTAGACAAACTAAGGGTCGTAAAGCCTTTCACATAGAGGAGAATTACAGTGTGAGCACATATGGAAAAGAGATGACCAAGGGAAGCTCATGCACAAAGGACGTTCTTGGTATTTTTATTGACTGGACGGGAATTCAAAGTTGATTTAATACTAGAAAATCAATTTAATATAATTTATTTCACTGATAAATTAAGAGAGAAAGTCATGTGACCATCTCAATAAGAAAAGAGAATTCAAAAAACTAAACAGCCATTTGTGATGTGAACTCTTAGCAAACTACAAACAGATTAGGAACGTCCTTAAATTGAAGGGAATCTTTTTAAAAAAAATTACGGCAAACATCATATCTAAGGGTAAAATGTTAATGAATTCTCCCTAAGATCAGAAACAAAACGAAGGTGCTCACTCTTACCACTTCTATTCAATATTATACTTTAGGTCTTAGTCGATGCAATAGGATAAGAAAAAGAAGTAGAAAGTATAAGACTGGAAAAGAAGAAACAAAACTGTCATTATTTTCAGATGATAAGATTATTTACCGATAAATTGTTAGTATTAACAAGAGATTTTAACAAGTTCACTGGATACAAAATCAGTATACAAAAATAATTTGCATTTCTAAAAATCAATTAGAAAAAGTAATTAAAAATACCATTTTATAGTAGTAATAAAAATATATAGAATGCTGAAGAATAAATCTAATAAAACATGCAATCTCTTCATGAAGAATAATAAAACTATAGTAAAAGTTATTAAATAAGACCTAAATAATGGGAGTTATCTACTGTGCTCCTGGATAGGAAGACTCAATAGTATAAGGATGTCAGACAACCTCTATTTTTCCTATTTAATAAATGTAATTCCAATATAAATCCCAAAAGATTTTTCCATGGAACTTAATAAGGTACTTCTAAAATCTATATGGAAGAATGCAGAAAAAAGATTTAAAATGTAACAAATAACAGATAGAACAAATAAAAAACAAATAGCAAGATGGTAGATTCAAACCCAACCATATCAATGACTATATTAAATGTAAATGGTGTAAATACCTCAATTAAAAGGCAGAGTATTTGGATTGGCTATAAAAGCAAGATCCAACTATATACTGCCTACTGAAACTCACTTTAAATATAAAAGCACTAATATATTAAAAGTAAAAGGATAGAAAAACAGATACTATGCTAACATAAACAAAAGAATGTAGAGTGGCCTGGACACCCTCCCAAGGCAGCAAGCTCATGCACTTGTAGGCCTCTCCTCATTTGTTTTCTGTCTCTCAAGGATCACTGTCCTTCCTTGCCTGAAGGTTCAGTGCCTTGAAAAGTATTATTTTAAATGTTTTGCCTGATTTTTGGATGTTTTAGGTGGGAGGGTAAATTTGGTTGCTGTTACTCCAACTTGGCCAGAAGCAGAAGTCTTTACTGTATTTTTTAAAAACCTGTTTGTTTTCTCAAGAATCCTAGGAGGGCACCCACACACGGGAAGAATATGATGGGATCTGAAGAATCTCACATATATGTGAAGACTGTAGCAGGAAGCGAGGAGCCCATGCATGACACTTACCGTCCTACTGAAGAAATGGAGAGAAGAAGGGGATTGTGGTGGCTTATGCCCAGACTGAGCTTGGAATGATGTGGCTCAGCCAAAGAGCAGATCTGGTGCTGGAACAGAGCTGAAAACCCAGGGATTTATGCTTGAGTGAGGAGAGATGCCAAACTGCTTCTTAACCAATCTCAATTTCATTGACAGATCTGGAAAACTTTTGGGTTGATTTGTCTCTTTAGGGAACAGATCTGCAAAGGTTCATTCCAACTCTCAGATCTTGTGGTTTAATAAGCAGTAAAGCACAAAGTGTGGTCACTGTGCATCCAGAAGGAGCCTTTGGATCCTGTTCCTGACCCCAGTGGGAATTCGCTTTTCTTTGTGATTTTGGGAAAGGGACTTGATTTCTGAGTGTCTTGCCTTCTCATCTTTTTTCACATCCTTTTCCTCAAAAAAGTCATCAGACCTGGATTCCATGGGAGAGTTGACCAAGGCCAACATGGGGTACAAATTGGGACATAAATGAAGCTTACAGGGAATGTGCAAGGGGAAGCAGTTCCTTGTTTCTGAACATCTCAGGGTAGAAATCATGTGGAACCACACAGTCCCTGACCACAGGTGCAGCATGTGACTGGATCATTCATTGCTCCACCTGGGTCTGTGATCAGAGAGTATTCAAGGAAGGCAATTCTGCAATGAACTGTGTGTGTGTTGAGGGTCAGTAGGGTAGAAGGAAGGCAGAGGTTTCGAAAGATTATTAGAAATGATGGCTATATCCATTTTGTGGGATTAGAGAGAAAGGTCCAAGTCCTTGGACTATCATGGGGAAAAACTCACCGGCAGGAAGAGAGATCAAGAGGACTCTGAGTGGATGAACACAGGACCAAAGGGGTGGGACAGGTAGTAATGTGCCTGCCACCTGAGGGAAGCCCGTGGACAGCGTCAGCCAGCTGGAGGCAGGCCTTCACCATTGCTTCTGTGAGGAATCCTCCAGGAATCCTGGTTCCTCCACATAGGGCCATTGCTCATGAGTAGGCTGGGTTTCCTGGTGGGAGAACCTGGGTTCAGGACCTCTTGGGGTTCATCCACCAGCTCCATGCACCACCATGATAAGCTGTAGAAACATTCCTTTCTCACACAGGACCTCTGATTGCTCAGAAACACACCCCCTCTTCTTCAAATAACCAAGAATAGGTTCTACAAACTCAATCACTGCCATGTGCCAACACCTGATTTTCAAAACCCCTTGTGAAATTCAATTTTGCGCTAAGTCCCCTAGGTCCAGTCACCTTGACAAGCAAATGTGGCCATTTTTAAGCAGATGTGCCCAGTGATCCAGGTGCTTGTACTTCTCTTACATGTTGGGAAGGACCTTGAATTTGCTGAGAACTTGACTGTGGCCTTGGTCTTGACACTTATAAGTTCAAGCCCTGGGGCAAATTGTTGACCCGCAGAAGCTTCGATTCTTCCCTTACGAAATGGAGATAGCAGTTCTCATCCTTCCACCCCCAGGGTGGTTGTGAGGATTGAAACACGCATGTGAATAAAGCTTGTAGTCTATAAGGTAATGTGTGACTTGTATTTTGGATCATTTATTTTTATTCCACTTATAATTCATTGCTCAGAGTCTTTATTTCAAATTGTTTCTACTAAAATAGCAAGATTCAGTATTCCTGTCATTTTTTTTCCTGCTATGATGTGCAAGAACTTATTTTGGAATAAAGTGAAAAGTAAAATGGTCATTTTTATAGACATACAACACATCTGTGGTTTCTCTTGGCCTATATTAAAGTCTATGACATTGGCCCTGGGGTTGGAATCAAGGTTATCCCGGGGATTTTTCTGGTGCTGGCTCTCTCTGGGGCTGATGAGGGAGGTGTTCATTTCTTCATTTAGGGCAGCCTGTGTTGTGGGAAACTACAGGGACCAGAAGTCAGAAGCTGTAGCTCTCTGACCCAGGGCTGGTACGAGCTTAGGGATGACTCTGGGCCAGTCGCATTTTATCTCCTTTCTTCATGTACCACTTGGTGTTTGGGTTGGCTTGTCTCTAAGGTTAACTCCACCCAGTTCAAACATTCTAACTTTGATTTTCCAAATTCTGCAAAGTAGGGCCTCCCCTTCCGCCTCCCTGCTCACCGCTCCCGTCAGCACAGCCTTCTGGACCTTGCAAAGTCCTTCTCAGCTCTTGGCTTTGGAGGTGGAGAGAGAGACTTATTTCTCCTGTATCCTGCCAATAGACAACAGTTTCACATAGCTTTCCTTGTGGCATTTATCACTGCAAAAGCGTAATGCCAATTAAAGACAAAAAACATGAAGAATGACTAATGTTTGAAGCATTGTCTATTTATACGATCTTGCACTCCCACCATCCTGGTGGAAATTATTGATTAATGCATGAGTTAATTTAACAAATGGGCATTGGCTTCCCTCATGTGTCAGACCATCTGCCGGGTCCTATGATAAGATTGGAGACATAATGAAGAGGCTAAAGGCAACTGGGCTTTCCAGGAAATGTCTCTCTACCAAATGAACATGGAGTCTCCTATCCACTCAAGGAAACACTATTAGGAAAGCTTTCATAGAGGTGCTTTCCTTCTAGACTCAAAGACACAAAACAGACTCTTTCTTCCTTCTGGGCTCAAATGAAAGAAGAATCTACACTCTCTTTTCTTCGTTTTCCTTTACCTGAAGTTGTAGAAGGAGAGATGGGCCTGACCCTTCCTGCCGCAGGGCACTCCGAATGACTGAAGACCGAAAAGCCTGGTTATGTCAGGGAATACCTCAAAATGCTGTGCCTACAAGAGAAACTCAGAGAAGGCTCTCTCTCCTCCACTCTGTAATGAGGCTACCTCAACTCCAATAAGTCAAGAGGTGTCAAAAATACCAAAATTGGGCATGTGAGAGTGGGGAAGAATTTGTAAGATGGCTGAGTCTGTCCCATAGGCTATAGGAAGAATTTGAAAACTGATGGCGGCCTTTGAAGGACAGGCCACGTGTAACTTGGGGCTTAAAACTGATTTGTAATGACGGTGAATCCAGTTCTCACAGAGTTATGTTTGTAAGACTAAAATGGGTTGAAAGATTTGGCTGTGAGCGAGAACAAACCATGATCAAATAATTCTACTGGAAATACAACTGATTCTGTGACAAGGAATCAGACAGTGATTATTTTTTCCATTTTATTTATTTTCTTTTTTTCATTTTAATTTTTGTTTTTATAGTAGTAACATTGGATAACATTATGTAACTTTCAGATGTACATCATAATATATTTCAAATTCTGTGTAGATTATATCACGTTCACCCCGCAAAGACTAATTATAATCCATCACCACACATTCGCCTAATCACCCCTTTCACCCTCCTCCCTACCCGTTTCCCCTCTGGCAACCATCAGTCCAATCTCTGTTGCTATGTGTTTGTTGTTGTTTTATCTTCTACTTATGAATGAGATCATATGGCACTTGACTTTCTCCCTCTGACTTATTTCACTTAGCATAATTCCCTCAAGGTCTACCCATGTTGTCACAAATGGCTGGATTTCATCCTTTCTTATGGCTGAGTAGTATTCCATTGTGCACGTATACCACATCTTATTTATCCATTTGTCCCTTGATGGGCACCTAGGTTGCTTCCAAGTCTTGGCTATTGTGAACAATGCTGTGACAAACATAGGGGTGCATGTATCTTTATGCATTTGTGCTTTCAAGTTCTTTGGATAAATACTAGGCAGTGGACTAGCTGGATCATATGGTAGATCTATTCTTAATTTTCTGAGGAGACTCCATCCTGTTTTCCATAGTGGCTGCACCAGTTAAAATGTCCGTACTTCCTAAAGCAGTCTATAGATTCAATGAATCCCTATCAAAGTTCCAACAACATTTTTCACAGAAATAGAACAAAGAATCCTAAAATTTATATAGAACAACAAAAGACCCCGAATAGCCAAAGGAATCCTGAGGAAAAAGAACAAAGCTGGAGGTATCACACTCCCTGATTTCAAAATATACTACAAAGCTATAGTAACCAAAACAGCATGGCACAAAAACAGACACACAGATCAATGGAACAGAATCAAGAGCCCAGAAACAAACCCACACATTTATGGACAGCTAATTTTAGACAAGGGAGCCAAGAGCATACAATGGATAAAGGAGAGTCTCTTCACTAAATGATGTTGGGAAAACTGGACAGCCACATGCAACAGACGGTGATTATTGCTGACTCACTGGACCAGGGATTATCCATTTATGAAGGCCAAGGTAAGACTGTGTGTTTTTGTCTTGAGAGCAAGAGAAAGCCTTGTTTGTGTCCCCTTCCTTCTAGTTCCCGCTGCTCTAACCATATGGGCCTCCTCTCTGCCCCTCAGATGCCATGGTCCCACCAGCAACACAGGCTTCCTCTCTGCTCCCCAGGCACTGGGATCTTCCAGCTGTAAGGGCTTTCTCTCTGCTCATTTGATGCTATGGTCCCTCCTGCCACATGGGCCTTCTCTCTGCTTTTCAGACAACACAGCCTTCCACATATGGCCTTTGCACATGCTGTTGATGAGACAGAGCAGGCAGTCCAGGGAGGCCAAGGTCAACAGAATTTATAGGACAGAGGAGAGGAGGGAGTTGCATGGAGACAGAACTCAGAGATCTGTAGAGGATTCTTCTTGAATGTCTGACTGAGTATTGATCAGCACATGCATGTGAGGAAACTACCCAAGGCTGAGACAAGAACCACTCAAACTGTATTAGTTTCTAATACAGTTTTACATTGTTCCCAGACAGCCAGAGTAGAAAACATCATAATTCACCAGGCATCAAGTAGAGTAGTAAGAAAAGTACTGCCTCAGTAGTGGGGAGGAATAATAACCCTTAGATTAAACTAGGTTAGTGCTACTCGAGTTATGCCTAACAAAGCTTAAAAGCAGGATGCAGACAAATCAAATTGTTTTCAAGCGACTTAACCACATCCCAGCACAAAGCTCACGAATATTTACAGGAATACAAAAATATCCCCCTCCCAACAGGGTAAAATTGACAATGTCTAGAATCCAATAAAAAAATTACCAGGTATGCAAAGAGCCAGGAAAACATGACCAGTAATGGAGAGAACACTCAATCAGTAGAAACTGACTCAGAATTGGCATGGATGATACAGTAAGCAAACAATGACATTAAAACAGCTGTAACTGTATTCCACATATTTTATAAGATAGAGGAAAGATTGAATAGACACATGGAAGATATTTTTTAAAACCCAAATCAGACATCTAATGATGAAAACTATATTGCCTGAGATGGAAACTATACTGGATGACATTGATAGAGCTGTATACATCTCAGAAGAAAAGATCAGTAAACTTAAAAACATAGCAATGAAAACTACCCAAAATAAAACAGAGATAAAGCATCAATGATCAGTGAAACAACTTCAACTGGCCTAATAGATGTGTAACGAAAGTCCCTACAGAGGCAGGGGGAGGGGACAGAAAAAATATTTGAAGAAATAATGGCTGAACAATTTTAATATGAGAACTGTAAACTCACAGATCAAAGAAATGCAAGAAATCCCAAGCACAAGAAGCATGAATAAACGACACCCAGTCTCTTCATAATCAAATAGCTCAAAACCTGTACAAATAGAAAAATCTTAAAAGCAGCCTCAGGAACAGACACATTATATACAGAGAAACAAAGATAAGGATTATAGTAGATTTCTCATGGGAACAATGCAACGGAGACTGTGGACCTCGTTTTTAAAGTACAGAAAGAAAAGCACTGTCAATCTAGAGTTTTTACCTAGCAAAAATATCTTCAAAACAGGGAGGCAAAGTAAAAGCTTTTTAAGATGTACAAAAGCTCAAAAAATTCATCACCAGTAGACGAATTTATCATTGGTACAAGGATATCAAAGGAAGTCCTTCAAGCAAAAGGAAAATGGCATCAGATGGAAACTAGGATCTACCCAAGGAGGGAAATCACCAGAAAAGGGAACTCTATGGGTAAATATAAATAATCATTTTCTATTATTGAATCTCTTTAAAGAAATTCGACTGTTTAGAGCAAAAATAATAGCAGTGTGTTATGGGGTCTGTCATATGGAGAAGTAAAATGAATGACAACAATAGTACAAAAGCCAGGAGCAGAGAAACGGGAGGACGCTGTGTAAGGCACTTACGTTACATAGGAAGCGATACAACGTTTACTGCGTAAATATACAGGGTGATCAGTTAGATACGCATACTATAAACCCTACAGCAACAACTAAAACAGTACAACAAAGAATTAAAGCTAATAAGCCAACAAAGGAGATAACTTAGAATCAAAGAGATAATTCTTTTAAAGGGAGAAAAAAGAGGAAAAAGAGAACAAAGGATAGGACAAATAGAAAACAAATAGTAATGTGGCTTTTAGTATCAATAATCAAATTATTATATCAATAACCATATTAAATGTAAGTGGTCTCAAAAGTCCAACTAAGAAGAAGAGATAGTTTAGATATGAAAGCAAGGCCCAAGTGTATGTTGCCTACAAGAAACCCACTTTAAATACAGAAACACAAATAGGCTAGAAGTAACAGGAGAATAAAAGATAGGCCAATACTATTCAATAGCACCTGATTTCAACACTTAGCGTAATGTGACAGTAATCAAGAGAGTTTGAGAGTGTGGTCTTGATATAAAGACAGTCAACTAGATATATGGACAAAATAGAGTCCGGAAATAGAGCCACATATTTGTGGGACAGTTGGTTTTTGACAAAAATGCAAAAGTAATATTCAGTGGAGAAAGGCTGGTCTTTTCAATAAATGATGCTAGAACAAACAATCCAGTAAAAAATTGCCAAAAGATTTGAAGAGATATTTTATCAAAGATGATATGCCAATGATAAATAAGGACCTGAAAATATACTCAGCATCATAATCATTAGAGAAATGAAAATTAAGACCACAATGAGATGCCACTTCACCCCTGAAAATCTGACCAT
The DNA here is from genome assembly GCF_037783145.1 of Equus przewalskii. Lineage (NCBI taxonomy): Eukaryota > Metazoa > Chordata > Mammalia > Perissodactyla > Equidae > Equus > Equus przewalskii. Next base: position 32,820,745 of record NC_091831.1, read on the forward strand.
ACAACGTATCGGGGAGGATGTGGAAGAGCCGGGACCTCATGCACTGCTGGTGGGAATGTAAAACTATCACAATCGCTTTGGCATACAGTTTGTCAGTTTCTTAAAACGTTAAATATATACCTTCCATATGACCTGGCCGTTCCACTCCTAGGTATTCACCCAGGGAAAATGAAAGCACACGTCCACACAAAGACTTTAACACTCTTGTTCACAGCAGCTTTACTTGTAGTAGCCAAATGTCTATCACCAGATGAGTGGACAAAGAAATGGAGGCATATCCACGCACTAGAACAGTAATTAGCAATAACAAGGAATGAAGTGTTGATGCATGTTACAACATGGATGAACCTCAAAATAATTATGTTGAGTCGAAGAAGTCAGACAAATAAGAGTCCATACTGTGTGATTCCATTTATAGAAGATTCTAGAAAATGCAAACTCATCAACAGTGACAGAAAGCATATCAGCAGTTTCCTGGGATGGTGGGATGGAGAAGGTTGGGAGGGACAGATTACAAAGGGGCTCAAGGAGACTTTTGGGGGTAATGGATATGTTCCCTATCTTGATTGTGGTGATAGCTTCACGGTGTATCACACATCAGAACTTATCAAATTGCACACTTTAAACAGGTGCAATTCATTGTCTGTCAATTTTACCTCAGTGAAGCTGTTTCAGAAAAAATAACATCCAAGCCGCACAGAGTCATAATCTTCCTTTCTTTCTTCAGCAATTTGCCAAGAGAACTAGAGGATGTGGGGGACGTGCTTGGTGCCTTCGAAGGACAAATGCAGTCTTTCTCTGGAGAAGTTGGAGCTAGACAAAAACAGATTCATCCACTCAGCTCCTCAGAGGTACAATGACACCCACTTTCAAGGGCGTCCCATGTAAGCTCGACCCGAAGACCTGAAAAGCTTCCAACCCCACAGGCCCTTCAGAAGAATTCTGTCCCAAAGAAAGACGGGGGAGTCCTAGAACTGGAGGCAACATTAGGATGACTTTAAACCTGCGGTTCGCAGCCTGGTACGTTTAGGAAGATGCGAATTCCCTGAAAGCTGTGTGCAGATTTTGTACGTATAATCATTCTTCAGGGGAGAGACGCCACAATTTCCCTCCGATTCTCAAAGGGACCTGCAAGACCCCTCCCACAAGTTTTAAACACAAACAGTGAGAATTGCAGTTGAAAGATGGTGACAAAGATGCCAAATAATGCCTATTTTAAGCAACCTGTTGCAACACTTCTAATATAAATTGCTTTGAAATTAGTAATGGTTTTGCCTTAATTTAATAACTACATTTCCACAGAAAAATCAAAATGGAGTGGAAAAGATTAATGTTACCTATATAGATGCCTGTTTTCCTGAAAGTCATGGAGGTTTTGTATTAAGAACATTGGAATTAGAAGCATGTACTTCTGACATGCACCGTGTTGGAAAACCATTCAACTTCCAAAGAAGATCCTTTTGTCTTTATTATTAATATCGTTACTATTATTTGCAGCAAGAAGTTAGAGATGGTACCTCTCTCTGTCTCCTGCCCCTAGGTTAGCAAAGGCTAAAACGTTGGACACATTTTTGGACTTGTTTCCTGGGAAAATATTATTCCCTGCCTGCCAGGATCATGTAGGATGCAAAACGTATGGCAGGCCACAGTGCTATTCAAATCCAAGGGCACCACGGCAAGGGTCAAAGAGGCTCCCTCGATTCCAGCTTCGGGAATCACGCTGTATTTCTTTAAAGAAAACTAGGGGGCTGGTCTGGTGGCATAGTGGTTAAGTTTACTCGCTCCACTTCAGTGGTCCCAGGTTCGCAGGTTCAGATCCTGGGCGCAGACGTAGACACCGTTCATCAAGCCATGTGGCATCCCACATAAAATAGAGGAGGATTGGCACAGACGGTAGCTCAGGGCCAATCTTCCTCACCAAAGAAAGAAAGACAGAAAGAAAACTATACTCCTGCCCTTGGATTTACAGCTTCAGCCTGTGTGTGATGACTGATTTGTCTTAAGTCGTTTGACTGCCTTTCTGGGAAGCAGTCCCCAGGTGCCTGAACTATGGCCAGATGATATGAAAAAGACTAATCTCTTTTATATGTGTAATGTCTTTTAGTTTTCAAAACACTTTTCATCCACTATTTTGTTTGATTTTTACGCCAACCTCAGGAGGTGTGCAGTGGCAGTGTTACTGGGCCCATTTTACAGATGAGAAAACTGAGGCCCTACGAAGGTAATTTTATTGGCCCTGGACATTGTAAAACAACCTGCTTTGAGGGGTGATTAGGCCTGCAGGAAATGAAGAGTTAAGAATAATAAGTGTAACTGATAACTGGGGAGGGCTCCTGACCTGCTATGGGGTCCTTTGATATACATGCTGGAGGGAGGAGTTCGAAATACTTACAGCATCGTGAATTGATTGATAAAAAGTGCATTCAACGCAGATAAAAGTGACTGCCACTGTGGCTCCCATCTGTCTCTGAGAGATAAAGGTCAATGAGCGCCCTAAGGTCCGCATAAAACAGTCGTTGGCCTCCAAGAAACTCCAGAGTCAATGGACGGGGCCTTTGCTCCCTGTGGCTCTTGGCCTGGTGCTGAGAAACTTTCAGCTCGGGTAGCAGGTGCTGGCCAAATCCAGAGAGGCTCAGGTCTTGGACCTGATCCTTGACACCGGCCCTAAGCCTTGCCACCTCCTGTCCCGGCTTCAGGGGCTTGAGGAAGTCTACAAGTAAAGTGAAGTGTACTTAAATGTCTCTTTGCCCAAGGTCATGATTAAATTGTTCATTGGCTCTTCTCAATCCAGAGGGTCCCCAAATCAAGCACTTTACAGCATTATCTCATGTAATCTTCCAGCAGATGCAGAGGGAGGAACCATTATCATCTTGATTTTACAGAAAAGGAAACTGAGACTCAGAGAGGTTAGGTAATTTGTGCAAGGTCACACAGCTAGTAATTAGGGGAGCCCAGCCTGTGTGCGTATCATCTGCCGAATCAGCATTAACTATGACGTTGGGCAGTCCGGTGCCTCTCTCTAGACTTTTGTTTGTCATCTGTAGAACAAAGAGGATGGACCGGAAGGTCTCCAAAGCCCTGCTCAACATTCTTGGGCTTCTTACTTCGTCTGCTCTCATCATATTGTACTCGCCGCTGACGGGTCTTCTATTCGCCACCAGAGGGCGTTCTGCTCCCAAAGTAGGAGGTAGTGGGGAAGGCTGAGTTCCAGTAAGCAATCACCACCCCAATTGATAAAATTCCAGCCTAGAGCAAAACGCCACGTGCGGCCTTAGCAGAGGGCATTTGCGGAATTCCTAACAGGCCTTTCCAAATAAGGATATGAGCTCAAGGAGCCCCGTTAGAATCTTTGAGGTTCTCGTGGGGAAACGCCTTCCTCGGGGACCTCCTGGGGCCTTTGTATGGTGCCGACCTTCAGAGGACTAGCGCTGGGGAGTCGGCAGAGAAGGCAGAGGCCACCACACATTTCCCAGACAGCAGCCCCCTGGGCTTCTCTATCCTCTTTCCCAATTCTTGCCACATCCCCATATGACTGGTAATATTTACTGAATGTTTTCCTACATCGATTCATTTTTCTTGCTTAAGTGTATTTAAAAAGGAAGCTTTATATCACTACCCTAAACGGAAAACCGTTATTTTGTTGTTGTTGTTTAGTTTTTTAAAAAGATCCGCCCTAAGCTAACATCTGATGCCAATCTTCATCTCTCTCTCTCTTTTTTTTCCTCCCCAAAGCCCCAGTACACACTTGTATATCCTAATTGTAAGTCTTTCTGGTTCTCCTCTGTGAGCCACTGCCATAGCGTGGCAACTGACGACGAGTGGTGTGGTTCTGTGCCCAGGAACCGAACCTGGACCACCAAAGTGGTGAGTGCCAAATTTAACCATTAGGCCATCAAGGCTGACTCAAAAACCCTTATTTTTATAACACACATTAAAATAAACACCTTTCTAGAATATAAGCTCCATGCTTACAATCATGTGGGCAGAGATTTTTGAGTTTTGTTCTCTGTTCTATGCCCAATGCCTAGAAAAATGTTACATAGTAGGCGCTCAATAAATATTTGTTGATGATTTCAGTATAAAGATATTCATCTACATTCTCCCTAAATAATCTTGAACAGCATACTTGAGAAACACGGGGGCAGCAGAAAGGACTGGGAGAAAATTTGGTGGATTTTGCGACTTGAGGCACGTGAACACAACTTGCCACGAGGTGCCAGACCGTGAGGCTTTCTCAGTGGAAGTGGCTGCTGTCCGCTCCTGTTACCCCGGCTTTCCTCAGACAGCAACTCCGGATGTGGGGTACATGCATATACCTGAAGCCCCGTCCAGTGTATTGCTGTTTCCAGCCTGAGCTGTTTTCTGGTTTCAGGATGGGCAAAAATTCTTCATCTGCCACTTCACACCATTAGAATGGCTATTGTTAGGAAAAAAAAGAGGGGGAGAGGCCGGCCCAGTGGTGCAGCAGTTAAGTTCGCATCTTCCACTGCTCGGCGGCCCGGGGTTCGCCAGTTCGGATCCTGGGTGCGGACATGGCACCACTTGGCATGCCATGCTGTGGCAGGTATTCCACATATGAAGTAGAGGAAGATGGGCACAGATGTTAGCTCAGGGCCAGTCTTCCTCAGCAAAAAGAGGAGGATTGGCCACAGATGTTAGCTCAGGGCTAATCTTCCTCAAAAAAAAAAAAAAGGAAAAGAACAAGTGTTGATGAGGATGTGGAGAAACTGGAACCCTCGTGCACTGTTGGTGAGAATGTAAAATAGCACAGCCACTGTAACAACCAGTATGGAGTTTCCTCAAAAAGTTAAACACAGAATAACCACATGAGCCAGTAATTCTACTACCAGGTTTACACCCAAAAGAACTGAAATCAGGGACTTTAAACAGATAATCGTACACCAGTGTTCATAGCAGCATTATTCACAGTAGCCAAAAGGTGGAAACAACCCAGATGTCCATCAACTGATGAATGGATAAACAAAACGCGGCATATCCATCCATATAGTCAAATATTATTCAGCCTTATGAAGGCAGGCACACTACAACATGGAGGAACCCTGAAAACATTATGCTAAGTGAAATAAGCCAGAAACAAAAGGACAAATATTGTATGCTTTCACTTACATGAGATACTTGGAATAGGCCAAGCTGTAGAGACAGCAAGTAGAACAGAGGTGGCCAGCGGCTGGGAGGAGGGGGGACCACAGAGTTATCGTTTAAGGGGCATGGAGTTTCTGTCTGGGATGATGATAGACTTCTGGAAATGGATAGTAGATGATGGTTGCACGACATTGTCAATATATGTAATGCCACTGAATTGTACACTTAAAAATGGTTAAAATGGCAAAGTTATGTTACGTATATTTTACTGCAATAAAAGAAAAAGTTTTCATCTGATTCATTGAAAAAACCTTTCTATCACTCGTGTCAAGTAGCTTCTGGGTCCAGCAGATCAACTGTCCCTGTCTAAAGGGTAGGGGGAGTGGTGGCCTTCCTGGCATGCATCTGGCTTCCTGTGGGCTCGCTTCCATATATTGACTGGCAGAGGTGGAATGTAGCTCTTGCGTCATCATTATAACTTGGAAGGGGCCTTTTGGCCATTGGGGCTGACCCCCGAATCCTACAGGTGAGAAAACGAGCCCAAAGGGAGACAGGACTTGCCCGGTGCGCCAGTGATGGCGCCACAGCTCCTGCCCCCAGCTGAGCTCAGGAATGCAAGCCGAGGGCGCTGCTCAGACACCTTGAGCGGGAGTGGTGACTGGGGCTGGGGCTGACCCGGAGAGTGTGGCCCAGCCACAGAGGGCAGCCCGCTCACCTCCACCCAAGATGCCAAATGGGAACTCAGCCAATTGCCGCCGTGCCTTTCATTTCCCAAGAGAAGCCACAACTCCTATTTTTTTAAAAAAGTTATACTCTATCGAGTTTTAAGCAATGACCATTCATTTTAAAATTTCCTAAAACACAGTGAAGGCCAAACAAATCACATCTTTGGGCTGCATTTGGCCCACTGGCTGCCAGTTTTTGACCTCTGTCATACATAACAAAAACTTCTTTTTCTCCCTTTCGAGTTTTCAGGGTATAAGAGAAGCCTTGGAAGTTCATTTCTAGAAATTCATTGCAAAGACGAAAGCTCTGGCTCAGCTGCCCTTGTCACACCTATAGAATTCAGTGCCCCTTCCTGGGCCTCTATGCCAGAACCGGTCCGTGTGGATCCAAGTCCTCCCTTCCTTGCAAACCTGCTCAGACCCCTCCTGGGCTGGGAAGGCCTCTCTGCCCGCAGGACTCTCTCCTCAGTGGCTAAGCCTGCTGGTCCGTCTCCGCTCCAGGTGGTAGCCCTCCTACTGTTGTGCTGACCAGCCATTCATCCTGGCACCGTCACGTTGTTCATTTTCTTCTCTTGTTTTCTAGGCCTCTCCTGGTGAGAGCTGACGTAATGGAGAGTTCTGGATCCCAGCTTTAAGTCCTGACTGCCCTGATCCCCCCTTCCCCCTCTGCAGGAGGCCTGACCTCCTTGCTGGCTCCTCGTTCACCTTGAGGAGGATGTAGTTTCTTTGGTGGCAGAAGTGGTGTGGGATCCTGCGGGGTAGACCCTGAAGCCCCTCTAACTCAGAGAGTGGGCCACGCAGGGAGGAAGGCTGGGGCCTCAGGTTGCACGGGAGGGTCTCTGCTCCGAGGTACAACTCGCAGCCTCCAATGGCCACAGCCCTTCCAGGAGGAATCCCCCCTACCCACAGCCACCTCTCCCTACATGCATACACACACACACACGTCATAGCTGACTGGACCTCATGCAAATTGACCCAAAGGCAAGCAACCTGTCAGCTAGAGAGCAACCAATGACCAGTTGGCCTAGATCAACGATCTTGCCAGCTGGCCCTATCAGATTCTGTCTCAAGCAACAGAAACAGGAGATTGAAGGACTGTTGGGCTGTGGACAGAGAGAAGCAAGGCCGAGCACAGGGCCTCTGGGGGTCAGTGGAGGTGGTCTTGGTCCTGTCCCTTCCAAGGAGTGGTTCAGAGGATGCTCAGCTCTGCTCTGCTGTCAAGCCTTGCGCTCCGTGAGGTCTTCGTCCCTCGCCCTCTTTATGCTCGATGCGCTGGCTGGAGGAGCTTTGATTCAAACGTCCTTCTTCACCCACTTGCTCACTCAGTTCTAAGTGCTTCTCAGTCGTCAGGCTTGGGGTCCCGGAATCCATGAACTGACACCATCATCCTCGCTTCCTGAGGGTGCAGCCACTTTCCCGCCATGTGTTGGTATCAAGTCCCATCTCCCAGACGCTGCCTGAGCCCAGGCCCAGAGCAGAGGAATGTGCTGACGATGGTCAACCATGATGTCGTGGAAAAGCGTGGTGAGACAGGAAGCCCTGATGTGCAGCGGAAGAGCTGACCACGAGAGCCCAGATTCCCAGTGTCCCACAGAAGCCAGCTTTGGCTGGACACCTCTCCCCCATCCACGTCGCCCTCCCTCCTCAGCGCTTCCTCAGTGCTCCCGTCTGGCCCTGTTCCCCTGGATATGGGCTAATGGCCACCAGCTAGGACTACAGATCAGCCTCTCCTTTGACTCTCTCTCCCCACACACCACCAGGGACAGGTTTCATCATGTGCACTCCCTTCGCCTCAGGCTCCTGTGGATCAACCAGAGTGGGGCTCCCAGCTCCGGGGCCCCCCATGTCAGGGCCCAGCCAGGCTGGTTCCCAAGGGCACCTCAGGCTCCTCCCTCTAGTCTCAGGGAAGGTCTGTTGGGGATTCCCTCTCCTCACAGGGTCTGCATGACTCCCCCTGGGTGGCCTTTGGTTCCTAAAAGGTAACAAGCAGAGAAGCCACTAAACTCCCTGTGAGCAGGGGTTGTGCCTTGTTCATCTCTGAGTCCTCAGTGCCCAGTTCAGCACTTAGCACACAGTAGGTACGGGGCGTATGAATAGGCATATAATTTATCCTCCAGACCAGAAACTTTTAAGAGGGAAAGAGTGTGCTATCATAATTATGCAGGGACAACAGGTATGAACTACAACTGTCCCATGCAAACCAGGATGAACAGTCACGCTATCAATGTGTTTGTTGAATGACTGAGTGAACACAGCTAATGGCCCCCTCCTGACCATTCCTGCTCAAGGCACAAGAGCATGGGCTTTGGAGTCAGACAGACTTGGACCTGGGCTCAAACCCTGGCTTTGCTGCATATTAACTAGACTTGGGGCAAGGAGCATAACTTCTGGACACCTCGGATGTCTCTCATTTGTAAATTAGATGTCCTACCCCCCTCAGGGTTTATTGGGCTGATTAAATGGGATAATGCTGTGAAACACTCCACAGAGTACCTGAGCATATAATTAATGTAGTTGGATGTGATGTTGATGGGAGTTGTGGTTCCTTATCTATCCTGATGGGCAGACTGGGCACTAGCAGGAAACCTCAAGGTCTTTCTTCCGCTTCAAACCCAGACACTGTGGCGAGTTTCCTCTGGAGCCGGCCCCCGTGCCTCCTCTCCTTTGCATCTTCCATCATCTCACCTTCAGAGCTCAATGCCCCTGCTGAGCAGAAGCATCCTCTCCCAGCTCAAGATCCACTAGGAGTAAGTGACAGTTCACAGGAAGAGAAAAGCACGGAAAGGAGACTACACACTTGTCTCTCTGAAGCAGCTTGCATTTGTGGACCAGTTCCTCGCCCCTCCCTGCATCTGTGCCCTTTGCCACATCACTTTGCAATACCTCCCACTGTGACAGGGCATAGTTCCCCATCCCTTGAGGCTCAGCCACGTGACCAGCTTCAACCACTGGATATTAACAGACATGGAAAGAGCCTTGGAAAGTGTCTGTACACTTGGGTTTGCTTGCTGTCGTGTCTCTGCTGTCATCATGAGAAGCGTAGGGCCAGATTAGCTTGCTGGCCTCAGGAGGAGGATGAGAGACACGAGAAGCAGATCCCAGCGTAGAACAGCCAAACACCTGGCCAATGTGCCAATCTGTATTGTTTTAAGCCACTGAGTTCTGGGATGGTCTGTTACACTGAATTTTTGGCAATAGTAACTGATACGCGCCCCATCCTCAGATTCCAACACCGGAAGGGAAGGTGGCTCCTTCCCTGTGCTCAGAGTGGGACATCAATCTTTTCTGTGGGGTCCTGGATCTCCTGATCTCCTCTTCCCTGAGGGGGCTGGAAGGAAAAGGGAAGGATCATCATGAGACCTCAACTCTTCAGCGGGCTGAGGACACCAAAGCAGCTGAAACGGATGGGCTTTCCGGCCCCTTCAAGGCACAGGGACAACACCTTCCCAGAGGAAGCAGGAGGTCCGAATGGGTCTGGAACCTGGGAGTTCCAGAGGTGGCCTCAGCCTCCCTTACTTTGGGTGCCCTAAGATGAAGAGGCCAAGAGAGATCGTCACTCTGAGTGGGACTAGGCCACTAAGATTCAGAGAGAGACTCAGAGATGGATAAAAAGGGAGATATTCCTTTGAGGGTTTAGGAAATTGTACTTCCTTCCGAGTGAAAGCACTAGGAATACATCCTGTGCGTGGCGTTGTGCTGCAATGCCAAGGGAGACCGCCACAGGGACGGGCAAGGAGCACCGCACAGCAGGAGTCAGCACCCCTCCTCCAAAAGCTCCAGAGGGACCCAGAATGCCCTTCAGAATCTCTGATCTTCTAAGGAAACCTGTTTCTCCGCTCAAAATAAATCTTAAACTCTTTATTCTCTCATTTTGTTACATTTTTGCTTAAGAATATTTTATATTTGAGTGAAAAAAAAGCAGACTCCAACATCTTGTCTCCTCCTATTTTTATTGGAAATATACAGTATTTCAGCTACACTGTGGGCAAAGTGGGCTTTGATGAGCTTCCATGAAAGAAACTACCAATTACATTGTTTCTGTGGAAAATGCACTGTGAATTCTAAGCAGCAAGTGGCCTATTAGAACACAACCCATTACCAGGTGGCGCCTTAACATGTTTCCAAAACTACTTATTTCTAGAAGCAATCTGCAGTTCAGGAAGACTTCAAGAATCCCGAGCTTCCCTAAGGCATCTTTCACTATAATAGGAAGCGTAATTTACTTAACCTGAAAAAAAAAGACCAGAAAAACATGTCGACAACTTTTTCTAGGCATTTCTTTCCCATGGTTCAATGTAATCCAATCCCAGATGTGCAAAAATTTCTTCTTCACTTTCTGCTTTGAGAAATATCCTCTGAAAACATAACAAGAAATATGTGCATTCAGATATTTTTGTTAAGCATCTCTGCTGACAGTGTGAAAGTATTACTTGTAAAACTGTCTTGTCAGAACGAATTATTGCCGAAACATAATTCCCTGCGTGTGAGCATAAAAAGTCATTTTAACTGACTTCCATAATTTTTATGTTTTTCCCAACCAAAAATATGTATTTAAATTAAGGTAAAATTATGCAGCTTTATATATTCAGCTAAAGGCTTTTGGTATTTCTCCTCTGGGTCTGCAGTTCTTAACCACAGTTGTTGCTAAGAACCACCTGAAGGAGTTTTCAAAAACCACGAAGTTTGAGCTATACTCCAGTCCAAGGAAATCAGAATCTCAGGAGAGGTCTGTCATCAATCTATTTAAAAGCTGTACTGTGCAGCCAGAATTAGTACTGCTGCTGTGGGGAATGAGGGCGGCGATTACAGGATACTTGTGTGCGACGGCTTCTCCCGGCCTGCCACACCTGCCCCGCCCCCACCAGGCTCCCATCCCACCATCTCTTTCAGACCAAGCGCCACCTCTCCGGCATCCCTTCTTGTCTATAGCGCAGTGCTGAGCAGTGGGAGGCACTCGCTGATGGTGAACTATTTCCTATGTGTTAATCTGAAAGCATTCCTAAACTGTCTTATGCGAACCTGCCTACACACACACACACACACACACACACACACACACACACACACACACACACACGACAGCTCAGGCTTTCCTGCCCGCATCCACAGCCCTCTCTTCTGACAGCAGCATCTCAACTTTTCTTTGGGAAACCACCCCACCCTGCTCTTAGTTCATGAGGGTCAGGTGCGGCTGATCCCGCCTCCAAGGAGGGGCACATGACCCAAGTCTGGCCAATCAGAGCCACGGTAATGGGATCAAGGATGGACACGTGGCCCCTGCTTGGCCAACAAGCGTCAGCTAAGGCTCTTGCAGAACAACTCCTAGTTAAGAGGCTCTGCAGGAAGAGTGCTCAGGGAGCCAGCCTTGGGGATGAGGATCAAAGCAGCCCGTCCCAGGGAGATGACCCTACCTTGGTCTTGTCATACAAGGCGTGATTATCCAGTATCATCTTCCGCTCGTGCGTGGCATAGCGCCGGAGGTCTCTCTCAAACTGCTGGACAAGAGAGAATGAAAATAAATTACCATCAAGTCTAGAATGTCTTCAGGATTATGTACTTAGAGATATCTAAATCCCTATAGTGGAAATATCTTTCTCCACTAAACATTCTTGAAGCGATTTTCTCCCCCAGGACAAAGCTCTCTGACGACAGAGCTCTGCACTCGCACGCGCACACTAGAACGGCAGCTTATTGAGAACAGCAGCCTGATTTGTTTCGTTCATAACCATATTCCCTCCTCAAACAGTGCCTGGCACATAGAAAAAGTATGGCAAATGTTTGTTGAATGCATAAATGGATATTGCGAGTATTGTGTCCAGAATAATACCTGGTCCAGAGTAAATGCTGGATAAATAAGTTGAATTTTTTTTTTTAATTTGATCACTATTGTAAAAGAGGATCAGGAGTGAGGAGCTCTAGAGTTGAGCCTGGATTTTGTCCCTATCTGGCTGTGCATCTCTCGACAAGTCACGCAGCCTCTCTGAATCTTGTTAATCAAATGGGAGGATGGAGGAAGTGCACGAGTGACGTCCCCTGTGGCTCTAACATCCTCTCATATGATTCTGTAAAATTGATGGTCTGAACCACCTGCCCCCGAATAGCTTCTCCCGTGATCAGAGGTGGGTTGTGAGGTGCAGGGAGCAAACCCTGAAGCCCTAGATAGAGGACAGGAAAACCTTAGAAAAGGAGGACAATGAATGAAGGTGTCGTTGAGGTTCCTTTTCTGAGAGCAGCACAGATCTCACAACGCGGTCCTCTCCCCGTGGGATGAGGGAGGAAGCGTGGGCTCACTGCGCCCTCTAGTGGCGAGGAGCCCTTTCCTGTTGCAGGAAAGCTGGCTGAGGCTGGGTGCCGCCCTTCCCCGTGGCCCCTTGGCTGGGCGGGAAGACGGACTTTCAGCCCAGAAGGCCTTTATAGTGAGGACGAGGGGAAGCCAGGGTCGTGGCAGCACGGGGTGAAGCAGTTTCTGGGTGCAGTGGGTGCTGCTCTGTGGAAGTAGCCGGGTGTTGCTTAGCGCACGGCCCCCTTTCGAGCCCGGGCCACTGTCCTCCCGGCCCCCAGCGCTTAGAGCCACGGCTGCCCACGCCGTGAGTCAGACGAGGCTGGCGAAGCGGCGCTGAGGGGCGCCACGAGAGGCTGTCCTGGGCTCCCCAGTTCCGTGTGCTCAGACATATTCCTGGACTCCTGCCCCGACCTCAGGAGCATTTCCCCACAGACTGTTGGGAACTGTGATGTCTTTCCTTTGGAGAGTAATAATATTTACTGAGCATCTACTGTGCCAGGTGAGTTCTGGGTGCTGGGAATACCAGTGAATGAAACAAGATGTCTGCCCGGTGGGGACTGGATTTGAGCAGGGACACAGGCCAGACACAATAACAAAATACATGAGTTATATGGAATGTTAAAAGGTAAGTGCTGTGTACAGGGCAGGCCTCACGGAGGAGGAGGGATTTGAGCAACGACCTGAAGGAGGTGAAGGAGTCAGCCACGTGGACTCTGGGGGAGGAGCACGCCAGGCAGCGGGAACAGCTAGAACAGAGGCCTTAGGGTCCAGCGGGCCTGGCCATTTAGGGGAGAGTAGTGGGAGAGGAGTTCAGAGAGAAAAGGGGGGTGGGAAGATCATCTAGGGCCACTGTAAGGCTTCCAGATTTTATTTATTTTATCTTTTTGGTGAGGAAGATTGGCCCTGAGCTAACATCTGTTGCCAATCTTCCTCTTTTTTGCCTGAGAAAGATTGTCACTAAGCTAACATCTGTGCCAATCTTCCTCTTTTTGCTTGAGGAAGATTGTCACTAAGCTAACATCTGTGCCAGTCTTTCTCTATTTCGTACATGGTCGCTGCCACATCGTGGCTTGATGAGCAGTATACAGGTCTGAGCCTGGCATGTGAACCTGCGAATCCTGGGTCACCTGAAGCAGAGTGTGTAAACTTAACCACTATGCCACTGGGCCAACCCGACATTCAGCATTTACTGTGAGTTCAGTGGGGAGCCCTGCAAGGTTTTGACAGGGGAGAGACCTGATCTGACTTATGTTTTAACAGGACCAGTTGTCTGTAGGGGGCAAGGGCAGAAGCAGAGACCAGCTAGGAAGGTGGTGGCAGAAATCCTAGTTAACACGTACGCAGTGCACACCCTGTGCCAGGCGCTGGGCTGACTCCTTCCTTTGTATTGATTTTCTGATCTGCTCTGTTCCTGCTAGTACTTAACAGCTTGTCAGAGAGTTTCACATCAGCTCTAAAAGAACAGTTTTAAGTACACTATTGGACTCAAAATTGGGCTAAGATGAAGGCACTGTCTCTTGTAATCCTCATTACAATCCTGTGAGGCTGGAGCTGTTATCTGCCCCATTTTTCAGATGAAGAAAGGAGGCCTGGAGACCCTAAGTAACTGCCCGATGCCACACAGTCAGGGATAGAGCTGGGTTTCAGACTCCTGAGTCCGGAAGCTCAGGCTCTTTCCCCTGCACCCCTCTGCCTTCTTCTTTGAAACCTCTTTAGTTTCTCACAGCAACCCTGTGAGATAGGCAGGGCGAGGATGTTGTCTTATGTTTCAGATGAAGAAAGGTGAACATCGAGCAGGGGTGATCGTAATACGGTCTGTATCATTGGTCACAACAGACTTCGGAGGTTGGCCCAAGGTTGCTGCATACAGTTGTGCAAGTTGTACACTGCAGAACTCTAGAGGGCGCCATTCGTGTTTGTCATCTTTGTAGATATCCACGTTTAGGTTGAGGACAATTCATGTTATGTCATTCATCCATATAAAACCCTCTAAGGACTCATTTCACTCAAAGCAACAGCCAGCTACTCTGAGACACTGGTGAAACAGTGTGGGGTGCTTAGTTTGGAGGGTGGAGCGCATGCTAATGAGACAAATCATGGGCGCCGGCTCTGTGACTATAACGTGAGCAGAGCTGGGAGCCCCCGCTCAGGGAGCACTGCCCACTCATGTAGCTGGTGTGTGCTGAGGGCTTTGCCAGCTTCATCTCACCGACTCTCTGCAACCCAGGGGAGCAGCTGAGGTCATCGTCCTCACTTTCCTGATGGGAAAACTAAGTCTTAAAGGACATAGGGAACTTGTCCAAGATCACGCAGCTGGTAAGAGGCAGAGTAAAGCTTGTCACCAGGTCTGGGATGAGCCAAACCTGTGCTCTTGGCTGCCTTGCCGCTTTCTCGACCTCGGTGGGTCTCACACTTTAGCTGTATCTGAATCACCTGGAGAGCTTTTCAAACACAAATTGCTGGGCTCCACCCCATAGTTTCTGATTCAGTAGGTCTGGGATGTAGTGGAGAATTCACAGGTCTAACCTGGTCCCGGGTAAGGCTGATGCTGCTGGGCAGGGCACCACACGTTGAGAATAACTGTTCTAAATTAATCTGTCTCTCTTGACCATGTGCAGGGGGAATGCCCCAGTTTGGAGGTTTCTGGGCCCCACTCCCTCGCTGTCACCCTGCCCCCGCCGCCATTGTCCCTTGACCCAGCCTGTGTCCTTTGGAAAGCTAATGCTGTCTACAGATCTAGGTAGCGCTTACTCGGGAGCCGGTCCAGCCCAGCAGGGCGAAGGCGTGGTTCTCATAGGGGCACACGACCAGGTCCACACGGATGGCCTTCCAGGTCTTCCCTTCCTGCTGGCTGGACTTGCCACTGTCCACTCGCTGATGGTGCAATTTTAAAATCAGGAAGCATTTTTGAAAATGGTCTAAAGCATCCACTTTCCTGCTAGGCAACTTGGACTTTTCAAATGTCGACTCCACGAGGTCGTAGTATAAAAGTAATTCCTGAAAACAAACAGAAAGATGTCAGGAAGAGTCCGCAGTGGACAAGGTCCAAGATTTTATACCAGGCTCTTAATGAACGCTCTTAACAAAGGCATTGCAGATTCGAGCAGAGCGGGAGTGTATTTTGTCCTTGTACTGTGAGCCCACCTGGCAACACCAGGAGAGAAAGCTAAAGAGAGGGTGTATTGTCCCCTGCAACAGAGGGATTTAGCCATTAGAGAGGCCCAGCCAAGGCTACTTCATGGCAAAGCTGCCAGAGAATCCACCCCCCAATTTCTGATCACCAGGCGGATCAGCAACTTGACTCACCTCTTTAAGGACAAACCGACCATGAATAAAAGCTGTGCTGTTTCTATGTGGCTGCTTTGACTCAGCATTCCTCCATATTATATTATACTGATGACCAGGTTTACCTGGCTCGAAGCACTGTGGCTGTAGGCTCAGCCTCACTTTGGGGACGACTTGCCATTTTCTAGGGGGCAATTTGAGATTGTTCCTCTGCCTGCCTTGGAGACTGAGATAAAGTGAGTTTCATCTAGCTGTTGCCTAGTCAGAAAGTTAACAGGTGATTGTAAGATATGTCCAGTAAGTTGCCATCCTCCAACGTATCTGCTTGGTGGGAATTCCTTATACACAGGGCAGACGTGGGGTAGGAAGAGGCAGAAATATGCAATTAACTGCTAAATCTGAGTGGCAACTAAAGACAAAATAACCTCAAAATAATTCAGTCATAGCTGTTAGGGTGTGTGATTTGTTATCATGTATTCTTTAGGTCAGTTGGTCTCGAATTGTACCATGAGAAGCATTTGGAATACTTGTTACAGCACAGTTTGCAGGGCCCTGTCCCCAGAGTGATGGGGAGGGGGGTGAGAATTTGCATGTCTAACACATTCCCAGGTGACGCTGATGCTGCTGGTCCAGGGACCACTCTTTGAGCACGACTGGCTCAGTTTATTATTGTTATTGGAAATGTTTTGCACTTCTTCTGCAGCGCTCCAAGAGACGTTGTTTCAATTGCACTCACAGCTTTGAGCAGGGGATACTTTTCCTTGCGCTGTCCTCAAAGACAGACCGCAGCCTTTCAGTGCCTCCCCCAGGAAGGGATTAGGAAGGTGAGCCACTGAGGGACCCCTGACAAGGAGGGAGGCATTCCCTGCTCCTTCCTCCCTCCCTCCCGAGGATGGAGCAGCTGGCTCTCGGGGTAAATGACAAGGGGCAGGAGAGAGGTGCTCAGCTCTCAGCTTCCCTCTCACAAAGAGAGAGGCTCCATCACCTGACACTTAGTCTCAGGTGCTCCCAGCCGAGTAGGGAGGGTTGCAAGGCTGGAGTATGAGGACCTCCTGTATTTGAGAGCCAGGCTCCATCTGCCCTTTGGTTTCAACTCCCTCCAACCTCTTCTCAGAAGACCGAGTACCCTATTCAGTCAAATCTCTTTCTCAAAGTGAGTGTATTCTTTACCCTCTAATGATTGTCAATACTTCAGTCTCTTGGCGCTTCCATGAACTGGGGATGTGGCCACGTGGAACACTTGGGGGCCCTGTACCAAGCATGAACCCAAACCATGCTCTGTTAGCCCGCCCCTCTTACGGCGAAGGGCTGGTGGCCACTGAGAACTCGGGCTGAGGGAGTCTTTGGGATGGCGACCTCCCCCAAAATCCACCTTTCCAAGCTCTTCCCTCCCTTTCTCCCATCCCTGACCAAGGGTCTCCTACAAAGATCATGTTTGGATTCGTCTGATGGGCAGTTCACACACATGTGCATTAGCTGTTCATTATGCTCCCCAGGGTTTTAAAACATTAGATGTATTTACCCGTGTGTTGTATATAATCTTTATAATCCAGAAAGTGCAGGTTTTGGTAATAATGGCAGGGATCAAGTAGAAGTGGAAGTCCAACATGAAGAACTCGTGTGCTGATTTCACAACCGAGGTGTTGGGGGCAGGCCCGGGGGTGCCGGTGTCAGCTGAGCTGGGACACCCAACCGCCCCACAGCGTCTCCTCCCCGAGGTCACGTCTGTCAGCAAGTGAAGGGGAGCAGCTGCACCTGCTCCCTCCCGGGGCCCCTCCCCTGGCTCAGGGCCTGGTCTCCAGCAGAGTTCAATAAGTAATTGTGCATGAGAGATCATGATAATAGCCCCTATTTATTAGGCATTTGCCATTTCTCAGGCCCTGCCAAGTGCTTTGTCTAATTCTCTCAGTTACTCCGCCCCGTTAACGAAATGAGAGAGGCTTGCTATCCCTGTTTTACAGATGAGGAAAGAGAAGCTTGGAAAGATTAAGTGTCCCAAGTCACACAGCCATTAAATAGCAGGGTTGTGCTTTTAAAATGCCAAATCTAAAACCCACGTGCTTAATGGCAACCTCCCCCGGTGCCTACCCATCTCTTTGCTTGGGGCCAGCAGTGTGACTGCCTCAAAACTGAGGAAAGACTAATGGAAAGAAGGCTCCTTGTCACCCTGTCCCCACCCCATCCTCATCTTGGACTGGGATAGTCTCAGAGCATGGGGAGGGTGGTGCCTATAAACCAGGGTCAAAAGGTCCACGCTTGCAGGAGCCCCAGGGTGGGGAGCCAGGCAGCCCGCCCCTCCACCCTGGCCTCAGCCAGCAGGGTCCATGACTTTTGCTGTCTATCCATGAAATCTTTTGCCTTCCCTGCTTGAGCAGAGCCGTGGGGCCAGCCCAGGTGTAGCTGACTCTTGCTCATCCTGCCTTTCCCTGGCTTGGCCTATTATATTCTGTCTCAGGGCTCCTGGCTGCCTTTGGTCCACTCTCCTGAGAGGGACAGAGTGGGCCTCACGGGTGAATTTGGATCTGGTTCCAAAGCTGGGTCTTCACTTCTGGTGCTCCTGGCTCCAGGGTTATGTGTTTCTTATTCTCACTTTATCTCAGGTCTTCTCTCTCTAGCATATCAGGGAGCTTGGTCCACATCCAGCAGATGCTAGATCACACAGGAAAGATGAAGCTATGCCAGAAAAGCACCAGCCCCCGTCTTCTCAGCCCTTGGGGCCTCCAGGGGTAGGTCCCTCTGGTCTCTTTGGGAAGTGAAGCTCTCACTAGAGTTGGGCAGGAGTCGGAGCATTGTAGGTGGCTTTGGCTGCAGGGTCATTCTTAGCTTCCTCCACTGGACAATAGGTAGCCTGTGGCAAGTCTGATCTCCTCAAAGGGTGGGGGCTTCTGAGCCCTGACCTCTGCTGGGCACAGGTTGCCCTAATTAGTTTTATTCTTCCCATCTCAGCACAAAGTCAAGGTGTTATTGACCAGCATAGAGTTCAAGGCACCAGGGACACCTCTTAGACTGATCTTATCCCAGTCTTTGCAGCCCTGCCCCACCCCTAAGCTTGCTCCGCCCCGGCTCACACCTCCCAGGTCTTCACAGCACATGCTTTTCATTTTATTTAGGGCTTTAATGCCTCTGCATGTCCCATACAAAGACATCACCACTCTTGGCCCCTTTGATAATAGGACAAGTGTATATAAACAACATCATAACATGGACTCTGGGACCCAAAGCAGGTACGTCTCATTGCATGCCTTGTGGCATTGTGTAAGCAACAATTGTGTTGCAAACAATTGAGAATCAATTAGATGGTCATTACACAAGGTAAATAGCATATAAAATTCAACAGTATTAATATAATGCTTGAGCATCCAAACATTTACTTTTGATCTTTCTTCCTACCTTCCTTTCCCATAAGTTTATCACTTTAGATAAAAGTTCTTGCTCTTCTTCCTCTGTTGATCCTGGACTGGTAATTAAAAAATCTACATCGTGCCCAATCTTCTTACCCCTGTTAAAAAAAATAGTGTAAAATGGAAACCAATTAGTTTTTTAGCTCTCGATTTTTAAAAGTCACTTTTGTTTCTATGCCCTGGGCCTAAAGTTTGCAACACAAAATGCTCATGATTTTTTTTTTTTAAGCAAAATATCCTTGGTTGCACAACTCTACTTATTGCAAAGTAAATTGATGACATAGAAAAATTAAAAATCATACATAGTAGGTATATGGTCATGTATGTGCGGTTAAAAGGTGACGAAGAAGATTATTTCTTCTATACACTCACACACACACACACACACACAGCATGACAACAAGCAAACCAAGAACTATATCCACATAAATCTAGATCAGGCTCTTGGAATTATGACATAGATTAAGGGCATTTTCTTAGATTCGATCCTCTCTCCCCACTTTCTCCCTCACCTCAAACCTGGCTTGGCAGAACAGTCAACAGCCGACAGGTAAGAGGGCCACAGGGAGAGTTGGGGGCGGGGGGAGGAATCTCTTTCTGAGATGGAGACTTCAATATCCAAAAATTGCACACATCTCTGTGAAGAGTTCATTCATTTATTGACTTAACCGGTCCACTGGTTCTCACCAGCACCAAGCTCTAAAAACTTAGTGGGGAAAGCATGCATACAAACAAGCTACTTGGTAGCTGTCCAGGGAGCACTGAGTCGGGGTGCCTAGCCCAGCACAGGGAAGAGGGAGTCAAGGAAGACTTTCTGGAGGAGGTGGCATCTGAACTGAGTCTTAAAGGGTAAGTCAGCCAGGTGACAATTTGAGGAAAGCCAGTCCAAGCACAAGGGTCCGATTGAGCAAAGTCACAGAGGCAAGAAACAGCTCCATGTGTGCAGAGAATGATAAGCTATTTGGAGTTGTTGGAGTGAAACATGAGGTCCAGGAGGCGAAGGCTGCAGAGAGACACCAGTGCCAAATCCCTGAAGGCCTTTTGTGCCACATTCGGAAGACTGAACTTCTAAAAACAGGGAGCCACTGACGGTGATAGAGCAGGAGAGGCACGAAAAGCCCTCATTATTTACCTCCGGAATCCTCCCGTCATGGTGACGAAGGCATCAGGCAGAAACGCCCAAACGGCCTCTTTAACCAGCACGCTGACCGCCTCTGCTTCTGCTCTGGTCACACAGCTGACGAGGTCTTCATAATAGAGGAATCCTGAGAGGCCATTGGACAGGTCAGTGGAGAGAGCGACACCTCGCATGTGATGGAGTAATCTGTGTTCTCTTGGTTGTGAATTTTTTAGGTTAACAATGGCTCTGTGCTTTCTGACTGAGAGGCTTACAATTTCCTGACTAAGAAGGAGACAATATTTCATATCCCTCTGGGAACCAAGCTGTTCAAATCTGACTTCCTGTTGAAGAACCAGCCCTCTTGATCAATAAGCTATGCCCTATTATTTTAAAAAGATAATGCGTGAAGATTTGGGATGGGAAGATTTAGGGTTGGAAGGTGATGGATGCATTAAAAAATTAAAGTTGAGAAGACGAAGAAGGTAGATTTGTGTCTGAGGTGAGATAGAAAATGTCTTTGGTGGTTTGGCTTGTTGCTTCCTTGTCTGGCCACCACGAATAAATGAGAACTCAGAGAGAGTCGTTGTGATGAAGAGCTGTTTTCGTAACTTGGTTATCCCCACAGACCTATGGAGGGAAGCATAGAGTGGAGGAGCAAAGGAGATGGGAGCCTTATCTCCAAGAATTGGGATGAAAATTTGCAGAGGAGGGGAGCAGGGGTGCAGGGGAGATTCATAGAGCCTGAGGGACATCTGTCCTTCAATATACGGCACTGCTGTCTTAGCTAGGATTGCCAAGAGGGAGTCATTCAAAGGCCGCTTGAATCTTTCTAATAATGAGAATAACGCCTCCAGAGGCAGCCCATTTCCTAACTGTAAAGTCTGTTTGGGCAGCTCTATCTTTTCTTCTCTCAGCTTTATTGAGGTATAATTGACAAATAAAAATTGTATATATTTAAAGTGTACAACATGATTTTTTTTTAAATAAAGATTGGCACCTGAGCTAACAACTGTTGCCAATCTTTTTTTTTTTCCCTGCTTTATCTTCCTAAACCCTCCTGTACACAGTTGTATATCTTAGTTGCAGGTCTTTCTAGTTGTGGGATGCGGGACACCACCTCAACGTAGCGTGATGAGCGGTGCCATGTCCGCGCCCAGGATCCGAACCCTGGTCAGCCGCAGCGGAGCGCATGAACTTAACCACTCGGCCACGGAGCCGGCCCCCAACATGACGTTTTGATATAGGTAGACATTGTGAAATGATTACCAAAATCAAGCTAATTAACATACAATGGAATATTATTCAGCCTTTAAAAAGAAGTAAATCTTGTCATTTGCAACAACATGGATGAACTGGAGGACATTATGCTAAGTGAAATATATCAGGCACAGAAAGGCAAATATTGCGTGATCTCACTTACTCGTGGAATCTGAAAAAGTCTAACTCTTAGAGGCAGAGAGAGAATAGTAATTACAAAGGGTTGGAGGTGGGGAAAATGGAGAGACTGGTTAAACGGTACAAAGTTTCAGATACGCAGGATGAATAAGTTCTGGAGGTCTAATGCACAGCACAGTGACTATAGTCAATAATACTGTGTGGTATACTTGAAATTTGGTAAGAGAGTAGATCTTAATTGTATTCACCAAAAAAGGGAGAGGCATCAAAAATTTGTTATTTTGATGAACTTAAGTCTACTTCTTGCAGTTTCACCCATCACTAGCCCTCTGGAAAGACATGGAGCAAATCTATTAATCCTTATTTCTCGCCTCCAGGATCATGGGAGGGAGAAGGCAGGGAGGCCATTTGGCTTGAACATCATAGTCACAAAATTCTCAAATTCGAACTTCCCATATTATCTCTAAATAGCGACAGTTGCAGAAACGTGTTGGCAGGACCAAGAGATGTTGTTCAAACTAATACGTTGTTAGAAAAACAACAAAAGGAGACCAGCCTTGAAAATTCCCTAAGCAGACAAAACCAGTTTAGTCATACAAACAAAGCTTAATTTAGCTTATTTTGCAAGGCTAACTTGACCTGGGTCATCTCTTGCTTTTGCCTCTGGAAATCATAAGCAAAACTGTTTCCCAAGGTTGATATGAGTAACCACTGAAAATTCTAATATTATAACCAATCGCTGTGAAGAATAAACAGTGCCTACTTTCTCACTCTATAAGCTGCCTTACAATATACCCCTGAGCCTCACCACATGTTTTGGTTGGAGTACTCCTGGTTTGCAAACTTTTTGGTGTGTGCACAATAAATTTCTACTAATTACTACTTCAATGATTCATTGGTTTTACTTTGGCTGTTTATGAAACTTCGATAAATTCTATAAACTGTGCCTAACACCAAACCACACTGCTTGTGGAACACTATTGTTTTTTATATCAATCCTAAAATTTTTTTCTTTTTTTTTTGTAAAAAGCCACTTTTTTTTTTTAATTGCTATGCGGCCACTTTTGTGTGTGGCGAGTTTAATCGAAAAAGCAATGCTTCAGGGGAGCTTTTGTTCAGTGTACAAAGTTTCAGTTATGCAGGATGAGTAAATTCTAGAGATCTGCTGTACATCATTGCGTCTATCCTTAACAGTACTCTACTGTGTACTTAAGAATTTGTTAAGGAATGTGACGTGGATCATAGACCTCAATGCACAAGTTAAAAAGAATCAGGCTTCAAAGGAAAAGAGGAAAATATCTTCATGATCTTGGGCGTAAGCAAATATCTCTGAAACTGAACACACAAAACACTAAGTACAATGAGAAGATTAACAATTTGAACTTTATTAAATATAAGAACTAATGCTCATCAAAGGACATCATTAAACAAATGAAGAAGCAATCTACAGACTGGGAGAAGATATTTGCTTTTCATATATCTGACAAAGGACTTACATCCAGATCATAAAGTAACTCCTACAAATCAATAAGTAAAAGACAAACAATCTACTTCTAAAAGGGAAAAAAGACATGAACAGGCACCTCTTAGAAGAGGAAATGGCCAAAAAGTACTTGAAACGGTCATCAGAGAAATGCAAACTAAAACTAAATAAGATCACACTGTTCACCCACTAGAATGGACAAAATTGAAAAGACTGACAACAGCAAGTGTTGGTGAGGTTGTGGAACAACTGAAAATCCCATACAGTGCTACCGGGAGTGTAAATTGCTTCAACCACTTTAGAAAACCATTGGGCAGTATTTACTAGAGCTAAATAAATAGCTGTTTATCCTCTGACCCAGAAATTTCACTCCTAGCTATATGCACAAGAGAAATGAGGACATATATCCACAGGTACAAGAATGTGCGTAGCACCTTTTTTTTATCATGATAGTCAAAAACTGGAAATAAGTGTTCATCACAGGAAATGGACAAACAAATTATGTTACCAATGGGAAAAAAAATTGTTAAGAGAATAGATCTCATATTAAATGTTCTTACCACAATAAAAAAGTCAATTTAATAAAGTTAAATAATTTACTAAGGTGAAAAAAATAAAAAGCTATGCTCATTTAGACTCTTTTTTGATACAAAAATTGTCATCTTGACTGATATTCAAAGTACAACACACTTGGTACTGTAAAACTCCTGTGCTTATTCAGGGTGTACATAAACCAAAAGTCGTGATTAACAATTTAAGAACATGTGCCGATACGAGGAATGAACTTGGAGAGGCTTTGATAATTTGTTGACACCCGTGAAAGCAACTTAATTGGCTTTCCTTTTTGGTATGGTGGGAGGTTAACTTATCGCAAGAAACTTATTACACTGCATAGTGTTATATACATTCTGCTGTATTTTAGACGTTGACTTTTCAAGGCCAGTACAGGAGGTGAATCCTCAAGACGTAGGAAGACTGAGTCTAAAGACAGTCTAAGTCATAAGACTAAGACTAAAACCAAGTGCCCTTATAGTAAAATTGAATCAGGTTTTCCATCTGACCCGTGGATCATACTTCAAACGAATGCAATTAATTAGCTTATCCTTTGCAGTATTCGAAACTATTCCCATTGACAATTCCATTCATTGTAGTGCTGTTACAAGGGATGCATATACCCAGGAGTTCTTTGTTTGTTTTGGTTTGTTTTTTTTTTAGGTATAAGTATAATAGGAAGGCATTCCTTCAGTTCTACATAAAACAAGAGCATTAAAGAGTCTGATGGAAATCACTGATTGGTTAAATGGATAATAACTACTTTATTCGCTGGGGTGGAAGAGTTCAATAGGAAGAGGAAAATCCAGTCTACCAAGCTGGGAAATTGGAAGCTACTTAGATCCTGAGCACATTTGGTGTCATTTGATAAGGGTTTTCATCTCCATGAAACACTGCATTGCCTCCCAATTTCTCTCTAAGTGTTGAGAGTCCTTAATATCATTCCAAGCCTTGTGTTTAATACTTATTAAACTACTTAAAATAGTTATTAAAAAAGTTAAACACTACTTGTGTTTAATACTTATGTAAATTTCTTTATAATGGCGTCTCTAGAACTGGTGTAAATGACGTTTATTAAATGTGCAATTTCAGGAGCCCAGGATATAAGCATGGGGTCTTTTTCTCTTAAACTCTTTTATTTCTTCTGTGGCATCTTATGAAGCTTATCAGCAATCCTTCATAGGTTAGCAACCTTATGAAAGATAGGTAGGTGTCTTCTGTAGTAGCATTGGTGTGACCCACCAAGGGATTTGACTTAATTCCTCTCCCACTGCTGCTTTCTTTTCATTATTTAAACAAAAGATAGCCATTTTCTTTTTCTTTCTGATCTCTTCTTGTAGAAGATTCCCTTACTTTCATATCATTAAAAATGCTGATGAATTCATCATTCTCTGTAACTCAGAAGCCATAGTGCTCAGGACACTGTGGCCATGACTCTTTTTCAAATCACAATTATATTACATGTTAAAAGTGAATGTTTAGGGGCTGGCCCCATGGCTGAGTGGTTAAGTTCACACGCTCCACTTTGGTGGCCTAGGGTTTCACCGGTTCGGATGCTGGGCACAGACCTAGCATTGCTCATCAAGCCATGCTGAGGTGGTGTCCCACATAGCACAACTAGAAGGACCTACAACTATGTACTATGGGGCTTTGGGGAGAAGAAGGAAAAAGAAAAAAAAATATTGGCAACAGATGTTAGCTCAGGTGCCAATCTTTAAAAAAAAAAAAGTGAATGTTTAAAACACATACAATTTTTTGACCCTGTATTGGCATATCTTCATTTAAAAAAATATACTGGGACCCTGCTTAAACGGAAGTGACCAAGCCACCTTCAACCTCTGGGAGGCCCCTCCAGGTTTTCAGATGCCTGACTCAAGACAGTCTTCTCAGGTTAACAGGTCTTGGTTGGGTAGATCAACCCTGTGTCTAGATTTCCACCATTTCCCTTCTATGCCCTAGTGTTTTACAATTTCCAAAGCAGGTCCCATTTGTGCCAGGCAACAGCTCTAGTTTGTTGAAGTATTCTTTACTCCCCAATCCTCCATGTCGACTCTCTGCCCTTGACTCCTCACTCACGCTTCTCACCCAGGGAGACAGCAAGGACCCAAATGTCTGGAAGAGTCAGTTCAGTAAGAACCAGATCAACTGCACAAGCTGGTTTGACATCTGGATAAAGGGACAGGCTCTGTGCCAGGCCTGGTGCTAAGGGCTTTGCCTGTGTATCTCATTTATTCCCCACTGAGGTGCCAATGTTACCTCCCTCTTATAGATGAGGTAATTTAGGCTTAAAGATTTTAACTAACTTGCTCAAGATCACACAACTGGGAAATGCTGGAGCCAGGATTTGGATCCAGATCTGACTGATGCCAAAAGCTTGAGCTTTTAACCATAGTATGAAAAGAGGCCAAACAAGTGAGCTGGTTCCCTGAGACTGGAGTTGAAGTACCACAGACAGACCTCTACCACAACCTGGCTGGCCCATGGCAACAACGTGAGGTTTTTAGGAGACACAATTTACCTGCTTTCTGCATTTTTGTGAATTTCAGGGTTTTGTCCGACCTTATCTTACTCAGAGTTCTGAAACCCATTCTGAACCATTTCTCAGACGTCTTCAATCCCACTCCAAACACAGAAGTAAAGAGCTGAAATGGAGAGAAAGGCATACTTTTAGTTTCTAAAATAATCATTATGATAATGAAGTGAATCTTTTCAAGTCAAGCGATTAAGAAAAAGTGTAAGAAAATCTCTGACCCAGTTTCTCCAGAATACGACAAGCAGGTGGGTGATGGTAGTTTTTTAGAGACGTTTTTGTTTCAGAAGGGTCCTTTCCTGGCATGTGGTTGTACTAAATGAAACAGAAGTGAGGATGCAGGTTCTGGCATCTGCATAGGGCTTTGATTGTGGGATTGCCCATGCTGTCAATGAGCGACAACACTTATCCTTGTTGGGCACGCCCTTTACCAAGGGTCTCCTACACACACTCATGCTCTGCATATTTACCCTCACAATTTAAAGAGGAGGCGCATGTAGGTTGTAGAAATTGTCTACCATCACACTGCTGGTAAGTGTAGAGCCCAGATTCAAACCCAGTCTGTCTGTACTCCAAGCCTGGGCTCCTGCCCACGATCACCTTTTAGGCCTGTGCATCACATCTGAACTGAAGTGATTGGTAGCAGTCGCTGCTGCCTTCAACTCTAAGGTAGAGAAAATGGGGAGGTAACAAACCCGGCTTCAAAGTAGACAAGGATGCAGCGAGGAGCTTTCCAGCATACTTTTACTCTTTAAGAGCAGGGTCGTTTTGTCCCATGGTGCTAGTGTCACCATATTTGTATCCACAAGTGACAGACTCCTGGTGGGTAAGGTAATTTGAACCTCACCACAGCATGGCAATAAGCTGGAGCACCCATATTCATTTAGCACTCTGCTTCCTAGACCACTGCTATGGACTGAACTGTGTCCCCCTCAAGTTCAGATGTTGAAGCCCTGGACCCCAATGTGATGGTATTTGGGTATGGGGCCTTTCGGAGGTGATTAGTTTTAGATGAGGTTATAAGGGTGGGGCCCTCATGAGGGGATTAGTGCCCGGATAAGAGACACCAGAGAGCTTACTCAGCCCTCTCTGCCATGTGAGGACACATTTAGAAGACAGCTGTCTGCAAGCCAGGAAGAGAGCTCTCACCAGAACCCCGCCTGCTGACACCTGATCTCAGACTTCCAGCCTCCAGAACTGGGAGAAAAGTGTTTGTTGTTTAAGCCACACAGTCTACAGTATTTTGTTATGGCAGCTCATGCTGACTAAAACAACCACCTAGAATGAGTAACAGATGAACTGAAAAACGATTTTCAGTAAGTATACGTAAAATCACTTACTTTGAAGGACTGATACCGTTCATCATTTAACACAGTTTTAACTTCAGAACTTTCTCCATCTTCAATAATTTCCTGCGTGGACAGTTGAAAAATATTTTAAATTAGTCATGTTTAACAATCATAGTCTGTGATGCTCAAATTCATGGAACCAGTAGCTTGATTTTTCATGAATGTACATCCATTGCATACAGGCTGTTTCCCCAGCTGATCTGGAGAAAACAAGACATTTCCCTGTAATCTTGAAAATCCCAGGTCATTACAACCCTCAGGGACAAAGTTACAGAATGATTAGTGTGCAAATCTACAGAACACCTAACCAAAATATTCACTGAGTAAAGTATGTCTAAATATTTGCGATAATTTTCTTTTCAATGGATATGAACTAGCTGAAACAAGAGGACTTTTCATCTGAGCAGGTCAGTTTTGGACCCATTGAAAAGCCAATCCAAGTTCCAGCCCTTACAATGTCTAGCTCAGAGCCACCCACCCTTCTCCAAATAGAGTTGGGATTAATTTTCTAGAATAATTTACCTTGCACTTAACTATACTGAAACTTACTCCTGGATGACCAGCTTGCCTTGCTGGGGAATCCTTAAACATTATTAAATAAATAAACACCCATCCTTGGCTCTCTTCTTGGAACGCCCAGGTAGGGATGCAGGACCGGCTCCACTGCCATCACACCCACCACCATTCTGGAGGGTGACATCCCCTGGGAGAAACTGAGGTCCTTCACACAGCCTGTGTTTGAAGTCAGACCATTTCCTTCTGTTGAGCTTTTAGGTCACTTGAGTCTTGCACCATGATTAATAATAATATGAGAGGGTTCTTTTTCCAATAGCTGGACCCACATAGCTCCAGCTGTGATAATATTGGGGTATGGATTATACATATATATGCGTGTATATTATAATCTATCTCATATATATAATATACATCTATCTATCTATATCTTATATATACAGAGAGAGAGAGAAAGAAAGATAAGTCGTGAATACCATATCTACATAATTGACAGGAAAGTGTATTAACTGCATCTCTCTCTCTCTCTCTCTCTCACTCACTCTCTCTCTCCCCGCCACCACATACCTATTAGGAGGTGGGACAAATCACATTTCACCCTTACCTCTATGACACACTTCGCTTTGTCCTCCAGGCAGGGAATTCCTTCTATGTCCTTCATACTGATGATTGTGAATGGCAGAGATTTAAGAACAGAAGCTGCTCTCATAAATGTCAGACAGGAGCTTTCATTTTCTCTAAACTCATAATTTTCAGCCAATACATCAAAGGCATCCTGAAGAATAAAGCCAGATGAACAAAACATGATCTGCTTTCTAGTCCCTGAACTAGCAGTCCCTCACAAGCGCCTCTTGCTCTCTGTGAAGGGTTGGAACACCGCCTGACCCTTCCTTGAAGGCCGGGATTGAGTCTCTGGTACCTTTGCACCCGTCCCTTGTTGGGCAAGTGGAGTTGAATTGAAAAGACAAGCTGCAGAGTACTTTGTAAGGAAACCTGGAGTTCACTGCCATTAGATATTTAGGAATGATTTAACCAAAACACGATCCCGTCCTCACTATATCCTAGTGGTCATTACTCGGCACGGTCCTTCCCTCGTTGCTCACTGACTTTCCTACCAGCCTGTGGCCGGGATTCTGCCTTGATCACTGGGCTTCCCCATCTCTTAGCTTGTACATAAAACACAAGCAGCACTTAGTGCAGCCTTGTTGAACGAACGGGTGTGATCGCAGGTGGCACAGAGCAGAGGCCGGGTTATTTAAGGTAAGGCACGTTTGCATTTCTAGCAGAGGAGGAAGTAGATGCAGCTGTGTGGCACCGTGCTCATCCTGCCCAGTAGCTGCAATTTCCTGGTCCTCCTCGTACATGTGGGGCTGGAAGTCTAGAAATGAGAAGTTTTTTATTTGACGTACTCCACCTGTTTTATCCACCTGACTACTGGCTCTAGGCTGGAGGACAGGCCGTGGTGGGCTTGTTAGGGTCATCTGAAACACAATTACCAAACTTCAGGGCTGGGTGGGGCTTTAGAGACAATCTAGCTAATTTCTAATTGAACAGATGAGGAAACTGAGACTCAGAGAGAGGAACTGACTTGCCCAAGCTAGTTAATACCAGAGAGGCGAGAATCTAGGTCTGCTGTCTCTCACTCTTCTGGTTTCCCAGCAAAGGCTGTTTATGCATTATTGCTGTTTCTATGTAATTTGCTCTTACTATGTTTTGGTTTTTCAAAACATTTGCCTTTGACAAGTGTTGTGCCCAATAATGACAACTCTCAACAAACAGTAATCTACCATCGCTAAAGAATATAATCCAAATATATCTGTCCATTTCCATGACAGAAGTAGACCCATTCTTGACAGAAAGAAGAACCAGAGATCAGGTTTTGGGGGATGGGTGTGGAGGGAAAACTTATCTAGATTTTCAGAAAAATTTGTGATTTAAGTTGTAGGTCCCTGGAAAGAAGCTGCAAGTGCTTCGCTTGCTCTGGGTGCTGTTGTAAAGCCCGTTACCGTGAACACTTGGTTACAGTTGTCTAAGGTGGTTCTTCTCTGACACGCGTATGGAGAGATCTTTTTCACTAGCGGTGGAGTCTCCTGGGGGCCCGGGTTGGGGCCAGCTGAATCATCTCTTCTCACCTAAACAAATGCATAAGCATCCATTATTAAGAACAATCAATAGTAATAATAACAGATACGTATGAAGAAAAAACGGGAGGCAGTTTGATGGCAGTTGTCTCTGGAAAGAGGATAAAATTATAGGAGAGTCACATTTTATGTTAGAGGCAGCATATTGAATATTTGAATTTGCTATAATTAAGATGTATTCTTTTTGCCATCAGAAAAAAAAAAAATGTGAAACAGACCCATCAATTAGACACCATTATCCTTTTCTGTAAACTGATGCAGTTATGGTTCAAACCCTCTTCTGAGGGTTCCAGCGCCATTGGTGAAGGATTTGGAATTAAGACATTAATTTTCTTTATTTTTTCCTTTGCTAATGATCATAGTAAGAAACCAAATAGGAACCCTTTACTTTTCCAGCTGCCAGACATCAAGGCTTCAATATTTTGAAATATTTGTTTACAGATCGTTCACCTAAATAGCCACCATTTATTAAATGCTTACTATTGATCGGGGTTTGCGGGAAGTGCCCTACATGCATGTTGTTCTAATCCTCATCACCATGTTATGAGGTAGGCACTGTTGTTATCTCATATTACAGAGGAGGAAACTGAAGCTCAGATAAGCTAAGTGATTTGCCCAAGAACACACAGGGAGTAAGCAGAGGATCTGAGGTGTAACCCAGGTCTGTTGATTCTACAGCACATGTTCCTGATCATCAAGCAAAGGGCAATGAAACTCACAACCGTGACACTTACAACAAGCTGGTGTTTTCCTGTCATCTCCACCGGTTTTCCTGCCCTCATACATTCTATCAGCCAGGAGACATCCAGGAGTTCTGGCTGTGAGCCGGCTTTTATGTTCTGTACCTGAAGCCACTCCAGGACATCTGAACCAGAGTTGTTTTCTGCCACAATGTGGGTGACGGAATCACTGCAGAATGCAAGACAAAGTTACCAGCTGAAGAGGCTTCAAAATCAGAAGCTCCCCTCTCTCCTCGAGGTGTTCAGAGCCTTCCATCTGATGGAGAAAGACACACACCAGAACCAACCATAGGCACGGAGAATTTAGGCCTCCATGCGAGGGAAGTCTCTCTGTTTTAATTAGCGTAGCAACAGTGGTCTATATCACATGTCAGATGCGAGAAAAATTAAGAAAACGTTAGCAAGATTGTGGTGTCAATGGAAAACTAAGGTCCAGAGAAGATGGGAGATGAAATTGTCCTTTCTTAAAGGAGCGCTCAGCATTCTGCACGTGGCTTTTGTGGACCACTTCATTTTTATTTGAAGAGGGCTGCAATCCAGTGCCTTTCAAACTGTTTGTGACCCGTAGTTAGAAATACATTTTATTTCACGACCCAAAATAGAAATAGATGCTGATGTATGTATGCTTGTAACATCCCACTAAATTGATCTTGCAACCCATTAATAGGTGGGGACCAGCCTTTGGGAAATATTGCTTTACATGTTTTTCGAAGCACAGCCCTGTGATATAAGACAGGCAGGGATCTTTTCCCCTAAGGACTCCTGAGCTGTTTCTGCACTGTCCAAGTACTTTACACCCATCATCTCATTTAATACTCGCATAGCCCCTCAAGTAAATGTTATCCTATTCATACTTCACAAATGAGGAAACTGAAGAATAGAGAATTTAAGTGACTCCAAAAGGTCACACAGCTAGTGAATGATATTTATCCTTTTGGATTGTCTCTTCTGGGTCAAGTATGTTATTTCTAGTTTTTACCAAGTCTTCATAGTCAGCTTCATATCATTGGAACCAATGATTTTTAAGGATCTTTCAGTTGAAATAGTCTGTGAATCTGGGAGATAGTAAGATACATATCTGGGCATCCAAGAGAAAAATAGAATTCTATTCTCTCCTTCTCTTCCTTGACTTCCTCTTCTTCTCCTGTTTTTGATTGACTCTGGATTCATTAGGTATTTTTTGGTTCACTGATATATTCACAGCCCTAGGTTCTTTGCAGTGGTGGTGGTGGTGGTGGTGGCGGGAGGGAGTTGGGGGCCAAAGAGGAAAAAGGAAGTTTCTGGACGTTAGTATCTTATGTGAAACAGATGGTTAAGATATGACCAGACATGAGGCATGGACAAGATCTGCAAGTGGTGGGTAAAGAAAAGAGCTGAGTGTGAGCTGGGAAGGGCAGCATGGCTTTGTGGAAAAGTGGGATTTGTGTCCAACTTTGATGGATGGGGAGGAATAAGCTACCTGGAAGGCAGCACTTTGGGCCCCCTGGAAGAAAAGCTTCAGAGGCTGGAAGGAGAGGGCGGAGAATGGCCTGGATTGGAGTGAAGAGTTCACGTTGGGAAGTGGTTGTAGATGTGGCTGAGTTGGTAGGGGCAACCTGGTTGAGGAGGTTGGATCTTATTTTCTGGGATTGTGGAACCTGTGAAGGCTTTTGTGAGCAGGTCATTGATAGCATTACTGTGTTTTTTAAAAAGACTGATTTGGTACACGCAATGAGAGAGATGATAGGGAGGGTAGGGGAGCTACTTAGAGGAATGAAACAATGGACTACGTGCGAGATGATCTTAACCTTGGTGCTTATAGCACTCAGAAGGAAGGCAAAGGAGACATATGGTGAACCTCTGGCTCAGTTCACCTATAAAAGGTTAAGTGGAGAATAGAGTCAAATATTACTCCAGTGTATGTATCCCAGTAAAGTAATAGCACTTTTGGTAGAAATAGGGATTTAGGAAGTTGTGTCTCTTTGGGGGAAGGGGTTGGGGAGTGGAACTGAAGTTTATTTCAGGCATGCTGCATTTGAAGGACGGCAGGAGATCCAGATGAGACCCTCCAGTTGACAGCGGGATGTGAGGCTGGCGCTGGGAGAGAGATGGGGCTAGAGCTCAGAGCTGAGACCATCCAGTGGCAGGATGGGCAGCAGGCCCAAGGAGGAATGAGTTGTGATAACATAACATTTGACTAGAGTCTAAGGAAGAAGAACAGCTGCTTCTCCATTCTAGGTCCGTGCACTTCAAAAATCATTTATAATAAACTTTTGAAAGGTTGTTTATGTGAAGACTTTAAGAAGACAACAAAAGGACTAATAGGGCTACATAGGAAGTGTTATTCCAGCTGTATTTCTGCCCTTTGGAGGGAAAATTTATTATGATATTATTATTTATTATAACATAATATTTATTATTAATATAAACAGGGTTTTGTCTAAACCTCAGAGGGCAAAGGGTATGCTGAGGAGGAACTTTGGAGCTCAACTTCCAAATTCAGGCCCCCCGCCATCCACTCTCATGCCACCCCCACCCCCACTACCTCGTCACCCGGGAGTCCTGGGAAAATGGGGGAATGTCTGAGTTCACAATAATAATAAAGCACACACAAAAACAAAAAAATCAAACAAACAAAACCTCGTCAGCCGCTCACACGGTGCTACTCACAGTTCAGTACTGCTTGTCACTGGTTCCTGCAAGGTCAGTGCAGAAATTGAAAGTAAGCATTCAGAAACTCTAATTGCAATTTGACACCACCAAGCAGTTTATTGTGTGTTTGTTTTTTAATATAAGCAGTGGTCTGCAACACAGTTTTTGAAAACTGGTCCTTCACCACAAATAACCTGAGAAACGTTGTTTAGAGAGTAGTCTCTCTTCTGGCCCGGTCTGTATTTCCCATCTTCTCTGTTGCCTGAGTTTGGCTGACGCTCTCCTCATGGCCACCTAGATCTGGACTACAATGTGCTCCTGGTGTTGGGCTTGTCAGGTGCCCTTTGCAGGCTGTTCACGGTCTCTGACAGTGCATCTGTTTGCTTGCAGTTCTGAGCCCTCAGCAGCAGCAGCACTGGGGAGAGTCACTGCCTCCAGTGTGTTCTGCTGACGAGTTCTTACTGCTGTGTTGTGGCAGCTAGTTGTCTATTTGCTGGTACAGGGGTTTTCTCTCTGCTCTGTGCACTCCAATGTTAAAATATTGAAAATAGGGGCCGGCCCCGTGGCCAAGTGGTTAAGTTTGTGCGCTCTGCTTGGGCAGCCCAGGGTTTCGCTGGTTTGGATCCTGGGCACGGACATGGCACCCTCATCAGGCCACGTTGAGGCAGCATCCCACGTGCCATAACTAGAATGACCCACAACTAAAATATACAACTATGTACTGGGGGGATTTGGGGAGAAAAAGCAGAAAAAAAAAAAGAAGATTGGCAACAGTTGTTAGCTCAGGTGCCAATCTTTTAAAAAATATATATTGAAAATAATATCGGAATAGGACTATGTGCTGGACACTGTGATAGGCACATTTCATACTTTGCCTCCTTTATTGTCAGTAATACTGTGAGATCAGTTTTATCACCCCCATCTAAAAATGAGAAAAGAGAGCCTTGGAAATGTTAAAAATTCACCCAGCTGATAATTGGCAGAGCGGGGATTTGATCCCAGTTCTACTTCAGTCCAAAGCTGGACTGTACGGTGGACCACACTGAGCTAACCCACCGGAACTCTGTGCTTCTTCCACGGCGGAGGAGGGAGCTGCTTCTTTTTGCAGAAGGAATAACTTCTGGACGGGTATCATAACACTAAAAAGCCCTGATTCCCTCCCAAGGACAGAAATAGAGCTACAATGACACTTCCTATACAATGCTATACTCACCGTCCCTGCTGCTGCCACATAGAATTTGTGTTTTGGTATTTTATGTCCAATATCATACGGGCTAGGCTAACTAGATTGCAAGCCATGGAGAACCGTCCCAGAAAATCTGAAAGAACGGTTGCCATAGCTGCACACCAAGATGGAAAGCCACAGGGAGGCTGTCAGGCCCTCTGAACTCTGGGTTTTGCCTAAACCTCAGAGGGAAGCAGGTGGGCTGAGAAGGAGCCCCGGGGCTCATCTTCCAAATTCAGGCCCCTCACCAACCCTCTTACCACCCCTGCTCCACCACCACTCTCTCTTCAGCTAGGATTTCTCTAGACAGAGCCCTGCCTCTAACAGAGACATCCAGAATGCCTGGGAAAGCGGGGGAGGGGTACTGTAAAGCAATCAGCAAATAAGATAACATGCAGGCATCCACAAAGGAACAAGACTAAAGAGAAATATTCTGGACTACCAGAAAAAATAATAAACACACATACTTACTGAATCCTCACAAGAGTCTTATGAGGTGGACAATATCATTTCGGATGAGAAAGCCATGGCTTGCAGAGGTCACATGAAGTCAGCATTGAATCCCAGGTGTGCATGACTCAAACAATCTCTCAACGTTCTACCGGCCTGTGGTTAGACCCCTGGGGGAGGTTTTGTTTAAGTATTTTTTTATATTTGCCCATTTTCTGTCGTGAATCATCTATCATCACTTTTTTACTTAGGGGAAAAAGTACACACGAATGCCATTTTCAAGGGCAAATAAACCTGGGGCTGGGGCTGAGGTAGTGTCTGCCTTGCCCTGGAGGCCCGGGCTCTCTTCTTATAGTAAAAGTGAGAGGAAGATTCAGGCAACCGCCCCCACCCTCTTCCAAAGACCCCAAGGCACTGCTGAGACAGCTGTTCCTGAAAGACCACTGGATTCAATTCTTTGAGTGCACCTAGTTTCTTGGCCATGACCAATTAATAATGTCTTGACCTATGTTTGGGAGGCCTTGAGCCAATTATAACTGGGATTCGTGCCTCAGCTTTCCACAAGGAAAAAGATTCAGGGTCCTCTCCTTTGCCTAGTGCTGAACTGAAATGTGCTTGGCTTGGTCCTTTGCATCCCTGAGGGCAGGGACAGTGTTCTAATCTGGCTGGTTATAATCTTGGTTCTAGTCATGCCTGGTGCCCAGCACGTGGCCAGAATCATAGTAATGGTCAATAGACAGACCACTGGTAGAATGAACAAATGAATTGATTAATCAATATCCGTAAAGGAATGCTTCTTAAACTCTAGTGTCTACCAGAGACACCAAGGAAGCTGGGTTAAAATTCAGATGCCTGGGTCCTATTACCTAAGGCCCCAGAATATGCATTCTGACAAACTTCCTTGGTGATTCTGACATAGTCAGTCAGTTCTAGTTATCTATTGGTGCACAACCAACTATCCCAAAATGGCTTTAACAAAGCAAAGATTTTATTGTATCACAACATTTTGGTTCAGGAGTTCAGGCAGCTCAGCTGGGTGATCCTTCGGTTCAGTATGGTGCTGAAGGATGTGCTGATACTCCATACGGCTCTGCATGTCTGGTAACTCGGCAGGCATGGCTGGGAGGCTGGGCTCTGCCGCATCTCTCAACCTGAGCACCTTTATGCGGCATCTCTCAGAGGGGGCTCAACCTTCTTACACAAGGGATCTAGGGAACAGCAGAAGCCACAGGGCCTTTTATGACTCAGCCTCGAAAGTCACATAGTGTCAGTCTATTGGTTGAAGCAGTCACAAGCCCTCCCAGATGCAAGGGAAGGGAAAATAGTTCCTGTCTCTCCATGGGAGCGACCGTATTTTAAACCCCACAACCGAGAGCCCCACCTTGAGAAACACTGCTGTAGAGAAAGCTCTCTCTCTAACTGCCGCACGCTGGACTTGGGCTCAATTACAGCAATGCTTCCCAAGGTGGTACTCGTTTCTCTGCAGCTATTTGAGATAATTTTAGCAGGTACACAACTAAACACTTAAAAAGCATCTATGTTTATTTCTAGGTACATTTTTAAATTATGCATGTCAGACCCATGGTTTTTATGGGTTTCATGGTTTTTATATTATTCTTCAGAAAAAGGTTACATTATTTTTAACAATTCATTTTAGGGACAAGTAAAGGAAACACATTAAGTACATAGTAACATGTGTGGCAAAAGATATTATAAGATTTATGAATATGGCACTCAGATATCTGGAAAGCCCTTATGAAGCTAACTAAAAAATGAGTTCTGAATTTTTTTCTCTGCTCCCCGTATCCTCGTTCTTCCTGTCTTTCTTTTCCTAACTGGTCCTGCCTTTCAGTTTAATTAGAAAAATTCTCCACGAAGAAAGAGGCAGCCACCCTTCTTTGCCTGGAGACAGACCAATCTGACTTCCCCAGTCCTCAGGGATGGTCATCAGCTTTTATCTTTGTCTTTAAAATGGTTTTCTTTCTCTGGAGAAGTCGTTCCTGAGTCTTCCTATCTGATGTAGGGCTTATTTTGTAAATAATGACTTTAAATAGTAATTTACAGTTAAAGTGAGTTATTCACCGTTTAAAAAGCCTCCTGCCAATTTCCCTTAGCAACTGATCTGTTTCAGAATCCACAGCAGTTTCATTTGGTTTTGTCCCACACTCTTTCCAGCACCAGTAAAGACAGGTTTCTATTTCTAGCCCCGGTATATTTAAGACTGAGAGGCTCTGCTCTGATTCTTTGTCCCGCCTTAAATGGGAT
Source organism: Equus przewalskii (assembly GCF_037783145.1). Lineage (NCBI taxonomy): Eukaryota > Metazoa > Chordata > Mammalia > Perissodactyla > Equidae > Equus > Equus przewalskii. Next base: position 32,857,936 of record NC_091831.1, read on the forward strand.
CATAAACATTTTCATTAATTTAAAGTCCACAAAATTTTGAAATTAAAGTGATTTGGACCAAAGCAGGACTAAAGTTTACATTGTATTCGCTTGAATTTATAAAAATAAAGTCCTTATTATTTTGCTGATTACAAAAGTAATACGGGTGCATTGTAGGAAAAAATTTTAATTAGAAAAATTAATCTTGGTAATCACAAGTTCCCTTGGCTGGGTTCACGTTCACCAGCTAAATCATTCTTTGAACGGATATTTTCTGAAGCCTACAATGTGTAAGAAAATTGTCAAAGGTCCGAGGGTGAGGTCTACACAATGGCCCAGATGATGCCCTTGTCCTTGTGGAGTCAGGAAGGGCCAACTGATGAGAAGAGGAGCAAAGCTAAGTGGGAGAGCTGCGGGCCAACCCTAGGCCATGGGCCACAGCTGTGTTCCGGGGAGGAAGTTTACTGGAGGGGGCTTCCGGGGATCTTAGGTCTTAGACACAGAGAGGTGAAGGGAGAAGGGATTCAAGCTGGGAAAAAAACACGAAGAGAAACCAGTGAAGATGTGTTTGGACTCTGGACCCGAAAGGGGCCTAAAATGGGCTCGTTCAACATTGTATTTTCTAGAGCAGGTAACTTACCCTTTTCATCCGGTGTTCAGTTTATTTTGCAAACAATGACTTTTAATATTTTGATTTTAAACACCAGCAATTTGAAGTGATAGAACATTGTCAGAGATAAACAAAGCTGGCCACTAGTTAAAGCAGTAAGGATAGATTTTATTTAGTAATAACTATTGCAAGAAGCAGGAGGGTCCAGCACCAATGGAGCTTAACTTCAAAAAAACAGAAGACAGGAGACCTTTTAAAGGCTGCGGTCTGCTAAGGAAAAGGCACTGAGGGGCATCAAGGGGGGTTAGTCCATGTGACCAGGCCACCTGGATTTGCTAATTGGCACTTATTCAGAGGAGAAACAAATTTCTTGAATCTTTATGACAGGAGGCAGTGGTGCAAGTTCGAGCAGGCTCCCACTCAAGTTAGGTCCTTCACCTTCCCACAGAGACTGGGAGACAGTTGTATCCTTGGAAAGCCTACTATTCAAAGAGCCAGCTCGCAGTCCTGGAGAAGATAGTTCTGGGTGATTAGAAGATCTACATCTCAAAGAGGCAGGAAAAGGGTTTATAATGACAAGGTTTCTAATGCAACTGCTTTAAGAGGGGGTTCAGGGGCCCATCTGCCTATTGCCAGGTCTTGACCGAAACAAGCAGTGAATTCTCCTGGCAGCCTTGAGCTTTCTCAAGCGGGCATTTTAAGGGGGCCATCCTAGAGACACAGCCTTAAGCTGCCGGAAGCCATGCTAGAGTTTGGTCAAGGAGAGAGTCTTTATCAACATTCAGGTGAAAAAACCATGGATTTTACTACCATGAGTTACCTTGGGACTTTGGAGACAATGGTTTTGGGATAATGAGTGGAGCAGAAGCCACATTTCAATGTTACATGGTGGAATGGATGGAAAGCATGAGCAGGCAGATTAGATATAACTAAACCAAAATAACATAAGAAGGCTGGAGGTAGAGGGTTGGGTAGGAAAATATTTTTAAAAATATTTAAAAAAGGAAGACTAGTTCATACTTGAAAAATATATTGTGCTATCTTCTAATTCTAGTGAGAACAGTGGTACAATTCCCCTGATTGTAAACTCCTTGCTTTCAGGGCTCATGTCTTCTACTATTTTGTGTCTCCAGAACCTGACAAATACTGTGCAGAGTGGGTACTAACAGAACCCTTTATTTGTGACACTACAATGGTATATCTTGCTTCCATCAAAGACAATGGCTTCCAAAGTACCTTTGTAGACAAATGGTGGATGTCCAGGCGGGACAGAAGTATCATCTGGTGGGTTTCTACTGCTTGAACAGCAGAACTGAGCCAGTGTTAAACTGCTGGGTGATGTACCCCTGGACAGTCATCCTTCTTAGCCACAGCTCTCTCTTCATCATCAAAGATTTGGGTCAAGACATACAGAGTAGCTTTAGCTAATGTGTTCATAGAGAAGGGTTGACGACAGGTCAAGTGTTAAAATAGCTCCAAGTACTGAAACCAAGGATGAAATAAGAACGTGACAAGTGCTAGATTCCGATCCTTCTCTAGCTTGTCCTAGATAACTCCAAGATTATGAAGTTGCTTTAAAATTTAGCACATTGACCACGGAAAAAAATTCAGTATCCTTTTCATGGATGTGCAAAAATGCCTCAAAGGACTTGACACATCCACTGATTTATATTTAAGAACCAGCTTCCTGTGGCACATTGAATAGCACATCTTTTGTAATATAACTATTAGTGAAACCCCATCCAAATATAAGGACACAGTGCGCACGTGCTGGAGAATAGTCTGACGCATTCAGGTACACCACTTCTAAGCTGTGGGTTCGGGCCCAGGTGAAATAGGAGTCAGACTTTTCCTCAAATGTAGTTCTCCTGGCAGCCAAAGAATGTGCCAGGGACTATGGCGATGGCTGCTTATTTTCAGAGCATATTATTTTTCTTAGCTCCTCTTTCTTTGAATCTTTTATACTAGAAAGGGGAAGTGTAGCCTTCACTATTGAGAAGCATCCTTTTTTTAAAAAAACCAAATTTATTTTTGTTTTTTAAATGTATGCTTACTGTGAAAACTTTGGAAAACACAGAGAATAAAAGCAGCCATAATCCCTCCCTACCACCCACTTCCCCCCAAAATAACCACTTATGACATTTTGATGGGTTTCCTTCCTGTCTTTGTTCTATTTGTTTACATTATTTGACCTAGTTCATATTGTGGAGACAGATTCCTCTCCTTAGGGTTTTGCTAAAGGTCAATGGAGCCAGCTAATTAACAAGAAAACAATCACGCGTTACATTTGTATAACTGTCTTACCAAAGCACATTGACATCCGTCCTCGTTTGGGGATCACATCAGACAGACTGGATCATTTATCAGGAAATTAAGATCTGGGTTGGGGGGGGGGGTCTTCCCCCACACCACATGGCTGGGAGGGGTCAGAACCAGAATTTAAGGTCTGTAGACTTCTCATCTAGAGATTTTCCCCTACAATCATTTCCATTGTCCTTTCCAATTAAAGTCTATCTATCTCTATGTACAGAAATTCTGTTTGAGAGCTAGGACTTCTACTTCCTGTGGTTTATTTTTGTGCCAGAGAACACATTTGTATTTAATGTGTCTTCTGAGCTGCCAGCCTGGGAACTTTGCCACCATCGCACGCACTGCAGCAGCTTGCTCACGGTGCACCAGTTTCCTCTGTCGCCTGAGCAGCTGGGCTTGGTCCCTGGCAGCAGGCATCTGGGGCACAGAGCTGCCTCTTAGGCTGTCTTGTCAAAAGAAGAAACTTGCCTCCCATCGTCTCCCCAAGTACCTGCCTCAGCCACCACGTGTGTATTTGTAGCTGTGCTGGTAACTAAACCAGTCAGCCCCTGCTGGGAGTATGGACATTTCAATAGAGAGCTTTCTATGTAAGTGGTACCTTGACCATCTGGCTCGCACCTTCCTGCCTAGCCCTTGCCAAATTTCTCTACCACAAAAACCAGTTCCGTATTTGCTAAGGTTTTTAATTTCTGCTTTTCAAACTTTTGGTTTTGACCTCTTTACCTATGTCGTCTTTTCCCCCCTAATGCCAACATTTTCTGTAAGTCTGTAAGATTAGGCAGACTTAATTAGATGAAATCTACAGTTTCATGGAAGGGAATATTAACAGTAAATTAACTTTTGTTTTCCTACGCATAATCTCATCAGATCCTCAAATCATTGAGATTTTGGGTTTAACATCCCAAATGAGATAGGCGGTTAAAAAGAAAAAAAGAGGCAGGGGGCGGGGTTGCGGGGTAAGGAGGCGTGTGAAGAGAAATCAGATGGGAGAGAGACCATGTGAGACTGAGGAATTTCTGAATAGAGCATTGTAGTAACAAAATAAAATGTTCCTGTGACACTGACGCTTCACATGAATTATGAATGTCGTGAAAATTATCTTATCTGATTATTGATGTTTGACATATATTTCTCTTGCAATTTGAAGCTATTTCTTCAACAGAAAACTCAGTTTTATTTTTAAATATCAAAATATTTAAATATTTTAAATATTATTAAATTAAGAATTTATTTTCATATAGAATTCTTAGAGTTTTTCTGAAAAAATTATGGTCAGCCTATTCTTTGGACACTCAAACCAGCCAACTGCCTTAGTCGTCATTCTTCATTCATGGCAAGCCCCCGGCAGTTATGTTTGGAACTATTTATGTCAAAGTTCTAATACCATTTGTCTCTGGATTTTGCTTTGTTTTCTCTTCTATCTGTTTGAGACCAGTGAAGAGCTCATATGGCAATTAGAAAAACAGCAAGGCTAGTTGCTGGGATGTGAGTGGGTTTGTGAATGAGCCAGTCTTGGTGGCCCGAATAGTGGCTTCAACCGCCTTCTTGTCTGGGCTCTGATCTCATCACTCTCAGCATGACGTTTGTCACCCCTGGACAGAGCTGTCCCTGAATCCTTGAGCAGCATCCCTCTCTCTACAAACCCCACTGCTCTTCAGAAAAGGTTGATCAAGGCCTGCGGCATTTGCGTGACTGTGCTGAGCCAGCCACAGTCACTCACGCTAGCCCGCCACGGACGCTGGTCACCTCAGCACAACCAGATGTTACCATAAGAGTCAAGCAACCAAACTATTCTTTCTGCTTCAAAGTAGTAGAAATTTTTTGATGGAACTCAGCGGTGTTTTGTTCAATTTGGTCAAGAATGAAATCGAGTGATTTCAGCATTGAATTTTCCAAGCAGGTTTCTATTTATCATCCCTAAATACCTCATCTCAATAGTGGAAGGCAAAAAAAAAATTTTGTACCTTATTTTTTGGTGCCAACTAATTTCCATATAATGGCCTTCAGTCCCCACTCATCTTACTTGCCTTAACTAATTGCCTCAAATTTGTTCTTTGATTTCAAGCCTGTTCTCCCAGTGGGAACACCACCTCTTCCAGATGTGGAAGAAAACATAGGTTTCTTGGGTCCCAAAGAGTCTGTTCACAAAAGCCCTGCTTTTTCACAAGGTGGAATCAGTGACATCTTACCTGAGCTCATTTTCAACCCTGAATCCTTTCCTTCGGGCCAGCTCCATGAGGAAGGCTCTGCGGGTGGTTCCCATTTTCTTCTCCAAAATGAAGAGGACCAAATCTCGGAACTTGATGTCATGAGGAGGGGAGGCCATTGAGGTACTCATCTGCCTGGGTCTCTTCTTCCGAGGGCTCGAGTGGGCCATTTGAAACGGATCCATGGGAAGAGGCTGCTGCTGCTTCTGGCTGTGCCATCAAGTGGTGTCTCCAGAAGCGAGGGAGGGCCTGCCCCTCCTTCATGAAGAGCTTTGATGTCATCTTACTGGCAGACTCTGAAGCCAGGGCAAGGCTTCCTGGGCTCTGCCCTGGCGACAGCTTCCTGCTGAAGAGCACTGGGGAATTTCTATCTCTGTTCAGTTCATTTATTCCATATGGAGATCACAATGGAAACAGTAAATTAACTTTTGCTTTCCTATGCATGATCTCGTCAGGTCCGCAGAATGACCTTGTGAGGAAGGTAAGGAAGCTTCATTGCTCCCATGTTATTTATTTATTTATAAATTTGTTGAGGTCCTTTTTTGTCTTTTTTTTTTTTTAATCCCTTTTTAACCTCCCAACTCCCTTTCCTTCTCTATTTCTCATAGACAATCATTACAATACATTGGATTTCTATAGTTTGCATGAGTGTTATGCGTTGTGTGTGGTTGTTTTGATTTTACATAAATGGAACTGTTATATTTCTCGTTCTGCTGATCACCTTTCTTTCACTCAGAACTGTGTTTTTAGATCCATCCGCACTGCTCTGTGTTGTAATCTGTTGCCTCTAATTGCTCCATCATATTTCATGGTGGACACTTTAACTATGTTGGTGCTTTTTTTTTTTTTTTTTGCTGAAGAAGATTTGCCCTGAGCTGACATCTGTGCCAATCTTCCTATATTTTGTGTGTGAGTGGCTGCCACAGCATGGCCACCAACCAGTGGTGTAGGTCCGTGCCCAGGAACCGAACTTGCGCCGCTAAAGTGGAACAAGCTGAACTTAACCACTAGGCCACTGGGGCTGGTCCTGTTGGTGCATTTTTTAAGTGAGGAAACCAAGGCTCAGGTAGTTTACTCAAGACCACAGAATAAGGGGCAGAGCCAGATCTTCAGTTTTGGTCTTCGGGCTCCAAATGCTATATTTCTCAGCTTTTTCGGGGGAGTAAAGGTTGTCTGGAGAGTAGTCTATTATATAACTCTAAAAGTGATCTTTTGGGATGGAATAGGATGATCGTTAGATGAGAACTACTGCCATAAAGAGACATTTTCATAACTTTATGTGCCAAATATAATTAGTGTCTTTCATCAGTACACTTGATAAATCCCATTTCCTGAGCATCTCCTGTGTGGCCAAGGTAAGCACCGACCAGCTGTGACGGACTGAATCCTCATCACACCACTGTCTGGTAGGTACAAGCATCCGCATTTGGCTAAATTACTTGCTTAAGTTCACCCAGCTAGTAAATGGTCACAAGCAGGAAATGATTGAGCTAGAACTTGAAGTCAGATCTGTCGGATTTTAAAACCTGTGATCTTAACTCCCAAGACGCCTTCCTCTATATGTGTCTTCCCCAGTAACGAATCTGAGCTCTGCTTACCCGCTCTGCCATATTGTCTGAGAATTTTGCTTCCTCCAAAAGCAGATGAGCTCCTCATTACAACAGCAGGGGAGGAATTAGGTGACAGCTGCCTTCAAGCAAAGCTGTGATGTTCAAGAGAGTAAGATCAAAAATCTTCAGGTGGAACTTGTAGAGAATAGATTTTAACTCTCTGTGAGGAAGAACTTTCTATTACCTAGAGCTGTCTAAACATAGAGAGACACTGCATTGTAGAGTGGGGTGTTACAGGTCAGGAAAAGTGTTCAAATGGAGTCCAAACAACTGTTGATTGAAATGGTACAGGAGAGATTCAGACATCTGGTAGGGACCTTCATCCAGCTCTGCCATTCCAGCATGCTGTGACTGCTTGCTCAAGATCAAAATCTGGGCCTGAGCGCCCATTTTGGCCCTCGCTATTAGGCGTTTGGTTACTGAGTGCTGAATGTCTCATGTGAGAACGCAGTCTTAACTACCAAGTGGCCCCACAACATGGGGCAAGCAAAAGATTCCGGGAGGAGTCTGGGCTTGTTGTGCTCATCCCCATGAGATGGCCAGAGGAAAAACCGGTGTGTCACCTGAATGGTAAAGTGGACGGAGACCTACGGAGACATGGCTAAGAGCTCAGGCTGTGATGTCAGGCTGCCAGGACAAATCTCATCTCCATTGCTTTGAAGCTGTGACTTTGAGCAAGATGCTTTACTTCTCTAAGCCTCAGATTTCCCATCTAAAATGAGAGCTAGCTGAGGTAACCCACAGAACCTCTGAGCAGAGGGCTTGGCACAGAGGAAGCACTTTAAATAAAAGCCATTTGGTAATAATCTGGTGTTTTGTTTTTAGGGAAGTCCCAGTTTGATGTGAAATCAGATCTATATGTTTTATAAAACTATTAAGTTATCAAAGCATTATATTAACCAATGTCTTATTTAATTTGCTTTGAATTACTGGTATTGAAAAGATTACCAACAAAAATTAAAAATGCGATGATGCCTGTCTCATTTTTAGGCCATTGTCTCTCAGCTCCAAATCTACCGTTCTGTGATGGGCTGGCTCTATGAGGTTGCGGCTGGGACTGTGCAAACCCCATCTTTCTTGTCAGCCGGCTCCATGTTAGGCTCTGCCAGTAGGGGGCACTAGAGGGAGATTGCGAGACTGGAGAGAGGAGAAGGACTTGCTCCTTTTGGTCAGCTTGCTGATACCATCAGGGTCTTCTCACTAATGGTTCTTCACTTTGGCAGCCGTGGTTGCTTCCAATCTCCAGCTTTTCTTTTTAACTTTTTTTTTTCCACAACCAGGCGTAGCCCCATCACCCCTTTCAGAGCCACCAGTACCAGCCAGGAACATCTTTTCAGAGGTCCGAGTCCCAGCTCTGCAGGGATTTTCCTAGGAACTCCTACAGGCGACTGACAGCACCCCATCCTCAGAGATCTCTTTTCCGGCTCCATGGGGACTCCTGCTCCAAACTTGCAGGTTTCAACAATTCCAACTCTGTTCTTCTGTTCCCCAAGCCTCCAGCGTGGGACGTGCGTCCTGCAGTTACTCTCTCTGGGTTATCTCAGTGTTCTTGTTTTGCTTTTTAGCCTTCCGATGCCTGTCAAACCAATGCCCTATATTAAATTCTTTTCGTCGAAATTCCTAGTGTGCTTTCCTTCTACCTGACTGGACCCTGACTGATACACTGTCCAATTAAAGTGAAGTGTAGAGAATAGGGACGCCCCTACACTGCTGGAGACATACACTTTCTGAAGGGAAATTTGACAACAGTGTGAAAAAGTCTTTAAGGTGTCCAAATCATTTGACCCAGCATTTCTATTTTTTTAGGAAAGAGAGACACATAAAGATGAATGCACTAAGATGTGCATCACAACACTGTTTGTGCAGAAGAGACTTAAAACAACATGAAAGTCCTGTAACAGGGGAGTGATAAAGCATAACAGAACATTATGCAGCCGCTAAAATCATGTCAGATGAGAAAATTCAAAAACACGGGTAAATGTTCATAATCTAATAATTGTAAAATCAGTTTACAAAATAATAGTTACTGTATGACACCAATTTTGACAGAGAAGACTAGAAAGATATGTGGCAAGTCCAGCATAATAGTGAATATCACTGATTGTTGGGTTTATGCATGATTTCTATTTTTGTCTTTGTGCTTTTCTGTATTTCAGAAGTTTTCCATAATAAGCATGAATTAGTTTGTAACCATGAAAACAAATTATTTTTTAAAAATTAACTTGAGGGGCTAGCCTGGTGGTGTAGCAGTTAAGTTCACGTGCTCTGCTTTGGGGGCCTGGGGTTCACAGGTTTGGATCCTGAGTGTGGACATACACAGTGCTTGTCAAGCCGTGCTGTGGAGGCGTTCCACATGCAAAATAGAGGAAGATTGGCACAGATGTTAGCTCAGGGCCAATCTTTCTCCCCAAAAAATAAAAATTAAAAATAAATAAATAAATAAATAAATAAATAACTGAGATGGCAGCATGTGGACTTGGTGAAAAGCTATGATTCAAAGGCAGTAAGTTTGCTCTGAACAAGCCAAACAGCAGTTGAGCACGTTTTCTGATAGTGACAGCACAGGGCTGAGGAACAAATGCTTTTATATTTTATGTAAAAGTCATATCTCACTGCCAGGCAAGACTCCACTGAAGTGGGCCTCCTGCGCTGAGGGATGGAAGGGGCTGTGCAATTCTGCCTGGTTTTGATAACTTACTGAAGCTAACTCTGGGGAGGGAGTTTGTCCTGCCTCACAGGGTCCTTTCCGATGATGTCATGTGACCTGTGCTAGGATGACAGTTGTGAGAGCTGAAGCCACTGTCATGGCTTGGTGAAGGGAGGTGTGAACCCCTCAGCCTTCCCTTAAAATGCATCTGAGGACACCAAAGCCTCATTGTTGTTTCAGGAATTAAATTAAATCATGCTCATGAAAGTGCCTTGAACATCATGAAACACTATAGAAAGATCAGTGTTCTTGTTCCCATTGGCTGTGCTGCTAACGGCAGGAGTTAATTAATTTCTTCTCACTGAACCATCATTTTCTGGTTCCACGCTGAGCACACTGTTGGTCCAGTATATGGGTCAGTAACCCTGAAATCTCAGCGGCTTCACACGACAAAGTTTATTTTCTCTCATGCTATGTGTAGGTGGAGGGTTCTGCTCCATTCAAGCCTCAGGCTGATGGAGGCTTCATCTTTTTGAACCTGTACCACCTGGACTATGAGGCAGTCTTGGTCACTGTGGCAGGGAAGAGGGCGCTGGGAGGTCTTGTACCGGCAATTAAATGCTTTGTCTCAAAAATGATACCCATTACTGCTGGTCATAGCCCATTGGCAAGAACCAGTCACATGGTGCCACCTAACTGCAGCAGGGGAAAGAGAAACTCAGGGGAGCACATGGATCTGGGGGAGCATTCCTGTTCCTGCCATGCCCAGGATCACTAAGTGCTGGCCGATGATAGTGGGGACTCCCAGTCAAGGGGTGTCACTGCCTCTGCACGAAGCCTGGGGGCAGAGATGAGTGAGGACCAGACCCTGCTCTTCCTAGAGGAGAAGCTCCAAGAGGAAGGCCACACCCTACGGTGGGCAGGCCATTCTGGGGCCTTCCTAGAATTCCAAGCTCTGGGCATGGTCCTGGGGACAAGAAGATCTGATCCCCCTGAAATACCTCTGTACCAACTGTTCCTCCTCTCAAGCGTCACAGAGGGGAAGGTCCTTTATAAAACGTCAAACGGCTGTCCTAAGTTCGGGTCAGGCGCCCTCCCTGCTCCCACTGTCTTCTGTGCCTCCTTGCCCCTCAGAGCGTGTGTCCTTCTGTGTTGTAAGGCTCTAATCACTGTGCGTAACTTCCCCTGGACTGTAAGTCCTGTTGGAGCAGGAATCGTGTAGGTCGTAATCACCCTTAACGCAGCACCTGTACAGTAGGCACCGGTAAGTGTAGAATAAAATAGAAATCAAATGTAAGTTGATATTATTATTAATATTATTAAGCTTTTATGCTGTTTGGGTAACTATGATATGAATCTTCTGCCACAAAGACCCTTCTCCACCCTACAAGCTCCCAACTAAATGTCTCTTCAATATGAGAAGGATAATACGGTTGTTAAGGAGTCAGACTACCTGAGTTCAACACCCAGACATATATGAGCTGTGTGACCTTGGGCAAGTTACCAAACCTCTCTGTGCCTCAATTTCCTCATCTGTGCAATGGGTCTTATAATGATTTCTACCTTATAGGTGGTTATGAGGACTAAATATGCACTTCAAAGAGTACTGGCGTGCAACAAGTGCTCAGAAGTGCTCATTGTTATAATAGCTCAGTCTCCTTGAACCCCTTGCCTCCATTGCCCCTTCCCTGTGTCCCTACACACTTGAGAGGTAGTCTGTCAGAGTCCTTCCAACCAGCCTTTTGCTTCCCCTAGACTCTTCCAAAAGTGGTGTCAGGCTCACTCAAGAACAGACTGAGGATCTCAATGAGACCGGAGAGGGGTCCTGTGATGGTTCCCAGCAGAGGTTCCAGGGAACGCCAGGTTCTGAAGTGTCCCAGGCGAAACAAATAGTTCGGCAGAGAATTAAGTTTAGAGAAGCCAGACAAACTTTACACAATTTGTGTTAGAACATTAAAGGCTTTGAGAAGCCTTTCAGTAAAGAAACCCGTTTAATTTGTTTAGCCCGATGTATTCCCAATTTGCTTGTATTTTGTTTGTCTGTTTTCTAGCACATTCATAGCACCTTGTTGAACACAAGTGTTGACAGCTACATATGCACTGAGCCTGGGGGCCTGGGGGCTGGGGTTAGACAGGCCTGCTCGCCACCTGCCACTCAGCAGGTGTGTGATCTTGAGCAGGTCCCTCAGCTGGTGGGATTCTCAGCTTCCGATTTGTAAGATGCAGTTACAGCTGACTGCGCTGCATTGTAAGGGATGAATAACACAACATGGACTCACCCGCCTGGCCCCTGTGGGTGCCTGGACCTAGTCTACCCCGACCCTTGCCCTGGCACTCCCGTGTGCTGGCAGACACGCCCAGTGCTCCTGGCTCGGGTAGGTAACGGCAGCTACAAGGAAACAAAGAACGTACCTGGTCAGTGGCTGCCACCCCCACGCTCCTATGCAGGTGCTGCTTTTCTTAGTTTGATACTGATTAGCTTTTCCACTTTGGGTAATATTTGGAACCCGCACGCGTGTTTATTGGTTGTGAGCGTATGGGGCAGGAGAGAAGGCAGGGGTTGCAGGTTTCCCTGCTTCTGGGGAGAAGCGAGCCTCTTCTCATCGACAAACATTATTTTTATCCCCAGGAGCCCTGATGTTCTTCTGTTTCCGTGGATTGGAAGAAGTCAGTTTGAGAGAGCACGCTTCTGCTTCCGGCAGTTTTATTTTCTTTTATATCAAACATCTTGTATCATCTACTCATTTCCAGCTGGAGATCTGGGAACCTTGCCATCCTTGAATGTGCGCGCTGAGTTTTGTTTTGGTTTGGTTTCTTACCGAGCACCAGCTTCCTCTGCTGCCTGAACAGCTGTGTTTGGTTTTTGGCAAGCGTCTCCTGGAGCTTAGAACTGCCTCCCCGGGAAAACTCAAGTTTCTTGAATGACAAAAATCTTGGAAAATTTGCTTCTTGCCGCTGAGAAGTAATCTGTAACCATATATCCTTGATGCTAATAAATACAAGAAAATCCTATATTTTAGTTATAACTTGGGATTCACTTTTGTCCACAAGGGGAGACATAATGGCAAGAACGAGGGAATTGATGAAAACGGCAGCTTATTTGTGTCTTGTAGTTTTTATTCAAAAATATTTATTAAACTCTAGCTGTGCACAAAAGGGTGGGTGAAAGCATGAGCATCAGTCCAGGAGATGAGAAAGAACGGATATTTACCTCGAGGAAGGGTTTGAAGAGGAGCGTCAGGATTTTATTTGCAAAGAATTGGGAGCTGTTGAAGATGTTTGAGCAAAGGCAGAATGTAATAAAATGGTGCCTTAGGAAAATTAATCAGGCAGTAATGAATGGGATGAATTGGAGAGGAAGAGAGAAGGGAAGAAATTAGGAGACAACTGTAACAATCTAGGCATGAGGTAAGCAAAGACTGAACTGGGACGACCAAAGAGAATCTGAACAGAGCCTGAAGAGTGACCAGCCTTGAAGACTGTGCTGTCGGCCGTTGGTTAGCGGGGACTGGGGTCAGCAATGGCTCCAGGATACCCAGGGCACATCCTCCGGTACTGCCAGTACCTGATGATTTCCAAATCTTTGTCTCCAGCCTTTTGTTCTCTCTCGAGTGTCAGACCCATGTAGGTTCTCTTACAGGTCTTACTCAAAATGCCTAAAACAGAACTGTTCATCCTCGCTCCCAAAATTGCTCCTTCGCCTTTCTTTTAATTCTCTCCTTCTCACATGATGGTGTTTCTGAGGTAACCGGTAACATCTCTGTCCTCTCTGGATTACAAACCAGAAGTAAGCACAGGGGTCAGATAGGCAGCCGGGAGCAGGTGAATGTTTAACAACTGGGTCACAAAGTTCCAGAACATTTAAGCTTTGTTTTCGTTAGCTGGCTCTAGCTGGCTTCAACACACCACTGTGACCTGAGTCACTAGATCAGCTTCATTACTAGTAAACTGGAGAATTTGGCTTGATTCTTTAGCTCCTTTCTTTAGGACACCTCTAAGTTAATGGAGAAGTTTATGATATAATCACACGATGAGGATGGAGTAGCCATCATGGTCATCTGTAAAGATGTCAGGCCTTATGAGATGCTTTAACAGCCATCCTCTCGCTCACTCTTCAGAGCATCCTGGAGGATATTTAACTTGCCCCTCTTACAATCTCCTGCTGGAAGAATTTTAAGGGGAGAGGGGAGGGTAGAGGCAGAAATGATGCTCACAGAGCAGGGAGCCTGTCCAGGGTCAGGAGGGGTGGGCCGGAACACTGAGAGCCGACAGCCTGAGGTGGCATTGGGAAGCCATGGAGACATTCCCAGCAGGACAGTGGCAGGAGCAAGTCAGCCTATTGCTGATGTGACAACAGTCTGGAAAGGGGACACCTCGGAGATGCAGAGATCCACAGCTATGAATCCAGCTGGGAAACTACTGCAGTTGGCAAGGAGAGAGCTGATGGAAGCCTAAACTGGGACTATTCAGTGGTTCATTCATTCACAAATATTCATTCTGCAGATACAACGCTCCAGGCACTATTCCACACGATGAGAATACCAGGGAATAAAATAGACTATCCCTCCCCTCGTGGAATTTACATTCTAATCGAGGGAAACAGACAATAAATACAATTAGTAAACCAACTAGAGTAGGCCAGATGGTGCTAAGTGCTATGGAAAGAAAGAAAGGGGATTTGGTGGGGTTGGGCTGGCAGTTTTAACTAACATGTCAGAAGGCCTCACTGAGGAGGTGACATCTATGCAAAGACCTGGAAGAAGCCGATGGCAGGAGGAACGGAGGCTGTGGACTAAGGAGGAGCGTCATAAAGAAACAACTTTAGAAAGAGAGACCCTCACAATCATTTAGACAATGAATTGGAAAACAATAGGATCACAATCAAAATTGTAAAATATATAGAATTAAACTGAATTTGAAGTGTGTTTGATCTTTATGGTTTGAAGAGTCAGTTGAATTTTTCAGTTTTTCTTTACTAGATTTTATGGGGCAAATTTTATGCTATAGTAGGATTTGTAATTGCAGGGTTTTGAGATGGTCTTAGGTCCGAGTGAAGTGAATAGCAAGCAGAGGCTGATAATATGCTTCAAAATTCCCTGATTGCTCCCAGCCCCTTAGGAATGGGTCTTTCCCCCACTCCTGCTATAGACATTTATCACCAAGGTCACCCATACTCCCCTAGTGGATGCTGTGGTGTGCTGCCTAGACCCCCCCTTCAGGACTGAGGCACTCACGTCCTCTCCGGCTGAGCGTGTTGCGAGCTGGTGGCTCACTGCCAGAGGGAGCCACCTGGTCTAAGGTCGGGACCCTCCCTGGGGACAGCTGCATCCAATTACCGGTGGTGGGGGTGGGATGGGTATGAAGGCCAGGCCACCTTGTTTCAAGGGGCAACAACTCTGAATGAGCCCGTTGGCTCCAGAGCATCCTGTGGGATTAGCAGAGGCCTGCGTCACGACTGCCTTGTGGACCAACTGTTCCCTCTACCTAGTCCACTTCCTCCACTCCTCCACAGAAACCAACAATCCCAAGCTCATCCGCAGTAGTCTTCCCGCACACGAATCCCATTTCAGGGCCAGCTTCCCAGGAACTGGCCCTAAGAACACAACTTTGATGCTTATCCTATTTCCATTATCTTCTGCCCCTAACTACCTTTCTTTGTGTAGACAAGCAGGATTTGTCTTCCTACCTAGGTCATAACCTTCTCAAAGGCAAGGAGACCATCTTTGACCTCTTTGTGTGCCCTAGTGGTCCTTGCACATAGATGACATAGATGACAGTCCCTAATGACAGTCTTAAGAACACCTTTTCTGCTTCTGTCCAGAGAGACCAGGGAGAATTCTGTGGGTGACAAACCCCTAGTGCATCGAAGAGGAGAGCTCAGGCCCACAGTTGCGCCAAATCATTTCTCTAAAGCTGGTTTTGCCGGGGGTGTGGCAAAAACACTCTTTTATTCCCTGCCAGAAAGTGAAAGTCTTTTCTCACCACCTGGGAGGAAAAAGGGGTTCAACCGCCCAGGCCCAGGAGAAACAATCTCACATTGCTGAACATGTATGAAACTTAGTTCTTGATGCAACAACTCTGAGAAACATATTTTGAATGTGTGTTTCTCAAAGAGAATAACTCAGGCGGAGGGGAGCAGGGACTCACTTTCAACACGGGAGTCTTTTTTTATAAAGTTTTGTGAACAATTGTTTACTTTCTAAGAATAATATAAAATTTCATATTGAATGTTTTAAAATTGTGGAGACAATAGTTGAGCTTCTAGTTATATGCTAAAAATGTGTGATTATATTTAACCACAATATTTTAACTCGTATAAACTATATGCTACTGTGATACAAAAGGGCCTGGCTCCTTTCAAAAGTTTTCCGAGGGGCCGCCCGGTGGCGCAGCAGTTAAGTTTGCACATTCTGTTACGGCCCGGGGTTCACCGGTTCGGATCCCGGGTGCAGACATGGCACTGCTTGGCACACCACGCTGTGGTAGGCGTCCCACATATAAAGTAGAGGAAGATGGGCAAGGATGTTAGCTCAGGGCCAGTCTTCCTCAGCAAAAAGAGGAGGATTGGCAGTAGTTAGCTCAAGGCTAATCTTTCTCAAAAAACGAAAAAAAAGTTTTCTGAGGTAGCAGGTTACTTAGTTTCAGAAGACATAAACCTGTGTACTTCTAGGAAGTCTGAGCTCTATTAGAAAAAGCAGAAGAGGGTCCAGCAGAAAGAACATTGGCTGAAGGAAGAGGTTTGCTTGAGGCAGACTGGGAGGAGCACATGGGGAGAGGAGGGGGAGAGTTCCAGGGAAATCCAAGAGGAGGCTGGCAGCTCTGAGAGGAAAACTCTAAATTCTAGATGGCAGAGTCTCCTGGGGCGTGGTGGTTGTTTTAGCTTGAGCTGCTCTAACAAAAATACCATGGACTCAGGGGCTTAAACAACAGAAATTTATTTCTCACAGTTCTGGAGGCTGGGAAGCCCGAGATCGAGGTGCTGGCCAGTGAGGTTCTGGTGAGCGCCCTCTTCCTGGTTTGCAGACAGTCACCTTCCTGCTGTATCCTCACACGGCAGGGAGAGAGGGGATGTCTCTCTCGTCTGTTCTTATAAGGACACTACTCCATTCACGAGGGCTCCATCTTCATGACCTAATGGAATTCCAAAGCCCTCGCCCTCCACGTCCCATCACATTGGGGGTTAGGGCTTCGCTATGTGAATTTTGGGAAGACACAAACATTCAGTCCCTAACAATGGGTAAAGAGCAAAAGCAAATCCAAACAAACATAAATATTTGTTCTCTACTTAAAATTTTGGCGTACAACCCTTGCTACACAAGAGAACTACCTGAGTTTTTAAAACATCAGGGACCAGACTCCATCCCAGACAAATAGAATCTGAATCTCAGAGGGTGGGGGTGGGGCTGGGTGTCTGAGTCTTTTACGAGCTCCGTAGTTCTCCTCCTGCGCTGCCCAGGCTGAGAAGCTGCTGGTTTCACGTTTCACTGTGGAGGGCTGCCATTGCTGACTCTACTTTGTACCCCTTTATATAAAGCTAAAAAGATATGGAGACATAGAACGCCTTCCTACTCCGTTTTGAGATTTGGACTTGATAAATGGAATCACTACTTTCAGTTCGTGGAGTGTTGTCCTCAATACTCTGGATAACTCAAATTGGCACCACCCAGCACTTGCCAGGTGGCATCAAGCAGGGCATCAGGAGAAGGCGTCCCCCACTTCGAGTACTAGCTCCGCTTCATCACCACCTGTGAAACCATGTTCCTGATGCCTCAAGGACACACGGCCACATGTTTCTCTCATGTACCTAGGCACCATCTTGGGGGTGTTATACTTCCTGGAGTTACCCAAGCAGAAACAAGAGTTACCAAATGGGACACTTTAAATGATGGATTGGACTGAAATGGCCCCAGGGAACTAAACTTTAGTTCTTTCCCCACATTCCAGCAAGAGAAAAGAAAATCAGTCCTTCTGTAGACAAAATAGCAAAGCTCACCTTCTCTCTGGCCACATAAGGTAGGGCCAGTGATCTTGCACCCTGACACATGCACTTATAAATCCATCTGCATACGCCTACATATTTATATACACATGCAACCACACACTGTAGACCAAGGCAGTATAAACAAGAACTTAGGAGCACAGGCCAGCAGTGGGCAGCACCTGGTATGGTCTGGGATTCTGGGGGCAGAGAGGGAATACCAACTTCTTGGAGGCAAATCCTGACATACATATGCAGGAAATGCTGCAAAATGAAACCCGTCAGCGGTGCCGTTGACAAGCCGTTTGTCTGGGAAGTATTGTAGTGGTTCAGTGAGCTGGCCAGATGCAATGGAGCTTCATTTCCAATGACTCGGTTGCCCCACGCATAGAAGTTCTAGTTGTCACCATTTGGTGTCAGTATTTTCTGTCTTAAAAGGTCTCTGGGTTTTAAAGTAAAGCTCCCGTTGGAGAAAGTCTGGAGCATTTGGTTATGAATAAATTACTTACTTTTTACAATTTTTAATATTTTTCCAGCAGTTTCTCAACCTTGGCAGCACAGGAGGCTAACTGTGTGCAGTTTGTAAAAAAAAAAACACGGATGCCCAGCTCCAGCCTGCCCTCTGAGATTCGGACTCCATTTGCATGGGATGGAGCGTGATCTCTGATAATTTAAAAGCTCAGGTAGTTCTGTTGTGTAGCCAGGTTGTAAACTCAAGTTCTAAGTAGAGAGCAAATATTTATGTAACAATGTATGCATGTAACACACAAACAGTGTTTTTGGTTTTGCTTTCGTTTTCACCCATTGTTATGGACTGAATGTTTATACCTCCCTGAAATTCACTCCTTTCATTCTCTGCATTGTAATTTCTTTCCCTTTGTGCACAAAGGGGCAGTATCCTCTTTATCTTCAAAGGCCAGCATTGGATTACACCATTCAGTCATTCAGCCAACAAATTCTGAGGATCAGCATTGTGTAGCACAGGTCCCTCCTCCTATAGAGCCTTTGGGATCCCAGATGGCAGCATAAAGGGGCAGAGGAAGCTGCTGGAGACAGTAGTTTTGTAAGTAAAGAGGCAAGCTTTGGCTGTGAGCCTGGCTTTGCCACTTAGCAGCTGTGTGGCCTTGGGCAAGAAACTTAACCTCTCTGAGCCACAGTCTCCTCATACATAAAATATGTGTAATAAACACTTTTCTTCCAGTTTATTATGAAAATTAAAGGTGTCACTAGCACTCACAGGTACTCACTGAAGGTCTTAATGTGTTTAACAGGTAGGTAGGAGCTGTGCTCTGGCCTCGTGGTCCTCTAGCTCTGGTGCTGCACAGTATAGCACGGGGTTTGGTGCCAAGTCTAGGTTTCATCATTTACCCTTGATGACAGGTAACTGGCTGACATGCTCCATATGGGCATTCAAATTTTTATAGAGGTTGCACCTCTGCAGATTGCTCTCCACGGAGGATGTACTAATTTACACTCGGATCATACACCCGAAAGGTGGGACCGCACCCGTTTCCTTATGCTCTTAACCCCTGGTGATTTGTCAGTCTTTGGGGTCTTTGCCAATCTGACAGGTGGAAAAAGATACGTCAGTGGAGTTTTCATTTGCATTTCCTCTAATGTGAGTGATTTCCTCTAATTGTGAGTGATTAACTTTTCATCTATTTAAGGGTTACATCTATTTCTATAAACCATCCATTTATATCTTTTGCCTATTTTTCTGTTAAGTGTATTGTGATCTTCTTATTGATTTGTGGGATTTGTTTACATATTACAAAACTAGCCCTTTTCCTGCATAGCTCGTAAATATTTGCCCCAATTTATCCTCTGACTTCTGATTTCGTAAGTGGTATTGCTTTTTAAACATACGGATTTTTTTTACATAGTCAATGTATCAATCTTATCTTTTATGACTTCTACGTTTTGTGTCATACTTAGAAAGCCATTTTCCACTCTGAGATTCCAAAACAGAAAAAGAAAAAAAAGACTCATGTCTTCTTTTAAGTTTTTTTATGGCTTCATTTTCATGTTCAAGTCTTTAATCTGCTTGGAATTTGTTTTTGTGATTAAAGTGAGGTATTGGATACAAGTGTCTTTTCCCCCCAGTAGCTTCCTAGTTATCTTCGATGCTTTTACTAAATAATCCATATTTTCTCCACTGATTTGAAACCTCCACTGTTTTGAAAGAAGGTCAGTGACTTCTAAATTTGGCAGCAGGCTAAGTTAAGCTACAAACTTAACACTAGGTTCTTAGCTCTTTCTGAATTGCGTCTCTTGTCATTTGGGAAAAGAAGAAATACATGTGCACCGATCTGAAAATCTAGTTCAACAGCTAGCTGTGTGGGAGAATGGAAAGAACAGGGGCTCCCAAGTCAGAAAAGCTGACTTCCCCTCTCCTGTCGAGTAATCGTGGACAAGTCACCTAACTGCTCTGTGCCTCAGTTTTCTCCTCTGTAAAATGGACCTAATAACAGCATCTATGTCGTGCTACATTGTGAAGTTCAAGTGCATTAAGAGATGTGAAAGGGCTTTATGAACTCTAAAGGTCTATAGGCACATTAGGTCTTTGAATTTTTACAAGTTGCTATAGCATTGCCAATTAACTTAGGCAACACAATTCTAGATTTTTTAATTTATCAGCTTTTTAAATTGTTCCAACTTCTTTGGAGATGGTCAGCTTCTTTCTCCTTGCTGGGGAGAATTCTGGGTTTGTTGATTTTTGTTTATTCGTCTGTTATCGGACAGTGTGTGGTAGGGGTGGAGGTGGTGGTAGGAAGAGAAGAGAAAACTAGGAAGTTAGAGTCATCCATTTGGTTTTGAGAGAGAGGGAGGTGAATCAGCAACGGGGGAAGAGGGGTTTGGTGGAAAACCAGAGGGAGAGTGAAGGAGCTTATTTACAATTTTGTAAATATAATTATTTCCTAGAAAATGTTAAAATTTGATGTTTTGTAATTTAATTTACAGCCAAATTTTGTGGGCAGTACAGCATAAAGGCAAAGAGTCGGGTAGTGCAGTGGTGGGATGAGAGACCCTCCTCTTTCTAGAAGCCCCAGTTTTCTCTTCTCTGAAGCAGCATTACTCATACACGCATTCCTCATGCTCATGTGAGACTAGGTTGGGGATTGGAGCGGGCGATTGAGGAAAAAGTGTAAATCTCATGATGCTGGCTTGTGTCTCCTCTTGGGAAATACAGTTGAATCTGTCTGCAGCCCATCCTCCCGGAGACAGGCACAACTGGAGTCCAGGCAATCGCCCTTCCCTGGCCCGCGGCCACATGCCCCTCCCCACTTTGAAGGCGGCGGAAGTCTGGGCAAAGGAAGATGCCACTGATATCCTGCCGAGTTTGCAAGAAAGGACATGGGACCATGACTTCATTCTCACAAGGGGAAGATAGACTGTCAGGGAGGGCAAGGGGTGGGGAGTTTGGATGGGGACTTGGGGGGAGGGTCCATGAGACCAGCAGAAGAAGGACCAGGAGAGAGTAAAACCACCATTACGCTTGCAGCTATGAGACGCTTAATGAAGAAAAATGTGACTGTGATTTAATTTGTTGGAACCAGAGAAACCTGTTCTTCAGAATTCTCTCAACTGTAAAAGTGGCTTCATCAGCCCTTCGGTCAATCAGTTACATGGTAGCTAAGGGTAGTCGTGGTTCCCAGCACATAGCACCCTTCCATATTCATTATTACAAATGCTTCCAGCCCCAGGGGAAAGCCACTTCATAATTCCTTCCATGTTTATCACATTCTGAGCGTATTTTATTAAGTTAGAAAAATTTGAAAACAGGTCACCCAAAACACCCCCTTCATCAGTTGGCCCAGGTGCTGTAACGAATTACAATATTTTCTCTGTCAGTTATGGTAAATAAGTGAATTCTCAGGAAGTATATTGGAAACTGCCACAAAATGTTTTCACTTTTTTGTAAGGTCAAATTATTAAGTTTTCAATGTGAATTTCTGGTTAATTATATACCAGCTTAGAGAATTGTGCATGTGTTTACATGTGTTTGTTGTCATTAGTAAAAACCCACCAACAGGGACAGCTCCATGGGCATGTGGCTCGTGCAGTCACGTGGGGTCCCACCCTCAGAAGAGCCCACTCTTGGTTTAACACTCTCCTATCACCATCTTGAAATTCTTAATAATTTTTGCACAAGGGGCCTCACATTTTCATTTTGCGACAGATCCCACAAAATATGTAGCCAATGCTGCTTATTATGAAAGATTGGACTTTATTAAAAGGGCAAGTAAGTTTCAAAAAAATGTTTAATTTGATAGTTACCAGGATTTTATTTTTTTAAAATGCCTACCATTCAGGTATGTAGAAAATCACACGCCATTGTTTATAGGGAAATAGGCGTCATCGTGCCAATGTATATACAAAGGGTATGAATCTTGAATAAACGATAGTAAATAAATGATTTTGAAAGGAAAAAAACTATAGTTGAATTAATTTCTTTGGTTCAGAAGCATTAATTCCAACCACGTCATCTCCCATAGTTAGAGGAAGTGAGAGAAATAAAGAGACCGAACAGAGACGATCAGTCAAGGGTGTAGAAGAGAGAGAGGAATTGAGGGTGGGAGAGTGAAATGAATCAAGTGTTGAGCCCAATAGTCTTCTTTTGATGCAAAAAAGCAATTTGCGTGGTCACCCCTTCTGATGTGTGCATTATCTGATGTGTGCATTATCTGATGTGTGCATTATCTGATGATATTGCCTTATCAAGGAGACAGATTCTGTGCCTCTTCACTGTGCAGTTTTGAAAGTTTTGTGTGTCTGAGTTTGCTTTACAGCAGACTAGAAACATCATTTTGGCGATCTCTTTGAGTGACTGGACTCGAAGTATACTAGGCTCTTCAGGTGGCTTTGATCTCTTCTCTCTGCCTGTGCTTGGAGGAGCTTTACTGTTTCACCTTAACTTTTAATAATAAAGTTAAAAATAAGTTAACATCTTTTTTTTATACTGTGCAAATATATACCTTTTCTCCCTAATTTTTTAACATTGCTATTTTATTTTTTTTGCTCTCAGCCATTTCTTTCCCCAAGTTTTCTCTTAAACGAATGTGTGTTCACCCAAGAAATGATTCTGTTGCTTTAAGAGGGAAAAAAAAAGTTACACTTGGTCAGTCTGAAAATGTAACACCTGGTACCCATATTTAGAAATTTTAAAACACACACACACACATACGCACACACACGCACCAGCCTTTAGCACTGAAGTGTGCAAAACATTACAGGAAGCTCACTGCTTAAAAGCAGTTGAGTTCAATCATTTATTTCTAAGTTGGTTGTTTGGAACTTGAAAGCACTTTTTCCCATAGAAGCAAAGCTATAAATGGTACTTTGGTCCCCAGGCTCAAAAGACTGTTGCAGAAATGTCTGCTCTGGCGATGAAAATAGAAAATGATTCCGTGGCAACACAGTAATTGAGCCAAAGAGAAAAGCTAACAAAGTAAGAACTTGTTTGCTTTGAATGCTTACCATTGAAGAGCAATGGATTTCATCCATGGACGTGGTAGGGGCAGCTGGAGATCTCTGAGGTGCCTGGGGGTCATTTCAATGGCCCAGGCTCTTTGAACACCCCGTTTAAGGTCTAGGAGTCCTTCATCCCCCATGCAAGGGTGTACCACACAGTGCTTTGGTGTGACTCCCATGTTTGAGTTCTATTTTGGCTCAGAATGGAAAGGAGAGCAAGAGAGGAAGGGAAATTTTCTTGAGGTATCTGGGGTTTTGGAAAAAAGGAGAGGAAGCGCAGCTGGGTGACCTTGTGGACTGCAGCTCACGTTGTTCCTTTGGAATAGAAAGTCCCCTTTGTGCTCATCTGTCCACACAGACTTCCTATTTGTGTGTAAAGCTCCAGCTCACGAGTCCTCTTCTCCGGGGAGCTATTTCCTAACTCCCCCAGTAGCTCTCGGCGCAGCTCACAGATAGCTCCATGAAAGCACGCTTCACATCGCTTTGTAATTATTTGTTTGTATGTCTCCTCTACTTGACTAGGAACCTCTTGAAGAAAAAAAATAATTTAAATTTATTTTTAAAAACTCTCGGGAACCGACACTACACAGGAATTCATGTTTCTGTCTAAATTGGAAGCAAGCTGCGAGCAGTAAAAAGGGGGACTTGGGGAAAGATAGTGAGGACATCATCCCACCAAAGAGGAAGACTGGAGCTTGTAGGGAAGAGGTCTCGGATCAGAGCCCACTTATCTCTTCCCTCTTACCAGGAGCTTCGTTGGTCCAGAGCCACTTGTCTCTTGTCCACGATGAATGGAAGAAGGGAGGTGGGTTGGGGAGATGGCGATAAGTGTGAACCACTGCTTTACAACCTATGGTGGTTCTATGTTGAGGTTTCTCCAGTAGCCATTCTCCCTTCTTCCAATGACAGCCTTGATTTTCATGTAGGGATCACCCCAAATCCACAGGCATGGGTGGGCCCCTGACCTAGCTCCAGGATGGAGGACAGGGCATCACTTTCCCCTGGCCTTGGTGTTTGGTTCAGGGATGGAGATGTGACAAAAATATCCAGTCAGAGTGGATCTCACTACTTTTGAGGGTGCTGTCACCATCCTGTTGTACTTGAACCAGAGGAACTGTGAGGCTGGAACAGCCAGAGTAGTGGCATTTTGGTAAATGTTTAATAATTGGCTCAAAAAACCCCACAAACAACCGTGATTTGCAGTATTTGCCACTTCCTGTGGTGTGAGGGCTTCCACCATGGCTGAGTTCAAGCTCCAATGTAATATCACCTGACATGAAGTTGGAAAGATTCCCTCGCAGCAGCACACCGTTGCATTGTCTTTAGTCTTTCCACGAGAGAGATAGATACAAAAGATGTAAATCATCTCAAGAACATAGATAATAGCAAAATGTAGCAAAATAATTAGGAAGAGATGAGTTTTGAGTATTTCTTAATTTTGTTTTATATACAAGTTATTTAATTGCAAGCTTATATAATTTATTTTTTTCAAATAAAGGCTATGTTAACAATAGGCTCACAAAATTCCTGAAAATTTAACAATTATTTCTCAAGAACTGGTTTGAGCTAGATCCAGCAACTCACTGAGCCAGAGCCATCTGGCCACCTTGAAAGAAGAAATTAGCTAAGGGTCCAGAGAGCACAAAAAACAATCCTGACCGTGGTGTTTGGGCCCTGAACTCTGTAGCCTCTCAACCCGGGGCAGTTGGATAAATCAACAATTTTCTTCCTTACTTAATCCACCCTGAGTTGAGTTTTCTGTTATTTGCAATTGAAAGAGTCCTAAAGGAAACACAAATATTTTTATACTTACTTGACATTTGCAAGACGAGTGGGGCTGACTTAGGATATATAGTGGGTTGAATGGCAGCCTCCAAAGGATATATATATCTATGCCCTAACCCTGGGAACCTGGGAACCTTTTCCAAAAAAGGTCTTTGCAAATGAAATTAAGTCAAGGATCTTGAGATTAGATCATCTTGGATTAACTGTGTGGGTCCCAAATCCAATGACAAGTATTCTTATAAGAGACACACAGAGGAGAAAAGAGAGAAGAGAGAAGGCAGTGAAGACAGAGGCAGAGATTTGAGTTATGCAACCACAAGCCAAAGAATGCCCGGAGCCACAAGGAGCCAGAAGAGACAAAGAAGCAGGCTTGCCTAGAGACTTTGGAGGGCGCATGGCCCTGCCGACACCTTGATTTTGAACTTTGGCCTCCGAACTGTGAGAGAATACATTTCTGTCGTTTTAAGCCACCAAATTTGTGGTAATTTGTTATGGCAGCTCTAGGAAACTAATACAAGGTAGTAATATTTTATCGGTACAAAAAGCATCTTTTGCATTCTTATCTTAATTTTAGAAGCAAACAAAAGATTCATTGTAGAATTTAGAAACATTTAAAAAATAGACATGATAATCACCCAGAAATAATCATTCTCAATGTGTCCGTCTGTTTCTTGTATGTGTGTAATTATAAAACCCGAATCATGCTGTAAGGACAGTTGGAAGTCCTACTTTTTTTTGCCAATCCATTATGAATATTTTCTCATATCATTATAGATTATTTGAAAATACTGTTTTTAGTGGCTGCAGAGCATTCTATTTTATGGGTATAGCAATTTATAAAGTTATTACCTTATTGTTAGATATTTACATAATTCCTAATTCTGCACTGTCATAAATAACTCTATTCTTAGGAAAAGTTTCTAAAATTTTATGGTTTCCTTTTGAACATGTTAACATCCTGAGACTCCTGATGCACATTACCAAATTACCTTCTAGGAAGTTTCTATAATTTGTGGTCCTATCAGCAACGAGGACCCATTTAACAACACCTTTGACAAACTTGGATCTGATCACTTTTTAAAATTGAGCCAATTTGATAGGTTAAAAATGATATCTTATACTTGCTTTACTTTGTTTCTTTGGTTTAGTGAGATTGTGAGCTTCTAAGATCAGCCATTTGTACCTCTTCTTTTGTGAATTAATCTTTTGTGCTCATTACTCACTTTTCTACTGGACAATTAGCCATTTACTTATTGATTTGAAAATTTTTTTATCTTCAATTTCAATCAAAATTGATTTGATTTGCAGACATTAGCCATTTACTTATTGATTTGAAAGATCTCTTTATATGGTAATATTATAGAACATTTATAAAGATTTCTTTATATAAAGTGGCTTTCTAGAAATATTTGTTACTTATTCCATGAGGGTCCTCTCATTGATAAAGGAGCAGAATGCTGAAATCACATGGGGCAGGCAGTCCTGCTCTGGCAGGAGGACAGTGGCCCAGTGATTCTCATTCCAATTCCTAGGCTGCCACCTGCATTCCTGGATGTTTCCAGTCTGTCAATCCTCCATATGCCATTTCTTAAGCCATTTCACTTTAAAGACCGAAATTATTTGGTTAAATAATTCATAGAAAAGTATAAATTTTTTTCATAAACAATCTGCTTCCTTGTTCTGATTTGACATGTTTTGACATAGACGTTGTTGTCTTTGCAAAAAAGAACAATGCACGTGGCTTTAGAGTAAGGAGATCTTAGTTCTCTCTGCTATTGTTTTTTTCAGATTTGAGATCTTTCTGTTCTTGACTGTTGCAAGTTACTTCACTCTCTGGGCCTTCGTTTTCTCATCTTAGGGTTGCCAGATAAAATACAGGATATGATGCAATATTTGGGACATGCTTTTACTAAAAATGTACCCGTTGTTTGTCTAAAATTTAACTGGGCATCCTGTATTTTTATCTGCTAAATCTAGTAACTCTCTCTCTCTCAGGCTATTCCAGACCTAACAAATTATGATTGAATGTAGAGCCATGAAATGTAGTCCAATCTCAAGGCACTTGGCAGTCTGGGTAATCTGTGTCCTAGTGGGACCCCAGTGGAATGCCATTGTCCAGAGGAAACTGTTCCAGAGATGATGGTAAAGGAAATGTTGATGAAGCCTGGGAGGCCAGGGATCTGTCTGGAGATAGGTAAGACATGCAAGTGGGATCAGAGAGACAATATGAAAGCGACGGTAGGATTGGCAACCACTGATCTTTTACTATCTTCATAGTTTTGTGCAGGTTTTACTATGGATATAAGTTTTCTACTCCTTTGGGTAAACACCAAGGAATGCTGTTCCTGGATCATAAGGTAAGAGTATGTTTAGTTTTATAAGAAACTGCCAAACTGTCTTCCAAAATGGCCGTACCATTTTCTATTCTCATTCTACTGGCAACGAATGAGAGTTCCTGTTGCTCCACATCATTGTCAGCATTTGGTGTTGCCAGTGATCTGGATTTTGGCCATTCTAATAGGTGTGTAGTGTTATCTCATTGTTGTTTCAAATTGCATTTCCCTGACGACATATGATGTGGAGCATCTCTTCATATGCTGTTTTGAGATCTGTATATCTTCTTTGGTGAGGTGTCTATTAAGGTCTTTGGCCTTTTTTAAAATCAGGTGCTTGTTTCCTTATTGTTGTGTTTTAAGAGTTTTTTTTTTATATTTTGGATAACAATCCTTTATTACATGTGTTTTTGCAAACACTTTCTTGCAGTATGTGGCTTGTCTTCTCATTCTCTTGATGCTGTCTTTTGCAGAACGGAAGTTTTTTATTTTAATAGAGTCCAGCTTATCAATTATTCTTTCATGAATCATGCCTTTAGTGTTATATCTAAAAAGTAATTGCATACCCAACATCACCTAGGTTTTCTCCTGTGTTATCTTCTAGGAGTTTTACAGTTTTGCATTTTACATTTAGTTCTGTGATCCATTTTGAGTTACTTTTTGTGAAAGGTGTAAGGTCTGTGTCTAGATTCATTCTTTTGCAGGTGGATGTCCAGTTATTCCAGTACCACTTGTTGAAAAGACTGTCTTTGCTCCAATGTATTGCCTTTGCCCCTTTGTTAAAGATCAATTAATTATATTTATGTGGATCTATTTCTGGGTTATCTATTCTGTTCTATTGATCTATGTATCTATTCTTTCACCACTACCACACTGTCTTGAAACTGTAGCTTTATAATGTCTTGAAGTTGGATAGTGTCAGTCTTCCAAATTTGGTCGTCTCCTTTGGCATTGTGTTGGCTATTCTGGGTCTTTTACCTCTTCATAAGAACTTTAGAATCAGTGTGTTGATATCTACAAAATAACTTGCTGGGATTTTGATTGGGATTGCATTGAATATATAGATCAGTCGGGGAAGAACTAACATCTTGACAATATTGAGTCTTCCTATCCATGAACATGGAATATATCTTCATTTATTTAGTTCTTCTTTGATTTCATTCATCCGAGTTTTGTTGTTTTCCTCATATAGATCTTGTATACATTTTGTTAGATTTACACATAAATATTTCATTTTTTGATGTGCTAATGTAAATTTTATTGTGTTTTTAATTTCAAATTCCGCTTGTTCATTGCTAGTATATAGGAAAGTAATTGACTTTTGTATGTTAACCTTGTTCCCTGCAACCTTACTATAATCACTCAGTTCCAGGAGATTTCTTGTCATTTCTTTTGGATTTTCTACATAGAAGATCATGCCATTTATGAGCAAAGTTTTATTTCCTTCTTCCCAATCTGTGTATCTTTTCTTGTCTTATTGCATTAGGAAGGACTTCCAGTTTGATGTTGAAAAGGAGCGGTGAGAGGGGACTTCATTGTCTTGTATCTGACCTTAGTGGGAAAGTTTTAACCAATAAGTATGGCGTTAGCTATAGGTTTTTAAATTATTCTTTATCAAGTTGAGGCAATTCCCCTCTATTCCTAGTTCACTGACAGCATTTATCATGAGTGAGTGTTAGATTTTGTCAAATGTTTTTTCTGCATTTATTGATATGATTGTGTGATTTTTCTTTTTTATTCTATTGATGTGACAGATTACATTAATTGATTGCCTATTTCTTCTTGTATGCATTTTGGCAAACTGTCTTTCAAGGAATTGGTCCATTGCACCTAGAGTATCAAATCGATGGGCATAGAGTTATTCACAGTATTTTTTTTATAAACATTTTAATTTCCATAAGATCTGTAGTGATGTTCTTTGTTTCATTTCTGGTATTAGTAATTTGTGTCCTCTCTCTTTTTTCTTAATTAGCCTGACTAGAGACTTATTGATTTTATTGATCTTTTCAAAGGATCAGCTTTTGGTTTCATTGATTTTTCTCTATTTCCTGTTTTCAATTTCATTGATTTCTTCTCTAATACTTATTATTTCTTTTCTTCTACTTACATTTAACTTAATTTGCTCTTTTTTTTCTAGTTTCCTAGGGTGGAAACTTAGATCATTGATTTTAGATCTTTCTTCTTTTCTAATATATGCATTCAATGCTACAAATTTCCCTCTCAGCACTGCTGTCACTGCGTCCCACAAATTTTGGTAAGTTGTGTTTTCATTTTCATTTAGTTCAAAATATATATATTTTTTATGATTTTATTTTTTCCCTTTTTCTCCCCAAAGCCCCCCAGTACATAGTTGTATATTCTTTGTTGTGGGTCCTTCTAGTTGTGGCATGTGGGATGCTGCCTCAGCATGGTTTGATGAGCAGTGCCATGTCCGTGCCCAGGATTTGAACCAACGAAACACTGGGCCACCTGCAGCGGAGCACGCAAACCCAACCACTCCGCCACGGGACCAGCCCCAAGTTCAAAATATTTTTTAAATTTCTCTTGAGATTTCTTCAGCCTGTGTGTTATTTAGAAATATGTTGTTTAATTTCCACGTATTTTGAGATTTTCCAATTATCTTTCTGTTATTGATTTCTAGTTTAATTCTGTTGTGGTCTGAGAGCAGACATTGTATGATTTCTATTCTTTTAAATTTATTAAGATGTGTTTTATGGCCCAGAATGTGGTCTATCATGGTGAATGCTCCATATGAGCTTGAGAAAAATGTGTATTCTGCTGTCATTGGATGAAGTCATCAATAGATGTCAATTATATCTGTTTGATTGATGGTGTTATTGAGTTTGACTATGTCCTTATTGCTTTTCAGCCTACTGGGTCTGTCCATTCTTGATAGAGCAGTGTTGAAATCTGCAACTATGATGGTGGATTTCTATTTCTATTTCTCTTTGCCATTCTATTAGTTTTTGCCTCAATAGTTTGACACTCTGTTGTTGCACAGACACATTAAGAATTGTTGTGTCTTCTTGGAGAACTGACCCCTTTATCATTATGTAATGCCCTTTTTTATCCCTGGTAACTTTCCTTACTTTGAAATCTGCTCTATTTAAAACTAATATAGCTACTTCTGCTTTCCTTTGATTAGTGATACTATGGCATACTTTCCCCCATCCTCTTACTTTCAATCTCTATGTGTCTTTACATTTAAAGTGGGTTTTTTGTATACAACATGTAGTTGGATCTTGTTTTTTATCCACTCTTACAAGCTCTGTCTTTTAATTTGTGCATTTAGACCATTAACATTCAAAGTGATTATTGATATCGGATTAATATTTACTATATTTACTGTTTTCTATTCATTACCCTTGTTCTTTGCTCCAATTTTTGTCTTCCACTCTTTTTCTGCCTTTTTTGGTTTTAATTCAGTATTTAATGTGATTCCATTTTCTCTTCTTTCTTAGCATATCGTTTACACTTGCTTTTTACTTTTTTTAGTGGTTGCCATAGAGTTTACAATATACATTTATAACTAATCCAAGTCCACTTTCAAGTAACACTATACCGCTTCACAGGTAGTGTCAATACCTTATAATAACAAAATAATTCTAATTTTGTCCTTCTCATCCCTTGTATCATTCATTTCACTTAGATATAAGCATACATAAGCATATGTATTTATATATGTAAAACATCTACATAAGCATACCTACATTGTTGATATTATTATTTTGAACTATCTGTTAGGCCAATTAAGAATAAGAGAAGTTTTAATTTTATCTTAATTTTTTTCTTTTTTAATGCTCTTCCTTTATGTAGATCCATGTTTTTGACCTATATTATTTTCCTTCTCTCTAAACAACTTATTTTAACATTTCTTGAAAGGCAGGTCTACTGGCAACAAATTCTCTCAATTTTTGTTTGTCAGACAAAGCCTTTATTTCTCCTTCACTTTTAAAGGATAATTTTGCAAGGTACAAAATTCTAGGTTGGTGGTATTTTTCTCTCAACACGTTAGATATTTCTTTTCACTCTCTTCTTGCTTGCAAGGTTCCTGAGAAGTCAGATGTGATTCTTGGCCTTGTTTCTGTGTAAGTAAGGTGGGTTTTTTTCTTCTGGATTCTTTTAGGATTTTTTTCTTTATCTTTGATTTTCTATAGTTTGTAAATGACGTGCCTATGTGTAGTTTTTTCCTAGTTGGTGTTCTCTGAGCTTCCTGGAAGTATGGTTTGGTGTCTGACATTAATTTAGGGAAATTCTCAATCATTATTGTTTTAAATATTTCTTCTGTTCTTTCCTCTCTTTCTTCTCCTTCTGGTATTCCCATTATATGCATGTTACACCTTTTTAGTTGCCCCACAGTCCTTGGATATCTGTTCTAGGTTTTTTTCAGTCTTTGCTCTCTTTGCTTTTTAGTTTTCAAGGATTTTATTGCTATATCCTCTAGCTTTGAGAGTCTTTCCTCAACCATGTCCAGTCTATTAATAAGCCTATCAAAGGCATTCTTCATTTCTGTTACAATTTTTTATCTCCTGCATTTCTTTTTCATTTTTTCTTAGGATTTCCATCTCTCTGTTGACATTGCCTATCTGTTCTTGCATGCTGTCTGCTTTATCTGTTTGAGCCCTTATTACATTAATCATAGATGTTTTAAGTGACCAGTCTGATAATTCCAACATCCCTGCCATGTCTAGTTCTGATGCTTTCTCTGTCTCTTCGAATTGTGGGTTTTTTTCCTTTTGGTATGCCTTGTAATATTTTCTTATTAGTGGGACATGATGTAACAGGTAAAAGGAACTGTTATAAATAGGTTTTTAGTAATGTGGTGGTGAGATGCGGGGGGAGGGGAAGCATTCTGTAGGCCTATGATTAGGTCTCAGTCTTTCAGTGAGCCTGTGAACTTCACAAATGTTTCTGAGCTAACAGCTGTTGCCAATCTTCCTCTTTTTGCTTGAGGAAAGGGCCCTGAGCTAACTTCCATGCCAGTCTTCCTCTGCTTTGGATATGGGATGCCACCACAGCATGGCTTGATGAGCGGCATGTAGGTCCAAGCCCAGGATCTGAACCTGCAAACCTCGGGCCACCAAAGTGGAGCATGCAAATCAAACCACTGTGCAACCAGGCTGGCCCCAAATGTTTCTCTTTTTTTTCTCCCCCCTCTTAGGTGGGACAGCATGGCTTGAGTGGACTGGAGTTGGATATTTCCTTTTGCCAGGTCAATTAGGCTCTGATAATACCCCAGCAGGTTAGGCAGTAGTTAACTAGTTTCCCTGAGGGCAGACCTTGCTAAGAAGAACAGAGTGCTCTGATATCTTTTAAAATGGTTCCTTTTCTCCTCCCCCTGTCAGAAGAAGGAGGGATTTTTCTCTGATATTTACTGTGGGAACCTGGTCAATCTTCTGGAGGTTAATCTCACAGTATTGTCGGGGCCGCCTAATGACTGGGTTCCCCTGGAGTTTTTAACTCTCAGAGTTGTTCACACTGAGCCTCCAGTGATTTGTCAATCACAGTTCAGGTTTTTCCTCACACATTCTTGCAGCGGTTTCCACTCCTGAGTCTCTGCTCCAGTAAACAGCAATGACCTGTGTTCACCTGTCTGTCTCTCCAATCTTGGGGGCAGTAATTTGCACTGCGTCCTCCCCTCTCTTACAGGTCAAAGAACTGTTGATTTTTCCGTCTATTCAGCTTTTTACTTGTTGTTAGGATGGAGTGGCAACTTCCAAGCTCCTTACATGTGAAATTAGCAACTTCGATGATTTTTAACATCAATTCAGTTCCTGAATTTGAACAGTACTTGCATCTTGCAACTAATTTTTATTTTATTTATTTGCAGATGTCTTTTAATAACTGCTAGACTTAATTCAGAAAGTCTTTATTGTATATAAATAATATTCTAGTTTTGGGCCTGCTGTAGAGAAAGAACAAAGAAATAGAATAGTCCTTTCACTGGAATGTTTATAATCTCGTCAAGGTAGTAGATATACACTTAGGAAAAATGTGAAAGAGTTGGCCTATGGCTAAAAGTCAAAACTGGTCCGAGTACCAAGAGATGGAGGAGGTCAGAGTAGAGGCCCAGGTGAACCAGAAAGAGACGTGACAAGCTTCTGGGAAGAAGTGGGCCTTGAAGGTGAGTGGGATTTGGATAGGCCACAAAGAACTAGAAAATGGTCAAGACTGGGGCAAACTATGGGAGATGGAAAGACTATGCCAGGGGCCTCCTGAGCAGGATTCTTCCTCGGTGGAGACAGCATTGATGAGGAGGCCTGAGGCAGTTCCAATACATTTGATGACTCTCTTAGAGGGGCTTGAGAGTGAGAGACATTTGGAGTCCTGACATTTTCTAAACCCTTACGTGAAAATTTCAAATGTATAGAAAAGTTGAAAGAATGGTGCAATAACCACCTGTATACCCATCACCCAGCTTCAACCAGGGATGACATTTTTTTTAACCATTTGAAAGTAACTTGTAAATATCACAATACTTAAACCTTAAATCCATCAGCATGCACCTCCCAAAAATGTTCTCATAAGGATCTTCTTCTACATTACCACAATACCATGATCATACTTAAGAATTTAACAATTCCCTAATATCGTCTAACATCCAGACCATACTCAGTTTTTCCAATTGTCCTCAAATGCCTTCTATAGTTGGTTTCTTTCAACCAGTATCCTATTTGGGTTTGCGCATTTGCATTTGGTTGTTTTGACTCTTGAGTCTGATTTAATTTTGAACATCTCCTCCACTTTTTTCCTTTTTTTAGAAGACCAGGTGGTTGTCATGTAGAATTTCCCACATCTGGATTTTTAAAAATTTTACTGTTTCCTTTTAATGCTATCTAACTTGTTTCTCTACCTCTTCTGTTTCCTGTAACATAGCAGGACCTCACATTCCAGCTTGTCTAGGAATGTCGTGTCTGTTTATACCTGTGGTCCTGACATAATTGTTAATTGAGTCCCCTTTCACGCTCAGAAGTGCCCTAATTTGGACGAGTAATTATATGTTCACTCTCTTTAAACTGGAAGTGAGGCCTAAAAGTTGATTAGATTGAGATTAAACACCGGTGGCAAGAATACTTCTTGGCAAGATGTCCTTAGTTTTGCACCACATCGGGAAGAAATATGGATAATGCTGAGTTTGATCACTTAAGGCAACAACGGCTAGATTTCATCTCTGTAGAATCGGCTTGTCCCTCTGCAATTAGCCAGCATCTGTGTGATGAGCCTTTGATATCCTGAGAATATTCTGTTTCCTAGCATTTCACTTACTAGTTTTAGCATTTGTTGATGATCTTCACCTTAATCAATTATTTATTTAGGGTTGCAAAATGGTGATTTTCTTATTCTAACATTCATTCTACATTTATTAGCCAGCATTCTTAGAAAATTGAGGGAGATTTTCAATTTCTTCTAAGAAACGTCAGGGTAAATGCCTCATTCTTTTTAAATTTATTCACTATCAGAGCTAAGGAGTTGATGGAATAGTTCCCTCCAATTGTGGCAAATGACTTTGTTTTTTGGTTTTATCATTGTAGACTAGTAGGTTTTTATTCGGTGTTTTAAAATGTTACAGTCATTATTCTTTTTGATGCTCAAATTGTCCTCTTCAAAGATCTGCTCCTGTGTCTTTTTGACACCCTCTCGTCGCCCCCCCCCCCCCCCCCCCCACTATCCTTTGAGCATCTCCTTGCTTTCCAGCACAAGATGTTCCAGGTTCACCTTCTATTTTCTGTGCCGCAGATCTGAAATCAACCATTCCTTCATGGAGACTTTGGCTCCTTCCTGCTAGTGGGGAATCTGTCTTTTTCTTGATATAATTGTGATTGAGCATCTTTTCATGTGTTTAAAATCTGGACTGCCATTGCTTCTAGGTCCTTTCAACATTTACTGCTAGGAAACCATGAGTTTAGATTGATATTTCCAATTAAATTTAACATTATCACGGTTTTTTCCTTTCATTTTATATTTGTATTTTTTTCTCTCTTACTAAAAATCTTAGTTTCCACTAATATTAATATATTTATTAGCTTTAGCTATAATATACCAAAAATCACTTCAAAAATTATAATACAGGGGCCGGCCTGGTGGCATAGTGGTTAAGTTTGCATGCTCTGCTTCTGTGGTCCAGGGTTTGTTGGTTTGGATGCTGGGTGAAGACCTACACACTGCTCATCAAGCCATGCTGTGGCAGGCGTCCCACATATAAAATAGAGGAAGATAGGCACCGATATTAGCTCAGGGACAATCTTCCGCAGCAAAAAGAGGAGGATTGGCAGCAGATGTTAGCTCAGGGCTGATCTTCCTCAAAGAAAAAAAAAATCATGATACATATTTTATTACTAAAATAAAAATACTGAGTGGAGTTTGAGATTTCTTTGCAGCTGTTTTCATTCTTAGAATATATTTCACTGAGGATACACAGAAGATTGTTGAAAAGTCAAAGCAATTCTCTTCTCTGGGGTATGTTACCATTTACATTCATTTGTTTCTGTTTATTTTTATTCTAAAGTTTGCCTTTTTAAAATTTTTGCCTTAATTTTGTTTTTATGATATGTCAAAGGATTATATAGTTTAAAAGTCAAAACTCTATGAAAAGATAGATCCAGAGAATCTGTGTATGTCCTTATCAGTTCTGCTCTGTTTTCAGCTCCCTTCTGCCTCCTATAGGTGACTATTTTTATTTGTTTCTGATTTGTCTTTCTAGTGTTTATGTTCGTTTTTGCAATAATATGCGTGCATGTACATGTGTTTAAACTTCTTCTATCTTCTTGTTTTTAAAAAAAGAGTAGCTTACGCTGTCCTGACATTGTCTATTCCACTTAACATGCCCTGGAGATCACACCTTTTTTATGGCTGCACAGAACTCTGCTATGAAGATGAACCCAACCTATCCAACCAGTTCCCCACTGATCGGTATTTAGGTTTTTCCAATCTCTTGCTATTGCAAATAAAACTGCAATGAATAACTGTGTGCAGGTGTTGCGTGTGTGTGTGGAGAGAGAGAGAGAGAGAGAGAGAGAGTGTCTTCAGGATCATGTTCTAGAAGTGAGATTGCTGAGTTACAAGGTAAATCCGAGTACTCTGTTAGGTATTGCCAATTCCCTTCCACGAGGATTGTAAGGTGTTGTAAGCCAAAGGTGCCTGTTTCCTAAGGGCACCCTATCATCAAACTTTTAGATTTTTGCTAATCTGTTATGTGAGATATATATATACACACACATTCTTTGGCATGATTATAATCTTTCTCTTAATAGGAGTGTGATTGAGCATCTTTTCAGCCATTTAAAGACCTCTTGCCTTTCATTCTCATGGTTTTTGCCCAATTTTTATCTAGTTTTTTTCATCTCAATTTTTAGGAGCTCTTTCTCTATTAGCAAAATTAGGCTTTTTTTCTGTGATACAAGATGCAAGTCTTTACTCCCAATTTGTCCTTTGTCTTTTGCCCCAAAAACTTCTTTATGTTTTTCTAGTTAAATGTATCAATCTTTTCTTTGATTACTTCCAGATTTTAAGTCCTAGATAGGGTTATAAAGACATTTATCTGTGTTTTCTTCTGGTACAGTTGTGGCTTCATTTTTACATTTAGATCTCTGATCCATTGGGAGTTTTTTTCTTTTGAATGGTTTGAGGTATAAATCTAAGTTTTATCTTTTTCCCAATGGTTTTGCAATCGCCCTGTTTATTAAAAAGTCCACCTTTCCCCATTAGATATGCCATGTTCATGATATTTAATTTCCTTATATTTTTCGGTTTATTTCTGCACTTTCTCTTTAGCTCCATTGGTCAAGCAGAAATATCACACTGTTTCTATTAGAAAGGCTTCAGAGTGTGCTGTAAGTTTGAGAGGCTGGGCTCTTTCCACTTCCTTGGACTTCTTTTTCAGGAGATTCTTGGTTATTCTTGCTTGTTTCTATTTATAGAGGAAATTTAGAATTAGTTTGTCTCTAGCATGGGAGGAGGCGGGATCTTCTTGCTATTTTTATTGGCATCACATTAAATTTATATATTAAATTGGAGATAATGGACATCTTCATGATATTGAATCTTTCTATCCAAGAACATGAAACACCTCCCCATTTGCTCAAGTCTGCTTTTGTTTGGGGGCCCTTTGAATCCAGAAGAACTGCCTTTGTAGGAAGACTAGGAGACTAGTCAAGCCTCACCAAAGGAAAGGTAACCAAAAAGTATAATCAGCAGCCACGGCTTCTGTTATAGAGGACTTCTTCTGGCCTCCAGGGCATTAATTCCTGGAGGGCAGGAGTCGCGTCCCAGCTCTCCACATCTATGAGGCTTCCATTCCTGCACAGAGAACTCTGCTTCTCCACTTTTGCCTGCTCTCTAGCTTCCATCATGGTCCTGATTAATGGAGATGACTTGGCCTCCTGATGTCTAGGACCCCATGTAGCTGCTTCCTACCCTGTTTCTGGATGGCTGTTTCCGGCTGGTGCCTGGGCCGTATGACTGATGAGGAGAAAGGGGTTTTTGAGAACAAGTCTGACCAAAAGGATGGTCACCTGCTGGGAATTAGCAGCAGGAATAAATGGAATAAGATGGATCCTCAAGGGGAGACTCAGTACAGAGGGGCATGTGTCACATTCATACTTGGTTCTAGAAGAAAACAAAAGCCTCTGAAATCCTTAAGAAGAGTCAGCAGTTGGGAACATTGCCTGGGAATGAGAATGAGGGTGGATCTAGCTACAGATAAGTAGCAGGAGGCTGAACAGTGATCCAAGTGAGGGCTCAGGCTCCAGTGAGAGCAGGGTGAAGGTGGAAACACTACAAAGGAGGATCTTGATGGCAGATCTGCTCTGAGGGTGAAGATGACACATAGATCAGGAGTTGTCCATCCCAACGACAGGCTATTGTAATGCTCCTGCTGACCAGGGATAAAATGAGTACAGGCTATTTTCTTCAAAGCTATTCTCCTAAGAACACAGATGCTGCAATCCAGGCCAATTTGATATAGAGAATATTGAGTTTACTGAATAGATAAAATAGGGAACTGATTCGTCTCACAGAAAGTGAAGCCTTGAGCTTAAAAGAGGCTTTGCCCACTTGCTCAAGTCACAGATGTATTCTCTTCTTTCTTTCTCTCTTCCTGCCCCCTGCCTCCCCACAAAGGAGAACAGATGGACCAGCATCAGCCACACTTCCTTTTCTCTCTCTGCCTTTCCCTGGTCTCTTCTGCTATTGTCCTCCACTGGCTTACCAGCATCCTTAGCTTCCTCCCAAACCTTCCTCCATCTGGGCCCTTAACTGGCCCTGGCCAGTTAACCAGGCATGGGCCTGACCAAGAGCGAGCTCCTACTTTGGCCTGCATGTGTCAGAAAGCTGCCAAGGCCACTGTTCCTGCAGTACACACACCCCACCCCCACCCCAAGAACAGGGGCCAGCATAAGAGAGGAAAAGAAAGTGAATGGCTTGGGGGTTAAGGGCCCTGGCTCAGGGGTCAGGAGACTGGGGGGCCGTAGGTAAAGCATGCCACCTTTCTGAGGCTCAGACTTCACATCATAAAGTGGGAATGATAATAGTGCCCTCCCATGTTGTGAGACTGATCACCATGGGAGTAGGTAACAGTCTGAGCCTAGAACCACACTGCATAGTACCAATGCCACACCTTGCCTACTTCCCTTGGCAGTTTGTCTAAACCAGCCCTAGCGAGAGAAGAGCCA
Source organism: Equus przewalskii (assembly GCF_037783145.1). Lineage (NCBI taxonomy): Eukaryota > Metazoa > Chordata > Mammalia > Perissodactyla > Equidae > Equus > Equus przewalskii. Next base: position 32,896,536 of record NC_091831.1, read on the forward strand.
TCAGCAGGTGGGTGGCAGAGCACAGAGGGTGAATTGTGGCTGACCCTCAGTTCCAGTGAGGACTTGGACTACTTCCAAGGCTCTGTAAACCGCCACAACCACCTAGCCCCTCTTTGGGAAGCAACTTAGTATAAACCATCAGAGGCTTCTGTTCTGGAAACTGTGAGAGTGTTTCCACGGGTGGCATCCAATTTCTGTGCACATGGGCCACTGTTCAGATGCCAAGTCAGAAGGAGCTGGAGCCCTCCTTGAATCTCCTTTTCTGTCCTCTCAAGGAAAGGACAAAAAGAGAAGTTGAGGTCAGGGAGACTAAGTGATTCACCCAAGGTCATGGTTAAGTTGGTGCCTTGATGTCGGGGCAGGGCCTCCTGCTGAATCGCAGATCTCTCTTGTGATGGCAAAGCCCTGTGATTATCAGCTTAGACTGTGGAAACAGGCTTGGGTTTGAATCTCAGCTCTTCCACTGAATGGTGTAACTTTGGGCCAGCTACTTAACCTCTCTATGAGTCAGTTTCTTCACACATAAAATGTGAAGCAGAAAGTATTCACGAACCATGTTATTGTTTGTTGTCATTAATAGATGCAAGGAAAAGAGCCGAAGAGAAAACAGGGCTGGTTGGGTCTCATCCCCAAGCTCCAGTATAATCTGTCGTCTTGTTCTCAAGCCTCATCATCTCACACAGCTGACAGACTTAGGCAGGCTGTCCTGGGTTTGCCCTGTAATTCTAGACCAGATCTTCTTTTATTTATTTTTGTTAACTATTTAATGTCTACAGTAGGTACCTAAATACCCACCACTCAAGAAACAGGAAACTACTATTACCTTTGAAGTCCTGCATGCCCCCTCATTCCAGTCCCGCTCCCTGGTAACCATTCACCTGAAATTTACATTTATCCTTCCCTCTCTTGGTTTGACCCTATATGGATGTATCCTAAATAATTTATTAGTTTTATGTGTCTTTAACCTTAATATAACTGGAAGCATGCTGTATGATCTTCTTTAACTTGGCTTTATTGCTCAAAGTATTTTTGTTGTTTATCCATACTGATGCGATTGTAGTCCACTTGATTTCACTGCTGAATAATTACTCCATCGCATGACTATGCCACAATTAACTTATTTATTCTCCTCTTGATGGGCAATTGGGTTATTTCCAGCATTGTTTTATATTCTGTTAGAAATGGTGCCTCAATGACAATTCCTGCACATGACCTTGGTGTACAGGGTATATTCTTAATGCTCTGTCATGTCTAGGACCCATGCTGGGTCATGTTTGTGTATGTCATCAAATGTGTTAGGTAATACCAAACTGTTTCCAAAGTGATTGCACCTACTTATAATTTTATCAGCAATGTACAGGAGTTCCAAATTTTCTTTAAGGGTGGGATTATTCATTTTTCATCTGTTAATCTAGTGATTAATTAATTTTCATGTCCACTGTGCCATGTAGATTGAGATTGAGTGTTTATCACAGTATGTGGTTCTCCATGTGCCGTGGAAACCATGCCACATGGTCTCATTCCTTTTACAGCTAAGATTTGGTGTTCTCAACGTCCATGTTTGCACTGACCTTCTTGAGAAGCCAGCTACTGCTGCAGAGCAGTCATGGCAGCCTGGAACTTTATGGCTGTCACACTACTCACCACATGGGGCCAAATGTCCAGTCTGGAAAAGCAGACTCTCATTTTTACCATGTCAGACTAAATACAGTAAAAAGAAGAAAGACAAGTGGCTGTAAAAAGAAAAAGCAGAAGTGTAACTCTTGCGCCTGATCTTTTTCTCTGGGGAAATAAGTTGTCAGTCCAGGTGCTGAACGGAGTTGTTGGTTGAGAGAAAAGTCAAGTGGCTGATGGGGTGCACTTTACAGTAATTCAGATGGAACAAGCTGATTATCATCATGCCATTCAGTGAAGCTTGACTTCCCTGATTTTTGATGGCATTACGTGTGCCCTCACATCCTAGCCTACTAGTTTCTTTCAGTTAAGAACTGTGGGGAAGGGATGGGTGGCAGTCTAGAGCTCCTTCAGGGTACAGGCAAGGAAGTTGAGTTGCTTGTTTGGGGAAAGTAAATGATTGGAGGAGGCAAGCACTTGCATTTTTCTCATGGTAGGTTGTCTACTCTCTTGCTGGCCTGGCCAATTCGGTGGCTTGGCCAAGCAGAAGGGCCCCACCCTTTAACAGCTCTGAGGATTCTGCTCCTGATCATCTGGTTGAACCAGAAATTCAGAGGCAGTACATAAATGTGAATAATCAAGATTTACCTGGAGAAATACAGAACTTCTGTCTGTACAAAGAAGAGGCACGGGAGGGAAGAAATCCATCCACCACTTCCACTTCTGCCATTGCTGCTGTTGCCTCTCCTCTTCCCCTCCCCGACTCCTCCCCCTCTTTCTCTCCTTCTCTTCTCCCTCCTCCTCCTCCTCTCCTCCCGGTTCCCCACCCCTCCCCCAGCCTCTTCCAGCTCCTCTTCTTTTGTCTTTTCCTCCTCTTTCCCCTCTAACTTTAGCCAGACCTTGAGTCTGTAACAGGAGAGGTAACTGGGAGACCCCTACTTCCTCCTTTCTGTGTTCTTCAGTTCCATAAGAGGACTGGTAGGCTGGATAAATGTGGGAAATGCGTACCTACTTGACAAAGGTGAGCAGGGCATTCCTGCTGGCTACAGGAAGAATGTCCAGGTTTAAAAGGAACGATCTCTCACATTTTCTTCCTCCCTGACCTAAACTGCCTTCTGCTCTCTAAATGACAGGCGAACCTGAAGTTTTCAGAATAGATAAGAGGAACTGTCAAGTCTTCCAGCAGGGAAGTGGACCTCTTTGGATGAGTTCAGCCCTTGCAGGTGTGGTTCCCTCTGCCCTGCTCCTTGCCCCACCTGGCTGTGCTCGGGATACCCCTTACTGCTCCCCAGTCTGGAATGTCACTGGGTCTAGTAAGGGGATGAAAGTGAGCAGTGGATAAGGGCAGGAGGGGACAAAGGCTGTGAGGAGAGTGGCACCGTGCTTTTCAGGGGACTTTCTGAATGGCCTGATGTCAGAATTGCATTGTTGGGAGACTGTTAAATTTGTTCTCAGCTTTTGGGTACTTTGGGGTACATCCTGGTTTTGCTTGAAAGCACCTGGCAATCAGCATAACTCCTGACTCCACCAGCTCGACAAGGAGGCCGCATATCTTCTGATGGAGGTCATCTCCTCTTTTTCAGATCACCTGTTGGTCTCTACCTCTAAGACATTGCCTAGAGAATTTTATCTCATTTTAAATAGATCTTCAGGATAAGTAAGATGAGTAAACTGTTACCGCTGTGTCACTCGATCCTGATATTTATTTAAACACATATTTGGGAGGAGAGGCGAGGTGAACAAGAAAAAAATGTCATTTTCATATCATAGTTCTTTAAGTGGAAAAGCTTATCCATGACTTTATGCAAATGAGCAGAAAGTCCCAAAGAGACCTTCAGATGGAATTGATTATTCTGCTTTTCCTCCAGCCCTGGAAGCTTCTGGGACAGCACAACAATTGCTGATAACAGGGACTATATGTGTTCGGGACAACAGGAAGTAGTGACCAGCCAGAAGCATGCCCTGACCTGGTTACAAATCTGGTTATAAAAGAAAGCAGCTGGAAAGAAATTTGCATGTCCAATAGGTTTCACTATTAAAGTTTACACAACGTGCAGTAATCGGCCAAGCTGGCTGGCTACCCAGATCACATGACTGTGTAGAAACATGAAACTTGACTATGTGCTCCAGCAAGTTTTACTTCTCCCTGGTGCAGGGTGTTTGCCAGCAGCCTGCGATCTCTCGGAAATCAGACTCGAGTGCCTGGGACCCTTGAGAGCAAAGGCTTACCATGCTACTCCCCAGGAGGGCCAGGCGCTGCTGACGCTACCACTGGACAGTTATTCGTGGCTCTTATAATTACCAAAAAGAATGGACAAGTTTAATAAAATAACTGTCCCAGCCAGTCAGAAGTTGAGGTAAGATTTTCCCCATCCAATACTTCTTATTTTTCTTCTTCTTTTTTTTTTTTAATGATCTTACTGCAGCTCAGAAATACTGAAATCCTGGAATGCTTTGCTAGTTCTAAGGCAGTGAGTGGCAATTGCAATAAGGAAGTGGACTGAGCTTTTAAAGAAATGAGTAGGAACAATTGGGCTTATTCTAGCTGGCTTTTACCAGGGATAGATTAACATGTAAAGCTCTGGAAAGACAATAAAAAAGAAAATCCAAGGGCTTAGATTCTACCAAAGGTCAACTTTCAGAGTCTGAATATAAGAAATTTTTCCAAAGAAGGGTTTGTCTACTTTGAGTAGACAATTTCGTTGTGGACAATATTCTAGTAGACAATATTTCATTGTGGATTACTATTTAATGTTAAGGATAGCTGTAATGATTTTTATTCACTGTAGTTTTACTATCTCTTATTTATTTTGTGGGTATATGTCACAAAATATATATGTGTGTTGGGGAGATTAAATCTGTTTCTCCAATGTTCTCATCTCGGTGTAACAATTATCTATAAAAAGCTACTTAGAAAGAATAAACCAGAAGTGGTCCAAGGGATAAGAATCAAGAAATTCCTCTGAACTATGGAAAAGATGACTTCCCAAATTTTGATTTTGGTTTTCTTTTTGTCTCATTGTAATGGCATCAAGGCTCTTGGAGATTGGAACTTTTAAATGTTCAATGAGTGTTTTACATTCCAACTACCATTTGAACTTCAGTGTTTCATGAGGTGATGTGACACGTGTAACAAGTAAGTTAACGCGAATAATAAGGAGCAAGAGATTTAGAGCTTTCAAGACAAAATCTAAGAGAAATTAGTCTGGAATTGGCAGAGGGACAGACTTTCATGGTTAGAATGTGGATGTTATACCTGGTAGGTGCTTGGTAAACGGTAGTTTGAGATGAACTACTGGTCTGGAATCAGTAGGCAGCCTGGGCCGCGGTCAGCCATTTTGAGGTTATGTTGTTCAGTGCTGCTGTATAATCTGCATTGACAGGGGACAAGAAGGTGCCTTAGTCTTGCCCTTGGTCTCAAGTTGTTACACCATCGGGGGGGGGGGGGCAGGTAAGGCAGTGGAAGTAGTAAGTGACTAAATGTGTATAAGAAGGAAACTGGAGGAGCTGGAGAAGGTTTCATGGAGAAGATGCTTCAAGAGCTCAACTCTGAGAGGCGAGTATGATAAAAGAAGTTAGAGGATTGGAGGAAGAGTGTTATGTGCTGAGAGGGAGGAAATACAGAAGCTGATACTTGGAGCTAGACTTGCGTATGGTCCATTTGTGAGATGAGGGGGAGAGTTTTCTGCCCAACAGAGGCTGTAGAGTAGGCATGTGGAACTGGAAGGTCCTGATAAAGTTGGACCTATAGCGTGGGGCCAGATCAAAGGACAGTGAGGGCTCTAACTACAAAGAGTTGGAGAAGAGTTTACATTGTTAGAGATGTCACGCCAGCAAACTTGAGGGAGGTCGGCAGGATAGACTGGAGGGGGAGAGAATCTGGAGGCAGGGATGCTCAGTAGGAGGGGGATAGTTAAGTAACCCAAGCTTCTGGTGTTGTAGGCCTGGACTTGGGGCACAGAAATAAGAAGGGAAAGGAAAGGAGAGGTAGGAAAGACATGCCAAAGAAACTAACAAGACATGGACATTAGGACTTCTCTCAAATGAGCAATGGGATTTAAATGTCCTTTTCAGAGATATTCCATAATCTAGAACTATACTAAACCTTAGAACCTTTCAGGAAATTCTGATGGGAACGTAAATAAAGAAAGGCAATAGAACCTAAATCACTTTATGATTCCTCCCTCTGGGACAAAGTCCAGCTTGAACACAGAGTGGTTGATAGGCAATATGCAATCATAGATTAGAGGGTAGAAAACCAAAATTATATTGTAGATAATCATACACTACATTCATCTGCTTAGGCAGAAGTAACTTTTTTTCCCACTTGGTTACTCGGTTGTCTTTATGGAATTGGCCTGTTTTGGTAAAACGTGCGCTGTCGACGTGGAACTTTTCAAAGAAATGAAATTGTAAACACAATGGACTTGAAGCACCTTCTTATTTCTTTTCTGTAATTACATGGGATGGTGAGGAATAGGTAGATGAAATACTTGATCCCTGTGTTTTGTATCCTCTGTTCTGACTGGTTAATACCAATTCAGAAAGTTGCCTAACTGTAATTATTTGGCACCTGATGACAGTGTAAGTGAAGAGTTGTGTTTATCTCTTAGCTTTATCAAAGTTTATGTGAGAATTTGCTGAAATTCTTAGCCACGAAAACAAAGAGATAGTTAGTGTCCATCAAGGGGAGCTAAAAGGGATGACATGATCTAGGGGGTGTATTCTCAGGGCTGAAAAGGGACTGGAGGCAGAAGGGAGTGACCAGCAGGGAAGAGGAAGCATTGTCAACCAAGGAAAGGAGGACAGGCTGGAGAGGAAGGAATCAAGGGTTCTCAAAATGAAGGAAAAAGAGAAGGTTCCCAGATGGACACAGTTGGGGATAAGTACTCACTCTGAGAGTTTCTGCTGTGGAAGAATTGAGAAAGGCGAGATGGCAAAGTTGTATGTGACCACAGAAATGTGTGAGCACAGATTCTCGCTATTTTCTCCCACTGAGGCACTACGTGAAGTAGCTTTCTCTACTAGTAGGACTCCATAAACTCTCAGGATCTTTCAGTTGATTCTTAGCCTTGATTTTCCCTGGATTTCATAAGGTAATGATATCGTTAGAAATCCAGCTGGGACCTGGCTTCTCAATCCTTCCACAGTAAACATTCCTATGACCATGAAAATTTTACACTCTTAGGAAAACATTTCAAGATTTACTCTCCTGAGTCACATTGACTGTATTCTTTTCAAGTTAGTGAAACTAGTTTGAAAAGGAAATTTTGTATTTTTAATAACCTCCCAATTGACTCGTGTTCTACGCTTGTGTATTTTTCTTTGTGGCACCCACGAACACATACTCAGTTATTTTTACAAATGGAAAAGGTCCTTGACACTAGTGTGGTCAAGTCTGCCCAGTCCTTATCTTCTAGGTTGAAGAGAATGGTATTTTTCAGTCAAACTAACATACATGTGACTTTAGGAAAGTTTACTTAACCTCCCTGGTCCCAGTTTCTGCAGCTGGTAAGATAGAGATAATAACAGTAGTGATCTCATAGGGCTGTTGTAAGGATTAAATAAATTATTTTGTGAAACAACAGACACATAGTGATCCTGGCACATAGTAGTTATTGGATTGAAAATGGTAGTTATTAATATGATTATTGTTATTCTTATTAATTCTATTGGTGTGCAATTGATTTTCTGAACATAAACAGAGGACTTTACATTGATCCTTGATAAATTTCTTGTTAGTTTCAGTTCTTCTTTCCAGCTATTTTGGCTATTTTACCTGTTGATTCTGACATCTGTGGCATTTAGCTTTGCATGAACTGTAGACGTAATAAACATCCCTTCTCTTCCTTCATCTGAGTGGCTAATAAAACTTTTGAGAATGACAGAGCCCTGTCGTGGGTGTTTGAGTCTCACCGGTAGTGCGCTCACCCAGAGACCTTATCTGACAGATTCTGGGACATGGCTTCTCTTCTCAGGTCTTGGAATCCTCAACCAGAGTTTCCTCAACCAAAGTCACTTGACTTTCCGAGTTCAATTCTTCAGAAACAAACTTATCTTCTTTTCACCTTTCTCCCACTAGCTCCCTTCTGGGTTCTCCCTGTTTCTGTCAATGGTATTGTCATGAATCCTAAGTCTGATTCATCCTTCTCTCTGCACCGCCACTCACCTACCACACCCTTTAGTCTTTCTTTTATGATGCTTCCATATATGCCCTTTTCTACCACACCATCCTGGATAGGTCCTCACCTCCCTGTGTCCCCATCTACAAAATGAGGAGTTCGGACCAGGCAATTTCCAAAGTCCCTCTCAGCTCAGATGCTGCATGACCCTTTGGGCGTGGAGTCCATGTTTGGCATATGTTACATCCTCTAAGGCTGCTGTTTTATCCCATGACCCTCAGGAGATATTTCCTGATTAAATTATCAATTTCTTTGAGACAGACAGTTTTCAAAATATTTTCACACTCTTTTCTTATTGTTTTGAAAGCTGCCTATCTCTGAACACTGGGGTCAGAGAGCACATCTAGACAACCTCCAGATGAGATCATCTAGAAGGCAGCTATGATGTATTTAGAAGGACAATGCAATTGGAGCCCCAAAGGGCTGGAGCTATGGATCCTGAGGAAGTCTCCTAGCCTCTCTAAGCCTTAGTTTCTTCAACTAGCAAATAAAACTAGAGATGTGTTCCTCACAGGGTTGTTGTGAAGACCAAGTAAGAGGACAACATGGGCTGAAGTGCCCAGAATGATATTTGTCACTTGGTCAGTATAACAAATAAATAAAAAGTAAACACAATGACCAGGACCTCAACCCACCTATCACGAGTGATCATTTGCTATCACTCTTTCTACTCATGGTAATATATCCAACCTCCTTTAACCAGAGTGGCAAGCAGAGCGGGACGCTGCCCAGGGCCTCATGGTGGATAGAGCACTCTTGAATACACATGTGCCTGGGGGCATCTCCCTTCTCTTCCTTTAATAAGCTTAGGTCATGAGGCCAGTGCTGATGTGGGAGGGCAAAAGGAGGCACAGCATCTAATGGTAGAGATAAGACAGACTTCCCTGGAAGTATGGTTTTCCATCGTCTTCACACTACCTACCTGCATTATGTCAGCTGAGAATCCATTCAGCTGGGCCATCTTGTATCACACCAATGGACAGAATACTCAGACAAATGTTCTTTCTCCTGTGGCCGTCGCATGGGAGGTACATTATTAGAAATTTGCTTCATGTTTGTGTAGACTTTAGGATCATCAGCTAAGAAAACACAAGGCACTCTCTCACCCACTCTGCCCTCCCCCAAGACACAGCTGCCTCATTTAGATCAGTGGATCTCCACCAAGGATAGTTTCACCCTCCAGGGGACAATTGATTGTCATAATTGGGGAGTGGAGCGCTACTGGCACCTAGTAGGGAGATGCCAGGGGTGCTGCTACACATCCTCCATTGTACAGAGCAGTCCTCACAGCAAAGAATTATCTGGCCCAAAATGTCAATAGTGCTGCAATTTAGAAACTCTGATTCAGACCAAGTGGAATGAATTCTGTCCAGAACAAGAAGCACATATTCATTTGTATGTTCTTAGAGGGATAGCATGTATTTAAAGTTTAGAATATGTAATATATATCTTTTCAATTGTTGTGGCCTTTGCTCCCTGATTCCCCTCTGTCTGGGATGGTTGGGTGAGGAGCTGCCAAGGGAAAGGGCTAGAAGTGCTTGGGCCTGTATTTCAGTGAGTTTTCTTTTAAGCTTCAGTGCATGGTTGTGTACCCTAGTTGTCAGTTTTAGTTCTCTCTGTGAGCCACCACCACATGACAACTGACAGACTGGTGCTGTGATTCCACGACCGAGAAGCAAACCCGGGCCGTGGCAGTCAGAGCACCTAATCTTAACCATGGGTTGTCAATGATTGTTTTGTGAAAAAATTTTATCGTCAAACAAAACTAGATTCCATGAACTACAGGTACCATTGAGGTGTATGTTGTTCTCTCCCGGGTAGAGAAACTAGAGCAGCAAAAGATTTCCAGACATAAGGTTATCTTGGAATAGTCTGTTTCTGTCTCTGTAAATAGACTCAGTGAACCTTGACTGGAAACCATTAGAGTTGGGATAAAAAGCAAATTAAGTGATAATATAGCTATTAAGAAGTCCAAGGCTCATGGATCTGATCCACTGGCCAAATTCTGGACAGAGGTGGACATGCTGTGCTTGTCTTGGAGCAGAACGTGTTCCCTGAGGTGCATGGGTAGAAGGTTACCTGACAAAGACTTGATTTCAGGGGGTGGAGGAGAGGTGATATGTATTTGGTTGCCCATCCTTAATGCCTTCTCAGTCACATAGGAAGCTTCTGCAGCAGTGTCTGTGGGCGTGGATTTGGATAACTCTGCCATCAGCTGGGATAGCTTCTGCTGCAGTATTTGCCCTCTCTCGCCTGGTCTCCCTGTGGCTAGTGGTGTATATTTTGTGAAACTGATGGATGGATTTTGAGGGTGCAACTTTTTTTAAAGAGCTTCTTCCAGCTCTATTACAAGGCAATCTTCTGTCTCTGCCCCCTCCGTGCTCTTCTCCAGATGTCAGAAACAGTTTGCCTGATTTTCTCGTGCTATTGGGAACTGTGAGAGGATTCATATGTGAGGGATCCCAGCTGGTGTGGGGCTGCTGTATGTTGTAATGTCAGATGCTAAAGGCTTGTGGGTGATCCTACATCCTGCCTTGCAGCTAAAGGGGCTAAGGGGCTGCATTGCTCTTGCCCCTGTAGATATGGCCTTGCCAAGGAGACCTTTTAAGTCCACTTAACCAGACTCCATCTTTGTAGGATAACAGTCAGAGGGGCTACCACTGCCTCCCTGTCAGACACAGTGTCCCTTGCTTTGTGATTCCGATCTGTCAGGTCTCCTTTTCACTGACCTGGGGTCACCCTGCTTCTTTAAGGTGACCATGCCTCTCTCTGTTTGCTCTCTTGGGTGTTGATGTCTAAACTCTTGGGGACAGCTTTAGCCTTCTCATTCCACATGCCTGCTGGGCTCCCTAGGCCTCCAGGGACCAAGTACACGATTAGGGGTTAAGAGGATGGCACACTTGTTGCTCCAGAAATGGACCCTACCTGCTGATTGGGTGGAATTCCAGCCCCATCCAAGTCCTGCCTGCAGATCAAGGGAGTGGTGAACCCTGAAGTGTGACCCTGGCTGGCTGTCTTCTAGCCCCAGCTGACCTCAAGGCTCCCTAGCACATTGTAGGGAAGTGGCTTTTGTGCCGGGCTCTGTTTTTGGAGCACAGATTGCCCAGCCTGAAATGCAAACCCTCCCTCAGCGAGTCACACCTCCTGCTGCATGCTGGGTCTCCTTGTTGACTCACGAGTTCCCATCTCTGGTTCTCCACCCATCAGTGGGCAAGCTGGTTTTCCTTCCTACGCCTGAAACTTGTTCCACAGCTGAGGGCTGTCTGCTCCCAAAGAGCCCCTCCTGAAAACCCCTGCTCCTCCTGGTGTGACCCCCCCTTCCCTTGCCTGCCTTGTCTCACCTCCCTTCTCAAGGGACATCCATCGGCTGCTACACCTGCAGGCTTATTTTCTGCTAGGATGTTTTTACAACCCTTTTACTACATTATGGCTTAGGCCCCCAAACAGCCCATTTTCCCTCAGTCCAGTCCGGTGTGGCTGTTTCAGTGCTCATTTCAAAAGCAAGACAAGGAAGCCAGCTTAAGGGACACGTTATGTCTCCTTGATGAGCCACACTTCTCTGTTGGCCACTTTCCTGAGAGAGGAGCTCATTACCCTAGGGGCGTCCCTGCCACCCAGCAGGCTTGCTGGGGGCCCCAGACCTACTCCAGATTCTACCCCTTCCCACAGTGTAGGGAACATGCATAGGCCACTGAGCTTCCTAGATGTGTGGCTGTGCAGTCATGATGCAGGCTCGGGGACCCGAGGAGTCAAAAGAAAGATTTCTTGGACTCTCAAGGCCTGGTAGCAGTGCTCCTTTATTCAGAGAATAGCATGGGGACAGGACCCATGGGCAGTGAAGAGCTGCAATGTGTTGAGGGTTAGAGCTAAATTTATAAGGCATAGGTATGTGAGTTATTTCTTTACAAGACAAAGGAGAGATCATGAAAAAAATCGTTAAAATGGTGTCAGTACAGGTGGGGCCTGGTTATTGGGTGGTCCTATAACGTTGGATAGAAATCAGGTCAGATCAGGTCAGGACGTCCTATGCTTCCCAGCGGATGATACAGATCAGTATGCAGGGCAGGACTCCTTGGGCTTCTCTCCTTGGGGCAGGGGCAGCCTTGATCCTCATCAGTCACACAGAGCCCCATGCTCCAAGAACCCCGTGCTCAGTTTAAGGTTCTGCTGTTGCAATCTTGAAATTCTGAATAATTTTGCAAAAGGAGCCTTGCATTTTCATTTCACACCAGGCCCCAGGAATTATGTAGACGGTGCTGGCCACAGTTTCCTTGAGCCACCCCAGCTGGGCCTGCTCCCCCTGCGATGTGTAGGGACACAGACATCAATGGAGAAGCTCTCCTCCTTCACCCCCAAATCATAGAGGTTCACTTGGCAAGGACCTGAGAGGCCATCTCTCCAGCCTCTTTATTTCTCAGGTGAGAAAGCTGACGCCCAGAGAGGTGAAGCTACCTGTTCAAGCTCACACCAGCAGAGCCTGGCCTAGAACTCCACCTCCACGTTTGTCTGTGAGGAGGAGGAAGAGCAGGCCATGCCTTCCTTTCTTTTTCCTGTGTCATTTACTGGCCAATAAAACATTCTAGCTTAGTCTGTGTTCTATATTTTTCCTGGACATTTTCTTAAACTAAAAGGCAGCTAATTTACTAGTCTGAGACCCCAGTGAAGCGCTACAGAACCGTGCTGTCGGTATTTCAGGCTGTTACCGTGTTTCCAGGTCCAAACTTGAATTCCGTGCTGACTCAGGCATGCTTGGTATCCTGCTGATATATGTTTTTCAAAGAACACTCCTACAATGGGTCATGTAATCTGAGAGTGAGTTATAATTATAAAGAGCAGAGTTGGTCTTCTGTGGAGACTAACCAGACAGGACCAATGTGGTATAATTTAAGAAGTGCCCCAGAAAGGTGTTTTTTTGCTGTACTGGAAAGAATGTGAGCTTTGGAATCAGGCAGATTTTGGTTTGAATACTTGCTCTGCACTTACTAGCTCATGGTCTTCGAGAAGATTGCTGAATCCTTTTTAGCATCAGCCTTTTCATCTGGAAAATGGGAATAATAATATATAACATAACAGAGGTGTTATAACAGTCAATATGTTAAATACAGAGTAAGAGCTCAGTGAATGTCCTGTTCCCAAAAATTCCTCCTGGTCTGGGCTTTCTTGATGCCCCAAATTGTGTCATTAGAGAGGCATCCGCGTGGGATAAGGCAGTGTCTCCGAGTCCTGGTCCAAAATTAAACATCATTAAGTGTAATAGGTTAAGGCATTAACCATTATCTGTCACTGACACCCAAGCAGGAATCCTTTATCTGAGAGGCAGCTCAGATAGAGAGGTAGAGAGCTGTGCTCTTCTGTCTCCCACACAGAGGTGTCTCCCTCAACAGTTGTTAGCTGAAAGAATGCAACATTTGTTGGGGGAAAGTGGTGATAAGCAGGAGGGAAAGGTCAGAGGAGGGAGACCACACCTAACTAAAGGGAGTTCCCAGAGAGGCTGTGCCCAAGGCGCTTAGACTAGAGGATCAGAGTTGAGCTCAAAGGTAGAAAGAAAACCCCCATCCCCTCCCCCACCCCGCTCAATTTCTTGCTATTGTTTACTTTATACCTCTACTTGGTTCAGGGTACAAAGCTGCAAGATGACACGTAAAGTGTATTAATGTCCATACTCAATACTGGACAGGAAGGAAACAGTCATTTTATTTTAGTGCAAATAACTATAGTAGAATCAAATACAAACATGAAAAATATATTTTCGAAAAAGAAAATGGCAAATGTAAGACCAAATCATTGGCAAACTGGACCCTCGACATACATATTTATGACTATTTTGCCATTTAAGCTGTCTTTACAGCCTGTTCAGGCTCAAGGTCCTCTTTCTACAATGGAAACACTTTTGATTTCGTACCATCTCCACATTCAAAGATTATCACAGTTGCCAAACCAATCCCACGTGATTGGGCCTAATATACCTGATGAATGCTGAAAACAACCTCTTCACATGATTAAAACAAAAGCTATTCACGTAAATACCTCACAAGTAAATTGAAAAAACCTCTGCTTTAAAATTGCTAATGAGTGCTTTATGGGTATAAAGTTTCCTTTTGGGGTGATGAAAATGTTCTGCAATTAGATGGTGGTGGTGGTTGCATAGCACCCTGAATTTACTAAATGCTACAGTTATACACTTTGAAATGGTTGACATGCTGAATTTAACATTATGTGTATTTTACCACAATAAAAAACTTGATAATGAGATTATTTTTCATACTTACCAGAAAATATTATATTCTGGGGACCCATGATCATTTTTTTTGATCAATTAGATATTGTTTCAAAGTTTTAAAAAATGTATTATTGATAAACATTTCTAGATAGTTTTTAAGAATTACAATGCTTCCTTCCACTTCAATTCCTACACATGATATCCTTCAGTATCTTTTTTTTACTCAGATCCCAGTGAAAGGAGCTTAACTGAGTCCAATTTTTTCAGTGTATCAGAAATACTATTCCTCAAAATCATGCTTTACTCCCTGAAAATATCTTTGCTTTCAGCTACAGAAATGGATGCCCAGATAAGTGAGTGACAATGTTATATTATACCACGTAGACATAGCCAAGACTAAATTTTTTCCCTTTAGAATTAATTTTTAAAAGAACACGCTCGAATTCTTAAAAGATAATTCACTTTCCAGAACTACATAGGATTACATTTTCAGAATTTTCTGAAACGTGATTAGAATTACCTATTTGTCATTTGGTCTTCGAAATGTGAGAATCATCAGTTTTGCATGTTAATTTTCATGCTGGTAGAGGAGAGATCATGAACATAGCAAAATAGCTGTCAGCACCTAGTAAAAACAATGAGCACATCAGAGCCGTGCACGGTAACAGGATTAAACAGCATCACTTCTGGGGGGTCTTCCAAATCCAAGAGCCCGTGTCATCTGTGGATATAGGAGCCTCCTTTAAAGTTTTCAGTTTTTGCAACCTGTGTTTATATGGTTTTAGGAAGAAGTTTCCTCTCACCCAAGCCCCTCCCTGCTGTGTCGGTGGGTGGGCGAGACAGCAAGGACCAGCCAGACTTCCTCAGTGCTAAGAGGGAAGAAACTGCTGCATCCCCACAGGCCCCAAGGGCCCCCGGGCCCTAAAATCAGGGAGGGGGACAGCCATGACAATTTCTGCCATCACATCAAGTGGCAAATCTTCTGAGAACTTTTTGAAGCTAATACAGCCTCGATTCCTTGACACCTCATCAGTCGCAGGGTGGTGCATCCCGCGCCTGACTGTCTCTGATAGGGTGAAGCATGCCAGGATTCTTTAAAGCATTCAAGGTATTAGTTGGATCATCTCTATTCCTGGTTGTGCCAAGTCAGCCCAATTCCATCTGCTTATATCCCAGATCAGCGGTTCAGACCCGCCAAAGTGACCACGAAATATTTGCAGAACTCAGTAGGAAAAAAAAGAAAGAAATGGAAGAGTGTCTGGAGAAACTTGCAAATTACTTTCTCCAGTGAATAGGTGGTTAGGAAGACAACCTTGCCCACAAGACGCTCGCGTGTAAGATGGACGCGTTCCCTCCACTCCAGGACTCTTAGGTGGCCTTTCTGACTCAGGTGTTGGAAAGGACGCACGAGATTATGATGCTCTGGTCTCCTTCTCGCTGACTTCAGCTACTCTGGTTCTGAGTATGTTCTGGACGTCGGAGAGCCTACTCCCTCCTGCTGCCTGCATGTGCTACCCTCTCTCTTTCTCCTCCTCGTGCCATCTGTCCCTTTCTCTTTTTTCTCTCCACTGCCCCCCTCCACAAAGACTGAAACAGGCCCCTACGATGCCATGCTCCTGTCTAGCAATAAATCTGACCTTGGGGACCAGTAGCAGGGCAGTAGTGGAGACACATTTGTCCCCAGTAAGAACTACTTGGCTGGTAGAGGGAGTGCCTTCTCCAGGGACAGAGAGGAAGGTGCCCACAGAGGCACATGGTACAGCCGGTCCCCTGCCCTGGTGAGAGGCCAAGCTGAAACAAGCCAGCACGTGTCATCTGGGGGTGGTTGAGAGCACGGTTCCAGAGTCAGATGGCATGATTTCAAATCACAGCTCTGTTGTTCACTAGGTGGAGGACCTGGGACAAATTACTTAACTTCTCAGAACAAAAGAGTTCTCATCTATAAAAATTGGGATAATCACAACAATGTGAATATACAATGTACACGTGAATACCCTACTGAACTTAAAAATGGTTAAGATGGTAAATTTTGCTATATCGTTACTTTTTACCACAATTTAAAAAATGGCAATAATAATAGGACCTACCTCATAGGGTTGCGAGGGTTAAATGAGGTAACGCACGCGGAGTACCTGGCACATAATACCCACACGGTTAGTGCTGGCTTTCACTGCTGTTGCCCTTGATTGTCCGAGGCTGACCACTGGCGTGGCTTATTGGGCTTGGACTGCAGCTGTGGCTCTGGGCTGTGACATAAGAAGGTGGGAGAGAAAATTCTTGCCTTGGGAAAGCTGATCCTCTAGCAGGAGACTCGGGCCATGTGTGGAAAGGGAAAGAACAGGGTATGATGGAAAGAGCTGGGGGATCCTCATCTAATTAACCTTGAGGCAATGGCAGAATTTCCCTGGAGCGTAGTGTCCTCCCTTCCAAGAGGAGTTTGACCCAGATTATTCCTCGAGTCTCTCTCACTGCCAGATTTCTGTGACTACCTTAATGACGGGGAAAACTAGGAGTTGGGATTTCAACACTGTGTGGTCTGAGACAGGCATCATGAGCTCTCTGGGCCTCCGTTTCTGCCTCTGTGAATGTTGCGGGGGGTGCTAATTCACTCTTGGGTGGCTTCCTCAGGTGATCACACCATGGAAGAGACTGCCAAAACTTCTGTGCCAGCTCCACCGTGGACCCACTCTCTAGAAGGAAGCAACTCAGCTGCTGAATTGGCAAATCTAAATATAACACCAATAATGCCACAGGACGGCTGGGCTGGAGGAAGTGGGGCATGAGGAAGCTGGGCCAGGACTACAAGAGGCTGTGGAAAGGGCAGAGGAGGGACACTGGTGACCAGATTAGTTTTGCTGCATGCAAATAACAGCAGACACTGAAAAGAGGCTTTCTGTTTCAAAACGACTGTTGGTAGCAGAGACTTCAGTTTTGAGACAGAAATCATCCAAAAGGAAGAGATTTTTGTGAGTCAGAGAATCGCCCAGTCTCTGTTTATATCCATCACAGGTCAGGTTTTTGTCATGCGATAGGTGGCGGAAGGGACCTCTTTCCTGCATTTCCAAGGGCAGGATTGGTGTTCAGGTTAGCTCTGTATCCTGGACATGCCTTGCTCAGTGTGCATGCTCTGAATATTTATGGAATAAATAAGACAAGTACATGTCTTATTTGTATAAAACAAATAATAACATTAAATTCTACAGGGAAGCCCCCCAAATCAGTAAATCAAGATAAGTAATACTTTAATTTATTTTTTTCTCTCTTTCTTTTTTTTTTTGAGGAAGATTAGCCTTGAGCTAACTACTACCAGTCCTCCTCTTTTTTTGCTGAGGAAGCCTGGTCCTGAGCTAACATCCGTGCCCATCTTCCTCTACTTTATATGTGGGACACCTGCCACACCATGGTGTGCCAAGCGGTGCCATGTCCACACCCGGGATTCGAACTGGTGAACCCCGGGCCGCTGAGAAGCAGAATGTGCGAACTTAACAACTGTGTCACCAGGCCGGCCCCTAATTTATTTTTAAAATCAAAATTAATGCAAAAATACCCGTGATGAACAACATATTGACATTTTAAATGAAGCCAGGACCAGTGCTGCTGATTTATTTTGTGGCAGGCCCCAATGTGGCAGGCCCAGCGCTGTGTCCCAGCGAAGTCTTTTTTGAGAGCTGTTGGCCGTGCGGCCATCACTTCTTCCCCGAACCCACACGGCACTCCTCGTGTTACTCCACTGCTTTTGGTATCCCACTGCCGTGGGCTTGGGCCAGGGCCCAGGGAAGTTGCTTTCATACTGGTCTCCCAGGTACCAGTGTCCCCACGCCCAGGCCCTCCTCCACTTGTCCTCCCTAATCAGGACACACCCCTGAGTAAAAGTCTCCAAGGACTTCCCGCTGCCTATAAACCCCATCCCCTCAGCCCAACAAGCCCCTTGACTCCCTGCCAGCCCCCAGCCTCATCTTTGACTACATCCCTCCCCCCTAATATCCTAAATTCCTGCCACTTTCAGCTTCTTACTAGACCCAAACATCCCAGACAATTTCACCTCTGAGCCTTTGACTTGCTGTTCCTGCTGCTGTTCCTTACTCTTCTGCTTGGTGAATTTCGATTTCCCTTTCAAGATCTGGCTCCCAGGTTACTTTGTCTTAAAACCTCAAATCAGTCACTCCTTTCTTAGGGTTCTCACAGCTCTCTGACCCTTCCTGTCCCCAACAAAGAATTACGAGTAGTTTTCACTGGTTACCCACCTGTAGCATATGAATTATTAAAAATTAGCTTGTATTACTTTCACAAACTGAAGAAACAAAATTATTTTCAGTTTAGGGGAGAAAAACAGTTTAAGATCTAGATACAAAAGATGTCACGTGAACAAATAATAGTTCCAAAATTGCTATTAGCACTGGAGATTAAATGGCCAATGAGTAGTACTGCTTGGAGTGCTGTAAATTCAGGATATATAGCAATAAAATTTAGAGCTGCAGAGGACCTGAGTGTCCATGTAATCCAATCTTCCCATTTTACAGGAGAAAATGAAGCCGTGAGTGCTGATGAGAATGCTCAGGTTTGCACAGCCAGGAAGCAGCAGAGAGGAGAGTAGAGTGTACTCTCCACACTCTCAGTCCAGGGCTCTTTCCCTAAGTGGCCTCCGTCCTGCACCCAAGAAATGATCTGGGAGGGGGAAGGAATAGCTTGAGCTGGGCCTTGGGCTGGGAGGATGGAATGGGAACCACTGTGGACTCATAACAGTGGGTTAATTGTGTCTAAAATATTTGGTTGGGTCCGGATTGTGAAGGCCTTTGAATGTCAAGCTAATGAGTTTGTACTTTATCCTTCAAGAAACAGGGAGACATCAAAGACTATGCATGAGTGGAGTGACATGACGAAAGGGGTAATTCAGAAAATGAGTTTGGGGAAGGGGAGAGACTGAAGGCAGGGAGATAAGATGGGAGGCCACTGCCATAGTCCATTGTCCATGAGATCACAATGGCGGTTGCCGAAGGAGTGGACAGGAGGGGACAGAGACAGATACAATTGATCTAAAGGTAAATTGACATAATTGGTAATGGGACCTGAAGAGTCAGAGAGAAAGAGTCAAAGACAGCTCAGAAGTTTCAAGCCTGAAGATCCAAGAACACCAGGCTACTAGGTTTATGTTCTTCTTTTTCTTATTAGATGTAAATTTTCTGTAATATACTTGTATTAAAATTGAATAACAAAAATAAAATATACTATAAAAATGATGTGTAGCATCTTAGAAAGAAATCCTGAGTCAAGAATGTGAGATCATTTAAACACCTGAACAAGGAGGAAGTCAGCTAGGGAATCGGCAGACCTAGTGATGATCATTACATTGGTAAAAACCCACTCATAGCACAAAGTAGTTAAGACACTGGATGTTTTCTTTGCTTCTGTATATATCAAGGAAAATGTTAGAGAGGTTTCTACTCCAGACGGATCTTAGAAGCTGTAAATTGGGGATACCAGGCCAGTTGTGAGGAGAGCAGAGATGTTCTAAGGGGACCTAGCCAGGTAGAGGTGGACAATTCAAAGGAGTGAGCTGGCAGTCAGCTGGGGATTCCAGGAACTTAGGGTGAAATGGAATAACTCTCTGCCAAGACAACAAGTCAGGCTTGATTCAGTAGACACTGGGGAGCTGCCGCAGGCTCTTGAGGAGGGAGTGGCCTGGTCGAAGCTGGGTTTTAGAAACAGTAGCTGGAAAGGGCCCTGACACCCTCAGAGCACAGACTGGAGGGGCACCCTGCCAGGCGCAGCATTTTCCGGGTGTGGGGGAGAAGGTTCAGGCCTGAATCTTGGCTGTGAAAGGAGGACCAGCCCTACAGATATTGAAAGGATGAAATCTGAGTTTAAGGTGGGGGGATGAAGAAGAAGGAAGGATTTACCTGCTCTTTTGGTTTGCAAAGAGTCGCTTTAACTTGAGACTTGCCTTAATCCTTTCCTAAATTCAGATTTAACAGGGATTTTCTCTGATTAACATTGTTTTGCATTCCACCCTTTCTGGAAAGACAGTGAAAAAAAAACCACCACTAAAACCTGCCTTTTCATGGTCCTCTGTGAGTGCACTAAACTAAAAGGAAAGCAAGATGTTTCTGATCCTTTTATTTTTTCCTACTAAATTTTAAAAAATATACTTCTTGCAGATGATATCATATTCAAAATCACCTCCTATATTTAATAAAAATTATTGGAAAGGTATTTTGTAAAATATGAATTTTTTTGGACTACTCTTTAGTGATCCGGCCAAAATATCGATGTGCAGCTGCCTTCCCAATGCCCGCTGCGTCCCACCCAGCCAGCCTTCCTGGACTCATTCTGTGCCTCCCTGTACCTGAGGCTGTTCTCAGCCTGCAGACACCTTTCTGAAGGGCAGTCAGAATCTGTGGATTCCTCTCCAACTTGTATTCTCCGAGCTAGTGCATCTTCCCTGGGGGATCTACAGAGATCTCCCATCCTAATAACGCTGCCAGTGGTTCCAGCCGTGGCCACATTGGAATCACCTGGGAGCCAATGGTCCGGGGAAGCCCTGGATATGAGGATCAGTAAAAGCACCCTGAGTGATTCTAATGTGTAGCCAAAATCAAGACCAATTGTCTAACCTACCTTCTCTTTCAAGAAGGAGAAGATGTACAGAGGCTGCCCACTGATGTAAGCTCTTAACTTCAATTCAGAAAATACTCACTGAAGAAAGCTGGGCTCCTGGGACCAGAGTCCCTGCTCTGGTCCAGTCTGCCTGGGAACAGAAGGCAGACAGATGAGAAGCATCTCTG
This sequence comes from Equus przewalskii, assembly GCF_037783145.1. Lineage (NCBI taxonomy): Eukaryota > Metazoa > Chordata > Mammalia > Perissodactyla > Equidae > Equus > Equus przewalskii. Next base: position 32,917,334 of record NC_091831.1, read on the forward strand.
GGCCTGACTTGTATCGATCTGTGCGCAGGTGAAGGTAAAGGCCTAGTCATCAGCACCCGCATTCTTTCTCCTCTTTCTCCCCTATTGAAAGCAGACATCATGCTATTGAATAAAACTCCTGTTTGCCAGCGTGTTCCTTTCCTGGGGAGAGTGTCTGGGTAAACCTTTGGCATCTTATTACAGAGTAAAGAGTAAGACATGCTATTAAAGATATTTCAGACAATAGAGGGCCGGTGGGAAGATACTCTGGGGGTTGGGAGGCCTTCTCTTTTGCTGTTTACAATGCTGCCTGGCCTAGGAGGAGATAAACTTGCCCTGGTCCTTTTAAAAAAGTTCTTAGCCTTCCATAAACGTCCTCAGTCCCAGGAAGTTTGTTAAAATGCAGATTGCTGGGCCCCATCTGGGACGGTTATTCCATGGTATGGTGTAGGGCCCAGCAATCTGAATTTTTTATTTTTTAATTTAATTTTATTTTTTGGCAAGCACGTCATCTTTGCTTACTAAACTTACTATTGATTAAAATGCTCTCTTCTTACACCTGAATACAGATGGCTATATGGATGCATTTGTTAGTATTAATTCTTAGGACACCCTAAGAACCAAAAATAGTTCATCTATTTGCAGATGGCATGACTGTAGGTTAGAGATCACAGTGCCGCTCCATGTCGGGGCACATGAGTACCCGTAGTTGTCTGCAGAACTGAGGTCAGCGGATCATTCCCACAGGTTGGTGCCATCAGCCACACCAGGTTAGGGAATGTTCTCAGCTGACCCTCCCTGCCATCACCCACCCCCACTTCCCCAAAAAACAAGCAGTAACAACAACAACAAGACCACAACCAAACTCAATTCTGGAGCACCCTCTGGGCTGGAGGAAGTCTACCCAGGTGGAACTATTCCCCCTTCGTGTCTCCAGCAGGCAGCACTGATTTGAGTTTTGTTCCTGGTCTAATCCAGTCCCCAGGTTCTTTACCATGGACTGAAATACCAGTGTGGGCAGGCACTTTACATCCATGATCTGTCATTTTCACAGCAACCTTGCAAGGCAGATATTACCATCTTCATTTTACAGATACTAAAGTTAGGTCGTCTTCAGACCAAACTCTAGAAAACATTGTTTTAGGGGGTGATCTGAGTTTGAAGGCACAGCAGGGAACCTGAGATTGTCTGCTCTTTCCTGTCCCTGGGGCTCAGCCGCCTGATCCAAGGCTCCCAGAAGCAAGGCATTCAGCACTTATTCTCAACCGCACGTGGTTCTCCCCGTCTCCTCAGGTCTGGTCTGGTCCGGGGAACAACACCCAGGGAGACAGGACACCTCCTGGTGCCAAAGCCCAAGGCCTTCCTACCACATCCTCATTTTCCTCACTTCCAGTTTCTGGATTGGAGTCTTTGCAGGATGAGTGACAGCGAGGGCAGCCCATCCCCCAGGGACAGGGATGTGGTCGTGTCTTGGTCCCAACGTCACCACATTCTGTGTTATTCGGTTCTAGAGCACCATATTAGGAATGGCAAAATGGTCCAGGCTGTGTTGCCCTGCTCTGAGCAGGTCCTGTCCCTTTCGCAGTGTTGCACAAAGTGAGGGCATGTTCTCCTGCAGCTCCTTCATCTCCACTCTGCAGCTTTTGCAAGCTATGGCTCAAGAAGAAGGCGCATGGCTATAAAATAAATAAAAACATACAGGCTAGGTAGTCTAAATCTATACAGAGAAAAGTCAAGAGTCCCATAAAGAAGCGACAGTCTAGTAAAGGACACGCCCAGATTAGGCTATCAAACTGACTACTCAGTTTATTGTCTAAAACTTTGCTCTCAGGCTAATGAGGATGCTGGTTTTCCCCAAGCAGCTATTTGCTTTACTTGGGCGCAACTAAAAGGCCCTCAGTGGAAAAAGGTCTGATCTATCACAGTCATGCTCAGATGGTGGTCTCCTGACTGACAGTGTCAGCACCACCTGGGAACTAGTTAGAAATGCAAATTCTCAGGCCCCACCACAAACCTACCCAATCAGAAACTCCTCTGGGGGAGTATTGAAACTCCGTTTCAATAGTCCTGCGGGTGATCCCCGTGCTGTTTGGTGTGAGAACCCCTGGTCTGTCAGGTTCTAAAGTACGCCACTTCTTTGAAGGCCAAAAACTGCTGGTAACTTTCAAAGGAGGATTTTTCCTCTCTCAGCCCGTCATGGAATCTAAATTTGTTGAGCGCCAAGCTCAGCCAGGGTCACGCTACTACAGTGAGTTGTTAAATAACTAAGTTTGTTGACATTCATTCAAAAGCTTGAAAAACATTTAAAAACAGCAGCAAAGGAGACTATGAAAATTTGATTTGGTTTACACAAGTAATAATAATGATACTGATTTATATGACCTGCTTACCATTTTCAAATGCCGAAATGCCATACTGCTTAAAAATTACATATAAATATCATTTTAAAACATGTATTAGATAAGCTTTGTTCTTCATTTTACTTTGTTGCATTTAACACGGCTGTCACTTCACAGCTTTAAAAAATTAGAACATTGTGATCCTATCACCTTCCCCCAACCATGGAAAGATAACTCTGAAAGCGATAATCACAGCGAGCTGTTTCTACCTTACCTGCTTTCACCTACACACAACTTATCACAGTAGAACAATTGATGTTTAACTCCAGAGCAGCCTCTCCGGGAACAGTCCAGTTGCACATCCCTTTGCTATTGCATATGCTTTAGATTGTAGTAGAGAAAAAAAGTGCTCCAAGTGATACCAGGGAGCAGCAAAAGCTGTGCAGCACACAGTGTATGAACCGCTGATAAGCCGAGACCATCACCACAGCTTGGTGTGGGGGACACTGAGTTTTACCAGGTAACAGAAGTTTGAGAGCTGTCCCTCAGCAGTCTGTGGACATCAGGATTTGTGTGACCAGAATACAGAGGGAGAAGAAAAATTTTAAACACAAAACATAGTCTTTACGAAAGAATTCAACAATCTACTATAATTATATGTGATATTAATTTTAGTAAACTATAATGAAAAGTAATTAGGAAATACCGAGAAGCATTAAATGCCAAGTTGAGCAAATGACAAAATTACATCAAATTCTTTTGCAACAATTTACATCTGTTTATCTACACCTACAGCAAAGTCGCTTATGCCAATCAGCCCCCAGCTCCCTATCACTCTGCCTGGGTTTCACTCTTCACAAACCTCTGATAGGATCCTTCACTCTGGCTCATTTTGCCCTTCAACTTGGTTAACATTAACTGAGACTAAAGACATTCCATTCAGTTACAGTCAGCTTACAACCAGGACTGCTGTCTGCTCTCCATTTGAAGTTATTAAATTTCCTCCCAATCAATCCATTTCAACCTCTTTCTCAATGTCTCTTTCTCTCTGCTCCCAGACCTCTTATCTTTCATTTTTCCTCATTCCTTTATCTCAGAGATTCTCTATAGTTCCTCAGGAAAAGGAGAAGGGGGTTTGACACAGGACATATATGAACAAATTCTAGAATACTGTAGGGTTCTGAGGCAACTCAAGGGTCCAGCTTGCAGGCCCCCTCTTTGTGTCTCTGGTGGGCCAGGTGGTCCCCTTCTCGCTCGTCATCCTTTTGTCTCTGCTGCTGAGCCTCGTGCTTTGCTGAGCTCTCACACGTGTGCAATCACAATGCCCAGCCTCGCTAACTGGGGATATAAAACATGGTCTTGCTTCCTTTGTTACGCAAATTACGACTTGGCACCAACCTCCCCACATCTGAACCTGTGCCCTTTGGTGGGCCTCCAGTTACATAGATAATTCCCCAAGATGCAGCCTTAAGGATATCCTGAAAAAGATCTCTCGTATCCTTCTACTCTACCCTCCAGTCTGTCCTTCCTCTGAGCTCCACCCTCCATGCCAATGGAAAACACCCTTCCCCATAGCCAAGCTGAGGCTGGGCTGCAGTTACTGACAGGATACTACTGAAGATTCAGGGACAACGGAGAGAAATTGCCTCACTGAAAATAGCTAGTAATGGTGCTGTGGATGGCTTTTCTCAGAGCTGAGGCCCAGACCTGGTCTCAGGTTCAGGGCCACCTCCCCACCCCTCCACCTCTCCCCACCTCCATACCATTGAAAATCCCTCAGATTTGTCTATGCTTTTCAGGACTCCAGTTCCTAACAGTCGTTAGACCTAGAAGGAGAAAGAACTCCCTGAAATCCCCAGTCTAAGTTCCCGTTTCTTGTTTGAGAATTGCCCTTTTCCCGAGGTGGTTGAGAGTTGAGAGTAGGAATGTCCATCCCCTCCCGGTAAATCTCACCCCAGCCCCTTGGTGCCCAGTGGCCCCCAGTGAGCACTGCAGCAGAACATCGGCACAGGTGGGCATTTAGCCTTAAATTAACAAGTGAAGGACTCCAGCAGGCCAGGCCCGGCGGAGTTCCTCTCTCCTCCTCTAACCTGCTCCATTGCCACGCCGAAGAGCTTTGCAGCATGTGTGTTCTAAATCCACATAGAGCCAGAGAGTATTTCTCCCAGATTCCCCGCAACCAACAGGGTTTCAGAGACCTATGCTAGGCTTAACTGTGTACTGCTATTCATATTAGCAAACAGAAGGCCTAGCTCCCAGACTCAGAGAAATCTGCACTGTTTCACGGAAAAATCAGTTTTCTCCAAGAACTGTGGCTACATACAAGCTTTGCATTTTGTTAACTAAAGGGCCTCATCAAATAGTTTTCTCAGAACAAAGGAAAGCCTTGCCTGAAAGGTGAATTCAAATACCTTACTCTTTTAAGGCAGAACCATGTGAAATTTTATTTATATATTTTTTGCCAGAAAATTATTATGGATAAAACAGAACATAGACCTACACTCTGACCATTTTTCTAATTTGTAAGTTTCTCTAATTTCTGTTGGCTTTGAAAACAACTGCTTAACAACTTCTTGTGCATCCTTCCAAAAAGGATGCACACACCAACATATATGTATGTATGTACCCTTTTTTCCCCCCAAATAGTATATCATACTCATGTTCTGAACTTTCCTTCCTTCTTTGTTTTCTTTCTCCTCCTGCTCCATTTTTGTTTAATTTAATAATTGAAAATTTTTATAATCAGCAACAGATTTTTTTTTTTAAGGTCTGTGGTAGTCCATTGTATGGCTTTATCAAAGTTTATGTAACTAGTTCCCTTTTAATGTTTCGTGGGCATTTAGGTTGTTTCCAGGATTTTTTAGGTGGAGAGGAAGGAAGGATTAGGGTTATTACACATAAAGCTGCAATAAGCATACTTATATGTATAAAATGGTATAGTTTTGTGACCATGTTCATAAGGTAAATCCCTAGCAGTGGAATTTCTGGGTCAAAAGTCAAGGAGGTTTTAAATTTTGAAAGATATTTATTGTAACAATTTAAATTCCCAAGGATATCTGTGTTCTCATACCCTTGCCAACCCTGGGTATTATTCCACTTGTTAAGTTTTGCCAGTCTGATAGGCAGAGCATGCTATCTTATCATTGTTTCCATTTAGATTTCTTTAAATATAAGTGACATGAAATATCTTTTCATTGGTCTGTTGGCCACTTGTATTTCTTTTCTGTTAGCTATGTGTTCACATCTTTTGCTCATTTTCCTGTTGAATTGTTAATCTTTTTTTACTGAGTTGTAAGATTTCGTAAGTCAAAACATGTAGTCCTTATTATTATTATTACTATGTGTTGCAAATATTTCTTCCAGCATGTCATTTATATTTTGACTTTGTGCACATTATCTTTTGTTCTACAGAAGTTTCAAATATCTATGCAGTCAGATTCATTAATCATTTTCTTTATGGCTTCGGTGTACGTGCAACTTCTAAATGACAATTTTTCCAGATTCTACCTAGTAAAGTTAACCAAAAAAATCTTGGGTTTGATTTCAGCCTATGCTGTGTCCTTCAAGGTAACCCCATCCTTGCAATGTGGATGCTCCAAGGACAATAAGTGATGAACTATGAGGCTTATGATAGATCAAAAGGCTTTTGCCTCACACGTCTCCTCAGAATGGACAGATCTGGGAATCAGAATCCCTCTTACAGCCTGAGACTGATCCCAGATATCCAACAGATGGGGACATGGCCCAGAGATTACATTCCTAATAGAATCAGTCACACTTTTCCTTTACTCAAGTAGCAGATGGTCAACTTAATTAAATGCAATATAATCCACGCTATTTGGAGATTTTATTGTAGAGTTTTTTCTCTTTTTTTGTATTCAAGAAGGAGAGAAGACTTTTAAAAAAACCAGTCTAGGGGGCTGACCCCGTGGCCGAGTGGTTAAGTTCGCGCGCTCCGCTGCAGGCGGCCCAGGGTTTCGTTGGTTCGAATCCTGGGTGCGGACATGGCACTGCTCATCAAACCACGCTGAGGCAGCGTCCCACATGCCACAACTAGAAGGACCCACAACAAAGAATATACAACTATGTACCGGGGGGCTTTGGGGAGAAAAAGGAAAAAAATAAAATCTTTAAAAAAAAAATCAGTCTAGTTATTAATATTTTATATTTAATTTCATTTCTTGCAGGCAGCTTCAAAAGATGGTCCACGATATTAAGAACAATGAAGGTGGAATAATGAACAAAATCAAAAAGTAAGTTAGACTCCATAGCACTGTGTGAACACTTATTTGTGTAAGTAACATCTTATATCACCTGTGCTAAGTGGAAGAAAACAAAGTTCTGTGTGTTCTGAGTAAGGAGTTGCAACCTCTTTAGCATGTAACCCTTTCCTCGTCCATGGTGGTCAGATCCACATTCAGGAAACACGGTGAGTAGATGGGATGGGGCTCAGGTGGTACTTTGCTCTTCCCTCTCACTGCAGGAAAGGTGAGCTATGCCAGTCAAGGTGCCCAGCAAACATCAAAAAAGATGTTTATAGAAGCAGGACAATCCGCTTCTCTAACCATTTAGCTGAGGGCCTCTAGGACATGCCTGGAGGAATCCAAAAGAGAAGTTACAAGGACACAGTCCTAGCTGCTTTAGGATACCTGACCTATTTTCCATATTTTGATTTCTGCTTTTTGATTATTGCCTTAAAATGGTGTTTCAATTGGCACTTGGAGAGGGAAAGCTAGAATTCCAAATCTTCCTGCACACCAAAGACTCTTAAGCTTTTTTTTTTGAGAATAGAAACTGTACATACTTGCATTTGTCACTCAAAATCCAAATCAAGAGCAAAGAGGAAATGATATTGTGTTAAGTTTTAAGTTATTTTAATGAAAGTAATACAGATGCACCAGGAAAAAAAAATCAAAGAGTTCAGAATTGTATAAAGACAAAATCTCCCACTTCCTCATATTTCCACCTTAACCCACTCCCCAAAAACATACATTGATATGAGTGAGTTCAACCAGTTGTATATTGGTGGACATTTTTTTTTTTTAAGATTTTATTGTTTTTCCTTTTTTTCTCCCCAAAGCCCCCCAGTACATAGTTTTATATTCTTAGTTGTGGGTCCTTCTATTTGTGGCAAGTGGGATGCCACCTCAGCGTGGCTCGATGAGTTGGGCCATGTCTGCGCCCAGGATTCCAACCGACGAAACACTGGGCCGCCTGCAGCAGAGCGCGCGAACTTGACCACTCGGCCACAGGGCTGGCCCCTATTGGTGGACATTTTGTAAACGAGGATGGGAATTTAAGCTGGTACAACATTTTTGGAGGGCAATTTGATAATATCAATCAAAATTTTGTGGCCATCTCTCAGTTTAACTGTCACAAATAATACTTCAATAAATATCCTTTGCAGACTTTGAGTATACAAGAAAGCTAAATTCCTGAAATGAAATTTGTGGGTGGAAGGATTTGTGCCCTTGAAATTTTGTTGATATTACCAAATTGCTCTCCAAAAATTTTGTACCACCAATAGTGTTTAAATGTTCATTTCCCTGTGCTTTCAGAATAGAGTATCTTTATTCTTTTTGATCTTTGCGAAACTTTAAGAAATCACTTTTCGTGGTGTTTTTAGACTATAAAATGTAAACATCTCAATATGTAAAAGTGATCATCATAAAATAGTTTAAATGGTCTTCTGCCTGCGGGGCAGCAGCATCTCATAAAGGAGGAGAATTTGCCTTCATGTTCTATCTTATGACTGGGAGAGGTGTGTGATTATTTTCCTCTATTATTTCTGATACATCTAGAATTTCAGTGAAATGAGAGAAGCCTGCTCATTGTTTAATCACCAGCAATTCTAGATTAATTATTCCACAGTTGCTAATTTTACAGTACGGTAGGTTTCTCAATAATATGAGCCTCTGTATAAAAAGTCTCTCTATTCTATGTTCAGTCATACTTACAGCAGCCATGTTCAGTCAAAATTTTGCAGACAGTTTCTCTTTCAATCTGCCGCTTGTACTTGACAAGCTACGTTTCTTCTCAGCTTGGAAGATATGGCTGCCATAGTCACTCCCCTGGGAGGGGTCAATGGCCTTTTGGTTCTAAGTGACCTGCAGTTAGCTCTCACTCTTAACCAGGCAACAGGTGCTATCTTGAAAGGAGGAAGCACAGCTGAGCACACTGGTTTCCTAACGCAAGACCGTGACAGAGTTGTCACTGGTCCATGGCCGAATGAGAAAATAAGGACCTTGAAGGGTTGGGGGTTGGCATGCAGCTTCCGGTTGCTAAATGAGGCCCAAACCTAACCTTTTATTCCTGGTCGGTGTTAGTGGCCAACAGTCCTTTCTTGAGTTTGTCCTTTATTCTGAGATGGTGATCTGCATACATTTTAAGGTATTAAAATACCCTTTCTTTTCTTTTATGAAATGATAGCAATAGTGGGTAGTAGTTGGTTTGTGTTTTTTGAAATTTTACCAGTCCATGAACAGACCCAGCAGCAGACCCAGTTTTGCTTTTGTTTTTCTTCCCTACAAGAGCCTAGGCAGCCTCTCCCTCCAGACCTCATCGCAGGGCTGATGAGAATATCTTCCCAGGATGCCCTGCTGGTTTGCTATGAGAACTGAATGAAATAATATGTATGAGAGCCTCCGAGGAAACAAAAGGCAGAATTTCTATGCAAATATAAATATTGTTATTTTTGAAACATTACAATTCTGATTTATAAGGCTTGTTTTTTGTAAATCGTGTTTGATTTACAGAATACACTGCCCCTTTAAAAGGGTGTGATGTTTTAGTAAATGAAGGCTACTGGATATGGGTTTCATTTATATATATTTAAAGTTTCATTAAGCTAATCATTTTTAAATAAAATGGGTAACCTATTATTAAGAATAACGATTTATTATAATCCTTACCCATTTCAAATAACGGAAGTCGAGATGTTGTCAGAACTCAAAAAAGCCTAACAATTGGGATACGTTTTTAAAACGTAATTTTCATTTTCTTTTTTTAATGAGTGGGGAAGGATTGTGAACATTCAGCACATTCCATATGAGCATAAAGATACTAAAGTAGTTTTGAGAGTGCTTGAAACTGTTCAGCTTCTAATTTAGCTAAATATCACAATCTGGAGGCACTCACTGTTCACTTACTTGGCATTTTTTTCGATGGTGCAAAAATAATTTCAGTCCAACCTACAACTTAAGGGCTTGTTATAGCTTTTTTTTCCCGTTATTTAAAGTCTTTATTAAATTATTTATTAAAATAGAGTTCATCTTCTCTCACATTCCCATCAACCAATCAACATTTACCTTCCTCGACCCTCTGAACTCAGTGCTTACTAGTATCTGACCTCCCAGAGCCCTTTCGCCGCCTGACTTCCCCTTATCAAGTCACAGCCCACTGCCCTGGGGAGGTGGGGAGAGGTGGGAAACCTCTGATGCAGGCTTCACTAGGTTACAATACATTAAGTCTTTCCATGTGATGGGTTATGCTATTCGTTATCTAGGTGTTATCTCTAAATCTGCTTATATTATGGGTCTTCACAACAGTTGTCTTACCCACTGACCATTTGTCTGATGGTTGTTATCTACAGGCTGAAAGTCAAAGCACCTCCAAGTGTTCCTCAAAGGGATTATGCCTCAGGTAAGAGTATTTCTAAAATACTTTAACTCGACTAATTTAATGTTCATATTCACTTGTTGGAAAAGGAATTCTGTTCTACTCATCTAAAACAAAAGTACTTATCTTAGTCTTAAGAATGACCAAATCTATTAGGCATTTGACTATAGTGGGGATGTAGTACTCCTTCCATCCATACATCCATCCATCCATCTACTCATCTGTTTATCGAATATTTATTAAGCATCTCCCATGTGCCAGGCACATAGAAGATCTTAGAAACACAGTGCTAAACAAGATAGATATAGTCTCCATACTCACAGAATTTATAGTCTGGAAGGAAGACAGTTGATGTTAAAAGCGATTACGATTCAGTGTGATGGGGAAGCACACAGTTCTGTGGAAGTTCATAGCATCAGTAGCTAATCTAATCTGAGATGGGGGATGTGGAGGAAGCGAAGAAGGGAAAGCTTCCTAAAGAACTGTTAAAATGAATACTTGAGGGTCAGTGAAGGGGGTGGTGTGTGGGAATAAATTATTGATGTCACATGGTCACTCAATCCTCTCTGAGTTTGGCCCTGCGACCCCATTCCAACCAGGATCAACTTTGTCAGAGGGAAAGGAGTTAGTTTTGAGATTGGGAGTGTTTATGGCAGTGGTGAGCAGTGTAAAAATTCCAACACACTTTCCTTTCCTGGAGCAGATACCTTGGGAGGATAGGTCTAAAATCTTTTTCTCTTGGCTTAAGTATAAAGATTTCCTGGACGTGGACAGATCTGTACAGCCTTCAGTAAAAACCACAGGGCTACAGACCTCAACGAAGACTCTTCTCTACAGGGCTCAGCTACAACCAAATCACAAGCTTAGAGGATGATTACTATTTTATTTTATTTTTTCTGCCACTGATCAAGATAGCAATCAATCAGATAGTTTGGTTCCTCTTGGGCGCTAATGAGATCTCAGCACACTGAGAAATGCCGACCATCATACCAAGTCTGGTCACTGACCCATTGGACCACTTTCCAGAACTCACTAGTTCACAGAGTATTTATTGACCTCACCTTGCCAGTCGGTCAGCAAGTCTAGACAGTGGATCAGGGGATTCCTTTGCAGTTTAGAACTAAAAAGGAAAGAATCTGTTCTGGGCTTTAAAATCTACCTAATGCAAAGGCAAAGGAGCTGCTCAGTTAACAAACGAGAACAAATGCACCCTTCTCTCCAAGGTCTAAAAAAGAAAAGAAAACAAAGCAGACTAAATCTATTACATAGCCAAACAGGTTTGATGGGAAAATTATGGAGTCTCAGGCTTAATAGGAGCCCCCAGAGGTCATGTAGTCTGACATCCAATCCAAAGCTTCAACCTACCCCACCACCGTGTACCCCACAACCGAGGCCCACTTTCCGCTTGGACACCTCCTGCGATGCCCTCCCAAGCCTGTCTGGTCCAGTCAGGGATGGACAGCCCTGGTGAGATACAGATGCAATACGTTTCCCTGTGGCTTCCTCAGTCTGTCCAGATGGCCACACAGTACAAGTTTCAAACATTAACAACAGTGGAAATAGAGTTGCAACGTCAAAGGATAGAATTACGTTAGGTCATTTGAGTGGTTTCTTCTCTAAAATAAACATCTCCAGATGCTTCAGCCACTCCACACATTCTTTGATTCATTCAACAAATATTACACGAGTGTGTCCTGTGTGTTACTCGCTGTGTTAGAGATGCAGTAGGGAACAAAATATAGGCCCTGGTCTTAGGGTACTTAATGACTAGAGGGGAGTCAGATAATAAACGAGAATGCAAACAGGTAAATACGAATTACCAAGCATGGTATTGGTAGGAAGGTAAGTGGCAGGTGCGGTAACAGGGCGTCACCGTGGGGTGGGAGAAGAAATTAGGTAGTCACGGAAAGTCTCCCTGAGGAGACAACGTTTAATTTGAGTCCTGGGGATGAGCAGGAACATTTGTCAGTTTGTAGATGAACCAGCATTGAGATTCTGAACACAAATATTAGGATCTCAGGGGCAATTCTTGTAAACCAAAGTAGACTGATAAATCTTATTTCAGGGTGGACATTTCTCTTGATGGTCCTCTCATACTCAGCTATCTCCTTGCCCACTCCCTCACTTAGGCCCCTCCTTTCCCTCTATTTTTTACTTGGGTTAAAAGCAGGTAGCATTCATCATTTATTTATCCTTTTGCCTAACCCATACACACTGGGGATCTTCCTGATTCCTCCTCTTCCCTCATCCTCTACAAAAAAAAATAATCTCTAAATCCAACTGAGTCTATCTCTTTAAGTGTCTCTCAAATATTTTTGCCCCTCTCTATTCACATAGCTACAGCTCAGGTCCTCAATCTCTCTTGCTTGTTCTGGTACAGAAGCCACTAAGAAGTCTCCTTAATTCCTAATCCATATGGTCCTCTCAACCTCCAGCAGAGAATTGTTCTGAAATACCTTTGCTTAAATATTTTTATGGCTCTACATTACCAACAAGAAAAGTTGCAAACCACTGAGCCCACATACAAAGTCCTTCCAATCTAGCTGCTAACTGGGTGCGTAACCTTGGACAGTTCTCTCTCCTCTCCTTATTCATGTCGTGCAGGGACTGAACTAGAAAATCTGCTAGGTTCCCACCACTGCTAATACTCTACCCTCCCGCAGAAACACAGATCTTTGGAGCCAGGGCCCAGCGATGAAATGGGCCTCTCCTCACCTTCCCTGGCTTTAGGAAGTTGCATCTTCCAATCTCCCTGATGCTCAGAAGTGACCCGTTTCTGAACTTCAGACACCTACTCTCTTCCCTGAAACCCCCCAAATAGTCTTGATATTAGTACATTTGTACTTAATCTCTCTTGGAATCAGAAACATGGCCCAGCTGAGTCTTCTAAGCCTTAGTTACTCAAAGTGTGATCCCTAGCTTGGCAGCATCAGTATCATCTGGGAGCTTGTTAGAAATGCAGAATCGGTGGCCAGTCCCATGGCCGAGTGGTTAAGTTCACATGCTCCACTTCGGCGGCCCAGGGTTTCGCTGGTTCAGATCCTGAGTGCAGACATGGCACGGCACATCAGGCCCATGCTGAGGCGGCATCCCACATGCCACAACCAGAAGGACCTGCAACTATTAACATACAACTATGTACTGAGGGCATTATGGGGAGAAGAAGAAGAAGAAGAAGAAAAAAAGATTAGCAACAGATATTAGCTCAGGTGCCAATCTTTAAAAAAGAAAAAAGTATACCAGCACTGATAAATTGTCATTAAAAAAAAAAGAAAAGAAAAGAAATGCAGAATTGTTGCCCAACCCTAGAAGTACTGGATCAGAATTTGCATTTTAACAAGAACTCTAGGGGATTTGAGCCCTGCTGTAAACCACCAACTCTGTCCTTATTGCTTCTCCTGAACTGAAAGACAAATCCATTGAAGTTCCAGGATCTTAGAAATTCACCCATTGCTTCACCAGACCAATAGGCCGCACCTAGTCTCCCTGCTCTTACACTCAACCTCCAGAAAAGGTCCTTTTGGCAAAACCACCATCACCACCTGCAGCTAGTACCTTCCTTGCCATCCCCCCACCAACTCATGTCCCAGGAGCATTTCTATCTCCTTCCCCTGAGCCTTGGGGTCCCTGCACAGCTGCAAGCCCAGGGCCTCGGAAACCAGCCTGACAGTTCCTCCTAAACCCACAGAGTCTTCCAGAACCTCAGAGGCCCCAGTGCTGGGAGACTTTAGCCCACCAGACCTCCTGACACTGGGAGGCCAGACAAGTGCTCCCTGGAGGCCAGTGCAAATTTGGTCTCCCCAAGGCTCCTGAAGCAGCGCCCCCTTTTCCTCCGGTTGCTGAAATTATATCCTCTTTCCAGTCCCAGAAGCAAATGGCTTCCCCAAACTCTAAGCTGGTAGAGTGCGTTGATCTTGCTGATGCTGACCTTCAGAAAGCAGTGGATGGAAAGGGCCAGCGCCCCCCAGAGGTCAGCAGAAGAGCCACCACAGTCCCTCCTTCATTTAGAGTGTAGAGGACAAAGTTTGAATTATATGAAGAATGGAGCTACAGATGCAGATCAGGCCAGTGTGGAGCCTGCTGCTTTCAGTTCAGACCACACGTCCCTACTTTGTCTCTGAGGAAGGACCACTGCCTGCAGGGACCTCACGGTCCACTGAGCAGAGTGCATGACCCCCACACCAGCTGTTGCTGTGGAAAGGGAAGATATCTAAACTGTGTTGGGTATTTACTCTGCTCTGGGCATTATGCTAAGCTCATTTAATCTCCTATTAGCACCATTGTATGGAAACGACTATCTCAGTTTTGCAGATGAGGAAAATGAATCTCAGGAACACTAAGTAACCTGTCCAGGGTTACTGCAGCCACTAAAAGGAAGGCTCCCACTCCACTATTCTTCTCTTTGACCCAAGCTGAGATGGATACACTTTTCTTGGGCATTTCTTATTATTCTGAAGGCCCCACAGCCTCTGACATTAACACCAGAACTTGCTTACTGAGCTTTCAGGGTGAACAGCTTCCTGTATCATTGAAGCCTGAGTCTGGCTTGGAAGGGACGGTAGGGGAGATCAGTTGTGGTGTCCCCAGAGTCTGTTGGGGTCATTTCAGAAGCTCCACTGCTCACTCCACAAGCACCTGAGAGTCAGAACTGAGCAAGGCCTCTCTCCTTATACCTTTGGGCCCTGATATCCAGGGGCTGTTGTGATGTCCCCAGAAGGTCCACCTTCTCCGCCCACCATTGATGTCATGCAGAGAGGAGATCAAAGCAATAATAAAGGGGGAGAGGCGGCAAAGGAAGGTAGCTGGACAGGGATTCTTGGGTAAATGTCCACCACAGAAACACAGGGTATGCATAACAACCTTTCTCCACTGAGGAAGTGAAATATAACACTGCTTTTGCCCCTGCCCTGGTGTCCTTAGTGAAGCCAGCATTCACTTCATTTTCTGTCTCGCATTTACACCCTAACTGGTGGTACCAGCAAAGCTGCCATGGGGAGAGCTATATTCGACATGAGTCCTGCCTCATGGAACTAAGAATAGAGGAATGAGACTTGGACTCACAGGTAGTTTAAAGCCTAGAAAGTCCTGAAAGATCACCCAATCCAAGCTTCTCATGTTAGGGATAACTGGAGCCCAGAGAGGCAAAGTGACTGCCCTAGGTCACACAGCCAGGTGATGGGTAAGCCAGGACTATGTCCCCCGTTTCCACACACCCAGCCCTCTGTTAATAGAGCCCTGTAAAGGGATGAAAGAACATACAGAAAAAGAGAATTTCTAAGATGTTAAGTATTTAGACTCAAATCACCTCTCCCAGCCAGCTTGGATCTGGGCCTTGGCCTCAGCTCCCCTCACAAGACACATCCCTTTCTCCTCCCAGGGTATACAGACTGTCCACTTGCTGCCTCCCCCGCAGCATCTGTAGTTCTGCTTTCTGTTTCTTCCCTGTCTGTCTCCACCACCGCAGCTAGCCCACCTCCCTACTTTCCTTCCTGCATCCTGCTATGGTTCCAACTGCCCCCTGAGTCCCACCACCAGCTCTGTAAGGAGAGAAATGGGCAGGGCCCAGGGGCCCAGAGCTTGGCCTCCAGAGTAGGATCAGGGCCACAACTGAGGCTGTAGGTCAGAAACACAGCTCTGGAGTGCTCCCCTCAATGCCAGTACCTGGAATGCCACCAGCATCCGCCGCAGGGTCTCTGGGCTCCTGATGACCCAGAACTGAGAAGCTGAATTCACACCCTCACCTTCATCCCTTCACTTAAGTTCTCACCACAGAGTCCTTCAGTGTCCTTCCAGCCATCCCCACCCATTCCCAAGACCCCCAGCCTGGTTCAGACTTTGTCTCTTCACACCTGAGTTGTTCAAACACCATCCTCGCCAACCTCCCCACTCCCAGCTTTGTCACTGGAACCTGCAGTGTCCACTGTGGCTGGAGCAGCCCCTTGGCTGGCAACAAATCTAGCTTTGTTTTCCCACTTGGCATATTTCTCCTGTGATTCTCCAGTGCAGCTCGTTCATTCTGTATGTGTCTGCACCTTGCGGATACCCCCTTCCACCAATCGGCTAAGCCCTGCCTCTGGCTCCGACACACAAGAACCCCCCTATCTTAGCAGATGCAAGGAGGACGCCATCCTTCATCTTCATTCTCTCCCCCAAATCGTGCTCATCCTTCAAAGCTGAGTTCCATCCCACCTTTGACACATAGCCTCTTGCAACCCCTCAGCCCTCACTGAGCACACCCATCTCCGCACTTCCCCAGCACCTGGCCGTGATTCCAGGTGCTCGGACGTTTATCAGGAAATTTTACACCGAACTGGATCATCCTCGGCCTGATACATGGTTGTTCTTCTAGACTCTAGGTCTTTTATTTCCATTATACAGGGTGTCTTGATGAGACTTTGGGGTCCTTTTGGCCTGGGTTGGAATCTGGCTTTGCCCCCTAGGCACTATGTGAACTTAGAAAGTTTTGCAACTTCCCTGAGCCTCAGATTCCTAATCTGGAGATAGGAATACCTATCCTTCAGGTTATTGTGAGAATTAAAGAAAAAGTCAATGAATAGTAATATTGATCACTCTTTGAGCCTTTACACTACGTATGTATCAGGTATTCTTCTAAGCACTTTCCATGTGTTATTTCATTTTCATTCTCTCAAAACCCTATGATAGAGGTACTACTAATAATGTCCATTTTAGTGAAGAGAAAACTGAGGCCCAGAGGTCAAACAGTTTACCTAAGGTCACACTACCAGCAAACAGCAGAATCAGGATGTTGAGCAAGGCAGCCTGACCCCAGAGCCTAAGCTGAAAACCCTGCATGTCTTGACCTGGAGCAGATGCTGAGATGGGGGCCATGGGGACATCATGGCCATTCTCATGTGTCCCATAGTGCCAGGTGCTGTGCCCGCAGTCTTGGGAGGGCCATGCAAATAGCAAAGCCAGGGCCAGGCAAGGAGAGGAGTCCCTCTATTGTGTCATGGGATTATGACACAGTAAATGGAGCATAAGACCCAAACCAGGAACAGGACATAATAAAAAAGGCTTCTCTGACAGGGAGGTCCAACCAGCATCTCAGCTTCCTGATAGAGGCGTGCTATCCCACAGCCCAAATTAAACCACATGGCCTAATTAACCTTGAACTGACCCTTCTGAAGATTTTATCCACTACATTGGAGACTTTCTTGGATCCTTTTCCTTGTGCTAGTCCTACTGTGTGGTTGCCATTAAAGTGAAATCGTTTTGGCCTTGTTTTGAGGGTTTATTAAGACATTGTCAATACCCAAGACAACAATAAGTAACATTAATAAAGCATTTACTGTATGCCAGGCTTTGCAAAGCACTTCACATTTATTATATTATTTAATTCTCATAAAAACATGAGTCAGGCACTATCAGCCTTGTTTTAAAGGTGAGGAAATTAAGCTGTAAACAATTAAAGTACCAGTCCATTGCCAAGCAGGTAGTAAAGAGCAGAGCTAGAATCTGAATCAAGGAAGCTGGTTCTAAAACTACTACTTTCACACTTTGGGAGGCTCCCTGAGATGCTGGAAAACCACCCACTACTTTGCATCTAGTACTTTGGACTGTCACATTTTTCAGTCTGGGTGATGACCTGCAAGGTTGTGACTTTATGAGTATGAAGCTGTGAGGTACCTGTGGGACCAGAAGATGGGTGTAGCTGGAGTGGGGGGCACCATCAGATGACCTCTCCCACATGATGCTTTTCTCTCTTTTCTGCCTCAATGTGCCATGATGCCTGGATTGGGCATTCTCATTTCTCCGGGTTTCATCTGAGTGCTCAGTGGAGGGCCAGGTGGTTCACATGAGATTTCAGCTACTGGAGCCAATACACATAGCCTGGCCTCCAATCCAGCCCCCATGCTCACTAGCCATATGAGCTCTTAGCCCCAGTTTCCTCAACTGCAAAATAGATATAATAATAGCACCTACTATGTATCCTGTTTTGAAGATAAATGAAGAAATACATTTGTAACAGTTAGCCTAGCACCTGGCACAATGGAAGTTCAATAAGTGTAATCAATTATTATTATCCTAATTTTCATTGATTCAACTCATTTACTGGTTCATACCTTTATTAGTGCATGGATTACAAATGCAAAATGCCATCCAGATATAAAGATAAATGAGATAGGCCTTGCTTTTCAGTACAGAGAGACAGAAATAACTTAATAATTGCACAGGGCAGAATGAAGTCCATGTGACATCTAGGTGCCAGAATCATCTAAGAGGGCCCAGAGGAAGGAGTGATGGGTTATGACCAGGGGAAGTGGGGAAGAAGTTTTGGAGGAAGAATGACAAATATTTCCATGGAAGAAGGTAGACGGGCTGAGAGAGCAGCATGGGCAGAGCAGAGAACTATCAAAAGTGCAGGATGGGAGGAACAAGCTGCCCGGTATTACTGGAAGTGAACCAGAAAGACCGCCACAAGAGAAGTCAATGGAGGGACAGCGGGTAGAGAGAGGCATTTGAATGTGTTGACACAGAACCTTGACTTTACTCCATGGGGAGCCCCTGGTGATTCCTGAGGACAACAACAGCATGATCCAACCTTTATATTAAGAAGATAACTAGAAACAGTAGGAAGGATGTGTTGGAGAGGAAAGATAACGGAGATGCAAAAACTGGTTAGATGACTACTGCATCTGCTTTCATAGTTACTGATCCTAAAGTGGACCCTGACTCACTGAAACAGGGTGTTTCACAAAAGCATTTTGTAAAGGTTTATATTTTAAATGGTTGAAACAAAAACATCTTGCCAGCTTAAGTGTTGATCTTCAGTTATCCCCAAACTTAAGGTATTAGAAACGTATTCCCCCACTGGGCCAAGTATTGGCAATTGGGAAGAGGACTTATTCACCGATTCTCTTAGAGTTTCTTAGCAAACCCTAATGATTGCAATACACTATAATTTGGTATAAGTCAACCCAAAGAATAATTTAATGGGAATTATTTTCTGTTAATGTCTAAGTGTGACCCATATTTGACTTGTGAAATAGAGCTCCTTCTTAGCGCCTATCATGTTTTCCCAATAGAGGGCGCTATTGCTGCCATTGCTTAAAATCTGGCCACTTTGATCCAAAGATATCCTTCCTGCCCCCACTTCACCTCCGAAATTCTTTTCCTTGTGTGTCTGCGGAACCTCGCTGGAGCTGAAGTCAGTGGTCTGCCATGGCAGGGGGTAGAAATGGCAAGAAAATTTCTTCCGCGGTTTTGGAAGATTCAGGAACCATCCGCCTGTGGCTGCTCAGTGGGGTGGGAGAGGAGCTAGGATCCTCCATGGCGCAGTTGTTGTAGCCACTCTGCCATCTGGACCTGTGTCTGGTTGATCTCCTACATAGAGGAGTCCATCATATTTAACCTCTAAGGTCAGTTTGTGTGATGAGGTGGATGCTAAGATTCTCATATCCTAAATGCGTTTTGGAGGAAAAGGGTCAAATATTCTCCTTGGCTGTCATAATTCAGACCTATTTTATTCTTCAAGATCATAAGCTACTTAAGGGCTATCATAGCCATTTTTCTACCTCCTGTGGAGCCTAGGACAGTGCCTGCCCCCTGGAGCTCAAAGACAGTGAGGCAGCACGGAGCTGGGGCTCAGAGCACATGCTTGGAAGTCAACCTGCGGGGTTCAACCCCTGGCTGCACCGTTTACTACCTGACCTTGCACAAATGACTTATTTTCTCTAGGCCTCCGTTTCCTCATAAGGTTTTTGAGAGAGCTAAATGAACACAAAGCTCTGATAACATTGCCTGGCATGTGGTAAAGCACTGGATAAAAAGTTTTTTTATAAAAAAGTCAAAGTTAGAGCCAGAGAGAATCATAGAAGCTATCCCCTCATTTTACAAATCTGGAAACTGAGGCCAAGAGATGTTAGGTATTCTTGCCCACTCTCCAACGAGTTTGGAACAGAGCCTGGAGGAGAATTTAGGTCTATCTGACTCCCTGTGCTGTGCCCTTCCTACTACACCATCCACATACTGATTCAAAGAAATCCTTGGAAGCAGCACAGTATGGTTTGCAGGTCTCTACTGGGTTACTCTAAGGTCCCAAAAATGTCCTTTGACAAAGACAGACATGGGTTGGATGCACCATCTGTCTGCCCCAGTTGGACTTCTCTTAAGAATCTTTGAGAATCGACTTTAAAAAAAAGAAGATTTGAAAGTGAATGAACATGAGTGACTGTAATAACCGCTCAAGGAAGGCCAAGTAAATGGGACCAGGAAGCGCGAGGGCAGGGAAGACAGGTGCGGGCTGCTTGTGGACAGAGTGGAGCTGGCCCGCTGCGATTTACGCCTGTGTGTTCTGCTTCCCATATGTCATTTCAGGGAGCCCTGCTGATGAAGAGGAGCAGTGGTCAGATGACTTTGTGAGTATTTGCTCCTGGGACGGGAGGGTACTGCTTCCACCAGGGCCCATGGGAAGCCTTTTTAAGGGGTTGTTTCTGAATTACAGGCTGGTAGTCAGCTGCACATCACAGAGGTGAGATGACCGGGTTGGAAGGGCCACCTACAGACAAGGCAGCAATAACCTCATAACAGCTGACTTGAGCTAACACCACTATGTGCCAGGCTGCGAGCTTTATACGCATTACCTCATCTAATCCTCGCCACAGCCCTATGAGTAGGCATTCTTGTCCCCATTTTCTGCTGGTATTCAGAGTACTCACCAGCACAGCCAAAACAGATGTTAAAATGTTTACATATTTTCTTATCAGTTGGCAAATGCCTCTGCCCTGAATTCCCCAATACCCCCATCACCACCTGGCCCCTGCCTAGGAGCCCTAAACCAAAGGACAACTAAAGAGTGATCGCCTGGCACATCCAGGACCTCCGGGACACTCTTCGGGGCCACGATCAGTAGCTGGGCCATATTAGTTGTTAAACATTTTGAATGTCAGCCCTGCCCATTTTACAGGTGAAGAAACCAAGGCGAGGAGAGTTTAATAATTGGCAGTTGCAAAATTCAAACCCAGGCCCTCAGATCTCGGAACCAGGCTTTTAAGCTCCATGGTGCTTGCCGTGACCAAGAGGACACTGGCAGACTCTGAGGGCCACAGAGTGAGAGAGAGGGACCTGGCCATGATGACATTGGGGGTGGTGTGTCAGAAGTAACTGTCAACCTCTTCTAGGTGGCTCTGCAACCCAGAGGGCCCCAGCAGCCACTTCTCTCTCTTGGGCTGAGTCTTGTATGGACAAGACATCCTAAAATCTTTTCTTCACAATAATTATTCCTCATTTACATCAAATTCATCCAGTGTTAGCCTGCTCCAATCTGTGAGTTTTATATCTGGAAGGGATCCAAGAGGGCCTCCACTCAACCACACATCCCATTTTAAAGATAGGGAAATCAAGGCCAAGAGCATGAGAATGACTTGCCCACCATCACTCAGTGACTCAGTGGCCCAGTGGAATGAGCACCCAGGACTCTGGTCCAGTGCCCAGAATTGAGCCTAAGCCCAGCTCCGCGCTGTGTACATCACCCAGAGTTTATTCGGAGAATTAGGAGACGGGAGTTCCTCTCTTTTCAACTGCAGAGAAAAGATCTTTTAAAAGAGGGGAAGAGATGGCCTCTCTGCGAGTCACTGGGGCACGGAATTCCTCCTTGGCGCGGCAGCCTCTGATCCCCTAGAAGCACTGCTGCTGCGCCCCCTGCTGGCTGCACGCGCCGGGTCACATCTGTGGCAAAGTTAAGAAGCTGGTCCACGTTCACCAGGAAGCCAAGAAAATTGAGCTTGCTCACTTGCTGGATAAAAAGAGCACGCATGGGGACTTAGAAAACACAAAATGAAACCAGCCTGGAGAGGAGAGAGTGACTCGTGTCCCAAAGTCAAACAACCAAAATTAAGGTGCCGGCTATAATCAGGACTGAGTGAACGTCCCCATTTTCTGCTGGTATTCAGAGTACTCACAGTTATTTTTACCTTATTGGATTCCCATTGCACACAGAATGAAATCTAGGCTTGTTGCTGAGGCCTCCAGCCTGATGAAATCCAGCCCCTGCAGACATGTCCAGCCTTCCACACACCCTCTCAGCAGGGCCTTGCTCATCACACCCCAGCACACAGGCCTGCCCTCAGTTCCTACAATAGACCGAGGTCCTGCCTGCCTCAGGAATTCAGACTCATGGTCCCTGGGCAGGCGAAGGAAGAAGGGAAGAGAGGAGAAACCAAAGAACGCCCCCATTCTTCCTCCCTTTGTGGGCTCCTTCTTGTCCTTCAGGCTTGGCTTAAACGTCTCCTTCCCAGGAAGACCTTTTCAGCACCCGCATCCGAGGTGGATCCTCTCCTCCCACGACTCTCTGTCTCAGGACCCTGGTCATTCCCCTAAGTGCATCCATCGCCAGTGATAGCTATTTTATCTGTTTGACCATCTACTTCTCATTATTCACTATTTGTTTGTCACTGGTCTCCCCTGCTAGAACGCAAGTTCTGTGAGGGCAGGGACTGTGCTCAGAGTCAAGCACAATGCCTGGCTTGTAGTAGGTGCTCAATAAATATTAATTGAATGAATGAATGAATGAATGGACAATTCGAAAAGGTTTTTATCTGATGACACATCTCTTCTTCAAAGTTTCCATCAGATTGTCCACCGTATTGCACTTGCTCAAATACTGAATGAATGAATGACTTTTTTTGCCAGAATTTAGCATAATTTCGGGCAAAGGAGATTTTTTTTTAATTGTCTCAGAAGTTTGAACAGATTTCGCTTTTTATTCTCTTGATAAAAAGGCATTCAGCGCATTCGACTGTATTGGAGGGGAGTGTCCTAAGCCCCTCATGCTGGACTAGACTAGCCTTGGGAAGCCAAGCTCTTGCCCTCTTAAGCCCCCTGCCCCCGCCCGGGCCATCCTTTCACTCCCACTCCACCTCCAAGGCCCCCTTCCTAAGAATACCCATTGGCTTCTCCAGAACACAGATTGCAGACTCAAATTATTCAACTCTTCTGTGCCTCTGTTTCCTTGACTATAAAATGGGATTTTAGAAAAACTGTCTCAGGGGCTGGCCCAGTGGTGTAGTGGTTAAGTTTGTATGCTCTGCTTCAGCAGCCTGGGATTCACGGGTTCAGATCCCAGCCACAGACCTACGTACTGCTCATCAAGCCATGCTGTGGTGGCGTCCTACATATAAAATAGAGGAAGACTGGCACAGATGTTAGCTCAGGGCCAATCTTCCTCACCAAAAAAACCCAAAAAAAACCCCTATCTCATATGATTATGGTGAAGAGTAAATGAGGTATGCAGTGCATAGAAATTCAGTTATAATAATTATTATTATTATCATTATCCTATTCAGTCTAATTTCATATTCATGTTCAGGAAGGATGATTGAGCTTCCCCCACCCCGCCAAATCTGCTATTCCTGAGATAGGGATTTCGGAAAATCCTCCCTACAGGAACTTCTTACCTCACCCCTTCCTGTCCCTTCCTGGCTCTCCCCGTCTAGGGCTCCTAGCTCCTTTCGTTCCCTCTCCCAACACTCCTCCAGCCACCTCAGGAAAAGCTGTCTTTGCAGCCCCCTTTCTCGTTCCCTACCTACTCTCCAACCCATTCTTCTCCTCTCTCCCCATCTCCTTGTGGACTGAGGAGGAAAGCACAGTCCTCACTCATGTATTCATGCATTCATTCCAAACATACTGAGCTCCCATCATGTGCCGGCCATTACAGGCCCTGAGGATACAGCAATGAAGGAAGCACTACACCTGCACCACGCTTTATCTGCATCGATGTTGCACAATTGCAAGTGAAAGGAGACAGGCCAAAAGGCAGGTGCATCACCCATTCATTGGAAAGTCATGCACGGATCCTGCATTGTGTCAGGCACTCTGTGGGGTCAGTGGACACAGAGGCCAGAGGCCCTCTTAAGTCCTGAATCAAATACATCCTCCACACGAATATATGTATGTACACTCTACACATAAACTATCTTGAACAAAGTGCACAAGGACTGGTAATGCTGCCTCTGGGGAGAGGAACTGAGAGAGCAGCCGAGAGGGAGACTTTACTCTAGATCCTTCTAGACTGTTTGAACTTTAGACCATGTCAGCGTATTTTTCAATATTGACTTATATTAAAAAAAAGAAAGAAAGAGAATGGACTCTGGGTCAGTTTGAAGCCTGGCCCCTGCAGCTTGCCAGCTCTGTTTAAAAAAATTTTTTTAGAAGCCTCATCTCCTCAGAGGTATCTATATTTCTGGGCATCCCCTTACCCTCTCCTTCTTACACTTACTTTTTCCTCAACCATCAGCAGTCATGATAAATGAAACCTATTAGTTATTCTATTTTATTGAGCCCTTTTTCTATCTTTTTAGAATATATTTTATCTCCTACTGTTCTTTGACAACACACACAGTTTCAGCCACTCTTTGGGTTAAATGGTCCAGCGTTCCCCCAGGATAGTGGTCAAGGCAATAAACTCTGTAGGCAGAAAGGCCTGGCTTCCACTGAGCTTTGCCTCTTCATGGCTCCCTAACCTTGGTTAGCCAGCCTCCCCAAGCCTTGCTTCCTTACGTTGGGGGAGCAGCTGTGACCCCCTAAGGCAGGAGCTGCCCTGACCACTGAGTACAGAGCCCTGAGCATGGTGTCTGCACTTGCAGGACAGCGACTATGAAAACCCAGACGAGCACTCGGACTCAGAGATGTACGTGCTGCCCGCCGAGGAGACTGGGGACGATAGTTATGAGCCGCCGCCCGCTGAGCAGGAGACGAGGACAGTTCATCCAGCCCTGCCCTGCACCAGGGGCGAGTACATAGGTGAGGCACCCCCCAGACCCTGGGCGCTCAGCCTTCCGCACAGGGGGAGGTAGGGGAAGGCCGAGGTTGCGGGATGGTGGGCATCTCCCACTCTCACCACCTCCAAGCGGGTCATCTGGTCACTCACCGGTAATGGAGCGCCAGCTGGAAAGCTTACCCATTTGAAGGGGAAAGATATGCTTCCTAAATCGGGAATATGAAAAACAGGCAGAAATAAAATGAGCATGCCCTGATGGTTGCTCAACCCCATCCCCACCCCAAAACTCGGCAGTCCATGAGAAATCAACCCTGAGATTAGTTCCGGCTTCTCTTCGGGCTTCCTGCACACAAGGTTCTGGAATTTCTCTTAAGACGTCTGTGCAGAATAAGGATGACCTTCAAGGATCCCAGTGTGTGCTAACGCCCCTCCTTCCTCCACGCCTGCCCCCTCGCTGGCAGGCCAGACACACTGAGTCTAGACAGTGGATTTTTAACTATGGATGGGGATGAGGGCAAAGAATGCTAAGCTTAGAATTAGCCTCATAGGTTAAACGGACGCAGCTCAGCTCTGGCCTCCAGGCCTGAGTGTGGCTTTTAATGTCACCCAAGAAGTCAGTGTTACCATCTTATCAGGTGACCAAGTTCAGCAAAGGTGAGGAGCAGAGCGTGCCCATTATGATGATGGTGATGCCAGCGTTTGTACAGAGCATCCCTACATGTAAAGGGCTCCATGTCCATTGTCACTGCCATTAACTGCCTCTCTATGGGTACCAGGCACTGCCCCTCGCTTCATGCCACAATTAATCTATTGAGTACCTAGTGTGTGCCAGAGCTCGGCTGAGCACTGAGCATCCAGCAGCGGGCAAGGCAGACATTCTCCCAGACCTTTTACAGTTTCCAGTTTAGTGCTTTACACTCATGGCCTACTTCACCCTCTCAAGGATCTTATGAAAGACGTATTCACCCCCACTTCACCAAGGAAGAAAGTGAGGCTCAGAGGAGTGAACTAACGGGCCAAGATTTTATAAGTGATAGAGATGGGATGCGAGCTGGGCCCCTCAGCCCCCAAGAGCCCACGCTCTTCACCGCTCTGCTCCGCACGCCGCCCACCATGTTTGGTAAACCACCTTGTTCAATCATTAGAACAACCCTGGGAAGGACGGGGCTGCATTATGCCCATCTTACAGACCAGGAAAATGCAATTTCAGGGTGGTTAAGTGGCTCATTCAAGGGCTTTGTCTTCTGTGTTTTGCTACTTCTGATGGGCTTAAATCTGACTTTAAGAAATCTAAGTAAACTCCAAGAGCTGCAAATAAAACTACAAAAACCCACAGAGTCATATGCACAGCAAAATGGATGCTCTAGTGCCTGAGCACAGCTACACCACCCAGAAAGAGGCTGCTGAGAGGGCATCAGAGGTGAAGTTAACCGCACACCTTCGACAAGGCAGAAGTGCAGGCTGAGGGCAAGAGCAGACACCAGGAGGGGAGCAGAGATGCGGTATGACAGGCAGGAGCGGCTGCATTGAGCTCGAGCTCAGCTCAGGGTGGGCTGTGGCAGGAGGAAGCAGCAGGAAGCCAATAATGCAGCACCAAGGCCAGTGGGGGCGCCTGTGCTGTTCCCAGCACGGGGAGCAGGCCAGGTTATCCTTGTGCTGAGATTTTCCTTAATGTATCAGTCCAAATCCACGCTCACAGCATCGTCTGGGTCGACCCCACATTGCCTAAGCCCTCCACCGCATCACATAGATAATACTAGTTCTATTAATTAGGCATTGACTCTGCCAGACACACTGCTCCTCCTGCCTTCAGTGCTTCCCTCCTAATCCCTACAATAATTCTCTGAGGTGGAGATTATGATCCTCAGTTTAAAAATGAGGAATATGAGTCCCAGAGAGGTTGAATAATGAATAATTAGCCCAAAGGGGAGCAACTAGCGAGTGGCATAGCAGGGGACTGAACCCTGGGCCATTTGGCCTAATACCTGCTGAGGACAGCCCTGGACCAGCGGGAATCACGGGTTCTCCATGATTTGAGGGAATTCATGGAGGGGAGGAAGGTGTAGCTCACCCAGGTGAGTAGTCATCCAACCCTAAACACACCTTAGAATAACCTGGGGGACTTTTAAAACCTATAATGCCAGGTCGCTCCCCAGAAGTTCAAACCAGTAGCACTGCGGTGGGGCCTGGGCCTGGGCATTTTTTAAGGCTCCCAGGTAGTTCTTATGTGAAACCAGGATTGAGAATTACTGCATTTAAGGGTTCAGGGGGCAAAGTGAACCGCCCCCCTTAGACCCCCACCCTGCCAAGGTCATCGTCCCCTCTGTTCCACCGAGTGCTGGGCTGTCATCTCTCCTTGGTCCAAGGTTCTCCATTACCCTCCTGGGGAAATGGTTTGGGTTTTTTTTTTGGAGGAAGATTACCCCTGAGCTAACTACTGCCAATCCTCCTCTTTTTGCTGTGGAAGACTGGCCCTGACCTAACATTCGCGCCCATCTTCCTCTACTTTATATGTGAGACGCCCACCACAGTATGGCTTTTTTGCCAAGGGTGCCATGTCTGCACACGGGATCTGAACTGGCAAACCCCAGGCTGCACCGAAGGTGCGCACTTAACCGCTGCGCCACCCAGCCGGCCCCTGGGGAAATATTTTTGATGAGGACATTCTTCTGGTTTTTATAATGTAAGTCAATGAATGGGCCATTGAAATTTTTGCCTAAAATGTCATTTTACTCTTTAAAGGAATGCCCCGATTAACAACTTGTAGCTACACAGATGCCCATGGCTTTGTACTTTTCTAGATCACAGCGGCTTCCACCCAGGGAATGAGCCAGAGCCCCTTCATCTTGTGCTTTGTTATTCTTGTTCCTTTCAAGACAATCGATCAAGCCAGAGGCAGTCTCCACCCTTCAGCAAGACCCTTCCCAGTAAGCCCAGCTGGCCTTCGGCAAAGGCGAGGCTGACCTCCACTCTGCCAGCTCCGACTTCTCTTCAGAGACCTCAAATCCCACCCAAACCCAAAGAACTTCTCGAGGACGAGGTAAAGTAAATGTGTCCGGAAGGTTTCCCAGACCGAGTGGGAGGCAGGATGCAGGGTGCGAGGCCAGGACAGACGGTCCGGCCTCCGGTCCGGCCTCCAGCGTGTCTTCCTTCCTCCGTGCCCTGCTCCCTCCCCGGCCAGCACTAACTACCCTGCCCCACTAACTCTCCACTGTTAGGCTGAAAGGATGCTTTTTTCTCTAACAATGGCATACGTGGCCTCATTTTAAGCATTTTCATTTACGAGGCGTATAGCATAAATGTCAACGCCGGATCTGTGCCCCTTTTATTGTCCCCTGTTTATCTCCTCTTGGTTTCCTGTGAATCTCTCTTTCCTCCGTAAGTTATTCCGTCTTTATTCTCCTTTGCTTCTCTGCCCGGTCCCATCTTGCTTTCTTTCCCCACCTTCTTTTCTCTCTGCCTCTCCACTTTCCTCCTCTCAGGTGCAGAGGGGTGCGGTGGGACGCATAATGGAAACCCCTGGTCTGTAGAGGGACCCTGCACAACCCGTAGAAGAGCTGACCCCTCACTTCCCCGTGGCAGCTCTTGCTTCTCACTCCCTTTCCCTAGCCCCTGGTATCCAGGGACCCACCTTTACAGATTGTCTGGGACCCAGGTCTGGGTTTATCTCACCAATCTCCTCTCTGTCAGCGCCTTGCTTTATATGAGTCTTATTCGCTGTGGAATTGCTCCCGTTTGAAAATGAACAGGTAAGCTCATTCAGACTGTTGTCGGAATGACTGATAAAGTCTAATATGTTGTGGCTCCCAGAGGTACTTGCCCTGGACTTGGGGCAAGCCAGATAACACACAGAGGGATTCTGTGTGTCATATATATAGGATTCCTTTCCACTATATTCTAGATTCTTTACAAAATCCAGTTTTCTAGTTTCTCCTGAAAACTGAAGGCCTGGCAACACTGGGCCAGCCATGGCCTCAAAGCAACTGGGCCTCATGGCAACCCTCCAGCTCAGCTGTGAATCCTGGTCCCTGTTCCCATCTGTCACGGTCCCCACTACTCATTACAAGGCATGCACACACCTTACTCTGCACATGCCCCCATTACTATTCCCTGCCTTCTCCTGTAAGCAACTTAGTTTATGACCTCTGCTCTAGAGATACTTTAATTCAGAAAGTCAGCTGACTAAGAGAGAGTGTGGTTTGTCAGTCCCCAGTCTGTCATCTCAGAGGTGATGCTGTCCTTTCAGGGTGAGAAGAGGGTGGCAAGGAGAAGCTGAGCAGGGGACAGATTGGGGAGAACAGCTGTTAGGGTCTCGCTGTGAATTCTGCCAGCACCCAGCAAGTCCATGTGAAGATATCAATTCAGACACAGAATACAAATGAATACTGTGGATTATGTAAGGCTCTCCATTTCTGTGAATAACTGAGAGTGGGCCCCAGTGGGGAGAGGCAGAGTTTTGCTAACAGTAGCTTTGTGGAGGTGGCTCAGGCAAGTTTGAACCAGGGGGAAAAGGAGAAGTATAGAGGAGGCACATTCTGGAATGGGCAGATGGACAACCAAGATAAGAAGGAGGTTAAAATAGAAAAAAGAGGCCAACATTAAGATCTGACTGAGCCATTAGATAGGAAAAGAAGAAGTCAAGTACAAGCATAAATAAAAATGTTTAGCTCTGCCATACAGGTTACAGGAAAAATACAGGGGTGTAGGCTAACCAGAGAGTTGGAGATGGGACAATGACGCGTAGGAGGAAGGAGCAACTGTGCTCTAAGGATGAGAGTGGCTAACATTTGACAAGTGCCACGTATCAGCTCGTGTTCTGAGTACTGTATATATATTATCTCATTAAATCCTCACAACAACCCTATGAAGTGTGTACAATTACCATCCCCATTTTACATATGAGGAAACGGTACAGATGAGGTGCAAAGGGGTTGAAAAGCGCATCCAAGTTCACAGAGGTAAATGGTAAAGCAGGCATTTGAACCCAGATAATGAGCTCAGGTGCTAAACAGCTATCCTGTATCCTTTCTCCAGCATCCCCCGAGGCAAGACTAGCTTATAATTCAGCACAAATGTGCCAGGCACTTGGTGCCCAAAGCAGACCTGGTATTTGTCCTTATAGGGCTTCAGTCTTGTGGTTTTGTGTGACCTTGGACAGATTACTCAACTTCTCTCAAGTTCTGCATATGTAAAAGGAGGATAAACATTCTTAACTTAGTAGGAAGGTGTTATTGTAAGAATTTAATAAAATAATATTTGTAAAACTATTATATGCTTACATGAACTGTAATAAGGAAGAAACTCATATGGGCATTTAATAGCTAATCTAAATGATTCTTGATAAGCAATGGGAAAGTGAAAACAAGACGAATCTGTGGCACTCTTATTTTTCAAATCTGTAGTCTGGGGGAAGGCAAACTGTAAATGCCTGTAGCAAGTGTCTTACTACTTAATATCAAAACATTGGAGTTGCCCTAAGATAATTTTTTAAATAATCATCTATTTATTTTTAAATGATGCCATTGTAAAAACTAAAGAAGACTTTCTAATGGCATGTGGATGGTAGTGGAATAACCTACCCAGCTCCAAAAGATCAATCACTGATGCATCTACAGCTAGGTTTTTGTGATGTAAACATGGAAAATAGATTTTAACATATGCATTTTATTTTATGCAGTACATAAAACACTGCAGCAATGCGAAGGTGGACATGTTAGGACACAAATTGTGATGGTTCTTGATGATTTGCTTATTTTGCCAGGCAACAACTTTAAAGCTTTGAATTTCAATTGAATTGAATTGCTGGAAATATACATTATACATTCTTTCTCCTTAAATCCCATAATAAGGAGTGGGAAGGTGGTGGGGAGGTAAAGAACTACAAACAGAATTTGTTGGAATTGGATTAAGTCTCTTTCTCTATCTTTGCTCTTTTAAACTAAAAATTTCTCAACTCCAGAAATATCATTACTCTAAACAGGTCAGATTCTAGACCTTGCAGATAAACCATCTTCTACCTGTAATCAAGTACTACAGAACAAACAAATGCAAAATTGAGAATTCAGAGGAAAGAATAAATTTCGAGGTGGTGAAGCAAGATTAAGAAAGTTTGGGTGGGGGCATGGTGCTTCCAAGTTCCCTATATCCATTCAGATATTATTGCTGAGTGCCAATACCAATGTTCTGTGTTCAGCTATAAGATACTTGAAGATTTTGTTGACTACAGGCTTTGAGAGGATGGGCAGGTCCCCCTGGGGGCTCAGCCTCTCCTCTCACAGGAACTGGCCCCTGGGAGAGAAGCTGGGCTCTGACAACTTGTCACTCTGGCCACAAGCTAATCCAGAGAGATAGACCCATGGAACCAAAAGGGTCCTACAGGGATGCTGAAGCCACTCAACATCCACATTTTTCAAAGCTGCTAAATCAACCTCTTTCCAGCCTTAGCCATTTGGTCAAATTTCACTTCAATTCAGTGAGGCTCTTAACTGCTCTGGGAACACATATACAGACAAGGAAGAGTCTTTTAGGGGTTCACTGGCCTCACTGTGTTAGAAGCTCATGGTTTAACACAGTGAGGCCAGTGACATAACAGAGGTGAGGACCAGGTTCCTTGCACCACAGAGGAGCAAGTGGTCACCTCCGATTGACAGGGTCCAGGAAGACTTCTGATGATTCAGTGATTTACCCCAAGTCATAAACCAGAAAAGAGCCTAGCAAGGATATCCCCCCAGATCTGTCTGATTCCAAATCCTCATCTCCTTCAGCCAGGTTGTTTCTGAATGTGACTGAGAAATTGAGATACTGCATGAGTAGAACCGCCTGGTCCCTCTTGGCCAGGTTTAGAGGAGAAAAAAGAGATGAGAAATAGCAATTAAATGAAAAAAAAAAAAAAGGGTATAAATAAGACAGAAGGAGTAAAGGAAGGAAGCAAGCAAGCAAGGAAGGAAGGTACTCAAAAGTAGTGGGGACTCGGTTCTTGAACTGTAATCCTGTCTCTACCACCTTTTTACTATGAGAACTCGAGCAAGCTACTTAACTTCTCTCTGCCTGTTTCTTCAAGTTTCTTGATCTTAAATGGAGCTGATAGTGGTGGCTACCTTATTGGATTGTTATAAGGATTAAGTGAGATAACACATGTAAAATACTTAGAAGAGCACCTGGCAATAAGTGCTCAATAAATGTTTGGTTTTTGTTTTTCCTGGTACCCATCTTGGCTACCCATCAAGACAGGTTGTAAAAACCACTTTGGAGATCTGGTTACCTCATTTGATTATTAATATAAAATCCCTCCCTCCCTATATTTATAGTTAATTGATTATTGACAAAGGTGCCAAGACAATTCAATGGGGAAAGAATAGTTTTTAAACTACCTTTAAACTAGTTTTATGGTACTAAGATACTGTATACCCACATGCAAAAGAATGAAATTGGACCCCTGTCTCACACTATATACAAAAATTAACCAAAAATGTATCATAGACCCAAATGTAAGAAATAAAATTACAAAACTCTTAGAGAAAAACATAGGTATAAATCTTTATGGCTTTGGGATAGCCAAACATTTCTTAGATAGAACACCAAAAGCACAAGCAAGAAAAGAAAAAATAGATAAAATGGACTTCAAAATTTAAAACTTTTGACCTAAAAATGATACCACTAGGAAAGTAAAAAGACAGTCTACAGAATGGGAGAATTTTTTTCCCAATTATATATCTGAGCAGAGACTTATGACTAGAACATTTAAAGAACTCTGATAACCCAATAATAAAAAAGATAACCCAATTAAAAATGAGCAAAGGAACAGACTTTTCTTCAAATAAATAGCCAATAAGTACACAAAAAAGATGCTCAACATCATTAACCATCAGGGAGATGCAAATCAAAGCCACAGTGAGATACCACTTCACACCTACAAGGATCTACAAGGATAATAAAAAAGACAGACAATAAAAAGTATTGGTGAACATGTGGAGAAATTAGAACCCTCATACATTGCTGATGGGAATGAAAACTGGTGCAGCCACTTTGGGAAACAGTTTGGCAGTTCCTGAAACTGTTAAACATAGAGCTATGATACGACCCAGGAACTCCACCACTATGTATATTCCCAAGAGAAATATACATCTACAGAAAAATTTGTACATGAATGTTCATAGCAACATTATTCATAATAGGCAAAAAGTGGAGACAACTCAAATGTCCACCAATGGATAAACAAAATGTGGTATATTCATACTGTGGAATATTATTTGGCCATAAAAAAAGAAAAGAAGTAGCGATACATACTACAACAGGGCTGAAACTTGGAATCATTATGCCAGGTGAAAGACGTCGCAAAAGACTACATATTGTATGATTCCAGTTATATGTAATGCCCAGAATGGGCAAATCTAGAGACAGAAAGTAGATTAGTGGTTGACTAGGTAAGGGGAAGGGGTTGATGAAGAGTGGCTAATGGGTACAGGGTTCCTTTTGGGGGTGATGAAAATGTTCTAAAATTATATTGCTGTGATGTTGCACAACTCTGTGAATATACCAAAACCCACCAATTTATACACTTTCTATATGAGAATTTAATAGTATGTAAATTGTATCTCAATAAAGATTTTTTTTAAAACCGCTCCTTCCCATGCAGCAAGCCATGAATGGATAGCATCCTCCTCATTTATTTCTGCAATTCTTTTAGGCTGACTATGTGGTCCCTGTGGAAGATGAAGATGAAAACTATATTCATCCCACAGAAAGCAGTTCGCTCCCATCCGAAAAAGGTAAGAGTTTGTAGTTTTGAGCACTGAAAACTTCTAGCAGTTGATGGGGGCGTACAAGACTATTTGGTAGCAAGCAGTGAGGGGCTTGGAAGTGATGGTGCCCAGGCCTCTCTTCTCTGTGGTCACAGCCTTTGCCTTCTTTGGCTGGTCAAGCAGAGATCAACAGTGAGCACCCATCTCTGTGATTCATAGCCTTTACCCTTCTTCCTCCATCCTCTTCCATGATTTAATGATCCCATCTCAAACTGTGGAAGCACCTAGGTTCTTATCCTGAGCTCCTCACTTAGAATAGATTTCTCATAAACCCTAATACTCACAAAGTCATCAGCCGCCATGTTGGCCTTACAAATATTGCACCAGGAACAAATTTCCACAGAGGACTGAAAAAATAAGGATATGCTCTGAGTCCTGATTCTTTAAATTTAGTGTTGTCTCAGGCCCACAAGAAATGTTTCATTTGTAAACCGTTGGCAGAATAACAAATGCAATTACAAACAAATTATGTTAAAAATCCAGGGCCACATACCCTCAGGTCAGGCGTGGAGCAGTCCATCTTTACTCTGGATGTAGTTTCTGTGGAGAATAGAATCCTGCATAAGCGATGCCTCTTCAAGTAACATATTCATCTAATAAACTCCACTCCAAAGCAGCAGTACTAGTTTCTACTCTGTCGTCGTGTCGCAGCCCTCTCCTGCACTCCCTAAGTATCACCAACAGCTTCAACACTCACCTGAATCCCTGAGCCACCCATCACCATGAAACAATAAATACATGTTAAACCACCGCCTCCCCTAAACTCCACACAATCCTGGAGAATTTGTATGTGTTGCATGTGGCAGGGGAGGTGGGGCTATCAATTGGGCTCCTCCACCATTAGGTTCAATACACTGCTCCTGATTTTACAAAAAACAAAACTTTCATCTCCTAGACCTCCAGTTTGGCAAAAGAAATTCCAAGCCAGTATTCACTTTAACAAAATGCCTATCATAAAATAATTTGATTAGTCCTTTAATCATTAATACATTCATTCTAAAGATATTTCTTCTGGGAAGGCTTCTTTTAATGGCTTGTGTGTTTAATAAGCGTGTCTCATTCTTTGCACATGCCCTTTCTGACCCATCATTCCCACGATGCATTTTTCCATAAGTGTGATTCTCCCTCTGTAGACTGTATCGTGTCTGTGTGTGTCTGGGAGCATACTGTATGTATATGTGTATTAAACACATTTATATATTTGTGTGTTTAAGCTCCCATGGTGAATAGATCAATCAAGCCAAATAACTCCTCAAAGCCAGCCTCTTCTCCAGGGACAACTTCGGGTAAAGTATATGCGTGATTCGGTGGGGTTTTTTTGTTTTTTATTGTGAGATGATTGCATTTGTAGGTTTGGTTTTTCATCTATTTGAAATAAGACAAACAACTCAAATGCTTATTAGTCAATAATCCCTTGTATTTCCAAATGTCTCAATAAATGGTAATAGAGGCCTTATCCTCATCCACTGTCTCGTGGCACCAGTATTGAAGGGACTCTCACTCCTGGCAAGTCCTGGTGGTGGCTAAGAGCTTGGATTTTGAGCCAGACAGACCTAGGTTGGAATCCCAGTGCTCCCAGTTACAGCTGTCCCACTATGGGCTTGTACTTCACTTTCCGAGCATCTATTTTCTCGTCTGTAAACGGAGATAAAGCCCCTGCCCTGTGACAGGAGAATTCTGAAATTGTGAATGGGAAACTCTTAACGCACTGCCTGGCACGCAGTACGTGCTCAGTAAAGAGTATTATTTTCTGTTTCTTTAGAGTTCATGCATTCTTCTGGTTTCACTTCTCTTGTCTAAGCTGATCACTCTCTGGTGTCCAACCTTGACCTGATTTTCCTTTTGAAGACCTTGACGTTCCCACCACCTCAAGCTCAAGGCATCCCTCACCAAAGTCTAAACTCATCACCTCCCTACCCTTTGGATGTCCCTCTTCCTCTTTGCATGTCAGCCTCCAGGCTGCGTCTCTATGCCTATGTTCTTTCCAAAGCCTGCAATTTCTTTTTCCTGAATTCACCCTTCCATTTTAGTTGCCACCACCCTATTGCAGTCTTTCTTTACTTTATCACCTCACACCTTCTTGTTTGCGAGAGTCCCCTATCCACATCCCTGCCGCTAGGCTCTTTCCCCAGTCACTAGACTGAGCTTCTGAATGCCTCCAAATGTTGCCAGTTTCATCCCATTACAAAGTTAGTTTTTACCATGTCCCCCCTACCCGAGCCATGAACACTCAGTGGTTCCTCATTGTCTCCTTTAGAGTTTGGCAACCCCAAGACCGAGGCCCACAGTGCTGGGTGATGCCCACACTCCCACCCTATTACAGCACAGAGAGGTGCAGGAGCCTCCTCTCTGGTGTTCCCTCCTTCTCCCTCTCCCCTCCCCTCCATCTCTCTCTCTGTCTCTGTCTGTCTGTCTGTCTGTCTGTCTCTCTCTCTCACACACACACACACACACACACACACACACACACACCACTCTTTTCTCCCAGAGCTGAAGACTGAACACAAGAGATTAGGAGACTGAACTCTGCTTCCAGGGACATACTCCCTGAGAGAAAATGAAAGAAGAAGATTTTTTTTTTATTGAGGTCACAATAGTT
This sequence comes from Equus przewalskii, assembly GCF_037783145.1. Taxonomy (NCBI): domain Eukaryota; kingdom Metazoa; phylum Chordata; class Mammalia; order Perissodactyla; family Equidae; genus Equus; species Equus przewalskii. The sequence continues at coordinate 32,953,406 of NC_091831.1, forward strand.
TATAACATTGTGAAATTTCAGTTGTACATTATTATTTGTCAGTCACCATGTAAATATTCCCCTTTACCCATTATGCCCACCCCCAAACCCCCTTCCCTCTGGTAACCACTAATCTGTTCTTTTTGTCCATGTGATAGTTTATCTTCCACATATGAGTGAAATCATATGGTGTTTGTCTTTCTCTGTCTGGCTTATTTCACTTAACATCATACTCTCAAAGTCCATCCATGTTGTTGTGAATGGGATGATTTCATCTTTTTTATGGCTGAATAGTATTCCATTATGTGTGTGTGTGTGTGTGTGTGTGTGTGGGGATGTGTGTATATATACATGACATCTTCCTTATCCAATCATCAGTCGATGGCCACTTAGGTTACTTCCACATCTTGGCTACTTTGAATAATGCTGCAATGGATATAGAGATGCATAAGTGTCTTTGAATTGTTGATTTTAAGTTCTTTGGATAAATACCCAGTAGTGGGATAGCTGAGTCGTATGGTATTTCTATTATTAATTTTTTGAGAAATCTCCATAATGTTTTCCATAGTGGCTGCACCAATTTGCATTCCCACCAGCAGTGTATGAGGCTTCCCTTTTCTCCCCATCCTCTCCAACATTTGTTACTTTTCGTCTTGGTGATTATAGCCATTCTAACGGTGTAAAGTGATATCTCAGTGTAGTTTGATTTGCATTTCCCTGATAATTAGTAACGTTGAATATCTTTTCATGTGCCTGTTGCCCATCTGTATATCTTCTTTGGAGAAATGTCTGTTCAGATCCTCTGCCCATTTTTTGATGAAGTTGTTTGTTTTTTTTATTGAGTTGTGTGAGTTATTTGTATATTTTGGAGATTAACCCCTTGTCAGACATGTGGTTTGCCAAGTATTTTCTCCCAGTTTGTGGGTTGTCTTTTCATTTTGTTGATGGTTTCCTTTGCTTTGCAGAAGCTTGTTAGTCTGATGAAGTCCCATTTGTTTATTTTTTCTTTTGTTTCCTTTGTGTAAGTAGACATGGTATTTGAAAATATTCTTCTAAGACCCATGTCAAAGAATATACTGACTATATATTCTTCTAGGAGTTTTATGGTTTTAGGTCTTACCTTCAAGTCTTTAATCCATTTTGAATTAATTTTTGTGTATGGTGAAAGATAATGGTCTACTTTCTTTCTTTTGCATGTGGCTGTCCAGTTTTCCCAACACCATTTAGTGAACAGACTTTCCTTTCTCCATTATATGTTCTTGTCTTAGCTCTTTGTCGAAGATTATCCGTCTGTAGATGTGTGGTTTTATTTTTGGGCTTTCAATTCTGTTCCACTGATCTGTGTGTCTGTTTTCATACCAGTATCATGCTGTTTTGATTACTATAGCTTTGTAGTATATTTTGAAGTCAGGGATTGTGATGCCTCTAGCTTTGTTCTTTTTTCTCAGGATTACTTTAGCTATTCAGGATCTTTTGTTGCCCCATATGAATTTTAGGATTCTTTGTCCTATTTCCATGAAGAATGTCAGTGGGATTCTGATTGGGATTGCATTGAATCTGCAGATTGCTTTAGGTAGTATGGACATTTTAATTTTGCTTATTCTTCCAATCCATGTGCATGGAATATCTTTCCATTTCTTTATGTTGTCATCGATTTCTTTCAATAATGTCTTATAGTTTTCATTGTATACATCTTTCACCTCCTTGGTTAAATTTGTTCCTAGATATTTTATTCTTTTTGTTGCAATTGTAAATGGGATTGTATTCTTGAGTTCTCTTTCTTTTAGCTTGTTATTAGAGTATAGAAATGCAACTGATTTTTGTAAGTTGATTTTGTACCCTGCAACTTTGCTGTAGTTGCTGATTATTTCTAATAGTTTTCCAATGGGCTTTTTAGGGTTTTCTATACATAAAATCATGTCATTTGCAAACAGTGAGAGTTTCACTTCTTCATTGCCAATTTGCATACCCTTTATTTCTTTTTCTTGCCTAATTGCTCTGGCCAAACCTCCAGTACTATGTTAATATAAACAGCAGTGATAGTGGGCACCCTTGTCTTGTTGCTGTTCTCAGAGGGATGGCTTTCAGTTTTTCTCCATTGAGTATGATGTTGGCTGTGAGTTTGTCATATATAGCCTTTATTATGTTGAGATACTTTCCTTCTATACTCATTTTACTGAGAGTTCTTATCATATGGATGCTGGATCTTGTTAAATGCTTTCTCTGCATCTGTTGAGATGATCATGTGGTTTTTATTCCTCATTTTGTTAATGTGGTGTATCACATTGATTGATTTGCAGATGTCGAACTATCCCTGCATCCCTGGTATAAATCCCACTTGATCATGGTGTATGATCCTTGTAATGTATTGTTGTATTTGGTTTGCCAATATTTTGTTGAGGATTTTTGCATCTACGTTCATCAGCGGTATTGGCCTGTAATTTTCCTTCTTTGTGTTGTCCTTGTCTGGCTTTGGGATCAGGGTGATGTTGACCTCATAAAATGTGTTCGGAAGTGTTCTGTCTTCTTCAATTTTTTGGAAGAGTTTGAGAAGGATAGGTATTAAATCTTCTTTGAATGTTTTTTAGGATTCTCCAGAGAAGCCATCTGGTCCTGGACTTTTATTTTTTGGGAGGTTTTTGGTTACTGTTTCAATCTCTTTACTTGTAATTGGTCTATTCAGATTCTCTATTTCTTCTTGATTCAGTTTTGGGAGGTTATGAGTCTAAGAATTTATCCATTTCTTCTAGATTGTCCAATTTGTTGGTATATCATTTTTTCATAGTATTCTCTTATAATCCTTTGTATTTCTGTGGTATCTGTTGTAATTTCTCCTTTTTCATTTCTAATTTTATTTATTTGAGGCTTCTCTCTTTTGTTTTTAGTGACTCTGTCTAAGGGTTTGTCAATTTTGCTTATCTTCTCAAAGAACTAGCTCTTAGTTTCATTGATCCTTTCTACTGTTTTTTGTTTGTTTGTTTGTTTCAATTTCATTTATTTCTGCTCTAATTTTTATTATTTCCCTCCTTCTGCTGACTTTGGGCTTTGTTTGTTCTTCTTTTTCTAGTTCTTTTAGCTGTAGTTTAAGGTTGCTTATTTGAGAGTTTCCTTGTTTGTTAAGGTGGGCCTGTATTGCTATGAATTTCCCTGTTAGAACTGCTTTTGCTGCATCCCATATGATTTGGTATGGTGTATTATCATTTTCATTTGTCTCCAGATATTTTTTGATTTTTCCTTTAATTCTGTGATCCATTGGTTGTTCAGTAGCATGTTGTTTAGTCTCCACATATTTGTCACTTTCCTAGCTTTTTTCTTGTAGTTGATTTCTAGTTTCATAGCATTATGGTCAGAAAAGATGCTTGATGTGATTTCAATGTTCTTAAATTTGAGGCTCGCCTTGTTTCCCAACATATGGTCTATCTTTGAGAATGTCCCATGTGCACTTGAGAAGAATGTGTATTCTGGTGTTTTGGGATGGAGTGTTCTATATATATCTATTAAGTCCATCTGGTCTAGTTTTTCATTTAGTTCCACTATTTCTTTATTGACTTTCTGTCTGGCTGACCTATTCTTTAATGTAAGTGGGGTGTTAAGGTCCCCTACTATTATTGTGTTGCTGTTAATATCTCCTTTTAGGCTTGTTAATAATTGCTTTATGTACTTTGGTGCTCCTGTGTTGTGTGCATATATATTTATAAGTGTTATGTCCTCTTGGTGGAGTATCCTTTTATCGTTATATATTGTCCCTCTTTGTCTTTCATTGCCTTTTTTATCTTGAAGTCTACTTTGTCTGATATAAGTATGGCAACACCTGTTTTCTTTTGTTTGCCATTAGCTTGGAGTATTGTCTTCCATCCCTTCACTCTGAGCCTGTGTTTGTCTTTAGAGCTGAGATGTGCTTCCTGGAGGCAGCATATTGTTGGGTCTTGTTTTTTAATCCATCCAGCCACTCTGTGTCTTTTGATTGGAGAATTCAATCCATTTACATTTAGAGTGATTATTGATATATGAGGGCCTAATGCTGCCATTTTATCACTTGTTTTCTGGCTGTTCTGTATTTCCCTTGTTTTTTGTCCCATGTATTCAGACTGCCAATTCAGTTTGGTAGTTGTCTATGATTGTTTTCTCAGTTTTCCCTTTATTTATCATTTTTGTCTCTGTTCTGATTATTTGTTTAGTGGTTACTGTGAGGTTTGTGTAAAAGATCTTGTAGTTGAGATAGTCCATTTTCTGATAGCCTCTTATTTCCTTAGTCTAAGCTGTTTCCATCCCTATTCTCTTCCCCTTCTAAGTTATTCTTGTCACAACTTATTCCGTTTTGTGTTGTGAGTTTGTGATTAAAATGATGAGATTATAGTTATTTTCAATATTTTCCTTCCCTTTATCTTTAACATTATAATTAAGTGTTTGCTAACCTGATCTGATAGAGAGCTGCAATTTTCTGATTTTGTCTGCCTATTTTTCCACCTGTTCAAAGCTTTGTAAACCCTTTTTTGTTTGTTTGTTTCAGCTATGAGGACCTTCTTGATCATTTCTTGTGGTGGGGGGGGGGGGGGGTCTTGTGGCAATGAACTCCCTCAGGTTTTGTTTATCTGGGAAAGTTTTTATTTCTCCATCATTTCTGAAGGATGTTTTCACTGGATAGAGTATTCTTGGCTGAAAGGTTTTGTCTTTCAAAATTTTTGAATATATTATTCCACTCTCTACTAGCCTGCAAGGTTTCTGCTGAGAAATCCGCTGAAAGCATGATAGGGGTTCCTTTGTAAGTTATTTTCTTCTGCCTTGCTGCCCTTAGTATTTTTTCTTTGTCATTTACTTTTGCCAGTTTTACTAACATATGCCTTGGAGAAGGTCATTTTACATTGATGTAATTAGGAGTTCTATTTAGCTTCTTTTACTTGTAATTCCAGCTCCTTCCCCAGGTTTGGGAAGTTATCAGCTATTATTTCTTTGAACAAGCTTTCTGCTCCTTCCTCCTCCTTGTCTTCCTCTGGAATACCTATAATCCTTATGTTGCATTTCCTAATTGAGTCAAATATTTCTTGGAGAATTTCTTCATTTCTTTTTAGTCTTAGTTCTCTCTCCTCCTCCATCTGAAGCACTTATATATTTCTGTCCTCCTAACTGCTAATTCTGTCCTCCATAATATCAGCTCTATTATTCAAGGACTCCTGATTTTTCTTTATCTCATTCATTGTATTTTTCATTTCCAACATTTATGAGTGGTTTTATTTATCATTTCAGTCTCTTTTGTGAAGAATTCCCTCTGTTCATTAATTTATTCCTGATTTCATTGAACTGTCCTTAATTTTCTTGTAACTTGTTGAATTTTTTTATGATAGCTATTTTGAATTCTCTAGTATTTAGATTGTAAATTTCTGTGGCTTCAGGATTGATTTCTGGATGCTTGTCATTTTCCTTCTGGTCTGGAGTATTAACATATTTCTTCATACTATTTGATGGGGTGGATTTGTGCTTTCACGTAGCGATAGTATCTGGTCACAAATTCCACCTGCTGCCACTGGGAGTGTGGTCAGGAACTATGTATTCTGAGCCTGCCACAATCCCTGGTATCTGTGCCTGTCTTTTGGAATCTATGCTGACAGGGCCCGTCTACGATTGCCTGCCCATGCTGCTGCTTTGCAAACACATGCACATGCACTCTGGTGGGGGTCCCTCACTCTGGCCAACCTGCTGAGCTGGTGCACTGGGCAGGGGGAGGGGTTCTTTCTTTCATGTGCACAATCCCCAAGTGGTTCTCGCTCTGCCCTCACTATCTGCTCTCCTGGGGTGCTGGCTTGATGTAGACAGCCCTGAAATTGCTTAGCCTCCTCTGTGTGGGGCTTTCCCATGGCTCGGAGACAATTCTTAGAGTGAAGGCATTCCTGTGGAGAGCTGCCCCTCTCCTTTTCCCTTTCAGAGCTGCACACAGTCCCTCACCCTGGGGAGAGAGAGGAGATCCTCTTACCTCCTTCTACTTCCTCCCGGGGGGATCCAACACCTCCACCTTCAGATGTATGGCTGTGTGGGTCTCTCAGATGTCTATTGTGTTGTTTGAATGTCCTCTATTGGTTTATGAACGTCCTTCTCGTTGTACCTTAGGGGGAACAGTCTAAGGGAAGAGCTCACTCTGCCATGGTGCTCAAGAAGAGTATTTTTTAATCTTGTCCAAGACTCATTATGTATGCAATCATGCATCTTCTTCACAAGTTCTTATTTTACTTATCCTCTCCCTTGGATACCATAGGCTTTTTATATTTGGGGAGTAGAGGTCAGAATGATCTTATTGAGCTAATCTTAACTTCTGGGAACAAATGTCAACACACCAACCTAAAACACAATGGCAAGGTTGCTTTGGTCCCAGCTGAAATGGAGACTCTTGACTCATGATAACTCAGGAGAAGGGCTCTTATTATTGGAACAGAAAGCATTTCATTGAAACAGATAAATGAAGACCTAATCTCTCCTTTAGAAGAATAGTTTAATAATCTCTGATGTTTGCATCTTAAAATACTCTCCTTACCTTACAAGGACTTCCTCTTCCTAAGACACACCCAATACTCCAATCACTCTGTATTTCATGGGTCCTGCCTTTTGGTCTTTGTTGTATTCTCACTTTTATGCCACCAAATCCTACCAGTCCATCAAGGCCCAGCTTGAGATCTTCCCCTCCGGAAGCATCCTATGGTTTCTGTAGCCCTGGGAGAGTTCTCCTTTGCCATAAGTCTCATCTCACTTATACTCAGCCTATGCCTGTTACCTAATTACTTTGTGTCTCAGTCTAATCTCCCTAAGTACATTGCAAGCTCCTTGGAGACATTACCTTAAATGTCACTTGCTCAGGAAGCCTTTCCTGACTCCACATTGGGCTAGATCCCTTTGTTGTGCACCCCTATATTACCCTGCACTGCCCCTTTATCTCCTGATCCCTGCGGAGATCTCTTTCTTTCCGATAAGACTCTCAGCTCCATGTCTTGCTCACAGCTGTGTTTCCAGGGCCTAGGCAGGACTTGGCTCAGAGTAGGTGCTGAAATGGTGGATGGGTCAGTTAGTTGAGAGAGTGAATGAGTCCCCCAAAACTGGCTATATTTAAGGAATCACATGGCACCACCATGAGGGCATTAGCCCATTGGATTTATTATTTGTTAGTTTTCTATTAATCTAGTAAAGCTATATTTTAATATTAGAGGCATTGATGAAGAAACCAAATCTGAACAAGAAAATAATTTCCTGGTTATGTGATTGTTGGATACAGACGAGGGAAAGTACAGGAAGAGGGAGGAAGTGAGATAATTTGGGAGGGACAAACCTGAACAGTTAGAGTGAGTTTCTGAGAATACAAACAGTAGAATTTTCAGAGATGGTTTTTATAAAAGGAATAATCAGACTACTTGCCTGTGTCTTTGAATAACCATCTATTACCCTTTAAAGGGTCAGATAGTGCCCTGATAGGCATCATGAAAGTGCTAAGGTTTCAGGTTGGAGTTTCTGTCAAAGTACCACACCTTGACACTCACCTCTGGTTAATGTTGCTTTGGCTCTTTGATGGCTAATAAGGTGCTCGCTGAGGATTACATAGTGAATTAGGTGCAGTGATGGACTCTGTTCTCTCCTTTGTGTTTCACACTGAGAAGAACAGTTGCAAGGCTTAGCACAGACTCCAAAGCCTGAGGGTTCAGGTCCTGGCTCTGACACTTACTAGGTGCTGGACTTCTAACAAGCTAAGTAATCTCTCTGTTTCTTAGTTTCCTCCTCTGAAAAATGGAGGAGAAAATGGCACCTACACCTAGGGGCATTGTGAGAATTAAGTGAGTAAATACATATGAATCATATTCATAAAATGATGGCTCTTTGGTATTTATTATCGTTATTATTCAGAATCCCTTGTTTAACCTGCCTTGATTCATGACCAGTCTGTCAGAGCACCCTGTACAGATCTTAGGAAACAATTGTGTTTCTTTCTTTCCATATAAAGTTTACTCTAAATTAGGGTTTCTCAACATCAGCACAATTGGCACCGTGGGCTAGATAATTCTTTGTGTGAGGGCCGTCCTGTGCATCATAGGATGTTTAGCAGCATCCCTGGCCTCCGCCCTAGATGCCAATAGAATCCCCTATCCCAGTAATGATAAGCAAAGATGTCTGCAGATATTGCCAGATGTCCCAAGGGGAAAGGGGCAAAATCACTCCCAGTTAAGAACTACTGGTCTAGACAAACTGAAAGACTGAAGCCCATTGTGATTTATCTCTAAGTGAGCACTTAGAAGAAGGTGGTGCAACCTCTGGCTGATTTGTAGCTTTTGTCAGAAGAGGGTAGACAGGGCAGGTATTTCTGAACTTCCTCTACGTAAATAGGATTTTAAAGTATTCTATCTCCTTATTTCATAAAATAGGGCAAGGGATTTTGAACTTACAATTCCCTGCTAATATGCAAGTTGAATTTTACCTGTAGCCCAAATTGCTCTAGAGTAGCCCAAATTGTTCTGGATTGGTTAAATTAAATCTCCTTATTTTTTAAGGGTTTGTGCAGTGCCTAAGAGAAAGGGGTGCTTCAGCAGGTGTGCAAGCCCCACTAATGATAATAGGGTTTCTATAACAGTTAAAATAGAGTTGAATCAGAAGGGCTTTATAATGTCAACGTTGAGATTGTTATGCTAAACTTACCAACATTGTACATAAAACTGAAAAGAGAATGATGCATAAATATACTATGTGGTAGAGGACAAAATAAGGGTAAATTGATTTCCCAGTTGAGAAACTCAGGTAAGCACCAGCTTTGTGCAAAGCCTGTGCTATTAAATCAAACATTAACATAATTTTTTGCTCAATACAATTAAAACAAATCTAAGTTTTCTCTTTTATTATTGTGCTTTTGAGCACATCTCCCTCTCTCACATTTCCAGTTTATATCTTGGAGTATTCTAGCCAAGAATTTGGCTTTGCCAGAAATCAAGGATCCTGGCGGTGAGGTGGGTAACAGGTTGTCCTACCCCAGCCATCCCCCTGGGTCTGAGATCAGGCCCAGAGCAGCAGAAAGGGTCACTGGCCTGTGAAATAGAAGAGTCATTCTCCATCCTCCCATGGGTGTCCACAAAAGCACCCCTCTGTTTCACTAAGTTTTCCCCGCATAAGGGAGAAGCAGCAAGCGAATCTAACATGCCAAGTCATGCACCGAAGGAACATTAGGAGGCACTGGCTCAAGTGGCCTTGGTTTTCAACCCCAGCCTTCCCACTTAACCTCTCTGAGCTTCTGTTTGCTCACTTGATTTTAGGTGAGGCTTGGAGATGGCACATTTAAGGTACCTGGCACAGTGCCCAGCACCTAGAGATACTGTGGTGGTTGACAACAAGATAACAAAACAAAAATGGCAATAATCATATTTACTGACACCCTTTAGGAGTTATAATTTATATCTCATAAAACTCACTCATTTTACATGTATAGTTCAATATTTTTGGTAAATCATTACATTTACAGAGTTCTGTAACCATCACTACAATCCAGTTTTAGAACATTTTCAAGCCCACACCAACTCCAAAAGAGCCTTTATGCTCGTTTGTGGTCAATGCTGTTCCTACCTCCCGCCCCAAGCAACTGCTGATCTGCTTTCTGTTGCTATAGATTTGCCTTTTCTGGACATTTCATATAGATAGAGTTATACAATATCTAGTCTTTTCCATCTGACTCCTTCCACTTAGCGTAATGTTTTTGACCCTCAAATATTTTCAATCCCTTTCCAGCTATATTACTTCATATTTGGCTAATTCTTTACATTTCAAAGTTACCCTATTATCTTACTACAATAACTCTGAGTTAGGTAAGGTAGGTGGTGGTGTCCCCATTTCGCAGAGGGGGAAACTGAGGCATGGTGGCTCCTAAGAGGTCACCCAGCCAGTCTGGTAGCAGAGAAATAACTAGAACCCTGTCTTCCTGATGCGAGACCATAGATTTTCCACAGTGCTAATACTCTACCACCACAGAGGAGAGCAGGCGTGCCCCTCCCTCTCTGATGGCAGAAGTTATTTATGGGGAGAGATGGGGAAAGGAAGATGTGGGCAGACTGAAGATATGAAGGGAAGGGAAGCTTAGCAGAAAAGCCAGGCAGTAGATATGACAATGATAACATACCCAGGCCAAATGAGCTCTAGGCATTTGAGAAGAGGGAAAACCCCTGGGGGGAAGTTCTGAATTAGACCTTCTTTCTACTTCCTTATTTTTCAGACAAGGGTTTTTCTTCCCCCTTCCTCGAAATCTATGAGTAGCCAAGGGTATTTTAACAGCGTCAATCTCAAGTGTTGAGAATTTGACAAAGGATATCAGTTTGACACACTAGCTAACGAAACACAGTTGGACTCATACTACGTCTTCACATGACATTTCAGTTTGTTGTCACATGAAATGTTAATGTTAAAAGTTCCAAACGTAGCCTCTTTCTCAAAATGTTTTTAAAAGTCACATCTAGGCCAGGTAACATGTAAGTAGGAGCTACCTGGGAGGGGGCATTCCTCCACGGGGGGCAGGGGAAGGCTGCTGCCTGGAGTCCTGCCACCCACGCTTGGCCACTGCTCTCATTCATGACTGCCTATGGAAATTAGCCCTACGTGATAATTGTGTGTAGAGAAAGAGTAGATGGGCTCTGAGTGAAAGCCTGAAGGCCTCTCTCTAGTAAAGTGCATAAGAATGAACTTTATCATCTCTATTTTTAATACTTTTGAGGGCTTTTTGTCATTTTTGTGTTTGGAATAGGTGGTTCTGTCAGATGAGGTGGCATGGGGTCACATGTCTTCTCCTGTTAGAAATTCCCGGAGGGCAGAGGCCCATGTCTACTTCTTGACCTCTTCCACACCCTAACATAGTGCCTTCGTGTGCTTTTCACATACTAGGTTCTCAACAATTCTTGGTAATTGATTATTACTTAATTGTTTACTTGTGTATGCTCTGTCTTGCAAACTAAAACAATACATACTGAGGGCAGGTCCCCTCTATATTTGTAGAGTATCTCCTAAAAGTCCCTTAGGAATTATGGACTTATAAATGTAGTAGGTTCTTAATAAAATTTTTATTCAGTTCTGTTTATTTCAATAGAGAACCGTTGTCTCACTGAGCAGTACTGTCCAGGCAGGCGAGCCTCGGCCTGAGAGGAGGCAGCTAGGAGACGCTGAGGGGAGCTGGCTTAGCTTCTGGCCTCTTCACCTCTGGGTCTGCTCTCTATCCCAGCAGCGATGCTCTGCCTCTCTCTGCCTCTCTCCATCTTCCTTTCTCATAATGATTTTCTGGCTTGTATCTTCTGGCAGGGGGAGAGTAAACTAGGTGCAGTGGACAAGGCCCTCTGGGTCCCTTCTGTGACTTCAGAAGATGAGATTTGGGCAGTAGCTTGCCACTTGTCACAATTTGTTTATTTCTGCAATGGGTAAAGGCCCTGAGAACTCAGAGATGAATGAATGGGTATCCTCCGAATGTGAAGTTTGGTGTATGTACTGTATTCATGTGTGGTTATGAATGAGCAATGTCTATGTGTGGGTATCAGGAGTGGCGGGTCTGTGCCTCTCTGTCTCTAGGCCCTGTGGTGTGCACATTTGTGCAGTGTATACAGATGCAGGTGTGAGCTCTTGGCTCCCTCCCATAGGAACCCCTGTGGGACTCTCACTGAGCCCACACAGTCAGGGGCTCTGGACTTGTCCCATGGGGGGATAAAAGAAGGTCATGTAGAAATGTTAAGATGGCGTCCCTAATTCACATTCTAGTTCTGAGCTTATAAACTGACATTTTAAAAATGTTTTATCCCCTTTGCCTACAGGTTTTCCCCAGTAGCTTCACTGTATATGCTTAACTGATACTGAAAGTAACAAAAAGTGTGCATGTATTTCTGAGCCTGCCGGAAAGGCCAGCCTCACTGCGACCATCAGCCCCAGGTTCAGGACTTGGAGACTGACCTGTGTATTTGTTTGTGCAGGTCGAAACAGTGGGGTCTGGGACTCTAAGTCATCTTCTCTGCCCACTGCGCCATCCCCACTGCCCAGGGCCGGGTGAGTACCTGCTGCAGGGAAGCAGCTGTGAGATTTGAGTGGATGGTCTCACCACTGCTGTGAGCGGAGCCTGCCTGGAATCCACACAGGAGTTTTATCCGAGAATCAGGGGGGAAGAGGGAAAACAGCTTTTCTGGGAGTGCACACCTGCCCAAGCTCAGACAAAGGCACACCCCACATTACCATAGGCGTGTTCCTGAAGAGTGTGGAAACGAACCCCTACTGCCTGTTCCTCTCCTCCACGCCCATGGCATGCTTCAAGTTGGACCAGGGGTGTCTCTGTTGAAATCGAAAACTGGTACTCTCTCCTCCCATAATTTTTTAGTCAAATCTTAGGTTCATTGACTTACAATGTTCCGTAAGACAGAAGCTCCAGCACCTGAGTAATTTTGAGGCCCACTAGCAGGTTTCATCTTTACTTTCTCCTCCTCAGCTTCTCTTTGAAGTAGTTAATGATCTGTAAACAAACATGTACACCATGCGGCATACACTGTGGTGTTCAATCAAACAACACTGCCTGGGTTCCTTTCAAAAGGGAGATGAGTCATTCTTTCCTATTGAACTTAAAATGGCTTTGTAAACTGTCAGGTGAGCATTGTAATGTGTTAATATTACAAACAGTGACCCCACAATTTTATATTGGCTCAACAGGTTATTTTAAAAGCATATTTAAATATGTCCAAAGCTGGCCTGCATGGTTATAATCTTAATTCTGCCTCTGTGTAAAGCAAAGAAATTTGTGATTTCAGGGGTTTATTAACCAAAACTCTGTACACGTCTCTCTTGGCTCAGCTTTATCACTTTGGGCAAGTTACCTAGCCTCTCTGAGCCTCCATTTCCCAATCTCTAAAATGTGAGAATAACACTCATTTTAAAAGGTCACTTTGAGGTTTAAATAAGATATAAAGAGCCTAATCCAGGGGCTGGCCCCGTGGCCGAGTGGTTAAGTTCGCGCACTCCGCTGCAGGCGGCCCAGTGTTTTGGTAGTTCGAATCCTGGGCGCAGACAGGGCACTGGTCATCAGACCACGCTGAGGCAGCGTCCCACATGCCACAACTAGAAGGATCCACAACGAAGAATATACAACTACGTACTGGGGGTCTTTGGGGAGAAAAAGGAAAAAATAAAATCTTTGGAAAAAAAAAAAAAGGAGCCTAATCCAGTGCCTGGCACCTTAGAGGCACTCGGGAATTGTTAGTATTCCTCACCCATACTTTCAGCTCTCAGCCAAAAACAAAGTGAGAGAGAGAGAGACAGCATTGAAAATAAATGCAGAAGAGAAGCATAAAACCTTAGCAATATTAGATTCCAATCTCTACTGGAACTAACACAAACCAGAATGTCAGGCAAGGCAAGCAACTTCAGGACCACAGATCACAGTGGTTTTCAAACTTGTGCCGGTCTTGAATTTCTCACTTCGGAATGAAATCCTAGGCAGATGTCCAGTAGAGAAGAGTCACGGGAAGAAGTGAGGCAGTTGGCATGAGGAGATGCTGGCTGCAAACTCACCTGCATGGCCACCCGCGTATCTCCCCCCTCCCTCCCCAGACAGCAGTGCTGTTGGGGGAGGGGAGAGCTCTGCATGCACACTTTGAAAACACTGATTCTGGCCCTCATTTACAGATGAGGAAACTAAAGCTCAGACTGGCCTCACGGCCCAGAGGAAAAGGCCTGAGGTCATCGAGTAATTAGTAGCAGAACTAGAACAAGAGCTCAGTTATCCCAACTCCCTGGCAACTGGCGCTCCTGTTTATCCCCAGTTAACCCCTATGCCATCTGTCAGTGGACCCTATCTGAGACTAGGAGGATCATGACTAAATCCTGCTTCCATCTCTCTCCGCCCTTCATGGATTGTCTTCCTACACACTTGTATCACTTTCATTATTCTAGTTTAAATTTGAGAGTAAAATGATAAGTAGTCAGCTCCACTTTATCAAAGTTGATCTCTTTTTATTTCTCAGGAAAAAGCCAGCTACATCACTGAAGACAGTAAGTTAATTTTGCATTTAACCCACAATGTTTATTCTTATCTACTTATTTAAAGTTGACAATGCTTCCAGCTAAGGTGAACATAATCTTAGCAACTAAAGTTGCTGCCCGGGGAGTCCAAGAGAAATTTGGAATCCTCAGTTAGCCAAGGAAGATGCTGCATGGGAAGAGTTCATCCTCCCTTGACCCTGGCGGCTTCACTGAGTGTCAGTGGCAGATCAGAGGCAGCGGCCAGGCTCCCTGCCTCCCATGACGTCTGTTTTCCCCATGGGAGCGCCTGTGTCTGCTTCCCACTCTGTGGCCAGGGAGCTAATGGCTGACAATAGCATATCAGGCACACATAGGCCTGACTAAACTCAGATTCTGGCCAGAATTTTGGGAACCTCGGCCAGCCCACTATTCAAGAAAGCCCACCTTGACCCGGTACCTACTCTGTAGCCTGCCATTTACAATCACTTAGCAAACACCAAGAAGGAGGGGCCCAAGACTGAATCAGATGCCAGATTCCCACTGTGCAAGCACTGGTACCTGGCAGCTGCTGGGAGCCATGGTATTCACTGGCACTGTTGACAGCAGGGAGGTCCCCACACCAAGATGACACTGCACCTTCCATGACACACTTCCAGTCCATTGTCACTTCATGCAAAGTTGGGCTGGGGGTTGTGTGTTTTTAATTGTTGTTCTTCTGATTGAAGGAATAGCTATGTGTCAAAGAAATGCTCTCCCCAAATATTTATTTTAATAATATTGCTTTGGCTTTTATTTCCACATTTTTCATATTCCACAGTATTAAATATTCTTGCTTTTTTTTTAATAGACTCCAGTTGCCTCTCAACAGAATGCCTCGAGTGTTTGTGAAGGTAAGTCTATGTTATTTTGAAGGATGAGCATGTCTTCTAAAAGTTATTTTAATTAAGAATTTGTATGTAATTGCATTTCTAAATTTCTTTCGTTATTTATAAGGCTTTTGTAAATTGAAACTCAATTTTCTAAACAAAACGGCCTGCGCTTTGCAGTGAGTAGTGAGCCACAGAGCTGGTCGGAACCTGAGCTTGCTGGGCAACATCTTCGGGGTAGGCTACAGTCTACACGCCCCAAACCTGCCTGTTTGTAGACAGATATGACTTGCCAGACAGTGCCATGACCTTACATAGGTGAGAAGACTTATTTAGGGCCATTCACGTATCTTAGAACTAACAGTTTAGTGAAGGTAACGAAATTTTTAAAAATCTATTTATTTGAACAAGTTCTTTTGCTACGTTTTCAAAATAATGTTTTCTGAGTTCAAATGTCTGTCTTCTCAGTACATCTTCAAATGCCTTCCTTCTTTTGTTTTATCATAACCTAAAATCCTTACATATACTTTTTGTTAGAACTTTCCCATTTAAAAAAATACTTGTATTTGAAAAAATACCAGGGAAAAAAACAGAAAGAAGGAAGAATCATCCATAATCTTAGCACTCAAAACACTATATAGAAGTTAAAGTCCTGCACCCACTTAATTCCACACGAAAGTACCCAGTGTTACAAGCTTAGTGTTCTTCTCACCGTTTCCTGAGTTAATATGGGCACATCTACATAAAGTGTTCTGCTTTCTCTGATGATGGATGGTCCTTACCTTTTCTGAATGTGCACTATGACTCACCTGTCTGCTTTAAGTGCTCCACTGGGTTTTTCACATCTGTTTCCCGCATCTTTTTCCCCTGGGCTATTTCTGAACCATCACTGCCTTCTGCTGTCGTGCTTTCTTCTGCCTTTCCTTTGATGCTTTTGCCCTGCTATCCTTCCATTCCCTACAGTCTTCCGTGCCTGTTGAGCAGGGAGCTGGGAGTAATAGTGGAGCCTTTGGGTGAGCTTCTGCAGGAAGTAAGTACAAGCCTGTGCAAATATCCTGCCTTCGGAGGCCTCTGAAATCCAGCAGAGAAGGGGCTCATGGCATGCCCCGTGCAGCTTGGGTGTCCTCATTCCCAAAGGGCTCCCAGTGCAGGAGCTTGGCATGCCATCTCTTTTGTGACTTAGTTCAAGAGCAGAGACAATGGCCATCCAAACCCAAAGCCATGAGTGGCCTCTTCTGGCCTAGGAAGGAAGCCTCCAGCATGGCAGGGGCAACGCAGGTGTGGTCAAAGCTCATCAGGCTGTGGGTACCTAGCGTGTTCCTTGTCTTTCCTTCTGAAATTATCAAGTCGTAAAGTCGTGAACAAAACACCTCACATGGCGGCTCAAAGTAAATTGCCACAAACGTGAAATACGATCTTCAGAGGTTCAAGCCTTCTGAATTTCGCTACACCACAAGAAACCCTGAAGTCTATCTTATTATCTGTTTGAATCTTTGAGTTCTTACTGCTGTTATTCCTTTTGGGTTCCTGTAACGGGAGATCAATAGTTCTCCACCTTTCTTCCCTGAGGGCGGACATACTCATAGACATACCCAGATCTTAACACACCCTAGACCAAATTTGAGAGAGAATAAAGCATTAAAATAATTTATAATCACATTTATCAATGGTTCAGCAGTAAAGTTCACTACGGGCTTCAACATAAATTTCTTACATTTCAGGTTATACCCATTTCCCTGTGTACCAGTTACAACTCCACCCCTTCCTCTCCCACTCAGGAAAACACAGTGAAATGCAAGTGAGATCAACATTATTCTAAGGATACCCTTGAATTTGCTCAATTAATTTTTCAAAAAGAGTAGATCATTTGCAAACTCTGATATTTTACCTCTTATCCGTAAGAAATGATTTATACCACATCTTATGACTAATGAAGATACATCGGGGTGTTGTAAGACCTGTGTGGAGCCACATAGAAAGCAGGGGTGGCTAAAATGTGTTCATTTTCTGACTCCCACCTGTACTCACACACTTAAAGGTCCAGACCCCAAGGGTTCAGTCCCCATGTACATTGCCAAGGGGTGACTGCAGAGGTGGCAGGGTGTGCCTGTAACGCTGCTGGGCAGGAGTCCTGGTCCTAATAGCACAAACACATCCCCAGACTGACAGGTGCACAAATGGATTACATCCTGGTGAAAGACAAGTTTGTGGGAAGACATCTGACCAAATCTGGTTCGTCTCAGTTGATGTTGCTGGGTTTGGGCATGGGGACAGACGTTTCACTCTAATCCTAATATGAGAATTTTCTTAATGCAGAAAAACCTATACCTGCTGAACGCCACCGAGGGTCTAGTCACAGACAAGAAAATATGCCATCACCTGTGTTTCCTCCTGCCCAGAAGTAAGAATCCTTTCCTTTAAAAATAAATTTCCTCGATGCCTGCATTGTTACACTGCACAGTGACACAGGCTGCTAGTGCTTGGTAAAGATCTGATATTTCATTGCTTTGCAATTAAATTTAAAAAGGTATTAAGTAGGTAACAACTTTAAAAGAACTGTTTAGAATCACAGAAACCTAATACTCAGGTTAATTATCAGACTTAACTAAAATCTAACACTTTAGTCAAGTCTACTCCTTTCAAAAACCCAAGGGAACAATTTACTTATCTTGAAGGTTTTGGTGCCCCTCCTATCTTTAGATATGTTTTGTTGACCATTTGTGTTGACTCCTTTGTAATGTTCCTTTAGAGCATCTTCAGTGCAAACAAAAAGTCAAGCTTAATTTTGTGCTTTGCCTTTTAATTAATCTGAAATTCTTCCTTTCAGACAAATTCATCAAAAACCCATACCTCTGCCAAGTAAGTACAATGAAGTCCTGAAGAGCAGTATCAGGTAGTGGTTAAGGTCAGATCTTCGTGTCTGAGCCATCCAGGATCTAACACAACACTGCCACTTCCAGCTGGAGAATCTCAGTATCCTCTCTGGCTTGTTTCCTCATCTGTAAAATGGGGCCAAGAATATTTATTCCATAGAGTTGTTTTGAAAAGTTAATAGATTTGAGATAACTTTTACTTTTTTCTTTTTTACTATTGATTGAATATTTTACTGGTCATCTTTTACTTATTTATTTATTTATTTTTACAAAAACAACAGAACTGTTTTCACAATAAGAAGAGTAAGTAAAACAACATATGGGCAGTACCTAGTATAGTGCTTGGTACACAGAAGGTCTTCAATAGATGAAAGCTATTTAAATTAAATCTAAAATACATTTTAATGATCATAAAATACATCTACAAAAGGTACCCTGAAAAGAAGATTTGGCAAATATCTGGATAATTTTCCCAGGGCAGACAATACATCACCCTGAAAATATATGAAGTCAGGCTTGCAGAACATAACTGCCCAAACCTTGGTTTGCTTTCTACTAAAATTTCAAATTCCAAATTTTAATTTAAAATTCTAAACTCAAAATGAAAATGCTTTGGCTATAGAAATTTTATTTTTCCTTATGGAAACCTCTATTATACCTTTTATTGTTTTTCAACCCAAGTCATTCTTTCAGTTGACAAATATTTATTGACCATCTGCCATGTGCCAGGCGCTGTTCTAGACAGGGGATACAGCAGTGAATAAAACAGAGTCCCTGCCCTATGAAGCTTCTATTCTGCTGGAGGAGACAGGAGAAATAAACAATAGATAAGTCATATAACGTCAGGTAAATGCTTAAGGGCTATAAAGAATAACAAAGCAAGTTGGCGGAGATGGGGTCACAGAGAATCCTGGAGGCAGTGAGGTCTGCCATCTTAGATGAGGTGGTCAGGGAAACCTCATCTGTAAAATGGGGTCAAATAGCTCCTCCCATAAAGGGCCAATGTGAGGACAAAATGCGCTAAGATGTGGCTCAATAAAACAGAATAGGACTGGCACATATTCAGGGATCAGACAATGTCAGCCTTGAATTCCCCCAGCTGCACAAACGGCAGAAACCGCCAACCACCTTGTACCGTGTGCTGTGGGAGAGCCTGACCACCCGCCCTCCTTTGCTGCTCCCACTGGGCGTACCATCCCTTCCCTCATACCCAACCTTGCTGGGGCTGCCAGGCCCTCACTGGTCCCTCCTGTTACAACGGTGGCTTTCTCCTTTGAACACCCAGGCTCTGTCATCTGAAGTACTTAGTTCATCTAAGCCTGTCTCTCCTGCAGACTTCCCCTCCTAATAAAGGACAACTGGTTGCTCTGGTTAAAAACCTTAGAGTCACCCATGACTCTTCACTTGCTTTCTTCACATGCCTTCCAGCTAAATATATTCCTTCAAAATATATCTGGAATTCAGCATTCTCACTGCTTCCACTGATGCCGTCTGTTCCAAGCCACCATCATCTCCTTCCTGGAGTTGCAAGAAGAGCAAACTGCCCTCCTCTCTCTGCCCTTGCCCCTTCTATCTGTTTCCAGCCTTGCAGCCAAGAGTGACCTTGTTCAAAGACAGGCAGATCACATTACTACTCTGTTCAAAACTCTCTCCAAAAGCTTCCTGTATCATGCTTGTTAAAGCTCAAGTCATGCTAAGGGGTCCACCAGGTCACAAATCAGGTGCCTTCATGACCTCCTGTCTGGCTTTATCCCTTATTCCTCCTCCTTTTCTCACTGCACTCTGGGCAGGGTGGCCTCCTCTCCATTCCTCAGGTATGCCAGGCTCTTGCATTTACTGTTCCCTGTACCTGGAACATTCTTTCATGAGATAGCCACATGCCTCCTCCCTCTCCACCTGCCGATCTTACCCAAGTGTCCCCTCAGTGAGGCCTGTACTACTTGTCCAAGGCCATCCCCAACCCACTTTCCTGCTTATTTTTCTCCATAGCACTCATGACTCTGCAGCAGTGTATATGCATTGACTTATGTCTTCATTGCCTCTCTCACTCCATTGAAATTTGAGCTCCAAGAGGGCAGGGAATTTTGCTGTTTTGTTGACTGCTGTATATTCCCAATGATCACAATGCTCAGCAAGGCGCACAATGATGAATGAATGAATGAATGAATACTAATGAATGTTAAGTAGTTTCTCTATTTCATGTGTCTTCATAATTAGACTGTAAACTCCTTGAGGGAGTTTATGCCTTAAGGTAGCAATTCTCAAATATTTTGGTCTCAGGAGCATTTTAACACTCCTAAAATTATTGCAGACCAAAAGCACTTTGGTTTACATGTTTCTTTTTATTGATATTTAATGTATTAATCAAAACAGACATTTAAAACATATTTATTAATCTACTTTTAAAATATTAAACTCATTGCATGTTAATATAAATAGTATATTTTTATGAAAAATAGCTATATCCCAAACAAAAACAATTTAATAGGGAGAGTGGTATTGTTTTACATTTTTTAAGTCCCTTTAATGCCTGGAGTAGCAGCGACAGCTGGATTCTCATATCTGCTTCTACATTCAATCTGTTGCAATATGTTTTTCTGGTTGAAGTACATGAAGAAAATTGGGCTTCACAAAGATATGCGTTTGGAAAAGACCTTGCAAACATCCTGAAAGGATCTTGGGTATTCCTGGGGTCCTCACCCCACACTTTCAGGAACATTGCTGCTCCTCCTCCTCCTCCTCCTCCTCCTCCTCCTCCTCCCCCTCCCCCTCCCCCTCCCCCTCCTCCCCTCCCCCTCCCTTCTCCTCCCTTCTCCTCCCTTCTTCTTCCTGCTTCCTGATGCTTCATTGGCCCTGAGCTAACATCTGTTACCAATCTTCCTTTTTACACTTGAGGAAGATTGTTACTGAACTAACATCTGTGGCAGTCTTCCTCCATTTTGTATGTGGGACACTGCCACAGCATGGCCTGATGAGCGGTTCATAGGTCCTCGCCAGGATTTGAACCTGCGAACCCTGGGCCACTGAAACAGCGTGTGCAAACTTAACCACTATGCCACAGGGCCAGCTCTGAGAACCATTGCTCTTAAGGATCTTTTGGTGTCTGTGTGATTTTTTATGTGTATGATTTTTCAGTGTGTGTGTCCCCTGGAGCACCTAGCACAATGTTGAGGTATAGGCATAGTAACTGCTCAAGATTTAATGAAGATCCATGGATTTTTCAAATCCCTTTCAGGATTTCCAGAAGGGGGAAGTCCAACCGTGGACGGCCCATTACCTGGCTTTTCATCTAATTCTAATTTGTCAGAACAGGTATGAAATGAACTCTTATTGTTACCAGTAAACTGCAGAAAAGGGCATGTCATCTTGTAAGAGAGAGTTTGGAGTGAAGCTTGAGAACAGACTATATTTTAAGTCAGCTTGTGAGTTGTCATTTGCTGATGGGTACAGAGTACATTTTTATTTTCAATGATTAAGACCTTTCTCCATTTATTCCAATTTGTATTCCAGATGCCCTAAATAACAATTCGTGTTTTTTCTAGCAAAGAAGTGTGCTGTTTTTATTGTTCTTTCTCTCACATGGATTCTATTTAAACTATGTAATTTTCTCAGAATAGATCTGTGGAAGCACATGATATCAAAACACCTAGAACAACACAGTTTAAAAACAGGAAAAGGGCTCTGTGTGCCCTTGGGCAAGTCTCTCTAAGCTTTCTCAAGGATGAGAGCATGTATCCTTCTTGCCTTCAAAGTGGTTACAAGAATCAAATAAGATAATATTTGTAAAAACACCTTGATAACTATAAAGTGCTCCACAAGGCAGCAACAATAAGATCATGATGGAAAGAGACATTATAGCTTATTTAGGAGAAAGGAATAAATGGTACAGAAATCCAGCAGGATTTAGATCTTATGTTCAAGTACTAACATTAGCAGCTAAGGCCAAGTGGGAAAAAAAGTCAACTACATAATCCTGTGATTGATCAAAGGAAGCATAAAACTCATTTTCAAGCTACTGGTCCAAATGTAATTAGGCCTGTCTTGGTAATGCAAAATGGGACTTTGTTTTTAATGCACAGGAGGTATGGTGTGATTGAAGGCCCATCTCATGCTTAACAATGCTGTTTCATAGGAAGCTGACGTTCACTGTAAGCCATGGTATGCTGGTGCCTGTGATCGAAAGTCTGCTGAAGAGGCACTATACAGATCAAACAAGGTTTGACCATTTTAAAATCTCATATTCTGCCCTTAGACTATACTAGGCACAGTTGTCATCCTGATAATGTGCAATTAAATAGTTGCAACAATTATGAATGCAGGGATCTTTTATCTTTACTTAGTCAAGAGGAGTTGCCATCCCCTCCTCTCTTTCAAGCATCTCCCTCTTTGTTCCTCCATCTCATTTCCACCTGTCCTTTCATCTCTGTGGGATCCAGAGGCTCCACTGCTCTCCAGACAGTGGGAGAGAAGAAGGCTCCGGGGGGAGATCTCCAGAAGGCTTGGTGCCTCATGAGATCCATCCAAGAGTGAGAAGTAACAGGCTATTTTGGATCAATGCATGAGATAGAAGATTGAGGTCAAGATGGCAAAAAGTATCTGGAAACACATTTTTTGGAGAGTCCAATTTATATACTGTGTTTAGACACTCTTGTTTTAGTCCTAGTTCTGCAATTAAACATATTAAATGTTCTCCATCAGGCCCTTTGCTGGCTTCCCCGGTTCTCTCTTTTTGTCTGAGGAAGCTCACCTTGTAGTAGATTCTCAGGAAGGACTGTGTTTTCACCGTTTCCTGTGCTCTTGCACATTCAAAACTATTTTTCATAGCCTGATACCTGGAGGAAATCTTGGCTGGATATAAAATCTTTGGTTTGAGTTTTTAAAAGTGTTGCTCTGCTGGATTGCCTTGTTCTCTCTGCTGCTTTTGAGAGTCTAATGCTAATGCTATTTTCTTGCCCTTATAAATAATTTGATATTTTAATCTCAAGGCTCTATAGGCTTTTTGTTTTTAAAGCCTTATTGTTTTGCCAGAATATATCTCTGAGTTGATTTCCAGGTCAATTTTTTCAGATAGATGGAAGCCCTTTCAACATGTACATTTAAGTTTTCTCTTATTTCCAATACATTTTCTTAAATTAGTCTTAAAGAGTCTCCATCATTTTGGATGTTCCATCATTTTGTTTTTCTTCTTCAAGGCCTCAAATTACATGCGTTTTGGACCTTTTTGGTCTTTCTTTCATTCCACCCACTCTGACCCTATTGTACTTCTTGCTTTAATCTTTTTCTTTTTCTGTCTTGGTTGTTCCATGCCTTCCTCTGGTCATTTATTAGTCTTCATTTGAGGCTGTTTTCCCTTGGGCATCTTGTGATTTCTTCTTCATTTCTGAGATAGGTTTGTCTTTCTCTTCAATTTCTCTCCTGAGTTGGATTGAAACTCTGGTTGCATTTCTTCTTCCTGCTTTTGTCCATTTTTTTGTTCCTAATTTTTGAACTTATGCTTCTAGAATATTTTATAAAATATATAATTAAATTTAAAATGTGTTATGGGTTTTTTTCTGCTCCTATTCGAGTTTTTGGGGAGAAAATTTTTATGAGCTGAAATGTTTTGATTCTCAATTTCTGCTTCCTTCTTATAATACTTTTGAATGGCATTTGTTTTGATCTTTTTTTATTCATAGGCAACTTGTGGACAGAGTTCCTGGTTTAAGAGTGCTCTCTAGGTTTGATCTTAATGTGTCCTTTCACACGTTTCTAAATCCCATAAACATAATGTCTTATTTACTGCATCAAAATCTAGCATTGACCTCACCCAGGATTTTCTATAAGTATATATTTTACTGAAGTATTTTCTTGGAAAATAATAAAACAAACTCTAATTAATAAAAAAAATCATATAAATAAATAATTACCTTTTGAATATAATATAGATATTTTTCATAAACTGATTTCTAACCTGTGGAAATATAAGTACTAGTAACCATAATTATGCTTTCCTTTTAATAAACAGGATGGATCATTTCTTATTCGGAAAAGCTCTGGCCATGATTCCAAACAGCCATATACACTAGTTGTATTCTTTAATAAGCGAGTATATAATATCCCTGTGCGATTTATTGAAGCAACAAAACAGTATGCTTTGGGCAGGAAGAAAAATGGTGAAGAGGTCAGTAATTTGTCTTTTAATCCAATTCTATAACTCTATATTGAGCACAATGGCATCATATTGTATTAGGTGCTAGAGATGAGAAGAAAGGATGCAAGAATATTTGGTACAAGGCTTGCATACATGTCGTAAATAGAGGACAAGATAAAATAATATGTTCAGGCCATATATTCTATGAGAGAACAGAAAGGATTTAAGACTCACATGATGTGAAGGCTACATCTTAGTCCTTTTATCCTGTTACTTAGGGGGATCAGTCTGATTCAGTGTTTCAGTCCAGGGGGACATAGAAATCAAGGTTGAAACGTCAAGTAGAATTAATATTGTAAGAATCAAGGTCAGTGTTCAGAGCTCCTAAGTTAAGAACTAGGATCTCAGCTCAAGTACAAAGGTAGATTACCAGGTAAGGATCAGAGGAGATGCAGAAACTTGAGTTGAAAAATTAGACTATAGCCCTTGGACCAAAATGAGCTTTTGGGTCTGCAGCAAGAAAAAAGCATTACAGTAGGTCTTGAATATTAGCCAAACATGAATATAAACTCCTTTTTAATCTGTACCAAACTCAGTGCTTACCATATCTCCATTTAGCCAGCTTGTTCACATAAGTGAGCCCTGAAACATGGGCTGGAGTAATCCATGAATGGTCAGAAAGGGAGTGATATTTATTCTGTTCTTAAGTGATGCATTGAATTTGAATAGGTAGAATGAAGGTTGGAGGAGATGAGACGGAGAAAAGTGAAAAGAACACTCTAAGCAGAGAAAATAGCATTTAAAAAGTTCAAGTTAAGAAATACTTATTTTCAATACTCCTTCAGAAAGAACTACATCCATTCCAGACCCAGCACTAGGTAGAAAGTGTTTGAATTGTTAAAAAGTGTCATAATTGCTGAAGTGTCTGTCTTCTCCACTAGATGAGGCCAGGTCCTAGACTATGTCTTGTTCATCTCTGTATTTCCAGAACCATAGCACAATAGCTGCTTTCAGTGGATGCTTGATAAGCACTTATTAAATGAATGAACTGATTTGTTGATTGAAGCATTTGTAAAACAAACTGATAAGATCATGTGTCAATGAGTGTGCTCTTTATTTTGCTTTTTTAAAAAAATTGTGGTAAAAAACACATACCATAAAATTTACCATATTAACTATTTTAAGTGTACAGTTTAGTAGTGTTAAGTATATTTACAATGTTGTGAAACAGATCTCCAGAAGTTTTTCATCTTGCATATCTGAAACTCTATACTCGTTGAACAATAACTCCTCTTTGTCCATTCCCCCCAGCTGGCAACCACCATTCTGCTTTCTATGAATTTGACAACTATAGATGCTTCATATAAGCGGGATCATACAAAGTTTGTGTTTTTTGATTGGCTTATTTCATGTCGCACAATATATCCTCAAGGTTCATCCACATTGTAGCATGTGGCAGGATTTCTTTCCTTTTTGAGGCTGTGTAGTATTCCAGTGTATTATATACCACAATCTGTTTATCCATTCATCTATTGGTGGACGTTTGGGTTGCTTCTACCTCTTGGCTATTGTAAATAGTGCTGCTATTAACATGAGTGTACAATATCTCTTTGAGATCCTGCTTTCAATTCTTCTGGATATATATCTAGAAGTGGGATTGCTGGATCATATGGTAGTTCTAGTTTTAATTTTTTGAGGAACCACCATATTGTTTCCCATAGTGATTGCATCATTTTACAACCCTACCAACAGTGCACAAGTGTTCCAACTTTTCCACATCCCTGCCAACACTTGTTATTTTCTGGGTTTTTTAAATAGTACCTATCCTAATGGGTGAGAGGTGATATCTCATTGTGGTTTTGATTTGCACTTCTCTGAGGATTAGTGATGTTGAGCATCTTTTCATACGCTTGTTGGCCATTTGTATGTTATCTTTGGAGAAATGTCTATTCAAGTCCTTTGCCCATTTTAAAATCAAGTTATTTGATCTTTTGTTGTGAGCTGTAGGAATCCTTTATATATTCTGGATATTAACCCCTTATCAGATATATGATTTGCAAACATTTTCCCCTATTCCATAGGTTGCCTTTTCACTCCATTGATTGTGACCTTAGATGAACAAAAGTTTTTAAGTTTGATGTAGTCCTATTTATTTTTGTTTTTGTTGCCTGTGCTTTTGGTGTCATATTCAAGAAATTATTGCCAAATATAATCTCATGAAGCTTTTCCCCTATGTTTTCTTCTAGGAGTTTTATAGTTTGGGGTTTTGTTTTGCTTTTAATAAAGTTTCAGATAGTTAGAAAATGCAAAACTCTTAAATATGAAAACCTGAAACACTGATCAAGACCAAACTTGGGTTTTAAAATATAGATTGATTATCATTTAACATCAGTTAAACTTTAACAGAACTGTCTGCTTTTCCCTCCTCACAAAAACCTTCATTCTCACTGAAACCTTTATCTGACAAATCATTTTAAAATAATGCTCTTCAGTAGTAATCAGTAGTAGGAAATGGTGCTGATCTCAGTAGGACAGAGTGACTTTGGATGGATGGTTTCATTCTAAAGACTCCTCACGGCTCCAGTACTTCTATCAGAGGCTTAAGGGTAGATGAGGGAGCTGTCCCGTTTAGAGGTTCTGAAATTCTCTCATATAAATTTTGAGCTCTCAGACGGCCTCTGGACTTCGTTGTCCTGCTAGGAAACTCTGGTAAACAGGGATTCCTCTTGGCCTAAAGAATCTTCATCCCTACCTCAGAATGAATAGATCAGAACTTCACCCCACTCCCCACATATGCAGCCTATGAATACCAAATTAAGTAGTATATTATTATAATGGCACCAGGAAGTCCTAATAGAGTCTATTAAAACTCTTACTTAAATTATCTATCATAGAAAGATTATTTCTCCCATATACTGAATATTTTAATGGAAAATGAAAATTTTGGTAACATGATGTCAATTATGTGGATATTTTGAAAAGTCTGTTTGTCTGTATTTGTGTTTGCATGTAAGTGGGTAGAAAAAATAAACAATTGATTAACTGTTTAACTCTTTTATGCAATTGTTTTGGCATTATGTAGACATAGTATTGAGTAATTTTATAGCTTTCACATCTGTTTGCTTTATTTTATTGACTATGAGACTTTGAGGTATAAAACAAGTTATTTTTCTGTGCATGTATGAATATCTCAAATATACTGAATTAGTGTAGAGGGGGGAAAAAAAGAGCACTGAGGGGAAACTGCAACTAACTTATGCCCAATTCTTCATCCAAAATAATCACAAATATGCCTCAACTCCACTCCCTACCTCAAACATTTCAATCCTCAAGCACTGCAACAAAGCAAAACTCAATAATATGCAGGGACTAGAAGGACAAAATGAGATGTTTGTTTGCATAAATATAGCAACTCTCGCCTATGTTTGCTGGGTTCAAAGCACACTTTTTCACTTGGAATCCACTTCAAAGAGATTGCGCTATTTCATTTCCTGATTCTTTAGTCCATCAATTTAACTTCCAGCTGCATTCAGTTTAGCAACATGCTATGCCAAACAAACAGAATGAATGTCTTTATATCATAAAAGAACTTCAATGGCAATTGCAAGAGGGCTGAATGATTGAAGAGAAAGAAAGATGTAAAGACTAAAGGTATTTGAAGGTCCCTGTGTCTCACCTCTCCTCCATGACCTAATATTCAGATAGCCAATTATCTAAAAGACGAGTGGTATTTCATTTTAAAAGCTTGACCAGTATTCTGAATACTTTACTTTATTCAATACGTAGAAATTTGGAAGCTACCCAAATAATTAATAAAGACAAAGAGATTTTTATTCCAGATGTTTGTCTTTATATGAAAAATTAAAAGACAAAAAAATCAATTTGTGATAATTGCTAAATTTATGGCACTGTTGCAAAACAATTACCACTTTTTAAAAAATGACTCTGGATGCATTTATTTAATGATTGTGAGCCTGTAACACTTTTGTGTAATCTATGCATTTTATTTCACGGTCTGTGTTAGATTTATTTTATCTTTCATTTTAAACATTGATCATTTTTTCAGAAAAAAATTGTGATAACCTTAAATTAAAACCCATAGACAATAGAAATTAATATGTGGAAAAATAAATATGTATGATAAGAGCCTACCATGAAATTCCATTATTAATTAGGCACCAATTTAGCTCTAAACTTACTGGGAGCCAAAGCAAAAATAGAAATGTGAGGGTTTATAAAGTTTTCCTTATTTATTCAAAAAAGAAAATGAAAACAAACATGAATTAACTGGGAAATAACTCTGTCCTCACATGAAATTCTAAGGTTAATTTTTCCATCAGTCCTTGTATCTAAGACTTGTGCAACATACCAGATAATCTATGTTTTGTAAAGAATGTAGAGAAATTCAATGTATAACAGTTTTATAACTGACACTAAATAAAAAACAAAATATTAAAATATTACATCATAATTCAATGGAGAAATTTCTCTAAGTAGTTACATGAATTGAGCTGTCAGTTGTACTTTTAGTCTTACTGTATATAGGAGAAGCCAAGGTCTACCACCTTGAAGGTTACAGCCTTTGTTAAATTAGACTTTTTTGGCTAGAATGTCAGCTGGAACCTAGTAATTTTGACTAACCTGAGAAAGTGGGAGAAGATGGGAGGAGTGGAGCTCGAGGTTAACATAAATGCCAATGTATAATTCATCTGTTTTCTTGCTCTAGTACTTTGGAAGTGTTGCTGAAATTATCAAGAATCATCAACATAGTCCCCTGGTTCTTATCGACAGTCAAAATAACACAAAAGATTCCACAAGACTGAAATACGCAGTTAAAGTTTCATAAATTAAAAAAAAAAGTCAACATCATTGCTTCAGACATTTCCCCTATTTCTACTTTTGAGAAAAAGTCCCAAAACTTCATATTTTGGATTATGAGCCATCCAGTAATAAAACAGAAGATGGAGGCAGCTATTGAGGTGGTCATCCATTTCTTTATAAGAAGCTCAGACGAACTTGTTCTATTGCCTGACCTGATGAACTGTTAATATCTGGTGAGGTTGACTCATCATGCTACTAATCTCCAAATAAATGTCTTTATTTAAAGTAAACAAGTGTAAAGCATTTTCAGTCATGTAAAAAAATAGGACTCTATTTTCTAAATGAGAAAAGAATACTCTTGGAGAAAAAAAAGCTGCTAGAAATTTAAGCCACCACAATGGTCACTGGTGCACTAATGTAACTAGGATGTCTACTGTCAATGCTTGACAATTATGTCTTGGTTAAAATTTTAATGTCTAGAAAATAAAAGATAGGTAATGTATGATGTTTATAAGTACAGATAAGAGGGATGTAATGGTTCCTTTTTGTGAGTGCTCCCAACCACGGGAGATGTATAGGGATATGAATTTTCCAGAAGTTTTTGTCCATGATTATGTTGTTAGCTTTGCTTATTAAATAAAATTATACCCTCTTTGATCTTCATGTCTATTAAATGGACCCTAAACTTGATATGAGGTTTAAAGTGGGATGAGAGCAAAACTAGACTAAAAGCCTAGGGAAACACCCCACAGAACAAGAGCAGAAAAACAGACATTGATGAACACTAAGGAATAAGAGAGATACCATTGTGAGCAGCCATATCCAAGGGCTTAGATCACCCCAGAAATGTATTATACTTTGTCATATCAAAGCTTTTTATTCTACTATGTATACTTTAGACAACACTGAAATGATAAACAACTAATTAAGATAAATCTAATAATTAAATGAGGAACGTACTTGATCACTGAATAAGATCCCAGTCTCTAAAAGGATTTTGAAAGGCTAGAGGCTAATGATTTCAGAATAACTCACAGACTCACTTGTTAAGATAATTGTAATTTTAAATATCACATACTTTCATGATTACTATTTATGTTATGGGTTGAATTATTTCCCCTCAAAAAAGGTATGTTGAATTCCTAACCCTCTGTACCTCAGAATGTGACCTTCTGGGGTCTTTACAGTTGTAGTCAAGTTAAGATGAGGTTATCAGGGTGAGCCCTAATACAAAATAAAAGGGGATAATTTGGACACAAACATAGACAAGCACAGGGGGAAGACTATGTGACGAGATACCCAGGGAGAACAACATGTGAAGACAGAGGACCGAAGTGAAGCAGCTACAGGCCTGAGTGCTGAAGCTTGTCAGTAAACTACCAGAAGCTCGAGTTCAGATTTCCAGCCTCCAGAAGTGTGAACCAATAAATTCCTGGTTTTTTTAAGTCACCCAATTTGTAGTACTTTGTTATGGTAACCCTTGGAAACTAGTGCAATCCATATACATTTGTGACAATGAAATCAGATATGAATAGGTTTTGGAAATTTTGTATAGAAAGCTTTCTTTCCTTTTAGGAAAACAACAGAATCATTTAGGATGTACTAGAAGAGATAATTCACAATTTAAAGAAAACTGGCTTTATCTTTTGTAAAGCAAAGTATCCATTTGAAGTGTGAAGTATGAGCTTTCTAGTTTATCAGTTTTCCTCAGTGTTATATGGAATTATTTTCTACTTAAGTAAATCCTCACTAATTCCTTCTGCTACATGCCCCTCCCCCCTGCCCCAGCTCATACAAGAGTCCATTAGAGAGTGGCCCTACCTCCTTCTCTAAAAACCCTCCTCTGCAGGTGGTATAGGCTTCTCTATGAGCCTAGAAAAGCTTTCAAGAGATCTCAAAGGCCCTGTCTGTGATTATTTATGCTTGACAAACAATTGGCTTGGCGTAGGGAGATTTTCAGGCAAGCTAGGTGGTGAAATAGGAGTCACTAGTCAAGGAGAAGTACGTTGTGCAGCTGCAGAAGGAAACAAACCACTCCAGTTCCTGTTTTCTGTTTCAACGGTGTTGCAAACTAGATTGCAGCTGCAGTAGGAGGAAGGCTGTTCAAGTTTGTTCAAATGGACAATGGAGATGGGAAGACTAGGCCTGTGGCCATCAGAAGCCTGAATTGTGCTATAACATGTTAGCCAGGGCAATGGTTCAGAGACCCTGCACTTGAGGAGCTAAACCACTCTTACTGCCGCTGTGACAGGCTTGCCTAAAAGGGAGTCCCAGAGAACAGAATGCAGAGATGTAAAGACAAGAGGTGAAGCAGCACATGAGACATGATCTTAAAGCAGGACTGAATGCTTGTCCTTCAAAATGGCCTTAAGATGCCATATAACTCAGCCTCTATTTCTAGGCAGGGTTGCATGAAAATCACTAAAAGACCTGCCTCCCAGCATAGTTGCACTGAATGCCCTTGGCACTTAGTGGCTGTGTCTAACCACATGGTGAGGCAGTACTGGCTTCAGAGTCATGTCTGAATCTAGAGCTACCACTTATCAGTGTGTTATCAGGCATGTTTCTTACCTCTCTAAGCCTCGGTTTCTACATTTGTAAAATAATATCTTCCTGGTAATGATACAACAGTTAAGATAAGCTAGTTAAATGTTAAGTGCCTGGCATTTAGTTGTGCCTAATAAACATTAATTCCTAGCCCCTTAACCAAAATCGCCTTTGCGGAGATAAAAGGTAGTCTGTGGACAATTCTTCAAACCAATCCACCTATAAGTATTTTTGAGGATTCAATAATTTTAATTGTGTCTCAAGAAAACCCCAAATTTCTCTACATCCATGAGCTATTAATCTTTTAGTTATCACAAAATCCTTTGAGAAACTCATGAGAGCTATGAGCCTTTGCCCCAAAGGAAAAATGCATTTATGCATACACACAAAATCTCATCAAATTTCATGAGATTCATGGGCTCCTAGGGCCTATGGATGGACCATAGGTCCAAAGATCCAAGGGTAAGGACCTTTGCCCTACATCTTAAATTTTGAGGCATCAAGATGGATACTATTCTACTAAAGACCTGAGTGACCCTAAAAGTAACTCCCATTAGCCGAGAAGCAGGATACCTCTGTGATTTAGTGCGAGGGCTTGAGAGTGAGTTGCTTTAATCTCTGCTTCTAATCCAAGGCCCACCAATAACAGACTGTATGAACTTGGGCAAGTTATTCGTCTTGGTTTCCTCATTTGTAAAGTGGAGATGATAATGGACCCTATTTTATGGGGTTGTTCAATGACTGCATTAAATATTGTAAAAGTTCAAAGTGTTAATTATTTTTCTTTCATTCAGCCAGTCAACACTTATTGAGCCTGCTGGATGTCTGTCAGTGTGTATGTCAGGCAGACGAAATGCACAAATAATCTCAAGTCCTTGAATGTATCCTAATAGCCACTCAAAAATCTTTTAAAATCAGAGTTATTTTATAAAAAATATCAAACAGAACTTTTATCCAGGACGATTATTGTACTTAAAATAATGGCATACAATTAGAATAACCTGGAAGAAAAAATATATATAAGTAGAATGAAAGTCCCTATCTAAAGCACTCACCTGTTATCTCAAGTGCCATTTCTCATCCTTTTCTTCCCAGAGAAATGTAGAACTTTTTAAATCTCACTTCTTATCTTTTCTCATCTATAATTGGGCCATTTCAGCCTAGGTTTTACTCCTGCTGGGCCCTGTCCCTTACGCTATACAATCTTGCACAAAGTACTCAATGAACTTGTTTTTTCATTTACCTTGCAGAGTTTTTATGAGAATAATATATACAAATACCTAGATCATAGTAGGTCTCAACAAATGGCATCACCATAGCTGAAGCTCAAATACCCTACTTGTAAGTCTAGAGGCAAAGGACACTATTTGAATATTATTGCAGTAAATCTGTTGTGGAAAGATGCAGGCCTAACTTGTGGTAGTGACCAGGGCCCTATAAAGGAAATGCCTAAGGATTAACACAGGAAAATTAACTGACTGCATATGGGGGATAGAGGAGAAATATGAGTTCATACTGAGTCCATTGTTTCAAGCTTGGATAACTGGAAGGGCATCTGAACAAGGGAGAAAAGTCTGGAGGGAGAGCTGATCTATGTTACATTCTTGACCATGTAGTTCTAAGATAAGAGTCTCAAGGGCAATTCATTGAGTAGGATATCAGAACAAGTCAGAAGACTTTTATGCACACACAGAGTCACTAATATGAGGTACAGTTATTGTGTTGGTCTGGCAAGAAATTTTAGAAGGTATCCTTCTGGAGGCTGGGGCATTACAAGAACTGTACTAAATGTTAAGATGATACTGATTATTCTACATTTTTGTTTGGTTTTCACTATGACATAAAGAAGTAGTGTTCTGTGAAGATTATTCTGACAGTAAAGGAGTGCAGTTGAAAATGGAGAGGCTGGAGGCAGATAGAGCGGCCATTGGATTAACCTAGACCTAAAGTGCTGAGGCTCCAGACTAGCATGATGGCATCAAGAAGGGAAAGAAAGGAAAATCTATAAAAGGACATTCCAGGACTTGAAGGTCAACATAATGTTTCTGAGATTTATCCATATTATGTGTATCACTAGTTGTTCTTTTTCATTGCTGAGTAGTATTCCATTATATAGATACACATTGATGTGTTTTTCCATTCACTCATTGATAGGAATTTGATTGCTTCTAGTTTGGGGTTGAATGATTGCAGTTGCTATGAACATTTGTGTGGAAGTCTTTGTGTGAACATATGTCTTCATTCCTCTTGGGTAAACACCTAGAAGTAGTAAGCCTGGGTCACATGGAAAGCATATGTTTAACTTTGTAAGAAACTGCCAGAATGTTTCCAAAGTGGACGTACCTTTTTACAGGGACACCAGCAATGTATAAGATTTCAGTTGGTCCACACTCTAATCAGCACTTGATAGGGTCAGTCTCATAATTTTAGACATTCTAGTAGGTATACAGTAGTATCCTGTTGTGGTTTTAATTTGCGTTTTCTTGATGACTAGTGATATTGAACATCTTTTTAAGTGCATATATCTCCTTTTTTGAAGTGTCTGTTCAAATCTTTTGCCCATTTTAAAAACTGAGTTGTCTTCTTTTTACTAAATTGTAAGAATACTTTATATATTCTGGATACAATTCCCTTGACAACTGTGTATATCATGAATATTTTATTTTGCTTTCCTGGAGTAAATCCTATTTGATCATGATTTATCATCCATTTTATATACTGCTGGATTTGATTTGCTATACAGTATTAAGGATTTTTGCATATACATTTATAAAGGACATTGGTTTATAGTGTTCTTTTCATAAAGTGTCTTTGACAGGTTTTAGTGTCAGGGTAATGTTGGACTCATACGACGACATGGAAAATATTCCCTTCTCTGTTTTCTGAAAGAATGCATATAGCATTGATGTTATTTCTTCCTAACATGTTTGATAGAATTCACCAATGAGGCCATGTGGGCTGGTGTTTTCTTTGTGTGAAGGTTTTTAATTATGAATTCAATTTCTGTAATAGATATAGGCTATTGAGACTTTCTGTTTTTTCTGTGTGTTTTGTTAATTTGCATCTTTAAAGGAATTTATCTAATTCAACTAGAATACTAAATTTACTGGCATAGAGTTAATAATAATATTCTCATATAATCTGCTTAAGATCTATGGAATTTGTAGTAATGTCCCTCTTTCACTTCTGATGTGGGTAACATATATATCTTCTCTCTTTTATTCTTGATCAGTCTAGCTAAAGGTTTATCAATTTTATGATCTTTCCAAAGAATCAGGTTTGGGTTTCATTCATTTTTCTCTGTTGTTTGTTTGTTTTCTATTCATTGATTTCCAGAGATACCTTTATTATTTCCTTCCTTCTACTTACTGTGGGTTTAATTTTCTCTTCTTTACATAGTTTCTTAAGACAGGAGCTTACATAATTTAATTTAAACATTTATTATTTTCTAATATAAGTATTTCAAGCTGAAATGTTCCTTCCAAGCACAGCTTCAGAACATCCCACAAATTATAATATAGTTTTCTCATTTTCATTCTGTTCAAAATATTTTCAAATTCCCCTGTGATTTTTTTCTTTAACCTATTGCTTAATCAGGAGAATGCTGTTTAATTTCTGAATATTTGGGGACTTTCCAAATCTTTTTCTGAGACTGATTTCTAATTGAATTCTGTTGTAGACAGAAAATATTGTCTGCGTGAATTCAATCCTTTAAATTTATTGAAAATTGTAATGATCTAATGGATATGTACTTGTAATGAAGGTACAGGGTGGAGCGCTCTATAAATGTCATTTAGTTCAAGTTGATTGATAGTGTTGTTCAAGTCTGCTATATCCTTACTGATTTTTTTTGTCTAGTAGTTCTATCAATTACTGAGAGAGGGTGTTGAAATGTCTATTTATAATTGTGGACTTGTGATTTCTCTTTGTAATTCTGTCAGCTTTGCTTCATATATTTTGAAGCTTTGGTATTATGTACATAGACCTTTAGGATTGTTATATCTTCTTAATGAACAAATCTCTTTATCATTATGAATTATTGCTCTTCATCCATAGTATGATTTTTCGTTCTGAAGTCTACATAATTTTATCCTCTCTAGTGATTTCTGACTTATAATTGGAGTGTTTATACCATTTACATTTAATGTAATTATTGATATGATTGGGCTTAAATCTACTGTCTCTATTTGTTTTCTATATTATCCCACCTGTTTTTCCTGTTTTTTCTGCCTTCTTGTAGTTGAGGTTTTAAAAAATCTATTCTATCTTCACTATTGACTTATTAGCTACATTTCTTTTTTCTTATTTTTTAATGGTTTCTCTAGGGTTTATAATATACATCTTTTACTTATCATAGTCTGTCTTCAGGTACAACAGTGTACCACCATTCCCCCTTCTCTGCCTTTGTGCTACTGTTAAACATTTTTACTTATACATGTTATAAACACTATATGTTATTTTTGCTTTCAATGTTTAATTGTCCATAAAAGAAATTAAACAAAGAAGAAGTCTTTTATATTTATTTGTTTACTCACCATTTCCAGTGCTCTTAATTCTTTTGAGTAGATCAAATATCCATCTGGTATCATTTTTCTTCCACCTGAAGAATTTCTCTTAATGTTTCAGATAGTGCAATTTTGCTGGTGATGACTTATCTTAGATAGCTCTAATGCAAAACTGTCTTTGTTTTATCTTCATTTTTGAAGGATAATTTCATTAGATAAAGAATTCTAGGATGACCTTTTTTTGAGGGCGGGGTGGTGAGGAAGATTATCCCTGAGCTAACATCTATGCCAATCTTCCTCTATTTTGTATGTGGGATGCCACCACAGCATGACTTGATGAGGGGTGTGTAGGTCTCTGTCTGGGATCTGAACCTGTGAACCCTGGGCCATTGAAGTGGAGTGTGTGAGATTAACCACTATGCCACTGAGCCAGCCCCAAGAATGACTTCTTTTTCCCTTCAGTACTTTAAAGATATCATTCCACTGTCTTCTGGCTTGCGTAGTTTCTGATGACAAGTCTGCAATAATTCTTATCTTTGATTTTCAGTACATAGTGAGTGCTTTTCTCTGGCTGCTGTTAATATTTCCTCTTTATCACTTGTGATTATGAGTGTGATTATGATGTGTCTTAGTATGGTTTTCTTTGTGCTTTTCCTGCTTGAGCTTCATGTTCCTTCTTGGATATTTAGATTTATAGTTTTCATCAAATTTAGAAAAAAATTTCAATCATTATTCTTTCAAATATTTTTTCTATCCTTCTCCTCCTCCCCTTCTGGAACTCCAGTTACATGAATGTTGCACTACTTGATACTGCCTCATGTTGTGGCAGCCATGGAGGTACACTGTTTGGATCTCCCATCAGGAAAAATCTTGGCATTCAGCTGTGAGGAGTGCAATTAGCTGTCAGCCTTAGCTGTTAGTGCCTTCAGAATCTACCTGGGGTTGTGGGCCAACTCTATGCTCTTCCTAGGCAGCCTTCAGTCTTTCCATTTCTACCCAACATGGAACTCCTCCAAAGGACAGTCTTTGACCTGAAGCATCTATTGCGTTGGCTGACTTTGTCAGTGATGCATAGTAATCTGAGGCTCTCTATACACAATCCTGCTTCCATTCACCAACCTTTTTATTTTACCAGTATCAGATCTATATTGTGGTCTGAAGGCTTTTCTCACTCAGTCTTGCTGCCTCCTTTGTAATCTTCCCCAGGCATTACTGCTCAATAAACATTTTGCCCTCTAAACTCTATTTCAGCATCTTCTCCCCAGAAAAAACAACTGACAGAGTTAGTACAAGGAGTAGTCCAATAAAGTAGGCAGTAATATGGGGTCTTTGGACCAGATTACTCATCACCTAGCTGACAATAAGGACCCCATCTTGGGGATATTTGAGGCATGGACCATTCTTGGTACAAAGTGGTGACCCAATTGGTAACCTCCTGCAGTAGAAGAGAATAAAAAGCTGAAGACCAAATTCAGGATTTAATAGAGTTGCTGAGCTTCAAAGATAATTTAATGCTAAACCAAGACAGGTCTGTTATGCCAAGGTCAGAGTCCTAGTTCAGAAAAACCTGGAATGGGATTCAGATAGGATGAGTAAATCTTGTGATGAATGGTGATGAATCTATCATTGGTAGTGAATGCCACCAATTATCTGGCTTCTAAGACTCTTCTGAACCCTCAGAGTCTAGAGAGGTGCCTGCTCTCATTAAGAACTAGCACTCTGCCTGTGTAAGAAGACATTGCAGAGGCCTCTCTCCTGCAAGACAACAGAAATCCCTCTCAGGAAATGCCACCACCTCCTGTCCTGGCTGCTAGGCCAATAACTAAAGATAAATTTCAGGAGTTGGCCTCATGGCCTAGTGGTGAAGTTCGGTGCTCTCCACTTCGGTGGCCTGAGTTCAGCTCCTGAGCATGGACCCACACCACTCATCAGCGGCCATGTTGTGGCGGCGACCCACATACAAAATAGAGGAAGATTGGCACAGATGTTAGCTCAGGACAAATCTTCCTCAGGAAAAAAAATCGAAGCATGAACTGGCTATGGATGTGCTAGGCCTGCTGAGGGAAGAGAAGAATAAATTCTGAAGGAGATTGAAGAGTTAGGCACCATATACCAGCAGGATCTGGGCCTAGATTTTGAGAATGCTTGAGCAAAAGAACCAGAATATAAGACTGGATAAGGAAGAATTTATTAACTTAAGGGCACCTCACAGGATACAGGATTTAACACTCTGGCAAGGATCCTAAGAGATAGTGCACACTCATTAGGTGGCTCCTGGAAGACTAGAGAAAGTGATGTCCTTCACTGATGGAGGCTGAAATGCCTGACTTGCTATGGCTGTAAGTGGAGGAATTAAAAGACTCAGGGAACTGAGCATGCTGGAGTGGATATACTACGTGAGAGCAGAAGACTCACCAGAGAATTATGTTCCAGAGGGCAAGAGAGTTCACCAAGGCCATCAGAAATGCACTGGTAAGAGGGGAACAAGCATCACTAAGTTCACTGTTGGTCCCGCTCTGCTGGTGAGGGCTAATGGTAGCTGGGGCTAATGCTCATAAACCCTTGCACACTGATTTATGTATCAGAAGCCGGGGGGCCGGGGGTGGTCTCGATTATCATAACAATTGGCAAGATCAGGGTGCCAGTCAAGAGAGCTTGACTCACAGAGTTATGGATAAGGTTAACAGAACACAGCTTCCAATGTGGCAGAATATGGGCAGCCAATAAGGGTGCTGCTTAATATATATATATATCCCTTCCTGCTTCCAGTGTGGCTTTTTTCCTATCAGTGGATTGGGGAAGCCCAGTGACAATTACTCTCCAGTGAGTTTCTCAGCCACCTGGCAAGTTACTTTTTGCAGACCAGTTCTGGCCTGTGGCATCCTCCACTGAGCTTTTCTGCCACACTCTAGACCAGTTTCTGCTAACTGGCTCTAGCCTATCAGTGCTTGTCAGTGAATTTTTCTCAGCCACCCTGTAGGCTCCAGCTTGGCCACACCCCCTAGTAAGTTTCTCTGCCACTCAATGGGGCAACTTCCTGTGGGCCAGCTCAAGGCTGCCAGCACCTTCCAGTAGTTTCTTTAACACTCAAAAGGCTGTTTAAAGCAGATCACCTCTAGCTGACCAGCACCCTCCAATGAGTTTCACAGCCACTAAATTAACTACTCCTACAGATTAGCTCAGGTCTGCACCCTCTGGCCAATTCCTTCACTATTAGCAAGCTGAATGTACCTGTGGCAGCTACGACCTCTTCAATAAGGTGTGAATCTCAGACTAGGGGTTGGCAAGCCCTATTCTAAGTGCCTAACTTTTTCCTTCTTTATTATCTCAATCCTAGAAATAGTAGCTGATTCCTGCATTTGCTATTTCTGTATTCCTTAGTATCCAATTTTCCCCTTCTAATAGTTAACCAACTTTTACTAGTTGATAATTTTAATGGCATTATTGAGATATAACTCACATTCTATAAAATTCATTCACTTAAAACTATACAATTCACTGGGTTTTACTATATTCAGAGTTGTGCAACCATCACCACAATCTGTTTAGAATATTCTCACCTCAAAGGAAACTCCATACCGATGAGTCGATACTCTCTATTCTCCACCAACCCCCTTCCTAGTCAACCACTAATCTATTTTGTCTCTGTATAGACTTGCATACTCTTGACATTTCATATGAATGGAATCATACAATATGTGGTCTTTTGTCACTGGCTTCTTTCACTTAGCATAATGTTTTCAAGGTTCGTCCATGGTAAAGCCCTGTATCAGTACCCCATTTCTTTTGATTGCTGAACAATATATTATACAGATATACCACATTTTGTTTATCCATTCATCAGTTGATACACATTTGAGTTATTTCTACTTTTTGGCTACTATGGATAATACTACTATAAACACTTGTGTACAAGTTTTTGAGTGGATGTATGTTTCTCATTTCTTTGGAGTATACATCTAGAAGTGGAATTGTTGTGTCATATGGTAATGAT
The DNA here is from genome assembly GCF_037783145.1 of Equus przewalskii. Taxonomy (NCBI): domain Eukaryota; kingdom Metazoa; phylum Chordata; class Mammalia; order Perissodactyla; family Equidae; genus Equus; species Equus przewalskii. Next base: position 32,993,107 of record NC_091831.1, read on the forward strand.
GTTAAAGTTTGAGGAATGCCCAACTGTGACTTTTCCCAAAGTGACTGCACCATTTCACATTCCATCCAACAATGTATGAAAGTTCCAGTTTCTCCACATATCCATCAGCACTTGTTATTATCTGCCTTTTTTATTATACCCATCCTACCAGGTGTGAAGTATTATCTCCTTGGAGTTTTTATTTGCATTTCCCTAATGGCTAAAGATGTTAAGAATCTTTTCATGTAGTTCTTAGCTATTGGTTCATCTTCTTTGGAGAAGAGTCTACTCAAATCCTTTGATCATTTTAATTGTCTTTTTATTATTTATAATAAAAATTTATATCTAATCACTTTTATATATTCTGGATGCAATTCCCATATCAGCTATATGACTTGAAAATATTTCCTGCCATTCTGTGGGTTGTCTTTTCACTTTCTTGAGTTCTTTGAAACACAAAAGCTTTTCATTTTAACAAATTCCACTTTATCTACTTTTTCTTTATTGCTTGTGCATGGTGTGAGGTAGGTATCCAAATGCATTCTTTTGTGTGTGGATATCCAGGTGTTCCAGCAGCATTTGTTAAAAGATTATTTTTTCCACATTGAATTATCTTGGCATTCTGGTCAAAAGTCAATTGGCCATAAATGTATGGGTATACTTCTGGACTCTCAATTCTATTTGATTGATCTAGATGTCTATTCTTATGTCAGAACTACATTGTCTTGATTACAGTAGCTTTGTAGTAAGTTTTGAAATTGGAAAATGTGAGTTTTCCAACTTTATTCTTTTCAAAATTGTTTTGGCTATTTTGGATCTCCTAAATTTCCATATGAATTTTATAATCAGCTTGTCAATTTCTGAAAAAAGGCAGCTGGAATTTTGACAGGGATTACACTGAATATGTGGATCAATTTGGGGAGCATTGCCATCTTCACAATATTAAGTCTTCTGATCCATGAATATGGGATGTCTCTACACTTATTTACGTCTTTTTAAATTTCTTTCAACAATGATTTGTAGTTTTAGTGTAAAAGTCTTGTACTTTTTTTTGTTAAATGTATTCCTAAGTATTTTATTCCTTTAGATATCATCATAATGGAATTTTTTTCTTAATTTCATTTTAGTATTGTTTATTGCTAATGTATAAAAGTGGAATTGATTTTCCTATTGATCTTTTATTCTGTACCCTTGCTGATCTCATTTATTAGTCTTAAGAGTTTTTTTAGTGGATCACTTAAGATTTTCCATATACAAGATCATGTCATCTAAATTTTTTTTTTTTACTTCTTCCTTTTCCATCTGGATGCCTACTGTTTCTTTTATTTGCTTAACTTCTCTTACTAGAACCACCAATTTCTAATAGAAACACTAAGAGTGCACATCTTTTCCTGTTCTTGATCTTAGGGGGAATGTTTTCAGTCTTTCGCCTTTAAGTTTGATGTTAGTAGAGGCTCTGAAAATAGAAGCCTCCATTCCTGGTAACAAAAGGACCAGAACAGACCTCACTCACAAAGAATTGTAATTCTTTGTTTTGATCAGTCTGCTGACTTCCTGGAAGACTGGCTTTTACCTCACTTGAAGCTGGCCCAGAGCCAATGCTGCTACCTAGAGGCAATATTGAGAACATTAACAGGCAAATGTTTTAGTCACTGCTGCCTGAGGTGATAGATAACATGAGGCAAGCAACAGACTAACCAAAAAGCTATAGAGGAAAGGCTGGGAAATGAGATGTCCATAAGGACTTTGTAAAGCTCCAATATGTTCCTGGGAATCTAGAAGGCCACATGCATGCCTAGGGCTGTGTGTATGCTAAGTAAAGACCGAGAAGGCCCTAAGCTGTCATCTCTGGCTGACCTGCAGGCTCCACTGAAGTAGGAAGTGAAGGCTAAGGCAAAGTTGTAAACTGCCTGACTGAGTGTTGAAGGTGCACCCTAAAAACATACACAGAGTCCACTGGCAAACACTGGGAGATTTTTTTCATTCTGGCTGTTTAAAGAAATCTCTGTTCAATCATTAGCTGATCATTAAGCTAACATAATAGAGACTTTAGTGGCCAGACAAGACAAATAATACAGACTTTACAAAATTAGTTCAGAAAAGTCACTAGACAAACAAACAACTACAATAAGCAGCAACAACAACAAACCCTGGGGTAGGGGGATGGGGAGGTGGAGAATCTGATTTTCAGAGTTGCCACATTATAATATTTTAAATGTTCTGTTTTCAACAAAAATTACAAGGAATGCAAAGAAAGAGGCAAGTATTGGCCATACACGGGGGAACAAAGAAATCCCAAGAAAGCCAAGGCATTGGATTTTCTAAACAAAGACTTCAACTTAGCTATTTTAAATATGTTTAAAGAGCTAAAGGAAACCATGTTTAAAGAATGAAAGGAAAGTAAGAGAATGATGTCTCAAACAGAGAACACAAATAAATAGACATTATGAAAAGAACTTTTATTCCTAGAACTTACAATTATAGAGTTGAAAAGCACAACTAGAAGGATAAATTCACTAGAGGGGCTCAGCAACAGATTTGAGCAGGCAGAAGAAAGAATCCATGAGCTTAAAGATAAGTCAACTGACACAGTCAGTTGGAAAAACAGAAAGAACAAAAAAAAAAAAAGAAGAGAAATGAACAGAGCCTCAGAGATCTGTGGGACATCAGCAAGCACAACAGCATATACATAACGTGAGTCTCAGAAGGAGAGAAGAAAAAGAAAGCAACAGAAAGAATATTTAATGAAATAATAATCTAAAACTTCCCAAACTTGATGAAAAATATTAATCCACCAACCCACAAAGCTACAGGAACCTCAAGTAAGATAAACTCAAAGATATGCACACCAGCCATATCATAATCAAACTGCTGAAAGACAAAGAGAATATTTAAAGCAGCAACAGAGAAGTGCGTCATCGCATGCAAAGGGGTCCTCAATAAGATTAACAGCTGATTTCTCATCAGAAACTATGGAGGCCAGAAGGCAATGAGAAGACATAGTCAAAGTGCTGAATGGAAAAAACTGCCAAGAACTATATATTCAGCAAAACTATCCTTAAAAATGGAAGGAAAAATTTAGACATTCCCAAATAAACATTGCTAGCAGACCTGTCCTACAAAAAAATGCTAAAGAAACTCCTTTAGGTTGAAAAGACACTAGATAGCAACTCAAACTCACACAAAGAAATACAGAACTGATAAAGGTAAATATAAACACCAGCATAGGTAAATATAAAAGAAAGAGTAAATGTATTTTTTATTTGTAACGTTTTTCCCTCCTAAAAGACAAATGCATAAAGCAATAATTTTTTTTTCTCCTGAGGAAGATTCACCCTGAGCTAACATCTGTGCCAGTCTTCCTCTATTTTGTATGTGGGTTGGCACCGCAGCATGGCCGCTTACGAGTGGTGTAGGTCCACGTCCAGGAAATGAACCTGGGCCACTGAAGCGGAGCATGCCAAACTTAACCACTATGTCATGGGGCCAGCCCCTAAAGCAATAATTTTAAATCTTCATTGATGGGCACACAATTTATATAGATATAATTTGCGACAATGACAGCATGAGGGGAGGATTGAAGCTATATAGAGCAAAGTTTTTATCATTGATACTAAATTTATATTAATCCAAACCAGGCAAAATAGATTAGCTCTACAGTCTCTTCTAATAAAAATTCTATATATCTTTTAAAAAAATTGTTTACTTTTTTCTTGTGTGACTTTTGGTGTCCTATCTAAGGAAGCTTTGCCTAAACAAAGGTCACAAATATTTACTTCCATATTTTCTTCTACAAATTTTACAGTTTTTGCTTACATTTCGGTTTATGATCCATTTTGAGTTAATTTTTGTGTATGCAGTGAGAAAGACTGTTTTTCTTCATTCTTTTTTTCTGTCTGTGCTTCAGATTTTATAAGCTCTATCAATCTATCTGTGGGTTTGCTGATTCTCCTGCCAGTTCCAATCTACCTTTGAGCCTCTCCAGTAAGTTTTTCACTTTGGTTGTTATGCTTTTCAGCTTCAGGGTTGTCATTTGATTCTTGTTTTATAATTCTCTTAATTTATATTTTCTATCTGGTGAGACATTGTCAGCATACCTTCCTGTAATTCTTTAAATCTGGTTTCCTTTAGGTCTTTGAACACATTTATAATAGCTGCTTAACATTTATCCTACATCTGTGTAGGATACACAGATACAACTGTGTAGGAAACAACTTGTCAAAGGAAGATTCTATTGCCTTTTTCCCCTTTGTGTCACACTTTCCTGTTTCTTCGAATGCCTCATAATTTTGTGTTGAAAATTGGACATTTTAGGTATCATATTGTAGAATCTCTGCATACTAGTCCTCCCCCACCCACTCTGGACTTTTTATTTAGTGAGTTGACTGGACTAATTCGCCAAGTCTATTTCCTCACAGGGTGCAGGCTCTGAAGTTGCTGCTCAACTTGTTCCCCCCACCCCACCACCATCATTTGTATCTTTTAAACCTGATTTCCTAGGGCTTGCTTCTGAGACAGCACCAGTTAGTGATCAGCCACTGATTGATTAGAGATTGTGCTTCAACCCCCTCAATTAGTGAGATTTACCACTTTATCATTGGAACTGCGTGGCTTGGCGACTGCTTTCACTATTTAGGGAATTTACAAGTTTTGCCCTACAGCCAGGGACTTGCAGCTCAGAAGTTCCCTCTCTGGTTGATCCTATGTGGCTGCAGCCTTAAGCATGCACACATTCATTCTGATCACAAGGGATGTCTGTGGTTTTATCCACTCTCTCTCCCTGATCTTATCTTGAAGCTTCTGGCAGGTGTCTATTGGTATTGCCAGCAACCGTTAGCCACCACTAATTGCCAGCTGACTGCTGTATTGTTTCCAACAATACTCTGGGGTATAAATCGCTCCAGCCTATTCCAGATAAAGTCAGGCCCCTTGTAATGGGTCGTGTATTGTCAATTGAAGTTCACTCAAACTCTTCCCTTAACGGAATCTCTGTGCCTCTGTGTTATGGAGCAGGTTGTGGGGTTGAGGGCGTTGGAAAGTGTATCTTCATTGGATGTACCCTGGAGCAGCTGTATTTGGGGTTGGGAGAAAGCACAGGGGGAAAATCTCACACCACCTCCCAGTGTGGATCTTCTATAGCCCAGAACCAGGGAGGATGGGATCTGCCAATGTTCATCAGCTGCTGTATGTCCATAGAATAGCTCTTCTGCCCGCAGAAAGCTGGGAGAGATGTAAGCTGCCACTTGGCTGTCAAACTCACCAGAGCAGGTCTCTTGCAACACACAGCTGTCTGGGAAAAGGGGACTGCACTATTCAGTAGCTGCCTTGCCCTGATTCTCCTTATATTGCAGGAGTCAGGAGTAGGGCAATGGGCATGACTAACCAGATGCCACTACCCTTCTGTAGGACACAGGTGTGAAAAATGGGCTATCTCCTAGTTAGATTTTGTGGTTTTCCTTTCGGCAGCTTCACACAACTTTTGAGATTGTTTTGTGGCTCTTATTATAAACATGTCTTCTTTTATTGTTTCCCAAATGATTACTGTTAAGTGTTCAGGAAAGCTAATTTTCAGTGTACTCCTTTGGACTTTCAAAATATTGCAATCAGGTCATTTGCATATAGTTATTTTGGTCTTTTTCCAAGTTTTTCATTTTGCTTTTCTATCCTTTTACATTAGCAATAACATGAAATAACTGATGATAGCAGGCATCTGTTTCACTCAACTGAAAAGCAATTTGAATTGCAACCTGAACATAACCTTCGCCTTTGGATGAACGCCTCTAAACTATTAAGAATTCTTTTAACATATTAAACGTCTTTGCTAGGAAAGAGTATTTTTTACTAAGTACATTCTTGGCACAGACTGAAGTCATGGTTTTCAAAATTGATGTACATTATATTAACATTCTCCCTAGACTATTTACTCAAAAGTCTACACTGTCATGTCAATGATGTTCACTTTTTAAAGAAAAAAGATTCTTAAATTTGAGGCATTTGTTAACAGAAGCCCTTTAGACGGCGAACTAGTCAAAAAAACAATTCAAAGTCCTCTTCCAAGATGTTGACTACTTCTCAGTTGTACGTTAAGGAAAGCATACTTAAATCAATGAACACCCAAATCAACCAAGCTGATCCTATTTCAACTCTCCATTATAGGGAAATTTTTCTGCTAATGCCACACTCCTAACTAGCAACAAATAATGCCGTGAAAATTCCCCCAGCAAGTTTCACCAGATGAGATCCCCAGTGGAGTCAAGGCACTTTGCTGAAAACAAAGATCCTAACAGACCGCTAAGGCAAGAAACAGAGCCAAAACCCACCTTGAATGGGACACAGCCCAATTTAAGTAAGCAGATGTCAATGGTGAAAAGGAATCACTTAAACAATAAAAAATCAGGAGCCAGCTATATGGAATTAATACAATATTCTGTTTTCAGTTCATCTCCATTCTCCCCATCCCAAGATTTTCTATTACCTTTTTTTAACAACTATTTCAAATCACTAAAAGAACTGGTATCTATTTCTCATCTAACCCGGACATAAATTCTCACAGCAATTGTTTGATCTAATTTTTCATCCCTCCACAGTTGCAGTGCCCTTAGCACATACCTGAGCTATCTACTTTATCCACTAATCATTTTCATTACATTTACATTCTCTTCACTTTTAAACAAACACATCAACATTGGTAACTTTATATGCATATATTTTAGTTTTTATACTTTGTAACTTATATAGCTGGTGTACCTCACCAAAAACTATCAAATTTCTGTTTTAATAAAAATCTTACCTTAAGAGCAAATCTTTGAGAGACAGCAAGAGTTGGTAAACTATTTGATGGATCAAATTTGGCTCACTGCCTATTTTTTTAATTAAGTGTGATTAAAAACACAGGCATACTCTTTCATTTCTGTATTGTCTACAGCTGCTTCTGCATTACGACAGAGTTAAGTATTTACAACACACTAAATGGCCTACAAAGCATAAGTTATCTGACCTTTTACTGAGAAACCTCACTGGTCTCTTAACAAAAACAAAATTTTTTATTAAAAAACAATTACATTTCAATCTGTGATACTGAGTGCTCAGCCAAACAGAAAGGTGAACTCTGAAAATTAAACTTTTTCTTTTAAGTGAATGCCAAATAGTGAAGCCCATTTCAATGGAGATTGACAAACAGGACAAACTGAAACAAATTCCTGACCCAGAAGTTGGATTGCAAAAATGAAACTAACTCTTCCAGTTGTAATAAGAACCTCAAACTACTAAATATCCTATTTTGGAAAGCCATTTTTAGCTCTGTTTCAGCCACGAGGAAAGGAAGGATAGAAGGTTTCATTTTCGGATTTGCTGCTTTGGCAATAAAAAAGCTCCAACCAGGTCTGTCTCTTTCAGAATAGCCTAAGTTAACAAAATAAGAAATGGGGCATGAAATTCTTTTAAATGGCTTTTAAAACTTTAAGGCAAAAAGTATATATCAACATTAGATATAGGTTTTTTTGGGGGGGGGGTAGGGAAAGATTCACCCTAAGCTAACATGTGTTGCCAATCCTCCTCTTTTTCTTTTTTTCATACAATCAGTGTATGGTTGTACATCCTAGCTGTAAGTGCCTCTAGGTGTTCTACGTGAGCCACCACCACAGAATGGCAACTGACAGATAGGTGGTGTGGTTCCACAACCAGGAAACAAACCCAGGCCGCCAAAGTGGTGAGAGTGCCGAACTTTAACCACTAGGCCATCAGGGGTGGCTCAACATTAGATTTTTTTTTTTACTATTATGGCTATTCTGAATTTTTTTTTTTGAGGAAGATTAGCCCTGAGCTAACTACTGCCAATCTTCCTCTTTTTGCTGAGGAAGACTGGCCCTGAGCTAACACCCATGCCCATCTTCCTCTATTTTATACGTGGGGACACCTACCATAGCACGGCTTTTTGCCAAGTGGTGCCATGTCCACACCCGGGATCCAAATCAGCAAACTCCAGGCCACCAAGAAGCGGAATGTGCGAACTTAACCACTGCACCACTGGGCCAGCCCTGAAATGTATTTTTATAGTGCTGCAAACATTAGCAAGATAGTTTCTTCTCTCTCTTCTCTGTTCACAGAAGATGATGCATAACAGATCTATCCAGAACAGAGCATTTCAGTTTTGTTGCTGTTAGGGTACTGAAGAGTGTAAGCCTCTCTATGGCTTTCCTCACCAGGACAACCACAGTAAAATTATAGTAAATGCTACCCTTCTCAAACAAAATTTCACCTATGATTTTGGGAAAAGAAATTCCATACTTTATTTTGCATAGTTCACTAGCATAAGAAAAATCTTTGTAATGTAAATATTTCCCATTGCAACAAAATTCCTGTTTGTTTTTTGCACACTAAAAAAATTATGTGAACACAAACTTAAGACAAATTTAATTTGAAGAAAACATACATTACAGAAATTAACAATGCTTACCATTCTTTAAACACCATATACATCATTAATATATACTGTATATTTTCAATCAACTCCATTCTTAGGCTCAATTTAAGAAACACAATAGTAACAGGTTTTATACAAAAAATACTTCACTAACAAAGTAGACAAACTACACAAAAACAGTACATGTATAATGTGCATAGCAAGATAGCCTGAAGCATCTATGTATGGCTTTCTTTAAAATAAAACTATTGGGGGAATGGGCCCACTGGGGACCTACTGTTACAGTTGACATATGTAAACTGTTTCACATCTTTTAGGCACTTGCTAACAATAGTGTTCAATCCCTGAAAAATGAATTTACCCAAAAAAAAAATCTACATCTGAAATAAAAACCAAGAAAATAACATGGGTAAAGTCTTATATATTCCTTTTAAATTAAACAATCAGTTTTATTAGTGCATGCACAGAACTAAAGTGAAAAAAAAAATAAACTTTTTATGTCAAAAACTTTCTGTGCAAAATTTACATAACAAACTGAAAGGTACAAAAATATGTACAGGTTTAAATTCTTCGTTATATACAGAAAAGAAGCCCTGAAGTTTTCAATCAATGAAAATGTCATAACACTTGTAGTAACAATGTAACAAAAATTATATAGTATGTAATTTTGTAATAAAAGAACTCCATTATCCAATGATCCAACAAAATTTGATCCAAACTTACAAGGTGAAAAGTTTAAATCGATGATTCTGTTGTCATGAAAATAATCCATTTTAAAACTCTACCTGTTGGGCATGTCCCTTAGGAATTTGTCCTGAAGTTTTATGCACTGCCACTGAGTTCACTATTAATGCTCCTGCATTTTCAACTGCCAACAATCAGTAAGTAATCTGCTTTGGGTTGTCAGTCATAATGAAAATCTGCTAACAAAAATGGCTTGTCCCAGGGGCCGGCCTCCTGGCTGAGTGGTTACCGTTCCACATGCTCCACTTTGGCAGCCCAGGTTCATGGGTTCAGATCCCACGTGTGGACCTACTCCACTCATCAGCCATGCTGTGGAGGCATCCCACAAACAAAATAGAGGCAGATTGGCGCAGATGTCAGCTCAGGGCTAATCTTCCTCAAACAAAGAAGAGGAAGACTGTCAATGTTATGTTAGCTCAGGCTGAATTTTCCTCATCAAAAAAAAAAAAGTTTGTCCCAATGTGGACATGTTCAGACACTAATAGTAATTAAACACAGACAAAAATTTGATTTGCTTTGCTCACCTTGCTTCAAAATATTGTTTCTCCAGAATAATTTTTAATTTTCAGAAAACTCATTCCCTTGGAAGTGCTTCTATGTTCCACTCTTTGTAAAGGGATGGCAACCAAGAAAAAATTTGCCTTTATGGGGGACAAACAATTAAAATCAAATAAGCATAGTTCTGTGCAAGGGGATCACTACAGACTATAATTAAATTCAGAAAAATGTTCCAAGTTCTTTAGTTGAACTTCAAACTAGATGGAGAGTTTAATTCTTCTCTCAAGGCTGCCCATCTACTGCAGTGCTTGACATAGCCATTTAGAAAAAGAAAATTGCATTGGAGAGTGTTTCAATCTCTGACAAGGGACACAGCTTATGAGGAAAAAAGATGTTCTTGTCAAAAACTCTTTTCAAGCATCATATGAGGTGTAAATGTAGTGAGTTAAATGCACTCTCAGAGGAGCCTAATACCCTTCAATAGAACTATATTTTGCAGCTGTAGAGTAAGTTCTTTACCCAAGCTCTCTTAGCATATCTTCACCAATGATGAGAAACTCCTTCAGTTCCATGGTGAAAGGGCTCTCCAGCTTCAGAGGAGCTGTATTTATCAGATTCATAAGGCTGGTGGAAGAGAGGGAATGAGGCTGTCAGCCGTTACCCTCTAAGAGTCACTAAAGAACTAAATTGGGAAAACTGTTTTATCAAAATTTTCTTTAGCCCTAACTTCCCAAGAACACATTTTTAAAAATTAAATCAAGGTACATCTGTGCTGTGATTAGTTTCTTTCAAAACTTATGTGTGAAGTAATAGCATTTTCAAATACTACACATAAACCTTTTGCTCTCCTGTGGAAATAAGAGCCCACTTTTACTGTTTAATTTCAGGTTCTATATTGAAGTAGAAAATGTCTGCATTAAAGTAATTCAACCCACTGTTTCCTTCTAAGATAATTACACTTTTCTTTTCCTTGGTAATCACATTTAATTATTCTAACGTATTCCAATCACGAGTAGCTTCCATTAAATGTCTCTGCCCATGACCAGCCCAAGCATCCTGATTGTCAAATACTCTACCACAAAACCAACAGTTAAATTTAGCCTTCAGAACATTTTCAGAGGTAGTTTTCACAATCTGATAATTGTTTTTGCTTGTCTTTTTAAGCGTTAATTTTAGCACAAATCTTTCTTTCACAGAACTAACAGGTTTGAAAGTTTTGTGCCTCTTGGAAAAATCATCGTAAGTTGTTTTGGAAGGGTTACAACAAACTGGTTTCAGTAAAGCATCGATAGTCCTTTTTGACAATGAAACCTTAAGTACTCGTCCATTAAATTTAGCAATAGTTTTCATTACATTTACAACTTCTGGTGCATCTGCATCAGGATGATTCAAAACTACAACCGGTTGGTTTCTCCTAGGACATTTCACAAGCTGCTTGGAACTAAAGGGGAAAAGCCGCAAAGTTCTCACTGAATCTTTTGAAAGCCTAGGTCTGCTAAAATCAAACGACTCGTGGACATCTTCAGGTTTAGTCTTTTCTTTACACTTTCTATGTAATGTTGCTTTTTTTCTTGGAGGTTCTTGGTAACTACCCCTACACTTTCGTTTACAGTTTCTGTTTCTAGATACAAAGGCAGTTTCAGAATCTTTACTTCTTACACGAGTTTTTATTCTTGAAAAATTTTTTTTGGAAGTCTTTTTTTTATTGAAGCTTCTCTCAATTGTACAATTTGTTTTACACCTTAACACCCTGGCCTCTGAATGGTCGGTGATACATATTGGTTCCTCAGAGGATTCTGGGCATGTTGCAGTAGAAGTTATCACAATTTCATTTGCTGGCATCATATCATCTAGTAAGAAGGGTAAGGCATCTCTAGAAGATTCTGGCTCTTTCTGCTCTCCTGTAGTCTGATTAGATGGTACATTGTCTTTCTGCAATGAGGCTGCAGAATTGCTTACTGACAGATTATTAGCAGCAGTCACATTTAAAACAGGATTAAAAATTTTCAGCAATATTTTTTGTGGTGTTCCTTCAGGTTTCTTTGGCTGTATATTTTGATAATAAGTACTATTTTGGACTAATTTAGACTTAAGCAGCTCAGTCTTATTTGGCATCACACACTTTAAAAAAACAGGTTGTTTGCCATCAGGCAAGAGGGTATAAAGAGGTGGTTTTGGAAAAATCTCATTCTGCTGTCTTACTGAATCCAAGATATTCAACTTAGCGCCCTGCTGCTCAGATATATTAGGAGTAGGAACAGCTTTCACTGAAGAACTTGCTGATGTTTTAATAATGTAAGGGCCTTTTAATGGTAAGGTATTTTCTGAGGTACTTTTCATACTCAAACAACTGCCAATGCTGGAACAAAGTGCAGGTGTCAGACAATTATTGTTTGGTTCTACTTTCAAAAAAGGTGTTCTGCAAGGTTCCTTAGCTGTAGTTCCACAAGCTTGAGCACTCTCAGTTTTGACAGTGGAAACACCTTCAAATTTCCCATTATTAAATGTTAAAATCATCCCAGGTTTCTTGTTTAAGAGAAGAGAAGCAGGCACGCCTTGTGTATTAACTAATGGAAGTGGTCTTCCTGAAACAACGTGTAATCCAGGCTTGTTAGCAATGTGCAATGGTACAAAAATGCCTTTTGGAGTCTGAACTAATATAGCTTTTTTCGGTTCTGAATTTACAAGTGGACTTTGCATATACAAAGAACCTAAATTTTGTGTAGTGGCTCGTAGTTTGTCTTTTACAAGCTGCTGTGTTATTATTGCATCTGACTGGGTCTTAAGTAATGTGCCAATACTAGAAATTCTAGGTGTCTTCTCCGAATCTCTCACATCTTGTGACACTGACAGCATTTGTTTTTCTTTTCCAATACATTTGAAATTCAGATCATTTGTAGGCACATTAATCCCCACACTACCAGGTGGAATTGGCAAGATGCCTTGTACTTTAAAGTCTTTTGAAGATTCAACTATTTTGTCTTCTCCCTCATGTTTCTGAAATGACTGGTCACAATGAAGTGGCAGGCCTTTATTTGGCGTGTTACTAGAGTCTTCTTTTACATCAGATTTTGCTTTTAATACATCTTGAAGTAACTGGTTTATTTCAGGAGGCAAAAATTCTGATGCCTGTTCGCTCTGGAGAGAGAAAACAGATGTGATTCTAGGCATCATAGGTGACTCATCATTAGAAAAGTCATTCCATTTAGATTTTTCAGTCATGTTCTCAAAATTTTGATTTTCATTAGTGTATAGGCTCTGCCCATCGATGTTTTGTCCTTTCTCTAAAACACACTGCTCTTCAATTTCAGCTTGTGTTTTTAAAGTTCCATCTTTAGTATTTAAAAGGCTAATAGATGCTAATAGGCTATCTGGATTTGAACTCTCCTTCCTTACTAGTGATAAAACTGATTCACTTATTGGTTGTTGAACAAGTGTCTTGCTTGATGAAGATTCTCTGTGAGGGTTTTCAAACACTGCTGTTCCTGAAAGCCTACGGCGTTTATTAGAATTATTCACTTTTGAGTAATTATGAAAAGGCAATGATCCTTGGTTGGAAGGTTCAACAGGTAACTCAGAGTTGACATAATTAATGCAATAGTTATGCATATCTCCACTGTTGTATGCACTTGGTCTGGTAGTATGGTTGACTTTATCTGGACTTTTAATGGCAGTATCTGACACCTCACGGTGACTCTGAGTAATATGACTTCCCCACAAGTCAACATTATCTCTTGTTTCAACTTTTGTGGCCAAATTCACTGATGCTGTAACCAATTCTGATGTTGTTGGCAAAGACGATACATTTTTTTCATCATCCATTGTTTGAAGCATATTACTTGTTTGAGAGAACAAAGCCATTTCTCTTTCTGAAGTTACTTTCCCCGAAAGTACAGGAGATGAACATGAAAATGGAGGAGTTGCTTTCATGTAAACTGTGTCACTTAACTCAGTTGTTATTCCTGTTAAAAATCCAGTGGTGTCCAAAGTCTGGGGCTGCAAATTAGCAGTACTGTCCTTTGCAGCATCTGACTGTGAGCCTGGTGAATATAAATTCTGTTTATTGATAGGCAACAACTTTATTACAATATGCTGTCTTCCATCCACCATCTTGAAGCCCATAAACTTAGCACTGTAGTTAGCAGGAATTGTTATTTTATTATTTTTCACCATTAACAATGGAGGTCCTTGTACAGCAGTCTTCAGGACACCTGAAGTAGAATTTGACCCCTCTTCTGCTCTATTACATTGCCCAGTGGACAGAAGAACCGGCTTTTCTGACTCTGACTCAGCAGGCTTATCACTATTCTCACAGTGCAGTCGTTCATCCTTTTCTTCATTTAAATGTTCTTGAACAAGATGGCTCTGGTCTTCAGATTTAGCCTGTGTTTTGTTCACTTTTTTAAGCACTTGAGTGTTTTTTTCTATACTTCTGTCACTTCCATTGTTGATTTTCTTACGTTTCCAGAATGTCTTCCTTGATGCACCTATTTTGTACCTTTTCAGTATTAACTTAAGTCCTGCTGAAGTCTTTGCCATCCTTTTTTCATATTTGTCTTTTTCCAGTTTTTCTTTCGCATATAAATGTTCTTTGTGCAAAGTTATAACATGTCTTACAAGGTGCTCTCTTCTGGTGGCACCATAGCTACAATATTGACAAGTGAAAGGAAATGTACCAGAATGAATGTGAAGGTGCTTCTGAAGCTCTCCTTTGGTGAAACACACATGATGGCATTTACCACATTTATAATGGATTTCATTATGTCTATGAATGTGCTGAACAAATGTGCCAACATCCTGGGTGGAGAATTTGCACTTTTCACATTGAAAATTACCATTTACACAATGCGTGGATGAAAAATGTTTTGTCAAGTCTAATAAAGTATATACACTCTCATTGTTACAAATGTCACATTTTACTAAAGTGCTTCTATGAGTTCGTCTGTGTTGTTTAAATACCTGGAAGTCATTTGCTGAAAAACTGCACATTTCACAAGGATATGAAGGTAATTCACCATGGTGCCACATTTGAAAGTGTTTCTGCAAATCGTTTGGGCTATATCGAGTGCTATCTCGGCATTTTAAACAGTTGAAATTGAGTATTTTTGCAGACATTTTTACACCCTCTTCTTCAACTCTCTCAGACTTATGGAGCAACAGACATTCCTCTACACAGCTCACAGTCTTTATACTGATAGATTTCCTTGCAGTCTGTGATTTACACTGAAATAATTTCCTGTATTTGTCAACTTCATGTTTCAATAGGACTTCATCTGGAATACTTATCTTCGGCAAAACAATTTTCACATTTTTTAGCTCATAATGAAAACTATTTTCTGAAATTTTTGGTTTAAGTACTGATCTGATAGTATCAATTATTTCATTTTTCACATTATAATCTTTTTGTAAAGTAGTTTGTTTTTCATCAAAAAGTAACTGTTTCTGTTCAGATGGCATGATTTAACAAAAAAAAAATCCCAATTTCTTTTTTTCTGAAAACTCTTGAAGTTACTTGTAATTTAAACAGGAAACAATACTGTGCCGAGACATCTTCAAAATACCAGGATTTTTCCCACATTAACTCACCTAAAACCAAAGAATTGAAATTTTCATCACAAAAGTATCAGAAAATTCCACATTTTTCAGTTCATTTTGAGACAAAGTAGGAATGTTGATCAAACACATAAATAAAAGATTTTTTACTTCGTATTTTAAGAACAGCTTACCAAGAAGTACTAGCTAAAAGTAGAAATAATACTAATCTGGAAGTCAGGAAATAGAAGCTCTACCTCCAGCTCTGCTCTGTGACACAGGGCAAGCTTCAACCTCTCTGCCCCTCAGTTTCCTCATCTAAAGAAAACCACAATTGGATAAGCACCCTTAAGCTCTAAGATTTTTATATTAAGTCGATACTACAGTTTTAAAACAAGATTTTAAAAATCTTAACAGGAGACTCCTAAAAACTTAAGTTCCAATTACATACATGTGGTTCCAATTACAAACATGTACCATTAACTTTCTCACTTGCTTAGCTGACCTTACAGCTATTATCTTGTGAGAATTTCAATAGACTTCTCTCCAGATTTTCTACTTCCTTAGTGCCTTAGGAATAACTTATGTTTAAAATAAAATTTCATTCATCTAACAATAACAAAAATATCTGCTCTCTCAAGTTATCATTACTAACTGGTAAAAAAAAAACACACACACACACACACACGCACACACAAAGAAGAAATTAAAAGGAAAAGTACATTTCCCTGGGGTACTCCCAAAGTCTACCTACTACCTTTCTGGTTCCCTACCATTTTGGCTATTTTGCTTTTTGTCCCTAGAACTCAGGCAAACAGCAGCAAGGAAAGCCCTTGGTAGATTAGAAAGTACCCATTATTATCTGCCTCTATTAATTCAAACACTTACTGGTTTATGTTACTCTAGACAAGTCTCAATCTGTGTGTCTTAGTTGCTTCATCTATAAAATGGAAAAAGAAAAAAATTAGTACTTCCTCTGCCTCTTCCATAGGGTTGTTGTGAAGATTAAATGAGAAAATATGTAACGGTATCCTGTAAAGCGCTATATGAATTGTAGCTACCATCATTACTGCATGTGATTACCATGTATGAGACATTATGATTCAAATTGCAGAGGAATAAAAACAGTAAAGTAATAAGATATGATAATTACTGCTGAGATTGGAATCTGAGTACTGAAGGTTCAGTAGTAAAAATGTCAAACTGTGTATTAGAAGAATTACATTTTCTTACTTCTGTGGTCTTTAATATGTATATGAACAACAGATAAAATTACATAAGCAAAAGATACTAAAGTGTAAATCACATTAAGCTTCATCCATAATGTCTACCCAAAGGTCTCAGCTTTCAATTTCAATTAATCTAAGTAATAACTAGAAATTTCACTGTTTTAGAAATCCTTTGCTGAGGGAAAATAATTAAAAATTAAATTACTTTACATATTAAGAGGTCCTTTTAATATTTCTCAAGCTTAACACTTTTGGTTAAGTCTAAAAAATGCATTTTTTCAATATTCTTCAAATATTGAATATTTAAATATACTAAACTGATAATGTATTCATTAGAAGGGTACCAGTTTACCGAATTTTTTAACATACTATGCCTAATACAGTAAAATATTAAAATTTTTACTTTAAATTTTTTACTGTATTATTCAAAGCTAAATGTAAAAACTTTTTCTTAAAAGCAAGAAAAATAATAAATGGCTAGAAAAAAGTTCAATGGAACCTGGTGGATACTCCACACCAAGAGATTCTCTACAGAGTGTCACACTCTCGACAGTGACAAGCATTATGATCAGCTATGGAGCTTTCACCACACCAAAATCTGAGGGGAGGGATCAAACATGTGAAACTTTTTAAGCACATCTAGTAATGGATCTTCTCTCCTTGCCAGAATAACATACTATGGTCATTCTGGATTATCCATACCCAAGCTTTTCTATTACTACATATAATTAAGAGAAGACTGTGTCATAGGTTTCATTACAAAAGGTAAACTGCTTCTTACAGTAACGTTACATGAGTCCTAAAAAATATACATAATGCTAAAAAATTAAGATTTTGATATTTCTAAATATCATTTCCATTTCAAAATATCTACACAATTGAAAACTTTTCTTACAAGAAAACATATATCCCAAAGTCTGAGAGCCAGTATAAAAATATGATTTTAAATAATCAACATTTACTAATAAATACCTACTATGAATTTGAGGCATTTTGACGGGCACTAGGGAGAGATTCAAAAACATGGTCCTTACCCTACTGCAGCTTACAATCTAGAGGAGGCGGCAGGACATATACATTAATACATTGCTTATTCAGAGTTGACCATCCAGCAACCTTGCCCTTCTAGTACATAAGGAATAGAAAATAATTAAGTAGGATGCATGGCAGCCAAAACAGATGCCACAAAGTTCAGCCATTAAAGTGCATGTCCTTTCCTCACAGGCAAAACAATGATGATACAAGGGACCACCTTATTAAGAAATCCACTTAGCTTTTACTTAAGTTTGATACCTGCTAAATAATTAATGCTGAATGTCAATGTTTTTTATATTCAATGTATGGCATATACAATACAGCATCAGGGGAGTTTGTGTATTTCAGGTGGGTTTGTTATTTGCCCACAAATTTTAAGTTTGGAGAATCTATTTTGTCTTCAACTATGTTCAACCTGTAGTCTGTGGAAGCAATCAAAGATGAAACCTGGTAGCAAATGACACTAGGGTTGCCACCTATGAGAAAAAAATGTACTGCATGGTGTGAACATCTCAGATACAATTTAAAAAGGAAAGAGAGATTTTATTTAATTTTAATCTTACAGCCTATGAGCTAATGCTCTTTTCACTATAGTCTAATCTCTAGCCCACCAACAAGGATTATAGATTTTAAATTTCTTTCTTAAACTACTGCTTTCTATATCTGTATTATTACCTCATAAGACTTGATGAACATCTCATCAAGTATTATTTCACATAATTGATGAAATAATACTATCTGTATAAAGTATGACTGGCCCTTTAAAGTAACCTAGACAGTTTCTTGCATCAAGGTGGCAACTTAAGCCATTTGATTTCCTCCCTCTCCCAACTGTCCTCTGAAACAACAAACCAAAAAAACATAATAAAGAAAATCCTACAAAATGGCTAGAAACCAGAAAAACATTCCATACACATACTGTAAGGTGTCTGGTAGGAAAGGGTCCAGAGAGAGAAGAGTGAAAAAGATGCCAACCGACTGCCAACACCGCTTTTGAAGAGGAGGCCCACTAGGGGACACTCACTCAACCAACATTTAAGGAGTACCTATCCTACGCCCTAGGTAAGCAAGTGAGCAACATAACTCCACCCACTCCCTCCCCTAAACATACCTTGGGGGAGAAAGTGAAGACTTGAGAGGAGGATTGTGTGGCGCCCTTTGGGGTGACAGAAGGCTCCGGCTGAGGTATGGTGAGGACAAGAACGAATCCCGAGCTTTGAGCCAGGTCCAGAGGCCAGGCAGAGTTGGGGGTTGCTAGCACCAGCTGTCAGGAGAGATGTAAAGAAATTATTTCTGAACAAAGCTACATCTTCCTATATCCATGGCTATCTTCTTCTGCTTAAGAATTCTGTCCTTTCACCATATTAAGTAAATTATCATCCTTAGCTACCAGAAAAAATCACATTAACTTTCCCCTCCTCTAACTAAAAAAACTGAGAAAATCTTGGTTTATTCTCTAAGAATTCATCTCAACTACCAATGCCGTCAAAAAAGATAAGCGGGCAGAAACATCACTGGATGCAATAGCTCAAAAAAGGGAAAATAATCTGAACGCTCAGAGAAACCTCTCCCCTGTTCTCCCATCCAGCAGTGAAAAACAGTAACTACAATGAAAGTTAGTGCAGAAAAAGGAGAAAGCTTAAAAAGAAAAAGAAAAGTAACAACTGGTAATCTCTGAAATAATACACTGAAAAAAACAAGAACATACTGCTATGAAAGAGAGAACAAAGTAGATGGGAGAGAAACGATTTTGAAAACAAGAGAAAAAGACTACACTGAGGGCTTTTTTTTTAAGACTCAAATTTTCAAAATCAAAGGCTCCCCAAACGCCTGGCAAGATTACTAGTGGGAGGAGAACATAAAACTCAATATCTACAACTTATCCAAGTAAAATGCTTTAGTTTACAAGATAAAAATGAAATGCCACACACAAAAAAAAGGGAAGAAGAGTACCTAAAAAGGTATTCAATTTTTCACCAGCAATGCCGACTTTAATCAGACATCATTATTAACCAGATATTTTACTCACAACTCTACATGCTAGAAGACAATGGAATAACAGATACAGAGTTCTGAGGGAAAAGAATTAACCTAAGAATTCTATAGCCAGGAAAACTCTCATATACAAGGGAAAAACACAATTTTAGATATGCAAAGATTCAGAAAACATACTACATATGTACTCTTTCTGGAAAGAAGTTTAAAGTAAATACTTCAGTAAAACCAATTTCAAGCAGAAAAAACTCATAAAAGGAAATAACAGGATCTAGAAGAAATATCTGTCAACAATAAAATCTATAAAATAGAAATAAATGTAAACCTTTTGTTAATAGAGCTAAGAAAGCAGAAAGGACTGGAGAAGGGGAACATTTGCAACATGACAAATATATGAGAAGCCCTTAAAGAAAAATCAACAATGGGCAACAGGAGAGGTGCTATAGCAACAACATTCTAGATGCTGGAAAGCAGATAAATTAGTAGTAAATGACCCTGCAGCCTCAAGAAAACAATCGCAGGCAGACAGTGGAGAAAGCTAAGGACTAACCCATTTTACACTCTGAATCTTCAAAGGGTTTAGGAACGGGCAGCACCAAGTAACTCTGAAATGGGAAGAAGGGAAGAAGAAGCTAAAACAGAAATTTGGAGAAAGCTGCTTGAGTTTTGGTTAGATGCTAAGATTCCCTTCCACTCCATCATGGTAGGTAACTGCTGTTCCCTGATCACAGCAGAAGTCTCGAGGTTTATGCTCTGCAGAAAGTAAACAGAATCTCTGAAACAGGGGATACCAGACACAACTGAGAGAGCAGGTACCACAGCAAAAGCAAGAGGATTGAATGACCATATTCATATGAGATACAAACCCTAGCCCATGCCCCTATTTTCCCCTTCTAGCTTAGCTCCTAGGTTAAAACAGTACTACTAAAAATATGGTCTGCTCATGGTCCATGAACCATTTCTCACCAGTCCATGATAAGATATATACAGAAACTGGGAGTAAGCATTTAGAAATGATTACAGCAATTTTACAGAATTACATTTATGTCTGTTAAACCTAACAATAAAAATTTGGACTTGTGTTTTATATGCCTTCATTTTTAAAATTTCATTTTATAATAATAGAGGCACTATGATATACTAATGATGGAAATATAAGCTGGCACAACCATTATAAAGAACAGTTTGAAAAAAATATATATTTATTATAAATATGATAGTAATTTATATTATTATATTATTTATAACATAAATATAAATATATATACATACACATGTGCCTGGGGAGAAAATACGTAACTTTTGATTCACTTCTAGAATTATATTTTAAAGGTAATAATCAGAGATGTTCACTGTCGTATTGTTTACAAAATCACAATTAAAAATAACTAATTGTCCACCAATAAACAAATTATAGTATTTTTAACTTAATGGAATATTATTCAATTTTAAAAATAATATTGTAAACAGACATTTATTAATAGGAAGACACCTAAGATTTATTAAGTGAAAGAAACAGAAAATAAGCAGTAGACATATTAGGATTTAATTTGTTCAAATATCAATAGATGGCTAGAGAATGGATGGATGGATAAACAAACACACACATGGACCTATACAAACTCACAGTAACAAGTCAAGACTATGCACATAAAAATGTTTATACTGATTACTGGTTATCATCAGGTCAGAGTTCCTTAAAATGTTGTCCTTGGATCACTATGGCCTCCATACTGGAATACTTCCTTATCACACCACAAGCAAATAGCTTACCTTTGGACGTAATGAGAATGACAATCTCTTTGCTTCTAGACCATACTCTTACGAAACTTTATCAAAAAGTAGTATGGGGGCCAGCCTGTGGCACAGCAGTTAAGCTCACAAACTCTGCTTCAGCAGCCCGGGGTTCACTGGTTTGGATCCCAGGAGTGGACCTACACACCACTTATCAAGCCATGCTGGGCAGGCGTCCCACATACAAAATAGGGGAAGATGGGCACAGATGTTAGCTCAGGGCCAACCTTCCTCAGCATAAAGAGGATTAGCAGCGGATGTTAGCTCAGGGCTAATCTTCCTCAAAAAAGGAAACAATAGTAGGAAGTCATGAAAATCATGAAATTCTCAAACAAAGCAAGTGACTTCTGTGGTAAACCAATGGAGTTTCTCCTGAACAAACTTAAAATAGTAAACTTAATGCCAGTACAAAATTGATGAATGTTGACACTACAAGTGGGGAAGAAACCAAAACAAAATAGGTGTCATTCACCGTTGCACTCCTCATATCAACACACAGGTACCCAATCACACCACTGCAGAAAAGACCGTAACAAGAGTCACAAATTAATGGCAAATATAACACTCAGAGGATGAAGAATTACACTATTAGATGTCACTCATGCTTTATAAAGTCATGCTATAGGAGAAGTGGTTTTTCGTTTACTTAACAATCCATCTGTGAGCCAAGAGGTTACCTAAAAAAGTAAGTAAAGGGAGTTGGCGCCACCAGAAAGCAGTTACAATTTGTGTGTTTTATATAGAAAATAAATGCTATACAACTAACAATATGCTTCATGATCTTGGTATATTGTTAAAAAGAAATAGTAAAAATTATAGCATCAATCTAAATTTCACTATTATTTTCTATATACTATATAAAGAAATGAATAGCAAGTATAATATTGAAATATTTTCGCATTAGTTAAGTATATTATTCTTTAATAAAGTGCTAATTTTAATCTGACAATTTTATTTAGAATTTTCTTTTTCAATGCTATCTTTAACAGTTTTGGTACTGGTACCACAGAGACTTTGCAAAATGAATCAAAGTACTTTCCACCATTTCATCTGCTCCAGAATGGTTCACTAAACATGAGAATTGCCTGCTCCTTAAAACTACACAGACTGCACCAACAGCACCATACAGGCCTGCTACTTAGGCCTTACAACCCCTGCAAGTTCTTCTATGGTTTCTGGGCTGTCAGGTTTTCTACTGCTTGAGTCACTTCTGGCAATTTATATTTTCCTTGAAAATAACCAATTTCCTCCATTTTCTAAGTATATCCCATAAATCTCACTTTTAACACTCTATCCTACAGAAATAAAACCACAACATATAGATATATATATCAGTATCACTCAAATATCCACGAATAGGAAAACAATTAAGTAAATTATGGAACCTCCACTTGAAAACATTATAAAGAAAGAGGTATACGTATTGAATTGATTTAGAAAGATATCATGAATTTTTTTTTAGTTTTTAAAAAAGGAAGTTGTAGATGAAGCCATGCAGTACATTTTTAAATTATGAGGAAAGATCCTCATTTTTATATCAGGAGGAAAGATCCTAAGAGTATATGTTCATAAAAACATTGACAAATCTATAGAAAGATACCCTCCAAACTACTGACAACAGGTTAATTTTTGAAAGGAATGACAGCAAAAAACAGCAAACAAACCAAAACTACAAAAGGGAGACCACCATCAGCTCTCCTAGGTACCCTGATTGAAACCAAGGGGGCAATGTCACTGCCACAAGTCTTTACCGAGGCCTGCCTAAATGTTCCTGCCCTTGAATTCTAAGAAATCCTGTATCCTTAAAATAATTCCCTCTTTGCACCTTACACTAACTTAAACTAACTTAAGCTAGTTCTATTATTTGTAACCAAAGGCTCTTATTTAAGACATTAAGTTGACAGATCAATGTTGACTGTGTTTACTTCACAGAAAGATAGATGATCCTTTAAAGAGTAGTGGGACTTAAACGTGCAAGAAAGGTGCAAACGCCTAGACCAGAAAAACAGAATGAAAAAATGTCAGAAGAAAAGCATTTCTCTCCCACGGCACTGCAGGATCTAGACCAAGGAGAGAACATATAATGGGGAGGTTAAGTGAGAACAGACAATAGAGGACAGATTTGAACTTGAAATGAAAGGTAACCAGGAACCATAGATAGTTCACGAGCAGAGAGAAGTTATAAAAGCAGTGTTTTAGAAATACTATTAGAATGGTACTAGAAACAAGATATATTGGAGAAAGAGAGCAAAAATAGAAGTGAGAAAATTAGAGGATTAAGTGACAATCCAAATAAAAAGTGAGAGGGGCAGGCACCATGGCATGGTGGTTAGGTTTGGTGCACTCCGCTTCAGTGGCCTGGGTTTGTGGATTTACACCACTCATCAGGGAGGCTGTGGTGGCGGCAACCCACATACAATATAGGAGACTGGCACAGATGTTAGCTGAGAGCAAATCTCCCTTAGCAAAAAAAAAAAAAAGTGAGGAACCAGAGAATAGGTAGTGTCAGCACAGGTTAGGAATTGTGCAGTAGGTACCACAGAAATTTTAAAAAGACAATTCCTAAAGTAAAATGGCAAGGATAAGGAAGACTTGCACACAGTGAATCAAAAAGTACCATTCCTAGAGTTTTGTTTGCTTCTACAATTAAAAAGCAAAGACATTTTACAGTCTTTAGCTTCAGTGAAATGGTATAAAAAGGAGGAATCTATGTGCTACTCACTACATTCTACCTGCTTAAACATTAAACAAAGAACTAAAAAACTCTGATTTTAGCTTAGGCCTATTTGTGATCTAGCACATAACTCTGTAACTTAACTTATCACATTATGCTGATAGGAAAACTAGTATAATTAGTCATTATTATTTATAACTATTATATTCTTTGAGTTATCAAATCTTTTCTGCAGAAATAATTGAATGCAAAATAATCATATGAATATATAAGTGGAAAGAGAACAAAAGCAGCATGCAGCAGGGAAGAGCTTACTGAAAATACAAGGTTCTGCCTAAACGGAATCCAGAACACAAAAAAACCCTAAAACTCTTATTTTCAAAGCAGAACCTATTTTAGTGCCCTCAAAATAACTATTGTATTACTTTTTCATGACTTGAAACAAATGTTTTGGGCTTACTTTTTTTGTAGCTGTTTTAAGTTTTTAAAAAGTTTACCTGAGAGGCCAATGCCTATCATAATTTAAACAAGGCAAAGAATACATTTCGTAGAATTTATATGTATAATACAAGCCAGCACCCTTTAAATCATTGTGGCCTAATGAACAACTTAACACAGAAAAGAGAACTGAAGAGTTAAGTATGCAAACGCAATTAAGTACAGATCTAGAAACGTTCAAAATGTTAGTGTACATATGAGCCACATACCATTCAGGTAAGGCTGGTGACACTGGTATAGAATTATGAAGGAGTTTAAAATAAAGAAGCAGTTTCTGGTTCAGATGAATCTTATTTCTTATTATTCTCAAACTATGACTACTCACTATATCTACACATATATAATGCCTAATATGTAAGATGCTCTCCACTCCCCACCACAGACACTTTTATTTACCTTTGTTCATACTGTTTCCTTTCACCAGGCTTGTCATCACCTTCTCTCCATCTTAATTCAACGCTGCTCAAATTTCCTTTCTAATTTACCTACTACAGGGACACTGAAACCTTCTGCAATACACAGTAATCTCTCCCTTCCCTGAATATCCATTTAAAACACAGCCATTGCTCACCACTTTATTACAAACTGTTTTATATTTACATCATTTCCTTTTTTAAAATTTTACCTCCCAAGATAATTTATAAGCTTCTTAAAGACAAGTTCTATTTCATATTTCTAATTTACCCCTCACGACAACCAAGAAGACTGGGTAGACAGGGACATAACACATTCTTAACTCATTTATTTTTTTATTTTCAACTCAAATATCTGACCTCCCATGATTTCAGATTAAATCACTTTATAACAAATGCTACAGATCACGTCAACTTTTTGCTGCAATGGAATATGATTTAAAACACACAGACATGCAGAGTCAGAAATCACATTTTTAATATATAGGAATCGGGAGAAAAATCAGAAGTAATCTGTCCAAAGTGAAATAAAGACCAGTGAATTTCGTGCGGGAAGGAGAAAGATTGTTTTCACCTCTCACTCTTTTCTTCTTCTGTGTGTCACTTTGCTGAGACAGTGAGTTAGGAGAAGGGGCAGATTTTACTTAAGATGTTGGAACACACTGGGGGCAGGGGAGAATCAAAGATTTATTGCTACTTGATTGGGAGAACATGTATCAACATGTAACCCATTTCCCCTCAGCTTCCAAAAATAATAAAAATTGTTCAATTTTTCTCTGGCTCTATAAAGTACCTGTCTATGGATAGAAAACAAATTTCACTCCCCGGGCTTCCCCATCTTAGTATATATATGGCACCACACTCCATCCAGTTACTAAACCCAGAAATTAACGAATCACTCTTGATTTCCTTTTCTCTTACTCCCCACATTAATCCATAAGCAACTCCTATCAATTCTATCTCCAAAATACATCTTGAATTCTTCTCTCCATCTCCACCATCATCTTAGTCCACTGTCATCTCCAATGTGCATTAAAATAATAGTCTTCCTAACTGAATTCACGCTTCCCTCTTCCCCACCACCCTCCTCTGAATCCATTCTCCACACAGGAGCAAAAGTGATCTTCTTAATATAAAATAGATCACAGTGTTCCCTGTTTAAAACTCCTTAGTGGCTTCCCAAGGCACTTAAAATAAAATTTAATCTCTCTGCCAAGGCCTGCAAGGAAGAGTGACGTCTGGTCCTGGACCTCTCTCTCCAACTTCATCTCCCACTACTCTCCCCATCTGTAAACACACTCCAGCAAGCTAACAGAGATAGTCTCTCGGCTCCTCAAATACTCCTTTCCTATCTTTTCTATCTCAGGCCTTTGCACCTGCTGTTCTCTGCTTGAAATGTTCTTTCTCCCGTTCTTCAAATGGTTAGATCCTTCTCATCTTTTAGGTCTCAGCTCAAATGTCACCACCTCAGAAAGGCCTTTCCCAACCGACAAACCATTCCCTCCTCAAACAGAAAAAAATGTTTTCTATTTTAGCCCCTTGTATTTCTTTTCTCTAACACTTTTTTCTCTGGCAAATTTTATTTGCCAATTTATATCTGTCTCTATCACCGGAATAAAAGCTGCATAAACATAAGGACCACATCTGTCACCTTCTTTGCTGTATCACCAGCATCTGGGATAGTGCTGGGCTCGTAGCTAGCACCAAATCTGTGCCAGTCTTTGGTCTAAGCACTAGGAATATGCAGTGAACAAAAGAGACGAAAATCCCTCCCTTCATGGAGCTACCACTCTACTGGTTATTTAGATAATAAACAAAGGAAGTAAATTCTATAATATACTCAAAGGTGACAAGCACTGTGGAGAAAAATTAAGTAGGGAAGGAGAGACAGAACCAGAGAGTTGCAATTTTAATATGAACTCAGGCAGACCTCACTTAAAAGAGTCTTATTTGAGCCAAGATCTTAAGGAGTTGAGGGAGGCAGCATTCCAAGAAAAGATATAGTTAAGTGCTAACACCCTGAGTGTGGAGTGCACCTAAAATACTTGTGGAACAGCAAGAAGGTAAGTATGACTGGAACAGAAGACACCTGAGGGAAAGCAATAGGAAATGAGGTCAAAGAAGTAATAGGACTGAAACAAGGCCTGACGGACACTCTAAGGACTGTGGTTTCACTATGAACGAGACGGGAAGCTACTGGCACATTCTGGGTAGAGAAGTAACATGAACTGAATTATTTTTTAAAGAGATCCTTTTGGCTGCTATGTTAAGAACAGAGTATTTGGGAGCAAGGTAAGACTGGAAGCAAGGAGAGGAGGTTACACGACAATTATCCAGGTAAGAGATGATGGCAGCCTGGTGGAGACAATGAGGTATGGTCAAAGTCTGGACATACTGTGAAGATAGAGCCTATGGGATTTGCTGACAGACTAAATTTGGTCTATGAGAGTAAGAGACAACGTCAAGGATAACTCTCAAAGTTATGACCTCAGAAACTGGAAGAAACGAGTTGCCATTTACTATTAAGATAGAAAAGACTATATAGGAGTAGTAAATTTGAGAAGAACATCAAGAGTTCAGTTTTAGACACGCAGAATTTGATATACCTAGTTAACATCCAAGCAGAAATGTGGAATGTATAGCTGAATATAGAATACACAGGTCTAGGTGTAAGATAAAATTTTGGGAGTCACTGTTTGTGTATATATATGTGTGTATGTATATAGAACTGAATAAAATCACCAAGGAGTAAGTAAACAAAGAGACAAGTGCAAGGCCTGAGCCTCAAGATACTACATTTAGAGGTAAAAGATGGGAAAGAATCAGCTTACGAGACTGAAAAGAATGACCAGTGAGACTGAAGGTAAATCAGGAGAGGAGTATCATGAAAGCAAAGTGAAGAAAGTGTTTCCAGGATCAAGCATTGATCAACTCTGTCAAGTAAGGTGAGAACTGAGAACTGACCACTGGACAATGTCAAGACCGCCAGTGACACTGATTAGAACAGTTTCAGTGGAGTTACAGAGGAGAAAGGCTGACTAGCATGGATTCAAGAGAAAATGGGAAGAGAAGTAGTAGAGATGTAGTACAGACAACTCTTTCAAGGAGTTTTATTATAAAGGACCAAGAGACAGAAGAGTTGAAGTGGAGTTGCTTTTTGTTTTATTTTTTAAAGGTGGGAGAAATTACAGTATGATTGTATGCTTACAAAAATGATCCAGTAAAAAAAAGAAAAATTGATGACAGAAGACAGAAGGGGGAAAAAAAGGCAGCAGCAATGTCCTTCAGTAGATGAGAAGGGATGGGATCTAGCGAACAAGTGGAAGAGTTGAACTTAGAAAAGAACAAAGATAATTCATCTACAGTTATTAGAGAGGAGAATGAAGACCTTAGCAGGTAGGTAGATATGATCATGAGAGGTTGTGGAATGAAATGCCTCATAAGTCTATGACAGGCATTGGCAAATTACAGCCAACAGCCTGTGGACCAAATCTGGCCTGCTGCCTATTTTTTGTAAATTAAGTTTCATTGGAACATAGCCACATTCATTCATTTACATATTATCTAGGGCTGCTTTCATGTTAAAATAACAGCTGATAGGTGCAGCAGAAACCACATGGCCCACAAAGCCTATATATACTATCTGGCCATTTACACCAAAGTTTGCCAAGCTTGGTATATTGGAATACTCCAACTATTAACTCTCTGAGTTGAGGATCAGATAACTGGTTATGAAGAAAGAAGGTAAGCAAAGACCTAGGACACAACTACTATTTTATGAAAGAATAACACAACATTAACCTATACATCATTCCTAGTATCTGGAGCTCAAAATGAATATTCTGAGCAATCAAACATTACTTTCATTCCGTATCTCTTTTAAAATGTTTTTATAAATACTGCTATATTAGTTTTTAGCTGGCTGTTATCTCCAGGGAAGAGGTATGGTTTTGCCACTGTTACTAAGGGATCTCTCAAAAAGGGGGAGGTAGGAAGAAATAAACTAATTATATATATATAACATAGAACAGCATTGCAGGTTAATTACTATTTTTCTAAAATTTCTAAGGAAGATGGATATAGCAACGAGATCTTTTCTGCAACAAATAAATTTATACAACTTAATTACACTTAATTTGGATCTCAGCATCACAAAAATGGCATCACACTGAAATATAAACATTTCAAGTCAAAGAAACCTCCATCCTAGAAGAAAGAAGCAAAATTTCTGCTTGGTTTTCCAAATGTCTCATACATGGATTTAGTTAAAATAGCCACCTTATTTCCCACTAGTTCTTATTCCCCCAAAATACAAATTGTTAGTCAAATCAATCTCCCCGTCATTTTAGATTAGCCTTTAATCATTTTCAACTCCATCCATTCTTTAATTATTCTCTGTGCCTATCAAATCTGATTCATAAGTCAAAACCCATTTGAAGTTGTATCTCCATGAAGAAACCTTCCAGGACAGAATCCGCCCTTACTAATTTCCATCCTATCAGAACCCAGACTTAAAATCTATACAATTGTGCAGTCATTATCTGTTTTATCTATTTGTGTTGTCTTTCATGTACATTAAACTGGATTCCTTAACTCAACTATAAGTACTATGAAGGTAAACAGTTCCTCTTATTCTTACATACTACTAAAATGCTAAGCTTAGTACTGATTATTCTCAACACATGCTTGTTGATCTGTGTAACCTAAATATATAAAAAACATGCTATAGTACAGAAAGTCCACCACCCACACAGCCTGGAATGTATACTCCTTGACTCACCAGGCAGCTGCACATACTTGTACATAGTAGACACTCAATAAATATTTGTAGGTTTAATGAAGGAAGAACTAAATGCATGCATGAATGGTGAATAAATAAAGGGCATCTTTTATAAGGTGGAGGAAAATGGCAAATTGCAGACAGATGTGAACGATCAACTTGAAGTTAGAGATCTTAAATTCATAAGGCCATATATTCACCAGCACATTTTCTGCTGCAATCTAATTCAAACTAATTTATATACAGAATTTTGGGCCAACGGACTGGGAAGGACATAAGGGTAGCTGACAGAATCGAAAGAAAACCATGGATACCTCATACCATGGTCCGTGGGACTGAAACTGACACTCCATATTCATCCATCTCCCATCTCTATGTGGCTTCACTTTCTCTTACTTTACATGGGATTCTCACACATCCAAGAAAATAGGTCACTAGCATCCTCCCAGATTAACAACTTTTGATAAAAGAGAGTATCTTCCTCCTAGCATGCATACATCAATTTCAAAGGATTTTGATTGGCTCTGCTTGAGTAACAGGCAATCACTGTTGTAATAGGGATGACTAGACTTGAGTTATAAGACTATAAGACTGACTGATAGCCCACCAACCACTCATAACAGGGAAGGGATGTTTCCCCAAACAAAGAGATACTGAGTTAGCAAACGCTACACACTCGTACACACCCTATACCAGCCACAACCTCCAACAACCCAATCTTAATTAGGAATTGGTGATGATTTTACTACATTTTGAAATTATTTACTTTCTATAAAGCCAATATTTGCTTTCAGCGATAACCACTTCTTGAAATGAGACCCATGTGAAACCCACTTAATTTTCCTAAGCTTCAAGCCATGCATCTTCATTCTAATATTCTGACACTTGTTTCACGCAGTCATACCAATCACGATTTTAAAATTTTAGTTGGACTTTGCTCACAACTTTTCAAGATGGAATAATCCACATGATTCTGGTCAGTCATCAAATAGCAGCCTCTTGTTTACTTCATTATATTTGAAGCTTTCATTCTTCATCACATTACTTTTTCTGAGTAGTTTAGATCAAACATAGTAAAGAAAACTCTTAGCACTCACCGTTTCTTTTCTCTATTTGGGAACAACATGGTACCCGTGTGAATCTCATACGGTAAGAAGTCAAACAAATGTTATACAGGAAGAAATTACGCAGGTAAATGAACATAAATGATAACCTGATATTTCAACTCAGCTTTGTTGCTCTCTACTCATTGTAGCTGTTAGACATTAACTTCTAATAAAATTAAAAATTCATTCCCTTGTGAAAAACGGCCCTGGAAAAAAGCTATCTGCTGGTAAAGTTCACAGAAGAACATGGTTATGTTTATGGTTATGAATTATGGTTATGATTACCAAAGTAATAATTAAAGTTGGTATTGTTTACTACAGCTATTTCAGTACTTACATACATAACCTTATTCCTAATTTAAGGTTATACTTATGGGTATACTTATTACCTTTGGTGAGGGGAATTATATGATACTCTGGTATCCCAGGACCTATCCAACACAAACAGCAAGAGACACTTGTGTTTCAAGACACTTGTGTTTCATATTTCTCCAGAAGTGCGCAATATTTTCCACTGAATTTGCAAACCTTGCCTTATAATACCATGATTTGTTGGCAGATTTTTTTCCGTCTTTTTTCCACACCAGGATATTCAGATGATTGTCTCCAGAAAACCAGTCATAACTTTACAGTGATTCCCAAGTCCCTTTTCTGATTCACAATATAGATGCCATTAATCATAATATAAATACATATTAGACAATTTTTGTTTAGGTGCATTACTTTGCACTTACTAGAGCAAAACACAAACACTCTTCTGACCATTTGTACAGCTTCAAAACATCTTCCTACCATACTTATTTCTATCATTCATTACTCAGAAGCCCTTAATGCCATCCTTATATTTAGAAAGATGATACAGTTAAAATCATCTTTAGATCTCTAATGAAATGTTAAATTAAAATTATGAAACCAAAAACTACTTTTTCGCTTACATGAAGAATGAACCCATGTGTAAGTATTTTATTTTATTTAGGCGAAAAATAAAAGTATAACTTATGAAAACTCACATACACATAACTATTTTATTTTGTCCAATACTAAAATGTATTAACTTACTACTTAATAGACTATGTACTGTAGTACTTTAATCTTTACCATACCTCTTTCTTCAAGGAACAAAAGGCACACAATTTAATGCTTGGACAAAGCCACAATCAGGAACAGTGATCAAAAGAGATGATATCTGGAAATGAAGACCAAGATTTTAAAACTTTGACTGCAAAAACCATTAGTAAAATGTTTTTACACTCTTGATTCAATTACGCTTCATATTCAACTTATGCGTATAAATTTAGAAGGAAAAAACTTCTCTGCACTTAGGCAAATAACCTATCCCTGATACCCAGTGATAACATCATAAATTTACAAAAGTCACAAAACTTAAAGCTTAGAAGGGCAATCTAATCCAATATCTTCATTTATGACAACACAGGGAAATTAAGTCTTGCCCAAAGTCACAAAGCTACAACTAGAATCTGGATCTGATTCCAACCCAGACATCCTACCAGCACAATGTTAACTCTTAATACTTACTTCTGACATCTAACAGCCCAAGAAAATTGCTCGCCATGTGAAGCCAATATCCTACATAGAACTGAAATAGTCACAGCCTAAACACCTGGGATCAAATACTTAACAAAAATTTCAACTCTTTTCTTCTGTTTATAGTGCTTTGCCCAAAAACCTTTAGTAGAGTACCTGAAGGAAGCCAGGCAAGATTCAAGTCTTCAGTCATTAAAAAAAAAAAAAAGTTGTACTACGTGGTCTAAAGCACACAATGCTTCAATAAGAACAATTACAAACAGAAAAGTAAAAATAAAAGTACATTAAAAGGGCATGTTTAAAGTCTATTTTAAAGTCAACCTACAAATTTATGCTAAAACATATTCCCTCTGGAATGTTTCAAGATATAAAATCTTTTGGGATCACAGTATACTATTACCAGAGAAGACAGGATAGGACTTGAAGTGTGACAATGATAAAAATCTCTAGAATTTAAAAGGTCATATGTTATCAATGTGCACAGTAGGTATCCGTTGTGGTTGCTGTCCTTTTATCCTTCCACAAAAGCAGATACAAAACGTTGTGAATTGATATCTATACTTAATTTCACCACAACAATGAGGAAAAATTTGGATGTGCAAAATAGGTTGTTAGATACCTATATTCTATCCTTCCCTCCCCTTTTGGTAACAATTTTCCAGATCTGGGGCTCATCTTATTTAGGAGAATTCTCACAAAAATCAATATGGTCTACTATGCTTACCATTCTCATGAAATGCTAACACTCTGAAAATGTTAATAGAACGTAATGTCTTTTTACGAATTTCAAAAAAAAAACAGTTTTGCTGAAAGATAATGAATCCATTTCTATTGCTTTGCAGTTAAACTCTGAAAAACATTAGGGTATTTCACCGAAACAATTTAAATGGTTTCTATCTGTTCAACCTGATAGTAACTTCAGAGTACACTCAAACCAGATCCCTTGCTGCATAAAAAAACAATTCAATAACATCTATAAACTAGGCCTAACACTCAGACGCTCAAGTTACTGAAATTCCTACCCTGATGTACAGTTTTGTGTCTTCACGTTCATCATTGTGACAACAGTACAAAGTTCAACAATCTCATGAATTTCTTAAACATTGACTTATTTCATTTTTCTAGGGTCTTTTAGACTTTTCATATCCAAACATACCCAACTAATGTTTTCGCTAAAATAGCTCGCAAACGCTAAACGCCCCCAAATTTAAACCTAAAAAGAAAACTGAACCTTAACGCTCCCACATCTGTTTCGTTGGTCTACTTCAAGAGTTATAACACTTTACCTCACATACATTCACCCTGCACGTTTTCAGTTACCATAGCCATTTAGGAAGAGACTGTCTACTTGACAATGAGGACACCAAGTTAAGAACAGACTCAAAATGGACTCTACAAGTGAGAAAGCCAGTTACAAAGAAAGCCATCTGCCACTGGGTGTGGTTGGGGTCTGCAAGGAGGAGCGCCTTTGGCCAACTCTGGAGGGGGCGCGCGCCAGGGAGCTGAGCAAATCTGCAAAAGAAGACCTCCAATGACCATAGACTGCACCCACAACGGGGACGCCGTCGAGGCGGGCTGCCGTGGGGCTGCGAACCTACAGCTTGAGGGATGCGGTCTGAGGGGTGCCCATGCGTCTCCACCAGCCCCGGAAAGCGCCGAGTGGGTGCTTCGAGCGCCGCGCGCCCCGCTCGGTCCCAAACACCGCGCCCGATCCGCCCCTTCCTCCGGGGTTCGGCTGCCCCTCGGGCGCGCGGAGGCACACTGTCACGGCGCTCCCGCTCCAGCTCCTAGATTGTGGGAGAGTGGAGAGTTCGAAAAGCCCGGACGTAAAGCATGTCCGGGCTAAGAGGCGCCAGGTTAGCTCTAGCAGCCTGCAAGAGCAACGAGTAAAAGAACCGACTTCTCCAGAAAAACTTTGCGGCAAGTTAGGCGGAAGCGGTGAATGGCCGGGACTATTTAACAGGCGTTTCCTATGACAAGAGGCGGATCCCTGAGCTGGGTCGGAGGACCCTGACGCCCCCACAAACTCGCCCTTTGCTCCCTAGTCGGCCGTCTAGAAGTCCCGGCATCCTAACAGGTCTGGACGGCCCCGCTCACAGGGAATACCTGTCGTGGTCCCCATTGCCTGCGAGTCCCTGATGGCGGCCATTACGCTTCCATCCGGGTATTGCCGAAAAGCCGATCGCAGCGCTACTGGGAGCGCTCGCTGCGGCGGAGGGATCCGGGCTGCACCTGAGGAAAGCGGAAGAGGACGGAGGCCGGCAGGGTCCGCGCGTCAGACGGCGAGACTAGGCCATTGAGCTGGGCTCTCCGCTGACCTCTCAAATTAGCGCGTTTACCCGCTGCCCGCCACGCCAGTGAGTCACTGTTCCCCTTTGCTCACCAGCAGCTGGAGAGGTCCTACTGCCAATGGAATGGTAGACAAACCTCCACTCTGTGCTCTTCAGACTAGACACCAGAAGCAGGAACTGTGCTCTTGGCAAACCCTTGCTGACTGGGAATGGTCTCAACCCTGAGATTTTAATCATTTCCGGCTTTGTAAAGAGCGTCTCCCCACCCCTTGCTTTTGACACGCAGGGTTTAGCAGCCATTGCCCCCTACGTCAAGAAAGGAAGCAGCCATAAGCAGCTCTGGAAGACCTTGAACTGCAAACATGTGCATGATTGATAATTGACCTGCAGACTATCGTTTCCAGCAAAAGAGGTTCTCATCCCCACAAAGGAGTCCTTCCTGCACATCACACAAGCTGGACAAAGAGATCAATTAATATCGTATTGTGATCAAGGCCAGTATGGCTCCTCTTCTCTCCTATAGCGCATTTGTGAAATCCAAACCTGTTAATTGATCTCACTTTTTACATAAATTACCTTCACACCCCCCCCCCCACGCCCCAAAAAAAGTTATAGGGGAAACTGTGTAAAAAAAAAAAAAAAAAAAAAACAAACCACACTGGGGCGGAGGGATACATCAAAATATTAAAAGTGGTACAACGATCGTATTTTTGTCTTCCATTTTATACTTTCCATATTTTCTTAGCAAGTATATATGGCGTTCGTGATTAGAAAAAATTTTTTAAATGTTTATCATAAACATTTTTCATTGCCTTAGAATATGCTTTTGAAAATGACATCTTGTGGCCATACACGAGATTTTCTGCATCCTTTAATAAAAAGCGTGCTGAGGATCCTTGCTTTGTGTTTACTGATCTGCAGGATTCCTCCTGGAAAAGGCAAATGAGTGATAATCTACGTTAGATTTGCTTATATATCTTGTACTCGTATGCCTATATAAAATACACAAGGAGAAATCTAACGTAAATACCAAAAGGAATGCCATTGTGGAAAGAGGAACGTGTTTACAAAATGGATTTTATTTTGCATTAAACATCATCCACCTCTCTCCGGTCTTCACTTCCACACAAGTTAGAAACACACACATCACAGAGGAAAGAAAGGAAAGGATTGTTTTTTTAATAGCAAAAAAAAGAAAATGACCGTTGAGAAGGTGGACAGAGTTGTTTGTTTTGTGTTGTGATGTACTTTCTGTTTTTTGTTTTTCAGAGTAAGAAATTGCACCCCTCTGGTCTGCAGTATTTACATTGTAACTTCATTCTTACTTATACATTCACCTACAGCACTTTGCAAACTTGCCTTTATGTTATGAAAGAATTGGAGTGTGTGTGTTTTTAAGTGAAGTATTGTTCAGCCCAAACCTTATCTCTTCCCCCCTTTCTTTCTCCATCTGTATCACACAACCTCCACCCACTCTCTTGCCCTCTTTTTAGATTTTGAACATTGAAGTTACTACAGAAAAAGGGAGTGAAACAGAAAGGAAGGAAAGAAGATGTTTAAAAGAGAAAGTAAGAAAGAAGACAAAGAAGAGAAAGTTGAATCATAGCTTAAGAAAGGATTCTGAAATGTTTTGTACTTGAGAAGGATAATGGGGATAGAGCATCTAAATTAATGATTTAAATAGTGGATTCCTTCAAAAACCTGACTCTACTATTTACTAGCTGGGGCATTTAACCT
The DNA here is from genome assembly GCF_037783145.1 of Equus przewalskii. Lineage (NCBI taxonomy): Eukaryota > Metazoa > Chordata > Mammalia > Perissodactyla > Equidae > Equus > Equus przewalskii. The sequence goes on from NC_091831.1 coordinate 33,029,379, forward strand.
CTGAGCTTCACAGAATTATGCAGTACAAAACTAACAATGGATAGGTTGAAAAGTTACCAATTCCACTGCACCCACAATCCAAATGGTAGATAGTCACAAAGCTGCCATCTTGATTACAAACACTTTCTGATTTTTAATACACAATTCATGGACCTCGTGTCACAAAGCAGATCACTTCAAGTCAGTGAAATTTTCTCCTATAAATAGTATATAAGTGGGAATTACATTTCACTCTAGGCATTCACACCTCTGAATCATAGATAACACTATACCATAATAAAGTTACAAGCTTATATATGCATTTACAAAAATGTAAGCGTGTTTTAGCCATAGATAGTTTGGTAGATTATAGCATTATATAAATGATAACTGTCACATTCATAATTAAAGAATTAAATGTTAATTTGAAGAACAAGAGTGTCTTAAAAATGGCTCTCTCCTTTTTGCTGATCTCTCAAGTCCAGACTACCTACCTTCAAAAATATAATCAACTGCTACCAGAGTTAGAAAAATAGAGATACCAAGAGCCTGGGTGATCTAGCTTAAAGTGATCACACTCCTTGGTCGAGAATATAATAGGTTGATTACTCTCTCCAATCTATCAAACAAGTGTTAGTTGAACATGAGTATCAAGTATTATGCTTCCCAATATCCTCTGCAATGTTTATTATTTAATATTATTCAGCATTTTCTCGGAACACTTATTATGTGTCAGAAACTGTGCTAGTAATAGAAAGACATGATCCCTGAAGGAGTCACAAGTTCAACGGGAGATTCTTGAATATCTAAAAGATTTCCTCATTCAACAGTGTAATTTCAAAGGTGGGATTTCAGACACTACAACAGATGATGAGAAATATTTTTTTAGGGAGGCATCCCTACCAGTTTGCTCTCAACTCACACTTCCTAGACAACCAAGACTTTGGATACACTGCTATTTTTATTGTTTTTATTAAATATATAGTCCCTCTTTCTTAGTTCTTTCAGTGGCTACTATATTTTCAACTGTGAAGCATGTTAAACTATATAAACAATACTAGCCTTACCTAAATATTTAGGGTACCTCTCCCTGTCACCAATCACATCAAATTCTTTCTGAGAATCTCTGTATTTCAGGGTAAGAGAACAGATGGCACAGATAATTCAAGTCCTTAGAAAAATAAAAAGAGGAAATTGAATGCTTATTAATTATACTTCTTTTAAGAACAAACCTAGTACACATATATGTTATATACACTGCTTTGTACTCTTTTTTATGTACAGTACATTTCATTATTTAAAGTTTTAAAAGAATAAAAAGTATGGGATTTTTCTTTCCTTTTTCCTTCTTTTTGGTTAGTGGAGATCAAATACTTCCTAAATTAATTTGATTTTTTGTGGGAAGATTTTTTAAAAGGGTAAATCTAATTTTTGTGAGACCAGTGACATTGGACCATATTAATATCAAAAAATTACACTTAACTTGTAAGAGTAGACTGTTATGGTCCATTACTCTAAAAATTTTCAAGTTACATCCACCTGCAAATTTTTCTAACTCCTCCCTTCAGAAAAAAAACCCAAACCCAGATTGTTTTCTTCTTTTAAATAAGCATATGCCTTAATACTGCTATATGTAATGCCTCAGAAGTACTGAAGTTGTGTTAATGTTGATGCTCACATTTTGTTTTGTTACTGTTGTTTGTTGGAAATTGGGAGCTAGGAGAAGATAGGTCCTTGCAGTATATACTGGAATGCCTAATGGAATAAATGAGAAACAATTATTAAATGTAAAATAACCAATAACGTATTACATTTAGTTTTATTTGATTGTTCTTGTTGATATTAGGAAAGTTTGAGGCTGTAAGACAAACCTGGAGAGCTAGGATAGAATAGGATTTAAGAGTAAAATATAGCAATAGGAAGAGTGTAATTTGTTCAAAAGGAGAGAATTAAATACAAGGAAGGAGGAAAAGCTCTATTCTAAAACTTTATATATATATGGCTGAATTGGAGGCTGAAAACAGAGGAAAGCAAGTGGATGAATATAAAGGTACACAAAAGCACAGCTAGAATGCCTCAGACAGATGGAGGAGATAGATGATACCATCACAATATAAATTACAAGAGTGCCCCAGTGTTCAATAAACATTTTGAAATGCCTACTAAGTGCCAGGGGATACAAAGACCTGCCCTTGCCCTCAGACACAAGGTATATCAATGTTGACTAGAGGGACCATACAACTCAATTTGCCCAGGAAAGCTCTGATTTTTCCCTACTTTCCCTAGCTCTCACTCTTTCAGTCAAAAGTGTCCCACTTTGGATGATAATTGCCCAGCATTACTTATTGAAAAGACAGTCCTTCCATTACTGTTCTACAGAACCATCCTTTTCATAAGTCAAGTGTCCACAAGAATGTGATCTATTTCCAGACTCTATCTTCTGGCCACTTGCTCTATTTCTTTATACTTGCATCAATAGAACACTGCCTTAATTATTGTAACTTTATATAAGTCTTGATAGATGATGAGAAATTCTTCCCACCTTTTCCTTTTTATTCTGTCCGATTGTTGTGGATACTTTTGGCCATCTGTGAACTTAAATCTGCCATCTTACTGTTTTTTGTTTGTCCTACCTTTTCTGGGGTTCTTTTGCTCCCTTTTTTTTCTTCTTTTGGATTGATTGGGAGTTTTATTATTCCTTTCTGTCTTTTATCAACTTAGTAGTTATTTATTCTTTACTCCTCTGAAAATGTTTTACCTATAGCCTATTTATTCACCCTTGACTTATTAATGTCTAATATATATTTGCACTTAATCAGTCTGATATATATTTGTACTTAATCCTTTTCCTGGACAATGAGAAAAGAACACTTTGTCTCATTTTAATCCCTCTCTCCTGACTTCTGTGCTACTGTTGTTCGTGTATTTCAATTCTCCACCTATTTTAAACCCCAAAAGATATTGTTATTGTTGTTTTATACAGACATAATTAACTCATATTTACTTGCTTTCATAATGTCCTGCAACTCCATGCTTCCATAGGGGATCCTTTTTCTTCTGCCTAAAAGAAATACCCTTTATTATGTCCTTTAGTGTGAGTTTGCTGGTGATAAAATTTTTTCAGTTTTTATTTGACTGAAAATGTATTTATTTCACCTTCAATGCAGGAAACTTTGTTCAGTAAGGAATTCTAGATTGGCAGTTATTTTCTGACACTATGTTGAAGATATCTTTATGTTGTCTCTGGCTTCCATCATTTCTATTGAGAAGTCACAGCTATCTATACAATTTATGTTCCATTGAAGATAATATGTCTTTTTAAAATTTTTGTAAGGAGATAATCTTGCTTTTAAAATTTTCCCTTTGTTTTGGACTTCAGCAGTTTGGTTCTTATGGACTTTGTATGATTTTCTTGTATTTATTCTGCTAGTGTTTTTTACGGAAAAATCCCTCAGTTTTGAAAATTTTTCATGTATTAGCTATTTATAGATACATTAAAAAATTACCCAAAGCTTAGCAGATAAAACCAATAAATACTTATTATCTCCTACAATTTGTGTGAGTAAGGGGTCCAGGAGCAGCTCACCTAGGTGTTTCTGGCATAGAGTCTCACATGAGATAGCAGTCAAGATGCTTGCCGGTACTACAGTCATTTGAAGGCTTGACTAAAGTTAAAGATCTATTTCCAGGGTATCTTACTCATGTACTTGGTGAGTAAATAGGACTGATTGTTATCAGGTGGTCTCAATGCTATGTCACATGGACCTGTCCATAGGACTGGTTGAGTGCCCTCCTGGCATGGCAGCTGGCTTCCATCAAAGCAACTGATCCAAGAGGACATAAGATGGAAGCCCCATTCTCTTTTATGACATAGTCTCAGAAGTCACACTCCCTCATTTCTGCAATATCTTATTGGTTACAGAGGCCAACTGTGTTCAGTGTGGAACGGGACTACACAAATGTGTTAATACCAAGAGACAAGAATCACTGGAGGCCATCTTGGTGGCTGGCTGCCACATTCCACCCTCTACTCCTCTCACATGCAAAACACGCCACCCTCAAAAGATTCATCTCATTACAGCATGAGTTCAAAGTCCAAAGTTTTATATCTAGATCTGGTCCAGGTGTGCATGTGTCTCCTTGAGTGTGGGTTCTTAAAATCTCTTTGAGTATTGTTCCTCTTAATCTGAAGTCATGTGAACTAAAGGAACAAGTTATCTTCCCCTTCCATTGCAAACACAGAATGGCTGGTACAGGCGTAGGATAACTGCTATAGATGTTCTTGTTCAAAAAGGGGAAAATGGGCACCACATGTTCCACGGCAATTCTGAAATTTGACTGAGCAAAGTTTAGAAGTTCCTTGATTCGGACTCATTCCTATGTTTGCATAGGAATGATTCTCCATATTTCTTGGCTCTACCATCTGAGCTCTTGGTTCTTCTCTTTGAGTTATCCTTCCTTTTGCATAAAACATAGCCATTGTTTTTGTTTGTATGATTTTCTCAGCTTGCTGCTAGTGTTGTTTATGCCAATACAAATATCTTTAAAACTCTTTGGATATCCTGTGAATATTATTGGAGTTTACTCCATTAGACGAAAGCCACACCACAAATCTTTTTTGAGATAAGCTTTTCTCTACCTTATGTTTCAGCTGATCCTGCTGAGGGGAAAAACACTTAAGTGTTTCAAATAACCTCTCTGCTCTGACTGAATGTCACTAAGACATCACTTTGGATCTTTCTGAGATCTTTAAAAAGGATTTTACAGTCACGTTCTCAGCCTCACCTCTAGACCATATTTTTGAAAGTGCCTTGAATTTGATCTTTTCCTGGAAGTCATTTCTTAATTTTAGCAGCATGTGTCATTTGGAGAGGCTGGGAATTTTCAAACCCAATGATTTCTGGCTCCTCTCTCCTAACTTTTAAAAACAGTTCTACCTTTAGCTTATGTCTCCTCTCTCACATTTTACTATAAGAAAAAAGAAGAGGGGCTGGCCCCGTGGCCGAGTGGTTAAGTTCGCGCGCTCCGCTGCAGGCGGCCCAGTGTTTCGTCAGTTCGAATCCTGGGCGCGGACATGGCACTGCTCATCAGACCACGCTGAGGCAGCGTCCCACATGCCACAACTAGAAGAACCCACAACGAAGAATACACAACTATGTACCAGGGGGCTTTGGGGAGAAAAAGGAAAAAATAAAATCTTTAAAAAAAAAAAAAAAAGAAGGAAAAGAAGAAACAAGGCATTCTCGATATTTTGCCTGAAAATTCTCCTTAGGTAGATCACATAGCTCATCTGGTATGTTTTCTAATTCCCATGTTACTGTGTGCAATCGTTTTCATAAACTTTGCTTGTATACAACTAGGATCCACTTTTCTCCAACTTTTAGTAGACTTTCCCTCACTTTCATTTAAGTCCTTACCTGCAGTCTCCTCAAATGCTGCCAGGCTTCTACTAACAAATATATAAAGACTCTTTAGGCTTTCCCTAACCCAGATACCACTGACTGCATAGTTCCAAAGCCACTCTATATTTTAGGTTTTTGTTACAGCAGCACTCCCCTTCGAGGTCTCAAAAATCTGTTTGTTGTTTGTCACTGCACAGAAAATTAACCCAAATTTAGTGGCATAAGACAATCAGCATTTATTACCTCACACAGTTCACGTGCGTAAGAAATCTGGAAGTGACTTAGTTTGGTGGTTCTGACTCAGAGTCTCTCCTGAAGATGAATACAAGATGTTAGCCAGGAATGTAGTTATCTGAAAGTTTAATTAGGCCTGGAAGATCTTCTTCCAAGGTAGCTTACTCATGTCTGCCAAGTTACTACTGCTTGCTGGCAGTGGATCTCAGTTCCTTGCCAAAGGGATTTCTCCATAAGGCTGCTTGAGTGTCTTCAAGACATGGCAGTTAGCGTCCCTGAGAAAGTGATCTCAGAGAACAAAAGAGAAGGTGCCGTGTCTTTTATGGCTTTGTCTTGGAAGTTACACTCCATCATTTCCACAATCTCTTATTGGTTACAAAGATCAGCCCTATATAAACAAGGGGCGTTTAGGGGTTTTTTTGGGTGGGGGCACCTTTGACTATGATGATCCTAGGTGTGACATTTTTTGCAATTATTCTACCTAGGATTCTCAGAGCTTCTCAAATCTGTGATTTAATATCTTAGGTCAGTTTTGGAAAAACCTCAGCCAATATGTTCTCAAATACTGCTACTATTCTATTCTTTCCTCACCTTCTAAGAGTCACACACATTAAAACATTTCACCATGTTCCATATATTCTTGTCCTTGTCATGTATTTTTCATCTTTTTATCTCTGTGCTTTAATCTCAATACTCTTTACTTATGTGTCTTGTAGTTAACTTATCCTCTGTTTTTTTTGTATTCAATCTCTTATTAAACCCATCGACTTATTTCTTAATTTTAGTTATAAGTTTTTCCAGCTCTAGATCACCATTTGATCTTTTAATCGACTCCAAGTGTCAGCTGAAATTCTCCATATTTTCCTGAGTATATTAATATTGTTATTTTAAATTCTCTGTTCTGATAACTCCACTGTATGAATCACCTGTGGGATATTTCTACCATCTGGTTTTTGGCTATTTGGACTTTTTAATAGCATGACTCATAATTTTTGCTGGATGCCAGACATTGTGTATTAAAAATGTAAAGGTTTTGAATGACACTACCTCTTTCCTGAGCCAGCTAAGTCTTCTTGTAGCAGACAGGAATGGTATAAGCAGGTCATCTTAATCCTGTCTAGGCTTGGTTTTAGGCTTTGTTAAAGATGATTTACTTTTTTGTTTTTACTCCTAGGATATGGCCTTTCTGTGATCTCTTCTAAAAGTCCATGGTATTTAGATAGTTGCTCCATCTTTGCTAATCTTTAAATCCATCCTCTGTCTCTCTAGCACCCTGCAGCTGCTGAATCTCTGTTCAGCTCTTTTTAGCCTCAAAGAAGCTCCTGTATATGCTCCTTCATATAATATGGATTTATTGGAATTTCATCCAGTGCACATAAATCTTTTCAATTGGCAGATGTCTTGAGAGAAGATGGTGTGCAGGATTTTGGACCCACTTTCCTTTGATTCTCTCTGCTATGGAATTATAGCCTTCAAGTACCAGCTATTTATCTCCTCAGCCCAGAGGAATTGATTCTTTCTCTTATAAATATGGTCATCTATGCTAAAAAGTTAATAAATTCCCTCGAGGAAAAAAGCCAAGAGTCTATCAAAATTGATCAGAGAAATTTACAAGGTGCCAGGCAGAATTTCCAAAAAATAAAAATATGGTAACATAACATTAAAACTCAAATATTTTATTAAACTACATATTAGAAACTTATGAAGAAGTGAGTGGTGAAGTGAAAGATAGATTTGAAGTTATTTACTGAATACAGCATTGTTCTTATCAAAGAGATAATAACAATGAAAAAACTAACTTGGAAGGAAGAGTGGGAATTCCAGCACGTCTTTTTTTTTCATTAAATAATATATGAATAACACATATGTAATCAACATTTTTGCCACAATATCTATTGTAATGATGATTTAAATTTATCATATGAATATATCAACTCTCCTGTGGTTAGCCATGTAACTTATTTCAACTTACTTTTTTTTTTTTTTTTTAAGGATTGGCACCTGGGTTAACAACTGTTGCTAACCTTTTTTTTTTTTTCCTGCTTTATTTCCCAACCCCTCCCCCGCCTCCCCCCCTCCCCCCCTCCCCCCCCCCCCCCAGTACATAGCTGTATATCTTAGTTGCAGGTCCTTCTAGTTGTGGGACGTGGGACACCACCTCAACGTGGCCTGAGGAGCGGTGCCATGTCCGCACCCAGGATCCGAACCCCGGGCCGCCGCAGCGGGGCGGGCGAACTTAACCACTCAGCCACGAAGCCGGTCCCCCCAGCACATGTCTAATCAGAGTTCCAGAAGAAAAGAATGGGGGAAAATGCTAGAGAAGCAATATTTGAAGAAATAACCTCTAAAGATGGCTATAATTGATGAAAAGACACCAATCTTCAGATTTAGGAAGTCTAGCAAATCCAAAATAAGATATATAGAAAAACATCTATACCTAGAGAGAAGATGGTAAAACTACAGAACCACACACATGAAAAGGAGAAAGAAGAAAAAGGAGGATAAGGCAGAGAAGGAGTGTGAGGAGGAGGTGAGGAGGAGAAGAGGAAAGAGGAAAGGGAGGAGAAGGGGGAGGAGGAGAAAGAGAAAGAGAAAACCTAAATGCAGCCAGAAAAAAAGATGCATTATATTAAAAAGAGCAATAATTAGCCTGAGTGCTAACGTCTCAAGGGCACATTACCCATACAAGACTGAAAGAATATACTGATAACCTATAATTGTATATCCTGTAATATCTTTCAATATCAGGAGCAAAATAAATACATTTTAATACAAAATCTGAAAAAGTTTACAACCAATCAACTCTATTTCAAGAAACTTTTACAACATAGTTCAGAAAAAAACACAATAATCCCAAGACTAATGTCTGAGAGTGGGCAGGAATGGCAAGCAAAAAAAAAAAAGGTAAATATGTGGGTAAATCTAAAGAAACATTGGCTGCATAAAACAATAACAACAATGTCTAATTTTTAAGAGTAAAAATTAATATAGTACCAGACCCTGGATGACAATAGCATATATATCAGAGGGGACTGGTTTGAATTAAAGGGTTCTAGAGGCATTTCATTCCTTACGAATAGCATAATGATATTGATAACATCTAGATTCTGTTGACTTAAATATGCTTGATAAAATTTAAAGGGTAATTAATTTAAAAGAAAAGAAATAAAATAAAATTTCCAAACTAGTAGGGGAAGGGGGGAGACCTGAACACAACAGGATAAACTAAAAATAAGCACACTAGAGGAAAGTGAAGGCTTAGACATACACAGCTACAGTAAACAGTAAACACAGCATAACTTCTGGCCAGGTAAACATAAACCCTCATACTAAAAGCCTACTTACCAGAATTCCTATTACATAATACTCATGCCCAACTTTCAACCAAAAATAATGAGGCATGTTAAAAGGCAAGAAAGAAAGACAGTCCGAAGAGACAAAGCAATCCAAAAACTAGACTCAGATGTAGATATAGCAGAGATCTGGGGACTTAAAATAATCATGATTAATATGGATTTAATGGAAAAGGTTAATAACATTCAAGAACAGGTGAGTAATGTAAGCAGAGAGACTGAAATGCTAAGAAAGAATCAAATGACAATGTCAAAAATAAAAATCACTGTAGTAGAACTGATGAATGCTTTTTTTTTAACATTCATTACAGAAATGTGAATCATTATTAATCCTGGTATTTTTTTTCAGGCTTTTTTGGTGAGGAAGATTGCCCTTGAGCTAACATCTGTTGCCAATCTTCCTCTTTTGTTTTTCTCCCCAAAGCCCCAGTATACAGTTGTATATTCTAGTCATAAGTCCTGCTAGTTCTTCTAGTGGGACGCTGCCACAGGATGACTTGACAAACGTGCGTAGGTCTGCACCCAGGATCTGAACCAGTAAACCCCAGGTTGCTGCAGGAGAGTGCCAGAACTTAACCACTATGCCACCAGGCAGGCCCCTGATGAATGCTTTTGTTAGGCTTACCAGTAGACTGAATAAGACTGAGGAAAGAGTCAGTGAGCCTGAAGATATGTCAATAGAAACTTCCCAAACTAAAATGCAAAGAGAAAAAACAATGAAAAAAATTAGCAGAATACCTAAGGACTGTGGAATAATGACAAATGGTATAGCATACGTATAATGGAACTATCAAAACAAGAAGAAATATAGAAGGGAGTAGAAGAAAGATTTAAAAATAATAGTGGCTGAGAATTTTCCAACGTTCATGATAAACACCAAATTACAGCCACAGGAAGCCTGGAGAACACCAAGCAGGATAAATATCAAAAAATTTACATCCACACGTATCATACTCAAACTGCAGAAAACCAAAGACAAAGAGAAAATCTTGAAAGAACCTAGAGGACAAAACACTTTACTTACAGAAGAATAAGGATAATAATTACCAGGGACTGTTCTGCAGAAATCATGAAGCAAGAAAAAGTGAAACAAAATATTTAGTGTTGAAAGAAAAAACCCCACTAAACTAGAATTTTGTATCCTGGGAAATTATTCTTCAAAAGTGAAGGGAAAATAAAGATTTTCTCAGACAAATAAAAACTGAGAGAATTTGTTGCAAGTAGACTTGCCTTGCAAGAAATGTTAGAAGAAATTCTTCAGAGAGAAGGAAAATTATATAGGTCAGAAACTCAGATCTACATAAAGAAAGGAAGAGTGTTAAAGAAGGAATAAATGAAGTAAAATAAAACCTTCTATTTTTCTTATTTTTAACTGATCTAATAGAAACTCTTCAAAATAAAAATAGCAACAATGTACTCGGTGATTACAGCTTATGGAAAAGTGAAATGAACATCAGTAATATCATCAGGGATAGGAGGGAGGTATTGGGAATACTCTGTTATAAGGTACTTGCACTAATCATGAAGTGGTATAGAGTTATTTGAAAGTGGACTTGGATTAGTTATAAATGTGTATTGAAAACTCCAGGGCAATCACTAACCATGTTTTAAAAAGAAGTATAATTGATATGCTAAGAGTGGGAAAAAATTGAACCATAAAATGCTCAATTAAAACCAGAGAAGGCAGAAAAAGAGAAAAGAGAGGACGACCAAAAAAGAGAAACAAAGAACAAGTGCAAAAAATAGAAAAAAATTACAAATATGGTAGATATTAATTCAACTATATCAATAATCACTTTAAACGTGAATGTTCTAAATACATCAATTAAGAGACAGAGACTGACAGAATGGATAAAACAAAAAACAAGACCCAACTATATATTGTCTACAAGAAATCCACTTTAGGTATAAGAGCACAGGTAGATCAGAAGTAAAGGGAAGGAGAAAGATATACCATGCTAACACAAATCAAAAGAAAATTGGAGTAGCTATATTAATATCAGAATTCAAAATAAAGAAAATCATCAGTGATAAAGTGGGGCATGACATAAGGATAATTCTCCAAGAAGATATGACATTCTTTAATGTGTATGCACTTAACAACAGAATGTCAAAATACACGAGAGAAATAGGTGATCCATTATTAGACTTGGAAACTTCAATACACCTTTATAAATAATTGACAGACCCAGCAGGCAGAAAATTAGTAAAAACAGAATTGAATTGAACAGCACCATCAATCAATTGGAGTTAATTGACATTTATAGAAAATGTAATCCAACAACAGCAGAATATACATTCTTCTTTTCAAGATCACAGGAAACATTTACCAAGATAAACAATATTCTGGGCCATAAAACACATCTGAATAAATTTTAAAAAAGAGAAATCATACAAAGTATGCTCTCAAACCACAACAGAAACTAGACATCAATAACAGAAAGATAGCTGGAAAACCCCAACATATTTGGAGATGAAACAGTACACTTCTAAATAACACATAGGTCAAAGAAAAAGTTAGAAGTGAAATTTTAAAATATTTTTTTATTAAATTAAAATGAAAATATTTAAATTTGTGGGATGCAGCAAAAGCAGGGCTTAGAAGGAGATTCTTAGCATTCCATGTACATATTAGAAAAGAAGAAAGATCTAAAATCAATAATCCACCTTAGGAAACTAGAGAAAGAAGAGCAATATAAACCTAAGTGGAAGAAAAAAGAAAAATTAGAGCAGAAATCAATGAAATTGAAAACAATAGAGCAAATTAACAAAACCAAAAGTTGGTTCTTTGAAAAGATCAATAAAATGGATAAACCTCTAGCCAGGCCAACCAAGAAAAAAAGTGAAAAGAAACAAACTACTAACATTAGAAATCAAAAAGAAGCCATCACCATCGATTCCATAGACATTAAAAAGATAATAAAGGAATATTATGAAGAACTCTATGTCCACAAATTTGATAAATTAGATGAATGGACCAATCCTTGAAACATAGAATCTACCAGAACTCACACAAGTAGAAATGGATAATCTGAATAGGCCCACATATATTAAAGAAATGAAATCAATTATGAATAAACAGAAAGTCAAGATGGTTTCACTGTTGAACTCTACAAACCATTTAAGAAAGAAATGATACCAACTCTCTACAATCTCTTTTGGAAAATAGAAGCAGAAGGAACATTTCCCAACTCATCCTAAAGGCCAGAATTACCCGGATACCAAAACCAGATAAAGACATTACAAGACTGGAACACTACAGACCAATATCTTTCATAAACATGTAGGCAAAAATCCTCAACAGAATATTAGCAACTTCAATCCAACAATGTATAAAAAGAATTACACATCACGACCAAGTGGGATTTATGACAAGTATGCAAGGCTGGTTCAATATTCAAAAATTAATTAATGTTATCCATCACATCAACAAAAGAAACAAGATCAACAAAACAACATAAACAAAAAAATAAAAATCATATGATTATATCAATGGATGCATAAAAATCATTTGACAAAATACAATATGCATTCATGGTGAAAACCCTCAGCAAACTAGGAATAGAGGGGAACTTCCTAAACCTGATAAAGAACATCTGCAAAATACCTGTAGCTAACATCATACTTAATGCTGGGAAACTAGATACTTTCTGCTAAGTTCAGGAATGAAGTAAGGATGTCCCCTCATCCTTGGAAGTCCTAACTAATGCAAAAAGACAAGAAAAGTAAATAAAAAGTATACAGATGGAGAAGGAAGTAATAAAACTTTCTTTGCTTGCAGATAACATGATTACCTATGTAGAAAATCCCAAATTAACCAAAAAACTCCTGTAACTAATAAGCGATTATAGCAGAGTTACATTAATATACAAAAGTAAATTCCTTTCCTATATTCTAGCAATGAACAATTGAAATTTGAAATTAAAAACACGACTATTTGCATTAGCACCAAAAAATGAAGTACTTAGGAATAAATCTAACAAAATATATGCAATATTTATATAAGGAAAACTACAAAATCTGATGAAAGAAACCAAAGGAGATCTAAATAAATGGAGAAATATTCCACTTCTTGGATAAGAAGAATCAATATTGTTAAGATGTTTGGTCTTCCCAACCAAATATCTTAACATCTTTCCAGCCAAACATTCCCAACCTGGTCTGAGATTCAATGCAATTCCAATCAAAATCCCAGTAAGTTATTTTGTGGATATCAACAAACTCAAGTTTACACAGAAAGTCAAAAGACTCAAAATACTCAACAAAATACTGAAGAGGAAAAATAAAGTAGGAGGATTGACACAACCTGACTTCAAGACTTACTATAAAGGCACAGTAATCAAGACAGTGTAGTCCTGGTAAAAGAAGAGACAAGTAGATCAATGGAACAGAATAGAGATCCCAGGAATAGATACACATAGATAAATTCAACTAATTGTTAATAGAGGAGCAAAGGTACTTCAATAGAGAAAGGCCAGTCTTTCAACAAATGATGCTGGAACTACTGGACATCCACGTGCAAAAAGAAAGAAAGAAAGAAAAAAGAATCTAGACATAGATCTTACACCTTTCACAACTTATAACTCAAAATGGATCATAGATCTAAATGTAAAGTGCAAAACTATAAAAATTCTAGGAGATAACACAGGAGAAAATCTAGGTGACATTGGGTTTGGCAATGACTTTTTGGATATGACACCAGAAGCATGATACATGAAATAAAAAATTGATAAGTTGGACTTCATTAAAATTTAAAACTTCTGTTCTGTGAAATACACTGTTAAGAGAATGGAAAAACGAGTCACCGTCTTGGAGAAAATAGTTGCAAAACACTTATCTGATAAAGGACTTTTATTCAAATATAGAAAGAAGTCGTAAAACTTAACTATAAAAAAGCAAACAACTCAATTAAAAAATGAGCTAAAAATCTGAACAAATATCTCATCAGAGCAGATATACAGATGGCAAACAGCATATGTAAAGATTCTCAACATCGTATGTCATTAGGGAAATGAAAATTAAAACAATAAGATACCAATCAGAATGGCTATTTGAATGGCTCAAATCCAAAAACTGACAATACCAAATACAGGGGAGGAGATGGAGTAACAGTAAGTCTCATTTATTCCTGGTGGGAAGGCAAATAGTACAGCCACCTTAGAAGACCATTTCGCAGTTTTTTACAAAGTTAAACATAGACCTGCCATATAGTCCAAGAATTGCCCTCCTGAGTATTTACTCAAATGAATTGAAAATTTATGTCCACAAAAACTCTACACATGAATGTTTATAGAAGCTTTATTTGTAATTGTTAAAAACTAGAAGTAATCAAGATGCCCTTCAAAAGGTGAGTAAACTGACAAACTAGTACATTCATGCAATAGATCATTATTCAGTGATGAAAAGAAATGAGCTACCAAGCCAGAAAGACCTGGAAGAATCTTAAATGCATGTGAAGCCAATGTGAACACGGTGAAGGTCTCCAGTAATATCTTGAGTAGTAGTGGTGATAGAAAATATCCATCCATGCACATCATGTCCTAACTTTGATGAAAATGCTTCCAAATTTAACCATTAATCTGTTTTTGTGGATTTTGAATTGATATGAGTTATGACATTGAGTTTCTTTCTTATCCTAGTTTGCTAAAGGGATATATATATATTTATCATGAACATATTTTGAATATCGTCAAACAGTTTTCCCTTACTCGTTGACCACTAAAATGGTCATATTTTTTATTTGATTTGTTAATGTGGTGAGTTACATTGATAGAATGTCAGTCGCTGAACTTCTGATATAAACTTGGTCATGTTGCATTTCTTAGTATGTTGCTTGATTCAGTTCATTGATTTAATGTGTTTACATCTATGTTCAAAAGTGATATTTGAGGGGCCAGCCCGGTGGCACAGTGGTTAAGTTTACACGTTCTGCTTCTCGGTGGCCCCGGGGTTTGCTGGTTCAGATCCCAGATGCAGACATAGCACTGCTTAGCAAAAGGCATGCTGTGGTAAGCATCCCACGTATAAAGCAGAGGAAGATGAACATGGATGTTAGCTCAGGGACAGTCTTCTTCAGCAAAAAGAGGAGGATTGGCAGCAGACGTTAGCTCAGGGCTAATCTTCCTCAAAAATGTCATATTTGACTGTAACTTTTTTCATTGAACTTGTATGACCTCATAAGAGTACTGGGTCATGTTTCCTCTTTTTTCTAAATTTCTTTTCTTTTTTTAGTCTTTTCAACAGTTTGTATAGGATAGGTATTAGTTGATCTTTGAAAGTTTGTTACAACTACCTAGAAACCTGTCTACGGATGGCGTCTTTATTGCGGAGGGTAGAAATTTTAATACTGATTATGATTTTTGAGTGATCATTTGTTTGCTCAGATTTTCTACGCTTGTTTGGTTCATATTTTCCTGGAAAACAATCTATTTCATCTAGGCTTTACAAATTTATTGAATATAGCCATTCAAATTATTCTCCTAGGATTTTAGCTCTGTTATAGCTATTTTTCCTGTTTGATCTTTTGTTTGCCTTCTCTTTCTCTCTATTTTCTTATTGATCTCTTTATTATTCTTTTAAAATAAAAAACTTCTGGTGGTATTATGTTTTTTCTTGTTGTTTTCTTTGTTAAATGATTAAATTCCACATTCATGTTTCTTATTTTCTTCCATATTCTCTAGGTTTACTCTATGTTATTTTTAGCTTCGTGAATTAAGTGCTCAGCTTATTTGCTTTTCATATTTCTTGTGTTCTAACATGTAAAGACCATCCATTTCTCTCTAAGCTCCACTTTTAGCTGCATCTCACTAATTATTTACAAGTAGTAATTTCATTGTCTTTCATTGCTAAAAATTTCATAATTTCCATTTTGATTTCTTATCTGGACCTTGGGTTGTTCAGAAGAGAGGATTTTGTTTTCCAAACTAATTTTTAAACTATCTTTTTGCATTGATTTCTAATTTTATTTCATGTTGGTCAGAGAACATTGTTTCTATATTATCAGCTTTTAAAGTGTTTCTCAAAGATTATCTTGCATCACAATATATAATCAATTTTTTAAAATATTTTGTGTATGCTTTAAAAGAATATATTTTCTATGTTGGATGCAAAGTATTACATATATCTATTTAAATTTATAGATATAGATATACAATTTGATAACTTTTTTCTGCTTGAGAATTCGGTTTTGAAAGAGAGTATGTTAAATCTTCATCTGTGGTTTGAAATTGCCTATTTCTCCCTTTAATTACATCAGTTTTTCGACATGCCTGTTGAGTCATGAAGTTGGACAGAGCAAAGTTCATGATTTTGATAATGGATTATTACTTTTATCATTATGAAATTGTCTCTTTTGTTCCAAATAATTTCACATTAAAGTCTATTTCGTCTGATATTATCTTTGTTAGACTAAGTCTCCTGGTATATTTATTTCTCTTTTCTACCTTTCATTCTGGTATTATTTATGCCTCTTACAAATAAAATAAAGTTGATTTTTAAAATTGAATCTGTATCTTTTCACTTAATAATCATTCTTAATTATCATACACTTTCTTAAACTTACTCCTTTTTCTATCATGTCTAGAGTTAATATTTATTTCATTCCCCAAACATGACAAAAATCTTATCATGTTTTTACTTCCCTTCAATCTTCTCCTGTATATACTACCTACCATTTTGGTAACTGTTATAGTTGCTATGACTGTGAAAAAAATTACCTCAGAACTTAAGGTTACAAAACAACCAATTTTTATGCCTGTGGATTCTGTGGGTCAGAAAATCAGACAGGCAACAGAGGGGATGGCTTGTCTCTGCTCTATAACATCTGGCACTTCAGCTGGAAGACTCTAAGGCTGGGCACTGGACTCATCTGACAATTCATTCATTCAGGCGTGTGGTGGCAGATGCTGTCTTGGAGGTGCATTTCCTTTCCACACGAACCTCTCCACATGGCCTCTCTTTGTAAACTAGTTTGGACTTCCTCACGACATGGTGGCTGGTTTCGCCAAAGCGAACCTCCCAACAAGAGAGAGCCAGGCTGAAGCTATCCTTATGACTTACCCTCAGACGTCTCATAGCATCTCTTCTGTGCACTCTATGGGTCAGAGCAGTGATAAGCCTCACCAGCTTCAAAGGGAAGAGAAATAGCTTTACCTCTTGATGGGGAGTGACAAGTTTGTGGAAAAGCATGTCCATTTTTGGAAAATAGAATCTGACATCTATATTATTTAGAATTTATATTCCAGACTGCTATTAAGAAGCACTTTATAAAGAATATTTACTTAAACAATAATACATTTTACTAATTACATTTCCACCATTTTTTCTTGTATTTCATTGCTGCTTCTTTCCAGAAATACTCTTTTGACAGTTTGCTCAGAGACAAGCTGCGGGTGATGAATTTTTGAGTCTTTGAGATGTCTTAAAATATTCTTTTTCACCATTTAATTTGAAAGATGCTTTGGCTAACTATATAATTCTGGATTCAAAATTTTTTCTTAACATTTTGAAGATATTGCTGCATTTTTTCCCTTACATCCACTATTGCTGATGAGAATCTGATTTCAGTGATTCTTTTTCCTTTTGTGGGCTATCACTGATAACTTTCTGCATTGCCTCTTTTTTCCCCAGCTTTATTGAAGCATAATTGACAAATAAAAATTGCATATATTTAAGGTGTACAATGTAATGTTTTGGCCTATGTACACATTGTGAAATGTTTACCACAATCAAGCTTATTAACATATCCATCACCTCACATAGTTCCTTTTTTTGTTTCCTTTGGTGAGATCAATTAAGATCTAGTCTCTTAGGACTGTCTCTTCAGCCTCACCTTTCTAAAACTGCATTGCAATATGTCCCAGCTTCACTGTATATCTTCAATGTGCCTCATTTATCCTACTAGGAAGGATACTTTCAATTTGTTCTGGTAAATTATCAGTTATTCTTTCTTCCCCGTATTCTCTCCTCCTGGACTTCATCATGGATGCTAACACTTTTGGATTGATCCTTTATGTCTCTCAATATTTCATGTGAACATTGTATCATTTCAGTATAGCCTCGTGTTTAAAAGATGGGCTCTGGAACCAGACCCTGGATACAAATCCTTGCTCTCCTATTTACTACCCATCTGACCTTGGGTAAGTTATTAATCCTTTCTACACCTTATGTTTTTCATCTGTACAATATGAATAATAATAGCACATTCACAACAGGCTTGTTGTGAGAATCACATGAGTTCTAAATCTGTAAAGAACTTAGAACAATGCCTTGAACATAGTAAGCACTATATAGGTTAGCTATTCTTCTTATCTTTCTTTTTAGTCCCTTTCTGCTGCTCAACATATCAATTTACCACACCAATCTTCAGCTGTTTACTTTGCTGTTCAGCCCACGTACTGAGGTTTTACTTTCAACAACTTTAGTTTTCATTTCTAAAATCTTTAATTGATTATTTTTGAAAAATCATTTGCTCTTGCTTTATGTATCATATACTCTCTTATTGAGGATATTAATTTTACATATTAGTTAGTTGTTTCATTGAGTGTGAGTTTTCCTATTTCAGAGTTTATAGTCCTTAAATGGCTAGTGACAATTGTCTCTGAACTCATCTTTGCAGTTGTAATTTCCTACTAGTCCTCAGTGCAGCCTTCTTGGTAGGAGGGAGAAAAGCATATTACTCAGGTTCTGGTCTGTGTTATACAGAGGGTGGTGGAGCACAGATGGGCTGCCAACCTGAATGCCTGAGTTTATCTTTTGGGCTGCTCCTTACTCCTACCCAGTAACATCAGACATATTCCTCCATCTCAAGACCTGCTCCTAGAGAGCAATCACCTACACTGTAGCACCTGCATTTTCATTATGAGTATTTTATTACTATATATTATTGTATCTGTTCCCCATTCTATACCTGCAGTCAAGCACAGCAGTTGGTACATAGTAGATGCTCAAAAGTGTTTATTGAATTCACAAAGAAAGGGAAAAAATCGAATTAAATGTTAAAGTCTGCCATGGCTTATTTTGAGACTTTAAGGCAAGTTACTTCAGTACACATTTATTACATGTCTCTGCTGGGTACTTTACATACATTATCTCATTTAATATTCACAACTCAATGGAGTGGGTTATATTCATTAGAGTACAGGTTCAGCTACTGTTATTGATACCCCAAAATACAGTGGCCTATAGTTAATAGAAATTCACTTCTTTCTCATGTAACAATCTAGGTTTAAGCAATCAAGCACTAGTATGGTGACTTACAGTGTCAGGGAACCAAACTCCTTCCATCTCATTGCTCAGCCATTTCTAGTTTGCTACCCTTGGTTTAAGGCCCAAGGTGACTCACCATTATATCTCATTTCCAATCAGCAAGGAAGGGAGAGGGAGAAGGAAAGAGCACAACTTTTCCCTTTAAGGACATGGCTTGGGATTTACACACATCTCTTCTATTCATATTTCATTGGCCAGAACTAAGTCACACGACCTAATTGCAAGGGAGGATGGATCTTTATTTTTGGCAGCCCTATGCCCCACTAAATTTGAGGGTTCTATCAGTATAGAAGAAGGCAAGAATGCATATTGGAGACCATTACTGTTTATTTTTTAATTGAATCTAAGAATACTTAAAAAACACTTCCAATTGTGACAATGCTTTCCTATCTCTTAGAATTTTATTGTGTACTTATTGAAACAGAACTTTTTAATTTACTTAGGCATGGACTCAGTGACATATCACTGAGTAAACAAAATAAAACATTTAGGATATTTTGAAAATTCCTTCACCTTCAGAATCTGAATGTGAAGTGTTCTCAATCACATTAACTCTGAGGCATAAATATCTGAGTTTTTCTATCCAATGTCATCCTCTGTACCATGAAGAATGTTTGTGATGCAGCATTTCTTTCCAAAGTGCTTTACTGTTGCCTCTGGGATTTTCTTACAAATGACTGACACCCATTCTGCAGGTTTTGATGCTGGCTATGACCAAGAGAAACTAGTAAATTAGTATTGATTCTGGACAGCTATGGATCTAACTAAAAATTGGGGTCCTATGAGTATAGAAGAAGGGGAGAATGGTTACCAGGGCACAACTAGCAGTCTCATAAACATGGTTATCATTTCCATATCATACCTACAAGGTGAGTGAAACCCAGAGAATGGATTAATTTTCTCAGTAACACACAATTACTAAATCACAGAGCCAAAATCAAGTCCAGGTGTTTCCAGCTTTACAAAACTACTCTAAAACACAAATCCAGAATTGACAAGCCTTTGAGGAAATTGGCATACTCATATACCGTTTGTAGGAGTGTAAATCACTACAACATTTTAGGGAGGGTGATTTAGCAGTACTTGTCAAAAATTTAGATGCACTTCTCTTTAAACTCAACAGCTCTTCTATGAATTCAATCTATAGAAATATTAGTACAAATGTGCTAAGATACACATATAAGATCTACAGGAGTAAGTCACTTCTGCAGGCTTTCAATTAGAAACTGGTGTTGCAAATAAGGGCAGAGGGATGGTGGTAGGTACATTGAAATTTCAGAGCCAGCAGTGGCAATATTGTCATTGGTGCAAGCCACAGTGTGTATAACTAGCAGTCACGGTAGTGATGACCCCGCTAGACCAGTTCTGTAGTGGGATTTAGAGAGTTTGTCTTGGAGAGCCAGTCTCCAAGATGGGTTCTCTGGCCATCCCAAAGATTCTGTGAGCTGCCAAGTATTTTTCAGTAAATTCTTTTTCTCCTTAAACTGTTACATTGGTTTCTACTGATTGTAACTGAGAACTGTAACCGATCACACTGGCTTCACTTTTTCCCCTCTAAGCTGCCAAGCTGTTACTGCCTTAGGACTTTTGCTCTTAGTGTTCCCTCTGCCATGATCTCACAGGGCTGGTTCCTTTGTAACATTTAGGATTTAGGTCAAACGTCACCTTGTGGAAACGGCTCAGATCTTCCAATCTAAAGAAGTTCTACACCCACCCTTTTCACTCTTTATCAAATCCATGATTTACTGTCTTCACAGAACTTATCACTAGGTAAAATTATTTAGTTCACATTTATTTTCTTGTTTACTTCTTCCCTTACACACAAATAGAAACTCCAGAAATTACCTTGCCTAGAAAAGTGCCTGGCACATAGCCGGGGTACAATAATTTTTGCTGAATTAATAAATGAATGAAAGAATTTTATATCTTTGTTTTGTAATACCATGAAATTAGAAACATCTTCTGAATATCCATCAATAGGAAATTAGTTAAATTGGGCACGACCATGCAATAGAATATTATGCACCTATTAAAAGAGGAAGTACATTTTATATATCACAATATAGAAAGAATTCCACATTTTGCTGAGTAAAACAATGAAATCTTAAGTGAAAGTAAGTTATAACGTGATATTATTTCATATGTGTAATATTCCTAGAAAAAATATGGAAAGATATTAAGCAAATTGTTAAGATTAGTTAACTCAGTACAACAGGAATACTAAAGTGGAAAGAGAAATCCTAGACTTTGGCTTAACATTTTTTGTTTTCTTTTTTGTAACAATCACGTATGCATTGAGTCTTTCTTTTGGTTTCAAATAAATAAACTATGTTGAAGAGATAAATTTATTGGAAAAATACTAAGGCATGATATTCTTCATAATGAAAAAAGGATGGAACACACAATTACTGAAAGAGCAGGAATGACACTGGGTCTCAGAAACTCCCAGAAACAGACATTAAAAAATGTTCAGATCTCCTTCCATCAGTCTCTCATCTTGGCTTCTCTTTGCATGTCAGCTTCACTCTATCTCACTGCTATGCTTCTGCTACCCAAGTCTAGAGCTAGATATGTAGGGTAAACAGTAGAGAAAGCTGCTCCCTTCAGATTCATCGAAGACTTCTTGGAACCATCTGTAGAGCCTGTGCACTTACCTGTAACTTGTCGCAGGTGAAGGAGGAAGCAGTAACAGAGATGGTTTGTAAAGAACCACATACACATGTGGCATTCAAATTGGTACTCTGAGTTCTCTTGCCTCAAAATAATACACTTAGAATAATGTAACTGATGCAAGGTTCCAGTGGTGGATATACACAGTGAAAACGTCTATATTGTTATCAGGCTAATTGACTCCATCTTCTAGATCATCCATGTCTTTACATTCACACAATCTGTAGGTAACAGTTTATCTTTAAGCATTGCTGATAAGCCTTCCACAAACTGGATTTGGTAACTGGTATGTAACTCTGAATAGGGACTTCCAACAGCTGTAGTATTATACTATTTCTTATAAAGCTTGGTTTATTAAGTTAAAATAACTCTTAATCACAGTTATTTAGGTGGTTGATATTTTTACACAATATTTTTGCCCAAATCAATCAGTCTCATCAAAATTCATAAGAGATTGTTTTAAAGCCATTGATGTATTAGTCAGAGTAGACTACCTGCTGGTTGGTATGTTTTATTTCAGTGCCTTAACAGAATAAAGGATTATTGCTTTCTCATGTCCCAGTCTAATACGGGTTAACAGACAGGCTGAGGGGTTTTGCTTCAGATAGTCATTCAAGGACCTAGGTTTCTTGTATCTTACATCCAGTGGCTCCACCTCCCCCAAGGGGCTCAGAGTTCTCTCAATTCACCACATTTGGTCTTCAGAAAAAGAAAAGCAGCAAGAATAAAGAAGCCAACATCTACTCTTAATCATCTCAATCTGAAATATGACACACATCACTTCTTATATTCCACTGATGACATCCATCTAGAAACAAGGGGAACTGGGAAATTTAGTCTAGCTGCATGCCCAGGAAGAACAGGAGAACATGGATATTGATAGTCACTATTCATTTCTGTAACAGTTGATAATAAATAGCTTATTGTATTTTTCAGATGCTTATTTCTAATAACTACCTCCTGTTAGCATGAATAATATCATGACTGCATATATGTTTTAGCAGGTTCACATTCTGAATTAGTTGAAGCTCCTTTGGTTGCAAATATCAAAGACCCAATGCGATATAACTCAAATAAATAGGATTTCTTTGCTCACATAAGTAAATCTCAGATATAGAGGGACAGAGCCAACCTTGGGGACAATTGGAATAACAAGAGGGTTTCCTCTCTTTGTTGCTGATCTGTTTTTTGTGTGTATTGGCTTCCTTCTTTAAAACTATATTTCCTTGTGTTAGGAGATGTACTCAGATCCAAACCTCTCTCTTATCAGCTCTAGTTCTAGAAAGGAGAGGAGTGGACTAAAATAAACCCAGGGGCCATTCTCAATATTCAATGTGATCCTCTTAACCTTGAGCTTGGACTTATAAGTGTTGTCTTGTGCCCATATGAATTGAGGTGAGCAGAAATGATAATGGGCTACCCTGGTAGTATTAACTTATCAGTTCATCACCTTAAAGAGGGTCCCAGTTCTCTCTCTGCTGTTATCATGGCAAAGACAATGATTTTATCAATAGTCAAGAAGATTGAAAGTTCTGGCAGAATAGGAAGCTATAGAAGATCTACAGTCTCTGTGGTGTTTGGCGCTCTTTCAACAGCTATGAGACAAAAATAGAACCTTTTATTAGAAGGTGAAAAGACATACCTACAACATATTTAGCACATTATTGTACTAGAATGCTTTAGAAGTCTTCACACAGTCAAAATATATGCCTGCTAGCAGTCCCCCAATATACCTATTCCCTTCTACTTCTGGAACAGGGGTTGGCAATTTTTTTTCTTAAAGGACCAGATAGTAAATATTTTAGGCTTGCCATATGGTCAGAAGATTCTATGAGTCTCTGTCACAACTACTCAACTCTGCTATTGTAGCACAAAAGCAGCCTAGACAATACCAAAAGCATAAGCATAAGAAGAAATAATAGATAAACAGGTCATCATCAAAATTTTAAAATTCTGTGATTCAAAATTGACCAAAAAGAAAGTAAAAAAACCCCACAGAATGGAAGAAAATATTCACAAACTATATTTCTGATAAGGGACTTATATCTATAATATATAAAGAACTTTAACAATTCAATAATGAAAAGACAAATAACCCAAATGAAAAATGAGCAAAGGATCTGTACAGACATTTCTCCAAATAAGATATACAAATGGCCAACAAGCTCATGAAAAGATGCTTAATGTCTTTAGTTATTAGGGAAATGCAAATCAAAGCGACAATGAGATATCACTTCACAACCACTAGAATGGCTATAATAATAAAGATAGATAATAACAAGTATTGACAAGGATGTGGATAAATCAGAACACTTATATACTGCTGGTGGGAATGTAAAGTGATACAACCACTTTGGAAAATAGTCTAGCAGTTCCTTAAATGGTTAAACATAGGGTTACCATATGACCCAGCAATTTTACTCCTAGGTATATAACCCAAGAGAAATGAAAACATAGATCAACACAAAAACTTATAGATAAATGTTTCTAGAAGGATTATTCACAATAATCAAAAGGTGGAGTCACCCCAAATATCTATCAACTGATGAATGGATAAACAATATGTGGTATATCCATACAATGGAATATTATTTGGCCATAAAAAGAAATGAAGTACTAATACATGCCACAACTAGGCTGAACCTTGAAAACATTATGCTGAGTGAAAGAAGCCAGTTGCAAAGGACTACATACTGTATGATTCCACTTATATGAAAAGTCTAGAATAGGCAAATCTATAGAGACAGAAAGTATACTAGTAGTTGCCTAGTTTTGGGGGAGGGGGAAGATGGGGGACTCAGGGATAACAGCTAAGGGGTGTGGATTTCATTTCATGGCAATGAAAATGCCCAAAATTGATTCTGGTGCTAGACGCATGAGTCTGTGAATATACTAAAAGCCACTGAATTATATACTTTACATGAGTGAATTTTATGGGATGTGAATTATATGCCAATAAAGCTGTTCAAAAAAACATGTAGCCAAAGACAATAGGTAAAATGGGCAGAGCTGTATTCCAATAAAATTGGATTTATAAAAACAGGTGGCTGGCCCATGGCCATAGTTTGCTGACCTCTCTTCTAGAGTAATAGAATCTCAAATTTTACAGATGGTCACTGGTTTACTACCAAAAAAATATACTAGCTTTCCCCGCCTCTCTTGCAGAAGCTTGTGTACAACTTTTGGTAATAGTCTTTAAATGGAAGAGGTGTGTTTTTCTTTGAATCCTTTCATCCTTCCTGTTTCCTGGAAGGGCCAGAGCTCTAGCAGTCATCCTGGACCATGAAGTGACTTTGGAAAATGGAAGCTACACACAGTTGGGCAACAAGAGAGCAGGAGCCTGGAATCCTCACTCCATGAAGCAACATACTAACCTCAAACTGATTTCATCCAGATTTCTTTCTTTCTCCTTCTTGTCTTCTTCTTCTTTTTTTTTTTTTTTGGTGAGAAAGATTGGCCCTGAGCTAACACCCATTGCCAATCTTTCTCTTTTTTTTGCTTGAAGAAGATTGTCCCTGAGCTAACATCTGTACCAATCCTCCTCTATTTTGTATGTGGGATGCTGCCACAGTGTGGATTGATGAGCAGTGTGTAGGTCCACACACAGGATCCCAATCTGTGAACCCTGGGCCGCCAAAGCAGAGCATATGAACTCAACCACTATGCCACTGGAACAGCCTCTCATCCAGATTTCTCAAAAGAAAAAATAAACTTATGTCAGGGTTACATAACTAATTTTGGAGCTTTTGGTTACTCTGTGCTCACAGCTGAACCTAGTTGAACCAAGTTCTGACTACTAAAGCCCTCAAGGAATTAAAAAACAGCTATGCCTCCTGGAGAGACTCAAGAGGATGTGATGGACATCCAACATCCAATTCTATGTCCTTTTTTTTCCGAAAGCATTTCACTCTTACACTTGATCTCAGCCAAAAGGATGAGAAGTGATTACAGTATTCCATTCTTAATGTACTGGCCTTTTGATCTACTGTCTTACAACTACTTGAGTTCATATCTGTAAGAAAGATATAGGAAGATATATTCTCTAATCAATCCTGTGTACCTTTTTTTAAATATGAAATTTCATAAATATAAGCAGCACCATATAGAACAGCTCCACTGTGTACTAAATCCCTATTTAGTCCAAGTCCTGATCACTGGGGACACAGTCTGTTGTGCATTTCTCTATGGATACAGTAGTATGAGCATTAGCTTGTGAATTTCTCTGCTCTGCAGGACAGAAGAAAACAGTCCTCTGCGTACGTCCAACTTTACCTTGATAAGATTAAAATAATGTATGAAGAGCTCTAAAAGTGTCACAAATGATCTCCACATATAATATAATATTTACTTTTGTTCATAAAAAGATACAGGGCTGCAAGGTCACCATAGCATATCTCCTCCATAACAGTGTGAGGCATGAAACAGACCTAATATTCTCATGATCCCTCCTAAAAAAGATATCTCTGTGTTCCACAGTCACATTCTCCTATTACTGAATGTTTGTGTCCCTCTAAAATTCATACGGTGAAGCCCTAATCCCCAGTGTGGCTATATTTGGAGATAAGGCCTCTGAGGAAGAAATTAAGGTTATATATGGTCAGAGGGATGGGACCCTGATCCGATAGGATTAGTGTTCTTATAAGAATAGATGCCAGAGACCTCCCCCATCCCCCCTTTCCCCGTTTCCTCACAAACGCACAGAGGAAAGGCCATGTGAGGACATAGCAAGAAGCTAGCTAACTGCAAGCCAGGAAGAGAGTTCTTACCGGAAACTGAATTGGCCAAAACCTTGATCTTAAATGTCTAGCCTCCAGAACTGTGAGAAAATAAATTTTTGCGGTTTAAGCCATCCATTCTGTGGCATTTTGTTATGGCAGCCCAAGACCAATACACATTCCAAAAGGAAAGTGTGGAGAAGAAGATCAGCATAATTTTCTAATTATCCTCTGATAAAATCCACTTTAACACTGACATCATCAAAAGCTGGCTTCACATATTCTGGACGTGCTTGATACTTCGACTTGATTGTTACCCTCAAGGGTGATTTTTTTGGGTTCTTGGAGGCTCTCTGCTTGAGCGTCTTCTGACTGCAACTCCTGTGACATGTAGAATGATCAACCATCCTGAATCGCCTGGGACAGAGGGAGGGGTTCCTGGGACTCAGGTCTCTTGGTACTGAAACAGGGAGAGTTCCAGGCAAACTTGGACAAGCTGGTCACTCTAGATGGGCAATGCATTCTATTCCCCCAGTTACCACTCCAACTATAGCTCTAGTTTTTCTAACAATCCACACCACACAGACTCTTTCTGTTGAAGTCTCATCTCCCTTCCAAGCAGTCCTCTTGGACAAGAGTCAAAAAGGCTTCAGGCCAGCTTTCTCCTTCTCTAATGTGGCCCACATCTGGAGCACGAGATACACTCAGACATCATTGTCCCTGACAAACTATGGGAGTGACAGCTGATTCCCAATACATACAGCCACTTTCCTTTTCTCTTCTGCCAAAACTTCTCACTGGCCATTTCTCCTATCCTTGGGACTTCCCAGATGTGAGTCAAACACTACTGTACTTCTCAAAACCCAGGGTACACATATTAAGCTCGCTGAGTAGTGCCATGGAAGCGCCACTCACCATACTTGGAGAGTGGAAGCATAACGACGGCTCTCTCCAAAACTCCTCCTCATGAAATCACCTCTTTCAAAATCATCTTCAGCCTTGAAACTGGTTTAAAAAAGTTCCAATAATTGAAAAACCAGTTCTTGGATTGTGGTTACCAAATACAGGGAGAAAAACTGACCAAGGGCCCCAGAGGCTGCACTCTGAAATCCTTTGCCACATTTGCACCATAGGTCAAGTTTCCCATGGGCTGCTCCAGCCAACAGCTGAATGCAGCACAGGTAATAAGGCAGGCTCTTTCCTAGGAAGACTCCTCTGAATTTTGGCTTAAGGATTCCCAACAGCCTTGCTGAATCTTCCTTAGACTGTACAGCAGTTTAGGACACTTCCACCACCTCCCCCCACCTCCTCCACTCAGTTTCAGACTTGCATCACAGTCTGATGTCTCTCCCAGCCTCCCCTGGCTCCCTCTCTATTCTCTCTCACAAGTGTTTCCTCTAATAAAACTCTTGCACATTTAATCTCATTTTAACAACTGCTTCTCAGAAGACCCAGACTAACATAACGATATTTCCTTTGAAAACACACATCTTGTCAGGACCTCACTTTCTTGTTTCATAGTTGCTGCATTGTAATGCTGCCAGCAAAACTTCCAGTTCAATATCCAGTTATGAGATAAATGAATGATATGGTGAGAGGGAAAAAACTATGGGATTCTATTTTACATTTCTTGCTATTCAGTCACTGAAAGTTTTGTTAAAATGTATGTCTAATTTGCATGAATATAAAGGTGAATTTTGGTAAGAGTTCTCATAGTGCATTCTGAGTATATGAGTGGAAACATTGTATGTGTAAATCTACCTTTGCGGGGGCAACTGGTCTCGTGCCAGGACTTGGATGAGCAGGTTGCTACATGCTACCTCAGAATTCCAAAGCAACCTCAACCCCAAAACCAGCAGCTCCCTCTATTCCTCTGCATTTTCTTCTTCCCTTGATCCCTTCTCATTTTCCCCATCTATCTTTCCACTGTATTTCTTGTTGTGGCACTGCTTGAGGGATCACCCAAAAGCAATTATGTGAAGAATATAGTGGTAGAAAAGAGAATGAAGCCTTTATTTTGCAGAGTCTGAAATAAATTGCTTAAAGCTATACCCCAAAGAAATAAAAATAGCTTTCTTTACTTGTTCTCCAGAATTTCAACTACCCCAAATCCCCCTCCCGTTTTTTTTTAGAAGAAAAACTTTGGATTGTAGTATATTATTATACAAAAGTATGTGAAAAACTTCAATTTTCACTCATATGCTTCATTTTTCCTGTGATGATTGCTGACCCCAAATTGTATTTTGATAACACCCTGACAAAAACCCAATGCTTTTCCAAGCAAATAGGATTCCTCTAAGTGATTTGTATCAAGGACTGTTGTTTGTCAAAAGGTGACAACATGCTATGTTGTACCATGGTCAGTTTGTTTATTTTTTTATAGCAGATATGGAAAATAGAAAGCAGAAGAAAAAGAAAATAAAAGAAATGAAATGGGGCTGGCCCCAGGGCAAGTGGTTAAGTTCATGTGCTCTGCTTCAGTGGCCCGGGGTTTTGCAGGTTCTGATCCTGGGCAAGGACATGGCACCACTTGTCAGGCCACGTTGAGGTGGTGCCCCACATGCCACAACTAGGAGGACCCACAACTAAAATATGCAACTATATACTGGGGGGATTTGGGGAGAAAAAGCAGAAAAAAAAAAAAAGAAGATTGGGAATAGTTGTTAGCGCAGGTGTCAACCTTAAAAAAAAATGAAAGGATTAAATAGCCACTCTTCAAACATTATCAGTTTTTTTTTTTTGAGGAAGATTAGCCCTTAGCTAACATCTGCTGCCAATCCTCCTCTTTTTGCTGAAGAAGAATGGCCCTGAGCTAACATCCATGCCCATCTTCCTTTACTTTATATGTGGGACACCTGCGACACATGGCTTGATGAGCTGTGCCGTGTCCACACTGGGATGTGAACCAGTGAACCCCAGGCCGCTGGAGCATAACCTGCAAACTTAACCGCTGCACCACCAGGCCGGCCCCAATTATCGCTGTCAATTTTGATGTTGTTAGTGCTTTTCTCTATGTATAATTTGTTTTCACAAAACTATGCCCTTAGTGGCTATTCCAAGTTTGTTATTTGATGGCTGGTAAAATCAAAGCCTTGGTTCTCAGTCATAATCTAAAGAAATGGAAACCAGAGAAACATAATTGGTTTGGGATGAAGTCCAGGATAATAATTGTCAGTCCTTCCATAAGGCCAGAGACTGTATTGCTGATGGTGACAGGCCTCGAGTTGTCTAAACAGTCCTGAATTTACAAGTGTCCGACGGTTTTAAAGTGGTTCCCAGCGCCCAACAGTAGCAAGCGTCAGTTTCCTCAGTTAACCTGCGCTGCGGGAGAAGAAAGAACTCTGTAGTGCAGAAGTAAGGGGGAGGAAACCAAGTGGATTCTCTGGTCATCGGGTTAGCGAAGGTGACCCAGGCACAGTTGTGTCCACCGTAAAAAGCACAGCGGCTGTGGCTTGGCCTCACTCCCTGGGCAACAGGATTCTGAGCTGAAAGTGAACAGCCCTTGAAGAAGTGTCTTATCAGATGCCAAGCACCAGGGGTTTGGACTTTTCTAAACGGAAGCACCATGGAAGAGGCTTAAAGCGCAGGTTTTGCAGCCAAATTGACGGCATTAGACGAGGTCCATCACATACTAGCTCTATATTGGACCAATCACTGGCCCTCTCTTATCTTTAGTTTCCCAGTATACAAAATGGAAATAATATTTCTCCTGGGGCTGTTGTGAAAAAGGATTAAATGGCATGGCAATGCTGCTGTTAAGCACAATGTCTGATCAGTTAAAAGTCTTATAAGGACTTGGTTATTATAAACTGCCCGACCTCGCCCCGCCACCGCCATTGTGCCTACCGGACCCGCTTCCGGGAGCCCCTTCACCTCAGTCTCCCCCAGCCGAACGCGGATCCCTCCGCGCTCGCGTCACTTCCGGGAGACTCTGGCCGCGGCTCCTCGAAATACCCGGATGTAAATATCATGGCTGCCACCAGTCAGGGACCGCAATGGAGATCGAGTCAAGAGTTGCCCGGAAAGCGCTCAGAGTTTGGGGGCTTCAGGGAGGCCTTTCAAAGGACAAAGGATGAGGCTGCTGGGCGGCAGGGCAACCCAAACGGTCTCAGGAACTGCGCCGCCTCAGCGCTTCCTGTTAACTTGCCTCCAAGTTTTTCTAGAGGAGTCACTCCTCTTGGCAGGGTGGGGCCCGGCTTCCTACCCGGGCCTTCTTTGTATGCTGGGTTTTTGTTCTCGTCACTCCTCGCAGTCTTGGAGCTGGGCAGGCAGGCGTTGGCTGGCCTGGGAGGAAGGGGCGGGCCAGAGGCTAGCACGGAGAGAGGTGGAGCTCAGTGGCAACTACCCGCGCGGCGGCTGAGGATCAGGGGTGCCTCATTAATTGCAGCCTCGAGCTGCCGCCCCCTTGGTCGTTTCCGCAGAGATGCTAATCATCGTGGGGCTCTCAGAGTTGGCCATAGACCTCTTCCCTGCCGACCCAGCCATACCCAGCAGTAGACTTTGATCCTCGAAAATATCTAGGATATGTATAGTATAGTTTGTGATGGTTTATTTGAAATCCCAAACATAAGCAAACTAATAATGTTAGTTTTAAGTTTCAGAATTAGTAGGGAAAGTTTACATGTTGAGTCGTGGGTTGGTTTTCTTTTAAGGTTTAAGTTTAGATAATGTGTTAGTGCTTGTGAGATTTTAACAAAACATTCTTTTAAAATGATTGGTATGAGAAAGCAGGCTAATATTTAAAATATTCAGAAAATTGTACTTTGCTACTGCGCACTTAGGAAAAAACACGAAGACACCAGAATTGTACTTCATGACAAGGCTTTAATTGCCAGAAGCTTCTGAAAATACATTAATTCTAGGTGTAGAAATACTAATTTGAATTAGTTCTCTTCTCTGCAGGATGTACTGTAGGTTTTGTCATCCAGTGAAACAGGAACAAATGTGAGTTGATTTATTAAAATTTCCTAGTAGTTAAAAGTACTTTTTAAGTGCTTAGCTATGTGTCTGTTGGATTCGAAATCACAGTTGAAACCATTCTTATTTAACTGAAATATGTAATGAGCTGATAATGTAAAGTACACATACAGAATGTTACTATTATTATAGAAACAAGAATATGGAAACTAATATTTAAAACAGATTGACTCTACATAATATAGCATGTTATAATTTGAATTTTCACTTAAACTCTCAAAATTAGAAGTGCTGACCTAGAAAGGCTTAAAAAAGAAAAAAAGAAATGTAGACATTTGTCTCTTCTCTGAACATTCTGTTGTTTGAAGAGAAAATAGATGACATTAGGACCTGGAATTTGTTTATACAATTACATATTATGTGCAAAGCACTGAGCTGGTAATGGATGAGAAAGTAAGATATAAATCATGAACAGTTACTGCTCTTACTTTTCTGGCAAAATCATGTCTCCCTGTGGTACATTTTAACCTCCAAAACTCATGGTTCTTGTACTAGTATTAATCTATACAGTTGTAATAATATTTTAAAGAAAGCAAAAATAAATGATCTGTTTATACATTATAAACATGTTTTCCTTGTTTATGTATTATTTGAGATTGTGTTTATAAGTGCATTTGTACATATTAGAGTACTTAGTAACTTGATGTTCTTAGATGGCCTGAAATTCTTACTTTTTGTATGGTTTCTTGCAGGTAAGGCTATTGGGTTCTTGGCACAGTACCATAAGGACCTGGACAAAACATTGTTAAGGTGGAAATTTTTACTGTATTAATCACTTCAAACATTTGGCCAGTCTATTTAGTTTTCCACTGTTTTAGTCAAATAACTAGATGTGGATTTCACATAGTGAGCAATATTTGTGGGGTAATTGATGATCACTTTAAATTATTTGCTACCAGATGTAAAGTATGATCTCAAATAATTAACTTTTATGGAGTGCTTACTGTATATGCCAATCTCTGTGTTAAGTCCTGTGCATACATTATCTCACTTAATACTTAGAGTAACATCATGAGTTAGGTCTATGAAACTTCCTATTTTACAGATGGAAAAACTGAAGCAAAGAGAGATTAAGTTCTTTGCTAATGGCCCCAAAGTGACAGCCATGTTCTAGAGCCTTTCATTCCATATAACTGAAGACTTTGGTAGAAGAATGAGAATGGAACTTAAATTCTCAAGAATCCTTAAAAGGGTGCCTTTCACCATTGTCTCCCAGATTTTCTTCCAAGCCCCTGACACTTGTTCTGTAAGTTTTGATGCGCAAGTGCAGCAGTGACAACTCCCTCTCTATTGCTGCCTGGTCTGACCACATTGTAAGATGTGGCTAATTTCAGAGATGTTAAAATGTAAAATAATGTGCATCTCGGAATTGATGACATACAGCAGGTGATCTCTGAGCTCCTTTTCAACACTGATTCTATGACTTCTGTGATTTTATAACATTTTATTGCTGGCTTATGTGTTTTTTAATGTAAATGATTTGAGATAAAACATAAGCTGCTTGGTAGTAGAAAATTAGGAACGATGTCTGTCTTTTTCACCTCTGAATCTCAATACCCAGAACGATGCCTGGCATAGAGTAAATGCTCAGTACATATTTGCTGAATGAATTAAGAAAATCTTTCATTTTATATCCCAAATACAACTTTTTAAAAAATTGTGTTTGACTTGAATTTGACAGTGCAAAAATATTTTGCTAACATTTTTTGCATTCAGAAGTGAGCTGGTATAAAACAGTGATCTTTCTTTCCAAACATCTTTTCTGCTCACTGTTGTTGATGGTTATCAAGTCTGGGGTGCGGTTTGTTCCTTGAACAAGTATGGTGAAATTAGAAATGCTGGCATATAGACTTTTTAACAGGGAATCGAACTGATTTTATTTTTTAAACTGGCTAAAGTGTAGGAACACAGTTTCATGTATAGAAATTTTCATTTGAACGAAAGTTGGAAAAATGTTATTTGATACCTTCATTAAATTTGTATTAGTATCTTGGAGGTGATTAAGCATATCATCCTTCCAAATGTACAAATAGTATTAAATGTGTCTGAGTTATGAATGATGAAAATAAACTATAATTGAAAGATATTTTAAAACTGTGTGAATGGGCAGAAAAGTTTTCAAGTTTGGGGATGGGCAAGTGTAAGATAATGTAACTAAAGAAATGATCTCAACTACATTTATAGTATGTCTGATGAGGCCTCTACTTTCAGTTAGAACCAGGAAGCAGGCACAGGAATTGTTATAGAGTTGTAGACTATTCTCTGGACATAAATCAGCTGAGTGTTCTATTGTGACCAGAAAAGACAACAACATGTGAGGTATCATCGGAAAAGGATTTGAGAAAATCAACAAAAAATACCAACGTCAAACAGCACAATGGTCTATCTAAACATGAGATACAAGCAATTATTATATATTCATAATAGATAGATTCAGAATGATCAAAATCCTTTCAATTTTAAAAATAGGTTTATAGCTATAATTTTCCCCATAGAATTTTGGAAAGCCTGTATACCTGCCTGTATACCCAGCTTTTAAATACTAAGTACAGGAGTAAAGTAATTTGCGTAGCTACTAAAATTTCTGCCATTAAAATAAAACTCTGTGCCATGTTACAGCATATTATTACTGAGTGAACATAAGCCACCAGCTTCTCTGAATTTCCACTATCAGTTTGGTTTTCTCAGGGCCCTTTTTCACGGAAAACTTCATTTTTATTCCATAATAAGTTACTACCTATGCAATAATGAGGGAATAGTATTCAATTCTGTGAGTACTTATCTCCTTGCACAGACTGCATAAATGTATACTTTCCTGAATCCTCAAACCCCAAGGAGAATAAGGGCCTACAGGAAATTATTTTATGAGTCCAAATAAAATAGTTCATCTTATGAGCTTTCACAGAAGTTTGTGCTTAAGTCTTATTCCTTTAAAGGTTTGCAGAACTGAAAGAAGAGTGATATTTATTGTTAAGTTTGGAGCAAATAGGTTCTTTGAGTTCGATAACCAAAGAATTTTTTTAAGTTCCTAATGGTGGTGCTTTGTATTACCTCAAAAATTGTTTTTTCTTTAAAATTTCTACTATTTCTATACCTTTTTCCTCCATCTTTCTCTTTCCCTATAAATAAATCACAGTAAACCTCTCCCCCTCACCCTGCCAACTGTGCATTCATCTAGGCTGAGATGCTAAGATGTATTCACTTTGTTTTGTATACTTCTTCCACATGTTTAAGAATTTATATCAAATATAGATGATTTGGAAAATTTGACATTTGGAGACAATCTCAGTGAGTGAAAATAATAAAATCAGAAAGGCATGGGACAGTTGAAAGGAGACCAGAAGCAAAATTTGAAAACCCTCTCACATTATTTACCTATAGCAAAAGTGAATTTATAAGCATCTCATTTAAACTCTAGGGCAAGTAAGTCCATTAAAAGTTTTTGGAGAACAGGGAATGCAAATGGAATGTTGCTAATTCGTTGTTTTTAGCTTGGTATATTGAAGGTAAAGGATGTTCCAAGTTCACTAATAACTTTATTCTTGAAATCCTGATTTTTTTCTTTTGAGGTCTCAGCTGTGTCTTCTTTTAGTATGGGTTATTCAGAAATGTTATCCTACAACTTGGTGGAAGAAATATTGTATTTCCTTTCTAATCTTTGTTAGAAAATCATTCTTTTTTGTAGTCAAAAGCTTAATGGCTTGATGGCTCATTTTCATAGGCAGAATATTCTTTTTATGCTCTGCCTCCTAATTTGGTGACTGTGAGGAGTCTCTTGTTTAACAAGTATCATTTATGAAGTGCCTACACAGGGTTAAGAGATAGATGTGACAAGCTGACTACACCTTGCCGCTGCCCTGGAAGTGCCTATGTGAGAGTGACATTTAAACATACAAGCGCGATGAAGAATGGATCGTACCGTGATGAAAGTATGTACAGAGTATAGAGAGACATAAGTGATCCTTCCGGAGAGCTAGAGAGCATGTTAAAATGGGGAGAGGGGCTTCATAGAACTTGGATGGCCAGGCTCGTTTGAGGAAGCGCTCTACACACTTTGGTGGCTTTCTCAGCAGCAACAGAATTAACATAGGCGAGGACAGTTCGTCACTGCTAGACTCTCCTAAGCATTGTGAGCTATTTAGCAGCCTTGTCTCTGTGGCCTTCTCCTACCAGCTAGCTTCAGGTGGGATCAGGAGGAGCAGTTGGCTTCCTCATTCCCCACTTCTGATCTGTATATATGCTCTCACAATCTGACTGTATCACTTTCTGATCCTTCCTGTCCATATATGTCATTCTCATGTATTTCCTTTTACTCACTGACGACTTTGGTACCTGACTTACAGTTTCCCTCTCTTCCCCATGTCCCAGCTTTAAGCCAGATGACTTAAAATTCCATGTGGATAACCCAGCCAATATCCTGGCCTTTCAGATGCTTGACCTCCTTAAATTCAGTGGTTTTTATCTTTCCGCAAAGCCACCCACTCTCTGGACCTTGTCATCATTTATGTCAGCTTCACCCTTAAAAGATGAAAATAAACTCTTCTACTTTCTGCCCATTTGCCAGCTTTCTAACTGAGTGACTTCCAATGCATCTATAGTTCAGCTTCAGGAACTCCAAGCTCTTGACTGTGTTACTCTCCCTATGTCAGTTTCTTCTACTTTTCACTTCCCATCACGTCAACTACTACACTCCTGCACTCTTGTCTTTCTGTTGTACCTACCCAGTAAAACCCAACCCTAGATGAGAAATGATGATAATAGCTAACATTTACTGTATTCCAAACACTTCTAAGGTTATCTGCATTGTCTCCTTTAATCTTCATAACTGCACTATGAAATAGGCATTATTTTTATCTCTGCTTTGCAGATGAGGAAACTAAAACCCAGTTTCTACTAGTAAGTAATGTCTCTAGAATATGAACCCAAATAGTTTGCCCCTAGAAACCATGTTCTTAACTATTACTTTAGACTACCTTCCAAACCAGCTGTCTTCTCTGCTTCCATAGTTTGATGCAAAATGGTTTTAGGGACAGAGTAGATTTGGAGGTTTCAATGGAGAATGCTTAAAGTTCTCTTCTTAGCCCTTGGTTCAGAACTAACCCTCTTGGTAGGTTTCCAGGCAAGCCAGGAAACATAGAGGGAAATAACAATGATTAGGTATTTAATGCCACAGTTCATGCCACCAGCTGCTTATGTGTGTCTGTAGCCAGAGGGAGAAGAAAAATTAGAGAATATGCATCAGTTTGGGGGTTGAGCATGACATATCACCTCTGCCTGATGACCAGGTAACTACTGAACTTTAAAGACTGAACTTGGCTTTATCAGCAAGGGAGTAGACAGGAGAGAGTCCTCCATCTCTTTTGAGGACAGTCACTCTAATAATTTTTTCCTCTGCGTTTCTTTCTTAATGTCCCTCTTTTTGTCATGGATGTGTTGCCCCTGACATGATCACTTGAAGTGATAAAGCTTTTGAGAGCTGTTTGCTAGAGTTTGTGGGCCCACTTGTGAGGCCCTCTAAGTGGTTATTTTAGGGCATTGTTTTGATGATGTTTTCATTTCCCTGTGCAAAAAACCTTTCCCATTGCCATTCTTAGGTACTTTAAAAGGCAAACTTTTATTTTTGTGTATTTAAAATAACACTAATAACTTCTTACCTTTAATATCAGATCCACCATAATTTCTGTATATAAACTCACCTAAATGATATTTCCACCACAATTCCGAACCTGAATTTAAGTTACTCAATTTCAAGAGAGAAGGTGGCCTCTGGTGAGTAGATTTTTCTTAGAAACTCCTTTCTGCTTAAAAGACTTCCTAGAGAAAAATCACACACTGGAGAAAACTTGTAGCACAACAGATTTCTGTTTGTGACTGCCTAGCAATTCTTCCCTGTTTCTCATTCTCCACAGGAGCTATTTTAAACTTCTTCTCACCTAAGACCTTCCCCCCTTATGTCCACCAACCTCCATACTCCTTCATTCTCAGCAGATTATTTTACTTCCCATTTCATCAGCGAAAATAGGAACCATAAGATGGAGTCTTTCTCAAATTAGTGCCACCAAACCTTCAAACTTACTTCATTGGTACCCATTTCTGTCTCTCCCTCCTTTCACAATGGGAAAGGTAACCCTCTTCTGGTCCAAGGCTCTGGATCCCTTCCCAGTCCTGCTCTTTAGGACCCTTGTTTCTTTACTTCTATTTGGCTCCTTCCCATTGGCATTTAGGTATTCTCAGGTCTTTTCTATCCTAGAAGAAAAAAATAAAACCTTCCTACAGCAACTCATTCTTCTCTATTCTGTTTCTTGCTTCCCCTTCACAGACATAGTTCATAGTTGTCTCTCCACACTGTTCCGTACTTTGTACTCCTATTTGTTCTTCAATCAACTGCAATATTTCTTTACCTCAACTGAAACTACCAGTTTTGAAGGTCTCCAGCTACCACTTTATTTCTAAATCCACTGAGCACTTTTCAGACCTTATCTGACGTGACCTGTCTTTAACACATGACAGTTTAACCATTCTCCTTTCTTGAAATCTTCTCTTCCTGGCTTCTCTGACACCATTGTTTCCTGGTGTCAGATAACTTATTTCTCTGGCCATTCTCAGTGTCTCTAAGGGCCTCTCTTTCATTCATTCTCTTATATATTTATTAAGCATCTATCACATGCCAGGCATGTGCAGGTACTAGAGAGAGTCTGACATAATATCTGAAGTCTTTCTCCGGAAACATGCACTCCCAAACATACAGTCAAAATTTAACATACGTTTTCAAGGGTTTCACAACTGCTAGTGCCTGTTTATCGCTCTAGATTAAGAGACCTTGCCTCAGAGCCTTCAGTCTACCTTGGTAGAAGCTTTTACAAAAACATTTTTTTAAAAACCTGCCGCAAGAGGCTTAAAGGCCCACAGAAAAGAAAATGAAGATAATTTTTCCTACAAGAGAGATTTTGCAACCATTGGAAACTTTCTCTAAGTTGTTAAGATAAACCAGTTCTTCCACCCTGACATTGGTGGACAAACTGCTGTTTCCCTCCCCACAACCCACACTCCCGTATGCCTTGATTGGTGTCACGAGAAGAAAATTCAGGGAAGAGATTTAATCCATCCTTAAAAAGGAGAAAATGAAATTATAGAGCTGCTATCATGACTTTGAGATTAGATTGAATAGGATTCTAGCCTCTACTAGTGTTCAAATGATAGGATATCAAATTCAGAGAGGGAGAGCAGACAGGAGGCTGAGTGATTCCTCACTTGTTGAAGTTATTTCTAGTGACAACAGAAGGAAATGGTCCCGATGTTGATATCTTGTGGTCACAAGTAAAAATATTTGCACTCTGGGCACTGTCTCTCTATGCCATTCAATTCTACAACCAGCCTTCAAAATGGATGGGTGCTAGGAAGATCCAGCTCTATGTTCTCATGACATGTTTTTAGAAGAAGAATCTTTTAGCCAAAGATTCCATATTGAGTTTCCTTTGATGACTGGAAACAACCAGGGAAAAGAAAATGGTGAGATTCATGTTTCTTTTGCAGCTATTGTGTATGAGATAAAATGTTTACCATTTTATCTAACAAATATATGTTGAGCATCCACTGTTGTGCTCAACTGTGGGCACGTAATGGTGAGTAAAAACAGACCTCTGTTCATGAAGCTTATAGTTTAGTGTAATAAATCACTAGTACCAGATAATCACAAGCAAATATAAAAGTGCAAATTTAGTGGATAATAGGAAGAAGTACAAGGTTCTATGACAGTCTATAATAAGAGAATTTGACTGTTAGGGAAGTCATCTTAAAATGCTGCTCAAGCAGTAATCTGAAGACTGACTAGATGTTATCTAGGTTAAGAAGGAAGGAAAGTGTTCCCCACATAAAAGGACTAGAATGTGCAAAGGATCCTTGATAGGAGAGAACATTAAGTAAGAGGTACTAGAGGAAAGGTTGGGTGGCTGCAGGGGAGAGAGTGAAGAGGAGATGAGGCTTGAGGTTGGATGTGAGTTTTGGGATCACCTTGGGCTGAGGCTGAAGAAAGGATTAGAGTCGGGCAGAGTAGAGATGAGAAGACCAGTCATCCAAATGTGAGATCAGACCAAAGTAGTGGTGATGGGAATTTACCAGAAGAAGTTGATTGTACTTGGTAATTGGTTTTGAATATGAAATATACAGGATTAGATAGGATATGATTTTAGCTAATAGTTTAGCAAAAACTGAATTCTGATTATTCCTTTTGGCAGTAAAATAAGGATTACTGGTTAAAAAATATATATATATGTGCTGTAAAAAAAAGTTATGGACTACTGTACACTGGGCCACAGGTTAGGCCCTCCTTGAAGCCTGTTACCTACATTGAACATGAACAACTAAAGCCTCAAGTTTGAGATAATTGAGTCTTGGACCTTCAAGAGTCAGCCTCCAGATTGAAAATATCTCTGTGATTTTAAGAGTAAAACTAATTTTTATAACCCAGCTTGAGATAATTTAGCTTGTTTGGGTGAGCTAATGGAACATTCTTTTGTGATAATTCCAAGTGGTTCCTTTACCGTCACCCCTTCTGTAACTGTACTCATCTCTAATCCAAATGAAAATCTGGACATGATTCCTAAAAGACAAATACCTGTGGTAAAACTGCAGGGAGAGGGTGTTTGTCTTCCCCAGCACATGTTCTGGGATAGTGAAGGTTTGTTGAGCTTCTTGCTTGAGTGCCACCAGCAAGCTTTGAATAACAGGGACACTTACTACGTCTATACATTTGACTGAGTTTGCAAGATGTACAGTTGCCTCATATTAATTGGTTTAGGACATTCATAGATTACAGCACCAGGTGGGTCGGTATAATTAGCTGAAATTTTATTTTTGTTTCAAAAATTATGGTTCAGTAGCATTCATAACCTTAACAGCACTAGCAGCTATAGGAGTAGGAGCCCTGTCTCCTCCAAAATATGTGGGAAGTATAAATGTCTTAACCTTCAGAAAAATTAATAGGGAGTGTGTGTGTGTCTATTTATACAAGTACGTAAAAAAATCTTTTAACTTAGATTGTTCAGAAGTCTAAAAGATAGTAGGATAGTCCAAAAGATTGAGGGAGACACAATGAAATGTACAAATATCTGGCCATATGAAGGAGAATACAGGAAACAGTACCAAGAAATCTTTATCAGTTATAATGCTTTTGGCTCCAAGTGACAGAAATTCAGACTCAAAGAAGATTAAACAATAAAATTAACTCATATAACAAGAGCTCCAACTGTAGGGCAGGCTTCAGCGTTTGTTGCCTCCGTTCACTGGTACAGTGATGTCATCAAGGACATAGGTTCTTTCCAACTATGTCTGCCATCCTTTGTGTTATAATTGTGGGAGAAAGTATGTAATTATGACTTCATCATCAAGCTGTAGCAAGATGGCTGCTGCAGTTCCAGGCATCACATTCAGAGCTGGCAACGTTTGCTCCACCTTGTTAAAAAACTTCTCTTGGAAGCCTCCCAGCAGAGTTTCCTCTTATGTCTTCTTGGCCAGATTCTAGTCATTTGCCCATTTCTGAACCAAGCCCTGGCAAAGAGAGTGAATTACTCCTAGACGTCTAAGTCCCATCGCTGGACAGCTTCCAGTGGTTTGTGGGGTGAGGGGCACGTGACAAATGAAGTTTCTGTTAGGAGGAAGGGGGAAATGGATGCTGGGATAGGCAAAAACAGAACCCACTACGGTGTCTTTGTTGTCTTCTAACAATCCTTTGATCAGAGTAGTGGACACCAAAAGTAGGAGGAGATTATGAATAAAACTACATGTTCTACAAATGGACAACACATTTAAAAAGCTCCTGATCTTACAGATTCATTAAAAAGTCATGCTTTTGTTGGAAAGCACTTTTGAAAATATTTGAATTCCTTCAGTTCAAACAAAGAAGATTAAAGAAACATGGATGATAAATTAGCTACTAGTAGAAGCAATTTCAGCTGTTTGGGAGTTGATGAAATAAATTAATCTTCTACCAGGTAACTAGAAAATGGGAATGAGAATAGGATGAATGAATAGTGAAATTCTAGAGAAATCAAGTGTTAAAAACAATATAGGGAGAGACTATCACTATAAATGAAATTATTGAATACCTCCAGCCTCAAAAGAGATTAGGAGAGTATTTAAAAACCAGTTGTCTATGGGAAAAAATTGAGAGTTTTTTCAGTAGTTAATAAAATAGTCTCTGTAGCAATGGTTCACAAAATATGGACCTTCTACAACCTGAATCATGTGTACAACTTACATTTAAGCAGTGGCTGACACATTGCCTGATACATAAAAGGCACTAAAAAAAATTGTTGAAGGAAAAATGAATGAATGAAGGCACTAATGAACCCAAATACCATTTATCATTAATTCCTAATATGATGTTTCATCATTCTTCAAACAAGGAAATAGCATCCATTATGGTACTAATATTTCTTTGTATTAATGGAATGGTCTTGACCCCTCCCAGCGTATGAGATACTAGTTGTTATCAGTACTAATAGATACTGTTTATTGAGCATTTAACGTGTGCCAGGCACAACGCTAAGTACTTTATCTGAATCAATACACTTAATCCTTATAGCAACCTTGTAAGGTAGATATTATTTCCCCTTTACAGAAAAGTAAATCAAAGCTCAAAGAGATTAAGTAACTTGCTCAAAGTTAGCTGATAAATAATGGAGTTTGGATTAGAACCCAGTTTTAATTCACTTTAAAGCCTTTGCTTTCAATAGCTACACCACTGCTTCTTCCATAATTTGCAGCATTCTGCAATTTTATTTGGCTTCTTGCAAGCTTTGCCCTTTGTCCTTTAAGAAGATCCCTGACATGACTTTTGCGGTTCCCACTCTGACAGTGTCTGTTGCTTATTGCCCGGGGTTTTCATAACCTCTTTTATTTATGAATGAATTCTTCATTCTTTGTTGGCTTCTTTTAAGGACTTGTACTAGGGTCTGAAACCCTCACTCAGTTGAATTCTAGACTGAATAGATTCAGTTTATAGCTTTATAAATTCCATTTTCTTCTGCAGTTGCGTGAGTCTCCTGAGAGGTCTTAACTCTAAGCCCCTTTTCCTCTTTCCTACCACCCACCACAGATCACTGATCAGGGTCCCAACCTTTATCCTGGAATTGCACAGTTCGCTCAAAGAACCCAGATGTGACATAAATTTCTCTGTTGTTCCCATTATCCCAGTTACCTTTCTTTGAAGGTGTTTTCCTTGCCTGTCTCATTGTTTTAGGATTAGAGTTGCCGTATTCTGTTATAATTTCTCTCAGAGATTTATCTTGGTTGTATTTGAAACTGGTATTTAAAAATTTTTTTTTTTAATACTAACCCAATTGAGAGGCAAAATAAAGGAGCCATCCCCCTCTCTGCTCCAGAAAGGCTTCCAAATACTTTGTTATCTAAATCCTTCCTTGGCTGCCTTGATAATCCTCATCTCCTGGGTGTTGCTCCAGGCTTCCACTGGGAGGAGCCTCAGAGAAACTTTTCTGTTATTCCTCAGACACTATCTGCTCCATCTGGCCCTCCCCAGAGAAGACCATTCTTCCTCCATCTCAACATACCTTCAATGGCCAGGGCACAAACTTTCCCCATCATCCAAATTTTACCCAGAAGGGAAATTCAGATGCCTATTTTATTGAACTTCATCCCTAAGTCTCAGATTGGCTGGCATGTTACTCTTTCACTTCTGAGCAGCTAGTGTGTTTCTTATGAGGAAAGGTGACTGCCTTGATTTAGCTGAGACTAAACCAACTTAATTGCCAGCAGCTACATCATAAACTTCCAACTGATGGGGTCCAGTTACCTTAGTGGACCAAGTTTCCCACAGGGACTTATATCAAACCAACTGATGTTATTTTCAGTGTGGTAAATCTGCCATTTTATATTCAACAGAAACATTTGAAGGAAGTGTTATCTATGCCAGATGAAGAATCCAAGTGGGCAACTTGCTGATTGGTGCCTTTAGAGGAACTGAATTAGAGAATATTAGTACTTTTTATTCAGTTTAAAGAAAATCAGG
Organism: Equus przewalskii; assembly: GCF_037783145.1. Classification (NCBI taxonomy): domain Eukaryota; kingdom Metazoa; phylum Chordata; class Mammalia; order Perissodactyla; family Equidae; genus Equus; species Equus przewalskii. The sequence continues at coordinate 33,073,000 of NC_091831.1, forward strand.
GGTCTAGATGTTAAGGGCTTCGCTTCCCAGGAGCTTTTTAACCCTTGATATAGGACAAAAGTTGGGCCTTCCCAGGCTCAAATATACAGGCCCCATGGCAAGAAGCCTAGAAAGACAACTTTGTCTGAGGTCACTTCCTTGTGGACTGAGAAAAGTCTCTCTCTAGCAGTTAGCCTTTTCATCTCTGTTCTCCTGTCCAATGTGGATTTTTTATGCTGCATGGATTCACAGCCATACTGAACATTTGTGCTCCTCCCCATTTTTGGGTCCTGAAGAAGTAGGCCCCTTTTTTGTATCAAAATTATTAAAGTATAATTTACATACAATATAATGCACACACTCAATACGTGTGGACAAATATATGCACCTGTGTAACCACCGCCATAATCAAGATATAGACCATTCATATTACCCTAAAAGGTTTCCTTGTGCCCCTTCCCACTCAATTCTCCCCACACCCAAGTCCCTGGCCCACACAGCCATTGGGAGTAACATCCGTGTGACGAGGATCTATCACTGTGGAATAAACTTGTCTTTCCTAGAGTTCCAAACAGATAGAATTACACAGTATGTTCTCTTTGGGGTCTGGCTTCTCTCATTTGGCATCATGTTTTTGATGTTCATTCATGTTGTTTATGTATCTGTAGTTTGTTCATTTTTATTGCTGAGTATTATTCCACAATTTGTCTATCCATTCACCTATTGATGGACATTTGAGTTGTTTTCAGTTTTTTTTAAAGATTGGCACCTGAGCTAACAACTGTTGCCAATCTTTTTTTATTTTTCCTGCTTTATCTCCCCAAATCCCCCTGGTACATAGTTGCATATGTTAGTTGTGGGTCCTTCTAGTTGTGGCATGTGGGATGCCTCCTCAACGTGGCCTGACGAGTGGTGCCATGTCCGCACCCAGGATCTGAACCCGCGAAACCTTGGGCTTCCAAAGCGGAGTGCGCAAACTTAACTACTCGGCCACAGGGCCGGCCCCTGTTTTCAGTTTTTGGCTAGCTTTTATTTGGACATATGTTTTCGTTTCTCTTGGATAGATACCTAGAAGTGAAATGGCTGAGGCATGCGGTAAGTGGATGCTTGATAAGAAACTGCCAAAATGTTTTCACAGAGTGGTTGTACCATTTTATATTCTCACCAGCAATGTCTGAGAGTTCTTACTGCTCCACATGCTCACCGACACTCAGTCATTTTACTTATAACCATTCTAGTGGGTGTGTAGTAGTATCTCATTGTAGTTTTAATTTGCATTTGATGACATAATGCTGAAGATCTTTGTATATGCTTATTGGCACACTTAGTCTTCTTTTGTGAAGTGAACAAATATTTATGAACACTGATATTTGCTAAGCAGTGTGACACTTCATCCGCTGGCCCACTTGGATTTCTAGAATGGCCACCAGAGTTGCACCATCCCTACCCGGCAGCACCCCTACTTGCACCGTACCTCTTCTGTTTCTCTCTTTCAGGGATCTTTTTCGTAAAGGTCACTTTTTTTGTAAAGAATCAGATAATAAATATTTTAGGCTTTGCAGGCCGTAGAAACTTTGTCACAGCTATCCAACTCTGTCATTGTAAAAGCAGCCATAGACAATCTGTAAACGAATGAGTCTGGCTGTGTTCCAACGAAACTTTGTTATGGACCCTGAAATTGCCACAAAATATTCTTCTTTAGATTTTTGCCCCCAGCCATTTAAAAAGGTAAAAATTGTTTTTAGCTTGCAGGATCTAAGCTTGCCCAACTTTGCTCTAGATGGTTCACAAGATTTCACTACACCCTTAGGGTGCGGTGGAGTCACACAGTTGCGAGTTTGAATCCCAGCTCCGCTGCTTACTGGTTGTGTGGCCTTGGGCATGTTTCTCCCCCTCTCTTTTAAAGGAGACTTTCTCGAAGTCTCAAACCATGCTTCCATGTATATTTTGTTGGCTGAAACTTAGTCACATGGCTATACCTAACTGAAAGAGAGGTTGGGAAAGTCATTTTAGCTAGGTGACCGTACGTACCCCCCTGAAAATGTGGGTTCTGTTACTGAGACTGAAGGAGAGCATGGGTAGGTAACAGTCTGCGCCATACACTTCTTGTCCACACACCTGTCCGGATACTCTCTGAGCTCTAGAACAGGCTCTTGAATTAACGTCGATTCCCCCTAAGCTTAGTCACAGCTCCCTGCTTGGGAGGTGCCTTAGGGAGCTGTGGTGTTTATTAAGTTGTGAGGAGAGAAACTAGATTTTAACGTCCAAGGACTCTCAGTACAATCAGCGAAAACTCCTGTTAGTATGGACAGAAAGTGTCATCCCCAAAATCTTTAGAACGCTGCCATTTCAGATCTCTTTTGTGATGTTCTGTTTTCTGTACTCTTCCAAAGTCATGGATCAGATTCTGAGGTTAATTCTACTTCTGATGATGACAATGGTTTGATGAATAGGATATCAGCATGGACTTTTTCTATCCTGCTAGTCAGTAAAAATTCAAAATAAATAGGTATGATTATTTTAAATATTTTGCTTTAGGTTTTTTCTCCCCTAAAGTCTTTTCTCCTCAGCACCTGAGTTTTTAAAAAATTGATAGTGGTGACATTTGAGTACATGGAGCCTTGGTTGACCATCTCCAGAGAATTTCATGATAGACCTAATCTTATGGAAAATCTTTGATGTAGTGTCTATTATCAGAGTACTTCTCCAGATACATGGGAAATTCTTCAAAAGCCATGGAAATAGTCATGCAGGAATCACTTCCACAGAGCACATTGTTCTTCAAATGCCCACAGAAGAGGGCATTCCAAAAGCTTAGGCGTGCCACATTAAAAATAGTAGGGTGGGAATGGAAGCCTTAAATTATTTGGATTTAGAGGGGTAGTAAGCCTTTCTATTTAGATGAAAATAATGTGATTTTATACTGTTATGGAGCAAATAGGATATGTTTTGTTTACACAATTTGGATACTATGATTTTATCATGTTTCTGACAGTTAGCAAAAACTATTTTGCTTTTGTGGAAATAGTAAGAGCACATGTCTGAGGGTTGGACTCCCCTCCTCCAAGCTGTTTTATGCTGAAAATGTGTCCTCTCCAAAATGGAAAAACATCACTGTCTTCTTAAGGGCTTTATTTGAGGATGTTATTGTTAGCCAGAGACCTCTGGGTTCCAATGTAGGTGTTTTGGGTCACTTAGAGTGTCTTTAGTTATAGAATGAAATGATTCATTGTGAAGTTGATGTATTATAGTTTTTGAATGAATAAATGACCTTTCTTGAAAGCCTTCAGGTCTTTTGTTTGCTGCTAAGTAATACAACTCTTTGGGCACTGAGAATGGGACCCTTTTAAAAAGAAACCTACAGAAATACTTACTAAGGCTTTCATCTAGAACCTCCTGAGGCGTAATGAAGGAGTCAGTCTACTTGATCTGAGAAGCTTTTTATTCTCTCTGAAAAGATAAATAAACAGAACGTATTTTTCCAAATTGTAAAAGTAATCCATATTTACTGTAGAGAAAGTTAGAACACAAAGTTACAAAGGAAAAAATAAAAACAACCCACAGGCCCACTACCCAGCAATAACTATGTTAAACCCTTTGACAAACATCTTTTGAGATGCTCAAGTTAAATGAGTTGTTTTTGAACTGATTAAACATACCCAGTGGGCTAAGCTAAAGTGATGTGTGAATAAGGGAGGGCTTCGAGCCTCTCTACAATCCAGACTGCTTTCACTTACTACCTCACCAGGAGGAATATCCGTGAAACGTGTCTTCCTAAATGTAGTAATTGTGAATACTGCAGCATGTACCCAAACGATCCTTTCAGTACGTATTTCTTAATACTTGTTGGAGACCTCAGTTTCTAGGATGACGTATAATTTTGTGATACCTTGATAATAGGACCAGTAGAGGCTATATTCCCTTTAAGACGTGAACACTGTTTCCCTCAGGTGTATGGAAGAAGGAAGACAGGTATGAAATTGGAGGATACGATCCCATCATCTCAGACTGTAACAAGCCTTCTCCCTGGTATCTGAAATCCATCAGGCGCCTCTGCCAAAAACAAAGACACAAGATATTTGCTGAGCCACTTTATTGCCTTTAGTGTGTTGGGATGGAGAGTAGAGATGGTGTCTGTCTGTGCAGACTTCTGGGGCAGTCATCTTTGTATTCCCTCTAACGCCAAGCACAATGCCTAAAGCCTAGTAATTTAGTAGTAGTTAATAAAAATATTAGCAGTTGTGTTAAGAATAATTAAGATCAAAGAGCACTTGAGGACATATGTTGACACTAGCTCACTTCTGATGCCACTTAGCTATGTAAAAGATCCAGACCTTAGCCATTGTTGTCACCGTTCCCGGACATGTTGCTAGCCCAGTAACCTAAAATGTAGGAATGGAGGTGGGTACAGGAATAATCTGCAGACCAATACAAGGGCATGGCTGCAATCTGCAGGCGCGTGCCACCTAGCCCTGCACTTCTGTACTGAGATGACTTCCTGTGGCAAAAGGATGTCACCTGATGTCTTGGGAACCTTCTGGAAAAGACATGCATGTAGAGTGAAAGTGCTTTGTTTCTGCATTATAAAAGGCATATTTTTTCAGAGTACAGCCTCAAGACTGTCTGCATCAGAATCACCTGTATTTTGCTTTTTAAAAATGCAGGTTCTTGATTCCTGTTTGAGATTTACTGAATCAGAATCTTTTGATCTTGAAGTCCAGATAATTCTTATGCACCCTTTTGTTTGAGAACCCAGGATTAAACAGTGTTTTCAAGCTTTTTTGACTGTGACCTAGAGTTAAAAACAAGTTTAATACAACAATACTTATACCTCCTAGGGCAATGTACTCATCTAGTCTATTCTTTTCTATTCAGTTTGCTGGCTGTAACCCACTACGTCGATTTTATGATCTGCTAATGCTGATTTAGAAGATCGGATTAGGTGAGTTTTAATGTTTTAATATTAAGATTCTACAACTAGGAAAATTGAACACCATAAAGAAAAGAAACAATTTTATCCTTTCTTCTCTCCCTTCAGATTGTAGCCAGCATGAAGGTTGTCAAAATGCATAGCACAACAGGTGACATATCTGGGCTTTACTCCCGTCTCTGCCACTAACTAGCTATGTGACTTTGAACAGTCAAAATCTTCGAGCTTTCATTTTCATCATCTATAACATGTAGCTAATACTTTCCCTTTATATTTCATAAAATTTCTCAAATTAAAACTATGAGAAAGCTCTGTGAATTCTAAATGCGTACATTAATGTAAGATATGTCCTTTTACACTAATTGTATTTGAAAACGTCTGGACAGCAAGGCAGCTGTCGTACATCACCTGTTGCTTTCAGGTCGTAACTTCCACCCTCTTGAATCCCTGGTGGATGGGTTTAGAGAAAGAGGTACTGCAGAAATTGTGTTAATGTCATATAAATATTTGGTTCTTGCTATTACATTATATCTTAGTTGATTTCATGCAGGAGAAAATGTCCTGAAAAAACACTCCTGGAAGAACAGTCCAGATCTTTGGTTTCTGAGATATGTTTTTGGGCCTTATAACCAAACCCCCTTTCTCTGATAAAGACAAGCATAGGCACTACAGATGGGAACAAGTCTTCTGATACGCCACCCAAACACAGTCATCGCAGACACCTACCAGATGCCAGGGAGTTGAGCTCCGTTTGGATCCTGAAAAGCAGGAGCTCTTGCCCAGCCTCACCCTTGAAAATTCCCTGCCACAGCTCACACACAGATCCACCCCATCCACTGTCCCACAGGTGGTGACCAGCCACTCAGTGTTCTCCGAAGAGACTCAAGTCATCAACAGGAAAAAGGCTGGGTGGTGCGCAGTCCTGCAGGCTTCAGCAGGTTCATCTCTAGGCCTTCCCTTGTCCTCATACTCAGTGAACAAACCTCTAACATTCACTTGGATTTTCATTTTACACATAGCTTGCAAAGAGGAAGTTCTCATTGTGAATTAGTAAATATACCTCCTGATACTAATTAGATTCAGCTTCCTAAAATGTGGTCTCACCTTATCTTTTCTTAATCTCTAATCAAAAAATCTTCAACACTGTTTGCCTACAAAATAAATCTAAAGTTAAGCACTAAAGGCATATATATACATATGCATGCATCTATGTACTTATATTCAATATATTATTTTTATAACTTTTAGTATGCCTGATATATGTCAGAATATATATTTTAAATACCTTCTGTAACATTACTGTTACTCCTACACAAGATTAATATGTCAACCAGCACACCATTATGTTACTTAATTTTGAATGAAATAGCCCATAAAATGAGATGAGAAAATGAAGTAAGAGCTATGCATTTTGGAAAGAGGAGGTAAAATTATCATTATTTTGCTATCAATCTGATTGTATACCTGAAAAACCCAGAGAAAGCAACTGAATTTTATTAAAAGTAAAAAAAAAAGTACTTTTTATTTTTATTACATGCAGAATTCAGTAAATTCTGGATGATTATAAAATTAAAGTTTTTTAAAGAATAGCTCATTCTTTATTCTAAGTAATTTTGATTCATATAAATTTTTTTTAAAACACAAGCATGTATTCATGTATTTTTAGTGTGATTGAAGACATCTTGAAAACAAAATAGTGTTCTAGACATAAATCACTCATGTATACAAATACTAACCAGATTAAAAATATAGTGGAAAAACAAATTCCATTCACAATTGCGGTAATAAAAAAAAAGAAGTAAACATAACAAGAAATGTGTAGGATCTATATGAGGAAAACTTTAAAATTGTACTGAGGTCATCAAAGAAGATTTCAACACATGGAAAGGTATATCTTGCTCTTGGATAGGAAGATGTACTCCCAACAGTATAAGCAAGGTTAAAAGAAAAATTTAACAGGTGAAAATATTTGTAACAGGTAACACAGCTAATGGGCTAATTTCTGACTGTATGGAAGGATTTTTAAAACAAGATTAGAACAACTGAAGAGGAATTGGCAAAGCAATCAACAGGCATTTCAGAGAATAGTTATAAGTGGCCAATAAAGATCCAAAAATGCTCAACTATACTCACAGTTTAAGAAATGCTAATAAAAAAGTGAGACATTTTCCCCTTTATATTTACAAAGATGAAAATGTTTGGTAATAATACCCATTGTTGGAAAAGTGGTAAAATACATGTTCATTAGAGCATTTTTAAATCATTTCAAAATATTGACAAATGATTAAAATATATTGTGTTCATATCATTTAATACCATCAACTCTTCTAAAATATATTTGGATGTGCTTTAATTTGGACATATTTTAATTTCATGAAGAGAATTGTTGCTGATGTGCTGTGGAATACAAAAGTACATATTCAGTATGTGAACTATGTAAATACATACATGTGTCCAGGAAACATACCATAAGGAAATTATTATGCCAGATGGGTCAACAAATAAAGACATTCCAGTTTTCTAATTTTCTCAGAAGACTGAGAGAGTTTTGCTGTTGGCATGGGTGACAGGCTCTGTCTGTGTCCTTTGTTATCTTGTCCATCTTAGTTATGCCAAGTCTGTACCACTTCCCTTCTCAGAATTTCTCAATATATGTCAATTAGATCTACCATAATGTTATTAAGATTTCTATATCTTTACTTACTGTTAAATTACTGATCTGTTATGGCCCAAGAGAGATGAATACAATTTCTTACTACCTATGTTTTCTTTTTCCTCTTTATATCCTCTATAGTTTTTGCTTAATATTGTTGCAAGATTATTTGATCCACAGATATTCATAACTGTTCATCTTTATTGTGAATTGTAACCTTTAGCATTAGAGAGTACTCTTTTTTTTTTTTTTTTCTGGTCTGTTTTAATACATTTTGGCCTGAATTCAGTCTTGCTTTTTGTTTGTTTGAGGTTTTCCAGTATCTCTTTATTCATCCTTCTATCTTCAGCCCTTCTGAATCATTTCGTTTTTGTTGTAGGTCTTTTATACAGCATAGATTTGAGTTTTGCTTTGTGAATCAGTCTGAAATTCTTTTTCCCTTTATAGTTGAGTTTAGCCCATTCACATTTATTGATTTGATATGTTTGTTCTAGGCTCTGTTAAATTATTTTGTTATACTTTCTGTATTTATACCTTTTAAAAATATTTTACTACGTAGACTGCTTGCTTTGTTTCCTGTGAGCATTTCTTTTGATAATTAGGAAGGTTTGTATTTTTGTTCCCATAATTAGCTTTCTAATACTTTCATTGCACAATACCCTCAGTTCCCTATTTATTTAGCTAGACTTTCAGTATCTGTAACTCCCTTCTATAAGTAATGATAGATTGATAAGCTTGGCTTCATTAAAATTAAAAACTTATGGGGCCGGCCCCGTGCCTGAGTGGTTAAGTTCCTGTGCTCTGCTTTGGCAGCCCAGAGTTTGCTGGTTTGGGTCCCGTGTGCAGACATGGCACCGCTCGTCAGGCCATGCTGAGGCGGTGTCCCACGTAGCACAACCAGAGGCACTCACAACTACAATATACAACTATGTTCTGGGGGCCTTTGGGGAGAAGAAGAAGATAAAGGAAAAAAAAAAAGAAGATTGGCAACAGATGTTAGCTCAGGTGCCAATCTTTAAAAAAGAAAAAAATTAAAAACTTTTGCTCTGCAAAACATGTAAAGAGAATGAGAAGATAAGCCACAGACTGGGAGAAAATAGTTGCAAAAGACACATCTAATAAAGGACTGTTATTGAAAATATGCACAGAACTCTTAAAAATCAGTAAGAAAACAAACAACTTGATTAAAAAATGAGCTAAAGACCTAAACAGACACCTCACCCAAGAAGGTATACAGATGGCAAATAAGCATATGAAAAGTTGCTCTACATCATTTGTCATCAGGGAAATGCAAATTAAAATGAGATACTACCACACACCTATTAGAATGGCCAAAATCCAGAAAACTGACCCCAAATGCTGACAAGGGTGTGGAGCATCTAGAACTCTCAATTAGATTGGATTGGAGGTTACCAGAGGGCAAGGGGGGAGGGAAGAAGGCAAAAGGGGTGATTAGGTACACGTGTGGAGATGGATTGTAATTAATCTTTGGGTGGTGAACATGATGTAATCTACACAGAATTTGAAATATACTATTAGGTACACCTAAAAGTTATATAATGTTATAATCCAGTGTTACTTCAATACAAAGCATGTTTATTAAAAAAAATAAACAAATGAACACAAAAGAACTCCCATTTATTGCTGGTGGGAATGCAAAATGATACTGCCACTTTGGAAGACAGTTGGGCAGTTTCTTACAAAACTAAACATACTCTTACCCTACGATCCAGCAATCTTGGCTCCTTGGTATTTATCCAAAGGAACTCAAGACTTATGTCCACAGTAAAACCTGCACATCATGTTTATAGCAGCTTTAGTCATAATTGCTGAAACTTGGAAGCTACCAAGATGTCCTTCAGTAGGTGAGTGGATGAATAAACTGAGGTCCACCCAGACAATGGAATATTATTCAGTGCTAAAAAGAGCTATCAAACCAAGAAAAGGCATGAAGGGACTTTAAATACATATTACTAAGTAAAAGAAGCCAATCTGAAAAGGCTACATACTGTATGACCCCACCTGGATGACACTGTCGAAAAGGCAAAACTATGGAGACAATATAAAGATCAGTGGTTGCCAGGGGTTGGGTGGGGGGAAATGGCATGGAGAGGGATGAAGAGGCAGGACGCAGTATTTTTAAACAGTGAAAATACTCGGTATGATACCCTAATGATGGACTCATGCCATTATAAATTTGCCTAAACTCATAGAATGTACACCACCAAGAGTGAACCATCCATAGGGGCCGGCCTGGTGGTGCAGTGGTTAAGTTTGCACGTTCCGCTTCGGCAGCCCAGGGTTCACCAGCTCCAATCCTGGGTGTGGACATGGCACCACTTGGCAAGCCATGCTGTGGTAGGCGTCCCACATATAAAGTAGAGGATGGGCACGGATGTTAGCTCTGGGCCAGTCTTCCTCAGCAAAAAGAGGATTGGCAGCAGTTAGCTCAGCGCTAATCTTCCTCAAAAAAAAAAAGAAAAAAAAGAGTGAACCATAATGTAGACTGTGGACTTTGGACGATTATGATGTGTCAACGTATGTTCATCAGTTGTAACAAATTTACAACTCTGGTGGGGGATGTTTTTAGTGGGGGGGGGGGGGGCTGTGCAGGTGTGGGGCCAGAGAGTACACAGGAAATCTCTGTACCTTCCTCTCAATTTTGCTGTGAACCTAAAACTGCCCTAAAAGAAAAGTTTAAAAAAGAGTGGTAGTCAGGTAGAAGCAGGGTAACAATAGGTATGGTACCCTTCCCATAGGAAGCTAGAGCCTAGTCTTGATGCTTTGAACTGACTGTACTTGTTCCTTTTTTTTTAATCTAAAGGATTTTTAAATGGACGTTAAGTGACCCCTAAATGAAGATAAACTGAGTTCCAGACTATACCATTCTAACAGCTTCAAGGTGTGCTAGTTCTATCAAGCTAAATGTAAGCTGCTTGAGGCTAGGGAGCCAGGTCTTTCACTGTGTGGTCGAGCAGTTGTTGATGAAAATAAACTCGTCACATGGGGTTCAGAATCACCTCAATGTAAAGCTACCCGTCTTGGTTTGGAATGCTTGTTGCTCTTTCTCTTAAATTCAGCCTTAAAGAACATTGTATAGTAACTGACTCTCTCGAGGGCTGTTGCTAACCCTGGCACTGTGCCAGAGCAAGTGACACTACACAGAATTAATCTTAAAATGCTTTTGAAGGATGTAAAATTCCTAACCCACACATAGAAACCTATTAAAAATTTACTCTTCAAAACAAATTCTAAGTTTTAAGTTGAATTAAGTAGCAAATGATATTTATACTTAGGCAAACAAACCATTATCACTCACTGTTGATGCTGTTCTCTCACACTCTTGACCATTTTGTGCCCCCACTTTTAAGATCAGACTTCAAATTTTCTGAAGATTGCATGCTGGTTTAATAAATTAGAAGCTGCAGTTGTTAATGCACTAACAACTGACTTTAAGCTCAAAAGGCCAAAAGCTGTGTCCAATATACTTTTGTGGACTTTGATGCTCAGTATGGAATACATAATAAATGGATAAATGTTTCCCACCACTACAGTTATATTCTACACCTGGATGGCGTATACTTAGTATAATTATGATTCCAAGTCTGATTTCTATGATATGGTTCAATGAAGCTGCAAATCTACATCAAATTTATATTTAAAACAAAACACCAAAACCATTTTACTGAAAACTAGTTTTATTTTAAAATTAAGTGCATAGCACTCATCTAATTCCATTGGTGTAGACTTTAGCACCATACTCGCTATTTGCAATTAATGTCATAACACAGATACATTTTGGTTTGCAGTCTGTACTTGAGTAGTGTTTATTTAGTGGACTTTGGTAAAGCCCTTTATACATATCATTAATCTCTTCACAGTACACATTTAGTGATGGTCCGGTAATCTCAAAAAAAAAAAAAAACCCCAAAAAAGACCTACTTTAAAGACTAATCAATAAATTAAACAAAACAAAACCCACACAATTCCTCCCACCCCCATCCCCCAAAGCTAGCAGTTGTGAGTTGTATTTATATTGAAACCTAATGCTTTAAAAATAGTTCTGGTTCTCCGACCACCCCATCCCACCCCACCCTGGGTATGCAGCAATAGTAACCAATTATTTATTTTATTTTACCCCCTTCAAAATTAATCCAGTGTTCTTTAGCTTTTTTAAATATAAACTGGGAAAGTGTTATTACAAGGTTTTTTTAAAAGGCATATTCTTCTATAACAAGAATGACATTTAAACCAATCAATAAAAGCATCTGACAAGACATTAAATTACCATAGGCACCGGCTGTTGTTTCAAGTTGGGATCTCTATCCCAGTATCTTACATTCATAGTATTATTGAGGTAGTTAAAATACTGAAAATTGGACTCCAGGTTGCTGGGTTCTGGATGTGAATGTGAAAGACACAGTCTCTTTTGAACCCACTTTCCCCCAAATAATTCAAGTTCACTTGAGGTAAGAACTACCAAAATCCAATTAGCAGCCTTCTGTAAAGAGGAAAAGTGATACTTTCAGAAAACAATTTTCATGTCTGAAAACTGCCATGAGTGAGTGTTCTCACCTGAGTGGTTTTATCTACCAGACTAATAAATCCACATCATGCCCTATGTATTCTAATTATAAAAGTTATCTTTCTTTTAAGGAAAGGACATTCTCTAAGAATTCTCACTGGCAGAAGCACCCACCCGCATTCATCCACTGGAGTCATCTGGATCGGTCCATCACTGTGTTGAGTCCCTTCCCTTCCTAACGAAAGCCATTGGCTTGATTACTGAGACTCCTGCTGCATACCCACAACAACTTTATAATAATATGTTTGTCTTCAATGCATATTGTGGCAGGCACATACCTGCCATGCAGTTTCCCTTCTATTCAAGTGCTATCTTTAAAAAAACACCAACAAAAAGACACACCTTACTAACTGTTCAATCAGAAAGCTTCCCTCCACCACATCTCTCTTCTCCCACAGATAAGAGCACAATGGATACAGTTTCAGTTATTACAATGATTTTTTTTTCTTTTTAAGTTTATTCCCTCCAATCTCTTTATCTCCCAAATTGCCCTTGCTGTAGCGACTTACTATTGCTGTTTTCACTCATTCCCAGTGCAGTGAAATGTCCCAGGGCCATTCTGGGGCCAATCTCATGAAAGTAACTACTGAAATTTAGTCATCAGCACTTTTGCCTGCTTCCACTATCTGGATTCAAAAGTTGCTTATAAAACCTGTCTTCCACGTAACAAAGTGCTGCTCTAGCACAACCTGGAACTACCCTGGCCACATTCCACTTCAAAATAAACTCACAGGACTTTATTCTGGTACTGACATTTTAGTTATGCCTGCTCTTGGTAAAAGTTTTTAGAGTAATATCAAATCTGAGTATAAATCATTGATTGCACTGAGAAATGCAAAACCTATATATGTATTATGAATGATAGGAACCACCAATTCATTCATTCTAAGCTACAATTAGGTTCTCATTTGAAAATACATCCTAGCAGGAGTATTTTAACCTATGTTATAAAGGTAGTTCATACTATAACATTCCCAAAGCATGTTGCGTTACAGTTAAGTGTTTCCAAGTAGTACAAATTCCCTGAGTTAAATGTGTTTTAATTCTAAACAATTGAGGTTGATCACTTAGGGGGAAAAAAACAACAAAAATTTATGACCACGACTTTAAGACAAGACATCTAATCCACCCTTAATTTTTAGTACATAAATCCAGATGCCTATACTGTCTGATAGGAAGTTATATAGAATCATCTAAAAAAAATTTTTTTACTGCACAGATTGGTATAGCATAGCAATTCATGAGTTTAAACTTAGTCAAAAATTCATTTGTAGATCAAAAATATAACTCAAAACTGCAGAATAAAAAAAGATCTCTTCAAAAATTAATACTGTAACTTTCCTTCATAAAAAGACTGTTTGGCAAGTCCACAGATAAACATTAGTCTCTGACATATAAGCCAACATTAGGCAGAGCCCACCACAGGTCAAATCTCAAAATAGTGAATTGGAGTCTGTCCAGATTTTCTGTAGTATTGAATATTTTTGAAATATTTGGACCATCAGCTGGGGCTTGAAAATTTTTGTCAAACAGGGATTTGTTTTGACAGGATTTGACATACACACAGAAAGTGTTTGCTTAGTCCTCCCAGGTATTCATGGTGCATCGAAAGGGATATTCCATCTTCCTGGTGCTGGTATCTGAAGAGTTCTGATGTAACTTAGATCCCTTTCCTTTCGAAGAGAAGTTTACAAAAAGCTTGCCCCAGAGCTTCAAGTCACAAACAGTCTGGGTCAGGTATTAACTTCGCATAAAATCACCTTTCAAAGCATGGAGTAATGCATGGGTAATGTTCATTTATCTGATAACTCCGGTTATAAGAAACATTCAGACAGGGCTTAACTTCTACTGGTATTGCCAGTGACATCCCAACACCAGTCTGCACATGCCCAAGGCCCTGAACACTGGTTTGGAAGCCAGCAGGACACGTCTGTAGTGTGTAAGATGAGGTGTGTGTGGTAGATACAATCTGCTGACAGCCTGGTTGTTCCGATACAGGATGGCGATACTGCAGTGAGGTCTGATGCGTCTGATGGAGATACTGAGGTTGCTGAAAGTGAACTGGCCGCGAGGGCTGGGAGGCTGTCTGGAACACACTTAGTTGTGCTGGCTGAGGTCCTGCCTGTCCTCTCTGTTTGTTTGCTTCTTTCACATCATTATCATGAGCACTACAACATGGAGAGAAAGGAAACTATCAATAACATTACTTAAGAAGAATTTGCAAGAAAGTCATACACCACCTCCAATTTTTTTTTTTTTTGAGGAGGATTAGCCCTGAGCTAACTGCTGCCAATCCTCCTCTTTTTGCTGAGAAGACTGGCCCTGAGCCAACATCTGTGCCCATCTTCCTCTACTTTATATGTGGGACACCTGCCACAGCATGGCTTGCCAAGCAGTGCCATCTCCGCACCCAGGATCCAAACCGGCGAACCCCAGGCCACTGAAGTGGAACGTGCAAACTTAACCGCTGTGCTACTGGGCCAGCCCCACCCCGGCAACTTCTTAACTAACAGCTGACTCCATGGATTGCCCCACTGCCTAGGTAGCAGTCACTGCGACCGTAATTTCAACAATGGTGAGATTTCATTCATCCTTCTAAAAGCTCCTTCCTTTGGTACAAACTTTGGGAACTGGCTGCTGGTAACTGTGAGGACTATTTCCAGCTTGGCGTATATATCCAAAATGAGCACTTAAATGCAGCTGCCACTTTGCTGACATCCTGGTGGCCCCACAATTCAAAGTGGAAATGGGGAATGGGGCAAGACTTGCCTGGACTGATCTCAGAGTTATGGGCTCACATGTACCAGAATCCTTATCATGTACCCAGAATCATACCAACAATGACAACCTCTAACTGTGTAACAGCCAAAAGGGGGTCCCCTTCTGCCAAGTACTACTCATAGAGTTCATGGTAACTAGCAGCTGTCAGAGCAAATATCCTAAAAGCTCTGTGCTTTTGAGTTGTTTTTAGGAACCTTATACATGAAGAAAAATATTAATGAGAAATTACAAACACAAGAACAATGAGGCTTACATCAATAGCCGTTCAATGCACTGCACTAAGAAATCCCAGGAGTAAGCAGTAAGACGATGCAGTCTTGTAGGCCACGTTGGAGAAAGACGAAGTATAATCCTTGAAGAAGCCACACATGCAGCAGCTACTAAAGAAGGTGCATAATTTAGAAAGGCATAATCTGTGGAGACATCAGAAATGAACTTAAGCAACAGAATATACAAGTCACAAGCTCAAAAATCACTTACTAGCATCCACAACAACTCACCTTGTAAAGATACTTCCAGGAAGTAATCTGCATACTTGGCCATGTAGAGTTTAGTTTTTTCCAAGCAAATCATTGGCCAGCCATCATGAAGATCCGTTTCGTGTACTGCTTCGGAGAGATAGTACTCGATGAAATGGGCGGCTGTTGGAAGGCAGAGGTTCCACTGAAAGGTTTCTAATAATAGTAGTTCCATATGTAGCAAATTTTGTTTCGTTAATACTAAATTCATATTAGTCATACAACCCAGGCTGTTGAGCTGCTCCAGCTTAGGCACACTATCTTCTTTTTCTTCAAATTTACCTTTAAAGGGGGAAAAAAAAACAGAGAGGGAAAATATTAGGCAAGTGATCATTATAGGTCTAGTCACTTAAATGGGATTTGTTGTCTTATTGCAAAGATTTAGATCCAAAGACATTCTTTCCCCTACCTTGGGCAGCTACACTTGTGCCAGAACTCTTATGGTTCTCGTATTTGCATGTTTTCTTTCCCAGTGCCTCTGCCTCCCACCCTTTACCCTCCCCCTAAAAAAAAAAGAAACATGTAAACATTTTTATCTATGTCTTAATGTGTAACAAAAATTATGTGCCAATGAACATATCTCTCAAATCTCACCAGCTAAATCTTTTCAGGAAATTTCTTTTTGGGGGTGTATGGTAGAAGAAATTATTTTATTTTAGAATAGAAGAAAGTTTACAGAATTTACTGTCACAGAGTTATCTGAAATCAAAAATAGCTAAGCTTCATGTCTTTCATCATGGCATATTTTCAGCACAATCTCAATTCACAGATAGATTAGGAGGAAAAAACTGGGTGAATATCTAACACAAGCACTCTCATTCCCTATCCCTAAAAAGAACCTATCCCTTTTCTTCTGATTTCCGCACTAAGTCTGTTACAAAAAAGGAGGGAGAGGATACTTTATACCCACTTTTATATCCCCTTAACTCAAAGCAGAATAGGAGTAAAGACGATCTGATGGCCGAACTTCATTATTTGAAGGCATTAACTTCTTTTCAGCAAATACTCATCCATATGTACAGCTGAGGAACAAAATTCCCTCTCCAACCCAGAATCATTTTTCTATATTATGTACCATCTGACACTTTCATTTCCAAGCAAGAATCTTACTATATATAAATCATTCATTTTAGGTATTTCTAGAACTTATGGCTGCAGAAAATTAAAACTATCAAGTACTATTATGATTTTCCAGTTGTAGTAACAGAACCAAAGAGTTGTCTTCAAGTCTCTTTGGGTCTTTGTTCTGTGGTAGCCCACAGACAAAGGGAAATTATAACTAAAGCCTTCTGCCTCCTACTATTATGTTCTATTTTATGTTGAGATTTAATACAGTCATATTACAATTATAGATTTCTCACAATTGCTTTTATACTTGTTCAAAATTACAGTTGTTAGAATATGTTCCATATTACTATATAAAAAAATTTGTTTTACTATTTTGACAACTGTTTTAATATATTTGGTTTCCTTGGAAATCTTATAATTTTATTTTATCCATTTAAAAATATTTTGTTGGAGAGGAGCCAGAAAGACTGCCAAATCAGTAGAAAGCAGACAAGTTTCTCTATGAATGTCTTCCGGAAGTATGGGTTTACACCACATTGAAGTCACTAGAACAAATGGTAGTGGCCAGGGTCGCTCAGCCCAGATGGTCTGTGTACTGGAGCCAGTGGAGTTTGTTCAAGCCGGCCTGCCTTAGGGCTGGGGAAAAGCACTGGTGACTACCTTGGTCTCTGCTGAGGAAGGGGAAACTGGGGTAGAAGGTTTTGTCTCCTATGCTAGGAGACTCTAAGCTCATGACCTTAAAAAGAGTTTAAGCCCTAAGAAGCTCAGAATTTCTCTCTTGCTCCAAAAATTTTGAACTTCTTTAGATCTAAACCAGTCTTAACTAAATATTACTGCAGGTAGGAGTTGATCCAAAAAAACCTTACATAATTCAGACTTTTCAAGAATCTAGATAGCCCTTCCCAATTCAAATCACATAAAGATGAATTTCACAAGTTTTGCCAGTAGCAGATACGGATGAAAGCATTAAAGTGGTCTTTATGACATAGTTATCCAGCATCATCACTGTGTAAAAATATAGGAGAGGAGCCCGCTGTTCTCAGTATAAGAGTGGAATTTTTCAGAAGGAAAATGACCTAGGAATTTACTTCAGTCCCTCTTAAAGAATCATTAAGGCTTTCAAAGTGCCCTGCATTTGTGTAGCAGCAGCAATACTGACAGTACACTTCAAAGGAACATATAAAAATTAATGAGTTTATTTATATCATGCTTGAAATTCCTTTGAAGAAATTAATACACCATAATTCACTGTTTAATTCAAGGATCAAGGACATTTCATATTATCTCCTTGAAACTTTCAACATCAAAAACAAAATTCTATGAACAATTTCACAGCTCAAGAAACCAAGGTAGTGAGGTTGGCCAATTAATTTAAAGTCAAATAAGTTGAGCCAAACTAAAAATGGAGGGCACAAGTTTGTTTGAATTTCCAAAGCTGCACTTCTAGACCAAAGAATTGCACTGGGTTATATGGGGGCAACAACTACCAGAACAGATAGGACTTCTATATTGTTAAGCATCTATGGGGTTTCTATGTTTATAAAGTATTTGGCTATTACAAGTGTGAAAGGCTTTGCATCTTGATCTGCAAAGTTAAAAATAACCTGCATATGCGTAAATAACCATACTTGGGATTTCAATTCAGGTTTAAGTTTTTTGGAACTCTTTCATCATACAGTGATATAAATACTCGGATGCATGGATCATAAAGGATTTTAAAATGTGTGACAGTGTCAATGAATAGCTGCATTCATATCCATAGTTTTTGTTGTGCTGAACATATGTGCATGGGTATTTTAAATCTACTTATCCACAATACCACATACAGATCACACAAATCAGTTTCTTCAATTGAAAGGAAATACCAGAAGCCATGTGATTATATTGATAAAGGCTCCAAACAGGAAATAAGGGCACAGAAAATTCACATCTGCTTCCCAGAAAATAAAGTATTAGAAGCCACAGAAACAAAACATCAGGTTGTCTTTCCTTTATAGGAAATGTTCACATCAGACGTGGAAACCAGCTCATTTTCAAAGCCAGCAGTAAACGGCAGGTATGTGCTAGTAGGGCAAGGATCAGATGTCAGTTTGAGCTCTGCCAACCCACATTCTATTCTTTTATTACGAAGTAGGAAAAAAGTCATCCTTAAAATTCTCACAAATTTGTAACACTATCAGTGTAATAGAAAAATGGGTAAGGAACAGGAAGAGGCAAGTCATAGAAAAAACAGGTTCTATTCTCATTAAAAGTTGAGAAGTAAATAAAATCAACTGTGAGACAGAATTTTTCACCTATCAGATAGTAAAGTAAAAAGCTTTGTCAACCTAGTATTGGTAAGCAAGGAGAAACAAGAACTTATCCCAAATTTTTATTGCTAAAAGCCCACAATCTCATTTTTGGCTTCATCTTGACTCTAAAATCATTTCTTAGTTACATAAGACCTTGAGCAAATTATAAAAAGCCCTATTTCCAAGATTGCTTCCATCTCTTCTATGCTCCCCAAGTTCACTGCTGATCACAGAAGCCAAGGGAGCCAGGGTATACACGTCAAAGAGGTGAATTTTAGAATTTCCCAGGATAAATCAGTCTTTTCTGGAATGAGCAGAACCTTTAGGAGTAGAAAGCCAGACTAAAGATTACAGACTAGCTTATGGAGGAATTAATCATTATGATGCTTTTATGTTTCAATTTCCTATGTGCTTTTAAGCATACTACCCTACATGATCCTCCAAACAACTTTGTAAGATAAGTGTCTCTATTTTATAGAGAAGTAATCCGAGACTCAAGGGTTGTTGAAATTCATATTGCTGACAAGAGAGTCAAACCTAGGAAATCCATCACTACAATCCCCACTCTACAACACTACACACCACTCTCCAATCAGAGATAATCTCCAAGTCCTTTCTTCCTACCGCTAATAGTGTAGACACTCAGGCAGCTGGATACACATTAGTACCTGGAACTTACAAGCTGTGCTCCATCTTTGGCCAAACTACCAACAACCTCCCAACCTGTTTAATATCTGGAATCCAACTGTCACTCAGTCCTATCAGCTGTAAGCTGTTCTTCACTTTTATACAGCAGGCTGCCCATCCCAAAGTAGGGAGCAGGTGGGGGAGGGGGACATACAGAGTTCAATCATTCTGTGAGGAGAGAAGCATTATTTGAATAAAGTTTATAATAACTAATTGGAGAGCTGCCATTGGTATCCAAACATAAGAAGATAGAGTGTAAGAATGTGAGAAACACTAGAATGAACTCCACAAATTTAAAACAGACATCAGCTACTGAAAACAGACTACCAGTTTATAAGCATCCTAAGCACTTCTGTTGTAGTAAAGTTACAGACTGGAGGGAGGAGAGACTGCAGCCAGCTGCTAAGGGGCAGCCTCTTTGACTCCTGATCCTAGTATAGATCTGATAGCTTGAATTCTTGACCACTGCCTACTTGGGTGGGGCTGAGACCCTGGGAGATACCTGTCTCACACTGTCCCATTCTCCGGTGGGAAAAGAACAATGTAAAAGCAATTCTTTTCTCTCAGGGAAAGAAGGGTCAGGGGATGTCAACAGAACAAAGAGAGGAGGTATCTGACTCTTTCGGTAATGCATGATAAACAATTCATATCTGGACCACAGTAAATACAAATCCTAAAGCCTAGTTCCTGGAGAATGAGCCAAAAGTAATTACATATTACCACATAGATTAAATCAAATAATCTTCAATAAAATACTCTGATCAAGACCTTAAACTAACAGTAATAGATAATTTAAAAACATGAACAATTGAAAACTCCATCCCAACCAACCTAAGATGGTACACAAATAAAGTAACCTTTCCCCAAACAGTGGAAATTACAGGAAGTTGGCACCAATGCCAAGCACTGCATGGTGGTCAGAATTCTTATCAGATTATTCAACTAGAGTCCTCAGTGGACTTTGTTAGTAACATGTTGTTTATGAATATCTAGTTAAGTAACCCCTAATTCATTGTTACTAGTAAGTAAACTTTAGTCACATATGTAAGTCAGCCTATGAACTGACTATGCATCACTCATAATTTCACTGTCTACCAAGAGGAGTCTCCCTCTTGGCCCACACCACACTTTAAGAATTGCAGGCGTAGAGCAGCTGGGGCTTGGTAGTAGTAGGACAGTGATAGCCACAGAAGGCAAAAAATTATTTTTTATTAATGATCCCAAGTTTTTAAAATAACTTAACTTGCATATCTGATTTCCAGTGTCTCTCTACTATAAACTGATCCTATAAAAAACTAACATTCTGTAAGATAACAAGAAGCCATTCCATGTAGATTCTCACACATCTGATGTGTCAAGTACGGGTTTTTCCAATCCTATGCAAACTATTAAACCACAAAGGGCTTCACAGTCAGTGATGAAACACATACAGAATAGTATACATGATTGCTTATGAGAATGAAACCTTAGTTAAAGGTTAAATTAAAGGTTAATTATAAATGTACAAACATTACCTCGCTGGCTTTCAGGTTGGGGGGAAGAGGAGCAGGCAATGTGTCTGGATCTTAGAGGACAACAGATTAAAGGAGAAATGTAGATTTTCAGGAAATAGATAGTATTCTGATAAGAATTTGGCTCAAGGTGCACATGGATAGGGTTGGAAGATGAGACTGGAAAGGTGGCGGGTCCAGATGAAATGTTCTAAATGTTACATTAACAAGTTTCTACCTTAACCCACAAGCAGTGGGAAATCATCACTGGGGCTGTGTTTATTTATATTCAGCCTGGTCTACAAAGAATTTAAAATAACTTACAAAAAGACTTCAAGGAGACAAAGTATGTAGTTGAAGTCATCAGATCAAAGGAAGAATAAGGGTAGGAAAAGAAAATCTGAGAAGAGATTAGTACCACAAATGACCTCACACAGCCTGCATTTGGTTTTAGGTTTATTGCAGTCAAAGCACAAAGGTGTTTTAGAAAGAACTCTGATGGCAGGATGTAGGCAGAATGTTCCTTAACAGCAGCAACACTGGATCCCATATCCTCAAGTGGGGGTTAGAGGTGAAAGCAGTAGCTATTTCTACATACTACTTGGAAGTGGGGCTTAAATTTCTATTGTAATGACATGAATAATATAAAAACTACATAATGGATTCAATACCAAATACAACCTTTTCACATTACTAAAAAAAGAAAAACTCAAGTTCAATCCCTTTACTCACCCTCTTTTTCTTCAGTTAGGGTACTAACAAATGACGAAATGAGTTGGAGGAAGACGTTAAGAGATAGAGGCACCAAAAGGGTGAACAGAACATTCTGCATTGGGGAACAAATATGGTTATATCAGATTCTACCTTGCAGCCTACTTCATAGTTGTGCCTAAGGCATAAGCAAAGGTTTTCACATTTGTAGCAGTTGCACGTGAACCTTCAGTTCATTAAGCCAACTCATTACATAGTCAGTAGAAGGTATTCTAACAATACAAGAGTACGATACCTTTTAGACAGTTTCTCAACCTCAGCTACATTGACATTTTGGGCCAGATAATTCTTTGCTGAGCGGGGGGCTGTCCTGGGTACTGTAGATGTTTAGCAGCATGCCAGGCCTCTAGTCACTAGATGCTAATAGCATCCTCTCAGGTTGTGACAACAACACAAACTGTCTCCACACATTGACAAGTATCCCCTGGGTGGCACAAATGCTCCTGGTTGAGAACTGCTGCTTTCAGGCAGTGGTTCTCAATTGGAAGGGTACCTCAGAATCACCTTTGGAACTTTTTTTTTTTAAAGATTTTATTTTTTTCCTTTTTCTCCCCAAAGTCCCCCGGTACGTAGTTGTATATTCTTCGTTGTGGGTCCTTCTAGTTGTAGCATGTGAGATCCTGCCTCAGCGTGATCTGATGAGCAGTGCCATGTCCATACCCAGGATTCAAACCAACGAAACACTGGGCCGCCTACAGCGGAGTGTGCGAACTTAACCACTCAGCCACGGGGCCAGCCCCCTGGAACTTTTGAAAAGTTAAAAAATACCCAGGCTTCATGATGTAGATTCTGAATCAGTAGATCTGGAGTAGCCTAGGGAGTTGTATCAGAATCTTCAGTATGTATGGCTTAGGCGCATAATGTTTATAAAGGACTCCAGAGCCACTTTTTAATGTCTGGTTAAGAATTATTGTGCCAAGAAGCACTTTCAACATAAACTTTCTGATACTAGTAAACTGGAATGAATGGAATTTGGTAATATTTCACTGAGTTCTACATAAATTTATTTTATTATAAACAATGGAAATTCCCGGTCATGTAGATCATTCATACTTACTTGCTAGAAGCAGACAGGAAAGTGCAACTAAATGCAGCTGCTGGATAGAGATGTCATACCGATCCATAAACAGGTCCAGCAAATAGACAGCAAGATGTCGGGCAGAAGGGCAAAGTGTGAAGCGATTGCTCACAATGGCAATCAAATCAGCAAAATACCTTCTGAGACTTAGTTGAGGGGACTGGCCTTTGTAGGAGGGCAACTTCAGCTCCTAAATCAAGAGGAACAGCATTTAGTCTAAATAGCCTGTAAGAGAAGTATTCCCACAATGCTAAGATGACATTTTTTCCTAATATATTAGTGTTAAAAGTGCCTAAAACACACTTTTATTGAGTGAAACACAAAAATGAAAAAGCTGAGTGGAAGAATAATAAGTGGTATCTAAAATTTAAAACCAAACTTTTCTCCTTATTCTTAACTACCTCTGACATGGCCAAGGTGTTTCCTGCATTACTGGATATATTCCAGAAAGATTTTTAATAAGGGAATCCTGTTTTTCCTACGTAATGTTTTCAGAAAAACATCCCAACCAAAGCTTTTGGTTAGAAGGCAACAGATAAGTAGATAGGTTCCTCCTGTGTCACATACTATATCAGGCTTGCAGGGATGTGGAAGGTAGAGACTAGTATTCAGCCACTAGCATCTTCTAATCATGTTTCCCTTTCAGCAGTTTTATGATCTCTCCTTTGCCACCATCCTTTCATACACCTAAAATTTTTCCCATTGTCACTGTTCAATCTCAGAACTATATGAGCTCATTGTCTAAGAATTAAAAAATTTCTATACTATTAAAGTATTTCCAGAGCATAGAGAAAGACAGAAAAGTTCTAAATTCATTTTATGAGGTCAGCATAATACCAATACTAAACTCGACAGGTATCACAATAGAAGGAAGTAACACGGATATGACCCTGAAAGCGTAGGCAAAAAAAAGAAAGAAAGAAAAATGGAGAAATTAGACCTCATCAAAATTAAAAACTTTTGTGCATCAAAGGACAATATCAACAGAGTGAAAAGGCAACCCACAGAATGGGAGAAAAGACTCGCAAATCACATATTTGATAAGGAGTTAATATCCAGATTATATAAAGAACTCTTTTATATATATAACTCAACAACAAAAAACAAACAAGGCAATTGAAAATTGGGCAAAGAACTTGTATAAACATTTCTCCAAAGAAGATAAACAAATGGCCAATAAGCACATATAAAGATGCTCAACATCACTAATCATTAGAGAAATGCAAATCAAACTCATTATGAGATACCACTTCACATCCATTAGGATTGCTATTCTCAAAACAGAAAACAGAAAATAAGTATTGACAAGGATGTGGAGAAATTGGAACCCCTGTGTATTGGTGGGAATATAAAATCATGCAGCTACTATGAATAATAGTACCAATTCCTAGAAAAAATTAAACATAGAATCACCATATGATCCAGCAATTCCACTCGTAGGTATATACCCAAAAGAACTGAAAGTAGGGACTAAGATACTTGTACATCCCTGTTCATAGCAGCATTCCTCGTAATAGCCAAAAGGTGGAAACAAAAAACCTAAGTGTCCATCAGTGAATGAATGGATAAACTAAATGTGGTATATACCTACAATGGAATATTATTGAGCTTTAAAAAGAAATGAACTGATATATGCTACAACACGGATGAACCTTAAAAAACAGTATGCTATGCGAAATAAGCCAGACACAAAAAAACAACTATTGTGTGATTCCACTTCTATGTGATACCTAGAATGGTCAAAGTCATAGAGACAAAGAGTAGAATTGTGGTTACTAGGGGCTGAAGGGCAAGGAAAATGAGGAGTTACTGTTTAATGGATATGGAGTTTCAGTTTGGGAAGATGAAAAAGTTCTGAAGATGGACAGTGGTGATGATAGCACACGGTGACTGCACCTAATGTCGGTGAACTGTACCCTCAAAATGGTTTAAATGGTAAATTTTATGTTGTGCACATTTTACAACAATAAACAAAAAAAATGGAAGTTACACATCAAACTTAATAAGATATAAAATTTTAGATCAAGTATTAGCCAACGTAATTTAGTAATGTATCCAAAGAATACATCATCAATTGTAGTACCTCCCAGGAATGCAAAGATGGTTAAATAGGCACAATCATCTTGGTAGATGTCAAAACAACATCTGGACAAAGGTGACCCTGGGAGAAATAATAGACATGTATTTCTCTGATGAAAGAAGGGAGGGAAGGTGGGAGGCAAGCTAAAGGAATCTCAAATGTAAGAGCCAGCATCTCAGTTGGAGGTGAAATAATAGAAGGATTAGCATTCAAGGGCCTACTATTGCAGTATTATTTAATATTGTTCTGTGAATACTAACCCATCCAAATAGAAAAAGGAAAGAAAAGGTTTAACTATTGGAAAGCAAGAATTGAAAGTCACTTTCAGGAACAAAATTATTATTTTTCAGATGATAGAATTTATATCCAGAAAAAAACAAGAAAAATCAACAGGAAAAAAAAGAAACAGTAAGAATTCAGTCAGGTGGCTGTTTACAAAATTAACTTAAAAAATCAATAGCTTTTCTGTATACTAATAACTGGTTAGGAAATAGGAGATTCCATATACAGTAACTATAAAAATCAAAACACCTAGAAATAAATTTATATATGCTAGCCCTATATGAAGATAACATTAAAATTTTGAAGGAATAAGGAAGAATTGTAAATATGGAAAGACATTCCTTTTTCTTAGATAGGAGAACCTATTTGATAACAGTGGCACTTCAAATCAGAGAAGAACGGGTGAATTTAATAAATATTTCTGACACATAGGACAAAGTACTATTTCTTTATTATTTAGAGAACTCTTACAAATCAATAAGAAAAAGGCAACAATTATGAACAGACAGTTCACAGGAAAAATAAAATAGGGCCAAAAACATAAAAAGATGCCTCATCTAATTCCAAATTAAAGAATCATAGTTTTTCACTTAGCAGTTTACATTTTATTAATTATTGTTTACGCTATCAAGAGTGGAAATAGAACTCCCACATATTACTGGTCAGGTTGACAACTGATATAACCTTTTGGAGGGCAATCAGGTAACATAAATATTTTAAAATGCAGCTTGCAGATATCCTTTAACATAGCAACACTAGGCCTAGGAATTTACCCTACATATAAGGAGGTCCTTTGCAGCACTATTTTTAATAGCAAAATAGTGGAATAAAAAAGTTTGATGTCCAAGAACCTGGGTGGATCTCCAGACAGTTACGCTGAGTGAATAGAGCCCATCCCAAAAGCTCACATACTGTATAATTCCATTTATATAGCATTCTTGAAACAAAATTACAGAAATGAACAGATGACTGGTAGTCAGGAGTTAAAGTGGGGAATGAGGGTGGGAGGGAAGTGGCTGTGGCTATAAAAAGATAACTTTTATAATAAAGGTTTTTTTTAAAGATTGGCACCTGAGCTAACATATGTTGCCAATCTTTTTTGTTTTTGTGGGGTTTTTTCCTTCTTTCTTCTCCTCCAAAGACCCCCAGTACATAGTTGTATATTCTAGTTGTCAGTGCCTCTGGTTGTGCTATGTGGGATGCTGCCTCAGCATGGCTTGATAAGCGGTGCTATTCCGCGCCTGGGATCTGAACTGGCGAAACCCCAGGCCACAGAAGCAGAGCGTGTGAACTTACCTACTCAGCCACGGGGTCGGCCCCTATAATCAAGTTTTTAATGAAAAGAGTGTGGCTATAAAAGAGATCCTTGTGGTGATAGAAAACGTTCTGTGTCTTGACTATATCAATGTCAATATCCTGGTTGTAATAATTGTACTATAGTTTTGGAAGATATTACCACTGGGGGAAACTGGGTAAAGGGTATAGGAGATCTCTCTGTATCATTTCTTACAACTGCATGTGTATCTAGTTGTTTAAAAATAAAAAAAGCTTGATGTCCATCAACAGGGAACTGATAAACTATGGGACATCAATTCAATGTGGACATTAAAACAAAAGAACAGTAGACCTTTATGTGTTGATATGGAAAAATTTGATAAAGTGAGTGAAGCTGGAGTGGGAAGAGGGTACGGAACACTAAAGAGATATTATGACCTCTTATATCAACAAAAAAATAATATTTGCAGATATACTAATTTATTGAGTATCTTTTCAGTAAAAAAACTGATGGTGGTAACCTTAGGGGATCAGGGAATAGTGACTGTTGGGGAAAGCTTATTTTAAACCCTCCTATACTATCTGAAAATTTTTTTTAACCACATGCATCACTTAAAATTTTAAAAAAATAGTAATAGGAGTTACTTGGGAGATAGGCCAATGGACCATTTTATGTTTTAAATTTTTGTATAAGTAAGAAAAGCATAAACAAATGCTACTGAGGGAAAAAAAATTGGCTTAGGCTTGCTTGGCCCTTTGAAGATAAGAGAAAAAAATATTAACTTCTCTAAATAAAGGGAACATGCTGATTTCTCAAGCAGCCCCCAGGATTTTTTTCTTCTTTACCACTTCTGGAGATCTCTGCAACAGTATAAATGAGCTATAATTTTGAACTTCACCTTTCTTTGCTGTCACCACATGACATTTATTGAGCATCTCCCATGCAGCAGACACTGTGCTAACCCCAGGGATAAAAGCTGGAAAATGGTCTGAAGCTTTTCTCTAGCAGGTGAACCAAAATACAGAAATTATTATAATATAGTAATCACAGGGTATTATACGAACACTGAGAAGGGAGATCTAACCCAGCTCAGGGGGTGGGGTGTTGGGAAAAAACAAAGCCAGAGTTGGCTTTCTGTAAAAGAGGCCTGAACAAGGTCGTAAAGACTCACTGGGAAACATAGCTAGAAAACACTGATGGATTTTATTTTTAACTATGTCAACTTTCCTAAATGAAGACAAAACAAAGGCAAGGCCATCACTAGGAGAATTTTAACAATGTGTCCAATACACTCTCTTTACATTATTTTAAATGATAAAGTACAAGCGCTTACCAGATGGATGTCAGATTTAGTTCTCTTTGCACAGGTAATGCAGTTATACAAGCATGAGAAAATGACCTATGCTTCTCTCAGCTTATGAGCCTTTTCTAATGTTTATTCTCGATCCTCTAGAATTGAAGATTCTTGTTTGATCTGCTTCTCAGGGTCCCACAGGACCAAAGCACACAGAGAGAACATGTCATCTCCATCTCCAGTCTCAAGTCCTCATCAGCTCACCACCCCAAATGGCATCCCCTTTCCAGAATGAGTTAACTGTCCAGCCAGATGGAAATAAAGGCAGAGAAGGAATATTCACAAGTGTTAAGTACAACTCTGAGGTATACTTTCTTAATGTTTCTCACAAACATTGTTCCCATCTGTCATAAAGACTTGAAAATACTTCCTCAAACATCCTGAGACCTAGTATACACAGCAAAACAATGAGAAAAAAAAGACAACGACACAAGGGTATAAGAAAACAGCTGCCTGGTAGAGTTTTTCTTTTTTGGGGGGGATAACTGTATTTTACAAAAACAGTATAGTTGGCAATTGGGATTGAAGAAGATTTCTATTTGTTGTAATTTTTACTCTTCCCTAGTAGATACAATGCTACTTATACCAATTATTCTTCCATAAACCTTGAGTCTAAACATAGAACATCTTCCATGGTGTCCAAATGGCAACTGCCCAAAGGAAGACTTAAATTCAGATGCTCTGAATTATGAGATTAGACTCCATAAAGGCAACGATCATGTCTGTCTCATTCACTGTTACCACTCTAACACCTGGCATAGCACCTTGTACACTGTAGGCACTCAAATATGTTAAATAAATAAATAAGCATATGATTATCCAACTAAAACACCTAACTAATAATCTGGAATTAACAAACTTCTCTGAGAAAAGTTCATTTCAACTTTCCCTGACTTCAGTGTACTACAAACAGTAGTCTCTCCAGTTCCATATATTCAAGTTTTGCTAATTAACATACATTTTTAATAAGCGTGGCCATTGTGCCAAATCACAAGAAATGTGGCTTACACATGCTTAAAGATAAAATAAAGACAACCCCAGGGTAGCAAGCCACAGGTGGCCCAAGATACCTTTCAGTGGCATTCCTTTAGACCCTGCAGTGTCTCGTCCTCTCATAGTTCGTAAGCAACTTTATACAGGGTTGTGTCTTAGTCCTTGGATCCTCCCCAGAGTCTAATATACAAAAGTATTCAACAAATCTGCTGGGGGAAAAAATCCACCTTCAACCTCAACTGACAAAAGTAATTCAGGCAATTACTCAGGATTAAAATTACACATAAAATATCAGAATCAAAAATGACGGAAATCACCAAGAAACATCTTTTAAGTTTCATGTCAAAAAAAAAGTATCATTAACATCAAATAATTTCAGCACATACTAGAGGGGTAAAAAGCTGACACAAAAGGAGAACATTTAAAACTGAAAGATGACATCTGCCAAAGAAAAAAAAAAATCAAAAGTATCTGGACAATTTTCAAAGTGGAAAACGTGTAACTCTCTCAACATTCCAGAGAACCATTCCACAGCTGAGACTTTTCTGTGGTACAAACAACCTCTTAGGGGCTGATGTGTATTTAGTGTGTCTAAGAGACTGAATGTCAGAATTAATGCGTAGCATTTAGAAATCTCAAACCTTAGAAAAGGATACAATTATAACAATGTACGAATTAGGTTTTCTAATCTACTTAACCTGGTTAAAAAAAATCAAGATACAAGTTCATTATCATCCCAGGATCTCTTATTTCCAACAATCAGTATCCTTTTTATTAAAGAGTCAGCTGTTCTGCTTCTTTCATTTTCTATACATAACGAAGGGCTCTCTCTATCCATGGTGAAACTACTTCAAGTTAGAGATATTTTGGATCTGGTGTCTCTTCTCGTTATCAAAGGGGCAGAGCTGACCCATTTAGCTGAGATGTGACGTACAGTACAGAGTAAAACTGTTACTTAAGAGCAGCAATACACAAACTTTGCATTGTGCCAGAAAAGTGTGTTTTTTCCCCAAAATCTTTTATACTAGATCTACTTTCTGCCTTTGATATTAGCTGGAAGAAACAGTTAACTTCTTCTACCTTAAGGATTTGTAAACAGCCCTAAATCTTGCAGTCTCCAGGGTGGAGAATAATGAGAGTTATCACTTTCTTAGTGCTTACTACGCCAAACACTGTTCTAAGCATAGGTACAGTCTTAACTTACTTAATTTTCACAATTGCTCCAAAAAGCACGTTCTATTATTATTCATTTTACAGATGAGAAAATTGGGAAACAGAAAATTAAGTAACTTGTCCGAAGTCTCACAGCAAGTTAGTGGGAAGGCTGGGGAATTTATCTGTGTACAAACGTGACATAACAGACAGCTGCGCAACAACTATAGAACAAGGAGGGTTGCTCTGCCCAATAAAAAGCCAGCGCACATCTCTTTTGAAATACAATATCAAATCCATGTTCCACCTGGAAACAAGATCAGAATGTCCCTTCCGTCTCCCAACTACCACGCCCCACCCCCCTCCTCTTTAGTTGCAGGTTCTGATACATCCTAGGCAAGAACCTAAGAAGCTAATTAACCTCGAGCAAATAAGCAAACTCGCCTTTTCTGGTTAGGAAAATAGTAGTTAAAGAATGCGACGGCCTTCCCAGGGGGCCGAGATTCATACCCACGGGCACGAGACACGGACGGAAAAGTGAGGACATCAGGGTTACCTTGTACCGAAGCGCTTGATGAATATCGGCAGCCAGCTGTCCCCGCCACCACTGCCCCTCCAGCTCCATGGGACCGGGCGGCGCGCCTGGCCAGACGCGGCAACTTCAGTCTGGAAGACACAACCCAGACGCGGTCACGGCCAGCTCCCTCCACGCGACCCCTCGCGCCCCGTCCCCGAGGGGTGTGACCTCAGGCCACCCTGGGCGGCTGTTCATCTTCACCTGACTCTCCTAAAACCAGCACCGCTCCAAACAACTCCCTGACGCCGCACGGGAGGCCCGAGCTACCCAGGCCGGGGAGCTGGCTCACCTGGGGAACTGCCCGACTGGGTGCCGGGCAAGAGGCGGCCAACTCGGGCCGGAGCGCCCAAGGCGCGGACCGGGGGCGCGCTCGGGAGAGCGGGAGGGGGCGGGCCGGCTTCGGCTCCCCGTGTCCCGGCCCGAACTCTCCTACCGGCCCTGAGGAGCAGCGGGACCTGACACCAGTCACAGCCCCCTGAGGGGAAACCCCCCCGCGGAGAAAGCCGGAGACGAATGCCCGCCTGGCTCCGGTCCCCGCGGCCAGACGGCCGGGCGCTCCTCCTCCCCGGGAGCCTCCCCGCGGCCCGGCCGGGCCCGGCGCGCACCCAGGCCGCCGCCCTCTCTTCCTGAGGAGCGCACGGGATCGCGCGGCCCCAGAAAGGCGAACAAAAGGCCGGGCCAGGCGGGTCCGGTGCCCCGCGCCCAGCCCAGGCCTGCCGTCCCCACGGCGGCCTCCCTTACCCGGAACCGCGGCCCTCACAGCCCCAGCCCCGCTGCTGTGCGGGGGACGCCGGCCCCGCTCATGCTGCGGAGAGTCGGCCGCGAAGCGCCGGCCTCAGCTCGGGCCCAGCGCCTGGGCGCTCGCGCCGCCCATTGTTAAAGGACCGGCAGGCGGCTCCGCGTACAAAGCCAGCGCGGGGGCACATGCGGCCCCGCCGCTGCCAATCTCGTCTCGCGATACAGCCGGGTCACCCTCCCCCTCCCCCCAGCCGTCCAATCGGCGGCGGGCCGGGCCCAGGTGCAGCGCCCGGCGGCGGCTCGCCGGCTCCAGCCGGGCCGGGGCAGCATCTCTGGCAGCCCCGGCGCTACCGCGTCTCGTGTTCCCCGAGAGCCCCACCACCACCTACCGCGAAGCCGGCCTGAGGGGCGGGCGGAGGTCAGAAGAGAACGCCGGAGAAATGCTAACGTGGATCATCATTCCGGTGGCCAATCCGGTCATGCCACTCACCTGCTGAGAACTTTGGATGGCTCCCCGAAGCCCGCGGAGGAAAGTGATGCCTCAGCTTGGCGTTGAAAACCCTTCACAGCAGGGATTCAATCTGCCTCATCTCACATTACAACAGCCTCATGCATTCTAGGGGCTGCTCAATGGGATTATCGGTCCATCCATATGTGCTTTGGCTGTTTCCGCAGCCCCTAAACTGCTCTGAAATTCTACTCTCTCTTAAATTCCACCTCAAAACCTACTCCTCCTTCTAGAAACCTAATTAATCTCTTTTCCGTCCTTATTTCCTTTGCTTTAGACATTCTCAAGAGCTTTGAATGAACCTTTAGTAACCTAGTTTGTCAAATCCGTAGTCGATGTAGTTGACTATCTGAGGTCGTAAATCAGGACACTACAAAACTGTGGAAACACTCCAACATCGATTAAGGTGGTGTGAGACCTGACATGTGATTAGCAGAAATCTAATCCATTGTATTTTAACCTGTTTGGTGGGATAGCACAACAGAAGTGGATGGCTAGCCCAGGACAGTGATCTTCACTTTTCTGAGAATGAAGATCAACCTCTTTTAATATTAAAAAAGAAATCACGGACCCCTGTTCCTTTTACTCGGAATCCTTTGTCCCACAAAATGCATGATAAAGAGCTTCTATAAAATGCTGAATACGTTACGTGAATCTGAGTTTTATTTATCACAATGACATCTTCATAGACTTGAAGAAGAGCTGCAGATTTGTATGTGAGCCAGGTGAGACCATCCTTACGCCCAGGAGAACAGGGCTACAGGAACAAAGGCAAGATAAGGAAAACCCAGAAACATAGGCAGAGTCCAGTCTAGCCCAGCATTGTCCAGGGAGAGGCTGCCCTGGCCTATCTCAGTTGCAGGGGTTCCCTAGAGAGGAGATGGACACTTCAGGCTAGAAGCTCCATGTCGTTTACAATGACTTTTAAATAGTATCTGCCTCCTCAAGTTGCGATTCATGTGCACTAAGCAACTTTATGACAGTAATTTGGCTTCCCAATAACTTAAATGTCCAGGGCCCCTGTAAGAACCCTTTCAGAAAAATGGGTCACAGACTATAATCATCAGTGTAATAAGCAGGTTGCCTGTCCTGGTTTCTACTTTGAAGATGTTAAAGTTATTCACTGGGAGATATTCGGAAATCATTCTCACTATTTTCTGGATTTGCCTCATATGATGAAAGAACTTTAATTTCATTCATTTTATAGATTAATGTGTGTGTGAATATATATAATTTGCCAAGTGTGTCTTAGATTATAAATCCCTAAAATACAAAATTCAGGTTTATTATAATTTCTTCATTAATTCCTTTAGGGCAAGTTGGACACAATTAGGTATGTACTTAATTCCTATATAAAATAAAGTCTGCTCTCATAGAGTTTATATTCTAGTGGGGAGAGGGAAATAAATTAACAACAACAACAAAGTCACATGGTGACAAATACTGTGAAGAAAAATAAATGGAAAAAGGGAATAGAAGTTGACAGTAGGTGAGCATTGTTTTATGAAGGTGAGGTGTGCAGAGCCTGAGGGAGGTGAGGGAGCATGCAGATATCTGGTGGCTAAGTGTTCCAGGCAGAGGGAACAGCAAATGCAAAGACCTAAGGAGAAAGCATGCTTGGAATGAACAGGAGGCTAGTGTGTGCCTGGAGTGAAGAGGAGATAGGAAGGACATTCCAAGTCTAGGAAGTAGTGATCAACAAAGGTATGAAAGGATGGAAATAAAAAAGGCAGAACTTCTACATAAGGCAGAGTAAGGAAAGAGGCCAGTGTGCCTGCAGCATAAGGCACAAGACGGGTTTGGCAAGAGATGAGAGTGGGACCAGATTCTTTGGAGATTTTTTGTAACTCACTGAACCTTAGGCAGTGAAAAGCCACTGATTTTAAATTGTTTAATTTTTTCAAATGAATACATGCAAAAGGTAAAACAGTCCAGACGGTAGAAGACTGTCTACAGAGACGAGCAAGTCTCCCTCCCTCCCTCATCCCAGTCCTTCCTGGAAGCAACATTATTACTATTTTGTGCCCTTCCAGGGATATCTAGGTATTTATAACCATGCATGTATATAACCCCTTTGCCCCATTTTGTGCACAAATGGTAGCACATTACACTCTCTGTTGTGTACTCAGCTTTTGTCACGTAATATATTTTGGTGAACATTCCATAACAGAACACCCAGGATTCCTTTCAGTGGTTACATAATATTCCACTGGATACAAAGGACTGGAAGCCAGAAGCCCTGGGCTCTGGTCCTTGGTTCTTGATTTGCTGCTTCCTAGTGGAGTGATCTTAGGCAGGTCATTTCCCTCCTCTGAGACTCAGGTTCATCATCTATAAAGTCAACTGAGTGATGAATGAGATTGCTTCTGACTAACATTTTAGGTTCTTTGCTCTTGCCTCACACATGTTGCAGACTTCTGTAGGCAAAGAGGCCCAACACTCCCCATAAGGCTCTGATCATTATCCAGTTTTAAAGATTTTAAATTTAAAGTGCATCAGGGTAATTCATGTACACCCATTAAGAAGTCAAATATTTCTGGGGACCAGCCCCATGGCCTAGTGGTTAAGTTTGGTGCACTCAGCTTTGGTGGCCCAGGTTCTGTTCCCCAGCGCAGACCTACACCACTCATCAGCAGTCGTGCTGTGGCACTGACCCACATACGAAACAGAGGAAGATTAGCACAGATGTTAGCTCAGGGCGAATCTTCCTCAGGAAAAAAAAAAAGTCAAATATTTCTAAAGGCATATAATGAAGAGCCAGAGTTCCTTGTTCCCTACCTCCACTCCCAAGTCCCATTCCAAGGTAGTAACAACTTTGAACTCTTTTAGCTATTTTTCACAGTGTTTGCTATCATCTTTCAAAATAACATGTTTATATTATGATTTTGATTTGTCATTTTTAACATATTAACATATTGTCCTGGAAAATGAAGATTTAGATGCTTTACATTACCTTTCACAGACACATTTCCCCCTTCCTCCATCTCCCTAATATGACTTTGACACATTTTTGTTTACATCACTTTTCAGTTGTTTGCATTGTGAGGACTACATAAACATTGTTCACAGTTGAGTCACATGGTGTCCTATAATTATTACTTTGCTTTTTGTTTTCCTAAAATCTTTTCTCTTTTCTTCTTTGTTTGGCTTTCTTCAAGTCTACATCTAAGTTTCCTACATCCTCCGATAGCTCTGTAAAATGCCTCAATTCAACTTTCAAAACAGTAAGCCTATCAGATAATCTACTAGTTCTGTCTCTCCCTTCTTGATTTATCCTCCAGGACTCAGCTATCCCGACCCTCCAGCTCCAATATTGAGGGGTTCTCTCTAGAGCTGATAGACAGCTGCCTATCCTGGGGTAGGTCCCGTTTCCAGGATCCTATGTTTTTCTTTTCCTTGGTTTATATACCCTAGTAGCTTTCTGAGAAAGAGTGCCTGGGAGGCAAATCTTTGAGACCTTGTATAACCTGAAAATATCTTCAATCTACCCTCACACTTGGTTGTTTGGCTAGGTATGAAATTCTAAACTAGAAACCATTTCCCTTCATAATTTTGAAAGCATGCTCTAATGTCTGCTAACTTCCAGTGTTCTTATTGGGAAATCTGATGCTGTTCTGATTCTTGTTATAAAAAACCTGAAACCTATTCTATCTAGATTTTTCTATGTCCTCAGTGATCTGGTTTTACAATGATGTATTTTGGTATGGGTCATTTTTCATTCATTATTCTGGGCACTCAGTGGGGTCTTTAATCTGAGACTTAGAAACTTCAGTTCTGGAGATTTCCTGGAATCATTTCTTTAGTAATTTGTTCTCTTCCATTTTCTCATTTCTTGCTTTCTGAAATTCATATTATTCAGATCTTGGATCTCCTAAGCTGATCTAAATTTCTTATTTTTGCTTGCCTATTATCCCTTCCTTTGTCCTTTTGTTCCCTTTTGGGGAGATTTCCACAACTTTCAAAACATAAACTCTTATTGTGGACTTTTTAATGGATTTTAAATTTTCTACTATTTTCCAATAGATTTTTCATGTTCTCAGATTATTTTTTTATTTAGTATCCTATTCTCGTGTTACAGATACAATATTTTCTCTTATTACTCTAAGCACATTAAAGTTATCTTTTAAATACATTTTTCTTGTCTCTACATTCATTGTCTCCGTTTCATCATGGTTTCTTTTATTTGTTTTCATCTTTGATTCACATACTAGAGGGTTTCCTCAGATGTGTGGTGATCTTTGGCTGTCAGTTCAAATTTACAAGTGAGGCTTTAAAAAAGTTATTAGAATCTCTGAGTGTATTTTGGGAAATCCCTAGATAAGAAATCCTCCCACCCCAAATCTTTTCTCCTTGATAGGTCATTCCCTCCAAGCAGAATCCTCTAATTTTCTGCCAGGGGATAGGGAGGGGGTATAAGACTGGCTGATAACATTTGGAGGCTACATGGAGAAGCAGCTTAGAAGACTATTGTCACTATACAGTAATGAGACTTTCACATAATCTCTCTGTTCTCAGTAGACTACCCCCTTCTCCACAGTCCAACCACTTTAGAAAATAAGTTTCCAGTCTTATAGTGTTGGTAGGTGGAGTGGCCTGACTACAAAGGGTGAAAGGGAGAGATTTTATGGTTTAGTCATTCCTTTTAAAGACTTTTAACCAATCCTTCTATTTTCAGCTCGCCTCACGTCTCTACTCCTACCTCCATGTTTAAAGTGTCCTAGGGCTTGAGTCTTTCTGAGGTTCCTGTTGCTTTCCAATACTCCCAACATCCCTGAGGCTGGAGGCACTTTATTTTCAGCTTTCTCTGGTCTGGCAAATTGGTTATCATGTATCTATCTACTTTCCAGTTTCCAAGCTTTTATTCACCCTTGTGGTCCACTTGAGAAGGAGCAGAGATAAAATCTGTGTTCAATCTGTGATATCTAACTCAACTGAAGTTGACTTATTTCCAAAGAAAATCTGGCATTTCTTCTTTACTTTTTTTTTTTTTTGATATTTCAGAAGTATTTTTCATGTGTATAGCTCTGTTGGTTCTACCTCCAACATATATCTTGAATTGGTTTATACTGTATTAGATTCCTATAAAACTGAGTGGCTCAAAACAACAGGAATTTATTCTCTCACAGTTCTGGAGGCTAGAAGTCTGAAATCAAGGTGTCAGCAGGCTCCTCTGAAGGCTCAAGAGAAGAATCCTTCCTTGCCTCTTCCTAGTTTGTGGCAGCTCCCAGGAATCCTTGGTGTTCCTTGGCTTGTAGCTGCATCCTTCCAATCTCTGCCTCCCTCTTCACATAGCCTTCCTCTCTGTGTCTGTGTCCTGTCCTCTGCTTGTAAGGACACCACTCATTGGATTTAGGGCCCACCCTAATCCAGTATGACCTCATCTTAACTAATTACATCTGCGCAGACCCTGTTTCTAAATAAGGTTACATTCTAAGGTTCTGGATAGACACAAATTTTGCTGGGGGCACTATTCAACTCACTACAACTACTATTGGTGTCCACTCTGGACATCCTAGCTCAAGGCACCATCATCTCTCACTTGGACTTGTACAGTACTTTCTTAACTGGTCTTATTACCACTACACCTGCTCTTCTCCAAAATATTCACCACCTAGCAGTTAGAGCGGTCATATAAAGATAAATCATACCTGTTATGAGCTTCAGAGGGAAGAGTTCCTAGATCACATTCCCAAACTGCCTTAGTAGAAGGCAGAATGTTAAGGATGGTTTTTACGGCTATTTTTTAAAATGGGGGCCAGAGTACGTAGAAATTTATAATCTGAAATCTACAAAGAGGCATTCCAAATTTTAAAATACTATATGATAATGTTCCAATTCTGGGTAAGATAGTTGTGATGGTTAATTTTACACATCAACTTGACTAGGACACCAGGTGCTCAGATATTTGGTCAAACATTATTCTGGGTGCATCTGTGAGGGTGTTTTTGGATGAGATTAACATTTGAATCAATAGACTAAGCGAAGCATATTGCTCTCCTACTATGATCTGTTTTTATTCACGACACTTTTTAGACTAAATATGTAGGTTTTTTCCTCACACTAACCAATTCACCAACTCTCTAGACACCAATTGAGGGTTCTACAATTCAATTCAGTTCTGACACTATCTACCTGGAGTGTCAGATCCCACAAATTAAGAACTCAGTTCCACAAGACTGCCTACTCTAGACATGAATTCCATGTCCTGGGCCTCCCATACTTCTGACTGACCAGCTCTAAATCAAGGGTTCCCATCACACCCTACTTCGGTTTGATAATTTGCTAGAACAGCTCACAGGACTCAGGAAAACGCTTTACTTACTATTACTGGTTTATTATAAAGAATACAACTCAGGAACAGCCAGATGAAAGAGATGCATAGGGCAAGGTATGTGGAAGGGCTGTGGAGCTTCCATGCCTTCTCTGGGCAGGTCACCGTCCCAGCACCTCAGTGTGTTCACCAACCCAGAAACTCTCTGAACCCCGTTGTTTAGGGCTTTTATGGAAGTTCCATTATGTAGGCATGATTGATTAAATTATCAGCCATTGGTAATTAACAATCTCCAGCTCTTCTCCCCTCCCCAGAGGTCAAGGGATAGGGATGAAAGTTCTTACCCTCTAAACACATGGCTGGTTCCAGCCCCTACTCTGAAGCTATCTACGGGCCCACCAAGAGCCACCTTATTAGCATAAACTCAGGCATGTTTGAAAATAACTTATTATGAATATCAAAAGATACTCCTCTATCTTTCCTATCACTCAGGAAATTCCAAGGGTTTTAGAAGCTTTGTGTCAGGAACTGGGAACAAGGACTAAATATGTATTTATTATATCACAGTATTATACCTCCATAATGTAGGTAGCCCTCATTCGATCAGTTGAAGGCCTGAATAAAACAAAAAGGCTGACTGTGAGTCAGAGGGAACTCCTCCCGCTTGACTGCTTTGAGCTGGGACATAGGTCTTTTTCTGCCTTCAGACTCAAGCTGAAACACTGGTGCATCATGGGTCTTGAGCCTGCTGGCTTTTGGACTAGAACTTACACTATCTGCTCAGTGAATGCCACACATGCCTACCCAATAGCCATCCTCCCTTCCTTCCTCACTAAGAGAACACTGATTTCACCAAGAGAACACTGACCCAAGAAGAGCAATACATCCATTTAAAATACTTGCTCTCCCAGCCTCTTTTGTAACTAGGAGTGACGCAATTCTGGCCAATGGGATATAAGTAGAAGTTACTGGGCATGGCCTCCTCAGAAGCTTTTTAAAAGAGCCAAATCAGCTGCAAAGTCTACCCCCTCCTCTCTTTCTGCATTTTCTTGCCATGAAAATGCTTGTGAGGCGAGAGCCAAGGTTCTCAAAGTGTGGTTCCCAGATCAGCAGTCTCAGTATCACCTGGGGACTTGTTACAAATGCCTATTATCAGGCCCCACCCCAGATCCATTGAATCGGAAACTCTGAGGGTAGGGCTGAGCAATCTGTTTCAACAGGCTCTTCAGGTGATTCTTATGCATGCTGAAGTTTGAGAGCCACTGAGCTAGAGGACAGAAGCCTCCTTAGAGATGGTCAAGAAGATGGATGAAGACTAGCGCACCATTGCCATCATAAAGTCTCTGTACCGGGCTTGGACTGCCTCCTCTGGACTTGGCAGTTCTGTAAAAAAGTAATCCCTATTTGGTTAAGCTACTGTGATTAGGTTTCTGTTACATGCAACTGAATGCAATTCTAATTGATAAATCATCTTTTAAATCTCAGCACAAACATTTTCTGTTTTGAGAGGCCTTTCCTGACTATTCTGCTTATGCCCTCCATCTCCACCAAAGTCCTTCTCCATCATGCTGTCCTATTTGTTTCCTTCATGGCACTCATCCACCCTGAAATGATCTCTCTTACTCGTGTTCATCTCCTTATGGCCTGTCCCCCCGTAAGAATGGAAGCTTTGCAGGGGGAGGACCTTTGTCTTTTCACTGCAGTACCCAGCACATGCTGAAGTGGCTGGTACATGGTGGATGCTCTGTAATTATTTGTGGAATGATTTAAAGAACATTAAAATTATATGTTACATTTGAAATCATGTATTTTTAAAACAGTCAAATGAAAAAATGGTTCATTACAGACAATACACAATTTTCAAGAAAAAATTTTAGTTGAGAAACATAGACACATGCAAAAAAAAATGCATATAATACAGAAAGGTCCTCTGTGCTTGCCTATGAACATTTTCTGCCTTATGCTTAAGGGACCTATCAATTCTGAAACCATAACCAACTAACAAAATAGCTATGTAAACATTCAAAGTGCCACAGAAAGGAACTACATGAATTCAGCATTTCTTTGGCAACCTCGTCTCTCCATAGATATAATTTTCTGCTACCCCAATCAATATGGGAGACTTGTTAACAACAAAACTTCATATAGCGTTTAGACACAAACATCCAAATAAAAACAAAAATCCTAATCCATTTTCTTATGCATGCCAGAAGACACAGACTATTAGGTTTTAACCTTGGAGAAAAAACCTTCTCTTCACCCACATCTGTACTGTTTTTTACTCTTCTAGTAATCTTAAGTTTGGTCCAAGATTAACATCACTGCGAATAAATGAGGTCTTCTTTGGCACCAGCCTATGAAGGTGTACTGGGGGAGAGGTTACAGACTGAGGGTTCCTTAAAGGTGAATTTGGGGCCTCTGCTGTCTGCTTGTGAGAGTGACCCAAGAAACCCCATGCTCCTGCAATGGGAGAGGTGAATTTTCTTTCTCTTACCACTACCTCATATAAAACTGCTCTCATCAGCCTTTGGAAATCTGTATCCTTTGATTAAAAAAAAAAAAAACAAAGTTATGTAACATTTAAGTAAACTATATAAATACTTTTCTCAATGAAGCATGAACAATCAAATACAAAAAAGTACAGTGCTTCCTTCTTAGGTCCCTGTCCACTCTTTCTTGAGGGGCTCCTAGGATCTAGACAGGCCTCTTTGGGGCCACCCTTGGGAAAGGAAAGCAGCAGAAAAGTGCCAGAGGCAGAATGGGGGTGCCACTCACTAAGGAAAAAAGGAGCCCTGAGATTTAGTAAGAGCATTTTCTCACAGAATCAGGAAAGCATGTTGATCGTTTCCTGGGAGTCTCTTCCAAATACTTGGAGCTGAAAGGACTTCAGGTCAGGAGCATCCCAAGTGAAAACTTTTGAGAAGCCTCCGGAAGCTAACCTCAGCCCTCAACCCAACATGGCAGATCTTCCTCCTATTCTTAACCAGTGAAATAATCTTTTGAGAGGCAATGACCTTACGTTTCTACGTGAATAACTTCTCCCTGGAATTGCACCAGAACCAACATCAAATGTACCGGCCTCATTTTAGTAATGACAACATTCTATAATGCAGGGTGCTCACTCTCAACAGGTCATCAGAATTACTTGGGGAACTCATTAAAATAATGTAGGTTCTGGAGCTCCACTTCCAGAAGTTCTGATTCAGCAGGTCTTGGGTGGGATGTGGGAATCTGTATTTTCAACAAGGCTCACCAGGTGATTTTGATGGAGGAGGTGTGAGGCCCACAACTGAGTAATATTGTCTTTAAATGGAGAGGCCAGAATTGCTTCTTTCCCAGAATAAGATCTACTGTAGAAAGTGACCCAAGGCTGCTAGACCTCCCAAAGGGTCCTCCATGTAGAGGTCTCCAGTGAGGAGGTCATCTAGACTTGTCCCCAAAGACTCAGCGAACAAGTCTCCATGGTGTCCAACTCTGTAAGTGAACCAAAAACTGAGCTTGCACTTGGCTAGGCTTGAGGATAAGTAGCAAAATCCCAAAGTTCCAGGAAAGTTTTGTTTGATCCTGGGTTGCGGGCTCATAGTATTATCTTTTCCTTTTTCCTTCTTCCTTTTCACTGATGTCGAGCTAAGGAAGCCAAATAGACCCACACAGATAATATGTTGTTTGGATATGGGTGAATGTATACAGCTAGAGCAAATTCTGTCTGGGGAAATTCAGAGGAGTGAATTCCAGTTTGATATACGGCATCAATAACTGACTGTACATCAGTGTACGGCATCTGGATAGGAAATCCTGCGACCTAGACCAGAGACAGAACAACATGTAAACCCATGTTACAATCATGTAGGTAACTGGGAATTACTGTATGCAAAAAGATGACAGAAGCCTCAAGAAATGATAGTCATAAAATAATAATGATGTTTCATGGGTGCTTACTATATTCTAGGTACAGTGCTAAATGCTTTATATTCATATCTAATCCTCAAATGACCCTAGGAAGTAGGTTCTATTATAATCCTCACTTTACAGTGTATCTGATGCTAGGGCCTGCACACTTAGCATTCCACATACTTGCATCCTTTCTAGAATAGCAAACTGCCAAGGAAATTACTTGATCCTACAGATGAGGGATTTAAGTGAGCATTTCAGAAGAATTTATTTAACATTGATGCAGTTTATATTTATTAAGTGGCAACTATGTGACAAGATTAAAGGATTATGGAATAAGGTCCTCTGTAAAATTATCTATTTAAGAATACACAGATAGGAATCATCAACTTCTTTCAAGCCTGATCTTTAGATCTGTTCATGTGCTCTTCCATATGGTTGTATAGTACACTGTTCTTCCTGAGCTTACTTTATACATGTTTTCTGGTCTGTCTCTCTAGCCCGTAGTCTCTGTGAATGCACAAGGCTGTATCTATCTTGTTTACTGTCATAACCCCAGTGCCTAGTACAATGCCTGGCACTGTACGACACAAATAAATAATTAACATTTATTAAACGCTTGCTAAGTGCTGGATGCTATGGTATTAGCTCACTTGATCCTCACCACAACCACGAAACAGATAACTATTTTTATCCCTGTTTATCTTGCCCAAGGGGGTAGAAAATATAGAGAAGTTAGGTAACTTGGTTAAAGTTGGTGAGTGGTTGAGACAGGTTTTGAACCCAAGCTGCAGGA
This sequence comes from Equus przewalskii, assembly GCF_037783145.1. Lineage (NCBI taxonomy): Eukaryota > Metazoa > Chordata > Mammalia > Perissodactyla > Equidae > Equus > Equus przewalskii. Next base: position 33,115,749 of record NC_091831.1, read on the forward strand.
TGCAGCCCAAGCTTATGATTGTGTTATTAAATAGTCGACAATTTTACAAAGGAATTCCAAATTTTAAACTTTGGCTTAGATTTATGCTTTGCTTGTCGGTTTACCCCATAATTCTATTAAAAGAAAGCAAAATAAAACAGCTTCCTCCCTATTCATGAATGAGCAGTGCCTGCAGATCCGTCCCTGGCAGCCTAAGTCCCCAACTGCCAACAGATTCCTTCCTTCCTTCTCTCAGAGGGTTTCCTTAGGAGACATCTTCTAGTTTATGGGATGGTAGGGGAAGGAATCTCACTCTTGGGAAGCTGAGGCTTTCAAAAACCTACTGGACCAGTTCATAGGGAAAAGTTAGTGAGAGGATTCCCAGCACTGGGGGTAGGGTAGGGAAAGAAAAGAAGGACACTAACAATACACCAAATGCCCACCATGTTTGGTTATAGACTTGTTGAGTTTGAAATGCCTTTTTACCATCCAGGACGATATCAACTGTGTTGGTGAATATATCAGAGAGGAGGTCAGGAGAGAAGTCCAGGCTGCCTGTACAAATTTGAGAGTAATCTGCATACAGAAGATATTAAAGCTTGCCTGGAGTTCTCTTGCCCAGAACCAAGGATCAGGAAGCCATTCTATTACTACCATCTAGAGATTATTTTTTTTAGTTTCGTAATTGCAGATGGTTTCCTTTTGGGCATCTCTTTCCAAAGCTTGTGGTTCATACATCATAAAACACATGGCTGATTTCAAGAAAATGTCATGCAACGTGGTCAGGGTAATAGTTGTTCACTACATTTGAAATTTCTCGGTCCATAAGTAAATGCACTTCAATGCCATAGTATCCATTGTCTAGGATCAAGATAAAAGGCATTTCAGGGATACTAAAGATTTCTATTATCTGACAATTAACAGCATTTATAAAACAATGTCATTAACGCATTAAATCATATACAAACCCAATAAAATTGTAGTAGTCTTTCAAATTCACTCTTTTCTTCAGATAAAACCAAGCTTCCAGCACCAAGTTCTAGCTTAGGAAGGATTTGTTGTAAAATAAAAGTACATTGCCGATTCCAACGTGTTGGCTGTTTGGGTCGCCATTCCATTATTTTACATTTCAGAGTCCTTTCAATCCTAAGGTAAGAATGCAAAGATTATTTCATGACAAATTATAACTCATTTAATAAATGTGAAAAGAGTTTTTGTCACTTGTACTCAAGTATGAGAATGAAATTTTTTTGACTTAGGAGGAAACCAGACCACTATGGCTAGGGATATCTGCCATCATTCACATTGGTCAAGTCTGGGAGAAGCAGGCTGTTGCTTAGCTTGGGAAAGCAAGAAGCTGCCCGAAGTAGCTAGTAATTAGATCTCAAAGGCACATCTCTTTTCCAGTTACCTGTGTGTAGGCAGCTGCCTACTGGTAACACCTACCGTCTGATTACTGGGCTGACATTTCTATTCTCCGAGACTCTCCTCTGACATAAAACACTGTGTTTCCAAGAAACTGCCTTTACAAAAATTCAGACATCTGGTCTAGGATAATGTTAGCAGGGATAGGTTTATTAGATCAGCTAATTCAGCAAGCAGAGTTGGGAGGAAATGAGGCACTGGACGGATAAGTACGATGATCAGTTTCCCCTACCAGAATGGAGGCTCCATAAGGGCAGGGATTTTTGCCTGTATAACCAGCCCCTAAAACAGTCCCTGATAATGAACTGTTCTGGGGAGGGGAGAGAAGTGGAGCATAGTGCGGGTTGGTTGATGGGGCCCTCCTGGGAAGCCTCTCCTCTGTGCAGGAGCAGTGTGTACTGCAGAAGAAGCCCCTGGGAGTCTCCTCTTGGCTGAGTCTATAGTGTAACTGAGTAGTTTGGAGTTCGCAGAGAGTCTCAGTAGTGGCTATGCATCAGAATCATCTGTAGGACTTTACCGAAATGTTTCACCTCCAGATATGGATTCAACAGGTCTGGTCTGGGAGCCTGGCACCTGTGTTTTTAAATAATTCTAGAAGCGATTCTGATGAGAACCAGAGTTGGAAACCATTTCCCTACTGCATTTCTTCCTTTTTTGTTAAGAACTGGGGAAGAGGAAGCAGACTAAGAGGTGGGGGTTGTGTGCTAGTGAGAGAAGCGAGTGGCAACATGATTTTCGTCTTCCTCTGTTTTGATTAGCTAGTAGTGGCTTACATGCCAGCGTGCTGAGTCAGCATGAGTCACTGGAGGCAGTCAGATCTAGAAGCTTCTGACACATCTGGAGTAGGAGTGAGGCCTGCTGCAAAGGTTGTAAGCCTTTGGCTTGACAGAACAACTCCGTAGGGCACTTGTGTATGTGCGTGTGTGTTTGGGGAAGGGGGGAGAGCCTAGGAGGGCCAGTTTTGACATTTCTACCTCCCAACTTGGATGTTTTTACCATACCCCAACTTGTGGGCCATTTATCTTCATGTCCTTTCAAAAAGTATTAGCTACTGCATTATTATTACTACAGACCCAACAGGTGTGTGTGGGGGGGGCTTCCCTACAGTTGCTCACAATGTTGTTCAAAAGTGACCATTTTTAACTTGGTCTGTCTTTTCAGGAGTGTCCTGATTGGCAGAGGGGCTGTTTTTCCATGCCTGTACCAAGAGACAGATGACTCACTGGAAGTAAGGATTATAATCTCCATTTCATGCTTCTGTTGCTGGATCTAATAGGTATTTCGAGAGACTGGGTTAGAGAACTGCAAGTGGCTGAAAGAGAGGTTAGGGAGAAAACGTGGTAATCATAATGCGTAAAGAAAGATCGTACCTGTTCTTCAGATCTTCTACCATGCTTTTATTAGTATCAGAATAAATTATTTCTTCAGGCTGAAATACAGAAAACTGAAAGTTAGAAAATATCCTCGGGAGACCATTTTTATACCACAGTCACCCCAGGAGTGCTAACTGTAATGAGGGGGAACCCGAATCAGTCTCATGTGGCAAAAACATTCAATCCAAGAGGCACAAACACAGATCCCAGTGTTTTCTTTGATTTTAATAGTACTTCACCAGAGCACGGGAGGGGGAACGGATTTACAAAAGATACTTTTCATGGGTAAGACAGATCTGCTGCCCCCACTCATTTATTCAAACAAGCATTTGCCAGGCTTATTGATTCTACCAGATAATCTCTGGCAGCTGCACTGGCCTCTTCTACTTATTAACTGTGACCTTGGTCGAGTTACTTAACCTCTCTGAGTCTCAGTTACCACGTCTCTCAAAGACGGACAACAATAGTGCCTACTTCTCTGGGGTCTTGTGAAGATTTTAAAATAAACTAATACATGTAAAGTCCGGCACATGTTTCTCAATAAACATCAGACATGATTGTTATTAATACTCTTGTAACATAACTTATTATCTTCTTTCTTTGATTGAGTATTCATTTCTTTCAGCTGGCAGGAGCCAGGTCTTTGTGTTCGCATGCATGTGCACGCGCACACACAAACACACACATACACACAAACACATACACACAAACATGCAGACACACAGAGTCCGTTTCAATCTCCCTTGTCTGCCCCTTTGCTCCAGCACCCCACCAACAGCAGACAGCAATTCTCTACCATGTCCCCCCATGTTCTCCCCCTGAGCAAGATTTGCTGGGAGGAGGGGACGACTTCTCAAGTCCACCACTACCCCCAACCCAGCCCTCCCCTCCCTGCAAGGCTCACATAGACCAGAATGAGGGGCTAGGTTTCGGTTTAGACAGTTTTTACTCTGGGTATTTCTGAGCTGAGAAAGGAGTGATTTGAAAAGTCTTGGTCGGTCAGGTGATGCTCTAAGCCACTGGCTCCCAAATGGTGGCCCCCAGACCAGCAACCTCAGACCTGGAAACTTGTTAGAGATACAAATTCTCGGCCCCCACCTCAGACCCACTGAATCATAAACTCTGGGGGTAAGGCCCAGCAATCTGTGTTTCAACGAGCCCTCCAGGTGGTTCTGATGACTGCCGTGGTTGGAGAACCTCTACATTAGAGAACAGGCTCAGACACAGGGAGTTTCCCCACAATAGAACACGGCAGGAGATGAGAGACACTGAAGAAAGGGAAATATGAACTCCAGGGTTATCTTGCAGGAGCCACCAACTATCCCAGACAGGACAGGGAGACTGAATTCCCTGACTGCTGTCACCAGCTATTGTCTGCCCCTCCAAAATACTTCCCTTCCCCTAGGTGACTACCCCCACCCCATCCTGGCAACTCCTGTAGATTAATTAGGCCACATTTAGGCCTGAAAAAGAGGCCTGGGTTATAACGACTTGATAAGTTAATGGGGTGTTAGTCCACTTTCCTTTTCTGGCAAAGGCCCCTTTCTTTCAGGGAATTCATATCCTTTAAAACTTCAAGAGGATTTCCCTGTTAACTCCATCTCTGAATACCTATGTTCTCATCATACACACTCAAATTTGTGTTCTCAATTGTGATAAAAAAAAACCAGTGTTTACTATAGATAGTGGTTTATTCTGGTATGTGTGTGGCAAGGCAGAAGACCGAAGGCCATTAACCCACAGGAAAGAAATCAGTAGAGATACAAGTCAAATGCAACTATGAGTTTTACATTTATAGACTCAACTTGGCAAAAGGGTTAGCTTCCACCCTCAGCCAGAATGGCTTTTAAAAACACAATTTTGGGGGCTGGCCCCGTGGCCGAGTGGTTAAGTTTGCGCGCTCCACTGCAGGAGGCCCAGTGTTTCGTTGGTTTGAATCCTGGGCGCGGACATGGCACTGCTCATCAAACCACGCTGAGGCAGCGTCCCATATGCCACAACTAGAAGGACCCACAACGAAGAATATAAAACTATGTACCAGGGGGCTTTGGGGAGAAAAAGGAAAAAAATAAAAATCATTAAAAAAAAAAACAAAAAAAACACAATTTTGATGGTGACAGCCCTTGCCTTGGTGACGTTGGCTTCTGACTGCCCTGAGGATAAAGGCCACAATACTTAACAGGTCTCTGCTCACCCTGAGCTCATCTCTGCTCACTCCCTGGCAGCGCTGGCCTTTCAGCTCCTTGACAGACATCTCCGTGCCACTGCAGGTCTTCCTGCCTGCTGTTCTTGCTCTCTGCTGGGACCATTCCCTCTAGGCCAGCTCCTGCTCACCCTTCCTCATTCTGCTGCTCATCACCTTTTTTTCCAGGAAGCCCCTGCAACTCCCCTTCCCTTCAGGTCCTCCTGCTGTGTGCTTGCTCCCCAAAGCACAATTCATTTCTTTTGTAACAGCACTCATCACTCTGTACTGCCAGTGCTTGCTTCCTTCTGTTTCCTCGTCTACAACACAAGCCCCGAGAATGCTGAGACACATCTTTTTCCTTGTGGTACCTATACCCAACATAGCGCTGGCTCAGAGCAGGCCCTCAAAAAAATTACCTGAATGAATAACAGATTGAGTAACAGTAAACAAAAAACCTCATCTCTAAATATATCATTCTCCTTCTAGGGGGCAGCAGTGCTTCAGTCACAACTTTGGGATGGGAAAAGCAAAGCATGGCCTGTGGATGCTGTAAATGTGGTTTGCTCAAGAGAGATAAGCATGATTCCCCTTCTTTAAAAGGACTTTACAAACAAGAAATATATAAAAATGTATGTATACGTATGAATGTATATATTACATATATGCTTGCATCTGCATGGAGAATGTTTAGAAGGATGCACAAGAAACTACTGACAGTGGTCATTTCTTAGAGAGTGGGGAAAAAGACGTTGAAGAAGCAAGAAACTCCATGTTATACACTCTGGTACTGTTTGATTTTTCTCCCCCTACAACCAGCATGCATTCTTTCTGATGTTGTGAACTGCCACAAAAATACAGACAAGCACAGAGAATAACGTACTGAACAGCCACCTGACATACCTACCACCTAGCTATATCTAATCTTTGCATTCTTTCGTGTTTGTTTTAGATTTTTAAAGAAGCAGTAAAACCCTACAGATAGACTTTAAGTACTCTGTATACTGCTCCCTGATCTCGTTCCTTTTTTTCCTCTCCCCAAAAGTAAACTTTAACCTAAATTTGCTTTTTATCATTCCTATGAATGCTTTTATACTATCACTATATATCTATATATACATAAACAACATATAGTTTTCAAATTCCATATGAATGGTTTTGTATTATATGTTTCACACATAATTTTGCCTAACATTACATTTTTTATATTCATTCATGTTGATATACATGGCTCTAGGTCAATGCTTCTCAACCTTGGCTGCAAATTGGCATCACCTGGGGAGCTTTAAATAATACTGATGGGTGGGTTCTACCCTCAGAGATTCTGATGTAATGGACATACAATCAAGTTGAGAACTACTGTAAGTTGGTTCAGACTTTTTTTTACTGCTGAATAGAAGATTTCACAGTATGAGTACTTCACAACTCATGTATCCATTTTCTGGTTGATGAATTGTTTCCAATTTTTTTTGCTATTTCAAGGAATTCTGTAACGAACATTGCTGTACCTGTCTCTCTATGCATGTTCCTGTAGGGCATATAATTAGAAGTTGAATTTGTAGATCAAGGGTTCAGCATCTTGAGCTTTACTAGACATCACCGTGCTGCTTTCCAAAGTGTTTATAGCAATTTATGCTCCTGCTATTTCTCTGCCTCTTTGCCAGTATTTGGTATGATCACACTTTTAAAAAGATTTTTGCCGATCTTACGCATGTGAAATAGTGTTCTATTGTTTAAATGGTATTTCCCTGATTATGAGTGAGATTGAGCGTTTTGAATTTCTGCTTCTATGAATTGTCTTCTGCCTGTTTTTCTACTGTTCTTTTTCTCTTCTCATCCCCTCTCTCTCTTTTCCTCTGGGCTTACAGCTCCTAGTTTTTGGATTTTGCAATTGCCGGCACCCTGCTAAACCATGGCCTTTGATCCAGAAATAGCTGTTGAAATGGAATTTGGGATGCCTTCCCAAACCGATACTGAGTACCTCACAGATTCACTGGCTGAGCCATCTGGTGACTAGGTTGGCTCCTGATCTCAGGTCTGTGCTATGGTCTCCTGCTTCCTGAGCCCCAGGCAGTGAGTCTGCAGTTTTTCTGCCCCATCTTCTTTCAAGAGGAGCGAAGTAAGGGAGCCCTATCATGGTCCCTGGCTTCAAAAAGTGAGACAGGCTCTGGTTCCCTGGATTTCATGAAGCATTTTCAGACCTTGCTGCCATCCCTCTTTCAGCCCTACTCACTGCTAGTATTTCTAACCTGTTTCTATACCATGAGATAACTATCATGGTTTGGAGCCCAGATAAGCCTTTTGTTTTTCGATTTTTGTATTATATCATTGCCATGGATGTGGAGCAAAAGGGCTAGGCCAAAGTAAGAACTTACTATACTATCTTGACATTATATTTTATGTTTTCGGATGAACACTTAAAAAATTTTATTTCAAAATCTAAATTCACACTTAAGATGATAACTTCTTCTCAATTCCTCTTTTCTGCAAGTAGAGGACAGGGATCAGAAGAGCCCAAACTTGGGCTGGATGGCAGAGAAAACTAGATTTCACTAATATTGCCAAATAATTCAATAACCAATCAGCTATATAAACATAACAAGAGCTGTCACAACTAGTTAAGATAAGCACCAATAGTAACTTTGATGCAGACACACCTGGAAAATTATTATTTACCTGTATGCTTTGTGCTTTTGTCCCTTGAAAACTTTTTGGAAGCAACTGTTTCCAGAAACTTTCCTTTGAATAGTCAAAATGTACAGCCACTGGTGTATTATTTCGTTGAATATTAAACCAGACCTATAAAAATATTTACATAAAATCAGTATAGGCCCACGGGAGCACAAAGCCCATAGCTGGTTAGGATGGAGCAAAATTGTATAGTCCTACTACGCAATGAAGTGGCGGAAGCCAAAGGAGGCTTTGAGGTAGGAGGTAAAGAGACTCCACAGGTATGTGAACATTCGACTGCTCATTGGTGCTCAGCCTTGGAGGCACTACAGAATCACCTGGGGGGGGCTTTAGGGATAAAAGATTTCTCTGGCCCCACACCTCGGGGATTCTAATTGAACATCTGTATTTTCTTCAGAGTTCCCCACATGATTCTAACGTATAGCCAGGGTAGAGGACCACTGGTTTGACACTTGAGGAGATAACTCAAAATAAGATTTTTTTTCCCCCATATACTTACATTTCCATCATCAAACAAACAGTCTACACTTTGTAAGGGACAAAATGAGTCAAACTGCTTATGACATTGCCCAGTCAATGGATTCCAAAGCAAATATTCATCAGTTTCTTGAGTTAATACATAAGCCACATGCCCCTGTATGAGGGAAAAGAGTTAGTCATTTTTGGTGGTGATTGATTTAACTCATTTCTGTATGTGGAAATTTTATGTAAGCATGCGATATCTTTGACGTCTAAAAGCCTTTTTTAGGACCTTTAAAATTTTTTTGAAAAGGGAAAAAGCCAAAGCTCCAGAAATCCTCAGGCCCAGGCTAGCATGAGGATTCAAATGAGAGACATTTTGAGCCAGCGCTGCCATGAATGGTCCTGCAGGGTGTACCCTCATGGCAATAAAATATGTTGTTCTAATAAAAGCAGCATACTATGACAATTTCCCAACAGCTGGTACTAACGTGTTCTGAGGTAGGGGCCCTTTGTCTAATTCACACAAAGATGCTATATGGACTAGCCCTGAGTAGAATATACTTGAAGACTGAGGGTGAAACACCAAGCAGGGTTAGGGAATGGAAACTTGCCTAGGGCTCTGAAAAATCAAGTGAAGTTAAAAAGCCACTAAATTGATTTTGAGAACAAGATCTGGAATTAAAGGCTAGAGAGAAAGTATATAGGAAACTATCTGAGGAATAAAAATAGTCATTATGTTATCGTTTTGCTCTACATGTATCTTTTGAAGCGTAAACCTTTCTTAGCAAAGAATAAAAATTTCAGGAAACAATAAAAAGACTATTTAACATTTATTGAGTATTTATGTACATCAGGTACTGTACTCAGCATTCTCAGCATTCACACTAATTTTCTCACTTTCATTCACTCCAAATTCTGTGAGGTAGGGATGATGATTATGTCCATCTTTCAGATGAAGAATCAGAGGGTATGGGGCTTGTCCAGGGTAAGAGTAAAGGGTATATTGCTGTTTGTGGAGGAGACAGCTGAGGCTCAAAGAAGTAAACAAGGCTGCAATCATACATCTAGTAAACGGCATTGCTGGGTTTTAAAACCCTCTCTGACCCCCAAACCCATATTCTTAACTGTGCTGTGCAGCCTGGTCTCCCTAACTCCAGAGCCTTGCTCTTTGTCACCGTGTTCATCTTCTCTACAGTAAAGAGGAGGCTTCGCCTCAACCACACAGCTGAGGGCTGCCACCCACTGTGTGAGTTACAGGTACAAATGCAACGTTTGTTGAACTATTGTTGACTGATTACTGCCATCTAGTGGCACTTAAAACTACAGTGGGGGAATCATACGGGGGAAATTAACCACAGGCTTTTAGTTAACAAACATGACAGAAATAATAAGCTTTGCCAAGGGAATGTAGAGAAATAAGTGACCATGACAAAAACCATAAACCAAGCTGGAAATTTTGATACTTATCAAGATATTTGTGGTAGAAATAGAAACAGCCCAAAAGAAGACAGCTTTCTGGAGGTATAAACTCAGGAACATACTATTAAGTTGTAAAAATTTCAGGTAGGCAAAATTTAATTTCTGGCCCACTTCTTGTACAACTGAGAACTGAACAGTGGAGAATAGGGAGAAGTATTTCTTCAGGATCTTAAAATACAGTATTAGAAACATATAAAGATGCCGGTGGTGACGATGGTTAACAACCACTCCAGCTACTACTGTGAGCCACACCACCACCACCACCACCACCACCGTTTATTACGTGCCTTGAACCAGGTGCTGCTATCACTGCCACATATTTATCATGTAATTTAATATTTCTAGTAACCCCCCGATGTAGCACTAGTACTATTTTACAAAGAAGAAAAACAAAAGGAAGTCATTCTTTACATTGCAGAAATTTTGATGAACCAACATTATTCTCCTAAATAAGTTTTTGCCCATGAAATTCCCTACCTAGCTTGTGAAAAGATGGAAGCCTGGGGTTGAAGTCTTTTAATCATGCAGCTGAAAGCTGATTAGTCTTGTTTACACTATTTAAATATTAACTCCAGCACTTACTTCCAACATTGAGGTTCCCAGGAGGACCAAAGCTTTCTTTCCAAAATACAGAAAGAAATTACAGAGAAGTATGGCATGCTCCTCCTTGTTTCCAATAGCCAAGCTGATGCAGCGCTAAGGCAAAACAAAGCAAAAGAACAGAGAAAAAAGGAAAAGAACGATGAGTAATGCAAGCATCCAACAGATTTAGAGCCCCTCTACTTCCTCCAGTTTCAAGCACACATATTTTTTACCAGGTCGCTAAGATGACTGCAAAGCTGAAAGCTCTGGTACCTTTTGCTGGATAAAACACTGGGGCATTAGAAGGAGAGAATATTAACTTGGAACACAGGGGTCATCTTTTTCAAAGGACAATTAGTGTGGATACTGTGTAAGTGACCAAATGATTTATCCAAAATGGGACATTTTTGTTTAGGACAAATATTAAACTGTCCTAGGCAAAAAGGGACATACGGACTGGCATTTTAAAAACCTCATCTGATAGGACATCTCAGTATTTTGGAGGAGGGGATCCTTTGGTCACTGGAGCTATACTCTGTCTTATATCAATATAGTGCTCTCATCTCAAAGAGAGGAAGAGATCTGAGTTGGAGCCCAATCAGGATGAGTGATTGAAACTTCTTCAACTGAAAGAGCTGAACAGCTGTGCTGGGTGTAATCAAATATAGGGTGACTGGTGAAGCAGTTGTAACAGGAGGAGAAAAGCACAGCAGAGGTGGCAGACTGGTGGTCTATAGTTCTAGACGAGAGGTATGTTTTATTTGGCCCCTGGAATGTTTTTAAAAATTGGAAGATCTCATATAAAATTCTGGATTTCTGGCTTCTCTTGAAAAATCAAAAGCTCTAACAACATATATGGGCCCAGATATTCATATGGCAATAATCTGTTGTTGCTTGGTAGCAGCTGCACCATTTAGATGGGACATGTGCTTTCCAGTTCATTATAGTCTCAGAGAAAGGGTTGTGGGGGCCAGGGAGATTGGGGAGGGGGACCTCAGTCATGGCAGTGACTATTTGCCAATCAATATGGAAGTATTTCAATGTTTTAACAACTGATATGGCCACATCAGTACACACCAGCTGAACATGATGGTGAGAGATGGAGGTTAAGGTGGATGGTAACTTGACTCCTCTGAAAGAGAAGTGTGAACAAAAGAGTGAAGGGGAGAATGTGAGTAGTCTTCAGTGTCAAGCCAAGGAGGTTCCCCTGACTGGATTTCACAAGAGGAAGAGGGAATGAATAAGAGTAGGTAACTAATGTACTGAGTTTCATCTAGATACGTTGTATATGTTATCCTTTCAAAACCCCTGTATGACACAGACAAGGAAACTGAGGTCCACAGAAGCTAAACAACTTATCTTAGGTCACCCAGCTATTAAGCGGTTGAAGCAGGAATTGAACCAAGGTTTCTTCGATTTCAAAGACTATGTTAGGTAGGAGAAAATAACTCCTGTCTTGTGACAATTTAATTAGTCACACACTCGTAGGCATTCCATGGCCAATGAGTTCATGTCAATGGGAAGACATTAGCCAAGAGGAATCCCATGCCTACTGTAACCTCTTGATTATGGGTACTGTTTGGATGGGGGGAGGCGGGGGCGGGGACTTGGGAGTACTAGTATTTGCCTGAATGGTTATTTTTATGGTTATTTTTAGCTATTTTGGAGGCTGTCTTTTAATGTTCTGCAGGATCATAATACCCCTGAACATATTCTGATTAATTCAGAGAGTCTCAAAAGTCTAGAGTTAATCACACCTTTTGGAGTCCTACCAGATTTGAATCACTGAATCACTGGGACCCCATGTTTGTGTCTTCCTTGTTCCCACTTAACAGAAGGCAGGGCAGTTGACCTATTAAGTTAGCCCTGTGCCCCCTAAATCCATTTCAGCTCAAATCGAGCCTCTAAAACATTCTAGAAAAGCAACAGGACTATTAATTCCAGATGGAAAGTGTCCCTCTCTTAGGCTCCCACCATACTAGCATTTTCCAATTAAAAATATTTATCGAATGCTTGCTAAATTTAAATCAGTGTACAAGTGATGAATATAAACATAAATAATAATCAAGTCTGCCTCTTCAGTCAAAGAAATTAAACTTGGGATGTATATGTACAGAGTAAGGGTATGGGGTCAATATATACGCAACTAAATATAATTTAAGGTGGAATGGAAGAAGTATTCTAATTAGAGTTGCCAGATTTGGGGGGAAAAATAGGTGCCCAGTTAAATTTGGATTTCAGATAAACAAATAATTTTTTGTTTGTTTGTTTTGGGGTTTTTTTTTTTTTTTTGAGGAAGATTAGCCCTGAGCTAACATATGCTGCCAATCCTCCTCTTTTTGCTGAGGAAGACTGGCCCTGAGCTAACATCCGTGCCCATCTTCCTCTATTTTATGTGGGACACCTGCCACAGCATGGCTTGACAAATGGTGCATAGGTCCGCACCCGGGATCAGAACCTGCAAACTGCGGGCTGCCGAAGCGGAACATGTGCACTTAACTGCTGCACCACCGGGCTGGCCCCTAAACAAATAATTTTTTAGTATACGTTCCAAATATTGCATGGGGCCTGTTTGTTATTTGGCAACCAGTCTAAGGAGAATTTTAATCCGAGTGCTAAGGAAGAACACTGCTATACAAGCTCTTCATTCAGACATGGGGAGACTGGGGAAAGCTGCTGGGAAGTGGTGGTATTTGCCCTAGACTTCAGGTCTGACAGTGACAAGCCATATTGCTCTCTGAAGAATGTCATATTATACTCCTGGAATTCCTGTCGACTCAAAATATTAATGAGCTATCAATTATAATGTTGAGTAAGATTTTTGGTCTTTAAGAATTATTTCTATGAATTCTTATAGCGCTGAAAATGATGTATTAAATTATCAAATGCTTTCAAATTTCACAAGGCAATGTACTACGTAAGTGCATAATATTTTCTTAAAAGCTTTCTTTTAGAAAAAAGCAAGTAGGGGCTGGCTCCATGGTCCAGTGGTTAAGTTCGTGCGCTCCGCTTTGGCGGCCCAGGGTTTCGCCGGTTTGGATCCTGGGCGCAGACACGGCGCCTCTCATCAGGCCACGCTGAGGCAGTATCCCACATGCTACAACTAGAAGGACCACAACTGAAATATGCAACTATGTACTGGGGTGGGATTTGGGAAGAAAAAAAAAGAAAGAAGATTGGCAACAGTCATTAGCTCAGGTACCAATCTTTTTTTTTTTTAAAGCAAGCAATAAATACTATACTTTTTAATTATAAAATGTAATTTGTTACCTCTGATGTCATCCATATATCAAAACCATCATTTTCATCCAGTGTATCAGGCATAATAGGAATCAAAGATACAAAGCGAGCAATGAGGTCCTAGAATAATATTAACTGACATTTATTGAGTGCATATTATATGCCCATCACTAAGCACAGTACTTCACATGCGTTATCATCACATTTAGTGTATCCTACAAGCCTATGAAGTACATACTATTATTATTTTTGTTTTACAGAGGAGGAAACAAGCTTAGAGTGCTAAGACAACTTGCCCAGGGTCACACAGCTAACACAATATATGGGGTCTCTGGGAATAAGCCCAGGTTAGCCTGACTCCAGAGCATGCCTGTTAACCACTACATTTCATTGTAATAAATTATTAAAATTTTAAACATGATATATTACATATATCCTTTAAAACATAACTGTTAAAAAATTGAACAAAGATGAAGAATGGCAAAAGTTTGATTTGCTTCTAGGTTCAAAGCCTATCAGGGTTATTTTTGTTAATATAAGCAGCAAGTAGATTTTGGTGGTCTGCTTTCTCAAACAACAGAAGTTATACTGTGGATTGTTCCCCCTACAGGTCTGGAGACAAGGACTCAGACTAAAGGAGGAAAGGAGGAAGGGATACAAATAAAAAATGAATTAACACAGAAAGTTCACTAACATTTTCACTGATTTACAATAGCCACCATTTATATACTGTTATGACCACCTACACTGGTCATGTTTCTGACTCATGCAATTAACTAAACATAGTTCGCAATCCTTGGTAAGCAAAGGAGCTGGGATTTATATTTTTTTAAAAAGACAAAGATTGTCTCTGAAAGAAATCTAAGAGCATTACTATGTCCTTGGACTTTGGGTGGCAGGAAACAAAGGCAGGAAGAAACCCATGACGGAAAAGCAGAGTGTAGGAAAAGGCAACCTAAATTAGGGCTTTTGATTTTAGCTTCAAGAATTCACCTAACGGAGCTTCAATGGACAAATAATATAAATGTTCTGAGGAAAGCCAAAAGACTTGATCAAACCTGAATAAATAAAAGGCATAAGTGATTCTTCATAGACATCCTTTAATCAAAGCTTATTTTCTTTTTCAGGGGGAGCATTATATTTCTGATTTCATATTTTCCTTTCTCAAAATGGAAGGAGCTATGTCCTCTTTTTGAGTCTATAATGAATAAAGTTTCATTTTATATGAAATTAAATTTTGAGTGTCTCTTTTGTCAGCTGGTAAATAGATGTGCACAAAGCCACAGAGAGATGGGGTGGGAAGTGTTATGCTGGTGGTTTACAGAGCAAAATAGAACATAGTTTCTTCATTCCCACATACAACAAGAAGCAATCCTTAGAAGGACAGAACCCGTTTAAGAACATAACCTTTTATTTTGCCTAGAAGTCAAAGGAATTTTTCTGTCGTTCTTCAAAGTTTGGTAGAAAAGTTGGAAAGCTATTGTAGTCTTGTGACTGGTGTGGCAACAGTGACCCTCCAGTCCAACTGGGCAGAAAAGAAGGGGATCAGGGAGAAACGTTTTCTTTCATCTGGGGCTCAGGAGGACAGATTGCAACACAGATGGTTTCTCTCTCAGGAAACTGTCTTTGAAGGTAAAACAATTTTAGCAAGAAAGTTATACTCAAAGTTAATATAAAAAAAGTAAACAAGTTAAAATAAATGTAAATTTAGACTGATGAAAATGTTCTAAAATGTACTGTAGTGATGGTTGCACAACTCTGTGAATATACTAAAAACCACTGATTTGCACACTTTAGATGGGTGAAATACATGGTATATCAATTATATCTCCACAAAGCTACTGAAATAAATATAACTTACAAGTGTTGCATTCGAATCATGAAGAAATATATCCAGGAGTTGTTGAGGTGGATTTAATGCCTTGATATATCTTGTTACTAAGATCTGTATCCCTTCATCATTAAAAACCGTAGTTATGATTCTTCGCTTGGGAAACAGTGCCTTACAATTTCTCTTAAAAATCCGTGCTCTCTCCAAAACATCTATTTGATCTGAAAACTAGAATCAAGTTTAAAATATTTCAACATCGTATCATATTGTTCCTACAGGAAAATATCAAGAACCAATGTTCATTTTTGCCAGTTTCGAAATTATTACTAGTTTTTAAAATAGTTTTCACTTCTTTGATAGTGTATATAAAAATAACTCACTGTAAAACTTACCTTGTCTAGTTCTGGATTACAGGTGACATACGATATTTGAGGTTCAATGGTAGCAAAAATATTTAAGAAGGCACATTCTCTTAAATTCTGCCCATTATAATCTTCTTTAGGAGACACATAAGTCTTACTCCAAGTATACCCAAGCAAAACTGGTGGAATATTTACTTGAAATGTTCCACTAACCTGAAAGAACATATCAATATAATAGATTCTACGTGATGAAAATAAACATCAGTCAAATATAGTACAGCCCAGCTCAGTCTTCTCCATAGGAGGAAACAGGCTTGCAGAGGTACGAGTTGGTTCTACTAATATACACTTGTACAAGGATGATCAGCTTCTCCATGGCGAGCTGTTCACAGGCACCTTTCACACCCTGGGTCCCTGTCTAATACGTACTGTGTGGAGAGGGCAGGAATAAGAAAGGGATGAAATGAGGAAGCAAGTTACTGTACCAGAGTGATAAAAGCTCTTAGACAATCTACTTCAAGCTCAGGGAAGAGGCTAAAAGACCACGTTACATTTTGCACTGGGTGTAGAAAAAAAAAAATGTAACAACTCAGAGGTCCACAAGAGGAGAGATCTTGTGTGTGTATGTGTTAGGAGGGACAAGATAATTTACAATAATAATAACTATTAACAATAGCTAATAATTATTGAGCCCTTATTATGTGCAAGGCACTGTGCCAAGTGCTTCATATAGATCATATCATTTAATAAGGTACATACTGCTCTTATCTCCATAGATGAGGAAATTAGGGCTCAGAGGACTTAAGTAATTTGTACAAGATCACACATCTAATGAGTAGTGAAGCCAGAATTACAGCCCAGGTTTGCCCACCTTTGAAGCTCACATTCTTAACTACCTCTCTTTCCTAGAGTCTGACCTGAGACTGAGAGACAGCCTCAGGGATTTACAAATGTAGGAAGCCCTGTACTTCCAACAGCTTAAGTCTCTATTGCTCTTTATTTGCAGCACTTACATCTGCAAAATGCTCCCTCATGACTTCCTGTGAATGCATATTTTGCAGACATTTCTACTCTCCTTCCTAATATCCATTCTCTCCTCCTTTCTTACCAACAGTTTTAGATGGCAACATGACAGCCATGTAGCAGCCAAGTCACATAAATAAAAGGTAAGAAGTCTGACAGGGTTTTCTGGGGGAAGTCTCTGTTTTACCTCCTCCTGTCTGCAACAGGAATGTGAGGTTGGAAGTGCAGTGAACAATTTGCAATTATGAGGACGAAAGCCATATAATAAGCACCAGAACAGAAAGACAAAAGGAGCTTGGATCCTTGATGATATTCTTGAGCTGCTGCACTGGCATCCAGACTTCTTTTTAGGTGAGATAACTAGACCTCTTAACCTCACCCACTGCTAATCAGGTTTTCTGTTGCATACGGCCGAATGCAGGGCTAACTGAGACACACGTGATTCCTTCGGAATCAAATGCGTGAGTTTGCTTGACCAACTCATCTTTAGGGACTTGATTCAAAAGTTATCACCTCTGTAAATACTTCCCTGACCTTTCATTCTCCTCTTACCCACTCCCAAGCCTTCTGAACACCAACCCCCACAACTACCTCCAATCCAGGAAGAGTAAGGTACTCCCTACTGCACGTTCTCATAGTACCTATTTCATGCCCCTATCAAAGCACTACAGCATTATCATGTTGTACTGAAATGTTAGTTTTCTTCTACGGACAGTGAACTCCTTGAGGCAGAAAATCCATTTCTGAATCTTCTGTATCTAGGATAGCTCTGTAAGTAAGTAACAAAGCCCAAAATGGAGTCTAGGCTGGGCTTTTAATATTTTGCTGATTATGTAGGCATATTCTTGCTAAACAACCCAACAGCAGAGCCTTCTGGGGGTATCACAGAGACAGGTGCAATCATCCACATCAGCATTATCAATAACAATGCTGAGGAGCTGAAACTCCTGGAACTCATGGTTACAAAGCAACATCATTAATCACAACATTTGTGAATCTGGTGCTATAAAACTATTATATACAAATATAAATGTTGCTTTAAAACCTAAGTCTAGCTGTCTTATTTTTTTTAAGATTGGCACCTGAGCTAACATCTGTTGCCAATCTTCCTTTTTTTTCCCTTCTTTGTCTTCCCCCCAACCCCCCCCCCCCAGGATATAGTTGTATATTCTAGTTGTGGGTCCTTCTTGTTGTGCTATGTGGGATGCCACCTCAGTGTGACCTGATGAGTGGTTGCCATGTCCGTGCCCGGGATCCGAACCGCCGAAACCCTGGGCCGCCAAAGTGCAGCACACGAACTTAACCACTTGGCCACGGGGCCAGCCCCTAGCTGTCCTATTCTTTACGAATGAATACTCAGAAGACATAAGAAATAAATTTGTGGGCATCTCCTGTTCTATAGAGAGCTAAAACCTTCAAACACTCCAACACCCCAGGAGCTCTCATATACAGGATCATTTTAACTGACCTACCAACCTGCCAGTCACAGAATCTGATTCAAAGACAACGGTAAGTGTTTCTATCAGCCAGAGGTAAAAACACAGAATAATTAGCAAAGAATCATTTTCTATTACCTCAGATTGTTGCAGAAGAGCAGAGAAAGGGAAGACAATGGATCCAAGCCAATTCTTTCTTATATATGAATGACCACTGCAGCTCTTGAAACAGTCATTCTATTTAAATAAATAATTTTTCTATTAATTACTTTATATCATGTGATGAATAACTTCAAAAACTTGCATGTAAGTATAAAAAATTATTCTCTCTTTCTAAAAAAACCCAAAGGGCAAAAGATATTTTTTCTCACTTTTTAATTTTTTTAAAAGATAATTGACTATTTAAAGCAAAAATAATGACCTCTTGTGGAGTTAATACATAGGTATAACTAAAATGCATAATGCTACTAACAGAAAGCACAGAAGGGGGATAGGGAAGTGTTAATATCATGTTCTTACACTATATGTGAAGTGGTATAATACACAAAGATAGATTGTGGTAAAGAATATATTGTAAAATCTAGAGCAACAATTAAGAAATTAAAGAAATACAGCTAATAAGCCACTTGTAGATGGTCAAGGTTAGAAATGTAAAGACCTTGCAAAAGTAAATGCTCCCACATCTTATCTGATCTCTTTCTCCTTCTGCTCTCCCTGCTGTTTACCTGCAGCTGGGAAGGGCTGAAGTTTGAATAAAAGCCACCAACAGCCCTGATTCCTGACTTCAGCTCATAACTATTGCCTTTAGACATGTGGGGTTCCTTATAACTCTGCACTTGACAAGTTATCCCTTCCGCTTATCAGGGGATACTAGAAGGGTCTTAAATCCAGAGGCTGACCAGCAACAACAGAGCTAAGCAAGGTGGACTGTGTGGCTCTAATCGAAAAGGTAACAGGTACACTTGGGTAGTTTTTGTAGCAATTAAGGTCTTGGACTTCTGACTGATGTGACCTCAACTGCATTAATCTTTCCACCCCAGGTCCCAGGGACACTGCAGGCTTCCTAGATCTACCTTGTCTCAGGATATAGATTACACCTCTATTGGGGTTCACTTTAAAATAAGTTCTCTATGCATTGTTTCTGAGAAGCAGTGAAAGAATTTTAAGACCATCAATGTGAATTATATATGCAGCAATAGCTAAGGAATCTATTAATACAGGAATTGTTTATAGCAAATGATAAAAACAAGACTTAATATTCTTGAGCTATAACATATGCTTAATCTGCAACATATTGGCATAAGTTGAAGCAGGGCCAGTCACTCGGATGGTTAAATTGTTGAAGTGGGGCTCCTGCTGTGATCGGTTTGGCCCCTAATGATTAGGGCTTTTAAATAAATCTGAGATATTTGTGAGATGTTGTATATCTCTATCATCTTGCAAATCAAAATAATCCCTTCAACACGCAAAGACAGTGTGGATTGAGACCCCTGAGAGTGGTGCTTCTGTTACCGCCTACAAACAGGTTCTTTACCTGCCACACAAGGGGGGCCAAATAAAAACTGGAACGCCAGGCTTATGGCAAAGAAAGGGTTTTTATTTCAGGTGATATCACCTGGGAGATGAGAGCGAGCCCTCAAATTTGTCTCATTTCATCTCGTCTCCCTGAAAGATGGGAGGTTCTAAAGGTGTGTGAGGAATGCGGCTGTTTGTAGAGAGGTGGGGGGAGTCAGTGGCCTTGGTGGTCCCAGCTTTTCCACCAGCCTGCATTCAGCCTTGGGATGCTGTTTGCAGGGAGAAGGAGATGATAAGGAATCCAGGTGGGTGACCCTGGCTATTTGTCTCCATGGCAGACAGTGGATTCTGGAGCCAGGGAGTAAGCAGGGAAAGGGTGCTTATATATATGCTGGGTTTAATGTAGGGGAAATGATATCAGGGCCAGTATCACTTCCACCAACACTGCAGTGGTGGCCATGGGGCAAGGTGGAGTCTGGATGTGACGGGGGTGGGGGGGTGGGGTTTGCTCTGAACTCACAAAGAAACACATGAACCAATCTTCATGCATTCATTACTTTTATGTATTGAAATGTATAAATACATTTCTATGTTATCCCCATCCAAAGAGCATTTGTGCACTTTTTGCTTTTTAAAGACATAAATAACAAATATCTGAATTACTGAAAAAAATCTTTAATTTTTGTCCTGGGATGTGATTTCTTAGGGTGCAACCCACTTTGCCCAATAGGCTCCCTTATCTTGTTATTAGGAGTAACAGCTTTATACGTTAATTGTCAACCATAGAGTTGGGACTAATGGCTTGGTGAAATGAACTGTGTACTAGGGGCCCAAATGATAAAGAACTCCCAACCATGGCTCCAAGAAGGCTGCCTTGTCAGGGAAAGGCTTCTTCTTATGTAAATTAAGATGTCTTCCTTTATGTTAATAAACAATGTAAAACATTTTTAATGTATATACTTTTATTATAGCAGATATGCTCAGTATAGCAAACTTTGAAAATACACTAAAGAATACAGAGAAAAGAATGAAAATTACCTTAACTCAACTCCCAAAGACATCACCACCATTAACAACATTTTAAAGATGTTAAATGGTAGTGAAAATACATTGAAATAATGATGACTCATTCAAAGAGGAGATTAGCATCATGGATGCTAGGTCAATCAGAAAAGGAGATGAAGTTTTATGGTTGACATAACACAATCAAAAAGATGCAGGTTTGTTGACATGGCTAAGTAATTTAACCGCATGGTATGCCTATTGGAAAAAGGTGAGCCACGAGGCTATCTCAACTTAAGCCCTTAAAACCATGTAATTCAGGTTTCTCTGATCTAACAAGCAGTCTTCTGAGCCCAGATCGGTTCCTAAGAAAGATCTCTCTTTTGAGAAATGATTGCACTGATAGACCAATTCTGATTGCTTGGTAGTTACCTTTTTTATGCTAGTTTATTTTTCCCAAGGTGCTAGTCACCTTTATTATGGGAATTTCAGATTTGCAAGATTGGTTTGATTTCCTTTCTTTCCTATCCCTACTTTAGCCTTCGTCCAAATATGCCTTATAATTCTATGACCTTGTAATTAAAGAAGTAAACAAGAGGCCAACCATCTGTGTGGAAAGAGAAATTTATTATTTTGGTCTGTTTAGAATATTACAATTGATTATAGACCATGCTTAAGCCCCATCATGCTGCAAACTGGGAAAAGAAGATTGTGTTGGTTAATTTTATGCATCAACTTGACTGAGCTAAGGGATGCCCAGATAGCTTGCAAAACATTATTTCTGGGTGTGTCTGTGAGGGTGTTTCCAAAAACATTAGCACTTGAATCAACAGACTGATTAAAGAAGATCACCCTCACCAACGTGGGCGGAATCATCCAATCCTCTGAGGACAGGAAAATACAACAAAAAGTCGGAGGAAGGACAAATCCTCTCTCTTCTTGAGCTATGACATGCATCTTCTCCTACCCTTGGACACTGAAGCTCCTGGTTCTTGGGGGCTTCAGATTCTGGGACTTAGACTAGCAATCTCCTTGTTCTCAGGCCTTTGAACTTGGACTGAATTACTCCACCGGCTTTCCTGGCTCTCCAGTTTGCAGACGGCATATTGCGGTATATCTCAGCCTCCATAATCCCGTGAGCCAATTCCCATAATAAATTTTCTTTTATATATCTCTATATATCCTATTGGTTCTGTTTCACTGGAGAACCCTGACTAATACAGAGATAATTAAAGAAGGAGAGGAGACATATACCATGTATGTGGATTGGAAAGATCAATATTGTAAAGATGTCAATTCTAATCAAATTGATGTATATATTCAATCCATCCTAATAAAAATCCTAGCAGATTTTGTCTTGTTTTCGAAAACTACAAGCTGATTCTAATATTTATATAGAAATGCAAAGGGCTAAGAACAGCCAAAGCAATCTTAAGGAAGAAAAACAAAGCTCAAAGATTTAGATTTCTAGATATCAAGATTTATAGCAAAGCTTTAGTAATCAAGACAGTGTGGTATCAATGCAAGGACAGATGAATAGGCCAACAGAACAGAATAGAGAGTCCAGAAATAAAACACATTTATACAGTTACCAGAATTATAACAAAGGGTAACTTTGTAGGGAAGTGGGGGAAGGGATGATCCTTTCTATAAATGGTGCTGGGTCAACTGAAGATCCTTATGGGAGAAAAGTAAATCTTGACCCTCTACCTCACAGACACACAAAAATCAATTCCATTTGGGTTTTAGATCTAAACATGAAAGGTAAAATGATACAGTTTTTAGAAGCAACCACAGGATAATATCTTCATGATTTTAAGTGGGCAAATATTTCTTAAAGAGGACCAAAAAGGCACCACCATTCACTGTACTGTACTATATTAAATCAAGATTTTCTTTTCATCCAAAGATGTATGAAGAAAGCAAAAAAGACAAGCCAGAGTGGGAAAAATATTATGCATATCTGACAATACTCATATCTGGACTATACAAGGAACTGTTATAAATCAGTGGAAAAATGAGCAAAATACTTGAACAGATCTTTCAGAAAAAAGGATATCAAAATCGCGAATAAACATAGAAAACGGTGCTCCGTTTCATTAGTTATCATGAAAATGCAAATTAAAACCACAAGGTGATATGACTACACTTTCATCAATATGGCTGAAATGAAAAAATCAGACAATGCCAGGTAACGGCAAGGATGTGGAGCAACTAGAACCCTCATAAACTGCTGGTGGAAGTATAAATTGACACAACCATTTTAGACTGTTTGGCATTAAACTGCTAAAGCTGAGCATATACACAATCCAAGAGCTAGTAATTTCACTCCTAAGTACAAGTCCAATGGAAGTGCATAGGTATATTTCCTGAAGACATGTACAAGTATATTTATATCAGTATTATTTGTCAGAGCCAATAACTAGAAAGAAGCAAATTATCTATCAACAATAGATGCATTAAAAAGTTGCTATATATTCCTACAATAATGTACTATACAGCAATGAGAATCAATGAACTATTGCTAAATGCAACATTCCAGATGACTCCCAGAAACACAATGTAGAGAGAAATAAGCCATTCACAAACGGACTCATACTGTATGAGATTTCAATCATACAAAGTTCAAAAATAAGCAATACCCAATCTATGCTGTTAGAAATTAAGATACTAGTTACTCTTGGGGAGGAAGTGACTTGGAAAGAGCACAAAAGAGGCTTCTGGGGTGATGCTAACAATATCCAGTTTCTTGATCTGAAGCACTGGCATTCTTTCCATTTTAGCCTGTTGTTGCTACTATTTATTTTCCCTTGGATAGAAAGCAAAATGTTTACCAGAATAAGTTTGTCAATACAAATTTAATTAAGCAATCTAGGGTTGAGTTTCTTGCATCTGAATAATCTAAACTTACCTGAAGTGGTTTGTAAACTCTAGAAGAAGCATACAGTTAAAATTAAACCTCAGAAATAAAACATTTTCAAGGGTTTTTTTTTTCAAAAATCACAGCACCAATTATTAAAAACTACAAAGCCACTTTGGTTACAATGTAATAAAACTAGAATTTAAAATCAAAGTTTACACTAAAGTCACTCAAACATTTGAAAAAGTAAAAGCATAATATTACATAACTATGAGGTCAAGGAAAATATAAACATAATAAAAACATATAGAAAATAAAAAATGAAAATAATAAGTAACCTAATACTATAAAAGATACAGTCTAAGATGTTTTTAGAGATAAATTCATAGTCTTAAAATGTTTTCATTATTTATGAGAGAGAGAGACTGAACAAACTAGACATTTAACTCATTTGGCCAAACTAAGTACAAAAATTATAGTCTCAAGGAAATCAGGAGAAAGAACAACAAAAATACAAGCTGAAATAAACGAATAGAAAACACAAGAAGAGTGGAATTTAAGATCAACTTCTATATTGGTTCTTTAAAAAATAGGCAAATCTCTTCCAAATTAAATCAGAAAAAATAGAAAAACACACTTGGATAAAGTTAGAAATAAGAAGAGGGTAGATAATAGCAGGTCAAAAATTATAACAAACTGCTGAACAATTATATGCTAATGAATTTTAAAATCTTGAAAATAACTAATTTTTCTTTTTTAAATAAAACATTTAGGGGGCCAGCCTGGTGGCACAGCAGTTAAGTTTGCTCGTTCCGCTTCAGCAGCCCGGGGTTCGCTGGTTCGGATCCCAGGTGCGGACATGGCACCGCTTGGCAAGCCATGCTGTGGCAGGCGTCCCACATAGAAAGTAGAGGAAGACGGGCATGGATGTTAGCTCAGGGCTAACCTTCCTCAAATTAAAAAAGAAAAAAACCACATTTAAACCAACAACCAAGTATCAGATTAGTTTAAGTTCTTTTTGTGACCATCAGGATTTTTGTTACAGTTTCAGTAAACATACGCTCCAAATCTGGAGCTGTGCCCTGGGCTTGCTTTGTGAGCTCCAAACGCAGTTCAGTCCAGCTCTTTCATGCCCAGTGCTAAATATAGGCCACACGTCTGTAAGACTTCCAAGTCCTCAGCTTCCTGCTAGCAAGAAACTAATGAAGGGGAGACACACAGGAAGTAAGAAATAGTTGATAGCAGGAAGAAAAAACACACAGAAAAGAGAGGAAAATTGCGGCATGGGAAGAAACTGTTTTCTAACGAATATCATAGGTCAATGACAGACCAAAACCTTCTTTCAACTGGGTGGTCATCTCAGGGTTCAGCCTAGCTCTGGTCTCTTATGAGAAAATGGAATGTTTTGGCCCACAGTTACCTTGCAACCAAATCCATGACAAGAGGGCAAGAATATAAGCCAGGCCCTTTCTTTTTCTAAACAGCATGCCTAAGTTGTCACATGTAAGTCTGATACCTAAAGCATATGGATTTCAGTGAAAAACAACACAAAGCACTTGCAAGAATTTAACTGTTAATCGACTGCTATTTCAATTCTGGCCAAACTGATCATTGAAATAATTAACTTTTGAGAGAGAAAGTCTGTTAGGAGTTCTTTTGGGTTTTCCAAGCTCTACCCACTATCAGTTTAGATAATCAGAAAACTACTCGGTTTAACTCCTTGGAGAATAGCCATCACCAATTACTGTTTAATATTGTACCCTCAGCCTTTATCAAGAGTTGATGGAAATGTTTTGATAAGACTATCTGTCTGTATCTCCTGGAAAACTGGGTTGGAAGACATTGCCTTTCGTTTCTCAGTAGTTCTTATAGAAGGCACTTTCCTGAATCATGCTTCAAGGTCTAGTTTGACTTTTTTGATTCTCATCCCCAGTCCCTACAGGTAGAATTAATTGCTGCTTTGATAGTATTGCCATAGAATTTGATAAACCTTTACATTAAAGCATTTAATGAGAGCCCCGAGAGAGGAGGTATAATGGATATGCACCTTTATACTTAGTGCCAAGTTCAGTAGAAAAGAAACTGACAATTCTCTTAGAGCTTGCTATGGCACCAGGCATTGTGTCAGGAACTTTCATTTATCTATGAGGAAGACATTCAGTAATTTTTAAAATTTTATTGAACAGAACTGGGTTTTGTCCTAGGAATAATTTCATCTCTTTTGTAGAAGTGGTATATTTTTTTGTACAGACAATGAGAAATATATAATCCATTTTTGTTTATCTTTCTTTCTTGGCTGCTGGGAAGCTCACTTAAATGTAATGTTCAATTGCAGAAATCTGCTTCTCCCAAATTCTTAGTATATTTACCCCTCCTCTTCCTATAGGTGGTTTATCTCTGTTAGTTTTGAAGTGACTTGTTATACGTCTGATTTAACTTCAAGTTGCCCCAAATCCTGTTTAAAAAATGGACATATTGCATCTAAAAGCAAATTTACAAATATGTTACTAGACTTCAGTCTGACCTTAGAATTATTTCAACATTGATTATTATAATTATTCTACTTTACCTCATGTTTTTCAACAATCATTTCATCAAAAATGTTGATATAAATGTTATCTTTTATTTTAGATAAGCTTGAGAAGCTATAATCACGTCCTGGCGAGCTGTAAATAAGAAAAACATATTTAAATGCTTAATTTATTTTATTAGAGCATTATTCATAAAGGACTATAAAATTACTTGTGTTCCTTTTTTTTTATAAAGTGTAAGCTAAGAAAAAGCTATGTACTTTGAAGACGACTGCTATCTTTCATTGAAGCCAGTATGTTCTTTGTAGTTTATCTTATATCTCTCTTAAGGTAATTTGCAAGAAAAATAAAAATGTTTAAATGTGAAGCAGCTACACATTTCACTACAGCCATCCATTGCGAATAAATTATCTGTAGTGTAGTGCATTAAGACTTTCCAATTATCTTAAATTCTGCTAGTTTCTGGTATTTCACACACACAGTTAAACTGCTTTTTAGCTCTCAGCTAAAAGAATGACTGTTTAACCATGGAGCTTATCCTCTTTCCCACATTTATTTTTTCTAACCAGAAATTGGGATAGTGGAGCGCATTTCATTTTGCAAGCTGTCTGCTGATGGCTTACTTGATTGGATACATTTTTGAAGGTAGCTGGAAGGATAGTATAGTATATTACAAGCAACGAACTTCCACTCTCAGCTCCAGCTTGTGCACTGGATTTTAACCAAACTTCCAACAGCTCAGAGAAGTTAAATAACCTGCTTAAGGTAATGCCACCCCAAGTGCCTGAGCCCTAATCTGAACCCAGTTCTGACTGACTCTAAAGGTGAAGCTCTTTTCACTATACCAATTACCACTGACATTATTTGTTGAAGTTTGATGCTTAAGCAAGCAACCATACTATTTCAAAGGATCTCCAACAGTTTGTATAACTTTCTGAGATCTACAGACAGTGACAACTGAAAAATGTTAGTTGAGTTTAGAGAACAGTTTTAAGTTGAAGCTTCCTTATATTTCTAAGTGAGAAGGTGACTTCCCTGCCGTGCTCCTTCAAGAGTTCCCTTTCATTTGCAATGACCTGAGGCAGGACAGCGGGGGCAATGTATACTTACAACACTATGCTAGCAGGAGAAATGATAACTGTCATCCTCAAGACATTTTTCAGTATGTCAACTTAGTTTATTCTTTAAATCATTCAAGTCCTGCATTGTCTTGTATTGTGTATCTACTCAAACTTTCCTCAAATTTCATCATAATTTCTCCTCCAAAGTAGAGTTCACAAGGTTAATTACTATTTACTATTTATTTACTATTACTATCTATCCCATTTGCATGTGGTTTTTACTCACTAGAATGTCACGTGGACTGGGGGATAGAGCTCTTGTATCTGAGGCAATAAAAAGTGGTAGCTGAATGATTTTGCCTTAGCTGAACCCTTGCTTGTACTCTAAATGTGTCTAGTGACCTAGTATACTAATAATTTATATACTAATTACTTAACATTAAATAATATAATATAATATATTTTCCTTTCAATCAATATTTCCCTTCACACAGAAAGAGTAAAAAGGTCAGGTAAGCAAATGTCAGAGAACAAGGCAAAGCAACAAGTATAAGGTCTAGACAGGTGGCCAAATAACAAGGGTATCTGTTTAAGATCTCTGGCCCAAAACTCTGAAAATACAATTGAGCCTGTGTTGAATCTGGAAGAAAAGAACTGATTTCTGCTAACAGTAGAAGTATCCATAGCATCTAAGCTAACAAAATTCCAAGGTATACTGGTCTATTTGGTTTTTTCCTCCCAAGTTAAAATAATGGTATAAACAGGGTCTCTCTTTCCTTGCAAATCCTGATTAGGGTCTCGAGGCCTTCATGTTGAGGAGTGGTGGCTGGGACATGAATGTTCAAGTAGTACAGATAATTTCCTTCAGCAGGATAGGTGTGAGAGTGGTGGGATTCTGTCAAAGCAAGGAACGACTGGAGAAGGTACTGGTGGTTGGAGGTTCTGTGCTCCCACAGCTTGCATCTGGGCCCTCAAAGCTGTTAGTTTGCTTGGAAAGTGACTGAATAACTATGGAGCTTCCTGGTTAGAGCCTATAACCAGTACTTTTTTTATATAATCTTGTAGGGAAGAGAGTAGCTGGAGGTTGAAGGGAATAGACAGATTGTTTCATCCTGGGAATCAGGACCCGCTCACGAAGAGCCAAGGTCAAGAACACAGATGCTGGAAGGAAAAGCAACACAAGAAGCCTAAGGTCCAGGGACTAAAAGGTTGGTATTCAAGAACTAGGAGAAATTTAGGAGTTAAAAAGTCAGAGCGATGTATTAAAGAACCAAGCAAAGTCAGGAACCATGTGATCTGCAAAAATCGAAGGAGCTGAACAGAATTGGCAGGAGAAGGGGGAAAGGGCATCAAGAAAAGAGAAAGGACTTTGATAACAGATGTGACTGACAATTCCTTATATTTCCTTCACCCCAGTGAGAGCCAAAGATGTACAGGAAGTGACAAGTGAAAACTGCTATTTGAACTTAGAGAACAATTTTAAGTTCTACATTTCAAATTTGCCTTGATCAGTACACTTTATTTCCAGTAACAGAAACCTATTTATACTGCTTTAGCATCAAATATGAATCCTGAGAAAGAACAAAGCTGGAGGTATCACACTTCCTGATTTCAAAATATATTACAAAGCTACAGTAACCAAAACAGCACGGTACTGGCATAAAGACAGACATACAAACCCATGGAACAGAACAAACGGCCCAGACATAAATCCCTGCATCTATGTCAGGTCAACTAATCTTTGACAAGGGTGCCAAGAATACACAATGTGGAAGGATAATCTTCAACAAATGGTGTCAGTAAAACTATCTACATCCAAAAGAATCAAATTGAACCCTTATCTTACACCAGAGACAAAAATCAACTCAAAATCGATTTAAGAGTAAGGAAGTGTGGGGCTGGCCCAGTGGCACAGCGGTTAAGTGCGCATGTTCCGCTTTGGCAGCCCGGGGTTTGCCGGTTTGGATCTCGGGTGCGAACATGGCACTGCTTGGCAAGCCATGCTGTGGTAGGTGTCCCACATATAAAGTAGAGGAAGATGGGCATGGATGTTAGCTCAGGGACAGTCTTCCTCAACAAAAAGAGGAGGATTGGCAGCAGATGTTAGCTCAGGGCTAATCTTCCTCAAAAAAAAAAAAAAAAGAGTAAAGAAGTGTACAATATGTTATCATTGTTGACTATACATATTATTGTTGACTACAATTATAATGTTGTACAGAAGATCTCTAAGGCTTACATTATATACATATGAGAGAGATTTATTTTAAGGAATTGGTGCTATATACATAGCAAGAGAAATGATAACTGTCATCCTCAAGACATTTTTGAGTATTTCAACTTAGTATATCCCTTAAATCACTGAAGTCCTGCATTACCTTCCATTTTGTATTCTACTCAAACTTTCCTCAAATTTCACCACAATTTCTCCTCCAAAGCAGAACTCACAAGGCTAATTACTATTTACTATTTATTATTACTAGCTATTTATTATTACTATATATGAGAGAGTAAGGGGAGAGGGAGAGAGAGGGAGACAGACAGACACACACACATCCTATTTGGTTCTGTTTCTCTGGAGAACCCTGAATAAGGCAACAACATCTTGGAGAAGGCAAAACTATGGAGGCAGTAAAAATATCAGTGGTTGCCAGTGGTTCCAGAATAAGGATGAAGGGATAAACAGGTGAAGCACAAGGCATTTTTAGGGCAGTGAAACTGCTGTATGATACTATAGTGGTGTATACATGTCCTTACACATATGTCAAAAACCACAGAATATACAACACAAAGAGCGAACCCTAATGTAAACTGTGGACTTTGGTTGACAATTTGTCAACATTAGTCCATCGCTTGTAACAAGTCTACCACACTGATGTCGAGGGAGGCTGTGTGTGTATGTTGTGAGGAAAGGGTATATGAGAACTCTCTGCCCTTTCTGCCCAATTTCACAGCGACCCTAAAACTGCTCTTAAAAGAAAGTCTGTCGCTTTTTAAAGGATGGAAATAAAAAAGAAACTCAGTCACATTAGAAATCAGAGGATGTAAACTAAACTACAAGGAGAATATCATTTTAGATCCACCATATTCGAAAAAATAATTTTAAAAATAAGAAATATTATTGAAGATATGGCACAATAGGAACTTTCATATACTGCTGTTGGGAGTGTATATCAGTTCAAACACTTTAGAAAACACTTTGGTGTTATCTAGTAAACCTGAAGCTGAATTCAACTACAACCTAGCAATTCCCGTCCCAGACGTATATCCCAGAGCAGACGTTCTCAAAGTGTTCCCTGACCAGTAACATCAGCAACACCTGGGAACTTGTTAGAAATGGGATTATCAGGCTCTTCCTCAGACCTACTGAATTAGAAACTGTGGAGGGGGGCCCAGCAATCTGTTCCAAGAAGACCGACAGGTGATTCTAGTGCACAAAAAAGGTTGGAAGATACAGTCTTAAAAAGAAACTCTTGCACGTGTGCTCCAGAAGACAAGAATGTTCAGAGCAACATTATCTGTAGTAGCAAAACATTAAAACAAGCCAAATGTGCATCAACAGGACCAAGTATAAATAAATTATGGCATTTTAATACATTGGAATACCATGGAGAAGTGAAAATAAAGGAAGGGAGGGAGAAGAAAGGGAGGGAGGGAGGGAGTAAGCAAGGGAAGGAGGGAGGGAGCGAGGGAGGGAAGAAGAGCCACAAGTACCTACATGGATGACGCTCAGAATAATTGAGTAAAGAATACAAAAGATGATTCAATTTATATAAGGTGGAAAAACATCCACAAGTAAATAATACATATGATTTTATGAAAATCATAAAGGAAGAGAGGGAATGATAAACACAAATCCATGGTTGTTACCTCGGGGGGGAAGGAAAGGGAAAACAATTAGGTATTGGCACAGAGGGGCCATCAAATGCATTGGTAATATTCTATTTTTTAAGCTGGATGGTAGGTACACAGGAATTCATTTCATTATTTTTCCTCAGAACCTACATTTATGTATACATTATATATATTAATATCTATGTTAGAAATATTTCATAATTAAAAAGATGAAAAAATAAAACCTATCTCAATCATTATTTTCCATAAATGGCTTAAGAAAATAATTTTGTTATTGCTCTTTTTTTAGGAGCTAAGGAAAAACAGATTCCAACTTACATAAAATCTACTTTAATTTCTTCGTTCCAGCATGGATGAGATCCACTTGCAGTACTGGTTTGGTACACAGTGTGTTGAAAGGAAACTTCCACAAAAGGGTGTACAGTATCCTGAAACACATTAATAAACACTGACTAGATTTTTGTAATATTTTATATAGTTGATAACAGGTAGAAGACTAGGAAATTACTTGTTACTGGCCAACAACTGGATGGCTGACTTTTTCTGGTTTTTCAAACACCCATGATTCATTCACTCATTTAATAAACATTTATTGGTCCTATTCAATATCTGGTGCTTTTCTAGGATCCAAAGATAAACGGAACTTTCCTTTAAGGATTTTATAGTCTATCGGGAAAATAAACAGGTAAACAAATAATTGGTGATGAAATGTGAGCAATAAAAGAAATATATTCAAGGTATAATAGCTACTCAGGAGAGGAAATGATGAACTTTCTGAGGTGAGGACAAGGATTGGAGAAAATATTGCTTGGGCTTTTTTAAAATTTTTTTAAAGATTTTATTTTTTTCCTTTTTCTCCCCAAAGCCCCCCAGTACGTAGCTGTATATTCTTCGTTGTGGGTCCTTCTAGTTGTGGCATGTGGGACGCTGCCTTAGCGTGGTTTGATGAGCAGTGCCACGTCTGCGCCCAGGATTCGAACCAACGAAACACTGGGCCGCCCGCAGTGGAGTGCGTGAACTTAACCCCTCGGCCACGGGGCCAGCCCCTGCTTGAGCTTTGAAACATTAACTAATAGTTCATATGGCCAATAACATGGAGCTGTGAGGAGGCCATTCCAGGCAAAGGAAAGGGCATGCACAGAAGCCTTCTAGAACAAGCAGTAGTATGATATGAGACTGCTGTGGGATGGAGAGAGATGTGACTGACTGGCAGTTAAGGACCAGATCATTATGGACTTTTGTAGGCATTCTAAGGAGGAATTTGTACCCTATTCTACAGAGCCTGAGAACAGCAGAGCAGGGAATGAAACGGCTATAATTACATTTTATAAAGAGCACCTTCAACCGTGTTATCGAAAGTACACTGGAAGCCCAAGAGATTAGAGATGGAGAGACCAATTAGAAGCCTCTTGCAATTGAGGGCCAACATAATCAAAATGCAAGTTTATAGAAGTGTTAAATACTTACCTCATTTAAGATCTCATCTGAGGCTACTGATTGGATTGTTTCTTTATGTCTGAGGTGAGACATTGGTGACATCAAATAAGTTGGCATATCCAAGGCTCTTCAGGAAAAACAATATAGAAACATACACTTTAATTAATTTTAATATTGGTGGAAGAGGGTAGCTTTCTGCCTATGCTTAAGGAGATACGTAATTCAGTTACCCTGGATCTTACAGAGTTTGCTCTGGATCTTCATATCACAGGTGGTTACAGCTAAATATTTGATAACCACTGCTGTGGGAGAGTGGCTCCTAAATGCTGAACTACGCACTATATCCAGTCTACGACAAAGTTTTCACTCGTCCTCAGCAAACGGAGAAAAGTAAGCCAGGTGATACTTCGATATTATATCCTTCCTATTTTTGGTGTTAACATTATTCTTTCTTTTACAAATTGATGATTATAGAAAATGATGGTGATTTTAATATGTCCTTATTTCACACAACAGCCCACTGAGTGCCCACAGGAGAGATGGGTAAGATCTGATTTTTGCAGAAGTCACCTAAAATGACAAGTCCAAAACAGAGCCTACTCTCTCCAGTTTTCTACTTCCAGTCCTGAGAGGGGCCAGGGGCAGAGAATAGCGCAGGTGGCAGCAGGAGCTTCACGTGTTTTCAATATTCAGAATAGGGACAAAAGACATTTATTTGATAGTACCCAAAAATATATGTGTGAAAGTTACTTTGGGTATCTCAAACTTCTGAAAAACTTAATACATGGCAGTGACGGTTTTACAAATAGAACAGTACAGAAATTTAAATTTAAGATAGATCTTCTGCAACCCTAAAAATTGGTGCGTATTTCCTTACCTACTAACTGTTGTTTTCCTGGTAGGAATATTATAAGCCCTCAGTATTCTGACAAGAATCTTAATATCTCCATCACAGACAGTCTGTGCTGCCACTTTTTTCCTTTCTTTCCTCCACGGCTTTAACTTTCTTCGTCGTTCAACAAGCTTACAAATGGCATGTGTCAACTGGCTAAAGAGTAAAAAGTGATCAGCCGCATATACACAGATAACTTAGTTCTAAAGATATCAGTTTTTAAATTAATTATTGTAAATAAGGCCATTATTCTGAACCATATTCTCTCCATTGTGGAGAGGAGACAGAGTTGTCTTAAACCCAAGGAAGGAATCTTTTTTGGAGCATAGGAGAGATGCTATGTTTACTCTCATGTTAAGAGAGAATGTGATTGCTCTGAGCCCTTTGAGCACACGGTCCAAGAACAGACAAGAGCATGGAGAGGTAATTCCATGAAACATGATGCTCTTTCAGAAAATTATTCATTTTTCAGGAATCATTCTCTTGAAAGTGGTTAGATACTCAACTTTTTTCCATGGCTCTGAAACAGGAGTTATTAGTTACACACGCTGCCACCCTGGCAACACAAATCCAAGGAAGTATGGCATTATGGTTGCCCACTTTCCCCCAAAGACTGAAAATAAAACACAATAGATTTCAGCATCCTGAGCCAATTAAAACCTTATTGGTAATACTAGGAATCTGCAAGTAGCCCCAGGGAGGAGTCCCAGAAACATGCATCCCTACTCCTGCTCCTCTCACTAAGTTTCACAGATAGGACAGTATGAGGATTGAGTTACCTCCGCCAAAGGCTCCCCGAACTGCTGCCTGTGGATCACAGCACCCTTTTATGGCTGAGGATTCAGGTTTTCTGGGGGTTTTTTTGAGGAAGATTAGACCTGAGCTAACATCTGCCGCCAATCCTCCTCTTTTTGCTAAGGAAGACTGGCCCTGAGCTAACATCGGTGCCCATCTTCCTCTACTTTATATATGGGACGCCTGCCACAGCATGGCTTGATAAGCAGTGCATAGGTCCATGCCTTGGATGGAACCAGTGAACCCCAGGCCACCAAAGTGGAGTGTGCAAACTTAACCACTATACCACCGGGCTGGCCCCTGAGGATTCAGTTTTGAAAGCGGGAGATTATAGGCTTAGTGTGTGGAGCTAATAGCAATGAATTTTCCGGTAGCAATCTCAGGACAAGAAAATCTTAGGACAAAACTACTTTGCGACAAAGATTATTTCTTTTATTTTGCTTTTTTTACCACAAAAACCATCAACAAGGAGAGAGTAAAAACTAAATATTATACAATTGAAAATGTATATTGTATAGATATACACAAAATGCAATTTAAAAATGTCCAGAGCCAGCCCTGATGGCCTAGTGGTTAAAATTTGGCACGTTCCACTTCAGCGGCCTGGGTTCAGTTCCCAGGTGCGGAACCACACCACTCGTCTGTTAGTGGCCATGCTGTGGCGGCAGCTCACACAGAAGAACTAGAAGGACCTACAACTAGAATATACAACTAGGTACTGGGGCTCTGGGCAGGGGAAAAAAAAACCCAGGAAGATTGGCAACAGATGTTAGCTCAGGGCAAATCTTTCCCAGCAAAACAAACAAACAGAAACCTCTCTATTTAAAAAAAAAAGTCTAAATATATTTTCAGTCAATATATTTCACTTTATGTTTTGTAATGGCATCTTTTGACATGTAACTTAATATAAAAATAGAGAATTTATTAGAGGACCTTGAAGGTATTAGCTTAAAGCTTTATATTTAATATTTAAATAATAATTTTTAGCATGTACCTTGCAGATACAATTTCTTCATAATCAGCCACAACGTCTGATAAGTTAAATTTGCTAACTTTGACAATTCTTTTCATTACCAACCTTCTCATCTACAAAAAAATTTAGAATTTAGAGAAACAAATAGCTTATATTTTAAGATTACGTATTTACAATGCTACTGGTGCCACTATTTTTCACTCTTAATTTTTGCAAGCAATGAATGGAAAGGGGGATTAGAGAAGTGAAAATATGGTTCTGTTTGTTACCATTATTAAAATTATTCCTAACTCTCACATTAATGTCACACCAAAGCAAGTTTCTTTCGTTCCATTTTTTTGTCCTGCCATATCCACTTCATGTCATCTTAAACTCTGCTCTCATCTGTTTTTCCACCTAACTCACAGTTTACGTGGACAGAGCTAGTCTTCACCAAAGGAGATGGTTACCCTGTGAATACGTTTCTACAACAGCCGATTATAATGGACTATAAATCTTGATCCATAAACTCAAGAAATGTGATCACATTTCTGTATTTCCTTTGAGTCAATCCTATTCTGACTTGAAGCTCTCATTCTGTCAGTTTGGCAAGATATTCAGTGCTTGAAGGGAGTCATTCCCCTGAGCCCTTGCTATCTGCAGAACTCACAGACCTTGGTTCCTCCAAGGACTGTGAAATTCTTCCTTTTAGTCTGAGGAAATCCCTCCCTTTCTCCTCTAACCCTATCCTTCACAACAGGTTTAGGCTTTCAAACACGAAACTGGGAAGAGGTGTGTCTGGAGGCAATTTCTGCTTTCTGTCCTGCCACAAATCGTCCCAGAGACAATGTTACCTAGGGCCTAATGATCTGCTTAGGGTAGGAAAATGGGGTGGGCAGGAGAAGAATGGGAAAAATATAACTCCTAAATATTACCCTCATATGGGCAACAAATTGTTTCCCCTGACGGTGAAACACACCCCTCTGACCCCACATTTCTCTCCCTCTCCCTCTCTCTCTCCCTTGCTCTCTTGACATCAAACAGACTCGGCTCCTTGCTATTCGTTCTAAAGGCCAGCCGTGCTCTTTCCTCACAGTTTTCACATGTGGTTCCATCAGCCTGGAATGTTCTTCTTCCACAAAAACTCCATGGCTAGCTCTCTCCTTCAAGTCTTTTGCTGAAGTGTTACTTTCTCATGGGCTTTCCTTGATCACCTTACTTAAAATTGCACCTCACGCTGCTACATATAAATACACTAAGCCCCCACCCCCCTCGAAGAGAACTTTTGTCCTCTCTCCCTACTTTATTTTTCATAGCACATATCACTCTCTAACCTACTAATGTTTTGTTCATTATCTGACTTCCCCCACTAGAATGACTTCCTTCAGGCAGTCAGGGGTTTCACTCAGTTTTGTTTACTGCTGTAATTCCAATGTCTAGTATAATGCCTGATTCATAGCAGATGCTCAATAAATATTTATTGAATAAATTAATGAAAGGGACAGAATGAGGAGATGCACACGTTTCAGCACAACTTTATCTAATAACCCTTGAGACTGCTGGGACTCCATTCTTTACCGTTGCAATCCTGGCCTCAGACACCACTGACCCCAGTAACACAGCACAAAGTTTAATGTACATAACTCCCAGTTCCGTGAGTTCCTTCCACATCAGGATTTAAACACCTGGGGCCCTAAGAGGCGGCCAGGGTCAAACCTTTCCAGTATCTGTAATTAAAATAATTATCCCTTGAACTTGTAGTTTTAAAACTATCCTCAGACAGCAAAGAAGTCTTCACATGGAGCTGAAATCTAATCACAAAATTTTCTTAACACTCCTTCCCAGCACTCCTATATGAAGTTCAAGCCTCCTCAGACATTTGCTTTCTTACCCCCATTCTGATCCTCTGCTGCCCTCCCTCTTGGGCTTCCTCACACGTAAAGAAAGAAGAGAAGGGATAAGGATGTGTGCTCTCTTTTCTCATAAGTAAGAACACCTCTTTATTTCCTAAGACAGAAAACTCATTATTAAAGCACATCCCAATTTTTTTTTTTTTTTAATATAGAAGTAGTAGAGAAGAGGTATGAGGGGCAGGGGTGAACGGAAAAAACTCCTGCCAGTGACAAATGGGAGGAGCTCTTTCAAGCCCAGGACAGCTACAGTGGTCTGCATTTCCACCACCCTCTCATAGTAAAATGAGTACAAACTGGGACAGCACTTGAGGTTTTATCTCATTTGCCCATTACATAGGAAGTAAAGCAAAGTGGGCGTCATCACTGTCTATTTTGACACAAGAAGAAACGGGGGCTCAGTGAATAGGTTACTTGCCCAAAGACACCCAGGGTAGTCAGAACAGGTCTTCATACACCTGCCTGGGGCTCTTCTAGTTACACAAGGTTGCTTCTCACCTGACCTCATGAGGATCTGGTGTGTATCTCTTAGAACTTTCCATGGCTCTTTGCTTCTTTTCAAATTACCCTAGAAGGCTGCTCTGATGCTCTACAGCAAAGGCTATGTACTTAGGTGAGATCCTACTCTTGCAGAAGTTTTAGAAACCCTCTCAGCCCTTGCGGTTTTATCCCTTACTTTATTAATTTCTCAAACATTTATCAACATTTTCTGAGTGAAGGGCACTGTGCTGGGTACCGCAGATCTACAGATAAAGTCCCCGCAGGCCAGAAGCTTAGACCAGGGCTGATAAGGGGTCAGTGGAAAGAAACCAGGAATGAAATTCAGTGAGGAATTCCACCTCAAAACTGGTTTAGGCTTTGCTAGGTTGGTTTGTAAATATTGACTTTGTATTGAAGTCTATGTCTTTCTCTAATACTTCCTCCTGTCTCCTGGTAACTCCTTCATCCCTTCATCCCCTCAACTGCTGTGGTCTACCACATTACTGAGATACTAGTAAAAGTAGGGATTCTGGCAAAATGCTGGTGTATTTCTCAAAGTCTACTTTTAGAATCAAAAAGAGATGGGAAGTTGGGGCCAGCCTGGTGGCATAGTGGTTAAGTTTGTGCACTCTGCTTCAGCATCCCGGAGTTCACAGGTTCAGATCCCAGGCAGAGACCTACACATCACTTATCAAGCCATGCTACGGCGGCATCCCACATACAAAACAGAGGAAGACTGGCACAGAAGTTGGCTCACGGACAATCTTCCTCACACAAAAAGAGGAAGATTGGCAAAGATATTAGCTCAGGGCAATCTTCCTCATCAACAAAAAAAAAAGAGAGAGAGATGGGAAGCCTTTTTCTTTTTCTTTTTTTTAAGATTGGCACCTGAGCTAACATCTGTTGCCAATCTTTTTTTTTCCCTTCTACTTCTCCCCAAATCCCCCAAATACATAGTTGTATATTCTAGTTGTAGGTCCTTCTAGTTGTGCTATGTGGGATGCCGTCTCATCCTGGCCTGATGAGTGGTGCCATGTCTGTGCCCAAGATCCGAACTGGTGAAGCTCTGGGCTGCCTAAGCAGAGTGCATGAACTTAACCACTTGACCACAGGAACAGCCCTGAGAGATGGGAAGTCTTTAATGTTCATGTTTAAACAGAAGAATTTGGGATGTACTTTAATAATGAGCTTTCTCTCAACTGAAGTAACCTCCGCATCAACAATGTACATCAACAGTGTACATTTACAGATGGTAAGTAACTCTCTCTGAAAAGGAAGTCTGAACAGAACAGAAAACCCCTCAGTGATCAGAAAGAGGTGATGAGTAAGTAGACTTGTCCATCTAATTCTCTGGTACCAGGCATCCAACAGATCAGTTTTCACAAAAGTAAATGCAAACATATTGATATTACTCTTTCGTTGTTGTTACCTTTTTCAGAAAATTGGCAGAATTAATCCTTTGCGCAGTAATAGAATTCACATCTGAAATGGACATATCCTTCTCTATCTGACTTTCATATTCCTAAACAGAGAATTAAGTTAGTTTCACTTCGTGAATGTAATGGAGCTCAGATATGACATGCTGCAACAAAATATTAACTTCATTTCTGTTCATGTGCACAAGACACTGGCAATACTCTGGCATGGAAAGAAGAAAACATTTATTTCAGTTTCTCCCACTGAGAATTAGCTAAGAACATTTTATGACTATATTTTGTTTGCTTCTAGGATGAGGTCCATTTACCTTTTAAAATAGAGCAATGATTGAGGAAAAACTTGCAATTGAGAAAATTATAAGAAAAATGTGAAGATGGTAGAGAAATATTCTTCATGCATGCACTTATCTGGCCATTGCTAAAAACAAAACAAATGAAAAGTAGTATAGTACAATGGTCAAGACAGTGGGCTCTGGAGGCTAGCAATTCTGGGTTCAAGTTGACCCTGCCATTTATTTACTAACTGTGTGGTTTGGGAGAAAGTTGATTAACTTCAGCAGACCTCAGTTTCTTCTTCTGTAATAACAATAATAATACCTGTGTCGCAGGATTGTTGTGAGACTTAACTGAAACAATATCTGTGAAGTGCGTGGCACACAGTAAGTAGTCAAGATGTGCTGACTATAATCAATAACTTTAAGTTTACATCCAGCAGTTGGTATAAGATTGCTTGTCAGGATGTTTCATCTATAAAATTTAAAATAAATCTGCATCTGTTATATCTGCATTTGTGGGATACACCCCTAATACACATGGAAATCATTTTACATTATAGATATCTTTAAAGACCAGACAAAAATAATGAAGGAGATACTTTAGAACTTTCAGCCATGTTACAATAAACACGACGATCTGAAAGTAATTTATTTGTTCTTCTAATTATCCACAAGAAATCTTGAAATTAATTCTGTTGGAAAGTAACAGCTTTCACTTAATGATAAATTTAATATTTTATATCACTTTACTTTTTAAAGTGTTAATTTATGAGTTATTTAAATACTCTGGATATTATTTTGTTATGTGTGTTGCAAATATCTTTTCCTAATCTGTGAGGCTTTAATTTTAATATTATCAACTTTATTAATCTTTTTCTTTACAATTTATACTT
Organism: Equus przewalskii; assembly: GCF_037783145.1. Taxonomy (NCBI): domain Eukaryota; kingdom Metazoa; phylum Chordata; class Mammalia; order Perissodactyla; family Equidae; genus Equus; species Equus przewalskii. Next base: position 33,155,705 of record NC_091831.1, read on the forward strand.
TCTGTGGTTTGTTTAAGAAATATTTTCATATCCTAAGATTAAGATAGCCATTTAAAGTTTTCCTTTTCACATGTAATCTTCATTACACATGGTTTTCTTTCTTTTGTGAGGTCTGAATCTGTTCTATTTCACTGGTTTGGAATTGCATTACTACAATTACAGAGTAATTGGGGAGAACTTCCATCTTACAATGATGAGTCTTCCTATCAGCGAACATTTATTCAGATTCTTTTTTACATCATCAAAAATGTTTGATAATTTTATCCATTAAGTTCTTGCATATCTTTTGTTAAATATATTCCTATGTATCTTGAAGTTTTTATTGCTGTTGCAAGGAGTATCTTTTATTGCTATCGCAAGGAGTATCTTTGTTAAGTGACATTTTTAGTGGGTTTTTAACTGGGGTGTAGAGTGCTATTTATTTTTTGTCTTGAACATTTCCTCAAATTTTTCAAACATAGAAAATTAGAAAGAATGTTCAAATCCATATACCCACCTTCTAAATTAAGTAATTAATATTTTGCCATATTTGCTTAATCTGCCTTTTACTTATTTTTAATTGTTTTGGCTAAAATATCTCAAAGTAAATTACAGACACCATGACACTTCATTCCTAAATAAATACTTCAGCATGAATCTCCAGGAGCTAAGGACATACTTCTACACAACCACAACGCCACAATCACAGACAACAAAATTAACAACTTCCTTATATTATCTAATATTCAACCCTAGCCAAATTTTACCAATTGCTGTTTTTTTCCCCTAAAGCCAAGATCTAATTAAGAATCATGTGTTACCTTTGGTTAAGTCTCTTTGGTCTCTTAATCTAGAATACTCTGCCTTCTTTTTAAAAAATGATGACTTTTTTAAAAGATCAAAACAGTTGTACTTGCTAGCCAGTTGTTCCACATTCCAAATTTGTCTGTTTCCTTGTTGTGCCATTTAACTTGTTTTTCTATTTCTCATAAACAAATTAATCTAAAGTCTTTTTTTTTTTTTGAGGAAGATTAGCCCTGAGCTAACTGCTGCCAATCCTCTTTTTGCTGAGGAAGACTGGCCCTGAGCTAACATCCATGCCCATCTTCCTCTACTTTACATGTGGGACGCCTACCACAGCACGGCTTGACAAACAGTGCCATGTCCGCACCTGGGATCTGAACCGGCGAACCCCGGGCCGCTGAAGTGGAACGTGTGCACTTAACCGCTATACCACCAGGCCCGCCCCTGAAACATTCTTAACCAGTTTAAAGAAGGTTTAACGAAGTTCTCTTCTGATTCTAGGATGCTAAGAGCTTTCATCATGAATGAGCACTGAACTTATTAAATGCCTCTTGGGCATTTATTAAGAGAAGAATATTTTTTCCTTCCTTAATTCTGTTAATGTGGTAAATTACAGCAATAATTTGTGTAATTAAATTGGCTTTGTAATTTGGAAGTAAACCCTACTAGATTATGGTGTGTAATTATATATTTATACACAACACATTGCTTTTCAATTTGTTAAAATTTTATTAGTAATTTTATACCTATGCTCATAAGTGATAGGCTCATACGCTCATACTGATGCTATATCCCTCAATTATGCTGAGCATTGTGTTTTGCCTGTAGTAGTTTATGGAACTGTAGAATTGACTTCAATCATCGAGAGAAGCAGCATGAGGAAACTGAAGAACTTTCCAGCTCTTCTAAGCCAAGGCCTTTCCACTGCAGTTTACTGACTGAAATTCTTAAAGTCTCAAAACCGGAGATTAACCATAATTAAAAGTTGAGAAATGCTTTCTGAAGCCAAATACCAAATGGTCTGTTTGTGAATACATATATTTCTATGTATCCATATTTGTGAAAATAACGAATTATCTGCAAATCCTATCTTTATGTGCTAACTGGTGGTGCCATGACACTGTCATTGAAAATTCATTAATTTGCATTTTCCTTTTCACATCTGAGCCACACCAAAAAGTTTTCTCAGATAATCCAGTTAGTTTAGCCTATGAATATCCTCCCATTACAACTTGAATTTTAAATGTAATGAGTCATGTATAGTTTTGTTTGTGTCTCCTCTAAATTAGGGTATAAAAGCTAAAGGATAGCTCAGTGGCAACAAGAACAAACATATACTATCTTTTTAAAATCTTTTTTTGTGTGTGTGTGTGTAAGATTGGCTCTGAGCTAACATCTGTGCCAATCTTCCTCTACTTTATCTGGGATGCCACCACAGCGTGGCTTGACGAGGGGTGCGTAAGTCCACGTCTGGGATCCAAACCTGCAAACCCCAAGCCACCAAAGTAGAGCGTGCGAACTTTTCTAACCACTACGCCACTGGGCTGCCCCAAATATATATTATTCTTTTAAGTAATTTTTACTGTTTTTAATGTTAAGTGGCTTACTGCAATTTCCCTTCAGTCAAGAATAAAATGAAAACAAATAGCAAAGAGTTTATCAGTTTTTTCTTATCAATTGATAATAATTCACCAAAGTTAAATTAATAAACCTATTATAATCTATTTTAGCTAAAGGCATTCATTCACTCTTTCTGACTCATAAGATGTATAAACCTCAATACCCTTCCTCAGAATCTACTATCTTTATCTAAGTTGGCCAACATCACCCCAGACTGATGATTCTACTGCACAGGCCTTTTCTTTAGAGATGGAACACTAATTCCTTTCTTCTCAAACCATCTCTTAGCAAGCTCAAGTGCTAGGATTACTACAATGGGTTATTTCTACAGAAATTAGCTCTTATAATTCCACTATTTAAGACCAGAGACGTGCTGGTAAATGTTTAAAACCAGTTCTCTGGGATTTGGAGGTGAAGCCCCATTTGTAGCATTTGCTGATTTATGGTGTAAATATTCCCCCAGAAACAAATTTAAAGCAACCAATATGAAGTCACTGACGGTGGAGTTGGGAAGAGATGCACACAATAGGCTCTCACCAGCTGGTGCTGGCAGGCTCCTGTACACCATCACCATGCAGCCTGAGACTAACTTCTTTCTTTCTTTTTTTTCCCACATTAAAGTTTCTGAAACTGAGATGTGCTTTATAATCAATGCGCAAGTTTAATTCAGCAGTGTTTCTCTCCCTTGTCCCCCAAAGTTGCTTTTAAACTGGTGATGACTTTTACAATAACAAAAATATAGTATTTACATAAATTTAGAATATATTTAAAGGATTTTGGCTGTGAAGTAGGTTGTCTGGACAACAATTAAGTTGCAAAGTCAAGCTAAGGACTTTCTGGAATTTGGGAGATCTGCACATTTTTTTTTTAAAGATTGGCACCTGAGCTAACAACTGTTGCCAATCTTTTTTTTTTTTCCTGCTCTTTCTCCACAAATCCCCCCAGTATATAGTTGCATGTTTTAGTTGTGGGTCCTTCCAGCTGTGGCATGTGGGACACCGCCACAGCGTGGCCTGATGAGTGGTGCCATGTCCGCGCCCAAGATCCAAACCAGCGAAACCACGGGCTGCTGAAGCGGAGTCTGTGAACTTAATCACTCGGCCGCAGGGCTGGCCCCTGATCTGTACACTTTTAATGCCTGAAGAGAAGGGGAAAAAAATCTACAGATTGTATCAGTTAAAAAAAGAAAAGAGGGGCCAGCCCGGGGGTGGAGCGGTTAAGTTCCCACATTCTGCTTTGGTGGCCCGGGGTTCGCTGGTTTGGATCCTTGGTGTGGACATGGCACCGCTTGGCAAGCCATGCTGTGGTAGGCGTCCCACATATAAAGTAGAGGAAGATGGGCATGAATGTTAGCTCAGGGACAGTCTTCCTCAGCAAAAAGAGGAGGATTGGCCGCAGATGTTAGCTCAGGGCTAATCTTCCTAAAAAAAAAAAGAAAAAAGAAAATAAGATAGATATAAAGCAGCAAAATATTAACTTACACAATAAGCCATATTCAAATAGAAAGCAAATACCTGGAAGACTAAATCTGGGATCTCTCTATCATAGAGGGGCATTTGCTGCAGAAGGAAAACATCTAATTGACCTGCATTTCTAAGTTGCAATAGCTGGAAACGTTTACTTTTATTCATCTCCTCTTCAGAAACCAAGTTAAACTCATCTTGCAACTGTTCCAGACGAAAATACTTTGGAATATCCTGCCCTTTATGTTTCATATACTGTAAAACATAAATAATATAAAGTCTTTACTTAAAATATTCTTTAAAATTCAATAATTATTTCAAAACACTGTTTTTTCCTCTCAACCATGAGATGTGAGAGTTTCCATATAAGTAAGAAATGGAGCAATTTAATCTGTACAGAGATAGAAGCTGAAAAAAAAAACCCAAAACAGAATCTGGCCTACATGGCTTCCCAACCTTTTCCTGGTCATGACTTATAAAGAAAATGAAAATATCTGCTTGCACATTGGGTTAAAAGATGAGACTGTTCATAGTTCATATCTATTTGCCCTAAGAGTTGAGAGAAAACCAATATTTCTGTACACCTGTAACCAGTTCAGAACATCAGATGGGAAGCTCTGATCCAGGGAAACTTAATTACAATAATCTATTCATGAAGTGCTTTATTCAATAAATGCAAATATCAGTACAAGGTACATGTAAGGAAGAGTGCTAGTTGCCCTAAGAGAGACAAAGATTTATTAGCTGTAGTTCCACTAGGCAAGATAAAACACAGAAATGAATAACTACAGTAAAGGGCAGAATGACATCAGAGCCATAAGAATTTATAAAAAGAAAAAAATAGTTAACAGGAGGGCAAGGCAAGAAGAGCTCACATCTAATTGAGGTTACCGGGGAAACATTTATCAGACTTGCGGCATGGGTAAGATAGTCACTGTAGGTGCTCTTCTAGGCAGAGGGAATGGCATGAATGAAGGTATGGAGAAAGCATGTTCAGGGTACGCAGAGCAGTTCAGTCGGCCCTAAGGAAGAGTAGGAGAAGGGAATAGATAAGGAGTCTTTGAGGGAAGGAGTGTATCTGTAAGTCATCTCTGTATCCCTAGCATCTCACAGTGTGATTGGCACTCAGTAGATGTATAACACATATCTACTCAGCCTGAAGGTTCGCCTGCAGGATGTACTGCAGGCTGCTAAGTAATGGCAGAGTACCAACTGCCAGGCCTAAAGTAGTAATTATGTCAGTTGCTGAGTTTCTAAGTGCCTTTACAATACTATAAACTGGTTGAAAACTGTACCTGTCAGATTTACCTTTACACGTCTCCTAGTGCCTAGAAAAATATAAAGCAAACTAGGGAGGAGTATAAGGGGGTAGAGTTTAGGAAATAGAATATATTTACAGTATTGATATTTGCTATAACTTACCATAATAAATTCCATTAAATCAGAATATTCTGGATTATTTGGGTCAATTTTGACTTCATTTGCCCACTCAAAAAGCTTCTGTGCATTAACAAGACATGGAATACCAGGAACACTTCTGGCATCTACATTCCTTAACACACTAACATAAAGAAAAATATTTTGTGAATTTGCATACAATATGCAGGTTACACATCTGTTATACAAGGTAAAACCTATCTATCCCCTGCATTTAAAGATAAAACAGGTTTAGATGTGATATCTCTCCTGGTTCTTCTCACCTTCTAACTTGTATCCTAGCTCTTTGATAAATGTCTACTTCCATCCCTTAAGAGACAGTAAGCTTCTTAAGGGTAAAGTCTGTAAATATTCATCTTTGTCATCTCCACTCTGTGCAGTAGCTAAAACATAGTAGATGGTAAAGTGAATAGAACTTATTGGATGTATTCTGTAAACCCTGAGTATACTAACTTATTAAATATCTTCTTTCCGTAGGATGCACGATATTGAAATTTAACCAAGATGTTTGCTTAAGCAAAATTAATCAAGTCCACAATAGAAAAAGAATCTTTAGGCTATATCTTTACAGTTGAAACATTCTATAGTGTAATACAATTAACTGAGAAGGATGTGCCAGAAGAGTATCTTTGGTCATATGAGGCCATCTTCAGAAGCTGGAGAGCTACAAAGATAGGCTAGACTCATAATGCTTTCTTAGTGACCTCAGCTACAGGCTAAGTGCAGAAGGAATTCAACCCTAAACAGTAAGGGTTTCTTTAGAGCCATCAATTATTCCAGTTATTTAATCTTTCTTCTCATAGATGATTTGTCTCATCACATATAATTAGAGGGATTTGGACCAGAAAATTTCTAAGATCCTTTCTATAAAGTACTCAAGAAAAATTCCAGTCTATAAACTGAGATTCCAGAAATACAGTTCTGACTCAGATTCATTTATGTCTTAGCCCAAACATGGAGACATATTTTACACAGTCTATTTTCCAACAATATCTATTCATATTTCTACGATGAGTCTTTGGAAGCTATGGCTAACAAAGCCAATGCCTAGTATGATAGGATGTAAGCAAAACTACAAATACGTGAAGTTTAAGTATTCTTCCTTTCTTTAATTTCTATTTCTGCCCTCATATTTGAACAATTTTGATGCCTTTGTAATAAGAGATCTCTAGAGCTTGACACTCTTGACATCTAGTAAAAAATTTTCCTTCTCCTGGGAACAGTCTTAGCCCAGGTCCTTTAGAAAACAAAGCCTGAGGCAAAGCTTAAATGTTAATGAATAGATTAGAGAGAGAAACTTATTCCCTTACAGCCTAAAAAAAAAAAAGTTGTAATTGGATTTCAATTTAGTCCCAGGATTTCTGCCTCAGGGAAAGTAATAAAAACCTCATAACATCTCTTGCCCTTGCTATAATGATTCCTGCAGCTGCCCTCTAAGTGTTCAGCTGTGGGCTATGGCAAAACCCCTCTGTCATCTGCACCCCCTCCTGCACAACCAAATGCCAAGCAAGTAACATAATTCAGTGGCATTAAGTATACTCACAGTGTTGTACTACCACCTCACTATCTATTTCCAGAATTTATTCATCATTCCAAACAGAAACTCTGTACCCACTAAACGATAACTCCCCATTCTTCCGTCCCCTCAGCCCCTGGCTTTCTCTCTCTGTGAACTAAGCAAAAAATTTTAAAGTTACCAGGGAGAAAAGACAGACTGTCTACAAAACACCAACATTTAGACTGATAGCAGCAATGACAAATCCCAGAAGATAATGTGATTACAGCTTCAAAGTGGTAAAGGCTGGTAAAGTGGTAAGGGAAAATAAATATCAGCCTCAAATTTTATACCCACCTAAACTATTACAAGAGTGATGACAAAATAAAGATATTTTCATATATACAAAGACTAAGCAAATTTGCTAGCTACAGAAATTGACTGAAAGAATCACTAAAGGAGCAGGCTTTTAGAAAGAAAAGTAAATCCAGAATGAAAGTGGGGGAGGTAAGAGATAGGGGCAAACATAACAGCCAATTAACCACGTCAGAAAATTAACTATAAATGTAAGAAAAGCTGTTTTATGTTTTAAAATGTGTTAAACAAAAACTCTAGACAACAATAACAATAATTGAGATTGGAGAGCTGTGCTTAATGTGGTATTAGCATTCTAAGATCTTCTTTTGCTTCACTGCTTTATTTGCAGCTCTGCTAGTATTTGATGAATGAATGCATAAGTAAATCAGTGAATAAACAAATATTTTGTTTGGATCTCCTTTAGCTCCATGTTTTGACTCTCACAAGTCAGTCTTGCCATTTGGAGCACCCATCCTAGGTTCCTAGAACCACTGCTCAGCACCAGCCCTTCAGCTCCCACAGCTGTAGAGTTCTGTTAGCCTCCCTCTCTGATCTCAGAGGCCCCAGCTGTAAAGTTCTACTTCAAGACAACTTTCTAAGAGAGATCTCTGGACTTTGAAAACCTCTCCTGCAATTCAATCCCTGTTGAAATCTGTGAGCTGTCCCAATCTTTCACAGAACTGCTCTCAATCTTTTGTAAACTTGAGTCCCCAAGTAAATGGAACTGCTAAGTGCAGCATCACAGAAGCCATGAGAGAAGAGACTTCAAGAAGCAAAAGGATGAGGACAGGCCAATGAATATGGCCAGGAGGTCACTGGTAGCCTTCAGGAATAAGTGGGTTGGATTAGGGAGGGAATGTGTGAACAAAAAGTGGAGGCAATGTATGCAAACCAGCAGACCACAAGAATGAGGACTTGGGCAGGAAAAACAGCCAAAAAGGGTTTTCAGGGTTTAATTAAATGCTCGGATTTTTCTTGGTTTCTTTGATATAAAAGACTAACAGCATACTAGGGAGATGGAAAAGTTGAAGATAATGTAAGAAAAAGCTATAAATATGTTAGCAGAATCCTAAAGGAGACAAAGGAAAGTTCCCAATTACCTGTATAAAAGTTAGCTTTAGAGTGAGGAGAATAAGCATCTGACTCCAAGAATAAAGCATAGACTAGTATGATGAGACAAAGACTGGAAACAGCTGCAGTGGGGACTATGCTAGGGAAATACTAAGAAATACAAGAAAATAATGGTTGGGTATTAAAAGCTTATTCACCAGCTCCAAAATGAATTACCTTTATTAATTTTCCATTTTTGTCCTAAAATGCCCTTCTCCAGGTCTCTAAGAAGATGACCTCTTTTACTTAGCAAAACAAGGACATCCATCAAAATTAAAATTATAATTCCATCTTCCTAGTGATTTCTGTCTCGTTCTCTGATTTGAAGAAAAGATATTTCTTCCAGAACTATAACTACTCATTTGTGTTTTGGCTCAATATCTTCCTGACTTTGAAGGATCTCATACTCTTTCTAATATATTCTGACTCTTTTTCCATGGATCCCATCACTTCTTGTAAGAAGACAAGGACTGCCCCAATTTTTAAGAAAGCCATACCTTGATTATGTTGTGTCTCTTATTTTCAGCCTCTTTTTCTGTCAAACTTCTTGAAAAGTAATCTACATCCACTACCTCAGTTTCCTCAATGTCAACTGTTGAATGCTACTGACATTTAGTTCAGGGTTTTTTTTCTCTAAAACTCTTATTTACCAAGAAAAGTATTTATGAACTCGTACTATGACTTTGGTCATATGCCACTGGTTTTATATATAGTGTTCTCATTGTTATTTTTTAAATAGTCTCTAATCTCAGTTTTGATTTTCTGTTTAATCCAAGTTATTTGTGGAAATTTTTTTAATTTTTATTATTTTATTTTTAAAATAGACTTTATTTTTTAAGATCTGTTTTAGGTTTATAGCAAAACTGATGAGAAAGTGCAGAGTTTCCATATGCCCCTTACCCCCCACATATGCCCAGCCTCCCCAACTATCAACATCCTGCACTAGAGTTATAATTTATTACATTTGTTGCAATAAAACAGTTGCATTTGTTATGATCTATGAACCTACAGTGACGCATCATTATCATTCAAAGTCCACAGTTTATATTAGGGCTTACTCTTGGTGTTGTACAGTCTATGAGTTTTGACGAATATGTAATGACATGTATCCACAATTATAGTATCACACAGGGTAGTTTCACCGCCCTAAAAATCCTGTGTGCTCTGCCCATTCATCCCTCTCTCCTCCTAATCCCTGGCAACCACTGATATTTTTACTGTCTCAATAGTTCTGCCTTTTCCATAATGTCATATAATTGGAATAGCAATCTTTCTTAAAAATGTTGTTTAGATGTGGAGGGGAAAGGCCATCTTTTCGTTATCATCATTCAGTAATTTTTAAATGATGGAATCCACTTGGCCCTTTATATTTACGATTTTACTCAAACATAGCACCATACACAAGGCAGGATTATCATTTTTATAGAATTTTACCTTTCTTATTTCTAGTAATCCTATTTGTGGGTGTGACCTGGAAATTAATCCCATTTCCTCTAGGAAAGTTTATTACCTGCAGTAAGCAGATCTTAATGACTGTGACATAGGTGTCAGAGGAATACCATTTTCATCTAAGGCCCATGATAGAGAATAGCTTAGTTTTCCTGATGTCAAAAGACAAAGTTCTTCGGTTCCGTTTCCCTCAAGAAGAAAGGGCACATCTGTTTATAGCGACATTAAAAATATATGAATTTTTTTAAAAGCAGTTTGAGCACATCGTAGATTTTTTTCCTGACTTTTACTTGTGGAACCCCAGGAACACAAAGGAAGTTAGTTCTGTGCTGACCCCAGACTCTAATCTTAGACCTTGCCTCATCTCCCATCTAAGATACCTTAAGGCAGACTACTTCAAACAGACTACAAAAGAGAGAGGAAAATACTGATCTGAATACATGCGATGAACATCTCTATTTTCCTCCTCTTATGACCAGAAGTTTTTTAACCCTTCTTTCTAGGAGTAGCTCCCAGCAAGAAACGACCACTGACAGCAGAAAAAGAGGCAGAAAAGCTACTCTTTATCCCTTTTCCCTACATTCCTGAGTCTTCTCCTTCTCCTCATTTTCTTTTTCATTCTCCAGAGAGCTTAACAACATTCCTTGAAACTTTTGCGAAGTTCTTAGTGTTCCCTACATATTTCACCCTGAATCTTTTATCCTGGGTCTCTACAACTCCGTTTTTCTGCTTCATCTGAACTCTAAGCAGACTATATTCCTCCCTCATTCTCTCTGCAGGCTCTTTTGCCCACTTCTTTTCTTCTCTCTCCTCCTTGCTCACTCGTTCATACATTCTTCCTTTTCACCAGATGGAAACAAACAGTTACAAAACTCCTAGGAAGGCTAAAGAGAAGGAATCTGGGGGAGAAAGGGAGGAATGGCAGTGTTCTTACAGACGTGCTAACTTAAATTTAATTGCATGAGGAGTAAAATCAATTGAAAAACAAGTGGATAGAAATATCCTTTCTTCTTTCCTCTCTCCTTTTCTCTCTTTCTTTCTCTCTCCTGCTCTTCCTCCTTTCCCTATTCAGTTCAAAGATGAATCGACACATCCTGGAGCATCTTTAGGCTTCACTAAAGGAGAAGCAGAGGCAGAGCAGTCTATCCACTCAGGAGCAGAGCTCACGTTCCCGAGAGCATAGTGCTCTTGTCTCAAATGACCTAGGAAAAGCGCAGGTGCTAATTCCAAATTTTAGATTTCCCAAAGATCTGATTCAAGATAAAGTTTTAAAAAATTTAGTTTAACATCTGAAAAAAGAATTTAATTCACTTTTAGCCTAATATTGTAAATATAGGATTCTTTACTCATGTAAATAACCCGGGGTCATTCAGGATATGGAATTCATGAAGAAAATAGGGGGGAAGAAACATTTTTAATAAACTTACTGCTTCCTACTCCTCCATAAGCAGGTATGACCAGCTCATCAGAGCTAAATTCTACATATTCCAAAACAGTTTTGCTTTTCAGCTCTGTGTCGTTAGGTAAAGGTATATATAGTTTTGCCAGTAAGCGTGTCCTTTTACTTATTTCATAAACCTAAATATAAAAAAAAGATTGATAACTCACTGAAAGTACAAAATGGAAAGAAAAGCTAAAATAAGGAACCTCAATAATACATTTTTCTCTTTTTTTAAAAATACTAGAATATCAAATGGGTATTGCTCTATGGCATTTCATCCACATGATTATGAAAAAAGCAGAGAATCACATGTCCTTAAAAGTATAATGGGAGCCAGCCCAGTGGCGCAGCGGTTAAGTTTGCACATTCCACTTCGATGGCCTGGGGTTTGCTGGTTGAGATCCCGGGTGCAGACATGGCACCGCTTGGCAAGCCATGCTGTGGTAGGCGTCCCACATATAAAGTAGAGGAAGATGGGCACAGATGTTAGCTCAGGGCCAGTCTTCCTCAGCAAAAAGAGGAGGATTGGCAGCAGATGTTAGCTCAGGGCTAATCTTCCTCAAAAATAAATAAATAAATAAAATAAAATGTCAAAATTAAAAAAAAAGTATATTGCCTTTTACTGGTTTCAAAGAATTAACTGAATAAAAGGATTACAAATATAGTTCTGTGAATATAGGTACATATAACACAATACCTGAATAACTTACTTTTGTGTAGCACTTTCAAAGTTCTTTATCTCATTTAAAGCTGATAAAAATTATAGGAAATAGGTACTATTCTTCCCTTTTTATAAATAAAGAAATGGAGTTTCTATATGAAACTACAGTATATTAGTTTTTATTAAAAGTGATAGAAATCCAGGTTGAATGCTTAGGAAAAAAGGAGACTCATTGGCTCATGGAATCCAAGAAAAGGCTAAACAAGCTACGAGGTTGTGGTGGGGAGGAGGAAAAGTCCCAGAAGAAGGAGTAAGGGAGTTGCTGAGTAGACAGTTCCATAGATGTCTATTGGGTCCTAAACCCAGGCCTTCTGATTCTGTATGCTGTGCTTTCTATTACAATTCCATTACTACCATAACTAGAAACCTAATTTGTTTTCAATAGAAAAATCTTATTTTGACCTATACTGCGTATATCAGTGTTTGGTGAAACAGTGATATGTACTCTAAGAGAAGGAAACTAGGGGAGTGAGGAGATGTTACTTGAAAGATAATAAAGAATGTGCCAATCAAAAAGATGATTGATTAATGAACGCAGAGAAAAAGGAAAATCAAAGAGGCAAATACTTCTTCTGGTCATCTAAATGCTGTCACTGTAAGAGTGAATTTAAGCCAACACACTGGTCCCTTTGACAAAGGCATCCCTAATACAGAAAGTTTTGTAGGGGTTATAGCTCACAGACTTAAAGTAAAGTACTCAGTTCTGTTGAAGAAGTTTCTTATTGTAAATCAGTAAATTAGCTAACTAAAAAGAGACAATGAAGTGATTAATATATTCAAATGTTGAGTTGGCTTTCTGATTTTACACATCAGCCTTATGAATTTGTTTAGGGTATGTAGATGCATTCTCAGCAGACTGGCAAATCCAGTTTCTGAGACTGCAGGGCTGGAGGCCAGATCCTGGATAGAAGTAAATGTAAAGGTAGAGAATTCCACTTGGAAAAGTCTCCCAGGAGACAGACTTGTCCCTTGCTGGCAGCTATCAACACTATTGTGTGATTGAGATGGAGTGTCAAGAATGAAAATGGGCATTATAGGTGGAGGAAGTAGAATGTTCAAAAGCTCAAAAGTAGGAAACTACAAGGATATATGGGAAAAAAACAAGCTGTTCAGTTTGGCTAAAGTAAAGAATAGTAAAGAGGAATGGTAAGAAGTGAATTAGCGATAGAGTTTGGAAGATGGTGGCATAGGAGGATCCTGAGCTCACCTCCTCCCATGGACACAACAAGCCTACCTTTACCTGTGGAACAATCTCCTCTGAGAGAGTTCTGGAAAGTGGATGAAAAGAACCTCCATAATAAGGGACAACACAGAGAGGGATAGAAGATGCAGAGATACAGTCCTGCCAAGGGAAAAACACACTTTAGCTGTGGCACTTCACAGGTGGGAGCTCTCTCAAAAGTACAGAGCTTTTTCCAGAGGGAGTGGTGGATTTGAGCTCCACATTAGGTATTCCAGTCCTTAGATCCAGCATAAGAGAGATGAGACCCCAAAATGCCTGGCTTTTAAAACCAATGGAGAAAAAGCCCAGGAAAACTACAGAACTTCAAGGAAAGGCAAACCAGCCCATGCACAGACTAGACCTGGAAACCAGCACAAAAATACCAGATAGCCCAGCCTATCCACATGCCCAAAGCAATAGCAGCCCCACCACAACAGAAAGGCACATGTAACCCACACAGGGACACCCCTGGAGCTTTTGGCATGAGTAATGAGAGGGGAGCATGCTGCTGAGCCACATAAGACATCTCCTAAATAAGGCCACATTTCTGAGATCAGGAAATGTAGCTTATCTCCCTAACACACGGAAAGAAGCACAGAGAATTTGGCAAAATGAGGAGACAAAGGGATATGTTCCAAATAAAAGAACAGGACAAATGCTCAGGAAAAGAACTAAACAAAACAGAGATAAACAATCTACCTGATAAAGAGTACAAAACTAACGGTCATAAGGATACTCACTGAACTCAGGAGAAGAATAGATGAACACAGCGAGAACTTCAACAAAGAATTAGAAAATATAAAAAAACAACCAACATGAGCTGAAGAATACAATAACTGAATTGAAAACTTCACTAGGGGGAACCAAGAGCAGAGCAGATGACACAAAAGAACAGATCAGCAATCTGGATGACAGAGTAGAAGAGATCACCCAAGCTGAACAGAAGAAAGAAAAAATTAAAAAGAACAAGGACAGTTTAAGGGACCTCTGGGACAACATCAAGTGTACTAACATTCACATTATAGGCGTCCCAGAAGGAGAAGTGAGAGACAAAGGCACAGAGAACTTATTTGAAGAAATAACAGCTGAAAACTTCCCTAACCTGGGGGAGGAAGCAGACATCTAGATTGAGGAAACACAGAGAAGACCAAACAAGAGGAACACAAAGAGATCTACTCCAAGACACATTATAATTAAAATTTCAAGAATTAAAGATAAAGAGAGAATCTTAAAAGCTGCGAGAGAAAAGCAATAAGTTATGTACAAGGGAAAGTCCATAAGGCTATCAGCTGATTTTTCAGAAGAAAATTTACAGTCTAGAAGGAGCGGCATGATATATTCAAAGTGCTGAAAGGAAAAAACCTGCAACCAGGAATACTCTACCCGGCAAGGTTATCATTCAGAATAGAAGGAGAGATAAAGAGTTTTCCAGATAAGCAAAAACTAAAGGAGTTCATCCCCCCAAATCGGCCTTACAAGAAATGTTAAAGGGATTTCTTTAAGTGGAAAAGAAAAGGCCACAAATAGAAATTAAAAAATTATCAAAGAAAAAAATATCGCTGAAAAAATATCAAAGAAAAATATATAGTAAAGGTAGTGGACCACCTGTCTATAACGTTAGCACGATGGTCAAAGGACAAAAGCACTAAAGTTACCTAGATTCCTACAATAAGAGGGTAAGGGATACACAAAATTATAAGAGGTAAAATATGATGTCAAAAAAATAAAATGGTGTGGGAGTAAAAGTGTGTAGGGCTTTTAGTATGAAGTCAAACTTAAGAGACCATCGACTTAACACAGATTGCTATATACCTAGGTTATTACATATGAACCTCATGGTAACCACAAAACAGAAACCTATAATAAATACACAAAAAAATAAAGAGAAAGGAACTCAAACATAACACTAAAGAAAATCAAATCACAAGGGAAGAGAGTAAGAGAAGAAGAAAGGAACAGAGAAGAACTACAAATCAACCATTAAAAAGTAACAAAATGGCCATAAGTACATACCTATCAATAATTACTTTAAATGTAAATGGACTAAATGCTCCAATCAAAAGACAAAGAGCAGCTGAATAGATTAAAAAACAAGACCCATATATATGCTGCATACAAGAGATACACTTGAAATCTAAAGACACATGTAGACTGAAAGTGAAGGAATGGAAAAAGATATTCCATGCAATTGGAAATGAAAAGAAAGCTGGGGTAGCAATACTTATATCAGACAAAATAGGCTTTAAAACAAAATCTGTAACAAGAGACAAAGAAGGGCACTGCATAATGATAAAGGGAACAATTCAACAAGAGGATATAATACTTGTGAATATCTATGTACCCTGTTAACACAGGAGCATCTATATACAGAAAGCAAATATTAACAGACATAAAAGGAGAAACTGACAGTAGCACAATAATACTAGGGGACTTTAACACCACACTCACACCAATGGATAGATCATTCAGACAGATGATCATTAAGGAAACACTGGCCTTAAATGACACATGAGACTAGACAGACTTAATAGATATATACAAAACATTCCATCCCTAAACTGCAGAATATACATTCTTTTCAAATGCGCATGGAACATTCCCCAGGACAGATCATGTATCAGGTCACAAAACAAGTCTCAATAAATTTAAAAAGAATGAAATAATAGCAAGCATCTTTTCTGACCACAATGGTATGAAAATAGAAATGAACTACAAGAATACTGGAAAAATCACAAATACATGGAGAGCAAACAAAATACTACTAAACAACTATTGGGTCAATGAAGAAATCAAAGGAGAAATTAAAAAAATACCTAGAGACAAATGAAAATAAAATATATGAAAATCTACGGGACACAGGAAAAGTGGTTAAGAGGGGAGTTTATAGCAATACAGGCCTACCTCAAAAAACAAGAAAAAAAAATCTCAAACAATCTTACATTACACCTAAAGGAACCAGAAAAAGAACAAAGTGCAAAATCAGTAGAAGGAAGGAAAGAATGAAAATCAAAGTGGAAATAAATGAAATAGAGACTAAAAAGACAATAGAGAAGATGAACGAAACTAAGAGCTAAAAAGGTAAACAAAATTGACAAATCCTTAGCTAGACTCACTAAGAAAAAAATAGAGAAGGCTCAAATAAATAAAATTAGAAAAAAAAGAAAAGAAATTACAACAGATACCACAGAAATACAAAGAATTACAAGAGAATACTATGAAAAGCTATACACCAACAAATTTGGATAACTTAGAAGAAATGAATAAATTCTTAGAATTATACAACATTCCAAAACTGAATCAATACAAAATAATCTGAGTACACTCATCACTAGTAAGGAGATTGAAACAGTAATCAAAAACCTCCCAAAAAACAAAAGTGCAGGACCAGGTGGCTTTCCCACTAAATTCCACCAAACAGTCAAAGAAGACTTAATACTTATCCTTCTCAAACTCTTTGAGAAAACTGAAGAGGAGGGGATGCTTCCTAACTCATTTTAAGAGGCCAACATTACCCTGATACCAAACCAGACAAGAACAACACAAAAAAAGAAAATTACAGGGCAATATCACTGATGAACACAAATGCAAAAACTCTCAACAAAATGTTAGCAAATCGAATACAACAATACATTAAAAGGATCATATATCATAATCAAGTGGGATTTATCCCAGGGATGCCAGGATGGTTCAACATCCACAAATCAATTAACGTGACACACCACCTTAACAAAATGAAGAATAAAAATCACATCATCATCTCAAGAGATCAGAGAAAGCATTTGACAAGATTCAGCATCCAGGGGCCAGCCCGCTGGTGCAGCGGTTAAGTTCACATGTTCCACTTTGGCAGCCTGGGGTTCACCAGTCGATTCTGGGTGTGGACCTACATGCTGCTTGTCAAGCCATGCTGTGGCAGGCTTCCCATATATAAAGTAGAGGCAGATGGGCACGGAGGTTAGCTCAGGGCCAGTCTTCCTCAGAAAAAAAAAAAGATGAGGATTGGTGGCAGATGTTAGCTCAGGGCTAATCTTCCTCAAAAAAAAAAAAAAGATTCAGCACCCATTTATGATAAAAACTGTCAATACAATGAGTATAGAAGGAAAGTCCCTCAACATAATAAAGGCCACACATGACAAACCACAGTTAACATCATATTCACTTTTTTTGAAGAAGAAGATTAGCCCTGAGCTAACTGCTGCCAATCCTCTTTTTTTTTTTCTGAGGAAGACTGGCCCTGAACTAACATCCATGCCCATCTTCCTCTACTTTATGTATGGGACGCCTACCACAGCATGGCTTTTTGACAAGCAGGGTCATGTCCGCACCCGGGATCCGAACCCACGAACCCCAGGCCGCCAAGAAGCAGAACATGCGAACTTAACCACCGCGCTACCAGGCTGGCCCCTAACATCATATTCAATGGTGAAAAACTGAAAGCTATTCCTATAAGGACAGGAACAAGACAAGGATACTCACTTTTGCCACTCTTATTCAACATAGTATTGGAAGTCCTAGCCAGAACAATTAGGCAACAAAAAGAAATAAAAGGGATCCAAATTGGAAAGGAAGAAGTAAAACTGTCACTATTTGCAGATGACATGATTTTATATATCAAAAACCCTAAAGAATCCACCAAAAAACTATTAGAAATAATAAATTAATTCAGTAAAGTTGCAGGGTAGAAAATCAACATACAAAAATCAGTTGTGTTTCTATACACTAACAATGAAACAGCAGAAAGATAAACCAAGGATACAATCCCATTTACAATCCCAGAAATCACAACAAAAGGAATAAAATATCTAGGAATAAATTTAACCAAGGAGGTGAAAGACCTGTACACTGAAAACTATAAAACGTTGAAAGAAATCAAATAGAAAGAAATGGAAAGATATTCCAAGCTAACATGTGGAAGATAAAACAACAACAACAACAAACACATAGATATAGAGAATAGATTGGTGATTACCCGAGGGGGAAGGCGAGAGTGGGGGAGGGTGAAAGGGTAAAGGGCCACATTTGTACGGTGATGGACGGCAGACTTCTAGTGGTGAACACCATGTAGTCTGTACAGAAGTCAAAATATAATTATGTACACCTGAAATTTATATAACATTATAGACCAATGTTACCTCAATAATTAATAAACAAATAAAATTAGAAATGTAGGTTAGAATCTGTTAGGCTAGGATGTATAGATTTATTTTGCAATTTTTGCAGCTGCTAATGGTGCAATTTATCCATGGATAGATTCCTTTCTTTCCTTGCCTCTTAGTGTGTTAGGATCATGTGCTCAGTGATGGGAAGATGAAGGATTCAAAATACACATTTATCTACTTTGAGGGGGGCAGATTTTAAAGTGGTTGCATTATTATATCACAATTTATTTTAGGTACGATAGTACGAAAGTACAGTCAGTATATTTTTTAAATAGGCATTTCAACAGAGGTACATTTTAAGACGATAGAAACTTGATAGCACAAATGAACAAAATGAATACAGCCTCAGACTGGGGATAGAACAAAATTATTTTAAGCATTGTAAAAATAACTTTGATTTAGATTTGTAATCATAATCCTCTCCCCGCTCCTCAAACTCCACCCCATGCTCACATACACAAATCTTTATTCCCTCATAACTTTTCTGTCAGGTGCAGATGCAAGTTCAACCCCATATTAGCTATTAAGACCTCTTGTCTAGACTTCTTTACTGTCTCTAATTTTTCTCTATCATTCTATTTGCTTCTTCTTTTAGTGCAGGGGTTCTTATGGTGTGGGTCTCTGGACAGGGATCAGGGGTCTGTTGCGTGTTTGTTCTTTCATCCATTCTTAAAGGGATCCAAAATGCAAGAAAAGACAAACAACAAATACAGCAAGAGACTGAAATCACCAAACCAGGGCTGGGGCAATTTGGAGAAATCATTCGACACTTCTAATAGCTGTACTACTCATTATAGTTTAAACAGCTCTCTTCTACCTCAATACCTAATGAACGGTAACACTGCACATCCATGGTTGGTAGAATTTTAGCAGGAAGGAAACTAAGTATTTAGAGAAACCATAAATCAAATAAATTTGTGCTTATAGTATAAAAGACTATGATGGATTATAAATACATTATTTATAAATATCTTGTCTACCCATATAGATTAGTCATCTCTTAATATAAAAGTGATTACTTATCATATATAACAGTAGCTAACAAGAAATTTTAAATTAAGTATGGCATAAAATAAGGTACAGAAGTAAATGACAATGGCATACCTCCAAGCAAATTGTTTCAGGCCAACATATTAACTGAATATTGAAAATTTGCTGAAACATGACTTTAAAATCACACTGTAGGGAAGATACTGAAGTACGAGAAACCTGTTTATCGTTGTACCATATTTTAATAAAATATTTAAGCTTCTGAATTTTGGCTCTCCTCTTTTGTTCATGCCTAAAAATAAATAAACCTTTAAAGGACCCTTGAAAAGCAAAACGGATATAAAATACTGTTCTTTTCAAAACATACCTTAGCATCTTAAAATATGCTCTTTTTAGAGGTCAAATGGTATCTTTAAGCCCAATAACACGTCCCTATACGTGGATAAAAGCCTCTCCTACGCAGTCAAATGTTTTTAAAGAAAGATATTCACTCAAAAATGGAAAGAAACATAAAATCAAGGTACTATAAATCATTCAGCTATTTACTTTACTAAACTATAACTTAAAGAGATTACAGCACTTACCCATAATAAGATGTCTTACGAGAGGAGAAAACTGAGGGACTTAGGAATGGGAGTGGGGGAGCTTGAATCAAGAATTCAAAAATATTCTCTAACTTTTAAAAGACACACACATGCACACATACCATGTTTTCAATAACATCAAGGATGTCGCTCTAAGTCAATAGGATTACTGTGTCCCTTTAAAGGTCTTTGTAAATCCCTTTAGGCTTTAGGTTGTACACCCTTTTTCTCCAGGACATTCTTTCTCTGAACCCAAAGATCAGAGAGGCAAGCCAGAGGTTATTTCCCTGGGGCTTCTAGGAAAACACTTGTTGGGGAATAAATGGATCCCTTGAGTGATGTGAAACTCCTAAAAAGAGTCTTCCATCCATTTACTCATTCGTTCATTCACTCAACCAACATTTAGTGAATATCTTCTGACTGCAAGGCAACTGACCTAATCATGTTTAAGACTTGATCCTCTTTTTCAGAAAGGAGAAGACTGGTTGGAAGATAATCCTTAGGTTGAAACATAAAATCTCCCTCTGTTCTCCATCCTAATCATCCTATGGGCCCAGGATCACCCTGCCCCCATATCAGCCCATCTTCTCTGTGAACTTCTCAGAGTGTTATGGGACACAAGATTATTTACTTTTCCTATCTTCCTGTTAGCCTCTTCTGACCACTCTCCCAATTACCGTTAGAGAAATAGTTTAGTAAAATTTGTCCTTTACGTTTCCCTTTGAAAGTAGTTTTGTTTTGGTTTTTTTGCAGAACATCAGCCCTGAGCTAACATCTGCCAATTCTCCTCTTTTTGCTGAGGAAGACCAGCCCTGAGCCAACATCCGCGCCCATCCTCCTCCACCTTATAGGTGGGACGTCTGCCACAGCATGGCTTGATGAGCAGTGCCATGTCCACACCCGGGATCCAAACCAGCGGACACCAGGCTGCCATAGCAGAACATGGGCACATAACCGCTGCGCCACCAGGCCAGCCCCTGAAAGCAGTTTTAATAATGAGCTCATGAACTGATTATGGAAATTCCTTAATTCAGGATTATATTTATCTTCAGGAAATCTTACCTTTTTCTTCACCTGTAAACTCTTTAATTCTTCTTTAATCCCTGTACTCCTTGATTTCTATCCTTGACATCAGTATATTATTCTCTTCCAGAGAATCAATTCTTATGCAATGGGACATTTCAAATGGATAATGACAGCAATGCCACAGAATAGCAACAATTTTGAAAAGATGTAAAGCATCATATTTCCGTTTGCCTTGAGTTCCACTAAGTTTTAGTCTAGCCTCTCCAGCACAAATGTTTTCCTCCTTCTCTTTCTCCTCTTTACTTCCAACTTCCATTTTATGGCTCCTGTTCTCTTGTCCTCATTTAGATGGTCCTTTTATTTTGAGGAAGATTAGCCCTGAGCTAACTACTGCCAACCCTCCTCTTTTTGCTGAAGAAGAGTGGCCCTGAGCTAACATCCGTGCCCATCTTCCTCTACTTTATATGTGGGATGCCTACCATAGCATGGCTTTTGCCAAGCGGTGCCATGTCCGCACCCAGTATCCGACCCAGCGAACCCCGGGCCACCAAGAAGCGGAATGTGTGCACTTAACCACTGCGCCACCGGGCCGGCCCCTAGATGGTCCTTTTTTAACGTGTGTCTTACATAATAAAGTATGTCGGCCCCTTTGTGGAAGTACGTGTAGAACAGGTAAAGCAGAGCTTCATTGCTGCACTTCTCTCGTCAGAGAGAGGGTAGTGATAATTGTGCTTTTGTGTCTGCTACTCTTTATGTTCATGTTAAAATTTAACCATCCATTCATTCATTTAGTGGATATGAATATTTATTAAGTACCCACTTCTAACACTGTGCTAAATGACGTACATTCACAGTACTCAAAGATGAATTGGTATGAAGTGTCTCATGGGAGAGAGATGTTGAAAAGTTGGACCTAGTTCAGTGCTCTAAGTTGCCATTTCTTCTTTAAGGGAGATGAGATCCACAGGCCTGGAGATGGCAGAAATGGGGATCTGTATGATATCTGTTTTTGCACAAATGTCCTGTGAGCAGGGAGAAAACATTACAACTCAAAGAAGTCACAACTGGGAAGGAAAGAAGTTTGTGTCGAAGTAAAAAATTGCCCAGAGGCCCCTCTCAATACAGAATACTTTCTATGAAAGAAAAGGGGTCCCTTAACAAGCAAGAGCAACTGCATTATCTTATTTTTTACAATGGCTTTATATCCCACCTATTGTTATACCTGAACAAAAATTCCTACCATAAAAAAACAAAAACCAATCATCAACCAAACTGGTTTATGTCCCACCTCAGTCATGAATTAGAAGGGTGACCCTGGGCAACTTAACTTTCCATAAGCTTAAAACTCCCATCTCTAAGTCTGAGGATAATACCATAGAGCTATTGTGGCAACTAAATGTGCACATGTATAAAAAAAACTTAGCAAAGTGCCCGGCATATGGTACTCACTCAAGAAATCTAACATTATTACTTAAAACAATCCAATTAAAAGACAATATATAATGAAGAAATAATCCTTTAAAAATGCTTACATCGAACACTTGGAAAAGTTTGTTAATTCTGCAGTGAAAGAAAGTTGTGGCATCAAGGTAATTGGCTTTCTTCTTTCAATATCTGTTTCTTCAAGTTCTGAAGCTAAATATGAGAGGCTCTAGAAACAAAAAAAATAAGTATATAATTTACAACGTAAGTTTATTGCTTAGGATAATTACCCTTAAAATTAAACTTCTATTTCTTACATTTGTCATTTTGTTGGGTAACTGTTACGAATACCAAAATTTCCTATTCTACCAAACAATTTAATATTATAACTAGTTAAGATAAGTTGAATTTTATTTTGCAATATAGATACCTCCTGCTTTTCCCCATTCTTGAAAACTTTTCCTTCCATTTTCTTCTCAGTCTTAGACATTCCTGACAGTTCTTCCTCATCACGTTTATTCATTCTTATCCTAATTAATAATAAATAGAGTTATTTAAAGCAGAAATAATGGAAGTATTTGAGAGTTACTAGAGGTCTTGCCAAAACACACACACGCACACACACATACACACACACATACACACAAACATGTAATCTCTTACAACAAATAATTTTACATCTCAAGGAAATTATCAATATGATAAACTTACATATATATTTTTAAAAACTTCATAAGTTTGTTCTCAGTTTTCACAGATTTCTCCCTACCCAGCAAATTTACCATTAGTGTTTATAGCCCTTTTTAAAGCCATCAAGTAACATTTTCTCTGGTGAGAATAAGTAACCAAGGGGGAAGGAAGATATAAAATTAAGGACACACACCATGTTTCCTCTCATTTTTCTTCCTCTCATGATTTTTATGCTGTGAGAACATGCCATGTATAAGGGCAGGTGACCACGGTGCTATTAAGTGGTAAATCCCAGTTATACTCCTTGGTATTTATGCATAAACAGTAAGCAGTTCAGACATTACTATACTACTGCTAGATACTAGGTAACTCCTATATAGTACTTACTAAGTACATGCCAGGCAATGTTCTGAATACTCTACACATATTAATTCATTTAATACTCACAACAACCCTATGAAGTAGGTATTATTATTATTCCTCTTTTGTTAGTAGTCCAGCAAAATCCCAGTTACCTGGAACACCTTCAGAAAATAATTGATCTGGGACGACTTTTCCTGATAGCTCAGGGCTTTATTCTTTTCAGTAAAAAAATTTGTTTTTTAATTTTAATGTTTTAAAAAGGAGATTCTTTGATAAAATATCATATGCTCTGTTGGGAATATAAAATGGTGCGGCTGCTTTGGAAAACAGTCTAACAGTTCCTCAAAATGTTAAGCCTAGATGTGCCATATGACCCAGCAATTCCGTTCCTAGGTATACACCCTAAAGAAATAAAAACATACGTCCACACATGTGAGAGGTGACGACTAGAATGTAATAAAATGTTAAATTGTGGTGATGGTTACACAACTCTGTGAATATACTAACAACCATCGAACTGTACACTTTAAATGGGTCAACTGTACGGTATGTGAATTCTATCTCATTAAAGCTATTTTAAGAATATCATATGTTTTTTGTCTTCTGAAATAAAATACAGGGAATCTAGTGTAGATATTACACACCTTATGGGCTTGAGATCAGACTACCTGTGTTGAAAACCCAGACCCAATACTGGTCAAATTCAATACGCACAAAACAAAAATACGTGAGGAAAAGGTAATGTAAGCTCTAGGTCCCAGGCTTTCTTGGCATAAGTACTGTCTTCCCTGTAAGTCTGGCTATAGGCTTATTCAGTTAGGGTTCACAAGACGAAGGCTTGTGGTGAAGTCACTAGTGGTTAACTTGAACACGAAACAGAGTTCCCAGGAGCATCTTCAAACATACAGCTTTTCTAGTTGATCAGAACGATACTTTAACTGCTCAAACTAAATGCCCCAATTTAAGGTAGCTGGGGCTAGCCCTGCTGGGGCCAACCTTGTCACTGTCGCTGTGGGATTTAGTTCAGAAGTCCTCTACCAGAAGTAAACTGGAGACACAAACCCAAGCCAAAGTCCACTGGGAAGGTCGAATGTTAAATCTAAGGATGAACAAATGCAAAGGGCCTCACACGAGATTAGAGTACATAGTAGTGAGAAAAAGAGTAGGTGACAAGCAGGCAATATTGGCCCAGAGCTGGTGTTCTGAGGAAGCTTACGGCATCTGTGGCTCTCCTTTTCTGAGGAGAGGTTCTTAACGCATGGGTGTATTGACTGGTTTAAAGGATTAAAGGCAAGACAGAAAGTTTACATGAACTTAGGTGTCTAAGATAAACAAAGTTCCACGCTGGGTTAGGTTTAGAAACTGTCAGAAGGACTTTCTAAACCATTGCAGCAGGAAAAAAATCAAAAGTTAAATATCTTTCTTAATTGCCTGAAATTACACTCATCTTTTACAGTTTTGAAAAACAAAGACCCAGGATAATGGGTTGTGGGGAAGGAACCAGTTATTTCACTGTGAGTTCACAAACAGCTTACATGATTAAGCATAGTTTTTAATCGTAACTATCTCCTCCACTAGACAAGTTTTTATGACTTACACGTTTTACCTAGGAGTATGATTTCTAGGTCTATGTTTAACTTTATAAGAAAGTGCCAAACTGTTTCCAAAGTGGCTTTCCCATGTTGCACTCCCACCAGCAATGAGAGTTCTTATTGATCAGCATCCTTGCCAGCATTTGTTATTGTCTTTGTTTTCTTTCTTGTTTTGTTTTGGATGTTAGCCATTCTAATAGGTGTGTAGTATATCCCATTGTGGTTTTAATTTACATTTATCTATTGACATGACATGATGTTGAGCATCTTTTCATGTGTTCATTTGCCATTCTTCTTTGGCGAAGTGTCTGTTCAAATCTTTTGCCTAGTTTTTAATCGAGTTGTCTTATTAATTTGTAAGAATTGTTTATATATTCAAGATACAAGTCTTTTGTTGACTACATCAAATAGTAGTCTAGCTTCTGGATTTTCTCCCAGTTACTGTGAATTCCCAGTGATTCATGGGTAGTTCCTCAGCAGACCTATAAGAACAAATAGAGAGCCACTCACCTCTGAAACTGTAACTTTATTGGGGTGCTTGTAAACCCTTGCCGTTGTCGAAGGGATTTTATCTGTTTCCAAGTCCGTAACATACTGTGCAGTAGAGAGAAGTCCTTTTCCCTTTCTAAGTCATAGAGCTGTTTTGTATTACTACAATAATTATGGTAGATCAAAAAGATGTTGATGGATTAGCACTACAAGTCATTAAAAATGGCCTGGAAGAACGTATTCCACTAAATCTGCTGGACTTCCCATCTTACGATTTTTTTTCATTTTACCCACATCTTGATATAGAGACTGAAATTCCATTTAGAGATTCACTCTTATATAACTTACAGATTTTTCACTATTCAAAAGTGCTCTGCTAAAATCTATATATTTCCAGGTTTTCTGGACATTCTGTAGTGCACTTATTATACTTTTTTCAGATTAGAAACCATTGCTTAGAACCATTAGAACCATTGCTTCAAATTTAGAGGTACTTTGCCTGATGGGTAGTGTGAGCATATTATTTGTATTTTGAAGTAATGTACTGCTTAAAAAGATGCTTATTGTATTTCATGACGTTGCAAACAAATTATTAGTGTGATACATTACACTGATTGATTTTCTAATGTTAAATCATCCTAGCATTCCTGGAATCATCTCAACTTAGCTATATATATATACATATATATATACACACACACACATATATACGAATATATGTGAATTAACCCACATCATTTTGATGTGGCCCTCTTCATCTCCAGTAAAGCTTTTTGCCTTAAATATTTATTTTATCTTACATTAACATAGCTATGCCAGCTTTATTTTGTTAGAGTTTGTGTGGCATATTTTTTTCACTATTTTTATTCTCTATCTTTCTATATCCTTATGTTCTAGATAAGTCCCTTGTAAATAACATATAATTGGATTTTGTTTTTTTAATTTTAATCCAGTCTATCAATCTAGATAAAAATGGAGCACTTAATCCATTTAGATACATTTAGGTTTAACTCCACCATTTTCTTTTATGCTTTCTACCTGTCACATCTGTTTCTATGTTCCTTTTTCTCTCTTTTCTTGCCTTCTTTTAGACTGGTTGAGTATTTTCTTACTATGCCATTTTCCTCTTCTATTGATTTGGAAACTATATCTTTTTATTCTTTTCCTTTAGAGGTTATAAGGTAAAATCTAAGTCCTTGATTTATCAAAGTCTAACATTAAGCTCTACCTTTACTTTCCTCCCAGTCAATGCAGGTATCTTTAATTACATTTACCTCCTCCATTGTTCACTCCACTCTAGAAGCTTTATATTTTAACTCTCTCTATATTTTTATACCCCAGAAGACATCATTATATCATTGCTCATTAAGAATTATCCACATATTTACTACTTTCTTTGCTCATCAATCCTTCCTGACTTATTTCTGTTTGTAAACTCATGTTCCTTAGAATTTCACATCTTTGGAATATCTCTGAGCTAGGGTTAAAGTTGTGTTCTTCCAGAAAGACTACTTATTGGCTTTGCCAATTGTCTGGTGTCACTACCAACCTGGGGCTATTTTAAGTTAAATTCTAAATCTGAGATTTTAGACCACATAAGTAGTGTAAATTCAGGTCATAAATCTGCATGATTGTGGGCTTGTGATTATGACTTTTCAAAGGAGTATTTTTCCCCTCCTGCCTAGAGTAAAGGTCAAAGACAAGTTCATTTGTTATCCCCTTTACATTCTTCCTTTCATGAGGTTTAACACCCATTATATAGTGATTTCCTATTAGACTTTCCAATTAAGTTAAACTTGGCTTTATCTTCTGTCTCTGGCACTCCATGAAGTCATTTGAATGTTAGCTCCGGATTACTAGTGCTTAACAAATATCCTCAATGTAAAATCTTTAATTTTTAGGATTTCTCCTTTCACTTTGTTTTTGGCTTTTGCAGATTCCTTACCTTCTTGCCATTTCAGCAATATGTCTCTAAAGATAATATTTGTCTTTTACCAGACATTTTTAGTTGTTTTCACTAGAAGGGTCATTCAAGAAATCTAGTCTACCATACTGCTAGAAATAGAAGCCTATTGCCATTCATTTATTTAGTAAGTATTTATTGGGTGCTTACTACTTGCCAGGCACTGTGCTGGCTAAGAGGGGATAAAAAGATAAAAAGACATGCTCTCTGGGTTCAAGAAGCTTACAGACACGTAAATTAATCAATGCAATAAAATGTCATACGTGTTATGATAGAAGCACACGCAAGCTAGAGTGTGGGCATAAATAAGACAATGGCAGACAATAGTAAGGAAAGACTTCATGGAGTATGCGACACTCGATTCAAATCAATAAATACATAACAGATATCTATTATGTTGGAGGAAGTATTTTAGGTGCTGGTAACTAACATCCCAGCAGGGAAAAAGACAGAACAAGTAATTACAAGTGTGATGAATATTATGAAAGGGCAAATACATAAGTGCTATGTGAGTATACAAAGAAAGAAAATTTAATCTAACCTAATGGGCAAGTAAGAGCCTCCCTGAGAAAGTAACATGGAATTAAATAAAATGTGTATGTTGACTAGGTGTTAGGCAGAAAACAATAAAATAACGTTGTAGAAACAAGAGGCATTAAAACAAAGATATACAGATATTAGAAAGCATAGCCCAGGGGCCGACCCGGTGGCGCAGTGGTTAAGTGCGCACGTTCCACTTCGGCGGCCCGGCGTTTGCCGGTTCGGATCCCGGGTGCAGACATGGCGCTGCTTGGCAAGCCATGCTGTGGTAGGCATCCCACATATAAAGTAGAGCAAGATGGGCACAGATGTTAGCTCAGGGCCAGTCTTCCTCAGCAAAAAGAGGAGGATTGGCAGCAGATATTAGCTCAGGGCTAATCTTCTTAAAAAAAAACCCAAAAAAACAAAAACAAAAAAACCCAGAAAGCATAGCCCATTTAAGGCCCTGGACTATAAATTTCCAAGGCAGAGAGCTCCTAACATGAGGCTGGAGAGGTAAGCAGGAGTAAGGTTATGCAGTGCCTTATAGATCAGGCTAAAGCTACTGAATGTTATCTTGAAGGTAATAGGAAGCCACTAATATGGTTTTACCTATTTAGAAAAAATCACTCTGGTTTCAATATGCAGCTTGGGTTAAAGGGAGGTATTTTAGGAGATTATTTGAGTAGTCAGGCTATGGGATAAAGACCTGAAATAAAACAGACTCAGTAGGAACAGTTATGGTTGGATGTGAGGGATGAAAAGAGAGGTAAAGAGAGGGGTCACGAATGACTTGTAGATTTCTTTCCTGGATCAGGTGATTGTGGGTACTCGGTACCTACTAGACAGTTGTTAAAGGTTAAATACATATGTGCCATTCTTAGTTAATTGTATTTCATGTGCATATCTTTTCTAGTAGAAATGGTTTTCAAATGTCCACAAACTACCCTGTGCAGCATTTCAACACCACTCCCCAAATTTTCCTGAATGGAAATCTATTACACTGCCTTTTCTCTGCTTTAATAAAAGCAATAACCACCTCAGTGATCCTCCCATACACATACACACAGACACACACACACATAGTAGTTGCCTCTATTCACCACCATTGGACCCCATCTAAAGCCCACTTTTCTTTTTCCTGCATTAAAGTTTATTCGCTCGATGTTCATTATACCAATGACTGTTCTTTGCCTTAAGTTTTAGTTAATCTTATAAATAGTACTAATTTATCATTCTGTAAACACTGATAACTTCTATTCATTCATTCATTCAACTAATATTTATTGAGTACTCAACTATGCACCAGGCCTTGTGCAAGGCACACGTCAACTTTCTCAAATAATATTGTTTGCCCTTAACTAGGTTATTCTAGGAAACCAGTTATTTAAATCAACTGATACCCCTAGTGATTAAAAGTTTGTAGAACCATGTCAAGTCAATGGGTAGGGAGTCAGGGAAATTCTTTAACTATCAAATCACTCTCATTTACAGACAATTGTTATATCTTTGTGCATAGCTGAACTTTCTGCCCAATAATTACCTCTGAGTGAGTTTTCCTATGTTTGGAGATTCCTTGACACATAAATATGTTTTATCTTGGAATTATTTTTCCAGTTATTTCATACTTTCCTAACTTCTCTTCCCAATTAGTCTACAAGCCAATGGTTCCCAACTTGTAGACTATGTTTTTGTTCTTTTAAAGATTTTATTTTTCCTTCTCCCCAAAGCCCCCCAGTAAAGAGTTGTATATTTTAGTTGTGTATCCTTCTAGTTGTGGTATGTGGGATGGCACCTCAGCATGGTTTGATGAGCAGTGCCAATGTCTGCACCAAGGATCTGAACCGCAAAACCCTGGGCCACTGAAGCGGAGTGCACAAAGTTAACCACTCAGCCATGGGCCGGTCCTAGACTATGTTTTTTTTACAGCTGTCCTTAAATCTATATGCCCTTCAAGTATTGTCTGTAGTCTGAATTAATAACATATCTTGCACATATGTGTTTGTAGACTTTCAAATATATACAAACAGTTGACAATAATATAATGCAAGTCAATTAAAAAGTATTAAACTCATTTTTAATTGTTTTTTAAAAATCAATGGATATTAGGGGCTGGCCCCGTGGCCGAGTGGTTAAGTTCGCGCGCTCCGCTGCAGGCGGCCCAGTGTTTCGTTAGTTCGAATCCTGGGCGCGGACATGGCACTGCTCATCAAACCACGCTGAGGCAGCGTCCCACATGCCACAACTAGAAGGACCCACAACGAAGAATACACAACTATGTACCGGGGGGCTTTGGGGAGAAAAAGGAAAAAATAAAATCTTTAAAAAAAAAAAAATCAATGGATATTAAAACTACAACTACTTTCATGTTACACTTCTGTGAAATATTTTTACACAATGATAGGTCTTTTCGAAAGGCTGGAACCATTTCTGCAATTGCCTAAAGAGTAAGGATATTGTCATTTTCTTTTTTTTTTTTTGAGGAAGATTAGCTCTGAGGTAACTACTGCCAATCCTCCTCTTTTTGCTGAGGAAGACTGGCCCTGAGCTAACATCCGTGCCCATCTTCCTCTACTTTATATGTGGGATGCCTACCACAGCATGGCTTGCCAAGCGGTGCCATGTCTGCACCCAGGATCCGAACTGGCGAACCCCGGGCCATCAAAGCGGAACATGCGAACTTAACCACTGCACCACAAGGCCAGCCTGTCATATTCTTATTTTGTATCTTCCATAGCAAGTGCAGTACTCTGTCTACAGAAGTTACTTAATACGTGCTTGACAAATACATGAATGGCCCCAAACCTACCTTATCTGCCAATAATAATCTTGTAAAGACTTTCTGGTCAGCTGGCTTATTTCCAAATTTTCATTTGCTAATTTGGTAGCATTTGTCAGTGCTTTAAGCTACAACAAAGAAAAGAGTGTTTTTGTACACACAGTGGAATACTACTCAGCCATAAGAAATGATGAAATCCGGCCACTTGTGACAACATGGATGGACCATGAGGGTCCATTATTATGTTAAGTGAAATAAGTCAGAGGGAGAAAGTCAAATACCATATGATCTCACTCATAAGTACAAGATAAAAACAACAACAAACAAACATATAGAAACAGAGATTGGACCAGTGGTTACCAGAGGGGAAGGGGGAGGGAGGAAAGTGAAAGGGGTGATTAGGCACATGTGTGTGGTGATGGATGGTAACTAATCTTTGGGTGGTGAACATGATGTAATCTACACAGAAATTGAAATATATAATGATGCACACCTGAAATTTATATAATATTATAAAGCAGTATTACTACAATAAAAAAATGAGCTTTTTTGGTACATTTCATCTACCTGTTACCATCAGTCCAATTCATCTGCAGACTAGGTGTGTGCAGCAGAAGCACAAGTGTATAAATTTTGCGTATTACTGTCTTGTCTTCCAAACTATATTTCATATAAGCACCTTGGGGCAGAATTGAGAAGAACCTCAATATCCATCTAAGAAATAAACATTATACATTGAATCTTCTAGGTAATCAATTCATCAATTAATATAAACAAATGCCAATCAATAAAGATGGCAGACTGAGCACAGGACTCCACCTTATTTTCTACCTAAAATCTTATGGTTACAGAAAAGATAGTCTGTCTTTATCTATATCCATTGCCGTTGTCACATCCATATCTATATATACATATTTATAACTATATCTAGATCTGTATCTCTCTATAAAAGAATAAATGCATAATATCATAGGAAAACAAGAAAAAATAAAATGAAAAGAACGAAATATACCTAGGAAAGTATAAAACAGAGAGAAATATCCACAGAGAATATCCATAGAGAAATAAAACTAGAGGAAACTATACCCTAAAACATGTGCAGGAGAAATCTGTCACAGTTAGTGTCAGTTTGTGGCAACTCCAGGACTAAAGCCAATTCATGTAAACTTTTACTGGAAGACATAAGAGAATCAATAAATGGGAAGACACTATATTCCTGGATGAAGAAACCCAATTTTTTTTTTTTTTTGAGGAAGATTAGCTCTGAGCTAACTACTGCCAATCCTCCTTTTTGCTGAGGAAGACTGGCCCTGAGCTAACATCCATGCCCATCTTCCTGTACTTTTTATATGTGAGACACCTACCACAGCATGGCTTTTGCCAAGCGGTGCCATGTCCGCACCCAGGATCTGAACTGGCGAACCCCAGGCTGCTGAGAATCGGAACGTGCGAACTTCACAGCTGCGCCACCAGGCCGGCCCCGAAACCCAATTTTTATAAAGATAAAATTTCTTTCAAAATTGATATAATGCAATCACAACAAAAATGGTAATAGAATTTTTAAAATAGAAGTTGACAAACTAATTATAAGGTTCGTATGGAAGATCAAATCTATAAGAGTATCCAAAAATATTCTAGAAAAATACAATGAGGAGGCACTTGTCCTACTACATCATAATTTAATAATTAAATATAGTAATTAAAACAGGGTAGGACTAGATCAATATAAAGTGGAATACATAATCCTTAAACACATCTATGTAAATATGTGAAGCTGGTTTAAGATAAAGGCAGAATTTTAAATCGGTAGAACAATTATGGTGTTTGGATATGAAGCTAACTTTTGGGGAGGAAGGAAACTGAGTTGGAGCCTAAGCTTAAAAGACACAGATATAAACTCTAGATAGAAGAAAAGGCTAGAAATTACACACACACACAAACACACATAGACACACATATATTATTAGAATATATAGAAATATATCTTTATAATTTTGACCTGTCAGACACTATTGGTTGCCCTCAAATGATCATTTCTCTTGGTTGACAGAACCTAATCTTGTTCAATTGCTCAATCTTCTTCCACGTGCTTCAGAGGTAAACCCCGATTAGTCTAGACATTTGTAGCAATTTCATTCTTCTTTCCAGTGACTGGTTTAGGCATGATCATGTGATATAGTTCTAGTCAATGAGACATGAGGGGAAATCTGCTGAGGTGTGGGGGAGAGGTTGGAGAGGGCTCTCAAACTAAGATGCTATGCTGCATATTGTGTATGTGGCCAGCATGCCTTGAACTGGAGCAGCCACTCTATAAGTTCCCATGAGAGGAGCTAACCAAGTCAACTTGCTGAAGACGAAGATTAGAAAGAGACAAAAAAGCTAGTGTTGTTAATGATAGTAAGTCATCAAATAAACAACTCTAGAGCTGCCCTAACTTGGAACTTTTGATATAGCAAGTAATATCTTTTCCTCATTGTTTAAAGCAATTGAAAGAGAGTTTTCTGTGAATTGCAACCAAAGGCATGCTGATTAATACACTTGGGGTAGAGAAGGTCTTAGGAAGCTTCGGAAGCAAACAACAAAACCTAAAATCCACAGGTAAAAAGAGTAACAGATTTGACCTCATAAAATATTTTCCAAGAGATATGAAAAATAAGTGAAAAAGCAAGTAACAGAATAGAACAAAAATATATAAAACATATTCAAAAGATACACAGCCATAAGCTGCATAATGACGTTTCTGTCAATGATGGGTCACACATACGACGGTGGTCCCATGAGATTAGAACCATACAGTCTAGGTGTGTAGTAGGCTATACTATCTAGGTTTGTGTAAGTTCACTGTATGATGTTCACACAACAACAAAACCGCATAACAACACATTTCTCAGAACATATCCCCATCATTAAGCGACTCATGACTGTACATCTTTTATAGACTTACATCCAGAATATACATTTATATATATTTTAAACTTACAGAGTAATTAGTTAAAGATATACAAAGCAACAGAAAAATGGGCAAATAATATCAACTACTTGGTAAGGACTCTGGGAAGTGGGCTCTGTCCTATACTGCCAGTGGAAATTCAAATTGGAAAAACTATTTTGGAAAGGCAATTCATCACTATCTAATAAAATTTAAACTTCATGAGCCCATACCCTTGACCAAGCAATTTCATTTCTAGGAATCTAGCCTCACAAATTTTCATATGCATGCTCAAATATATAGATACAAGGATGTTCACTGCTTTATTATTTGCAATCAAAAAAAAGTAGAAATGAGGGGCCCCCCCATGGCCTAGTGGTTAAGTTTGGCATGCTCTGCTTCAGTGGCCCAGGTTTAGTTCCCAGGTGCAGACCTACACCACTTGTCAGCAGCCATGTTGTGGCAGTGACCCACATACAAAATAGAGGAAGACTGGCACAGATGTTAGCTCAGGGCTAACCTTCCTCAGTTAAAAAAAAAAAAAAAAAGGAAATGACCGAAGTGTCATGAATGGGGCGTGGTTAAACACCTTAATTTCCGATTTGGTTCCTCTATTCATGGAAACAATGGCCATATTATACTAAAAGTCCAAATATTCCATATTTGTTTTAGGAAATATTCTGACATTATTAATGCATGGACTTCATTTATTAAGTTCTCCCACACAATTGCTACATGAAAATTCAATCAAGTGAATTAAGGTCTTTGAATACCACTGATTAGTAAACCATTTGTAAGAGCGAAATATTCTGCAGGATGTTTGAGGTTGCCTCCCTGGCCAATGAACTCCTACAGTTTCTTTTCAGAAAAACTGAAAGCAACCATTGTTCTAACTAGCTAAATATTTAAAGTGCTAAGGGAAAATGTTCCATGATAATTTGCCCTGTGTTAAGAAGTTTGTTTTCTCTTTAAATATTAAAGGTTCAGCTCCATAAATATAGTGAAAGCCATTCTCACCTTCTCAGAAAGCAGCTGAGGTAAATTCTGTTGCTGCCTGTCCTGGAAGCACTCATAAAGTTGGAGCAGCCTAGCACATAATACTTGTTCTTGATTGAAGAGAGGATGATGGCTGAACTGCAAACCCACAATGTTGAGATCTAATTGACAGAATTCCCTTTGACCTTCCATTTTGTTCCTAATAGAGCTTTCTAGATCAGATTTCACTGCCTTTTAAGGAAAAATATGTACACAATGTTAACTTGATTCTATTTCTTTTGAAATTATAAGTAACTCCTTATAAAAGTAACATGTTAATTACAAGAAAATTAAGAGATACAGAAAAGTAAAAAACAATAATTTGACCCTTCTTCCTTGAAATCGATTATGGCCCTTGGTTTCATAAAATATATTTATATTACAGCATTTTAATCATTTTGCTATAAATTATTGTCATCCACTTTACTATTGCATGCTAGTAGAAGTTAGATTTTCAAGTTATAAACCTCAAAATAATTTCTTATAAAAATACTATGACAAATGGTGTTTAGAACTCTTGGGTGAATAGTTCGACTACAAGATGATCTAAGTCATCTGGGGGCCAGAGTTAAATGGCAAACCCTTATTAAAACATTGTTCCTAGGAGAATATGTTGATAACCCTCTGGAAAATTCCCTGGAGGGGTTTGGACCCTCTAAGCAAATGCTAACTTATTAGGAGATCATCTTTCCTTATAGGTGAGACTATCTCCATTTGGACGCCAGATGAGATGAAATCTGTAGACTTCAGATTACATACAAAATGATTCAACTATGTTTTAGTACTCTACTTTGAATTTAAGCACATATGTTTGAATACGCAGGTGATCGGTTTTTAGTAATATAATTTGAGAGGGTTAGTGGATTACTTAGCATGTACAGCCTAATTCATGATTGCCTAGCCACTCTTGATAAGAGCCCATGACTGCATCCTCCTAAAAAGGGCAGCGTGAACCCTCTCTCTGGATCACTCTAGTGTAATAGAACACGCCCTCCAGTCTGTGCCATTGCTATTACACTGAAAAAACTGCTGTCCTACCTCTGACCTGGTGTGGCAGATCCAAGGCTTCTCAAGGACTGTAGGTCACCAGGATGATGCCTACATCTCACCCTCTCTACCCTTTCCTGAACTAGGAATCTTCTTCTTTTTCCTCATTGGGTTGAGAGGAGGCCAGGGAACAGCCATGAAGCTTCTTTTTGTTTTATCCTTATCTTGTAAGTCTCTATTTTCTATGTGAGGGCCACCTCAAGAGGAGGACCCTGCTTCCACCTTGATTCCACCTATAATATCTGGTTAATCAGTAGTAAACTGGTGATCAACCAGGCAAAACTAGGAAGGAAATAGACAGTTTCAGTTTTAAACAACCAAATTATAAGTGAACTTTTGGAAATTAAAGTTGCTAAGCTAGAGATGCCTGTCTTGTTAAGCAGATTCAGCAACTGCGTTGGTTACTTGCTTTGGGTTTCTATTGGAACCACACGAGCCTCGCCCTTGGCTCTGTCCAATTCAGTACCTGATGACTGTGGTGCTCAGGAGCCAGAGGAGGGTAACTGAGGCGGTGGAATATCCAACAACGTCAAAGGAAGTGAGTGTAGACCGGAGAGCAAAAGCTAAAAGTGGAAGTGACCACAGGCTTCAAATATTTGAAGAGCTGTCACATAGGTGAAGTACTTTATGAGTTTTTTAATGTTTAAATGAATATTAGTCATCTAGGAGGCAGATTTTAATTCAACACAGAAAACAATAAACAATTAGAACTGGCTAACACTGAATGAATTCTCTCAGGAGGTGGTAAGTCCTTGACTTAGGTTATAAGTAATCCTTGACATAGGTTATAAGCAGCAGTTGATTGCGGGGATTAAGTGAACTTCTAGAACTAGATAAGTGTGTTAGACCAAAAGCACAAAGACCCAGGCAACAATGAATCAAAGCCCAGAAAAAAGCACAAAAACATCCAAGCTGATAAAATCTAGGTAAATATATAAGAGGAGTCCTAGACGAGGAAGTATAGCAAAGGGCATAGTCAAATGGTCAGGCAACACCAGTCAGCAAACAACAAGCAAAAGAGACCTGGGGTAGCAGAGGTAAAACAGGGTATCACAGTACCTGGCAGGGGCAAAAGCAAAGACAGGACTTTGATACTTAGGCAGCTATTGTCTCTGCTTCAGTTGCCTTATATTTCTTTTACTCTGGTGAGAAACCCCAGATGAGCCTTGCCTCCAAGGGCAGAGTAAAAAGTGTGGAGAAGATTAGAAGAGAACGGTAGGCAGAGGCATTTATCTGACACAAATTCCAGAACATTACCTATTAAGAATTCTACAGGATGAATTTTAATACTCAGTTTAGATGTTTGGTGAAGTGACATTTACATTTATTCCCAACTCTAAGAGTCCATAGAATACTACAATTGCGCTTGGATGAAGCTAGAAAAGACACACTGAAGGAAAAAGTCACTTGGTTAGCCCAGTAGTTTCCAACTCGGGACTCTGGATGATTATAAAGGTTAACCTGGAATGGTGGTTAATATTTCTCCAAAACTTGTATATTTTGCATTTA
The DNA here is from genome assembly GCF_037783145.1 of Equus przewalskii. Lineage (NCBI taxonomy): Eukaryota > Metazoa > Chordata > Mammalia > Perissodactyla > Equidae > Equus > Equus przewalskii. The sequence continues at coordinate 33,192,899 of NC_091831.1, forward strand.
CTTGTTATCAACTTTCTGTTCATTCACTCGTTCATTCATTCATTCAACAAACTGCCTTGTTTCAAGGACCTCTCTTGCCAAGAGCAATGGTCTCAGATAATTATGTTAAAATATCTGTGTGCTCAGGGCTGGCCCCATGGCTGAGTGGTTAAGTTCGCGTGCTCCGCTGCAGGTGGCCCAGTGTTTTGTTGGTTCGAATCCTGGGCATGGACATGGCACTGCTCATCAAGCCACGCTGAGGCAGCGTCCCACATGTCACAACTAGAAGGACCCACAACGAAGAATATACAACTATGTCCCAGGGGGTTTTGGGGAGAAAAAGGAAAAAAATAAAATCTTAAAAAAAAAAAACTGTGTGCTATTGTCTTAAGCAAAATTTACAAAAAAGCAAAAAAAACCCACCATTGTCACCATAAAGTGTAAAAGTTATGCCATGTAACAGGAAAGAACAAGAAGATAAGTACCAGAGATTTTCCCTCCTTCTTCTTTTATTCTTTTATTATTATTTTTTTATTTTGTCCACTTATTTCCACTTTGTATCAACTTACAGCCTTATTTCCCATATATAGAATGGTTAAGGGAAGTGAATGGGCAATTAAGTTTTTGTACATAGCTCTGATTAAAGTTTTTCAAGACAATTTTATAATATAACTATTTCTGTCTAAATATTTCGTCTCATTAGGTTAATGGACTACTAATTTTCATAATGTCTTTTAGAATACATGAAAAATTTGTTTCTTTGATTATAAGTATAATATACATTCATTTTTGAAATTTAGAAAGTAGACAAGAATATAAATAAAATAAAAAATACTTCTATGTCTTACTATCCAGAGATAATTACTAACTTTGATATATTTTTCAGTGTTTTTATCTATACACACATATATGTATGTACTTATCCATTTATTGATAAATTCATTCATTCACTATCTATTTTTATAAATTAGCATCATATATAATTTTAAGTTCTGCTTTTTTTACCTCACATTTTATTTTGAGCACTTCCTCATATCATTAAATATTCCTCAAAAACATAATTTTAATCGCTATTTAACATTTCATCACAGTTTTGCCATTACTAGACTTACTAATATCATTAAAGAGTGAATTACCACAAAAACATGTTATAATTGATATTACAAGAATTCTAACCATAATTACAAATCAACTGCTGATGGTTACCTTCTTATATATGGTCTTCAGTGCTGGATTGAAAGTTTCCTTGCTTAAGTTGACTCTAAAATTCCATGACTGTCTAATAGGCGACGGTAATGACATTATCTCTCCACTTTCTTCAAACCAACACTTTCCCTATCAAAAATATTTAAGAAATATATTAAATATTTTACTAAAAACAAATGTCACATACTATCAGTGAGTAGTTTAACTTGGTGCACTTACCTCTTCTAGTTTAAGCAGACGATTTTCCATTTTGTTGCAGGTCTTTTTATATATTTCTGGCTTTCTCTGAATATAGAATCCTTCATCTTCCAAAATGCGTGGCATCATATCTTTTGGCAGTTTACGCTGGTTGACCACTTAATAACAAAACTAGATATTACTTTAAAGTCCAAAATATTGGGCCAGCCCTGTGCCATAGTTTAAGTTCAGTGTGCTCCACTTTGGCTGCCTGGGTTGGCAGGTTTGGATCCTGGGCATGGACCCAGACCACTCATCAGCCACGCCGTGGCAGCAACCCACATGCAAAATAGAAGAAGACTGGCACAGATGTTAGCTCAGGACTAATGTTCCTCAAGTCGGGGCGGGGGGGCGGGGGAAGAGGAGGATTGGCAACAGATATTAGCTCAGGGCAAATCTTCCTTAGCAAAAAAACCAAGAAAAGTCCAAAATATTAAACTGTATTGACCAAACAAGAAGCAAAAGGGAATTATCACTAAATAATTTTAAAGTCTAGAAGAAAAAAATATATATATGCAATGAATGAGTTCTTTTAACCAATTCCCTTAAACTTAGAGAAGGCATGAAGAACAAATGTAGAAATCTTTCTATAATTTTATATCAGTACTCTTTATCTATCCAGCATATAAAGAAGCTATTATTTTATAATATGATTCACTAATGACTTGAATATTTTACTGTAAAAAAACTTTACCTGGAGAACTACTTGGCACAAAAATATTTGCCTGTTGTTTTTTGATGCGTTCTCTATAGTCTTCATATTCAGCAGCTTTTATTTCAAGTAAATCTGGAAAAATTACTTCTTCCATAAAATCTTCATCTTGGCCCTCAGAGAAGTTCTGTAAATTACCACCAAGTGAAAAACATTTGCTGTAAATATCATTACTGATCTTTGTTGAGTACCAAAAGGAAAAATAGGTATATGTGCTTGTCCCCAATGATTAATACACAGATAAATGAAATGTACTGGGACCTTGCTGTGAGTTATCATTCTGATCCACACTACCCAGTTCAAGTTCAAGCTGAAACTGTGTTATAATGAAATTTCATTGAACCTATAGAGGAACTCATTTAAGGCTTAATAGTATGCAATATGATTTTTTATAGCCTTCTTTGCAATTCTCAATGAAAGACTACTGAAAAGGAACTATAATTCAAGCCCTCCTCTCCTCTGGAAGATGTTCTGAGATACTGGACTATGATATTTCAACTACTGAGAATTCCGTATAGGACAAAGTCCAGAGACATCAAGCCACGCAGTCTTAAGCCCCATTTTTTCCCACCATTCATAAAGCAATACTACTTAAAGTGATGTGGAGCAGTCATGCTGTTTTCTGGATGGTATTTAAGAAAAAAAAGAAAGAAAAGTAAAGACTCAACATAGAACCTATGGCAGAATGATTATAGTGAAATTCTGAAATAAGTATATATAAAATCTGAATACAGGTATTGAAATGGATACTTTACTAAATATAAAAATATATACTTTTATATCACCTCAAAAATGTCATACAAAATTAGATGACTTTACTTGTCTAACTTAAAATCTACATATATCAAAAGAGAGAAGGGACAGAGTGTGTGAGTCATACAGACAAAAACCCCTCAATTTTCAAAAACAAACATTTAGGGGTAAATAAAAAGAATTAACCACAGAATTTGTTTGAAGAGAGAAACTTACATGGCCTTGATCAACTCTGTCAAAATTAAGTAAGTAACATAGTTAAGCATCACCTAGGTTCATATCAACTCATCATATTATCATACCCCCTCTCCTATCCCTGTCATGACATCAAGAAAATATTTCATATACAGATGTCTTTGTGGTATCTTGGTCAGAATTTAAACAAGGTATGACACTGACATCTAGGAGCAAGATTTGGGGATCCTCACACAGGAGATCTCTTTGAGGATTCCAATCATAGACAAAAAGAGGCTCTTTGTTCCAGCTGGAGCACCTATTACCAAGCTTCCTTTACAGCACCCCTGGCGTGGGCCAGGGCTTTCAACCTGCCCTCAGAGCTAGGGTCTGCCATGATAGCTGAGAATGTCAGGCCCTCATCTTGGACCCCAGTTCTTTATGATGATATAGGTTTCTTTTATGAACCCTACCCTACTCAATCTGTCTATATTTTTAGCCTGGGACAAGCTATGATCTCAGCCTGTATAAACCCTATCTGACCAAATATTCCTCACTTAACGTAAGGCCAGCTGTACCCCAGATCACATTCTTGGTTTTCACTACACAGCTCACAGCTGAGCAGTGTCTGTGCTGTTAGCTATTGTGTGAGAGGGAATATTAGGTGAGAAGGCATCCAACTAACTTTCCATGCATAAGTACAGATGGATACACCTGAGTATGATGTGGTAAAAAAGAGATAGGCCCCCATCTCACAGAAACCGCCTCGTTAACTGTAGTGTGATAAGCAGAACTGTCTGAAAGTAACCTTGGACCTGACTCTGGACTGCCCAGACAACATATTTGGAACCAGGACTCCGCTTTCTCCCAGCAGGAAGGGGCCGCAGTCAAACTCAGCCTCCCACAAAACAGTAGCTCTCTGCTCCCTGTGATGAGGACAGTAGTTTCCCATGGGCCCCAAAGTTACCAGCTATAGGATGGATGACTTTTCCAGGCAACTCCTCTAAACAACCCGCATCTACACCCAGACTTCCTCATGCCCAAGTAGTCTATTTGCCCCACTAACCTGATTTCTCTCATGTCTGCCTAGGAGAAGAAAAAGCAGCCATAACCACAGCGCCTGGTCCTGGTGCACTCTGCTGGGTGGACCTTCTCCCCTTTTCCCAGAAAAGCTCATTCCTTAACCCATATCATGGACTGTAAGAGTTCGGGTGAATGGGAAGACCACACACATATTTGATACTCATTTATTCAATATTCATTCAAATATTCATTGAGTGACTAATATGTTCCAGGAAGAAAATAAACAAACACACATAGAAATATACGCTAGGTGGTGAAAAGTGTTATGAAGAAAAATAAAGTAAGATAAGGGGATAGAGAACACTAGGCTGGGTGGGTTGGGGGTGCTATTTTAGATAGGGTTGTCAGGAACAGTATCTTTAATTATGTGTCATTTGAACAGCAGACCAAAAGTAGTGAGGGAGAGAGCATGAGGATGAGAGAAAAGCTTTCTAGACAGTTAAAAGGTATAAAGTCCCTGAGGCAGGAGCATGCTGTGAGGGATAACAAGGAGGCCAACGGGGCTAAAGTTGGGTTGGGAGAAGGGGAAAGTAGTAAGAAATGAAGTCAGAGAGGTACCAAGGGAGCCAGGTCATGTAGGCTTAGGAGGCTCCTGTAAGGACTTTAGCTTTTATTTTGAGTGAGATAGGAAACCATCAGAAGGTATAAGCAAAAGAATGGTGTGTCTTAGATTTTAATAGAATCATTCTGACTACCGTAAGGTATAGAAAATAGACTGTTGGGGCAATCAAGAAAACAGAGGGAGACTATAGCAATGATCCAGATGAGAGGTTGTGGTAGTTTACACTAGGGTTGTACCAGTGGAGGTAGTGAAAGTGGGTCAGATTCCGGAATACTTTGAAGGTAGAAGCAAAAGAATTTGTGATGAACTGGATATGAGGCATGTCACTAAAAGAGGAACCAAGGATGACACCAAGGTTTGGCTGAGCAATGAAAAATGGAATTCCCGTTTACTACTATGATTCCATTTATATAAAGTCTGTGTGTGCATGTATGGGCATAAGCATAGAGAAAGGTATGAAAAAAATGATGATAGTGGTTTATCTCAAACCATTGGCATTTCACGTGACTTTCACTTTTCTTCCTCATGGTTTTCTGCATTAATTTTTTATAATGTATAAACTTTGTTTAAAAATTTAAAAGATAAAGTTTTTTTATTGTGGAAAAAACAAAAATAAAAAAAGGAATGAAAGGCCTGGAGCAGGATACAAAGAAAGGAGAATGGAAGAGACTTGGAAGTAAGCAGGAAGGCAAATGGGGTCCAACAGGGCCTCAAAAAGAAGACTTGTGGGATCTGGAAATGTCTGAGGTGTCGGAAGACATTAGGTAGAACCCTGGGGAATAGGTGGTCCTGCAAGAGGGGGCTCAAGGAAACTGTGGAGAGATTTGAAAGCAGAGAGGGACTGGACAAAGTACAGAGGAACAGGAGCAGATGGGGAGAGCAATGAGGCTGACACATCAGGAGGAGACGGGGAAAGACCAGTGAGACTGACTAGCACTGGAGCAAAGGACAACCAGGGAGTAACAGGGGGCTGAAGAGTTTGAGAGGACCTGGGAAGAACTGATGGAAATTAGAAGGGTCTGGGACTAGACTAGGAGGGATGAAGAATGGGAATAGAGTAACAGAGATTACGGAGAAAAATGTTGGGTGCTTGGAGAGAAGGACAGGAACAACAAAAGAAAAAGAAAACACAGGCTTTGGAGCTGACAGCTTATACTTCCCAGCTCTATCAATGCTTACCCTGTGCACCTCAGTTTCCTCACCTATAAAACAGAGAAGGCAATAATGCCTGTCTCACAGGGTTAGTATAAGGATTGAATGATACAATCCACCATAAAAATTTAGTATGTCATTAGGCATCCAGTAAGCACTCAATAAATGTTAGGAATTATTAAAAGAGCTTCTCAATCCAAAGAGAAGAAGGTGGCTCAGTGATCAAAACTTCATCTCCCATCCAAGTATTTTATTCTATGCATTTAATGAAGAGTTATCTTTCCCGGGAATGAGGATGTGGCAGGAAGGGGAACAAATCCAACCTGCTCTGAAGACTGGCCCAAAGCTGAGCCCTCTTCACCACTCAGAATGAAAAACGAAAGACCTTCATCCAACGTGACTGCAGTCTGTGGGTTAAACAACAGCCAACCAGTATTCAGTGCTGAAACGAATACTTGTTCTGCTTAGAAGGAAAGAAATACTTTTCTGTAATACGGTAAGTAGCAACTGGTATTAACGAACAGGAACAGCAGGAGAGACAACGTCAAGTTATATTTACTTTTGAGTCTGTTTGGTTCATGAATTTTTTGTGTTTTGTTTTGTTTTTAAAGTTCTACTAACTGCAATAAAAAACAGAATAAAGTATTCCAAATATTCTTCATCTTCCGGAACTCTCTCTTCACTCTAATCAGAGTATTAAGAGCATTACCATACACAGTTTGATCGAAATGTGGGCTCAGGGCGAATTCTTTTTTCCTCTCCCTGTTTTTGGGTGCTCTAATGCATGTGTGTGCTCACACACAAGGTGGTGTTCCCACCTACAATTTTTTGTGGAGTCAGAGGTAAAGTATTTCTTTTACTGAGGAAGATTTGCCCTGAGCTAACATCTGTTGCCAATCTTCCTCTTTTATTGCTTAAGGAAGATTAGCCCTGAGCTAACATCTGTGCCCATCTTCCTCTATTTTGTATATGGGTCACTGCCACAGCATGGTTGACAAGTTGTGTAGGTCCGTGTACAGGATCTGAACCTGCAAACTCAAGCCATTGAAGCGGAGCATGGCTGAACTTTTAACCACTACACCACAGGGCTGACCCCCTTTTAAAGTATTAGACGTGGCATATTCTTAACAACAAACTTGCTGATAAATAAGCTCTCATTTTTCAATACTATAAAGTCTGAATCTTAAATGTAAATCACTTATCACTTCTTTCTCACATACATATTAAAATGAACTATTTTTAGGGAGGCTTGGGAGACCAATTAATTCTATAATAAAAAGTAAAACTTATAGTCACTAGGAGTCAAAGAATTAAAAAATATGTAAAATACAAAAGCTTATCTAATATCCTGTTTGTATCTACAATTTAGCTGACACATTAACTTTAAAAGTTACTCACCTTGTAACAATGCTGCATGTATAAATTGTTAGTACAGTCATGTGTCACTTAATGATGGCGATACATTCTGAGAAATGTGTCACAGGCAATTTCATCATCATACAAAATCACAGAGTGTACTGAAGGGGAAAAAAATTTGCCACCCCAAAATATGTCTATTTAACATGAGAATTATTTTAGGCTGATTATTTTTAAGAAATGAGACTCAAAAATTTTTTCTTGTTACCCCCCCCCCCCTTAACTGTCTGAAAGAATTCAGGTTAAAAAAACCTGTCTCAGGAAGCAAGCTATCACCTTCACATAACATGAACTAGGTGGTAGACAGGGAGGAACCTAGAAAAGCCAGTTTACTGGGCTCCTTTCTGTCTTCTTCTGTTTCTGTGTTGCCAAACAAACACTTGTTTTCCAAACATTTGCTCCTTTTCACCTACCTGTGAATTGCCTTCCTTCCCTTTGAAGTCGCTGACTCTCCTCGCCCCCAACACCTTCTTCTGTCTTTAGCTGAGGATGGTATTTAAGGTGAGGGTTTTGGCCATTTTGGCTAGTTACTTGGTTTTCCTGGGTTTCTCCCATGTTTCCATGTTCCTAAACTTTTGTTTGTTTTTCTCCTGTTAATCTGCCTCATGTCAATTTAATTCTTAGACCAGCTAGAACCTAGAAGGGCAGAGGAAAATTTCTTCCTCCCCTACAGTACTTACTTAAACGTAGATGGTGTAGCCTACTAGACACCGAGGCTATGTGGTACTCATCTTATGGGACCACTATTGTATACGTGGTCTGTCGTTGACCTAAATGTTGTTATGCACTGCATGACTGTTTACACTTCTACTTTCCTTCATCTCTGCTCATTGAAACCAACACTTGCTAAAATCCTCAACTGCCTGAGCAGATATCCCTATCTCGTATTTGGTATGGAGATTCTTAAAGTTCAATTTCACTTCCTGTTCACCTCTTTTCTTGACACTCAATGTACTGACCTTGACAAACTTCCAAGTTTTTACTATTCATATTAAGTTACATCCAATTTAGGAACACTTCATTCATTTGTTGAATGAATAACATGTACACAGACATATTTTTTTTAGTCTGCTTTTACTTTTAAATTTAATTAAAATAATTTTTACTAAGTACTCAAGAGGGGCACTGTGGAGGGGACAAAGACGAGTTCAAAACAAAACAAACAAAAAACAATCCTTGCATATAAAAATTTGTAGCGTTAAATACTCTCATTGCTTCTGGCAGAAATGACTAGTTGTTAATTATTGTCTTTTCCTCCATCTCTAATAAAAGAATCTACTTTTAGCTGGATACCTGGACATTTTTCCAACATTCCTTTAGTGGAAATAACGTGTACAACTTGCAGGTCTTGTCCTATAAGAGAGCAATCTGCAATCCTCCAGTTCTTTCCTTCTCCCTTCCCTTTGGCCAGCAAATGAAGACACTGGAGCTTTGCCATTGGACTCAGAGATGGAAACCATGTTTTGAAGATGGCAGAACTCTCCTAGTCACCTAGACTACCTAACTGTTACACTAGAGAGAAATAAAACTTCTATCTTAAGACATTTTACTTTGGATCTTTTTATCAAAACTGCTTAGCTTTTACTCTAAATAATACAGTTTCCCCAAAATATGAGTTGTTCTGTCATTTCAAGTTTCAAATATGTGATGACACATTGAATTTTAGAACAAAATCTGTAAGTCGGGGATCACCTATAATATTTTATTATAATTTTTTTAGGATAAAAAATAATGCCAAATAGGAACAGGGAGTGACTACAAATTGGCTTATGTAAGGGATAATTTTGGAGTGACAAAAATATTCTAAAATTGGATTATAGTGTTGATTGCATAATTCTGTAAGTTTACTAAAAATCATTGAATCATATACTTAAAATGGTTGAGTTTTTGCTATGTAAAGTACATCTCAATAGATCTGTTCAAAAAGTAAAAAAAAGTTATTCACCTTCGACTGTTGATATATCTTATTATCAATGAGCAGCTGACTTGAAGACTTTTCACCTTGATTAATCTGAAACACAACATTAATGAATGGTATAGAAAACATAATTTCACAGATGAAGAGATAATTGTGCTCTTAAGTCTTTTGTTCAACTATCAAGGCTGCTCAATGTTTTTCTTTTAACAAGTATGTACATGTTTTCCCCTGAGATGTCATGTAGCATTACCATGACCAAATCACTTAACTTTTCCTGGCTTTAGGTTTAAAAAAAAGCATAGGAAAGAACTTGAAGCTTTTTGGATTTAAGGAGTTATATTAAGACTGGATTTTGGCTCTTTTTTAACAAACAAAAGTTTATTATGATACATGTTGCACGTAAACAGTAAATTTGAAAACAGGAAAGAATAAATAAGCATTACCTTAGCATTTTTTAGCTTTTCTCTTACTTTGCCTCTCAATGTTTCTATTATGTTTTGATTTTCTTCTGCATCTAAATCTGTCAGGAAGCCAACATAATACAGAGTCATGACACTTTCTTATAACATAATTAAACAGCAATAGCAGCAAAAACACTTATTAAGCTAAACTGCATGCATTTCTAAGGATTATGACAATTATGAAGACTAGGTCATTCTCCATGAGAGCTTAGAATCTAAGACCAACAGATGTCCCTTCTCCATTTTCCATCTGGAATAAACACTTCATGCACAGTCAGGGCTGAATTTTGTTTCTTTTTGAGACTTTTTCCCTACCCTCTGCATCCTCAGCTATTGGCTAGAGTCCTTCTTCATAGTCAAGCCACAAAAAAAAGCTCAGATGAGCAAATCTTTGTCTTCTTCATTTCAGAGAAAAAATCCATAAGAACAGTCATATTCTGTATAGACTGCTCTACAGAATATACAAATATCAAAGGTAGGTTACTTCAATTTGATTAAGCTGGAGAGAAAGGAATCAGAAAGGAAGAGTGGTACCCATTTTAGCTAGGTACCCTTTTTACTACTTATGTCAGTTTTGTAAAATCAGTATAATACTGCTGACTCCTACTTCTGCCACTTCTCAAAGGAAATTAGTCTTGTAGTACATAAAGAAGACTCCAGCTGTCATGTGCACTCAGTCATGTGTTATTATCTGCTCATTCAGCAGATGATCCATCAGATGAACTGAGAAAGACAGGGGTTGTTCAGGCCTAGGTACAGCAGAAAATAGAGGACCTATTGGTCATTCTGTCGTGCATTTTTCTTTTTTGTCTCCCTGCCTTTGCATACTTAAAGGTTGCACAGAGGATGGTGGAAATAAAGGGTAAGTATAAAGCTAAATAGGTCATGAGACTCCTTATTCTTAACTCAGTATGCCTTGGTATAATTTAAAAATTACTCATTGGTTTGTTTATACTCTATTCCCAGAACTTAGAATGGCAGATGGCACATAGTAGGAGCTCAATAAATATTTGCTGGATGAATGAACCAGAGTTCAACCATTATGTATTTTTATCCCCAAAGTCTAGAGCTTCCTGAAGCAAGTTCTATATCTATGTATGTTATGGTGTAACACAGTTTAACAGTCTCAAGCACCAGTGAATTCTCCATGTTTGCAGAGAGAACTCAGTGGTTTTCTTGTTTTTTGCTCGAGGAAGATTAGCCCGGAGCTAACATCTGTGCCAATCTTCCCCTATTTTGTATGTGGGTTGCCACTACACTATGGCTGATGAGTGGTGTAGGTCCATGCCCAGCATCCAAATCTGAAAACCCGAGCCACAGAAGCGGAGCACGCTGAACTTGATGACTATGCCACGGGGTGGGCCCTTCAAAACTTAGTTTTATTACATGCACTGACTTTACTATGTATTTCATTATGCCCACCTTGTATTACCCAGAAAGTTTAGTTTCTATGTGAACTCATCCCTTAAGAAACTTGTGTTCCCAGCTAAGACCCTAGATAGCATTAGTCATTTACATCTTTTAAAAATAGAAACCAATAGTATCAGAGTTGTAGTATACTTATTGAGAACCTTTTTGGACAGGCTTGTCTACATTTTCTTCTACTGCAACATTATCTAACTCTTCTGATATCTGTGAAAGAGAGGGGGAGGTTACCTTGCATCTTTTTTGTTTTGGCATTGAACATCTTTTCACAAGTTTATCAGCCCTTTGAAAGTCAATTCATATCCTTTGCCTGTTTTCTTAAATTTCAGAAACTGTTCTAACATCAAAAAGGACATTTAATGGTAAAATCCCATGGTTAGTTCTTAATGTTCATATATTGTCTACTTTATTTATCTTTTAGGAGGGTCAAATGAGATTAAACACATGAAAATATTTTGAAACTCAACACTATCAGTGTTAGCTATTACTTGATTACTCCATAGCATCTGATAACGTTGGGCACCTTTATTTTCTGAAAACTTTCTATATCCTTGTCCTCCACCCTTCCACCTCTCTAACCACTTATTCTCTGTATCCATTAGTAGTCACACTTCTCATAGCTTAAATGTAGCCACATTTCAAGGCTTAGGAGAGTACACTTATTCCCATGGCTTTCCAAATCTGTCTCCAACCTTGACTGCTCTCCTGAATACCCTATTTCTAGCTGCTTACTGGTATTTCTAATTAAATGTCCTACTATTATCAAAAACTTGATATGTTAAAATGAGCATTTACTTGTTTTACAGTTTTTTAAATTTCAATATTCTAAAATTAAATCACACCAGCAATGTTAAATCCTTTTTTAGAAAGATATGGATTATGAGTTTGTTTTTCATTTTAAGTTTAAGAAATAGAAGAACAAAAGACTCCTTAAATAACAATTGTACATAGTAATCAAACTAATGTGCAGTTTGAGTGGAAAGAGTAAGCAGAGACACATCGGTTTTCCAACCACAGCAAAAACATGGATTCATGTTTAAAGCCAAAGCAGAGTATTGACATAATCACAGTAAAGACATTACCACAATAAGAGCCTAGTCTAAAGACTTTCTAAAAGAACTTCAAAATCCACCAGTGGTCCCTGTACCATACTTAAGAACTATTGAATAAGGTCAACAAGAACTAAGATGTTCTGTTATTATTAAACCTTCAGTACTTTCCTCAACATAAAAATATCGAATTCTACTTTTGACCAAGGCACAGCAACCCTCGAGGGTGTGAGGAACATCAACACTGGCAAGTGATTTATGAGATCTCCCTTTAATTTGCAATAATCCCACTCAGCATTCCCAGGATTCTGGATACTTTTTCATAACTTCTCATCCCCATCTAGAAGGCGGGGATAAAATATGAATCTTTTTTATTTTATTTTTTTAGTGAAGAAGATTGTCTCGGAGCTAACATCTGTTGCAAATCTTCCTCTTTTTGCTAGTGGAAGATTGTCTCTGAGCTAATATCTGTGCCAATCTTCCTCTATTTTGTATCAGGACACTGCCACAGCATGGCTTGATAAGTGGTGTGTAGGTCCGTGCCCAGGATCCAAACCATCAAAACCCAGGCTGCCAAAGCAGAGCATGTGAACCCAATCACTATGTCACTGGGCAAGCCCCATAATATGAATCTTAATTGGAGTTACTCTAACATACTGGTCCTATATATGTTTCACTCACTGATTAAAAAAGGAAAAACTGTTTTTTTGAGTAAAGCAGGGAATGAATTGCTGGCTAGCTGAGAGAACAGATAAATAAATTAATATTTAAGTAAAGAAATAAATAAGAGTGATGTCAGCATCATGGCAGAGTGAGCTTACCTGGGACTCTGTCCCCTCCAACATACAACAAAAAGGAGCAACTTTATTCCAACAAAAAATATTCTAACAGCACAGGAATCCTCGGAGACTCACAGCAGCCAAACGACAGAGGACAAAGAGGCTGGAGCCCCCCTCAGAGGAGCTGGAATGGGGTAAGAGAGAACTTCGCCCCCTCCCCTAAAGACTGGGATTGCTGTGCCTGGAGGCTCCATGAGGGAAGGAATGGGGGAGGGGTCGCACATCTGCAGGATCACCCAGGATTCCCCAGGGCCTTTTCAGCCTAGAGGGAGGCGCTCTAATGGGGTGAAAGCTTTCACATGGGGTGACCTCATCAAGCCAAGACCCCAGGAGACCAGATAGGGAGAGCTGATCGGAAACAGGAGACTGCGCGCAAAAGAAAACATGCTCCCCCCAACCCGCGCTGTGCCGCGCCATCTTGGCTGAAGGCGGAGGGCTCAGAATATGCGTCTCTCGACCCCCATCTAGTGGCGACAGGCTATAGCTGCAACCGAATAATATCACTATGTGGAAAAACTGTTCTAGCATCAAACAATTCATAAAAACTCCAGACCAGAAGGAAAACAATAAAAACACAGAAACATGTCCTGAGGACTTGGAAATAAGTAAACTAAATGACAATGAATTCAGAATAGTTGTCATCAAAAAACTCAATGAGGTAAAGGAAAATATAGAGAAACAAGTCAATGAGTTCTGGAGTTACTTCACCAAAGAGACTGAAACTATAAAGAAAAATCAACCAGAAATACTAGAGATGAAAAATATAATGGATCAGATAAAACAGAATATGGATTCCCTGAATGCCCGTGTGGACACCACAGAGAAGCAAATTAGCATAATCGAAGATAGATAGGTTGAATGGCAGCAGACAGAGGAAGAGAGAGAGGACTAAAAAGAAATGAGGAAAATCTCTGAGAAACAGCTGACACAATGAGGAAATGCAACATAAGAATTATAGGTATACCTGAAGGCGAAGAAAAGGAGAATGGAGCAGAAAGCGTGCTCAAAGAAATAATAGCAGAGATCTTCCCAGTCTAGGGAATGAGAGAGAAATGTGTGTGGAGGAAGCTTTCAGCTCTCCTAGATCTGTCAATGTAAACAGACCTACCGCAAGGCATATAGTAGTAAAACTGGCAAAAATGAATGACAAAGAAACAATATTCAGGGCAGCAAGGCAGAACAAAATAACCTACAAAGGAACCCCTATCACACTTTCAGCAGATTTCTCTCAGAAATCTTACAAGCTAGGAGAGATTGGAACGACATATTCAAAACTTTAAAAGATAAAAATCTTCAGCCAAGCATATTCTATCCAGCAAACATATCCTTCAGATATGAGGGAGAAATTAAATCTTTCCCAGACAAACAAAAGCTAAGTGACTTCGTAGCCCTGAGATCCACCCTACAAGAAACCCTCAAGAAGGCCCTCAAACCTGAAAAAAGAAAAAAAGGGAGAAAGGGGTCACAAAACATAGAGTAAAGAGACAAATATAATCAGAATAGGATAGCAAATATTCAACTATACCATTAGGATAAAGGTAAGGAAAACACCAAAAACAAAGACAATCTTATCACTTTAACAACAAACTCACAACACGAGTTGGAATAGGAGATGAAAATAATAACTTAGGAGGGGAGGAGGAAAGGGACTGAATCAGTTTAGACTAAGGAAATAAGAGGCCACCAGAAAATGGACTATGTTATGCACGAGATTCTGAATACAAACTTCAGGGTAGCCACTAAACTGAAAAACAGAACAGAGACACAAAACATAAATAAGGAAAAAGCTAATAAACCCAGCATAAGAAACTGCAGAAGTCAATAGGTAGATCAAAACACACAGGACGAGAAGCAAAGGAAATGCAGGAAAACCGAAAAACGAGTGACAGAATGACAGCATTAAGCCCTCATGCATCAATAATCACCCTCAATGTAAACGGATTGAACTCTCCAATAAAAAGACAAAGAGTGGCAAGATGGATTAAAGACCAAGATCCAACAATTTGTTGCCTCCAGGAAACACACCTCAGCTCCAAGGATAGACACAGGCTCAGAGTGAAGGGGTGGAAGACAATACTCCAAGCTAATAGCAAACAAAAGAAAGCAGGCATTGCAATACTTATATCCAACAAAGTAGATTTCAAAATAAGGCAGGTAAAGAGAGACATAGAGGGTCAATATATAATGATCAAAGGGACACTACATCAAGAAGAAATAACGCTTATAAATATCTATGCACCCAACACAAAAGCACCAAAGTTCATAAAGCAACTATCAACAAACCTAAAAGAAGATATCAAAATAACACAATAATAGTAGGGGACCTCAATGCCCCACTCACATCAATGGACAGATCATCCAGACAGAAAATTGACAAGGAAACAGTGGAATTAAATGAAAAGCTAAAACAGTTGGACTTAATAGACATATATAGAACACTCCATCCCAAAACAGCAGAATACACATTCTTCTCAACTGCGCATGGAACATTCTCAAGCATAGACCATATGTTGGGAAACAAGGCAAGCCTCTATAAACTTAAAAAAATTGAAATAATAACAAGCATCCTCTCTGATCATAATGCTATAAAGCTAGAAATTCATTACAATAAAAGCTGAGAAAGAGACAAAGATGTGGAGACTAAACAATATGCTATTGAACAAGCAATGGATCATTGAAGAAATTAAAGAAGAAATCAAAAAATATCTGGAGACAAATTAAAATGATAACATGCCATACCAACTCACATGGGATACAGCAAAAGCTGGATTAAGAGGGAAATTCATCCCAATACAGGCACACCTTAAGAAACAAGAAAAATCCAAATAAGCAATCTCAAACTACACCTAAGTGAATTAGAAAAAGAAGAACAAACAAAGCCCAAAGTCAGCAGGAGAGAAATAATAAAAATCAGAGCAGAAATAAATGCTATTGAAACAAAAAAGGCAGTAGAAAGGATCAATGAAACAAACAGCTGGTTCGTTGAGAAGATAAATAAAATTGACAAACCCCTAGCCAGACTTACAAAGAAAAAAAGAGAGAAAGCTCAAATAAACAAAATGAGAAATGAAAGAGGAGAAATAACAACAGACTCTGCAGAAATACAACGGATTATAAGAGAATACTACGAAAAACCATATGCCAACAAAATGGATAACCTAGAGGAAATGGATAAATTCTTAGACTCTTACCATCTCCCAAAGCTAAGTCAAGAAGAAGCAGACAATCTGAACAGACCAATCACAAGGAAAGAGATTGAAACAACCATCAAAAGCATCCCAAAGAATAAAACCCCAGGACCAGATGGCTTTCCTGGGGAATTCTACCAAACTTTCAGAGAGGATTTAATGCCTATCCTTTTCAAGCTATTCCAAAAAATTAGGGAAGATGGAACACTTCCTAACACATTCTACGAGGCCAACATCACACTGATACCAAAGTCTGACAAGGACAGCATGAAAAAGGAGAACTACAGGCCAATATCACTGATGAACATAGATGCAAAAATTCTCAACAAAATTTTGGCAACCCAAATTCAGGAATTCATTAAAAAGATCATACATCATGGTCAAGTGGGATTCATACTAGGGACACAGGGATGGTTCAACATCCACAAATCAATCAACGTGATACACCACATCAACAAACTGAGGAATAAAAACACCACATGATCATCTCAATAGATGCAGCGAAAGCATTTGACAAGATCCAACAGCCATTTATGATAAAAAAAAAAACTCTCTATAAAATGGGGATAGAAGGAAAGTACCTCAACATAATAAAGGCCATATACGACAAACCCACAGCCAACATCATACTCAATGGGCAAAATCTGAGCGCCATCCCCCTGAAAACAGGAACAAAACAAGCATGCCCTCTATCACCACTCTTATTCAACATAGTACTGGAGGTTTTAGCCAGAGCAATTAGGCAAGAAAAAGGAATAAAAGGAATCCAAATAGGGAGGGAAGAAGTGAAACTCTCGCTGTTTGCAGATGCCATGATCTTATATATAGAAAACCCCAAAGAATCCATTGGAAAACTATTAGAAATAATCAACAACTACAGCAAAGTTGCAGGGTATAAAATCAACATACATAAATCAGTAGCATTTCTATACTCTAATAACGAACTAACAGAAAAATAACTCAAGAACACAATACAATTCAAATTGCAACAAAAAGAATAAAATACCTCAGGGTGAATTTAACTAAGGAAGTGAAAGACGTATACAATGAAAACTACAAGGCTTTTCTGAAAGAAATGGATGATGACATAAAGAGATGGAAAGACATAGATTGGAAGAATAAACATTAAATAAACATTAATAAACATTAAATGTTAAAATGTCCATACTACCTAAAGAAATCTACAGATTCAATGCAATCCCAATCAGAATCCCAACGACATTCTTTACAGAAATAGAACAAAGAATCCTAAAATTCATATGGGGCAACAAAAGACCCCGAATTGCTAAAGCAATCCTGAGAAAAAAGAACAAAGCTGGAGGCATCACAATCCCTGACTTCAAAACATACTACAAAGCTATACTAATCAAAACAGCATGGTACTGGTACAAAAACAGCTGCACAGATCAATGGAACAGAATTGAAAGCCCAGAAATAAAACCACACATCTATGGACAGCTAATCTTAGACAAAGGAGCTGAGGGCCTACAATGGAGAAAAAAAGCCTTTTCAACAAATGGTGCTGGGAAAACTGGAAAGCCACATGTAAAAGAATGAAAATTGACCATTCAAAATGGATCGAAGGCCTAAAGGTAAGACCTGAAACCATAAGCCTTCTAGAAGAAAATATAGGCAGTACATTCTTTGACATCAATATTTCAAGGATCTTTTCGGGTACCATGTCTTCTCAGACAAGGGAAATATTAGAAAGAATAAACAAATGGGACTTCATCAGGCTAAAGAGTTTCTTGAAGGCAAAGGAAAATAGGATTGAAACCAAAAAACAACCCACCAATTGGGAAAAAATATTTGCAAGTCATATATCTGACAAAGGGTTAATCTCCATACTATATAAAGAACTCACACAACCCAACAACAAAAAATCAAACAACCCGATCAAAAAGTGGGCAGGGGACATGAACAGACATTTCTCCAAAGAAGATATACGGATGGCCAATAGGCACATGAAAAGATGCTCATCATCGCTGATCATCAGGGAAATGCAAATCAAAACTACACTAAGATATCACCTTACACCCGTTAGAATGACAAAAATAACCAAAACAAAAAGTAACAAATGTTGGAGAGGTTGTGGAGAAAAAGGAACCCTCATCCACTGCTGGTGGGAATGCAAACTGGTGCAGCCACCGTGGAAAACAGTATGGAGATTTCTCAAAAACTAAAAATAGGAATACCATGTGACCCAGCCATCCCACTACTGGGTATCTATCCAAAGAGCTTGAAGTCAGCAATTCCAAAAGTCCCATGCACCCCAATGTTCATTGCAGCATTATTTACAATAGCCAAGATGTGGAAGCAACCTAAGTGCCCATCAACTGATGATTGGATAAAGAAGAAATGTATATATATACAATGGAATACTACTCAGCCATAAAAAAAGAATAAAATCGTCCCATTCACAACAACATGGATGGACCTTTAGGGAATTATGTTAAGTGAAATAAGCCACATAGAGAAGGACAATCTCTGTATGAATCCACTCATAGGTGGAAGTTAAACATGTGGAGAAAGAGAACAGATTAGTGGCTACCAGGGGAAAGGGGGGGTGGGGGTGGGCACAAAGGGTGAAGGGGTGCACCTACAACACAATGGACAAACAATAATGTACAACTGAAATTTCACAAGATTGTAACCTATCATTAACTCAATAAAAATTAACTTTACAAAACCAAATAAATAAATAAGGAAATACATAAATAACTCACCTCTAATGCTCTTTACTATATAACTGACAGACCAGAGTATAATTCATCCCTAAGCTCTCTTATTGTTATTTTTTCAACATATGAACTGTATGATTTGTATAAAGAACCAAATTATAGCATTTTTCAGGATTATCCTACATTATATTAGACTATTTAGTATAATCAAAATCCTTATAAACTCCATTAGTACTTTACTTTTTTTTTAATATCTTCTTTTCTCTTTGAGATCTTTTTCATGACGATTCTTTCATTTCCACTTTCTAAATAAATAAAAAATATTCTTAAGAATGATATATTACTGAAAGAAAACAACTATTGTGATATTGAGATAACAGTATGCTATTTAAATTTTTTAATTTAACTAAAAACTAAACAAAGAAATACATTGTCAACTTTAGTATTTAGTAGTTGATCACTTTTAGTATTTAACAGAAATTCTGGTGAATGTAGTAAGACATGTAAAAGAAGTCAGAAGTATAACTAAAGGAGAAGACAGCATTTTTATTTTTTGTAGAGGATAGGCCTTTCTACATAGAAAACTCAAAACTTTCAATCAAAAAAGTTTGGACATAATTAGAAAGTCGTTAAGTGGCAGAACACAAGAGAATATATGTCAAAGGTAATAGTTTCTCTCTATTCTAACACAATAGCGAAAGATCACTTTCATAATAGCAATACAAAAAAGTTCCAAAATACCTAGGAATAACTTCAATTAAAATATGGGGGAATCCCCCTCCCCAGCAAAACTGTAAAACTTTAGTGAGAAAAAAAAGATGTGATTAAACATAGAAATACTCCCGGAAGGCAGGGAGTGGGTTAAGAGGCCATTATAATAGGTTTGATGAAAGATGCTAGAGATGCGAATCAAAAAAATGGAAGTGGGAATGGAGTGTGGAGAAAGATTCATTTAAGAGGTAGAATTCACTGGATGTGGTGAGCAAATGGATGTGTAAGACAAAGTCAGGGGAGAATCAAAGACTCCCAGGTTTTGGGACTGAGCACCTGAGAAGTAGGGTCACTCTGAGTATTGTCAAAGCAGGAAGGTAGCTGATGTAGGGATTAATGAGTTCAGTTCCAGGTGTTGCTTATTGATGCTTACAGGACATTCAGGTGAGAGGTCCAGAACATGATTAAAAATACTGAATGGACTTGGAATGGAAGGGAATCAGGTCTAAGTTAGCTAAATTCTTTGTTTTATCAGGAAAAAAAGGTATTTAAGAGATTGATTTAAGGATTTTTTAAAAGAATCAGCACCTTTAAGATTCTTCTTACCAACATACCAAGATGAGACACAACAGGAATAGGATGCTGGGAAAAGAGAATTTTGAATTTACTTTCCCATCTGCAAGAACTTCTAAAACAAACTTCAAATCAATACTGATGCCTACACTTGCAAATTTTGTCTGCTAAGCTAGGGACATTACCAGTGGCACATCCTACAGATAGTTAAATTATAATAAATTATCAAATAAAACCTTATTGTAGACGAAATTATTAATCAGGTGTTTTTTTGCAGACCTGGAGATATTTCTACCCTAGTTCATTTTTCATTCCATAAATGATACAAGACAAATAAATGATTATAGATGAAATATTAGATAAACTTGAAGATCTGTATGAAAATTGCCTTTACTCTATTGAAAATCTCATGTCGAAGGAATAAAAAATTATGACTCAGACTCTTACCTTCTTACAGCAATTCAACTTTCTGTGTTAGAAAACTGGCTCCAACAGTTAAACCCAATCTTTTCTTTGAGGATATTGCTAATTTACAATTGTTGCAGTTAAAGCTTTTTCTAAAAGATAAGGAAGTTGAGAATTAGCTATTTTTGTATCAGATGACCTGGAGGTCCAGAGTCAAAGCCTGAGAATTAAAGTCAAATAGTTCACTCAATCTTTTCTGATCCACGGCAAACGGAAGGCAATTTTACGTGCATAAACATTTGCCCCTTGCTTAGCATTTAGAAATCCCTGGGTTCTGCGAATTTATCCCACAATGCTTTTAGCACTATGGTGATTCCTGAAACAAAATTTCCTAAAGCCTATTTTACGTTGTGTGTTAATTTAACATTCACTCACCTTGCTTACTTCCATCACATGCCATTTGGTTTCAGGAGTGTAAGCAGAATAAAATTACAGAAAAATCTCTAGTGTATAAAACGGTCATAAAATGCATATTCTGGTATCTAACAATGTTAGATATCTAAAAATATCTAATAAGAAATAGAACAACAAAAGACTCCTTAAATAACAACTGTACATAGTAACCAAACTAATGTGCAGTTGGAGTGGAAAGAGTAAGCAGACACACATTGGCTTGCCAGTCATGAGCTAACTAGAAATTTGTTTTTCCTTTAGTTTTCCCCCAGCTCTTGCTGGAAATCTTTCCAAATGTATAACCCACTATCCTTCCTTAGCAGAACTCAATTCAGTTCAAAATCCACTTTTACCTTCATCTAAGTTTATCTATTGCACATGGTATGATGAATCCTTTCTGATGGGATTCATCCTATATGAATGAATACAGAATTCCCTATAGCAGTGTTTCCCTGCTCCCTTATAGCAGTGTTTCTCAAATCACACTCTTCCAGACTTCTTTAAGTTGAATTGGAATACTATGCCAAAAAATTAAAATCTCAAAGTTATGATAAAATTAAGGCAGCAAATAGCATTTTGTGAAAATCAAAATTTATTAAATATGTCACCAGCAACCCTCTACCAGAATTAGGATATGGAAAAGGTGAAATTTAACAAAAAAGTTCCACAATTAGTTAAGTGTGACATAGCATTATTTCACAGTATCTTACAAAAAGCATCATGACTTCCAGGTGTTCCATTACCTGACAAGTTTGAAAATGAGTATCTTTTAGTTAACTGATCTTATTTTCTAAAATAAAAAACTAGGAACAAGTAGCCTGACAAAGGATTTTTCTGATCTGTGAATTTATATATGTCCTTGAAAGGCGTCAAAACTAAATCATCCACTGCTCTGAAGACTAAGCCCCAAATCATCATAACCTGCTCCCGTAGGTCAAGAAAGATTTGGGTCCACTTCCCTTGAGACTTCCGGTATGCAAAAATTGAAGAAATAAATGCCAAAACAGGTTTCAAAAACTGTAACATATTTTGAAAATTTATATCTAACACACATATGTGTAATAAAATTCTGCTACTCACAAGTTAATTACAGGATTTATAAAAATGCATTAATCCATAGAACAACAAGGGCCTTGAGGTCCAGAAACTGGACACAAGTCCTGTGATGTTGTCTCTTATTTAAACCAGAGAGATGTCTCTCTGTGCCTATACTTATAGTCTCTATTGCAGAGAAATTCAAAGAGGAAGCCCTTTCTGAAAGTGAGACCAAAAGGCCCTCGTGTCCACTTCCCCACCTAAGCCCTGCTCCCCACTCTCCAACATAAACCTTCGACTACAGTCAGATCCTACTCTTCTTTATACTCCCTGCCACCTCCGTCCTTTGATTTGTACAACTTCCCCCTTATTAGAGCATTCCACGTTTCAAGGCCTTATTCAAACCCCACATCTTCCAGGAAGGTTCTTCTGACTCTGGCCTTTCTATGAGCCCAAGTGGCACTGATTACACGTAATTTTTGTTCACTACATTCTACCTCATAAGTTCATCTTTCGACTTACCCTCAAGTGAGGACGAGGGCTGGAAGCATGAACTCATCTACCCTCCGCCAATCCTACCAAGGTGTTCAGCCCACAGTAGGCACTCGAAAAGTAATATGGACCCGGATTTGATGCAAATCAAGCATTGCTCTCGAATGCTGTGAAATGGAGTTGGTTATCAACTCCCAAAGAGGATGACTGACAGGTCGGCCAAGTCCTGGGGACTACGAGTCCCAGCAGCCCGTGCGGGTGTGGCCCTGGTTACCGGGGCCCCTCCACTGGTTTTTTTAAGAGTAGGGCTCCAACCAAAGAAAGACTGGAGTGTCTGACAGGTAAGGGTCGGGGGGCTTTAACGGGCAGTACTACATTCACCTTGACGGACTGTGCACGTTTGCTATGTCTAGGCAGCCAAGGCAGGACGCACCATTTACCGCCGGCTACGAGAGGTCACCAACCGCCCCGCACCGTTCCTGACGTCCGCACCCACACCCCCGCCCGCCTCCAGCGGTGCGCTTGCTCCTCGGGGCTTGACGTCAAGGCGGTCCAGGAGCATGCGCAATGCGGCCCCTCGGCCGGCCAGGTTCCGAGTGTGCGTCTTCGGGAAACTTATGTGCGCTAGTCGGTTCGCTCGATGCCTGGGCTTGTGGGTCGAATTGAGGTGCCGGAGTCTGCCACTGCCTAGCGCGCCTGGCGGGAGCCGCCGGCGTTGGCCACCCGCCGCCTGGGTGTGTGCCCCAGTGACCACAGGTGCCCCGGCGTCAGTTCTGGAAGAAACCTGAGAGCAGGGTGGCTTGGGTCGTGGGAGCCATGGTGAAGACGAACAGTGTCCCTGACGGGTGAGTATCCGCCGCAAGCTTCCCGGCCGGCGCGGGCCCGCGGCGACCAGCGGCGTCGCCAGAGGAGCGGGCGTTCCCGGGGGAGGATGCTCCCGAGCCCGCCGTGGACGAGCCGTCGCCCCCCTCGCCTCTGACGGGCATGCGGGGCGCGCCTCCGCTCTCCCGCCGCCTCTGCCTTATCGGGAGGGGAGAGGTTCTTTGATTTGAAGCGCTTTGCATGTGGCATCCCGAAGACCGCCCTACCTGTGCCGGCGGTTCTTTTTTTTGCTATTAGTTAAGCAATTTAATCCTTTTAAAAGTCAAAATAAGGCATGCTGGACATGCTCACTCGTGTCATGTCATCTTTGCATAATAAGCGAAACAGCCTACATTTGTTTATTTTCTTATCCCAGTGAGTCACCCCATGTTAAAATAACGAGTTAAATAAACGATTCTGTGGTTTGAAATTTGCCCTGGGAATCTCTGGCGGGGATGAAGTTAGCGAACTTGCTCGCACAGGAGGCAGCACAGCGCGGTTGGGTAGGCTTTCGTTCATTCAAACGTTCGACAAATGTCGATTAGCTGCCTTCTGTGTCAGGCGCTGTGCTTGGCGCTTTAATTCTAGAGAAACTTAGTGTTTAAAACTTCTAACGACCTTGTATATTTGGGAAAGGGGAGATGTGGAAGTGAAGAAACTGCTCCTGCAAAAAAAGTGTTTCAAGTGATATTGATCCATTATGGCATAAGTAGAAATAGAAGTTCTACTCACCTTAGAATCTGAAACAACTGCACAGCACTAAAGGTGTCCGAGCCTCGAAATCATGTGGCCAGAGTGTCATTTTAAATAAAATCCTTGTTGGGTCTCCCGTTTTGATTTTCTAGAGTTCTTCCAGTGTAGGAATTTAGGAACAATCTAGTGGAGAAAGAAGGAAAAAGTTAAGAAATACTTTCTTTACGTAGCAACATTATGGGCTAAATAGAATATGTGTGCATGTGCAAATAACATGTAATCTGTGGTGTTCCGTAAGTACACCTGACTTCTGTAATTATCATCGTACAGTAGTACGTGTTTTACAAAATACGTGAAGCATATATTTACTGGGATGTATTACGATCACTACATCGAAGTGTTATGAAGTGTATCAGCCCAAATAATGAACTGGCTAAATTGAAGTTGTGCAGAATTTGAGATCTACCACCAGACAGCTTGTAGTTTAGAGGGGTAAAAAAAAAAAAAAAAAAAATCAACTCTAAGTATTTTCAAGTTTAAAGAGTATTTTGTCTTTTGGGGGAAGCAGTATCAGTCCCGCAGATATCTCATACTGTTGGCCCACATCTCACTTGCTAAATTATTTTGATTCAGTTCTTTTTTTCTTTTGTTTTTTTCTTCAGTTTCTGTCATTTATGGGTCAGGAGATTTCACATAAAAATCTAGACTTCTTGAAAAATCAGATTTAGAAAAATCAGATCTGTGCATGGCAGTCATAGAAGGCAATGGTCATTGTAAGTGATTTGTAGCTGTCTTTAGGAAGAAAAAGTCTCTGTAGTTCTTCAACCATCCTCCCCTAAGCCTCTCCGGCACTGAGGCTTACTGTCAGTTGCCTTTTATCATTTTATCATTTCTTTATTTGGGGCATGTTTTACTTTGTGTGTTAACCTGCCTGGCATTTGAATTTGCAACTCCAGCTGTAAAGGGTAAGTGTGAGGAAGGACCTTAACTTATGGTATTACTTGTTCCTAGAATAAAATGTCATATTGAGTCCAGCCAGACAGTGCTGTGAAGGACTATTTTGTCAAAAAACATGGTTACTGGGCAAGCCCTAGTTGCCTAGTGGTTAAGTTTGGTGCACTCTGCTTTGGCAGCCCAGGTTCGGTTCCCAGGCATGGACCTACCCCACTCGTCTGGCCATGCTGTGGCAGTGGCTCACATACCAAAAAAAGTGGGAGGATTAGCAATGGGTGTTAGCTCAGGGTCAATCTTCCTCAGCAAAAAACCAAAAAAAACCCCCCAAAAAACAGAAACTAAACACTGTTACCTTCATGACATCAACCTTAGAAGATGAATCCACCTCAAATATCCCTGGAGTCCCTTAACTCAGTGAGCTGCAGTTTTGTCACCTGTACAACCTAGGTGATCATAGTATTCCCTGTCCTACCTCCCACCTCGGATTATGGTGAAATGTGACAGTGAAATATGAAAGTGTTTTGTAAACTGTAAAGCCATTAAACACATTAGTTGCAGTAACTCTAAAGCATCAATTTTCTTATCTGGGGATTTAGATTTACTTTTACCTCCCAATGATCTCTCTTCCCAAAGTTCAAAAAAAAAGGGGGGGCCAGCCCGGTGACATAGTGGTTAAGTTTGCATGCTCTGCTTCGGCAGCCTGGGCTTTGCAAGTTCAGATCCCGGGCGTGGACCTATACACTGCTCATCAAGCCGTGCTGTGGTGGTGTCCCATTTACAAAGTAGAGGAAGGTTGGCATGGATGTTAGCTCAGGGACCATCTTCCTCACAAAAACGAAAAAAAGAAAATACATATGTCCACAGACAAGAGATACTCTGGTTAGGATAGATTTAGGAAAGAATAAAAAAATGTACAATTGCCCTTTTAAATTATAGAATGTTTTGACATGAGTTTTGTTTAGAGGGGGTGGTAAGGGTAGGGATGAAGGGAGTAAAAGATATGAGAGAGAGAGGATGAGAAATGACCTTTGCTAAACCTTGCTGCTTAACAAACGTAATTTGAACACTATCAGATTTGAATTATTACAGTCATCTGAATTTGGAGTCAGATGGTCTGCAATTATTTTTTGAAATAAAAATTAATTTTCCCATGGATTTCTAAAGGGTTTTTTTTTTTGAGGAAGATTAGCCCTGAGCTAACATCTGCTGCCAATCCTCCTCTTCTTGCTGAGGAAGACTGGCCCTGAGCTAACATCCGTGCCCATCTTCCTCCACTTTATATGTGGGATGCCTACCACAGCATGGCTTGCCAAGTGTTGCCATGTCTGTACCCGGGATCCGAACCGGCAAACCCTAGGCTGCTGAAGCGGAATGTGCGCGCTTAACTGCTGCACCACTGGGCCGGCCCCAGAACCGATCTATATTTTTAAGCCTTATTCTATAAACGTATTATCTAGAAATTAAAATACTGCCCTGTGTTCCACACTATATCTTTCATGCTTCAAGGGAATAATCGTTAATTCTCCTTTGAAATTTACAGTTACCTCGTGTGAGTCTTTCATGAGTTTTTAAGATTCAATTTATTTTCTGAATGTATATATTAATGACAGAAGAGTATAAACATGGTTAATCTTTTTATTCTGAGATTCATTGATTGCCTGAGTTTCTTAGAGTTTTTATTTTTTAATGGTATAGTCACCAAAACTAATACTGATGTTTAACCTTAGTAACCAAATAAAGTCCAGTGTCTCTGGCAGCTTGACACTGAAACAGTATTCTGAAAGTTTCATTTAAGATTTGGAGATTAGTAAATCCCACCCTGCTTCTTGTTTCTATCATACTTGGTAACCACCCAAATAATTTCATGAGCATCACAGTTTCAGCATCCCTTAACTTACTGCCATGACTGACTGTCTGCAGGACCATAACATCTAAAACTGTTCAATATTAAAAATCCTAAATTCTAGCATTCTTCTCTCCTCCTTCTTTTTCTTTCATCTCTTTCTCCCTCTTCCGTATTTTTCTATACTTAATCTCTGACCTCATGAAGACCCTGTCCCTTGACTATGCTTTTATCATCATTAGCCTCTACCTAGGTTAACTTTCTTTCTTGTCTAGCCACACCACTTGGTTCATTATTTACTCACACCAGTATCTAAAATTCCCTTGGCTGTTGTCTTTCTTCCACTTTCTCCAGCATGCTCTCTACTCTTAGCCATTTGCTTTTTCAACTTATATATATATAAAAGTAACTAAATTCTAGAAGTGAAAATCACACAACTAGGTTATTGCTATGACAGTATGTCATGCTCCATAAGGTAGCTCAGCCTTTCTTTTCCTTTCCCGCCCACAGCAACTGTTCTAACTTTTATCATTCCTTAAACCTTCTACCCCACTTTTGACCTTGTACTTTCAGCGGCTGGCTTTGCTTTTTCAGAGGAAATAGACTCTCACACAGGAACTGCAACACTGACTGCCAGCTTCATCAGCAGATATCCTTCTCTCCTGTCTCAGATGCAGAGGTACACTTTTTTCCTATCCACAGCTGATCCTATATGTGTCCTAGATTCCATTCATTCTTTTTTTTTTTTAAGATTTTATCTTTTTCCTTTTTCTCCCCAAAGCCCCCCAGTACATAGTTGTATATTCTTTGTTGTGGGTCCTTCTAGTTGTGGCATGTGGGACACTGCCTCAGCGTGGTTTGATGAGCAGTGCCATGTCCGCGCCCAGCATTCGAACCAACAAAACACTGGGCCGCCTGCAGTGGAGCACGCGAACTTAACCACTTGGCCACAGGGCCAGCCCCTCCATTCATTCTTACTCCCCTGGGAGACATCATTTAACCTTTCTTCATCTTTAATATAACCTTTTCCCACCTCCCGGCACTGGCTTCACCTCCCCTTTCCCGCAAAAAGAAAACTCCTCCACTTGGATTATTTTCCGATTTCTGCTCTCTTTCTTTCCTCTCCTTCACAGCCAAACTCGTAGAAGGAGTAATCTCTCCCCTCCCTCCTTACCTGTTAGCTCCTCCATCCACAGTGTTCTGGCTTCCATCACCTGTTGTGCCGCCAAGGACTTTCTAGTTGCCAAATCCAGTGTGTCTTCTTAGACCTCCGAAATGCACTTAGCTCTGTAGAGAGACAACTTCCCAGTCTTGAAGTTTCCTTCCTTGGTTTCTCTAACATCAGTTTCTACTGTTCTTCTCCCACCTCTTAGATCACTTTTAATTTTCTATCCCAATTCCTCTGGGTCTTGCTCTAATCTCTTTTTCTCGGATTTTTTAAGTTCTCCTCTTTGGCATATAAAGTACTCAAGTTCATCTTAAGAAGAGCAAAAAGCAAAAAACCCAAAACTCCTCCTCTGTCCACCCCTTAACTGTTGTTCTCTAGGATTTTGTCCTTGATCCTTTTCTCCTTTCATTTTGTGTTCTCTTGGCTCGTCTCATAGCTTCAACTACAGTCTATAGGATAATGATTCTCAAATCTGTCCTTAGCCCAGACTCCTTACCCAAGCTCCAGACTGTCTGTGACACCCTTACCCAAGTGTCCAAAGCACCCAAAATGTGTGGAGTTTAAAACCAACCTTGCCTCACAAAACTTATTCTCTGTATTTCCTATTTTTTGAATGAAGCCAGTATCTATTGTCACCAAAGTTCAAACTAAGAACAATTCTGAAATTTCATTTTTTTTAAATATCCCACACACAGTCATCAGGTTATTTGAAACTGAATCCTAAACAGCTATTCTTTGAAGCCTATCTTTATCGTCATTGCTGTGCTTTATCAGCCGTCATCTCTTGACAGTAGCCTCCTAATTGATTTCCTTGTCTCCAGGTTGCCCCCTTCTGGTTCATTCTTTACCCTATCACCAGAACTGTCTCCTTAAAATGCAGGCCTGATCCCCTGCTATCAGTCCCTCTGTATGATAAAATCTGAGCTCTTTGCCTGGCATCTATGAGGTGTCTCCTTTCTTCCAAAGCTTCATTTTCCACCACTCTGGAGCATGCGCATTGTATTACAGCCATCCCAAACTGCTTTTTGTATCCTGGACACAGCATGTGGCATCATGCCTCAATGCCTTTGCATGTGCTATTGCTTGCTGGAATGCCACCCCTTCTCCCCCATAAAGTTTCTGCTGAAGTGTTACTTTCCTTTTTTTTTTTAGGAAGATTGGCCCTGAGCAAACATCTGTGCCTATCTTCCTCTATTTTATGTGTGGGATGCCTGCCACAGCGTGGCTTGATAAGCAGTGCCTAGGTGCGTACCCAGGATCTGAATCGGCAAACTCCAGGGCCGCCAAAGCAGAGCGCGCGAACTTAATCTCTTTGCCACCAGGCCGACCCCATCAAGTGTTACTTTCTTTGTGATGCCATACCTAATTCCTTCCCCTGTGACACTGTGTGGTAATTACTTGCCTGTCTCTCCACCAGACTAAACACTGTTTGAGGTTTGAATCTCTTCATTCGTTAGTACTTATAAAAGTTTGTTGAGTGAATAAATGAGTAGCAATTAGCACAGTATCTTCAGGTAACAGTGAACCGTGATTCCTGGATATTTTGGGTGATGATCACATATTAACTTTGGGAAGGACCTGAGAGACAGTGTGGTCCAACTCTTCACTTATCAGATGGGGAAAATGAGGACCAGTAAGGTTAAGGGACTTAAGCACCTGTTTCCCAGGCACACCATACACATTGATGTCTTCATACCTTGTTTCTGTTCTTCAATCTGCCTAAAATGGACTGGGCTACCTGGCAGTGTACTACTTGTCCATGGACCTTCTTTGTTCAGTGTTTTGTCCTTGGACTACCAGCGTCAGAATTACCAGGAGTACTTATTTAAAATGCAGATTCCTGACCTCATCACAGAGTTGTTCAATCCATCTCTGGAAAGGAATCCAGAAAATCTATTTTAATTGAAGTTTCACTATATTGACACAAGAGACTAGCTTCTACTTCCCCCATGCTCTTCCCCTGCAAAACAAGCACACAAAATGAGAGAGAGAAGAAAAAACGCCCATTCTACAATGAGAAAGGAACTGTGTTTTAGTATACTGCCAAAATCAATAGTTTGCAATAAATCTTTTGTGATTTTTATCTTTGTTACTTAAAATAAAAGCAAACTGACTCAAACTTATATAACAAACAGGACAAAAACTAATTGAAGTTTAGATTTACTGTTGCTCCTTTTTTTTTAATTTATTTTTTATTTTTTTAAGATTGGCACCTGAGCTAACAACTGTTGCCAATCTTCTTTTTTTTTTTTTCCAGCTTTATCTTCCCAAACCCCCCTGTACATAGTTGTATATCTTAGTTGCAGGTTCTTCTAGTTGTGGGATGCGGGGGGCCACCTCAACGTAGCCTGATGAGTGGTGCCATGTCGGCGCCCAGTATCCGAACCCTGGGCCGCTGCAGCGGAGCGCACGAACTTAACCACTCGGCCACGGAGCTGGCCCCTACTATTGCTCCTTCTTTAGCAAGACCTCTCTCTTACTCTTCAATTCAGTTTTTCAGTGAGACTGTTAATCGTGATTGTGAGAAAGAGATAGAAGGAGAGGTGGATGATTTTCAAAGGGATTCTTTTACATTTACCACTCTTTTTCATTTAGTGGTTGAGGGAGAGTCCCATTTGAGGCCCCAAAAGAGAACTTGGCACACCTTATTGCTGACATTTCTCCATAGGATTGGAAGTGCCCTAATGGGTAGTTGATCTCCCCTAACTTAGAGAAATAATGGCACTGTGCAGATGAACCTGTCAACAAAGGCAGCTGATTACCATACAGAATTGAATGTTAGGTTGGCTGACTCTCCCTGATCAAGTCAGTAGTAAGCACCCAAGTTTGCCATAAACTTACCTGATTTCTGGCCTGGCAAGAAGAATGTGACTTAGGAAAATTTAAAGTCAGCAGTTAATGTCTTGGAATTGAACAAAGTATTTATTCACCCCTCTCAATTTCAGCAACTGTATGTTGTTTGTAATACCTGTTTTTGATACGTTTTTTTAAAGCATGTGGCACATAGAGCTTTCATATGAGTTTTAATTGCTGTACAATTGGAACTTGATTTTCTTTGCATAAATCTGAGTTTTTGTATTGTGAAGTAGATGCTGTAATAATATGGGTAATTTTTTATGTTCAATTTTAGACCCTAATTTTTATTAGTGTTGCGCAATAAAACTATGCTAGCTTCCTTCTCAATTCATTTTTTTTAATGAAAAGCAAATCAGGTTCAAATATAACTGTACTGATGATCATTCCTATACCTATTTAATTTTGTGGAAAGATCTGTCAAATTTAATGTTTTAGTGTATACCACTTACATTGACCTTTATAGCAGTAGGCAGTAATTGGTTATGATATAAAGAATGTAAACTTAACATACACCTCATATTATTGATGCTCCTACAAAACCTGTCCTGTTTGTTATATAAGTTTGTCAGTTTGCTTTTATTTTAAGTAACAAAGATAAAAATCACAAAAGATTTATTGCAAACTATTGATTTTGGCAGCATACTAAAACACAGTTCCTTTCTCATTGTAGAATGGGCGTTTTTTCTTCTCTCTCATTTTGTGTGCTTGTTTTGCAGGGGAAAAGCGTGGGGGAAGTAGAACTAGAAGAAGCCATCAAATATCTTGGCAGATCAAATATATATTTTGAAAAGTGCAAAATAAGACTGTATTCTGGATTCTTTTTAATATGTATCTAACAATTTAAAACTTTTAAAGCAGTGTTTGCATATTCCCTTGCATAATTATCTTCAGTACGCTGATAACATACTGTTACTTTTGCAAAACAGGCGTAGCCTCAAGAGGCCATTAGGCTTGGTAGCTATATCAGAAAAAATTTTAGTGTCAACTCTTTTAAAATTAACTGACTACATCACACGTTCTTCAAAATTCATTTGCTTCACAACAAATACTTCCTTGCAGCTAGGTCAATTTGGTTAGTCATTCTGGGGGTACGTTTTGAAGCTAAGTTCTTCGTGACGAAATTCACTGAGATTCTTCCATTGCAGTCTTTACAACTGTAAAGAATGACATTTTCCAGTCCAAAACTACTTTTAACTGTGTCCTGTAGCAATGCCCATCAAAATATTTCCAGAATACATTTGTGTAGGCCCCACTTTTGGCAGTTCTGGTGTAGCTTGCATAGATTGAGACCAAGATGTCTAACATTTCTGTAAAGAGTTTTTGAAATTCTTATGTATCCCTCTGGTAGAGAGCCACTCCTTTATGGAATAGAACTCTGTCAAGCACTTACTTAAGCATTTTCATTGTGTAGGTGGCTTTGTCCTCTATCTAGGCGAGAGTTCTAGCTCCTTAACTTGCTCAGTAAGGTACCAATCCCATTGTCTGTCTGGATTTAAGAAGAAATAGTCACCACTTACTGTGTGCTAGATGCTGTGGGTTTGACTTTATATCTGTGATCTGGATATAAAGCCTTCAAGTTGTATGGATCCATGTCAACAAGCACTATAAAACAACACACCAGATTCCTGTGAGAGAGTAGGATCCAGAATTGTCCTTCATTTTTTCTCAAAAGCTTGACCAGAAGAAGTGTTATTACAGAAGATCAATTCAAGGGTGTGCAGTCCATTCATTCCTCCTGATGGATCAAGCTGAACCAATCACAATTTATGTACTTGGACTATATTACCTTAATTCTTTGAAGAATTATTTTCACCAAGTCATACTCAGTCATGAAGAATGTTGTTCCCAGTGATATGAATGATTTCTTTTAGGATTCAGTAATAGAAAATGTTTGCTTTTTGGTATTGCCTGATTCTTTTTTGATATTTTATAAATACTGTATAATGTATAAATGCTTTCTCTTTTTGCTTTTCTGAGAGGCAAATATGAAATTCAGTCAACATCTAAACTGGCCTTTATGATCTGTATTTTTTGATGTTTACATGTTCTTGATTTTCTACTTATATTTTATTTGTATTTTAATGGCTTAAAATTCTTTGTGAAATTAGTTAAATGTAAACTAAATTAAGTTGAACGTCTGGCATTTCAGTACAGTGTAAAATCTTAAGTTACTGCGGCATTAACCAAAACCTTTGATAACTGGATTATAGAGTGGGATAAGAAGTAGAATGAAATCCTATGTTTGAAATGGCTTCGAATAAAAGAAAAAAGCAGTTAAGACTTGATGCCTCTGTCTGATTATTCACCTGAATACTTACGCGAATTAGCACATTTGCTGATTGGTTAATTTTCAACTTCCTCAGGATCTTTAAAAGTTCACGTAGTTGTATTCTGAGGTTATTTGAGCATGATCTACCATTTGGAATTATTAATATATGATACTTTTTCATACCTAAATGATTTCAGTTGTAAAGATATAATATACATGAAGTCTAGTGTTGATGGAACATATAGTCAAGAAACGTTGAAAAAAATTTGTCTTGCATATCAATAGGCATTTCATATAGCTTTAGAAAAGGGAGAGATGGCTATGGGCTACGTTGATTGGAGGTTTCTTATAGGACTTGAGTTAAGGCTTGAAGCAAGACTTGGATTGAGATTGGTGCTTCTCAACCAGGGGCACTTGTTTTCCACAGGAGACGTTTCACAATGTCTGGAGACGTACTTGGTTGTCACAACTTGGAGCGTTTAGTGGGTAGAGGCCATGGATGCTACTAAATATCCTATGGAGCACAAGACAGCCCCCACAACAAGGAATTGTTCAGCCCAAAATGTCATTAGTGCCCAGTTGCAGAACCCTAATTTAGATGGTCAAGAGCCTAGGGAAAGGCACAAAACACTTCATATATTTGTGGGTTCCGATGGAGACCTGCTAGACTGGGAGACAGGTGGGATCTGTGATGAAAGGTAAGATTCAATTTGTGGGATAAGGCTGTATAATATAGGGCTTTGAAGGGGTCTCGGCAGACTTGAATTTACCCTGTAGTAACAGTATTTACAGAAGGTTTCTATAACGGTGAGATAGATAGCAGATGGAATAAATTGTAGTGGGGGTGGGAGGGTGGGATCTGAAAGGCAGAGGAGACACATGAGAGACCATTGCACTTATCCAGGGGTAAAGTGATAAGGTTAGAGTGAAGTGGTAAGAACGAAAAGGAGATCGATAGAAAGTTGTTACAATTACTAAGGTTAACTAAGAGATTGCAGGGTTTAAGCAAAGGGATGGGTCCCAAAAGACCTTTGCTTTTGATCTCACACCACTTTCCTGTGCTCTAATCACTGAATTTCACTACCCATCCTCCTCCAATGTGTCAGTTGTTTTGTAACTCTGTCATTGCAGCCTCTGTTCCTTTTCTGTGAACCAGCCTTCTCTTTCTCCACCTACTCCTTTGTCCAGTGAGTAGAAAATTCATGGAACATTTTAGCCAAGGAGGTGGTACAGACTAAAAATGTACAGGTTTTCAAGAGGGATTCAAAACTTGGCAGGTAAAGTCTTGACTTGAAGGCTGATTTTAATTTTCCTGATAATCCTCTGCCTTCTTAGAAAACATCCCTTGCTACCAGTGACCCAATATTTGTTTAGATGAAAAATTGATTTATTTATATGCTAAGTTATGGGTGATTTGGGTAAAATACTTTAGAAAAAAGAAATCGTAGTTGTAATCGTCTTTTAAAAGTATAGCTGCTCCTACAGTATAGAAGGATTAAGACATTTTTAAATGTTTGTATTAAAGACGTTTTAGAAGGTTAGAAACCATTGAAATGGGAGTACTTTGGATTCTATCCTAGTCTTACCTCTCCAGCTACTGAGGTGTATAACTTTGGGTGAATAATTTTATAATAATTTGCTTTAGTTTCCTTTTCTATAGAATAGGAACAAATATGTATTCATTTAATCAGAGAATGAGAATGTAATGAGGACCTAGCAGGGTAGGTAACACTTTATCTAAAAATATGTGTGCTTTACAAATGCAAATGCTAAGCAAATTTTATTTTCATAGGCATCTGTGATAAGGTTGTGATGTGGGGGATTTTTAAAAAATAGAATCAGGCACAGTATTCTAAGAAAATAGCACAGGAATCAGGAAGAAACTCTAAAAAGCTTAAATTTCCACCCTGGGGTGGATGCTTCATCTTTTTTAGTTCCTTCTCATTGCTTGGAGAGTATATTGCTCTCTCTAAAAAGCTAAAAGTTCAAGGGTGAATCCCCCCTTCCTTCCTGAACAAAGAGTTTCCTACACTTTTCTACCTCTTTTGCCCCAGATATAGAATGTGCCTTAGAAGAGGAGTGACAGGACCGAGATTCAAGTCTTGACTTTACCATTAATTTGGTGTGATACTAGGCAATTCCAATCAATCTTGGCCTCATTTTTTCCATCTCTCAAGTGGGGATAAATAATACCTCCCTAAAAAATACACTATCTCATATAGTGCCATATGAGAAATAAATGAGATGATATCCATGAAAGCTTCTGAGAGAAGTGAAAGTCTGGGAATGTAAATTGTTATTACTTCTAACTACTTTTCAATTGTCACCAGAATGTGGTTGAACTCTGGTTCCAGAGATGGCTAATCAGCATTAGTGAAATTACCTCACTTATTTATACTTTGCATTTATTTGTTTGATTGCTTATTTGTTTGGTATGTGGTATAGACACTGTTTCAAGCAAGTAAGATATTGCTACTTGGTTTTTAGTTTGGTTTATGGCTCAGGGAAATATTTGTTTTTGGTGTTTTTTTTTTGAGGAAGATTAGCCCTAAGCTAACACCTGCCACCAATCCTCTTTTTGCTGAGGAAGATTGGTCCTGAGCTAATGTCTGTGCCCATCTTCCTCTATTTTATATGTGAGACACCTGCCACAGTGTGGCTTGATAAGTGGTGCGTGGGTCTGTGCCCAGGGTCCGAACTGGTGGCGGAGCATGTAAACTTAATCACTATGCCACTGAGGCAGCCCTCTGTTGGTGTTTTTATGCCCACATCTTAATGTATCTTCTGTAAACTGAAAAGTTTATTGAATATACTGTATGCATACTGCCATGCCAAGTGCTCTTTGGGGATATAAAGGAAGCATAAATTCTTTCTGTCTTAAAGGAGCTTAGAGTATTTGTTGTAGGGATAAGACATCAGAAAAAAATTTAGAGATTAAGACATATAATAGCTTGTGGAATTATATGATTCATTGAGTTAATAGAAATGGCTGTTCAGAGAGGAAGAACTCAAAGGGGACTTTTTTAGGACAGAACAGTCTAAAATTTCTTCCGTATTACTTCCATACTTCCTTGTATTGTTAATGCTTGAGGAATAGCTCTCTGCTGGATGTCAAAACCAAAGATGAACATGTTTGTGGAATTATCATAGTCACAAAGGAATGCCATTTATGATAGTGGAATTAGATGTACTGTTGAGAAAAGGATAAATGTCATAAGTATTGAAGAGCATCTCATTTCACAGGGAAGAATACCATCAAAGAAATTATCTTATATGTCACAAGTAAAATTATCAGAGTTAGTTATTTAAAGGCAAAAATGGGCCTTTTGTTTATAATGACTTTTGATAGAAGTCATTTTCTAATTTCTAAAGAGAAAGAAACCTATTTCAACATTATTGCTTTGTTATTGGATTTTGGTGGCATTTCAGTTGTATTTAAAAACTTGAGAAACTGTGTTTTTCAATTCTTATAAATTATCAAAATCTAATTTCTATTCTTGCAAAGGAAAGGGCTGCTGGAACATAGTAATCACTCGTTCTGAAAGATAGTTTTGCTGGATATAGAATTCTTGGTTGATGGTAGTTTTCCTTTCTGCATTTGAATGTCATTCGCTGCCTTCTGACCTTCGTTATTCCTGATGGGAAGTTAGTTGTTAATCTTATTGAGATTCCCTTATATGTGATGTGTTGTTTTCTCTTGTTGTTTTCAAGGTTTTTCCTTCATCTTTGTTTTTCAACAGTCTGACTATGTGTCTTGGTGTATATCTCTTTGAGTTGAGCCTATTTGTAGTTAAGTAAGCTTCTCAGGTGTTTAGTTGAAGGTTTTCATCACATTTGATAAGTTTTATGCCATTATTTCTTCAAATATTTTTGTCCAGCTCTTTATTCCTCTCTTCTCTTTCTGGGAGTCACATTACATATATGTTAGTGAACTTGATGGTGTCCCACAGCTTTCTGAATCTCTGTTAATTTTTCTTCATTCTTTTGCTTTCTGTTCTTCAGACTGGATAATGTCTATTTAAAAGAGGAATTTCTTAAACTTGAATATATCATAGTCTAAAACTTAACATATCAAGTGTATGTTCTTTTTAAAAATTTTCCCACCAAATACCAAATGTGAAGTTAGATATTTCTTTATCTTTCTTATTATACTAACTTTTGACATAGGTATGTGAGGTGTAGGGTATCAGGACTCAGGATAATATTGCAGGCCAATTGCTTGTTTAAAAAATGCAAAACAAAAAAAAAACCCAAAAGGCCACAACCTTACCTTTTTGATTGTTCTAGAAGTGTTGATGGTTCTGGAGGGATGACATGTAGTTCATGAGGGAAAGTGTCACAAACCAATGAAGTTAACTTGGAGAAGAGGTAGGCCAGGGGGAAATGGGGAAGTTCTATCCTGAAAGAAGGGGTATGCAGAGGATCAGAAGCAAGAGAAAACATGACATATTTAGAATGGGACAAGTTGCTCAGCATGGGAAAATGACCTCAGGTGGGTCAGAAAAGCCAGATTGTCAGAGAGGTCTTGTGTGTCTTGCATAGACCGAAGAAAACCATTGAAACATTTTAAGCAGAGGAACGATGTGATAAAATTTAGCTAAAAATCCAATACAGTATTGTGATAAATTGCTAAATGAATGATAGAGAACTAAGTTTCATAAGAATTAGAGGAGGATACAAAGCAATGAATCAATGATTTTGCTTAATGACAGTATCTAGGTGACATTTGACTCTGAGAGTCTTAAA
Organism: Equus przewalskii; assembly: GCF_037783145.1. Classification (NCBI taxonomy): domain Eukaryota; kingdom Metazoa; phylum Chordata; class Mammalia; order Perissodactyla; family Equidae; genus Equus; species Equus przewalskii. The sequence continues at coordinate 33,230,793 of NC_091831.1, forward strand.
TGTTGGTTTTTATGATTATGATGAGATTGTTTTTTACCTATAAATAAAATATATACAAATAATACATAAATTACTTTTTTAATATTGATTGAAGTAAGCACTTCAGTACATTAAATAGTAATTTTATAAAGCCAAATTTATTTAATATTTATAGAGCATCTGCTGTGTCGTAGGCACTGTACTGAGTGAGGAAAGACAGACAGTCACTCTCACAGAGTTTATGATAGAGAGAGAAACCACTGTTTGTCAAAAAACCACATAATTATGTGTGTAATTACAGACTGTTAAGTGCCATAAGGAAGGTGAAAGGTGTGTCTAGTGGGAGTAGGTGGATGGATGTCAAAGGCTTTCCTGAAAACTGATATTTAAACTGAAATTCTGAGGGTGATTGAGGGGGTGAAATGGGGTGGATGGTGGGTAGAAGGAATAGCAGAAAGCATTGGAAGGGCTGAATAAAAGAAATAGAATGAAGCCAGAACCTGGAAAAGGGAAGCATGGTGCAAAAGTGAAGCTGGAGAAGTAGGGAATTAAAAGTGCTTATTTAAGAAATCTATGTTATAATTGGAATTTATCAAACATAACTTAGGGAATAATTTTTTATATGACAAAGAATGATTTTTGATACCAGATTTCTCTTTGTTATTCATGATAAGTCATCATAGGTAAACAAAGATGTTTAAAGTTAATGAACTATAGTTCTTTAACCAAGATTAGTCAGAAATTAAAACATCTCTAAAATAATCATGTTGAGTAAATGATTTTGTTTCCTAACCATTTATTAAAACATTGTAGTTTTTCATATTTTACTCTTATTGTTCCCACATTTAATATCTATTACCACTCTTTATTTAATATATTAATAGTGACAATGATGTAAAATTCATTAACTATTTTCCTTCTCTTACTGTTGCACAAGAAAATATTGTTTTGTGTGTTGAAAATTTATATTAGGAGTGGGTGCTCCCTTATTTACTGTAGAAGTGCTATGTATATGTAAAACCTTAAATTGTTGGGTTTTTTTTTGAGAGAGAGGAAGCAGTAAATTAAAATTTCATGTATGATAGCACCAAGAAAGCAACAAACCAACAAATTAGGCTCTATTTATTTAAAAATGGCTTTTTTGTTTACCTTCTTGAGTCATTAAAATATTTTAGTTATAATTGTAGTTGTTTACTTTTGTTACAGGTGGAAGACTGTGACGCCATTGGACATCCTCTACCTGGAACCCAATTTATTGCTTTTAAAGTTCCTTTAAAGGGAGTATGTATAGTATTTTCTTATCTGTCTCATAATGAGAAGAATTGAGACTAATGTGATCCACGTTTACTTAGTGTTATGCTTTTCTGTGTAAAAACGTGAATGTAAGTTTCAAGCAAATGTTTGACGTTATGGAGATTAACAATAAACTTTTTCACACATATAGTTATTAATTGTTCATGCTTGTATAAGACAGTGGTTTTGAAAATTTTTTAATAACAGCTTTATTGATATATAATTCACATAACATAAAATTCACCTATTTGAAATATATATTTCAATGGTTTTTAGTATATTCGTGGAGTTGTGCAGCTGTCACCACAATTTTAGAACATTTTTATCATCCCCTTCCCAAAAATAGAAACCCATGCCCAGTAGCAGTCACTCTTCTTTCTCCCTCACTCTCACCCTCCACCCTAGGCAACCACCAATCTGCTTTCTCTCTTCATAGATTTGACTGTTCTGGACATTTCATACAAAAGGAATGACACAATATGTGTCTTTTGTGACTGGATTCTTCAGCATAATGTTTTCAAGGTTCATCCATGTTGTAGCATGTATCATATTTAGTTTCTTTTTATTGCCAAGTTGAATTAATTTTTTAACCGTTAAACTTATTTTATTGAAAACAGATTTAACAAGATTAAATACTGTTTTGAGAGAAGATCTCGTTAATTAGTCCTAATGTTATTTTTGTTTTTTATAGTATGCTACCTATTTAAAAGTTATAATCCAAAAATAAAGTTGGTTTTAGTACCGTCCCCACATAAAAAAATTGGCATTCTTTTATTAATTTGTCAAATCCTTTGTATAGCATTTCCTAAAAAGTAAAAGATACGTGAAACCCATGCCATGTTTTATATGGCCTCAGAACCATGGCAGCTTTAGTTTCTCTTACTTTCTCAGACGTTAGGAATATGAACACACAGTTCAGAATCTTTTATACTTGCCTCCTGATTTAACTCGGATTTTTTTTTCCAGTGGTCTTTAGGTTACGTTTGTTACATGCTGAGAGAGAATTCCTGTACTGTAAAACCCACCCTTTTAAAGTATACAGTTTACAGTATTCAGTGGTTTTCAGTATATTCATAGTTATGTAATCATCACTACTAATTCCAGATTATTTTTATCATCTCAAAAAGAAGCCTTGTACCTATTAGCAGTCACTCTTTATTTTTCCCTCCCCCGACCCCTTACAACCACTAATCTACTTTCTGTCTTTGTAGATTTGCCAATTCTGGACATTTCATATAATTGCAATCATACAATATGTGGCCTTTTGTGACTAGCTTCTTTCACTTAGCATGTCTTCAAGGTTCATCTATGTTGCAGCATGTACTAGTAGTTTCTTTCTTTTTATTGCCAAATTGAATTAATTTTTAAAATTTATATTTGGCTTTGTAGTACATTATGCTAACTGCAGTTTTGTCTTATTGACCATGTAATACAAATATCAAACCCGTTGTACCATCAGCACACACCATGGAGAGCACTAACAGATACAGTCTAGGAGCATGCTGCTAAGTTTATAGACACTGACCAAAATTATATATTTACCACCAGGTAATCCATGTATGACATTTGATAACATTTTAAAAATTCTTTATTCTTCTTTGTTTAATATAAACATGGAAACTTAGAACCTTCATATCTAGGAGAAAAATGAGTATTTAATCAAACAAGGCAGCCTGGTATCATGAGCTGGATAAAGATGAAAATTTCTGGGTTAAAATCTTGACAGCCATTTAGCCTGTGACATTGGACAAGTAATTGAATCTTTGAGAGCCTCAATTCCAAGATCCCTCCTAACTCTAATGTTGTAATTATACTGTAAGAATCTTGGATTAATTCTGATTACTATTTGATTGAAAAAAATCCTGCCAGATTACTTTAGTGAGAACTCTACTACAAAATTATTTTCAATTCATGGTTAATACTTTATTTCAAATTGGATTTGATGCAAAAATTCCAGTGGAGGGGCCAGCCTGGTGGCGCAGCGGTTAAGTTCATGCGTTCTGCTTTAGCGGCCCAGGGTTTGCCAGTCTGGATGCCGGGTGCAGATCTACACACTGCTTGTCAAGCCATGCTGTGGCAGGTGTCCCACACATAAAGTGGAGGAAGATAGACACAGATGTTAGCTCAGGGCCAGTCTTCCTCAGCAAAAAGAGGAGGATTGGTGGTAGATGTTAGGTCAGGGCTAATCTTCCTCAAAAAAAAAAAAAAAAAAAACCCAGTGGAGCAAAGCAGGATAGTCCCTTCTTGAAATGTTTGAAGTCCTTGGTGACAAGGAGTTACATCTCTCCACTTTTTAGCCTGTATCTTATGTGTGCCCTCTAAGCAGTCCTTTCCAGATGCCTATAGTTCAGTCAGTGTAGCTCATTAATGAAGCAGACTTCCACTTCTCCACTTCGATGTAAGAAAACACTTACCTGCCATTTATGTATAGGTTAATAGGCACTGGATCCTGTATTAGACATTTGTGCATTTATCCCATTTAATCCTCACAACAGTTCTATGATGTAAGTATAAGATGTTGAAACTGAAGCTTAGAGAGGAAAGTAACTTGTCCAAATTATATAGCTAATAGTGGATTATTAGCTATAGCTAATTATATAGCTAATAATCCTCACAACAGTTCTATGATGAAGTCTAAGATATTGAAACTGAAGCTTAGAGAGGAAAGTAACTTGTCCAAATTGTATAGCTAATAGTGATAGAACTGGGACTCAATCCCATGTTGATCTGGTGATTTCTAAGCCTCTGACCTTAATCACAAGGATCTTTGCTGCTGTCCCAATAGTATGCATTCTGTGACTTCCCTTGTGTGAATGTATGTGTTTTAACTGTAACTCTCACTGTAGACCAACCTGTATTTTGGATTCTAATTTTATAAGTGGTCTTAATTTGGGTTCCCCCCAAGCAGACCCTGAGACAAGCATTTGAATTCAAGTGGTTTATTAGGGAGGTGATCTCAGGAAGCACCAGTGAGGGAATGATGGCATGCGTGAAACAGGACAGTGAAGGAAGCCAGTAAAGGATGTGTTGTCTCAGGTTATCACTTTGGACAAGCTCAATATCTCTACGGGACTCAGATAGTTTAGAATACACTTCAGAGATATCCAACTCAAGGGATGAGGAAGTTAGGGTATTTATCCTCATATTGTCATCTATCTTTGACTGAGGGCTTTTCTTGCAGGCATTAAAACTTCTCTGTCCTACCCTGTGCATGCACAGTCCAGAGAAAGCCCTCAGGTAGATAGTCCCGGGTGCTTTCTGTAGGATGCTGCAACATGCCTGGAACATGCTAAGGGGAATGGGCAAGGCACTGACAGGGTCAGCTACAGCAACAGGATCCAAGACTTTGACCTGTTTCTCAGGGTTTTTCCCCCTTCCTTGTTAGTATAGCTAATAACCTTGATTGTATCTCTAGACAGGATTATTTTGTGATTGGCCATTAAGCTTTCTATAAATGGTACCTACCTTCACCTAAAGTCAGATTAATAGTCGTCAGAAGCGTACTTCCTCATGTTCTGCAGGTCCTTTTAAGTTCTGGACATTTTGGGGAAAGAGAACAGATGATTTGGTTGATCAGCTTTGAGCAGATATAGAGGGTTTTTTCTATTCCTTTGGAGCAAAGAAGTTCAAATTGCAAATCAGCTAATTTGGGTAACTATAAGGGAAGTGTATTCCCAACTAACTTATTCATAAGGTAGAGGCGAGAGGAAGATAGTGTAAAGAAAGGTGAAGGAAGGGCTTGCAGAACACTCTCAGGGAGTATATAACCAGGTCTTGGTAATTCATGAGTGAAATATCTGCTTTATATATTTATTTGCAGCTACATTTATTTGCAACTAGTTTAACTTCTGATCTTCTATTCAGTTACTGAATTAAAGATCATTCAAATCTTTGGAAGCAGAATGAGGCTAACACATAGAGAATAAGAATAAGGCTCCCTTCATTTTAGATGTCTCTTCTAAATGCCTCAAACTAATAGAAAGTGAATATGATTTTCTTTGTCTAATTCAGCCTTCGGACTTCAGATTAGGATGTTTGAAAGAGGAAATTATCATACATACTTCTATACATAGCTAATTTTAGAGCTAAGGTGCATAAAAGGGTAAATCAGTACAGTGGTTTCCAAATACTAGTCTGAGACTACCTTCTCTGGCTGCCTCTGAATCACTAGGTCAGCTTAAAAATGGTTCCTGGACTCCACCCCCCAGAGAACTGTTTCAGTAGCTCATGGTGGTGTCTAGAAACTTTTGTTTTTTGGGGGTTTTTTGGTGAGGAAGATTGGTCCTGAGCTAAGATCTGTTGCCCATCTTCCTCTTTTTGCTTGAGGAAGATTGGCCCTGAATTAATGGCCCCACTCTTTTGGGTTTTTTTAAGTTCCTTCTGTTGATTATGGTGAGTAGCTAGGTTGGGAATCACTGATAGAGTCAATTCACCTTATTTTAAAGATACATAACCCAGGGCCCAGAGGGCTTTAGTGACTTCTCTGAGGTCACACAACAAGGTAATAATGGAACTAAGACTTGTACTCACTTCTTATGACTCTCCAGCGTTCACCTCATGATACCACAGCCGCCTCTCCTGCTGGAAATTTAGGGAGACAAGAGGGAAGGAGGGCTGTCACAAGACATTAAACCTATTTAAACTTTTTATTTTAATTATGAAGGAGATGATATCCTCATATAGAAAGTTAGGGATGTCAACTAGAGCAAATTTGATTTTTGCTAATTGGGAAGAATTTTATTAGAATCAAACCCATTAATATTAGTTGAATGAGGCACTTCCTGAATTTCTGAAGATGAACACAGCCTGAAGAGATTTCTTAGGAAAGTCCTCCCGTAGATTCTAAACTAAACCAGCTAACGTAGAAAGTTTTAATTAGCTCCTCTTTGTTGTACTTCCAGAACCAGTGGCTGTAGGCCTTGAGACTCTTTGGAGGAGATGTGGAATACTCTAAGACTGTGCTTTCCAGTATGGTAGCCACTAACCACATGTGGCTATTGAGACTTGAAATGTGGCTAATCCAAACTGAGATGTGATCTAAGTGTAAAATATACACCAGATATTGAAGGCTTAGTAAAAAATAAAATTCTCAACAATTTTTTAATTTCATGTTGAAATAATATTTTAGATATATTGAGTTAAAATGTTAAAATTAGTTTCATCTGTTTCTTTTTTACTTTTTTAATATGGCTACTAGAAAATTTTAAATTACATAGGTGGCTTGTGTGATATTTGTGTTGGACAGCACCACTCTGTGAGTTATAAGATATTTTATGGACATACAGTATGTGTGTTTTATGTATCTGTGGAGATCTCATGCAGCCCCTGAGGGTAAGGCTTCAGTGCAAGTTCTTCACCCATCAGTTTAGGGGACCCAGAAAGCCCTTAGATATCTTGCAAACTGAACATGCTTCAAGGAAATAACCAGGAATTCACAATTTCTTTTAATTATTCTGAGGAGAGATAATAGCAGATTATTTTTCTAAAGCTCTTCAAAACTTCATAAATTGCAGCATTTACTTGTAATCCTTTGTTTTGGACCCCTTTGTACAAAGTGTTTTTACCATTATAAATACTGGCGCAGTGAATGTCCTTATACCCAATCTCTTTTCCCCCCATGTCTCTTATAATTGCCTTAGGATAATTTCCTAGACAGGAAATCACTGAAGCAAAGGATGTAAGTGTGTTTAGGCTCATCTCACAGCTCTAATTAGTTAAAAGTTTTGCCAACGTTTTTAAAGCTATGAAAGTTTTCACTGATTCTTTTTACCTTCTTATTTTTTTTTCTTCCTTGTTTATTCTGTTATTAATTTACATTTTATCTGTATTTTGTAACCTTATTGTTCATTTTTCATTATAGGTAGTTAATCAGAGACTTAGTCCAACCCAGAAGTTTACACCAAAAGACTTAATTAGTGCAATAAAAGCACTAAATGTGGAGCTTGGATTAATTACCGATTTAATAACACCACAAGATATTATGAAGTTAAGGTAAAGTTACACATGTATTTTGTTATCATGGATAGGTCTTGTAATAGAAAAGATTTTTTAATACTGCATTTGGAAGGTGAATTGAGATACTCTCTTGGTTATTTTAATATAAATTTCAGAATTTCCCATGTGTGATCTAGAGATCTTCTTAATCCTTCACACAATCATACAGTATCGTTTTTCTGAAATCATGGATTGTACAGAGAGGGAAAAAAACAGAATTTTATTCTTTTAAGAGGACAAAATAACTAAAAGAAAGAAATGTAGATGGAAATAGAAAAGAAAAGAAAAAGGGGAGCAAGGCAACAAAATAAAGAGGGAAAAACAGCAATAGATAGAAAAGAGAGCAAAAGAGAAAAGGATAAAGAAAAGGAAAAATGCGAGATAGGTATTACTCTACAACAGTGTTTTTTGAACTTTCTTTAGCAGCAAAATCCTTTCAACTAAATCTTGCTCTGAAGCCCGTTATGTAAAGAAAATAAACAGGGAGTTGTGCTGGTTGGAGCAGGAGATTAAGGATCCACTAGGCCTCCTCATCATTCACCAGTCCTCCCCTCCCCACCTCCAATCTTAGGGACAGTAGGACTTTGGAGAGCAAGAGTTTTTTTGTTTGTTTGTTTTTTGAGGAAGATTAGCCCTGAGCTAACTACTGGCAATCCTCCTCTTTTTGCTGAGGAAGCCTGGCCCTGAGCTAACATCCGTGCCCATCTTCCTCTACTTTATATGTGGGACGCCTACCACAGCATGGAGTGCCAAGGGGCGCCATGTCCACACCCGGGATCCGAACTGGCGAACCCCGGGCTGCTGAGAAGCGGAGTGTGTGAACTTAGCCGCTGCGCCACTGGGCCGGCACCGAGAGCAAGAGTTTTAAAACCTTGCTTTAGAGGAAAAGAACTCTTGGACCTTGCTTTTCAGTTGGATTGCTGCCATCAAAGATGGCATCTGTCATTCCTGCCCTAATTAGGAGACATTTTGTCTTGGATACCTTGCTGCCATTTCATATTTCAACATACACGAAACTAAACATACCATCATTTCTTTGCTTCCATACCACGCCTTCCCAGAAATACAAATTAGCAATCTCTCCAATTTCCCTATTTCTCCTGAAAGCACCAATACTTAGCCTGTCAATCACGTTCAAATTCCTTGAGTTCTCTGTCTTCCTGGTATCCTACATCAGGTCAAAGGCTAAAACCTGTAGATTTTTTCTTCTGACATGTGTCGTGAAGTCTCCAGGTCTTTTACCTGTTTATTCAACAGCTGCTCTTTTTTTATTGTTTGATTAGTTGTCCTTAAACATAATTTTCATGCCAATTCCATTTCCTTCCTAAAAAAATTCTTCACTTCTCTCTGCCGTCTCTTCACTTCGTCTGCCGTTAAAGTATCACATGTAAACTCCTCTCCCTATCTTTCAAGGTCCAGTTTAATCTGGCCCCCTTCTCACCTTGCTCTTCTCAGTCCCTTACAACATACCATCTCCTCTAGTTAGGTATATCTCAGGAACATTTTATACTCATTCTTGATTCTGTGCCTCAAATTGTTCCATAAACTTGGAATTTTTTTCTCTCCGTCCTTGTCCAACAATTATCTCCTCTTCAAGGCCTCGCATTTACAGCCACTACTGAACTGCCACATATATAACCAGTCGTTTTGTTCATCATATAATTGTTCAAGGGTCATTATCCTTATTTTTCCTAATATATTATCTGCTCCTGGGATCTGTTCTTAGGCATTTAGGCTTAAATGCCACCTTGGCATTCTTTAATTGAATGTTGTTAATTGATTAATTGATTTTACTTAAATGATGAGATTAGTCCTTTTGTTCTTAGAACCTCCCACTTTAGACTCTCTTGCAAATTTTAGAATCCGTTAGGGAAACATGTAACCACTTTAAAACAGGCTTACTAAACATAGCCCTAATTGACACCTAGAATCCTCAACACCAACTGTGGAGTTAACACTTTAAGCTTGTATATTAGGTTGATCCTGTGTCTGCTTAATCACTTGATTCCTTAACTCATGACTATCATTGGCTGCTAGGAATTGGGCTTATTTTATAGCTGCTTTCATGTAGACTGCAAAAGAGTTCTACACAAATTGATCTAAAGTGTGGCTTTGATATAATCATTGTACCTAATTTAAAAAATACTGAATTGTGGGGGCTGGCCCCATGGCCTAGTGGTTAAGTTCAGCACCCTCCACTTTGGTGGCCCGGGTTTGCTTCCTGGGTGCAGACCTACACCACTCATGGGCCGCCATGCTGTGGTGACCCACATACAAAATAGAGGAAGATTGGCACAGATGTTAGCTCAGGGCAGATCTTCCTCAGCAAAAGAAACACCTAATTGTGAGTTTTATTGGGTTGAGGAATTTGTTTTCAATAATGTATGATTGTTACATTCTATTTTCCTTTGTTTCTAGGATTTGCCTAAGAGTATTCATTATAAAAAAAACTTTACACTGTTGGACTTGAAGTCCCTAATAATGCTACTATTCTGCAGTTCAAAAAGTGGGTCAGAAAGTTCCATTGGGAAAATGCAGAAAATGGTAATTAACAGTCTTTAATATAATAAAAATGTTTTTGCTTAAGTGATAAAGATTATTTCAGTAGAAATTATTGTAGACCACTTAAACATGATGTAGTGTGCTGCAGGCTCAGCGAACCAAGGAGTCGAAAGAAACATTGCTTGGGCTTTCAAGATCTGGTAGTAGTTTGTTTTTTTTTAAAGATTGGTACCTGAGCTAATATCTGTTGCTGATCTTCTTCTTTCTTTTTTTTTTCTTCTCCCCAAAGCCCCCCAGTACATAGTTGTTTATTCTGGTTGTGGGTGTCTCTGGTTATGCTGTGTGGGACACTGCCTCAGCATGGTCTGATGATGATGGCCTGATGGGGCCATGTCCGTGCCCAGGATCCACACCGGCGAATTCTGGGCCACCAAAGTGGAATGTGTGAACTTAACCACTGGGCCATGGGGCCAGCCTGCTTGTGAGACATTTTTAAATGACAATATCATTGCATAATTTTATTTATAAATAACATGTACAAGCACATCCGAAAGGATAAACATCAGAATATTAATATTGGTATCTGATTACCTGTGATTTTTGTTTTCTTATTTATACTTTCTATGGTTTAAGGGTTTTTTTCAATGAATAAGTATTACTGTCATAATTTTAAAAGCTTTTTTTAAAAAAACAGTGTTATTCAAATGTTTTTGATGCTTAATGGTCAATGACTTACCTTCATCTCTGGTAGAGGCTTCACAATAGATCAGAATACTTCAGAGGTAATCCGGCCACATCTATGTCTTCACTCTACTGATTTCCTCTTTTATCTGGGTCATTAGAGCTACTAAACTTCAAACCTAGTAAACTAGAGTGTACCCAGAATTAATCTCAGTGGCTAACAAATGCTGCTTATGGACAGACTATCTCTAGTGTAGATTTCTCTGACTGCCACCTGCACTCTTATAATTTCTCATTCTCTTACTCCTGCTAGATCTAAATCTCTTTGGACCCCTTCCTTTCTCTCCCAGTCTGTCAGTCCCTCTGGGTTTCTTTCATGTCCTATACCCTGCCTGGCCCACTGGCTGATAAAATCAGCTCTTCTTTCCCAACTCCTTTAGCTGTCTTAACATCTCTCTCCTTCTCCTTTCCCTATACCTGCTTGCTACAGAACGAATTACATGGGCTCAATAATTACAACAGATACCAATTCTCCCTTATGTACCTGCATGAGTCTCCTGAATTAAGCAATTTTTTTACACCCAGAAATGTAAAAGGACAAGAAACCCATTTTTTGGATGAATGAACAGAAAGAAAAAGATGAAATTGGTATCACCTACCTAGTCTCCTGGCCTTAGGGAAGAAGAATTTCAGGAGACCAAGCTTACTTCTTGGGGAAGTGGCTTATTTCAGATTTATTGCTAATGACTCCTCTTTAACCAGCTGTTCAGAAAGAGCCTGAGTAGTAGAACTGGTTTCAGGGTTTCAGGCTGGTTATTATGCCAACGGCAGCACTCTTATTCTGGACCCAGGGATTCTAGTTTTTACAGTATCTGTTCCAGAAAGTCAAAAAAGCTTTATAAGCTTATTTCCTCCAAAGATTAGGCAGAGGGGAGGGGGTACTAATTGCTGTTAGTTCAACTATTTATCTTAGGAAGACAGATTTAATGAATCCGAACATTGTTCCTACTGTCTTCTGTTGAGCAATATAAAGTTACATTTTAGTCTATGATACAAAAAGCTTGTGATGCACTGGGGACTAGAACATTGATGTGATCTTAGCTTCTTAATTTGAAAAACCAAGTGGAGAAAAAAAAAAATCTGTAAAAAGAAAAAATTCATATTTGGGCTGAAAAGATCCACATCCCTTTTTAATCCCATCCCAAAAGTTAGTCACCAATAGATCTTTAAGAATTATTCTCTAAACTTCAGTGCAAATACTCAACCCTGGCTTAATCCAACAGTCCTCCTTCTCTTCTCTTGCATTTTAGAAAAAATACCTCCACAGTATGGATGGCTGCCACAACAGACTGATGGTTAAGGGTTTCAACTAGGTTCTCAATGCTGATTAGCAGTCTTCTCCTTGTTCCTGGTCAGCTCGCTCTTCTGCTTCCAAATCTTGCCCCTACGCCACATTCATCTTCCTCACTGTCAGCAGTAACATTGCTTCCCACTTCTCAGTGAAAATAGAGGACATCAGGTATGATGTCCGTGTCTCACTTATTTGTATCCATATTTGCGTATTCTTCCTTTCCTCTGCTTTCCTAAGAAATACAGACCAATTCTCTCTCTCTGCTGGATATTATCTCCAATCCTGTCTTCTCTAAGAAGTTTTTCAGGTATTCTCACTTCTATAATATCAACATATAAACAGGCACAGGCCTCTCCTGTCTCTTAAAATAATACACTCTTCTCCATCTTGCAACCTTAATTCTTTCTCTCTCTGTTTCCTTCCTTTCCTGATTACACTTTCAGAAGAGTTGTCTCCACTTGTTCCTATTTCTTCCATTCTCATTCACTAAAAAGATTCTTATTCCAACTGTTGTTCAATTAGAGGGCTGTAGAAATTCAAAGAATAGTTTTCCATTTCTATCTTGCTTGAATCTCTAAGTTTAACCTCTGTTGTTCATTCCTTCTTTAAAGCTTTTCTCTTGGCTTCTATGATAATGTTTTCCTCACTTTTCTTTTACCTGTCTAAATGTTTTTCAGCATTCTAGCTGTCTTGTTTTTTTTATTTCTTTGTTTTTTCTCTTCAAATCCTTGACAACTACTGTTTCTTAAGATTCTGTCCTGCTTTCGGCAACTGCAAAGCTGGGGAGATCCCAACCAAGCTACAAAATAGGTAATGAAAACAGGTGTCTAAAATCTCTAATAAACATATAATATAAGAGATATGTTCACACAGAAATTTATGGTATTTGAAAGTAATTGAAAGATCTGGAAATGTGGGTATTAACTTTTTGTCACTTGAAAACAGTATCCTAGCAGACACTAAACAAATGCTTCCTAAATCTTCACACATGGTCCTGTAGAGAGGTGCAAATGAACTCTTGAGAGGAGCTCTGGGGACTAGGAGGATAGGACAGATGAATGTAAGGTAAACACCAGTGAAGAAAAAACTAGAGCATGAATCTTAATGAAAAATTTCCCCAGAAATGATAACCAGGAGATGAATGTGCCTCTCAAAACCCGTCTTCTCTAGGGAAGTGTTCAAACTTTACCTCATGGGTAGGGGAACTCTCTAAGATAGGCCACCTTGGCCATGAATAAAAACGTTCCTGGCCCATCCACACAGGTGGGTAGACTCATCTTACTTTTAGTTCTTCAACTGTATATCAGATAAGGTGCCTCAGAGGAGAAATGGTGTCAGAGACATTTCCAGTAACCAGAAAGTGTTAGTACATTTCACTGAATGCAAGGGCAATTAAGATCAAAGAAATAAGCTTAAAATTATTTCTTTCTGAATAATGTTTGAAGCATGTTATTCATGAATATGATATAAACTTTGTCTTTTATTTGATTAACTTAAAAAATTCACCTTTAATACTATAGGGTCAATACAGAAAGCCTATTTTTTTCCTGAATCTTTGATAGTGTCCCTTTAACATATTAGATTGAAATTTAAGAATTCTGCCAGTGGTAGATATTTTAATTGAAAATTATTATATTATAAATTGTGTGTAAAATGTTCTTTTCTTGTACTATTCTTATCTTAATTATCTTTTCATGCTTTTTAATGTTTCCTTGCATTTTATAGATAAACTTATTGGAGTTCATTGTACTAATGAAATTAACAGAACAGGATGTCTTATATGTAGGTAAGAATGATATAGGTGCTATGTTTTCAAGTTTGTATTCTTGAGAAGAAAATTTCAAAATTTGGCCTTATTTATCCTGTAAAATTGAAATGGTATTTTTATTTAGGTACCTTATTGATGTTGAAGGCTGGGATCCAGATATAGCAATTCAAGGTATTTTTATAAAGTTCAGCTAAAAGCAAAAACTAGTGTTATAAAAATGTCTAGTTCCATATAAAAGAATACGGATCATAATATAGGTAATAATGCTTTTTTTCTTCTTTATTCTACATTATTTTGCTTTTCCGTTAGCACCTTTTCAACTTAATACATTTTAATTGGATTTTTAGTATAGCCATTTACTTAAAAAAAAAGAAAAGAAAAAATAGGAACCTTAAAAATTAAGGTAGTAATGTTTTTATATTAAATATTTCTCTCTAGATTTTTAGATTCTCATCACTGCTACCGTAATACATCATTTTATTACGTAATCTGTTAGTTGGTTAGAGAAATCCAAGGATCTTTTCACATAATTTATCTCATTAATTTTGTTTGATCAACATTACTCCTTCACTGATTATTTTCAGCTTTTGATAAGGCCCAGGATCATCAAATAGATGGATGTGCATGCTTGAAGAATCTCAAAACTCGGCCCATGAGAAGGTAAATTGTAAACCTCATTTGTGAGTAGTATCTTATCCAAGAAACTTATTCCTTTAGAAAAGTTTCTCTTTTTTTTTTTTAAAGATTTTTTTTTTTTCCTTTTTCTCCTCAAAGCCCCCCAGTACATAGTTGTGTATTCTTCGTTGTGGGTCCTTCTAGTTGTGGCACGTGGGACGCTGCCTCAGCGTGGTTTGATGAGCAGTACCATGTCCGCACCCAGGATTTGAACCAACGAAACAGTGGGCTGCCTGCAGCGGAGCGCGCGAACTTAACCATTCGGCCACGGGGCCAGCCCCAGAAAAGTTTCTCTTTTATCCTTTCCAGATTTCTTGAATTATAACTTTATCACAATTTTCATTGTTAAGTATAAAAAGCAAAAGATAACTAATTTTATCATTAGGACACTGAGTTATGGCCATAACTAATTTTTATGTTTAGAAAATTATCTTTAGAGAAAGAATGTTAATCATAGTTACAAATCTACCATTGTTGTCTGTCAAAAAGTTCAGACTTTGTATCTCTGAAATTTGGCATTGTAGGGCATGAAAGAAATTATTTTGAACTGGAAAAGCTTTAAGTATACAGGTATTATCATTCAGTCACCTTGACCATATAAGAGGATCCTTGGGATGCCTCTTCTAAATGGTAGGTTCTGAACTTGGCAATATAGCAGAATCAGCTGGAGAATGTTTTAAATAGACAGATTCCTGGGCCCCACCATATGAGCTACTAATTTAACAGGTTTAGTATGGGGAGGAGGGGTGTCAGGAATTTGATTTTTTTTTTTAGGCGGGAGGAGGAGGATTTGGGATGACTGCCTTTTTTTTTTTTGATAAGGAAGATTGACCCTGAGCTAACATCTGTTGCCAATCTTCCTCTTTTTCCTTGAGGAAGATTGTCCCTGAGCTAACATCAGTGGCAATCTTCCTCTATTTTGTATGTAGGACACTACCACAGTATGGCTTGATGAGCAGTGTGTAGGTCCACACCTGGGATCTGAACCTGTGGACCCTGAGCCGCCAAATTGGAGTGTGTGAACTTAATCACTACACCACAGGGCCGGCCCAGGAATTTGATTTTTAAAAGCTTCCCAAGATTGGGAACCAATGTGCTAGTCCATATAAATTGACTAGCTCTAATTCCTGGACTGCCAAGCTGAGTAAACTGAAAAATGTACCTCTAAGTAAGTAAATGATTTGACTTCCTTGATGGAGCTATTGATGATAATCTATTGTAATATTTTGAGGTTGCTCTTTAGAAATAGCAGCATACTGGATATTAAGCCATTTATTTTAAAAGTAAATAGATAAAAGATGCAGTTGCTTCTTGAGGTCTGTACTGTTTCATGATACTAAGATTATATATTATCATAGAAAAGCATATTTTTCTTTGGCAGGAAAGCCTGTGCCTACTTTATTTAAAAACTGCATCAAACAAGTTAGTTGGACATAAACTTAAAAAGATTGGCTAAGCTACAATTTGCTTGTTTATTCACTTTGAAATTGAAATTCAGTAATTCAGCAAATGTTTATTGAATGTCTGGTATATTCTAGGCACCATTCTGGGTGTTGCTGATATAGCAGTGAACAGAATGGACTAAAAACCCCTTCCTTTACAGAGCTTACATTTTAGTGGGACAGAAACAATAAACAACTTAAGTAAGTAAAACATATAGCTTGTGAAAGGGTGATAAGTGCCATGGAAGAAAGTAAATCAAGGAAGGGGAGTAGAAAATGTCAGGGTGGTAGGGTAAGGTTCAGATTTAAAGGGATCATCAGGGAAAGCCTCACTGAGAAAGTGACATGTGGCTAAAAACCTGAAGGAAGAAAGGGAGCAAGCCATGTGGATATTAGATTTCACTTGTGACCCTGCCCACTGTGGACCCTGTTGTCAGCTGTCTTCAGTGTCCTCACCGGGCCCCAGATTCGGTCATTCCCTTGACTCTCCATTCTGCGATTATGATAATTCCCAACTTGGACAGTTTTCAACAGCTTCCCCTCCTGAACTGATGAGTATTGTAACCAAACTATGTTAGTTTGGCTGTAAATTCAAACTATTTAACACTCCTCTAGTGCTGTTGTTCATTAAATAGATAAAAGAAAAGTGAATGGAGAGAAAATGCAGAGGTAATAAAATGAGCAGTTGTAGACCACTTGTTAGAGAAATCTGGCAATAAGTAGAAAGAGGATAAATGTGATCACACCTACAGGGAACTATAGGGTCTGTTTGCTCATCACTATGAGTATAAGACAACCCTTCCAGAATTTAAGCAGTAATACACTATCTGTGCTATTCCATGCTTTAAAGGCCTTTGCAGAATACCTGCAAATAGTGAGACCGAGCAACATACTGTCGTCTTATACAAATCACCACGTAACTGTGACCCACTTCCCCAGAGTCTTGGCTCTTAAGAGCCTAGGACAATGTAAATTTAGCCAGAGACTATTGATTGGCAAAAAACATAGGAGATTTTCTTGTCCTTGGAGCATCCTCCACATCACAGATGTAAAGCAATGCCCAGACTGAACCAATTTAAGAGAAAGTTACTTTTGGAAAGACTTTATGAGCTCCAAAATTGAAATAAAGACCTAAGTCCCTTCCTACTAGTTCCATACCTCTACTTAACTTGGCACTGTAACTGTTGATATCTGTATAAGGGGAAAGGCAGTGTGGAGTAGAGAGAATTTTATTGGAGAGAAATTGTGGCCCTCTTTACCGTTTTCCTGAAAATTCTTTAATCTGATCATACTTTGAAAAACTCTTGAAATTCATACACCAAATTCATACACACTTAGATCCTTGCTTTCAAAGACTTTAAATTTAGGTCTGAAGATACAATTTCTTATGAAAACATTTTTAAAGGGGAAAGTGTAGATTTCTGATTATTTTAAGCTATTCTTTGAAGTTTAGCAGTGAAGATGAAAGCGAAGTCTGAAAGTTTTCTGCCTTGCCTCCCTTTGAGCTAATTGCTAATTCTTTTTTAAAAAGATGTTATGATTCATCACTCATAAAAGGAAGGTATTTCTAGTTCAACTTCTACATTTTAACTCTCCTAGAGTTCAGCTGGTGCACAGAAAATCCTACCTACTCTTCCAAAGCAGTGTGTTTAATGAGAATTTTAGACTTGGAGAAAGTAAAAGCTTTCTCCCAAAGTTTTAGTAAATATTTTTATAGCCAGCCAGATTTCGGCTAAATACCTCCCTGTTACAGATCTCAGTGTTCACTGATGTTCTTCTCACTAAATTTGCAAACACCTAACCATTGTCCACTCAGTTCTTCAGTTTAAGATTCGAATATTCCAGAAACTCTTCACATGGGGCACTGTGACTATGGGCTTGCTGTTTTTTCTTGCCTTTTCCGTTTGACTCTTTGCTTCAGTGTGAACCTCGTTTGGCCCTGAAGATAGTGTATTCTATACAGGATCAGTAAACTGTTTCTTAAAAGACCAGATAGTAAATATTTTAGGCTTGCAGGCCATATGTTCTCTGTCACAACCACTCAAATCTGCCATTGTAGCCTGAAATCAGCCATGGACAACATAAACAAATGGGCAAGGCTGTATTCCAATAAAACTTCATTTACAGAAATAGATCACTTAGGGGTCAGTCCGGTGGCATAGTGGTTAAATTCACACCCTCCACTTTGGCAGCCTGGGGTTAGTGGGTTTTCATCCCAGGAGTGGACCTACACACCACTCATCACGCCATGCTGTGTGTGATGTGTAAGGTGTGTAAGGCAGCACCTTACATATAAAGTAGAGGAAGATTGGCACGGGTGTTAGCTCAGGGACGATCTTCCTCACCAAAAATAAATAAATTAATTAATATTTAAAAAAAGAGGAAGGTTGGGGCTGGCCCCATGGCCGAGTGATTAAGTTCACGCACTCTGCTGCAGGCGGCCCAGTGTTTCGTTGGTTCGAATCCTGGGCGCGGACATGGCACTGCTCATCAGACCACGTTGAGGCAGCGTCCCATATGCCACAACTAGAAGGACCCACAACGAAGAATATACAACTATGTACTGGGGGGCTTTGGGGAGAAAAAGGAAAAGAATAAAATCTTTTAAAAAAAAAAAAGAGGAAGGTTGGCAACGGATGTTAGCTCAGGGTGAATCTTCCTCAGCAAAAATAGATAGATAGATAGATAGATAGATAGATAGATAGAAGATAGAACAATTGAGTGGCATTTAGTATACTCACAATGTTGTGTAACTACCATCTTTATCCACTGAGAAAAACCTCTTTATCTCCCCCAAAGAAACTCCATATCCATTAAGCATCTGTTCCCCATTATCTCTTTCCCCAAACCCTAGCAGCTACCAATCTGTGTTCTGTCTCTGTGGATTTACCTACCCTTGATAATTCATATAAATGGAATCCTACGATATATGACATTTTGTGCCTGGCTTCTTCACTTAACGTAATGTTTTCAAGGTTCATCCATGTATAGCAGGTATCAGTACTTCATTTCTTTTTATGGCTGAGTAATGTTCCATTGTATGTATATGCAACAATTTGCTTATTTGTCTGTCAGTGGACATTCAGGCTGTTTCCACCTTTTTGCAGTTGTGAATAGCGCTGCTGTGAACATTCATCTATGTGTATTTGTTTGAACACCTGTTTTCGGTTTTTTCGATTAATGGACATGAAAGAACAGTGATTCCCAAGTATGCTGTCTGGGGATTACTCGAGGCTTGTTAAATGTAGCCTTCCTTGGCTTACCTTACACCTGGTGAATCAGAATCTCTGAAGTGGGCCCCGGAATTTTTAAGTTTTTTATGCACACAAAGTGATTCTGTTGCCAATAGGCCACATTTGGGAATCAATATAATAAACTTAGGTTTCCAAATTGAAATTGATAGGACAAAATGCTGAGCTGAAACCATTATAATGAAGTTTATAGAGATAGAAGTATCATCCTACAATTGTTGATTTCTTTTTAAACTGTACTGGTAAGACATGGAGGCCTGTCTTAGTAGTTCGTATGAAAAAAAGCAGGGAATTTTACTTGATACAGTATGATGCAGCTGATGAAAAAGCTAATGTACTTTTAAAGGTTGACATTCAAAGTTTCAAATTGAGGTCACAGAAAATCGTAGTTTTACTATACATGTAGGTGGTTCCGCCACATTTCAAGTATTGAGTTCAATTCCATATATCACATTTTAAATCACTGAAAACCCGAGTTGGGTAATAACCTAGTCTCTTCTCTCCTGTCATAGAGCAGTGGGGCAGATACATTCTCTCAGCACTTTGGTTTTTGACCTTTGCAAAGAGAACAATTGGAAGTAGATTTTTTAGGTGCCCCTTGGCTCAAAAATGCAATGAACAAAATTTTCATTGGTTATTGCTTTTATAGAAATGAATTCCAAGTATGCAGAAAGAGAATGCAGAAAGGGTTAAATGGGACATAAACACTTCTGGTATTTCTATTTGAAGTATACAAGTATATATGTAGCTCCAGAAGCTAAAATTAGAGCTAATGGCAAAAGACTTAAAAGCATTTTTAATTTAATATTTATACAATATTTTTCCAACTTTATTGAGGAATAGTTGACAGGTATAATTGTGAATATTTGAAGTGTACAATGTGATGATTTGATGTACGTTGTGGAATGATTACCAAGATTAAGATAATTAATACATCCATTACCTCATCGTTAACTCTTTTTGTGTGTGGTAAGACTGCTTAAGATCTACTCTCAGCAATTTTCAAGTATACAATGCCATATTATTAACTATAGTCATCATGCTATACATTAAATCCTCAGAATTTAGTCTTCTTATAACTTCTGAACTACATCTCCCCATTTCCCCCTCCCCCAGCCTTCAGCAACCACAATTCTATTCTCTGAAATCAGCTTTTTTTTTTTTTAAGATTCTTCATATAACTGATACCAGAAAGTATTTGTCTTTCTCTCTTTGGCTTATTTCAGTTAGCATAATGCCCTCCAGATTCATCCACTTTGTTGCAAATGGCAGGATCTCCTTTTTTATGGCTAAATAATATCCTATTGTGTGTGTATACATATGCATGTGTATGTGTGTGTGTATGTATACCACTTTTTCTTTGTGATATTCATACATTGAATGACTTTTAGCTTATTTTCATATTTTGGCTCTTGGAAATAATGCTGCAATGAACATAGGAGTGCAGATATCTCTTTAAGATGATGATTTCGTTTCCTTTGGAAATTCCAGAGGTGGGATTGCTGGATCGTATGTTAGTTCTATTTTTAATTGTTTGAGAAACCGCCATACTGTTTTCCATAATGGCTATACCAATTTACATTCCCACCAACAGTGCGCAAAAGTCTACAGTGGTAAGGTTTGCTGGGGTTCTTCTGCTCTCCTTTTCCCTGTGGAGTGAAATCCCTCCAACAGGATCCCCCCTTGGCACCAAGCTGCTCTGGACTGGGGGATGGGGTGACACAGGTAAAATGCTTTCTACGCCTTTCTATGTGAGCATCCTCGTTTTCTTTTCTATGTGGCCATCTTCAGTTTTTGAAATCCACAGGATTTCTGCTGCTTCTTCGTTGTAGTCCAGAGCTTTCTCAGAGCTATTTTTGTCAGTTGGGAGTTATTTATTGCTTTTGTTGTTTTTGTGGGAGAGACAAGCATTAGGACCTCCTCACCCTCCATCTTCCTGACACCACACCTCTATACAATATTAATTTTAGGAGATGAAAGACTGTTGTCAGCTTAGATGTTCATAATGCTACAATTTCTTTGTGTGCTGTGTGTGATAAAAGGATTTTTATGTAAAAATGGACATAGTAGTTACAATACTTAAATCAAGCATTTATTTTTGCCAAGTATTTCTCACTGAGTTATTTATGAGTTTAATTGTGTTTCTAATTATGAGAACAGATAAAAGTAAAACAAAAGGCTATTGAAAGGAGAGGAATTTTTATTATTAGCCAATAAAGTAGGAGAATTCTTAGACCCAAGATTTCAGAACAGAAAATGTGATAACACTAGGACTTCTGCTTCCAGCCATGATAAGTAACAGGAACCAGATTTACTGTCCCACCTAACAAACAACTAAACACCCAAAAACGCAGAGAAATATCTATGAAACAACAATTTTCAAGAAATTGGCTATCAGACAATGAAGGACAGTGATCTCTGAGAAATGAGAGACAGATGAGATGACTACGATTGCCCCAGTTTACTGCGTTGAGAGAGTTTCCAGGTCATGGCACAGGAAAGGGGGAATCATGGCAGAGCTAGATGGATACCCTAAATTAAGGAGACAGAACTGAGTCCAGAGAGACAATGCAGCAAGTGCTGGAGAGGAGCTAGCTGCATGAAGAGAACTCTGCAGATCTGCAGACAGGCTCCCTGCATGTGAGGAAACTCCCGAGGCAGGGGAAAGAACGACTAGAAGATTAGAGGGAACAGTGCTCACACAGAGCCAGGAATAGTGCCTCTTCCCACCAGCCAAGTTGGAAAACCTCAAAATTTCCAGATTACTCGGTAGCTTCTTGTCTCAGTGTTGGGGAATAATTAGCCCTAAACTGAGCACTGCGCTGAGCTTACTAATAAATCAAGCAAGACTTGAAAGAATCAAGCTGTTTCAAGTAACTTAACTGCCTCCTAGAATGAAGCTCAAGAATATTTATAGCAGTACCAAAATACACAGCACCATCAATTTGGGTTATTTTTCTCAGTTTCTGTTCTGAAAACATGGGAGGTTCCACAACGTTAGATTGGAAGTCAGGAGAGCTGAGTTCTTTGTCTAGTTCTGCTAGTGCCTTGCTGGGTGACCTTGGTCAAGTCTTTTTCCTGTCACAGTTACCTCAGGAGTAAACTGAGGGATTTAAATCAAACAAACTCTGAAGCTCCCTGAAACTCGAAATTTCTGTTGTCTTCAGGCCTTCTATATTTGTTAAAAGGAATCAGGAACACTAAAATGCGGAAAACATTGCTTGATTTTACTTAGTTTTACTATTGTCTGTGTTTTCAGGCATGAGGGATTTTCTAATTTTCTTTGTCAGAAAAATTTAAGTCATTTAGATTCAATTTGTAAATTTCTTTTTAATTGAGATAATTTAAATTGGTTATTTAATGGACAAACTAAGTTACACATAATATATTTTAACAACTTTTTGATCGTAACATATTTTACGTACAATACAGTTCACTCATTTCAAGGGCAGAATTCAGTGATTTTTAATAAATATACCAGATTGTGTATCTATCACTGTAAATCAGCTGTAAAATACTTGCATCACCCTAATAAGATCCCTCACATTCATTAACTGTTAATCCCCATGCCCCAACCCCAGGCAACCACTAATCTCCTTTTTGTCTTTATATATTTGCCTTTTCTGGACATGTCATATAAATGGAATCATAGAATATATAGTCTCTTGTGTTTGGCTTCTTTCATTTGGCATAATGTTTTTTTTGTTTTTGTTTTTTTTTAAAGATTTTATTTTTCCTTTTCTCCCCAAAGCCCCCTGGTACATAGTTGTGTATTTTTAGTTGTGGTCCTTCTAGTTGTGGCATGTGGGACGCCGCCTCAGCATGGCTTGATGAATGGTGCCCATGGCCGCACCCAGGATCTGAACCAGAGAAACCCTGGGCTGCTGAAGGAGAGAGCGCGAACTTAACCACTCAGCCACAGGGCTGGCCCCTAGCATAATGTTTTTGAAGTTCATCTGTGCCATAGCATATATCAGTCACTGGTTCCTTTTTATTGCTGGATAATATTCCATTATATGGATACACCACATTTTTTCTATCTCCTCATCGGTTGATTGATGAATTGATGGACATTTAGGTTGTTGCCAATTTTTGGATATTGTCAACAATGCCACTAAGAACATTCTCGTGGAAGTCTTTATGTGGATATATGTTTTCATTTTTCATGGATAAATATCTAGGAGTGGGGTTGCTGGGTCGTATGGTAAACTTATGCTTAACTTTTTTTCCCCAGCTTTATTGACATATAATTGACGTATAACATTGTATAAGATTAAAATGTACAACGTGATGATTTGATGCACGTATATATTGTTCAATAATTACCGCAATAAGGTTAGTTAACATCTTTGTCACCTCACATAATTACCTTTTTTTGGTGTATGGTAAGAACATTTTAAGACCTATTGTCTTAGCAACTTTCAAGTATATAATATAGTGTTGTTAACTACAGTCCCCTTGCTGTACGTTAGATCTCCAGAGTGTCTTCATCTTATCACTGGAAGTTTGTACCCTTAGGCCCTCATCGCCCGTTTTCCCCACCACCCAGCCCCTGGCAACCACCATTCCGCTCTGTTTCTATGAGTTTGGCATTTTTAGATCCTATATATAAAAGAGATCAAATAGTATTTGTTTTTCTCTTTCTGACTTATTTCACTTAGCATAATGCCCTCAATATCCATCCATGTTGTCACAAATGGCAGAATCCTGCTTAACTTTTTTTTTTTAAAGATTGGCACCTGCGATAACATCTGTTGTCAATCTTCTTCTTTTCTTTTTTTTTCTTCTCCTCCCAAAAGGCACCCCCCCACTACATAGTTGTATATTCTAGTTGTGCTATGTGGAACATCCCCTCAGCATGGCTTGATGAGTGGTGCTAGGTCCACGCCCAGGATCTGAACCAGCAAAACCCTGGGCCACAGAAGCACAGCACGCAAACTTAACCACTTGGCCATGGAGCCAGCCTCCATACTTAACTTTTTAAGAAACTGCTCATCTGTTTTCCAAAGTAAGGTTTCCCGTTACTTTACATTCTTGCCAGTACTTATTGTCTATCCTTTTTATTTATTGTTTTAGTGGGTGTGAAATGGTATCTTATCATGGTTTTAATTTACATTTTCCTGATGATTAGTATACAAAATACATTTTGTGTTCCTAAATTAAGAATGGCTTTCTGCTTATTACCTCATTCAGATTGCTTCTTTACAGTAGAGTTTCTGATTATTGGCAATAAAGTCTAATTGTCATTCTCATATATTACTACCCCTCTTCTCTTTTTAGTAGTCTCTGCTTCATTCTTAGAAAAATTTTCCCTTTTATTTCTTTTACCTTCTATCTCTATAGAATATGATTACTTTTTAACTCTAGGATCTCATTGTCACTATCATTTTCCCTTCTCATATCTTAAATTTCCATTGCCACTTTTATCTTGCTTTAAAACATACCTATATTCAATGCAATCCCTATCAAATTTCAATGGCATTTTTCATAGAAATAGAAAAAAAGCCCTAAAAATTTATATGGAAACACAAAAGACCTCAAATAGTTAAAGCAATCTGGAGAAAAAAGAACAAAGCCAGAGGTATCACACTTCCTGATTTCAAATTTTATTACAAAGCTGCAGTAATCAAAGCAGTATGTTACTGGCATGAAGATAGGCATATAGACCAATAGAACAAAATAGACACCCCAGAAGTAAACCCACACATATGCAGTCAACTAGCTTTTGACGAGGGCACGAAGAGCGCACAGTGGGGAAAGGACAGTCTCTAATAAACAGTGCTGGGAACACTGGACATCCACATGCAAAAGAATGAAAGTGGACCCCTGTCTCACACCACTCACAAAAACGAACTCAAAATGGGTTAAAGACAAGTATAAGTCCCCAAACTATAAAAGTCCTAGAAGAAAACATAGGGAAAAAGCTCCTTGACACTGGCCTTGTCAATAATTTCTTTGATAAGACACCAAAAGCACAGGCAACAAAAGCAAAAATAAACAAGTGAGACTACATCAAAGTAAAAACCTTCTGCACAGCAAAGGAAACGATCAACAAATTGAAAAGGCACCCTACAGAATGGGAGAAAATATTTGCAAACCACTTATGTGGTAAGGGGTTAATATCCAAAAGATATAAGGCACTCATACAACTCAATAGCAAAAAATAAAAAATGGGCAGAGGACCTGAGTAGACATTTCTCCAAAGAAGACATACAAATGAGCCAACAGGCAAATGAAAAGATGCTCAACATCACTGATCATCAGGGAAATGCAAACCAAAACCACAGTAAGATATCACTTCACACCGGTTGGGATGGCTATTATTAAAAAAGCAAAAGATAACTGAGGATGTGGAGAAAAGGGAACCCTGGTACACTGTTGGTGGGAATGTAAATTGGTACAGCCACTATGGAAAACAGTATAGAAGGTCCTCAGAAAGTTAAAATGGAACTACCATGTGAACCAGCAAACCCACTCCTGAGTGTTTATCCAAAGGGATTGAAATTAGGATCTCAAAGAGATACCTGCACTCCTGTTTTCACAGCAGCATTATTCCCAGTAGCCCAGATATGAAAACAACCTAAATATCCATCAATGGATTAATGGATAAAGAAAATGTGGTATATACATACAATGGAATATTATTCATCCTTAAAAAAAGAAAAAAGAGGGGCTGGGCCTCTGTGGCATAGTGATTGAGTTCAGTGCAGTTCACTTTGTTGGCCCAGGTTCGTGGGTTCGGATCCCAGACGCAGACCTACACCACTTGGCACTCATGCTGTGGCAGCAACCCACATACAAAATAGAGGAAGATTGGCAGCAGGTGTTAGCTCAGGGCACATCTTCCTCAGCAAAAAACCCCCCAAAAAAACAGAAATCTGGCATTTCTGACAACATGAATGGACCTAGAGAACATTATGCTAAGTGTAATAAGCCAGATACAGAAAGACAAATGCTGTATGATCTCACTTATATGCATAATCTAAAATAGTCAAACTCATAGAAGCAGAGCGTAGAATGGTGGTTATAAGTTGTTGGTCAAAAGGTACAACGTTGCAGTTCTGCAAGATGAACAAGTTCTGGAGATCTAATGTATAGTAGGGTGACTATAGGTAACAATACTTTACCACGTACTTGAAATTTGTGAAGAGGGTAATTCCTAAGTGTTCTCACCACACACACACACACAAGCTAACTGTGAGGTGATGGGTATGTTAATTAGCTTAATTATAGTGATTATTTCACAGTGTATGCATATGTCAAATCATCAAGTTGTATATCTTACGTATGCAAAAAATAAAAACCCTAGAAGGGTTCTGTTGGATTTTACTACCTTGTACAAACTACCATTCCATTCTCTTGATCCGTTATCAAATTTCTAAAAATACCTTGTCTACGATCACTATGTTCTCATTCTCTTAAATGTATCCAGTTTGTTTTTACTGTTTAATTAAAATTGCCTTCTCAGAGATCAACAACAACCTAGCCAAATTCTGCAGCTTTTCTTTGCAGCATCTGGCGTCATTAATTACTCTGTACATATCCTTTAAATTTTGTATTTTGGATACAGTATTATCCAAGTTTGCCTCTTAATTTTCCCATAGCTCTCAATCACCTGTCTCCTCCTCTTCCTTCTTGCTACAGATGTTTTATAAGACTCCGTCTTCTGCTTGCTGCTTTTATTCCTATACTCCATTGTCTTGTCACTTCAGCTGTCACTTCTACCAGATGACCCCCAAGTCTTTGTCACCTGAACTGCATACAAAATCTCAAACTTACCTAAGGAACGTTTTCTTTTCAAATCATAGATATTTGGAAAAGTTTATATAATAGCTCATAAAAAGAATGACTGTTTTATATTCATTTTTTAGAATTTTGTTCTATAATTTATTTTGTTCTCTAATGCACTAAAGCATTAAGGTCTTTCAGTGTTTAATAGGGATAAATAAAATTAAACCAAAAACTGAATTTGGCCTGAGAGCTAGGGATTTCCTTCCCACTGTTTATTCAAGTACGCTAGGAGGAAAACTTACTGGTCATCTCATTTCTTATTTCTTATAAGAGCTGCTCACTTAAATCTTCTGTTTATCTTCCCTTTGAAACCTTTTGCTTGTGCTTGTTTATAGCCCTTACCTGAGGAAATGTTCTTCCCAATAGATGGCATGTGTACCAGAAAATTAACAGCACTAGCAACCTTTTACTAGAATTTTAAAGACTTAACTTTTTGAACTCATATTGATATTAATATCCTAATAAGGTCGTGATTGCTATTTCTAGACTCTAAGATATAGTTTTTCCTGCCTTCTTCTCTGGCCTTTATCCCTTAGAAGATTGCTTTTATAATACGTCTAGATGTTTGTTTTCTACTTTTTGAAACTAAACAACATTGGAACAATACAAAAATCTGAAGTATCTTTTAGCATAAATGCAGTAGGGCATTCCTAAAGAATACCTTCCGTTTAATTTTATCTTCTCTAATAAAGATACAGTATTCACTCAACATCTCTTATATGCTGCTCAGCGATTCTGTTAAGCATCTCTGTATGCCAGGCATGTACTAAACAGAGGCTACAGACGTTGGGAAGAGCCCTTGCCCTCAAGGGGACAGTTAAGTAAACCAGCAAATATAATTAAGTGTTAAGTGCTATGATACAGGACACACTATCCATTCCTTTCCATTCCACAAGTATTTATGCAGTACCTACTGTGTCCTGGCACTCTGCTTGGCTCTGAGGAAACAGCAGTGAACAAGACAGACCAGCTCCCTTCCTCATGATTCTTGTGAGTCTTTGTGTGGACTTGCAGGGCCTTATATGAAGGGATTTTGCACTGCTCTTCCCACTACCTGGAATGGTCTATCTTTTTATGGCTGACTTCTCAGTTCAAATATCACCACCTCAGAGAGCCAGCCTTTCCCTGACTATCTTATTTAATAGTGTCTCTTTCCCCCAGTCACTGTCTATTGCGTTATCTTGGATTTCCTACAAAACACTTATTACTATAAAAAATGATATCTTTGTGTGTGTGTGTGATTTTTTTTTTAATGTGGTAAAATATAACAGAAAATTTACCATTTTAACAATTTTTTTTTTTTAAAGATTTTATTTTTTCCTTTTTCTCCCCAAAGCCCCCGGGTACACAGTTGTATACTCTTCGTTGTGGGTCCTTCTAGTTGTGGCATGTGGGATGCTGCCTCAGCGTGGTTTGATGAGCAGTGCCATGTCCGCGCCCAGGATTCGAACCAACGAAACACTGGGCCGCCTGCAGCAGAGCGTGCGAACTTAACCACTCGGCCACGGGGCCAGCCCCACCATTTCAACAATTTTTAAGTGTACAATCCAGTGGCATTAAGTATATTCACAATGTTGTGCAACCATCACCACTGTGCATTTCCAGAATTTTTTCATCATTTGAAACAAATTCTCTACCCATTAAACAGTAATTCTGCCTTCCTCCCTCTGCCCAGCCCCTGGTAACCTTTAGTCTACTTTCTGTCTTTATGAATTTGACTACTCTAGGTACTTCATGTAAGTGGAATCAGACATTTGTCCTTTTGTATCTGGCTTATTTCACTTAGCATACTATCTTCAAAGTTCATCTGTGTTGTAGCATATATCAGGATTTCATTCCTTTTTATGGCTGAATAATATTCCATTGTATGTATATACCACATTTTGTTTATCCATTAATTTGTCAGTAGACATCTGGGTTGTTTCTACCTTTTGGCCATTGTGAATAATGCTACTATGAATATTAATATATGAATATCTGTTCAAATCCCTGCTTTCAATTCTTTGGGGTATATACTTAGAAATGGAATTGCTGGATCATATGGTAATTTTATGTTTAATTTTTTGGGGAACTGTCATACTTTTATCCATAGTGGCTACCCCATTTGATATTTCCCACAGCAATGCACAAGAGTTCCAATTTCTCCATGTCCTTATCAACACTTGTTATTTTCTGGGTTTTATTTTGTTTCTTTTAATACCTATTCTACTGGAAATGAAGTGGTATCATTGTGGTTTTGATTTGCATTTCTCTAATGACTAGTTTGGTGGTCTAGTGATTAAGATACAGTGTTCTCAATGCTGCACCCAGGGTTCGTTTCCCGCTCAGGGAACCACACCACCTAACTGTTGGTTATCATACTGTAGCAGCTGCATGTTGCTGGGATCCTGAAGGCTATGCCACCAGTATTTCAAATACCAGCAGGGTCACCCATGGTGGTCAGGTTTCAGCAGAGCTTCCAGACTAAGACAGACTAGGAAGAAGGACCTAGCCACCCACTTCCGAAAAAATTGGCCATGAAAACCCTGTGAATAGCAGCAGATCATTGCTTGCTATGGTGCCTGAAGATGAGAGGATGGTGCAAAAAGACTGGATAGGGTTCCAGTCTGTTGTACACAGGATCACCAGGAGTTGGATTCAACTCGATGGTACTAACAACAACAACAACAAAATGACTAGAAGTTATGTGTCCATCTTTTCATGTGCTAATTGGCCATTTGCATATCTTCTTTGGAGAAATGTCTATTCAAATCCTGTTTGTTTCTCTTGTTGAGTTGTAGGAGTTCTTTATATATTCTTGATATTAATTCCTCATCAGATATATGATTTGCTAATATTTTCTCCCATTCTGAGGGTTGCCTTTTTACTTTCTTGATAGTATCCTTTGATGCACAAAGGTTTTTAATTTTGATGAAGTCTAATTTATCCATTTTTTCATTTGTTGCCTGTGTAGAAATCATTGCCAAATCCAAAGTCATGAAGCTTTTCCCCAAAGTTTTCTTCTGAGAGTTTTATTGGTTTAGCTCTTAAATTTAGGTCTTTGAGTCATTTTTAGTTAATTTTGTTTGTTTGCTTGTTTTGGGTTTTTTAGAATCTTTTTATTGAGTTCATAATAGTTTACATCATTGTGAATTTCAGTTGTACATTATTTCTTGGCTGTCACCATATAAGTAATCTCCTTCACCCCTTGTGCCTACCCTCACCCCCCTTCCCCTGGTAACACCATATGAGTGAAGTCATATGGTGTTTGTCTTTCTCAGTCTGGCATATTTCGCTTAACATAATACCCTCCAGGTCCATCCATGTTGTTGCAAATGGGATGATTTTGTCTTTTTTATGGCTGAATAGTATTCCATTGTGTATATGTACACCACATCTTCTTTATGCAATTGTCAGTCGATGGGCGCTTGGATTGCTTCCATGTCTTAGCTATTGTGAATAGTGCTGCAATGAACATAGTGGTACACAGCTTACTTTGGATTGTTGATTTCAAGTTGTTTGGATAGATATCCAGTTGTGGGATGGCTGGGTCACTATTTTTAGTTCTCTGAGGAATCTCCATACTGTTTTCCATAGTGGCTGCACTAGTTTGCATTCCCACCAGCAGTGTATGAGCATTCCCTTTTCTCCACACCCTCTCCAACATTTCTTATTTTTAGTCTTAGTGATTATAGCCATTTTAACAAGTAAAAGGTGGTATCTGACTAGAGTTTTGATTTGCACTTCCCTGATGATTAGTGATGTCGAACATCTTTTCACATGCTTATTGGCCATCTGTGTATCTTCTTTGGAAAAATGTCTGTTCATATCTTCCGCCCATTTTTTGATTGGGCTGTTTTTTCGTTGTTCAGTTGTGTGAGTTCCTTGTATATATATGATTTGCAAATATTTTCTCCCAATTGGTGGGTTGTCATTTTGTTTTGATCCTAGTTTCTTTTGCCTTGCAGAAGCTCTGATGACGTCTCACTTGTTTATTTTCTCTGTCGTTTCCCTTGTCTGAGAAGACATGGTATTCGAAAAGATCCTTTTAAGCAGAAATGATATCTTTTATTTACTTGTTTATGGTCTGTCTCTCCTTTGAGAGCAAGGAATGCCTGATTTGTTCATTACCTGTATTTCTAAGTGTGTAAACAGTGCCTGGCACATCTTGGGCACCTGAAAGAGACTCGCTGAATGGATGAATCAATGAATGGATGGATGGTGCTGGAGAAAGGCAATCAACAAATAAGGTAATTTCAGATAGTGAAAGTATGGGTGCTCAGAGAAGGGATATGGAAGAGTGGAGTTAGGTAAGTCTGGTGTTCAGTACTATAGGACCCCTGACCTTATTCCCACTCCCTCTTTATCTCTTCTGTTAACTTTCCTCTTACTGCCTATTCCTTAAGCCCTTAATTTTTATGATCTCTTGGCCATAGGAGATAATGTTTACATCCTAACAGTTGAAATTTCTCTCTAAAATTTTGTTTGCCTGATGACTTTTACCTCATAATTCTTAAGTTTTGTTCTTTCCACTAAGGCAAAATTGCAAAATATCCGTAGATTTTTCTAAGATGCAAATGGTGTGCAGATTTGGTTTTTTTCCACCTTATTTTGTGCTCAACTTACGTGTCTAAAAGCCTATGACCCTGTTTATGATTGAATTTAAAATTTCTTTTTGATATTTTTCCTCCAGTAACCTTGGAGTGGATGTCTAGGATTCTGATGAAGATGCAAATCCCCCATCCAACTCAATGGCAGAATCCGGGGATTGACCCCCAAATGAATACTTTCATGGGTGAAATTAACAAGATTTTAGATGAATATTTTATGAAAGTTATGAAGCATATTCTTGGATAATGGTAGGAGGGGGAAAAAACCCATGGGACTTGGAATCAGGAAATTTGCCTTCAGACCTTAGCTGTGCCACTTACGAATTGTATGTAATCTAGAGCAAGTGACATAACCTTTTCAGGCCACTGTTGTTTAATTTGTAAAATAAAGCAATTGGACCAGATCAGTTAGGTTTTCTTAAGCTGTATTCTAAGAACATATGAAACTAGTACTTCATGAGATATTATTAGTTTTACAGGAATAAAAAGAGGTTTTCTTTAAGTCAAGTAAGTTTTGGGAACACAAACTGCTATCACCATGAATATTAGCTTATGAAAAGCCCTTAGAATTTCTGAAGCAAAGAAATTCATTCAATTTTATTTAACCCAGCATTTCCCCAACTTATTTCCACAGAACTCTTTTTTTCCCCTACAGAACAAAAATTAATAGGATATTGGATACTAATGTTCTCCAAACTATTTGGCAAATATTGAACTAGGTAACCTCTATGATCCCTTCAAAATTTAAAATGCTGTTATTCTAAGTGATAGCTTGTATTTATTCTACCAGTATATCAGAAGTGAATTAAGGCCATCAAATAGTACTAGAATTTCTTCTGTGACGTATATATTCATCTTGATAAACTGATAGAGACAATTTAAAAATTATCTTGAAATGTTTTTTGTCTATCTTTACTTTAAAAAGTTTTTACACTCTTTACTGACATTTTTCTCTATAAACTTAAATTTCAGAATATGCAGTATTATTTTAAATCATGAGGAATGTTTGGTATTTGTATTTGGTTTTGTTTTTTGAAAAACAAATATTATGTAACTGTTATTTCCAATAAATGGAAACTGTCTACTGTGGACTGATTTAATACAAGTTAGAATAGATATTAATGTGCTATTCTTCCACTTTATTGTTCTTTCAGCCTCAATTCTCACCTCAAAATGTGAAGCATTTTGCCACCTAAACAGTTGATTTTTCTCTTCCCCAGGAGAAGGAATACTTGAGCAGTGCCAGGCAATGTGTTAGACATTAGCTAGCATCACAGGATATGCATAAAATATATGAGGTGGTGTACAGAACTCTTCAGCTTACCATGGCATTTCATAGCTGCCTTGACACAATCTCTCTTTCACGTAATCTCTGAGCTTCCATTCTAAGAAAGCATTTATTTTCACTATTCAAAATAGCTATTTACGTTCCTGTTCCTTATGAATAAAACCCTTGTGAAAAATCTCTCTTAGAAGTTAGTGCCAGAACCAACTTCTGGTCATTGTTTTTTCAAACATTATTGGGGATTTTTTGTTCTTTATTTTTGGTTACCTTGGGGTTTTTTTGTTTGTTTTTAATGAAACTTTCCTTTTTGTTCTTTGTTGCTAGGAAGCAAAGTTCTAACTTTGTAGTCAATTATAGTATCTTATCCTGGATTTTTTAATAGTTATCTTTTTTTCATTCTAAATGCTATCTATTCTTCTTTTTAACTATTTTTCAAGTTGGTGTATTTTTTATGTTATAAAACAGTTTTGTAGTTCCCTATAAAACTAAAAATAGTTTTATCATATGACTCAGCAGTTATACTCTTGGGCATTTATCCTGGAGAAGTGAAAACTTTCGTTCACACAAAACCCTGACATGAATGCTCATTTGTAGCGGCTTTATTTATAATAGTCAAAAATTGGAAACAGCTCACATGTATTATTTAATTAAATATTTTACATTATAAGCTCTGTTAATAGTTCTTAGGAGTAATTATATAAAAATCCATATATGTTTTTTATTATTTCTTCTGACATGACGTCAGTACAGTAATCCAGCATGTCATCAGCTCTACTTGTAAGATTACTTCCTTAACCTATCAGGTAAATTGTGGTAAAAGTGATCTGGTTATGACATATTCCTTTAAATGAAGAGATGCTGTGAAATGCATTCTTCACCAGTTTTTAGGAAAAAATTTACTGTTTAACCCCAGCATACTTTTGTTTGGAAATTTACAAGTTGATACTTGCAAAAGAGTATTTTGGGCTTATAAGCAGACACACAAAGGAGAAAAATTAAAATGAGGCACAATCCAATTTAGGGGATATCACAACAAAATTATGTCCTGTTGAACTGAATAAAGGGCGATTTTGCTAATAGCATAGCTTTTACCCTTTATTTATTCTTAAAATACTAAGCATTTATAGCATATTTTCCCCCCACAAGTCTGGGAAAAGGTCAAGCCTTCTTAATGATCAGCAGCCTCAAAATGATGTACAAATAAAGGATTATGATTATGTCAGTAGTGGACCTCCCAGAGGTGTGGAGATTTTTATAAACACCAGTGTTGTGACAGCATGCCCAAAAGGAGACCCCTGAGAAATTGGGATATTGGTAAAAAAGAACCAGGACCAAGATGTTCATTTTTTGCTAATCACCAGTGTTACGATGTCTCCCAGGAGGAAACAGATTTCAATAACAAAGTACCTGGAACAAGACCAAGACTATTTCACGGTCACCCCCCTCACAGTGACTTCCATGAACCAGATGCTGAAGATGATTTTGATTTTGTTAGCAAGCTTTGTGGACAAAGGAGACATTCTGTTCAGAACCATCAGGCCTATAGTAACTTTGGGAACACTTTCCAACAAAAGATTTTGGTTTTGTTAACAGAAGCCGGGGACAAAAACGATGACCTTGTCTAACCACCATGAATACCCACCTCATGGTGATTTTCAGGACCAGGACTTACCTGTGCAAGGTTTTAATTACCTCAATACAGGTGGTTTTCAAAGGCAAAAACCTTTCCGCCAGCACTGTTCTCATGATGAAATGAATTTGGAAGATGTAGAATATGCTGATGAAGCATCAGAGCACACACTGGGACCTTTACGTGACCATTCCAACAATGACTTCTCAGAGAAATACCATTGAAAATGTTCATAGAAGTCATGGGCAAAGACTACCACCCTTTCAAAAGTTTCAAAAACAAATGAAGTTAAGAAGTTTTGATTTCAACAGCAGAACCAGACCAAGGCAAGTGTCCTACTGCAACAGCCAGCCTAGTGATCCACAAGAACAGATGCTATTGGAACAGCTGGACTTTGAACAGGAAACATCTTTACAAAGATCAAGATCTTCTCATAACCACGCAACTCCTGATAACATAAATCCTGATTGGTATTTAGATAAGTGAGTCATTTTGTTTTGTACAGTGAGGAATGGTACTTGATTCCAACAAAACACTTGGACTTCTTTCAAATTAGAGTATTTGTATAAACATTCCAAGTGGTATAAATTATAACCCAAAACTAAAATTCAGATTTGTTCTTGTATAGATTCAATTTATAATAAAGGCTTATTTCTGATTGCTATGAATTAGAAATTTACCTTTATTTCCCAGGATTGAAGTAAATACAACAAATTAGATTTAAATAGTTTAATTCTTAACTATAAGTTTGAAGTAAAAAGTATCAGAAACAGATTTTTCATGGAAATACCATGATTTTTAGACAAGGATTTTTAAAAATATTCTTTTAGATGTGCTACAAAGTTATTTTTAACATACGTAACCCAGTAGTCCTTTTTTCTGTCATTCAGTAATTTTTTATCTTTGTCATTAGGTGGAAGCATCAGGAGAGCACTGACCCCACTGAAATTGAAGTGCAAGACAAGGAGGAGAAAGGTAAAGCATGAAGTCCTAAAGGGAAAGAACAAGATAAGGAAGAAAGGCTATAAAAAGGGATGGAAATAAAAAGAGAAGCCAGGAAAAGAGTAGTGTGCTGGAATAGAAAATAAGACCATCGATTGGGGCTGGCCCAATGTCCTAGTGGTGAAGTTCAGTGCACTCTGCTTTGGCTGCCCAGGTTTGCAGGTTTGGATCCCAGGCATGGATCTACACCACTCATCAGCCATGCTGTGGCAGCAACCCACATACGAAATAGAGGAAGATTGGCACAGATGTTAGCTCAGGGCAAATCTTCCTCAGCAAAAAAAAAAAAAAAAAAAAAGGCCATCAAAAGAGAGAGAAGGTTTGAGAAAGGAGA
This sequence comes from Equus przewalskii, assembly GCF_037783145.1. Lineage (NCBI taxonomy): Eukaryota > Metazoa > Chordata > Mammalia > Perissodactyla > Equidae > Equus > Equus przewalskii. The sequence goes on from NC_091831.1 coordinate 33,266,360, forward strand.
TGAAGAGTTATATATAGGGAAAGTTATTACATGCCTTTTCTTCTCATTTGGAATGTTTTTTCCAGTTATATAACATTATGCTACATGTGGCATATGGATGCTACATTCATATGGATGCATGTGAACTCTTGCCTGAACCTAGTATGAGTTATCTTGTTTTTCTTGAGAATCTCTTCTTTTTTCTCTCATAACTTTTCTACCAACAGCTCATCTATCTTCCTCACTTTCTTCATTTCAGAGGAACTTCGACACTGATAATTGCAGAGGCAGAAATAAAGGAGAAATATTGATTTAGCTGTGAAACCATCTTTTTCAACCAAGCTATACCTAATCACTACCAGTGACATGTAAACATGTTAGAAAACATGAATTCACATGTATTCAGGGTTCTGTGTAACCTCTGCAGGTCCTGGCCATGACCTTTTGAAATGACCATCACTTATGGTTTGGGGTTATAAAACGAAGTAATCAGTTGATCTGCACCTGGATTTCCAGGGGCTAGCAGTTGGTACCAGTTAAACCAGAAACTTAAGCTTCTTTCCCTTTATGATAATTTAGCTCTATTCCATGATTATAAATCTACATCCTAACCCCAGCCCACTGTCTTCCATTGGACAAGATAAAAGACAAGGTTGGTCAGTAAAAATCTCTCACTTCCCTTAGAACAGCCTCTCTATTGCTGATGATGATCTGGGTTAGGAGAATTATAGTATTCATAAGAGGGCACGCAAAAGAAAATGCCTTTTTGGCTTCCTTTTTCTCCCCGATCTTGTCACTCAGTACCAATGTAGGGTCAGGGTTCCACGTATCCTCTGTGAAAGAGTCTAGGTTTCTGTATAAAAGGATATTCCATACTGATTTATATTAAACTACTTAATAGAAATCAGGTTGGATTTTTTGTTTCAAATTACCTAGTTTTGCTTACTTCGCTAATTTATTCATCTACTGTAGACAGGATTAAATGGCTTGAAGGTATTCCACTCAAGTGGACAGACTTAAGGGAAAAATTTAGATAGATCGAAAGAAACCTTGGTTTAAGAGGAGAAAAGGCAGATGACAGCCAAGACAGGATTCTTCCTGCCCTCTTCCTTTTAACTTACCCGCTACTGACAGGCCTAAGTAACATAGCATATTAGCAATTTGGATAAAAAGGAATTGCAACAGGAAAAAAAATAGAGTTCTTTATAGACACTATCAAATACCTACATTAAAAACCTGCTAGGACTGCCTGGTGGCTTAGTGGTTAAGTTTGCATGCTCTGCTTCGGCAGCCCAGGGTTCATGGGATCAGATCATGGGTGCGGACCTAAACACTGCTCGTCAAGCCATGCTGAGACGGCATCCCACATACAGAATAGAGGAAGATTGGCATAGATGTTAGCTCAGCAACAATCTTCCCCAAGCAGAAGGAGGAAGATTGACCCTATTGCCAAAAACAACCTGCTAGAATTATCCCACAAATGAGTATTTTAGTAGAGGCTTATTAAAAGAGAGGTATTAGGTTTAAACATACATGAAAAGCAAACATTACAATTTAAAATAGGCGATTCATTAGCTTCTTCAGCTTCTCAGTGTTAAATATTCTAGAAGAGATTGTCTATATATAAGTAACATAACCCATTGATTTGTTGCTACACCAAAAAAAGACAAAGCATATTCACCTCCCATTCTTCAGGGGGACTTCCGTCTGTTGTCCTAATTCTCCCTGCAGGATGAAGAGGGGCCTATAAAATGTGTCTACCTCGTTTCAGGCAAAGTGCGTCCTTCTATGCAATTAAAGACCTTAACCCTCGGTTTACTTTCACTGTGTTTCCTCATGCAGTGATTCTGTCCGCCTTCACCATTTGACCGCTGGTAAAATATTCCATTTACTTCTTTCTTCTTTTAGCACAATGCCCTCGCTGAAGTTTGAATCCTGTTCTATCTGTGATTATAATTAACACTTGTTTCTGCAAGATTGGCCAAAAGATGATAGTTGATGAAGTTCTGTAATGGGCACGTGGATGTATATTATATGATTCTACTTTTGTTTATGTTTGAAAATTGAAAAAGTTAAAAATAACTTGTTTCTGTTATATTGTTAGACTGATCTTTCCAGAAGATAATCAAAGAATACATCCTTCAAATGGATTTAACTGCAGGAGACAGAGCATATTCACGCCATATTCTTCACAGGGACTTGAATTTTCACGTGTATTCCAAGAAGATGGTTCAGTTGACTATTATAGAGGTAAAAGTATAAGAGATATGGAACAGCACAAAAGATCATATTTTTAACCTACTGATTACAATTATGGTATGCTTGTAGATTGCAGAGCTGAAGAGAAAGGGAATACTCTGATTTACCATCAAGAAAAACTGCAATTGGTGCTGAGCAGTTTGCTTTAAAAACTGCCCACTGTTTATCTGTATTTGCCCCTTTTTCATTGTTACTGGGCCAAAAATCATTTCACAACAAAAAAATAACTTGTATGTCAAAAGGCAACTTGTGTTATTATAAAATTAGCCATCAACATCTTTTAATTTTTTGTAAGAGTATTTATAAATATAAGGAAACTAACAATGTGGAGTACATATAATTATTGCTTTTTCAAAACTAGAAATCTATTTGATTTCTTGAAGGTCTGTTTTTAGTTATATATGCTAATGAATTGCATTTCTGGTTGCAAACTTTGTAAAAAAATAATTTATGATTCATTTATTCATTTTACAAATAATTATTGTGTACATATGGTAAGAGATTGTAGCTTCCACTGAGCAGGTTAAACAACAAAATCATAGTGTTTAAAAACCCATCATAACTAAATTCCTGAAAGTGACTAGCTCTTTCATCCCTGGTAGAGTGACAGGAGAAGGAAAAAGCCATCCTAGACAGAGATAAAAGAAACCAGCTGAACTTAAAGAATTTTTAAAGGTTGCATGTAGCTTGCATTATGGATCACCTACCAGCTCTTTCCTGTGGGCCTCTCCCCAAGAGCACAGCGGTAGTATACGGAAAGCTAGAGGCAAGACAGAAGACTGGGAGAAATCACTCTGAGGTACACAGGATCTCACTGAGTGCAAGGGAGTAGCTCCCCAAAGGCAGAGGGCAGGGTAAACAGAAATTTCCTTAGGCACAGGAAACTGACGAAAAAAGAAACACTTGAGGATTGTCGTGTAAGAGAAGGAATAAGTTTTTTAAGTGGCAATTGAGCTGGCCCACTGTGGAACAAGCTGCCAAATTAAGTACAGCCGTCAGATAGTAGATCACCACTTATCTGAGAGCCAGTAGAAGAAACTATCACAGAATGGTAAAGTAGTCCAGATCTTTGATACCCAAAGTGTGGTCCCTAGACAGTACTACTGGCATTACCTGGCAGCTTGTTAGAAATGTAGAATCTTGGCTTCACCCCAGACCTACTGAATCATTTTTTATTAATTAAAATTAAATAATTATCTCAACAAGATCCCTGAGTGAGTCAGATGCACATTAAATTTTGATAAGCATGACCTTTTAAGGTGCGTTCTAATCCTTAAAATTCTACTTTAATAATATGTACAATCATGTGTTTTGTGGTGAGCTATACAGAAACTAAATTCATGGTCCAGAAGTAAAAGTTCAATGTGAGTAATCAAAGAAGCCTTCATTGAAGAATCAGGAGTTGAGCTGGTCCTTGAAAACTGGAGGAAGAGGATGACCATGTCGAGAGATAACATAAAGAAGGATACTGAAGCAGAAATAGTGGCATGGACCAACTTGCCTGGCAGTGGATGGGGAGACTAACTAGGACTGTTACCTTAGTTCCCGCTAAAGGACCCCTGAGCCCAACTTTTCAGAGGGAAATAGGTCACATATTCTTGCCCCCAAGGAGCTTAACCCAAACACTTAACAAGATGGTCGGAGTGCTCTAATGGAGGCCCAGGCAAAGGGTGTGGGAGCACAGGGAGGAAGCAGTTTTTTCTAGCTTGGAGTTTTGGAGAAGACTTCACTGAGGAAGGGGTGTTTATGCTGAGCTTTGAAGGTAGAGCAGGGCAGAGGTGTTGCAGGTTGAACAAATAACTTGAACAGTGTCGGGTGAAGGATCAGTCTACCCTGGCTGGAGTGTAGGAAACGTCAGAGGGGTGGAGTGGGATGTAAGCCTGGAGAGAGCTTCTAGGCATGGATCACAGGGCTTGAATGTCTGTAAGAGAGTTTGATCTTATTTTGTAGGCAGTGGAAAGCCACCAGCAGTTTTAGTTGGGGAGCAAAGTGATTAAGCCTGCTTTTTATAAAGATTAATCTGGCAGTAATATATTGGAGACAAGACCACCATTCCTGGTATCAGGTCTTTACTGGTGTGGTGCAGTAAGATTGGAAAGGGGAATCAAAATGAACAATGTTGCAAAGGCAGAATGGGCCAGTCCTGTTGATGAAGCTGATTCTCATCTTGGTTACTTGACACAGTAGTAGCATTAATTATGATAAAATGCAGGAGTAAGGGCAGGTTTAGGAGGAAAGACAGAGTTCAGTTGAGGTCATCCTAAATACACACTATTCCCTACCTAGCTCCCAAGACTTTCCTCCCCTTTCTTCTTAGAACTTCATTATAACGAGTGATGTTGTTTCTTAGGTGACTGTATCTCACTTGTCATTGACTAGCCCATGTTCTCTGATGAGCTTTGCTGTTCAACATACATGCAAAAGGGATATAAAGACAAAAAGTCAACTCAGGTGCTGATGAGGGTGATACCATCATTGTATCAACAATTTAAATCTAGAAATTAATTTAAAATAGAGAAATGCAAAAGAATAGCAATGTTATAAAATAAAATGCAAAAATATAGCAATGCTTTTATCACATGTACAGTCTTAAATGCCACTTTTCTAAAGAGAAGGCTCATGGAGATACTCCTGTCCTCATTATTAAAAATTCCATTATACCTGTGATAAAACCAACTGTGTTCAGGGGCTGGCCCTGTGGCCGCGTGGTTTAGTTTGTGTGCTCTGCTTCAGCGGCCCAGGGTTTTGCCAGTTTAGATCCTGGGTGTGGAACTAGCACTGCTCGTCAGGCCATGCTGAGGCAGCGTCCCACATAGCACAACCAGAGGGACCTACAACTAGAATATACAACTATGTACTGGGAGGATTTGGGGAGAAGAAGGAAAAAAAAAAAAAAAGGTTGGCAACAGCTGTTAGCTCAGGGCCAATCTTTAAAAAAACCACAATTGTGTTCAGTTGTATTAGATTCACGTGCAAATAATAACTTAGGTAGTTAACTATACATTGTTCTAAACATATAACATAAGGAAAATAAATAGATGCATGGTCTCTTAGGAAATCTACCCTTTTCGAATGTGAGGCTAATTTGGGAGCTGCCGGAGCATCCTGATTAAGGCTGTGGAAAGAAGCTGCAGATCAATGTCGTCTTAGAAGTAATGACATTTTTTAAAAAGAACATTCCTTGGCAAGATAAGTAGATTGTCATTTACTGAAAACATAGTTTATGTTTTAGCTAATGAGACACATGGTAGATTGAATCATTGTGTCCAATGCTTCAATCCTTTACTGTGTTAGAATTAATCACCCATGTCCTTTGCCATATGACACTGCCATCCCTCCCAGTGTTTCTCCAACTTGCTAATGTTGGGCTTGGTCATATCACTTATTTTGGTTAATACGATGTGGGTGGAAGTGACAGGGAGCGCGTCCTGGCCAAGGCTTTAACAGGCATCCTGTGTTTGCTCTCACTCTCTTGTGCCTCTGCTATTCATCGTGAGAACATGGCTCAGGAAGCCACCAGACAAGGAGAATGTGAGATATATGGAGCAGGCCTGAACCAGACCTACTGCCTGAAGTAGAGCTACTCAGCTGACTTGCAGACCCACAAACATGAAAATCAGTGTTTGCTGTGGTGAACCACTGAAACTTTGAGGTGGTTGTAAGAAATTTAAAAAATAAAACTAACACCAGCTGAAAGAAACATATGGTTAGTGAGCACAGCTAACTATGAGCAACTGTCATGTTCTAACAAGATACCAGCTACTAGGATATGAATCAGAGAGGGACCAGACCAATTTGGGTGAAATTCAGCTCATCTTTCCAACTGACAATAAATGAGAATATATTTTAACAGTAATTTTACTATTATATGGTAAACTTTGCTCTGTGAGCTATTAAGAGACTAATCTTTATTTTAATATTCAAATTTACATTTTGACTATAGAATATAGGCATCAAAATTATCTTGTATTATCTTTGAGTACAGATTAAATTTTCCAGAAGTCTTTCATCAGGCTTCTTGGCCTTGAATAACAGGGATCTCTGCCTTCACAAAAAAGGCAACAAAACCTGAAGAATAAAGTGAAATTCTGAGCTTGGCTCTTAAAAGCTTGTTTAAAAATAATGTTAAACTTCATATATAATAAATACTGTCAAGAACGTTTTAGTATCTCTGTTAAAAGGAAATCCCCTCCTTAAGAGAAAGATAAAGGATTATTGCCGATCTCTTTTTAGCTTTGAATGTATTTTTAGACATGTGTTGTCCAATAGGGTGGCCACTTGTCACACACAGCTGTTGAGCACTTGAAATGTAGCTAGTCCTGATTAAGATGTGCTGTAAATGTAATACACGCAATAGATTTCAAAAACTTAATATGGAAAAACAAATATCTCATTAATATTTTTATATTATGTGTTGAAATGATAATATTTTGGATATAGTCACTTTATTAAAACCCCCCTTGTTATCCAGTATGCTTGTGCCATGTTTTTCTTATAGAGATCTTGATCGATACAAATCAATCAAAATGAAGTATACTTTTTAAAAACTTTTATTCATATTGCATTTTATATTTCTTATTAATTTAAGAATTAGGTAAGGTGAAACTTTTGTATTTCTCTCTCTCTCACACACACACGCACACACACACACACACACACACACACACATATACATACACAGCCTAATTAAGTAACTTAATTCTTTGATCTACAGAAGTAACCGCTTCTAATTTTTCCCCCATGAGTTCATAAAAAAAAGTTTCCCACCACCTAAAGGAATGTGATCACCAGAACCAAGTTTGGGTGAAAGGCCAGGAGGTAACTGTAATCACTTATAACCAGTGGCCAAGCCAATATTAAAATTAGCTGATAGTGATCCATTTTATTTGGTTTTCCTCATCCAGACTGGCCCAAAGCAGATTCTTAGATCTGCCTCAAAACTAACTTTCCCTCCAACAGAAATGAGATTAGGTTGTGCCTGCTGATCGGCTCCATGATTTGAGATTTTTTAACAAGTGGAGTTTGGCTCCTGAATACCTTAAAGGGTTTTTTTTTTTTTTGGACCCAGGCAACAAGACAGAAATGGAATAAGAAAATATTTCAGTGTTTGCTGAAGGAAACTTGTGAATTCTAATTCCAACTTGCTGAGGGGCAGTGTTTAGAAAAGAATGAGCAGTAAACTTGGAGCAGAAGACATGGGTTTTGAGTATCCACTCTGCCATGTACTAGTTTGTGTATGGAAATAACACTTACACCCTTGTGGTTTGATTTAGGATCAGAATAATGTGCATGACAGTCTTTTGTATATGCAGACATAAGGATTAAAGGGGCTGCTATTGGCTCTATTAATAAATAGACCTTTTATTTTCATCATTATCATCAACTACTGTTTATTTGATGCTTAACTGCTGTGCAGTAAGCAAGCAGTGTAATTAAGAAGCCAGGAGTATGGGAATCATTGATTAGCATCATATGCCACATATGTTACAATGCAAAATACATGAACAGAATATTGATGTTGCCATGATGGCCTTTGTGGACTTAAAGCACTGTTACATCACAAGTCCATCAGGGAACAGGTCATGCCCATAAGCCCTGTATTCATGCAGAGTTACGTGTGTGCTTAGAAGTCATATGGAGACAGTCTAGTATATTTGGGAGAGAAAATAATGGTGAAGTGCATGCCAGGCTTTAGCCAAGCCATTTAGGCAAGTGACTTAACCTCTCTGAGCCTCAGTTTCTGTTTCTATGAAGTGGGAGTGCTAGTAGCTACCCTTCTGAGTATTGTGAGGATTAAATGAGAAAATGAATGTAATGCAGTTGAGCGCAGAGCATGGTTTACAACAAATGCTCAGTAAATACTAGCTATAATGATAGAACCAACTACCACTAAGAGAGTTTAACTGTGTCCTAATTTGGCTTCTCATTCCTAATCGAGGTACAGCAAGTTCAGTTGTGAGTAGCAGAAAAAAAGTTTCTGTCCACAGCTTTATTCAGCTTATAGTCACCTGGATGTTGTCAAAAATGACTTGATTGTTCAAGAGATATAGGGACATTTGGCTGCTATTTTGTGGAAGAGGTTTTCCTTCCCCTCCACTCTGCAGCAGCTCAACAGTCAGTTCCCAAATCCAGAGATGAAGAGCCTGGGACAAGGTCAGACACATCACCACTGCATCCTCTCAACAGGCAACTCTTAACAACAGTCCCTAAAGGAAGAAGGCACAGGGTCTCTTAATGTTTCTGTGACGAGCTCCGTAGCTGCTGCTTCTCCCATAAAATATTCCATGGAGGAAGTAAATAGAGCCCATACTTGTGTGACAGGGGTGGCCAACAACACTTTAAGATCTGGCTTCTGGCACATTTTGATGTGTAAACACCATGACAACGAACAGGCATGCCACTCTACATTAATGCAGCTCTCACCAAATCAAACCCTGGGACAATAACATATGGCATGGCTTTAAAACTCAGTGAGCATCCTTGTGGTGCAATTGGTTAGCATGTTTGGCTATTAACTGAAAGGCTGGTGGTTCAGGCCTACCCAGGGATGGTCTTGTCTCCAGCCAATTTCTTGGTGATGAAAGTATTCTGAAATTAGATAGCGGTGATGATTGCATGACTTTGTGAATGTACTAAATGCCACCAAATTGTACATGTTAAAATGGTGAATTTTATGTTGTACACATTTTACCACAATAAAAGTAAAACCCCAATAGATGCATCAGAGAATGCATTTTCCCAACCCTGTTTGTAGCTGTATTTTTCTTCCTGACATGTATACACCTACCATGTAGTATGCCCTGATATCTGAATGCCTGTATGTACATCAGCTTTTCTCTGGTCTGGGTGTTCCACTCTGTAGCATGTTGATATCACCAAGGAATATGTCACTCATCCACATCCCTGTTTTGGATTGGCTTAAGTATTATATTAACTGCACAAGCACATAAATTCCCTTGCAAGACTCTTTGGCCCTAGCACATATTTGCCTAGTCTAGAAAATTCTCTCATACAAAGGGCAGGCTGGGAATTGGATGTGTGTCTGCCCTCTCCAAAGGCATTGTATGGCTTTCTTAATAATAGGAAACAGGAGAGAGAAAGGGTCTGTAAGAATACAAACAGAACAGTTCCTGAGATGATGCTTTTAGCCAGCGCAACTTCCAGCACAGGACTCAGGACTCTCAGTTCTTCTGGACAAAGTCACTCTTGTTCTTTTATAAAGCAAAGATCATGAAAGGTGGCAGGTCTTTAAGACCTACACAAGCACACAGTACAAAAGAGAGGGGAGTTGAGAAAGACTCACAAAAGAGACAGTGTCTGCCAGAAAGGCCTTGAGGCAGAAGGTGGCGAATACCTCCCATGAGAGGCTTCAGCAAAAGCCAAGGAAGCGTCATGCTGGTCAAGACAGGCCTTGGTGAGCAAGGAAGGATGATCTTGTACACCACTGTGGAGGAATGTGCTCCCTGGAAGTTTTTTTCTCACTCCAGCCAGCAGATTTCAGTTGCTCCTGCTATACTGTGTCTTTCCAGAAATACGAAGGCTTGCGAAAGACAAACATGGCTGTGACAATCACTATGACCAGGATCAGGGAGAAGAGGACCATGAGGAAAATATAGGTGGAGTGGGGAAGAGGTGTAGACGACGGCTGCTCAGCTGGGATCATGTTGGTCAGGTTTAGCATGTAGCCCAAAGTCCACCCGACGTCGCTGCTCCTGATCTGCAAACAGTGGGGAAAGTCTGTTGTTTCTGGTGCAAGTATTAAATGAGCTTTCATGCAGTCCTCTCCATAACACTGAGCAACCAGGAGGTGGAGAGCACCAAGTTCAGTTCTCTAAATGGATTACCTCTCTATTCTAAACTGGAAATATGGTAGTGAGGAAAACGGAGCAGGAGCAAGCGATTAAGAAGACTTTGGAGCCTCACTACTGTATTCCCAAAATTCAGAGGGGAGTTTGGAGACTGACTGCCTACTTCTCTTCCCTAGAAGAATTTAATTCAAATAGGCCTTGGGAGATTTACCTTCCTCCTGTTTTTGTGTGAACGTTGAGGGGTTGGGAGGTGACAGGAAGCAGGCAGAGGATGAGAGAACAGTGATTGTCCCTGGCCTTTTACATGTATGTCAGGCCCAGGAGTCTCATACATACAAAACCAGGACTGCTTATGATTTAACTAGGGAAAAACTGGGGAATAATCCCCGCAAGTCAATCTTCCTTTATGGAAGTTGGAAGACTATACATATGCGTGAGATAAAACATGGTCTGACTCTGCCGCCTGTACTTCACCACTCAGAAGCTGCTATGATCATTTTGTGACATATCCTTTCAGTCCTCTCTGTGCATGTTTTTTCTTACAAAAAATGGGATTAAACTGTATGTAGAATTATTCACTCAACAATACCTTATAAACATCATCCCATGTCTCTTAAGGGATTTCTACATCACTGGCATGAAGTGCCTTAAACATTTATTTTTACTCACTTTATCCAATTATATATAAATCCTAGAAATGGAATAATTGGATAAAATGATGTACGTATTTTAAGGTTCTTAGCACATATTGCCAAAACAGTCTCCCCAAAGGTTGTGCAAGTTTATATTCCAGCCAGTAATATGTGGAAATGCTCTTTTCCTCATAACCCTTACCAGTACTGGAAATGAATAATTTGTAAAAGGTCCACTTCCCTTTATGGGGTACTAGAACTTATCTGACTGCATGTGTCAAGGAAGGCTCCATAGTTAGAGGAGTTATCATCTAGGGTTTAGAAATATTGGACCATTTTTTGGAGTTCAAAGAACATAAATCACTTGTATGTTTGACATAGACATATCTTTTAAGTAGACAAAATAAACTGTGATGAACTGGCAGGAATACTGGGATATTAAAACAACGAAAAGATTTGCGTCTGAATTAGCAAGGTCAGTATTGACAAGAGTGTAATGAAACTAGCATCCTCAAGGCTGCTACAGCCCTCTGCCGCAATGCTTTGTTTTGCTTGAAATCACTGTATTTAATGAAGGAGGTAAATTGTTTTTGCCACTAGTGGTATGAGTTTAAAAGGTAGAGAAACACTGCTCTTGATATTTTTCATCAAGTATGAGTTGCCCATGAGTCCCGCAGCTGGCGTAAATGTTTCTCTGTGCCTGACTGCCTGCAGGTGGTGCTATGGTAAAGCACAACAGTGAGATTGCTTCTTTAAGGCTCCCACCAAACCTGGTTTCTAAGCAAAGACCCCCATTCACAGCCACTCATCCCCTTCTTCACACTGAGCTTCCAGATTGGTCAACCTTGAAGTTACAACTAACAAGGCCTTCATCTCTTATAAGAAACCGTGCATCACCCTTTCCAGATTTGTGGAAGGGGCCTTTGGGATGAAATGAAGTCAGCACACAGAATCTCTGTGGCTACTTCTGAAATACTATTGTGTTACTTTAATAACTCATTTTTTTGTTTTATAAGGAATTAGTCACTGTTGTGTAAACAGAAAGGCAAGGCTGAGAATGCAGGTAGCTCTCCTTAGATAGGATACCCACAACTGGCTGGTAGACATACCCAGGAGGGCTTGACACAAAATGCCGGCTTGGATTAGAGATGAAGTGGTAGAACAGGACATCAGGCCAAAAATTAAATCAGGTTGATTCCTACCCCTTTCAAGCCCAAAGCTGCTTCAGTCACTATCACCCAACCTCTCCCCAACCCAGCAAGTACGCAAATTACCTTGCCCATGAAATGAATATGCTTCCAGGAATCAGCTGTGAAATGATAGCCATTCAGAAGGAGAGAGAGGATGTAGGTGCCAGAAAAGCAATATTCACTCAGGTACTTCTCCTTCACTGCACCAAAATTTGTCTTCAGCTGGAAGTGAAGTGAAGGAAATATCATACTTGTACAACACGCACCTCTCCATATCCCTCTTTTTCACTATTAGAGCTGATCAAGAAAGGAGAATGCCCCAGCTCACACGGCCCTGAGAGTTGGCCTCTCCAGAGGGCTTTGGGAGTGGTGCCTCACTCCTTCAGTGGGCTCAGGGGTCTATAGTTGAAGGTCTGTTCAGGAAACCTTTCCTCCACGGGGCTCTATGAGACAGCAATAAGTGCTCTAAGAAAAAAGTAGTGTCTGTGGTCTAGCAGGTTTAGAAACACTGAATTTTAGTGTACCTTTTCACCCCTTGTGAACTTGAGTTTCACAATCACATTAGCATATTAAAAGCTGTAACAAGTCTTACATGAATGAATTTGTTAATCTTTGTTCAATCAGAGTTTTCCATATGCTCTTTATAAGCATCTTAGGAAATACTGTCATAAAAAGCCTTGCCACTCTGCATCAGCATCCCCTGGGAGCTTGAGAGTCCTCACCCCAGACTACCAATGCCAAATGTGCTCTTTAATATGATCCCCAGGTGATCCTGTATACAGTAAAGTTTGAGAAACACAGCTCTGGAATACAGTTTAGGAAGCACTTTGCTCAGAACTACTAAAGCAAAGTGCCGACATCTCACCTTCTGTCCCCTGTCCTTACCTGACCTCCTTTTTTGGGGCATCTGAGTCATGCAAAGGGGTCTTCTTGAGTCCTTCGTGTGTTTACTCACCCTACTGCCAAATGAAAATATGAAGGGCTGCCTGCCGACGCTTGCCCTTACCTCTCCTGGCTGTTGTAAATATATACCCAGATGCCCACAGTTTGCTCTGCTCTTCTCCTGCCCTCAATTAGAGGGCAACAGGCCAGAACATCTCTAGCTCAGCCCAGAGTTCTGTCTGCTGCCCTACTTGTCAGCCCTTGCGATAGGCGTTCCCTCCTGGACACCTTGGGCAGAGGAGAACTAACATTTGTTAAGCATAGATCATGTACTAGGAATTATGCCAGATGTTTTGTATGTAGGGTCTCCTGGCTGCCTGCCCAACCCCCTTTTGCCCAGATTTCTTTCTCCTCCCAAAGAACATCCGTCTCTAAACCCTAACTGCTGCCTGGGGTTTGTTTCTTACTTGGCTTCTGTCAGTCCCCAATCTCTGGAAGACTAAGTCCACACCTGGCCTACCTCGTCCTGCTCTGATGGAATTCTTTGAATGACTCAGCTTGGAACCTGTCTTTTTATCACAGTCCTGGAAATTACTCTTTGATCAATTCATCTGCATGTGACATTGGTGTGACATCAGTTGACTTTGCCTATCCAGGTCCCTTCTCTTTCAGTAACTGCACTCTGCTTTTCCTTTGTGGAAAGACCTCTTTTCCCATTTGATGTAGTTTCAGTGGGCCTTCCAAACAAAAATCCACAGTGGGATACAGAATTCTAAGAATCTACTTGGGCCCGACTTGAAAATGCTACAACCCCATAGGTTCTTGAAGGTTGGCTTATCCCTTGAGGAAATGCCATTTGGGCCTAATTTCCCTGAATTCTTCAACATTCCCACCTCCCTCCTCTTTCTGGAAAGCTGTATATTGGCTATGCAGTCTAACCTGCTAAGGATTAATTATGATAGTAGCCAATAATATAGAAGCCAAAGACATCCACCTGGTGCATCAGTCCAGAATTGATCATTTTAATGCTTGTGGACTCAATACTATGTGCTCTCCAAACGGGAGGAGAGTCTGCCCTCCTCATTCTCCTCTCTGCCCCTCTCTCTTTTCTATTCCCAGGGCCGTGGGACAGTACCAGGTTCTCTCCTCCTCACCCATTCCCCCTCACCACCCCCCCAGATGAAGGGGCATGGCAAATCTTGAAGAATGGGATGCACTGCCCTAGAAAGGCTGAAAGTCCATGAGGTTGAATGTCAGGACCCAGAGTATACTGAGAAATACCTAGTTATTATACGTAGGATTTTACAACATTGTTCTCTTGGGCTAACCATATCTTGGATGACCAGATTTTCAGAGTGGAAAAGTCGTTATGTTCCGGTTGCCAAAAGACTTTCACCAGCCCTCTAATTAACCTATCAGAAGACAAGCGTGAACTGCCCCCTCCACTCACTTTCCTAGCCTCTCTACCTCAGGGACCCAAGGATTTGGGGCACCCTGCTGGACATCAGTGGGTGCAGTTTGCATTATTTCCCCTGCTAAAGCAGGGACAGGCAGCACAATATAGCATGTATAAAGCATCTAGCCCACTTTTCAGCATATAATATATGCTTAACAGTTGTTAGTTCTCTCTCTGCCAAAGGTTCTACAAGGGACATTCCCAAACTCAAGTCACACCAGAAAAGCAGTCCTTCCTCATGTTGAAGTAAGCAGAAAAAGAAAAGAGATACCCTGTAACAGGGCACTTGACAAAAACTATGCTTTCCATATGGATGGGCAATGCAGTTGGAAAAACTGAGTCATAACACCCATCTCAACAATCGAGGGTCTGGGTCTCACCCTGCAATTCCATCCCCGGAAATGTTTCAGAATTTCTGCCAGATGCAGTCCTTTCTGAGCGACCTTCCAGGGCCTCTAATCCTGCACCTTGTTTTTCCAGCTGGTCCTGGCCAATGAGATATAAGAGAAAGATGTACCTCTTCCCAGCGCAGAGAGCAGAACTCCTTCATCTTGTCCATCACCTTTTCCTGGGAGGGAGTTTCCCCCGATGTAAAGTTTAAAAACTCCATCACATAGTAAAAAGCTGAAAATGCCTGCAAGAGAAAAATGCAGAGTTTTTCTCTGTGTCCAACACAAAGTGACACTGACTTACTCTCCAGAAGGCCAAACCCCTAGTGAAGGTGCCTGGAAATCTCTGTTGAGTGAATTAATGGACCATGTGATATTCCAGACCCAAGAGCTGTGTCCTTCCTGGAAGAGGGGTCACTTTGCTGCTGACATGCATTTCCAAGCCACCTGGTAGCTAATTTTCTCTATAATTTTAATGGTAGATTCAGGGAGAAAGAAAGATGGGGGAAGAGAAGAGAAGAGGAAGAGGTTACAAAAATCCCATCTTCAAAAAGCTATTATATATGAATTTTTTAATAAATAAAAACTGGAAAATTCTATATAAAGGTACTGAGTTATCTCTGAATGGCAAAATTATACTGTTTTTTCCTTTTTATTTGTGCTTTTTAAAGCCTATTTTCTATAATGTACATGTACTGCTTTCTTTAAATAGCCAAGCTTTATTTATCAAATATTTATTGCAGGTCTGTCAGGAGCTAGACACAACTGAAAAGTTTTAAAAAATCATTATTATTGTCATGCGTGAGAACTACTGAAAAAGTTAAAAGTACGAGTAAAAAATAAAACATTCTATTCAAATGACCCAAAATTCTACCACTTAGAGACGACTATTAAATATGATATATAGGCTTCTAATCCTTTTTCCTTCACTCTAATACATACATATAATTTTTATTATACTTTAAACCACCCTCTAGCTGCCTTTTTGACCCTTTTAATATGGCATGAATTTAAAGAGGAGAAAATAATTGAGCAGAGCTTGCTAGATGAGGCAACTCAAATCCCAGCTCTAGTGGTTTTTCTCTCCCGTGCCCTAAATGGTGCCAGTTTTTAGGGGAAATCACCTTGGATGTCATAGGAGCACATCGTTTGTTTACTTGACAAACACACTGAGAGCTCTGCGTGCTAGGCTCTGGGAGGCGTCAAGGAGTCTCCTGTGATTGTCGGAGGGGGACAAAAACTTTTCCTGTGCTAGGAGTGGTTTGGATTAGGGATTATATTTTGTCTTCTGTAAAGTTACTAAACGAGAAGTGAAAGTAGAAAAGAAATGTGATTCTCAAACAAGCCAAGCAACATTCCTATGTAATTCTCATGAGCAAAGATACAGGAGGGCAAAGAAACAGGCTTCCAGAGGGCAAAGAAACAGGAGTTAGTGGGGATCCCACTGGGAGCTCAATTCTGACTCAGAGAATAGGAAAGCTATCTCTACCAGGCAAGCTCCTGCTGCAAACAGGGTTTATACTTCAATTCCAGCCAAAATAAGTCCAATGTCAGCTTCTTAAAAAAATGCATTCTTTTCTTTTCTTTTTTTTTTAACTTTTTTTTTTTTCTGAGGAAGATCAGCCCTGAGCTACTGCTGCCAATCCTCCTCTTTTTGCTGAGGAAGACTGTCCCTGAGCTAACATCTGTGCCCATCTTCCTCTACTTTCTATGGGGGATGCCTACCACAGCATGGCGTGCCAAGTGGTGCCATGTCCGCACCCGGGATCCAAACTGGCAAACCCTGGGCCGCTGAAGCAGAACATGCGAACTTAACCACTGCGCCACCGGGCTGGCCCCAAAAATGCATTATTTAAAAAAATATTTTTGTAGATGTATAACATACCTAATTTAACAAAAATGAATAAGTGTGAGTGTATTTGTCCTTTTAATAACTTTTCCTTGCTTTTTCATTTATTTCCTGGCTTAATTTTCTCCTCTACTTCTAGTTTCAATGGGAGCCCACCTTAATATGAAGCCTCTGTCTTTTTCCCCATTGCTCATATAATCATACAAGCACACATATATAAAGGATTTGTTTTTTAAATGAAATTTTAAACATATTCTGCATCTTGCTTTTCTTATCCAACAATCCTTTGTGGAAATCTCTCCAAGTCAGCAGGGAACACTCTAATGGCTTCGTAAGAGTCCCTGGTGTGAATGTATCATAATTCACTCAACAACTCCCTACTGGTGGGCATTCCTTTGATTCCAGTATTTCTGCCTGTGAGCAATGTTGCTATAAATACCTCTGGACATTTAGCCCCTGGACTCGTATGCCGATTCCTTTGAGGAAGTTGAGCTCCCTAGGAGCTCTGAAAGACAGCCTCCACATCCCTTGAACTTGGGAATTCCAACACTTTAAATATTGTATGCCAGTTGCAGAACAAGATCTTGGTGTGGCCCTATTTCTACCATCTTAACCCAAGCCACCATCATCTCTTGTGTGGACACTGCAATGGCCTCTTATTTGGTCTCCACATTACCTTTCTAGACCTGTTCCAATCCATCCTGCACACGGCAGTCACAGGAATCTTTTAAAAACAAATTTGGTCATATCACTCCTCTGCTTAAGGCTTTTAGTGACTCCTAATTATACCAAGAATAAACTCCAAACTCTACCAGGCCTCTCAAGGCCAGGCATGCTCCAACCCTTCCCACCTTGCCAATACCATCTCATACCCCTGCCCACCTTGCCCACCACACCCCAGCTACCCTGGCCTTCAGTCACTCCCAAGGTTCCCTCCCCACTCCCACCCCCCTGCCCAGGGTTGCACACTTGCTCTTCCTTCTGTTAGAATTCCCTTGACTTCCACATCTCCTCAGAGAAGTCTTCCAATCACCCATCTAGACTAGGACCCTCTGTTATTCCCCTTCATAAGACTCTGTTTCTTTCTTCCCAGCAGTTGCCACAGTCCAATTTGCTTTGGTTGGTTTGCATTTGTGGTCTCTTGTCTGCCTGCCTTCTAGAATGCCAGTTCCCTGATGGCAGGGACCACATCTGCCTTGTTCTTAGCTGAATCTGCAGCACTAACATGGCACTTGGCACATGGAAGAGCTCTATAAATGTTTAAGTGGCAGAAAACCACTCTCTCTCTCTAGTTCCTAGAGCACTGACTAGAATCTAAGAAACACTTGGTGAATCTCTGTTGATTGAGAGACTGAATATATCCAGAGAGTGGATTGCTATGATATGCATAGCTAATGACTGGAGGGCTCCCCCCATTAATTAAAACTATTAAAGAGTGTTTTCTTCTAGTGAACTGATTGTGGGACAGGAGGGAGGGGTGGACTTTCTCGTTTTTACTTTAAAATTTTTATTTTTATTGTATAAGAACATTTAACATATCTCTCGTAATAAATGTTAAAGTGTACAATACAGTATTATTATCTTTAGGGACAATGTTGTAATCAGATCTCTAGAACTTAATCATCTTACATCGTGAAACTTTATGCCCATTGATTAGCAACTCTCCATTTCCCCCTCTCCCCAGCTCCTGGCAACCATTCTACTCTCTTGAGTCTATGAGGTTTATTATTTTAGATACCTCATATAAATGGAATCATGCAGCATTTGTCCTTTTGTGACTGTCTTATTTCACCTAGCATAATGTCTTCAAGGTTCATTTCTGTCATATATCACAGGATTTCCTTTTTTTTTTTTAAAGATTGGCACTTGAGCTAACAACTGTTGCCAATCTTCTTTTCTTTTTTTTTTTCTGCTTTTTCTCCCCAAAGCCCCCCTGTATATAGTTGTGTATATATATATATATTTTTAGTTGTGGATCCTTCTAGTTGTGGCATGTGGGATGCTGCCTCAACATGGCCTCATGAGTGTTGCCATGTCTGCTCCCAGGATCCGAATGGCGAAACCCTGGGCCACCAAAGCAGAGCGTGCGAACTTAACCACTCGGCCATGGGGCCAGCCCCACGATTTCCTTCTTCTTAAGGCTGAATGATATTCTATTGTATGTATAGACTCTGTTTTCTCTATCCATTCATCTGTCAATACCCATCAATAGACTTTTACGTTGTTTCCACATCTTGGCTATTGTGAATAGTGCTGCAATGAACATTAGAGTGCTAATATCTCTTACAGATCCTGATTTCAATTCTTTTGGATAAAATACCCAAAAGTGAGATTGCTGGATCATATGGTAGTTGTATTTTTAATTTTTTGAGGAATCTCCATACTGTTTTCCATAGCAGCTGCACCGTTTTTGCATTCCCACCAACACTGTACAAGGGTCCCATTTTCTCCACATCCTCACCACACTTGTTGTTTTGTTGTTTTTTTTGATAATGGCCATCCTAACAGGTGTAAGATGATATCTCATTGTGGTTTTGATTTGCATTTCTCTGATGATTAGTGATGTTGAGCATCTTTTCATATACCTGTTGGCCATTTATATGTCGTCTTTGGAGAAATGTCTATACAAGTATTTAGCCCATTTTTTAATTGGGTTAATTTCTCTTGCTATTGAGCTGTAGGAGTTCCTTATAAATTTGGGAAATCAACCTCTTGTCTGATACACGATTTACAAATATTTTCTCCCATTCTGTAGGCTGCTTTTCACTCTGTTGATTGTTTTCTTTGCTGTGCAGAAGCTTTTTAGGTTGATGTAGTCCCACTTGTCTGTTTTTGCCTTCGGTGCCTGAGCTTTTGGCATCATATTCATTAAATCATTGCCACAACCAATGTCATGAAACGTTTACCCTGTGTTTGCTTCTAGGAATTTTAGTTTCCAGTCTTGTGTTTACATCGTCAATCCATTTGAGCTGATTTTTCTGCATGGTGTAAGATAGGGGTTCAATTTCATTCTTTTGCATGTGGCTATCCAGTTTTCTCAACACCATTTATTGAAGAAACTATCTTTTCCCTGTTGTGTATTCCTGGCGCCCTTGTCAAAGATCAGTTGATCATTTACATGTGGATTTATTTCTGGGCTCTCTATTCTATTCCATTGGTCATATGTCTGTCTTTATGCCAGTACCATACTGTTTTAATTAGTATTGCTTTGTAATATATTTTGAAATCAGGAACTGTGATGCTTCCAGGTTTGTTCTTCTTTCTTAAGACTGTTTTGGCTATTAAAGGTCTTTTGTGCTTGCAAATAAATTTTGTATATATTTTTGTCTATTTCAGTCAAAAATGCCACTGGGATTTTGATGGGGATTGCATTGAATTTGTAGAACACTTTCAGTAGTATGGACATTTTAACAATATTAAGTCATCCATGAACATGACTTGTTTTTCCATTTGTATCTTCTTTTATTTCTTTCATCAGTGTTTTGTAGTTTTCAGTGCACAAGTCTTTCACCTCCTTAGTTTTTATTCCTGTTTTCTTCTTTTTTTAATCACTGAATTGTGCACTTTACTCTTTTTTTTTTAAGGAAGATTGGCTCTGAGCTAACATCTGTTGCCAATCTTCCTCTTTTTTTCCTTCTTCTCCCCAAAGCCTCCCAGTACATAGTTGTATATCCTAGTTGCAGGTTCTTCTAGTTTTTCTATGTGGGACGCCGCCTCAGCATGGCTTGATGAGCAGTGCTAGGTTTGCACCCAGGATCCAAACCAAAGAACTCTGGGCCACCAAAGAGGAGCACACGAACTTAACCACTTGTCCACGGGGTCAGCCCCTATCCTTTTTGATGTTATTGTACATGGGCTTGTTTTCATAAATTCCTTTTCAGATAGTTCATGTTAGTGTATGGAAATGTAACTGAATTTTGTATGTTGATTTTGTATCCTGCGACTTTACTGAATTCATTTATTAGTTCTAACAGGGGGTGTGTGTGTGTGTGTGTGTGTGTGTGTTTGTGTGTAAAATCTTTAGGGTTTTCTTTATATGAGATCACATCATAGGCAAACAGACACAGTTTTACTTCTTCCTTTCTGACCTGGATGCCTTTTATTTCTTCTTGCCTAATTGCTCTGGCTAGAACTTCCAGTAATATGTTGAATAGAAGTGGTGAAAGTGGGCATCCTTGCTTTGTGCCTGATCTTAGAGGAAAAGCTTTCAGTTTTCACCATTGAGTATGATGTTAGCTGTGTGTTTTTCATATATGGATTTTATTATGTTGAGGTAATTTCTTTCTATTCCTAGTTTGTTGAGTGTTTTTATCATAAAAGAGTGCTAAATTTTGTCTTACATTTTTTCTGCATCTGTTGAGATGATCATGGGATTTCTATCCTTTATTCTATTAATATGGTATATATGACATTAACTGATTTTTGTATACTAAACCATCATTGCATCTTAGGGGTAAAATCCCACTTAGTCATGGTATATGATCCTTTTAATGTTGAATTAACTGTTGAATTCAGTTTGCTAGTCTTTTGTTGAGGATTTTAGTTGTTGAAAGTGTGTTGGTTAATTTCCACATATTTGTGAATTTTCCAGTTTTATTCTGTTATTGATTTCTAGTTTCATTCCATTGTGGTCAGAAAAGATACTTAGTATGATTTCAGTCTCCTTAAATTTGTTAAGACTTGTTTTGCGACCTAACATGTTATCTATCTTAGAGAATGTTCCATGCATACTTGAGAAGAATGTATATTCTGCTGCTTTGGGTGGAATGTTCTGTATTTGTCTGTTGGCTCCACTTGACCTATAGTGTTGTTCACGTCTGCTGTTCCTTTGTTGATTTTCTATCTGGTTGTTCTATCCATTATTGAAAGTGAGGTATTGAAGTCTCCTACTATTATTGTATTGCTGTCTATTTCTCCCATCAGTTCTGTCAATGTTTGCTTTAAATATTCAGGTGCTCTGATTTAGGGTGCATATATATTTATAATTGTTGTGTCTTCCTTGTGAATTGACCCTTTTATCATTATATAGTGTCCTTCTTTGTCTCTTGTGACAATTTTTGACTTAAAATCTATCTTGTCTGATATAAGTATAGCCACCCTCGCTTTCTTTTGGTTGCCATTTGCATGGAATATCTTTCTCCATCCCTTCACTTTCCGCCTACTTGTGTCCTTAAATCGAAAGTGAGTCTCTTATAGGTAGCATATGGTTGGATCTTGTAGACAACATAAAGTTGGATCTTTAAACTTTTTATACAGTTTTTTAGTAATAAGCATGTGTTCATTTTTATAATAAATATTTCCTTAAATTGTTACATTTCAAAAAGACTTTCTGAAATTACTCCTACAACCCCTTCTACCAACAAACGGCTTAATGAGTTAAGCACTTAGAAATTCTCTTGCTTTTGCTGAGGTGTAACATTGCTTTTTAAAGTAAGTAAAAGTTATTTTTTTGAAAAAACAGAAAATTTCTATGAGGTACATTTAGCAAAATATTGAGCCTTCAGTGGGATACATAGCAATCAAGTCAGCGGGGCCTCCTGGTTCACGTGACCCTCTACATTCAAAGCTCTCATGCCATGGACTCTTGAAAATTTTCCCCTGACCTTCAGAAGCCTCCCTTTAGCATCTCAGAATCTTGCTTCCATTCACTTCTCAACACATGAAAGTTGTTCTCTTCACTTCTTTTCCTTAAGAATAGAAATATCTTTAAAATTCTGGCTTATTCAAAACTAAACACATGTTTATTGTATAGAATTTGAATATTATAAGTTAAAAATGAAAGTCTCTCCTTAACCTAACCACTGCCTAGAGAAAAACACTTCTAATAACTTATTATTTAATATCTACAGCAAATATATGTAAAATATTAAAGTATATGTATATATTTTTACCTAAATGTGATCATACTAGACACAATGTTTTATAATCCTGCTTTGTTTCACTTGACTATAATACATCATGGGCAGGTTTCCATGTAGATTTTACCTCACCCATTTAAATGACTATAAAAGGTTTCTGTGTATGGATATATCATAATTTATTTAATCTCCTATTCATGAGTACTTAGGCTTTTTAATATTTCACTATTATAAACAATGCTACAATGTACATGCATCTTTGCACCTTTGCCTTGGGATAATTTTGTTGGGATAAATATATTTTATAACTGGAAATATCCACTAAAAGACATGAACAAGAATGTTCATACAGTAGTTCATAATAGCCCCCAAATGGAAACAACTCAAATGTTCATAAATGTTTGAGAATATATATGTATAGAATATAGAATGGATAGATAAATTTTAGTGTATTCATGCAAAGGAATACTGCATTGCAATGAAAGGTGAACTACTGTTAAATGCAACAACATAGGCAAATCTCAGACAATACTGAGTGAAAGAAGCCACATGCAAAAGAATACACACTCTGATTCTGAATTGGTAGCACTATATAGTGATAGATGTCAGAGTGGTAGTTATCCTTGCAGGGGGCTTATCAATTGAGAGAGTGGACAAGGGAGCCTTTTAGGGTTCTGGGAATATTCTCTGTTTTCATCTAGATGATGAGCTCATAGGTATATCCCTTAAAAACTGTCAATCTCTGGCTTTAAAATGTGCACACTTTACTGCAGATATATTAGACCTCAATTTTAAAAAGCAGAGGTGCGTATGTTTTAAATATCTATATATATCTTGTCAGATTCTCTTTCAAAAAGGTTGGATCACTTTACAACTGCAGGAGATAACTTTTTTTACCCTAGAGCTTAAAATATGTTCTATTTCTGAGTCCCAAAAATGGTCCTTTATATGACCCCCTAAACAGGGCTATACAGTTCCTCCACAGCCTGGAATTATTGTCTTTCCAAACCCCTGAACCATATCTTCATCCTCGGTCTTCCTAAAATCACCACCATTTTCCTGCACTATAGAAACTTGAGTTTATGGGTCATAAACCTTAAACAAAGGCATCTAAAGATCGAAAGATGATCTTTAAGCTTTGGGAAAAAAGCCATCAGCTACCTCCAAGAAGTAGAATATACAAATAATTTTAAGAAAGATGACTAAGGTAATTGAAATAACAGTAATGAGTGTTAAGCAAACGGATTTAGATTTACTAGTTAGAAGGGAAGATTTACTAGTATAGATTTATTTTGGGTAGATTCAAAAAGCTGAAACATAACCAAAATTTGAAAGTGGCTACACGCAGCCCAACAAAAGTAACTTTCTAAAAATTAAAACTTTTCTAAGATAAAATGAAAGGTTTTGTGATGTAGTGTGCTTTCTGTCATTATAGATACCCCAACATTTGGGAAACCTCCTACTGGGGATATGGTAGGATAGACGGTATTTCTGCATGAGATAGGAGGTTAGATAGCATATGTGCTAAAATTCCTTCCAACACTAAGATTTTGTAGTTTAAGAGTTCAACTGTGGCTAAGGACAGATTAATGCAGAATCTATTAATATCAACAAAGATAACAAAACAGAGTCCCTCCCAAGTTGCTGAGAATATATCTAGAACAGCTTACAGAAGTGTATGGATCACTGGATAGCATCCACAGTTCATCTTAAACCTCTGATTCAAAGACATTGAACTGGTGACTTTTCCTTCAGATTCTGATACCAAAAGGGAAACGATCTCAGCATGGTTTGAAACATCAGAGCTGCCTGAGAAAGCTAAGCTGACATTGAAAGAAGTCCAGAAATATCCCATTTCTAGCTCATCATAAACTTTTAACTGCCAAGCTCTTACAAAGAGGTGAACAAGGGAAGAGGAAGCTGGAAACACCATTATTTTTAGATAAGAAACATGTCAGAATAGCTGCCAACACTTTGGGCTTAATAATAAACCACATCCTGAGCACACAGAGTCCATGTCAGAAAAGAGTACTATGCTTTATGCAAAATATGTTCTGGATGGTGGCATGAACAAAAATGCATGAACACATGTGCTTCTATGAGTAAGTAATTTGGGAGCTGGTGCCTATGCTCTCCTGTTTTGGTTCCACTTTTGTATTCTAGAATACCAGAGGCAAGCCTCTTGCCTGGACCACAGGGAAACCCACTGAACTACTTGCAGGCCTCTAACAGGCTTCATTCTTTCCCACCTCCAGCCTTCTATGCATGCATGGTTCTCCCTAGAATAGCCCAAATGCTAAAGTTATTTTACTGAGCATCTACAATATTCCAGGCACTCTGGCAGGCCCAGACATGAAAAGATGAAAAAGACACCATCCCTGCCATCCAGGGTCTCAGGACATAGTTGGGGACACAGACATGTCGACCTATAGAGACAATACCCAATACATGTCTTCCTGTTCAATTTAATTGAGTTAGTCTTAGTCCAGTATTCTATCCTCTCTCAAATTTTTTTTCTTCTTCTAATATCAGTTACCCGCCTACCTTCCCTGCTCCCCCAACTTTGAAGCATCTCCCAAGGAGGCCTTAGTCCATTCTGACATGGCTTCTGAAACTGTGCTCATTAAAATCACTGGTAACCTCCTAACTACCAAAACTAAAAGCCATTTTTTTTTCACTTTCTCTCTTCCTTGACTTTTGGCTGCATATCATTCATTCAACAAATATTTACTGAGTACTGATCACTGTAGTGATCAGTAGTGATCACTGAAACATGAAAATCCCTGCCCTCTAGTGGAAGGCAGCAGAACTCAAATAAATAACAGTATGACCAATGATAAGTGCTATAGAGATAAAGACTTTTGTTATATATTTCACATATATAGAGCCTTTATGAAGATTAGGGAAGCCACAGAGTAGGGATAGTTGATTTATAATTTCTTCCAGTCCAGATGCAGTTTATTTCAGGGGTCATTTTTATCGTTAAGAACTGTTATCTGAGGGGCTGGCCCAGTGGCATAGTGGTTAAGTTCGCACACTCTGCTTCGGTGGCCTGGGGTTTGTGGGTTTGGATCCCAGGTGTAGACCTACACACTGCTCATCAAGCCATGCTGTTGCAGCGTTCCACATACAAAATATAGGAAGATTGGCAACAGATGTTAGCTCAGGGTCAATTTCCTCACCAAAAAGAAAAAAAAAAAAAGAACTGTTGTCTGGTAATGTAACTGACATTCCGCCTTTATCAGGTTTCCTGGAAAACAAATCCAGAAAGTTAACCCAAAGCCAAATTTGTCCATAAAGGAAGAAAAAGGGTTTGTTAAACCATTTTCCAAAGATCTACTCAAAAACATATTGATAGTATTTTGGAGTAAAGATTAAATGAAGCATTTGTAGTCATAGAAGGACTAGGCATTAGTCTAGTCTCAAGATTCTGGCCCAAACTGACCATTTGACATGTTCCCCAACCTCCTTTCTAACTTGATTACTCATTCTAACTTGCTTCTCTAACATGGCCTATCTGCTTGTATTACTAGATATTAGGTTGGCCCTGCCCTTGCAAGAAAAATTTTAGAGGCAGAAGTAGCATCAATTTCAGGGTCATCTGTCTCTGGACTATGTGTCTGTATTTGCTCTCAGTACTTCTAAATAGATTTCACTTCTGACACTTGTGTGGCATTTAATCCCAGCCACTGCCCTGCTTGGGCTCATGGTTCTACTTTAATCTCTAGTTTCTGTGTACTTTTCGTTCTAAATTAAAGGCTCTTAACGCTGGATTCATGGGTCTACCTCAAGGGATGATGACGTCTTTTTAACTTTATGCAAAAATTTTGATATACCTTTATATATACATTTTTCTGCTTGCAAGATCCTTAGCTGTCTTTTTTTTTTTATTGCGGTAACATTGGTTTGTAACAATATATAAATTTCAGATGTACATCATTATATTTCAATTCTGTGTAGATTCCATCATGCGCACCACCCAGAGACTAATTATCATCCATCACCACACACATGTGCCTAATCACCCTTTTGCCCTCCTCCCTCCCCCTTTCCCTCCTGGTAACCACCAATCCAATCTCTGTCTCTGTGTGGTTGTTGTTCTTTTTACCCTCTATTTATGAGTGAGATCATGCGGTATTTGACTTTCTCCCTCTGACTTATTTTTTTTTAGCATAATACCCTCAAGATCCATCCATGTTGTCACAAATGGCGAGATTTCATTGTTTCTTATGGCTGGGTAGTATTCCATTGTGTATATATACCACATTTTTATCCATTTGTCCCTTGATGGACACCTAGGTTGCTTCCAAGTCTTGGCTATTGTGAATAATGCTGCAGCGAACATAGGGGTGCATATATCTTTATGCATTCGTGTTTTCATGTACTTTGGATAAACTCTCAGCAGTGGAATAGCTAGATTGTATGGTGGTTCTATTAATTTTTTTGAGGAATCTCCCTATTGTTTTCCATAGTGGCTGCACCAGTTTGCACTCCCACCAGCAGTGTATGAGAGTTCCCTTTTCTCCACATCCTCTCCAATATTTGCTATTTCCTGTCTTATTTATTATAGCCACTCTGACAGGAGTGAGGTGATATCTCATTGTAGTTTTAATTTGCATTTCCCTGATAGTTAGTGATGATGAACATCTTTTCATGTGCCTGTTGGCCATCTGTATATCTTCCTTGGAGAAATGTCTGTTCAGATCTTTTACCCATTTTTTAATTGGATTGTTATTTTTGTTGTTGTTGACATGTATGAGTTCTTTATATGTTTTGGATATTAACCCCTTTTCAGTTATATGGTTTGCAAATATCTTCTCTCAATTGTTAAGTTGTCTTTTTGTTTTGTTGATGGTTTCCTTCGCTGTGCAGAAGCTTTTCAGTTTGATGTAGTCCCATTTGTTTATTTTTCCTATTATTTCCCTTGCCCAGTCAGACATGGTACTTAAAAATATGCTGGTAAGACCAGTGTCAAAGAGCGTACTGCCTATGTTTTCTTCTAGAAGGTTCATGGTTTCAGGTCTTACATTCAAGTCGTTAATCCATTTTGAGTTGATTTTTGTGCATGGTGTAAGGGAATGGTCTACTTTCATTCTTTAGCATGTGGTTATCCAGTTTTCTCAACATCATTTACTGAAGAGACTTTCTTTTCTCCATTGTATGTTTTTGGCACCTTTGTCAAAAATTAGCTGTCCGTAGACGTGTGGGTTTATTTCTGGGCTCTCGATTCTGTTCCATTGATCTCTTTTTGTGCCAGTACCATGCTGTTTTGGTTACTATAGCTTTGTAGTATATTTGGAAATCAGGGAGTTCGATACCTCCAGCTTTGTTCTTTCTTCTCAGGATTGCTTTAGCTATTCAGGGTCTGTTGTTGTTCCATATAAATTTTAGGATTCTTTGTTCTATTTCTGTGAAATTTGTTGTTGGAACTTTGATAGGGACTGCATTGAATCTGCAGATTGCTTTAGGAAGTACGGACATTTTAAGTATGTTAATTCTTCCAATCCAAGAGCATGGAATCTTTCCATTTCTTTGTGTCTTCCTGAATTTCCTTCAACAATGTTTTATAATTTTCAGTGTACAGATCTTTCACCTCTTTGGTTAAGTTCTTTCTTAGGTATTTTATTCTTTTTGTTGCAGTTGTAAATAGGATTGTATTCTTAATTTCTCTTTCTGGTACTTTGTTTTTAGTGTATAGAAACGCAACTGATTTTTGTATGTTATTTTTGTATCCTGCAACTTTACAGTATTCATTTATTATTTCTAAAAGTTTTTTGGCAGATTCTTTAGAGTTTTCTATATATAAAATCATGTCATCTGCAAGTACTGACAGTTTCACTTCTTCCTTTCAAATCTGGATCCTTTTTATTTCTTTTTCTTGCCTGATTTCTCTAGCTAGGACTTCCAATACTTTGTTAAATAAGAGTGGTGAAAGTGGGCATCCTTGTCTGGTTCCTGTTCTTAAAGGGATAGCTTTCAGTTTTCTCCATTGAGAATGATATTAGGTGTGAGTGTGTCATATATGGCCTTTGTTATGTGGAGGCATTTTCCTTCTATACCCATTTTATTCAGAGTTTTTATCATAAATGGATGCTGTGATCCTTAGCTTTCATTGCATTCTCCAAAGAGTCTTACGATCCCTTGAAGAGTTAAGAATGACTGCTCTATTGAAGACATTATGCTAAGTCAAATACATGAGTCACAAAAGGACAAATGTTGTATGGTTCCACTTAT
Organism: Equus przewalskii; assembly: GCF_037783145.1. Lineage (NCBI taxonomy): Eukaryota > Metazoa > Chordata > Mammalia > Perissodactyla > Equidae > Equus > Equus przewalskii. The sequence continues at coordinate 33,294,896 of NC_091831.1, forward strand.
GTGCGGTATCTGGAATACATATTCATAGCAATAGAAAGTAGAATGGGGGGCCGGCCCTGTGGCCGAGTGGTTAAGTTCACGTGCTCTGCTTCAGCAGCCTAGGGTTTCACGGGTTTGAATCCTGGGTGCAGACATAGCACCGCTCATCAGGCCATGCTGAGGCGGTGTTCCACATGCCACAACTGAAAATACACAACTATGTACTGGGGTGCTTTGGGGAGAAAAAGGAAAAATAAAATCTTTAAAAAAAAAAAGAAGGTAGAATGGTGGTTGCCAGGGACTGAAGGGAAAGAGAAATAGGGAGTTAGTGTTTTGTTTAATGGGTAGAATTTCTGTCTGGAAAGGTGAAAAAGTTCTAGAGATGGATGGTTGTACAATAATGTAAATGTACTTAATGCTACAAAACTGTATACTTAAAAGTAGTTAAAATGGTAAATTTTCTGTTATGTATATTTTACCACACACACACACACACGCACACACACACACACAAATGACTGGTCTAGACAGCCTCAGTATTTTGCTTCTAGCTGTTGCCTTGACTGTGCAGGTTGTGATTTAGAGTCCTCTCTCAAAATAGAATCAAATAAGCCATATGCAACCATATAACAGTGCCATTATGTAAGGAATAGAAAATAAAATAAATATGGCCTTCTAACAAATATGGCCTGCTAACTATTACAAACACCTGAGTCAAATTTGAATTAATGTTTTAAATCTCTTCTCCTTTATACATTTTAAAACTTTCTAAGATAATCATGTTACTTTTATACTCCAAAAAACACATATATGGAAATAGACTATTTCTCTGCAGCCACGGTAGAGATCAAGTCTTAGAGTCAAGGGCAAATCCTGCTGGTTGGGAATGTGTCTATTCACCTTTCTTTCTTAGACAGTTGTGCTCCAGAATAAGGTCATCTGTTTCTCTTCCCCTGCTCCAGGACCAGTTCATTCATAGTCATATTCATTTATGTTTTCATTCCATCTACCTGTCAGTCTTTTTTGAATGTTTTCCATGTGTCAGAGCCTAAGTGGTAGTTTTCCTGTCTGCATGTGTTCTTCAGAAATCCACCTGATTGGGTTTAACACCTAAGCTGGCCTCATCCCTTGGAAAAGTCTCTTCTAGAGTGAAATATTGCTTATATCAATGTGCACTGGAATTAAACCCACAAAAATAAAGTGCTGATGGGATGGAATGATAGGGTTTAGAGTGAATATTTTTTCCTTGATTTACATATATTGTATAATGAAAAAGAAACCTTAACCTTATTCAGAATGCTTCCATTTTTAATCCCAAGAATTACACTGAATGACGAACCGACCTTCTTTTAATAGCCCAGGAAGATACACTGCTCAAAATCAGATGGTTCAAGGACACATCACCAAATTTCTTCCTGTGGCTGTGGTAGGTAACTCTTTAAAAGTCTTTTTTTAAAAAAATCATCCTGATCTTACTCTTAGGGTAAGACTTTGGAGACTCAATCTATCAGATGTTCTTTTGCCAGAACGATTCCAAAAGCAATTCTTGAGGGAAATGCTGACTCAGCTCCAGGAATTCCTAATTTTGCCTTTTGGTGCAAGTGCGATGCTAGGCCTACCACTGAGATCAAAATCTGTGATTGGATCCTTAATTTCCATATTAGGAATCAATCTTACTTTATAAACATTTACTTGATTGGTGTCTATAACCTATGGTCCATATTTAAGCAGCAACTCAGAATAGGAACACTCTAGGCCATCTTCGGAGAACATAGCCTCAAAAGATCAGCTCCTCATCTTCTTTCAATTGCTAGCTTAGATAAGTAATATTTATGGAAGATGATTTGAAGGATATCTGTCTCTCCCCTCTTCCAGCTACTCTGAATTCTTTCTTTCTATCACGTTGAGTATCAAAAACCTATATTGCCTCAGTCTATCACTGAATTGCTATCACTGAGTTGGCTTTTTAATATTATGCCTCTGGGTTAAAGTTGCTGTAAGAAATTGCAATTTTAAAAAATGTGGTCAAACCAAAAATAAAAGTCCAGGCCCAGACGGCTTCTCTGGAGAATTCTACCAAACATTCAAAGGAGATTCAATACCTATCCTTCTCAAAGTATTCCAGAAAATTGAGGAAGATGGAGCACTCCCTAACACATTCTATGAAGCCAACATCACCCTGATCCTAAAACCAGACAAGGACAACACAAAGAATGAAAACTACAGGCCAGTATCACTGATGAACATTGATGCAAAAATCCTCAACAAAATTCTGGCAAACCAAATACAGTAATACATTAAAAAGATCATACACCATGATCAAGTGGGATTTATACCAGGGACACATGGATGGTTCAAAACCGCAAGTCAATCAGTGTGATACACCACATCAACAAAATGAGAAACAAAAGCCACATGATCATCTCAATAGACGCAGAGAAAGCATTTGACAAGATCCAACATCCATTTATGATAAAAACTCTCAATACAATGGGTATAGAAGGAAAGTACCTCAACATAATAAAGGCATATATGACAAACCCACAGCCAACATCATACTCAATGGGGATAAACTGAAAGCCATCCCTCTGAGAACAGGAACAAGACAAGCATGTCCACTCTCACCACTCTTATTCGACACAGTACTGGAGGTGTTGGCCAGAGCAGTTAGGCAGGAAAAAGAAATAAAAGGAATCCAAATAGGCAATGAAGAAGTGAAACTCTCACTGTTTGCAGATGCCATGATCTTATATATAGAAAACCCCAAAGAATCCATTGGAAAACTATTAGAAATAATCAACACTACAGCAAAGTTGCAGGGTATAAAATCAACATACATAAATCAGTAGCATTTCTATACTCTAACAACGAACTAACAGAAAAAGAACTCAAGAACACAATCCCATTCACAACTGCAACAAAAAGAATAAAATACCTTGGGGTAAATTTAACCAAGGAAGTGAAAGACCTATACAACGAAAACTACAAGACTTTCCTGAAAGAAATTGATGATGACATAAAGAGATGGAAAGACATTCCATGCACATGGATTGGAAGAATAAACATAGTTAAAATGTCCTTACTACCTAAAGCAATCTACAGATTCAACATTATCCCAATGACATTCTTTACAGAAATAGAACAAAGAATCCTAAAATTGATATGGGGCAACCAAAGACCCCAAATTGCTAAAACAATCCTAAGAAAGAAGAACAAAGCCAGAGGCATCACAATCCCTGACTTCAAAACATACTACAAAGCTATAGTAAAACAGCATGGTACTGGTACAAAAACAGGTGTACAGATCAATGGAACAGAATTGAAAGCCAAGTAATAAAACCACACATCTGTGGACAGCTAATCTTCAACAAAGGAGCTGAGGGCCTTCAATGGAGAAAAGAAAGTCTCTTCAACAAATGGTGCTGAGAAAACTGGACAGCCACATGTAAAAGAATGAAAATTGACCATGCTTTTTCACCATTCACAAAAATAAACTCAAAATGGATCAAAGATCTAAAGGTAAGACCTGAAACCATAAGGCTTCTAGAAGAAAATATAGGCAGTACACTCTTTGACATCAGTATCAAAAGGAACTTTTCGGACACCATATCTTCTCAGACAAGGGAAATAACAGAAAGAATAAACACGTGAGACTTCATCAGACAAAAGCGCTTCTTCAAGGCAAGGGAAAACAGGATTGAAACAAAAAAACAACGCACCAATTGGGAGAAAATGTTTTCAAGTCATATATCTGACAAAGGGTTAATCTCCATACTATATGAAGAACTCACACAACTCAACAACAAAAAATCAAACAACCCGATCAAAAAGTGGGCAGGGGACATGAACAGACATTTCTCCAAAGAAAATATACAGATGTCCAATAGGCACATGAAAAGATGCTCATCATCACTGATCATCAGGGAAATGCAAATCAAAACTACACTAAGATATCACCTTACACCCGTTAGAATGACAAAAAATAACCAAAATAAAAAGTAACAAATGTTGGAGAGGTTGTGGAGAAAAAGGAACCCTCATACACTGCTGGTGGGAATGTAAACTGGTGCAGCCACCATGGAAAACAACGTGGAGATTTCTCAAAAAAATTAAAAATAGAAATACCATATGACCCAGCCATCTCATTACTGGGTATCTATCCAAAGAACTTGAAATCATCAATTCCAAAAGTCCCATGCACCCCTATGTTCATTGCAGCAGTATTTACAATACCCAAGACGTGGAAGCAACCTAAGTGCCCATCAACTGTTAATTGGATAAAGAAGATAGGGTATATATATAAAATGGAATACTACTCAGCCATAAAAAAGTATAAAATTGTCCTATTTGCAACAACGTGGATGGACCTTGAGGGTATTAAATGTTAAGTGAAATAAGCCAGATAGAGACAGGCAATCTCTGTATGACTCCACTCATAGGTGGAAGTTAAACATGTAGACAAAGAGAACAGATTAGTGGTCACTAGGGGAAAGGGGGGTGGGGGGTAGGCACAAAGGGTGAAGTGGTACACCTACAGCATGACTGACAAACAACAATGCACAACTGAAGTTCCACAAGGTTGTAAACTATCATAATCTCAATAAAAAGTTTTAAAAAAATGTGGTCAAAGACATTATCTAATAAAATCTTCTGTGTAAAATATCTTTGGGTTTCACTTTTGGAATAGCTTTGCTTTGCCCTAGGGCCTGGTATGCTGGGTATAATGAAAAGTGTGTATCTGATTGTCTTATTTTTTTCCTTGGCTACTAGGAAGCTCAGAGCTAAATACACACATACACACACACACACACGTATACATATGTAAATAAATAAATTTTTGATGTTCTTTAATTCTAGTTCCCTATTGAATTTGTTTATAACCTTTCTTATTTATATAAACAGTACAATGTGATCTTTTAAAAAAATTCCTATGTGACCTCATAAGTAATTACCCACAGATGTTCCCTCTTCCTTTTTGATGTTTCTAATTCGCCTGCAAATTGGATTCTGTCTAGCAACCAAGGCTACAGTGTAGCCCAACTGACGAGAATACTGACAGTTTTTAATATTCTTCTACAAACTAAGAGTTAGATCATGAGTGCAGCATGCAATTGTGGAAAAAAATTCCCTTCCCTGTAAATTCTCTGTGGCTGGAGAATACCCAGGCTAACTTGTCTTGGAAATAATGGGAATGCAACTGGATTTTTGTGTTACAAATAGATATGCTGCAAAATGCAGGACTTAGCGATGGGGACTTCCTGCAGGAATGACAGCCTAGAATGAGGACTGAGAGGAAGAAGTAACCTTTTTAAGGTCCCACCTGGTACTAGGGTATGATAATTAGCTGTTTGTTATTTTCAATGATGTGCTAGAGCTGGCTCCTACCCACTCACCAGAGCTGATTGTTAAAATTTCAGGATTTTTGTGAGCCAGTTAATGTCAGGTTGATATCAAAATAGGCCATGGTGGGAGTACTTGTACCATGCAAATTGGCAAATGCCACAAGTCAGCCCCTCCATCTCAAAGAGCTGGCTGTTAGACACTTACCAGACGTTTACTATTGCTTTTTGCTCACAACTACCATTGAGATACGTATATCTGTCCTCATTTTATATATGAGGAAACAGCCAAAAAAAATCTTTAGACTTTAGGAAGAAATTACAGAGGGGACAAACATGTGAATTAGAAACTGCCACACCAGGAACAGGTCCAGGTACAGTGCTGACCTTAAGGGCTATATTCAGAGAAGAAAGATCCTATTCAGAGGAATGCAGTGAGCTAATCTAAAGAGATTGCCAAATTGAGATTCAGAAGGCTGCAAGAACAATTTCAGTGAGGGACTAAGGGACCCAAGAGAAAAGCCTCCAGGGGGAGCTCAAGGCTCCTCCAACCTTTTCCAACTCCTCCTCCTACCTTGGTTGGAGGAATCACCTCAAAGGCAAGAAATTCCACCGCCACCCTGCCTCCCAAGAAAGAAGGGTTTGCTCAAGCTTGAAGGCAGGAATCGAGCCACGTTTCCCAGGGGGCAAAAATTTCAGAAAAGTTTTAAAAAGTCAACACACAAGAGTATATTCCTTTTCCTTCAGTTGTACTTCTTAGCAGTGACTGGAATGGAAATGGCCGTTGGCTGTCCAGCATCCCTGGCCACCTTCCTCCCTTTTGTGTCTTTCCTCCCTGCCTCCTTTCTCTTCCAGAAGCTGGATTCAAAACAAGGGCCTTGGCCCAAAAAAGCCCAAGATGGGCAGCCAGTGCCAGCCCAGTTATAGGGCATCCAGGTGAAGTTCTAGTTTGTTTTGAATTTGTATTTGAAGCCAACTAATAACCTAATATTACTTTGCCAATCATTGTCCTGTATTTCCTTCAGGAACCTTGAGGGAAAAGGGAAGTGCAGCCTGTGCCATGGTTAAGGTAAGCCTGGATCCACAGTACTACCCATTGTTGTTTTCCCAGGTACCAAGGGAATGAAGAGCTCATCTAGTTCACAAGTGGCAGAGTCAGCATTTAAACCAGGTATGATTACTACAGGGCCTGTGCTCTCTCCAGGGAGCTCTTTCTGTGACATTAGGCTGGGGCAGGAGACCTTGAGAGAAACTCTCCTGCTGGGGTCCTGAAGGAGAGTTGGACTTACTTCCTTACAGGCTGATCTGTTTTCTGAAAATGGGACAAAGAGTGTGAAGGCAGACAAAAGTGCTTGTTTCTTTGAATGATATCTTAAGTGATTAAGTGAGATAATGTATATATAGTGCGTAGTCAATAATTGGCACGTGATTGATGGTAGCTAATTTTACAATATACTAAACTGTGATTATGTTAATGCTTAATCTCCAGGACCAAAATATGACATTTGAACAATGAGTAGATTAAGGGAACCTCTTCTAACTCTGCTTATATATTTTATCTTAATCTGGAGTCATTTAGAAAAGAAGGAATTTGGAGTTGGGATTCAAATAGTCAAAATGTGAATATCTTCAATGTTTCCTGGGATTTCTGAGTTTCTACTTCCTAAATGTCTTTATAGAGGAAAACCATCAGCAGAGACATCTAACTGCTGCTTCTCTCTCTTCTGACATCTGAGAAGCCACCTGAGGCAAATCCTAATGGGGGACTACGCAACAGTCAGCCCCTTCTTCTGACTCCCAGAGTCCTGATTTACCCAGGTAGAGGAAAGCAATATGCTCGGGAAAGATTCCCCAGTTCCAGGGCATGAACAATGATTAGTCTAAACCAACCATGTTAATCCATTCCTCTTTATCACAGATTGGTTTAGAAGTGGGCATTTCACCAGATTCTGGCCAGTGGCATCTGAAATGATGTTTGTTTGCACTTTTGTGAAATTGGAGAGAGATGTATGCAAGAGAAACCTCCTCCTTTCCTGCTTTGGCTTTGCACGTGAAGATGGAAACTTAGAGCAGTAGCTCCCATCTTAGCACCACAAGAAGGCCAAAAAGAAAATGAAAAAGCTGATCACAAGTCCTGACATTGTTAAGCTGAAGAACCAACCCTGAATTATCTACCTGAAGGCTTATCATCATGTGAGAGAAAAGTAAATCTTATTATTTAAACCCTTTGTAGGCACATATTCTATAACTTATAGCCAAAATCATCCTAACCAATATACCTTACCATTTCAGAAACTTACCCCAAAATCCCCTTCGAGTGGTGGCAAGAAAACCCCATCAAAGGAACATCGAGAGTAAGGACAGTAACTAGTGTTGAAGAGTTGAAGGATGCTTTGCTGGCATTGTTGATAGTTTCCAGTGCCCTGGATTTGAAACTGATGAAACGGAAGAGTTGTCTCAAATCTCTTGGTACAGGGGCTCTTGTAAAGGTCACTTATGTTCATTACCTTCTCATATCCAGGATGAAAACATGGGTCCCTGAGGGTTCCATTTGTATCCTGAATGGAAAAATCACTTGAAGACATCATGTACGAATTTTCTGGGCAGAAAAGTACCAGTGTGACTTCATTAATGTGTAGGAATTATACAACGTCCCAGCACTCAGCATGAGCATCAGTATGCCCCTGCTCTGCCTTGTTCACCCTTGAGAATAGTCAGATTTGTCTAACAGGCACAGAAGGGGTATCAGATGTAAATGAACTTTCGCTATTCATAGAAAGCTAATATAGTTAAAGCTGAGCCCAGAAATGCCGTTAGCCTGGATTGTTCCCTAGGACTAATCACATAGTTAGAAGCAGATTCACAAGGAAAACTCTCAAGGCTCTCACAACTTTAACCTGAGGTAGCTCTCCAGGAGTCTGCCTACACCCCTGCCCCCACCTCCAAGCAAAAAATCAGAAGCTCTGAGAGCTGGATATACCTTAGATCCTTTAACCAGGATTATCAAAATGTTTTTTAACCCCCAGCCTACTATGTTCAAGTGAAGAAAGGGGCTGCTGTGGATTAGAGACACATAGGCTCAGTAGGCATCTCTCAGCTGCACCTACCCCCTTGGTGGTCGTCTTATTGACAGTGCTTCTGAGAACCAGAGAAGGCACTTTGGAGGGGAGCAGAGAACTGGCTGTCCTTTCAGTGGAGTTAGGGAACAGCTGGATGTGCCATCCTTGCTCTGTGTGTGTTTGTCAGAAGGCGCCTGGTAGTCACATGATTTTGAGTATGTTTAACTTTTCTTGCCTTCAAAATGCAGTTTGTAGGAAATGGAAATTAAAAAGTAGTAAAGAATTTATAAATTGCACACACCCACCCCCCAACAATAGACTAGCATATAATTTTCATTGTCAGCCCTACAGGGGTAAGCAATTATTTCCTGAGAAAGGATTCGAGTCATGTCCTTGGAGATAGTGCAGTAAACAAACATAGGAGGTGATGTCTGGAGGGAATATCGTAGGGGTCTACCAGATGTGCTTAGATATCCTGCCTGGAAAGGTTTGGAAAGTACAGTAACCAACTTCAGACCTATTACTGAAGTAGACAGAGAAAACAACAGGATGTGGGGGCTGGCAGCCCAGATGTGGGGAGGGCAGGTCTGGATTCAGTTATACTTGCCTGAATGTCCTTGGCCAGTTTCTGCATGAGCGCTTGATCCTTCCCATAGCACAAGAAGCTGTGTGTGTATATACTGTAGTCCTTGCCATACAGGCGAAAGTGCAGAGCATTGTCTGGAGACTCAGTGCTCTTGTTTTGGGGCACAAAAGTGATTTGTGTAGAGGCTCCCCCAAGGTCTAAAGCTCCATAGGTTCCCTGAGTATCGTCTCCCTTTGGCATCAGGTTGAGCCATCGCAATTTCTGAAAGAGAGAACAGTCACCAATGGAAGTCTCTGGATCACTATTTCTTGGACTCAGGTACTCCCTAAGGCAAAGGAGCAGGGGCATAGGGGTGACACAAAGCTCGCTGGAAGTTCCTAAGTCCGCATCAGATCAACAGCAAGAAAAGAAGGGCTTCAAAGACATAGCTCAGACAGCAGCAACATAGAAGCAGTATAGCCAGTCTTCACGAAGAAGGGGGCTGGGGTAAGTTCAAATCCCCACTTATTTGCTCATTAGCTGTGACCTTGAGCAGAATAATTACCTTCGCAGGCCTCAATTTGGGGCTCTAACATGAAAGAACACCTCATACAGTTGTTCTGAAGATGAAATCAGACAGTACGTGAAAAGTGCTCAACAGCACAAGATGCATAGCATGAGGCAAATATTAGCTATTCTTCTTATTTTTTTTAAAGATTTTACTTTTCTTTTTTCTTCCCAGAGGCCCCTGGTACATAGTTGTATATTCTAGTTGTAGGTCCTTCTAGTTGTGGCATGCAGGACGCCGCCCCAGCGTGGCTTGATGAGCAGTGCCATGTCCACGCCCAGGTCCTGAACTGGTGAAACCCTGGGCCGCTGAAGCAGAGCAAGCGAACCCAACCACTCGGCCAAGGGGCCAGCCCCAGCTATTCTTATTTTTTTTATACCTTTTTTTGGGGGGGGGGGTGGGGAAGATTAGCCCTGAGCTAACTACTGCCAATCCTCCTCTTTTTGCTGAGGAAGACTGCCCTGAGCTAACATCTGTGCTCATCTTCCTCTACTTTATATGAGGGACGCCTATCACAGCATGGCTTGCCAAGTGGTGCCATGTCCGCACCCGGGATCCGACCTGGCAAACCCCGGGCTGCTGAAGCGGAATGTGCGAACTTAACTGCTGCGCCACTGCATTGCCCCCTGCTATTCTTATTTCTAATGATAGATTTTTAATTTCCTCTATGTCTACCTAACGTGAAGATAGGGCTTCTTTATTTTCTAAAAGTAAAAGTTCTTTTAAGAGAATTATACCTTTGGTGACCCTTGCAAATGTGGGGGTAAATTAATTTGCTCATTCATCCATCATTCATTCTGGCTAGCAATCCAAGTAGTGCCTGAGATATTGATGGCATTGGCCCCCAGGGGGCCACCTCCATGGGTCCTTGAGATAGTCACCTGAGTGAATTTGCCCAGAAGATAGTTGATAGTAATCCAGCCATAGGCGCCTTCTTCTTGGCCAGTGATGATTCTGGCACCCTGGAAGTCAAAGGGGTATCTGCTAAGGCTGTTCGTCACTGTATTCAGGACCCTGTTTGCCAATGGTTCGTTTTCTATCCTGCACAAGGGAAGAGCTGAATTACTGGTTTTGTTTTAATAACTGCAAGTACCTATTTAATTTATTTGTTTATTTATTTATTTGAGGAAGATTAGCCCTGAGCTAACTCCTGCCAATCCTCCTCTTTTTGCTGAGGAAGACTGGCCCTGAGCTAACATCCATGCCCATCTTCCTCTACTTTATATGTGGGACGCCTACCACAGCGTGGCTTGCCAAGTGGTGCTATGTCCACACCCGGGATCCAAACCAGTGAACCCCAGGCCGCTGAAGCAGAACTTGCAAACTTAACCGCTGTGCCACTGGGCCGGCCCCAACAACTACCCATTTTAGCCGCAGCTTCCAGTCAGTTCTCCTGGGAAGTGAACCATAAGTCACTAAAATAAACAGAGAGACGGAGATCTCCACACATTGCTATCTGAAGGGCCCTCCTTTTGGGGGAGGCAGAACTAGTCTTTTGGCTGCCTCTCTCCAAATCCAAATCCTTCCAATCCCTGCATGGGTTGGTCTTCCTGAAATACCATTTTCAATGTTTTCCCTGGCTCTTAAAAATCATCAAAGTCATTTAAATGACTATGGCGGTGGCAACTAGGTGTTGTTGATCACCACAGTGACCGCTGACGTGTGCTACATTAGCCATTGCTGGTGGCTCCTAGCTGTTTACATAGCCAGGCTCTGTTTGAGGTTTTTTAATTAGGGCTCTAGTAGACACCAGGTGGCAAATGTCCTGGGACAGATACCCAACCTCCTTTGGCGTCAGATCAGAAAAAAATCTTCCTCATATTGTGCTTCAGTTCCTGGGTCTATTTGAGAGACCTAGAGGGAAACTTCGAAAGTTGTCATAATAAAGACGGGATGTAATTGCTTCCAGGATGTAGGCTATGCAATATGGACAGCCTCTGTCAGAGGATGCTGCCTTCTAACTGCACTAGAACCCTGTAATCTCTCATCAGTACGGCTTCCATACCCTCCCAAACAGACCCCTTACCCTTAGTTTTCCTCCCCTCCAGTCCACCTTCTTTTCCAGTGTCACCAGTTGTGTAACACCCTTTAATGGCTTCCCATTATCTCCCAGATGAACTCCAAACTCCCTAGCATGGCCCACAAGGCACTTTGTGATCTGGAAGCTGCCTTCTCAGAATCCCACTCAGAATCCTGGCTCTACCACTTACCAGGTGTGTGACTTTGGATAAGTTACTTAACATTTGTAAGCCACAGCTTCCTTATCTGGTTAAAAATAGTTAATAATACCTCTTATTTCATAGAGTTTTGATGAATAAATTAAAAGCACAATGCCAAGAACAAAGCAAGGGCTCAACAAATACAAGCTGCCATCCTCCTCCTCCTCCTCCTTTTTATTATTTTACTCTATGCCCTCTATGTTCTATCCATGCAGAACTATTTCTAGTCCTCTGAACATGCCCTGGTCTCTTACACATCCCTGCCTTTGCACATCTATTAGAACACAAGCTCCAGGAAGGCAGGGACTTTGTCCTCTTCACTGCTGCATCCCTAGGACTTAGAACAATGCCTGACACATAACAGGTGCTGAGTAAACATGGGTTATGGAAAGCACACTGTCTGGTCTGCCAGTAGTGCCCTTCTCCAACTCTCCAACTCATCCTTCATGATTCAGCTCATATGTCCCCTCCTCTGGTAAGTCTTCCTGATCTCCTCCCATTCTGGCAGGGCCAAGTGTGCTCCCATAGCAGCTCTGTGCACTCTTCTCTTAAAGAATTGATCACCCTGTATTGAAACTCTGATCTCCTTGAGGGTTGAAGGCACCTACTTCCATATCCCAGGACAGAGTAGGCAGTCAGTACATGCTGAATGAGTGAAGAACAAACAAACAAATAATGTACACAAGTACTAAGTGGTGAGAAATAAAGATGTGCTAGTTGTGATTATTTATGTCTTGGGACACCCATGAGTCTCCTCTGGTCTTCCTCCTCACAGATATTGAATGGCTAAATCTGTAGCCCCAAATCCCAGAATATATAGGCTCAGTCTTTCTCTCTTTGTGCCCTCACCTATTTGAATTCCCTGTGGGGAGATGGGCAAGAGGGCTTTTTCAACACTGAAATTTCCACCATTACTCATAGTAAGAGTTTGGGAGTTTTACCCACTTAATGAAATTTTCTTTCTTAGGTGTGGACATTTACAATGTTTAGAATTTGGGTCTTAGGCAAGTGTGGCTTTCTCCCATAACTTCAGAGGCTTTTGCACTGCCAACTCCAACTCCCAGCCACTGTTGATCCCTACGTGCTGCTGTACCTGAGCAACCGCATGCCTGCCGTGGCTCCCAGGTAAACAGGTGTCTCTTGGTGCTGGGACTGTGGAACCACTTCCCTGGCTCTTTCCATGCATTCAGCCAGATAAAGTTCTATGTCATTTACTTTTTGAGCATATTTTGAGATTCCAGGACCTAGGGAAAGATGTAGAAGCAGATGACAATATTTTTTAAAAGTATAGGACATAACCTTGACAATATTAGAGCAAATTACTGATGTTTTTTGAGCAAATTCAAGAAGACAATTTCTTGATGTGATATATATTAGGTTGTTGTACTCAGAGGATAACTCACTGAACCTCGCCTTCATAGGACTTTTCAGACCTTGGGCTGGGTCTGTCTGCTGTTCAATAATTTGCCACTGGATGGTGCAATTTTCACATTCAGTTGCATAACCTTCCTAACTGGTCTCAGATTTTAAGGGGGATCTTATAGATAGTACTATATAAAGCTTCTTTTTGATGTTTCTTCCACAAGTTGTAATTAACAACACTAATTCCTAGAAGACCTGAAAGGAGAAATACGACATTTAAAACAAAAATTAAAATAAACACCAGGCACACTGGCTTTTACTTAAAAGATAGAAACTGCTACTAACTAGCTATGTGATCACGACCAGTCCCCTAAAATTTCTGAAGTGGAGTTTTTTCTTTTTGAGAAATAAATGACAAGCAATAGGATATACTGAAGTATATGAGTAAGCCATTTGCTGTAAAACTAATTTGGCCTGAACTTGTTTTCCCAAAAGGGCCTGACATGGCCAGAAAGCATGCATTTTATATCTGCTTTAAATATTTACTATGTCCCAAAGACAAGAATAACGCCCTTAAAGATAAGACTGTAACTTCCCCCACATTAGCATTTTCTTATGGATAAGCATCTCTCCCTAAACTAAGGATTGATTTCTGGCCTGCTGCATTCACCCCGTGACCACCCAGCTGAGACCACAGACCTGCTACCTGCTGTGTTCATCAACTGCTGTGTGAAATACTGTGCCAGCAAAGCAATCATGGCTATTGTAAAAGGGACTTTGTAATCATATGTGATACATGCTCTTTGACGTGTATCTCTCAACCCCTACTCCTTTGGAGTGCTCCATTCCTTTGTGAAAGGACTCTTCTGGGCTATATGGGCCTCAGATCTGGCTCATAATAAACTCACTCCAATTTTGATTTATACGTTGGTTATGGATTATTTGCGTTGACACTTTGTTAGAAGAAACAGGAATAGAATCCATGTCTCCTAGGTGATTTTTCTACTCTGATACCCTGCCTCCCTAGTAAAATTGTTTTTACAGTTTTAGAGCAAAACTAAGTGCTGCTATGGAAAGGGTTAGAGCCAAGATTCCCTAAGCTTTTTGAAGTTAACATTTAATAATTTCAGCTCACTTTAAGATGAACATCTATACCATCAATGCTATTTATAGTGAGGATTTGTTTTAAGATAACTATCCAAATATGTTATCCATATTATCCACAGGTTTTTAAACAGCCTATTTACTTAACCATAAAGACAAAATTAGCTCTAACTTATCAGCTAACTGTTTTGATTCCAAAAGTCTGGCCTTTAAGAATTGGTGGCTTTAAACTCACCTTTTATCTAAATATTTGAGTCTTTCTCTTTGGAGAGGGGAAAATGACTGCATTGGTTAGGACAGATACCCAGGGTGAATCTCAGGAGATGGATATATACTAGATTAAAACAACAACAACAACACTTTTAAAAATAGAAGCAGTGAATTAAATAGAAGTCAATAAAATGAGAGATTTGGGATTTAAGAAATGCTTGAAGTACTGTCTCAGAATTCATGGGGCCTAAAGTCTAAGGCCATCAGGCTGCTGGGTAGAATTATTTGCTCTCTTGGAAACATCTCCTCGTGACTGCTTTTTTGACAAACTATGAAAACTAGTAGACCCTACAGGTCACACAATTAAAAGTCAATTATCTTCTGGGGTCTAGGTTACCTGTCTGAGTAAAAATAAACAATGGGTCCCTGGCTCAAAAGGCCGAGAGAGAGAACGGTCAGAGAGATGATGGTGCGTTGTGGTAACATTGGGTGCATGCTGGGGTGTTGGATGGGAAGAAGTGAAAAGAACTGAACTGTCAACCACTCTAACTTGTTTTGTGACCTTAAAAGAAAACTAACCAGGAAAATAAATCAATATGTAATCCAGTGATTCAGAGCAGCAGGAAGCCTGGACTGCGGTTAGGAGACCCTGATTCTTGTCCTGGTTCTGTTGCTACTTGCAAGTCACTAGTCTTCCAGGGTTTTTCTTCCTTCTCTGTAAAACAAGATTTAAATGATCCACAAGGTCCTTTTCCAACCCTAAAAATCTTTGATTTGGCCTTCTCTGCCTAGGGTCCATAGAACTGCTTCTCTTAATCCTTGTCCTCTAATCTACAGCTCGGAAGAAATTTTTGAAAGCCTTTAGCTAGCTATGGACCAGCAGCATCATTTCCTGGGAACTTATTAGAAATGCAGATTCTGAGGGCTCATCCCAGACCTCCTGAATCAGAAACTCTAGGGGTGGGGCCTAGGCGCTGTAACCAACCCTACAGGTGGCTCTGAAGCAGATTCAAATTTGAGAACCACTGGCTAAGACGTGGGTTAGAAGTTAGGCACATCTCCATTTGAACCGCAGTTCTATCACTTACTAGCTTAAGCAACTTTAAATAAGGTGGTATAACCTCTCTCAAACTCAGTGCCCTCATTTTAAAAAATGCGAAAAATAATACATACCTCAAAGGGAGATTGTGAAGATCAAATAACGTATTTTCAGCACTTAGTTGGTGCATGACACACAAAAGTGTCTCGTTGATGGGAGTTACTATTACTCAATTATTTGTAAGTTTGCTTATTCTTCAAGGGTTTGATCATTAAGAACTGATTTCAGTATTATTTTTATAATGATAATAAAATAACAACAATAGCATCTCCAATGTGTGCTTCACTTGACTTCCTTTTTCCCGTGTGTTCCACCTGCCATACACCTTTCACGTTCTCCCGCCCCACTGTCTCCCCTTCCCCTTTTCCTCATCTTACCTTTTACCTTGCATTCTTCTATCTGATGCACCACCCCCGTGTCATTCTCCTTTTCTGCTGGCCACGTATAGATGTATAAACTCGTGTGAGAAGAGCCCGCATCCAGTACAATCCCATACTGAGGACAAAACAAACCAAGAACTTATCAACATTACATCATTCTTCTCCATATTCAGCTTGCAACTGAAAAAAGGCAAAGATAGGAGTTTTCAGAAACATGAGGAGAAAGTATTTTAATTCAAGAGGAACATGGGTGAGGGGGGGCATGTGCGCCTGGAGTTGTCCTGATCACAAGATCTACCAGGACACCAACTCCTCTAGAACAGTGGCCCTCAATACTGGTTGCACATTAGAAATATCCAGGCCTTACCCTAGGTGGGGCCCGAGCATTGGTATCGTTTAGAAGCTTCTCAGGTGATTCTAATGTGCAGTCAAGATTCAGAACCATATGCTGAAATAGCTGAGGCAATATGCAGGAAATAGAAAGCCATTCATCCCGTGGTTCCCAAACTTGTATGCACATCGGCATCATGAGAATCACCTGGAGAGCTGCAAATGCTACTGATGCCTGAGTCCAAGCCCCCAGATAGGGGATTGAATGTGGCCTGGGCTTTGGAAGAGAGACATGGAAGATACTAAGTGTGCTTGCTTTTTAATTACAAAAACCTGTAAATTGTATTAAATAAAATTTAAAAGCTATGTACTTTAACTTCATGTTTTTGGCTCTTAAGAGTAGGGGGAGATGAAAGGAAGAAAAAAGGTAGGAGAAGAGGAAAAAAGACAGCACAAGGAAGAACTAAATGGGCAGAGGAGAACGGGAGAAGAACAAAGTCACCACCTCACATTTCAGGAGAACATGAAATGTACCAGGTAGGCGTTGTATGAAGCATTTTACAAGAATTATCTGACTTAGCCCTCAGAACAGTGCTGTAAAGTAGGTACTATTTTTCTCCCCCACAGAGGCGAAAAAGAAGTTAAGTAATTTACTCAAGATACACAGCTAATAGGTGACAGAGCCTGGATCTGGATCAGAGTCAGACTCAAGACCTTATGCTCCTTATCAGAGAAATATAGGAACAAGAGCTGGACAATAGCTTTCAAATTGATGCCCCCTTATAAGAACTTTTTTTTTTTGAGGAAGATTAGCCCTGAGCTAACATCTTCTGCCAATCCTCCTCTTTTTGCTGAGGAAGACTGGCCCTGAGCTAACATCCGTGCTCATCTTCCTCTACTTTATATGTGGGACACCTACCACACTTGCCAAGCAGTGCCATGTCCACACCCAGGATCTGAACCAGTGAACCCCGGGCCACCAAAGCGGAATGTGCACTTAACTGCTGCACCACCAGGCTGGCCCTGTAAGAACTTTTAATGAGGGATAACTATAGCAAAGTGTGCAAATCTTAGGTGTGCATCCCAATGAATTTTTGCATATGTGCACATCCATATAAACTATCACCAAGATCAAGACACAGAACATTTTCTAGTCCCCAGAAGGCTTCCTGGTGCCCCTTTCAGTCAGTTGCCCCCATGGGTAACCACTGCCTTAACTTCTATCACCATAGATGAGTTTCGTCTGTTTTTGAACTGCAGTAAATGGACTAACATAGTGTGCTTCCTTTATGTCTAACTTCTTTCACTCTATACTATGTCTCTAAGATGCATTCAAACTGAGTGTGTCTGTAGTTCAGCTTTTTTCATTGCTGTAGAATATTTCGTTATGTGCATATACTATATTTGTATCTATTCTACTGTTGATGGACATTTGAGTTGTTTCCAGATTGGGACTATTAGGAAAATAGCCGCCAGAAACATTCCTTTACATGTCATTTTAGGGACATGAGCTCCCATTTTTTTGGGGTGTTTACCCAGGACTAGACTGATAGACAAATGCCTGTTTTGATCAGTTGATATTCATCTTTGCTTATATCCCTGGGTTTAATCAGGAAAAAAAATGCCATGATTGAATAACGAAGTCTGCCATGGGCTTCTGAGGAGAGCATGGTGGCACATGACTCTTTATTTATCATCCCTATACTAGAGAAAAGCATGGAGGAAAGTAAACAGGGAAGTAAAGGAAGAGAAGCAGAGGAGGCACTTCTGAAATGTGAGCCAACTACTCTCCTCACACTTTGCGGCTCATTTGAGCTGTGGACCCCAAAAGGTGGTCTGCCATTGATAATGCTTAATTCAGTAGCTGTTTTATATATATCCCTTCATATTGTCTTAGCACATGGTAAGAACCTAAGAACCTCTGGGGAGAAAAGGAGACAGTAGTGAGGATTCAAAAGATCTTTCCAGACCACTGGGAATAGGTAAAAGTAGAGCCTCTCAAGGCATCAAGCTTTATTCCATTTCACCACAGACCAGAGAGTATCACCATGCTGGTGGGGTGAGGATCCTTGATCCTCCATAACCCCCGCAGTGTTCTCCGTCTTGTGAGGCACGGCAGGGATTCCCTGTGGTAGTTAGCATTATGCCCTTACAAAGAAAAAGGCCTGCATACTTGCTTCAGGGATGGCAAGGAAGAAAGCTGGACAGACTCCTCTGCAGCTAGATTTGCAGTGAGAGGAAACCAAGAATTGGCTTAAGGTGGTGACTGTTGTGGGCAGAGAGGGATCTGACTGAGTTCTGGGGCCTTTGGACCCATGGGAAACCTCCCATGGCAGAGAAAGAGGCTCAAGGATTACACAGCAGAAAACTCTCTTGTTCCCTAGCAGGGCCCCTGAATTCTTCCTGCCAGAAAATGTTCCAACCACAGCAGCATATGATAAAAGGTAGTGAGGCAGAAGCAGCAAGCAGCCTTTATCTGGAATCAGGACGTTCTAGTCTGTCTGACATTGTTGACATGAAAGTCACTCTTCAAATAGAGCAGAGGAACCAGGCTTGCTTCTATCAGTCTGTTTCTCGAAGGTCTTACACAGTGTGGTGGTTGAGAAATGAAAGATTTTACTACATTTTCATTTGGCAAGTGGTTGAGAAGGGGATACAGCATACTTTAACACAGGAACTGAGGACATTTCACCTTGTGTATACAGCAGACTGGAATACTAACCTGTTGAATTGTGCCAAATGTTTTTTGTCTTCTAAAATGGTTTGCAGAATAAAACACTGGCATCGCTTACTGCCTGAAGGACAGATAAAGCTTGATTGTCTGAAAACTCTCAGTTTGAGCATTTTGGGAATTTGCCTTTTGTTGTTATAAAACTGTCAGCATATTCACTCCTTTTTCATAGCTGGCCCATTTTAGAGCTAGAGTTCATTCCATCTAATCTTCTCATTTTATAGATGAGACAGTGTGTCCAGAACAGTTTAAGGACTTGCCTAACGTGGACGGATAGTTAATGCCTTAACAGATCCAGAGCCCAGGTAGCCACCACCTTTTGTTCTCTTTCACCACACCAGCATTTCCCAATGTGTGTTCCAGAAAGCAATAAGTCTGCAAGGATCTGCGTGAATAAACCTTCCCAGAAGTTTGGAGAATGCTGCATGCTTTCTCTCTCCTGGGCTCAAGAACCCACTAGGTAGTGAATACTTCAGAGAAGTCTGACAGTGGGAGAAACCCAGACTCAGTGACAACAGAATTCTGTTTTAAATAAAATCTCTACCCTACAGAAATGCTGTCTTGCCATGCTAGCGTGTTTACCCAATGTTTAAACTCATATTTAAAACATTTCAAAAAGTATGTCTTCCACATTAAAGAAAAATCAAAGATTTGGGTGATGAGGAAGAAATCTGACATTCCTTTAGTATTATAATTTCAATATTACTTTCTATTTTGAGAGTACTAAAAATTTATCAAATAGCATCTAGAAAATGAAGGGAAGCAGAAAAAAAAATTGATTCCACCAACTGGATTTCACTGTTATTTTTATTTATTTCCTTCCAGTATTTTTTAAATGCATGATAATTTTTATATAGTTGTAATCTTACTGTGCCTACAACTTTGTCTTGTTAGTTTTGATCATACATATGATTTTAGTGATCATAACTGATCTTCATGAGCTGTGTCAACTGAACAGAAGCAGTGATCTAGAAGAAGGAACAGTAGAAATGACCTTGCTTGGTTCATGGAGACACCAATGTAGGGGCGTTGGTATAGACCTGAAGATGTGGATGGCAACAGACCCTGAGCTCACAGAGACTGGAGGCCATGTGGTGGTGGCCTTAGGATGAAAATAATTCTACCTGCACAAATGTCATAGGTCCAGGCTTCTGGGTAAGTCTCCCTAGATGTGGAAAGAGAGAAAACTGGAGCATCAGATGATCTACTTCTGTTCCTGGCTCTGCAGAAGTGGGATGTTCAACCCTCTGCTCTGAGTCTTCTCATGCAGAAAACACTGCCTTCACACTGGTCTGCTCCCACTTCTCCTACGGGCCACATGGCTTCTGTTCCAGAGCCTTTGCCCAGAAAGCCCTTTACCTGAGATCCCAAGCTTCTCTGAACTTCTCAGATTCAATTCTACCCTCCTAATCCAAGTCTTAGACTGCTTGTATTTTTCCTCTAAAGACAGCACTTACCTCAAGGTGCAATTAACATATTTATGTGGCTATTTGATTAATGTCTGTCTTCTCTATTAGATTGTAAGTTACATTAGGGCAGGTCTGTTTTGCTTACCGTGGTATATCCAGCACCCACCATGGTATATATCCTACTGTATGTCTGGCACAAAGAAGAAGTTGACAGACAATTGCTGAATCAAATGAATGAAGGAGAGGGGTTAGAACTATATGGTTCCTAAACTCCTTCCAGTCCAAAAAGAGGTTAATATTCACAGTCTAATATAAAGAGTGCCATTGGTGTTGAGTTCCACCACCACTACCATCCCACCCAAAAAACCCCATAAGCCACGTAACATGGGCAATAGTGTGATAATTCTTTTGCTCCCTTCAGACATATCAGTTGTGAATCTTTCTTAAAAGTCCCTGTGGCTTTAACGTAACTTTGGCAACCTCATCAGTCTGTCTCAGTGAGTCCTTTTGAATAAACAAAGCTTATCCTTTGAATGTGACTCTAGTACTCTTTAAACAAATCAGGTCTCCATTAGCTACAGTGATGCAGGCAAGGCCTATAAACAATTAGAGACCTTTTTTTTTCTTGCTTTTTTCTTTAATTGGAGTAACTAGACCCTTAAAATACAAACCACAGTTTTGTTGTTTTCATTTTTTAACCTATGTTAAAATAGACAGAACATAACATGGGCCATTTTAACCATTTTTAAGTGTACACTTCTGTGGCATTAAGTATATTCATATTGTTGGGCAACCATCACCACCATCCATCTCCAGGTGTTGTTTTTTAAACCAGATGTTAAAATCCAGTGGAGTAAAAATAATATAGATATTTTCCAGGAGTATTTTAGGTTGAAACTTGGAGCAAATCCTTCCAAATTCTCCATAAAAAGATAAAATTTCAAATGCTTATCTAAGAACAGTACTTTAGTTCCTTAGGAAAAAGCAGAGGCATGGGGACAGGTCATCACTCTAGCAGCAGCTGGAAATCCCGGGAGTGCTAGCTTAGTAACCATAACACACTACAGGTAAGGGCTTTCCCTAGAAATCATCTCCCTCAAAACAGTGTTGACAGCTGGCTTTCACTGAGGGATCTGATAAGTGAGTCACAGGTATTATTCCATTTAATCCTCACAACCGTCTTCCAAGTAGGTACTATCTCCATTTTACACAATAAGGAAACTGAGGCCTAGAGACAGGAATTTACTTGCCCAAAGTCTCACAGCTGGAAAGTAGCAGATCTCGGATTGAAATAAAAGCCTTCTGGTCCCTAAGCTGGCATTCCACAAAAGTGGCAGCTTTTAATGAAGGCATGTGTTTTGGGATGAGGGTAGTCTGCTGCCTCCGAGAGAACCCTGTGGGGCTCTGTGTGCACCAGAATGTAGAACGTTTGTGCTAAAAGGAATGTCTGACAACTTGCTAACTGCTAGTGTTCAGTGACGAGCAGGCAATTAAGGAAGTGGTGAACCAGGCAGACCTCAAAGCTACCTCTCTCCCCACATCCACCAGGACAAAGGCACTTTCCCAAGGGAAATTTAGGGACAGCTAATGATTCTTCAGTTCATTAAGGCCTATGTCTTTTTTAAATGGCCATCGCGTATCTAGAGGGCAGTAGTTCCCAGACTAATGGCATGAGAATGCCCCAGGGTGCCTGTTAAACGTGTAGATTCCCAGGCCCTGCAGCCCGGAGGTTTGAAATGAGTAGGCTCTGGGGGTGAGAATGGGAACCAAGATCTCTAGGGGATCCTGAGGCAGGGCCTGCCTCCCACACTGACAAACCCTGCCATCAGGCTGGTCCTTCCCATGCTCTTCACATCCAAGGAGAGACCAGCTTTACTTGTTCAAGATGCTCATTCTATTCATTGAGTCAGCAAACTTCTATGAGGCAACCACCCAAGTCATATGCTGTGCTGGTTGTAATTTAACATTTACTTTGTGATTATTTGATTAATGATTATCTCCTTCCACTAGATTATAAGCTCCATAACGGTTAAGGCCTTTGCCATTCTTGCTTACTGCTATATCCCTACGGCCTAAAATAGAATAGATGGTCAATGACTATTTATTAAATGAATGAACTGAGTGAATGAATAATAAAATGTATGCAAAGACAAATGAAACCCAGTCTCTGTTCTCAATATGCTTACAACCTTGCCAGGTTGCTGGTAGCTGGGCAAGTAACCACATCAGTACAATAAAGAGTTCTGTGCTTTGCCAGATGTGGCCCAGGCCTAAGGCTATCACCTCCCCAGAAAGGCTGAACCCAAACTGGGTCAGACAGGAAGATAACAAGACTAGATCATCAAGACTGGAGGGCTGACCTGAGCTGGGCTAGACAAAGGCAAGTCAGATGGAAGAACTGGGGATACAGGTAAGTGGCAGTTTGTCACCAGGTAGACAGGTGGCGAAGATGATAATATATGAGCTACCAATCATTGAGTGTCCACAGTGGGCCAGGACTTCTGCTCCGCAATTTGCATTTGGATTTACTTTATCCCAGTTACTTCTTACAGTAGTCTACAAGATATCAATTATCAGTTCCATCTTACAAGTGGAGAAACTGAGGCTCAGAGAGCTTAAGTCCTGGGACTATAAGAGCAAAGCTGGGGTTCAACCCCAGGCAGTGTGAGTCCAAGGCCCATGTTGTGTCGCACTCTGGGCAGGCAGAAGAATTATCCCTGCAAGGAGAACAGGGATGAGGAATCAGAGGAAGTGGTAGAGAGACAGCTGGAAGTCTATCCATCTATGAAGTTGCACCAAGAGACGCTTATGGCCACCACCCTTTAAATAGAAGCATGCAGAGGTTGTTCTCAACATTATTGTCCCAAGGTGTTCAATCTTGATCTTAAAAGGAATTTGATTACTAAGATCTGGTCAACCTAAGTGTCTCTGACATTATCCCCTCACCCCCCTGCCAATAGCTTAATTCCAGTCTCATCTGCCTTGTCTAAAGGCAGTTTAGACAGCCTAGGAGCATCCTAACTGGTCTCTCCTCTTCAAATCTGCTCTCCAGATGAAAGGACTCCTGGGAACGTAAATCTGGGGATCACCTCCCTGACTGAAAGCCTTCAAAGCAGTGGTTTGCAATCATGGCTGCTCGTTAGAATCACCTGGGAAGCTTTTAAAACACACCAATGCCTGGGCTTCACCCCTAAAGATTCTGATTTAATTGACCTTAGGGTAGGGCCCAGACACGAGTATTTTTTTAAAAGCTCCCCAGGTGCTTCTAATATGGAACAGGCTTGAGCACTACTGCAATTTAATGGATGAGACACCCACTCCTTAGTGTCCCTTATTACTTGGCCCCAAGGCCGCCTCCTCCATGAAGTCTTCATGTGACCAGGCACAACTGGTGGCTCCTTCTTCTGGACTTTCATGTATTAATATGTCTCTAATGTATTGGAACTCTTTGTACAAATGACTCTTCCACGAAAAGCAACAGGTGCAGTGATGCTTCAGCTACCTCTTGTGGCCACTGCACATCTTCTTGGCCAACTTTTTACTCCAGGACCAGCTGTACCTTCTCATCGCTCAGCCCAGGGACTTCTCTCCTGTTAGGCCACCCATGGTACCCACACAGCCCCTCTGACAGATGTGTAAACCTGGAAGTGCCAGAGAGTTAACACCCAATGGGGCAACCCTTGACCAACAGAGGATGAGAACCAGGGGATCAATCCCCAAGGCAGACGAATCTGAAGTGCTCTCTCCACAGCTCTTCAGAGGGTCCTAGTGGGATCAAGCCTCAGGTGCCCAATGTGGTGATCTACTCATAATGCCCTCTTTCTCTGTTTCCTTGGGATCATTTCCCAAAATAAACATCCTGCGTTCAATTTCTGTTATTAGGATGTGTCATTTGGAAAAACTCAGACAAATGGAAAGAACATTAGTCTTTGGGTCAGAAAACTGGGTTCTAGTCCTAGCCTCACCTATACCTAGCTCAAGAGAACCTTGAAGACACTCATTTTATCATCTATAAAATGAGGATAATCTTTTATTCTTGACAACACTCCTGGGAAGAAAAAATGGAAACGATTTATAAACTGCAAAGCACTATATAAAATAATGTCATCACTATGCTTTAGGAGGAATTCCTTTACTATTCAACCTTTAAATGATAGAATCCCTCAGGACTTGGTCCTTACCCTCTTCTCTTCTCACATTTTACCCCCTTCCTATGATCTAATCCATTTCTAAGGCTTCAATACATCAATGACATCACAGACATATCTTTAGTCTAGATCTATGCTGTCCAATAAGGTAGCCGCTAGCCACATGTGGCTACTGAGCACTCGAAATGCTAGTCTGGTTGTGTTTTTTTTTTTTGCTGAGCGAGATTTGCCCTGAGCTAACATTTGTTGCTAATCTTCCTCTTTTTTATGTGAGCCACCACCACAGCATGGCCACTGACAGATGAGTGGTGTAGGTTCATGCCCAGGAACCAAACTCAGGCTGCCAAAACAAAACACAACAAACTTAACCACTAGGCTACCAGGGCTGGCCTGAGATGTGCTTTAAGTTAAAAATCACAGTGGAATTTGAATATAGGATGAAAAAAAGAATGTAAAATATTTCATCAGTAATTCTTTATTTTGGGGCCAGCCCAGTGGCGCAGCAGTTAAGTGCACACATTCCACTTTGGTGGCCCCGGGTTCATCAGTTCGGATCCCGAGTTTGGACATGGCACCACTTCACAAGCCATGCTGTGGTAGGCATCCACATATAAAGTAGAGGAAGATGGGCACAGATGTTAGCTCAGGGCCAGTCTTCCTCAGCAAAAGGAGGAGGATTGGCAGCAGATGTTAGCTCAGGGCTAATCTTCCTCAAAAATAAAAAAAAAATTCTTTATTTTGATGAAATGTTGAATGATAATATTTTGGATGTATTGGATTACATAAAATATATTATTAAAATTAATTTCACCTCTTTCCTTCTACTTTTTTAAAATCTGACTCCTAGAAAAATTAAAATGTGGCTTGCATTATATTTCTATTGAGCAGTGCAGGTCTACATTTCTCTTCTCTGCCATCCAGATCTGATTATCCAATTGCTTCTTTGACATTTCCTCTTGGATGTCCAGTACCTCAAAAACAATTCTTCAAAAGTTGAACTCAAAATCTTCCCCTCCTTCCAAACTACTGTAATAGTCTCTTACCTAATC
This sequence comes from Equus przewalskii, assembly GCF_037783145.1. Lineage (NCBI taxonomy): Eukaryota > Metazoa > Chordata > Mammalia > Perissodactyla > Equidae > Equus > Equus przewalskii. The sequence continues at coordinate 33,320,447 of NC_091831.1, forward strand.
TCCTACATATGCTTTTATCCCCCCTCTAATTCATTGCAGCCAAAGTGATCTTTTCAAAACACAAATCTGATCATGTCACTGGCTTGCCATTGCTCTTAGGATTAAAACTAAAATCCTCACCCTGTCTTGCAAAGCCATACCTGCACCACCTCCTTCACCATCCTTATCCAACTGATGGCCCACTCTTGCTGGCCAACCAGTTTCTGGGAGGTATCCAACTACCTCCTGCTGTGAGATTCTTATACTTACTTGCCTTTACCTGGAATACTCTTTATCTATCTCTTCCCTGCTAACTTCTAATAATCCCTCAGATATTATTTCTTTCAGGGAGGACTTCCCTGGCCTCCAAAACTTTCATTTGGTGGCCATCATAACAATTGTAATTAATAATTTGTGTCATCTATTAGATGTGTTTACTTATCCAGGCTGTAAGCTCAATCATATCTATATTGGCTTCCCAATTGTGTAGCCCCATGCCCGACACAGACACTTAATAAAATAATTGTTGATGCCTAAGTTTATGAACAAATGAATGAAGAGATGCTGAATGAGGTATGGTCGTAAAGAGATGATATGTGTTTTTAAAACAAATGTACCAGGTACAAATATCCAAATAAATGTTATCTTTTTATCATCATTTTTGGAAGGAAATACATTTATTCCAACACACTAATCAAAACCATTTAGTAGCTCATGATATTTGGGATGATCTTGGTTATTAGCTTATAAACTACACAAGAAAAAAGTCTCATTTGTTGATCCTTGTTTTAGATCTTATAAAATGTTTTATCATACCGCTAATGCATCAAACTTAGTTTTGAATTATTTCAGAGATATTATCAAAGAGTATGCTCTAAAGTAGCAATGTCCAACAGAACTTTCTGCAGGAATGGAAATGCTTTATGTCTGCACTGTCTGATTTAGTAGCCACCAGCCACTTGAGGCTCTTGAGCACTTGAAATGTAGCTAGTGCAACTGAGGGACAAAGTTTTCTCTTTGATTTGATTTTAATTAACTTAAGTTGAAAGAGCTACATGTGGCTAATGACTATCAAATTGGACAGCCTACGTAGCTTAAAGCCATCAGCAAAGACAAGTTCCTAAAATATTTTTGCCCTCAATATATGCCAGGCATCTTATTAAAATTAGTGTATAACCTCAACAAATGACTAGTTGGAATGTATAAAATGATCTTTGCGTAAAATAAACCAGTGATATTACTATAAAGATTCAGTTCAGATGCCAGTATCTGTTCTTCAGATATTCATAGCTTTTATTTAAAGAATGCTAAAGAACTTGTTCCATTTTACCAGGCCAACACAAGAACATGAATCACAACAGACTTGAAGACTACCACTGAGAATGAGAGAAGGTCACCCATGACCGCAAGTATTCAGTCTTGGGAACACAGAGGGAACACAGAGCTCAAGTCTCATGGCTTTTGCCTCCTAGGCAGTCCTCCTCTCCAATGATGCAATAATGAACATGTGAAAAGGTCAAATCAAGAAGGCAATCATGTACTTTTGGAGCTGGCAAACAAACAGCAGAACTGAGATGTCATTAGGCTTCAACTGTGAGTGAGGTTTTGCCAAGAAAGCCGACATCACTCAATATTAAAAGGCAAGAAACCACTGACAATGAGAAAGTATCAGCCTTCCATGCTGACAAAGGGGCTGCTGTGCACAGCCCCACCGAGTTGAATTTTTATGTCAAACTGAAGCCAATGTAACATCCAGGCCTCTGCTATAGAGCAAGTGATCTGGATGGGTGGCAGAAGTTTCAGAGGCTTGGCATATGCTTCCGTCTTTCCAGGCTCACAGTTTAGTATCTTCAAATACAAGAAAATATACTTCTTCACATGTATTCCAGGGCCTCCATGGTCCAGTTAACTTCTGGCTATGTCACTGCCCACAGTACATACGTGCTAATTAATTAGCATATTGGTATATTCTGGGCCCTTGCAGATTTATTTACTGTAATTTCAATGAAAGTTTCAAATGGTGTATTTATCATATAAATTTAAATTTACCATGCTTTTAAATTAATGGATTAAACAAAATAAGGACCATATTACAAAGTACTTGTGAGATATTCATGTCTTTCAAATTTTACTTTGATGAATTTGAAAGGAAGCAGAACTAAATCACAACAGAGTTAACAACCCCAATTATTTTTAATGACATTAACCAGCTCTTCAAATGTGGAAATTCCACAGGAAATCTGTCCATCCATGAGTTCATTTCAAACTACTATATTTGATACATGTATGTGTTCTCTGGGGTTTTTAAATTGATTTTGCTGCTTTAATATTATTTAATATTTAATATCTTTAATATTTTGGAGATGAGGAACAAGTCTTCTCCACAATCTTTGACTTCCAAAGTACTTTATATAGAGCAGTCTAATAAATGTTATTTTGGTGATTGTGATAATTATGGAGAAAGAAGAACAGAGTGCAGTGTTATGACATATCCACAGTGAAACTATGAGTAAGAAGTACAGATTATACTAGATTGTAGGATATCAGCACAGTACAACACAGATCTGGATGTGGTGAATAAAGTATTTGTTTCAGTTAGACGATCGATTTAATTAATTTGCTGAACAATTATAAGACAATTCTCTTCCCACCACTAATTGACTCAAGGCACACCCTCTTCCAGAATGAGCATCTGTTTCCATTTTACTCTCCTAATTCAATGGATATTGACTAGCTCCTGGGCTGCCGGAACCTCACCTCCTCCTGTATGGTCTGAGTCACCATAACCTCCCTCTACCTGCTGGCCCCTCCCAGCCTCCCTCATAAACACACACAAACACACAGATTTGAATTACCTTAACATTTTCTGGCAATGATTTATTCTGGGTCAACCCCACAGCAAGCAAAGCAACCACAGCCAGGATAAAGGAGAAGCCAAGGATGACCAGTAGATTTCTGGAACAAAATCTCTTCAGTTCAGAATCTAAAACCAAAAGCAGAAGAGAAAATAAGAAATCAACAGACATTGATTTTCCTCCCCTTTCTGTATGGTGTTGTGGTAGCTACATGGAGACATCAAAGATAGATAAAAGTTCATCTTTATCCATGAGATATTTGTGAAGTAATTGGGAAATAATTCAAGAACAAAAGGATTTGTCTGTACTCTGATAAGGGACAAGACTTAGTTAGTGGCTGTGGTAAGGTGAATAGACAGATTTGGTCAGTGATCAGATATGGAATGAGGATAGGGAAGAATCCCTAATTGGCAGTTTGTTTAATAGGTCATGCATCTCTATCAAGGTACAAGTGAAAAATAACAAAAAGCAAGACTAGCCCTCCTCATTTTTAAAATCCATCACCAAATATTGAAGATGTTAAAAAGTATTCAGAATATATGATCAGACATCAGAGTCTCACTACTCCAGGACACTTGCTGTCTTGACACAGCCTTTGCATTCCAACCACACTTATATGTTAAGTAATTGGTAATGCGTAGAGGCTGTGGAGTTTGGAACATTTCAGGTCATCATTTACATTATCTTATCTATTCTGTTCTTAGTCTCACTCCATCATGGTACATAAAAAAGCTCCAAGAGGAGAATTATATAAAAGGCAAAAGTTACTTTGATCAGAACAGAGCATATAGCAGAGGTAAACAGGAAATGGAATGGTTGCCCCATTCTCTCCATTCTAACAACTCACTCTCTTCCTCTCTCAAACTCCCAAACTTTTTCCTTAAGCTTTGGGGAGGAAGGATAGGACAAAGTAATAAAGCAGCATGTGGAAATGAGATGGGCGCTGCAGAACAGATTGCACTTCTCTAAGGATAGGGCATGGGATTAAAACAGCTGAAAGAGGAACCCAGGTCTCCTCCTGCTCTTCCCCTCCTGGTCAGCAGCAGCAGCTGCAGGCTGAAATGGGAGCTCCTCCTCAGGCTCTTGAGCAGAAGCTTGAACTTCATCCAATGGACTGTAACTGTATGGGTCTCCAGTCTGCATCAACCTCCAGAATCTTGAACCAGTCTTTAACCGTCAAAGAGTACAAAACTCAAGAGAAAAAGTTTTAACAACACCATTATCTATTGCTTCCCAAAAAAGGATCAATAAATGAAATATACAGCACTTCCCCCTTCTCTGCTCCCCAAAGAACCTCAATTTTGTTCAGATGCCTGCTAAGCAGCCCACATGCCTCATAGGAAAGAGCTACAACCTCAGCTCAAGGAAGGGCCTGATTATTCTGCATAATCTCATTCCTTCACCAGTGATTGGTTCAAGAATGGATAAGTACCCGAAAATAGTCCATGAGACCCTGGAGGAAGTCCGCTGGGGCAAGTCTAGGAAAAGAAAGGAAGCGCTCTCTCTTCTTCCTCAGACATTGTTCTGCCTGGATGAGATGACATCCAATGATGGCAGAGCAGAGAGATGGAGATAACTTGAATCCTTGATGGCATTTTGAGCTGCTAAAATAACCAACCCTGATCCAGTCCTCCCATGAATCTTGTGCTTTGACCTAGTTAGAGTAAGGATTTTAATAACTTGAAGCCAAAACATCCTGATACGACTAGTGTGGCAGAAATGTCCTGTTTGATGCTAGGGCTCCGCAACCTGGAAAAGAGCCCCCTAGGTACTACCTATCTCGGTTCCCAAAGTTGTGATATTGACAAGCACAGTTCATAGAAACATTTGCTTTAAATGAACAATTACAAATCTAAAACCCACTGGCAGCACATGGCAGCAGTGTTTCTACTACAATGGAATTCTGAATGCGTCACTCCCTCGAGCTGTTCAAAAGGTCTACCTATTTAGTTCTTTTGTTTTCATAAATATGACAATTCTGCTACCTCATTTTTCTTCCATATCTATTTGGACACTAATCTTAGTATCCAATGAAAAAGACCAACGAGGCCCCTGCTCTTTGGAGTTCACAATCTAGTTGCGAAGAACCATAAAAGAAGTACATAAATAAGTGACTTCAGGTCATAAGTGCTCAGAAGAAATTAAAACCCAGGAATGTTATACAGTGACTTGTAGCAGATTTGGGGTGGGAGGATTCAACTGAGGGTCAGGAAAGCCTCTCTGAGAAGGTGACATTTGAGCTAAGACCTGGATGATGAGAAAACACCAGCTACAAGAAGTAGTAAGAACTTCCCAGGAAGAGGGAACAGCAACTGCAAGAGCCCTGAGGTGGGAAACAGCTTGAAGTGACTCTGTTTCTTTTCCTAATGAATAAATAAGGAATATTTACTAACGCATTATTATCCCTGAATAGTGGGAAGTGTACTTTTCCACATATGCCCAGCTTTTGCAATGATATCCATATTATTAGAACATATTCAAGCCTTTCATCATACTTGTCTTATTAAAAATATAAGAAAGATCAGAGAGAAAGTTTAGGAATTTTTCATATACAATTTTCAAAAGCTTTATTACGAAAAAAATAATGGCTAAGTTTGCTTCTCATGTAACCAATTAGATTACCCAGAGAGAAGTAATTAAAATACCACATTTTCTATGGACTATGGCAGGTAGTCTTCTAAAGCTTTTATCACATGCAGGAAGCCAGACTCTTCTTAGGAAGTGGGTCTAGATGTGGGGGTCCAGATGGACTTATCCGGGCTGTGCTCATAAAAAGGAAATCACTTTGGTAACTGCCTCCTCTTCTTGGGCCCCCATCTTTCAGATGCTGTGACTGCTACAGTCAAGTTCTGTTATGGAAAATTCACAATGACTGTCTTCCCCTGGAAAAGCCCTTCACTTGCCTTTTGGATAACAGAAATGTGGTTTCTATCATTCAATGGGAAACTGCATTTCAAAAAACAATTTCAAGAAACATTTTTAAAAAACATATCTAATGGCAAAGTGTTGATTTGTCTTCCTTTGAATTGCCATACTATACTGGAGAATTCAAGACTGCCACTTCTCTCCCATTTTCTTCCTTTCATGTGACAAGTAAGAAGGTTTTTCTGTTTAAGGTGAAAGAGCCAGGTAGAAACCTCAGCTCTTCACTTGACAGAGACAAAACTGAAAGAAACTCAAACTTTGAGAGAACACTTATTTCAAGCCAGTTGTTATATCAGAGACAAAAGAAACAAACAAAAAAAAAACGTAAAAAGACCTGATTCTTTCAGAAACATCCATCATGACATGCACAATTAGCATCCTATTAAGATAAAGATAAATTTAAATATTAAAATAAATATTAAAATAAAGAAATAAAATTAATTTTGTTCTTATTCAAAATTCTGCTGAACAGAGAAATCCCAGCATTCTACTTCATGATATCAAAGATATAATACCTTAAAATTTTACTCCATTAATAAAAAGATTTAGTGTTGACGGATATGATGGGTTTCAGGCAAACACAACAGAAGCTTTGCTCTGCAGATGAGTGTGACTCACCAGAGTCAGACCACTTCCAATTTCTGATGGGTCACATCCGGACTAAGCTTGGCTTGTCACATAGAAACAAAACAGCCAACATAGACAAGCACTGACAAGCAAACGTCAATGGACTGCTGTGGTCCTTCCTGTGTTTGCACACCCAGTGATGGAATAATCACTGAAGCTCAGGGGACTGGTTCTAATCTGCCCTCACCATTCCCCCAACCCACACAAAGTCTGCACCATCTCTACCATCTTCTTTCCTCTCCATCAGGAAGTTCTTCTTGGTGACACGTATTTAGATTGTTCTCACATTCAGGGCAAGATCTGTGCTCAGTTGCTTTTATCCTTTCTCTTTTATGAAGATATCCACCTATTCCAGTCACCCCCACCTCTTCTGTAACAGCCCTTTCTGGTGTCTCCCACCCTTTCTAAGTCCCTTCCCTATCAGAATCCATCTGTCATGGGGCTGCAGAAATCATCCATAAGCGACATTCCCAGGGCTCTTTCTGATCAAGAATCTAAGGTAGCTTCCTACTGCTTGCCAGATGAAAGCCACACTGGTCTACCTGGCCTGTCAGCCCTTCAGAAATTTAAGCCCTTCCCATCTCACCATTCCAATAAGCAGATGTTTGTGTCCAAGATCACAGTGCCTGACATTATTACCACTAGAATGTAAGTTCCCTGAGTACAGGGACTTTTTTTCTACCCTGGTCATTGCTGTATACCCAGTTCATTCATGAATAAATGAATTTTGGATTCTGACTTTTCCTGGAAAATATCTGAGATATCCTTCACTTGGAATTCCATTCCCCTCTTTCTCCACCAAGACTTTTTCCTTGTCTCCTTCAAAATCAAGTGCAATAGGAGGCTATGTCCCCCTCCATATGCTTCAAAGCTCAATTGTTCTGGTAGTTCTCTCTTCATGTGCTACCTCTAGATATTTAATGGACTGACCCATTTCAGTTTGGGAATTCTACAGTTGTTGGGGAGGAGCTGTGCTTCATTCATTCTTTCAATTAGTCATTCAAAAATTATTTATTGATGGGGCCAGCCCGGTGGCACAGCAGTTAAGTTCTCATGTTCCACTTTGGCAGTCTGGGGTTCACCGGTTTGGATACCAGTGCGGACATGGCACTGTTTGGCAAGCCATGCTGGGGTAGGTGTCCCCCGTATAAAGTAGAGGAAGATGGGCATGGATGTTAGCTCAGGGCTAGTCTTCCTCAGTGAAAAGAGAAGGATTGGCAGCAGATGTTAGCTCAGGGCTAATCTTCCACACACACACACAAAAAAATTCATTGAATACATTATACTATGCACTAGACCTGCCCTAGGTTCTGAGCTATAGCAGTGAACAAAATAGACAAACATCCCCATCCTCATGGTGCTTATATTCTAATTTGGAGGAAAAGACAATAAACAAGATAAGTAAAATTTATGTTACATAATTATAAGTGCTAAGGAGGGGGAAAAAGCAGGAAAGGTGAAGAGGAAGAATAGGGTGATTAGGAAAGGCCTCTCTGAGATGGTGGTCCTAAGAGTCAAAGGAGTAAGGAGAAAGCATACATACCTCTTGGGCAAGAGCATTTAAGGCAACCAGAACTGCGTGTGCAAAGGCCCTGAGGTGAGACAGTGCCTAACCAGGTGGCTAGTGTGGCTGGAAGAGTGATGAGGGGGAGAATAGTAAGAAATGGTCATGGGGTAACTGGGGTGCTTGCTTGCAGGTTCCAGTGAGGGCTTTGCCTTACTCTAAGTGATCTGACTTACTTCTAGTCATTTGTATAATCTAGACTCAACACCATAGGGGTAAACAAGGAACTATTGGGGGCCTTTGAAGTTCTTGAAGAGGGAGGGCTTGGCCTTGTAGGTAGCACACCCCTGCCTCTTGTGATGAGGTGCTGAGGCTGCCACAATGAGGTCAGGTCATAGGACAACCACACAGCCAAGTGTGGACAGAGCCTGGCTCTGTTGGAGCAGAGCTTGTGCCAAGAGCAGGGCTGAGAAGCCGCATCCAGGAGGAGTAAACATCATCACATAGGAGGTCTTCTCTATACCTTCTGGTCTTGGTGGCTCAAGACTAGACAATCTTTGCTGAGAGACCATCATCATTGGGGTTGCCGAGCCAACAGTCACCAGGATCCATCAGCAGAAAGCCACACAGATTTCTGCGGGGAGGCTCCAGCTAGAGCAGAATCCAAAGCACACCTTTGCTCAGTCTCTCTAAGGCTCCATTTCCCCATGTGCAAAATGGGAGTCATAACAGTACCTACTTAATAGCGTTGCCAGGTAATATTCAATGAGCTAACAATACACAAGAACCTACACTTAAAGAGCCCTCACTGTGTTCCAGATTCTGCTCTTAGCACTCTAAATAGAGCAAATAATGTACCCTCACTGCAAGCCTGTGAGGCAGATGTACTGTTATCACCTGTACCAGTTTCCTAGGGCTGCCACAGCAAATTACCACAAACTTGGTGACTTCAAACAACAGAAATTTATTCTCTCACAGTTCTGGAGGCCAGCAGTCCAGAATCAAGGTGTTAATAGGCACAAAGGCTCTGGAGGAGATTCCTTCCTTGTGTCTTCCAGCTTCTAGTGGCTCCTGAAGTTCCTTGGCTTGTGGCTGCATCACTCCAGTCTGCCTCTTTCTGCGTGTTCCTGTGTCTGTATGTCAAATTTCCCTCTTCTTTCTCTTATCAGAACACCAGTCATTGGATTTGGGGCCCACCCTAAATCCAAAATGATCTTATCTCAAGATCTTTAATTACATCTGCAAAGGCCCTATTTCTTTCTTTCTTTCTTTCTTTCTTTTTTTTTTTGAAGAAGATTAGCCCTGAGCTAACTACTGCCAATCCTCCTCTTTTTGCTGAGGAACCCTGGCTCTGAGCTAACATCCGTGCTCATCTTCCTCTACTTTATATGTGGGACGCCTACCACAGCATGGCTTGCCAAGTGGTGCCATGTCCACACCCAGGATCTGAACCGGCGAGCCCTAGGCCACCAAAGTGGAACGTGCGTACTTAACCAATGTGCCACCAGGCCGGCCCAAGGCCCTATTTCTAAATAAGGTCATAATTACAGGTACTATTATCATCACTATTATTGTCACTTTACAGATGAGGAAACTAAGTCACAGAGAAGTTAAGTAAGTTGCACAAAGTTACTCTGATGTAAATGTTGGGACCAGGAATTAAACACAGGTATTCTGGGTCCAGAGGCCAGGCTTTTAACCATCACCCTACCCTACGCTACATGACTTGAGGCTAGTACACTGCCTGGTGCATGGTACTAGTGCTATATGTGGGAGCCAATCTCCTCATCCAGAAGTGAAAAGTGACTGACTTTGAGGATTTGGCTGGAAGGGTTGTCTAGGCTGTTGTCACTGATGGCACCAGACAATGCTGTACCTTTTAAAGTATGGAGCCTTTGGTCTCTGATAGTTAGAAGCTTGCAGCTAAGTGGCAGAGGCTGAGATTGTGATTCTCAGGGAGGTTAAGGGACTTGCTCAAAGCCATACATCTTATAAATGGCAGAGCACGGATCTGACCCAAGTCTCACAACTCCACTCCACTGCCTCAGCCACTGCCCTGCATTAGGGACGTATGAAAACTACTCAGCTCGGTCCTTCTCAGTTGACTCAATGCAAAAGAACTTGCCCAAAGTTCTGTTCACATGGAAAGATCTTATTCTATTTCATAAATACACAAATGCTAAAAATGAATTTCAAGGCCTCAATGATGACCAGTTAGCTAAAAGGCAAAGGAGAGGGAAGGAAAACAAGATGAACACAGGCTTGGGGGAGACAGCAAGAAGACAGAGGCAGAGAATAAGGGGGCTTACAGGAGAGGTGGGGATGGGACTGGAAAGAGAGGTAGAGAGATGGTAATTGAGTAAATAACCTCTGTCCTGTTCCACTGACATCTTGAGCCACCAACTTTAGAGAAAGTTATTTGCTTTCATTTATGATCTTTTATTTCTACTCTTTGAAATGTTAATTAGCTGGTTATTCTGAGTTCACAGCTCTTTAGTTAGAAAAGGAGTGCATTCATTTTAACAAAGTAGCCTGGCTGATCCTGAGTGGACCACTTAGAGGCTCAGCTTTGCATGGGAAGAGCCCATCCAGTGACACCCAGGCAGCGGAAACAGGCGTGGGAGTGCAGAACAACCTCTTCGTCCAAATCAGACTCTGCCAACCCCATGTTCCCCACCACACAGCTCTTGCTGTGGGTTGTGCTCTTCTCAGATCAGCAACAAGTAAGTGACTTCACACTTGATGTGCCTGACTCTAAAAATGTTAATGACTCAAAAATCAAATGCCAACAGGAGCTCCGTGTTTTGGAAATAAGGAAGCAAAGGCGTCCCCTTCCCTCACTCTCCCCCTCACTCCCCCCCACCACACCATCTACCTCCTCACCCACACCCCTTCTGGCCTCTCCTCAATTCTCTTGCCGATAAATTACACAGAGCACAATAGGCCTTTGTGGTTATCATGGAATCCTATATTCAAGTATAGGGTTGGCAAGGAGGAGGGTTGTTTCCGGCAAGTGATATCAATGAGACTGCAGACAGGAATTCTCCTGTCCCAGCCAACAAGTGTAACAATCTCGTATATTGATAGGCCCTGAAATAAGTACATTGGTTCCACTAAACAAATCCTCTTCCTCATCTGAAAACAAAGAATTGTGCCCTGGGAACTCTACCCTTTCTCAAAGCAGCTGCATTTGTTAACAAGCCTTGGTTATTCGTAGCCAGTGAGAAAGACTGAGAAATGTTCCAGCCATATATCACTAGTGTGGGGGTCAGGGTGAGGTGAGGTGAACTGATTCACCCAGGCTGCCTAGCCTTACATTCCCCCATCTTCTACACCTCACATTCACAAGTTCTCTCATTTCTATCTCCTCATTTTTGTACCTAAGAGGTATAAAAGTCAGAAGCAACATAAAAATATTTCTGCAGCAAAATATGCCATATACAAAGGAAAAAATGACAAACTGGGGAAAATGTTTGCAACAACTATGAAATAATTGGTTTCCTTAATATAGAGTCATTAGAAATCATTAAGAAAATGATTAACCCGTGTAATAGAAAAATGGGCAAAAAAACATGAATAGGCAATTCAAAGAAAAAAGAAATATATTCTCAACATATTAAATGTATTCTGATTACCTTTAAAGAAATGTAAATGAAAAAGTAACGAGATATCTTTTATCACTTTTCAGAATAGCAAAGTTTTTTTTTTAGATTGTTAAGCTTTCTTTTTTATTTTTTTATTAATGTTATGATAGATTACAACCTTGTGAGATTAGAATAGCAAAGTTTTTTAAAAGTTTGATAAATATATATAATATTATTACATAATTATTAGAATGGCCAAAATTAAAAAAACAATACCGACAATATCAAATGTTGGCAAGCATGTGGAACAACTGGAACTCTCGTACATTGCTGCTAGGGATGTAAAATGGCACAGACACTCTGGAAATGGTTTGGTGGCTTCTTACGAAGTTAAACATACACTTACCATATCACCAGGCAATCCGACTCTTAGGCCTTTACCCAAGAAGAGTGAAGACATGTCCACACAACAACCTATACCTAAATATTTCTAACAGCTTTATTCATCGCCCAAATCTTGAAACAACCCAAAAGCACATCAACTAGTGAATGTACCCAAATTGTGATACAACCATACAATGGAAATTTACTCAGCAATGAAAAGAGAATAATCTACTGATAAATGTAACAACATAGATGAATCTCAGAATCATTATGCTAAGTGAAAGAAGCCAGACTCAAAAGCCTATGTACTGTATTTCATTTATATAATATTCTGGAAAAGGCAAAACTAAGGACAGAAATCAGATCAGTGGGCAGAGGTTCAGGGACAGGAAATTGACCACAAAGGGCCACAAGGGAACTTTTTGAGATGACGGAAATACTCTCTTGATTGTGGTGGTAGTTAATGACTAAATACATTTGTTAAAATTCACGGAACCACACACTTAAAAAGGGTGAATTCTACTGAAAATTCAAAAAGAAATTGTATATATTGACAAGGATGTGGGGAGACAGGCACTTCTTACATGTTGGTGGGAGTAAAAACTCATATAACCTCTTTGGTGGGGGGCAATTTTGCAATATCTATCAAAGAGCAAAAGTACATATATGCTTTGACTCAAGAATTCTACTTCTAGGAATTTAACCTGCTGATAATATTTATGAATGTATGAAAAGATGCATGTAGAGGGACGTTCAATGCAGCATTATTTGTAATAGCAACACTAAAAATGAGTAAAGGTCTTATTAATTGAGGTCTGGATACATAAATTCTAGTACAGTTATACATAATACTATGCAGGCATGACAAAGGTTGAAATCTATGAGAGTTGATGCAAACTATCTTCAAAACATTTTATATGTGAAAAGCAACATGTGGAACAATGTGTATAGTATGTTCCCACTGGGTCAAGGCATAGACATCTCTGGAGAGATACAGATTCACTAGGAAGACTCTAAGGACTCAGCATACAGTCATACTCATGGTTAAGATTTATTACAGTGAAAGGATATGAAGCAAAATCAGCAAAGAGAAAAGAAGTATGGGGGAAACAGGCAAAAGCTTCCAAGGGTCTTTTCCCAGTGGAGACCACATGACACAATTAATTCCCCCAGCAATGAGATGTGACAATACGTGTGAAATGTTGTCTACCAGGGAAGCTCATCAGAGACCCAGCACCCAGGGCTCTCACGTGGGGCCAGTCACATAGGCACCTGCCATCCAGCATACACCAATATTCCAGACTCCCAGAAGGAAAGCAGGTGCCCAGCACAAGCGACACCACTTGCACAAATAGTCTAGGCACAGCAAGCCATCCCCATCAATTCTCAGAATGGTGAGAACCCTCTCCAAATCTAAGCTCCAGACAGCAGCCAAGGGCCAACCCTGCAAGCAGGTCTCCCCAAGTTCAGCAGTCCTTCCTCCTGCACTGAGCAATTCCTAAAATATTTTACCATATGACCTTCCTTACTCCCCCAACCCCTTCTTTCACCATTCTTTGTTCTCTTTCTTCCTCTCCTCCTTCCCTCTTGCAGGGAGAAAGACAGTTCCTCTACCCGCTCTGGGTCCTTCTGGCCAGACATCAACTTAAATTCACATGAGACAGAATAACAGGAGAAAATTAAACAAAGCTTTATAACATGTATACATGGGAGAGGCTCAGGCAAACTGAGCAACTCACCAAACAGTGGAAAGTTCTTATCTTAAATAACACGTTCAGCTAAAGACAAAGGAGGATGTTGCAGTTGTGGGGAGTCAGTTATGGGAGATTACCAAACAAGTACAATAAAAAAGAGTCAGGTTATTATGCAGACTTGACTCCTTGCCTTCTGCATTGATTAAGAGTTTCTAGGGGCCAGCCTGGTGGCACAGTGGTTAAGTGCACACATTCCGCTTCAGCGGCCTGGGGTTTGCTGGTTTGGATCCCAGGTGCAGACATGGCACTGCTTGGCAAGCCATGCTGTAGCAGGCATCCCACATATAAAATAGAGGAAGATGGGCACAGATGTTAGCTCAGAGCCAGTCTTCCTCAGCAAAAAGAGGAGGATTGGCAGCAGATGTTAGCTCAGGGCTAATGTTCCTCAAGAGAAAAAAAAAGATAAAGGGCCAGCCCTGTGGCCGAGTGGTTAAGTTCGCACGCTCTGGTTCAGTGGCCCAGGGTTTTGCCGGTTCAAATCCTGGGCATGGACAGGACACTGATCATCAAGCCATGCTGAGGCGGCATCCCACATGCCACAACTAGAAGGACCCACAACTAAAAATACACAACTATGTACTGGGGGGATTTGGGAGAAAAAGGAAAAATAAAAATCTTTAAAAAAAAAAAAAGTTTCTAGAGATAAGGTCATCGCTTCTTCTTCCTGGTACAGAGAGGGAGACACTTTTACAGATGGAGATTTCCTTTACAAATGTAAGTGTCACTTAACAAAGGGTAAGTAAATTCTACTTTTCAGAGTTTCTTTTCCTGTCTACAGTTTTTAAAAGTAACCAGCCCAAAATAATCCTCATGCCAAAGAGACATATCTTGGGGTGGCCAATTCCAGTCCCCCACACTCTCTTCCTGTTTTTTTTTAAAGATTTTATTTTTTCCTTTTTCTCCCCAAAGCCCCCTCGTACATAGTTTCATATTTTCAGTTGTGAGTCCTTCTAGTTTTGGCATGTGGGACGTCGCCTCAGCATGGCTTGATGAGAGGTGCCATGTCCACACCCAGGATACGAATCTGTGAAACCCTGGGCCGCCACAGCAGAGTGTGCAAACTTAACCACTTGGCCATGGGGCCAGCCCCCTCTTCCTTTCTTAATTCTTTGAACAATTTTAAATTCTTAATAGAAATTCCTGAGACCCCAAAGGCTTTGAGTTGAAGAGAAAAATTTACAGAGGGTTTCCAGTTTGGAGGAAAGTGCCTGGAAGATGGGTATTGGGTAAATGGGAAGCTGTGCGTTGGTGGTTTGATGTTGACTTTGCTGATTCTCTGCCCACTCTACCACCCTGCCAGCCACTCACCAACCTGATTAATCCAAGCAGCTGTCGCCAGGTCTCCACGCATTCATTTTTCTGAGATCAATGTCATCTCTTTCATATTTTTTAGGGCAGAATCATTAGGTCTCACTTGGCCAGGCTTTGGGTGGATTCAAAGCTTCATTTTGAGGGAAATTTGGCACCTCCTCTCAGGCACCTCTGCTGTTATGTATCAATCCAAGAGGGAACAGCTCTCTGGATAAGATATGGTCAAGTTTCTAAATGTCCATGGTAACTTTGTCATATTTCATCTAGTATCTAAGCAGCTAGCTCTCTCTTCAACCATCAACACAGAGTATCTGCACTTTAGATACTTATATGAGAACTCAGTCTTAAATTGATTAAGGAATAGATACAACTGAAATTTGGGAGGGACAATCTAAGAGTCCTCTAGATTTTTTTAAAGCATATTTTCTGTACTCATTTAGTGAAGTGGAAGGCAGGAGAGGTTACAGAAGGGTCCCTGGATCTTGGAGAAAGGAGTGTCCTCCTAGAGCAAAACTGTAAGTCCAATACATAACAGACAGCAGTTCCTACCAAAATCACCTACACTTAAAAAAAAATGTCTTGTGACTTGAGTATTTCCTCAAATCCAGAATTTGACTAAGAAAGTGGTGCCCTACTCAATTTTGTACCCTGAATGAAGAAAGAATGTGTGAATATGGTGAGGTGTGGTCATCTGCATGGAGTGAAAAGGCAACTAAAAGAATTGGTCAGTGCAGTGTATCTCTAGCATGGTCTCGAGAGAGAAGGTACCTTGGCCATGGAGTTAAGTATGCCATTTCCATGAAAGATCTTTCTCCATAGTGATGAAGGATGACCCCTCTAAGATAATCAAACTAACTTCCGCCACTGTGATTTCATGTTCATCAAGCTATCTTTCCACGAGTTTTCTACAGGGTAAAAAATGAGCTGGTCATTATTAAACAATAAATGGATATTATGCCTTATACACCCATCTTCTGCATGTTTGGTTTCACGGGGTTCTAATTTTTTCATTCCACAAGGTGAAATACATTGCCTTTCCCTATAAGACATAGGCTCCTGTAGAATATAGATGCAACACAGAGACTACAGGAGCCACATATACAGCACATTCTGTGTACTTCTTGCTCACACTCAGGTGGTCTGCTTTTCTTATTTGCTCAGACTCACAGAAGTAGGGGGGGTGCAGCCAGATAAGGATTCAGACTTGGGGAGCCAAAGCAGACAAGAGTGATTCCATATGCTTTCTCTTCTTTGGAATTATAATAATGTTCTGAGTGGAGGGGAAAGTGTCTCCACCTTAGCAAAAGCTCAGGATACCACAAAAAAGCAAGCATACATTATGGTCTTGGAAATGATGGCTAAAATAGCTGAAATTCTTTACAGAAATTCCTGCAAACCCAAAGACTCCAGGGAACACATGAGTTGAAGAGGAAAATTTTACTCCACTTTCTGGGAAAGCCTTTGTAGCCTAGAACTGACCTCTGGGAAGGACACACTGGTAGACCCATCTTTAGGGATGGGATAGTTAAGTTAGACAACAAAGACATTATTGGGTCCCCCCTCTACCTATTCTCTCAGGACTGGGTGGGGAAAGGCTACTTCCTCTCTTCTTAGAGCTTCATATGGTGCTGGTATGTTCGTTTCACTTTGCTCGCCTTCAGGGCTCTCCCTCCAGCATCCCCAGTGAGCTGATCCATGCCACACCAGTTCTTAGGATTTGACTTCCTCTAACTGTTTTTTTTCTCCTTGTACTCTGTGCGTTCCTAAACTCTACCTCCTCACCACCCACTCACTCCTTGATCCACCACACCTGGCTCTGTCCCGCCATTCCACTAAAGCCACGCACACAAATAGCCGGTGGATGCTTTTCAGTATTGAGGTTTCCTGTAGAATTTGACGCTGTTGACTTCTTACTACATAAACTCTCTCCTTTCCTGGTTCCCATGACAGCAGGCTCTTCTAGTAGTCCTCCTACTTCTCTCACTCCTACTTTGCTGGCTTCTCTTTCTCAGCATACCTTTGAAATAGGGATGGTCCACAGTGCTCCATCTTGGAAGCTTGGCTCGTCTCACTTCATATACATACACCCGACTAAATGGTGATGACTCTAATTTCTACGGGGATGACTCCCTGATCTGTATCTCCAGTCCAGGACTTTCTCTTGAGCTCCAAATCTATAATTCTAGTCATCTACTGGACATACCTGCTTTGATTTTCTACAGCCAAAATCACCATGCCTAAAACTGAACTTTCTTTCCCATGCCAATTTTTCTGCACAGTCTGCTCAGAGAAGGTCACCAGCATGACCCCAGTCCCACTAGACTCCTCCTTCTCCCTCCAATCAAACTCCAAGTTTATTGATTCAACCCACTAAATCCTTTCATTTATCTCTTTATTTCTTGTCTGGACTCCTACAACAGCTTCCGCAGAGGCCTCCCCACATCTAAGTTCTTCCCCTTCCAATCCATCCTCTACTTTGGAGCTAGCGCACTCATCCTAAAAATGCAAACCTGATTATACAACCCCACTAGTGTGAACTTCTTCACTGATTCCCATCTCAGAATAAAAGTTAAACTCTTTAACAACAATTTTAAGTCCATGTCCCCCACAATCCAGTATAATTCAAGGTGTTAGTCTCTAACTTGGCCCTTCTTTTTCATATCTTCATGCCTTGTACAATGTTCCTGCTTCTTTCTTCTTCCTGAAATACTTTTCCTTCCTCCTTTCTGTTTATATGTAACTCCACCTTATGAGGAAGTTGAGGCTGAGGGTAATCTGTTTGTGTCACCACTTCCAGGAAGTCTTCCTAAAAGCCTCTTACCTCTCCTCTAATGACGGATTAAATGCCCTCCCAGCATCTGTCTCATAGCATCCCTCCCACAATGCTATAATGGCCTTTAACCTGTGTTAGTCTCCTCTATGGGAGTGAGTACCTTGAGAAAAGAGTGAACCTTTCAGATCTCCAGAAAACAGCAAAGGGTCTGGCCTATGTCAGTATTCCATATGTCACTTGAATAAATGAATGGATAAGATCGATTTGAATTTTTAGTAAACAATGTTTTCTATCAATAAAAGGGGAAAATTTATTGGATTATTCCAAGTGTGTTTTAACTTCTTGATTCCATGGTTCTGACTATTTTTAGTGAGCTGCCAGGCAATCTCAACTTCAGTTTGCATGTACTGTAGGAAACAAGAAGACAGATGTTTGGGCAGTAAATCACAAATCTGGATCACAGAGCTTTGTCATAAACTCCACAGAATATTTTCTCACTGAATTACCAAGAGTAATAGACTCAAATGATATGTTTATAATAGAAGGAACTATACATAAAGCTGGTCCTTTCTAACTAAGTATGGTTAACTCTACATTGTCTCTGAGAATGAGTCACTCTCACTAAAGAGAGGCAGTATCATTAGGTAATAATGCGTCTCCTTATTTATGACGATGTAATGATCCAGAAGGATGGAATCTCAACCCTGTCTCTTACCAGCTATGTGACTTGGGCAAGTTACTTAACCTTTCTAAATTTTTATTCTCTAGACTGAAATTTTAAAAACACCCATCACTTACTTTGGGAAGTCGATGTGAAGACATAGTGAGCTAATGAGTAGAGTGGTTAGGGTGAACCCAACTGGCCTCAACCGTCAGTTATTACTGTCTCTATGTGGGAAACACTCTAACTCAAATTTAGTCCAGACATATGTCTTTTTTTTTTCTTTTTTTTGCTTAGGAAGATTTGCCCTGAGCTAACATCTGTTGCCAATCTTCCCTATTTTGTATGTGGGTCCTTGCTACAGCATGGCCGCCAACGAGTGGTGTAAGTCCACATCTGAAAACTGAACCCAGGCTGCCGAAGTGGAGCACACTGAACTTAACCACTAGGCAACTAGGCTGGCCCCCAGACATATGTATTCTTGCCCTTTCAGCGGCCTCCTTGACTTTTCAGCTTGGATGACTCACAGGCACTTCAAACCTGTTTGCCCAAACAGAATTCATGCTTTTCCCCTTCTCCTCAAATCTGTTCCTCCTCCGGCTTTCCATAGCTCAACATCCATAGCTTACTGAACATCTCTACTACTCAACCAGTTGTGATACCAAGAACAAGGCAACATCCTCCATTCCTTCCTCACCCTCGCCCCTCATATCCAAGCAACCCACTCATTCAGCAAATGTTACTGAGAACTTGTGTGCAGTCCTGGATTCTGCTTCCCAAAGATTCTGATGCCCACTCATCCCTCTCCATCACACTGCTACGTTCTTAGTCCAACCAACACCACCTCCCACAGCAGATTCCTAACTGGTCCTCCTCTTGTCAATTTGCATTCCACACTGCAGCCAGAGTGATCTTTTTAAAGTGTCTATATGATCACATCACTCACTAGTTACTTAAAACACTTCATAGCTTCCCATTACTTTAGAATAAAGACCCAAATTCTTCACA
Organism: Equus przewalskii; assembly: GCF_037783145.1. Lineage (NCBI taxonomy): Eukaryota > Metazoa > Chordata > Mammalia > Perissodactyla > Equidae > Equus > Equus przewalskii. Next base: position 33,339,812 of record NC_091831.1, read on the forward strand.
TAACCCAGAGGTCTTGTATGTTCTGCCCCGTCCCAGATTCCCAGCCTCTCTTATCACCACGCTTCCCCCACTTTTGGCCTCCTTTCAGCCCTCACTTCTCCATTCTTCCCCTGGCACTGGGCCCTAAGACAGCTTTTTTTACTCTCCTCCCCTTCCCTTTGCTTAGCTATTTTCCACTCAGCCTGCAGATCCCAGCTGAAAGTCACTTCCTTAAGGACGCCTCAGAGACCCCTTTCATGAACCCCATAGTAGCTGGCTCTCCTCACAGCATTCTAAACTTTTTCTTCATATCACTTAAAGCTATTGTAATTCATTATCTACATGCTTAAGTCTTCCACCATACCAGGGATTCTCAATTCTGGCTGCACATTAGATTCACTGGAGAACTTTGTGAAAATCCCAACTCCCGAGTCCCCCTCTAGACTAACTAAATCAGCATTGCTGGAGGCGGGGCCTGGGCATCGCTATTTTTTAATGGTTCCCTGGTGCATCTAACGTGTAGTCAAGGTTGGCAACCACTGTTTCATAGGGAAAGGATCATGTCTGGTTATCCATAACTTTATCCCTACTGTCAAACACACAGCAGTGTCTGCACATAGTAGGCATTCAATAAATAGTAATTGTAGTTATGATTATTGTTGCTGTTGTTCTTATGGTCGATAAGATTATAACTAAGATCATAACTTTTTTCACATTTTTGACATCTGTCATTCTTTACCATGTAAATCCAAGAAAATAAAACTGTAACAGCCAAATCATCTTTTTAAAATTCAGCAAGTTTCTGTTTTCCTGTCAACACACAGTTTCAATCAAGGACTGACCATAGCTTACTAGACACAATGTTTTCACAAAAGCCACATCTCCAAGGTGAAAGCAAATACAGCATATTAAAAAATTCAATTCATATCATACAATTCCTTGTTATGTAGGTATGTATTAGCAATTACAGTCATTTGAATAATGACTTTCTAATTTTGTAATGACGTGAGTTAATTGGCTTGGCCACTGCTTAGTCATTCTGATTGTATTTGATTTTACTCTTCTCTGTTAGTAGGCTTTCTTTCCTGTCACACGACCTGTTTTACTAAGCAACTGTCAATCCCACCCCCACAATGGCTCAGTGGTTAGGACTGAAGTTTCTTCGCCTTGCCATTTTCCTGTTCATCCTGCATCAGAGGGCAGGCTCTGGACAACTTCTTCTTTATAGAACCTTCTAAGGACATAGTCTCTGTAATCCACTTCTCAAACATAAACCTGTATCAGAATCACATGGAAGCCTTGTCAAAACACAAATTGCTGGACCCCATTCTCAGATTTTCTGATTCAGTAAGTCTGGGTGAGACCAGATAATTTGCATTTCTAACAATGCTGCTGGTGGTCCAGGGACCACACTTTGAAAACTACTGCTTTAATTCAGAATGCACTATAGCTGCCCCCTAGTTAATGGCTGATATTAAGAAAAAATCGAGAACAATTATGAGGGCTTTCAGGGGTACAGCTAAGACTACTCAATTTATTCAATTTAAAGCATAACCATGGGCCTTTCCCCATGATTTCAGAAGGATTTTCTCTGTGCTATTTTTGTAAACCCAATATATCCCACCCATACTTCTCTTTTTGTAAAAAAGAGATTGTGAAGGTACAAGAGGGCAGCATACCTCCAGTCTGTTCCTAATAGGCAATCCCTCAGCCACCTCTGGCCTACTTTTTAAAGGTAGCCCTTGTTCACCATCCCTGAAGCCAGCCAGTTTTGTGAAGTCCCCTGCAGTACTGTTTAACACAACGGTGGGAGGGGGATTGAAATAGCAGTGAGGGAATTGCTAAGAAGCTCTTCAAAGAAATAAGCTTTAAAATCACTTTAGGAGGTCTCAGCAGGGGTTGGGAGGGAGAGGTGGTCACCCCAAAGGAAGCTATTGAGCCCAACACTAGCACCCTGGCAAGATGCTCCAGGACACCGTCACTGGAATAAACAGCTAGAGTGAACATGAATTTTAACCCTTGCAGTTGCTCACTTTGCCAGTGCAATGCATTCGGATGTATACACAGCACATCTTCACTCTGCAAGGGGAGTGACTAGGGTAACAAAAGATTTCCTGTGCTGCCCTCATTTAGGAGCCAGTGGGGGCACTCTTAGACTGACCAATTGTCCCAATTTGCCCACAACTGTTCTAGTTTTAGCATCTGCTTTCAGTCCTCCTTCTTGTTCAGTCGCCCTCTCCTCCCCTCATGCCATTCCCGCTCAGCCTAGCTCCTACCTTCTTTGCAACTACACAGTTCCCCTCTCCTCTAAGTTGCACTCTTTCCTGGTAAACTCTGGCACTTTTAGTCTCACTTAAACAATTCTCTTTTCTTCCCTGAGCTCAGTTTTGTGTCTGACTTCGCTGTCATCTTCAGGCTTTCCACCATTCCAACTTTTTAAATATCCTATGAACATGATACATCTTTTTCAGATCAAAAAAAAAATCTCAAAGTTGAAAGGATCCTTAGAGTTGATTCACTCCAAGGTTCCCAGCCCTGACTGCACAGGAGAATCACCTGGAACTTTCTCCAGTCCTATCCAGATTAATTACATCACAATCTCTGGGGCATGGCTCAGGGATTGGTCATTTTGGAAGCCAAGCCATTCAGGTGATTCTCACATACAGCCAAGGTTTCAAACTTCTTCTAAGCGGCAAATCTACTTCTATAGAAATCTTGAAAGATGGGTATTTAACCTCTGCAGTCAACCTCCACTAATGGGGACAGAAGTGCATGTCCGTGTAGCCCAGGCCATTGCCAGACATCTCCAACTGTTAGGAAGCTCCTATCTCAACCCAGTTTTGTTTCATTTTAATTTGCACCATTGATCCCTGCTCTAAGCTATGAAGCAATGCCGAATATGTTTACTTTTTCATTAAAATTTCTTTTTTTCAAATCCTCAAAGATAGCTAGCACATAAATCCCATCTTCAAGTTTCCTATTATTCTTGAGGCTAAATAAACCCAGTTCCATTAACCATTTTTTACATATCATGATTGCCAGATCTTATGTCAAATTACCCTCCATTAGATGTCCTCCAGTTTGTTAATGTCCCTCTCAAACACACTGCTCTGAATTAAGATATAGTGATATGGATCTTGATCTGGAAACTTTAATTGATGCCGCCTAACATGACTGGTTATTTTAGACACTGTTTTTGAGAACTGTGGTCCAGTAAAACCTACAGATCTTTTTCACACGAACTACGTCCAAGGCAGGATTCTCACCCTGCATGTATCATTTAAATGTCAACCTCATGGCTCCAGCCCATCTTTCCAGCTTGACAATACTTGATCCTTACATAATACATTGCGCTCTCACTAAAAGCTATATATTGTTGGCAAATTTACTAAGCGTGCTTTCTATATTTTCATCCAAACCATTGATAAAACATGCCATATAAGACTGGGATGAGGACAAAACTGTGGTATATTTCCCGTCACCTTTCTTCAAGGTGGATTTCAAACCAATTGTCAACATGATTTAGCCATGATTCATGCTAATACCAAACCTCTTAGTTCATTCTTTTTTTTTTTTTAAAGATTGGCACCTGAGCTAACTGTTGCCAATCTTTTTTTTTTCCTGCTTTATCTCCCCCAACCCCCCCGCACATAGTTGTATATCTCAGTTGTGGGTCCCTCCAGTTGTGGCATGTGGAACGCCGCCTCAACATGACCCGACGAGCAGCGCCATGTCTGCGCCCAGGATCCAAACCCTGGGCTGCCGCAGCAGAGTACGCAAACTTAACCACTCGGCCACAGGGCCAGCCCCTAGTTCATTCTTATCTAGTCTATATTTCTCCAACTCATCTTCAAGCATATCATGAAAGACTTTGTTATACATCTTTCTCATACTGAAGTACTTACAAGTAAAATGATATAATATCTAGGATTTGCTTTAAAATATTCCAATACTAACAACAAAAAGACTTGGTGGAGGGGAAAGTAATAGAGGAAACAAAAATCTTAGAATAGTGACAATTGTTGAAGATGGATAATGGATATATAGAGGTTTATTATACTGTTCTCTTCGTTTTTCTTTGAACTTTTCTATAACTAAACAATTTTGTGAACCTCATACTGAAATAATATACACTATTTCTATGAATTTGAGAGACTGCCAAAGTTTATTAACTCTAGCACCCTCCTACACATCTTCCAAATTGAGGTAATTTGATATAACTTGATTTAGTAAATCCATGCCAGTTTCAAGTGATTGGGGCTTTCTTTTCTAGGCGCTAACAAATCTTCAATATTTACTTTAAGATTTTGCCAAGAATCAACCTCATGTGGAGTTTCCTGAATCCATCCTCTCCCATATTTTATGATTTAGATTACTAACTCTGAGAATATAAAGACATCATCTCTTAAAGTTCTTTAAACTCATTTAGAAAAGCCAGGGGCTCTCTTAATAACCTCATCTATATCAATGACTTCTTGATGATATATGTTTTACTTTGAATTGATGAAACTGCATTTTTCTAAGATTAAAGCAAAATAGAAGTTTAGAGGTTCCAATCCTTTGCATAATCCATTATCATTGTGCATTGTTCTTCTTGTTCATGTTCTTGCACTGAAGCATAACAAAAATAACTTTTTTTGTTATTCTTAACATTTTTTCCTGCATGCCTCATCTCCAAGTGATACTTAGCTCAAGTGCTGCCACTTTTAAAAGAATTCTCCTAGCTTCTAAACAATCTTCTTAATTACTTGCCATCTTTTTTCTCTATTGTACCAATCCTTGGGGGGAAACTTTTTTTTAAAAAAGTCATAGTCATCATAGAAATTTTTAGAAAGTAGAGAAATATATAAAAGAAAATTAAAATCATCCATAATTTCTGAGCTCCTTATCAAAGTCCCTTTGGTCAGACAAGTGTTTTAAATGCCTTTTACTTTTCTTACCCGTTGAGATTACTTATGATTACATAATCAGATTTATCATTTCTTTGGCTATTTGATTTTTAGACTCATCCTTTTTGAGCCATATTCTTTAGCAAATCTGACCATGCGATCTCACCTATCATCTTTGTGACTTTTTTTTAATCTGCCTTCTCAAAAATTGTGATGATGTGTCTGACCGCCTTATCTTTGCCTCCTTCAGGATTATTAATGCCTAAATGAACTGGTCATTTCTCCTACCTTCTTAGCCATATGTTTCTTTTGAATCAGAATTAAATCAAGGGAGAAGGGCACTAATATCTTCCTCTAAATGCAAAAAGTAACTGCAAGGAAAATCAAGAATTTTTCACACATTCTATTTTTGGAAAATTAAATTTCCAATAAATATCTAGATAAGGTTATAGTGTTTCAGAATTTCATAACTGAAAAGATTTTCGGTGGAGGGTAACAGGGGAAAGTGTTGCCAACATCTATTGCGACCTTCTTCATATGCCAGGTACCATACTAAGCACTTCACGTATTTTTTTTTCATTTAATACTCAACAAGTTCCTATAAGTTAAGTACTATTTTAGTTCCTGTTTTACAGGTAATAAAAATGCAAGTGAGGGGGCCAGCCTGGTGGCGGAGTGGTTAACTTTGCACATTCCGCTTCAGGGGCCCAGGGTTTGCTGGTTTGGATCCCGGGTGCGGACATGGCACTGCTTGGCACACCATGCTGTGGCAGGCATCCCACACATAAAGTAGAGGAAGATGAGCACAGATGTCAACTCAGAGCCAGTCTTCCTCAGCAAAAAGAGGAGGATTGGCGGCAGATGTTGGTTCAGGGCTAATCTTCCTCAAAAAATGAAAATGCAAATGAATGCAAATAAATAGGTAAAGCAACTTCCCCAAGACCAAGGTGGTAGAATAACTTTGAAATACAAATAATTTGCATATCCACCATGCAAAGCCCTCCTCTAGCTAAAATACTCCAGCGACAGTCTATTTTGCTTCTGTCCTTGCTTTGTAATTTGTAATAGAAACACTTCATCCAAAGCCTCCACTTGACTGGTTGGTTTATCTTAAACTCATACAACAATGTCCTTTTCACGCTCCCTCCTTTGTATCCTCACCCAAAGCCCTGCATGGAGCTACCAATTTCATGCTTCTGTATTTTCATACAGACAAACAATATCTTTAACATTCCTTCCCTCTCCTAAAACATCTATGTCTTTGAATAAGAAATAGACTTCATGGCTCTTGAGCAAGTAGGAGGCCCATCCTTCTAAACCCTTCGTGACATATAGAGCTTCACGTTTACGCAGAGCAGAAGAAACATGTCTATTTCAAGGGGTTAAACTTTGATTTGAAAAAAAATGAAGATGGTCAAAATAAAGCTTGGAATACTAGACTGATCAGATTTCCCTAAAAGTTGTATCAATGAATCATAGATTTATTCTCCTTTTTTCTCTCTCAGCTCTTTTCCTGGAAATTAATACAGCTTATTATGCTTCACAGTAGAAGATGCAAAGCGCATAGCCCAGCACTTCTCTATGCCTCATTCTAATGTTGGTAACTCATTATCTAAATCAAAAAACGAAAGGAAAACAAAACCTAGAGGTTACTCAATCTGAGATCTTGAGTAAGTCACATTCTCGGCCTGTTGCCTCAACTGTGAAATGAGGATTAACAGTAATATCTCCTTGACAAGGTTGTTAAGAGGATTAATTTAAATCTAATAATGTCTAAGAAACTGCTATATGAACCGTAAACTCGATGATTATGCTAATGATGATTAGAGCTCACGAGGCCATAATTTCATTTGTAATCAATACATAAAATCAAATATGCCAACGTGCAATACCAAGTAACCAGAGGCTTTTTATATTTGAAATGGTGTTGAAAAATTTTTAAATTTCTCAAGTTTCCAGGGTTCTTCTTTTTCTCATGATAGAAGTCTAGGGTGAATGAGAAGATTCCTGGCACTTCAGCATTTGCTGATACTTTTCCTCACTGCCTTTGGTGGTTTAGGAGCCAGATTTTTCTGCTGACAGCGAGCATAGGGAGCCAGAATCTAGGACTGAGCTTAGCTTCGTGGGAACCAGTCTTGAGTTGCCCTCTTCCTTGGGGAGCAACATTAGCCTCAGGTTCTAGAATCAGGGTTCACTTTCTCAGGCAAAGAAGGCAGATGCAATAGGGAGGCTGGGGAAACCCACACTTTCTTCCACCCTTGCTGATCCTGCCCCCGCCTCCAGGCTTGTCTCTCAGGTGCTTTCAGGGCAATGTGGAAGTCCTTGAGCTCAAAGTACCCTCCATCCTCCATTGTTTCTCACTCTGCTAATTTCCAATTTAGAAGAGTTAAAGAAGAAATACCCCTGGTGGCCTTAAAAGTGGAAGGGACTTACGTAGTCCTTTGCACACTAGAGTGAATTGTTGAGATGGACTGAGTTCCCCAAACCTGGCTGTGGCAAAGCTGAACAGAAAGAACAGGAGTTTACAGGCAGGATAGGAAGGAGAGCAGCAAACCGTTACCCCTTGGGAGTTGGGAGCAAAAGGCTTTAGGCAGCATCCAGGCACTGCGCAGCAGGGCAGGAAGACATATGGGGTCAGGAGGTACAAAAGAGGCTCAGAAATGAGGCCCTCAGCACATCTACTTCACGAGCACCCAGTTTTACCAAGTACCCACCCTTGCCTCTTTCCTGCCTCCTCACATGAAAAGAGCAGCATCGCAGGACTGTTGGCCAAGAAAAAACTCCTGTCATCCTCACAATCATCCTACTCATTATTTGTTATGTGCTTGCTGGGTAGGAGGCACTGTGCTAAGCACTTTACATGAATTATTCATGAAATCCTCAAAACACTAGATGTCGTTAGCCCATTTTGCACTTGAGGAAATTGGGGGTCAGAAAGTTTAGTAATGGTAACACAGATATTAAGTGCAAAGCTGGAATTTGAACACAAGCCTGACTCTGGGAATTCTATGCTTTTAATTATTAGGAAGAACCGACACTCATTTAACTCTTCTCTCTTCCATTCCCCACCCCCCCATCCCCTGCCGCCCACCAGCCGTCTACCCACTTCCTTTAGCTAAGTGTGGCCAGTCTACATGGTAATCTTCTGAGAAAAGTTGCCACAGGTGGTTTCTGCCTCATAGGCTGCTATCCTCATAACAAAACTTTAAAGTAAGTACTAATATTATTCACATTGTACAGGTGAGAAAACCGACACTCAGAGAAGTCGTCACCTGCCTGAAGTTGTACAGTTAGTAAGAGGCAGAACTAGGATTGGAAGGGTAGTTCATCCAAATGTTTGAACATTCTGCTGTGCCCTCTTTTTTGGGGAGACTAATGGAGTTGACCTGGAACAAGAGACCCTCTTGAATGCAATTTGTAACAACAGAGGGGAGTTGGCCAGCCACTGCATCAGCAGATGCAGACAGAGTACAGAGTCAGACAAGAGCTGAGTTTTGACAATGGAAGAGTGATCAGAGGGATGACTTTAACAGTGGCTGTCCAGTCATGTGAGCTGGCACTAGGCCCTCATCAAAGGGGCTCCCACTCCAGTTGATATGCAGCAGTAAAGCCTGTTACCTGTGTTTCCTGACTTTTCCATATGGGCTGTCAACCCCTATCACCTCAGGTAACCGAACCCAGTCCTTGTTTCTTGTGTCTCACACATACACACTCTTTTATGCTTAACCTCCCTGAAACACACCTCATCATAGTCTTGGCCTGATGGAATGGAGTGGTGAGAGGCTTGGAGCTTTGCAGACCCTGATGCTTGAATCCTACCCTGACCCTGGCCTCCAGCTTTACTTCCTCTCCCAACAAGTAACTCTCTCTCCTCCTTCTTCATTGCCAGCTCCAGGGGAAGGAGCACTGAGGCTTAAGGGTGCTTTCCAACAGGCCGTGAGTGTTCTGGGAAAGATCGAATGTTTTCTGGGAGAACAGCAAGTCAGATGCAGTGTGCAACTTAAAAGGCCATATAAGTTTTGGCCTCCAGAACTTCCACTTCCCGGATCCACCAAGGTCTTGGGGTGACTGGGGAGCAAAGCCAGAATCTTTTTCCAGGCCTTCACATCCTGCAGTTAGCCCCACTCTCTACACGAGACGTCAGAGCTCATAGGAGTCCCCACATCTCTGAGGTCAGCCACTGCAAAGAGCTGCCAGTGAGAACCATTGCTGGAAATGCTGGCAGCAAGCCACATAAGACATTTTTGTGCTCCCATGAAGTCTGTATATTCTAAGGAACTTGTATTCATGAGCAGCTGGTGCTATATCTTTAGATGTCACACATGATGGGTTGTTCCAAGAAAGATTTAGGAATACAAAAAGTGGATTTCCTGGCTTCAGTGTCTCTTCTCTTTGACATCCTGTTTTATGGACAATCTGGCAAATGTTCAAATCGCTACCTTGATCTTTCCTACCAAAAAAAAGAAAACCATTTGGTTCTATAAAGCATCCTACCACATTCCTCCCTCAGGAAGGCAGGATACAGCAATCAGGAACAACAAAAAGAAAACGTTTGATGAGGAACCTGTATTTTTACATAGATCTTCTACCTCCTTCCACCTCTGTTCCCAGGGCCTCCTGCTGTTCTATTACTTGTCCCATCTCCACATCTGTTCCTCCTTTCTATAGTCAGTAATATCTAGAAGCTGAGTTCCCAAGGCAACCACAAATATTTTTTTCCTTTTTGCCATGTGATTTGCCCTAAACACAAACGCAGATATTTTTCCTGAGTTTCTGGCTTTACTCCCCAGTCACCCCAAGACCTTGGTGGATCCGGGAAGTGGAAGTTCTGGAGGCCAAAACTTATATGACCTTTTAAGTTGCACACTGCCTACCATCAAAATGCCAGAAAGAATGTAAACAAATATTGGGTTTTTATGCCTACTTTTGAAATAGAGACAGTGTAATGCTACTGAGGCAAAATTTCTAGGGATACTGTGAAAGTCCTAAAATAGAAGATAATATAAAAACTAGGGTGTTAGATTATTCTATCTTTAAAATGGGACAAGCAAAGGAAGGCCTGGGAAAAAAGAATTAGAACAAGCTGATACATATACACTCACATGCACCCAAAAAGGTAGGTTTGTTTTCCTTTGTAAAAAGGGAATAGCAAAGAAAAGAGTGCACATTTGCTCTGAGTTCAAGATTTAGCCTCTTTCCTTTGAAATGTCCCCTTGATATGCCAGCCAAGGACCCCAGAGGCCTCCATTTGAAGTTGACAATACTTGAAACTAATTGACAAACAAGATTTGCTTTCTGTTCTCATGTGACTCTAGGGTGGATGACCTTTTGGAAATCATGGATAAAGTTTCCATTTAAGGCTTCAACACAGTAATAACCCATAACACAAATGGGAACTTCTAGATTAAACGAGGTCCAGTAAATGGCAGTGTCACAATAGCAATAGTGATACTCATAAGACTTTACATTTTGATAGTCTCAACAAGAGTTTGCAAATGGATTTATGTCTTTTTTGATCCTCAGAGAAACTCTATAGGACACAGAGGACGCACATACACACATACAGAATCCCATTGCAGATATGTGAAAGCTGAGGCTAAAGAGCAAGTGAATTTGCCCAACCTGTATGTCTTTTTATCCTACATGTTGCCTATGCCTCCACTGCTCCATCCCCACTATCGTCCAAGAATCCTGAAACCAACAGGATTTGTTATCCAAGGACCAGGAGCTAAAAAAGCAGCCTTAGAGCTTTTAGAGAATCAATTCAGAAATAGATAAAAAAAAAAAAAAAAAGGAAAGACTGGAGAAAAAAAATAAACAAACAGAAGAGCTGAGATGAACTAATGCAGGATGGAGTCACTAAGGCAATGGGGAAAATTCTCCCTCTCTTCCTGCTTCACATCCTCCCTGCTCATCTCCATCTGTCCTGAGACCCAGGACTTCCCCAAATGGCCCTATAACAACCCTTTCCTCCAGTATTGGATAGACTCTGAAAATACTTTGGCTAAACTTCCTGATAGACCAGGAGAAATTTTTTAATTTTTTCTTGGAACTACCATATTGGTACCAGTCACATTCATGTCACTACCTCCTTTGACACATGTTCCTTATATGACATGGTCTCTGGATCCTTCCTTATTCTGGATATATCCACCCACGCAGTTTGTCAACATTTCACTTCCAATGTGATGCAAAAAGAAAATGTACCACCCATAAAGTGATTTTCAGTTCTTCATTCAATAAATCAACCAAAAAGTAAATAAATATGTATTGAATTATGAGGAAACTTTTTGTGGTGAATGAAATGCTCTATATCTTGATGGGGGCAAAAAGGGTTGTTGTAGGGCTAAATGAGGTAGTGAAAGTCAAGCAATTAGAATAGGGCCTGGCACAGTGTAAGTCCTTTATGGATCACTGCAAATGAGTGCCTTCATGGCACTTCATGGCACTGCAATATCTCTGTAGTATTTTCTTCACTTCAGAGCAGTGACATTTTTGAGAGCGACATTAAAAACTGGAAGGCAGAGGTCCAAAGAAGAGAAAGGAGCTCATACTCAAAGAACTTCCATTAGCAGTTTGTCCCCCTCTGTTTGCCCCTGTCCAGCTTTGCTCTGCTCTGGTGAAGACATGATAGGTTTGTCTCCTGAGGATCAATCCCCCCTAATTCCTGGATTATATTAGGAACTTCTTCACCCTAGTGAGAGAGATGCTCTCTCACCTGAAAACCCATGATTGCTCCCATGCCTGGGGTCAGTGTCCTGGAAGGAATTTAACCTCCCCTCCGAGAGAATCTGGGCAAACTTCCTTAGCTAAATCCATCCCAGAATGTGTAATAGTCTGTTGCCTACTCAGGTCCTGGTTTTCATTTCATTTCCACCCTAGGGCTAGAGCCTGACCACAAACATTGACCAAATTGGTAGGTGGCTGATTCCCTTTACTGGTTTCAGTCCACTCCTTTCATGTAGGATCTGAATTCAGTTTCAGGTGTCTCCCTGGTGCTCATTCAGACAGACTTTCTCCAATGACTTGGCCATGGACCAAGAACGTACTCCCAGGTTCCCCTGCAGCAGGACCTCACACCTTGGATCAAAGCCCTTGAATACAGTCATGGGCCAGATCAAACATGAGTTTATTTCTCTCTCTCAGACACAACGATCTGAACCACTCAGGGCAACTTCCTTTTACTCTCTCCCATCTGCAGAGAACTTCAGGCACATCTCATGTCTATGGATGTTCCATTCGGAACACTGACAATGAGGAAGGAAAAAAATTACACAGAACAAACATATGAGCTCATAAAGAAAAGCAGTTTATTGAGGATTTTGTGTAGGGGCAAATAGGTCTAAAATCTTTAATAGACCTAAAAAGTTAAATAGTCATTGCTGTTTTATAATTTCACTCATTCATTCATTTGTTATGTACCCAGGAATATACTCATGCTTGCACTGATTTGAATCACATTCGACTGCCTGGAATGTGCTTGGTACTGGATATACAAATATGAATAAGACCTAATCCCTGATCTGAAAAAACCATAAAAATTAATGTTCAAAATGTCAATGTCATCACCTTGACCTATCAAATAAAAGGTTTTTATGTTTGGCATGCTCTGGTAAAGGAGAGTAAGCTGCAGTCCACCTCAGTAGATTATATAATTCCATTCAACAATATCAGCTATAATTAGCACAAAATGTAATGTGTGAGCTTCATTTCTCTAGGTAACAGCACTCTCAGCCTTGAGTCTAGCATTTCTAGGTCTGCATCATACCTCTGGCCTCAGTTCCTCACTTCTAAAATGGGAATGGCAGTAGTTCTCATCTCATGAAATTGTTGTAAAGGTCCAATGAGGTAATGTGTACAAAGTGCTTAACATGGTACCTGGAAAGCTCCCGTTTATTTGTATTTTCCTTTTCAAATATGCATACGATAGTTTTTATTTATATACTTTACTTTAAGAAGATCTTTCCATTTTTCAATATCACCTTAGCATCTTCATTTGGGGTTAATATCTAAGGTCAAGTGCAACTAACTGGCCTTGAAAAAGAGATTCTAAGAAGTAAAAGCAGCAACCAACGAAAAGGACAACACACCCATAACCCTAATAAAAAAGTGAAGTAAGAAGTAAGCAGGCCAGAGTCCTAGAAATTAAAATTTGTGAGAAACTTATTAAACTATCATCTGCTAGGAAAAGATGTTAGAGCACATGAAACTTCCCAGGTTAAAACTAAACCAGTTGCAGGACACATTAGTAAAAGGCTCAGTCTTTCAAAGTGTATCTGGACTCTGTATTAAGTTACAGACACCACACTTAAAAGTGAGACCTTGACAGCAAGGAGCTGATCCAAAGCATTCCAAAAATGTTAGCCAACTGGAGCTTGACAAAAAGAGTGAAATACAGTAGGAGATTCTAGGCCTCTTAGGCTGGGGAATGGCAGGCATGGAGGAGTCATGACAATATTATTTCAAATATCTGAGGAACTATCCTATGGAAGGGGATTTAGATTTGGTCCATCTCTATGGCCCAGAGGGCAAAACTAGTGCTAATGGTGGAGGGAAGACACGGGAAGGAGAAATATTTCAATTAAACTTTAAAGAGATCAGATCTTTCTAATAGAGCTACCTAATAAGACAACCGTCCTGGGGGTTGGAGGAGGTAAAGTATAAGAGGGTAAGAAGAGACTTTAAGGATTCAATAGAGAATCCAACTTAATCAAGAAGTTGGACTGTGGATTTGGCTTGTCCATAATAATTTTCTCAGATATCCACGGTAAGAAAAATAAAATAGTGATACACTGTCTAAGACCCATTAACTACACAATGAGGATAATAGCAATATCAACCTGATAGAATTGTGTGAAGAGAATAAAAATATGTGAAAAAGTCTTCAACATGAAAGACAGAAATGAAAACAAACAAGAAAAAAAGAGGAGACAAAAAACTTCAATTACTCTCCTCAGAGAGATGAGAAAATATTACATCTATGAGACCAAAAGAGTGTACAGTTTTGATTAAAGAAACCATCAGAAAATAAAAACAAGCTTTTAGAAATTTAAACTATAATAACTGAAATAAGAAATTTTAACAAATGAGTTGAAAGATAAAATTGAGGAAACATCCTAGATGGTAGAGCCAGCTATCAAAGAATATGGGAAAAAAAAAAGAAATTAAAATTAATATAAGAGAGACAACATCTGACTAATAGGCATTCCAGAAAGACAGAACAGAGAAAACTATGGCATGGAAATTATCAAAGAAACCTAACGAGAAAATTTCCCAGAACTGAAATATTTGAGTTGCCAGGTGGGAGGGGCTGAATGCCCAACACAATGGATGATGAATGCCCAAAGTACATCATGATAAATTTTTAGTACATAATGGATAAAGAAAATATCCTAAGTGCTTCCTGGGAACAGAGGGTGGGATGGGAAGAATAAATGATATAAAAATAGTTGGGAACAAGAATAGCATCAGACTTCAAAATTCTAAAAGATACGAAAGCTTCCACATTTTTCCTCCAATGCGCCTATTCTCGGGAGCTTACTGAAGGATGTGCTCCCCCAAATAAGGTAGTGAACACAGAAAGAGGAAGAGATGCAGTACAACCTGAGGATCAACTCAGGAGAAAGGTCAAGGGAAGCCCAGGAAGATAACTATGAAGCAGGCCAGGAGAGCAACCAGCCTGGACTGGAATAGGACAACAGATCCAGAAAGGAGGTTTTAAAAAAGAACAAACAAGAAAAGAGGGACAAACAAGAAAAGATTACTATGTAGGAAATTATCTTGAAAGGTTTGCAAAAAAGAATGACTAATGGAGACATAGAAAATTAAGCAGATGAAGAAATGAGGCCTTATTAATGCCAGTAAAAGTAAAAAGTCATACAGAAAAGGAAATCTAAGGCACAAATTATATTTACCTAGACATGCAAAGGTAAACATTGGATAGTGATTTAACCAAAAATTGTGATATCACTATACAGTCATGAGCCACGTAACAATGTTTCAGTCAATGATGGACCACATAAACGACAGTGATCCCACAAGATCAGTACCATATAGCCTAGGTGTGTAGCAGGCTATACCATCGAGATTTATGTAAGTACACTCTATGATGTTTGCACAACGATGAAATCACCTAATGATGCATTTCTCAGAATATATCCCAGTCATTAGGCAAAGCATGACTGTCTAGGGATGGTGTTGGGGGGGAGACCCTGGGGGAATGCAAGAAGACAAAGTATTCAGCTACCACAATAGGAAAGCAACAGATAACATCTAAATTAGCAGCGTAAGCATAAATACCAAAAGAAATTCTAGAAAGATTAAAAGCGGCTACTCTGGAGAAGAGGACGTAAGGATGGGGGGAGGGCAGAAAGTGATGGAACAGGCAACTACAGTTCTTGGTTATGACTTATTAAACTTGAATTTTAATTATATGCATGTGTCATTTCGGTAAAAATTAATATTGATTTTTTAAAAAGAAAAATCCTGCGAATCCATCAAAAAAAAATCCAGGAGCCACTGACCTAGGTGGTTATCAAGGTCTGTTCTGCTCTGAGACGGTTGGTTATTTGATTTCCTCAGGTCCCCTAGCAGAGGGAGCTGTTGTTCTGTGCTGGGAAACTTCATTTACAAGGCAGACAAAGGAGAACGGCTGCAGATCTTACTATGTTAATACTTTAAGTCTTCAGTTTTGCAAACACAAGTTTTTTAATCCAAGATAATTTCCTCATCCCACTTTCATTCTTATTTTCACTTATTTTGTTATTTCAACTGTAGGTGTATTTCTTTGTTTAGAATTTATTTTTTCTAGGCTCTTCATGGATATTTTGTTACAGCATTGGCTCTCAGAAAGCAAGGAGACATCTTAGATTTGTAGATTTGTGGAAAAATATCCAAATTTTATTTAAAAAGAAGGTTCACAGGCAATTTACTGTATTTCACATATTCCTTCTAGAGCTGCTTAATTTTTTTACTAGTCAATTAGTTACTTTCCATTTAACATTAAAGTTTTTCCATGACAGAATTTTCTACATGGCATTAATTATTTTTTATGATTGCAAAAATATTATATGCTTACTTTTAAAAATTTGGAAAATGCAGAAAAGTATAAAAGAGGAAAATAAAATCCACTCTCTTGATCACCCGTTTCAATATTTCACTGTATATCTTGTCAGTCTTCTTCCTATGTATATTTAATGCCTACATTTATTAAATTTTGTTAACAAAATGGGTCTTGATTATTCAACTTTATAACTTGCTTTTCTCTTAACAAGGCTTTTTTCTCTTGTCCTTGGAAATTCTTTTACAGCATCATTTGATTCTTGTTTTACATATGGATATACATTACTTTAGGTTTTTCCAGTTGTTCACAATGCTCTAATAAATATCCTACTAGGTACATCTATGCACATACTCAGGCTGCTTTCCTTAGGGTAAGTTCTCATAGTAGATGTGCTGGGTCAGAGTGTGCACCTTTTTAAGACTTTGAATAATTACAGCCAAACATGTCCCTCTAGAAAAGTTTACCCATTGCATTCTGGCCAACAATCTGGGAATATTAATCTCCCCACATCTTCAACAACAATGAACATTAAAAAAAAAGAACAAAAACAACTTTGCCTTTTGGTTTGTGAGAAATACAGCCCTGGTTGGGTGTTTAAGAGTCATGAGAGAGTTTCCAGAATCTATTTTGGGGATAAACTGGGATATTTTCTATAGCATATTCTTGACACCTAGGATCATTTTACGTATTAGGACAAATCATAGGAAATTGCCAATACCTGACAGTTTTTGACCTACAAAACTGTCCTCAAATGGTTCAACTTAATAAATATATTTGTAAAATTGGGGAAGGTATTATAAGTTAAGAATTGGCCAAATTGCCTTTGCCTTTAAAAAAGTTTCTGAGTTATGGAAGAGCCATCAGTACAACCTGCTTTAATGTGTAGGCCTTGCTGTGTTTCTGCCAGCCTGGTTGGATGAGTTGGGGTGAGTCAAAGTGAACCACAAATGGGGTAGGATGGAGACTCAATCACTGGAATCCATTGAAAGATGGCCTTCCTATAAAGAAGTACTACTGTAGAGTAGGATTTGGGGGAGAAAATCTATAACCAGTGTGAGGACCTGGATTTGGCCACCCCAAGATATGTCTCTG
This sequence comes from Equus przewalskii, assembly GCF_037783145.1. Classification (NCBI taxonomy): domain Eukaryota; kingdom Metazoa; phylum Chordata; class Mammalia; order Perissodactyla; family Equidae; genus Equus; species Equus przewalskii. Next base: position 33,356,834 of record NC_091831.1, read on the forward strand.
GCATGAGGATTATTTGAGGCTGGTTTCTTTGCAGACAGGAAAGCAACTGAAAATTAGAATTTACTTACTCTTTGTAAGAGACATTTACATTGTAAAGGAACTCTCCATCTGTAAAGATATCTCCCTCTCTACCAGGAAAAAGGGGAGATGACCTTGTCTCTAGAAACTCTTAATCAAAGGAGAAGGCAAGGACTTAAATCTGCATTTGTTTACCTCCTGTAACTGACTTCCCTCCCCCTCCCAACATTGGCATTTCTTTAAGGATTAAGCATCTTTCCTTAGGCTAGGAACTGATTGCTGCGCTCACCTGTGACCACCCAGCTCAAGACAGTAGACTTGCCTCCTGCTATGCCCTCCGAGATAGCAGACCCACTACCTACTGTGTCCATCAAGTGCTGTGCCGACAGGGCAATCTTGTGACTATTGTGGGAGGGACATTTCAATCATATGTGAAACACCCTGTTTGGGAGTATATAACCACTCTGTGTACCCCACTTCTTCGGTGCACTTTCTTCCTTTGGGAAGAGAGGCCCCGGGCCATGGTCCTCATAAAGCTTTGTGTAATTTTCTCTTGCTATTCTGTCTCATGTGAATTTAATTCATTCTCCAGCCAGACGAACCCATATTAAGTAGAGGAAATGTCTTCCTCCCCTACACCAGTAAAGTTAAAAAGAAGTCAGAGAAACTTCCAGAATGCTTCAGGTGTATGAGGGAATGTCCAAAGGGTAGTGGCTCCTGACTAATGGGAAAATATTTACAGACCTAATGGAGAAAGGTATCTGAGGAGTACCATCTCCTCTCATGAAAAAAGGTATCTCCAGTTGTTCAGAGTTCATGCCCACAGACGAATTAGAGGACTAGCTCTGCATGAGTGGGAGCCACAGAGTTTGCAGGAAAAAATGATATGTCATCAAGGCCCAAGGAGTCCTATAGGACATCACTAACAAAAGACTGAAAGGTAACAGGAAGCATGGTATCATGAAAGGGCTCTTTCAAAAGGCAGGGGAGCTGAACTCCAAAACACACTCAGCTACCAACCACACGTGCAACTTGGGCACACTCCTTCTCAACTCAGGACTTCAGTGTTTGTGTCACTCATATATTGCTGTAATTTGGAGAGCAATTTGGAAATTCTGCTTTTAAGAATTTATCCTAAAGAAATCTTCAAAAACATGAACTAAAATAGGTCCACAAGCAGTTATGTATAATAGTAAAATATTTGGAAATTTCCTAAATGTTCTACAAAAGGAAATGGTTAAATAAATATATGGTATATGTCAAATGATAGAATATTATATGCAGTCATTAAAATCATATGGTAAAAGCCACTCAATTGTCATGATAAACTGTAAAGTAAAATAGAAGATTGCAATCAGTATGCATAACACAACCAAAAATTTTTAGAGAACAAATAATAATAAACAATAAATAGTACGACAAAGAAGAGAACAAGACTGGGAAGTTACATGAAAAGAGTTATGAGCGGTGAGCTTACAGAGAATTTTTATTTTCTTATTTGTTCTTACATTCCAAATTTTTTGTAATAAACTTACATTATTTGTGTGATTTTAAAGGATAGTAAATGTAATCAATTTCATTTTAATGAAGAGATTTAAGAATGCTCAACTCCCTTTCAGTACTAACATTTAGAGTCTTTTTAAAATGCTGAATGCAGAGATACATGGACCACATTTGAATTGTGATTTTCCTACTCCTACCTTGCCCTAATCCTCCCTTAAAATGCAAAGTCCTCCAAATGATTGGGTTTTGTAAACAGATATACCCTCTGAAACCATAAGGCAGTTCTGGGAAGGGCAACAGTAGGTAGGGGTCTGGGGTTTGGGCTGTCTTCACAATCTGAATCCTGGAATGAGCTCACTGAGAAAGACACATATGTAGAAAACCACAGTTCCTGCCCTGTAGGGCCTCTGGCTTTTCTTTCACAGAAAATATTTGCAATCTGGATAGTCTGTCAACACCAAGAGGTTACACACCTTCACATAAAAGTTTCCATTCCCAGGGCCAGCCCCATTAAGTTCGCACGCTACACTTTGGTGGCCTGGGGTTTGCTGGTTTGGATCCTAGGCGCAGACCTACACACTGCTCATCAAACTATGCTGTGGCAGGCATCCCACACAGAAGAACTAGAATGACTTACAACTAGGATATACAGCTATGTACTGGGGCTTTGGGGAGAGAAAAAAAAAAGAGGAAGATTGGCAACAGATGTTAGCTCAGGGCAAATCTTCCTCACCAACAAAAAAGCATACCTTTAACAAAAAAAGTTGCCATTCCTAAAAGACTTTACAGATAGCTGATGGGTAGAGGCTGTAAATAGGACACACAGGACAGAGACAGGCTATTTCTAGCTGAAGTGAACATTTGCTGTATTGTCTGCCAAAGTCCATTTCCCCTTCTTCCTCTACCAGGACTTTGAATTTCCTTTGAGGAAACATGCCTCCCTCACATTCAGACATGTTCTTCAGATGTCACTGATTCCTCCTTAGTTTGGGGAGGGAAGAGAGGGATGGGAAAGAAGTGAGAAGCAAAGCAACAGGAACAACTCCAGTAAGAATTTTGCTCCCAGCACTCCACCAAACGTGCTCTCATCAAGATCACCATCCACCTCCACTGTGCTGAATGCAGTGATCAATTCTCAGTTTCACCTTATTTGTCCCATGAGCAGTATTAGACTGAGCTGGCCACTTCCTGCTCTTGAAACACTTTCTTTACTTGGCTCCCAGGACACCATACTCTCCTAGTTTATCCCCCTCTCCTCACGCCAACACACACACACACCCCCCCACACACACTTTTTCTCAGTCTTCTTGGATGGCTTCTTTTCTTGTCCCCAACCTTTAAAGTTGAAGCATCCCAAGGCTTGGTACTTGAAACCTCTTTCCATCTACACTCACTCTCTTGGTGATCTCATCCTGTCTCATTGCATTTAAATCCAGTCTCACTGAGTTTAAACACTACCTGATGACCCAAATTTGTATCTCCAGCCCAGTCTTCTCCTCTGAACTCCAGACTTGTACATCCATCTGCTTAATTCAAAATCTCCATGTCAAATAGGCATTTCTTATCAAATAGGCATCTCAAACTTAAATATCCAAAACTGAGATCCTGACCTTTCCACTCAAACCTGTTCCTCCTATGGTCTTTCCCTAGGAAAGGCAACTCTATCCTTCCAGTTTCTTGGACAGCCCCAAACCTTGGTGTCAAGTTTTCTTCTCTCTGTTTCCCACCCAGATTCAATGAAGAAATACTATTGGCTCTATTTTCAAAAAAGATCCAAAATCCTATCACTTCTCACCACTTCTACTGCTACCACCTAGAACCGGACACAATCCTCTCTCATGTGTATTATCGCAGTATTCTCCTAACTGGTCTCTCTCCATCTACCCTTGCCCCATTTTGGTCAATTTTCTACACATCAGCCAGAGCGATCCAATTAAAATGTGAATTGGATCAAGTCACTCCTCTCCTCAAATCCCACAGTGGTTTCCCATTTCACTGTAAGTAAAAGCCAAAGACTAAACAATGGTCGGCAAGGCCCCAGATGGTCTGTTTAGGCCAAACCCACCTCTCAGCTGTCACCTTCTTTCTCTCTCCAACCCAGCCACACTGGCTTCTTTGCTGTTCCTTAAACACCTAATTTCTCTTCAGGACTTTGTACTTGCTGGCCCATCTGCCTGGAACGTTCTTCCTGGAGATAGCCATATAACTTGACTTCACTTCTTTAAGGTCTTTCTTCAAAATCACCTGCTATCTTATCATCCTATCTAAAATTGTAATCTCCCAACACTTCTCCCCCTTCCCTGCTTTAATTTTCTCCTTAGTACTAATCATCACATAATATACCAAACATTTTACTTATTTTTTTGCTTATTGTCTGTCTCTCCTAACCCCTCCATCAAGAACATAAGCCCCATGAGGTTAAAGATTTTGTTGTTTCTTGCTGTATCCTCAGTGCCTTGAATAGTGCTTGACACATACTCTTTGCTCAATAAATTTTTGTTGAACGAGTGAGTCCATCTCCCTTCTGCTGGCTCTTATCTTTCTCCTTGTTGCCTATTCTGCAGCTTTGGCACTTCTTTTTGAAACTTCGTTCTCAAAACACTCTCTGCATTGGCTACCAGGTTCAGACTCTTTCGTTGGCTTTCTCCTACCTTTCTAGGCATTTTTTCTGAATATCTTTTCTTAAATCCTTTCTCTTCCCATTCTTTTATTAATGTTGGTGTTTCTGTAGGTCCCATTGTTCATCCTCTTCTAAAACTCATTCTCTAGACTTTCCAGGGTGACTTATTCATGCCCATACTTTCAACCACTGAGTGCATGCTCCAACTCCACCTCCCATTATCTCTCAATTTTGGTCAGACCTCTCCAAGCCCTAGACCTAAATTTCCAGCAGTAAACAGAATACAGTCATCCCGAAGTATCCGTGAGAGATTGATTCCACGACCCCCTGCAGATACCAAAATCCACGGATGTTCAAGTACCTTATATAAAATGGCATAGTATTTACATATAACTTATTGCACATCTTCCCATATACTTTAAATCATCTCTAGATTACTTGTAACATCTAAGATAACGTCAATGCTATGTAAATAGTTGTTATATTGTATTGTTTAGGGAATAACTACAATAAAAAAAGGTCTGTATATATTCAGTACAGATACAACCATAGGAGGCCTTTCGATTGGTGGGTGGTTGAAACCGTGGATGTGGAATCCACAGATACAGAGAGCTGACTGAATCTCTGCCTTGATGTCTTACAAACATCTCCTATTTAGCATATGCCAGAATGAACTTGTTATCTCCCTCCTCCCCTGCCAAAGCTACTCTCCCTCCCCCATTCCCAGCCTTACTTATAAACATTTGTTGACCCAATCATCCAAATCTAAACTTGAGGATAAGTCTTGACATCTCCCTCTCCTTTCCTCCCAACAAACCACCTAGCCCTCTAGCTCAGACTCTGCCTCAGAGATATTGTCTAAATCCAGCCCCTCCTATCCAACCTCTTGTCCCCAACCCCTGTGTCAACACCTTAGGGCAGATCCCCATCATCTCTCAACTATGGGAAGCCTATCTCTCACATATTGCAGAAGCTCAATACTAGTCTCCCTGCACTGCTCACCAACTTCTTGGTTCATTCCCTAAATTGCTGCCAGAGTGACCTCACAAAGCCAAGTCTTATGACCACTGAGTATGAGGATAGCATAAGCGAAAATACTTTGCCACACTCTCTCACATTCTTGTGAAAATGTACATCTGTACCCTAAAAGAAATGAGTGTTTTTTCCCCAGTGAAATGCTAATGCATTAGAATTAAAAATGGCACTAATATCCAGCATCTCCTCTTCTGAGACAAGGCAGCTTGACCAGGGGCAAGTAAGCAGAGGTCTTAGTTGGCCCTCCCAACACCCATTAACTTGGAACCAACAAAAGCACAATATGGGAGAAGAGTAGTAGAGTGTGATGGGAAGGGCAAGGGAAACTTTTTGGGAAGCCCCAGGTTTGTTTTTTGTCTTGCTTTGTTTTGTTTGTGTGTTTGTTTTCGCCTCTGTGAACTTGCAGCCATGTGTCTACCATGAATATACAGAGACCCTAGAACTGACCTCCATCAAAAGGCATTACTCAGGAAAGGCGCTGAGCAGTGGAGCAGGAGCTCACTCCCCAGTTCAACAGAGGTGTGCTCTCACTGGGGAAGGGGCAAAATCAAGAAAATGAGTGCAGAGAAGGGTCCTTCCTGAAGGCCTTTATGCCTCTGGACAATGGAATTCTGACAGCCCTAGCCTCTCTATCCTCTGAAACATGACTTACATGGCAACAGGACTTTTGCCTTCTTTCCTGGATCTGAGTGAGCTTTTTCTGCTAGAGGATTGAGATGTCTTCTCATACATAGAAGGGGATCTAGGATTTGGTGATTGCATTCTTACAGGATCCAAACGAAATGTGAGAGAGCCAAGAGCATTCCAGCCATCTCCAACATTGGACTATGATAAATCTCCCCTAATGCTTACTTAAATTCTTTTTAGAATAAGGTGAAAAACACATACATTCATTTGTACACACATACAAAAGGAATCTCCTTTCTTTCAAGGATAAGGCCTTAGATTAAATAAATTTCACAATAAAGTAGAAAGAACAATGGAGGCAAAGCTTGCCTCGAAAATACATGTGATTCAGGAAAGAGAAGGAAATTTCTCCTGTTTATTTTTCAGTTGGGTACAAGAGGATGTTGCTATGAGAAGAGAACAGACTAAGATGAAAGATTTCATGGAAGCCAAAAACATTGCAGCTGAATGAAAGTTTATATTGGAGATAATTAAGAAAAACTGAATCAGTGATGTGGAGCACAATGTGAGGAAAATGTTTGCAAATATAAAGAAAAATAAATGATGGAGAGGGAGAGAGAGAAAGAAAGAGAAACGAGACAGAGAAGGGAGGGAGGGAGCCCTTTCTTTTACATTCCCAATTCTCCATCATGCACCTCTTTTCATTTTTTCACAATAAACATGATTCACATCAACTGAAATTCCCAGAGGTATCAATAAAAGTATACAAAAGTAAATGCACGTATATTATAATTTCACACAGAAGAAAATTATGATTGGAGAGGGATTACTGTATAATTGAAATGACTGGATAGATTTATTAATATACAATTTTATCTTAAAAACAGAATATATCTATTAACAAGTGCTCAAGGATTTATAAAAATTCTCTACATGCTTAGGTACAAAGAAACCTCAGAAATTATAAAACCATATTCTCTAACCATTGTGAAATAAAATGAAAAATTAATTGTTTAAACAAAAATAATCATTTCGAACTTAAAAAATATATTATCATGGGTTAAAGAGACAATAAAAATGCAATATCAAACTAGTTTGAAAACTATAACACCACAGATAAAAATGTATTGGATCTGTGTATAGTTTTGGTCTCGGTATAAAAGTACTAAGAGAAGATTCAGAAAACTGTTATGAATATGACAGAAAAACTTGAATACCCTTATTTTATGAAGAGCTCACAAAAATTAATTTAAAAACATAAAATCCAGATAATTAATAAACCAGCAAAGGATGTAAATAGACAGTATACAAAAGAAGAGGCACATTATGTAAAAAATGTCGAATTTACTGGTAATTAAAGAAATAGAAACTAAAACAACATAAAAGCAGATAAGATCATTTTTTTAGGAAAAAAACACCGAAGTTGTCAGGGAAGCAGCAAAACAGGAATTGCTTGTGGGAGAATGAAGGGTCCACCCTAGGGAAAGCAACTTGGCAACACGAATCAAGAACTTTTAAAAACATTTACAAGTTTTAATCTAGTAATTCTACTTCTGGGACTCTATCCTCAGCAGGCAACTCTACATATGGAAAAACTTCATGCACAAAGATGCTTATTGGAAATAGAAACAAATGTCTCTATTTCCTATTTTTAAAATTGTATATACAGCCTAATGATTACAATGCTGTCTTATAATTTTTCAAGGTCCTAGTCAAGTAAATGCTAAAAGAGAGAAACAACCCCCGCATAGTAAAAGGAACTGCAAGGAAATACACCAAAATATTGTCACAAGTGATTGCTTTTCTTCTCTTCTCTAATCTATATTTTCATGTTTTCTTTAATGGCCATGTGCCATATTACTTACACCCTCACAGACATAAAGGAATTGTCCACATCCTTTGTACAAATCAAGGAAACACCTCTTCATGTAGGGCGTACACTGCCATTGTTCCTAGGTCTCTAAAGTATTTTGATATTCTAGCACAAAAACTGCAGGATGTAAGCATGCTAGGCAAACTCTCCCCTGCCTTCTTTTCTCCAACAACTTCTTTAATCTTCATAATTCCCTCAACTTTCCAAACCTAAAGAAATTCCATCGGTCCTCTCTGCACCCACTTTCCTCCTTTCGCCTGGGATTATTACCACCTCAGTTCTGCAGAGTAGAGACAATGCCCCAGGCACACTGCTCCCAGTCTCAAGGCCTTGAGTCCCTGCTCCCTCCTGCTCCCTGGCACTCCAAACACCCAGCACAGGGTTCTAGAGGCAGCCAAATGTTCTGGTCCAGTACTTCTCAGGTTGGAGGCAGGGAATGAAAGCAGTTTAGGGAAGCTTGGAGCTATGGAGAAAAGGTGGGAGATGTTTAGGAAATCCAATATAGGACACTTTTTGTGTAACAGTATTTTGTGTTGATAAAGATTCAGACTTGTTTCTTGTATGGAAAATTGGGGGCCTCAATTTCCTGTTCTAAGACATATATTTACCGCAGGAACGAACGAGTGAATGAATATATGAACTAGGCTTCCTATCATTCTGCAATAACATAGTTTGATCAGTGACTCAAAGTGGTAGCTTATGAGAGGGGTGGGGGTGACACTGGGGAAGGGAGGGATTGGTCATTTGGTACCAAAATAAGCCCTGAGACTAAGGCATGCAGTGACCCTATAACATTGCTAGTCGAAGTGCGGTCTATGAAGGGGGAGCATTACCATCACCTGGGAGCTTGTTAGAAATGCAGAATCTCAGGCCTTACCCCAGAGCTTCTGGATCAGAATCTGCATTTTAACCAGATCCCCAATGATGCACATACATGTGAAAGTTTGAGAAAAACTGCCTTAGAATACACATGCACATTCACCAAGACAAAGCTAGTGCCTCCACTCTGCTGCACTTCCACCAAACCATCAAGAGGTTTGATGATTCTTTACAAGTGCTGCCCTCAATTTTGACCTCCCTCCAAACGGTTTCAGGGAACGGAGCTCACGAGGAACAGACCCTATATAATTTTCCCTGGGCCTCACCTTCACTCTGCACAAGCTGAACCCAGCACTACTCAACCAGTGACAGGTGGGATTAAATGCTAACGCCCTTGGGCACAATCACTGGTTACAGAGAGTGCAGAAGCAAACAGGGAGAAAATACTCTTAAAATGTGGTTTGGCAAAACCGCAAAACCAATCGCCGTCAAACTGTTTACCACATGTGCCTAATTACCATGCAGGAGATGGAAATCATCATGATTAAGGCTGATTACTTTGGAAAGGTTTATTCAGTGACATGACTGGTAATCCCAACCTCATAGTCCAGGCTAAACTTTGGACTTCTGCCTTCAAATCTCCAGGATGGACATGTAAATAGGTTCCTTGCTTGGAACTTGGAAAATGTAAAAGAGCTTTTTACTCTTACATCTAGGCTGTAGTTTTGGTAAAAGAAAGAGAAAAGTTCTTTAAGCACTGCTGAGACTTGAAAGGGGCTTGTTGTGGGCACCAGACTCTACTCATCGTTCTAGGTCCAATAGAAGTGTCCTATCCTTTAGAGTTTTCCCAGAAATTATCACTCCCTAGTCTGTTTCTCATGGCATTTTCTTTAGACTTCTATTGTAGCTCTTAGGGAGGTAGAAGAACTTATCCTTTAGGAACCCAGGCTTTGCACCCTAACTATATGCGTCTAAATTCTCCCTCTGCCTATTACTCCCTCTGGTCAAGTGACTTCCCTCCACAACTGTAAGACGCAGAAACCTATATCATAGGTTTGTCATAAAGATTACACGAGACAATGCATATAAAAATTACAGTGCCTGGCACATAATAAATAATCAATGTTAGCTATTATTATTAGCACTTCACAGAGTCTGGCTTCAATTAGAGTTGGTTGTATATATGTCTGTCTTCCTCACTAGACCGTGAGCAAAGTGTTTATATCACACACATCTGGCATAGAGACTTACAAATGGTAGACACACAATAATATTTGTCAAACTGGTTTGAAGCTATGCCAGGAAGAGGAAAGGGAGGGTGCTGGAAATAAATTTAACGTACTTTATGATTTTACCCAGGGCCAACCTCTATAGTGTTTGTTTTTCTTCTATTATCAGAGTGCAATGTTTCAGACTATGAGGTTGCTATAAAATGGGGCTGGAGAAACACTCTTTCTAGAATGAGATGTTCTGTTCAGAGATAGCATGGTTGTGCTATGAGGCATCTGAAATCTCCAGTTTGGCCCCTGTCTGAGGGCGGGGAGTGGAGGCTGAAGTTCAGCCAGAGCTGGACTGGTCAAACTGGGCGCCTAGGCGTTAGGTCACATCAGCTCTGAAGATCACCCACCTGGAAGGGATGAATCTTGTTTCTCAGTGTATTCACTTAGAGGGATGTTTTTATAGATTGCACAAAAGAGCTGTATGTCCCAGCTGGAGCTCTATTGCAAACTCAAAGTTGCCCTTTTAAACCAGCTTCCTGACTCTTGGGTGAACATCAACTAAAATAATAATAAAAATATAATAATAATAGTTGGTCTATTTACTAAATATTTATTGAGTGCCCATTATGTGCTAAACATTGCACTAGACGCTGTAGATCCAAAAGTAAATAAAGAAATTATAGAAGGGGGAAGTGGGAGGCGATGCAGAGGGCAGGAATGTTAACAAGTATGATGAGTGCCACCTTAGGCATAAGTGGGAAGGTGTTGCAGAAACATCCATGGCGGGGGCCTAACTTACGGCTTGAAGGGTTGGAGAAGGCTTAAAGCAGGGACTAACAACCAAGATAAGGCTTGAAGGAGTGATCCCAATAGCTAACAGGGTTTTTTTTTAAGATTTTATTTTTCCTTTTTCTCCAAAGCCCCCCAGTACATAGTTGTGTATTTTTAGTTGTGGGTCTTTCTAGTTGTGGCATGTGGGACACCGCCTCAGCGTGGCCTGCCCAGCAGTGCCATGTCTGCCCCCAGGATCCCAACTGGTGAAATCCTGGGCCACCGAAGCAGAGCGCACAAACTTAACCACTCTGCCACGGGGCTGGCCCCCGACAGCTAACATTTATTGAGCACATACCATATGCATCAGGTCCTGTTCTGAGACCCCTGCATGAATCCCTCATTTAGTCCTTACAACAACCCTAAGAGGTAGATAATCTCTTCATTTTACAGATGAGAAAACTGAGGTACAGTTAGTAAATGATGGAGCTGGAATTCAAACCCAGGCAGCTTGGCTCCAGTCTAAAGGGGAAGGAGAGGGCACATAGGCCTTCCAGCCAGAGACAAGTGCCTTGCAACGGCATGGAGGAAAGAAGCAAGGTTTCTTGGGGAACTGAAAGTGGTTGAGGGTGGGGACAGAAGTTGGGAGATGACTGGGCACCCTCTGCCAGTTAGAGGGGAAACCAGAGGCAGGAGATTTCTGGTCTGGTCTGGACTTTCAAAAACTAGCTGTGTGATTCCTGTCACCTAACCCTTCCTGGCCTCAGTCTCTCCCTTTTGTAAAAAGCAATAATAACAATACCTAGGCTCTACTATAGAGAATGGCCAAGAGCACCAAACAAGAAAAATGTATGTGAACTTAAGAGCAAAGCACAAATTCCTTCCCAGACTTGAGATTTCATTAGTATCATTTCCCCAGAAGCTTCAGGGATTTGCAAACGTGGAATCAACGATGTCAGGGCAGTGGGAAGAGCCTTCGGAGTAAAAGTGTTGGGGAATAGAAAGGCCCACGTTCCCTGTGTCCAACTGCCTGCATCCAAATTCACCACTTACCGTGTGAGCCCAAGGCAAGCCACTCTCTCACTATCTCAACTCCATCAGCTGGAGAATAGGGGCTGATAATGATGGCACTCGTAAGCTGATGTGAAGAATAAATAACACGTGCAAAACGCTTAGAACAGCTCCCGGCAGAGTGAAGACTGAGTAAACCTTAATGGCTATCATTATGACCGTTACTAAGAAATCTGTTGGCTACTCATTCCATTCCTCCACGTTCTATGTGATAAAAAAGTGTGGGGATATTAAACATTAGAGATGATGAAGAAGGTTTTCAACCCTACACAGCCACACTGCTGCACAGATTCTTCCCAGCTGCTACGGGCTGGCAAGCAGCTGGCTCTCTGTCCTGGCAGAAAATGCCCAAAAGAGGTAAAAGACAGAGACTGCACACCATCTAGGCAAACCAGGCTGCTCTTGCAGGTTTCAGACAAAATCTAAATATAGTCAGTCAGATATGCCTTGCTTTTTTAAGATAAAACTGTTCTTCTTTGTCATTCCACATCCCCCGACCTCCCACCCCCCCCACCCCCCACACACACACAGACACTCTCCCACACATCCCAAGAAACTTTCGGTCTTTTGCAAGACATACTCTGGGGTCCTGTTGTGACAGCCTCTTGCCACACTGACTTCTCTGTCTGACTCGCCGCAGAGAAGCCTTTGCTAATTTCACAACAGGAAAGCACGCAGGAAATTCGAGAACAAAACAAATGTACACAGGGAGCCCAGCATCTTCAAGCAAATATGCTGAGGTACCGACTCCAAGCAAGATGACTCTGGACTGTAAATGAGGCAGCTGCCTCTTAAACTGCAAGGGGACAGAAGAAGTCAATTACCTCTAAAAAAAACCAGATCTGAATACAAATTGATAATGAATATTCATGAGCCCCTCAAGCTTGCTAAAAGCCACCCTTGACTACAACTCCTGGGCTTTGCTTGCTAAAAAGTTTCCCAAAGTTCTTTCTCGGCCTCCTCTCAGAAGGAGAGGGTGGGAAAGTTCATTTAGGGCTTTTTACCTCTTGCTCTTTCAAGTACTTGCTTTTGGTCTGGGCTTTTGGCTTTTCTTTTTTTTTTTTTTTCTCAAGATTTCGGATCAAATCAATTTTGCTCTTACCCTTTCTATCTTCCATAATTGGCAGCTTTTGTTTTCTTCCTCTTTGCTTTTTTTTCAGCCTCTGCTTGCTGTGGTCGTCTCAGTGAGAGAGGTATTCAAGGAACAGAGATATAACAGACCCTCGGGCTCGTGGGAGGGGCTAAAGCAGCCAGCCCCATTTCGGAAGGAACTCAAACCCTATGTCTTTCATTGACTGGAAAGGACAGATTGGCGGGGGAGTGCCGCTGCTCATTTCCCTAAAGCTACACGAAGGCTTCCCCGGGTTGTAACTTTTTGTATTCTTGAAGCAATGTATGTTCAAATATCTCGCGCACGCTCTCTCCCTCCCTCCTTGCTACAGAAATCTGTTTTCCCCCTTGAAAAATGTATCTTGGCTGCAAGCAAAAAAGCTATTTACTTATTGCAATTTTGAAGCCAGATAACAAGAAACTTGTTACCTTGATTCCCACTGGGAAGGCTGTGGGACGCAAGAACAGTTCTTCCCGCCCCCTAAAGCCGATGGCTTCCAGTCCCCTGAGGAGCAATCCCTTTTCGAGGCTCCTTAGACCAGATGAGCAACGTCTCCCCAGCTTTGGACGCCGCGGCAGGAGGAGCCGTGTTATTGGTCAGAAAGCCGGGCGGGACGGCAGACGAGGCTGCTCGCTGGGAACAACTATTTAGCCGTCCTGACGCAAGTCGTCCACCTTTTCCGAACTTTAATCTCCCACCTCTTAAGTCTTAGGAGCATGAATCGGCACGCCCAGGCTTGCTAAGATGACCCAAATGCAAATGAGAGCCTGACCAAAACATTTTTAAACTCTGTATACGGAGTTATTTTGAAATCAGGACCAGAGCTAACTCTGCAGGAAGGAGGTAAGTCCTCAAGTCACAAGGGCCCCTGGGTAGCTTCTCCCTCTATGACACTGTCACAAACCTTAGTATTTTCGATTTGAATGAGACCCCAGACATTTAGTCTAACTAGGGTTAGAGACGTGGAAAAGTTAAGCCACCTGCTCATGTTCACACAGAGAGAGCAGAGAGCTAGTGTCTCTTATTTGCTACCATGCTCCCCAGCAGCTAATACAGTTGCTCCCACAGGGTAGGCTCTCAGTAAATATTTGATGAATGGTTGAATTAATCAATGAATAGCAGCAAAGTAGGAATGTACATCTGGTTTCCTGGTTCCTAGTTCATGCTTTTCTACATTGCCTCTCCAGCTTGAGAATGTGTGTCTAAAGCCAATTATACCATAAGACATTTTTCTTCATATAAACCATTAAATTTGTGACCATTACAGATTATTTTTGACTCTACATAGAAAATATATTCTCCATTATACTTTCAATCATACTTTATTAAGGGCAGGGGCTGAGTTTTTAGTTTCAGCATTTATTACCCCTCACAGTGTCCAGCACATAGTACGTGCTCAATAAATTTTGGATGCTCTAATAAATCTGGGTCTGTACACTAAGGCTCTTTCTTTATCCTACTAAATGGTTCATAGTTACAGGATTTTGCATTTATAATAACAGCTAATTATACTAAAGGAAAAATCCACTGAATGCCTTCTCCAGAGCCAGTTTAGACTCCATCTCTAATAAAGAATATTGGTTTGATATTTGTCCTATTGCGGTAAAATTGTTTTTAAGTAACATAATGCAATATTTGTAAAAATCAATAATTTTTATAATGAGTTTATGACTGTCTTGGCATCACTGTTTCAGGAAAAAACTTGAAAAAGAGCATGTCCACAAAACATCTCGTGACCTACAGAAGAGAAAACAGACCATCAAGCTAGAAGGAGAAAAGACTGATTGAGGGGAAGATCAGAGTGGATGAGAGGTTAGATGGGAGAAACAAACACACAAGCACCTGAACATGTCAAGGAGAGCCCCACTTTGGGTACTGTGGTAACAGTTTATTTCAAACAAAAGTAAAATTCAAAGCAACTCCTATCATGTTCTCCTTGGATATCACATTGTTGACGAAAGGTTACTTCGACAACTGACTCATTCTCTTTCAATTTGATCATAGAGAGAGAAGCTATCTAGAGTAAAGGACCCAACTTCTGGTTCAACCAGAAGAGGTAAAATCTCATTATAATAACTAGCACTTCATAAAAATTTGAAGTTCATCTGAGTTGAATATAGTAATAGAAACATAGTTTTAGCCCCCAACTCATATTATGTGAACTTTTTGACATTTAATGCTTTTTATGGTATCAAGCTCTGCACTACAATTTAATCATATGTCTGGTGTTCACACCCTCCTCGGCATCATGAAAACACTGTAGTTAAGTAAATATTACTTCTCATTCATCCAAGAATAATTACAGAAGAGATCGTGTTTGTGTGTCTTTTTAAAGGCCCAAGAATTTATCTTAAAAATAAATCCTGTTTCTGAACCAAAAATTATCACCATTATTTATATTATTCTTATTTGTAACAGGAAGTAGAAGATAAAAACTGCACTCAGAGAGACGGAGGGAATTGTTAGAAAGAGGTAGAGATATTCCATCTTTCTTAATGATAAATTGGTCTTTGATAAATTCTTAGAATGACTGCAGTTCCATTTTTTTCTATACTGTCAACCTCTCTCATTGTACTGCCCAGATGATCTTTCTGAAGTGTATACCTGATAATGTCATTTCAAGGCTAAAAAAAATCTAGTCTCCTTATCATCCATAAGTAAAATTCAAATTCCTATCAATACATAAGGTCTCTCTCTACCTCTCTAGACTCCTTTCCTGCCATAGGTCCCTGTACTCCAAAAATGAATTATAATTAGAAACCCATAGTCCTTTCATGACTCTGCATTTACACAGGTTGGTCCCTCTGCTCAGAATGCTCTTTCCCCTCTTGTTCACCTGGTCCTCCTACACATCCTTCATGATTCAGCTTATGTATCTGGTCCTCTATGAAGCTTTGCCTGACCCCTCTCTCCACTCCCTCCACCTCAACAAACAGTACTGACCCACAGAAGAGATGCCACTCATATTATCATGATGTTTTAAAATTTCATTTATGTCTCAGGCCATAATTCTTGGAGTCACATTTGAATCCTCTTTCCTCACAATCCAAGTCCAATCCTTTAACAAATTCTGTGGGTTCCATCTTCAAAATATGTCGAGAACCTGACCTCTTCTCATTACCTTCACTGCTATCACACTAGTCCAAGCCATATCATCTCTCACCTGGTTTACTGTGATAGCTTTCTCACTGGTCTCCCAGATTCTGCTCTTAACCCTAATCAGTCCATTCTCACCCCAGCATCCATAGTGATTTAGTTAACACAAAACAAAACAAAAGATCATGTTGTCACTCCTCTGCTCAAAACCCTCTGATGGCTCCCATCTCACTCCAGGCAAAACTAAAGTCCTTCTGACAGCCTACAAGGCCCTGCCTGGCCTGTTCCTCCTCACCTCTCTGACTTTCTTTCCTATTACTTTCCTTTTCTTGCTCCCTCTGCTCCAGTCTCAGAGTCTTTCCATGTGCTATCCTGTCTACCTGGAATGCTGTTCTCCCAAATATCCACGCAGCTTATTCTCTCATTCCCTGTACATCTTAACTGAATTATTACCTTCTACCCCTGTACAAGATTGTGATCTCTAAATACTATTTTCTACTAAAATGAGCCAAGGCTTTTTGGAAAAATGGCTGATTTCAAGTCTGAGGCAAGAACTGTATAAGATGAGCCTGGAATATTTTGTCATAGCAGAAAGCAAGGATACTGTTTAAAACTACTAGGTTGTGTCAAAAGGAAGGAGGAGCCAACTTCAAATGGCTCCTACTAGCCAAAGTAGTAAAAATTTGAGCATCAATAAGACATAATAACTGAAATGGACTGAAACACATCAGATATGTTGATACCCACGTGTTCATATTGATACTATAAAGAAATCATTGTTCACCTTTGGAACCAATTCACTATTCCAAAAACAAGTAAATAAAGGGGAAATATCAACACCCAACATGCCTTTGCTGTACAAACTGTACCACAGGACAACCAAATAGTTGAGGAGGAAAAGCTTCTCCTTAAAGTATTCCAGATAATAAAAGAATAAAATTGATAGCATTAAAGTATCACCATTGTACACCTAATAAAGTAATGAAGCTAAGCAATAATCATCCATGACTGCTTACATCAAAAAAGGAGCACACACCACACCCTCCGAAGTAATCTTGCCAAAAAACTGAAGACTCTAGATCTAACTACCAGTTGACTGAAATACAGGGCACAGAAACCTATGTTAAAAGACACTAGAGGAAGACAATCAGCAAAATTTAGCCTGGAGGAAACACTATAAAACAATTCAATTTCTTTAACAAATAAATTGCAGCGAAGAAAAAAGAGGATGAGGCATCTATAGAGATTTAAAAGACATTACAACCAAATGCAATATCTGGACATTGAAATTCTGATTCAAACCAACTTTTAAAAAAATACCAAGACAATCGAAGAAATTTGAACATTGATTGGATATCATTTTATAATATTAAAGAACTATTCATTTTTAAGGTGTTTAATAGTATTGTGGCTATAATTTTTCAAAAGTCCTTATCTTTTAGAGAGATATACTGAAATATGTACAGAAGAAATCTGGGATTAGCTTGAAAAAGAGGAGGAGTAGCTGAGGTATAGATAAAACAAGATTAGGAATGAGGTGATAATTATTGAATCTGGATGATGGGTACATGGGGATTTGATTTACTCTTTCTCTGCTTGTTTGAATTTCCTGCAACAAAAGATAAAAAAAAGAATCTTAGATGAAAAAAGTGGGAGATTTTCTGATGATAAGCAATAGTTATATGAGGGAATTGTTCCAGGGTTTTAAGGAACATGATTGAATATTCACTGAGTCAGTAGCCATATGCAAAATTGGCTTGGGGTTGAAAGATGCCAAGATTGGCTTGGGGTTAGTTTAAAAAAATTGCTATAATCAGGCTAGATGATCATCACGAAATAGGCTGAGCATTTCATTTAAGGAGCAAATAGTCAGATGAAAGAGATTATCTGCAAGGAAAATAAAAGTTGAACAACAATCTAGTTGAAGCTAAAAAGCTGTTAAACCAGTGTAATCCAGAAAAGTATATTCACTGTGCAATTTGTCTGTAGTACAATAGTCAGGCAGCAATATCAAGATTTTCTTAGATTTCTTTGTGGAATGTAACATGAGGTGCAGAAGTCAGGAAAGACCATACACTTTGTCCAATGTGCAATATCCACAGTGTGGTTTGACGACTTGAGGCTCTCTCCATACACCCAACAGTGACTAAGCAGAAATCACATAAATTTATGGAGAGGTGATGGTAGTTTCTGCCTCACTCGGGGATGGGAGTAGGGGGTAGCAGCCCGTGGGATAGGGTGGAGGATGGGCATTCTGGTCTCTACGGTGTTTCTAATTCTCCATTAAAACAGAAATCTATTGATAAAACTCATGAAAGGAGTTACTCTGGTTTTATGTATCTTAAAATAAATGCCCAGGGTATCTATTGTACAAAATGACATTTTGCCAATTTTAAGAATGCCTGTATTTATCCATTCAGCTTTTATTATATTTGAATATACTAAAATGTTCCTCGTAATATTTGACTCAGTGTTCAAAATGTTATGTCCCATTGATATTTTTTTTTTTAAAGATTTTATTTTATTTTTTTTCCTTTTTCCCCCCAAAGCCCCCCGGTACATAGTTGTATATTCTTCGTTGTGGGTCCTTCCAGTTGTGGCATGTGGGACGCTGCCTCAGCGTGGTCTGATGAGCAGTGCCATGTCCGTGCCCAGGATTCGAACCAAGGAAAACACTGGGCCGCCTGCAGCGGAGCGCGCGAACTTAACCACTCGGCCACGGGGTCAACCCCTCCCATTGATATTTTTTAAACAGTACTTGCTCGTGGTTGGTTTCAAGTTAAAAGGAGACTGTAAAAGAATGGATTTTTATAATTAATAGGGATGCTACAGGCATGGTAAATCATAATATTTCAAGAATCATGGGGTAAAATGTTATATGTTATATAGCAACTGACAACTCTAATCTCAGGAATTCATAGATTTTTTTTTCTGCCAGTAATAGACCCAAGCCCCATCTCTTACAATCCCTATAAACCAAGATTCTAAGTGAGTACTATTTGGTGTTGGTGTATGAATACTCAACAAACAAAACTTGCCAGCACATTTTAAAAATCATATCAAATTTTCTTGACATTATTTGACATTGTGCTTTGACAATTTAGCATTATACATACATGTCTTATCAAAAGAGAAATACAGGGGCTGGCCCCGTGGCCGAGTGGTTAAGTTCGCGCGCTCCGCTGCAGGCGGCCCACTGTTTTCCTTGGTTCGAATCCTGGGCACGGACATGGCGCTGCTCGTCAAACCACGCTGAGGCAGCGTCCCACATGCCACAACTAGAAGGACCCACAACGAAGAATATATAACTATGTACCAAGGGGCTTTGGGGAGAAAGAAAAGGAAAAAATAGAAAATCTTAAAAAAAAAAAAGAGAAATACAGATTAAATGAACTCGATTGAATTTGTACTTTTCTGCCAGCAGTAATAACCTCTGCCCCCCACTCCATCTGCCTGCTGTTACAGGTATCCAGAGACGATAAGAACTCCTATGAGGCATAGGAAATGGGGGTAGGGGTGGATCTGAAAGTGCTCTGAGGGTATTTAGAATACAAATTGGTTCAGAAAATGCCCCTTCCCTTCTTTTAAGAGAAAAGTAGACACACTGTCTCTCAGAGCCGAGCTCTGGTTCTCAACCTTGACTCCATATTATAAGCACTTAGGGCACTTAAAAATGCTCGTGTCTATCCCCCGCCCTTACAGACTGGGATTTAATTTGGTCTGGGGTAGGACTCAGGCAAGATTTCTTTTTTAAAGGGCCCACATGATTTGTTTTTCTTCTTTTTTGGTGAGGAAAATTGGTCCTGAGCTAACATCTGCTGCCAGTCTTCCCCTTTTTGCTTGAGGAAAATTGTCCCTGGGCTAACATCTGTGCCAATCTTCCTCTATTTTGTATATGGGACACTGCCACAGCATGGCTTGAAGAGTAGTGTGTAGGTCAGTGCCCGGGATCCAAACCCGTGAACCCTGGGCCGCCAAAGCAGAGCACATGAACTTAACCACTACACCACCAGGCCAGCCTGGCCCAGATGATTTTAATGTGCTGCCAGGCCTTTAGAGTAAAGGAGATCCAGGTTCAAATCCTTACTATATGATCTTAGACAAGTTAATGAGCCTCTCTGAACCTCAGTTTCTTTATCTGTACAACAAAGATTTTTTTAAAAATCGACTTCACAGAGTCATTGTAGTGGGAAAAGGAGAATAAATATGTGAGAACTCCCAACAGAGACCCTAGCACATAGGTGGAACTCCACAAATGTGAGTTCCTTTCCTATTCATTTATATGCTAGATCTGATACTGACCCTGATATCAGTTTCCCTACAGTAAATGCAGCATATATGGGGTTAAAACCAAAACACTCATTCCCTGCTTACTCTGGCTTCCTGGCTCCAGAATCCACTATCCTCCATGGAGACAGACACTGTCAAGGACAAGCACCTGGATCATCTCCTCCCCACAAAGAGATACAGGCTGGTGGGAAAGCTGCTGACCAGCAAGATCACGGGCTCCCTCCTCTCTGCAAGTAGTCTCAAGGCCAAAGACAAGCTGGTGGGAAAGCTCCAACCAGCAAGGCCATATGCTCCCGCCTCCCCTACCTAAAACCCCAAATAAAAACCCTTCCTTTTAGCTTTTTGGGGAGTTTGGGAGTTCAGCATTAGCTGCCCTCTCTCCTTGTTCAGAGCTGTGCAAAAATAAAATTCCTACTTTCTTCCACTATCCCCGGTGTCAGAGATTGGCTTGCTGTGCAACGGGTGAGTGAACTCACTTCAGGTTCGATGTCAGATCTATGTTCAGATAAAACAAAACATTGTCTTCTCTTCTGTAACTCTTACTTTTTCCACCTCCAATATCTTCCATTTATTTTTCAGAAGTAATCCCAGGTGACTTGAGAATGAAAGCAGAAGTCTCTTTTATCCTACAGCACAAAGGATCTCTCTAACCCTCTTCCCCAAATTTAAAGTGATCCTATATATTCAACAGCAACTGTGGGACTGGAGCTATGTTGAGAGGGGGGAATGGGGAGTGAAGTATGACCTGGGGTCACCCATGTCTTTGTCTTTCGAGGATAATCCAGTGGGCTTGGTAGTCAGGGAGGAATGCACTGAACTCTGAGCAAGAGGAAGCCCTTAAATGTTGCAAAATGGCCAGCTCTTCCAAAGAGGAAGTTTGTGACCAAACAGTGGCACCAGAAGAAGACAGGCCTCAAGCACATAGCACAGCAACTTCAAGTAGAGCAGACACTCAATAAGGAATTTGCAGAATTGAAATGAAGATCCTAAATTCCAGGTAAACATCTAACTTGACCCAGTGCTCAATGGAGTCTGTGTGGTGTAGGCATTATCTTAGTTTACATCACTGGTTACATTAGTGGTTACCTGACTCATAACCATCCTTATCTGAGCTACAACAACTGCCTCGCTTCTGCATGAGCTGAAATCTCTTACATTTCCTGTTGAAATAATCCTCTTCACCCCCTTCATCCTACTACCCTACCCGAGGCCCGGATTCCTCTAAACGTCTCAAAGGTTTGCAGAGATACGGAGTGAACTTTCATTTCATTAAAATGATGATTTCATTGCAACTTCCAAGGCAGGCCCCAAATCCATGAGTTGCAGGTATGATAACTGATAACAGCTCTAACTTCTTTAAGGTCAAAGACATTCGTTTCCAAAGAAAGCACTCACAATCCATAAAAGTCTAATCAATTTATAAAAGCTCCAACTATTTTAAAAATATTTTTAAATTTTTATATGTTTTTTAAATGTCAAATTTAAATAGAGATGGTAAACAGATAATTGGTTGCCAGAGATACATTTAGATGGGTAGAGGGTTGAATAGATGAAGCACTAGGGATTTATTAGGCTGGTGAAACTATTCAACATGACTATAATGGTGGATACATTACAATATGCATTTGTCAAAACCTAGAGAATTTTAGAGGACAAAGAGTGAACTTTAATGTATACAAAGTTTTAAAAAATCATTCAGGAGGTTAAAAGATCCCAGAATGGAATGTAGATGGTAACAAAAGAATTTAACTATATTACAAATGTATGAAAGAACCTCATTGAAGGGAGTAGGAGAAAGGGTGCTGACCTAATCATTTTGGAAATGAGTGAAGTTTGTAAGACTAAAGGCAAAAGGAACTGTACAAAAGCAAATTACCCTACTCGATAAAGCTGTTTCCCATGGAGATACAGGTTCATAATTCTGAGGCCACTATATACATATACTGGAATGGAACAATTAAGTAAATGGATGACAGTAGGAGTCAGGATTCTCACTGTTGGAGTGGAAAGTTGCAGATAGGCAAGGGGAGGTGGCTAGAATGATCCATGTGGTATTGGATTAGAGTTAGAGACATTAGTATGAACTCATGCTTTAGTTTAACTGAGCATGAGGACGAACTCATGTTTACTTTAATATACAGATGGATAAAAAGGGCAATATTTATAGTTGTGTGTATATACAAGGTTTAATACATATATTCCCCTGCTCTGTCAGCTGAGAGGGCCTCTAAGCAATGACACCCAAGTAGCAATGAGTACACCTAGCCCCCAGAGCTTTGTATTCTAAAACCATTCTCCAAAAAAAGGAACCAGAACTGCCTGGAGAAATGGCTGATTCTAGACACAGTAGGTGAGCCTGGAGCATCTTGTAGTGCCAGAAAGCAAGGAAGTGGCCAAAAAACCCCACAGTGATGGAGTATATCAAATTGACACAGGAGCCAACTGTAAGATCTCTCAATAGCCCAAACTGGAAATAAAATACCATTCAATTATAACCCAAAGTATAAAGTAAATATCCATGAGACTATACTGATAAAAAAATTAATGAATAAATTAATTAATGAGGAAGAATAGACAAATCTCCTGTACAGAAGAATTCCAAATAATTTATGTAGATACTCTGTCCTCTAGGAGGTGGAATATAACTCCCCACTCCTTAAAGTGTGGGCTGCACATAGTGGCTACCTTCCAAAGAGGAGTGTATAGGGAGGGAGAAAAGTGATTTTATGCTAGGGAAACCTGACAAACACTACCTCAGCCACATGATCAACATCAACAGCAATAAGTCATGTTGATAGCACACACCCTTAGTATGATACAATGAAAATGGCACTTTACCTTTCTGGTCTTCCTCCAAAAAATACATAACACCAGTATGTATAATCATGAGAAAGACATCAGACAAATCCCAACTGAGGAACATTCTACATAATGCCTGACTAGTATTTCTTAAAACTGTCAAGGTCTTCAAAAACAAGGAAAGTCTGAGAAAATGTCACAGCCAAGAGCAGCCTAAGAAAACATGCGGGTTAAATTAATGTGGGATCCTGGATGGGATTCAGGAGCAGAAAAAGGATATTGGGTAAAAACTAACGAAATTTAAATAAAGTATAAACTTTAGTTAATAATAGCATATCACTATTGGTTCATTGATTGTAACAAATGTACCACTCTAATTTAAGATGTTAATCATAGTTGAAACTGGGTATGGAGAATATGGGAACTTTCTAAACTATTTTCACAACTTTTCTGTAAATCAAAAACTATTCTACAATAAAAAGTTTATTTTAAAAATAGGTTGTTAAACATTGTATAGGTGTTTAAATGCAGCTGTTGTACCGAAACCCTTTGCTGCAGCACATTTTTATTAAAATAACTGCTAAATGGACACACTTTTGCAAAAGTATTTGTTACATATGATTTCTTGTTCAAATAGGATTCATTGTCTCTACATCCAGCAAAGCAAAGTTAACTTGGGCCGTGTGCCAAGACATGGAAATAGCCTTGTTATACAGACTCACTGTGATAATGGTAGTATTCAAATCTTCCCATCCACGACACACAATATTCCCATTGGTCTAAAAGAAAAAAACCCTCCAAGTTGATTCTCCACTGGCTCAAAAAGTTTCCAAATAAGTGTCTCTGGGGAGAAGTCAGAAACTCTGGGGCCGGGGGAGAGCAGGAAAGAGGAGTCACTGCTGGTTCCAGAACTTGAAAAGAATAATAATAAAGGAAGGCAAATGCCTACACTCCTCTAGAGGTCCACCTTTATATGTGACCACTGCCAGAGAACTTAAAGCAGCTCTGAGAAGGAGAAAAGTTGGAGTTAAGAAAAATTTACCACATTTAACTGACCCTAAGTACGCAGGATTGTACTTGCTAAGCAATCAAGACTCCAAAGAGCATAAATCTGTCTTCTAATTCCAGACATTAGAAGTCCTAGGAGGCAGGGGAAAATTTTGAAGAACACATGGCCTCTAGATTCTTAAGCTCAAGATCTTAACAGCATGGCTCACACATCCAGTTTTTGAAGACAGTAATAGCCCACAATACCAGGCCAGCCTATAGCAGGAAGCTCTCGTGTTGCTGCTAAGGCCTCTGCCTCTGCAGAGATCAGCCAGGGTGATGGACAATGGAGACAATGCCAGAGTCAGGCACCCTGCTCTCCTTTACATTAGGCCCTTCATCCACTGGAGGCCAACAGAGCCTGAAGAAATAGGAGAGCAGGAAAAAATAATAGCGATTTTCCGACTTTTGAGATTACTTAGCCTAGATGGTTCCCCTGGCTCGTCCTTCAAGGTCTAGTTCAAACCTTAAATCTTTAAATTCTTCTAGCTAACCCTTTCTCCTCCAAATTCTGAGAGCATAATTCTTCTTTCACAAATGCCAGGGAACTTGGCACTTGCTTAATGCCTTGCATTGCTAGCTTCTTTTCATGTGTAATAAATCTCATATATACAATCTGGAGTCTGACTTCAAATCCTTGAGTCTTACTGCCAGTTCTTTTTCTCTCCTCTCCACACGCTTCCTTCCATATCCCATAGCACCTAGTCCAGTGTTTTGCATATGTGCTTAATAAATAGCTGATCTTGATTGACTATTCTGATCTCCCTCAAATTGCCTTAAGAAAAATTAAATGTAAATCAGGTCCTGTAAATCAGGAATCTTGCCTTTCTGGCTAGCCATTCCAAAATAGCCAGGACGTCATCAAGATTACATCAAGGCTACTTATGGTGAGAAGTGGTTTGAGGTGAGAATAGGTCTTCTCTCTGTCACCAACAGGGTTATGCATTTACCTGACCAAATTTGCCTTTCCTGACTCTGGTCACACAGGACTCCTTGGTTCCCAGCTGACTGACCACTCTATCTGGTTTTGATGCAGGTAGATAATGGTATCCAAGCCTGCGGACAGTGACTCCTGGTCTGGTCAAGCAAAGTGACCCCAGCCCTGGACGCTCAGCCCCAACATCGACTGCTGTCCTGTCCTGGGTTTGCCTACTCTCACACCTCATTCATATCTGACACTTCCCCTATTTTGAGAAAGAATGGTACCTATTCTTACCTGAGCCCTTAGCCTTAAGAAACCCCGGCAGGCACAGGACATTATCTGAAAAAATTCTAATCATTAGACCATCATGCTCACATAGAGAGTCCAGGGTCTGACGCAAAACAGTACTCTGCTTTTTCCTATGAAACTGCTGATCAGTCCATGCACAATCTACCCCTGATGAGTATTAGTCATGCATTCATTTACTCAACAAATATTTACTGAATACCGACTGTATGTCAGGGATTGTTCTGGGCATCAGGATTCTCCTGGTCTCTCTAGTCTCCATTTTCACTCCTTCCCTTTTACGCTATCATAGAAGTCCCAGGCCATAGTTAATGAGTTCCATCAGGTTTTCCTCTTACAGAATGATAGTGATGGTAGGATTTAGACCCTTCAGATACTTCAGCATGATATACTTATAAGACAAACATTTCTCCTGCCAGTATGACCACCTCTCATACTTATAGATCTCTTGTTGTTCTATCACAGGGTCTTTAGTCACTTTTCACCACCTCGCCAAAGACTTCCTGCTACCATCTTAGCCTGATGTGGGCCAGGAAAGACGTGCAAGGTCAGAAAATGCCACCTTGCAAATATCACAGTTTTTTAAATGAGATAAACATGAAAGAATGGGGGGTAGGTAGAGAAGACAAGATAGAGAGTTTCAGAGGAATTCAGCAAGAAGTTGGCTGTTCTGCAGTCATTGCTAGTTGAAGAAAGCTCAATTTCAAATCTATTCAATTCAAATAAATACAAAATTAAATTAAATTCCTTAGAATAAACTTTAGGATTGTGTAAATAATCTAAACATTGGGAAAATTTTTTATTTTTATTTCCCAATAACTGTGACTTCCCCAGAGAGGTTGTTCCTGATCTCCCATTCTAAATTATAATGCTACACTCTTACAGTTCACCCTCTATTTGTTCTTTTTTTTTTTCTTTTTGAGGAAGATTAGCCCTGAGCTAACTACTGCCAGTCCTCCTCTTTTTCGCTGAGGAAGCCTGGCCCTGAGCTAACATTGGTGCCCATCTTCCTCTACTTTATATGTGGGACGCCTACCACAGCATGGCTTTTGCCAAGCGGTGCCATGTCCACACCCGGGATCCAAAGTGGCGAACCCTAGGCTGCTGAGAAGCAGAACATGCGAACTTAACTGCTACGCCACTAGGTCAGCCCCCTCTATTTGTTCTTTGTAGCACTTATCCAGTCTGCAAAGATTTACTTATGAGGTCATTGCTTAATGTCTTTTTCCTCCACTAGAGAAGATCCAAGAGGGCAGGAACCATTTCTGTTTTGTTCTCCACTGAAAATGTAGACCCTATACAGAACCTGCACATAATAGGAGATCAGTAAATACTTGTTGAAAGACAGAATCAAAATTCTTTTGCCTAGTTCCCTCCCTTAGATCTCTCTTCAGACTTGTAGGTCCACCACTTTATCTTAATATTGTAGAGTGTCTTAATTCAACCTCAGTACACTCAATTAGAGGATGCCTACCCAGAAACTCTGCTTTTAGTAAATATGTAAGTATATATGTGCAAAGTTGTATATTGCAGCATTGTTTTTAGTGTCCAAAGCAAAATACAGCCAGGAAATTACCAGGAATGATTGACTAAATTATATTGATGAGGGGGGCAACAGAGCTAAAGTTTACACTTTGCACTTAGTCATTAACCAAGGACTGGGGGCTGGGAGCATAAATTCCTAGGCACTTCTGGGCTCCTGTGAGCACAGGCAAAGCGTGTTCTAGCAACCTGAGGGCCTGCTCACAAAGAGACACAGGGGCAGGCTGTGGGGAAGGCAACTACACCAGGAGCAGGTGTGCATGGAAATGTTGAAGAGATCTGAGGGCCTGTGAATGCAGCACTGAGAAATCCACTATAGGTAGTTTTGAGAATAGTATGATATCATCGCAATTTTTTAACAAAAACCTATATATGCATATCATGCGTGAGCAGGACAAAAGACACAGAAGGATCCTACTCTAGGGGAGGAAGATAGCGTGGAAATGGCTGGAGGGGTGGAAAAGGAGTTTACTGATGTTTCGTTATACATTTTTCTATTATTTCTGCTAAATATTAAACATTTTAATAAAAATTTAAGGGGAGAAAGTTAGCCAGAACCTTTTAATAGATGTACCATTGCCAAGTAAAACTCCTTCTCAGCATATGAATTGGTCACACAAATCTCTCCCAACTCTGAAAATTTTCTGATCTAGTCCAAAGCATGTAACAATCTCTATTGCTTTTAAATTCATTGCTCAGCATATAACAGGCAATTTACCACATTAAAAAAAAGTTTAGGTTTGCTGAATTATAATCTTTTGAAATGTTTTAAAAACCAATTGGGAGCCCAGAATTAAATTAAAATTCACTTGCATTAAGTACTGTTACAAATAGCTCATCTGAGCTGGCAATCAGATGAAAAGATATCTTCCGTGCAACATTAAGCATGCTCGTGCAGAATGACAAACACAGCATAACTTACAGTTCTGCCTGGAAACAGACAGATTTCTTTTGACATTCATTGCAAGACAGACTCTGAATTTCAAAACATTAAAAATCTGTTTTTATCAAGTGTTTTAGAATCAAGGACATACAGACTATATATAGAAAATGTCGCTAAGCCTACCCACTCCACTGTTCGCCATAATTCCTTCCAGGAAAAATAGAAATTGCATAGAGGTCTGTGCTCTGAAGCCTCTGGAATGACAAAGAGAAAACTGCCAGTTGAGAAAGGTGTCTGTGGGAGGGAAAGCTGGGAGAGTGAAAGGTTCTGCACTCTGTGTGCCATAATGCCTTGCAGACAAGACAACGTTCATTTCTGCCTCCATAATCCAAAGGATGGACAACACAGATTTTACAGAATATGCTCGAGTGTGACATACAACTAGGGGAAAGCAGAAGTAACTACCAGAAAATACTTCATTAATACTTGAGTAATACATAACTATTTACCACATATACATTTGTTACTGTACTTTGTGTTATGAAATGGGAGCAAGCTAGAAGAGAATCAATGAGGAAAATAATTCTTTCCCCCTTCTCTATCTAACCGCCCTCTAGTTCCTTACTTTGCTTAGCTGGAAAAAGCTTTGTGAAACAGAGACTGCAACGCTCCCAAACAACAAAGAATATGCCATGGTTTATTCTAACTATGCTATATCACCTAGCCTCCTGCAGAGCCTTGTCATAGACTGCTTTTTGTCTCAGTTATTTATGTATGGAGCAGATTTAAACCACCATGTTTCGGTGTCCAAGACATTTTGTTATTTTTTATTTTCTTTATATCAACTTAAATCCATCTCAACTTCCTCTGAGCTGGCAAGAAAGTCAATCATAATCATCACTGGAGTCCCCTTCCCTCCCTGGTTTACACCAGAATCTGAGAGAAGCACATGGATCAGAAAATGGGGGGGAGGACTTCTAGTCTCTCACCTACCTTGATCCCTTCTGATATTCTCACCACTCAACCTTGAAATGTGACAGGCTTTCTGTTCCAATGCTAAGTCGGGACGGGGGTGGACTGGTGAGGGGGTTTTGCCTCACCTGGAAGCCCTGGTGCCTAGAGTGGAGCCTTCTTTTCTGAGGCATTACCGACCCGGATACGACCACAGAACAAGCAAGGGTACCCACTACCCATGGGCTCACCAACCTCCATCCCCTTCCCAGTGCTCCAGAATTTATGCTCTTTCCTGGCCCTCACAGGTACCCTTTATGTCTTCCCTCTTACCCTATTGCTTCAGGGCACCTTGTGTAATTTCAACAATAAGCCAAGGTAGGATTGGGAAACCACAATAATTGACATGTTAACAAAGTATCCTGCCACCTACACTGTTATTATCATTCCTTCCCACCCCAAATTTCCCTTCAGTGCTCACCCCACCATGCGTCACTACTAGACCCGGAGCTCCAGAGGGAAGGGACTGTTTATTACTCATTCTATGTCTTTTAAAATACCTAACATGGAGATTCTCAACATCTGTGCTCAAGAAATCAAATCCCCCAGCAGTTCCTCCAAATTTTTATCGGTGTGTTGAAAAAATTTATTTTTGCTACAATTGAGTATAAATATTGTCACAGCAATGCCTGAGACATGAAACAAAGCACATCAGACAGCTGCGTGTGGAGCAGCTTTGCTGTATCTAATAAGTATGAGCTTAGTTTTTAAAAATAATCAAGCCAAAGAGACACATTTTGGGATGGCCAATTCTGATCCCCCACAGTCCCACGTTTATTTACACCTCTAATCACAGCTTCCACTAGGACTTTATCAACAGATCTCAGTCTTATAATATGGGATAGGGGAAGCATTCCCAGCCAGACATACTGTCCATTTTCAAAACACACTCAAAAAATGGATATAACTTCTTCATATAATATTAGCTCAAACATTCCAAACTTTATAATCTTATCAACACTTATGCTTTTATATTTTCTCAATGTAACTGGAGCCTGAGTCAGGGTCTTAAGGCTAGTCATTATATTTTTTTGTATTTCCTTTTTAATTTGGTCTTTCCATAGGTACCAATAAAACAATTATGATGAAAGCTCTCTAAAAAAATTTTCCAATTTAGAAGTTTTTCCACTTTAAATAATCCATCATCTGCCCACATTGACGAGTAGGATCTTAATAGCAACTCAAACCAATAAGCCTTTATGGCTACCCAGGGATGTGAGAAGCATCCCCAAAAAAGAGTACAAAAGCAGCAGACCTTGCAAGATCCAGAAAGTTCATTCCCAAAAATAGCCTAAGAAAGCAAAGGCCTTTGTTTCACAGGCAGTACAGGTCAAGATGACAAATGCCTTTTATGAAAGCAACTGGGACCCTTTATGACAAACTCACCTGAAAGCTGATATACAGCCAGTCAAAGAGAGTGCGTCCTGGAACCCCAGGCTATTCAACCGGCAATCAAGATGCACACTGGTACATGTATCCTCCGGATGGCAGAGACCAGAAAGGTCACAAGGTGAAGCTCTCAAGACACAGAACAAGATGAAAGGAAGAACCTCATCTTATATGCACATTAACAGCTTTAGCTAAGCTTTGGATCTCTCGGAGCCAAATTAATAGCTAGGAGTGAGAGGCCCTGGGGTTGGGGATTATGTGTTTTACAGAGTACCTGGTTGCACATACATTTTCTTGATGTTGGTGGGAGACGTGTGTCTTCTACCCTGCTCCATGACCAACTTATGCTATCACAGGAGTCTTCTTGAGGTGGCAAGCACCCTAATGGCTCTTAACTGCTTGACCTGTGCCCACCAAATTTGCAGCCTGTTTGGCTTCCAAGATGCCATTAGCAACAGCTTTCACTTCACATGCATATTCCCAGACAACAGGCTTATAGAGATGCCTGCATCTTGCCCTGTGGTTTTTCCTTTTTATGATAAATGACACTAACGACAGAGACAAGGAAAAATAGTGACCATCTCTGGGAGGAGAAGGATCAAGCAACCAATGAGTACTTAAACCAAATTTACCAGAGTTGCTGAGTCCAAGAAGCTAGTTTCACCAATATTTTCTCCTGCTAATCTAAATTCAGAAAAGGAAAAAACACTCACCACTCTCACTTCCACCGGATCCTGCAGGCAGAGATCTGTGAGACTGACATGGTAAGAACTCTTATCTCCTTATCAGGGGTCCAGGAAGTCTCAGCTGCAGTGGTCCAGGAGTGAGCAGTGTCCAGCCAGTGAAGTTTTGTCCCATCCTCATTGCCAAAACTGTAGGGGAGGTAAGAGCTATTCATCTACCCTCTAGGTCCTTCTGGCTGGTCTAAGAATTAAATTGACATGAAACAGAATAACAGGAGAAAATCAAACAAAGTTTAATAACATGTATACATGGGAGAAACCCAGGAAACCTGAGTAACTTGCCAGAATGGCCGAAGCCACCACCTTTAATATCATCTTCAGCTAAAAACAAAGGAGGAAGTTGGGGTTAGTGGTTTGGGACTTCCAAGGGGAGAAGGGCAACTTACATGGAGATGGAAATGCAAATGTTTGATAAACAAGTATTTGCTGAGCCATCTATAGACAATGTGACCCAAGAGAGAGAACTTTGATAAAAATGGGTTTGTTAGTGCCTTCCTGTCTCTCATACCTAGTTTTACATTATACTATAGTTTTCATATGGTATTAGCTCCTTCCTGGAACAGGGCTTCTATCTTAAATTCTTTTAGGCAGTTATGAGGAAAGTCAGCTTCTTTCAGAGTCTTTTGTCTTTAAAAATAATCAAGCCAAAGAGATACACTTTGGGGTGGCAAATTCCAATCCCCCACATTAGCGTGTCATCAGTTCAGTACCACAGAGAAACTGCAAGAACTCTGCCTCCAAGAAGAGCACAGCCAAGGCAGAACCAGCAACCATCCTGAAGAGCAACCTGTAGATAACCCTGATGATTTTATTGACCTCATGGTGGCAACTGCATTGTAATCATCGCTGGCCTGATTAGTGTTGCTTTCAATCATTTAATTATCTCACAATATGTTTCAAAAAAGTCTAAAATTTGAAGTGTGCCTCTGTGGCAGAGACTGCTAGATGTTTACTCCTCTTACTTTCATTTTCTTCCTAACTAAAAGAATATCCATTGCTTAGCCATGAAGCATAAAGATTACATTGCCCAGCCCATCGTGCAGTTGTGTGTACATGGGATGGTGAATCATTCTGGGGCTGGCAACAATGAGTATCCATGACTATGCCTGGCCCGAAGGGGCAAGGAGAGGAAGGAAGAGGCTCCTGAAACCCACACAGCAAGCTATGGCTATAGGATACAGCCGCCTGACAAGAAATGTGGCTTC
Source organism: Equus przewalskii (assembly GCF_037783145.1). Lineage (NCBI taxonomy): Eukaryota > Metazoa > Chordata > Mammalia > Perissodactyla > Equidae > Equus > Equus przewalskii. The sequence continues at coordinate 33,388,735 of NC_091831.1, forward strand.
TGTGTTAGGTTGGGGTCTCCCAGAAACAGACCTTGAAATTAAGATTTCAGCACAAGTAGTTTATTTAGGAGGCAATTCCAGGAGGCACTGAAAGGTGGTGAGTAAGTGAAACAGGGCAGAGAAGGAGGCCAATAAAGGGTGCACTGATCAGCAGATCACCACTGAGTGCAGCTGAGGGTCAGTCTTGATCGGAACCTCTGGGAGATGGTGAACACAGCTCAGGGTTGTCCTAACCGAGGGGAGAGGAAGTTGGGGTGTTTATCCACCAATTCCCATACCTCATTGGTTAGGGGTTGCTCCCTGGAGATATCAACTGTGCAGCACGTCTGGCCTGTCCTGCGCATGGGCTGAGCATGCTTCCATGGCTAGAAAAAGGCCTCAGGCAGTGAGCAGCAGGTGTTGCACAGGAAAGAGCCACCACCGTGTATAAGAAGTGATGAGGGCTGAGGATACCTTGGTGGGGGCCCCACAGGGTCTCTTACACCTTCAGTTAAGGAGTATAGCTACTGCCAAACTGGGGCCAAGTAGGGAAGGAGCAGAGGGATAAATACTCAACCTCGTTCTCCACCTACCTCCAATCTCCTGCTGAACCTAACCAGAAGCCCCTTGATGCACTTTACTCTGGACAACCTCCCATGACACAGAGCAGGGTGGAAGAGGATGAACAGTGGAGCTGTGGAGCAAACAGAGAGCATCTAGCACATCTGCCTTCTGCTGTTTTCAAATTTCCACATTTAAAATCTCAGACAGCACTGTTTGACTACAAAAATACTGTGACACTTTTATATAATCGCTAAAACCGAAGAAACTTGTGACTGGAAAGAGCCTTGGAAAACTCATCCATGAGTCCAAGCAGTATAGACAGCACTACCTAAATGAGAGGAGACTTGAGTTCTAGTTCTGGCTTTAATAATCAGGAATGATGCAAGTCACTTAGCAGTTCAGGCTGTTTCCTCATCCTCATGATAGGACAAGACCCCATTCACCTAATAAAACTATTATGAAAATCAAAAGAATGTGAAAATGTTCTGTACTCACAAAGGTGATACAAATGTGAGGTGCTAGTATACCCTCACTGTTCCAGACAACGGGAAGCAACCCCACTTTTAAACACACTCATGAAGGAAATGCTACTGTTTTGTTTCATTGTGTTTTTTCAGTTCAGAAGACATTTACATAAATATCTTCCACCACAATTATTTTTTTAATGAGACAGGGTATAAATAAATAACATGTATTTACTTATAATTATTTTCTTACCACTAATGTCCATCAAAAAAATCTCCATTCAATTGATTACATATCAGTTTCTAATAGTCACAGTCATTTTTTCCTCTAGTTATTTCCTTCTATTTTTAACAGTGTGCATCGTTTTTTTAACCACTTCTCTTTTATTCTTATGTGCTTCAGCATTTCTGATGATCCAGTAATTATGTCCAAGATCACGATTCTCTGTCCTTTCTCTTTTCACTTCCCTTTTAATGTATAAAATAAGCCTAATGATGGAGGCACCATTAGATTACAGTAATAAATACTGGGCAGAACATCTTCTATGTGCAATCGCCAAATCTAAGGAATTAATAAAATTGTAATTATTGTTCCTAAATGGAGCTTTCAGAGCTTCTGCCTAGTTACAAATCAGAAACCAAGACACCATTAACCCAGATGAATTCACGAAACAAAAGTGAATATTTCCTTTAGGGCTATCACCCTGTTACTGCCTTAAGATCTCAAGCAGCACAGTCGTTCATTTGGCTGGCCTAAAGTTTTCAAAAGGAAATTTCGGGGAGGGGAGATGGTTTGTTTTTGAATGTACCACTAGGAAAATAAGGATTTGTCAGTTCTTACACATCAATGACAAGGTAGAGACAAAGTGGAGACAAAGTCATTAAGGAAAAGAAATAAGACATTTCGTAAGAGTGAACATAAAGAAATCACTCTTATTGCTGACTCTATTGTTTCAAGTCTTTGCAGTGGGTGGGAGCAGGAAGATTTAAAAGGGCAGGGAAGGAAAAGTCTTTGCCCTTTTCCTTAATGCAAGTCTACTCTTTTTTAATTAGCTTTCTGGCTGTTATTTCTTTGCTTCCTATCAGGAACACTGCAATACCCATTATCACACCATCTTGAGGAAACAGATATTGCCCTCCTGAACTTTGGTAAGAAGCATGACAGATACAGCAGTCCAGAACTGACTACTCCAGGAAAGAAAGGTTTTGCATATACCCTTCTCCCAGTAAGCGTAAAGGAAACTACTTTAAAAAAATCTCTGTGAAAGGATAAGCCACTTTCCATGTAGGTAATATTCATTGTCCATATTTGTATTTCCCTGAATATAATTGGTAAAAACTCCATTTAAAATGCTAGGATATTTAATATGTGTTTGTTTTTTGGTTTTTTTTTAAAGAGAGAGATAATATTGGAGAAGAATTGAGAATTGAAGTAAAATGAAATAAATAGAGTCACTGGTTAGATAGCCTTAATAAGCTATTATTTTTATATTCCTAAACTTGCTAAAGATTGCTACAATTTGTGATACCTAAAACAACAATAAACTTATATTAGGAATTAAAAAGAATTTTTTTTGGATGGAAGGGATACTCAGTTTAATTTACACAGAATGTTTATGTGACTACTCTGATGTTTACACAACTGTTACTCCAAATATGGAAATTCTAGATTTGTTTGGGTTTGGCCTCAGACTGCTAGAAGTAATCAAAGAGATAATATCATTTCAGTGTTATCTTTAGGGTGCTGCTAAGAAAGCCCCAATCAAAATAGAAATACTTTTACCTCCTCCCTGCTAATATCTTAGATTTCTTTAACTGTGGACAAATTATTTCACTCCACAATTAGTTGTAAATAGCCATGAGAAAAAAGTAACAACAACAACAGATACTATTTCTAGGTTTTAAAAAAAAGAAAATGCCTGCACTTGAATGAATTATAAATATTGATCTGACCCATAAATAGTGAGAGAGGGAGTGGATAGATTGTACTCTCCCTGCAACACATTTTGAGTTCTTCTTATGGCTGAGTGACTAGTGAGAGAATCTTCCACAAAGAAATGGGTATTAATTAAAATAAATCTTTATGATCATAAAGTATGAATTGCATACAAGTTATCCAGAGGAAATTCCTAGATAACTTGCAGACAGGAGGTAGAGACCTTGAGGTCATCTCTAAACTGAATTCTGACCACCATTCTCAGATATGGAGAAGAAATTTCTAGAGAATAAATACAAGTGGAGGCCTTACATTCTGGAGGTTGACTAGGCTTGCTGATACAAGAGTTTCTCTTGATTAATGAGTCCTTTTTTTCCCTCAAATAAATAAGAAAATTCAAAGTACCAAAACTATGACTCAAATCTAAAGGTCAGGAAACATTGTGAGTACCAAGTGTGATCACATCTCCAGATGTTAGGGCTCCATGTTTTGCCCAAATTCCACGATTTGACTGGACTTCTTGAACTAAGCACTCGATGGGACAAATTGGCATCCCATCAACTTCTGCAACTGAGCAGGGGCATAATTTACTCTGGACACACTGCTGAAGGAACTTCATGTTCTTGGAAGCTCCCTGGATTATAAACTGAACTACAGCTAGCAGTGAGTGTGATCAGATAGAAAAAGTTTGCAAGTTCACGCTCCCAGAGAAGTAACACCACCTTCAAACCCAGGCAAGGGCCCCCCCGCCCTAGTCTTGCACCTTAGAGGAACCTACAAACCAGAAACCCACAAATGATGAATTTGATAAAAATCACATGAGAACTTCTTGTCACTCAAGACCCAGTGCTCAGCGATGGCACTGGGCAATCTACAGTCCTACACATCTGCTGCTGCGACTCACACCATTCAGTCCCCAGAGAAGCACTGCCACATCTCTTGTCCTGTGTCCGTGAAAGAAACATGACTGTGGCTAAATGAAGAACTGAGGACCATGGCACTGCGGACACCAGAAACGGACACCGCTTCAGAGTATGAGGAGGATTTCAGTTGGAGAAACAATTAGGCAAGAAAAAAAAGTTAGCTCATCACATCTTTCCTCTCAAATACCATGACTGCAATAGAGTTTTGAATAGCAAAATATTTGCCAATAGAGCAGAGCATTCATTTTCTTGAACTCTTTATATCCACTATTCACAATTTAGCACAGTTTTTACAACAGTTGCACATGGCACTAAGGAACAATTTGCAATATTAAATAATTAATAGTATCCTAAATTTGTGTATACCCAAGTCTAGATATAATATATATGAAACATAACATCTATTCTTCACATAGGCAACTATAATTATGAATAGTTTTAGGTTTATAGACATATTTAATAACACCTAATTAAATTTTTAAAAACTGAATTAAAATTTTCAACTGTATTTAAATAAATTTGGTTTAAATTTTGATATTCATTATCACTTGTTTTACCTGTGAATTTAGCAGATAATTTTTAATATATTAGAAGAAAAATAATTTCTTGGAGACATTGAATTTAAAAAATTTTTACATTTACTTTAATTTTTATATTTTATATAAAAAGATATTCAAATTTTGTAAATTTTTTGTGGCAGTTTTAAAAATTTGCCTCAAAGTTTTTGACCTATCTCCATAGAGAGGCAGGGGTGTCCATATACTCTCTTGGTGAGCTTGTAACTGCTTCAACCAAGAGTACAGTGGAAGTGGTATTATATGGCTTTTAAAACTAGATCAGAAAAGGCCATGCAGCTTCTGCCTTGTTCACTAGAATACTCATTTCTGAAGCCCTGAGCCACCATTTAAAAAGTCCAACTGTCCTGAGGCTGCCATATTGTAAGGAAGCCTAAGCCACAAGAAGAGACCACATACAGGCTTTCCAGGTAATAGTCCCAGCTAAGCCTGGTCTTCAAGTATCCCCAGCCCAGGCACCAGACATGTGAGTGAAGAAACCTACAGATGATTCTGGACCCCAGCCATTAAAGTCTCCCCCAGCTATCTGAGTCTTGCCAGCTGAGACCCCAGACATCATGAACCAGAGACAAGCCATCTCTGCTGTATCCTGGTCAAATTCCTGACCCAGAGAATCCATAATGATAGCAAAATCACTGTCATTTTATGCCACAAAATTTTGGGATGGTTTGTTACACACCAATAGATATGTAACTAGAATGTTTTGAATACAGGTACATTGTATTTTTTAACTTAGATCACTGAGAAGGATTATTAGTTAAACTAGTGATAGAAAATATAAAATTGGAGGGAAGGAAACAAAAGTTTAAGAGACAAAAGTAGAAAGAGGGACTTCTAGTTATGGCAGCATGAGGGAGTTAAAAGATAACATCTTAAAGGAGTTTCTATTTAGGAATGGTAGCAGTATCTAATTAGTCACAGTGCTTGCTATTGATTCTAAAGGCTAAAGAAACATTTTAAAGATTTCAGGAGCCGGCCCCATGGCTGAGTGGTTAAGTTTGCGCACTCTGCTTTGGTGGCCCAGGGTTTCGCCAGTTTGGATCCTAAGTGTGGACATGGCACCGCTCATCGGACCATGCTGAGGCGGCGTCCCACGTGCCACAACTAGAAGGACCCACAACTGAAAATATACAGCTATGTACCGGGGGGCTTTGGGGAGAAAAAGGAAAAATAAAATCTTTAAAAAAAAAAAAAGGTTTCAAAGTGAAAACATATTTCTTCCTTCTATAATGTATTCACTATTTGTTAATCTCTTAATAAACAAGGAAATTAATTCCTCCAGAGCTACTAAACTTTCATTTTCTGTTAAACATGTAGACACCCACCATTTATTTGATGTACTTAGATAAATGCTTGTGAACCACTATTTAAATTAGTTATTTTAATCATGGTTATTATAAAAATTAATGATAGTTGAAAAATCCATCCTGGAGAGAGGGAAAGGGAGGATGGAGGTGGGAATGGTTATGAAAGGACAACAGGAGGGATCTTTGTGGTAATGGAATTACTCTGTATCTTTACTGTGGTGGTGGATACATGAAAACACGTGATAAAATTGCAGAGAACTAAATACACGCGCACACATACACACATAAAACTAAAACTGGGAAAATCTGAAGAATGTGGGTGGATTGTAACAATACCAACATTCTGGTTGTACCGCGCTTTTGCCAGGTATGTTACCTTAAGAGGGTACACAGGATCTCTCTATATTATGTCCTACAACTTTGTGTGAATCTCCACTTAGCCCAAGATTAAAAATTTAATTTAAAAAGTATCATTAAAATGATTCAACATATATTCATAACTTATTTTTTATAAAATAAATTGAAATAAAAAAATTGAAAAGCTTGCCTGTTTTACTGTCTTCATAGTGTCTTTTTATTAAGAGGAGTTCTCACTTTTAATGAGATAAAATTTTCAATATTTTTATGATCAGTGATTTTTCCATCCAGTTTAAGAAAGATTTGCCTACCCCAAGATCATAAGGATATTCTCTCATGTTATCTTCTAGAAGCTTTATTGTTTTACCTACGTTTACAATCTATGTGAGATTGATGTTTGGGTACATGTAGCTAGGAGTCAAGATACACTGTTGTCCATATGAATATCCAATTGACCCAGCACAATTTGACAAGATCACCTTTTCCTCTCTGCACTGCAGTATCACTTTTGTCCTAAATCAAGTAACTACATATCTGTTAGTCTGTTTCTGGATTCTATTCTTTTCTGCTGGTCTAGTTGTCTATCTTGGAGCCAAAGCCATACCATTTTATCCTAATAATTATTTTATCTTAATAATAAGAGGTGATATATATTAGGTATAGGTCCTCTAACTTTGTTCTTCTTCAAGATTCTCTTGGCTATTTTGGCTTTTTGAAATTATATATAAAATTTGAAATCGGCTTATCAATTTTTACCAAAAAAATGCTGGAATTTTTACTGCGACTGCACTGAATTTATATACCAATTTGGGGAGAACTGATATGTTTTCATTAATAAGTCTTCTTAGCCATGAATTTGGTGAAGTCTTCCATTTTTTTAGGTTTTCTTTAATTCCTCTCAGAAATAGCATATAGGTTTATATGTAGAGATCTTCCACTGTTTTATATTTGTTCCTAGGTATTGAATTTTTTATGTCATTATAAATTTTATCTAAAAAATTTTACTTTCTAATTTATTATTGCTATAATGTAGGAATACAATTGAGTTTAATGTTTTCATCCTGTATTTATCCTTTCCATTGCTCTTAATTTATACTCTACATTTCTGTGCTTCCACTGGGGATCATTTTTCCTTTCCTGCAAAATCCCTTTAGCGATTCTTTGTGTGGGTCCGTTAGTGGTGATTTTTTTTCTCAATTTTTGTTTTCTCAACACATTTTTAAAGGATATTTTGCTAGGTATAGAATTCTAGGTTAGCTTCTTTTAGGATATTATTCCATGTTTTATAGCTTTCCTTATTTTTGTTAAAAAATCAGGTGTGAGGCATATTGTTGCTCTTCTGGAGGTAATACTTCCTTTTAACCTATATTTTTTGTAGATTTTCTCTTTTCATTCTGCCTCAAGGATTTGTGGAGGAGGGAATGTCAGATGTGTAACTTGACAAGGTGAGCTAGTACCAGTCTGCAAAATGTGGGGTCCCTCTCTTCCTCCCAGATGTCAAAAGCCATTCAAGAGGGTTGGCCCCATGGCCTAGTGGTTGAGTTTGGGGCACTCCACTTTGGCGCCCTGGGTTTGTGGGTTCAGATACCAGGCGCGAACCCACACTGCTCATCAGCCATGCTGTGGCAGTGACCCCCATATAAAATAGAGGAAGACTGGCATAGATGTTAGCTCAGGGCTAATCTTCCTCAAGCAAAAAAGGAGGAAGATTGGCAACAGATGTTAGCTCAGGACTAATTTTCCTCAGCAAAAAAAAAAGCTATCCAAGCTACTGTCCTGCCTTTTGGATTGCCTCTGACCCCTGTAGGAGCAAGTTCTTCCACTACCCACTGCATGCACAAGTAGGAGTAAGGCTGAGAGGCTGATCTACCTGGTTCTTCCTACAGTGGTACCTCAATCAATAACACACAATTGTCCAAGGGCCCTAGTGATACTAATAGCTTCTTTCTGTGTGCTTATGACACCCCCAAGAGCCACTCCCACTTCTTTATTAAACCTCTATAAAGCAACTTCTGTTTATCCATCTTCAATCCTATCCCATCTGCCTTCTGTTTTTTAAGGATTCTCATAATGTCTGGTCCATTGGGAGCACCTCTTCATGTTTCTCAGTATCAAGGTATGTGCATGGATGCACATGACTGTGTGTATCCATGTAATTTTTAGAGATTTTGGAAAGAGGAGAGGAATCAGGAGAGGCTAAAATTTGTTCTTGGTCTGCCATCTTTATTCCATCTCGGCTAAATTTCTAAGGACATATTGAACTCTTTTAATACCAAAATACAAACAGCTGCTAGTATCATAGGATCTAATTTGGAAATCTCTGCTTCTGAGGTAATGTCATATTAAGCTATTTCAATTTAAGACTTGGACCTCATGCTAAAACTTGCATCTGCATGGCACATGTGAATAAAATTCATTCTCTTTCCTCAAAATTTTCTTTCAGATTTTAATATTAGGTCTCAAAAGAATTGAGAGTTCTGTATTACAGAGATTCCTATAAACATATAACAGCAACAATATAAATAATATTTTTGCTCAACTATGACTAAAAAGAGAAAAAAAGTATTCTGAAAAATTTATGATGTGCTAAAATTCAAAAATAAGAAAAAACAACTCAATAAAATCCTGAAATGTTATTTCACTACACTCAACCCTTAAATTACTTCAATGAACAAACTTTTGCCAGTGTTAATAAATTCAAGAATAATTTATCATTGATTTACCACTGATTGAGAATTACAGTGTAAATTCCAAACTTTTAAATCTAAAATAGTCTCCGATTGGTTGTACAATAGAAGTTTTATATAAAGAAATTCAATTCTGAAAAAATATAAACTCTATATATTCCTAAGAGTGAAATCTAAAGAGCCAAGAAAAACAATCTTTTAAAAAATATTTAATGCACATCTGACATGTCCTAGGCTCTGTTCTAGGCATGGAATACATCAGTGAACAAAACAGACAACACTCTGTTTTGTGCAGTTTATATTCTAGTAAATACATATAATTTGAATAATCTGAACTTGGCCTTTTTCTACAGAAATCACTAATAAGGTAGATAAATATTGTGTGCCCAAACACAAATATAGATGTCTCTTATAGCAGTCCATCACACAATCACATAAAATATGTTTAAGAACATTTGTAACACAGAGATACAATTAACTACTGACTTCAACACATTAGAATATCAATATCTTGTCAGGGAATGTGAGCAAGGTCAGGTGTCCTAAAGTTTATCTGCCTAAGTGATTCACTTGGAAAAGGACTTATTGGCTAGGTTTTAGGTAAGTGTGCTAGATTTCAGATAACTCTTATCAGATCTTAATTTATATCCCCAAACCAAGCAACTGAAATAACCCAGATGTCACAACTGTGCAGACTGAGGAAAATACAGGGTTTAGCAGGAGCAAGATTTTGAACATCTAGAATTGTACCATCCAACATAGTAGCTACTAGTCATGTGGTTATTTAACTTTGAATGAATTAAAATGTTAAAATTCAGCTCCTCAGTCACATTAGCCACATTTCAAGTGAGCAATAGTCACATATAGCCCATGGCTGCTATATGAACAGTGACGATATGGAACATTTCCAACATTACAGAATCTTCTTTTGGACAGTCCTGCCATAGAGAATCAGAAGAGGCATAACACTCCTGGGAAAACCCAAAACTTCCTAAAGAGGGCTAAAAAAAAGTGGCGATTATAATAGTAAAAAAATAAATTTTCTTCTGCATCCCTTTGTTAAGGGAAATACGGCTATTTCCATTCCTGCATCTTATGTTCTCTTCATCTCCGAGAAAATCTGTCTGTCCTTTCCTTACTCTTTCTCTATCTTCTCACATTTTTCACCCATCTTCTTTATTTTTTCTAGTAACAAATATGCAGTCCATGTTTAATGATTTCATATATTTATTGATGTTTTTAATTTTTTTTAAGTTTCTCGATGTTAAAATTTAAGGAGCGGAATCCAATTTGTTTCCACTAAAATACTATGCTCCTCCCCCGCCCCCTCAAGGTATGTGACCTTCCGAGTATTTTCCTCCCTGAGATCATTATCCTTCCTTAGAAAGCGCTTCTCACTGTTAAGAATCCCGGGTGAAAAAGATGCAATTCTAGGTCCTGCCTCTGGGGTTTCCCTCCAACAAGGAAGGGCTCAGTCCTCCCGGACCTCGGAGTCCGCGGGACATTCCGCTGCACGGGGCGTTCCGCTGAACTCCTACTGCCACTTACCGGAGAGAAGGGTAAGTGCTCCTTCGCCAGCTTGGCGGTTGCCAAGCGACGTAAGCTGTGCCGGGCCGGGCCTAAGAAGGAGCGCGCAGACCTCAAGATACTGAAAGACTGTAACAATGCCGCTTTCTATTGGCTGAAGAGCTCTCCGCCATAGCCACGAGCCAATAAGCAGATGCATACGGATGACGTCATGAGATGCGACTCCTCCCATCCACGCTCTAGCGACGCTTCTGGCGACCGCCAATACCCACGTCAAAGCCTTGGGGGTCTCGACAGCCCCATGTGCCCCTCGCAGCTCGCGCTACTGCAGGTGCTCTTCCTGATGGTCCCCGAGGGCGGCCGGCCTCAGCCCTCCTCTTCCCCGTCAGAGGCAGTGCCCACCCCTTCGACCGTGGAGTCGAGGACGCAGGGCGGAACCCCTCAGTCCTCGGAGGGGCCTGAAACTCACTGGACCGTGCCTGAGATCTCTACCGTGGGCCCTACTGTGGTGACCCCCTCGGCGCCTGGGAATAGGACCGTGGACCTCTTCCCAGGTGAGGGGAGGGCATGTGGGGATGGAAGCTACTGACTTAGATCTAAAATTCTGTGAACAAACTGAATGCCACCAAGTAAGGAGCGGGGCTGTCGGCAGAGGGGGAATTAACACTTGGGAGAGTTTAGGGATCCTCCTCCCATTCGCTCTGCTTTATGTTGTACTTTCATAGTCTTACCGATCTGCGTCTGTGACTTGACTCCTGGTGCCTGCGATATAAATTGCTGCTGCGACAGGGACTGCTATCTTCTCCATCCGAGGACAGTTTTCTCCTTCTGCCTTCCTGCCAGTGTGAGGTGAGCTGCAGTGCTCAGGTTGACTCCTAAAGCAGATTGGGGCCCTAGAATAGGTAGTATTTAGAAGTAGAGAGACAGAGTCTTCGTGCCTCCTCTTCTCCCCCGTCCCCCGCGCCCAGGACTGGAACTACCTTGGTTTTTTTCCTGGAACAGCATTCCTCTTCTGATTCTCTAGAACAGAGCTGTCCCATAGAATAGGACCTTCATGTTATCCTGTGGCTGCCCAAGGAGTCCTCTCTGGCTTCTGTGGGGCACCCTTCTTTAGACCTAATCCTCCACTTCCAAATGTATCTATTCATCCTGTTTCCTCACAGGTCTTCAAGCTGGGTGTGTGTGGACAACTCTCTTATCTTCAGGAGTAATTCTCCTTTTCCTTCGAGAGTTTTCATGGATTCAAATGGAATTAGACAGTTTTGTGTCCATGTGAATGACTGTGAGTATAAAGATGTTTGCTTTTCTTACTGCTTAACATTTATTGAGAATTGGCTTTGTCCCTGGTCTTTTTTTCCTTTTCTTTGTTTTTGTTTTTCTTGTGTGTGAGGAAGAGTGGCCCTGAGCTAACATCTGTGCCAATCTTCCTCTACTTTATGTGGGATGCCACCACAGAATGGCTTGATGAGTGGCCTGGGATCTGAGCCTGCGAACCCTGGCCGCCGAAGCAGAGTGTGCAAACTTAACCACTGCACCACCGGGACAGCCCCTCCTTTTCTTTGTTTTTTAAACTTTTTTTATCCTTTGAATCTGTCATCCTCCCTCTTCTACTACCTCTCCCCCTCCTCCATCTCTCTTCTCTGATTTGCAATTTCTTATGCCCTATTGGCTGTGGATCAGAAAACCCACACAGAACTTTAATTTCAGTTGTCCCTCTTAGCTCAGATAATTACAGATAGACTATATCCCTCACTTGCTACAGTCTCCACGAAGGCACTCACTAAATCCCACGTGCCTGACATATCAGAGGTACCAAATAATACTTAAGTGAATGTCTTTGACAAATTAGTCTACACCAACCTTGTTTTTATTTCATGAGGCAACAGTCTAAGAGTCTTGGATCTCAGCTCTGCCATTTACTTACCAGCTGCACAGACTTGGGCAAATCCCTTAGTATTCCAGACTCGTTTCTTCAACTGCAAAATGAGAAATAATATCACTACCCCTGGATGTGGAAGTGCTCTGTGACTCTGGAGTGCAATAAAAGTGAGAATGGTTGTTACTAAGGTTTTTAAATAGACTTAGAAATTTGCTGGTGATGCCTATAACATTTCCGAAGATAGGAAGCGAATATGTTTTTTTTCTAATGTCTAAGAAGCAAAATAATGTTCTCACACAAAATAGACTTAAGTTGTAGTCCTTACACTCTGAAAGTCAGCTCATGCTGATTTCCTCTGTTAGAAAAGAAATTGCAAAACTATACTTTTTTTTTTCCAGAAAATAACCAAATTTTGGGTCTGGAGGGACTTGAATCTGGAAGTAGTTGTCAGGAGCCTTCTGACCATTCAGGTTGTGAGAGGGTAAAGGGAGCAAGGCAAAGGGTCCATTCTAAAATACAGGGCTGTGGCTGCCCCATCCTTTCCAAGTCTCCCACTGCCTTCTAGCTCCAGCCTTATGATCGTGCTCCGGGGCTACTGCAACAGCGTCCAACCAAACAGGTGCTCCCTGCTTTTAATCTCCCCTCCTGCCTCCCATACCATCCTGCACACTGCTTCTGGACCAGTGTTTCTGAACTTTCTTTCTCCAACAACACCTGAGAGTCACTTCATTGGAACTTATAGGATACTTTGAATTGTTAGCAGTTTATATGAACAGTGTGTCTCCCCAGGTAAATGGTCAGCACCTAGAAAGGATGGACCATATCTTTGTTTGCCCACAGTGCTAAATATTTGCTGATAATGATCATGAGTAACAGACACTCTTTGTCAAAGTCTGTATAGCGTTATGGAGTGGGAGAAACCCAAGACTGGGAATCAGGAGATCTGTGATCTCCTCTTGGCTCTGCCAGATGGCTCTGTGACCTTTTGCAACTCATTTACCTCTCAGGATCCAAATTTCCTAATGGAATTGGCCAGATGGTCTCTAGGCTTCTTTCCACATCTAAAATTGTATCAATCTAAGTCTAAATGCCTGTAAGCTCTGTTAGGTATAATATACAATGTGTGATAGTAGAAGTTTTAGGCAAAAACTCTACTTATTACCCTTAGCCTATGCTCCTTATCTGCATTATCCCTGCTTCACCACCACTACCACCAATATCCCTGCACTAAAGTGAGACACAAAATATTAACTTTCTCTTATTCTTTTAAGCCATGAAAAAATAGCCAGATGGATATTTGCCATCTCAGTGTATCTTCTTTCTTAGCTTAAACTTTTCTTTCATTTATAAAAATAGAAACAACTGCATTTTTTATGAGGTAAGTATTTCTTCAATGTGGTTTTCAGGTATGAGTTCTGAAGAAAACGTTAAACAGCTCCTGGAAGCTTCAAAGTTTGAAGATTTCAGATTAGAGGTGGTCTCCAGACCAGCAGCATTAGCGTCATCTGTTCCACAGCAATGCTTGTCAATCTCTAATATGCATGCACATCACCTGGAGATCTTGTTAACATGCAAATTATAACTCAGGTCAGAATTTCAGAATTCTGAATTTCTAATAACCTCCCAGGTGATGCTGAGGCTGCTCGTCTGTGCACCACACTTTGAGTAACAAAGATCTAGGAGATTTGTAGAGAATGAATAATCTGAAAGGCCCCAGAATTGAGAGTTGTCTTCATTTCCTGCCCTAGCTGAAAAGTCAAATAATTAAGACTTTGTGATCACAGAGGATAAAGGTCAAGCATATGTAATGTGGATTCCTCATTAGGTTTCAATGGTGCAAATATTGATTCCTTTCTGAATGTGTCCAAATGACCATAATTATGAGGAATAAAAGGAACTGGTTTGGGGATGTTTCTGCTGTGTTCCTTTTTCAAGTTAGCAGAGGACTTGGGTGGTAAAGCAGAGTCATCCATCACTTGTCACCCTCTGGGTAAGGGACAGTGTCAGAGCCCTTTTCCTTCATCTCTCTCCTGGTCTGAAGTGCCATAAAGAGATGGCTGCAGGAACTTCGATAGATTTATACATTGCTATAAAAGAAATTTTGGAATCGTTACAGAAATTACTCTTTTAGGGTATCTGAAATCTTGAATGTAGAAATTATAAAGTGAAAGGAATAAAATATGACAAATCCATGTACTTGAGAGATGGAAACATTATTATTAAGACTGGTCAGTTGAAGTTTAGAGGAAACTGGAAGATTTGGAGAGGACAAAACAAGTATTGTCTCCAACTTTGCCATGTTCCTATGAAAACAGTACCATTTTATTGTACTAGAGACTCATCTGATACAGGGCAAATGTCAGCATTATTGAGCCTCCAATTTTTGTTTGCTTTTTCTTTTTTGGTGAGGAAGATTGGCCCTGAGCTAACATCTGTGCCAGTCTTCCTCTATTTTTGTATGTGGAATGCTGCCACAGCATGGCTTGATCAGCAGTGTGCAGGTCCACTCCTGGGCCACAAACCTGCAAATCCCAGGCTGCTGAAGTGGAGCAGACGAACTTAACCAGTACACCACTGGGCCAGCCCCCGAGCCTCCAATTTTCATCACAAATTGCTAGTCATACACATTCCCAGCATCAGAGACTTGGAACTGACTGGAATTCATTGATCATATTCTTTTCTCAGATCTTAATACTAAAACAGTAATTCAATTAATAGATTACAAATACATTAGAAAGTGATAGCAATGAGAATCATTGTTAAGTCTGAAGACAGAGTATTGATTGGGAACTTTCCAGGAAAATGTTCTATAACTTAATCTGAGTGCTACTGATAAAAGTATATAAATATGTAAAAATCCTAAGTTTGCACTTAAGATTAGTCCATTTGCATACTTTACTTTGTATATATTATGTCTCAATAAAGATATTTTAAAAAATTAGTTACTTGGTGCACCAGATATTTAAGAATAAATGTTTTTCTTTTATCTAAACCCCTTTTCTTTTTAAAAATATTTTAGCAAAATTAAACTATTTCCAGAAGCTCCAAAAGGTCAATGCAACCAACTTCCAGGCCCTGGCTACAGAGTTTGGAGGCAGATCATTCACTTCAACATTCCAAAACCAGTCGCCAGCACCTTTCTACAGGGTGAGCCTGCGGAGGGGGCAGAATTGTTTGGTTTGGTTTTACCCTCATAGCCAACAACTGATCAGGTATCTTTAGGTACGCACCTATAACTAAGTGCACTATTGTTCACTCTTTTGGAGGGCAGTATTGTCCACATTAACAAGTTGTCAAGTTAACTTTTGCTTCCACTTTTTCTTTTTCAGTGGAGTTCAGCCCAGTCTCATTGTGAATAAATTTCTGCTGTACTTTGTTTAGGCTGGGGACCCCATTCTGACTTACTTCCCCAAGTGGTCTGTCATAAGCTTACTGAGGCAGCCTGCAGGAGTTGGAGCTGGGGGCCTCTGTGCTGAGAGCAATCCTGCCGGTGAGTCCAAAGCAGAAGTGCCAGCCTTTTTATTCAATTTAAAGTAAGTTTTCTTGGGACTGGCCCAGTGGCACAGCAGTTAAGTTTGCATGTTCCACTTCAGTGGCCCAGGGTTCACTGGTTCAGATCCCGGGTGTAGACCTATGCACTGCTTGTCAAGCCATGCTGTGGCAGGCATCCCACATAAAATAGAGGAAGATGGGCACAGGTGGTAGCTCAGGGCTAGTCTTTCTCAGCAAAAAGAGGAAGATTGGTGGCAGATGTTAGCTCAGGGCTAATCTTCCTCAAAAAAAAAAAATTGTTTGGGCTGGCCCGCTGGCGCAGTGGTTAAGTTTTGCACGTTATGCTTCAGCGACCCAGGGTTTGCCAGTTCAGATACCGGTTGCGGACATGGCACAGCTTGGCAAGCCATGCTGTGGCAGGCATCTCACATATACAGTAGAGGAAGATGGGCACAGATGTTAGCTCAGGGTCAGTCTTCCTCAGCAAAAAGAGGAGGATTGGCAGCAGATGTTAGCTCAGGGCTAATCTTCCTCAAAAAAATAAATAAATAAAAAATAAAATAAGTTTTCTCCCTCAGGACGGATCATAAGACTCAGACTCAATATTGTAACCAAGGTACTATAGAGTATAAATCCAATTCTGATTGTATGCTAGGGTGATTCTTAGGGGGTGAGTGTGATGTTGTCAGGCCAATATAGCTAGGAACTAAATGGCCTATAAGACCCTGGAAAGGAAGACTAGCTTCTAAATACTACTTAAATGCTGGGCAGGCTTACCAAATAAAGATAGAGAACTACTAAACCAGAAAAGTTTAAGAAAAACAATTAATTTGTCTTAAATAGTTTATGTGAATTTAGGCAGACAACTTGACCTAATATATTCCACTCTTCTGGGACCAAATATATATATTTTTGTGTGTGTGAGGGAAATTGGCCCTGAGCTAACATCTGTTGCCAATCTTCCTATTTTTGCTTGAGGAAGATTGTCACTGAGCTGACATCTTCACCAGTCTTCCTCTAATTTGTATGTGGGATGCCACCACAGCATGGCTTGATGAATGGTATGTAGGTCTGTGCCCAGGATTCAATCCTGTGAACCCTGGGCCTCCAAAGCAGAACACGTGAACTTCACCACTACACCACTGGGCCAGCCCCCTGGGACCTAATATTTTTAAACCATATGCTTCTAACTCATAAGGAGTTTGTGGGCTTGCTTTTCAACACTTAAACAAAATTTTATGTAATTAAGAAAATAGCATTTAACAATCTGCTGGATTCCAATTAATCACATCTCAAAAATGAGGGATCAAGTCTGAATCTTTAAAATATGAATAATTCCAAAAGAAGAGTAATTTAAGATACCCAATACTGGTAATTAAATCTCAGTATATCTTGCTTGATAGAATACTAAACTAAATGGATTCACTAAGATCCAGATGTATTCCAAATATGAAGAACTCGAGTGTCTACATCATCTTAGATGCACTATACCAAACAATTTTCCCAAATGTGCTGTCCCACAGATAATCATTTGATACATGCATATACATATATATACATATGTATAAGTATATAGTTGTGTTTTGGGCCTTTATTTTGTCCTATTGATACTTTGGAATTCCTTTTACAAACTTTTGCATGTTATAAACAGACATATCTATAAACATTCAAAAAGTAATATGCATAAATCTATGAAAAGACTACAGAAAGATATGACACTGGGAGAGAAAAAAGTGTTTTATAGATATTGATATGAAGAACACATGGTATTGTAAGACAGAGTTTTAGAGAATAAATTGGCATATCTTGCTTACATAAATAAACAAATATATATATATATATATAAATTTAAAAAAAAAATAGGCTCTCTCATTTACCACTCACTTAATTCTTTGTGTTCTAAGGTTTCCTGGAAAGTAAAAGTACAACCTGTGCTCGTTTCTTCAAGAACCTGGCAAATAGCTGTACCCTGGACCCAGCCCTCAATGCTGCCTCCTACTATAACTTCACAGTCTTGAAGGTGGGTGTCCCTTCTCTCCCCACTGTCGCCACTGTGGATTTAAAGTTGACATGCTTCCCACTGTTAGGTTGTGGAAAAAGCACTGAACTAGAAGTCAGAATGCCCAAGAGTTACATAAAAGGCAGAGGGCCTGGAAACCCTATCATCTGAAGAAAGATGAAAGAATCAGGGCTATATAGCCAGGAAAAGAGATTCTCGCCCTCCTGGCTAATGGGATTGGCTACGTAGAGTTGGAGGGGGTGACATCTATTATTTCACCAAAACGTTTGCTTTTGCTTTTTGATAGAGCTCTGCTCAGAGTAGGTGGGCATCACAGTTCATCCAACCTCCTCTCAGCTCTGCTTCTGGCATTTTAGTGTGAGGAAGAGTCAGAAGATAGGAAGTGAATCGTTCTAATATGTTGATTGTATCTCCCCAAATGTGAAACCACAAGCTCCTGGAGATTTTACGTAAGATATGTTTACACTCATGTTCCTGCTGTTTTCTTATGCTAGGTTCCAAGAGGTATGACTGATCTGCAGAATATGAAGGTATGATGCTATTCATCAGGAAAAAGGAAAGAAAATATAATATTTGGTCCCTTTGCATCTGAGGCAGTTTCGGTCTAGATTGTAATGGTGAAAGAAAATGTATGTGTGATGTATCAAACTGTTAAATATGAATCTAAAACAATGATTTTTCCATATGATTAATAAACGTATGAAATAAGAATTCATAAGGTGTTAGATAAGTCTGGGAAACATTGGGTTAAATAAAGTTCAACATGGTATTTTAGGGTGGATTTCTTAGAGTCTAATATGCTAGAGGGCCTTGTTAATCTCTAAGAGGGGAGTGTCGAATATAGTATTTCTAAAACTTATTTGACCATGGAACCTGTATAGCTAATAGAATTAATGTTCTGAGAAATATGTTTTCAGAAGTGCTGATTTAGAATGAGTTTTGAACTTAAGTTAGGAGGCTGGCAATGGAAGGAAAGAAAAAAGGTGATGGTCGAGAATGAAAAATACTCATTTCAGCATGATATGTAGCTAGAAGACAAAGTGTGCTATTTTCTATTTTAGTTGATTTGCTTCTTTCCCTTGCTAGTTCCAGGTTCCTGTAACACTTGTCTCACAGTCACAGCCTGGCTCTCCTCTGTTGGCTGGAAACACTTGTCAGAATGTTGTTTCCCAGGTAGGGACACTGACTTCAGATTCTGGACTGATGTATGTTGATCAACATTACCAGAGGTGCCTCATCTTCCATTAAGTACCAGACCAGCCCCATGTGAATTTATGTGCATTACCTGAAACTTAACATGTCAAGAACTGAGCTCATTACCTTTCTCCCTACCATGTTGCAGTCATTTCCATTGCTACAGTCCTCTGGTATTTCATGTCCAGAACATTATTTCTGACTCCTCTTTTTTTACCCATATGCAGTCTATAATAGATTTTTACTGACCACATTTTCTTCTGTTGACAAAGTCAGTATCATCTGAAAATATGAAATAGACTAGTCAACTTCTTTTGGTCTCTTCTCTCTCTTTCAGTCAACCCACAGAATTAAGAATTATCATTTTAAAGACTGTGCTCAGAAATCTAAGGTTACCTTCAGTTGTTTATGACTTCCACCTCCAGCTACTATCTTTATTCATCCTCAGACATTGTGAGAGCCAAGTAAACCAAGTTTCCATTCCATTCTCACCTCTGCTTGTGCTTCTACTCACCTCTGCACCCAAACAAAACTTACTTTTCTTCCCTTTCAATTCTTACTGTAAACTCACCTCTCCCATGAACCCTTTCAAAGAAGTCTATCTAGTCTCTTCTTTCACGTGTAGATATAATATGAAATCAACATTATCTCTTCAGGGTATTTGTGTTTGGCATTTTTAAGATTTCTTTTTTAGTCTCCCTCATTCGGTTATTTTTTTACTGAGAGATAATTGACATATAACATTGTATTAGTTTTAGGTGTACAACATAATGATTTGATATATGTATTTATCGCAAAATGATTACCACAGTAAGTTTAGTTAACATTCATCACCACATATAGTTATAAATTTTTTCTTCTTGCAATGAGAACTTTTAAGATCTACTCTCTTAGCAATTTTCAAATATACAATACAGTATTGTTAACTGTAGTCACCATGCTGTACTCTCATTCAGTTGTAATAAAACCCTGAAAGACAGGAAATCTTCTGTCCTAAACATAATTAGCCCACTAAATAATTTTTATTAATTGCTTCTACTTTTGTATTTCAGGTCATCTATGAGATAGAGACCAATGGGACTTTGGGAATCCAGAAAGTCTCTGTCAGTTTTGGACAGACGAACCTGACTGTTGAGCCAGGAACTGCCTTGCAGCAGCACTTCATCACGCGCTTCCGGGTAGGGCCCTTCTCCTGCAGGGGGTCGAGAGGGGAGGCAATAGTTCCTCTGCTTCCGCAACACGAGTATCAAGGCCTAGCCTCCACAATTAATATTCCATAATTTAACTGCAAGTGATACAGAGTTATCTTTGTTTATTCATTAACAAGTTCTCTGATTCTCTATCTGGTCCCCAGCAAAGCAGGGCTGCAGTCTCAAGTCCAAACTCTTTTTTTAAATGGTCAGTTTGAATCATAAACTCAGCCAACATCCCATGGAACTTCTTTAACTGGCTTTTCTTGTATTTCTGGGCATTCAGCATCTTATTTACTTCCCACTTAATCTAAGTTTCCAGTCTTGATCACCATCTTTTGGCTTTCTTCTACTTCTTTCTTCTTTTTTGAACCCAACAGAGTCCAGTTTCTTCTCAATTCTACCCTCAGATGATGAACTAAAGTCCTGTATCTCTCAGAGTTCATCTCTGAAACTTTGATAGTTAATTAAAATATACTTTTAAAGTTACATTTAAATTCCTCTGGTTTCAGCCAGGCTGAACAAAGCCCTAAATTGATTATAATTTTTGAGAAACAGCATTGAGGGATCATCGTTAGAACCTTAGTTGTAATCCTTGGTAGCATATAGTGAATTTCAATATTGACATCACTCAGAATTTATTTTAGTGAATAACAAAAAGGAAAAGAAACACTGGAGTAGAAATCTCTGCAACGTGCTCCGCTGTGGAAGGAAGCCAGACTGTTCAGTGCAGCTAACCTACCACAGTTCCTCAAGGAAGGGTGTGCAGCCAAGCAGCGGAAGGTGGGGAGCGCGCTTTTCTCCATAACTGACTTTCCTTCACTCTTTCTGCAGGCTTTTCCACAGAGCACAGCTGCTTCTCTTACTAGGCCTAGAAGTGGGAATCCTGGCTATATTGTTGGGAAGCCGCTTTTGGCTCTAACCAGTGATATAAGGCACTCAGTATCCTTTTTGGAGCTGGGTGAGTTGTTGCAGCCCAATGAGAGAAGCTGCGGCTGCTAATCTTTTGGATTTTCCGATTCCTGAGGTTCCCCTATTTTTTAGGTATTCAGGACTTCCTTTTCCAAACCATTAATATGGTATGTTCGCAAATGTTGATACTACCAAAGACTTTAAGCCTTATGTTAGACTGGCCAAAGGTGAGGACTGTTACCAATTTTTGTTTGTTTTAATGAGATATTTGTATGCTGGTATATGATTAACAATTTTTGAAAAAACAGTAATTGCTCTGTGTATTTTTTAATTACCAGAGGAAAAAATTTGTGAACTGAGTGATATTAATAAAATATATATAGTGTTAAGGAAACAATAAGAACATAAATTTTCCAGTCTGCCTCCTTTGTTTCTGTGATCTCCTTGACCATCACTTTCCACCTCAGATGACCCTCCTGCAGAGCCAGGGTGATGGAACTTGCTCTGTTAAGAGACACGAAGTACAGTTTGGAGTGAATGCAATATCTGGATGCAAGCACAGGTAATTCTTTGCTTCCCCATCATTTCCCACAATTTTGTCCCTGTCTGTAGGGAATATGTTAATATGGCAACTTTTGTATTTTACATGGAAGTTCAGAGAATGCTAGTGAGGAATAAATAGTCTTATAATCTTATAATATATAACCTTATAATATATATAAATCTTATATATAAGTCTTATATAATCTTATAATATATAAATATAAATATATATTTATATATAAATAATATGTAATAAATTTATATTTATATAATAAAATATAAATTTATATATAAATATATTTATAAATATATAAATAAATATAAATATATATTATATATAATATATATTATATATAAAAATATATAAAATATAATCTTATAGTCTTATAATATTGCTAAGAGTCTTCTGACAGTCCTTTATACCTACTAAGGATTAGTGCCTCCGATTTATTTTATAATGTTATTTCTAACATTTAGATTAATATACTAATATGGTTACATTATTATGTTAGTGTTGAACTCTGGCCTCCATGGTGTTTCATTTCAGGCTAAGAAAGATGGACTGCAGCCACTTGCAGCAGGAGATTTATCAGACGCTTCACGGAAGACCCAGACCAGAGCTTGTTGCCATCTTTGGTAATGCTGACCCAGCCCAGAAGGGAGAGTGGACCAGGATCCTCAGCAGGAACTGCAGTGTTTCAGTAAGGAGAGAAATAGACTTTCTGACTGAGACTCACTTTCTCCCTCTGTTTGTAAATTATAGATATTAAAATTAAAAACAGCCTTTTTGGGGCTGGCCCTGTGGCCAAGTGGTTAAGTTTGAGTGCTCTGCTGCGGTGGCCTGGGGTTTCACCGGTTCAGATCCTGGGCACGGACATGGCACCACTCATCAGGCCACGTTGAGGCAGCATCCCACATGCCACAACTAGAAGGACCTGCAACTAAGATATACAACTATGTACTGGGGGGGAATTTGGGGAGATAAAGCAGAAAAAAAAAAAAAGATTGGGAACAGTTGTTAGCTCAGGTGCCAATCTTTAAAAAAAAAAAAACGGCCTTTTTTCCATAGATGTTGTGGTTGTTATAGAAGGAAAATGTGGTTGTCATAAAGGAAGAATGTAAGAAATCATGTCCGTTTGAAATTATTATTTCTGGGTAGGTTTACACCTAACTTATTTTCCTTACTTGGAGAAAAAATTTAAGTTAGAAAATCTAGAGATTACTCTGTGGTTCAAGGTCACATCGTATATTTCAAATAGTCTGTTATATTCTTAAATATTTGGTCAGATTCTTTCTTTGATGTTGAAATTGTATTCTTTCTGTTGTTATAAAAATTTACATTTTTACATTTACATTTATGTATGAATACATCAACAGGTTAAAAATTCAAACCATATAGAATGGTATTAAATGAAAATAAAAATCTCAACACCCTCCGCCCCAGAAGTAACCTCATTCAGCTGTTTCTGTTTTTCCTCCCTCTGGTGGCCCGCTAGATCAGTGCATGCAGGTATGAGTAAAATAAGGACATTTGCTCTGCTGTTCTGTCTTCTTCCTCTTTTGTTGACCCCCTACTTCCTGATTTTATTCAGCTGTACTTTTAATTTTCTTTTCATTTGAATTTTTGTTTCTTTTTCTGTATAAGTAATACATAAACTTGACTCAAAAATCCAAAAAGTACAAAATAAAAATCACTCTCTCAGATAGCTCTTCTCTTCCACAGAGGCAGCTGAAGTTACTAGTTTCTTTCCTTCCAGAGATATTGCATGCTCACACGAGTAAATGCTCTCATAGTCCTTTTTTTTACCCAAATGATATAATGGCATAAACGCTGCTCTGCACCATGCTATTTTCACTTGCTGTAAGAGTTTGTTCTGCATCAGTACATTATAAGCTTCCGCATTCTTTGCATAGTATAGTTTTATAATATTCCGTTATATGGATGAACCATAATTTATTTAACCGGTTTTATTGGTGGACATTCAGGTTATTTTTAGTCTTTTGCTATTACAAACAATATGGCATTTCATAACCTGGGTCAGTCACCATTTCATACGTGTAAGACTAAACCTATATCATAAATCCTAGAAGCAGAATGCTAGATCAATGGGTATAAGCTTTTAAAATTTTAATAAATATTGTCAATTTATTCCCCATGCAGGTTTACCAGTTTACAATTCCTCATCCAAACGTGAGACGGCTTATTACCATATACTCTCTCATCAACACTGTTATCAAACTTTTTCATCTTTACTCATCTGATAAGTGAAAAATATCATCCTAGTATAGTTTTATTTTTCTCTTACTATGAGTAAGGTTGAATATCTTGGCATATGGTTGAACAATTTGTATTTTCTTCACTATGATCTATTTATATCTCTTGCCCATTTTTATTGAATTACTGGTCTTATGACTTGTAGGAACTCTTTTATGGATTTGAGAAATGGGCTCTTTTCTGTAGTACGATTTTCAGAAGCTTTTCTCCCATTTGTCTTTTGACTTTGTTTATGGTGTTTTTTGCAATGCATAAATTGATTTTTATGTTGTGAAATTTATCAATCTTTCTTTTTTTTTACCCCTGAGTTTTGTTTCAGACTTTGAAAGGCTGTCCCCTTAGAGATTATTTTTAAAGTGCCCCTTTTCCCTTCTCAGCACTATTACAACTTTATTCCTTATATACTTCTTTCTCTTTTAAGGAGATTTGGATGGATAAGTAAAGAGGTACTCAATCCAGCCTTTGGGCAACTGAAGTCAAATTGAGTTCTCTTAAACCTCAAATATAGCCGTACCATATGGAGTGGGGTTTTGGCTAAGCACAGAAAGGGGATGGTTAGTGATAAGGATTGAGATTATAGTGGAACTACTCTTTATTGTTCTTAAAATTGTTATTTATATTTTTAAATCCCTTTTTTGAAGAACATTTGATGATGTGGAAAAATGTTCCTAATGTAGAATAAATGAAAAGAAAAGTGTTTAAAAATATTTAGAACAAACACATGAAAAAATATCAACATCCTTATCCATTAAAGAAATGTAAAACCACGATGAGCTACCAATTTATGCTGACTAGGATGGCTATAATTTAAAAGATAGACAACAACAAGTGTTGGCAAGGATATGAAGAAATGGGAACCCTTAGACATTGTTGGCAGGACTGCAAAATGGTGAAGCCGCTTTTCAAAACAGTTTGACAGTTTCTTAATAAACATAATCATGGTCTGTCTCCCCCATTCCTACTTTACATGTATTATTGCCTGTATCTGAACCTTACTATAAAAAAGTATGAAGCTAGAAAAATACAGGCATATTTGAGGATAGTTTGCACCTGCTAAATTTATACTAACCTCCTGATTGATGTCCTTACCTCTATCAATCCTTCCTGCATCTTGCAGTTAATCCTCCTAGAGTCAGACTACTTGGTTGGACTTCATAATCTAACCCTGAGATGTCTTATTCCTTAACCTTTCACTGCTCCCGTGTTCAGATCTGTGCTTCAGCCAAATGGTCTGCTCAAGGCCAGTGCCTTAAACGTGCCTAGCACGTAGGAGGCACTCTCACTATTATTCAAATTAGGCAATGAATGTTCCTCCATGGCATTGTATGCTGTTCCAGTTGCACACCTGTTTATATGCCATCTCTCTTCCTTGAATTTTCCTTTAATCATCATTTCTCCCAGTCACATATTACTCTCATCCCAGTTCCATGAAGCCATCCTCAACCAGAAATTGCTGTTTCTTCTTCCAGCATTCTACAATGTTGACTATGCCTTGCTCACTGAGTGCTTCTTATAACCATTGTACATGGGCTCATATTTTATTAATCTCTATATTAGTAATTTCCATTTTAGAATAATAATTTTTTAAAGACCAAAAACAATAATTAGTCTGTTGTGAACTTTGTGTTCTTTCTGTAAACCACATTGCCTTCTCTGCTATTGTATAATGTTTAAGAAACAATGGCTACTAAATGCATGGTGGCTGACTATAGGCAACTATCAGCAATTCAAGCAGATGCTTCTTTACCCTTCTGCAGGCTCTGCATTGTACTTCCTGCTGTGTCATACCCATTGCCCTGGAGATCCAAGTATTGTGGGCATATATAGGCCTCCAGTCCAACCCACAAGCTCATGTGTCAGGAGCCCGATTCCTGTATCAATGCCAGTCCATACAGGTAAGTCATGTCTCATAAAGGACCACTAAGCCTTGCAAAGCCATGATTGTCTTGTCAGCCATTTGATGCCCAGATCGTTTTTTAACTTCTGAGAGCCAGTTTATGCTACCAGCCAATGTTTGGTTAGAGTGAGCTGACACAATTAACTTTCAAGTCTATCCTGCCTGCCTGGTTACTGAAATTAGCATGTTGTCATGGTGAATACAATCTATGTCCTTTTTTCCTCCAGTTTTTTTGAAATTTCCTGAACCCAGACTAAGGTGTAGATTAATTTCTTTTAAATTATCATACTAGTATTACTATACTTGTAGATTCAACTACGGAAAACATTTTCCATAACTGTGTATTCAGTGTGACAGTTACAGACTTATCAGAGTCTCTGAGCCTGTTCATTGCTGTTAAAGTTACTGCTGTGACAAGTTTGTAGTCATCAATTCTTGGTTGATTGTGCTCCATTAAAATAAATAATTTTAATATGGAGTAAACATATACCAATTGTCTATGATGTACCTTAGGATAGATTTAGCATCAGCCTTGGTTTTAGAACCTAATTGTTAGCTTTAGAAGTTCAAAAACAGAAATGAGTAGGTCCTGGTAAACTGATTCTTATATAAACTGGTATGCCACTTTATTAATTTTTAATGAAAATTAAAACTATTGACATTATTAACTTTAAGTCATTGCATTTACATCCCAGCAAAGAAATAAACTAGAGACTACATTTAGGTCAAAAGTAAAATACCTTTAGTTCTTCCTTACAACAAGGTTGAGCACCTTAGCTCTCTGTGCCTATAAATTGGGTTAAAATTCAGGTTATTAGAAACTGTGTTACTGAGAACATACCATGCTCTCTCTGTGTTGGTTTAGTGAATAAAACAGAACTATTTCTATAAGACTCATTGAATCTGTTACAGATCCTGCAGTGAATCCATTGTTATATTTTTCTTAACTGTATCTTTATTTATGAGTACCTGTGTAGTTTGGGAAGATACCCATAGGACTCTTCTTTTTATTTTCCCAGATCTCTGGTTCTCTTAGCCATTAAAGCTACCCAGTGCCCCTTTCTTGTCTAGATATTTTAATCATTGTCTTTTTGTAGTATTTAGTAGAGGTTAGCTTTTCAGCCTAGCTTGCCCCCTCTACAAAATCACATTTTACAGTCATTCACATCTAACTGGCCTAAGTGGTTGACAATTGAGAATTTCAGCTTTGCTTCATTCCTGCTTACTGAAGAAACAGTATCTGTCCCAATGATGGAGTAAAAATTAGCTGTTTTGAACTTATTGAGAGGTGGTATGGTATATACAAAATCATGTTCATTTACTTAGGGTCATTTAAAGGATTTGCAAAGCTAATTTTGATTACACAGAAATTTTTATTTTAAGGGTTGACTTGAGAAACTCACCTCCATTAAAGATGCCAGGCCCTGTAAAAGTAAAAGGAGTTATGAAATGATAGTGTCAGATCACAAAAGTTAAGCAAAGTATTTCTTTCTCTAATAAAGAGAGAGTTTTAGTATCTGTATTGAAAGATTTTTTTTATTTCTTCAATCTTGAATGGAAATTTTCTCCTGAAGTCACATAAACATACTTTTTCTTTATGCGTTTATACTAATTATTTGTCTTTAACTTTAATCAATTCCCTTATCCACACGGGCTTGTGTCTCAGGACTTCCTGTGAAATTTTTTTCTCAGAACAGCAAGAGCCTCTAAAGTGAAAAGAGGAGTTACACTTGCTGAAGGCATATCTTCTACAATTCTTCTCCCTCCCCTTCTGGCCACCCTTTGAAAGGTTGTGGTTGATAATGGTCTCACCTAGGCTATGTCACTCAGCTTCATGTGTCTGAGTAATGGCATAAAACTAAAGCTGGGTGGCAAACTGGCAGCCTATGGGCTTTATATAGCCTATAGACTTGTTTTGTTTGGCCTACAAAGTGTTTTGTTTCTTAAATTTGTGCCAACACTTAAAGATCGGGAAATTTCACTTTGACATCCAGATTTCTAACTTCTTTTGAAGATCTGGCAATAGAGATCCTCCACTCCTACATGGCATAAAATCTCCTGTCACTGATGGTGATTTCCACTTTTAAATAGAGTACCCCATTCACACACCCTATGCCTACCCACCCTTAGCCATCCCACTTCTCTCATTCAGGTTATCAGCTTAGGCCAGTAGGCAATTGTGTTTATGAACCCTGAAATCAAGCTGTTAGATGGTCAGTTGAATTTTAGACTGAACTGTCTGAATGACTTTTCATTGTGTAGTTGTAGCTTTAGAAACACTTTACATTCCTCTCACTATAAAAAGTGAAGTAGCAAAATTTTGGAAAGTTCCCAAGGACAGACTACAAAGTAGGGTAGAATTAAGCAAAACACTGTCTAGACTTCCCTGTCGTCTTGTATGATAAAATAATAGCTAAACATGCATTGAACATTTACTATGCGACAGGTATTGGTAGTATTTTTATGTGTTGTTTAATAAGTGTTGAATACGCACGACAAACTCCTGAAGTAAATAGGATTTATTTACATGATACTCTGCTGCTTATAATTTTATACTAATTGGGCCCTTAAAGAGACCTTTAAGTTTGAGGATTGATAAAATACATTGTCTCCTGTCTGCATATAAACTTTTTAATTTAAAAAAGAAAATATATCTCTAGGAAGAAACAACTAGTTTTACAGAATATTCTGGATCAATTAAAATGAAAATAATAAGTGAGTGTAAAGAACAGTGTAGCATCACAGGATCAAAGCTCTGAACCCTTTCCACAATAATATCAATTCATCTTTATCTTTAAGTGAATCCTCAAGCTTTTTAGATTATCTAGGAGACCTGTTGCCTGCAGTTTAGGGTGGTAATTAAGAGCATGCGTTTTGAGTCAGACCTAGGTCTAAATCAAGTTATTTTACTTCTCTAAATCTAAGTGTTCTCATCTCTAAAATTGATATTAATAATAATACTTCATTGGGTTGTACAGAGTAAGTGAGATCATAAAAGTAAAACACTTAGCACAGCTCCTGGCACATAGTGAACACTCAGTAAATATTGCTCATCATATCATCATTATTACTTTTATCATAACTTTTTTGCTTCTAACTTTCCATGGAAGTGGCGTATCAAGAAGGTTTAAAGCAAAACACAAAAGAGATGAGCAGTGTTTTTCAACCTTTGTTGGCTATCACCCATGATAGGAAATATATTTTACACACAACCCAGCTTAAAACACACACATGTATAAAACTGAAATAAAAGTTTTATAAGACAGTATCTTTATGCAATGTACTCTATGATATTTTCTATTGTAGTTATTCTGTTTTTTTAAAATACTAGACATTAATGGGTCACAATCTGCAATTCGAAAAAACAATTTTAGAGAATACATTTCTGACTACATTTCAAAGCTAATTATATTGTTTTATTTAATAAATGCCTTTTATTCATTATAATTGAAAGTTGGCAGCGTTTTATGTATCAATCAAACAGCATATGCTAGAAAAACTGCCAATATCTGCCAGTCTTCTTAGTGGTTCTTAATCTTATAGACCCCATTGACAATCTGTTGAAAGCTATTCACTTACTAGAAAAGTGCATAGACACATAACGTTCTTTACATAGTTTCAAGGGATTTATTGATTTCTTGAAGCCAGGCCAAGAACCTCTGCCACAATCTCATAATTAAACAGGCAGTATACTAAGAAAGACAAAGAACACTCAACAAAGATAGCCGTCATCCCTGCTGTTATAGAAAGTGTGGAGCCATACCGAAGTGAAGTTTACAGCATGGTTCTAGAAATTCACCAGGAGATGTTAATAGCCTGAGCCAGGGTCGGGCTGTGAGGCCTGCAGGAAGTAGACAGAGTTGAGAGGATTTAGGAGTGTCACAGGTAGGACTTGATGGCTTGGATGTGGATGTTGAGGGAGAATGAGTCAAGGATGATGGATAGGTTTTTAGTTTGCATATTAATTTAATAAAATATTTTGATATAATTACATTGGGAGAGTGATGGGAGGGGTAGGAGGAGAATAACAGAACTAAACTTAACACATGGTTCAAGAGGTAACAGTATAGTATTGCTTAGAAATTGAGGTAAATATCAGAAGAAATAGTAAAAGAGCTAAAAAGGTAATTTCTGCAGAGCAGGATGGTGAGGGGGGATATAGGACTTTATTTTTTGTTGATATCCTCTTTTCTGGCATTTTTTCACTTAAAAAATATGCATTATTTTGATAAATTATACAATTATAAATTTGACAAATTATAACAGTATCTAGCATTAGCCCAATCTTCAGGGGAACTCTGAAATATAAGGTAGGCCAGGGGCTATCATTCAGTAACCATTTTCTGTCCCCACCTCATCCCTGCTTCTCTGTTATATCCTATTAGTCTTTCAGGGTCCCACAGAAATCTGCTTGTTTCTAGTCTCTGAAGGCTTTTAGGTTTGGCATTCTTTCCCTCTGTGAAACCTTGCTTCCATCTGCTTTCTGTATTCACATATTGTGATGTCTCTCCATTTCAGTGAAGATGGCGGTTTTTGTATCTGTTTCTTATTGGATTGGAGTGGTTTTGAGATAAATAGGGACAAGATATCTTTCCATTGTCATCTTAAAATCAAGTCTAGTAGCAGCTCTTGATGAGCCTATATCCTGGGTGAATCTGAAAAAACAATTCTCTTCAAAAAAAACTTTTATCAGGTAGGGTTTCCCGGGCATTGAATACATATATATGTATATATATTTGAGTAGACATGGGCCTAAA
This sequence comes from Equus przewalskii, assembly GCF_037783145.1. Taxonomy (NCBI): domain Eukaryota; kingdom Metazoa; phylum Chordata; class Mammalia; order Perissodactyla; family Equidae; genus Equus; species Equus przewalskii. The sequence continues at coordinate 33,419,213 of NC_091831.1, forward strand.
GGTTGCCTTCTTGTGCTCATAGCTATCTTAGAGGTCAGTTCTGAGTATAGGCTAACCTCAAGCCACCAGACATTCCCTAGTCTTGGAGTTTGAGGGAGCTAATGACACTCCTCTTTTCCCTGCCCGAGTTTGAAACCAATTGAAAGGAATCAGACAGATAGAGATAACAATGTCAGCTTTATTCCTAAGAAACGCTAAGTAGGTGGATGTGGCTTGGGTGCGTAGCAGTGGGCTTCTTAATGCAAAACTACATTCTTCCATCACAAGACCACTATCCCAGTTCTAACCACAGCTCCTTTGGTATCCTCCTGGGACTGCTACTGGACAGTTTAAAATTTGCCCTCCTTCAAAGGCTCTGAAATAGTCAGAACAGCACATTAATTAAATCAACTTCTGGACAACACTGAGCTGAGCACAAGGCTGAAAATTAATTCCCTATTCTATTTCCCATCCCAAAGTTTTTCCAGCCATCCCAGCCAATACACAGAATGCATTCTGTAATCAGATTAAATAACAATATTAACATGCTTTCAATAATGTCAACTTCAGAGATTTACTTCAAAAATTGAGTATACTTGGGCTGGTCCAGTGGCGCAGCGGTTAAGTGTGCACGTTCTGCTTCGGTGGCCCGGGGTTTGTCGGTTTGCATCCTGGGTGCAGACATGGCACCGCCCTGGCACGTCATGCTGTGGTAGGCGTCCCACATATAAAGTAGAGGAAGATGGGCACGGATGTTAGCTTAGGGCCAGTTTTCCTCAGCAAAAAGAGGAGGATTGGCAGTAGTTAGCTCAGGGCTAATCTTCCTCAAAAAAAAAACAACAAAACAAAAATTGACTATACTCTCCCCATTTTAACGGTCCTATGAAAAAATTAAAGTCTTAACAGTAAATCCTTTTGTAAGTTAAACTCCAAAGAAAGTTTATTACTTACTCTTAAGTAATAAACTCCTCCCCATTTTTTTTGTCTGGTTCATCTCAGCCAGTCTTCCATGCCTGGCTGGAATCAGGATTCCCTCAGCAGCTTCAGCCTAAGCAGGCTGTCCTTGGAATGCGTGTGGTTTTTTTCAGTGCCTCAGAAGTTACATTAGTTCTATGCCAAGTCCCTCATGAGCTTCACTGTTTAAAAAAAGAATCCAAAGAGTTAATGTAACATGCAAGATTATCACAGCACTGGCCCCACACCCAGGATAAAAAAAGAGGTACCGGGGCTGGCCCCGTGGCCGAGTGGTTAAGTTTGCGCGCTCCGCTGCAGGCGGCCCAGTGTTTTGTCAGTTCGAATCCTGGGCGCGGACATGGCACCGCTCATCAGACCACGCTGAGGCAGCGTCCCACATGCCACAACTAGAAGAACCCACAACGAGGAATACGCAACTATGTACCAGGGGGCTTTGGGGAGAAAAAGGAAAAAATAAAAAAAATCTTTAAAAAAAAAAAAAAAAAAAGGTACCTAGAAAGCTTATTCCAGGCAAAATTATGTTCCCAGAATTTGTTATTTATTGATGCCAAGGACCATAGCAGATAATATGTGGCATCAGAGTGAAGGAAGGTGAATAGAGAAAACCTTCATTTCTGGTTCAACAAGATAGTTATTTACTGTCAAATTATAATCAGACATTTGCTTGGTAAGCCTAGAGTCAGACCAAAGGGAATTCATTTTAGATAAACATGTTCCAGTCATCAAGCTGCAAACATATCTACCAAAAGCTATGTCTACTAGGTCAGATACTTGAGTCAGTTTGACAAGGTCCGTTCTTCTGGGAGCATCTGTTTTATTTGACTGGAATTGGTAGATGTTTGGGAGGATCCTTTCTCACCTTGAGATTCTGTGAATCTGATGGGGTTTTTATCAACATTACTGGGTTCTTTGTGTCTTCTATGAAATTTCACAGTTCTTTCTGCAATGGAAGAAGGAAGGGAATTGCCACCACTACATCCACTAGTGCATATGTGCTCTTTCAGAGCCTGGAGCCCTCGGGGACTTGATGAAGCACAGCTGCTAAGCATGTCACAGCAGCAGTTTTGCCATCTGGCTTCTCTGATATCAGGCAACTCCCTGGTTCGGGGAAGCTAGTCAATCTTTGGGTAGGTGTAACTTCACAGTTCTGGTGTCATAGACTGCTGCCTAGAAATTCATTTCCTTGTATATGATAGAAAGAGAACTGCATATGAACAACATGAGAAAAGGGTATGTCTTGCTTAAGCAGTTTGGTTTTGGTCTTTCTTCAGGGAAAGTAATAATAAAAGTCAAGTTGGAGGGCTATACGAATGAGTACCAAGCACTGACCTGTCATGGACTTTCTTCCTGCAGGATTCCCAACAAGTAACAGAAGTATCTTTGACAACTGTTGTGACCTTTGTGGACATTACCCAGAAGCCAGAGCCTCCAAGGGGCCAACCCAGAATGGACTGGAAATTGCCATTCGACTTCTTCCTTCCCTTCAAAGTGGCATTCAGCAGAGGAGTCGACTCTCAAAAAGGCTCAATCTCTCCCATCCTTCTCCTGTGTCTCTTCCTACTTGGAGTTCTCAACCTAGAGACTAAGTGAAAAAAGGAGAAGAATCAGACTTCACTTTTCCCTATGGGAAGTTCTGAGGCAGCCTACTTACCTTGGCTAAATAGGTCCTTACCTGCTCATGACCGAAGAAGAGCACTTAGGATAACAGAGAACCTAACTAAAGGAATCTTTGTATATGAAAGAAGGAATCTTAGAAAGCAGTAAAAATATCTTATTCAAAATAGCTCTCTGCTTAGGACTCTGCAGACCACCAGGTACACATTAGGTTCTCTACTTCTCAAGCAAGGAAGAACATAAGAGCCCTTCCTCCAGCCCTTCAGGTTGTGTTAGCCTGACTAAAGGATGGCAAGATCTTCATCCACCTGCTCACAGGCACACTTGGGCTCAACATCAAAAGGAACACGCTCCTGCTGTCCCCCCAGGGAACTCGGGAATAGCTGCCCTCTGGACTTGAGAGGAGCTGACTGTTCAGAAGAGAAAACTGCTGGCTATATATTTTGTCTGGCTCCTCCCCACTCCCTTGGGCCACACTCTGCCCAGGCATGTTGGAGAAAGCAATTCTTCCTACTCAGTTTCCAAAATGAATGTGGAATCCCAGCCCCCTTTTCTCCTAGCATATGACCCTACCACCCATTTCTGCTCTTTCCTTCTCTCCATTGTGGTGAGGAGAAATAAAATTGATTGAGAGCTTTGCTGTTCGAATTCCAGCAGCACAAAGAAGTTAACTGACATGTGATCTGCCTGATGACTATTTTTCTATGTGTGTGAGGTTAAAAACAAAAAAAAAAACCTTTGATACATAGCACAGTAGCATTCAAATTAAGATAGTGGAGTTCTCTTCCTGGGAGATAAGACTCTCTGAAGACCCCAATTGTCTGGCACTGACATTAGTAATGAGTTCAGCATGAAATCTGTTTTTTAGCATAAGGCAATGTCGGCTTACAAAGGGCTGTGTATGTGGGCATGGTTGGTCTCTACATGCATGACCAACTCAGAGATTCTGGCTTGCAGAGAAAACTCCTTAAAAAGGTAATTTCTTATTATCATTCTTGGGTGGAGAGGAATTGCTTGGGAATTATGATAGAAAACTTGGAAAGCAGGAAGTATAAAAAGGTTTAGGCCTACAGCAGAATTATGCTATTCTTATAATTAAGGCAAAATTTTGATGGAAGATTCATTGTATCTAATTGTCTTAAACTTTTAAATCCCTTATATAAAAAATAGGATGTAATAATTAATTCCATTGAAAATAGTATTGAGCACCTACTCTGAAACACAGAATTGTAAGATAACACCCCCTCAGTGAGCTGACAGTTTAGTGGAGGAAGATTGACATGTGACATAGACACATTTGTGCAGAGAAACAATCAGTGTGGCCTAGACTAGTGAGGGACAAGCTTTGAGGAGGTGGTGGGATTGGATGGGTAGGATTGGGAGAGTGAGTGAGATAGAGAAAGTGATCCCAGGAGCCAAGAACAACCTGAGCGTAGGCCCAGAGGCTCCTGTGGACCAGAGAGTTGGGAGACTAAAGTGACTGTAGCAGAAACACTGAATGAGCAAAATAGGTGCTAAGATGGGTGCTCAATATATGGACACTTGAAAGCCAGGCAGAGAGAATTGGAAGATAGTCTATTTTTTTCCACATTAATGATCTGGATCTAAAATTGCCATTTAATAAAGCTTATACTTAGTTATAATAAACCCTGCTTCATGAGCAGAAAATGCCAATTGTAAATACCGTATCTGACAGGTTTATCATTTTGCCCCATTCCAAAGTACCTCGAAAGTAACCTACTTCCCTGGGAGAAAGTGGCAAAGTTCTTGTGGCAGTTATTACTAAACAAGGAGGAAGTGCTTCTGTGCACAAGGGAGGTTTCTGCACAAGGGGAGTCGGGAGCTGAGAGACTGCTGGCATGGTTCCCACCAGAGTCTGTAATTCAGCAACCCTGCTTCCAGGGAGATCTGTACTAAAACAGACCACAAAGCTGTTAGAGTAGTCAGGTTCTCCAGTTTGGGCTTCTTAAAGGGAAATAAACTTACATGACAACTCATCCTAAATTATGGGGTAGGAGACATCTAATCCATTCCCAACAGCCTATGAGTCCTTTTCAAAATCTAGTCCTTCTACTCCTTTATTCAAATGCTTATCCCCACGCCCAAGTGCTATGAAACCATTTTATGCGTTTAAACAGAAATTGTATCTGAAATATAATTCATGTACCATAAAATTCACCCTTTTAAAGTATACAATTCAGTGGTTTTTAGTATATTCAGTTATCATCACCACTAATTCCAAGACATTTTCATCACCCTAAAAAGAAACCGTGTACTGATTAGCAGTCACTTCCATTTCCCCACTCCCCCTAGTTCCTAGCAGTCACTAATCCACTTTGTGTCTCTATAGATTTTCCTATTCTGGACATCTCATGTCAATGGAATCATTGTATGTGGCCTTTTGTGTCTGGCTTCTTAGCATAATGTTTTCAAGGTTCATCCATGCTATAGCATGTATCAGTACTTCATTCCTTTTTATGGCTGAATAATATTCCATTGTGTGAGTATACCACATCTCATTTATCTGTTCATCAGTTGACGGATGTTTGAGTTCCTACTTCTTTGGCTATTATGAATAATGCTGCTATAAACATTAATGTACAAGTTTTTGTGTGGACTTTTCTTATTTATCTTGAATATGTACCTAAGAATGGAATTGCTGGGTAATATGTAAGTCTAACTTATTGAGAAACTGCCGGACTATTCTCCAAAGCAGCTACACCATTTTACAATCCCACCAGCAGTGTATAAGGGTTCTCCACGTTCTTACCAACATTTGTTACTGTCTGTTTTATTTTAGCCATCCTAGTAGGTATGAAATAGTATCTAATTGTGACCTATTGTGCCTTTTTAGACTGTAGCATATTGAGATCTTACACCAGAAATCAGCACACCTGCTCTTCCAAGGCAGGAATACCTCATGTTCTTTTCCCCTCTACCCTCTGCTAATTTGATTAGCTTATAAACCTTAGTTTCCAATTACAAGGCTACTTAACATACCTTAGATAAGATTTTATGGTCATCTTATCTCCAGCCACTCTCCCTGTAACAGACGTTCAAAAACATTTTTTAAACTATCCATAGAACAATGCAGTCTTCTTAGTTCCTCCCCCCATACATGTAAATTATCAGCCGTTTGACTTACTGCATGGAAGTTCTCTACTGTAATCATGTATTCAATTTAAGGAGCAAGTTTTACTGTAAAGGAATATGTACAGTTTGGGTAGAATCAAATTGAAATCCCAGCCAGCTTGTTATAGGTGTGGAGAAACAGGTACTCTCAAATATTGTTAATGGGAATATAACTTGGTAGAAGGGCAGATAGCTCTTTAATAATATGTATCAAAAGCCTTAAAAATTCGTAAACTTTGACCCAACAATTCCACTTATTAGACATTATCCAGAGTGAAACATGTCCAACAACGGGATAATTATATATCCCGAGATTGGAATGTTGTACAACCACTGAAAATTGAGTAGACCTGCTTTTATTGCCCCAGGAAGACATTCATGATCTATTTTTAAGTGAACAAAACAGGGCATATATTCTGTGGTCCTATTTTTGTAAAAACAAAAAATATTTATATATGTCTACTCAGGCAAACAGTCTGGAAAGCTGACTTATCAAAAATGGAGATTTTTTGAAAAAGCATTTCTGATTTTTGTAATAAGAGAAAAAAACCCTATATTTTGAAGAAAATATTTGCTCTCCAAAAAGAACCTCCCTGTTTATTGGATGTAGGAATGTTCTACATTTATGAGTAACTTCCTTTTTCCACTGATTTGTTTATTTAGCATTCTGGGCCTGTCTTAAAGCAAGAGTTCTGAAATGCCAGTCACATCGTGGCACTTTATAAAAATGCTGATTCCTGGGTCTTACCCCTGGAGATTCTGATTCACTGGTGGGAAGTGGGAGCTCTAAGAATCTGTATTTTTTAAAAGCTCTCCTGGTGCTTCTGATGTGCAGCCTGGTTTGGGAAACTACAAAGTGATGTTGCATAGTGTGGCTGAAACTGGTTTCATTTAAGTGTCTGTTCTGTCACCGGCAACTCGTTTGTAATCTGTATACCAGCCTAGCCTTCTCCCTTTTCTCTGAGAATTCCTGTCACTCACGGCTCTGCTGAAGGGGTGGGCCCAGCCTCCATGTTCACATTACCTGCATGACCCCGCCTCTCCCTGCCACAGCTGACTAGACCAGAAGTGGAGTCCTGAACCAAGTTAGGCTGGGATGATTTCCCCCCCCTAGGAATTTGGAACTGGGACCAAGACTAGAAGTCAGTCGGGAGTAGGCACCAACTAAGGATATTTTAGGCCTGAGGAAGCCATTTTCCACCAAATGTTCACTAATGAAGAGTCTAACTTAAGGGGGAGGGGGGTGTAAAAAGAAGCAGATGTGCAGACAGAAGTGTAAATAAGAGACCCAGAGGTGGAAGAGAGTCTTGGTTCCTAACTTCCAGTTCCTTGTACCCACCTCTTATGAGATCCGATCTTACCTCCTGCTCTTGGAGACTATAAGTTACTCCCAGTAAATTGCTTTGTTTGGATGAGTTTCTGTTATGAACAATTATAGAACCTGAGACTAAGATAACTTAAACCTAGTACCCTATAGCATATAAAGAAACAGTCCTCAAACCTGCATTCTTATAGTCCAAGTCTAAATAGTCCACGTCCCACGTGACTTTCTGGTCACACCCAGGCCTGTTTCTATTTCCTGAGACAAAAGTTAAATCCCTCCAATCAAAAAAGAATCACAATTTTTTTTTTAATCATGCAGGAAAGATACCATGACTGAATTATTTCCTTGATTTCTGTGGTAGGGCAAACTAGCTTATATTTCTGGTATTTGCTTTTTCCCAATCCATAGTCACAAATCTCACTCCTTTCTCCTTATTGGTGGAATAGAATATTAAAAGTAAAATAGTAATAAAAATAACAGTAATAAAATAGAAAATGTACAATGTTAAAGGATTTTCATTTTGATCCGCTTAACCCTATGAATACACAAGGATGGTGTTATCAGCCCATTCCTTGTTTGAGAAAACTAAGCCCAAAGAAATTAAATTCATTTATCAAATATTTATTGAGTGTCTGTTATGTGCAAGGAATATACTTCCCTGCTCTCAGGAGCTTATGTTCTAGCAGGGAAGGCAGACGAGCAGTCACCATAAGGTGATGTGCGGGTCAAGACCACATTAAGAACAGAAGAAGACTTGAGTAGAGAAGACCTCTATCCCTTGTGGCTTTAGCTATACCCACCGTTACCTAATTTGTCCTAAGTTCATGGTGAGAATCTTAAAAGAAAAGCTGAGGTACCAGGTGAAACTCCTGGAGGGCAGTCTTATTTCTTTTGTACCCCCACCCTACTTCAAACCCAAAGGGCTCAAAACTTAACACATTCTCAATGTTCTCATCCTTCACCCAAAAGAACTGCTCCTCTCATCTATTTTCTAACTCACTGTATTGTAGCACCACCAGATTTGCAAGTACCCCTCCTCTTCTCTCACCCTCCCACTTTCAAGTACTAAGTACTGTCAGCTCTCCCTCCTTTATGCTCCCCATGCCCCCTGCTGGTGCCTGTTTTCCAGCCATCATTTCTTACTTGGGCCTTGGTGATAGGCTAACCAACCTCCCAGCTTCTACTCATCTTTACTGATTTCTAACACACAAATCTGATCATGCCATTCCAGCACTTTAAAAGTCATGATTCTCTATCTTTGTGGATGATAAATTTCAAAATCTTTAGCATGGCACAGAAACCCTTCTGCAAGGTGGCTCCCCAACCAAACACCTCTTCTGTCTTGTCCCACATGCAGCCTTTTCTCATAGGGTGTCTCATGTCTCTGCATTTTCCATTCCCTCTTCCTCATATGATCCTGCTCCCCTCTTCTAGGTGAACTACTTACTCTCTGTCCTTCAAAGCACAATTCAAATGTCTACTCTCTTTTCAAAGCCTTGCCTGGGACTTACGAATTAAGATGGCGGCATAAGCAGACTCTGAACTCATCTCCTCCCACGAACACAACCAGGTTACAACTATTTTTGGAAAAATTACCCTGGAGAGAAAACTGAAAACTGGATAAAAAGAACCCCCACAACAAAGGACAGTCCTGACTAAGGTGGAAGAGGCAGAAATTCCTACTGGAGAGGAAAAAAGCCACCTTTGGGAGCAGCGGAGCTTCTCAGCTGGCCAGGCAGGAGCTACCCTAAGGTACGAGCCCTCCCTGGGGGAATGAGGTCGTGAGCAGGGTCCAATACTGCTATAAGCATCCTTCAGACTCAGCCCAACTGAAATAGGGGGTCTTACTGCCTGGCTTTCCTGGCTATTAACTGCAGCGAGGACACCCCCAGAAAAGCTATCTGCCAAAAGCCCAAAAGACCCAGGTCTTAAAGGGCCCACATACAATCTCACTCATCGCAGCAAACTAAAATCACCAGAGAGAAGGCTGACTGTCCTTTGGTGAAACGAGACTCACCTGGTGGGCTCTGGGGGCGTCTTGGTGAGAGGAAGGACCTCTCCTGAGACTGAGACATTGGTGGGGCCATTGTTCTGAACTGGTCCAGGCGTGCTGACACAGACCCCGGTGGGTGCCATTGAGGTTCATCCCTGGGCCTGTTAGCCTAGGGGCCTGCCACGCCCACTAGAGCACAGATTTAATCCAGTTCAGCCAGGGCAGGCAACCCACCCTAGGGACTGGCCCCACCTAACAGCAAGCCCTCAGGCTACTTTTCAGCCTGCATTGACTTGGTGCCTTGGTCCTCTATAGGCAAGCAAGGGTGTCTGCCTCTGTGGGGCAGGGCCTGTGTGAGGACCAGGTGAACTGTGGGGGACATTGGTGGAGAGGTGGGGGCCTCTGCAGTGTGGCGTCGGGGTACGCTTCAGGGGGTTGAGAAGTTTGCATGGAACAGGACTGTGTTGACAGTGTGTGTGATCCTGTTGGGGGTGAGGCTTATCAGTGGCAGAAGACCTGTGCTTCACAAATAGCCATAAAAAGGATCAGCCCCACGTTCCAAAACCTGAAACAATTGAGTGTTCCTGTGCCTAGGGCCAGCCCCACTCAGCTGCACTCCTAAGAGAACTGACAACAGCCTTGTAGGCCTGAGGCCTATAGCAACTGTAAACCCCTGAGCCTAGCAACCAGCAACACTGGGTACCAACCCAATTAAGAGGAAAATTGCAATAGGAGTGTGCTGATAGACATTGTAGCCAACAGTGCTGAGGCTCCCCAAACCGGATTTAAAAACAGCTGGCCAGGGAAGGAAAGACCAGACTCCCTGGGTACCTGCAGTGGGAGAAACCCTGCCACAGCAGAAGGACACAAGTAGCCCACAAAGGGGTCACTCCTGGATCTCCTGGACTGGTGACAAGAGGGAAGCACACTGCTGGGCCTCATAAGGCATCTCATACATAAGGCCACTTCTCCAAGATCAGGAGACAGAGCCAACTCACCTAATACATAGAAATAAGCACAAGGAAAGCAGCATAATGAGGAGACAAAGGAATACTTTCCAAGCAAGGGAACAGGACAAAACCACAGAAAAAGGACTAAATGAAACAGAAATAAGTGACCTACTCGACAGAGTTCAAACAAAATATCATGAGGACACTCACAGATATGGGGAGAAGACTGGATGAACACAGTGAACACATCAGTAAAGAACTGGAAGGTAAAAAAATATCAGGAATGAAGAATACAATACGGGAAATGAGAAATTCACTAGAGGGACTCAATAGCAGAGTAGATGATGCAGAAGAACGGATCAGCAAGCTAGACGAAAGACTAGAGGAAATCACCCAAGCAGAACAGAAAAAAGAATTAGAACGGGAACAGTCTAAGGGAACTCTGGGACAATATCAAGCATGCTAACATTTGGATTCTAGGTGTCCCAGAAGAAGAAGAGAGAGACAAAAGGACAGAAAATTTATTTGATGAAATAATAGATGAAAATTTTCCTAATCTGAGGAAGGAAACAGACATCCAACTTCAGGAAGCACAGAGAGCTCCAAACAAGATAAGCCCAAAGAGGCCCACACCAAAATATATTGTGATTAAAATGTCCAAAATTAAGGATAAAGAGAGAATCCTAAAAGCAGCAAGAGAAAGGCCACAAGTGACAAATAAAGGGAAGCCCATCAGGCTATCAGAGGACTTCTCAGCCGAGACCCTACAGGCGAGAACAGAATGGCACAATGTATTTAAAGTGCTAAAAGGAAAAAACCTACAGCCAAGAAGATTCTATCCATCAAGGCTGTCATTCAGATCGGAAGGAGAGATAAAGAGCTTCCCAGACAAGCAAAAATTAAAGGAGTTTATTACCAAGAAACCAGTTCTACAAGAAATGCTGAAGGGACTTATTTAAGTGGAAAAGCAATGACCACAAATAGAGATTTTAAAAAATTATCAAAAAAACAAAACAACAACAACAACAAAAAACAGGCAATAAAATCACTTGGAAAGGTAAAAATATAGTAAAGCTAGCAGATTAACTACCTGTGAAGATGATATGAAGATTAAAAGACAAATGTAGTAAAATCACCTCTTTCAATGATAAGAGAGTAATGGATGGACACACACTAAACAAGAGACAATATATGATTTGAAAAACATAAAATGTGGGAGGAGGGGAGTGAAAAAGTAGAGCTTTTAGAAAGAGCTCAAGCTAAAGAGTCTATCAACTTGATACAGACTGTGATATACACAGAGTATTAAATAGGATCCTCATGGTAATCACAAATCAGAAATATATAATAAGCAAGGAAAAAAGTAAGACAAAAGAAATCAAGTGTATTACTAAAGATAGCTATCAAATCACAAGGAAAGAGAGCAAGAGAAAAAGACAGGAACAGAGAACTACTAAAACACCCAGAAAAAAAAGTAACAAAATGGCAATAAACACACATTTATCAATAGCTACTTTAAACGTCAATGGACTAAATGCTCCAATCAAATGCCATAGGGTGGCCAATTGGATAAAAAAAAACAAGACTCATGTATATGCTGCATACAAGAGACACACTTCAGAGCTAAAGACACAAACTCAAAGTGAAAGGATGGAAAAAGATATTCCATGCAAATGGCAGAGAAAAGAAAGTGGGAGTAGCAATACTTATATCAGACAAAATAGACTTTAAAACAAAAACTGTAACAAGAGACAAAGATGGGCACTACATAATGATAAAGGGAACAATCCAACAAGAAAATATAACACTTGTAAATATCTATGCACCCAACATATGAGCACCTAAATATATAAAGCAATTATTAACAGACATAAAAGGAGAAATAGTCAGTAACACAATAATAGTAGGGGACTTGAACACTCCACTTACACCAATGGATAGACCATCCAAACAGAAGATCAATGAGGAAACACTGCCCTTAAAGGACACATTAGACCAGAAGGACTTAGTAGATATATACAGAACATTCCATCCAAAAACCACAGAATACACATTCTTTTCAAATGCACATGGAACATTCTCCAGGATTGATCACATATTAGGACACAAAACAAGTCTCAACAAATTTAAGAAGATCGAAGTAATACGATGCATCTTTTCTGACCACAAAGGTATTAAAATAGAAATCAACTACAGGAAGAAAACCAGAAAAGCCACAAAAATGTGGAGATTAAACAAAATGCTACTGAACAACGATTGGGTCAATGAAGAAATCAAAGGAGAAATAAAAAAATTCCTGGAGACAAATGAAAATACAACATGCCAAAATCTGTGGGATACAGCAAAAGCAGTTCTAAGAGGGAAGTTTATAGCAGTTCAGGCCTACCTCAACAAAGAAGAAAAATCCCAAATAGAGAATCTAAAAGCACATCTAAAGGTACTGGAAAAAGAACAATAAACAAAGCCCAAAATCAGCAGAAGGAAGGAAATAATAAAAATCAGAGCAGAAATAAATGAAATGGAGAGTAAAAAAAAATAGAAAAAATTAATGAAACCAAGAGCTGGTTCTTTGAAAAGATAAACAAAATTGACAAATCCTTAGCTAGACTCACCAAGAAAAAAAGAATGCTCAAATAAATAAAATCAGAAATGAAAGAGGAGAGATTACAACGGACGCTTCAGAAATACAAACGATAATAAGAGAATACTATGAAAAGCTATATGCCAAAAACTGGATAATCTAGAAGAAATGGATAAATTCTTAGAAACATACAACCTTCCAAAATTGGACCAAGAAGATGTAGAAAATTTGAATAGACCGATCACCAGAAAGGAGATTGAAACAGCAATCAAAACCTCCCAAAAAATAAAAGTCCAGGACCAGAAGGCTTCCCTGGTGAATTCTACCAAACATTCAAAGAAGACTTAATACCTATCCTTCTCAAACTCTTCCAAAAAATCAAAGAGGAGGGGTGGCTTCCTAACTCATTCTACGAAGCCAACATTATCCTGATACCAAAACCAGACAAGGACAACACAAAAAAAGAAAATTACAGGCTAATATCACTGATGAACATCAATGCAAAAATCCTCAACAAAATACTAGCAAATTGAATACAACAATACATTAAAAAGATCATACATCATGATCAAGTGGGTTTCATTCCAGGGATGCAGGGATGGTTCAACATGTGCAAATCTATCAACGTGATACACCACATTAACAAAATGAAGAATCAGAATCACATGATCATCTCAATAGATGCAGAGAAAGCATTTGACAAGATACAGCATCCATTTATGATAAAAACTCTGAATAAAATGGGTAGAGAAGGAAAATACCTCAACATAATAAAGACCATATATGACAAACCCACAGCAAATATCATTTTCAATGGAGAAAAACTGACAGCTATCCCTCTAAGAACAGGAACCAGACAAGAATGCCCAGTGTCACCACTCTTATTTAACATAGTATTGGAAGTCCTAGCCAGAGCAATCAGGCAAGAAAAAGAAATAAAAGGGATCCACATTGGAAAAGAAGAAGTGAAACTGTCACTCTTTGCAGATCACATGATTTTATATATAGAAAACCCTAAAGAATCCACTAAAAAACTTTTAGAAACAATAAAGGAATACAGTCAAGTTGCGGGATACAAAATCAACATACAAAAATCGATTGCATTTCTATACACTAACACCGATGTAGCAGAAAGAGAAACTACAAATACAATCCAATTTACAATTGCAACAAAAAGAATAAAATACCTGGGAATAAACTTAACCAAAGAGGTGAAAGATCTGTACACCGAAAACTATAAAACATTGTTGAAAGAAATCAAAGAAGATGCAAAGAAATGGGAAGATATTCCGTGCTGTTGGATTAGAAGAATTAACATCATTAAAATGTCCATACTTCCTAAAGCAATCTATAGATTCAATACAATCCCTATCAAAGTTCCAACAAGATTTTTCACAGAAATAGAACAAAGAATCCTCAAATTTATATGAAACAACAAAAGACCCCAAATAGCCAAAGGATTCCTGAGAAAAAAGAACAAAGCTGGAGGTATCACACTCCCTGATTTCAAAATATACTACAAAGCCATAGTAACAAAAACAGCATGGTACTGGCACAAAAGCAGACACAGAGATCAATGGAGCAGAATCGAGAGCCCAGAAATAAACCCAGATTTATGGACAGGTAATAGTTGGCAAGGGAGTCAAGAGCATAGGATGGAGAAAGGAGAGTCTCTTCAATAAATGGTGCTGGGAAAACTGGACAGCCACATGCAAAAGAATGAAAGTAGACCATTCCCTTACACCATGCACAAAAATCAACTCAAAATGGATTAAAGACTTGAATGTAAGACCCGAAACCATGAAACTTCTAGAAGAAAACATAGGTAGTATGCTCTTTGACATCGGTCTTAGCAGCATATTTTCAAGTCCCATGTCTGACCGGGCAAAGGAAACAAAAGAAAAAATGAACAAATGGGACTACATCAAACTAAAAACCTTCTGCACAGCAAAGGAAACCATCAACAAAACAAAAAGACAACCTAACAATTGGGAGAAGATATTTGCAAACCATATATCAGATAAGGGGTTAATATCCAAAATATACAAAGAACTCATACAGCTCAACAACCAAAAAACCAACAACCCAATTAAAAAATGAGCAAAAGATCTGAGCAGAGATCTCTCCAAAGAAGATATACGGATGGCCAACAGGCATATGAAAAGATGCTCAACATCATTAGCTATCAGGGAAATGCAAATCAAAACTACAATGAGGTATCACCTCACTCCGGTCAGAATGGCTATAATTAACAAGACAGGAAACAACAAATGTTGGAGAGGATTGGAGAGAAGGGAACTCTTGTTTACTGCTGGTGGCAGTGCAAACTGGTGCAGCCTTATGGAAAGCAGTATGGAGTTTCCTCAGAAAATTAAGACTAGCTCTACCATATGATCCAGCTATCCCACTGCTGGGTATTTATCCAAAGAACTTGATAACACAAAGGCATAAAGATACCTGCACCCCTGTGTTCATTGCAGCATTATATACCATAGCCAAGACTTGGAAGAAACCTAGGTACCCATCAAGGGACGAATGGATAAAGAAGTTGTGGTATTTATACACGATGGAATACTACTCAGCCATAAGAAATGATGAAATCCGGCCATTTGTGACAACATGGATGGACCTTGAGGGTATTATGCTGAGTGAAATAAGTCAGAGGGAGAAAGTCAAATACCGTATGATCTCACTCATAAGTAGAAGATAAAAACAACGACAAACAAACACATAGCAATGGAGAATGGATTGGTGGTTACCATGGGGGAAGTAGGGGTAAGGGCAAAAGGGTGATGAGGCTCATATGAGAGGGGATGGACTATAATTAGTTTCTCGGTGGTGAACATGATGTAATCTACACAGAATTCGGAATATATTATGGTGTACATTTTAAATATAAACAATTTTTATTTGTCAATTATACCTCAATAAAGCTGGGGGAAAAAAGAAAAAAAAACTGAAGAGCTTCATTTATGGGATTTTATAGACTTTGCGTAAAGAAATATTAGTTGATGGAGAAGCTAGAAAGAACAGCAATCTTGGCACAGAAACTTAGTATGAAATAGAATATGGACTCTTTGAAATGGGCAAAATTTTTCAAAGTTCAAAGAAAAGTCCAATTCCAGAAACTTGGCAGCTGGAAAACAGCTTATTGAACTCTGAATGAAGACATTATTATAAATCTCATTACATGATTTGATAATTTTGACATTTGTGAAAGCCCACTGACATAAGTCTTGAATTGCACAAAGTCAAAATTCTCCACACAAAATAAGCTGGATGGAAAATTTTATCCTAATTTTGCTCTGATTACCATTCTTTAGTTTTAAGTGACAGCAGTTGTTTTAAAAGTATAAGTGGAACACTGAAAATGCATTTAAAATTTTCCTTTATGATTAAGAATTAAAGTCTGTGTCACATAGCTTCACACACACAAAAAATAAAAATAAAGCCTTGCCTGAATCCCCAGGCACCCCGTCCTCTAGCATTATTCACATTATGTTGTAATCATTTGCTCACATATCTGTCTAGGAGAGGACAATTTCTTCCTCCACACCTAGAGAATGCCTGGCACATAAAGTAGCCAATCTTTAATGAGTGAAGGAATGAATAAGTAGGCTCAGCAGTGTTCTCAGGGACTACCACAGAAGGGGCAAGACTGCCTTCCTGACGCGACTTCCACTCGAGTGCTGTACCCCCCTCCTCCCATGTGCCCAGCACTATGTTTGTGCTTATGCAGGGACGTGCCCTTTGAGGAAAACACAGCAAGTAGGAAAGAGGGAGAGCGTCTGAGCTCTAATTTTAAGGGTGGATCTGCATTCACCTTCGGAATAGTTCCAATTGTCAGGGAGTAAATACAACTATTCTTAAATGCGATATTCTCACCAATGCCCTTGCTGAATGACAGTTGGGCTAGAACACTTGGGGAAACCTCCAGACGACTAGGGGGCAAATAATTTTATCACAGTGCCAAAATTTTCCCATTTAAACAGCTGAAGTTTGCCAGGAGTGAGGGCTCTGTAAATATGTGTAAATCGATCCAACCTATTTCCGAGGGGGGCCTGGGATATATAATCAACACTGACAAACACCTTATGGAATCTACCAGCAGCTGAGGGCTCCAAGCATCTTTACTGCCTCCCTGGAAGGCCCGACCGAGCGGCTCTTGGACACTTTCTTTGGCCCCCGTCCCCTCCCGGGACGTGGACGTTATCCCGTAGAGATCGAGCCCGGCCTCCGGCGCCTGCCCGGGCCTGGGCGGGCGGGGCCCGCCACGTGGAGCGCAGACGGGATTCTCGGAAGGCGCCTACGCAGTTGCCGCGGCGCAGCTCCGGGCCGACTCCTCGCCCCACGTCAACAGCGGAGGCCCCGCGGCCTGGGTTACTCCAACGCCGCTGACGTAACGTCATCTTGCGGGACGTGGACGGAAGAAAAAGGCGAGCAAGCCGGCGCTAGAATCAGCCGGCGTGGAGTGTGGGCAAGGCGGCTGCACCGAGCAGTGGCTGGACCGGGCGGCGGCGGTGAAGCAGGTACGCGGCTAGCGGCGGGGATGGCGGGGATGGCGGCAGGCATGGCCGGGATGGGGCGGCGCTGGTGCCTCTGCAGGGGCTGATACGGCGCCAGGGCCGACGCGAGGGAAGGTGTGCACGCCGGGCCGTGGGCGACCGAGGGAGCTGAGGGGGTGCCGCCCCAGCAGGAGCCGGGGGTCAGGGGGCCGGCCGGCGAGTGAGTGTGGGCGCGCGCCGGGGGATGGCTGCGGGCTAGGCCGCCCCGGGCACGCTGCAAGGCCCCGGCGCGGTCCCATATGCCCGGGCGCGGAGGCCCCAGGGTCTGCGGAGGCTTCGGGCGCCCGACCTCTCTGGCCGCCCTGTGGTACACCCAAATGGAGGAACTGGTCCAGGTGGAGGCTTGAAGACTTGGCGGACCCCTTCTCGGTCCGGGAGTCAGGAACCAGCTTCCAGTGCACCTGCATCGGTGGTAGTCTTTTACCCCGGTTTGTAACTGGCCACACGCCGACTCTCGGGGACATATGGGTGCCGTCCCCCCGCGGTCCGCCTGGGCATTCGTGATCCTGTCCCCCAAACCAGGCCCCACGCAGCCGGGGGATTCACTAACGATGCAGTGTGGCGTACGGTCTGTGAATTCTAGTTCCTCTCTGGCACATCAGGGCGTACTAAGATCCGTCGCCCCGTGCCCCGCTCCCCCAACCCCGCCGCTCCCCGCCCCCCCTCCCGCCCCAGTCATTCTTCCCTGCTCTCGCAGCTAGGAGTCGGTGAGATTCACATCGCGGCTTTGTTTTTAAGTGGTGAATCATATACCGAGTCCGTGTTCGGGGTGAAGTTTCTTGGGACTAAAGTTCAGTTCTCTGTTCAAATCAGTAAGATAAGGACTTTCTGTTTAGAACCTATGAAGAGATACTTGACATCCTGAGTCAAAACAGGGAAAAGTTTTTCTACTGATGACATTGAGCCTAGACTCAGACACACAGACCCTTTGCTCCCTGGAATCAGCTGTCTGCTTTTTGAGGGCACTATAAACTCTGGCAGGATGAACCATCCATTGCAGTGAAGGAGGAGTCAGTCAAGGCAGCGTGGTACAGGGGAGAGGCCAGGAGGCTTGGTTTCTAGGTCATTCTTCAACCTAATAATAACTTAGTGACATTAAACATTCAGAGTTTTCAGTTACTCTTAGATAAGAAGGGGGTAAACTGTCAATAAGTATAATTTGTGATTATACCATCAGAGAATATTTATTGAATTCTTTGTGCCTGTGACAGGTCCTGAAAAGAAAGAAAGAAACGGTTGTAAGACATCATCAGTGGCTAAAAGACAGGAGGAGGAAAACTGACATTTACTGAGCGTCTGTTGTACCCAGGCATTCCATGTGTTGTCTCATTTAATTCTCACAGTAATCCCCTGAGGTCCTCTTACTGTCATTGTCCCTGATGTACAAATAAGGAAACTGAGGCTTAGAAAGATTAAGTAACCTTTCAAAAGGCAAACAGCTAGCAAATGCAGAGCTCAAATGCAAATCTGTCCAACCAGAACCCATTTTCCAATTTACTGTGCTGCCAGTGGGAAGTTTATAATCCAGCTGGGAAAAGCAGCAGCAACACAACCAGTTAAAAGCTAACCTGTAGGATTACGTCCAACTTTGAATGCAAGAGTTGCTGAGGAACATTGTGAAGGAGATGGAACTAGAATTTTAGTGTCACTATTTGAGTATTTTATCCTTTTGGCTCTTCTGTGGGTATTTTGGAGAATTCACATGTGAATAATTGTTTAACAACAATTTCTGAAGAATTTAGGTAAGCAACAAACGTAGACTATGGGCTCATATGGGCTTCCTTGTTATGCAAATAGTTTTCTCTTGGGACCTTCCAGACTGGCAAACACTGAAGTCAACAAAGACAGCACTTAACACTTTGTATTGCCTGTTAGATGCCATATCTTTTACAACAGATGTATCCTGCCAATCTCTTCTCTTCCCTTTCGGTGCATTTTGCAGTATAAATTGAAGAGCAGTACATGCCACTCCTTGTTCTTTACTATGGGGCTAAATGCTAGTCTTTTGAGTCACATATAAGAGGTTTGGAATATGTCCACCAATCCGTAGAGCAAAAGTTCAAAGGAAGCCTGTAGGGAAAGAAGGGGCAGTGTTTTTCTTGTCTTTCGAAAACAGCAATTTCCCTGTAGCATAAAAGGTGCAATAATGAGGGGTCAACCTGGTGGCATAGTGGTTAAGTTCATTCCCTCTGCTTCAGCAGTCCTGGGTTGACAGGTTTGGATCCCTGGCACAGATCTGCACACTGCTCGTTAAGCCATGCTGCGGCGACATCCCGCATAGAAAATAGAGGAAGATGGGCACAGATGTTAGCTCAGGGCCAGACTTCCTCACCAAAAGAAAAAAAAGTTGCAATAATGAATGGCTTATACTCTGTCTCTATATATGAAGGAGCCCCCTACATTTTTGTGAAATAAACTATTCTATGTCTAAAGCCTCAAGTTTGACCTAGGCGGGGAAAATGCCCACAACCACCATGTTCTCACCTCCACGTACTCCATGGGATGTGCCGACTTGCACTCCTTCCCAAGGATAGAAGGGTGTGCTTTTGATTCCTGTGGATGGCAGGAAGAAAGACACGGCAGCAGCCTTTGGCCTTCCCTCCCTCTTCTCGTATCAGCAAGGATCAAGCTGACATTTCACATATGTGGTTTTCAGAGTTCTGTTGGGAGGTGATAGCAGGAAGGTGGAGATGGCTGCTTATTGGATGTTGGATCTGTTTGTGGTCTGTCGGAGACTCTTTAATGGTGTCAGAATTGTAGTGAAGATTCAGTATCCATACGTAAACATTATACCGTAAAGATTTTTTTGTCACTCAAAATATTCATAATCCTTAATTGCCATTTGCTTTCGTAAAAACTAAGACGGTCCTAGGAAAGGAAGGGTAGAGTTGGAGCCTGGGAAGGAGAGATTTGTTTTTCTCTCTTTTCTATATTCAGAGGAGGTGGGAGTTTCCCCAAAACAGAGGAGTGTGGTGCAGGAAGGTCAAGTTTTTAGACTTGAGTGTGGGGAAGTGGAGGGAAATAAAATAAATTGTCTAGTATTTTTCATCATTCATTTTTAAAAAACACATTCTGCAGATACTTTGCTCAGTCACCGCATCGCAGCATGTTGAGTCAAGTCTACCGCTCTGGGTTCCAGCCCTTCGGCCAGCGTCTCCTGCCTTGGGTCCAATCTCCAGGTCTCTCCAGATCACGTATGTACCATAGGAAACTTATAAGGATGTGGGAAGTTTGGTAGAAGTGTGTTTCAAACAATGTTCTAAAGGAGGAAAAAAATGTAATTTGGTAGAATTGGACAAAGACAGTAAGCAAGGAAGCAGCCTACTGGTGAAGTGTTCTAAGTGTTTGTATTTATCAATAAAGTGGAACTTTTGGAGGTGATAGATAGGTTTATGACATACATTGTGATGGTGGTTTCACATGTGTATACTTATCTCCAAACTTATCAAATCGTATACATTAATTTTGTACAGCTTTTTGAATGTCAAATAACAAAATTTAAAAATTTTTTTAAAAATAAAGTGTTACCTGGGGCTGGCCCCGTGGCCGAGTGGTTAAGTTCGTGCGCTCTGCTGCAGGCAGCCCAGTGTTTCGTTAGTTCGAATCCTGGGCGCGGACATGGCACTGCTCATCAGACCACGCTGAGGCAGCGTCCCACATGCCACAACTAGAAGAACCCACAACGAAGAATACACAACTATGTACCGGGAGGCTTTGGGGAGAAAAAGGAAAAAATAAAATCTTTAAAAAAAAAATAAAAAAATAAAAAAATAAAGTGTTACCTATGTTCATTTCTGCCAAATTTTTTACAGACTATTTTTGTTCATTACTTTTTTTGTAATTAAGTGTTTAATTTTGAGATAATTGTAGTTTCACTTGGAGTTCTAAAAACTAATATAGAGAGATCCATTATACCTTTTTCCCAGTTCTCCCAGTATCTCAGCCAGGATATTGACATTGATAGAGTCAAGATAAGAGCATGTCCGTCACTACAGGATCCTTCAAGTTACTGTTTTCCAGCTATGCCCCTCCTCCCTATCCCTAAGCCCTGCCAACCGCTAACGTGTTCTCCATTTTTATAATTTTGTCATTTCAAAAATGTTATATAAGTGAAATCATACACTATGTGACCTTTGGGGGTGACTTTTTTTACTCAGCATAATTCTCTGGAGATTCATCTAAGTTGTGTGTATCAGTTGGTTCCTTTTTATTATGGAATAGTATTTAGTGGTATGTATCACAGTTAGTGTAGCCATTCACCCGTTGAAGGATATCTGGTTGGTTCCGTTTTTTGACTGTTGTGATCAAGGCTGCTGTGAACATTCGTGTACGGGATTTTGTGTGAACATAGTTTTCATTTGTCTGAGATAAATGCCCATGAGTTCAGTTGCTGGATCATATGGTAGGTAGTTTTATAAGAAACTGCCAAACTGTTTTTGCAGACTGGCTGTACCATTTTACATTCACACCAGCAATGTATGAATGATCCACTTTCTCTTCATCCTCACCAGCATTTGATGTTGTCACTTTTTGGTTTTATCCGTTCTGCTAGGTGTGTAATGATATCTCGTGGTTTTCACTTGCTTTTCCCTAATGGCTAATAATGTTGAACATCTTTGCATGTGCTTATTTGCCATCTGTATATCCCCTTCAGTGAAATGTCATTTGCTCATTTTTAATTGGGTTGTTTGTTTTTTTACTGTTGAATTTTGAGAGTTCTTTATCTCTTCCAGGTACTAGTTCTTGGTCAGATGGGTGATGTGAAAGTATTTTCTCCCAGTTTGTAGCTTGTCAGTTCATGCTCTTAACAGGGTCTTTTACAGAGGAAAGTTATTTTTTTTATTTTGATGAGATCCAGTTTATCAATTTTTCCTTTTATGGATTGTACTGTTGGGGTGAAATCTAAGAACTCTGTATAGCCCTCGATCCTGAAGATTTTCCCCCTTTGTGTTTTTCTAAAAGTTTTACAGTTTTACATTAAGTCCATGGTCCATTTTCAGTTAATTTTTGTATAAAGTGTGGTGGTTAAGTCAAGATTCATTTTTTTGCCTCTGGATGTCTAGTTGTTCCAGCGCCATTTGTTGAAAGGCTGTTTATGATGTTTTGAGTTGGCTTTCTCCATGATAACACCTAAATCATATCAACAGTCTTATCTCCAATCCTTACTGCAAGAGGACTTGCTTAGCAACTAATCATCTGGAAAAATCTCTGTTTTGCATTCATGTAAAGAGGAATGTAAGGGTTAAAAGTTCAGGGCTTAGAACTAGGCTCCCTGGGTTTGAAAACTAGCTCTCCTACTTACTTAGTAACTAACTTAGTGACAACAGCTAAGGATTTAGGTCACAATTCTGTGAGTTGGCATTTGGACCAGGCCCAGCTGAACAGTGGTTCTATGTCTGTGTCAGCTCTTACATTGGCTCAGGGCTGATTGTTGAGGGCCAGGGGACCTCTGCTGGGCTGATAGATCGTCTGTATTCCACATGATCTCTCATCCTCTAGGTTATCCGTGGCTTCTTCGTATGATGCTTGCAGGATTCCCAAGAACAGTAACATGGAAGCTGCAAGGCCCCTTGACACCTAAGCTCAGAATTTATACAGTGTTACTTCTGCTATCTTATATTGGTCAAAGCAAGTCATAGGGCCAACCTAGATTCAAGGAGTGGGAAAATAGACTCCACCTGTTGCTAGGAGAAGCTTCAAGTATTGTGGCCATGTTTGCAGTTTGGTAATGTTGGTGAGTTACTCAACTTCTCTAGGCCTCCTTATTTCCTTATTTATTTATAAAATGAGACTAATAATAATAAAAACTAATTCATAATAACACCTGACTCATGTGGCTTAACTCATGAGGATTCAGTAAGATGACAATGATGGTAGCCGTAGCTAACAGTTTTTTATAATACCAGCTAATATTTATTGAATGTTTACTTTGTGCCTATCCCGGCTCATGCATTAAATCCTTTCATGCCCCAGCAACCTTGTGAGATCAGTAAGGTAACAGCAAGTAAGCAGGGGGATTGAGATCCCAATCCAGGCAGTCTGGCTCTAGGCGTCCTTTTGTATATCCTCTGCCTCTGTGTTAGGTGTGTGAATAGTTAACACAGCTCCTGGTATATAGTAAATATTCACTTCAGTATTCTTTTTGTCGATAGTGTTTATTCTCATTAGCCTCATTCACAAAAGGAGGCACTTTCTGATCTTGTCCCTCGATTTTTCTATTCTTGTATCCAGATTTGTCTGGAACCTGGGGCCCTGTGTTCACTGACTATGATAAGCAGAAGAGCAGGATAGAAATCGAAAGGCAAAATGACAAAGCATACAGGTAGAAGCATGGAGGGAAGTGGAAGGCCAGGAAGGGAGATGGAAGTCATGTCAGGGCCTCTTCTTGCTCAAGCCTGGAGCTCAGCCTCATTGATTGCTGAGTATAAGGACTGACACGGAAAGGTGAAGGGCTTCTCCTTCCTTGGAGTATGATCCGTGGCACTTTTGAGGACTGTGGGCGACCCTCCCCCACCCCCACCCCTAACACGTGTGCACACACGCGCACCTTGGTATCCCCTCATACTCACTAGGAGGAGATGGCTTTTCCCTGGGACTTAGAGCCTAAAGATTCCTTAGAAGATGAGAAGAGATTACCTATCCAGAAGCCTTGGATTTTTCCTAACTAATCAAGGCCTTCTCAGTCCCTAAAAAGTATAACACACTGCAGAACATAAAAAATGTCCCCAGGAAAGGTAGGGTCAATCTGGGAGGGTGAAAGCATTGTTGAACAGGAAACCCAAAAACCCCTGGATCCCATTGAGCTTTCTTTGATGCTAGAACCCGCTGGACACTGGGTTTTTACCTCCGTGAAACCTTGTTCACAGTTGTTACTTCCTCTTGAACCTTGTCAGCCCTGACCTGCTGTGACCCAGTTGTCTGCAGCCAGAGTGACCCTTGACTGCCAGGCATCAAGCCCTGCCACCCTCCTCTGCTGATGCAGACTATGGATCAGGAGTCTCATTCATGCTCACCTGGCCTGCTGGAATCTGATTGGTTTCTGCCATTTGATCACCTGCACTGACACGCTTGCCACCACCTGTGTCCCTAAGGTGCCCTCTTATGCTGCCCCACCCATGCTCAGCACCTTTCCAGGACAGGACAAGCTCTGCAGCGCACAGGAGAGATAAACAGCCAGCAGGCTTAGTCCAAAGGTATAAGTGATACTGGGGTGTAGCTCTGAGCTCTGCAAACAGCCACGAGTGATCCCAGTTCCAGACCCTAGAGGAGTAAGTCTCGCCCTCACCACCCCTCTCTCTGTCAGGTCTGTGGCCAGAACTATTATGTAGATAACTTCTAAGCTTAGACTTGGGTGTATGTATGGCTTAGGATAACGTCCCTGAAGACTGAGCCAGGGTACCTATATTGACGAAATGAAGAACGGGAGCTTTCTATGAAACTTAGCCCCAATAACAGACTGGTCCTTTAGTCCGTGAAACTCCCCCAGCAGGAAGAGACAAGCCGCCTGTGGGTCTAACAAAGGTAGCAAGCCGCACTTTGATCCCAGATGATGGACTTACTGAGCAGCTTTCTGCCAGGAACTGGCTTGTAAGCCTACTGTAAAAAAAGACTATATCATCTTTCTTGTCTCTCCACAACCTGAAGCATGGCCACTTAAAAGATGGTTATTTAGAGGATGAAAGAAAGAACTCTTTACTACTTCATTAAAAGTGTTCTTTCTAAGATTTGTGTGTGAAGGAGGCAGAGAAGGAGGAGAACACGTAGTGATCTTCTGGTCAACGAGAATACAATCCTGCCTGCTTCCCCACCATTGTTACAGCATACAGAAAAGGATAGAAGCAAGACTGTAGTTAGAAAGGGAGTTAATGGTCAGTGGTCAGAGATGAGTCAGTGGGTCTAGAGAAACTCTGAGAAATCTGTCTGTAAACATAAAGGGAGGTGATAATGGTTGATTGCAGAGGAGGAAGCTACTCTGTAACTGTAGTTATAAAAGAATGGTCCAAAAGGTGGCTTGGAATGATTACTTTAGTAATTCATTCCAATATTTATTAATTGCCTGTAATGACGCAGAGAGACTCTTGAAGGGGAAGGGCCTAAAGTTTGGTCCTGCTGAGAACCCGTGTTACCCATCTTATCTCACTTCCTGGAGTCGGGGAATCCCACCAACCAAAGGTCCGTTTGATATGAGCGAGACCACCGTGAACAACTGACGTCCAAGTCAGCTTCTCCTCCCCTGTCCAGGCCTCGCCTGCCCCTTTGCCCGTGCACTCCTTCTCCTTCGGTATCAGTTACAGTTAGGTCAGGTGACTGTCACAGAAAACCCGAAATAGTAATGGCTCAAACAAGATAGAAATCTATTTCTCTCTTTCTTCTGAAAGAAGCCTGAGGTCCTAAAAGAAGAGAGGCAGCCCAGGGCTTCCCGGGCAGCTCTGTGAAACCATTGGGCTTCCACGCTCCTGCTTTCTTGTTGCTTCACGGTTCTTAACATCCTTTCCTGTCATCTAAGATGAATGTTTGAGCTCCATGTTCCAAGCAACAGGATGCGTGAATGGGGGAAGGAAGCACTTTTTAAGGAAATTCCTGGAAGTCCCACATAACATTTTCACATGTATCTCGTTAACCAGAATTTAGTCACATGGCCATGTCTAGCTGAGCAAGAAGGTCTTAGAAGTGTAGTCTTTTGACTGGCGGTGGTGTACTCAGCTAAAACAGGGAGGTCTGTTCATCTGTGGGAGAAAGGGCAAATGGGGGATTGGGAAGCAGCCAGCAGAAGAGTTGGACCCATGAGAAGTGGTGAAGGGGTTCAGTGCCTGCCCTTCAGCTCTTACTGCTTACTTTTGGCTCTATGCAGATGTATGTTTCAGCTTTTTAATTAAGATTTTTTTTGCCTCGTTAGAAGTCTTGCACAGCATTGCAAGAAAAAAGAATCAGGAAAGGACTGCTTAGGGGCAGATGTCCAAAGGGGTAGAAGGAAAGTATCTGAATCCCGTGTTACTTTTCTTTCAGAAAGCTATCCAGTTTCTTTTATAATTGTTATAGGCATCTGGATTTGTGCTGCCATATTAGAGAGAAAATTTGTAGGTCGATTAGTTACGATTTTTTATTATTCATACCAATTACTTTGCTCTTTATTGTCTTTGCTGATCAGACTTCCTCTCTTTTTATAGTGATGTGCTTTCTTTAAAAAGCACACATTTTTTTTTATTATGAAAGCAGAGCGTTTTTACTGCATAATTTGGAAAACATACACAAAAATAAAGAAGAAAATTAAAATCACCCATAATCTCATCAAGGTAAAATATTAACATTTGGATTTATTTTCTTCATCTTTTTCTGTGCATTTAGACATGTATTTCAAACTAACGTGTGAGCATTTTCCTGTTATTAAAAATTCTAAAAATGTTGACTAATTCTTATGCCTTTTTGGGGACATTATAAATAACACTGATGAACAGCCTTCTGATAAATCTTTTTCCCTCCGTCTCTGATTAAGTCCTGAGAATAAATTTCTGAACATGGAATTGCTGGATCAAAAGATGTGAACGTTTTTAAGGCTTTTGATATATTTTGCCAACATGTCTTCAGGAAAGATTATTTTGTTTAAACTCTTCACCGGCAGTGTTTGAGTGTACCTGTGTCCTGTGTACTGGGTGTAAACTCCAGATAACAGTAGAATAAGAACATGCTGGACATGACTTTTGATATATTACTTCTACTCAGTTAAAAATGATAAAGCTATTTTTTGGCGGCTAAACTGGTTAATATTGTGCATACAACTTCTTATATTGAGAAATTATATTGTCTATTTCTTTTTTTTCCTTGCATTTGACTTTGGGGGCTACAGATCGTGTGCAGCCTTCTGCCATTAGACATGTTCGTTCTTGGAGCAACATCCCCTTTATCACTGTACCCCTCAGTCGTACACACGGCAAGTCTTTCGCGCACCGCAGTGAGCTGAAGCACGCCAAGAGGATCGTGGTGAAACTTGGAAGTGCTGTGGTGACCCGAGGGGACGAATGTGGCCTGGCACTGGGGCGCCTGGCATCCATTGTCGAGCAGGTAATTGCCAGGATGGAAAATTCTGCTGAACTAAAATAAAAGAGGGTTTTTAAGCTGTCAGTTCAGATTTATCAGCTTGTAAAAATAGTCTTGATTTGAGTGAGTGATTTAACCCAGTCTGAAAACTCCCTTTTTCAGTGTAGGTGCCAGTGGGAGGCAGCATCCCATGGCAAGCAAAGGGGGTGTCAAGGAGTAGAGTTGATTTCGTGCAGTGCATCCCTCAGGCTTCTCAGCGTATGTCAGTGATTCTTAATCCTGGCTGCACATTAGCATCATCTGAAGGGCCTAGAGATCATTGGGCTTCACACTCAACCATTTAATGAGTATCTCTGGGATGAGGCTCAAGCTTCTGTGTTTTAAAGTTCCCAGGTACCTCTAATACGTAATCAGGCTTGATTACCCAAATGGATGTGTGTAAATATTGAGGTGGTTTTTTTTTTCTGTTTTGCTGGGCTTTTTCTTTTTTAATTAGCCCAGTAACCTTGAAATAAATATAAGCTGTCATTGCAGAGATTTCTCAAGTTCACATCTTTCAAAGGACTCACCAGACTTCACAGAGACTACCCATGTAAGGCTTTCATTGAAAGGCAAAGGGTACGAGGCAGCAAGAGAGAGAGTAAGCAAGCATTGGGCGTCTGAGAGAGATCCTGTGCACAGGCTCCCCTGGGTCTTTATTTGCACAGGAACCATTTGCAACTCTCTGCAGACTGAATCACCAGGAGATGTGTGCAAGGAATCCTGGTTTTGGAAGGGCTCAAAGCAGAAGTTTCCAGTGGGGATTTTATGTCACACTGGCCATGCAGTCAAGCCGGGCTGACTGCAAACTATCAGTAAGGAAACTGACCTTGAAGATCGACACAGGAGTTTGGACTTTAAACATACATCACAAATCCCACTATACTTATCTTTGCCAAGAGCAGGGATGAGCAGACTTTTTCTGTAAAAGGCCATGTAGTAAATATTTTAGGCTTTGTAGTCCATATGGTCTCTTGTCTCATCTACTCAGCTCTGCCGTTGTAGCACAAATGCAACCATAGGCAATACGTAAGTGAATTAGCATGGCTGTGTTCCAGTAAAACTTATTTACAAAAACAGGTGCTGGCCAGATTTGACCTGCAGCCCATATTTTGCCAGCCCCTGACCAAGAGTCAAAAACCAGACTTCCAAGGTATCCTGGAGATAAAGCCAGAGCTTTTCCATTCTAGCCATAACTTAGCTCTACCCTCCATAACCTTAATTTCAGTTTTTAAAAAACAACTTTAGGGGCCAGCCCCATGGCATAGTGGTTAAGTTTGGTGCCCTCTGCTTTGGTGGCCCAGGTTTGTGGTTTCGGATCCTGGGCGGGGACCTGCACCACTCATCAGTCATGCTGTGGCAGTGTCCCACGTACAAAATACAGGATGATTGGCACAGATGTTAGCTCAGAGCCAGTCTTCCTCAAGCAGGAAAAGAGGAAGACTGGCAACAGATGATAGCTCAGGGCGAATATTCCTCAGGAAAATAAAAACAACTTAACTAAGGAGTTGGCATTAGGAAACTGCTAACCTGAAACTTGATAAGATTTTCTTTTTATATTTTCTTTTTTTTTTTGAGGAAGCTTAGCCCTGAGCTAACATCCGTGCCCGTCTTCCTCTACTTTATATGTGGGACACCTGCCACAGCATGGCTTGCCAAGTGGTGCGTAGGTCTGTAGCCAGGATCTGAACCAGTGAACCCCGGGCCACTGAAGCTGAACGTGTGAACTTAACCTCTGTGCCATGAGGCCAGCCCCCCCGCAATATATTTTCTATACTAAGCAATTAATATTAGATCTTCCTCCAAGATTGAGTCCATCAGATCAACTTAGTTTAAAAAATATTTGTCAAAAGACTACAACTGACTATTGTCTCTGCCCCTGGGGAGCCAGAACTGATACTCCCAAAACACTTAGATGATTGTTCAAGGCAGTGAATATCCAAATGAGTCCAAATGACAGTGCCTGATTTGGTTTGGCATCCACAGGACTTGAAGGTCTTGAGGTTGGGTCCAGAGATGGGAGAGTCAGATGAGAGTGTGGTTATTCTTGGGGTATCCTAGGAGAGCTGCGGCTCACCCTGGGCCTTCATGACTGGTAGGATTTGTACCAACAAAGGGGAAATGTTCCACACTGCTAAATGCACAGGGTGAATGGTGGTCCTTGAGTTTGCATCCATTGGTTCTGGGGAAAGGGAGGTACTATGAGTGGATTCCAGGTGGAGGACAAAGACAAGAATGAGTATGGCATGCTGGTGGGCCAGGGAGGAGGTGAACTTAAAAGCAGTGGTGGTGGTCTCCTCGGGGAGAATGGATTAAAGTGGATTATTCCATTAGGCAGGGCTTTGAAGCCAGGCAGAGGAATTTAGGTTCAGTCTCAAAGCCAGGTTGAAGATTTTGAGCCGAGGAGAAACTTGATGAAAACAGTGGGGAGAGCCTGGTACTGGTTTGCTTAGGTCACCAGCTTCCCTGCAAGGGACACCTGTGGACGTCCTGGAAGGGCTTTGTCGACCAGGGCAGTTCTAATGCATAGAGTCAGCTGTCTTGTCCAAGCCATCTGATCATGTTAGATGGACTCAGCAGCCAACTTAAAATGGCTTCCACTGGCCAAAGATGGGAAGATCTGCACATCAATAAAGATAATTACTGCAGTGGATTTAAACACATGCAATATGTTTAAATCCCTGAATTCAGAATGATACTTTCAAAGAACTCATTGATCATCTTTGGAGGATACTAGAGAACCTGCTCATTATTTTGAAACCTGGCAAATGAAGGCAAAGAGACACACATCTGTCCTGCCTTTCGTATACAAACTATACCTCAAAGTAACCAAATAGTTAATGAAGAAAAGTTTTCCTTTATGGAAGTATTCCAGCCTATAAATAAAGAAGGAATGAATGAATTAGAATATCAGCATTTTGTAGCCCTTAAGGAATGCTACTAACATCACAGAAAGAAAGACAGCCAAGCTTTAGGTATCCTCCTGATAGAAACCATGACCTACAAAGAATTCTTGACAAGAAAATCAAGTCTCCATACCTAACACCAGTTTACAGGAAGTATGGAGTACAGCATTAAAACTACACCACAGGGACTCAAGCAGGAAAACTGAGGCTCGGAAACCCTAAAGGGCAAACAGCCCAGTTTCCTTAACAAAAAATTGCAAGGGAGGGGCTGGCCCAGTGGTGTAGTGGTTGGGTTCCTGCACTCTGCTTCGGCAGCCTGGGGTTCACAGGTTCGGATCCCACATGCGGACCTAGGACCGCTCATCAAGCCATGCTGTGGCAGCATCCTACATAAAATAGAGGAAGATTGGCATAGATGTTAGCTCAGCAACAATCTTCCTCAAACAAAAAGGGAAAATTGGCACAGATGTTAGCTCAGGGACAGTCTTTCTCAAGCAAAAAGAGGCAACAGATGTTAGCTCTGGGCCAGTCTTTCTCACACACACACAAAATAATTTCAAGGAAAAAAAAGTGATAGAGGGGGAACCTATGGATTAAAGGAGACTTGAGACATTTCAATTAATTGCAGTGTATGGGGTTAATTTGCACCTCAATTTGAGCAAGCTAGAAAAATTTAGGGAAATGTGAACACTGCCTACGTATTTGATATTAAGGAATTATTGGAATGTTTTAGATGGCAATGGTTTTGTGGATGTATGTGTATATATTCCCTGTCTTTTAGCAATTACTAAAAGTAATTGCTGAAATCTTTACAGATGCAATAACATGTCTGGAGCCTGGGATTTGTATTAAAATAATGTTGGGGCTAGAAAAGTAATATTGGAGAGTGAGAAATTGGCCATGAGAAATAGTTGTAGAAGCTGGGTGATGAGCACATGGGGATTTATAATATGATTCTTACTGCTTTGGTTAAGTATGAAATTTTCTATGATAAAAAGTTATTTTTGTAAATCATGGTCTATCACAGCTGTTTGTGAGTTCCTGAGCCAGGTTGTAGGGTTCAAGCATCAGGAGGAATGGACAGGTTAGGAGTACTGACTCTATTCACATCTTGAATCTTCAGCATCTGTCCCTCATCTAGCCTGGTCTAGGGATCAGACATGCCCCAGAAATAGCCTCATCTCCCCAGGACATGCCTTAGAATTTGAGAAGCCATCTGCTAAGTTTATGTTGCAATTCCTAGCTCCAGACTTCTGTTTTGGGCTTTATTTCCTGAAACAGCTGTGCCTTCTGCATTGTAGGCTCCTCCAGATACCTTCAAGTCCTGTGGACGTCAGACCTGGCTACACACCAGAATCCTCTTCTTGAAAACTTCTGATTTCTGTCTGCCACCTGTTTATCAGATTTGAGGAAGCATGTAGGAATCTGTATTTTCACCATACAATCTGGGCGATTCTTCCAGAGCCAGCCCAGTGCTGGTCTCTAAACCAGCATTTGGGATTCACTGATAAGTCCACCTACTTGAGTCTCTTGTGACAAGAGAAAAGAGATGTTACAGTGATTTGTGGTGCCTTTTCCTTCCTTGATGTCAGGTGTCAGTGCTGCAGAATCAAGGCCGAGAGATGATGCTGGTGACCAGTGGAGCTGTGGCCTTTGGGAAGCAACGCTTGCGCCATGAGATCCTTCTGTCTCAGAGCGTGCGGCAGGCCCTGCACTCGGGGCAGAACCAGCTGAAAGAGATGGTGAGTGCTGCTTCCCCACCCCTGTAACAGGGGTCCTCAGTCTCCCTCCGTCACTCCCAACCACACCTTGTCTATTGGTGTGTTACAGGCAATACCGGTCTTAGAAGCCCGAGCCTGCGCAGCTGCTGGACAGAGTGGCCTGATGGCCTTGTATGAAGCCATGTTTACCCAGTACAGCATCTGTGCTGCCCAGGTGAGAGGCTGGCCTTTGCAAGGGGATGTGGGACCCATGAGGGTACTTCCCATGGAGCACAGGGATTGTGAGCCAGGCTCTGGAGCCAGACTGGCAGGATACAGTCTCATCTTCACCACTTACTAGTTGAGAGATCTGGAGAAAGTCTTCAGGTCTAACCTTCTTGAGCCTCAATCTCTTCATCTGAAAAATGAGGATATCAGTGACTACTTTAGAGGGTTTTTGAAGTGGTTCAGTTAGAAAATATATGGTTTTTGGGTGGTGAACATGATGTAATCTACACAGAATTCAAAATATATTACAGTGTACATCTGAAAGCTGTATAATGTTATAATCCAATGTTACTGCAATAAAAAAATAAATAAAAATTAAAATTAAAAAAGAAACTATATGAAAAGCATTTAATATAGTGCCTGGTACACAGTACATTGTCAATAATTAGCTCTTGTTGTATACTGATAGCTCTTAGGACTACTACAAGTGCTAATACCTCTGAAGATAGAAAGGTTAGAGATATCTCTTTCATTGGCTTCTTTGACTTTGGGTGGCTTGCTTCTCTTTGCACGTGGTTGCCTTATACAATAGGTATCTGTTAAGCATTAAAGGGAAACGGGAATGCTGGGGTTGGTTAGTGTTTCATTCATTCAGCAAATATTTATTGAGCACCTGTGGTGTACCGAGGAGTCTGTCAGGCGCTGGGGACAGTGTGGTGAACAAATCAGCCTTGATCCCAGTTCTCATGGAACTTATAAATTTTGAATGGTTACCCGGAATGTTCTAGAACCTTCTTTCTACATTATTCTTTCTTAGCTAAATTTCCAGAATTTTTTTCAGTTGTATTTTTGATCAACTATACAACGGCACACCAAATAGAAATCTAAATATCATAAAACAACCGAACAGTCACTTCACAAAACAACTGAAAAAATCTTACTCATTATTATTTTCAAACTTCTTTGCTGCCTCAGATTCATTTATGCAGATGTTGCTTTACACAGGTAGTGTTTTATATACATCCTTTCAGGTTTTACCCTTCGATTTCCTGTCACTCTCTTTCTCCATCATCTTCACAGTTGTTATTCACCATGATGTTCTGGTATTATACCAGAGTATCCTTTAGTAAGTGAGCTGAAACAGAGAGGCATGGGCTTGTCCACCTATTGCCCTTGGCTTGGGACTCCACTCTCTGTAATCTTAGTTTTTTTCTGTTAGCATAAATAGAATAGAAATCTCAATTTCTGTCACCGTTTACTATCAGCTCTCCTCTCCACAATCCAATGAGAATTTTAGTCTCTAATTTCTTAAAAGAGCCTGGAGCCAGTTATGAACACTTAGGTACAGGAACTATGTTTTTATTTATGTATTTTTTTTTTCCCCAGGGATGATGCTTTTTGAGGTTTTTTTGGTTGGTTGGTTGATTAGGTTTAATGAAAGTAGCAGTAGGGGGCTGGTCCCATGGCTGAGTGGTTAAGTTTGCAAACTCTGCTTTGACAGCCCAGGGTTTTGTAGGTTCGGATCCTGGGTGCGGACATGGCACCTCTCAAGCCATGCTGAGGCGGCATCCCACGTAGCACACCCGGAAGGACCTACAGCTAGAATATACAACTATGTACTGGGGGGCTTTGGGGAGAAGAAGAAATAAAGATTGGTAACAGATGTTAGCTCAGGTGCCAATCTTAAAAAAAAAAGCATTAAAGGTTACTGCACTTCAGCCAATGTTTCCATTAATACTGATGTGCAAGAGCTCTGCTCCCTCCAGTTTCCAATAGCGTCCCTCCATGGACCCCCTTTTCTCCCATACCTTTGCCTTCCCCTGTGATCTTATCTACCAGAAGTTTTTGCCCTTTGCTCTTTATCCTGTGGTTCCTTGTTTTCTTTAGTAATCCTGTTTTAAAGACCATTATCAGTGGCTTTGGGCAATCTCCTGTAAGTCGTCTGTCAGATTAAAGATTTAAACAAGTGCAGCAGCTTATTTTTTCTTTGTAGAAATGAAACTGGTTTGCATCTTAACAGATCGCCCTTCTCCAAGCGCATGCTCTTCTATCTTAGGGCCTTGTCTCCTCCCTTTTATTTGTTAAACTGTTTGAGCAACAGGTGTTTTCCCTGGACCTTTCTACCTCCGCTTGCCTCTCCTACACACACGTGTTTACTTTTACTGTTGGACCTTTATCCTCTGGGGCTAGAATCTGTACATCTATAGGATTAAACTTTTCTGAGAAGGAGTTCATCGTCTACCCTTACAAAAATGCACCCCATTTCATCTTCCCCAAACCAGCAACATTTTTATTCTCCATCCCAGAAGCTAGTACAGGCATTTCAGAGGGGCTTAATAAATTTTTTATCAAATGAATTAGTGAATTATTTGCCTTAGTCATGTTACCGTCTTGTCTTCTTCACCCACATTTTATATATCCTTAAGGCTGCTGTTGTCTTCTCGGTTACCATAGCCAGACTCTGGTTCAGGACTTAACCATTCCCACTTTGACTGTTTTGGTATCTTCTTGACCGTCTGCCTTCACCCTTCCCTGCTTCAGCCTGCCCTATGTCACAAGAACCCCCTTCTTAAACATCAGAGGTATTTCATTGAAGCGTTTATTCATGAGCTTCAGGGTTTGTTACCATTTCATTTCTTGCTGTCATCTCCATTTACCTTCTCTCCTGCTAAACATTGCCTGATACTCTGATTCAAGCAAGGAGGCAGAGCGGTTCACCAGCCCCACACCCAGCTCTCCCCTCTGCCTTTGAGCAGCTTGTGCTCGTCCCCTCCCCTGAACTAAGTTATATCCAGCCTTTCTTTCAGTTTGTGACTAAAGACTCACCTCCGTAACCTCTCAGACTAACCCCACATGCTCACAGTCTTTGTTAACTCCCATAGTGGTCGGCTGCAGAGCAAGAACAGTGACAACACCGCCCTGTTCCATTTTGTCTCATATAGCAAACAGGGTAAACCATTCATTCACTCACTCACCAGATGTTTCAGTACCTACTGTGGCCAGACGCTGAATCAGATGCTGGGATATAAAGATATTTTAGAAATTAATGGCAGTCATTACTTCCCCCAATATCCCTCTAAAGTAGATACATTAAGTTTCTTAATTTTGTAAATGGATGAGATTTGGTAGCTCTCTGAGGATTAAAGTACGTTTGCAAGAAGTCTTGAGCATCCTTAAATATATCTTCCAAGTGATTCTAACTTTTTTCGCATCTTTAGAAGAATTGGATAAGCATCCAGAGATGTATGTTCCATTCCCATCTATATGGGATCTCAGAAGCCTAAAGTTTAGCTCCTCTACTCTTAGCATCTTTTGTATGCTGTTCCTGGGAAGTTCATCATTTCCCTCCCTCCTGTGTTTTCCATCTATTTAATCCTTTTAGATTTTGGTGACCAATTTGGATTTCCACGATGAGCAGAAGCGCCGGAACCTTAATGGGACACTTCATGAGCTCCTGCGGATGAACATCGTCCCCATTGTCAACACAAATGATGCTGTTGTCCCCCCAGCTGAGCCCAATAGTGATCTCCAGGGGGTAAATGTGGGTAAAGTATTCCTAAGGTTGAGCATGCTGGAGACACTAATGGCACGCTATGCTGCATGTACTAACACTGGAAGTTTGGCATAAACAGCATGGAGAGATTGGGAGAGAAGCTGGCATTGTGGAGCAGCATCTGCGTAAGCTCTTCTGAAGTCAGGGGGTTCATTCAATAGGGTGAGGTGCTGTAGTGATTTAAGATGGTGCTGTGAGCATGGCTTGTGTGTGTCAGTGGATAGAAGGGTGCATGTTTGGAAAGGGGGTTGCTGTTAGGCATGGTGTTTTTTAGACGGAAGGGGCCTGTAAGAGCTGTCATCCACATGTGCGGGGTCATTAATTTTGCCTGCCAGAGCCTAGCTGAGTGCTTCTGTGAACTTCATTTTGAACTTCATAGCCCACTCACTTATGCCTTTTTACCTGCATTCCAGGTTATTAGTGTTAAAGATAATGATAGCCTGGCTGCCCGTCTGGCCGTGGAGATGAAAACTGACCTCTTGATTGTTCTTTCAGATGTCGAAGGTACAAAGTAATGCCTTTTCCTTTTAGCCAGCCTTTGTTTTAAATACTACATGTGTGAGCACGAGTTCCCCTCTTTGAGTCCTTCTGATCTTTTTTTACTATGGACCATTATTTTCTGAGCCATTTGGTCTGACAAAGAGTTTTTATGACTCAAAAGAAAGTGGGTGAGTCTGGAAGATGGGGTTTGAATGTGGAAGTATCATTTCTAGGTGCTTTAGTTTTGTTTTTTATAACAGCTTTATGGAGATATAATTCACATACCATACAATTCACCTATTTAAAGTTTAAAATTCAATGATTTTTCATATATTCATGCAGTTGTTCAACCCTCACCACAATTTTAGAACATTTTTATCATCCCAACAAGCAACCCCATACCCCTTAGCAGTCACTCCTTACTTCCCTCTAAACTCTCCAGCCCTGGGCAACCTCTAATCTGCTTTCTGTCTCTATTGATTTGCCTGTTCCAGACATTTTATATAAATAGAATCATATAATATGTGATTTGTGACTGGCTTCTCTCACTTAGCATAATGTCTTCAAGGTTCATCGATGTTATAGTATGTATCAGTACTTCCTTTCTTTTTATTGACAAATAATATTCCACTGTATAGATAAAGTACATTTTACTTATCTGTTCATCAGCTGATAGACATTTCAGCTATTATGACTAAGGCTGCTATAAACGTTGGTGTACAAGTTTTTGTGTAAACATGTTTTTTATTTTACCTAGGAGTAGAATTGCTGGATCATATGGTAACTCTATACATGTTTCGCTTTTTGAAGAAGTGCTAGAAGTGAAATGGTACCAAGCAGCTGCACTATTTTACATTCCCATAACAGTGTATGAGGGTTCTGGTTTCTCCTCATCCTCACCAACACTTCTCTCTTGTTATCTGCCTTTTTTGATTATAGCTATCCTAGTGCATGTGAAGAGAGAGCTCATTGTGGTTTTTATCACTTTCAGTTTTTAACGTAAATCATGAGATCGATTATTTTAAATTGGAGCCACTGCAGAAAGTCCAGGCTGTATGGACCATGTTCATATGTGTTACTATGTTCCTCTCTGCTTTCCTCTTCCTCATGGGGGGCACCTCTTGGCTCCAGTTTGGCTCTCCATTTATTCTTCTCACTTTTTCTTAAGCTGTTCCCATTTTACATTTTGACCCATAAGGAATATGGTAGCTGTGTCTAAAATAAGCCAAACCTACAGGATCCCAAAGTCCCCCATTACATTCCCAGGAGGTGAGAAAAACCTGTTTAATTCCCAGCCCACACCAAAGGCGGGTTATCATGTCAGGACTTGTTCTCCAGTTTACACTCCCATGGTATAAAGTAAGGACAGGGGGCTGTCTAGTGGAGGTAGTGGCAGGTATAGATGAATTGATCTGTCTTCTGCCCGTGTAGAAAGTCAGAGATATTGTTCTTGCATGTCATTATCTTTACCCGTAAGAAGTTTTGGTACCATGTTTATTCACTGTAAATTTGAAATCTCAGAACAGAAACAGCTAAGTTGGGATAAGAGTGAGCCACCCTGGAGAAGAAGGCATTTCGGTTAATCAACAGGTTTTTATTAAATTTCTCCTATGTGCAAATACTGTGCTAGGTGCTTTATAAATGTCAGTTTATTCATTCCTTGTAGCAACCCTGCAAAGTAGGTAAGTTAGCCCAGTTATTCAGATGAAGAAATTAAAAATTAAGTTCAGATCAGTTGAATGGTATATCCAAAGTCACATAGCTAATACTTGGCAGAGGTTGTTTTCAAATCTAAATATGTTTAATTTAGAAATCTACACTCTTCTCTCTTTCCTGCACTGCCTGGCAAGGTAAAGGATGTCAGTTTGACAGATCAATATATAAAACCTAATTTGAGCTAGACTCTAGTAAACAGTTCTAACACTGCCTCAAACACCAAAATTGGTTATCGACAGGCTTTTGCTCTTAACTCTGATTAATTATCCACTGAATGTTGATTTTTAGAAAAATATCAGAATTTTAAATGTGCTCTTGGTGGGTCTGAGAGGCTGCTGTCGGGGAGAAAGAGGAGTAGGCAGGATATCAGAATGTTAGTCCCTCAGCGTCTCTGGAGAAGATTTGGCTTAGAGTTGTCCAAACGTGCCTGTACTATTTATTGTGTGAAACCAAAACAGCCTCACAATCCAAGCCTGTGATCTCATGGCACAGTGCCTTCTGAGAAGCAGCCAGCCCTGAATCCTGGGAGCTGTGGCGTGCTGGGCTGAGGTGGACAGAGGTCACGAGAGGGTATTTCTCTCTCCCTGTAATTGCTGCTTGTGGTTTGTTCTACTCTGGCCATGATTTCCTCACCCCTCTGATTCACTTATTCTCCTGGAGAGAGTGTGGATAGCAGGGTTATGTTAAAGACTTGGAAAAATGGAGCAGAGAAGTGTATTGTAGCACAAGAACAGCAGCAACTTGAAACCTTAAAAGGCCACTTAAACTTAAAACATCACTACCCAGTTGTCCTTCAGCCAGTCCCCAACCATGGGCAGTTCCTCCGTGTCTGTGTCCCACTAAGGCCTTGATGTGACTTCATTTTCTCAGTCCTCTCTTTTCCCCTTCCAAGTCTCTGACTCACTCTTTTTCAAAGTGGAATTGTGAGGATTTGTGTGTGTGTGTGTGTGTGTGTGTGTGTGTGTGTTGTCAGGAAGATTCACCCTGAGCTAACACCCATGCCAGTCTCTGCTTTGTATGTGGGACGCCTCCACAGCGTGCCTGACAAGTGGAGCAGGTCCACACCCAGGATCTGAACCCGTGAACCCAGGCTGCCAAATGGAGCCTGGGGAACTTGAACCCCTTGGCCACAGGGCCAGCCGTGAAATTGTGAGGATTTTAATCTTAGATTGTATGCATATAACATTGCCTGTAACTCTTTATTTTATGCCACTCCGCACAGTTATAAAAAGGACATAGGCTGACAACTCTGAGCAGGTGGTGCATTATGGCTGACATGCAAAATCTGGTAGAAAGATTAGAGAGGGCGGTGGGCCGCCTGGAGGCAGTATCTCAGTCCTCTGGCATGCACTATGGACATGGAGACAGTGCCCCAAAAGCAGGAACAGCTCCATATGTGCAAGTATTTGACTCACTGCTGGCCGGTCCTATGGCAGAGTACCTGAAGATCAGTAAAGAGATTGGGGGAGATGTGGAGAAACATGCGGAGATGGTCCACACAGGTCTGAAGTTGGAGCGAGCTCTCTTGGTTACAGCCTCTCAGTGCCAGCAGCCTGCAGGCAATAAGCTTTCTGATTTGTTGGCACCCATCTCAGAGCAGATCCAAGAAGTGATAACGTTTCCAGAGAAGAACCAAGGCAGCAAGTTGTTCAATCACCTGTCGGCCGTCAGCGAAAGTATCCAGGCCCTGGGTTGCGTGGCTGTGGCTCCCAAGCCTGGTCCCTATGTGAAAGAAATGAATGATGCTGCCATGTTTTATACAAACCGAGTCCTGAAGGAGTACAAAGATGTGGATAAGAAGCATGTGGACTGGGTCAAAGCTTACTTGAGTATATGGACAGAGCTGCAGGCTTACATTAAACAGTTCCATACCACCAGACTGGCCTGGAGCAAAACGGGACCTGTGGCAAAAAAACTGACTGGACTGCCATCTGGACCCTCTGCTGGATCCGGTCCTCCTCCCCCGCCACCAGGCCCACCTCCTCCCCCAGTCCCCACCAGTTCAGGCTCTGATGAGTCTGCTTCACGCTCTGCCCTGTTTGCTCAGATTAATCAGGGGGAGAGCATCACACATGCCCTGAAACATGTATCTGATGACATGAAGACGCACAAGAACCCCGCCCTGAAGGCTCAGAGTGGGCCAGTGCGAAGTGGCCCCAAACCATTCTCTGCACCTAAACCAGGAGGCAGCCCATCCCCCAAACCAGCCACAAAGAAGGAGCCACCTCTACTTGAACTGGAGGGCAAAAAGTGGAGAGTGGAAAATCAGGAGAATGTTTCCAACCTGGTAATTGATGACACGGAGCTGAAATAGGTGGCTTACATATACAAGTGTGTCAACACAACATTGCAAATCGAGGGCAAAATTAACTCCATTACAGTAGATAACTGTAAGAAACTCGGCCTGGTGTTCGATGACGTGGTGGGCATTGTGGAGATAATCAATAGTAGGGATGTCAAAGTTCAGGTAATGGGTAAAGTGCCAACCATTTCCATCAACAAAACAGATGGCTGCCACGTTTCCCTAGCAAGAATTCCCTGGATTGTGAGATAGTCAGTGCCAAATCTTCTGA
Source organism: Equus przewalskii (assembly GCF_037783145.1). Classification (NCBI taxonomy): domain Eukaryota; kingdom Metazoa; phylum Chordata; class Mammalia; order Perissodactyla; family Equidae; genus Equus; species Equus przewalskii. The sequence goes on from NC_091831.1 coordinate 33,459,556, forward strand.
AATGAATGTCCTCATTCCTACAGAAGGCGGTGACTTTAATGAGTTCCCAGTCCCTGAGCAGTTCAAGACCCTATGGAATGGGCAGAAGTTGGTCACCACAGTGACAGAAATTGCCGGATAAGCGAAGTGCCACTGGGTTCTTTGCCCTCTCCCTCACACCATGGGATAAATCTTTATCGAGACGATTCTTTTCTAGATTTCCTCTACCTTTCTGCTCTTAAACTGCTTCTCTGCTTTGAGAAGCACAGCTACCTGCCTTCACTGAAATATACCTCAGGCTGAGATTTGGGGTGGGATAGCAGGTCAGTTGATCTTCTGCAGGAAGGTGCAGCTTTCCATGTCAGCTCAACCACACCGCCAGTCCATTCTTAAGGAACTGCAGGCCAGGACTGGTGTGTTTTCGCTTTCAGCCTTTGGGAGTTATTTGGCCAACAGTCTTTTGGGAAGAATAAAGCAGTCCCCAGGAATTAACAGATCAGAATGTTCGCACAAATTAGTATTTTCTAACAATAAGCACGAAGGTAGCAGAAGCTAGTGTGATTCCAGTTGGTTCTTCTAACCAAACTAATTTTTCAGTGTTGACAAGTGAGGCAAGTATTGCACTGGACCAAAGGCTGAAGCTTGGCCTTCTAGCATTCCAAGCAAAATTGTTTCCTATAAGCATTCCTTTTATTCTGCATTCCATCCTGGGTCTGCTGGAACCTGAGATAGTAGGTTCTTCTGTACCAGCAGCTGTGGCAGTGCCTGGCACCCAGGCCAATTAAAGGAATCTTGGACCCTTTCTTTCTCTGGGATCCCTGCCCAGCACCTTCCTACAGAGATGACTTGAAAGAAAAAAAAAAAAGAAGGAAAAACAACCTACCATTCCAAGGAATCTGGCATTCCTTCCTCCTTCCATGCTAGGTGCTTGTCATCCATCCTCACTGCCTCCTTGCCCTGTCATGCTCAACCGCTTTTGGCATCTGTCAAGGCACCTGAACAGAGGACTAAAATCTCCATGCAGGCTGGTTTTAGGTCTTATGTAAAAATCTTGCACAGCATTGCTAATGTAAATTTCAGTTTTTCCCTCTAGGACACTTACCAAAATATGCAACTTTTTTTGGTCGAAAGAGAGATTGTCCTGTGACTTCTACCCATTTCCTGAGGCCTGTGGAAATAAACCTTTATGTACTTAAAGTTATACAGAAAATAGAATAAAATTAATACCAAAAAAAAAAAAATGGACATAGGCTTTGTGGTGATAAATCTAGACTGAATGCCAAGAGTCGTGCGCTCTTCTGCTGACCCAGCCTAACCTTCACAACAGCTTCCCCATAATAACGTGGGGCGTATAATCAGTGACTCTTTCAAAGGGTACTGTGAGAGTTAATGTGAAGCTGTTTCGCATTTCATCCCGCTTGGAAATAGTCACATTAAACAGTATACGGCTGCCACACTATTTCTGTAACAGCCACTCGTCTTTTTCAGTTACGTCCTTAAGGTTCAGCATCATAAATTGCCATGGCAGAAGTGAGGACAGCTTCCCGGTAGTCTGTGGGCAGGGTTGATAAATTTTGTTCTAAGGATATGGCCATGCTCTGATGCTGGCAAACGATCGTTAATTAAGCCTTTTAAGGTTATAAAAGTATGTAAGGTGAGTCCTGGAGCTGTTTTTCATTGTGACTAGACTCCGCAGATCCCTCGTGCCCTTTTCTGGTTAGATCTTGTGGAACAGCAGAATTCATCTGGATGAGTCAAGTACACAGTGCTTGGCAGGGGCCTGGAGAGGTCTGTCCTGGGGACACTCCCTTCCATTAAAGAAGTATTACGCACTCTTGTCTGCTTTTTAGGCCTGTTTGACAGCCCCCCAGGATCAGATGATGCAAAGCTCATTGATATATTTTATCCTGGAGATCAGCAGTCTGTGACGTTCGGAACCAAGTCGAGAGTAGGGATGGGTGGCATGGAAGCCAAGGTAAGAATCTGATGCCTTTATCGCATGTATCAACTATAAAACCCAAACAATATTTTATCCTTTTTACGTTTGTAACTGGGGGCTAATGGTTCAGATACTAGGCACATACATACCTAAACATACACATATCTAAATACAGGCATACCTCATTTTGTTGCGCTTTGTAGATATTGCGTTTTTTACAAGACCCTCCACCAGCAAAAAGATTACAACTCACTGAAGGCTCAGATGATGGTTAACATTTTTAACAATAAAGTACTTTTTAATTAAGGTATGTACATTTCTAGACATAATTCTATTGTACACTTAATAGCCTGCATAACTTTTATATGTACTGGGAAACAAAAAAGTCGTGTGACTCACTTTATTGTGATATTCACTTGATTGTGGTGGTTGAAACCGAACCTGCCATATTTCCAAGGTATGCCTGTACCTTGGTTTAGGTTTAATGCATATTGTGTACCTATATTTAGTCTTGTCTGTGTATGAATTCTTTTTATTAATATTATATAAAGAGTGTGTTCATATTGTAAACTCTTCAAGGGCAGCGTCTATATATTTTTCATAATTCATAAATCCTCTAATGTTATCAGCTCAAATATTTCCTGATAAAATCTTTCAAAAATTTTTCTTTCCCATTAATTTTTCTTAGAAGTTATACCCTTAAGATACATCATCATATGTAGCAATGGCAGAGATGAGGACAAGAGCCCCATTTACAAAAGCTGAAAGTCCTCAGGATCAGACTCTGGTCAAACACCAGGCTGGACACTAAGTTGAGGTGCAATAAGTCAAATGCAGAAGTTATGAGTCCCAGTACTAGAGTCTTAGAGAGAACTCGCCGAGCACAAAGGGTAGGTGGTTCATCTTTAGGCAACACACGCCAGGGTTGGGCTTGGAAGAGTGCATGGGCTGAGGGTGTTTTCCAGAGCATTCCTGCAAATATTTACATTGCTCAATATCACATTATTTTATATCTTTTGGCAAGTTTAAAGTATGAGTGACTAGAATCTGCAAGGTCTGAATCTCATCTTTGGATCTAACCTCCCCCATTAGGTGAAAGCAGCCCTCTGGGCTTTGCAAGGTGGCACTTCTGTGGTTATTGCCAACGGAACCCACCCAAAGGTGTCTGGGCACGTCATCACAGACATCGTGGAGGGGAAGAAAGTTGGCACCTTCTTTTCCGAAGTAAAGCCTGCAGGTAAGTAGCTCTTCATAGGGTCCCATGGTCTGTAGATAGCATAGCTGGTGATGCCATGGCCTCAATGGGACTGAAAACTGAGCTTTCACTCTGGAATAGAGGTCACAAAATTGATTGCTGACATGAAATATGGTATTATTTTTAAGGCTATTTCCAAAATTGGATTTTGCTTGCTTTTGTAAAATTTATCTAATCTACCTAACTAGGCCTTCTGTTTTCTCTAAAATCACTAAGTTAAAGGACATATGCATCGGGGTCAGCCCCGTGGCCTAGTGGTTAAGTTTGGCATGCTCCAGGTTCTGTTCCCAGGTATGGACCTATACCACTTGTCAGCAGCCATGCTGTGGCGGCGACTCACATACAATAGAGGAAGATTGGCACAGATGTTAGCTCAGGGTGAATCTTCCTCAGGGGGAGAAAAAAAAAAAGAATGTAATCGTCCATTTTCTCAAGAAACATTTTCTAGGCCCATGCTGGATGGCAGGTACTAATAAACACTAGAGATGCAAAGATGCATAAGATATGGTACGTACTCTCAAGTGTTCACAAATTGCCTTATCATTTACATCAGAATTGCAAACTCATTAGAAAATATGAGCCAAAGTGAAATGGAAAAGAACTCTAGAAGACATCAATTATATTGTCTACTCAAGAAATACAGACGAGTTTCTTCTGTTTATGCCTGAGTTAACCTGGTATATCGTTTTGCTGTTGTATTGGTCAGAGTGATCTCTGTGTGAGAAGCAAGCACACCAAGACACTGAGCGTTCGTTCTGTGCATGTGGTGAGCCTGAGCACAGGCTGGGATAGTGAGAGGGAACTAAGCTGACCATGGTCTGATGTTTGCAAATGTTCTCGCAGGCCCTACTGTTGAGCAGCAGGGAGAAATGGCTCGATCAGGAGGGCGGATGTTGGCCACTTTGGAACCTGAGCAGGTAATAACCCTGGCTGATAGTTTTGTTAGTTTTCAGAGTGAGTCATGCTGTGAGGTTTACTGTACAGTCACGCCTGCTGTCTCCCTCTTTATTCCTCCTGTCCCACAGAGTTAGCAGAGTTACGAGTCTGATTCAGATCTGCTCTGCCTTTTTTCTTTTTCTAAATTTTGTTTTCCCTTTTGTCTTTTGTAGGCTGAGGCCTGAGGCAGCTTTTCATCGCTATGATTTTTTATCAAAAACATAAAAATGATGAGACCAGGGAGGCTCCCTAATTCTGCCACATACTAGGCATGGAGATGTAGGAAAATTAGTTATCCCAGCCCATCTGAAGCATCTAACTTCCCTATACAGTGGAAGCTCGAGAGCCTGCTCTGTAGTCACAGCCCTGCCCTGTGCACAATGAATCTGTCGGTTGAAGTAGCAGACACGATGAGTCTGGAAATGCAAGGAGGTCAGGTGGAAGCTGGGGGCTGGCTTCCCAAGGGTTGTGTTGTTAGGGATGTATTGAGAGTGATGAGTACAGGTTTCTTCTAGGGAGAACTTTGGCCTCGGAAAGGAGAAGGGAATTTAAAATAACTACAAGTAGAGAAAGGAAAGCAAGGAGGAGCCTAGCTTGCCTCTGTTGAACCACTTCCTTTTACTCCTTCAGTGGTTACCATGCAGATTTGCCCCATTTCCTCATCTATGTGGGTAAGGATTGGGGTCTCCTCAAGCATCCTGGACTGGGTTTTTCTCCTTTGACTGAATTCATTAAATAAATAATTGTCAGAAAAGAAAAACTAGGTGCAAAAACTGACCTGGGAAGTAAACTACACAGCTAGTGATACTCAATATGTGGAGATGTGTGTATCATACCGAGTGAGAGTGCTGGTCCTTGTCTCATGGACAGATTGTTAATTCATCACACCCTTTCCCCACCACTGACTGGGCTGTGGTTTGCTAATCATAATAATCAGGAGTGGTACAAGAGGAAGAAAAGTAAGAAGAAATAGGGGGAGATTAGTACAGAGGAGGGAAAAAATGAGAGGAGCAGTGATGGGAAATGAATGATATGAGGTAAAGAGGTTTCAGTCAGTGGTGACCTTGGGTTTAGGAGCGAGGCCTGGCACAGTCAGAAGAGTAGGTTTAAAAGTGTGGTGTGGGGGCCAACCTGGTGGTGCAGTGGTTAAGTTCGCACATTCCACTTCAGTGGCCCAGGGTCCACCGGTTCGGATCCCTGATGCGGACATGGCAGTGCTTGGCAAGCCATACTGTGGTAGGCATCCCACATATAAAGTAGAGGAAGATGGGGCATGTATGTTAGCTCAGGGCCGGTCTTCCTCAGCAAAAAGAGGATTGGCAGCAGATGTTAGCTCAGGGCTAATCTTCCTCAAAAACAAAAAAAGTGTGATGTGCATTCTTGGATTGATATGTTTGCTTGTTGCTTGTTTGTGTAATGTTTTACCTTTTTTCCCAGAGAGCAGAAATTATCCATCATCTGGCTGATCTGTTGACAGACCAGCGTGACGAGATCCTGTTAGCCAACAAAAAAGACTTGGAGGAGGCAGAAGGTAAAGACCAGGCGATTTAGAGTCAATGTTAGGGAGGGTTTTGCTTTGATTTTTGTTCCCTGTTTTACTAATAATTCTTATGTCATAGTCTGCTTAAAGACAATTGTTATAAAATAAATTGTATATTATGCATCATTTTTATTGAGGGTAGGTGGCTAGTATTCAGTGGGCTTTTTCAAACTATGCATACTGTCTCCACCCACTTTCCGTCCAGCTAATCTAGTACAACCGTCCAAAGGGGCTTTTTACCATTCCCCACAGGTCATGAGCCATAGCTTCTTTGGCAATTTAGGAACAAAAAGAAAAAGATTGAGGGCCCCACTATTTTAGACATTCAGCTGATAGCAGCTAGCATTTATTGAGGCCTTCCTGTGTCGCCAGGTATTGCGCGAAGGGCGTCACAGACAGAATCTCATTTTATCCTTACAACCTAGTGCCTTTGAGGTACCTACTATTTATTATCCCTATTTTATAGAGGAGGAAACTGAAGCACAGAGAAGTTGTCACGTGCCTAAAATCATATGGCCAGTGACAGATTTGGGATTCAAACCCATATGGGCTGTGCATATAAAATAGTTGTAGAAACAGTTTGTGCGGCCTGTGATGAAATACAGCTTATCTCCTAGTTAATTAAGCAGTGTGTAGTCTGCCCAGAGTTAGCAACAGGTACCACCCAGAAATGCCCTGGAGATGCTAATGGTAGAGTGAGTGAACTGACTGAACTCACATTGCGGACAACTAAGTACGTAGAGTCGGGGAGGCCCTCAGTCTTTTCTCCCTTTTCCTAATTCTCTGTCTTTTCCACCCCAAAAAATGGGTGTTGATTTTGTGGGGTTTTGAATTTCCTTTTTTCTTGAATAAATGTGCTTTAAATTAAACATTCAAATTAGTGGTGTTCCCTTAAAGAAACTTTGCAAGGCTCATCAACATTACTTTCACTCCTTAAAACGTTTTTGAGCCGTTGCTTTGGAACTTCCTTTGGAGTTTACATCTGGTCTTTTGAATTTGTGCAGTATTGAAAAATCATAAAATAGATCTTCAGAATGGAAGAAATCTTTGATGATATCTTTTCCAATTCTTTAAAGTCAAAGAGTTAAGACCCACAGAGGTTCAAGCTGTTGTTCAAGGGCACACAGCTGTTGTTGGCAGAACTCTGACTTCAGATCCCAGTTCTGTCCCTCTGGAAATTCACAAGGACACGCAGTGGCTTAAGACCAAAGTCCTGGGTACACACGATCCCCTTTGACCTGGTAAGCCCATTTCAGGAGATTTAAGAAAATATTTCAAGAAGAGAAAACAGCTTTGTATGTAAAGATTCTTAGAGCAGGATTATTTATCACACTGAAAACTGGAAACAGCCTGAGTGTCTAATAGCATAGGTGTGGTTAAGTGCATTAAGCTGTATCAACTCAGTGGAATATTTAGTAGTAAATAAAATAATTTTTGCAGTGTGGAAAATGTACATGCATTGTGAGGTGAAAACTAGAATGTAATATTTAACTTGCACTATAGTTAAACCTTGATTTTTATTTAACACATGAAGAAAATTAATTGCTATAATTGGTTGGTAGAACAATGATTTAATTTTTTTCTTAATATAAGGTTGGTTCCTTCCCTCAGAAGTAGAAATCTTTTTATTATTTTATCCTGGTGGGTGTGACTATTTTAAAAAAGGGAAAATTTTCATTTTCATCATCTCATCTCAACACGAACCATAGTAATGGATTATCATTCCAAATAGTTTTCCTGAGTGTATAGACATGTATGTATATGAATATGTGTGTGTGTATAGAGAGAGAATCACACCATGTGTACTACTGTGTTTAAATCTAAAGAAAATTCTATATATGAACTTACCATAACTCTGTTTAAGTTTTTATTTCAAAAGAAAACATCTTTATTGCTTCTGAATATAAAAATAATTCACTCAGTATAAAAAGTTAAAATTGTGGAGAAAGAGATCATCCCTGTTCTTGATGCCTCCCAGACATCTCCCTGTGTGCGTCTCTGTGCAATATTTGATCAGTAGGCTCACATCATACACGTGTTTTATAGTTTGCCTTTTTCACAAACTGTATCCTATGCAGATTTCCATATCAGTACATATATATATGTTATTTGTAATAACTGCTTTGTAGCCCGTTGTCTGAATTTTTAGGTAGAATCTAATTTCTCACTGTTACAAAAATGCTGTGGCAAATATCCTCATTACATGCAAGTTTGCTCACGCAAATGATAAATTTCTGGAACTGAAATTGTGGCACAAAGGGTGTTGGTGTGCACACCTTTACATGATGACATATACTGCTAAACAGCCCCCCAGAAAAGCTGTGTAAATGGCTTGTCGTCGTCTTCCTGAGACCCCCTAAGTTCCGTTCCTGACACGGTGCCACGTGTTCAGGAACACAGCTGTAGCCTGCTCAGACCTCCTGCCTCATCCTGCCTTCTTCACACCCCTCAGGCAGACTTGCAGCCCCTCTGCTGAAACGGTTGAGCCTCTCCACGTCCAAGTTGAACAGCCTGGCCATCGGTCTGCGGCAGATTGCGGCCTCCTCACAGGACAGCGTGGGACGTGTTTTGCGCCGGACCCGAATTGCCAAAAACTTGGAACTAGAACAAGTGACTGTCCCAATTGGAGTTCTCCTGGTCATCTTTGAATCTCGCCCTGACTGTCTACCCCAGGTCTGTGACTGACGCCTGCCGTTGGAGCCGTGATTGGAGGAGGAGTGTGTTCTCAGGACTCGAAATAGATCTCCCAAAGATATTTTCCTTTCTTTCTTCTTTTGGTGGGAAAGTCATATCTTTTTTTTTTTCTTAAAAATAATTTTTGAGACTTGATTCTTAGGTTGTTCTTAAGGTAATTTATGTTATTGATTCTTCCCGTAATTCTAAAGTAGATATGCATATGTCCATTTTACTGTTGAAGAACCTGAGGCTTATGGAAGTGAATATTCCTGTCACACTTGTAAGGGTGGAGCTGGGCCTTGAGCCCAAATGACCCTCCGGTACCACGATGCAGGAGCACGTTTCCCTATAGTTTAGCTCACAGGGGCGCTTTGTCCTCTGACCACAGCGTCCCTGCTAGCCAACTGCGGGGTCATTCATCTAATAGCTGGTTTTGCCCATGTGAAAAAGACCCCTTTTTTTTTTTTTTATCAGTGTCACAGATGGTAGGTACATCTCTCGGAAAAGAACTTTCCATAGTTAATGGAAACTAGAACGCGACCCTCTTTAAGGACTTTGTCATATCACAGGCTGATGTTGAGAACCGTGTGTTAAAGGTCTCGTCAAGCAGCCAGGCCCTGATACACAAGGTGGCGCTAGAGGGTGGACTCACTTGCCCTACACACTCTCTCAGAAGTTTGGCACCATTTCCGCACTGGACTGTCCGGTGGGATGATATCAACTCTTTCTTTGCACTAGCCCCAAAGTCTCAAGGAGAAATTCTATTTAAAGACAAAAAACAAACAAAACCCAGCACCTCGTTACTGTAAATAAGGCATAGGGGAGCATGGGAGCCCAGAATGCTTTGTGGAGGATACTCCCTGGATGACCTAAAATCAGCTTGTTCACCAAGGGACTCCCACACCATCAGGGTCTGTCCTCATCCCTGGCTGGTGCTGGCTCACTCCCCACTTCTGGCCACATACCTGTTTGCAGAAATGCCCCAGTGGAAACTGCAGAACTCTAACCTGCTAGTAGGAATGAGTCCATGAAGTCTCTCTACTTCCTTTCATCCACACCAGCTGATACTTCACAAGGAGAACTACAGCTAAGGTTCCTCACCTGGGATCTTAACCTGAATGGCGTCACAGAATCCATGAATCCTAAAATTTCTATGCAGAATTCTGTGTGTGTGTGTGTGTGTATGTATCTGGAGAACATTTACATAACTTTTATAAGGGGTCTGTGAGCAATAAAAACAAACAAAAAAGGATTAAGAACCACTAAACTGGAGATTAACATGTTCAGGCAAGATTTTTTAGTAAAGTATCTTTCTCTACATTATATAATGGGAAGATTTGCATTCTACATTATATAATGGGAAGATTTGCATTCATCCCAAGAACAATCAGAAAGTTAAGCTTCAGGCCCTGGGTGATTGGGTCTGTGTCTTTGGCTCTTTGCTATAAGTGGGTAGCTAACCCACTTCCTGGGTAGCCTACTCTTTCCTCCCCAGACAATCTTGTGCTCCTTTCTCAGTGGTCTCTGCCACAGCTGTCTAGGGGCTGGCAGGAGCTCTAGTCTTCTCCAGGTTGTCAGCACCAGGCATTTTGAGCTCTTGGAACAACTACAGGGCCAGAGGAGGACATGGCCAGAGATGCCGCCCAGCCTCAACCTGAGTCAGAGAAGCAAGCACTTGAGTCAGGAGGCAGCTGGGCACCCTATCCTCCACTGTGGCCAGAGTTGGGAGGGGGCACTTAACTCAGGTTACTTTGCTACTGGTTCTAAGGAAACCACATCGATTAGTTCTTAATATCCAGGTGGTTTCGCTCTGGAGTCAAGGCTCCCAGCCCTGCCACTTAGAAGCACTGTGACCTTGGGAAGTCACCACTTCTCGGGGCTTCGGTGTCTTTATCTATAAAGTGGGGGATAAAAAAATATTTAATTCCCTGGAGCATTTTGAAGATTCAGCGTATTAGGCATTTTAAAGTGATGAACAGAGTGCTTGGCACAGAGGTAGTACTCAGTGAGTGCTGGCTCACTGTTAGCATTACTGCTTTTCCCTTTGGTTCACTACTTTCCCCTTTGATTGGCAGGTGGCAGCCTTGGCTATTGCAAGTGGTAATGGCTTGTTACTCAAAGGAGGGAAGGAGGCCACCCACAGCAACCGGATTCTCCACCTCCTAACCCAGGAGGCCCTCTCGATCCATGGAGTGAAGGAGGCCGTACAACTAGTAAGTCCTTGGGAAGGAGCCAAGTCAGGCCTAGAGGGGCTGGGTCAGGTCTTTGGGTGTTTGAAGCAAAGCTGAGGCCGCCTAAGGCTGAGCTACTTTCAGGGGCAGGCTTGATTGGAGCAGTGGCAGGTCCTGTGTCCCTGCTGACGGTGGACAGTGCCAGGACTTCCTTGGCCCAGATAAGTCTTCAGTGGCTCAAGAAGGCCAGTCTCATTCAGCTGTGTCCTGGCACTATTGATTTACAAGAATGGCTGTTAACTTTTCATTCTTTGGGTCACAGGGCAGCAGGAATATCAGACTGAGAGTGTGAGGCCTGGTTCTGCTCACTGGCAGAGCGATTTAGGGAGAGTCAGATGAGACAAATTTTATGAAAGTTTGTCGTAAGCCATCCAGCAGCATGTAAGTATGAGGTCATGCCATTATCACTATTATCATTATGGTCATTATTTTAACCATTGTCTCACTCTCCTCAACTATGAAATGAAGTTTTTGAACTAGATAGCAATAGCTACAATTTATTGAGCACCTACTACAGGAAAGGAAGTTTTCATCCCATTATCTCTTTTAAGCCTCACAACAAGCCTTTGAGGAAAATACCATTAATTATTAGCCCCATTTTATAGATGGAAATAAACAGGCTCAGAGGTAAAATAACTCACCTAAAATCACACAGTCTGTGGTAGAGTTTAGATGTGGACTCAGGTTGACTCCAGATCCTTCTCTTTCCCATTGAGGCCACTCACTCCAACGTTCCAGGATTTTCTTGGCTGCTGGGATAGTGTCTGCAAACCTGCTGCATTACATGCTCACTGACGAGAATCGGGTTTTTTCTTAGGACAGCATAGTGGGTGGAAAGAGCAGGTTTTAGGGATTCAGATCCCAGCTGTGCCATGTGCTAGCTTAGTTAGACAGGTTTCCTCCCATCCCTTCTTCCTATTGATGTATAACTTTCATACAGTAAAGTCTACAAATCTTATGTGAACAACTCTGCCACTTTGTCCATATGTATACACACATATATAACCAGCAGCCGTATCAAGATACAGAACATTTCCAACACCCGGGCAGGCTCCCTCTGCCCTTCCTAATCAGTAAAACCACTTGTTTTACTTCTTTCACATTCAGTTTCTTTTGCTTATTCTTGAACTTCATATAAATGCAGTTATACTCAATGCCCTCTTTCGTGTTGTATTTCTTTTGTTCATTGTATGTCCGTGCAATTCATCTACATTGTTGCATCCAGCAGTAGTTTTCTCTTTTTTATCACCATGTAGTATTCCATTTACATGCATATAATACAGTTTATCCTTTCTTCTCTTGATGAACATTTGGGTTGTCTCCAGTTTTTGGCTATTCACAATAAAGTTGCTGTGAACATTCTTGAACATGTATGTTTGTATTTCTGTTGTAAGTCACATGACCGTATGGGAGAAAATTAAAAATCAAGAGGAGAAAAAAAGTGCCCATAATCTCAGTGTCCTAACGCAAGCCCGTTAGTCAGTCCACCCGGCATCCCAGGGTAGAGGCTGTCACTGGAAGTCGTGGAGAACCGTGACCCAGCAGGATGCGTGCTGTGATGAGAGAACCAAGAGAGCAGCCACTGAGACCCTTCCTCAGGGCCTGGCATCATCTCTGCCTCCTCTCGCTTCCATGATAGCACTTCGTACTCTTCTGGCGTGTTTTAAATTATCTGCAGTGTGTTGTGGCTGGTAGTGTCCTAACCCTGTCTTCCCTGCTGGACTCTGAGCTCTTCGAGGGCGGGGCCTCTGTCCTGCATGTTTTGTGATGCAGAGCACAGCACCTGATGTGTAGTGTTTGATAAGCATTTCCTGGATGACTTTTCGATCCCCAAGATCAGGAACTTAATCTCATTTCTGGAGTAAGTTTTCAGTGTCTGACTGAGTTGTCAGGAGATACAGACATTTATCTGTAAAAGGGATGCTGCTTCCTCTATATTTGGTGTGGTCAGAAGATGTCATTCTCTTGGTCTGAGGAACCTCACTTCACTGGAATGTCGTGAGGATCTCGGAAGAATTCCTGTGGAGTGGATTCAGTTCCTGAGAAAAACAGAGCTCCCTGATTATTGAGCGTGCTTCTCCCAGACTAGGAGGCCATGCTGCTTAGTCACAAAGGAGATAACCCTTCAGGGCAGGCAGGCAGGGCTCTGTTCCCTTCCATTTCTGAAAGGCAAAGGAGGCTTTTCCTCCTCTGAGGATTCATTTCGTTAGTTAGTTCACTCACTCACTCATTCACTGATTCAGTGTCTGCTCCATGCCAGGCATTACGCTGGGCTCAGGGCTACAAAAGGGCGTCAAACCTGGGTTTGACTCCTGAGAGGCTTACAGTCCTTTCCGGATGTATTTTGGACCTGGAAGCTGGGATAGTAGAAATTGGGTCTCTGTGTATCATCTCTGTATTTTTGTGTTTACAGGCTCACGTGATCAGTCTTTTGAGGGTTTTTTTGACTAATAATGTTAATTCCTTAGATAATTTGAAAACATGTCCTGTATTTTCATCATTTAGAATGGTATAATTTTGTCATGACCTAATCTTCCCAAGATTTCGTATTAAAAGGAGTCAGACACCCCTCACCAAAAAAACAAAGATGTCATCTTTATCTTTTCATTCTCTGCCTCTTCAGGTGAATACCAGAGAAGAAGTGGAAGATCTTTGCCGCCTAGACAAAATGATAGATCTTATTATTCCACGTGGCTCTTCCCAGCTGGTCAGAGACATCCAGAAAGCTGCTAAGGGCATTCCAGTGATGGGGCACAGTGAAGGGATCTGTCACATGTATGTGGACTCAGAGGCCAGTGTGGATAAAGTCACTAGACTAGGTGAGCTGAATGGGGTCCCCTGTTTTATGTGGGCGAAATATTTGTCAAGTCCTCTGTGGCTCTGGATCATTAGAAGGAATTCTTTGTCGTCCTTCTTTCAGTCAGAGACTCGAAATGTGAGTATCCAGCTGCCTGTAATGCTTTAGAGACTCTGTTGATCCATCGAGATCTGCTGAGAACACCATTGTTTGACCAGATCATTGATATGCTGAGAGTGGAACAGGTAAGACAAGTCCACAGGACTCGTACATCACTTGCCCTCATCCGTCCTGAGATTTAGAAGCCTGTGGGATTAGACCAGGAGCACCTGCCACACTATTTAAGGCAATTTAAGAAGCAGTATTTTGGAGCATCTGCTATGTACAAAGTTCTGTGCTAAATACACAGAGATGCATAAGACATGCCCCTGCCTTCTGACAGTCTAGTAGATGGAAGAAACCCATACACAAACAGCGTCATTACAAAGTGGAATGTGCTAAGTGCTAAGAGCCTCCAAAGATAAGGCAGATTACGTGGCAGCCCACTGAATGGGCTATTTCTGGCAACCTTTTATTCAGGCGGCATAGTTTAAAGGTTATTTTTCTGAACACATTCCTGTTTGGATTTGATTTGAAAAGATAGTACAGCAATGTTTTCAAACCAAAAATTTATATGCATCCATTCCTCCACAAATGTATTAAATTACCAGTATTAATGTACTTAATACAGTGACATTCGGGAGTCAACAATTTGTGTAATGTCCTCTCTGGATTATTTTCTTACCATGTCATTAAGTTTATAAACAACCAAAGCCAGGAAGTTTCAAACACAAGTGTATGTTCCATCCTCAATTTCTAATTGCTAGAAAATAGATGCTCTCTGGGCAAAAACAGACGATCTTAAATTTTCTGTCAGGATGCATTTTAAGCTCTAATATCTCATGTCGTGGTGCCCTTTCAGAATTACATAAACTAGCCCAGCAGTAGAGAAAGTGACTGGTGGCCTTGCTTCCTTTGACCCTAAGCATGTGTCTTTTCCCTTCCATCCTTTTGCTGGAAAGAAAGGTTCTAATCAGCTTATAAATGTGGCATGGTCCCAGTGAGAACCTGAGAAGATTGTTTTGAAAATGGAAATGTACTCTACAAGTTAAAAGGGAGTCAGAGCACATGATCACTCATGTTTGGGGCCCTGCTTTACGTTAGTGGCCTGTTTAATTGGGCAGCTATGTATGCCAAGCACCACACCAGACCGGACAGGAAGCAAGCTGTTTTTTAGCCAGGAATAAAACCCCCAGTCCTGATTCAGACAAACCCGTGGTATCCTCAGTCATCCTCAGGATTGCCTTGATGTTTCTCAAGTCAAAATGAGTCAATATGTACTTCATGCAGCACCTTTGTGTTGCAGGAAGTAAACCAGCGGGGCGACTTGCACAGAGCTGCCGCTGTGGGAGGGGATTCCAGGCCCTGCGGAACGTGGTTGGACCGAGGCCTGGAGGACATGGGGTCCCCAGTAGGAAACCATGCAGGGTCTCAGGAGCAGTGACAGGACGAGCACTGATTGTTGTAACTTGTGCCAAGGCAAGAGCTTGGTCCCAAAGAATCAAGGTGTGAACCCTGCCCTGGGGAAGTCTCAGAGAATGAGGCCGAAGTGGGATTTTTTTGACTTGTGACCGGGGCCATCAGTCACCAGCATCAGGATCCTTAAAGTTCTCCAGCCAGGAACAGGATTAGCCCCAGAGTCTGGAGCTGAGCCGAACATAGAGGTGGGGCCAGATTGACAGAGTCAGAAATCTGACAGCCGCGTTTTGAGGTGGTTACTAACCAAGCACTGTTTTCCTCTAAAGCACACCTAAGAATTCTCCGGGGTGAAGGGAGTAGAACTGTATACGTGGCATCTCCCTCTTTCCATGAGTCCATTGCTCAGGTCTCATATGCAGAGAATGGGATTTGTGTCTGTGTGTGTGAGGAAGATCAGCCATGAGCTAACGTCTGTGCTAATCTTCCTCTATTTTGTATGTGGGTTGCCTGCCACAGCATGGCTTGATGAGCGGTGTCTAGGTCCACACCCAGGATCCAAGCCTGCAAACCCCAGGCCGCTAAAGTGGAGTGCACGAACTTAACCACTATGCCATTGAGCCAGCCCTGAGAATGGGACTTTTTTTTTTGAGGAAGATTAACCCTGAGCTAACTGCTGCCAATCCTCCTCTTTTTGCTGAGGAAGACTGGCCCTGAGCTAACATCCATGCCCATCTTCCTCTACTTTATATGTGGGATGCCTACCACAGCATGGTGTGCCAAGCAGTGCCATGTCTGCACCCGGGATCCAAACCGGCGAACCCCGGGCCATCGAAGCGAAACATGCAAACTTAACTGCTGCGCCACCGGGTCGGCCCCTGAGAATGGGATTTTTATAGTCAGATGTTCATTTAAGTAAAATGCAGTCAAGGGCTTATGTTGATAGCCCCATGAATGCCTTGCTCATTCTTAACATTCAGAGGCTTTCTGCTTAAATCCCTGCCCCAGTTTTACTGAGGGCCACTGCTGGCAAGTGGCCAGTCAGCCTTTTCGAAAGCAGAGCATCCTGGAGGATGGGAAGCTGCCTCTAAAAGGAAGGCAGGGACTAGGTTAGTTGTCCAGGCTGCAGGAGCCACAGGCTCATCATCTTCAGGCCCATCTTGCTGTGTGATCCTAGAGGAAGAAGTGTGAGCGTGCTTGTTTCTGTTGCGTTCATGTTGTTGCCCCGGACTTCCTCTGTTCCAGGTGAAGATTCACGCAGGCCCCAAGTTCGCCTCCTATTTGACCTTCAGCCCCTCCGAAGTGAAGTCCCTCCGAACTGAGTATGGGGACCTGGAATTGTGCATTGAAGTGGTGGACAACGTCCAGGAGGCCATCGACCACATCCACAAGTACGGCAGCTCCCACACAGATGTCATCGTCACAGAGAATGGTCAGTGTCCAGATGCTTCAAGCATATGGTGTCTGCTTTTTCTGCTTTGATCTCCAAGGTGGTCCTGCTCCTCTCAGCCCCTCTTGGCCTGCAGGAAAACATAATCCAAATAGACTAAAGAAAGCCTGGTCTTGGTTGCATTTGATGATTTGCCGAGTGCTTTCACATCCCTTCCCTCATTATATTGTCACAGCGGGCCATGTGGGAGCAGGCGGGGAAGAGATGTTTAGCTCCACTCAAAGATGACTCGCTCTGTCTCAGAGGTTTTATCATTTCATCGTTAAAATAATATTTCCAGTTGTTGGAATAAATCCATTTTACAACTGAGGAAACCAAGGCCCAGAACCATCTTGTTAAGGGCAGAACCAGCTCTCCACATTCCTTCATCCTGCAGATATGTATTGAGAGAGACACCTCGGTATCAGGCACTGGAGGCCCGGTGGTGAAGGAAGCCCATGTGGCCCCCTCAGGGAATTTACAGTCAGTTTATCGGGGAATCAGAACACCACCAATAGTAATAGCTAACATTTACTGAATACTCACCACGTGCTAGGCTCTGGGATGAGTGCTCTATGGATGTCAACTCATTTTATCTTCTCCACAACCCTGTGGACTGGGTAATATTGTCACTTCCCATCTTACTCAGGCTCAGAGAGGTCACCCAGCTAGTGGGTGTGGAGTTGGAGTTCAGACTGAGGCCTATAAACAAATAGGCTCTGAGTTTACTCCAGAGCCTATAAACAGATAGTGTAGACAAGCCAGTGCAGCATTGAGGGTGTGTCTCCAGTAGGAGATCTGGATTCCAAAGCGGTCTTTCCCAGACAAGTACTCTTCCCACAACAGTGACTGATGAAGTGGGTTTGCCACCTTCTTCAGATTTCTCGCAGGTCTGCGTGTTCAATATGTGGGGCAACTCCTTGGGGCCTGGGCCCTGCCCCAGTCAGCCACCAGTGACTGGCTGGAAGTAGGGATGTTCTCCGTGTGTCATCCTAACTTGATTTCTTCTCTCACTTCATGCTGCAGAGAAAACAGCAGAGTTCTTCCTCCAGCACGTGGATAGCGCCTGCGTGTTCTGGAACGCCAGCACTCGCTTCTCTGATGGCTACCGCTTCGGACTAGGTAAGAAAGACTCTGGACAGGGGAAAAAGGAGTCCCTTGTGTACCACTGTGTGGTCCAAGGAGTGTGGTGAGGGTGGTTTTAATCTTAATCTCTCCATAATCCATGCTTGATCAAGATAATAGAGACAGAATTGTGGGAGGGTGGGTTTATGAGCGAGGACAATAATAGCTTCCGTGAGTTGCTGGAAGTCCTATGCTGTAGGCATGTCACGTGTTAAGAAGGTAGGTACTGGTATTTCGTTTTTCACAGATAGGGAAACTGAGATTCAAAGAAGTGAAGTAACTTGCCCAAAGTCACACAGCTGGCATTCAGGCCCAAACTTGTGCAAGTCCAAAGCCCAGATCACTCCCACCTCAGTTTGGGCAGACCACAGCGTGTCTTCATGCACAGGTTGTGACAGGTGTACATGCCGAGGTCCCTCGAGAGCACTGCCCTTGCAGACTGACTTCTTCAGAGAGACACAGCCAGGTTGCCTCAGAGCTAGGAATTCCCCATGAGAACAGGACAAAAGAAGGTGTTAGTACTGATGCTGGGCTTAAGTGTCAGCATCAGAAACAAACAGGTAAGCCCGGAAGTGCAAGATTTACCTGTAAAGCAGACTGAAATAAAAAGCTTCAGAAAGATACCCTTCTCTCCCCTTGTGAGGGGTTTCTCAGTCTTTGGTTTTCCAGGGTACCACTCTGCAGAGCTCCGATAAGGCATTTATGACACATCGGAGAATTATTTCAACCACTTAAAACATTTTAATCCCTCTGAACTTTTGACTAGATGATCTGCCTGGAGAAATAGTTCTCACTGAATTGTTAAAGGTTATTAAAGGGAATTTTACCCGGTTATTCTTAGTCATTAGGCTCTTTTTTCTCAGTTCCCTGCTCCTCTGATGTTGGGGTTTTGATTTAATTATCGCATTGCTTGCACAGATCTCTGTATTCCATGTTCTTGAAGAAGAAATAGCAGCGTGCTTTTAAGGGCTGAGGTGCCAGCTTTCAAGTGAAAGTCCAAGAATGGGGGAGAGCGGAAGACCCCTCCGCTGTCTTTCCATCACCAGCTCAGAGCAAAAGCTCCAACTCTAATTGAGTTAAATTCCTGGGAAATGCGTTGATAGCAGTGACAGATAATGCACGTTGAGCGTTCACTACATCCCCAGCGCTGTGCTAAGTGCATCACAGCCATTATCTCACTGAGTGCTTCAAAATGGATTCCATATTTTCTGCATTTTCCAGAGGAAACAGTGGGAGTGTGAGGAAGGGTTAGGTAATGTGCCCTGAGTCCTGTGGTCTCTTCACTGCTCAACCAGGCTTGCCCCAGGGGTCTCCCTCCTCATGCCAACTCTACCCTGGGCACATCCCCGCTCAGGCCTTTGCCCTCCACTTCTCTCTGCCTGCAGCCCCTCTCCGCCTGCTGTGCCCCTGGCTGGCTCCTTCGCCTTGTTCAGGTTGCAGCGGAAAGTTACCTCCCCAGGAAGGCTCTCTCTGGCTACCCTCTTGAGTGTGTCCCCACCCGACCCACGCAGTCTGTCCCAGCTCCCTCCACTGCACTCAGTCACCATGTGAAGTTATGTGCTAAACTGTTCTTCAGCCCCTTGCCCACACGAAAACAGGACCTTGTATCAATTATTCACCCTTATCCCTAGGGCTCACCCAGCACAGTGCCTGTACATAGTACATGCTCAGTAAAGTTGTGGTGAACCAGGGAGGCCTGCCTGTCCTGTGTGCAGTGCAGAACCTGGGGCCAGACCCAGGAAGACCCCTGATGTCCCGGCAAACATGGTCCCGAAGCCTGGAGCAAGAGGGAAAAGACATGAATAGCACCCCTCCATGTACTCAGCAACTGTCTAATGAGTACCTGTGTGCTAAGAATTCTGAGGGACACTAAGAACTTGTCCCTTACATTCTAGGATTTAAAGAATATTTGGGGAGATAAGACCTCTATACTAATTATTGTTGTATACCTCAGAAGATGCCCAAATGTTGAATTATGATAGACAATCCAGATACTAAACAGATAGCAGAGACAGCACCTCTGGTATTAGCAAAATGCATTGGGGATGAAGTACAAAAGAGAGGCCCACACATTGTGTTTGCAGAAGAAGGGGGCTTTTCATGATGTCTAGTGACCAGAGAACAGGTTTACAGAGACAGTGGAACTCTGGCTGGCCTGGGGAGGAGGGGTCAAGAGTGGGCAGGGAGACAGGGTGCCACATAAGAAGAAGGAAGAGACGTGGGTCTGGAGGGCGGACAGGAAGCGGAGGCTAGGGAAAGCCACGTCCTCATCCATGCTTTTTCGCAGGAGCTGAAGTGGGCATCAGTACATCACGAATCCACGCCCGGGGACCAGTAGGACTGGAGGGACTCCTTACCACCAAGTGGCTGCTGCGAGGGCAAGACCACGTGGTCTCAGATTTCTCAGAGCATGGAAGTTTAAAATATCTTCACGAGACCCTCCCTGTTCCTCAGAGAAACACCAACTGAAAGCGTTCAGAGAAGAGCCGGAGTGTACCGAGAGGTCTTCACAGTTCACCTTGTCTTAGGAATCTCAGGGGATGAGCCAGGTCTTGTCTCCCACTTGCTGGAAGGGTCTGCCTGTTGGGAAGCTCACCTAGATGCTTCTGGGCTCAGTTTGGTAACATCAGTCTCAGCTAATGCGTGTTCCAGGTCACTCTTCTCTCTCTCTTTTTTTTAAGCTAGAAAATAATTGCTATGGATAGGGACTTTGCTTAATTGCTGCAGCTTTGGACTTTGCTTCACCCAGTCCAGTTCCTTGCAGTGACAGAAACAGAAAGATGCAGTTCGCCCACATAAAAGGCAATGGAAAAATTGTGGCTGCTTTTTACCTTTTATCGCCTCAATGAGGTAAAGTCTCCCTTGGCATTTGGTTGGTACTGGAGCCACTCATACCTAATAAGTCCTTCTGCATTTCATTTCTTTCACACTCATAGTCATCCTCGAAAAGGAGAGATGTGAGATTGTAGAAAAAAGGGGCAGCTCTTCTTTCTGGCATTCTTATTTGAAACAATCACAAAAATGAACTGAATCATTTTCACTGGGAAGATTGACCTTTTGTATTTATTTGCTGAGTAAATGTAAATAAGCATTCCAGATGCTTGCAGCGTCCCCAGATGCAGGAGAGTCGGCATTACCCTTGCTGCAGCTGCAACCTGGAGCTGCAGGCAGGAGGTGTGAGTCTCAGGATGAAGTATGTGCTGCAGCAATTACGCTTGAGACTTTTATATAAATTATTTTGTCATCCTATCCTTTCTCTCCAAAACGAAAATTAGAGGATTATTTTAGTACTTTGGATTCTTACCCCCTTTTTGAGAAATAAAGTTCTTATGAAAAGCCCTTGTGCACGAGTAAAATTTTCTCCTCCTTTGTCGTTACCCTCTTCCTCTTCCCTCCCTTGTGGCTCTCACCCCCACTGTTACACATCGTCTCTTCTCTGGAAGTTGGTGGGGCGACGCCCAGCCATCTGCCTCAACAGCGTCAGTGGAAGCAGTTCAGGCAGGCCCCAGGCATGGACTCATCCTCAGGGAGGTGTTGGGAGAGAGGAGAGGAAAACAGGAGATTAAGCCCCAGGAGCTGAAGGACCGAAAGCCTGGTGATAGTCTGAAGTCAGGCTGTGTACACCGCCAGCGTGCTGCCATTGTGCCAGGTCCACACAGCGTCCACCCAGACGCCAGTAGCCCCGGCTGACATCCTTAGTTCACTCTGGAAGATCCTCCCTGCCAGTCCCATTGCAGAGACAGGATGCCTGTTTCACTGACAGCTCTACCGCCCCAACCCCGCCATCTAGCTCCTGTTCTTAGGGTCCCTGGTGCCCGACAGTCTGCAGTGAAAGATTTCGTGTCTCGTGGGGCTCCTCTGAAAGAAATAAGCCCTCACTTGCATGCCTCTTATCTTCTGAGGATGTTTTATGAGCACAAGAATTGTGTCGGGTGAAACAAGTTCCCAGGCTGGCTCCAAACTCTCCTTCTCATCCAGACCCTTACATGGTCTGGCCAGTTACCCTCTTGCCTGCCCTCTGGATGGGGGATTCTGGCAGAGCTTGCCTGAAAAGGCAGTAAACAAAGTCCTGCCTGAAACTGTGTGGCAAATACCACAATCAGCTCCCAACCAGACAACAAGTGCCCCTGGAGTCTAAAATAGAAAGCGACTCCGGAAGGCCGGGGCCCTTGGGGAAGACGCCACTGAGCAGGCAGGCCTGGATCTGGGCCCTGAGAAAGACGAGTCGTAGGAGTAGGGAGCAGGCAGAGCATTCAGGCAGGGCACTGGTGCGAGTGAAAGTCCAGAGGGGGATGAAACTCAAGTTGGAGAGCAGTGAATATGCCAGTTTGGGGCAGAAGTGCATGTGGGTAAACAGAAGGTATTACATCCCAAACAGCTGACATCGGTATAATCTTGACGGAGCCAACCCTTCTTAGGGCATGGAATGGGGGTGGGGTTTGGTCTGGAATACACAGGTAAAGCTCAGTTATCCAACCAGGCCATTTCCCCTCTGCAGCAACCTCAGCCTTAGTCCATTTCTGTAGAAACCGTGGCCGTGGCCATCAGCATTCTCCCTTTGCCACCCAAAGTGAAGAGATTCCCTAAAAGAGGGCCAGGAGGCAGCCATAGCCTCACAAGGACCGCCCCCCAGGTGAGCTTCTAGGACTTCCTGCCTTGTCCAGGCTAAGGGAAGGGGGCTTTTTCTTCTGAAATCCCTCCTGTGGTCCAGCCCTACTACTTCCTTTCCTGGCTTGACAGCTCATGCCACTGAACCAACCGATTCGGAAGCTGCCCCTCCCAACAAAGAGGAATAAGAGCGCTCCTGGGAGACGTAAAATAACATAGGTTCTTATTTGTCAAGCCAAGTTTACTTGGGTTTAGGTTTTCTGTTACTTACAGCCAAAAGTCTCTCAACAATACAGTATATACGTACATGATGGGGGCGTTTACAAAATTATTCCTATAGGAAGAAAGGTGGGCAGCCAAGGACTAGATTATCATAGGTGTTGTCTGCTCTATATCCCGTGTCTTAGAGAACCCTCTCTCCCCCATTTTGTGGTGATCTTGCTCAGTCTCTGATTCAGGGGAGGGATGCTGACCTCCCCCTGCGTCGCTGTTTTTAGTGGTAGTCACGTGACTTGGGCCTGACCACTCTGAGTCCTCTGCTGCCCTGCTGACAGTGCTCGCTTCAGGACTGGGCATAGGATTGAAACTTGGCCAAACAGCGTCCTGGTACAAGTGAATTTTTGCTGCAGTTATTAGGAAAAACAAACTCTCCTCCTCTGGGGTTATAAACTCCACGTCTCAAGGAGGTCTAAAGCTGATAGTATCCATCCTTCCTGCCACGTAGAGAGACCTGTGTGAGAAGCATCCAACACAGAGGAAAGGGAGCCAGGGCATATAGACTTTGCCCACCTGGTTTCATCCATGCCTGACTTCCACCACTGGACTCAATTCAATAATTCCCCCTTTTTTGCTTAAGCTGGTTTGAGTTGGGTTTCTATCTCTTTCATCTCAGATGACTCTGGATAATATACCTGGGTTCAAATTGCTACCGTTTGTTAAACGAGTGACTTTGGGCAAGTTACTTAAGTTCTGTGAGCCTCCGTTTCCTGGTGGGAATATTGACATCTCCGTCATAGGTGGTAAAGTAAATACTCGGCACGACACGGGCACCTAGCAAGCCCTCCATAAGCAGGAGATGGTCACTTGCTGTGGTTTTCAGGTGCCCAGCTGTGCGCTTAGCTTTGCACTCCACAAGAAACTACAAGTTTCTTCCGTTACTCTTGAGGCAGTATTCACGAGCCAGATTTTCCCATCCCAGCATCGTCTGGTCACCAGAATCCCAGCCTTGCCCTCCACACGAGCGGGAGGAGCAGAGCACTGGACTCTGATCAGACATTTAAGCACCTGGAGTGGGTGGGCAGCTGCTACTGAGAAGGGCATGAGCAGTAGGGACCCTATCTTGGGTCTGGGGAAGAGAAGTGAACCCAGGTGACGTCATCTTCTGTTTGAAAGAAGATAGGTGATCCCGTTTCGGCTGAGGGGAGCAGGGCTTCTGTATGCAGGCAGCGGGAACAAAGCAAGAGCCATTGGTTTCCAGATACTTAGACGTGAGCGCTGCAGTACAATATAAAATACGTGCAGTGTGTGTGCCCTTCTGAATTAAACATTCATTTGTAAATCTCTGGGCAAACACAAAGATTCTGCATATTTAGATGAATCCTCTGGAAATCTTGCCTGGCTAAGGCTTTCTATCTGCTAATCAAGGCTCTTTTTTGATTCAAGGGCAGGTGTTGTTGATGTCATTACTACTCGCATCTGTCTCTCAAATCTACATGGGACAAAATATTTCTGGGAGTATTTTGTGCCCTGTATGGATAATGTCCACGAAGCAGCAACTGTGAGAATGTTTTCAGGTTCAAGTAACAGATACCCCAGGTCAAACTAGTTTTACAGAAGGAAAAGGTATTTAGTTGCTTACATAACTGAGGAAGTCCAGAGGCGTAGTTCAGGCATGATTTCATCAGGGCTTGGCTCTTTTTCTCTGTAGATCTCTGTAAATCAGTGGTTTTCAAACTTTAACATCTCAGAATCACCTGCACGGTTGTTAAAACAGAGTGCTGATTCAGTAGATCTGGGATAGGGGCTAAGAATTTGCATTTCTAATAAGTTTCCAGCTGCTGTTGCTGCTGTTGGCCACCAATCCAGTAACCACACTTTGAGAACCACAGCTCGAGATAACTGCCAACCCGTCCACTATTGTGGGTTGGGTGATGGAGTGGGGTCAGAAAACTACGTTTCCTCCCACCACTGTCCAGTGAAAGTCCTAAGCTTTACTCTTACTAAATTGGCCTGAATCAATCACTAAATGTAGAAATTGAGTTGCCTGTCACAGGAAATCCAAACAACTAGAGCTAGAACGTGACAGGGGTTCAGTTTTGTCTCGTGTAAAAAGAGGTCTGGAGGTAGGCATCTCAGGGCTGAGGTGATGGCTCCATGATGTCATCAGGCTCTTGGGCTCCTTTTGATTTCTGCTCTTCCATCCTAGGGTGAGGCCCTGGTCTAGATGCTAGTGGAATTCCAACCATCAGGACTGTGTTCCAGATAACAGGAAGGAGGAAGAACCATGGGTAAGAGCACATGCCAGCCACCCCTTCTAAGCGCCTTTCCAGGAAGGCCCATCCACTGCTTTGGCCAGAACTGGCTCATGCCACACCCCCCACCTTTTGCCCCACCCTCTTGTCTACAAGGGATCTGAGAAGTGTTGTTTTTTCATCTGGGCATATTGCAACTCTAAGAAGTAGGAGTCTATTGGTAAAGGAGAAGGGAAATTGGGTAGGGGAAGAAAATTATCCTCATTGATTCATGGAGCTGGGAGTGGGATCCATTCAGCTAAACAACATGGCTGTTAGGGAGGAACTATTTCATGTGGCCACATGGACAACTCTAGCTGCAAGGGAAGCTGGGAAATGTAGCTTTACAGCTGGGTACATTCCTGCCAAACAGAAAGGATCCTCTTTTTGTAAGGAAACAAAGAGGATAAAGATCTGTGGGGTAAACTGCTAGCACTGTTTGCCACAATTACCCTAAGGCCTCTCTAAAGAGTGGATTTTCTTAGACAGCTCCTTTGTTCCCTTGAGTTCACTGATGGGTTTAGAATTCAGGTTTTGTGGTAGGTTGGGGGAAAGCTGAATTGCTCTGTAAGAGATGGAGAAAAAGTGAAACTCCAGGGCCATCTGTTCTGAGAGGAGGAAGGGAGTTGAGACTTGCCCTGAGCAGAGGGTACCACCCAAGGAGCAGCAGGCAATTAGGCTGGAGAAAGCTAGACCACCAAAGTGTAAGAAAAGCCATCTGTTTGTACACTGACGGCTCGATGGGGGTGATTCTCTTGGAGGATCTTGCATTTTAGGAAAATGCCACAGTAACAGGGGTCCTGTTATTCCAAAGAATTAGCCAGAGTGACATGGTGGAAAGAGCATGCGTTTGGGAGTCATATTGACCTGCTCTGCCATCTATAAATTGTATGAACTTAGCAGAGTTACGGAAATGAGCCTTAGTTTCCTTATTTGGAAAAAGAAGAGGACTAACACCTACCTATCAGGAGAGATTCAGGTAATGGATTGGACACCCAGCTCATGGAAGCAGCTCCATCAGCATTAGCCACAGTTAGCAGTAGGGACCCACCTGGTATGTCTTTGTATTTCCCACTGGCCCAGTAGGAGCAATGCATACAGGTGCTCCTTGACCACTGAAGTGGACTACTTGGGCAGAGTTATGGAGGTGGAGGGGGCCCGTCTCTGAGATCCGTAGACCATTGGGGACACTGGTGTGATGGTGGCAGCCTAAAATGATCATATATCTTCACTGGCCCCAACCCATTTCTTAACAACTTAGGAGTGTCTTCCTTCCCACTAAGTCGTGGACATGCCCTTGTAGTCTGTAGGAGCGGAAAGTGGGTTACATGTTACCATAACGTCTCTGCTAGTGCTTCCGGCAAAGTCGATTAATGACTTTATAGCTGCTCTTACTGGCAGAGCTGCCCCATTTAGTGAGAAATCAGATTTAAAACTTCATTCAGTATCCCATTAGCACCTACTGTGTGCCAGGTGCTGGGAATAAGAGACATGCCCCCATCCCACGGTTCAAAGCTTAATCTGTCTGAGAATTGCTGCTCTACCCCCCAGATAATTCTCTTTAACCCCAGGTCTTTACCACCTATTCCCACCCCCCCGCCCCACCTTGCGCTCCTCCCCTGCCCCGACACCTCCTCCCCCGGCCCCCACCATTCCTAGGAGAAACCCTTTGGCCAATAGGATGGCAGCAAACTAGACAGATCTGTCCCAGGCTGGAAGGGAGAAGGGTTCACTAGCACCTCAAAAGAACAGCAGCTCGCTCTTTATTCCATCTGGCCCCAAGATTCCTCTAACACTAGAGGGCAGTCTGGGCCTACGGACCTAAGGAGGCCTGCCTTCCTTCAAGTCCTGGTGAACTGCACCCCCACTGCCAGCCTCAGACTGCTCACCTGCAGAAACCCCTTTACCTAAGAACACAGGATAAGAGACAGATCACTGTTTGGACCTTGATTCCACCACTAACTAGCTGTTTGACCTGGGGCAAGTGTCTTAACTTCTCTGAACTTTGATAAGACCTATCTGTAAATGGGTTTTGTGAGATTATATGTAAAACACTCAGCACAATATCCAGCATATGGTAAACCTTCAATAACTGTTAGCTGTTATTTATTCTAAGGAATAAATTTATGGTAAGGAATAGCTTTCTCTTGGTTCTGGATATTGCTGTGTTATTTAGAGTCCAAACATCTCTTCCAAGGAAATGAGGTGGGGATACTCTTAGGCGATATCTACTATTTACCAGGCAATATAGTATGAGCCTTGCAGATGATGCTACCACAATGGGTGTAGGGGAATTGTTATCCCTATTTTACAGGTACAGAAACTGAGGATCAGAGAGGTTGAGTAAATTGCCCAAGGTCACACAGGAAGTGGTAGAACCTGGGTTGGAATCCAGACAGCTGGGCTTCAAAGCTCCTAACTACCACAGTAGGCTGTAGCTGCAGTATTTTCCCAGAAGCTTCTTGTACATTAGCCCAAAGCAAGTTGTAAAGCTGAAGAAGGAGGTTGCCATAGCTACTAACTGGACCCCTTTTCAAGTAATCAGATCCTCAGTCTGCTCCAGTTTTGCAAGAGGAGATGCTTGTCTGGAAACTCTTCTCAACACCTGCCCCTGGAGGGAGCCGACTGCACCTGAATAATTTAGAGAGTCTCTGGACACTTGATATAATGAGCAGGTGTGGATGCTTCTCTGACTTTCCTGACATGCCTTTACTTACCCCTTCCCTCCCCACCCCAGTTGCCTATAAGGAAAGGGGCGGCATTGGCCTTCTCCACATTGTGTGTGTGTGTTATGCCTTCTCCTTCATTCTCCATCCCAAAAATTATTTGTAAGAAGTGGACCATTTTCCTGGTAAATTTCAAAATCATGTTGATTTGAGTTGAAGTTGGTAGTATAAACAGGAATCTGGTAAATGGATAAGTTGTCTTTTTCTGCTGATACACCGTTCCTTTTCCTCTATCCTAAGCTTATACAAGTCAAACCTAAAGACTGAGTTTGTATAAATGAAAAAAAAAAACAGATAAAAATATGCATACTATAGATTTCAACTATGTAAAGGGAAAAAAACTATGCTTAGAAAAAAGACTGGAAGGAAATATGAATATAAAGGTGCCACTTAGCCCATAGTTAGTTTTTAGGCCATAATAGCATATGGAATAGCAGAGTAGCAGTTATTAATAAGTTCAATGATTGGGGTCATGAGTTTTCGAGGATCTGCTCCTCGCTCATGCACCCTCCCTTGACCGTCTGTCCATTGTTCCGTTTGTCTCACTTCCTGTTCATGGGCCAGTTCGTGGGGTCACTGTGCAGACCGAAACTGTCCTGGGGAGAAGAACTGCCTCCAGGTCTGTTCCCGATCCTCTCTCTCTAGTCTGTGACTCTGCATTGTTATCAGCACCCTTTGTAGTACCCTGATTAGATTTTAATGTGAAATCAAACTGATTCCATTGAATCCTAATTAATTATATTTTAATCACGTAGCTCTTTACAGCGAACTATTTGAAAACAATTAGCTATTAAGAATCTTGTTTTTAAACAATATTTATTGACATGGGGGAGAAGCTCACTACAAAATGTTGAAAAGAAAAAACTAGGCTATAAAAACAGCGTGATTAATATTTCCCAATTATATTATATATATTTGGTTAGAAAAAAGACTAGAGGAAAATGTATCACAATATTATGAGTGATTCTTACTGAGCAGTGAAACTACTAGTGAGTTTTGGCATTATACATTTCTAAGTTTCCCCGTTTCTATTTTACTACTTGGATTATTTTTAGAATATTTTTCTCGTTTTCATAGCTACTAATATTTACTCCTATGGGAAATTATTGGTACGATGGTGAAAATACAATTTTTGAAAATAATCTTTTACAACTAAAGAGAGGCTTAGTTTTCCATCCCATCCCCCTTTGCAGCCTGTATTTTGCAGACAAGAAATCAAGTCTCAGAGGGTGAGTTCAGACCAGAACTTAGGCCTCTGTCCTGTGGGGGGATTGTGGCCTCCGGGGAGAGACTGGGCTAGTTAGTTGTAGGGCACCTCCAGCCTGCGGTTCTCAGTCTGTGTGTTGCTGTGCTGGCTTCACCCCTGTGTTCCCAAAGCAAGAGAACTTCAGGAAGCCTGGAAGTGTTTCTGCTCTGGGTGCTTCACTGGACTCTAGTTTTCCTTCCCTAACTCACAAAGTAGACGACATCTCTGACTCCGTGTTTCCAGATTCTGTTTCAATGCAGACAATTAGATGGTAAATAATTCAGGAGAACGGAAACTGGCAAAGTGGTGTGTGATGTCCAAATAGCTATCTTGTTTATCCTTGGGGTAAACTTCAGGCTCATCTGCAAGCCAGCAGTCCCGGGAGTAGGTGAAATGTGCAAACACAGGAATCTCTCTTTTTCCATTCCCTCCCATCTTTGAGTATTGTTGAGGGTGAGAACATAGTCTCCCAGTTTAAATTAAAACAGCGTGGTTTTGGCAGAGAAACTCAGATGACTTCTTAGGCAAGTCTGATGTTCCTCCCACGGTGGGTTGGGTGTCTACAGTCCAGAAGCATCCACCTCTCCTTGGGGTGAAGATTCATGATCCAAAGCTGAGGTCTCAGCACCGTCACCATCCATCCTCCTTCTTTTCCTCTGTGCAAGGGGGGAGATACCTTTCACTGGGCCCTTCTAAACCTGCCCCTCATTAAAGAAGCAGTCTTACTTAAGACTGAGTTACAGGTAACATAAACCACCTCCACCTTGCTTAAGAAGGCGAGGATAATGTGTTATATCGACATAGGGTGTCTCATAAAAGCCTAAGGGCAAAAAAAATAATGAAGCTGGCCAATCCTCTCAAGAGACTGGAACTAGATCAGGAGAAATTTGTGGCTCAGGTAAGCAAACCACAGCAAGCGCGAGTGACTGGAATCACACTCCAACATCCCCTGGACACTCCTGTGCCTCTCCTTTCTGTGTGAGAGCTTCCTTTCCTCTGACTGAAGACTAGCTCCTTCCATGAGCATGGAATGTAGCCAGTGGAAGCTTCCAGACTTATTCTCATGGCTTTGTCCCACCTCCCACTCACAGCAAAAATAAAAAAGCTTTTAGCTCCTAATTCCAGTGCAGGATTCTGTTTGGTCTACTTGGGCTGCCGGTCCTCGCTGTGGTGGGGATATAGAGGAGGGACCATGGCAGGTTCTGGGTTGATGCAGTCATATACACCTATGTGACTGACCATGGTTAAATCTTGAAACAATTTCACTGGACTTCCTCTTTTGAATAAGATGTAGTATGTAGCAACAATCCAATGTGCCTGCTGAAAGAACTAGAAAAAACTGGGTAAGTTACAAAAATCGTATCTTTTTGCCTTTTTAAAAAATTGAGTTCATAATAGTTTACATCACTTTGGAATTTCAGTTGTACGTTATTTCTTGTCTGTCACCATATAAGTGCTCCCCTTCAGCTCCTGTGCCCATGCTCCACCTCTCTTCCCCTGGTTCTCTTTGTCCGTGTGTTTGTTTATTTTCCACATATAAGTGAAGTCATATGGTGTTTGTCTTTCTCAGTCTGGCTTATTTAACTTAACAAAATACCCTCCTGGTCCATCCATGTTGTTGCAAATGGGATGATTTTGTCTTTTTTTATGACTGAGTAGTATTCCGTTGTACATGTATACCATATCTTCTTTATCCAATTGCCAGTCAATGGGCACTTGGATTGCTTCTATGTCTTGGCTACTGTGAATAGTGCTGCAATGAACATAAGGGTACACAGGTCACTTTGGATTGTTGATTTCAAGTCATTTGGGTAGATAGCCAGTAGAGGGCTAGCTGGGTCATATGGTATTTCTATTTTTAGTTTTTTGAGGAATCTCCATGCTGTTTTCCATAGTGGCTGCACCAGTTTGCATTCCTACCAGCAGTGTATGAGGATTCCCTTCTCTCCACACCCTCTCCAACATTTGTTACTTTTAGTCTTAGTGATTATAGTCATTTTAACAGGTGAAAGGTAATATCTTAGTGTAGTTTTGATTTGCTTTTCCCTGATGATTAGTGATGTTGAAAATCTTTTCACGTGCTTATTGGTCATCTGTATATCTTCTTTGGAAAAACATCTGTTCATATCCTCTGCTCAGTTTTTGATCGGGTTGTTTGTTTTTTTGTTATGCAGTTGTGTGAGTTCTTTGTATATTATGGAGATTAACCCCTTGTCAGATATATGATTTGCAAATATTTTCTCCTAATTGGTGGGTTGTCTCTTTGTTTTGATTCTAGTTTCTTTTACCTTGCAGAAGCTGTTTAGTCTGATGAAGTCCCTCTTGTTTATTTTTTCTTTTGTTTGCCTTGTTGGAGAAGACACGATAGTTTAAATGATCCTTTTAAGTTCAATGTCAAAGAGTGTACTACCTATATTTTCTTCCAGAAGTTTTATGGTTTCAGCACTTATCTTCAAGTCTTTGATCCGTTTTGAGTTTATGTTTGTGTGTGGCATGAGGTAATGGTCTACTTTCATTCTTTTGCATGTGGCTGTCCAGATTTCCTAACACCATTTATTGAAGCGACTATGTTTTCTCCATCATATGTTCTTGGCACCTTTGTCAAAGATTAGCTGTCCATAGATGTGTGGTTTTATTTCTGGGCTTTAAGTTCTGTTCCATTGATCTGTGTGCCTGTTTTTGTACCAGTATCATGCCGTTTTGATCACTATGGCTTTGTTGCACATTTTGAAGTCAGGGATTATGATGCCTCCAGCTTTGTTCTTTTTTTCTCAGGATTGCTTTAGCAATTTGGGGTCTTTGGTTGCCCGATATGAATTTTAGTATTCTTTGTTCTATTCCTGTGAAGAATGTCCTTGGGATTCTGATTGGGATTGCACTTAATCTGTAGATTGCTTTGGCTAGTATGGACACTTTAACTATGTTTATTCTTCTGATACATGTGCCTGGAATCTCTTTCCATTTCTTTATGTCATCATGTATTTCTTTCAATAATGTCTTACAGTTTTCATTGTATAAGTCCTTCACCTCCTTGGTTAAATTTATTCCTAGATATTTTATCTTTTTGTTACAATTGTAAATGGAATTGTATTCTTGAGTTCTCTTTCTGTAAGTTTGTTATTAGAGTATAGAAATGCAACTGAGTTTTGTAAGTTGACAAAAATCATATTTTTTAAAGACACTGGAGAGTTGTAACAGCAAAGAGGACTAATGGACTAAAATTCTGGAGATGAAAAAGCCTTTTATAAATGAGCTGATAATCTCTGACCCTTTTTTCTCTGGGGGTATTTGCCAAATCTGGGCGCAGGCCACGGATAGACCTTGGCCTGGGCATAAGATTTTTACTGGGACAAAGAGAAACTGGTAGAGCTTTTGGTGATCAATGTGATCTGGTGTAACATGGGAATTTAGAGGAGCTCTAAACACATGGCCAGTTTTCCCAGCAAATGGGACATTTGCTGAATTCTGGGATGGTGCAGGAAAGGCTGGGCTAGAAGTGTCTAACAGCAGAGAGAAATTTGCCATAGACGTGCAGAAGGTAGGAAACCAAGTCCTGTTAGAGGGAGGAGGGCTGCATCAAACATAAGATGGGTGTCCTCCTCAAGACATTTGCTAAAATTTGAAACTGTATGGGGCAAGAGACCAAAGAGCCTGAGCTTCTAAGAACAGAACTGAATCTTCCACAGGCTTTCAGGGTTAAGAAGACAGAGACCTGCAAGGCTGCCAATCAAAAGCTTGAGTGGGCTCCCTTTAAGAAACGATATGACTAGGACTAACTAAAACTGCAATGGAGCCCCCACACAGCTGAATTCCTGACCAGATTGAGATGATCGGTCTCTCACCCCATCTGCTAACAGAAGGAAAAGAGAATCATCACTGGAGAAAAATGTCATCATCTACAACTTCTATGGTTCTTTTATACAATTGTGAGACACACAAAGAACAGGGAAACATGACCAGTAATTAAGAGAAAAAGCAGACAAGGAAAGCAGACCCGCAAATGATTCTGATATTTGAGTTAGCAGACAAGGATTTATAATAAGTAGAGTCATGCACAGCATAATGACATTTAGGTCAACAATGAACCTGATAAAATTATGCCATGGTCCCATAAGATTAGAACCACATGGCCTAGGTGTGTAGTAGCTATGTCATCTAGGTTTGTGTAAGTACACTCTATGGTGTTCGCACATTTCAATGATGAAATCGCTTAACAACACATTTCTCAGAACATATCCCCATCACTAAGTGACACATGACGTATTATAAACATGTTAAGGAAAATAAAGGCAAAGAACACAATATATGTATGTAAAGAATTTCAACAGAGAATTGGAATCTATAAAAACAAATCAAGTAGACCTTCTAGAACTGATGCAATATTTGAAATTAAGAACTCATTAAATGAAATATTTCCATACCAGTGGGTAAATACCTACTGGCTCAAGCCTCCTGAGTTTCCTATCCTCCACCTCTATGGCCATCTGGCCCTCCCTGGGACACCTGGGCTTCCCCATGATGCAACAACTCCAATGAGTTTGTTGCTGACCCAGCTGGGGGCCTCGGGATCCTGCTTTACCACTGCAGCAAGTGTTCCTTCTGATACGTTGGTGTCTGTGCTTTACCATTCGCCAACTCTTTTGATGTCACCCTTTGGCGTTATCACTGCAAATCCCCACCAGAACCAGATGGTTGAAGTTTGGGAGAAGGAATTCCTCAAAGAGGGAAATACCAGAGTAAGAAGAAAAGTGGAAGGATGTGGAATGGGAGGTTTGTTCACTTATGATACTTGGAAAGCCAGAAATCTGGGACTAAAGCCTGTGTTTACTCAGTTTACATTGTTATAAGTTTCCTTTCCACTGTGGCCAAGGAGAATTGAATGAGCCATGAGAGAAGAGATTGAATGAGGTGTTGGACTAGCTAAATAAGTTGGCTACGTTGCTTGGTGTCTTGAATCTGATTGACTGGTAGCTCCTACACCAGTTCTTCTCATGAAACACCCAGGATAGCCTTAGTGACTTGCATCCCTCAAAGGCAAAAGGATCTAGTGAGGCCTAACTGCCTCCCAGAGTTTAGGTTAAGAGAGCAGGTTTTAGAAACAGACAATTCTGGGTTCAGATCCCATATTGACCATCAACTGGTTGTTTGACCTTGAACAAGTCACTTTACCCCTCCGATGTATCTCACAAGTTTTGTAGCAGATACTGTTGGTTAGCTATCTCACAGTTTCCTTCCCTCTTTGCTGGAAAAGACCTAATGTTCTTTTGCAGAGTGTTTTACCTTTTCCACTCTCAACTTGAGTGAATCATGCTTGGGCTGGTCCCATCGCAGTAATCTTACTGCCTGGTCAATGGTTGGATTAGACATGTGTGTATGACCCAGTTGTGGCCACGGAGGTGAGAGGGGTGATCAACTGGTGGTTTCTTGGAAAGCTATTCTTGTACTGAAAAAAAGAGAGACAAGGAAGAGCCCGTCCCTCTGCTAAACATTGTCATGTTCCATATGATGCCTGGAAATTCAGCAGCTATTCTGCAGTCACGAGGGGTGGTAGCCTGGAGACCCAAGTCAGCTGAGCAAAAAGATGGGAAGAACCTGTCTTAATGCCATCATCAAACTTCTAATTTAACCAACCCTGAAGCTGCCCTTGCTGGGACTTCCTGTTATGTATAAAATAACTCATTTCCTTATGTTTAAGTTATTTTGAATTTGAGATTCTCTTGTGTAGAATCAAAAGCATTCTAACCAGCCCAGGATTGTTTCTGAGGATTAGAGTCAATCAAATAATTTATGTAAAGCACTTAACACATTTCCTGGGACATAAAGTGCTTAAAAAAATGATAAGAAATACTATTATTATCATCATTATTTTTTTCGTTATTATTATTTCTAGTTCACCTCGTTGCTTCAGCTCTGGTTAGAGGCAGAGGATAACAAGTCTGGGATTTAAAGATATGATGACGGGGCTGTGAGCGTCAGAGGGAAAGGGGTGGATCCAGGTGCTTTGGATCCTCATCCAGACCTCCTTCTAACAATGTTGTTAATTAAGGGCTTTCTGTTTGCACGTGTGTGTACGTGGAGGCAATAGAAACAGACTTAGGTTAGCTCAAACTAATAAACAGCAAAATTTTTTTCAAAGGCTATAGAATCTGTCACTTAATTGAAGGAAGAAATTAACAAAGAGGATTTAGGCAAGGAAGGAATTAGGACAACTCCAGACACCTCAGCAGCCAGCATCCGTGGACCTCATGCCACTGGTGTGACTGTGTGAGAAAGGCTCAGCCTTTGCATCTCTCTGTTGAGTTCTCAGATGAGACAATTTGTGCGAGGTGTCTGCACCATGATTAATCAGCTATAGCCAAGGGGCAGGGTCACAAAGATGTGGCAATTAGGGAGGGTCACCATGGATTATCGAGACCCTTCTGAGAGAAGGGAGAACCATGGTGAGTCCAAAATGTGTCTCATGCTCTTTCAAAACTGCAGGTTTCCACCAACTTTAAATGAAAAGCAGCAGCTCCAAACCAAATTCTAAGCATGCTCAGACTTCAGGAATGCCAAAGAGAGTCTGTTTTCCATGATGACTGGGAAAGGAAGAGGAAAAACTGGGGCGAAGGAGTAGACTGGACTGTGAAGTCTAGATCTCCCTACTTAGGGCATCCAAACACTGAGTTGGACTGTCCAAGCCAGAAGGACCAACACTGCCCCGATGTTTGCGAAAGTGCAAATCCTGCCGTGTGTACCATATGTCTAAGTGTTTAAAGCCATAAGTCAAGCTATGCCCACTTTTTTTTTTTGCCCACTTTTGTCGCATGCTCCCAGCCAAGACTTCCTCTCCCCTCATAGCCCACTTCTTTGAGATTTGGAAGCTAAAGGACTCAGGTTCGCCTTGGCTCGTTCCTGCCATCTGGACGCCTGAGTCTCAGGGACCACAGACATGCAGGGACGGGGCAGAAGCTGGTCCCAGGCCCAGGACTCCTGGGTGGTGGCTGGATGAACCCAATCGCAGGATAGAGACTGACCCACTTAAGCTCCCCTAGAGTTGGGACAGGCAGGTCACCCTCCCTCACACCTTACTTTTCCAACTCGACAGTTCCAGGCACTTCTCGGTGCCTCCCAAACCTCCACCACCCCAGCCGAGGAGCAGAGAGTAGGGCAGGGGCACAGGCAGGAAGGCAGTTATGGAGGAATCAGTTCTGTCCAGGGACCCATTGAGTTGATTTGAGGGGCCCACTTTAAACTGAAGGGGGCACTCTTTCCCTGACATCCCAGGGCAGAAGCTGTGATTTTTGTCTGCCATTTCCCCCCTCCCCCACTCACTGGCAGCCTCAGCCTTCATCCTCTGGCCTGAGGGGAACAGTTAGGCCCACACACATCCCCTCCCTCCTTGACTCAATCAGTCACCTACCTTTCAGAAAACTTTCCTGTGAGACCTGAAAAGAAGAAAAAACACTCTGTGTCTCAATGTATATGATATGTGAGGGCAAGGGAGGGGTTCTTCTTTCCCTGGTCTGAGGGCAGTGCTAAGAAAGACCTTAGAGATTATCTCAGAACTGGAGTCCACAGAAAGTAAGAACCTATCAAACGGCACTGGAGTTGGTCCAAAAGGACTCAGGAGCAGACCAGAGGCTCACACAATCCCACTGGCCAATAATGGGATAATCAATAAAGTTTATAACTGCATTGAACTCAAACTCCTTAAATATATTTAAACCCATGAGTTCATAATAGGGTCTATTTTTTTTTTTTTTTTTGTGAGGAGGATTGGCCTAACATCTGTGCCCATCTTCCTCTATTTTCCTTTTGTATGTGGGTCACTGCCACAGCATGGCTTGAAGAGCGGTGTATGTCCGCACCCAGGATCCAAACCTGTGAACCTGGGCAGCTGAAACAGAGTGCACTAAACTTAACCACTGCTGCCACCGGGCCAGCCCCCATAATAATGCTTTTAAAAAATTCATTTGTCATCTTTTGAAGGATGCTGGGGAACCAGCCCATCATTTTGAAACTAGTAAATAAAGGGAAAGAAAGAGAATTTATTATACCATTCCTTTTCCAACTGTGTGTCAGGATAACAAAATAGTTGATTAGGGGAAGTTTTTCTTTATAGAAATGTATCAGACATAAATATGAAGTTTTTCTTTATAGAAATAAATGAAGAAGAAATGAAGTTAGCACATCAATATTTTTCAACTCTTGATGAAATAATAGATCTAAGCAGTGATCATAAATGGCTGCCAATGTCAAAAAAAGAAAGATGACAGGGCGTTATCTGCCTCCTGATGGAAATAGAAAAAGCTACCTATGAAGCATTCTTGACCGAAAAATAGAAACTGGAACTGATCAAATCTTTTCATCTAACTACCAGTTAGTAGGAAATACAAGGTATACATTAGATGATACTGTGGAGAGGCAACCAGCAATATCCAGACTGTAGGAGACTCTAGAACAAGAGACCTGGTCCCTTCAATAAGTAAGTCACAGGAATGTGTGTGTGTGTGTGTGTGTGTGTGTGTGTGTGGTGGGGTGACTCTAGATTAAACAAAGGTAAATATACATATCACCCAATTGTAATCTTTAGGTCTTAATTTAAGCAAACTCTAAAAAAACATTTTTAGGACACGAGGGAAATTGGAACACTGAATTGACATTAGATGATATTTAAAGACGTGGTGTTCATTTTTTGGGTGTGATGATATTGTATTTACAAAATACTTGTCTTTCAGAGTGACACATTGAAATATTTATGAGTGAAATTACATGATGTCTGGGACTTGCTTAGAAACGATCTGTGGGGAGGTTTAGAAGTCAGTTGGGCGGGAGCATAGAAAAGCTAAACCGGCCATGAGGGATGATTTCTGGAGCTAGGTGATGGATACACAGGAGTTTATTGCATGTTCTTTCTGCATTGGTGTATGTTTGAAACTTAATGGGCACTTAAGGAGATGCCACCCTGGGTGCTAAGATCTCAAAAGGAAGCAGACACCATCCCTCCCCTAGAGTGTCGTACAGCCTGATTCCCAAATTGTATCACTCAACACCTCTTTCCTTATTCTTTCTCCTAGCGAGCTCCATGTTTGAATGATGGTGATCACTAAATAAATGCATTTATTATGTAATAATTTAAAAGTACTATATCTTTGGAGTGGTTTGAAATGTCCAAACATTGCTTCTTTTGTGGAACCTTAAAGGAAGTCTTCGCTGGGGACCCGAAAGTGGTCCACTTTTTAATTTTACAGAGGTGGAAACTGAGGTAGACAAAGAGACAGCCAGGGTCACCCACTGACAGAGGACAGAACGGAGCCTGGTTCTCCTAAGCTAGGTTCACTGCTTTCTCCAGTGCACCACTGTCAGCTGAGCATAGGAGGTGTTTTTGGACTGTGTAGATGATCTGGTTTACTGTACTAGAAGCAGTCACTATATTAGCCTGTCACTTTCTCTTTTTAAGGCTGAGCTATGCCAGTTCTTTCAACTTTTCTTCATAGATTTTATTTACTTGCCACCTTTGGGGACTATTCCAAAGCTGTCTGACACATTACCACTTTGTTTAAATTTTCCCTGGATGACAGGATGCTTAGCGCTTCTTTTTCTCGTCCTTCTTCAGCTAAGAGTGGAAATAAGTGAAGAAGTGAAGCACAGTCGACTCTTGGTTCTCTGGGTGCAGGTTGGGCAATTTTCCATCAATCATGGTAAAAACAAAACAAAAAACTCCAAAGCCACCATGTGATAAGGGCAGAACAGCAATGAGCAGAGGCCACAGTGGGTAATTTGGTGTCAGAATGTCCCTTCCTTCCACTAATCCCACAGCATGTGCAGGTTGGTTTATTGAGAAATGTCTATGTATGAGCGTTTAGTACTTTATTTTGGATGCTTGTCACAAACATTTTTACTGAAATTTTCCAGCATTAAAGTGCACTTCAGCCATGTTTCAATTGCCACCTCTTCTCCATCAAAAAACATTTTCCTGTCAAAATGGCAGAATCACATCTCCTCCCAAGCCTTCTGTCTAGCTGACAATGTAGAGCGAGTAACCAACTTCAGTTGCCAATGTCCCCACATGCAAGATTGAAATCTTTAAAAGCCCTTTTGGATGGTACTGTGGTCAACTCTCATCTCTGCTGGGAGTTATCTGGTTTCCTTCCTGAATTTCCATCAGGGAGAAAAAGAGGATTGATCTGCCCACAGTGAGAACAAGAAGTGGCTTTCACAGCAGCCGATTGGAATGGAAAACCAGGATCAGACCCACCTCCAAAAAGCTATCACGTGAAAAGAGATGAAGTTTCAGTTATCTGCTCCAATTCAAGAAGCTCCAAAACCTTCTTAAAAATCCAGAATTGCTTACATAAATTAATAAAAGAGGAAACAAGAACTATAACTAGAGCCAAGTTCTGTCATTGCTACCCTCAAGGGTCCAGTAGAGTCTTTGAATTGCAGTATCACAGTTAGTTTAAGAGCAGGAGATGAAGAGTAACTATCAGTACCATGACAGTCCCTCGGGACAGGGTGCCCCGGCAACCCCCAGCCTACCTGCTTGGCCTCAATTCTTTCTTCTGATATTCCCAGGATACCTCCCAAGACAACCTACTTCTCACCCTGCTTCCTGATTTTCAGTGCTCCACTTCCAACATAGAAACTCAAGCCTAATAACCACAACTACATATTATATAAGCTTAGCAAACAAGACATGGGAGAGAACTCTTCCGCATTGGATAAAGGTTATTTATTTATTTATTCAAAACCTAGAAAAAATCATAATTAATGGCAGAGTATTAGAGGCCTTTCCATTAGAGTCAGGAACAAGACAGACGACTATCGCTGTAGTATACTAATGCAATGGGCAAGAAAAGGAACGAGACGCATACACACAGGTGAGAGGGAAAGAGAACTTCCTGTTCTCCTCTGTCCTCACTGCTGATGGCTCCTCTTCCAACCTTGATTTTTACCGCTCAGTCTGTGGCAAGGAGCAGAGGGAAAATGGCCTACAGCTTAAGGTGCCCGTGTGGTGAGAGAACTAGCATCTACCGATTTTCCTGTTACCAGGTTGATCATTTCCTTTCGGCTCTCTGGAGCTCAGGTAACCAGAATAGAAAACAAAATTTTTTTCCTTAAAAACAGAACTTTACTAGTTAGAGTTTCCGTGATATAAAAAAAGATGGGGGGAGGGGGACAAAAAAGCAAGAAAGAAGTGAGCAAGAAGGACAAGTAAAAGAGAAAGGGAGAATGGATGTGTGGGGGAGGTATGGATGTGTAGCAAGGACTAGGAGATGTAGAATCTGAAGTGGAGAGTGATGATGAGAAAATGGGAAGAAATAACAGCCAGGGAAACATCTGGATCCAGGACCTAGTATCATGACTGAAGGAGCGTGGAGGTGTCTGAGATGGAGCTGGGTTAGCAGGAGGATTTGACTAGGAAAAAGTGGCTTGGAGGGCACAGAGAGCTTTTAGGTTCACAGTAAAGTCTGGGGAAGCTTCAAGTCCTTAAAGATGTGCCAGGCTCTGCCAAGAGGTTTATACCCATGTCTCATTTAATGCAACCCTGATACTGACTCTGTTATGTATGTGCTCTTATTTTTTCCTCTTGTATAGAAGAAGAAATTGGGGTTTAGAGAAATTAAGTATTTTGCCCAGGACCAGTCATTTAACAACAAGTGGGGCTGGAATTCAAACTTGGGTCTGCTGACTCTGCAGCCCTGGCTGATTAATCTTCAGCTTCGCTCTTCCAAATTCTTATCTGGCTTGACTCAGTTTACCTTCCAAGACTGGGAGTATTCAGGGTGGTATGGGAGGGACTGCTGTGCCTTATGTTGGTAGGTAAAAAAAATTTTATCAACTAGTGAAGTTATGGATGCCAGTGGCTCTAAAATCCATGTCAAATGAGGAGCTTTTGGAAGAGCTGGGGTTGATTAGTCTGGAGGAGAGAAAGGCGGGACATTGGATATTTGAGGGACTGACATGGGAGAGACAATCATCTCTTGAGTTGTTCTAGAGAAGAGACAAGTGGGTGTGACAGGGAAGCTGATTACAGTTCAGTTTTGGGTCAGACTTTCGGTTAAGGTTTTCTGAAAATGGGTGAGCTGCTTTATGCTGTGGAAGCTCCGCATTACCAAAGACATCCAAACCAGGGTTGCATCATTCATTTATCCATTCATGCAAATTTTTGTGGAGAACCCACAATGTGCCATCTCTATTCTAGAGACTGGGGTACAAAATGCAACAAGACAAATGTGCTCACTACTCTCCTGGTGATTTCATTTTAGTGGGGAAAACAGATAATAAACAAATATAGAGACAATTATACAAACTACTGATAAATCATGATGTGTGTTATAAAGGAAATGAACAAAGACCTGAGATCAGAAATAATGAGGGAACTGGCGTGGACCCTGTCAGTGCTCCACCAAGGTTCCCTGTTACGGTTTCTGTGTGTCCGCCCCCGCTTCTGTGTACTTTTGCTGTAAGGCCTAGCTCCTGCAACTTTGTTCCAAGGATAGCCCTTGGACCGCTGGAGCTCTTTGCCCACATGCACAGAGAGGTCCTAACCCTCCCTAGCCCAGGACTCAGCTAATAGAGCAGGAGTGTGAAAGCCCAGCCCTTCGCTTTTAGGAGGAGCAAAGTCTGGATGCAATCCAGGCTTCCAGGCTTCTTCCTTTCTTGGTGTCTTCCGATTCTCCGTGCAGCTTCCGCCACTCACTTACCAGTTTCTCCTGAGGCACTTTTTAAATAAAATGCTTGCTCATGAATCCTTGTCTCAGGGTCTGCTTCTAAAGAACTCAACTTAATATAGGGCGAGAGTGGTGATCTGATTTACATTTTTGAAAGGTACCCTGGTTCTCAGGAGAGAATAGACTGTAGGATTGGAAGTGTGGAAGTAAGGACACCAGTGAGGGGTGAGCAGTCTAGGTGATGGAGGGAGGAACCTTGCTCTTGGAGGGCGGCAATAGCAGGAAGAGGAGAGATTTAAGATCTGTTTTGAAGACGGAATTGACAAAGTTTACTTGGAAATAACTGAAGGAAAGGGAGGGATCCAGAATGTCTCCTAGATTAGATGTAGGGATATTATGGGTAGAAATCCCCCATTGGGTAGGAGGTAGAACTAGATGACTTCAAAGGCCATGAATCCATTTGCAAATCCGCCGGCAATGGCTAGATTTAGCAACCAAACAAAATATAGGAGTTGGAGGTGGCTACACATGAGAATAAACATAAAAACAAGGAAATGTACATAGACTGGCAGGTAGCTTGCAAAACATTGTTAAAGTAGCCCAGATTCCTTTTGAGTTATCTAATAGGGTGTTTCCATTCCCTGCTCCTATTGTTCCCCACCCACTTGAACCCAGGCCATACCTGGTGTTTTGAAATGTGCGGGGCCTTTCTCTAGGAGGAAAGTGTTTTGTGAGAATCATGCTGATGGTCTTGGCTTGGCTATCTCATGCTCTTGCTAACTGATCACCTTGCTTTTTTAAAGAAAAGATACTAAGCTGTTGCTGTTGTTGTTATTGCTAAGATTGACTGTGCACCTACTAAGTGCTAGGCTCTTTGCTTAGAACTTTGCGTATAAAATCTCATTTAACCTTCGTGACAACTCTTTGAGGTGATGCTCTTGTGTATTCCTTTTGGGGCTGAAGCCATTGCAGCTTAGCCACTTGCCCAAAGTCAAATAGTCTGAGAGTAGCTGAGTTGGGATTTGAACCAGAAGTCCCATACCAGACCCCAAGTTCTCAACCAGTATGATTAAACTGACTACGAAAAAGGAAATATTCCCAGGGGAGCCTGAGTACTTCCTCCATCTACACAGAAATCTAGTCACTCACGGCTGTTGAGCCCAGGGCAGGGGGGCAGGTTCTCATTGTCCCACCCACCAGAGCCTCTGGGCATATATGCCCACTGCCCTCTGTTGCTGCCAAGCCCCAGGGCCCCCATTCTTCATGGCACCCATCTCGTTCTGCTCTACAAAACAGGCTCCATGATCTCTTTCTTGGGTTTCTTAGGTTCTTGGGATTATGAACGATTTTCCACATTTTCTAAACCTTGTACAATAAATAAGCATTGATTGTATAATTTTTTAAAAAGTAAAACTAAAGCATGTAGCATTACTGAGACAGGAATTCGAGCTGTGTATCCCACAAAATTATTGCCTCCCTCCGGCTTCTGTTGGTCGAACCCCTCAATAAGGTGTAAATAACCCTGCACTGTTTTACCCAGGCATCTCACAGGGCCACCACCTGGCCCTGCAACTCCCTGTCCTAATAGCCATATCCTCCTGGTCTCTGCAGCACATTTGGTTGGTTTTTGATGTCTGATACCCGCAACGCAATTATGGGATTGGCTATAATTATGCCTGCAGTGATATTATAGGATTGGATATAAATACACTTGCTACATATGAAGAGAGTTTATTTCTGTTCACAGTTTACCATCTGGCTGCAGTACACCCTTTCCTAGCTAAGAGGGGGAAGAGCACCATTCAAGCCAGAGGTGAAACAGGACTCAGGTCGCAGGCTTTAAGTAATCAACTTCCGAAAAATCCTATCAAAGTGTGTGATGGGCCATAGTGTCGGGAATCACAGGAAAGAGGCAGCAGGTTTGTATCAGGTATATTGTTCTTCCCCTGCTCGAAGCTTGGAATGAAACCCCCCTCCTCGCAGAGGTACACATGTCTCTACCTTCTGCCTGACTTCCCTCTCCAGTTCAAGTCTTTCATTTCCACCCACCTGCTGGATAGTTCCATCTTCTTGTCTGACTATATCATACAACTAAATTCAGAATTATTTCCTAGAAGCCCAAACTAAGTCTTTCTCCTGACTTACTTATTTCTCTTAATGGCAACATCATGATCCTAGTCATCTAGGGGGTCATCTTTGGTCACATTCTGCTTAGGACCTTGTATATAGCAGAAAGCAAGTCTTGCCACACCTTCCTTCATAAGTTTAGTGCCTAGATCTAGCATACTTCCTGGTTCTCAGTGATTAATAAATATTTGTTGAATGAATGGATGAGTAGATGAATGAAACATCTCCTCTTTTCCATTCCCCGTGGTCACCTGCCTAGTTCCAGCCCTTATTACCTCTCACTTGGATTATTGCAGTAAGCTTCCAACTGGTTATGCTGCCTCTGGCC
Source organism: Equus przewalskii (assembly GCF_037783145.1). Lineage (NCBI taxonomy): Eukaryota > Metazoa > Chordata > Mammalia > Perissodactyla > Equidae > Equus > Equus przewalskii. The sequence continues at coordinate 33,503,179 of NC_091831.1, forward strand.
TTTGTGGGCTCTCATTCATCCTGCTGCTGCCACCAGACCAGTTGTCCTTACATGCCACCTCCATTACACCCCTCCTCTGTTTAAAAACTTTTGGTGAATCCTCACTGGCCACCAGATAAAATTCAAAACCATGAGCTTATCTTTCAAGGCCATTGCATTCTAGCTTCAATTAACTTCTCTAGCCTTATGCCTAAAACTATTCACATTCCTAAACTCTCTGTTCTCTTTTCACACACCTTGCACTTGACCATTTCCATAACTATATTCAGGCCATTTCCCTAGGCTGGACTGACGTTCCCATGTCTGTCTGTTCTCCAGAGGAGGTAATATCTGAGCTAAGACTAGAAGAATGATTAGGAAGAATCATTACTTTATTTAACAAATCCTGAATTTCCACTCTGCTAGGTACAAATTGATCCAGTCCTTCCTCTTGAGAAGAGACTTAGCTACTTCAGATTATCCACAGGTTCTCCAGAACCGTGAAAGAGCCTCACCCTGAGCCTGCTTGCTCAGACTGGGTCTTGGTTCTCTGCCTGGCCCTCGGTTCTCTGGCCACCCTTAACCTGCTGACCCCATAGGGGAAATTCGGCTATTGTTCATCCCTAATGGTTGCCTTGCAGCTAGCTAACTGGCCAGGCCTATCGAACTCAGCTCCTTGTTTGGGCCCCAGTTCCTACAGGATCACCTATCCGGCATCAGACTTTGTGTTGCTTAGTCCCTTCTATACTTCCCTGAGCCAAACCATTCCAGTCAGGCCTCTGAAGTGGGCTTCCAAACAGACAAGGCATCAGTGGAGGCCTGACCCTCCCAGGCAACACCATGACATCGTGGAAAAGGCCTGTTTAGAATAAGCAACTCCAATATATTACAATTTTTTAAAAGTAGGTTATAGAACAAGATGTATTACATGGTCTTTTTTTTTTAAATAATTCTGCATTGAGAAAAATTTGGCAAGATATAAGTAAAATTTAATAGAGATGATTTAAATTTTTTCTTTTTGCTTATCAATAGATCCTAATGTTTTTAGAATCATATCTTACTAGTAGAATATTTAGGGGAAAATAAACTTAGTGGCACAAAAATGATATTACAAACATCACTCTATATTTTGTGCTTTATAAATATGAATTATATCAATACTTTTGTGATTTACTCTCTTGGAAAGTTCACATGAAGTTCCTTGCTAGTTGCATGACCTGTTACAGAGGGTGCTCTAGAAACATACAGGCTAGTGTTTGCTTACAAAACTGAAAGTCCTCACTTCTCACACATGTTGGCTGCCAGGCTTTTCTGTCACAGTCACTAAATCTTGGCATTTAGCAACCCCTGGGCACATGAAACCCTGGGTGAGAGAGTTCCTCTGGCCTGGCCTACAGAAGCTTAGACAAGAATTGTCACAGAAGCATCAAAACAATAGAATGTGATGTCGTGGGCATCCGGGGGGGAAATAACGCTAGATTGAAATGCATTTTTGCATCATTGATTTTCCCTGTTGATTGAGCCCTGTTTATCTCATTTGGCAGATCAGCCTCAAAGTGCATGAACTATTTGTGCCTCATTGGTTTCCAATAGATTGATTTTGCTAGGATTGCGAATTGGCCATCTTGAATGGCAGTGTGCAGAAGCCGGCTCTGGCTCAGCCTCAGGGTCACAGGGATATGGAACAACAGCAGCCACTGCAGGCACCGCCACTGGAAAAGAGACTGGAGGGCTGTTCTAAGGCCACCAAGACAGCAGTGCCTTCAATCTTTTCTGCAACCAGGCAGGATGAAATATAGATCTATAAGGAAGGAAACAAGGGTCATCTCTGCTCTCTTTTCCTTCTCTCTCATATATTCTCCTTGGCATCTCCCGCCTCTTTCCCCTACATCCTTCTCTCTGTCACCTTAGTCCCCCTTCAAAAGTAAGAAAAATAAAGGCACTATTTTAAAAAGAAAAACGTAAAATAAATAAATTTGAAGACTAGTTTATAAAACAGAGAATGCTGAACTCCTTACAATATAGTGAAAAAGCAGAGTATAAAACCGATCATGTAGCATGCCATGGCTTTCTAAAAAGTATACATAGGAAAAAAAAGATTAAAAGGAAAAAAGCAAGCCAAACGGGGAGAGTGGTAGCTCTTCACAGTAAGGATATGGATAATTTTCATTTTTTTCCCTTAAACTTTCTTGCATTTTCAAAATTGTCTGAGATGAATAGCAGTATACTTATCCTCAAAAAATGTTTATAAAATATATAAAGTGATAATACACACATAAATTAATAAAGTGGCCCATGCTTTTCGTTCAGCAAGGTGTATTGGCCTCTGTCAGTTAAAATAACAGAAACCTAACTCAAGATAGTCTGGCAGTTCCTCAAAGTTAAACACAGAGTTACCATATGACCGAGCAATTCCACCACTAGGGTATACCCAAGAGAAATGAAAATATACATCCACACAAGAACTTGTACATGAATATTCATAGCAGTATTATTCATAATAACCAAAAAGTGGAAACAACCCAAATGTCTATCAACCGATGAAGGGATAAAGAAATTGCTGTCACACATACTGTGGAATGTTATTCAACCATAAAAAGGAACAAAGTATTGATACACACCATAGCAAGGATGAACCTTAAAACATTATGCTAAGTGAAATAAGCTAGACACAAAAGGCCATATATTGTATGATTCCATTTATATGAGATGTCCAGAACAGGAAAATGTATAGAGATGGAAGGTTTATTGCCGGGGACTGGGGGGAGAGGGAATGGAGGGTGACTGCCAACAGGTGTAGGGTTTCTTTTTGCGGTGATAGAAATGTTCTGGAATTAGATTGTGGTGATATTGCACGACCTTATGAATACACTAAAAGCCACTGGATTGTGCACTTTAAAAGGGTAAATGTTCTGGTATGTGAATTACATCTCAAATTTTAAAAAGTGTGTCTATCTCACTGTCTTGTAAATGTCTATGTATTTATCGATCTCTCCTAGTAGCTTGTGATCGTCTTGAGGATAAGGACCTGTCTTGCTCTCTGGTTCTCCAGCACTGGGTAGCGGACCTGGAACAGAGTAGGTACATGATATGGGTTAGCCGAATGGTTTGAGAGTTCTCTTCCCACAATCCCAGGGCTACCTGGCTGGCTCTGCTCCCCACCCTCAGTGAACTGTCCAGGTGTTAGAAGCCCTAGTCCAGGTATAGCAGACTCTGGAACCAAAGAACGGAACAACCTACAGTTTGAATACTAACTGGTGGAATCACATTGTTTAACCCCATTGAGCCTTATCCAGGGGTCAGAATGAGTTGAACAAAGGAGCTGCCACTGACCCTTCAGGGGTCCTTACTTTCCTCCTGTTGGAGGGTTCACTATGAGTAACCCTCCTTCTTTGGAGGTGGCAGCCTGGGCTGCAGCGGATGCTGGGATCTGGTTCTAGCATGTTTTCTGGTTCTGCTGTGCTTCTAATCAGGATCAAATGAAGAAGTGTTTGGTTCTTTCGGCCTAAAGGAGGAAATAGGTGTCTCTGTCCACTTCTCCCATGTGCAGAGTCCAGCTGCTCTCACTCCCTTGGCTGTAGGATGTGATTCTTTTAGATTACCCCTTTGCATGGACAGAACCAGATAAACAGGTAGGCTATGCAAGCACTGCTTAGATTGCCAATTTGAAGAGGGCTCCCAACATCCCTGGAAATAGGTGACTTTCCGAGATCTCCTCGCACAGAAAGCCATGTACACTTGGATGACTTGTTCGGTTCAGCCAGTTGGGGAAGCGGGAAGCAGGATCCCTGAGGGGCATGGCACTGGGACTAGATATGGTCACTAAACTGCTGTTCACAGAAATGGGTCAAGGTAACCGAAGGTTCAGGAGACAGAGCAGGCCAGTCGAGACAGGACAGACTTGTTGAGGTAATGGAGAAAGGACTGACACTTGATAGGTACTCGCCATCTTCCCTTCTGCCCTTCCCCCACACAGCCTTCAGCATCTCCTCTTGATAAATGTGACAAAGTGTTATTAACCTTCCCAGGGCACCCATGTGACTCAATTTGGCCCTGTGAAATGAGTTCCCTCAGTGAACTCTTCCAATCACCTCTGACAAGCTTCCAACAGCCTCCAGAATGTCAGTTATTCCCTTAACACCATTGTTGTTGATTTTTTAACCTTGTTAAGGTTACATTAGTTTAGTGAGGCTAGTTGCCCTATTTCTGAAGTTGCAGTATTTTCTCCTCAGGCCATTTAATGATCTCCCTTCCTCCCTCTTGCCATCTCTCACTTTCTCTTTCTCTCCCCTGCTTCCCTGTGCCACGCTCTTTTTCCTCCTTTCTCCCTTCTTATTCCTTCTTCCTGGCTTCCTTCCTCCTTTATCTTTCCAGCCTCAATCAGAATGCCTCTCTCAGAGTTGTCAGCTGTATCCACCCGCCCCAAAAATGGTTTTCCCAAGTAAACACTTCACTGACTAAATTACTTCATAGTAGTAAGTCTTCTAAAGTAAACTCAGCAAATTCTATTCAGTGAAGCCCCTGACCAAGATCTTCCAGCAGCTGCCTTCAGATGGCCCCTCTCAAACCCCTGACCTAGGGCGGGCACATCCACTGATACAGTGGAAGTGGAGAGAAGTTTATTCTGTACTTCTGATTTCTCTCAAAGGTCCACCCAGGTCAATATTTTAAATGTCTTATTTCGACTTGAGCATAACACAATCTCAAAGCCACACTTTACGCACTTGGTCAAATACGCTACAATTGTATAGAATTGGGATTCGATTATGTATACATGTTTTCATCCAAGCAACAACACAAGACATGCTGGAGCAAGTGTTTTTAGATTGATAAACAGAGGTCCGGTGACTGATTCATGCTCATCTCGGGCCTGCTCCTCAAGCACAGCGATCCCCATGGCTCCTCGCATTTCTACCTGGCCCCGCAAACTTCTCCTGACCAACCTCCATCCATCTCAGCAAAATTCCCTAAAGCAGCATCTGCCAGCACTGACCTCCAAGGAATGTGGAATTCTTGGATCTAGTGTTCCGCGATCTTCAAATCAGTTTTGTGCCCCCTGGGCACAAGAGTGTAGATTCCTTTTCTCTCGGTAATTAATCAGTAAGAAACAAGAGAATTGGTTCTTTAAGGAAGTTTGGTTCTTTCTACTACTTGCTTCACTTTCTTCCAGATACTACAAAAGTAATTAGGTACAAATAATTACCAGGGTTTTAGTGACATAACAGCTAAAGTCTGGAGTTCATAATTCCTTTGTCTCATTTGATTTTCTTCTCTCCTAGACTTCTCCAGCTGATGTGTCTGAAAATGACCATGGTCAATCTTTTGGGTAACTGGGGAAACAAGTTACCGAAACCAATGCATTTTAAGAAAGCACCTTTCACAACTTGGCCTGCTAGTAATATCAGTAATAATATCCACTTAGTGAGTGCTTATGTGTCAGGCAGTGTGTAAGCACTTTACACGTGTGCTCTCATCTATAGCTCACAAGTAAACCTTAGGAAGGTTGTGTTTTCCTCATGTTACAGATGAGGGACCCGAGAGCTTGCACAACAGTTTCATATTAGGGCACTGGAGCCAGGATTCCGCCCACAGGCTTAACCACTATGCTTACCGCCATCTCTAGATCATCTTGTCTATTCCCTCTCTCCCAGTCTGTGTGACCCTGAAGATGGAGGAAAGGAAGCTCTGGGCTGTCCTCTGCTGCCTCTTTCCCCAAGTCCTCCCACTAACGGCCTGCTTAAGGGATGATATCTGTGATCCTGGTTTGTGTGTTCCACGTTCCTGCCTGATATTTTTATTCCTCTCCAACAGCGGAAGGACTGCTGGGAATAATCTTATGCACGTGAAAAAAAAAAAACGAGGAGTTACTAATAAGATTAAATTAAACTTAAGCACATTTTTAACAGTGTGTAAAGCACAGTGCTAAGCACTGTTTGAGATGAGCAGACACAAGCCAGGACCTCATGGAATTTACAATCTGGTGGGGAGAGAGGATGAGGAATAAGACTACACACATATACACAGGAGTTCTCGCCAAATATGGTAAATTCCATGAGAAAAGAATAAATGAAGTGCTGTAGGGCTGGAAAGCAGAAGTGCTTATACTTCCCTGGGGAACCAGGCATGAGACTGTGTCATTCATATAAGAGGATGGTTTACTCCAGGCTTGGTCACTGATACACTGATAAGGCCTTGGTGTTTCTCCTCCCCAGGACAGGCCACATCATTTACAGGGCCCAGAACAAAATGAAAACGTGTGGCCTCTTGTTAAATAGTGAAAAATTTCAAGATGGCAAGAGCAGAACAATCAACCAAGTGTGGGACCCTCCTCAGCGCAGGTTGCATGCCTGTGGAGCTGGCCTTCCCTGGGCCTCTGCTTCCCGTTACCTTTGGGACGGAGGGAGCCAGGTCTCACCAGCACCCAGCACAGGGCCTGCTACTCAGATGAATCAGTGAATGATTGGAGACAAGAATGAACTGACAAGATTACACCTAATGATCTCTTGGGTTGCTTTCAGTGTTAAAATGTTATTAGACCATGATTCTGAAGACTTCTTGGAGGAGACATTTGAAATGCGTCTTGAAGGATAGTAGGATTTTTCTTTCTCTCTTTTCCCCTCTTCCCTTCCCTTCTGTCCTTCTAGTATTTTTCCATTTATCTCGTAAACCCGGATGACACACAGACTGAAAGTAGCAGAGGAGTTCGACATTTAGGGGATGACTGGAAGACTTATGGCTCACTTAAGATGCCTTGAGGCAACTTCCCACTTATATGGATGGCCTTGTCTACAGATCACATCTCCACAGGTAGTTTGGTTTTTCATTTTAAAATTATTATTGAACAATTTGATAGATGTTTATGAGAAAAATCAGAAAAATATCAATGAGCAAAACATAATCATTCATAATCCCCTAAGAAATAGTTTTAATGGGATTGCAGCATAAAACTAGTTTTCAACCTACTTCACCACTCACTAATATATTATGAACATCTTTATGTGTTAACGCTTTTTCATTCTTACTGGCTGTATGATATTCTGTCATATGGTTGCCCTGTACGTTTTTTTTTTTCCAATCCACTCAAACTGGACATTTGAATTATTTTTGCTATTCTAAATGGTGTTGCCCTGAATTTGCTGGGTGGGTAACTTAGTTTCTCTCCCTGTTGTTTTCCTCCTCTGTGGATAACCTCAAGATAACAATAGTCCTCCCTCCTGGGGTTGTTGTGTGGGATCAGTCAGTTAATGCATGTAAAGCTCTTAGCACAAATACAGAATAGTGCACAGCAGACTAGGCGTGCTTGATAAAAGCCTTTTGATTACTTTATAGGCCCATAAGGCACTGTCTTCTCTAGATGGTGGACGAGGTTAATAGTCGAGCCTGGGAAGCCTGATTCCTAGTCCAGTCTTCTTTGCAAAACAGTAGGATGAGGAGCAAGTCGGGGGAGGTCTGGGCTGGGGGCTCCCTAGATTGAGTCATTTTCTAGTGGTGTCTTGTCACCTCTTGTAGAGTAGGCTCCCAGGCAGCTAAGAGTCTTCTAATTTTTTTTTCTTTCCACAGCAGAGGATAGCAGGTGCACAGCAAAGACTTGTCACTGTTCCCTGACAACTAAGAACCTTAGCAGATGTGTTCCCCATCAGGCTGTGCAGTCAAGCCCTGCCTTTACCTAGCCACACACAGCCTGTTACTCCAGGAACATGCTCTGGCTGAAGATTCTTGTCAAGGACAGCTGACAACAATCAGTTGTGTTCGGTCCAAGGGATGATTGCCCAACCTTCAGGGTGTCCCAGGGATGTGGGAAGCTAGGTGTGGAGGGAGCGACTTCTAGGCTGGCTACTTGCTGGCCCTGTGACCTTGGGCCTCTGATTCTTTTTCTATAACACTGAAGGGATGGAGGAGGTCAGGATGCAGTGCAGTGGTTAGCTCTGAACCCTAACAATCAAAGCACTCTTCTCTCTACCTGCACATTACCCCGTTTTATTTTATTCACTCTACTTTTCACACTGCAGATGATCTTGTTTACTTATTCACTTGTTTATTTGTTTGTCTCTCTCACTAAAATGGAAGCTTCACACAGGGAGGCGTCTTGCCCATCTTGTTTTCTGCAGTAACTCCAGGGCCCAGCACATGTCTGCCATGGAGCCCCTGAGCAAGTGGGTGGTACATGAATGAAATCTCAGAGCCTGGGTTCAAATCCTGATTGCACCGCTTTCTGTGTGACCCTCGTTAAGCCACTTAAACCTACACTTCAGTTTTCCCACTTGAAAAATAGGGATTTGTAATAGTGCCTCTCTTATAAGGTTATGAGGATCAAATGAGAAAACATATAGGAGGCATTAAGCACATTGGCTGGTACAGAGTGTAATAATCATAGTAGCAAACATTTTTGCAGCACGACGGCCAGGCCCTGAGCTAAACGCTTTAGCCACGTTAACTGTATTAATCTTTATTATATCCTAAGAGATAGGCACTATAATACCATTTTACTAATGAGCAAACCAGAACACAAGGGTTAAATAACTCATATGCACTCCAGACACATTAGCTGTTATTTTCATGCCTCCAAGCTTCCTTCCCAGCTCCCAGTGGGCGACCCCTCTTAAGGACCACAGGGCCCGCGGGACCGACCTCCGACCCAGGCCGCGGCCGGCCAGAACAGAAAGGGTTACTGGATCCGCGCTCGCGCGCGCGCGCGCGCGTTATCTGCACAAGATCCGCGAGCCCGCGGGCCTCGCTCACAATGCCGCGGGGCGGGGCGGCCGGGCCCTTCCTCGCCTCCCATTGGCGCACACGCCCTTTCCTGGCACGGTCGGGCCCGGCCCCGCCTCCTGGCCCCGCCCCCCGCCTGGGCGCCGCCGGAGTGGACAGTTCCAGACGCATGCTAATGAGGGGGCGGCCGCCGCAGCCCATTGGCCGGCCGCGGAGTGTCGGTGAAGTCAGCGCCGAGTCCCAGAAAAACAGAGCGGGGCCAACTGCAGCGTGTAGTGCGAGTGGGGCAGGACGCGCGCAGCCCGCCCGCCCGGCGACCCGCAAGGTAAGCCAGCGCCAGCCGCCCTCCCGCCCGCGCTCGCCTGATCGGCGGCGGCGCCGGGGGCGTGCGCCGGCCCGTCCCCCGCGGGCGGCGCCTTTGTTCCGCGCTTGGAGGAGGCGCGTTTAAAGGGCCAGCTATTGGAAGGACTTGGGGGACCCCCTCCCCCAGAGCATCCCCGGTAGTCACGGGGAAAACCGTGGTCCCCCTTGGCCGAACCCTCCTTCCTGCTTGTTTGATGAATCCCCAGTCTTTCAAGGAAAGTTCCCCAGGGTGCGGGGGTTCCGGGGATTAAGGGTTTTTTTAAGTGGGTGGGGGTACGTGCGATCATGGCCTCTGCTAGGAGACAACGTCCGCTTGCTTCAGGCTGGCTGCAATATGGGTGGGTGGAGGAGACATCAAAACCCGGGTGGGTTTGCGCTGTAAAGTGAAACTACCGAGGAAGGGCTCCTCTGCAGCAGCCAGAGGAAGGAGGAGGGAGCGAGCGGCAGGATGGAGGCATCTCAGGTGTGTTCATTCATCAGCATCCCCCCGGATGAGAGGGCGGCGGGAGGGGCGCAAGGACGACTCGTCTGGCCTAGGACCTGCCTAAATGAGCGAGTACATGTGTGTGCTCCTTCATCCCCCAGAGTGATTGGCAGCATCTTGCTAGGCAGCTTATCACCGAGAGAAAGCAACTCCTCTCTCCGAATTCCCTGGGCATCCCCGGCTCTCCCCTGGCTGCTTTCCGACGTGGCTTCCTTGATAAGCGGTAGCGCCATTCAAGATAGAGGGGAGAGAGGCTTGAAGTCGTTATATTCCCTTCATAGGGGAACGTGCTGTCGAATTCTGCATCCCCGTGCATCCACTGTCGTAAGATGGCTTTGAAATTCACCAGTGCATGCTTTCTTCAGCCAGACAGAATTTATTACGCTGCTATATAGCTACATAAAAGCAGAAGGGATCCCACCGAGCGTGGCTCGTTTTATCCAGACCCTGGGTTTTCCCAGCATGTTCTGGCTGAGCCTTTGGATTTTTGTTTTAAATTGAGCGCTGGGATGCTCCTGTTGTCACAGGGCCGACCTGCTGAAATTGCTCCAATTGATTTCACCGTCAACAGGAGAGATGTTCGTCAACTGGAGAGAGGTTCGTTTAGAGACATCATGGAACCTATCCGGCATGTCAGGCCTCTGACATCACCCCCACTTGCGCCCTTGTTCCTCTCGTAAGTGGAGGCCAGGGATGGCTTGTCTGTTTCCACTCCCTCCTTGGTTTTTGAGCTCTAGATTCAATTTTGCGTTTTTGGTTGAAAAGGTGGCTTCGTGGTTGATTGAAGAGAAGGGAGTGGATTAAAAGTGGGGTGGGCAGTGGGTGGGGACCGCAGCCTCAGTGGCAGAAAACACATGCTGGAGATTTGGGGCTCCAGATATACAGCCCTTAGAGACATAGGTGAGATAGATGGCTGTTTAGGGCGTGAGAGGTGTGTGTGTGTGTGTGTGTGTGTGCACGCGCGCATTTGTGTGTTGGCTGTGACAGAGGGGTGGAGTAGGAGGATGCTGCCAGCAATTTTCTACCCCACCCTCTTGATGCTGCCTTAAATAGCTCCTTGCCAGCCAAGCTCTGACCTGATGTCTGATGTCTCAGGCTCTTGGCCCTGGGGGATGGCACGGAAGGGTTGGTCCTTTGGCACCTTTACCCTGGGCATTGGTAGAGTGGATGGTTAGGAAAGGGTTAGTCCTCCAGGGGTTGCAGAGAGCTCATTTCTCAGCTGGAGGGCCCTGAGTTAAACTAGCTCTGATGACTTCCCAGCAGGGTATTAGCAACCAAAAAGAAATGCTTTCTACCCCATGGGGTGTAGAGATGGGAGGGTATTGCCATCTTCTGTTCCACACCCACCCCACTTTGGCCCTTTCGTCCTCTCACCTGCTTTCTTTTATTCTAGTTGGAGAGTTTCTGTGAACTTTTTTGAAGGGATTGGGAATATTGGGGGGTGAGACAGAAGCTATGGGAAAGGACGTTCAGATGCTTCTTTCTGGCAGAACAAAGAACTGTTCTGCTCCCCCCCTTTTTCCCTCTCCAAAATAGAGTTCAATATAGATAGCAGAGTCTGGAGTTTTCTTTTCAGAGAATGATTGTGCAGGGTTCGGGAAAGAAAGCTTTTTATTAGGCAGCATTAGTAATCATCTGGTCATGCAAACTTAGCTCTGGACCCTTCCCTGGACATGGAAATAGATTTGCTGTAGAGGGCACTCACTGGTAATTTAGAATTTAATCTGTTTCTATGAAAAAGGGAACGGATGGTCTCAAAAAGCTTTGGTGGAAGAGCTCTGGACCAAAGGTAGGACAGCTGACTTTGATCCTGGCTACCAGCCTGCTTTGGCCTCCTGGCTTCTGCTCTCTGGGCCTGTGTCCTTGTTGGTAAAGTGGAGGGCTTTGGAGCAGACCGTTTTCTGGGGTTCCTGTCAGTGTTTCTGTTCTTAAATTCACACGTACCGTTCGTGATGGCTTTTTTAGATTCTCTTCTGTTTGCTGAACTGATGTTAGATTCACAGTGTTGCTCAACGGCATGAAAGAAGTGTGCCAGGACTCAGGCTTCTGTTGGATTCAGACTCACCTTTTCCTTGACGAGTGCAATTCATGAGGTTTTACTGTATGTAAGTAATTCAGAGCTAGAACAGCCCAGAGTGAGAGGCACAGACCCTCAGAGTGGGTGGTTGGCTGGGGAGATGGCGGGGGGGGGGTGACAGAATGCTGAGGAAAGAGAGTTTCTATAGTTCATTCTTTCTTCCTGTGTGTTTAACTCACTGCTTTATTTATGATTATGCAGGTGAAGGTTTAGATATTTCGAACATGAGAATTGGAAGTGATCTCTGTGATTGCCAGGTTGAACTCCCCTTGCTGAGGAATGTGAAGGGTTGAGAAGTTTGGCGATTTGCCCAAGGTCACACAGTTAGCAAGATGGAGAGCTGGGGCAGGAACCCAGGTGGATAGATCCTAGGTCTTGTGTGTTAGATATATCTCTTAAGCCCCCTCCTCTCTCAGAGAAATGATTCTAAGATGGAGTACAGTGAGGAGGAAATAGGGGCAGAAGAAGGGAGAGTGTAGAAACAGACCAGGTAGGAGGCTGGGAGCAGGTCAGGTGAGAAAGGGGAAAACAAAGTCTTCAGGCTTGGAGGAAAGAGGGATGGAGCTGGAAGAGGGAGGCGCTGTCAGTTGTGATATGGCGATTTCTGTGGCCCTTAGAGGGAAGTAAGTAAGAAGAGACTTGGTTTAGACAAGGGTTGGGGGTGGGTGGACTGAGAGTCCAGCCTGGGGCTGGGACTAACTTTGAGTCTTCGTGGGATCTCTCTTCTTGACTGGCCCTGAGCTAACATCCATGCCCATCTTCCTCTGTTTTATGTGGGACACCTGCCACAGCATGGCTTGACAAGCAGTGTGTAGGTCCGCACCCGGGATCCGAACCGGTGAAGCCTGTGCTGCCAAAGCAGAACATGTGAACGTAACCCCTGAACCACTGGGCCAGCTCCAAAGTCCCAGATTTTTTTAATGCACAACAAAAATAGTTTTCCATGGAATTTCTTTTCAGCTCAAGCAGCATTTTCTCCTCTGACTTTCATTGGTGCTTTGCACGTTTTATGAGATAGTGTTTTACGTACTCCCTTTTCAGAGGAGATACTTGGATGTGACTGATTTACTGAATTCTTGCTCATTTGCAGGAAGCTTCTGGCCTGAGATCTGAGCTAAGCCTCAGAATGTTTCAGTGAGCAGTTAAAGAGCTGTGAACAGTGGTTAACCAGATCAGTAACCATTCAAAGGGAAGGGTAAAAAAAGATAATACATGAAGTCTGTAGCCCAAGCCAGTAGCTGGCCTTGAACAGTGTAGTTTACTTTGGCTAACTCTTCAGGCCTAGGAAGTGTCTCCGTGATCCTTTAGTTCTTCCCTCTTTTTGTGTATGGTTAGGCAGGTGTGTCTGGCCCTGTATCTTATGGTCTTCCCATCCTTCTTTCCCCACATCTCCTTCCTCTATACATTTTTTTTTCTCTTTTCATGTTGTATCTTTCTCCTTGCCCTCCTTCCTGATCCTTTCTTTACTGTCAATAATATAGCTTTGTAGTGTCATTAAAATGTTGTCTTTTCTGTTCTTAATTTGAAATAGTTGAGTTCACTCTTTTTGAATGTGTGTATGTGTGTTTTACACATAAAACAAACAAACCAAACCCAATTAAATTGCTTTTTACTTCTGTGTGGCCTTGCCTTGAGTCCTTTCCCCCTTCTTCTGTGGTCAGTGGTGGCTCCTTATAGAAAATTCCCAGCTCACTGTCATGTGGTTATAATTGTTTTTATAACAAAAACAGCTATAACAATAGAAAAAGTTTCCACCCCTGTATCGTGGACACAAGGGACACCCTCTCCCAAGAGATGTGCCCTGTATCTTGACTTCCTTCCATGGAAAGAGTGTCTGGAGTGTGTTCTCTAACAGAGGCCTGTCCTCTAAGGGGTTGGGGGTCCTGATGGGGAAGCTGAGGCTCTTGCTGGTGATTCTGGTAATGCTCAGAGTTGGAGGAGGAGGGATAGGCTTATGGCCAAGAGGAAGAATAAACTGTGGTGGTTTTTCTTTGTTTCCCTAGGCTGAGCTAACCCGTCCGGCAGTAGCAAGACCCAGACCCCTTTGGAAAAGAATGAGATGCTTTTCAACTTTCTGATTAGTGTTGGTTGGGACCCAAGAGGTGTCTTGTGGTGACATAGGGACGGTAGGCAGCCACCCACAGGTTGCTGATGTGAAGTCCGAAATGCTTTGATGGATGCCTGCTATAGTGCTTTGAACTCTTCTTCTGACTTATTAATCTCAGAGAAGATTGAGTCTTGATGCTGAGTGGTCAGTGGATCGTTTAGTGTCTAAAGTGGGCCTCTCAAAGAAGAAGTCACCTTGGAGTCTCCAGTTTTTATGTTAACAATTCACGTGAATTTTGTATTCTGTTCTATAATATGTCTGTGCTGGTTTTAGTATAAAAATATTTAAAATGCTTTACTGTTGCTTACAATTGATGGTCCAAGAAAATGTGGTTTTTCTTGGGCCTTCACTTGTCTGTACCCACCCTAAATATGCACAGCAGGCCCTTACCCCAGCCAGAGAAGCCAGCAGTGGGCAGGCCTCAAACCTGGTGGTTTTGAGAGCTGCCTGTCCAGCCTTTCCCCCGGCTCTGCCAGACCTGCTGGTGTCCCAGCGTTCAGAGCTCTTCCAAGTTCCTGAGACAGGTTTTCTCCCTGGTCTTTGTCCCTTCCCCAGAAGGCCTTTTTCTCCCTTGCCTGGCTGACTCCTCCTTTCAGACTCCCCTCACAGCTGAAAGAGGTGCTTTTCTTTCTGCATTCGCCTATCAGGAATAGCTGTCTGTCTTCTGTCTGTCTGTCCCCGTCTGTCTTCTCCACCAGATTGTGAGATCTGGCAAGAGAGAATCTGTATTTCATCTCTTTTTAAATTAAATTTTAATTGGCATCAAAGTCGCATATATAGTTTTAAAAGTCAAATAACACTTCAAATCTTACAAGAGGGCTGTGTCACCCCACCTGGTCCTGCTGATCCAGTCCCCAGAGTCAGGCACTGAATGTGATTTTGCTGCAGTAACAAATTACCACCAACGTAGTGGCTTAAAGCAACACAAATTTATATTACAGTTCTGTAGGTTACAAGTCTGAAAAGGGTCTCATTGGGCTAAACTCAAGGTGGTAGCAGGGCTGTGTCCCCTCCTGGGAAGAATCTCTTTCCTGCGTCTTCCTGTTACTAGAGGCTGCCTGCATTCCTTGGCTCATGGCCCCCTTTCTCCGTCTTCAAAGCCAGCAGTGGCCATTGGAGTCCTCCCACTGCCTCACTCTGACCTTCTAACATAGTCACATCTTCCTCTGACTCCCTTCTTCCTCTTCCCTCTTCCACTTTTAAGGACGCTTGTGATTACTTTGGGCTCACCTGAATAATCTAGGATAATCTCCCTATTTTAAATCCAATCGATTAGCAACCTTAATTCCATTTGCAACCTTAATTCCACTTTGCCATGTAGTTCCTTTCTAGGTTCTGAGATTAGGATATGGACATCTTTGAGGGGCCATTATTCTGACTACCACAGTTACTTCCAACTCTTTTAGCTGTTTCTCCTCATAGTACTATCATATTTGTAAGTTACCTGCTTACAATGCTGTTTCCTGATTGTTCATTTTAGATGTTATATTTTATGATCTACTATGGATTAGAGGAGTCCTTATTCCTCTCTTCCAGTCTCCCCTCCCCACATACTTCCCTTCCTCCCTGCCCTCCCATTACTGTTACATCACAGTTTTTGGTCACATTGATATTCAAGGCTTACATTATTTTGGCTGTGTAAATAGTGTTCATGGCTGAGCCATGTAGTTGTATTATAAGGATATTTCCTTTCTTCTATGTCTTTTTTTGAGTTAATAATTGCTTTCTTTCTTCTATTTAGTTTTCTATATAATTATTACTAATTCCCAGAGTCTCTGACAGCATTTTAAAACATCTCTTTTATAACGTATGTTCCTTTATATTTTATTACATTTTTTTTTCTCTTGGAGATCTCCTCCTAGACGCCTCCATCCTTCTCCTCTTCTGGACCCACTGACCTCTAGGCCTCTAGGCCTCATCCTGGGATTCCTTCAGCTTGTCCTGGGCTGGATGCACTGTTTCTTCTTTCTTGATATATTCCTCCAGGAATTTCTGAGACAGAGTCTGTGGACGCTGATCACCTCAAACTTGCATGTCTGAAATGTTCTTTTTCTACATTCACACTTGCTTGGTGGTTTGATTTGCCTAGAATATTTGGTTGAAAGCCATTTTCCCTTAGAATTTTGAAGCATTGCTCGACTATCTTCTGGGTTCCAATATTGATGTCAAAAATTCCAATGCCTTGCTGATTCCTGGTCATTTATGGGTAACATGCTTTTTCTCACTGAAAGTCTTAGGATATTCTCTCTTTCTCTGCATTTGAAATTTTCTTGCTTTGAAAATTATTGTGCTGGGTCCTTGGTGAGCTCTTTTGATCTGAAGACTCACATCCTTCAGTTTTGGGAAATTTTCTGATATTTTTCTTTGACAGTTTTCTTTTCTTCATTTTCTATGGTTTGTCTTTCTAACACCTATTAGTTGGATATTGGACTTACTGGGTTGAGTTTGTAATTTTAAAATCTTTTATTTCTGGTTTTTCATTTTATTTTCATTTTACTTTTTGAGAGATATCTTCAGCTTTATCTTTAATGAACCCTTTTGGATTTTTTATTTATGCTTTCATGCTTTTGTCTGAAACATACTTGTGTGTTTTATTTTCTAGGGCTCCCTAGTCTCTGCTCACTTTTCTTTTTCTTTTTGTAAATAGCATCCTATTATTCTTGTTTTATGGGTGTCGTAAATTCACTTAAAATAGGTTTTTTTGTGTGTTTCTGGTGTTTTCCTGTTGTCCCCTGTGTTGTCTTTGTTTCCTTTAAGTCCTTTTTCTGCTTCTTTTGGTTACTGTATTTCCCACTGGAGCCGTCCTTCCATGTATGCGGATCCTTGACTGTCCATTTATATTTTATGTGGACAACAAATTGCTGATTGGGTATCTGTGCAACAAGGAAGGCTTGTTAACTTCATTGCAGGGTGATCCAGCAGAGAGTTCCCCTTTTCTGCCACTGGGGACACCTAAATGTCAGTTCCTGAAGATCTTTTCTCTGGGGATGTTGGGTTTTCCTGGAGAGGAGTCTGCCTGGGGGGTGTAACAGCCTGGTAGTCGCGCAGTCTGGGAGCCTTGATGGAGAAGGAGGCTGGGTACCCTGTTTGGCGGACTTTCATTCCATCCATTTTGTGAAAGTTTGCCCCCTCTCTCCCTTCCTCCTTCACCTGTGTCCCTCCCTTAAATGTGTCTGAATCCAGAGAGTCTCTGGTGTCATTTGTCTAAACAGGGAACCTCCACCTTCTCCTGACTGAGGGAGGGAAGTCACCAGGTTGAGCAGATTGCAGAGGGACCCTGGGGTCTGATTGCTCCTTGTACAACTTTTAGCAGGCTGTCCTCTCTTCAGCCGCCTCCTGCTTCTCCCCTCACAGTCCTTGGTGCCTCCAGTTCCTGAGCCTTCTCCTGTTTCTGTGGTGTAAGTTGCCACTTGTTTAGTGGTTTCCTCCCCTGCTTGCACTTAGCAGGGCAGACGAAGCAGAAACCCAAATCAGCTACCGCATGGCGATCAGCCCTCTGTTTTCCAGAGTTCTGTTGACATATCTTGTCTGCCGTTGTCTCTTTTGTATTAAAAAACAAATTCCTCTGCTGTCCTTTTAGTGGAGTTCTGAGAGAGAGCAGAGATAAATATGGGTGTTCAGCCCTCTGATTTGAACATAAGTTTGTTTCATCTCTTTATTCAACCCTTAAACCAGTGCCTAATATATAGTATACTCCCAATAAATGTTTGTTAAATGATTGAATGCATGTTTCTAGGATGGTATGCATATAGTTAGTCACGAGATTTCAAGAGGGTCCCAAATATACACTCTTAGAAAAATAAATCCATTGTTTATTCTGAGATAGACATAATAACAGGCAGCAGATCCTGCCTTTCTCCCCATGCAGTGAAGGATAAGAAGCACCGTGAGACAGCATTGTAGATGGTTGGGCTGATGAAGGATGAGGCCCAGGTGCTATCTCCAGCCCCATCACTAACTACCTGGGTCACCTTGAGAAGTCACTTACCCTTTCTGGGTCTTGGTTTTCTCAGCCTTAAAATGAGCTGTTGGTCAAGATTTGATTCAGTTCACTGCCCTGAGTACCTGCTGTGTGCAAGGCACAGTGCTAAGATCCTTCTCGGTATCTCCTCTAAGGCAGCCAGTTCAGTATTTTGTACATACGTCTGCATGGCATGTGTCACACTGAATTGATTGTGGCTGGTTTATCTGTCTTTCTCCTGATTGTAGTTCAGTGCCTTGCACAGAGTAAGTACTCTGCAAATTTAACCTCTTACTCTTTGTGCACTGTGGGCTCCGTGTGAGGGCCACACTGTAGTCATCTTGTATCTCCTGTGTCTGCCACAGTCCTTGGTGCATAGGAGGCGGATGGGAACCGCTAGGTTTTTCCACTTAGAAGGCGTACGCACATCAAGGAAATATGGAACAGTTTGCTCTGCCAGAATCCCCAGAACCTGCTCGGAGATCAAGGCCTAGTTCTTTGGGAGTCCAGCTGCACACTCCCTGGCTCGCATATGGAGCTGGGATGCTTGAATGTGCCAATATTAAACTCAGCAGAGGCAGCAGCTCTGGACCACAGCCCTGGCGCTAGAGGATTCTTCCCCTCAAACAGATCACGGTCGTGTATTTGTTTAATCGGCCTCACACTGTTATGAATTAAGATCGGATTCATCTTAACAAAGAAAATGAATTACAGATATAATCCTGTGTTTATAGTGTTTAAAAATGTTTAAGTGCTTTTTCATAACTTATTTTGGTTTTTCTAAACATGTGAGCTAACGTGCCAGGACTAGAAAGTGGAAATTTCAGGGAGACAGACTTAGCTCCTTAGAAGAACTTTTCATCATGAGAGCTATTCCCCGCGGTACTGCACTGGGAGGCCCTGAGCTCCTTGTCAAGCCAAGGTTAGATGTCCACTAGCTAGGGGACCTGGAGAATCAATGCCTGTGTGGAAGATGAAGTTGTATTAGAGCACCTGGAAAGTTCTTTGCTTTTGATTTGTTCAATAAATAGTTATTAAGTACCAACCGTAGACCAGGGGCTATGCTGGGCTCTGGGAATACAGCTGTGACCGAAGAGAAATGGCACCTGCCATCCTAGAATTTAAAGACTAGAGCTGGACTTTGCAACATGGTAGCCACCAGCCACATGTAAGTTTAAATTAATTAAAATGAAATACAATTTGAAATTCAGTTTCTTGGTCACACTAGCCACATTTCAGGTGCTCAGTAGCTACATGAGACTAGTGGCTGCCATACGGACAACACAGATATAGAACATTTCTATCATCTGAGGAAGTTCTCTTAGGTAACATTGGGCCACAGAGCTAAGATTCTGTTTCTAGACCAGGCCATCTATGATTAGCTTTGTTTCACAGTTGAAGCAGCTGAGACATAGAAAAGCCATTTGTTTAAGGTCACGTGGCTGGGTGGGCGTGATCTGGGAACAGATCTCTTATCTTGGAGCTTGACTTTTCTCTCCTGGAAGTGAGATAGGGGAGCAGAGTGACTAAGAGTAGGGTCCCTGCACTCGGGCTGCATGGGTTCACATCCTGGCTCTGCTGCTTTCTAGGGCAACTTACTAGTCTGTGCCTCAGTTGTCTCACCTGTACAATGGAGAAAATGATAACACCTACTTCACAGGATGGTGCAAGTCTTTAGAACTGTGCCTGACACATAGTGATGGCTCAGTAACGCTGGTTGCTGTATTGAGAATGAGAAGGGGTCACAAGTTATTGGTAGAGTCAAGGAGGCATTTTCAAATAGTGCACCATGGAGTGGAGAAAGAACATTGGCCAGCGAGGCTATGTTTGTAGAGCTGGCTGACCACCTGGAGAGGGACACGTAACTGACTGTTTCTAAGCCAGGGGCTGCTTTGATTGTATCAGCTGATGTAAAACCGCCAGCACGTTCACGAAGCCCTCTGCCTCCCAGTACTGGTCACTGGTGCTCTGAACAGGGAGCCTTTTGATGTTTCCTTCCTCCTGGTCTGTCTTTACCCACAGCCCTTTCTCCTGTCCCCAAGCATTTCTTCTCCCCTTACTACGTCTCCGCCTTGGAGGGGTGGAGGCATGGACATTTGCATCCCCCCTGTGCAGCAGAGGGATGTCCAGAAGAGAGAAAGGACAAAAGCCCAGGTAACTTAGCACTTGGATCTTGGTCTTTACTTCGAGGTTTTTATCGCTTGGTGGTTTGCATTTCCGCCGGTGCTCAGTCTTGCTAGCTGGTCCATCTAATGTAGCGTCGTGTTCTAGAGGTGCCCCATTTTGCTGGGTGAGGAGAAAGAGAGCTCTGATGTTAGCCCCAGGGGTGGGAGGGTGCCTCATTTGATAGGTGAAACCCTGCTTGCCTGGGGGACTTTAGTTTAAAAAGTGCTTTGTAGTCACAGTCTCATTTCATTCATTAAACAAATATTGGTGAACACATAGACATGGGCCTCACCCTCCTGGAGTTTATTTCCTCATTAACGCCAAGAGGGCTAGGCTCTTGTCTTCCCCAGCAGACATTCAACAGTTTCAGATTTTGAAGAAGAAAGGTTTTACTGTGACAAAGTGTGTGTCAGGGGTGGGGTTAGTGAGGGTGCTCTCGATGTGCATAACCCCTGTGGCATCTCACCTCACTAGAGTGAGGCACACGTGGCAGGAGGAGAGAGAGGCCAGTGACAGACCTGAAGTAGGTGTGAAGTCATGTCGGACCCAGGAATGATCTATGAGGAGAGTGTTCCTGGCAACCTGGATTCTCACTGTGCCGTAAAAATATTGCCTCAATACCAATACCCATGATCAGGAGTGTGGAGTACTTGTACCTTAACCTATAACTGGCTCTGCCAATCTCATTCCTGTTGGGCGTTGATTTTCCTTCATCATGGGTGAATTTCTAGCTCTTAGCCACTGTAGCAGGAATGACCACTTAGTAGATCCCGGAATTGTCCTTCTGCCGGCATGTCAATGCGAAAACTCATTATTCATTTATATAATGCCTTATGCATTGATTATTAACATCTGCCTGTAGGCCAGCCTTTGAGCTGGTTTCCCAGTATGCGGGGTCACCAGGACGTACCTTGTGAAATCCAAACAGTTTCTCTTATTGCATGGCATTTGAGCAGTTTCCTTGACTGACGTGTAAATAGATAATTCATCTGCAGGTTGCTTCTCTACTTAGAGTTTGTCTTTAGTTGGGGCATATCTAGTATTGGCTGATGGTTTCCTGTGAGCACAGAGTGATGGTCAGGTTTGTAGTTGCTTATAATGAATTGACGGAGGGGTGGAAATGGAAACATATTTGTGGTACGTAGATGTTAGGGAGTCTTTCCAAGGCTGCTGGAACATATACACTGCTGACTCTCCTGTGCCTGGGCCTCTCTTTATAGACAGTGCATACAGGAGGCTGGATCCTGAAACCAAGGATGAGGTCAAAAAGGCCAGAACTAGAGCTGGGAGATCTGAATCGCTGCCCCAGTGGCCTGGCAGTGGGCTTGAGAGCGGGCCAGGGATGTGGATGGAGAAGCCAAGGGAAAGTAGGAACTAGGCTCCTTTAAGCAGGGCAAAATGAATAGAGGCTCCAGAGAAAGCAAAATACTAACAGGGACAGAAAATAGAGTGGCTGGAGAGAGCTGGGACTTGGGAGAGCTGAGGGCCTAAGCAGGGTTTGCTGGTGATTGCTGAAAATCAGGTTGCCAGGCCCACGAGCCTGGGCCAAGGCAGTCTCAGGCCTTTTAGGACTATTTAGTGTTAGCTTTATGGAGCCTTTACGTTGGACATGGTTCATTAGTGAGCCAGCACTGGCAGGTGTGAGGGGGTGAGCCCCCCCAGGAACTGGGGAATGTTAGTCATGCCTGAGCACTGATAGAAGATATGGCTCCTCAAGACAGCTGCTGCAGGAGGAGGCCCGCAGCCCACCAGCCTGCATTATAGACTACTGTCTTGGTGTTGTCTTTAATTATTAAAGTCATGGCCTATTTACATACTCACCTGAAGCATCATTGTGAATAATTTTCCCTTCCTGGCGTCAAAGGAGCTCTGGTAGAGAAGTGGTTTTGCCGCTATGATTCTGGATCTCCCAGGTTGCTCCCTCAAGGAATGTACACCTGGGCAACCAGGAGGTCTGGAGGATGCGCTTGGCAGTTGGGGCACACCTCCATGGACTGTCTTGCAGATTGGCATTTATTTAGTGTAAATCCTAAATTCAAGGCATAGAGGGTGTTCCTCTCCACTGTAGACAAGGAAGAAACAGTGCTGTTACAAGATGTAAAATATTTAACACTCTCTTTTAAAAATTAAACTGCCCAGGAGCCTTTGATTGGTGGTGCCCATGGCAACATGCCTGGTTTTCAGGAGTGTCTTCCTGTGGCTTTTGGGCTCCTCAGAAGGGGTGGGGGCCTGCTCCTGGCAGGACCGGCTGGGAGGCAGAGAGCCACCTGCTCTGCTTGGCCCAGAGCTGGGCAGTAGCGGGGCTGAGTGACCCCTCCAGAGGTACGAAGCTGGGGGTGGTCTATTTTGATAAGTAGACAGGTGTAAGGGGGAGGAGTAGAACTCATCATCCTTTTTGGGCTTGTTCATTCATTTTGTTTTATTGGCCTCTGTTAACCCCTGGCACTTAGCTTCTCCGTCCAGCCTCCAGACTTTTGCCCATGAGATTTCCTTAGTCTGGAGTGCTCTTCCCTCCCTTCACTTAGTGCTGCTCATCCTTCAGATCTTACGCAAAGCAGCATATCCTTGGGGAAGCCTTCTCTGACCCTCCTGAGCAGGTTAAACTCTCCTGTTTGAGGTTCTAATGATTTGGTGGTTCTGGACAGAACATTCTTCACAACCTCTGTCTCAGCTGCTTTGTTACACTTGTTTGGAAAATCATTGCTCGTCTGCCCGCACTGCCGGTCTGTAGAATCCATGATGACAGCAGCAAGGGCTGTGTCTTGTCACCATTCTATCCCCAGTGCCTAGCATGTGCCTGGCCCACAGGAGGTGCTCATTATTTGTGGAGTAAATTAATTCATTTATTAAGTTTAGTTTCTGTACTAGTTTCTGGGAATACAAAGAAAGTAAAACACCCCTTCTGTCTTCTTCTTGTTCCTAACCTAGAGCAGTGGGTGGGCTCTCAAGATATCCATTGAGGGGCAGGAAGAAAACATTATCAGTTAAAGTTCTGTTATTGTTTTAACTCAAATATAAGAAAGGTTTAACTTTCCTATTAACAGTAGCGCAGATTTTAAAATTACCTTATAAGTAAATATGCTCAAAGCTATTTTACTAATAGGAAGGTACGATCAAAAAGTTTGATGACCACTGGTCTGGAAGGAGAGGTAGAGACATGAAAGGGTTTTTATGCCAAAGTGTGATGAGCACTAAGTTAGGACAGGTACAGGGCACAGTGGAGGCCACCAGGAGGGGAGCTGGAATGGACCAGAGGAGGGCATTCCTGATAGAGGGCAGAGGGCAGAGCACATGCAAAGGTAGAGTGGCATGGGAATGCTTCGTGCATTCGGAGAGGGGCCAATACTTTTTTTTTTGAGGAAGATTAGCCTTGAGCTAACATCTGCTGGCAGTCCTCCTCTTTTTTGCTTTTTTGCTGAGGAAGACTGGCCCTGAGCTAACATCCGTGCCCATCTTCCTCCACTTTATATGCAGGATGCCTACCACAGCATGGCCAAGCGGTGCCATGTCTGCACCCGGGATCTGAACCGGTGAACCCTGGGCTGCTGAAGCGGAATGTGCTAACTTAACTGCTGCGCCACCGGGCCGGCCCTGGGGCCGGTACTTTAATAAAGCTGGAATATGAGGCAAGAGGAGGGCCTGTTAGATGCCCCTACTGGTATTGGGAGAGATTGAGAATCGGGAATACCAAAAACGGATGAGACTGGGCCCCTATCTGCAGGATGGACATAGTCTAGTAGGAGAGAGAATTGTGCAAATGTGCCGTAGGAGAGAGACAGCACAGTGAGTACCTGGAATCAGAAGAGGATGGATATTTTGGTCAGGAGGGATCAGGCCTGGTCATGCATTCCAAATCTACCACACCCAAGGTCACACGGCCACTTCTCCTCATTGTAGAAAGAGAAGGGGAGAGGGCTAGGGACTGACTAAGCCTCTTTCAAAGACCATCTCAGGGTTAGGCTTCTCTGTGAGTTCTCCTTCGTCTACTCACACCCAGTGAGATTTTTGCCTCACTGTGATTCAGACCCCTTTGGGGACTGTATTTCTGGGTTACAGAATTGTATATGAACAAGAAAATGGCATGTGGTCTATATAAATATGCATATTTGGTGTGTTGACTTACCTGTGTAATCATACATACCCCTTTCTTTTCTTTTTTTGTTCTTAAGTCCCAGGGCTTGAAGTAATTATGTAATTAGAATCCACATAACATGTGGCTAGATAAAGTGTAATTAAAGAGGAAAGCCTAATTTTGGGAGAATGATAAGAGGTCATTTGACTCAGTCTGGGCCCAAATCCAATCTTGGAAGAATAGTAAGAGGTTACTTGGATGTACGGCTCTTAAGGCCACCCGGGAGCATAGACCGGCCTGAGAATTGGACAGATTCTGTTTCAGTTCACTATGAAAGCCATTCATTGAGCATCTTCTTGGTATAAGGTATTGTGGGAGGCCCAGACATGAGTAAGGAAAGGAAGGTCTGGATCTGAGGGAGGACACTTGGGGACACGGGCTTGAGAACAACTAAGAGGTCTTAAGGTGAGAGATGAAGATTCCTGGAAGGGAGGAGGGGTTGAGGAAGGATTCACAGAGCGGGTGACATTTCAGATGTGCCCTGAAGGGTAAGGAGGGTTTCAAGAGCACTCAGATATATTAGAGGCACTCATAATATTTGTGGAATAAGTGCCAGAGGGAGGTTGGAGGTGGGAGTAATGTGGCCAGAGTGTTGGGTGGTCATTTGCAGTCTGGTGAGGAGGCAAAGCTCATACGGCTCAGGCAGTGTAGTGACAAGAGAGGCCAGGAGGAAATCAGGCTTAGGCCCGTAACTATGCACTGGTGACCATGTGCAGAGGACTTAGAGATTGCTGTGGGCCATGGAGGTCAAGGGAGGCGTCCTCATGGATGGGGCCTAGGACAGAGCCTGGAAGGACCAATAGGATAGGGGAAAGGGGAGAAGGGAAAACTTGACAAAGGAGGGGAGTGATCTGGACCAGGGTCTAGTGAGGGAGCTGAGGCGAGATCCTCCTGATGAGTAGAAGGGGGCACGCAGAGGAGCAGGGCGAAACCAGTGGGCTGGACTGGGTGAAACTGGCTCCTGGGGGTCAGGCATGTTGAGCAGGAGAGGTTTATTTAGTGGGACAGAGAAGCCATGGCAGGTTGTTGGACAGGACAGCGGCATGAAAAAGGCATGTTGAAGGAGGAGGAATCTAGCCTTGGTGGGTAGAATGGGCATCTGGGGAACTCAGCCTGGGCTCCTTGTCTTGAGGTGATGGGGACCAGGCAGTGGGCTTGGGAGGTAGGGTCATCTGCAGTCCCTTCTGACTGGGGGTTACTGGTCTTGTTGCTAAGAGGGTGAGAGAAATAAGACAAGAGAAGAGCAGAGGTGACTGCAAGCTCCCGGCCTGGAAGAATGGTGATCCTGAGACAGGAGGGGGACCAGCTGGTGCAGAAGAGGGTGTGGGCAGAGGCTTGGTGTGTCTAGAGCGCAGAGACTGCTCTTCTAACCCAGCCCTGCCCATGAACTAGCTGAGACCTTGGGCCAATTCCTTCGTCTCTTGAGTTCCATTCTTTTGTCAGCAGGCCTTTCTGCCTTTTGGTTCAAGGTCCTCTCAGACAGTAGAGTCACTACAGTCAGTCCTAGGGCTCCAGCCAGGGGAAGGGTCTGGGCTGGAGATTTGTGAGACCGCCCCACAGAGGAAAGAGAAGAAACTGCATGGTCCTATTGATTGTCTTCCTGGAGTGCACAGTGAGTTGCAGGAGAGGCTCTGGGTGACCAGGCTGGATGAGGAGCTGTGGGAGAGGGTGCTGTCCAGACTCATCCTGCCTGTCTCAGGGTGGTTATGAGAGTCAGGCGTAATGAAGGTATAAATTCTAAACCTATGCAGATGTTGAGGTCAGGGCTCCGTTCTGGGACAGAGCAGGGAGGGGTTAAATTTCCTGAATTCACAGAAAGGAAATTCTTAGGGCAGGGAACTGGTTGTTAGTGAACTCCTCCTCCTGCTCTGCTCCTTGTATCCCCAAGCCAATCTTTGGGAAACTTATGGCCTTGGGCCTTTAGAAGCAGAGTCTGTGCAGAGAAGGCTTCCTGGCAGAGGAGGGCTTGGACAGAGCCTGGGGAAAGGAGAGAAGGAAGGACTTTCCAGTGGAGAAAGACATGGATTTATATTACAAAATTTAAAATAGTCCAGAAAGGAAGGCATACATTTTTTGAGTACCTAATGTGTACACCAGCTCTACCATGTGCTTTCATGATCTTTGTCTAGTAATCTTTCCATCATTTCTGCCTCTATTATTATCCCATTTTATAGATAAGGGAACAGGGTTGGAGAGAGAAACTAATTGGCCTGAGGTCTCAGTAGGGCAGGATTTCATTTTACTCAGATCTCTGACTCCAGTGGCAGCAAGTACCCATCTCTGTATTCTGCAGATACTATATTCTTTTGGCTCTCAGGAACGTAGGGAAAAAAAAGAGAATGATTTATCTTTATGAGCCTTATTCTCAGTTAAGTGCTTTCTTAAGCTGTGGATCCAGCTGCCTTCCGTGGACGGTGCTGTATCTCAGGGAATGGCGATGGGAGACCCTGAGAACTCACGGGCGTCTACCTCCCTCATTTTACAGATTAGGAAACTGAGGCCCAGAGAGGAGAAGGGATATGCCAAGGTCAGGGGCAGAGTGGGGGTGAGAACTCGAAGAGTCTGGAGCCTTTGAGACTTTTGTGCTCATTTAAGGCCTCCCTGTGGAAAAGTTTGTTTTTAGACAACAATGGGAACCTTTGTCTAGAGAGTTGGTCTGGGCAGGGTTGGATCTGAAAGGTCCTCTGTGTGTGTGTGTGTGTGTGTGTGTGTGTGTGTGTGTTTTTCTTTCCTTCACTTTAACCTCAGATGCCTTTGAACCAGCAGGAAGGATTCCTTAAGACCAAAGGTTAAGACCAAAGGCATTTAACAGGTGGAAAGGGCATAGGAAGGAGGGGGAAGATCAGAAGCCGCAGAAATAGAAGACTAAACTCTAGGCTTGGCTAGAAGGAATTTTCCAGGCCTGTAAATAATAACTAACATGTACTGAATACTCACTGTGCCAGACAGTCTTTATGTGACAGCCATGGCTTCCCCATGAGGTAGGTGCTGTTTTATTGCTCCCATTTTACAGATGAAGGAACTGAGGCTCAAAGAGGCTGGGCGATCTTCCTAAAGTCACACCGTTAGTAAGACATAGAGCCAGGTCTCCAGCTCAGGTCTCCCCAGTCCGAAGCTCTGCCTTTAGCCCCTAAGCTATTTTGCAGGACCAGGAGCTCCTGGTGCCCTGAGCATTGGGGGCTGTATGGAATAGTACATTTAGAGGGGGTCACCTTTTGGCAGTGGTTCTCAGCTGAGGGTAATTTTACCCCTAGGGGACATTTGACAATATCTAAGATATCTTTGGTTGTCACAACCTAGGGGGTGCTACTGGCATCTGGTGGGTAGAGGCCAGCATGCTACTAAACAATACACAGGACAGCCCCGCAACAAAGAGGTATTCCAAGCCAAAAGTCATTGTGTCAAGGTTGAGGAACCCTGCCCTTTGGGGACCTGGTTGTATGTTTACCTCAGAGCACAGGGCTTGTGGAAGGCCATCTGGAAAGCGCATCTGAAGAAGCTGAGTTGTTCCTTTAGCTCCCGAGACTTAGCTTGTACCTTAGTGGATGTTTGCAGTTTGGGCCCCTCAGTGACTGAGCCCTGAGGGGCGGAGGTGGTGGCAATGGTGGGTGGAGGCCAGGAAGAAAAATTCTGGCAAGGAGTGACAGGCCAGGGTGGCCCAGGGCCACAGATGAGCCACAGCAGGTGAGAGCGGGTGGGTCCAGTCCAGGCTGCTGAGAATTGGTCTGGCTTTTTCTCCGTGTGTAACTGAAATAAGAACTCAGATCCAGTGAATTGTCTATTTTTTCTTTATAAGTACCCTTATTAAATTATTGCTATGACTACTCATCAGAAAGGCCTGAGAAAGGGGTACACATGTTGCAGAGGCGCTGGGATACACTATGCATTTGGCCAAACCTTTGTTCCTAGTTACTGTTTAACTCTAGTCTGCTCCATGCCACTTAGGGCAGAAAGGCAAACAAATTTGGGAAAGCCCCAGGACCATGGCCTTCGCTTGAGCTTCTGTGAGCAGCTTTCTCTGAGCATTGCCAGTAGCCGAGCAGGTCAGACCGAGAAGCCCCCTCTCCTGAGGGGACACGGCTTGGACAGTCCTGAGGAAAGTATACACTACTTTACCTCCATCTGCTGTTACTTCAGGCCCCCTCTTCCAGTTCAGACATGGAAAAGGTGTGTGGGTGCCCTTGTCTTGCTGGTGTACGTCACAGGTAAGATTTTTGCCTCAGCAGCAGGCCTCCCTGGAGAACCCTAGTTTCAAGCTAGCCCTCCCTCACCAAGCTTCCAACCACAGTGCCTTTCCTCTTGCTGGCTTTGCTGCCAGGAATGATCCCCCACTTCCTTTCCATCACCAGGGCCCCACCCCAAGACCACTTTCATGAAGCTCTCTGGCCACTCCAGCTACCAGGGTCCCCTCCTTCCTCCACGTACCCTCCACTTGTGACTCCTTTGGTCACTTATCCAGTCATTAAGTTCTAGCCTTCCTGTGTTACCTTCTGACCTCTCCAGTGGCTCAGTCACTAACTAGCTGTGTGACCTTAGATGAGTCACTTACCTCTGGAGGAGCAACCTAGGGTTGAACCGGGTGACTTCAGTTCCCTTCTAGCATCAGTGTTGATGAAAGTCACAGTTGTAGGACCTGGGGTATTTCTTGAAGCTCAGTGGAAATTCAGGTTCCCTTCTGATCCCATACAAATTCATGGAGAACTCAGAACTAGTTGTTAGGAAACTGTCTTCAGACCAAATGAGTAAGCGTCTTTAATATTAGTTCTTTACTCAGCAAATGGTTGATGAGTGCTGGCTGTATCCAAGGGTGTGTGATGGGTACAGTATGGCTGGAAGAGGGGTTCTCTTGAGCTTTGCCCTCAAGGAGATCACAGCCTTGTGTGGGGGTGGGTATGTCTATTCTGTAACAGAGTAGACTTTCCAGCATATCAGCCTGTGTCCATCCTTAGTACCGGCTGTCACAACTGTGCTCACACCCATACCCACGAATTAAAGTTCTATAAAAGGTGGAATTTTTTCAGTCTTGCTCATTATGTGCCTAACATGTAGTGAGCAGTCTGTAAATATTTGTTGAATGAATGCAGTAAAGAATAATACTGTTCAACTTGGGTTTTGAAGGAAGGTAGGGGTTAGACCTACAGAGGTGGGGGAGGGGGACATTACAAACTGGCTGGGGATGAGAGTGGGGTGGAGGCAGAAGGAGGAAATGACGTGAGCAAATGTGCAGAGAGAGTAAAGTCCAAGGCATGCTGGGTAACTGCAAGTCCATCGTGATTGGACCGTGTGATGTGGTCAGGATCAAAGAGACTAGAAGGGTAAGTTGGGGCCAGAGAGTGGAGAGTTTTGAATTCAAACTATGTTAAGGGAGTTGGATTTATCCTACAGTAGGATGACCTCACATTGCAGTTTCCCAGGGTGGCTTTGGCTGTCATCCCAGTGTGATTGTCAATAGTGCCCCCGTTTACTCTCAAGGGTCCCTGTTTGGATGATAAATATATAGTCCTGCAATCCTGAAGGCTGTGTGGAGCCCCTGAAGGGTTCACAGAGGGCCATGGTCAGGCTGGTTTTGGGAAGATCAGTGCCTGCAGGGCTTGGTGGAGCCTGGAGTCAGGAGATGAGACATTCTCTAGTCCAGGTAATTCTAGTCCAGGTAATTCAGGTAAATCTGCTGAGCTGGAGATGTGGTAGTGATGTCTGAAGGGAGGAGATGGTTACGAAAGAGACTAAAGACCAAAGTGACACCACTCGTGGTCTCTAAGATGGCTCCAAAGCACTCTTCCAAAGATAGACTCGTTCTGAAGTGCCGGCATCCTGGGTAAGCGTTTTTCTAACTTGAGGTTATGACTGATAAGAAAAAAGCCTACATCATGCCTGTTTCCGGAGCAATTAAAAGTCAGAGGAGCTTCTCCCCGGCCTCTGCAACATGCTGGTAAAACACCCTGGTATTCACTTTCCTAAACCCCAGCATTGTTCCTTGGAATTTAAAATAGGTTATGAATGTGCTTGATGTCAGGAAAGATAAATCTGTGAGGAGGACTGTAGTCAATACATTTCCTTTTTAAGTAGAAACAATATAAAGGGCTTAATTCAGTCTCGAATCAATCTCACTTTGTTGCCATGATTGTGTAAAACCTGAGCTGCTTTATGTCTGTCTCACACTGTTTATATTCCCCCGATGTTCCCCATCTCAGCTGGCCCTGCGCGGAGTCAAAGCCTTTTTAGGCCATGCACAGCTCTCTTCTCTCAGGGCTGTTTTCTTGGGCACTGTGAGAGGGCTGTGTTATGAGTGGTGATTTCACTTTGTATTGAGGGGTGCTCTTCGGGGTGGCTATTCAGTGGTGCCCCCAGATGAGCTTCCTTTGGCTAGGAAATGTAGAAGGCCAAATTCTTTGCCTTTTTTTCTTCCCATTAAAAAGATCATTACATTTTAAAATAGTTGATACATATACATGGCTCAGAAATCAAAACACTATAAAAATGTATGCATTGAAAATTTTTATTCTCACCCTTGCCGTGTCCACTTAACTCCCTCCCCTAAGCTGGCCCCCATTAGGTGGGCTGAACGTACACTCTAGTTTGCCCATGACAGTCCTAGTTTGTGTTCTTTGTTCCAGTGAATGATCAATAACTCCCTCTTTCACTTTCAAAAGTGTCCCAGTTTAGGTGATAAATGATATGTTCCTCTACAGATTGGTAACTACTTTTATTAGTTTCTTATGGATCCTTCTAATATTTCTATATGCAGTTACATATGTAAGAGGAAGTGACATACATTGTCTTTTGTCACTTAACAGTATGTCCTAGAAAACTCTGCATTAGTAGGAATGGAGTGTCCTTATTCTGCTAAATTCGCTTTGGATAGTAGTGTTTGTAGAGACAGGTAGACAGTTGCCTTTCCCTTGGTTTATCAATTTAATAGCTATTTAGGATTTGCTTCTGTTTACTTAGGCAGAAGCAAAAGACTGGGGGAAATGAAGCCAGCTTCCTTCACTGAGCTGCCTCCACTGAGTTCAGTAGTAAACTCATTCAGGATGCACTTATTAGGCACCAGCTTTCTGCCTAAGTGATACTAGGCACTTTGGATGAAGTGGGTCCTCCCTTCATCTTTGTTTGTCTGAATGCTTTCAGATCCGGCTCAGATGCCTCAGCCCTTCAGGGAGCCTTTCCTGATTCCCTGGTCAGAATTCTTTGGCATCTCCGTCCATCCACTTACCCATCCATCGTCCATCCATCCATCCATTTCATCAACCAGCTTTCACTGAGAGCTTCCTTGTGCCAGGACCTGTGCTAGAGATGAACAAGATGAACAAGACGAGCCTGTTGCTGTAGGAGGCAGAGAGACATGGATGAGTGGACCAGACAGTGTGATGTAGTGGCTGTAATGGTGGCATTTTGCTCAGGTTGTTGAGGAAGCACAGAAGGAGGGTGCTGGATTACTGTTGAACTTGGGAGGGTTGGGGATGCTCTCTGAAGACACTTCCTCTAATGGGACTTGCTTTTTACTTTCTACTTTAAGTATTTGTCACTGTTACAATGTTCGCTGGGGTCCTTCATGTTATCCTGAGCTCTGGCCCCTTCCTCTGTCACTGTGACCCCTGGTGTAGTGCACTGCATTTAATAGCCACTCAGATTTTTATTGAATGAGCAAATAAGTCCAAATTAATTAAGTAGACCTAGCCTCAAGGATCTTAACATCAAATAGAGTAGATGAGATGTCCTTTGCTGCCCCTGGCCTTCATGGTTTATCTAGGCAACTGGTATCCAGCAAAGGTCCCTCTAAATTATTACCTGCTCCTCCCTTCAGTCTTGTCTTTTCCATACTAAGCAGTCTCTGTGCCCTCTCCATTTGTTGCCATTGCCCTGGTAAGAAACTCCCTGACTGACTAATGCTGGAAAGAACGAGCTACGTGAGTGGGAACCCCAAGTCCCACCCCCTCTTTGGTCTTGGTTTCCCTCTTGGAAGGAGGGGGGATGGGTACCTCTAAGGATGCTGCGCTTCTGACATTTCAAAAACAATGATTTCAAGAATCAACCTGGTGGCTCAGTCAGCTCCTTCTTTTGTCTTCTTCTAATAAATCCAGCTTCCCTTGCAGTTTCCTGGTGCCACAGGGGGTGATCAGTCCAGGATAAGAAATAGCCAGGCCAGGAAAATGACCTTTTGATGAAGTTGAAAGGGCCACTGGGAGAGCGGGGATGTCTAGACGTGTGGCCGTGAGCCACTGTGCTGTGTGCTGTGGTCGGCTCTGAAAGAGATTCCAGGTAATGACTCTAGCTGTGGCTGCTGAGGAAAGGAATTGAGTTGGGTTGTCATGGAAGAGGGTTCTGGCTGAGCGTTAGCACACATTTTCTTAAAACAGTGCAGAGCAGCCTTTTGTGGGAAGAGGTAAGATGTGTTTGACAACTCACACTCCCCTCTCTGTTGCTCTCATCTATTCTTTCTGCAGTAGCTTTTCACAGGAAATAGGAAGGTGGGATGGTGTTTCTCTGGTAAGTCCATTTTAGACGGATGCTTAGAGTGTTGACTGGTGCCTGGCACTGCACCGAGTGTCCTTCCATTCTGTTAAAGCAGTGGTTCTTAAACTTTGGGGAGCATCAGAAACACCTGGGGTGCTTGTTAAAAATACATATTACTCCCTGGTAACCAGGGAATCAGTATTTTTAACATGTTCCCTAGGTTATGCAGGTTATATCAGGATATTTTCAGCTGCAAGTAGCAAACTCCAACTCAGATTGGCTGACAATAGGGAATGTCATTGTCTCTCCAACAGTAGTGGTGCATTGTACAACTCCATGACCCTCTGTTCATGTGGACTGCAGTGTGAATCATGCCTCCTGGAGCTGTGCAGTGGGGTAATTCTGAATCCAGAGGTAGGATGGGTTTCAGAGTTGATTGTTTCAGTGGCTCAGTAATGTCAACAGGGCGCCAGGTTCTTCCCCTCTCTTCCATCTTTGGTGCTGGCTTCATCTGCAGGCTGGGAATAAGATGGCTGTAGCATTTCCAAACATCTTAGACACAATTGCATCCAGGGGAAGAAGGGGGATATACATCCATTTCTGGTACACTCTCTCAGGAGCCAGGAAGTTACCTGAGGCACATCCAGCACTCTCCCATGATGCCTCTTGGCTGGAGCTGGGTTACGTGTCCATTCCTGAGCCCATCCCTGTTGACCAGAAGGCGGTTACACTTCTGCACCCATGTGGAGGACAGGTGGTACTCGAACAAAATGGAGGCTTTGTTAGGAAGGAAGGAGCAGGGACTAGGGGCTGGGAAGTTATCCACCAGGGCCCAGTGTACAGGTGGTTTACAGACCACATGCCAAGAAACCCTGCCTCATGTCATCCTGAACAGTCAGGGCTGTTGCTAAGGTTATTTCTGTTGTGCAGATGAGGAAATGAGACTTGTTGGGCTTCAGTGACTTGTAGGTAACATGGCTGTAGGTGGTGGGGGTTGGGAGTGAGGGAACTGGGGTGTTTGAGAGGCCTCGTTAGCCCTAGGAGAGTAATCATCTTTTTCCTTTTTTGCCTTCCTGAGGTGTCAAAGCAGCCGCCTTCATTTCTGATTTCTCCTCCATGACTGTAATTATTCATGGCAGGAGGCCTTCCTCTGTGTTTCCTATGAGAAGAATTCTCAGGGCAGGAGAAAAAAATACATATTGTGCTTCCCCCACTTCCACATGGGCTGTGCCTGAAAGCCGCTGAAATAATGATATCAGCTCCAGTTTTGGGGGGCTACCCACATCAGCCCCTAGCTACAGTGCATACATTATCTTAAATCCTGGCAACAACCTCTTAAGTTAGGTTTTATTATCCATATTTTATGGAGCGGGAAACTG
Source organism: Equus przewalskii (assembly GCF_037783145.1). NCBI lineage: Eukaryota > Metazoa > Chordata > Mammalia > Perissodactyla > Equidae > Equus > Equus przewalskii. The sequence continues at coordinate 33,536,990 of NC_091831.1, forward strand.
AGCAAGTTGACCATGGTGGGTGGTGGAGCCCGGATGGCTGACTGCCTGACTCAAAGTCCCTGCCGCTTCCCTGCTCCTCACTGGGGCTTATCAGCGGCTGCCGGCCTTGTTATGCCCCTAAAGGAAGGTTCTCAGGAGAAAGGGGCTTTAGTGTCAAAAGAGTTCCGAAGGAGCTGAGTGTTTCCTATGGGACTAATTCTCAGGGCACCAGGACAGATATCCTGAGCATAATAAACACAAGAAAGAAACAGGAAATCTGGTTTGTTATATAGCAGCTAAAGCGCGACTAGGAAGAAAGTCTCAAAAAACGCCTAAAGGTTTGTTGGATTTGAAAATGGAAGGCCCTGAATGAGAGCGTGGGAAAACCACCCTGGGTTCTGGAGACGATTGAAAGATGATGGACAGTGTGGCAGCAATAGGGAGTGCTAGGTGGGGAGTCTGAACAGCTCCTCTTTTCCCCAGTTCTGCTTTCAAACTCTGTGACCTCAGGCAAGTCACTTACCCGTTCAGAGCAGTGTCCGCATGTGTAAAATGGGGACCTGCCTGGCAGCTCCGTGGGCAGAGGGAGCAGAGAGCTAAAGGGTGGAGCAAACCTTGCCAGCTGTACAGGGCTTTGCAAAGGTGAGGGAGTGTCAGGGTGTAAGCCGTAGAGTTGACGCCTCAAAGTTTTTAACTGAGTGTGGCTCCACTTCGTTGTGAGCTTAGTTGCCAGAGTGAAGGGGCACATGAGAGCCGGTGGAGGGCGGCCATCTGGCTTTGGCCTCATCTCAAGGAGAAATCAGCTTTGCCTGAAAAGCCCCTTTTTAGCTCTGGAGTCCCTCCCTTGGCACAATGCCTGGCCTACGCCTCTTGGAGTATTGTCCACGGATGCCCAAGGGGAGATACCAGGACAAAGTGGGCAGAGATAAATGCCCTGTGCTCAATAGAGAAGGTACAGACTGTGGCTGCTACGGGAGGACCCCGGGGCCTCAAGATGCTCTGGATAAGCTGGGAGGGGGGAGCTCTCTGATCACAGTGGTGCCCCAGAGATGGTGACTTGACTTCAAATATGAACAGAGGAAATAATAGGGATTTTTTTCCCCCTGCAACTTTATAGGGTTTAGAGTCTGTAGCAAGGTATTTAAAATTAATTTCTCCCTCCCATCCTTTTATCCACCTCCCATTTATTGAATACCTTCTAACCATTTGTTGAGCAACTTCTGCATGGCAAGCTGAGCTTGGTGCTGAGGTTTCAAAGACCAAAATAATTGCCTTCAAGGAGCAGTGTCACAGGTAAACAGGACAACTACAAAGCTGTGTGATAAATGCAAACAGATATGTACAGGGTCCTCTGGGAGAGGTAGGAGGGCACACCTGGTTGTGTCTGATGGGGGAAGGGACAGTTATTTCTCGGAGGAGGTGACACCTGAGCTGGGGCTGGAAGGCTGAGAGGGAAATATGCCAGGTGGACCAGCCTCTTGGAAGGCATTCTAGGCAGAGGGCGGTAATCGTTTTGATCTGACAATAACAGTTCATGAAAGCCTGCTGTGTGATAGTGGTGATGCAGAGATGGATGAGCCTGTCCCTGCCCTGCAGGTGCTCACAGTGAGAGGTGAACAGGAAATGACAGTGCAGGTGACATTGTGATTGGGATGTGGACTGAGTCCTGTGGAAACATAGGGGCCCTGCTTAATGCAGTTACTGATATTTATTTATCAGTCTTCCTCCCAGGGAACCCTTTGCAGGTTCTCTCATTGGTGAGAGGCTCTGTTTAGGATGCTATCTGCTGCCCTAGGGGTTGACTATGCCCTTCAACAATTTGGGTTATACTGTGTGTGGAGCCAGCACTGGGCTTGGGAAGTTGGGCTTGGGCAAGACACATCATCTTTCTGGGCTTCATTTTTCTCGCTTATTAAAAAAAAGACTGTTGGACAGGTCAGTGTTTCTCAAACGACGGTCTAGGGACCATTTACCTTAGAATGGCATGCGGTGCTCATTGAAATATGGAGTCCCTGTGGGGTGGCGCCTCCTCATTCATACAACCAGACTCTTGGGAATGGGGCCTGGGATTCTGCATTTAACCAGCACTCCAGGTGATTCCTAGACATCTTAGGGTTTTGGGACCCCTGGGCTACATGATTTCAACCGCTCGTCCTTTTAGCTCTAATCTCCTCAGCCACAGATATGTACACAGGAACTGGAAAAATAAAACGTTAGCTTTCTTGATGTTTTATCCTTGCAATGATGCCTTCAGCAAACTGCTCCATAGCTTAGGTGTCCTGAATCTTGATGGTGTTTGCTTTTGAGCAGACTGGTTTTGGCTGGTTTTGATATTCCTTGAGGAAGAAAAGCCTTGTTAACGTGCACCTGAATGTGACTGTCAGAATCTGTTTATGAGCTGAATTCTTACAGCAAACACCCATCTCAGCTTTTCATCTCTGGCTTTGGAGTGTTTGACTGGCTTCCCTTCTCTGAGTCATTCTGCCTTGGCCTCCTGCATTCTGACGAGGTTATTTGCATTGTCTGACGTGGAGCCAAAAGTTTCATCTTCTCTTTGACAAACGGCATCTCTGCTTTGGTTTCCTTTCAGTCATCTTTGTGAGGATGTTAAGGGAGGTTCACAATGTGTTAATATCTGCTATGTGTGTTCTCATTTTTTGGTATTGTGTCTGAAAAAACAGTTTTTACTGTTCAAAGTAAATAAGGGATTTATATAGCTGCCTGGGAGTCTTCCCCAGTTTCTTATTCTTTCCCTGCAGAAATCTCCTCGTAGCCCCTAAGACTCCATAATGCTGGTGACTGTGAGAAGCTTTTGCCTAAGAACCACTCTTAGCCTGAGCCCTTCATGTCATTCACGTGTGAGTGAGATGGTTCTTAGGCCAGGGCTGGACCAGGCAGAGCGCTGTATTCTGGCCCATCATAAAGATGAAACCTTGGCACCTGGTATCCTAGATCTTAAAAATTAATAACTTTCTGGATCTTGGTTGACTTCTGGTTCTGTTATTCTGTGTTATGGTCCTCCTTGCCAAAATCAATCTGTAAATATGGGATTCTATACTAGTAAATTCTGGTGAACCACTCCACATTATCTGGGTGGGGGAAACCCAAAGCTGTCTTTAGACGATGAAAGTGGTAGATGTAGGTATGCACCCAAGAAGGCAGGGCTGGTGTGACCCTTCCATGTATTCCCCAAGGATCTTGCACCATTCTCTGCCCACTGGGTACCCAATATGTGACTTCTGGAGGAATGGATTTTTAAAAAATCATAGACCAGTAGTTAAACTGGTGAAGGCATGGCATTCAAAGGGTGGATCAGTCTGATTTGAATTTGCCCTTGGTTCTTCCTTAAGTTTAATTTTCATGGAAGTATCAATTAGGTGCAGGATTAGTTGCAGTGCAGAATGGCAGAGAGGAGAAAAGGCAGACGTTGTATGCATTTTAAGTACTTTGGTACATCTATTAGTTGTTTATTATTTGCCAGTCATTTTGTTAGATAATCCTCAGAGATTGACGAACCCCTTCATTTTGTGTCCAGGGAAACTGAGGCACAGAAATAAAGTAGTGAGTCTAAATTTACATGGTGGAGCTGTTGGCAGGCTAGCTGAGCAATAATCGAGAAGGATTTATGGGGTACCTCCTCTGTATGGTAATACACAAGAATTAAAATTTAGCTTTGCAAAAGCTGTTAGAGGTGATGGAGGTCACCTTGGAATGTATAGTTAGTTTCTTTGTGGCATTTCTGTCACTTGACTGTTTGGCTTCTGCTGGTGTCTCTCCAAGACCAGGAGCTCACTATTCACTGAGGCAGTTCATTTTATTTTTAAATGCTTCTAATTATTAGAATTTTTTAATAGGAGCTATCATCAACCTGTCTTATAATTTTCCCCATAGGGCCCACATCTCACTATATTTACACATCGTCATTCATTCTCTCATTTGTTTATTCATTCAGTCAAGCATGTGAGTTGAGTACCGATTAGGTTTTAGGTGCAGGAGGAATAAGAGTAAACAAGATAGGCAAGGTTCCTGCCTCCTGAAACTTAGAACCTGGTGTTAGTGTAGTGGAAGGAGCTTTGGACTAGATGTCAGAAGACCTGAGTAGAAGCTAAAGAAATTTACTAAAAAAAAAAAAAAGAAGAAGAAATGAAAGTTTTTGTGCCACTTGTAACCATGTATGAACTTGGTTAAGACACTTGAATATCTGTTTTCACTTCATTTTGCAGAGAACATTATCCCCTTGGACCTTCTAAAGCAGTGAAAGTGCGCTGGGGTGATGTACCTTGTAAATGTTAATTGCTGTATATCACAAAGAGGATTAGTATCTCTAGCTTCTAGAGCAGTAGTTCTCAAAGCATGGCCTGGGGCCAGCGGCATTAGCATCACCTGGGAACTTGCTAGAAATGCAAATTCCCCAGGACCTCCTGAGACCTCCTGACTCAGAAACTCAGGGGGTGGGGCCTGAAAATTGTCTTTACAAGAGCTCCAGGTGATTCTGATGCCTGCCCTCGTTGGAGGGCTGCTGTAGACTACAGCGATAGTGCTCAGCCTTGACTGCACATGGGATTCCCCTGAGAGGGGGCTGTTAAACCTGTGCCTGCTGTGCCGGGACAAGTTAGATCAGATTCTGAGCGCAGGGCTGGTGCAGAAGCTGCCCAGGTGATTCTCCTGTTTAGCCGGGGTTGGAGGGTCTGGGAATTGTAAGGGTGAGGAGCACAGATGGTGGAGTCAGCTAGTTTGGTTTGAGTCCCGGCTCTGCCCCTTATCAGCTCTGTGGCTTTTGGCAAGAGGACGGTGGCCTCAGTTTCCTTATCTGCATAGTGAGAATACAAATGCCCATCCCTCAGGGTTGACAAGTGGGATGATGTATGTAAGCCTCTGAAGGATGCCTGTGGTGAGTGAATGAGGACTGGTGGTAGCCGTGGGTATCTGAAGCCGATGGTGCTCATCTCTCCTCCCAGCCCTCTGTTCTCCACACTAAGACAGACTCTTTAGCTCTCCCTTCTGGGACGTAATTTCCAGCCTCCTCTTTTAGGAAACTGTTTTGTCCACGACTCTTTAAAAGGCAGTGTCCCGTTTGACAATATCCATCAAAATTATAAATGCATCTGCTTTTTATTCTTGTAATTCCAATTCTTAGGATTTGTCCTCCAGATATTCCTACATAGGTGACAAATGATACAGGTTTATTCCTTACAATATTGTTTGTAGTAGCAAAAGACCACAATAACCTAAGTGTTCATCAATCTAGAATCTCCGTGCATTTGAATCCTCTGCAGCCGCAGACGAGAATGAGGCTGCTCTTGAGTGCTGGCATGGTACTCCATAGGATATATTTTTTTAAGTGACGAAACGAGTGTGGAACTGCGTATATGGTGTGCTACCCTTTGTACAAATAAAGGGAGAGGAGAATATGTTTATTTGCTTGTATATGCAACAGTACCTCTAGAAGGGTACAAAAGAAACAGGTAATGTTAGCCTCTGAGAAGGAGACTGGGTTGGCTGCAAACCTGATGGAATGGGGTCTCTTCATTATAAAACTGTTGAGTGCCTTTTAAATCATGTGATTGTAACCCATAAAAAAAAAATTCGTGTAAAAAAAAGTGTGGTGACCTGAGCTGAATCCTGCATTTGTGGCTTGACTGCTGTGGGGGTACAGTGGGAGTATTACCGTTTTTCTGTGAACTGGACACTGTCCTACTTTTGATGCCATTTGAGATTGCCTTACTCTTGGCACTGTGCGCTCCAGTGAACCTTGTGGGCAGCGACAGCACCAGCTCTGTTTCACGTGAATGGTTGCCAGGGCAGGTCTCATGGACCCGAGGAAGTTTAGAACTTTCCCCAGCCTATTCTTGCACAACCATCTTTGTTTTTGGCCCAGAATGCTGGGCTGTCAGGATCATTTAAATCTTGATTCTGTCATCTATAGCATTAGCTCTTCCCAGTTTTGTGCTGTCTGGAGGTTTGATGAGCCTGCCTCCTCTGTCTATCTTTAGTCATTTTTAAAAAGACACTGGACAGGGTGTGGCTAAGAGTTGAACACTGTGTCCTGCTGTCAGTAACCTTTCTCTAGCTTGTCATCAAGCCATTAAAGATGCCAGTGTATGCATTTACTCGCCAGATGTTTAATGTGTGCGAGGCACTGTGGTAGTGCTGAGGGTACACAGAGGAATAAGACAACCTGCCTGCCTGAACAGTGATGGTCATCTAGTATAGGAGTTGGAGAGCTTTTTCTCTAAAGGTCCAGGTAGTAAATATTTTCAGCTTTGTGGGCCATACAGTCTTGTAAATACTCAACTCTGCCATTGCAGTGCCCAAATAGCCATAGGCAAGGTGTAAACGAAGGGCATAGCTGTTCCGATAAAATCTTTCAAAAATAGGTGGTGGGCTGGATATGGCCTGTGGGCCATAGTGTACTGACCCTGGGTCTAGCAGGAGACAGACTAGTAGCTCAGTCAGGTTTAAGTGCCATGAGAGGGCTGTGTACAAAGTACAGGATGGCCGAAAGGAGGGAGCAAAGTGTATTCTGTAGAGGTGGTGTTCAATTGGCTAGATAGTCATATGCTAGTACAAGCTGCTTGACTCTCTTTCACTAAATTATCTACAAGTGAATCATGGGAGATTTTTTTAGATGCTTTGCTGAAATCAAGATGCATTATCCTCTCGTTTCAGCTGGTCTACAAACTTGGTAATCACAACAGGAAAAAAACGGGTTGCTTTTTGGCATGACTTGGTCATCATGTACCCACCCACAGTGCCTTTTCTAATGTTCACGTTCTTTTTTCAAATGTCCCCAAACCATTTGTTCTGTAATTTTGCCAGAAATCATTATTGGTTTCTAGTTATCAGGGCTTATTTATTTGTAGGATTCAGAATCGCCCACTTTCCTATTTTAAAATCAGGACATTTGCCCCTGTCTCGTGTTGTCTGACCTCTTTCTCCTTGGTGTGATTTTGAAGTTGATCAGACTCAGTTCTAAGAAACTTTCGTAGTCAGTTAAATATGCATGAAAGAAATTATATGTTGTCTAAAGAAAATTTGGAACCACATCAAAAAGTGGAAGGAATGCTAAAACAAATCAGTCATGGCGCTCCACTCCAACTTGGCCCCTGTTAACATTTTGGTGTCGTTTCTGCCAACTATGTGAAAAATAATCAAAGCTTACAATCAGACTGCTTTGGAAGGGCTCTGGTTTCCAGGGGAGACTGATGTATAGGTTAATTAGTGAAGTTTTAGAGGAGCATGATTCAAGTGTGCTCAGAGGATAGTGGAAGCATTCAGGAGAAATGGGTCAGTTTCACCTGGGCCAGGGCATGGCTATGGAAGGGCTCCATCAAACAGGTGACCCTTGATAATCGTGCAGAAGTATAATTGGAGGAAGAGGCAATGGAGTTGTGTGTAAGCTACGGTCATAATCATGTGCTAAATCTATATGAAAAACACTGCAAAGAAATGTCTCAAAATAATACTACCATAGGAATGTTGGTGAATGTGGTTTTATTTTCTCTGGTTTTCCAAATGGGAATATATCGCCTCTTGTTGGTATTTTTCTTGATGCCACACACGTGTGCCCCAGTCTTCAGTAACTCAGGGCTGCAGAGCTTGGCTGCAGGCCTGCTGCAGGGTCAGGAGCTTGGAGCCAGGCTGATAGAGCTCATGCACTCCTGTCATTTCCATCACTGGTACCTGAGGATGAAGTAGAGAAGCAAATAATGCTCTGAGAGCCTAGATCTCTGGGAGTAGTCTAGTGTTAGCTTGGAAATCGGAAAGTTCTAAACAAATCTTCGATATAACTTGAATAAAATAGTACAGACTGCTTCTTTACAACCCAGCCAGGTCAGACCTTGCTTCTCTGTGCTTTTACATAGCAAGAGTTACTTTCAGAATGTTCAGGTGCAAAAAGCTTGAGATAATGGTTTGGGAGGTAGGTGACGTTATTAGGGGCATAGAGAAAATGTTTACATGCAGATTTCTCCCTTCCCACTTCCCTCACTTAAAAATCATGAAAAACAGACATTTACTGCCATCATTCCCCATGACATTTCTGGCATGTAGATTTCCCACCCCCAGCATTCATTTCCATTGGCCGTATCTATACAGAAGGGAGGGGCACGCAGAACTGGGGAGGGTCTTGCTGCATGTGCTGCAGGCATTCTGAATCCTGTCTGATTCCTCTCCACCACCTGGGAGAAGAGAGTTGTTGGACCATCTTGGGTCCAGATTTTGGCTTTGTCTCTTGCCATGTGTCTGCAGACAAGTTCTTTGAGCTCAGCTTTCCCTTTCCATTCAGCTGGGATGCTAACATTGACCTCACAGTTGTAAGGATTGAACCGAGTAATGTATGTATGCACCAGCCTAATGCCTGATGTTCTCAAGACATCATAGCTGCTGTTACTCTTTATTACTGTTTGATTGTTAGCACCAGCTTTGTAAATTGGCTCATCTGTGTCCTATACGTGGTCGTGCAGACAGAACTCTGGCCCTGCATTCATTATCAGTACTTTGCACCTGTGATTCTGAATATTGACATGAAGTTGGTGGGGTGTAGGGTACTGGTGGGAGTTGTGGTCCAACAACATAAAATCACATTTGGTGAAATTGCACTTTACAGATTATTTTTTTTCATGAAAGTCTTTCGACAAGATCTCTGAAGGGTGGACTTCATGAAATGTCAGGTGCTGTGTGCCATTGCATGACGTTGATGAGGCTGTGTTAAAATGAGAGATGTGCAAATGTTAAGGGCTCAAGAAATATGTGTTGATTAACTAGAAAAACAAAAATGGAATAATCAGCAACAAGAAAGAAAAAAAGGGAGAAAAGGAGGCCCCTCTGGGTTGGGTCTTGGGACTGTGTAATCTTCCTCATTCTTGTTTCTCTCTAACCTGTAACCACACTGGGACCTGGCTCTGAGCTTTATGAGGACCAGGCAAACTTGTCCTCTTGAAGGTAGTGATGGGACTTCATACTTTTTCAGGACAGCCTTCACTTTTTTAACACTCTAAGTTCCAGCAGAATCCCAGATTCAACCTTATTGGTGACCAGAAACAAGATAAAATTGGGGGAGGAAGTTCTGCCCTTAATTAGGAGGGCCCGAAGGGTGGGGAGATTGGCTCAGATGCCACTAAAGAAAGGACGGTGAAAGAGTTAACCAGTCTACATTTGTCGGCCTCTTAAAATGAAGGAGTCCTCTCTAAATTAGGGCTGACATATTCCTCAGTTACGCAGAGTGCTGAGCTCTCTCTGTATGCCATTCACCTCTGCCTGCTGTTAAATAGCAGCTGTATCTGAAGGCGTGGGGTGACCTTCAGTCTTTTTTCTCCATTCTTAACCTGTCATGGCCGTTTGGAGACTGGGAAGACAAGAGGTCTGGAAAAAGTGGGACCTTATCTCTGAGGTCTGGCAGACAATAGGTGTTTAATAAATGCTCTCTTTCTTGTCATCCAGTGCAGGACCCATCTGTCATAATTGTACTGAATTCAGGGGGCAAATAGACCTGGAACCATCCTTTGTGTTTGTTTCTTTTTCATATCTGAACGGTAGAGGAGATGGTATTCAGAGTACTCAGGTTAATATACAAAAACCACTTTAAATATTTCCTTGTAGAAATGTCCATTTTTAACACATTTTACAGAGAGTGAAAATCTGTTGGTCTCAGTTTAGCTGCTTTCCCCTGATTTGTAAAACCATAGCTTTAGATCTAATAGACTAGATCTATTCTCAGCCTTTCTGCAGGCTCTTCAGCCTCCCAGCATTTATTGCAAAATCCTGGTGGTTTTTTTTCACACCTTTCAGTATACAGGTATAACATTTCCTTTATTTTTAAATAACTTACAATTTTTGTTTTGTACGTAAAGGTGTATTTTATTTCATTTGAAAGGGTTTGCCTAAGTATATTTAAACGTTTAAGAGCTTATTTCAGAAGCGAGAGATGTCTTCTGATTCTGTGTGGTATCTTAACTTGGTGGTGAGTCTACTCAACGTTTGTCAGTTTGCTTTTCTTATTTTGCCAGAAATTGGGTACTGACGTAGTAGAATTGGTTTGTTGGGTGTGTTATGTCTCTGATGTTTGATGTTTAGGGGGAATTGCAGACTTCCATCCTGAACAGCCTTGGTGAGTAGGGCTGGGGGAGCAGACCACGGCTACCCAGGCAGCTTCAGGTGGGGGTAGTTTGACACTGGGCTTCCTCTTTAACCCCATTCTCTTCTCTTCATTTTTCCATATCCTGTATTTCCCTTATTTCTCCCTACTTCCCTGCCCCTGAATTATTTTGTATATATTGTTAGACTTAGTGCAACTAGGCTTGTGGGGAAAAAAGGAGGGTGTTTTTTCCTTCACTCCCCCTTCTGCTCCTTCCCATAGTTCAAACTTTATTTTGATGAACGTTTTACAAAATGGCTTTGGCCCTTTCCCCATGCCTTGCCATACATGTAAAAGTCAGTATGAGTTTTGCACTGTGTGTGATGGCTCAGAGGTCAGCAACTTTCCCAAAAATGGATGTCAACTGTTTGTGACTCCTATTTTGGTGCTGGGGGTGACTGTGTTCACCCTTGGCAGGGACTGGCAGGAGGTGATGACTTGCTCAGGGGGCTGGGGGCAGCACCAGCTTGAGTGCTGCTAGAGCCTGGCCAGCACCAGACTCCTTGGCTCCTGCTGTGCCCGTTGCTGACTCCACATTTCGGCTATTGCATTTTGGCTTCTGAAATGTCGTTTGTGTTGGCCATTTAGTCTGTGCTGTTCCACGGCCTTTTCATGATAGGAATTATAGAACTTGAACATTTTTGACCTTGTAAGGCTTTGTAGAAGAGGCTTTAAATTCCAGATCACTCTGTACAGAAGTGCAGGGGCTGAAGCCAAGGAGAGACTGTTGCTTGGACGGATGGCCTTGGCCTCTGAAGGCCATTCCTGCAGTTGATCTTGGGTATATGTTGAACACATCCCAGAGGGAGCTAGCGCTGCATAGAAGACTGCTGGTGGGCATGAGCCCAAGGAAAACTTGGGGATAGATGCCTCCTTCTTTCACAGCATATGGTATTTTTTCAATTTCCTAGGAAGGGAGGTTCGGGTTTAATTAAATGTATGGTAAGCAGTCTCCTTTTCCTAGTTGCTTATCCTTGGTTCCTTCCAAGCCAGTTTCAGGGGGACTAGTAGAAAAGTCAGTGGCCTCTGTCATTCCTTCCTTCCCCACAAGAAAGCTCAGAGTCTCCAGCTAACCTCCCCTTTGGGTGAGGGAGAGCTGAGCACCAGCGTAGAAGGGTCCTGAGTGAGGGCCAGGCAGATGTGATTTCATGATATGTTTTGACTGGCAGGCGTTTTATGTGCTCAACAGCACTGGGTCTCCTCTCTTAACAGTCATTACGTTACAGTCCACCCTTTTACATTGTGGGGGAGGAAGCCTCCCTGGGACTCACAGAGGCAAAATGACTTAACCTGGGTCACATAGTAGTAGAAGAAATGGGATTAGAATTGTCTCCTTTCTGCAGTGTATTTTACAGCATTGCACTGCGTCACTGAGGCCTGTGTATCCTTCACAGTCTGGGGAGACTTATACTGCATCAGTGTGGGGATAGGTAGCTGAATATGGCTAAGAGCACACACTTTACAATCTGACTAATTTGGCTTCCAATTCTGGCTCTGCTACTTAATAAGTATGTGATCGTGAGTGTGTTCCTAGCTTCCTTGAATCTCAGTTTCCTCATCTGTAGAGTGGGAACCATGCCCACCTCCTTAGGTTCTGAGGATCAACTGGGAGTGCTCCCTGGTATATATAGACACCCAGTAAATTGCAGCTACCTGCATCGTTTTCCACACCTTGCTTCAGAGTTCAAGCCAGGGTGAGGCAGAATCTTCCCTCCTCTTTAGCGGATATTGAGGTAGGGAGAACTGCAACAAATTCCAAACCTGCCTGGATTTCTGCAGTATCTTCACTTCATTCAGAACTTGCCCTGGAGCAGACTGAGGCCCTAGGGATATGTGCCCCTTGGACGAGGGTGCCTGTGGGTTTAATAATCATCCTTTTTTTGGCCAAGTGATATGACAGAGGCAGATTGATTTTTATTGGGGCAGAAAAAGAGTCATGTGCTTCTCCAGGTAACCCTGAGTCCCAGACCTCTGACTTGTGAGTTATCTGCACTTAATGTGCAGTCACCTGCACATAACATCCTCTTCTCGTCACCCATCCCTGCCCAGCTGCCCTGGTATGACTCATTCTCCAAATATTTGGGCGCCTGTTGTGTTCCAGGCACAAGGTGAAGTACCAGGGAAAGATACGCTGGTGAACATAAACGGACCTGGGCCTTGACTCCATGGAGCTTATGGGGTTGCAGGGGAAGATAGACATTAAGCAAATAAGGGTAAAATTATAATCACTGTAAAACTATGAAGAAGTAGTTGGGAGTAAACGCTAGAGAGATATGACCCAGTCTGGGAGGCCAAGGAAGGTTCCCAAAGAAGCCATAATTGAGCTGAGAGCTGAAAGAAGGCCAAAGCAGGGAGAGGGGACAGGCAACCTGACCTTTTGTGCCACCACTGAGCCCGCCTCTCTCTTTCCTTCCCTGTAGTCTTTTAGGAGGCGGTTAATCCTCCTGCAGTCACTCCTTTTGTAATTTCAAATGTATGCTTTTTCTTTTTTTTGAATTGCATAGTTTTTAGGGCAAAGGTATAGTATGGCTGCTACTTTAGGAGTTAATATAAACTGCAACCATTTGTTGAATGTCTACTATGTGGCAGACACTGTACATACGTTGTCCTTTAATCCTCTCAACAACCTGCAAGGTGAGAATTATGACTTCCAGGTGAAGAAACTGAGGCCAGAAAGGCTAAGTGCCTGGGGTTCTGGCTCATGTTTGTTAATAGCAGGAAAGCTGGGGTTTGAACCTTTGGCTCACTGCCAAACCTACTGGTGTGCCCTTCTCCCTCTCATCGTGCAGACAGACTCTTCTGGCTTGACCTGGGGATCCAATCACCATCTCCGAGTTGTATCCATGGGAAAATGCAATCTGAGTTCTAACCCTCCAGCATGTAAATGAACTTTTGGTGCCTGGCCCATTTATCAATTGAGGATTGTTGTCTGTGTCAGGTCAGCATTGAGACTAAGTGGATCTGTCTTGCAGTGGTTTTAAAATCACTTTTCAGTTTAAATCCAGAATTAATGGAGGACGGTCTTAGAACTAGTCGCTTGAGCTAAGTAATAATGGGCCAGATAAAAAGGAATGTCAGTTTCATTCCTGCTACCAGCAGTATCCCTGTGGGCCATGGGGAAAGAAATTGGTGTGGGCTGGTAACTTTTAATTACTTACAGTTAAGTCTCAGTAACTCTCCTGTGTCTTGTCATTGAGTGGGCTCTGGGTGGGGGTAACCTGTGTCAGTTACTTTATCTCTCTGAGCCTCAATCTCTTTACCTATAAAATGGGATGATAATGCTGCTTTATCTACCTCAGTGTTGCTATGAGATTCAAATGAATTATAGGACCTTAGGATTAGAAGAGTGTATCCCTAAGATAATATATTTGAAAGTGTTTTGTAGACCTATGTAAATAGATGCCACTTTTGTCAATTTACCGTTATGGTTCATATTATTATTAGCATAATACACTGGTTCTCAAACTTTAGCTGTATCAGAATCACCTGGAGGGCTCATTAAGCTGCAGATTGCTGGGCTCCTGCAGACTTTCTGATTCAGTAGCTCTAGAGTGGGGCCAGAGGATTTATATTTCTAACATGTTCCCTCATGGTGCTGATGCTGCTGGGCTGGTGACCACACTTTGAGAACCTCTGGCATACACCACTTAGATGAGGAGCTGCTTGGCCTTGCCACTGCCTCAGGTGACAGAGGTGACAGAGAGTGACAGGTGAAACTCATTAACCCTCGGGCGATGGTCAGTGTAGATGTCAGTTCAGGGGCTATGTTGTAGCCCCAGCACCAAGCAGACATCACAGAGTTGAGTGGGCATTGGTGACCCTAGGTCAGTGGCTGTGAGGTCTGGAGTTGGGTGGAGGCAGCTTCACTGTTTGCTTGGATCCCTTAGGATGGCCTCTGGTAGTCCCCGCTTCTCAGGGCTATGGTGTGTAGGGCCAAAGGTACCTCTTGCAGGGTGCTTTGAGCAAAACTTGGACAGTCTCATCCACATTGATGAACTCTTTCATTCTTGAGACTGGCCCAGATCACCCAAACTCAAGCCCTCTTTGCCTCTTGTAAAGAAATCACCTCCAAGTTTGCAGTGGCGGGAGGGTCTCGTTGTGGAGCTAGGTGGCTCATCACCATATTCTCGCTTTCACCCTAAGAGATTTTCCACTAATTGCTTCAGCCACTTTCTTCCCTCTGTCCACTACGTGTGAACTTTCTGCTTAAATCTCTTTCCTAATTGAGGCACCTCACCTTTTTCTTAACTACTCTCATTTCAGAAGAGGACAGACTGAACAGGCTAGTAGCAATTCTCACATTTTGTGTTTTTAAACAAGCCACTCAGTATGATCCCTGGATACCCTGGCCACACCGTCAGAGATTTTGATTTCTCAGGTCTGGAGAGAGTCTAGGGGTTCTGATGCAGGATCTCAGAACCACAATTAGGGAGATGACTAAAGAGAATTTGACTTGCTTTTCAGCCGGCCACCATGTGGTGGGCACTACTTTTACTCCAACCACCTGGGAGCCCCTGCTTGGACATCTCTCCTCTTTAGAGTCTGCAACCTTTGAGTCTATATTCCATACCTGAGAGACACAAAGCCCTGGGGCTGGGAGGGAAGGAGGTTTGCTTAATGGTTACTTTCTTGGTCAGCCAGCATATGACCTGGTCATTAGTTTCTCTGAGAAGAAGAAAGCCTGAGGGTTTCTGTTATGGTCTCTAAAGAGGTCTCTTACCTGGAGTATCTTCTATTGTATTCTGCTTACACAAACTCTACTCCTGCCCCAAGGCCCAGTGCAAAGTCTAGGTCACCTTTGTAGCCCACGCTTGATCCATTCTCACAACTTGTGACTGATGATGGTTTTTCTGATTTTTCTTTTGCTTTGTATGACTGTCTGGTTAGCTTTCAGTGGGCTAATTTTAACTCTGGAATTATATTGTAAGTATTGTGGAAGTTATGTCTGCGTGGTGCTGGGCATACGATCAGCAGTGATAGGTTCACCATGATGTTTCTGGGCTGACCACTGCTTGATCCTGCACAGATCTCAAAACCAGGCAAAAAGGGTCTAGAATGGGCTTGATCTCCACAGTGTCTCTTCGATGGAAACTCATTTTTAGTGCAAGCCCTTGAGGATCACCACCATCAAATAGTACTTCTAAGGCAGGGAGCCCCAGACAGGTCTGGGTCTTAACTGAAGCCCGAGGTTTTTAACCAAAAATAGACCAGAATCAGGAAGAGAGCTGGTCAGACAACTATTCCACTGCATCAGTGGTTGGCAGAGGCCTCTTGATACAACAGAGTTAGCTGGGCATCAGCCATGTGGATGACTCATAAGGCTAGTTGATTATGTGTATGAGTTTGTGTGTGAGAGAGATAGAGAGAAAAGGTCCTTACTTCAAACAGCATTCCTCCTGTGTCTCCCAAGGATATATTTTGTCCCGTTAAACATCTCTTTTTTTTTTTCTTTCTACATAATAGTCCATGTTTGAGATTGTGGGAAAAAAAATCAGGAAACAACCCAAGAACTCAATTTTCGAAAGGGCCTGGGCAACCTCTCAGCCCATTTGTAAATGGCTCTTTCTAGCCGGGATCCTTTCTGTGGTAGCATGCCAGATCCCTCCGGCAAGATTGCTGGTTGCTTTGCCCATTCTTTGCTCTCGGTCTAAAGTAACTTCTTAGTTCATTCTAGTCCTTTTTAATTTTCTTGGCCTGTTGCATTTGGGTAACTAAATTTAAAGCGAGAACATGGAATCAATTCAGTACAACCACAGACCTAAAGACGGTTGGAGCCGCGTGAGTCCTTCCTGGATGACCCTAGCTGGCCCACAGAGATCCTGCAGCTCCTTGCTGCAAGGGTCCTAAACCCGAGTGCCCTGGGTCTGAATTTAATCCTTTTCTCCCTGCCCTGTGCTGCCATTGCAGAGATCCTGGTTTCCCTCTGCTCCTCCACTTGGGCAAACCGAGGTGCGGCCAGTACAGAGAAAAGGGTTGCCAAGGCCAAGGCTGAAGGAACCGTTTAAGTTCAAGGAGACTGAAGAGGAAAGGGGTGTTGTTCGGATTGCATTTTAAATGGGTTGGGAATAACACTGGCTGTGAAAATATTATCAAAAATCTGCAAAATCAACACTCTTTCTTCCTGGTAAACATGAAAGCTCGGCAGCTGCACCTCCCTCACACGTGTTTGACCAACTGCTGTTCAGGACATTGTGCCTCCCTCAGCAGCGTATGGGAGCTGATTGAAGCCAGGATTGGCATTCTAGCCCTTTCCTGGGTGGAACAGGGCGTTTCAGTACTCATAAAGCTATACTAGTTCAGGTTGTTGCTGAGCTTAAACCAAAGCATATACCCATCCATCTGGGGTTACACAGACCCTCTGATGTGGCTCCACGTCCCTGGTCAGGTTTTGCTGAGTCAAGACCCAGTGTGGGCAGAAGAGCTGCTCTTATTTAGTCAAAGGTGATTTCTTTTCCGCCAGAATCCTCACCCTCTTAATCATCCCATAGCTTCTGTTATACAAGAGAATTTTGTTTATTTCAGAGAATCAGCCCACACACAGGTTTGAAGCAAGTCCAAAAGGAACATTTGCCACTGTATAAAAACTTGTCTAATCCTACTACTCTTTGATGAGAACTGGTCCATCCCTTCTATTCACCCCTCCACACCCCTTCCCCCAGTTGCCTACATCATTTGTAGAAAAATTACTGTATGGGAATTTGCTGGTTTATTTCTCGGAACTGGAGCTATTGCCTGTCTTTGTTCAGGAAATACTTGGGGAAAGCAGAACTGCCTCATCTGCACTCCAGTTTCTTTTTTTAAATAGTTTTCATGTATCTTCACTAGGAGGTGGCTTGGGAACAGTTACCAGGAAGAATGCAGCGGTAATTAAGAACCAGTATGAGTTCCTGGAGTACAAGCCTGTCAAATGGATCATATTCCTTTTTTGACATAGACCCAGGGGTGTGTGGTAGACACAGTACCATGCATGTTGATCTTAGTGAGGCATCTAATGGGAAGAATGCCATTAGGAGCCTGTGGCTAAAATGGGAAGTGAAGGCTGGATGATAAGGCTGCAGGTGGATTCACTGCTGGCAGGATTACCAGATCAGATTTGTGTTCTCTACGTGGGAGGCCTCTTGTGGCCGACCTAGGATTGTGCCTGGGTCTGTCCTGGTCAATGCTTTTGACCAGACCCTTTGGAGCTGTAGAAGGCAGCTATGTGAAGTGCATAGATCTCTCAGGGCTGCCAGAGAGCTTGCACTTCAATGTGTGATCAGGACCCAGAAAGCTGTTGAAAGATGTGTCCAGCATCTGGGTTACAAAAAAATCATATGTGTAGGATGGTGCGGGGAGGGTGGTGACCTGATTTTAAAAGAAGCTCTTGTGGAAAAAAGACCCAGGCGTTTTGGATTATCAGAAAAAGCGGCGGATCCTGCTTAGAGGGATGGAGGAATAGGTGGTTCTGTCGGCTCTGATAGTTTTAGGTTTGCCTTCTGGACCTATCGACTCCTCGACATGGGGTGGTGCTGGGCTGGGTGCCCCAGGAGCAGAGCAACTTGGCTTTGACGTTAGTCTTTCTCCCTGGCTTCTCCTCTGGGGAGCTACCCCCTTGCCGACACAAGGCCTCTTCCATGTCTACACTGGCTTTTCCAGGTAGGGGATGGAAGTCTTCTTATTTCTGAGGGTTTCCTAGTTAGGCCCTAGGCCTGATTGTAGCTGCCTTTATTTAGGGGGGGAAAAAAAAGCAACATGGGCTTTTAGAAAATGGATAAATGGAATACTTTGTATTCTAGTTTTAAACTTAAAGACAAACATCCAGTTCTGTTCTTTGAATGCAAAGGGTAATAAGAATATGACTTCAGTTCCCTATCGCATCAGGTTAAAGGTGGCAGGGAGAAGATATAGGTGTGTGAGAGAGGAATCAAACAGGAAATCAGAGTCGAGTGGGGAGGAAGGTTGTGACAGGTGATGAGGGGGATGGTGGAGCAAAGAGATTTGCGTAGGAAGAAACAAACAAGGCACACAGAGAGAGTCGGGAAACATCACAGTTGACGTGAAACCAATTTGCAGTAAGACCGCCTCTCCTTTGCTATAATTTAATGTTTAGGAATTCTGAGAAAATCACAACATCATTATCCAAAAAGGATTTTTATTGTTTTGTTTTTGTAAATGTACCGTGTAGTCAAATATGACAACCTGACATGCTTATCCTTTAATAGAATGAAACTTTGATGTTAACTTAGGATATAAGAAGCAAAGGCCCAATATATTTAATACTTTTCGAAGTAAAATATTCCTTCTCCCTCAAAACAAAAACCTTATGGTCATTAGATCAGTCCAAAGAGTTAAAGAAAATTCTCTTTTCATTGATACATGTACACACATATGCACATCTATGAAAAGAAAATACCTCTAGATTGTCCACTGGTATCTCTGGATGGCGATTTTAACTATTTTCCTTTTTTCCTCCCTTTTTTGGAGGGTTTTTTTTTTTTAAGCAATGAACGGTATTACTTTAATCAGGAAAAAATTTATTAAAATATAATACTCTGGAAAACATGGAGAAACAATATTTGAATATTATCATTTACCTAAAGTATTATTTAATTTTTTCTACCTCAAGTTGTAAAATACATGCATCCGAGGTATCTTAGCCCTTTTCCCTGTTTTTTTTTTTTTAAATTTGTCGTCTTTATCAAAGTTACACATGCGTATAGTTTCAAGAATCAGATAGTGCTACGGGACCACAATCTCCTGCGCTCTCACCTCTATCCCCCGCTCCCCGTTGGCAGTCATTTAAAAACCTTAGCTGATTCTTTTGGTGTTTACTTCCACATTTTGGAGTAACTTGCATGTTCTGCTACTTTGGGACATTGTCTGTTGACTTCTTACTCTGTAAGATGAGGATTTAGCGCTCCTCCCACTCCTTGTACACCACCACTCCTTGTGTCTGGAGGAGGAAGAAGCCTGTGTGGCTGCTCTAAAAGTCATGAGTGTCATGCCTTATCCCAGAGGGACAAGGATGCCTTACCTGCGCAGCCTTTGACCTTTTGCAGTCTTGCCAATAAGACTTTACAAAAGTCTGTCTAAAATTCTAAGTTATAGGTTTGAATTGGGCTATGTGTTATTAGCTCCATGGACCAACCAAAACCAAGGGCCCATTGAAATCTGAATTGAATTAGGGTGTCTCCTGGAGGTTTTTTTTTGGATCAAATATCAAGGTTTTTTTAATCTTTTGCTATTATCATAAAAGTAGAGTGAGGAGAAAATACACCACCCTAGTTAATTGTGGGCCGTTGCTGGCTGGACTTGGTTATCTTGGGGGTCCTGGTAGGCACGCACCTTGAGCTCTCAGTTCAAGGACTCTCTCAAGGAGACAGCTTCTGTTCATATTTGACTGGTGATGTCCAGGGTTTGTGGGGCAGGCAGAGATTCCTGTGTCTTGGGCACCCAGAGGGATTTGTATGAAGTCCTAAAAGTGCCACTTTTTCCAGAAAATTTGCTCCAATCCAATCTTAGGGTAGGGCGCGTGAACTCTACTCTGAGTCTGAGAGTTTCACTTTGTTCCCAGAGCCACTCCGATCCCTCTAAATTCTTTGTCCAGTTCTAGAGACCTTTCCTTTGGGCTTACCTGTTTCCTCCGGGCTCGTGAGTGACTCCCACCTCGCGTATCCTGTCCTTTGCCTCTATTTATGGTCCTTCTGAGTTCTGGAGAAGATTCCACTGGGACTTAGAGCGGAGATCTTCCTGTCCTTCTCATGAATGAGGAGTGAGGGAAGGCAATAGGGCAGTGCCTTCATCATCCGCTGCAAGAAACAAAGACTCTGAATCTTAAAGTTACAAGGTACTTTGGAAGCTGCATGGTTTGTAAAATTCTGCTTGCATACCTCCAGCTCTGAGGAGCTCCCTCCCTCAGGGAGCCACCCTTTCCACTGTTGGGTGGCAGTTCTCACTGGGAAGTTCTTTCTTGCTGGACTGACATCCTTGTCTGGGACTTCCGTCCACTAAACAGATGAGGGCAACCTTGAAGGTACAATTTGTCAAAACTAGTCAACAAATTACTCTTCCTATTACTTTGGCATAAATGATATTAAAAATGGTTTTAAGAGGCACCCATAAAAGATGCTGGTAAAAACTCATGTATTCTAAGCACCCAGTGTGTTGCCAGAGACGTTCAGTTTTGTCTGTCTTTTTTATTATGATTTTGATTTATAGAAGTCTGATAGAATGGTATCAGTGACATGGGGAATAGTTACAGTATCTTTTGAAATCCTATCCTGGAACCCCAGCAGGAACTGACTCAGATTCATGCCAAGGAACACATCATAGGTTTTGGGTTTTTTAAAATGTGTTTTTAAAAATGCTTGTTTGAAATGCTAGACTTTTTGATACTTTAAAAGCATTGTTTTAGTGGATGGGGTTCTTCTTTGATCTTCTAAATTTAAACTTCATAGTTCAGGGGTGGTCAGAGTGAGCATCCTGCACTGTGAGTTTGAGACGCCTCTGAGAAGCAAGACCTGCACGTGCATGTGTCTGTCTGTGCATGTGTGTGTAGTTGTCTCCCTTTTGTCAACCAGTTCTAAACTTTTCTTGATTCTTACGGCTTTTACTGAATCTTCAGAAATGGTTGCTATCTTAGGAAAACTGTGTGATGTTATTCTTTAAATAAAAATGACTTGCCTTAGAGAAATTGGCAGCAATAAATCAATGTGTTAACACTGGCAGCTGGATTGTTGTGTTTCCTTTGAGACTTCCTTGTCTTCCCAGCTTTCTTTGATGAACGTGTATTACTTTTATATTAGAGAAAATTCTTTGGAAAACATGATTGCTTTCAAACTCATTCCTAGTCTGCCAGGGAGGTAACAAGGTGGAGAATACAGGAGGGAGAGCAGATTGGAACCTGGGGACGTTGGAGCCAGGGATGCCACGGGAACTGTTGTCCTCAGTCTTTTTACCATCAAAGATGCCTCTTTTATTTTTATACTTATTTTTCTTCTCAACTTCCCACGCTTTGAAAGATTTCATCTAAACCAACATTGTGTGTATTAAGCAGTAATTCCCCGATTGTTGATCAATCAAAGATAGACTAACTGCCTATTTGCTTTATGGAGTTGATGCTGTTCCCACTGAGGGTAAAGACGCGTAACATTTGAGTTGGTCCTTCTGTGAGGCACTCATCTATGTTCTCCACCTTCATTGCTACCTAAGTGGGACTTTCCGAGCTGAGGACCCAAGGTTGGGGTTCTGCAGTTAGAGTTCTCCTCTCTTTTGGGCCCAGGACCCTGTATTTCCTCTGGTTCTGATATTTCTCCCCACAAACCTGCCTTGATTTCGTTTTTAATGCAACATCTAAACAACCCCAACCAATAATACAGTAAGGGTTTCATGACTATGTTAACCTTTGTTTGCCTCATCCTTCATCATCATAATCCTCATAATGATAATAATAGTTGGCATTAGTTGAGTGAGCATTTATGGTGTGCCAATACTATGTTAAATGTCTACATAGATCTCCTTTGAGCCTCATAACTCCTCTGTGAAGGAAGGACTGTTAATTAACCCCATATTTTATTGATGGGGAAGCTGAGGCTCAAAGAGGTTGAGTAGTTTGTCCAAGGTTGTGAGACCAAAGAAGAGCAAAGCCGGGATTTAAATTGCTTCCTATCTCTTACACCTTCTGTACCTTTTCTCTTTAATTTATTTCCTCCTTAACTGGCTCTTTCCAGACCAAGACCTGAACTTCAGAGCTTCTTCACATCCCAACGTATCACCTTCTTGTGTACCTGGAGTTCGTTGACCCTCTTTTCACGGTTCCACAGCAGGAAGTGCAGGAAAGGTGGCCAGACAACTGGAACAGAGGGGCTGGGCCACAGTGCCAGAAGCTGCTCCTCCTGCACCCTGAGGGGCCAGGATAGGTAGGGTTTATTCCCAAGGGTGTGGAAACTGGAGGTGGGGTTTGGGTCTCTCCTTTCTAACTTCCCAGTTTTAGGGTGGGGCCTTAAGGGGTGCGAGGAGGTGTTTTCTGGGTACAGAAATGACTATTGAGTGCCTCCAGTGCAGTTTATCAGAATTCTTTGTATTCTGCTCTCCAGGAGTGGGGGGCATAGAAGCCTCAAATCCCTTTCTTCCAGAAAGGTGAGGAAGCTAGAGGAGGTACTTCTCTTCCCATAGGATGACCTCAGTTTCACTCTAAGGATAGCATGTAGAACAGGGATTCTTAATTTTTATTGGGCCATGGACCCCTTTGAGAATCTGATGAAAGCCTTGGACTCTTTCCCAGAAAAATTATAGTGATATAACTAACATTTGTGTTGTAGGCATGGTGGTAAGCACTTACGTGTATTACCTCTTTTAATGCTCATCATAACCCTGTGAGGAGTAGGTACTGTGTTATCCCCATCCCACAGATGAGGAGACCGAGGCATTGAGATCTTAAGTGACTTGCCCATGGATTCACATGTAGAAAGTGGTAGAGTCTTTGCGTATGACTTCAGTTGACCCCAGGATCTAGAGTACTTCAGTTCTGGAGTACAAGCCACCACTCGCATTGCTTAAAGGTGGAAATTTGTACCTGTAGCAGGATCGCAGGTAGATGCCACTCCCTACAGCTGGTGATCACCCTGCTTGTTAAGGTGGTGGAGGAAGGAAAGGCTGCTCTTGCCCCTTTGCAGAATCCTCTCACATCCTCTTAGACCAGTTAGGAGCATCTGTGTAGGGTTTCTAAGTGTCCAAACTTTGCGGGGATCCCACACAGTTATCTAATTGACATTTAACGATAGGTGGGGTGTCAGACAATCTGAGCTTCTCTCCTGGTTCTGCCCCTCGAAGCTGTGTGACTCAGGAAGTCATTCAGACTCGCTGAGCCTGTCTTCTCTTCTGTAAACCAGGGAGGATGAACTCTGGCCTTCATTAGGATGGAGAGGGTCTCACCACCGTGGGAGGAAGGCGCTGTCCTTAATGTGTCTTCAGCATAGCCCATAAACAGATGGCCTGCTTCAAGTACAGTGTTCACATTATTCTGTTATTAAGATTAATGGGCCCAGAAATTGACCTGTGACCACTGATCTTGCTTGACAACTACAGCTTTAGAAGCTTGCCGTGAGTATTTTCATAGATGAGATGAGTATTTTCATAATGAAGATCCTGGAATTGTTTGTACTCTTGCTCCTGTTTGCCTTTCTATTCCCTATCTGTCTGTCCAGGACCTCCACAGCAGATATCCTTAAAATCGTGAAGCCATGGAATGTCACTGCTAGGAAGGAACTCTGATCACTTATAGCCAGTGTTCTTATTTTTGGGGAGTGGAAATAGGCTCAGAGAGGATAGGAACTTGCCCAGGGCCACACAGCTAATTCGTGGCAGAGCCAGAACTTAGGTTATCATTCTGTCACTTGTGCCGTGTAGCTGTCCCCTATCTCTCCTCTTGACTCCCTTCACAACCTGACACAACTCTTCATCACTTTTTACCTTGTCTGGCTCTTATCCCCTCTACTTGCTTTCTTGAAATCAATCATGGGTCATTCTCATCATAGCTTCTCCGTCTCCCTCCTCACTGCCGCCTGCCGTGTGTGGTGAAGAAGGAACAAAGACATTTGCATAAGCAGGGCCATCTCAGAAGTTCTTTCTGGTGCTTGCCCCACAGCTCCATATATTCAGATCATTTGGACTTCTCTAAGCACCAGGATGAATCTCTGCTATAGAGAGAGACCTGGAAATACCCCTCTCCATGTGCTGCTTTATCCCCATTAATGTGGTAATGGATGCATCCAGCCAATGTGTTATGAGAAACTTTTGGAAACCAAGGTGGGGTGGTTTATTAATGGCTGTGCTGGAGTTCTCTATCCAGCAGAGGTCTAACCTGGATATAAAAGCATCTTTTCTGAAGCTGGGCCAGCTGACCTGAGTGGCGACATGTAGCACCACTGGTAATTAGCTTAGCACTCAGTAGTTCTTGCCACATGCCACCGTGAGTGTCCATGGACTTTCTCCTCTTCTCTCTGCTAAAGGGAATTCTGTTGTCTAGTACTCAGCTCTCCCAGTTACCCTACCTTTCAAGGAGAATTTTGGCATGGTGAGCTCAGTTCCGGGTCTTTTTCACATAGAGGCATGGCAATGAGTAGAGGCTGAGTTGGAGGACCAGGAGATGTGGATGGTCAAAGTGTGTGTGTGTATGTGTAGGGGCTATATTTTTATCTGAAAAAGCCCAATCCTTGTATGAGAGAAGAAGGAATGGAGGCTAAAGGAAAGGAGAAGGAAGAGTGTTTATGAGCTGGAGAATGGGGAGATGGAGAGGAAAGGAGAGTTTTTAGAGGAATAGCTGCTGTCTGTATGAGATGCCAAGTGGAAGAGAAGGAGGAAGGATTTTACAGATAGTTTCCTATGCGTTAAGAATTTAATTCCCTCCTGTTGGTGTCTGACAAGGAAGCCAGTAACATTTTGAGCTAAGTTTTATTATGTTTGGGCTGGATTGTTTGCTCGCATGGCTACCAGGTGGAGACGGGGCTACACAGAGACCCCGTTGTGTTCACATTACACTGGTGTGTTCTGTCGGGACGGAGGCTGATTGTGGGGCAGAAGAACATGAGAAGCAGACTCTGGAGGGACGCGGTTTGAGGGAAACGCTCTGCGGTGGGCGTCCAGGGCTGGCGTGCCAGAGTCAGCGTGTAGCCTGGATTATTACCTCTGAACAAACTCCAGATCAGCTTCCTGCATTAAAAATAAAGAAAGATGTCAGAGTTCTCAGGTTCAGTGCTGATTTACTTTGTACCCTATTTCCGAAAAAATATAAGGCAGTTCAGACTTAGTGGGGAAGATGTAGTGATTCATTCACATTGTGGTTTTTTCCATCGAGAGGAAATTTACCCTGAGAAAAAGGAAAAGATTGAGTTTCTTCGCCATATTTTAATGACAGAAATATTATTGGAGAAGGATATTTAAATTTTTGTTCTGCAAGAAATTACTCTTTTGTGCTCGTTCGAGATGGAGGTGGCTTAGCACAGAGAGGGTTTTTAAACCAAGGGAAGGAGCAGTGGCTGTTTGGTTTAGATAAAGAGAGTGCCTTCTTCTGCCAGTGTGCGTCCTGGGGTCCAGTTGACCTGCTGCTCTGCCTGTTTGGTATTCACGTTCAGTAAGATGACTTCTAGAGGCTTAAGGACCCAGAATAAACAGCCTGCTGGAACTTGCAGGTCTGTGCGTGGAGGTGCTGGCTCCTATGAGAGCAGGAGAATTGCTTCTGCTGAAGTGCCCAAAGGGTTGGCTTGACATCCAGAAGTTCAGGTGAGCATTGGTGCTTTTTGGGTACCAGGCAAGGGCAGAAAGAGGACCTGCCTTAGTTCCTCTCATATGTTGCTGGTGGGAGTGATAAGCAGCACAATCTTTTTAGCCCAGTTGCCAAGCTATTGGGCACCTTGAAATTGTCTATATTTTTTGATATTTTTAAGGAGCCTTGTATGAGTGCAGGAAGTGTCAGCTGCCTTCTGGTGTTTGAAACCATGTCCAGGGCAGACAGTCATTTCCTACCTAGCTTTAAAGGGTGTTGGGAAAGCAGCCCGCTGCTGGGGGAAGGCCCTGGTCAGTTCCTGGCCGCTCCATGGGCCACACCTGCCTTGTTCAGGCTGGCCTGTCTGCGGGCTGGGGAAATCCCGAGGCAGCCCTGATGTTATTGGTCACAATTCCTCAGCCATGCCAGTGTTTCTGAGAGGGACTCCTGGACCATAGGTGGCAAATGCTCCAAGGTTCTTGTGAGTAATGCGCATGCCTTGGACCCAAAGCAGATGGACTGAGTCTGAGTCTCTAGGGGGTTGGGGCTCCCTGGTGATTCCTTTGTACACTCTGGGTGGAAAGCCTCTGTGCCCCCTGCAGCCACTGGGCAGAACTGGGTGTTATGGTTAGTAAATTTGATGCCAGGAGATCCTGGGTTCAAATTTTATGGCCTGAAGGAAATTGGAGAAGGAAGAAGGGCGGGAAGTGCGCAGGTGTTGATTGAGTCCCAGCCGTGGGAAGATGCCATGCCTGGTGCTTTCCGTTACTCTTTCATTCAAGCTCACCCTCAGCCCAAGGTGCTGGATGTTATCAGTTATCGTGCTCACGTACAGGGGAGGAAACGGAGTGTCAGAGATTGATAACTTGCTTAGGATCATGCAGTTGGTAGGTGGAGACCAGGCTTGACCAAAGTCTTCATTTTTCCTTTGTGATTGTAATCTCCATGCTAGAATGTTGAGTGTCTCCTCCAGAATGGCTGTGCAATAGAAGTGTGATGTGAGCCACATATGTAATTTAAGATTTTCTAGTAGTCACATTAAAAAGGTAAAAAGAGGGCCTGCCTGGTGGTGTAGTGGTTGAGTTTGTATGCTCCACTTCAGCGGCCTGAGGTTCACGGGTGATCCTGGGTGCAGACCTATATACCACTCATCAAGTCATGCTATGGTGTCATCCCACATAGAAAAAATAGAGGAAGATTGGCACAGACGTTAGCTCAGGGACAATCTTCCTCACCAAAAAAAAAAAAAAAAAAACAGGTAAAGAGAAACAAGTGAAATTAATTTTTTTTTTTTTTTAAAGATTTTATTTTTTCCTTTTTCTCCCCAAAGCCCCCCGGTACATAGTTGTGTATTCTTCGCTGTGGGTTCTTCTAGTTGTGGCATGTGGGACGCTGCCTCAGCGTGGTCTGATGAGCAGTGCCATGTCCGCGCCCAGGATTCGAACCAACGAAACACTGGGCCGCCTGCAGCGGAGCGCGCGAACTTAACCACTCGGCCACGGGGCCAGCCCCAAGTGAAATTAATTTTAACTATGTTTTCTTTAGCCCAAAATATCTAAAATATTATCATTTCAATATGTAATCAATATAAAAATGAGACATTTTACTCATTTTAATATTTATATTTTAAAATATACTCAAATGTATTTTAATATTTGTATTTTTTTCTGTACCAAGTCATCAAAATCCAGTGTGTATGTTACCCTTGTGCATCAAGTCACACTAGCCACGTTTCAAGGGCTCAGTGGTCATGTGTGGCTGGTGACTACCTTACAGCACAGCACAGCTCTAGCATCTCTTGACTGGAGAGGTGTGTCTTGCCTGGTAGCCCTGGGTAGCAAGGGGTCACAATTTTCTAAATTGCTGGTTTCCAAATGCCACAGGAGGAATCAGTGCTGGGCAGTCTGCGTGAGTGTCACCTGAGGAGGTTATTACAATT
This sequence comes from Equus przewalskii, assembly GCF_037783145.1. Classification (NCBI taxonomy): domain Eukaryota; kingdom Metazoa; phylum Chordata; class Mammalia; order Perissodactyla; family Equidae; genus Equus; species Equus przewalskii. The sequence goes on from NC_091831.1 coordinate 33,564,284, forward strand.
CCTCGGTCTAGAGCCCCAGGTGACTCTTCTGTGTAGCCCCATTGGAACCAACTGCACTAAAAGCATTCGCTGGGCAATTTACCCAGGTTCTTTGACTTTACCCCACCCCCTTTCAGGGACACTTGCATTCCAAGCACGTTCTTTGGGGGTGGGGGTGGTGGTGTGATGGGAGAGGTGGGGGAATGCGTGCCCTGAGGGCCTTTTCCCTCCCCTACTAAACAGAACTGCAGTTTCAGTGAAAAAAAGAAATCCTGCTTGTTTATCTGGATGTGATCGTGCATAAGGGGCTGGAACCTTCCCTTTGGGTGGCTGAGAGCAGGATCCTGTGTTCTCAGGAAAGGTGAGACAGAAGAACCAAAATATTTAGAGGAGAATGGGATACTGTGTACTTAAGCTGTGTTTTTTTCCAGTGGTTTGATTTTAAAATTTATTTGCTGACTTAGAGTAAGAAATTAGATCCCAAAAAGTTATAGTCCAGGGGTCCAAACCTCAGATGCCTCAGAGGCCAGGCAGGTGACATGCCATGAAGGGTGAGAGATTGCACATTGAACTCACAGGAATGTTCTTCACTTTCACAAAAATGTTGCGGTCTCCCTTTTTTTCTGGAAATACAGGACCCTCTTGGTCTTTCATTTTCTGGCTGTTGGTAGAGAAATATTTCTCTTCTGTAAGAGAAAATGCAATGTAAGCACCATGGTAAATGGCAGCTGACGCTCGGCCTGGGCGTTTAGGGAGATGAGTCTGAGAGCTGTGCCTGTCTAAGGGGGAACAGCTACCCCCAGTTCCCTCCGACCCTTGTCCTTGAGGCCCAGTGTCACCAGATCTTCCTATTTTAAGAAGCCACAAATCTACACTATTTAAAAGGTAAAATCTTTGGCTTTTTTTTTTAAGAAATAATTATAGACTCACAGGAAGTTGCAAAAAACAAAATGGTACAGGGTCCTATGTGAGCTTCCCCCAGCTTCCTCCAATGGTAACATCTTACATAACTATAGTACGGCATCAAAACCAGGAAATGGACACTGCTGCGATCTGCAGTCCCTGTTCACATCTCACCAGTTTATATATGCACTTGTGTGTGCGCGTGCATACGCATGCATGTGTACTCTGTGCAGTTTTATCGAGTGTAGATTTGTGTAACCACCACCGCAGTCCAGAAAGTCTTCAGTTTTTAAATTGTTTGTGCAGATATCTCAAGAACTCTGTTTAGGTCTAAAGAACATGCCGTTGGCCTGCTGTTAAGCTTTCAGTTTTCAACTTGTATTCTAGACTAGCCCTTTGATTGTTTTTTTTTCAGATAAAATTCATGGAATAGAAAACTCACCATTTTAACTCTTTGAAAGTATACAATTCAGTATTTTTTAGTATATTCACAGTGTTATGCAACTATCACTACTACCTAATTCCAGAACATTTTCATCACCCCAAAAAGAGACCCTGTGTCCTTTAGCATTCACTCCTCCTTCCCTCCCTCCCCTTAGCCCCTGGTAACCACGAATCTACTCTCTGTCTCGGTGGATTTGTCTGTTCTGGCCATTTCATACAAATGGACCCATACTGCCGTATGTACTGATCTTTTGTGTCTCACTAGCCCTTTCGTTTTACAGAGGAAGAGACTTGCGACCAGAGAGGGAAAGTGATGTGCTCATGAGTATACTGCTAGTGAGTGGCCAAGTCTGGACTTGAACCCAGAGCCAACACTTTTTGTCCCGTACCTTTCTGCCTCTCGTGATTCAGGTCTTCATTTTATTATATTCATATTATTATAATAGTATGATGACAATGATGAAACTACCACCCAGCTATTTCTTTTCAGTTGATTTTAATAAATGTGCTTAACAACAGAATCTTTTCTGTTACTTGTGCTGAGTGTTAAGGTTCTTCAGGGAGTCACTGTGGAAATGGGAATTGTAAGAGAGAAAACAAGTTAATTCAATTTAGTGTACCTTTACTGAGTACCTGCTTTGTGCCAAGTTCAGGGCCAAAAGGGATGAGTTAGATTGGACCCTAATGATCAAGGGATAGTCAGTTGGGGGAAACAGACAGAAGAAAGGATTTGAGGATATTGAGGTAGATGTCGTGATTGCGGGGTAGAGGGGGATGGCTTCAAAGGGCATCATCATTTGAGGGATGAGAGGGAGCTAAGAGGTACTGAGGCAGCAGAAGGAGAGGCCTGAGCAAAGGTTTGGACTCTAGGAATGGTACGTCTACACACATAGCTGAGCTGTGAGCTGACTGGTGATAGAGGCTGAAGTGGGAAGCTGGGGTATTGGAGATACGGCAGAAAGAGTGGGCTTGGGTCAGATCCCTGAGAGTCTTGAGGTCATCAAAGGTCAGATACCCCTGTAGATGTCTGAATTTTTCAAGCTGAGAATGGCTGAATGGAAGCAGAGTAGGAGAAGCCAAATTGGGAATTGAGTCTCCAGGGGAATACCCAAGTGTGAGCAGTTGGGGTGGGTATAGGGTATACAGTGGTAGAACCAGTATCTAAGAAGCAACAAGACTGAAAAGAATCAAGGCAAGAGAAGCCGGGAGACCATTCCAGAGGCTATGCCATGATGAAGTTATTCATTCCATAGGGCATCTTTGGAGGGCTCTTAGCCCTGTTCCCACTGGCCTGCCTCCACCTCTTCGTTCACCCACTCAGCAGCGATTTAATGAGCACTTGCTTTGTGCCAGGGACTGTCGTGGTGCTGGGGTTACAAGCAATGAACAAGTCAGGCAAGATTCCTCTGGAAGGCAGCATGGATAAATAAGATAATAACGGATTGTGATATGTTCTACAAAGGTTGCTTTTGCAGATGAGACTAAGGTTAGGTAGTCAGGGCTGGCCTCAGTCAAGAGTTGGTAACTGATCTGAGGTCCCAATGGTGAGAATACCTCAGGCCTGGCAAGAGGTTGGGAAAGAGCTTTGTAGTCAGAGAGAACCGCAGAAGCAAAGACCCTAGGGGGAAGGAGCCTCTGGCCATCTGCGGAGGCGGGGGTACTCTGGGCTTAGCCAAGATTTTCTCGCTGGGCCGGAAATCAGATAGAACAAGTATCTTGTGGAGGTGTCTTGTCTTAGGAGTAGAGGGGGAGGGGGGAGGGAACCACCACCTTTGGGAGGAAGAAAAGCATATCCCAGTGGAAGAAAGTATGAAGTCACTGAATCATTCAAAGTAGGCGTGCTTTTTTTCTTTTTAAAAGGGGAGCTAAAAATCATTTTGCTATTTTTCAACTAATTTTATTTTACTTTATGAGCTTTCTGACGTTCAGAGAACTTGGAAACCTTCATTCTCCCTCCTACTGAATCTGTGGAGTGGGTGGGAGATCTTTAAAAACCTCCCACAAACCCACTTTCCTCTGCCAATGGGTGTGGACGGAGGACAGCTGGGCAGTGGGACCAGAGGCAAGAGATGTTTGAGCCACCTTGGCATTGAGCATTTTGAAAGCTTCAGTGGTGTTCAAGTCCTGAGGATGAGGCACTGGGCATGGCCCCAGTGGGATTTGCTCTGGGAAATAGGGTCAAAAAATAGTACTTTTTCAAGGTCAAAAAAGGAGTTCATTTTGCATATTGTAGAAAGTCACTTAAAATAATAAATGTAGCGTGATATTTAAAAAAGCACAAAAGAAATAAGATAATTATTCTGATTTTTTTCTTTCCGGAGTCAGTCAGCCTCAAGATCAGTTGCGGATTTTCTTCAATTCTAGACGAACCTTCTGAGCAGGGTCCTTCCTAGTCCACTAAGTTACTGGCCTAATTAGTGGCTGCTTAGATTTCAGAGGCTAGTGACAAGTCTGAGTGGTTGGGAAATGGGTTGGCTCGATCATCTTTTAGCTGGGAGACATGAAATTTGAATTGTGTCTTGAAGGAACTTGGAGAGTTTGAAGGCACTATGTTGGGATATGGTGATTAGCCAGTCAAACAAACAAAAGACCCCTTAAAACTTAAACAAAAAGGCAAGCACGAGTAAGTGCTTCATGCTGTCAAGGAGAGAGACAGGGTACTATGAGAACAGGTAACCCAAGAGGCTCCCGATGGTCCAGAGCTGGTTGGCTGGTCTGGATTGATGTTTGGTAGGAATGAAGGTGGCTAATGTGACTTTCATAACATCCAGTATTGTCCTATATTCTTGGGATGGGGTGGAGATGAGGAAATAAATGAGAGAGGTGATGGTTCAAGGTGTTTGGCAGGGCCTAGAGCAACTCTTGTGATTTCTTTTGGAGGGGTGAGTCAGAGAAGGATTATATTTTAGGTAAGGACATCATGGTACTGCAGGAAATAATGGATTGCCTAAAAATTAAGGACCACCAGAAGGGGCAAATTAGTATCTTGCACTTTTCCTGGACTTCTGCTCCACCTACGCTTGAGCCGAATTTGCATTATGGCTCAAGTGGAGGACCCTTAGGTTGAAGGGAAAGCTCGGGAGACTCCTTGTTCTAGGGAGAGATACTATGGATTGCTGCTAGGCCTTGCAATCAGGAAGGCTGACCTTGGTCAGTCGTGGGTATCTCTGGTGCTGGGCTGCCTGAAGGTCACCTGGTAGCATCTGGTGATGTTGGGTAAGAGATCTTTCTAGGCTGGTCCATTCAGGGAAGCATCTTACTCCTATCTCTCATTTTTGTGGTACACAGCGTTAACTTTGCCATTCCTGGCTTGAGATTGCTTACGTCATTACCTGACCACAAAGTGGAACTCTGGGAAGAGAAGTGCTCAGCTAGCTTGGCAGCTTTCCAGGCATTGCATTGATCTGCAGTATCTTGTTCTTTGGTGGGCAGTAAGGACCTGATCAGAGTGCTGTGTGCTTTGGAGCTATTCCTCGAAGGCCGCTTTCGATGACTGGATGCTCCCAGACCGTTTGCTCTGCTGTAGGGTGAGCCTACCCAGATGTACAAGGGCTCAGATCTGCTGAGACTGGACAGCTCCAATAGTTTATCTGGAGGCACTGGCATTGGGTCATGGTATATAGGCACTGGGGCAAAGAGGGAGGCCCCCTTCACTTACCCAGTTGCCATGCTGGCTGCTGGCATTCTGTGTTTTTTAGTTTATTTAAAATAAAAAGGAGTTAAGTGATGGTTGTCATAATGTGATGTAGGGAGTGGGTAAACATACTAAGAATGTGCAACTCCCCCAAAGCCTGGATCCTTGACTCCTCCCTGGAGGATGCTGAGTTAATAACCTTGAGGAGATTGTTCTGGAGCTCCTGAAGCCTCTGAATGAAAGATACCCATTTGGAAAAGGGTATCAGAGTGTGGGCATTGGAATATCTTGACTAATCCCTGGGCCTCTAAACCAGAGATTCTGATTTAGTAGGTCTGGGGCCCAGGAGGTTTTTTTTAGTTTTTAGGTGATTCTCATTTTTGGCCAGATTTGTGAACCTGCTTACTGGTTACAGATCAGGGAAGTGAATTTTGCCTCCTTGTTTATCCTCTTACTGGCCTTGAACCCTAACCGAGTCTGTATATTTAGTCTTGACTCCTCTTTATGCCCCTTTCCAAAAGCTTGTCTTCTGGGAATTCTGTCCCCTGGCTTTGCCTCAGCCCAGATCAGGGCTGGCGGCTCATCCTTTTCTTATCCATGAAGAAAAAGAGTACTCCACCTGGGGATTTTGATGGGCAGATATTCTGGGATATTTTCTCACAAAACTCCTGCTTGAGGCTTGACTGCATAGTAGATTCTGGCCATAGAAATCCAGGCCCTGAGCGACTGTCTTGTGACTGGCACAGGGAAAAATCTACTTACTGTCTTCTCAGAGACATCATGGAGTACTGGAAATACTGGAAGCCTCAGTATTTCTAACCCCATGTTTCTTGGGCCCTTCTGACTCTAGGATAGCATGGGTTGCCCTGAGGAAATCATAAGTGGTCATTGCCAGGGAGCAGGGCTGAACTGGCAGCATTCTTGATAAGGGCACTTGGCAAGATAAACTTCCAAGAGTGCCTCTGTGGGGCTGTGCATCGAGTCTCAGCAGATGTTGGGTCATGTGGCACAAAGCAGGAGTCTTTAAGATCCATAAGGTAACATGAAATCCAGGCAAAGCCAAATTGGAGGGGCTCTTCTCACTCCTTGCTTTTGCCCGTGTTGTCCTGCTGCCTATAATTCCCACCTTCCCCTCAGTTCGCCTCTGCCTGCTCCACTCCCATCCTGCTTTAGGATTCCTCAGGCCTCTGTCCTGCTGGGGAGCATCTAGTCACCTCAGCTGCACTAGGAGCCCCTGCTTAGTGCTCCCATAACACCTGTGCCTACTCAGCTCTTTCTGTTTATCCATCCATTTAGAATTGTTGGGTGTCTGGATCTTTAACAGAGCGACTTCAAGGCAAGAACTGGATCTTGTTCATCTTTGTGTCTCCACCACCTTGCACACTGCTTTGTGTGGAATAGGCTTCAGTAAATATCTGAGTGAAAAAATCAATACATTCTTGGAGGGGATGATATAAATAACTCCCGCGAAGATGTTATAGTTGAACATTGTTCGTTTATTACAGTGCTAGCATCTGTACGTAAGCTTATTTATAACCTTGTATTCAAGATGCATATTAAGGAACATTTTTCTAGCATGAAGAGTATTTCAGACAGTTTAGGACATTAACTGAGCACTTTGAAAGTAGTAGATGCATGATATTTGCAAGAGTTCTTTTGTACTTAAGCAGCAAAATTATTGAAAATGTCACATTAGGACATGAACCCTTAGGGAACCTGATAACTTACTCTTGTGTATTCTTTGCTAAATGAAGGTATGGCAAGCATTTTAGTACAGAGTGGGTTGGATACTTCATCTGTAGTTCCTTGAATTTGGTATTAGCTTTGAGACACACACACACATATGTATGTGTGTGTGTATATATATATATAAATAAATATTTTTTGCTTCATAATATAAGACTACTAAGCAATGGAGCATGGAGAAAGAATCCTGGATTGGCACTCAAGAGACCTAGGTTCTAGAATTAGCTCCGCCTCTAACTGTGGGAGTGGGCAAGTCAGTTTTCTGCTTATATTTAACTTGTATAAAATGGGAGTGTTGTACTTGTTCAGGAGTTGCAAATGTCTACAGGAATGAGGTTACCAACTTAAGTTGCTGTATGTACTCTACCATTTTTTTCTCTTGGAACTCAGCCTCTTTGTTTTGTGTTCTCACTTTTGTTAGAATCATAGGAGAGGGAAATAATTTCTGTAACCTCTGCAACAATACTGCAGGGGCAGTGATAAGCACAGCTCTGTTCTGTGTTGAGACAGTAGGGAGCGGTAGGGACTGTGACATATTGGAGTAGCCAAGCTGGCTTATGAAGGGCGCTGCTACTAGCACCAGCTGATCATTTTCAGATGTGAATGTGGGCTGTGTTGACAGATCCTCTGCTTTTTTTTTTTAGAGGAGCCAGAAATCTGGGATTTTATCTGATGTCTCTGATTTTTAAATTCTGTCTCAAATTTTCTAAACCTATCCTGCAGATAAATATAATACTTCTACAGGCTAGATGTGACCCATTGAGCTTTTGGTTTGTGATCCCTGTTACAAATGATCTCTAAAGCTTCTTTCTGCCCAAGATCCACTGATTCTAATGGGGGCCATCTCAGCTGGTGAACTAGATTCTTGTTCTACTTGGGAAAGTCAGGCTAGGAAGGGAGCGGGGCTGGAAGAGGAGGATGTGGGCTTTGAGTCTAAACAGGGTGCTTGGCAATTGGTGTTTGGATGGCCTCCTTGGAAGGAGGTCACAGGGTGCCTGATTCACACGTGGTGTTTTGTATGTTTGTCATTTCAGGGGTTGGCATTTGTTGGAAGAGTTTGTGAAACCCTCTCCCTGCCCAGAGCTCCGGGACCAATGCATCTTTCCACTACCTTAAAGCACTGGTGAATATATGCATTTTTTTTTTCTTCTGCAGTGAAGGGAAATCTTTTCAATGGACCGTAGAGTGTGATTTTCAGAGAACCGCACTGTCCTTTCTACTATAGAAGGAAGGACACTGGGCTAGGCCTAGGTGTATCTGGGTTCTGCTACCTTCTTGATTCTGTGGTTTTTACCGTGGGATCTTAAGTGAATTGTTTGACCTCTCTGGGCCCCAGGTAGAGAAATGAATCCTGTCCTGCTTAAATGAGAGTATGTGAGAATGCTTTAAAGGGGATGAGGTGCTGGGCAAATATAAAGTAATCCTATTTGGCTCTGAGATGTAGACAGGGCAATTCTAAACTAACAAATTAAAATATGAACACATATGTCGAAACATGGATTTTTAAATACCTATTTTCTGAGCCCTCCAGAGTGTTTCTTCAGGAGATCTGCATTTCCTTTTTTTCCCCCTTCCCACCACTGTAGCTGCCGTTTTCTTGAAGGATGAATTAACTGTATTCCACAATTACCTTCATTTTTATTTGAGATCAGATAACTCCACAGTTAACAAATGTTCTTCCTTTTTTGAAAGAAACTTAATTACTCATCACAGCAGGTAAATGTCTTGCTTCTGTGGCAGTTGAAAGAGGCAAAAATGGATCCTTAACAAAGTGTTCCAATGATGAGATGAGGATTCTTCAAGGCATGCTAGCTAGTTGATGTTGAAGTTCTCCCCTGAGCTGTTGAGGAGAAGGACCACCATGAGCCAGAGAGGCAGTATGACCCCTACATCTTGATTCCAGCCACACTTTGTTGAGAAAAGCTGGCTTTTTTGATGCTGACTGCCTGGTCAGCTCCCATCATGTGGAACAGGTGCTCGTATGACCAGTGACACACACCCCAATGTCATTGCCACTTGGGGAGCTTGCAGACTGCTGGGGTTGGAGTGGGAAGGAAAGGCAGTCAGGATAGGTGGGGCCCAACTCAGGCATGGGAGGCTATGTCTAAAGGGACACAGTGGACATTCTGGGTCCTACAACCGGAGTCCCACCTATAGGCAGGAACAGCTCTGTGGTGGGAGCCCTCAGGGAAGCACTTTGAGCTGGGTGGGTAGTTATGGGTGGGAGAGTGGTATGAAATGAGATCAGTGGTAGGTGGGAGCCAGATCCTGTAGGCTGTAATACGGAGTTTGGATGTTACCCTCAGTACAATTGGATACTGTTGGAGAAGTCTGAGTAGAATAATGATGTGATCTTCTTTGTGCTTTAAAATTATTTCTCTGGGTCCTGAATGGAGAACAGACTTGGGAGGCAAGAGCAGAATCAGTGTCATCTGTAAGAGGCCCTTCCAGTGGTCCAGGCAAGAGATAAGGATGTGGCTTGGATTAGCATGGTGATTGTCGAATGATGTGAATGGTCAAACTCAGGATATATTTTGAAGGTAGAGCCTGCTAGATTGGGTATGGGGTATGGGCAAAAAGAAGAGTCAAGGATGAGTCCAGTGTTTTTGGCTGGGTGAATAATGTTGCTATTTACTGAGATGGGGAATAAAGAGGGAGGTTTGGGGGGGTACCCTGAGAGTTCTGTTTGGGACATGTTAAGTTTGAGATGCCCATTTGATGTTCTTGTAGAGATTTAGAGTTGACTGGGGCTGGAAGTGGTACCTTTGAGAGTTATCAGCACGCAGATGGTGTTTAAAGCTATGAAACTGGATGAGATCACACTTAGGGAGAGAAAGGAGGGATAGGTAGGATTTGGAAAGAGAAAAGAGGAAAGGCAAAGGGTGGATTTTCCATATAAAATCCCTACTGAGAAGTAAAAGAAGACATATGCTAAAGAATATGGTATGATTCCATGTAATGCAAATATAAATTATTCAAATAAGATATGATATAAAAATAGCAATAAAGCTTCACCTTACATAAAAAATTTGAAACACTGTAACTCCTTCAAATCAAGAAAGTTAGTTTTAGAATTGCATAATTTTAAATCTGGTCAGCTGAGTGAATTATAAACTGCATTTACACAGTTGGCACATGGCCGTGCCTTTGGCTGGCAAGCAGCAGGATCCAGCGTCCTTTGCCAATAATAGCCTGTAATCTATACTGTTCTTTATGTGCACTGGAACTTCTACAAGCCATTTTGATGATTAAGTTTAATGTGTTGTTAATACATTTCAGATCTTTTTCATCCTACAGTCATATCATCCAAAAGTTCATTAAATGAAAGAAAAAAGTTCACTGAGTGAAAGTGCCTGAAAATCAGTAATTTTGCAAAGTTAGATGTGATAAAATTCTGTGAAAAGTCAAACAGGACCATGATTTGCAGGGCCATGATTTAGGAAATATTTAGAATATCTTTGAAATATCGAGGATAAAGGCTCCAACATAAAAAGCAGCAAAAATATACCGCGATGGTTGTAGTAGATGTACGTGTTTCGGGTACCACCCATATACCCCTTAACTGCCGTTGACTGCTGTGAGAATCAGTTCTGGATCATAGATGTTTTCCTCTGTTTGTGGGCTTCTGGCACAAAGTGCAGCTCTTCTGTATTGTTTTTGTCCATTTCCCAGAGAAAGTGCCCCACTGAGCTTCCCGCACAATCTCATTGGGTCCTTAGTTGTTCCATTTTCAGGTAACCTGGTGAGTTTCCTTAGTCTTGTCATCCCCAGCCACCCTAGACGGTTTTGCCCCCTTCCCACACTTACCAGCTCAAAGCCTGCCTCCCTCCTCCCTCTCGCCCGGGCTTCGGGCCCCACCTGTCTCCGACTTGCCCTAGTGAGCCTAGCCTCTCAGTTTGGCTCTCCCCAGAGGCTTTTGAATAGCCTCAAGATTGCCTTCTTTGAAAACATTTTCGCTTTTTCCCCAGGCCTCATCTTTTCAGGCCTTTTGTGAAAAGGACAAAAGAGTGGGAAATCAGTGCAGTTATTGCGGGCAGTGTGATAAGCAGCATTCTAAAATGTGCTATTTCAGATCGCTTGGGTAACAGGCAGTCTCAACTCTCTTTAACATGTATTTCAAGACCCCCGTATTTCAGTGAAAATTATTCTCAGCGGTACTTCTGGAGCGTCTAATCTCTGGAAAATAAGCATTGATTGTGTAGCATTCTAGATCTGTAACCAATGGTTTATGGCAAAAATGAAGGTTTCAGTGGAATGGTATTCATGATGACTGGCATCAACCCTGCTTTTCATTTGTCTTCTTTTCTCACAGAGTGGAACGTAAATAAAATTAAAAAGAAAGAAACTTACTGACAATCATGCGGGGAGGATTTCTCCTCCTTGCTTCCTTCTTAGTAAGTGATTTTAGGAATTAAAAAAAAGATGGTACCTTCCCGTGTCCCTGGAGACTTAGAGCGGTGGGGCATTTAAAAATGGTGGTATCTTCCTTAAGTTAGAAAGCAGAGTGCAGCCTCTTGGCTTGTGTGTGTGTGGACCATCTCAGGAGGAGATGCTGGAGATGAGTAGGCTTGTGGGGAGGGCAGTGGTGTAGGAAGGAGGCTTTTCACTCTATACCCTACATTTTTTCGTACCATGTTTATGTATTAGCTTTAGAAAGCATGATAGTATCCTTTGCAGACTTAAGAAATTATCTAAGAAAACTTCAATTTCCTTCACTGCTTGGTTTTGTGGTGCTCTTGCCCAGGCGGGTATTGTGACTGAGGCCGTTGCCTCTTCAGTGTCCTTTGCCTTTATCTGTTCTGAGGCTTCATGTTCATCGGTAAGTTGGGACCAGGCTTCTTTAACTTGAATTTCAAATTTTTGCATGTATAGGGATATGTCAATCAGGCCAATTTCTTCTTTTCTCCTTCCTTTCCTTCTTTTGGAAAGGATTTAAAGCTGTTTCTGGCCAATGTTTTATTCAGTTGTTTTAGACAAATATGAATTTGAAATGAGGTGCGCTTGCCGTGAGTTGAGCCATAAATTATCATCCTTTCAACTGGACATTTCCGTGTTGCCCTTTAAAGCAAAGTCTCATTGCATTGTGAAACAGGACATGGGATTTGGAATCCATTGTCGTTGATAGTTTCTAACCCCAGAGTTCAGTCAAATTTAAAAGCAACCCAAACTCATTTTCCTCATCTTAAGAATCTCAGCTACTGTAGGAAAATGCTCAAAATGGGATTTGCGTAAGTGGTCCCTTTTCTGAAAGTGAAGGCTAGAATTCAGTCTCTAGGACCAAAGCTGCTGATCACCACACTGCTGTTTGGAGTGTGTGCTGTTGGGGGCAGTTTCTGTGGGGTCATTGTCTACAAGTATCTCCCTGGGCTGCCATATTGGTTTGTGTCACCAGAGGTTCATAGCTCGCTTTCTGGCCAAAGTTATTGTGTCCTACAGAGACATAATAACCATTTTGTACAGCAGCAACATTTCTCAGGTGTTGGTGTTTCTCCAAGAGATTTACACATTTGATTTTGTACTTTTTAAACAGGAAGTTGTATCACGTTTGCCAACCATGTGTAAAAACAAGATATTTTCTCCTTTTCCATCCAGTGACTACGAACAGTGAAACACATCACTGTCTTTTCTCTTTTTTTTCCTAGTTTGGGGAAGTAAACATGAGATCGTACTTGGGGTTATCGCTAAAACCGACAGATCAACATCATCTCCAGTGATTACTGAGTGTGATGGGAAGAAATCATTCTGATTGCTCCACAGACTAATTTAGACAAGGCACCATCTGATTCCTACTTCACAGCAGTGCCCTCATCCTGCAGTCCCCTTATCAACATAGAGATGACTCACCCTGTTTTGCTCAGAGAGATTTTTCTCTGGTCTGCTGATTATGGCAGTGATTAAATAAAAATGGTTTCTGCAGAGGTATGCTTGAAAAAATGACTGTGTTATTTGTGCTTGAACTTGCACAGTTGAACTTTCACTATTATAATCATTTAGGTGTTGGTTCTTAGGCTTTTGGCAGGGAGGGGTCAAGAACCCCTCTAAGGCACATCCTCGCATGCACAGTTTGCATATATAATACTTTTAGATTTTCAGGAGGTGACAATTCCTACCCGGTTATCGTGCCTTCTAACTTAGTCACACAAACCATTAGTGTACCATTGTAAAATCGGTTGCATCTGGACAGCTCTGAGTGGTAGGTCCCGCTCTAGGATGGCATTTCTATTAGATGGAGAAAATTTAGTGAAGATAGCTGTGTTTAAGGCAGCCTAACTTCAGTGAAACTTGCAGCTTCCAGAATTGTCCCAATATGGGCTCAACAGCTGGAAATACTCTTATGTGAATTGTTATTGTTTTAATAAAAAAAGGAGGTAGAGGCACCTTTATCCTTTTTGCTTTTTAACAGCTAATTTCATTTTTTTCTCAAGTTCATTTATTCCTGCTTCCCCCCTCCTCTGGCCAAGAGAAAAGTTATTATAGAAAAAGTTATTATAGGTTTAAAAAAAAGTGTATAGAGATCAACCTTCATTTTCCAACAAAATTTGTGTTTCTAAATGTTGCATTTGTTCCTGAGTTAATCATGTTTATAGCATTTTTTTTTTTTTTTTTTTTTTGCTGAGGAAGATTAGCCCTGAGCTGACATCTGTGCCAGTCTTCTTCTATTTTATATGTGAGTTGCTGCCACAGCATGGTTGACGTGGTGCAGGTCCATGCCCAGGATCTGAACAGGTGAACCTGGGTGCTTAAGTGGAGCACGATGAACTTAACCACTAAGCCATGGGGCCAGCCCCAATGTTTATAGCATTTTTGTCCTTTGTGGCAGGTTGCAAACCAGCTGTCCACTAAATACCAGTGTTTTAAAAGTTTTTGAATTAAGTGACCAGAACTTTAAATGTCAGGACATTTTACATAATTTGATTTCTAGCTGCTCTTGACAATTAGAATATCTCTCGGTTTTGGGCCATATTCTTGCATGGAACAGTGTGGGCTGGAGTGGAACCAGCAGTTGTCCCCTCACATGGGGCACACGAGTCTCAGTTTGCTGCAGTGCCCACACCACCCATTGTTACCTGTTTGGCCCTCTCAGGCTATTGGTTTTGTAACCCCTGACTTACAGTTTCAGTTTAAAATCCTATCTTGAAAAATCAAGGGATCTTGAGATTCAGCAAAAACATCATTTTGACATCCTCCTTTTTAAATCATGGAAACCAAATTTAAAATGATAGGGAGAGGGGGCCGGCCCCGTGGCCGAGTGGTTAAGTTCGAGCGTTCTGCTTCGGTGGCCCAGGGTTTCGCTGGTTCGAATCCTGGGCGTGGACATGGCACTGCTCATCAGGCCATGCCGAGGCGGTATCCCACATGCCACAACTAGGAGGACCCACAACTAAAAATATACACAACTGTGTACCAGGGTGCTTTGGGGAGAAAAAGGAAAAATAAAATCTTTAAAAACAAAAAGAAAGAAAGAAAATAAAATGATAGGAAGAAAATAGTTGGGGCAGTGCAGTAGTGAAACAAATGTTTTTGTCCTTAAAGAGAGTTGTGCATTTTTAAATGAGGGGAAGGAAAGAAAGCAATAATGTAATTTTTAAGTATTCTTTACAAATACCAAATCATTATTAGTTTTGAAACATAGCATGCACTCTGTATAATGTAGTTTGCTCATAAAATTTGCATCTTGGGAACATTTATATAAATCTACTAATTATATTTGCTCTTAAATATTTCCAATTTTTTTCTTTCAAGTAGAACTGAACTACTGAACTTGAAGGAGCTGAACATTTCTTAGTTTTTCCCTTTTTACAATAAGCAGACAAAAATATAAAACTGTTTCATTAAAACGTTGGTGACTTCTGTCACCCAGAGTTGTTAGTTTTTTGGGCCCTGGTTCCTTCCAAAGCATCTGGTAGATTACAGGAAGGGAACTTCACATGAACAAGGCAAAGCCAGCAAACCCACCGAGAGCTTTAATAACCATCTGCCTTTAATCTAAACCAGCCCCGTTTTATGAGCTATTGTGATCAGCAGTTTCTATTTCCTCGAATAATGCCTTTTTCCTTTTAAAATCCTTGTGAACTTCTGAAAACGAAATGCTAACCAGGATAGAGACAACAGCTCGATCCTTTTTCGTTTTTAGCTTCTTGGGTTTAGGGTGAAAGCTCATCCTGGACTTTTCACATGCTGACCAGGGGATGAGGAGACTGGAATTTTCCCCTGGCTGCTGGCTGGGCCCCGACTTGCCACCTACCCTAGGACAACCTACCGACCCTGGGCTTGCTTTGTTTCTTACATAAAATGAGATCATGTTTGGGTTTCCCGCAAACACTGACAATCTAGAATTCCCTTGTTCTGTCACACACAGCACTCACTCAGTGCTAGCATGTGTTTTGGAAAACTCTGGAGTACTGGCTACATCACAAGTTCTATGGAGTGAGAAGAGCAGAGTCCCCATGGAGAAGGGTTCCTAATGTCATCATTTATTCCTTGTGGTTACCTGTAATAAACACAAAAGAAGAACTAAGTCTTATGAGTCTTGTACTGTGAGCTCATGATGTAACCCTGAACTCGCAGCACTGGGAGAGAACTCCAGCTCTGTTGAGTAGATGGCGCAGAGGTGAACTAGGCAGAAGGATTTTTCTATGGAACATTTCCTATGACTGAGTCTCCCAGGCCTATAATCTGACCCATGTTCACTGGTTAGACTACTCTCACACTTAAATTTTGCAATCCGGGGTGATTATTTTCCTTCCTTTCTTTGTGGCGGGTCCAGCACCCATTGCATACCATCTGTTGACCATTATGAATCAAAATCGTTGACCAGAACAAAAGTTAAATGGCAGGCAGACAGGCTTTAACAGAGTAAACAGTACATGTTGTGGAACCTGCTCAGCGCAGGACGGTGCCATGCAGGCGGCTAAGGGCGCTTTGTAGTGGGCCTCTGTCAGCAGTTGGCTGAGAGTGTGGTGTTCTTCTTTTCACGGGCTGAGAACTTATAATGGCACTTAGAGCATGGAAAAATAAAATACAGTATAATGTAATATGTACGGGATATCCATTAAACCTATTGAGTATGTATTTTATATTAAGTGTATTATTTGCTTCACGAAATTTATTTCAGTAATAAATGGCACTAAGATGATTCAGTGCTGCTTGGGTTGGTGTTAAATGGGCTCTTGGCAGACGAGCAAAGCAGGGACTAGGAACCCTAGGGTCTAGGACTAGAGACCAGGCTTGTAAAGGCCTTGCCATTATAGAAAGGATCTTCTTGCAGAATTCTAGGCTGCGTTCTTGATCATATGCCTGAAGATACGGTGTATTTTGCAACTCTTTAGATTGCCTCTTCAACATCAAAGTGATTATTTGTTTACTTGTTTATTCAGCCAGCAGTTATGGAGTAGCTGGTAATATTTACATGATGCCTTTGGCATGTGGAGTACATCCATGTACCTTATCCTCCATCACTGTACTTGTTTCAGAGCCCAGTCGAATGTATGGGCCACAGGCTGCACTGGCTGATGAGTGTGGTTTCTGTTTCCTAATAGAGTCTCTTTCCTTTGTATTTGTGAGCAGAGATATGCACAGCTTGGCCTGGGCTATTTAGGAAGGAACTTGGGACAGGTGGGCAGAAGGGTTGCTATGGGAGCTGTACTTGGACCGTCATTCCCAGAAACAGAGGAGGTGGGAATCATCCACTGAACCTGAGTGGGGTGGGTGGGATGTGGCTGTGGCTCTGAGGAAGATGGAAACTATTTGGAACAGCTGCCGTGGGTCAGTGACTAGGGGCTGAGCAAAAGCTGAAAGCAAGGCCTGCTGAGTGACTGGGAGCTTCTGTGGACAGCAGGTGTGGCCTGGCTCTGTGACTCAGGGACAAAAGTTAACTGGGGGGCAGGGGTTGGATGGTTGCTTGGTGATTGACCTGGAGTTGGCATAAACTGACCCTGAAGTGTGTGGCTTTATAGGGAGATGTCGAGGTGAACAGCAGGGCAGGTGAGGGGCCCCAGGGCTGCTGGACACTAGCTCTTCTTAGCGTGGCTTGTAAGGCCCTTTATCTCAGAACTCCTCCCACCATGCATGCCCTGTTGGGCCATTCCTGTGTACTTTTGTACATATTATTCCTATCACCCTTTCCTTTGGCCTAAATGCCTTCTACTTCAAACCCTGGCCCAGGCATCACTCCTGGGAAGCTGTTCCTGATTGCCCTCTGCTCCGGTCTGTGCTGGGTCACATGTCTCTCCCTCTGTGCTGTAGAAGCTTGTTTACAGGCTGTTGGCGTATGTGGACTGGAAGGTTCCTTGCTTGCAAGACCGTTCTAGTGCCCAGCAGAGCACCTGACATACAGAAAGTGTTCAGTAAATGCTTGCTGAATGGAGACATAACTGCTTTGCTGCAGTATTAGCAGTATAACAGAATGGTAGAACTGAAAGAAAACTACAAGATCAGCTAGTTCAACTCGTTCATTTTATAGTTCACAGAGAACTGAAACTCAGAGAGGTTGAGTTCCTGACCTGATGTCACACAGCTTGCTCAAGGCAGAGCCAAGACTCAAATTCACCTCCTCTGACTCCAAATGCCGTGTTCTTTCCACGGTACCCCAGCAACCTCCACAGGCATGTGTGGATCAAAGTATGGGAAGACGGCAAACCCCTGCCTCTGCTTAGGGCCTGGTTACAGCCTAATGTCACTATTCACAGTGTCATGTTATCTCATTTTTCTGGTGGGGAGGAAAACTGTGTCCTGACAGGCTGAGGAGCTTTTCCTCTGCATTGTGCGAGGTTTACAACAGTCCTTACCTCACTGCTTCCCCTTCCCTTTCCGGGTTTGTCCTAGTTTATCTTTGGTTGGGGTAAGCATCAGCAACTGTTTCTAAGTAAACAGAGGAATTGCAGATTCAGGGTTTGGTTTCAAACATTCAGTGCTTTTTGCTTCAGCCTGTCCCCTCCTGGCTGCTATCACGGTTCTTCCTGTCTCCTGATTGCCCTGATTTAGCTTGTGCTAAAGACTGCTAGTGCACGATGGAAGTTTCCTACTTGGAGCAAGCAGAAGAGCTCTGACAGAGCCCTGGAATGGGGAAGGCTTAGGAGAGAGAAAGCGGACACTTGTCCACTTTTTTTTGTATCGGTAAAAAAAAAAAAAAAAAAAAAAAAAAGTGAGTGTTGATTGCCAAACCCATCCCTGGAGCATGGGATGTGAAGGGAGGTGTCTAGAAAGGCTTGTTTGCATATTTTGCATCTCAAAACTTGCCTCTGAGCTTTTGGACGATATTTGACATTTAGAATGTTGTGTTTAGGGTTAAAGTGTCCGAGTGTAGGGTGCGGCTCATTCCTTTACTGCCTGTTCACCGAGGACGCAGCTGTGTGAGGTTGGTTCCCGGTCACTGCAGGTCATCTGAACTCTCTCCTCATCTCCCTTGGTCTGAAGTACCTCCTGAAGTTCCAGGACTGGAGGTTCACTCATTTGGCACTGGGGATGGGGGAGTGACTGGTTTTAGGCTCCTCTGTTAACTGACCAAACAGTATATGGCGAAAAATGCCCATTTTGGAAAAGCTACTCTGGATGGAGATTGGGCTCTTAAATTCCTTAATACTTTAGGGAGCTCTGCAGCACTGCTTCCCCTTAGCACTTCCATATTCCCCTCACTTTTTCTTTTTTTAAGTAAGAACGAGATGATGTCCAATGCCCCCTTTAGCTCTAGAATCCTGTGGCTTGGAACAAGCCCAGTGTCTTTGGTGTTAGGGGTTTCTGAAGCCTCTTTGGACCTTCTTGGCACCCAGCCATGTGGGAGCCTGTTTCTGCATCTCCCTGGGCTGGTCTTGAGTTCCAGTTATTGAGCTGGAAGTAAATCAGCCAAGGATTTGGACTGTGTCAGGAAGTATTTTAATTTGCTGTATTCCCTGCTTGGCATCTACTAATTTCCTTCAAAGATGTCTCTTGGAAAAAACTCCAAAGTGCTTGTCTGACTGATGAGCTAAGAAGACATTCCAACCAGGCATTTCCATCCAGGGAGCTTGGCTTGTTGGTTACGGGTCATTGGGTTGAGAAGGATGTCACCAAATTTAAAATGCTCCTCACATCCACTCCTCCCTGCCCACCTCCACTGGCAGTGGCCCTTATGCTGGCTGGTTTTGAGCATGACAATCTTGAGACAACCAACTTTGACTACAGCAAGTGTTGACCAGAACGGGTTTCTAAGGTGTCATCCATCACACTGCTGGGCTGTGACCTGAAGGTGTATTCTAAGAGGCGGCCTCTCTTGAGCCCCAACCTGGAGCTTTTCTCTAGGGGTGTGTAATTTTTCTGTGTGATGCCAGAAAATTGTGATTCTTAAGGGGAGAGTTAGAACGGGGCTCTGATGCTAGGAGCTGTGTTGGGATCCAATCTGGAAGCTCTCTTGATGATCATCATAAGGACACTGATAGAGTCAAGACTTGACTACTCTTCAATAACTGCTTTAGGCTCTTGGTTCATGTGGAGCACGTGGTCAACCAAAGAACTACCCCATCCCCAGCTTCCCCCAGAAATATGTAGACTTCACATGTATTCATCTTAAACTTCATCTTGTTAGATTTGATTCATCTTATAAACCTATGAAGAAATTTTAAAAGTTATCTTTCATCATCTAACAAGGTGGTGATCTCTTCCTCATTTGTATCACCTCTAGACACAAGGTATTGACTAAAATGGACAGGGCAGGGCTACGTCCACCTGCCTGTGGCCTGGTGGGTCAATCATCTCTAGATAAACCTGCCTAATTGCTCATTTTTCTTCTGTCATATTCACAGGAATATCATGGAACTCTGTTAAAGCCTGGCTCAAATGAAGTTACACTAATCTGAACAATCAGTCTAATAAATCTAATAAAAAATGGGAATTGGTTAATTTGGTACTTATTCAAACCTGTTCTTGGCGACCACCACTTTTCTTAGGTATTCATCTGTTTACTACTCCGGGCTAGAATTTTTCTGGACATTGATGCCAAGCTTCTTGGTGAATCCTTCTAGAATTTTCCTTTTGTTAATGATTGAGTTCCTCATCTTTCAACACCATTCCTTTCTCTGAGACTTCTGAAGGATTACTGACAGTGATTCATCTGTGACACCTGCTCCTACTTCGGCTCTCTCTGGATGTGATTCATCTGAGCCTGAAAACCTGACGTTACTTGAAGTGGCTGTGGCTCTCCCAGCTCCACACCTGTCTTCTGCTTCAGTTGCCTCGTACCAGAGTTGCCTTTTCCAGTGTGAGGAACGTTCTCTCAGATGGAGGAGGTGGAAACTGCACAGGCAAGGAGTTGTCTCTCTTGTCTCTTTTGGTTGACATGTTACTCTGGCTGCCCTAAGCAGGCCTCTTACTTCTTGGCTTTTCTTCTTGCTCTGATGATAGCTTAAAAATACCCAAAATACCTCCCCTGATGGTTATTCGCATTTCTCATGTGTTTTGACTCACCCTAGACATTAGCCTTTTGGACTTTCCTCTGATTGATAAATACTACCATCCTTTGTTCTGCTTCAACTCTGTTCCCTCCTCCTGTGGCCCAGACATGCAAATAGAGCCTTCTGATGCTAGGAGTGCTTTGCAGCCATATAAAGGACTTTCTAGGGCTTTCTTGGCTTCAGTCTTGCCCACCCTCTTTGGACCACAGGAGTTTTTCTCCAAGCTCAGATAACCTCTGACTCCCTGTTTATCCTTCCGAGAACTTCGCTTCTCACCATCATGTTCCCTCTAATTTTAAGTTGTGACTGGCTCTCTGGACTGTGTGGCATAACCATGCAGGACTGAGTTAATGACTCAGGACAGGATTCAGCCCTGCCGACTGCTCAAAACTTTTCTTCTCACCCTGACTCCCCGAGAGACCAGCTCTTCAGAACTCCCACCCAGGGCAGGGCTGGGCTGGGTCCACCAATACCTCTGCCAGGGTTGAATTCTCGAGGAGTATCTGGGCCTCTCCCTGTGCTGAGGCACAAGACCAAGGCCGCCCAGCCGCTGGGTCAGAGAACCAAAGGATGAGAACAGGCCAGGGATGGGCCGGCAGAGAGAACAGGCTGCCTGAACTGGAAGCAGGACATTTGGGAAAGTAGAAGAGGGGGGAGATTGGAAAGTTTGCTTGTGATGACTCTGAGGACTGACCCTCAGGTCTGTCATCTGGGGGATCCAGGCAGCAGGGCATTGCACTTGTCTGCAAGAGGAGTCCTTTTTGGGAGAGTGCCCTCTCTCAGAGTCGCCCATCCTATTTTCGGACAGTAAGTCAAGGGGCAGCTCTGTCTTGGTGCCTGGAAGTGCCTCACATTTCCTCATTTTAGACTTGCCATTCCTATAAAAGGAAAGCATCTTAACTCTATTATTACAGATTCAGGATCATTAAGACTCAGGCTGGATTGAAATTTCTCTCTTTACTCTCTATGGAAAAGGATTTACCGAGAAAAATCTCGGTGAGGGATGTTGATTTAGGGAAAGCTTTTTAAAGGACCCACTTTAGGAATGTACATTTGCATGCAAACAAAGACAGTGCTAATTAAAATGATTCTCACACAGTCATTTTAGCAGTGTGGGGATTGCTGCTTGGCAACACTTGTATAGTGGAAGTGAGTGTACTTGGGAATAATAAAATATTCTCCTTTCCTCTGTCTAACCAACTGAGACATACGAGTGCCTTCTATGCGCGAGGTGCTGTGCTGGAACCAGGGGCTGGGGGTGGAAGGTCAAGAGTTTAAAACCGAATGTGTGCCCTCTGGGGTGACCAACTGAGGGGTTTCCCGTGGTCACCCTACCTCAAGAATTAAAAGGTTAGTAGGGATGAGCAGAGTGCCTAAAGTGTTCCATTGTTGAGACAAACCACACTTGTTCACATTGTTTTAAAACTGTCAGCATTCTGCCCTATTGGGCTTTTTCCCCTCCAAATTGAGTAGTCCGATTCCCTTTTGAAACTGTATCCCACATCTCAAATATTTGTCGTCATCATCATCCTCGCTGGCATCAGCTATCATGGGCAGCTGCTGTGCGCAGGGCTCCGGCCTTGGCCCTGGGGTGCGTGGGTGGGGCTGATTTAGCATTGAGGTGGCATGAGAGCCTTTCAGCTCCTGAGGGAACAACACCTCCTCACCTTTTTAAAAAATACTGTTTTCGAGCACGGTAGGTGCAGAGTAAATATTTGTTACCTTTGCAGTTAAGAGTGCAGGGTCCAGAGTCACACTTAGACTAGGTTTCAGATCCTGGCTCTCTGCCATGTGCTTGCTTTATGGTCTTGGCTTGCTTGTGTCTTAACCTCTGAGCCTCATTTTCCTCATTTGTAGAATTGGGAGTAATCTGAGGGGTTTGTTATGATGGGTCCTAATAATAATGATGATGATGATATAGGCTTTCTGGTATAGCTTACAGTAGCACATACTCTGGAGTCAGGCCGCCAGAGTACAAGTCCTACTTCCTAGTTATGTAACATTGGGGGGTTATCGAGCCTCCTTGAACATTAGTTTCCTTATCTATAAATCAGGGAGAATAATAGTACCTATATCAGAGGGTTGTTAGAAGAATTGTACAACACCTCATGCCTGGCATATAGTGTTATATAAACATTTGCTAAATTTTGAAAGCTATTAATTGTTTCATTTTGGCTCTTATAGAATTTCTGTGACGTTACACAGGGCAAGAGTTACTCTCACATCCCCTATTTTTTGTTCTTGTTATATTTAAGGGGCAAAACTGAGATTCTGGGTTAAAATGGTTAGCTGAAGGGATCCTGGCTAGTAAATATTGAAACTAGGACCAGAACCCATGGTATTTGCCATAAAAAAAAAATACAGGTACATCATAAACATTTATCAAGGGCACATGGGCATGTGTGAAAATGTGAAGACTTTGATATAGTAAATCTGGGGACAAGTGAATAGTGTATCTCTCTCTTCTGCACCCACTGCCCTCACTCAAATGTGCCATGATCCCTCGTCAACTGCCAACCAAGGTTCATTCTCTCAGTTCCAGTGTTGGGCTTGTACCCTCCAGTTGGGTCTCTGGGACCTACCAAGGTTCCCATTAAACCTCTTCCAGATTCTCCCTGTCTTCATTATTGTTACCTGTTCTCTGTCTGGACTCCCTTTGGAGGCCACAAAATTCTATTGTATTTATAGACCTGATTCCAGAACCCTTTAGAGGAGCTGTTTCATTGAGGAGAAATGCAGGCTACCTAGGCAGGCTCTCCCTCCCCCACCTTTATATTTGGGGTTGAAACTCTTCATTCCTTGTGAGAAACTTAATTATAAAAGCAGTGTATCAGGGAATGTAAAAATAGCTTTAAAACACTTGCATTTACCAATCTCTTGTCACTTAGGCAGATATCTTAACCTTTTCATGTTTGTTCACAAACATGGGCACTTCTTAAAAATGCTGCAGTGTGAGGAGTTATAATGTAAATATTATCCTATATGAGCTGTGAAAGGTGCTTTAGTATTTAAGTCCTATTTTTGAGCTCTGGAATTCAATTCCTTCCTGTTGCCAGCTGAACCTGGGACTGATGTATTAGATGAAAATATACTCCTATCTTCAAACGTGGACAACAGGACATTCTGTCCTGCAAATTTCAGTGTTTGAATTGGGTGTTGCAGGAAACTTGGCACCCTCTCTTTCTTTTCAAAATAATAAACAGAGATGATGTTGCCTCAGGTTTCATTTGATGGGGCTTAGATGCTATTGCCTCATAAAGGCTGATTCATAGACAAATGGGAACTAATTATAGTAACTTAAAAATAATGTCCCCGTTTAAATTTGGCAAGGCAAGATGCCTTGCATGTTTTGTAGGACATGAGAGACTCCGTTTCTTTAGTGTCGGGAGGTGACATACCCATTTCTATTTTAGCCACACAGTGGTTGTGCTGGGTCATTACCTGCCATCTTTATTTTATTTTATTTTTTAGGAATTTCTGCTCTCTCACGCATACCCCATGCCCAAACTTTGACTCTTACTGTCATCTACATGGGGAATTCTTTCCTACAATCTGTCCACTGCATTTTTAAGAAACAAGTGTCCTAGTTGAAGAAAGTAGACAGCATAATTATTTTTTCCTTTTTTAGTTCTAAACATTTCAGAATTTCTACTATGAAAAATTGCAGGAAGTTGTTCACTTCTCTTTATGGAATGAATGAGAATTGTTGTCATAGACTGTTCTGTCACCCTTCCTACTGTGAATTAGGTTCGAAAACATTTCCCCGTGATGTTTTTCAGATATTCATTTCTTTTTGAATTTGCTTTAAATAAATAGGTGATACATGACCATGTTTAGAACTCAAAAATAAGGACAAAGTTTGCAATGAAAAGTAAATCTTCCATCTCTTTCCTATCCAGGTACCTAGTTCTCTCTTCAGAAGCCATCCCGGGCACCAGTTTCTTGTATACTATCCTGGAGATTTTCTCTGCATTTATAAATATATGTGTGTGTATATTTTCCCCACACAAATGACTTCACACTATCCACAGTATTTTGAACTTGGCTTTTTTATTTAACCATAATCATAGAAATCATTCCATCTCACATTTTGAGCCACCTAATAATCTCTAGTAGCTATGTTGTTTCCATTGAGTAGATCTGTCTTAACATATAAACGATCACTTATGAATCGTATTCAGGCCATGTTAATCTTTTGCCATTAAAATCACGGTATAATGATAATCTTGTACATCTGCCATAGGATAAGCCATCCATCTCAGTAGTTATGAGTGTGGGCTCTGGAGCCCAGGGGCCTATGTTTAAATCCTATTTTCTCCATTTACTATTGAGCTCTGTTGTCTTGGCTAGTTTCTTAATCTTTCTGTTCCTCAGTTTCCTCATTTCTGAGATAGTATTTATCTCATAGGAAGGATGTGATGATTAAAATCACTGATCTCTATGAAGTTTATGGACCAGTGCTGGGCATATAGACAGGTCTGTATGTATTTACTAGTACTATCATTGTGTATGATGTGAAAACACCTGAACTTAAGGTGTACTTATCGCTGCATGTTTCTGAACCATTCTCAGCGGCTTTTAGAAGTCATATTACAGTTTTGAGTCTGTGGGTTATATCTCTCCTAAATTTACTGAAATCTCATGTTCGTCCTACCCTCCTTCATTTCCTTATTACTTTAGGGTAATATCCTGGAGGAGAAAAGGGAAGATTGTGTTTCAGGCCACTATACTTAGGTGTCCAAGCGCCTTCAAAGGCATAAAATGTATTGCCAGTGGTGATAATTTTTCACAAATGGTCCAAATTTTTCCCCCCATAACCAATTTAGAACCTTACAATACTTAAATATTTTACATTTAGGCACTTATATAGCTTGTGCGGGTATGTGTGTATGACTCAAAGTTATTTAATGATTTCACCATGTTTTAAATAATCTGTGGAAAAGACTAGAGAGTTTACTTACCCTGATTTATTTGATTTTGGTGGTGGAAGTTACGGGATCTTATATCGCCATTAAGTCTTACATCATCAAAGACCACCACTTTTGGATTTGGACAAACCAGAGCTAAACTCCCCTTGTTGGTGTTTACTAACTATTTCATCTTGGGCAAATGATTTAAGCTTTGGGCCTAATCAGGGCATTGGTTCCCTATCTGTAAATGAAGACACTGATCATCTCCTAGGAGTTTAGAGGGATGACAAGAGAAAGTAGGTGAAGGACCCAACAGTGTATGGCACAGAGCAGGTGCTCATGAACCATCAATTCCTCTAACCTTTCTTCTCCTGTGTCCCACTTCCTCCTGCTACTACCACAGTACCCTGGAAGTAACCGGCTCCACCTTAAACTCTAATGCTCTTCATCTCCACTCTTCTCCTGACTTGCCCCATGGTTTACCAGTATGCTTTCTCTGCCTTAACTGGGAGGACAGTTAACATCTCAGTCATTGTCGCTTGCATCCTACCTTATGTTAACCAAGTGTTCAATGAATGCCTGCAAGTGAGTGAGTTAGAGATAGGTTTGCTATTTCTCTACCCCCGTCATTACTGTTTCTTTGAAAGCAGTAGCTAGCAACAGCATTGCGAGTTCGAAATTAGGGGCCACAGTGAGTTATGGCAGCTCCTGAAGTGATCATAGAGAATAGTGTTTTCATTCTTTGGGGAAATTATTATTCCTTTGAGGATATTTGCAATAGCCAACATGTGAAAATTATTTTCCCAGATGGGGATGTCTAGAAACATTCATTTCATCAAAGCTCCATTAGCAGGGCACTTGCAGGAGGACCTCTTTGACTGTCTTACCTCCACTTCCCAAGAAAACCATGAGCCCCTTGGCTTGTAGACTTATTGGCCAGCTTTGTTTGGTCTGGATTTAATGTCTTGGAGGTGGGCTGCTGGACAGCTAAGGGGGGGTGACAGAGAGGTTGACAGGGAAAGTAAAGCTGCAGCTGGAAAGGGAGCAGGAAGACCTTTGCTAGATTCTCCAGAGCACTTATTTGGAGAGGAGCTACTCTCTTTTGCATTAAGTGTTTTGCTGTGAATTTTTGAAATAGCAGTCACACCCGTATTCAAGTGTGAGAACCAGAGTGCTCTCCAAAGACGGGCAGGCCTGGTTCCTTCCGGCTACAAAAGGCTGCGACTCTACAAACAAGTATTTGGATAATAGGAACTGTTGTTGCCACTTGGAATGCTCTTCCCAATTCTTCTCTTTCATACACGGGCCGTCCTATTTTTTAAGGTCTAGCTCAATTCCCGCTGTCCAGTTTTTATGTTTCTTTGACTCTGGGCCATTCGATTGGCTCTGAGTTAGATATAGCCTCATGTGTTGAACTGCTGGTTGTTAACCCTGGTGTCCTGTAGGCATTTTCCCATGTTTATCCCTTGGCTTCCCCACTAGGTCTTTACTTTTAGGGCGAGGCACTGTGCAGCCCCTGTACCACTACAGATGGGTGTGGTTTAGTGGTTCTCAAAGTGTGCTCCCTCTCAGCACAATGTTCCATAGAAACTAGATAGAGATGTACACCAAACCCACCGAATTAGAAAGTCTTGGGGTGGGCTCAGCAGTCTGCCATCTGACAAGCCCTCCTGATGGGTCCGCCATGTGCTGAAGTCTGAGAACCTCTGGTATTGTGAGGGGAGCAGAGCTTTGGGTCTCAGAGACCTGGGTTTGAAGCCAGCTCTGCCATTTACTAACTGACTGATCTTGGGAAAGTGAGTTTTCCCTCTTTCTTCTCTCCCCTTCCAGGGTTATTTAATAGAAATCTGTTCTACAGGGACAGGTGGGTGCCCTATAGGTAGGGATGGGCAAGGGGTCCTGTGGCCAAAGGAGTTAGCTCAATGTTGCTTTAGCGAATTTCCACAGAATTCTTTATGGCAAGACTTCTCAGATACCTAAATATGTCATTGAGGGTCTCTGGGAGTCACCATGGCAAGATTTGTTAGACTCCAGAACTCCTTTTCTGCCAGATACTTGCTAACTTTTCTGGCAGCAGTGTTTTGTGGAAGCCAGTTTGGGAGAGCTGGCCTAGGTGTCTGTGAGGGTACTTTGAGCTTTGAGATTTTATGGCCCTGTAAATCAGAAATTCAGAAACTTCAAATACAGAGTAAATCAGACATGATACCAGAACTTATAATTTGGGTAAACCAGACTTATACAGCAAGTTGAACATTCAGATAATTTGAAAGTAACTAAACATTGAAGAATAAAGGGTTGTATTTTTAAAAGCAGTGAGTTTTTCTTAGGTAGAAAACTGTATGTTAGGGGAGAGATGGAGAGGAGGATGAGTTAAGGAAAATGTCATTTACTGAATGTATTGGAGGCCTGGCAGGAAACATATGGCACTGTCAAATCAGGTGATTTAAGGAGATTTAAATAAACTATATAAGGTGTTGGCAGAGTTTGGGAAAAGCAACAATGGTTGACGCAGGACTTAAATTCCTCTCTATTCTCAGGGTTTTACGTGTATCACATTCAGTCCTCGTTATAACCCCAAAGATAGGTTTTATTATTTCATGCTTTGCAGAAGAGGAAAGTGAAGCTCAAAGAGGCAAAGCAGATTACCTTTAGATGGTAGCTAGGCCATGAAGGAGGCAAAATTCAAACTGCTGGCAGACTCGCAGCCCCATGCTTTCCCTACACATTTCTTCAGGCAGAACATCCTCTCTTCCATCAGTCTCCCTCCATGTGATGAGGCTGAAAACGCTGCTTTCTAGAAGCTCATTTTCTGAGCTAGATGTGTTACTCTGATCAATCAGTAGACAGGAGGAAATAGCTCACTGGGCAAATATGTAAATTAACAATAAAAGTATGCAGATTACATAGATGGGGAACAGATAAAGATTATAAATGTGCGGTTTCCATGTCTTGGTGGGTTGGGGCTATGGAAATGTCATCCATCCTTTTTGGGGATCTGTCCCATTCTAGAAAATATTTTTGGAGGATGTGGGAGCCATTTGAAGGGCATGAATGAGGCAGCTTTGCTTGTAGGGGCTAGGAAGAGGTAGAGGAAAATTTTTCAGACATATGGCACAGCTTGGGGAGGCTTGGCTGTGGGAGTAGAATGAAAGGGTGCTCTATTCATAGGTGCCTTCG